>NC_044245.1:51783594-54406412 GCF_003957555.1 Calypte anna | reverse complement strand
CAAATTTACATAAGGAGTCCTAAAGTCCCCACATTTAGAAGAGCTGTGGTGCTAAAAAAAAAAAAAGCAAGGAAAAGAAGTGGAAGTTCTCTTCTCAGGCATGCTTTCTTGGAGATAAGGCCTCCATAAAGATGGTTTATGGATCAAGGGGCTGGAGCACCTCTTTTATGACAGGTTAAGGGAGTTGGGGTTGTTCAGCCTGAAGTAGAGGTGGCCTTCCAGGAGAGCTGGAAAGGGACTTTTTACAAGGGCTTGTAGTGAGAAAACAAGGGCTAATGGTTCTAAACTAGAAGAGGGGAGATTTAGGTTAGAGATTAGGAGGAAATTCTTTAGTGTGAGGGTGGAACACGTTGCCCAGAGAAGTTGTGGAAACTCCATCCCTGGAAGCATTCAAGGCGAGGCCAGGTGGGATGGGGCTGTGAGCATCCTGATCTAGTGGGAGGTGTCCCTGCCCACACAGGGGAGTTGGAACTGGGTGATCTTTGTCTGTGACTCTGTGATTTATATTATTGATCTCTGGAGAATGAGGTATTGCAGAACAGTTTCAAGGGTGATTAAAGGGCTGGATATTACTTCAGGATCCAGGCCTCAAGGGCATCATCTGCAGTTTGGAACCAAGCAGCAAGTATCAGTGATGAGCTTGAGGGAATAATTATCTGCTTAGAGGAGTAACTGTAACCTCCAGTTATGCACAGAGCAATCATCCAGTTGTTGTCATGGCCTATAGGTTCACAAAACCTGGAAATGTAGCTGGATTTTTTTATTTCTCCTAAAGTAAAGAAACACAGAGCTTAGCACAGCAACTGTAAACAAGGAACCCAAACAGAATAACTGTACGTGGGGGTGTCACAGTTTAACACTGGGCCAGCAATTAATCTAATGACAGATGCACTCTATTAATCCCCCTCCCTGATAAAGAAGGGAGAGAGAGTAACAGAGAGAGACTTATGGGTTGGAAACTAAACTACACAGCTTTAATGAAAACTAATGATAAAAAGGCAAAGTTATTAAATATTTCCAAATATAGAGAAAAATGATGCCATGTTCCTCCCCTTTTCCCCCCAGGAATGCTCTCACCACTGAGGCTGCAGGGCAGCCCTGGGGAAGTCCAGGCTGGACTCCTGGGGTCAGCAGCCGTCGGGAGATGGAGGCAGGAACACAGGGATTCAGGCTGGCACGGATCAGGCAGAAAAATAGATGGAATCCTCCCAGGATGCCGAAGCAAGCTGGGACAGGTGAAGAAGGGGGAAGGTGAACAACACAAGGAAGTGGCTTGAACCTTGTGATCCCAAGTATCACCGGGAGTATACCGAGTATCACGCATATGGGATGGAATACTCCATTTGATCAATTTTGGTCCCTTGTCTTGTCCACTCCTCCCTAAAGGAGGGTTGCAGCTGGGATCCCTTTACTCCCTTTCTCTTTCTGGAGCATAAGATTTTCCTCATAACCGAGCAATGGTGCTCAGATCCTGCACACCATTCTCCAGCTATAACTATAAACACTGATCATTATCAGTCCTAGAAGCAGACACTGTCTGAGAAACTTGCTGTTAATTTCAACAGGTACTGCTACTTACAAAAGACTTAGCTGAAAGCAAAATTACAAGACAGAAAATTAGCTCTATCCTGGCCCAAACCAGGACAGGGGACTTTAACTCTTTTGGCTTGAGAGTTGCCATCTGCCTCCTTTGATAGCATCACTAAATAGTTTCAGAGGCTGCTGAGACTCTTCCATCACTTCCCTTTGATAATCATCTAATATTCTAACAGCCAACATGTTTCCACTTGGCAGGGAGTGCCTCCAGAAGTGGTAGATGTTAAATGCCAGAACTGTCCCCTTATGAAGCTTTGACCCCCTCCCACATATCTGGCTAATGGAAGGAAGCCCAGAAGGTTTATTTTTGAATCTAGGGGCTACATTTCTTCACTTGAGCTACAACAATTCATGCAATGCTACAGGCTTGGGGAAAAACAACTGGAAAGCTGCCCAGTGGAAAAGGACCTGGGGCTATTGGTTGAGAGCTGACTGATTAGGAGCCAGCAGCATGCTCAGGTGGCCAACAAGGCCAGCAGCATTCTGGCTTGTATCACAAATAGTGTGGCCAAGCAATTGTCCCCTCTGTACTTGGCACTAGTGATGCCACACCTCAACTACTGTGTTCATTTTTGGGTCACAAAGGACATTGAGTGTGTCCAAAGGAGGTTCTGGTCTAGAGCATAAGTGCTATGAGGAGAGATAAGACAGGGGAAAATGGTCTCAAGTTGTGCCATGGGAGGTTCAGTTTGGATACAAAAAAGAATGACTTCACAGCAACGGTTGTCAGGCATTGGAACAGGGAAACGGTTGAGTTCTGGAGGTATTTTTCTCTGGAGGTATTTAAAAAACCTTTACATATGGTGCTTAGGGACAGTATCTAATGGTGGGCTTGGCAGTGTGCTGGGTTAATGGCCAGACTCAGTGGTCTTAAGGGTCTCTTCCAGCCTGAATGTTCCTATTAGTTAATGTTGGAGGTAGCATAATGAAGTCTGGGGCTACCTGTTGGAATTATCTAGGAGCTGTCTATACCAGACTTCTTCCACTCCTGCTTAGTACTCCTTCCTCCCTTGTTTCCATCCCTTTTGGCAATAGATTTGTTAATCTTCTCTCCCACCCTCAAATCACGTTCTCCAACTTGTTGTGCAGCCTACAGATGCCATTTTTGTTTGTATTTTAAATAGCTGGGAGAAACCTTCTCGTGCTGGTGTCCAGGATTTTCAGTCAGTACCTTCACCTAAGTTCTTCCACTTTTGCTCAGTGAGAAATGGGGCTCTCTGCTTTGTTTACCAGTTTCTGGTTAAGTTTCCATAGGGCAGTTCTCATGCTGTCTCATCAGTCCCTGGCCTGCTGTGAAGACAAACCCCTACCCTTCTCACTCACTTCCTGCAAACCCCACGCTCTCACGTTTTTTAGGTATCAGTGGAAAAAAAATTCTTCAAATCCTACTTTGGCACAATCAGTGAAATGATCAGAAGTTCTTGGATGTGTCTGTTAGTGGCATACCTTTGTCCCTGTCACCCTGCCCGAAGGAAGGAAGTTCAAAAGAGATGAAGTCTTGAATGTCATCAGAAATAACACATCGATGATCTGAAGTGTTTATGAAAACTCCTGCAGGAAGAATCCCTAAGTTATTTGTTTTAAAACCTTCCAGTATATTTAAAGTCTGTCTCTCAAGGAGCCCCTGAATGACTTGCACTTTGCTGGCTCCCTCTGTGTGTGACCACATTTAAGAAAAATGAGAGCAGTTGATGATCTGAGACGCTCATGAGACTGACATTTGTGAGAGAGGTGAGGGTTCATTTGCATCTGAATTTCTTGATCTGGCCTGACCCCAGCCGAGGACACAACACCTCTGTGCTTTCACAGGCTCCCCAGACCATTACTATAAACTTGTTTGAAATGTAATGGGAAGGAGGTAGAGAGCCAAGGAAATATTTAACTTGATTATGCTCATCAGTAGCAGCAATCCATTCACACAGAAGCATCCCAAGTGCTAGCAATGTGCTATTTGTAAGGCTGCCTGTAATTTAATAAATGCAGTAAGTTATTTATAAGCATCATTTGTAATAAATCCCACAGGGAGCGACGGACATTTGACTTTTTAATAATGTGGAGAAGTGTTTGTGATGTGGGACAGTTAATAGAGATATAGCTTCTCGGGATGTGTCCTTCAGTTTAATACCAATGGACCTAAAGTTGCCTTGGATTTTTCCCTCCAGCAGAATTCAGGTTTACCCACAAGACATTTTCAGGGCTAGCTGGCATGTGGGTAAGACAGGAAGAACAAGGATGTTGCACAAGAGCCATAAATTCCCTCAAAGCTCTGCTCTGTGAAGGTTTGGCAAACACTGCTGTTTTCCAATGACAACCTCTGTTTCCAGCAGCACTAAAATACGCTGTGAAGAATGGATTCACTTGCAGGAGATGCATAAACCTTTTGCAGTCACATTTTTTAGCATGCAAAAAACTGGTTGTCCTACTTTGTGGCTTGGCTACTGCAGGTGGCTGGTCAGCAAGTCCACTGGAGTGGTTCTGGTGGTCTCAACAATGCCTGACAACATCCCCTGCAGTTTGGGGTCCCGTCCAAAGGCCCCAGGGTAGGGGTTCTCACCTGTACCTCGATTCTGCCAGTGCCTGATGCAAGTTGCTGGCACCAGAGAAATGAGACTGACAGCAGCTGAGTGAGTTCTTATCTTTGAAACAGACTGAAGGGCATCCAGTCCCGGGGTTAAAAATCCCCCTACATTTGGACAGAAGAAGGGAGCTGAGTCCTTGGCCTCTTTATATTGCTATGGACACTGCTGGTAGCCTCCTTCAGTGGGAGACCTATCTGAAGTGGCCGAGCTCAAAGTGTACCTTGGCAGGGGCCCAGGCACACGGGGTTCATGGTCAGACCTGACATCTCTGTGCATTCAGATGGACCCAAAGGCCTGCTAGGTCCTTCTGCCTCCCCAGCGTGCCACAGACAACTTTTGCAAGTGGCTTTTCTTTATATTTGGTCCCTGGTGCTTCACAACAGAATTTTAAAAGGGCAATCCCTCAGAAAAGCTCATCTGCAGCAGAGAGGTTTGAGTATGAAGGTAGAGAAGAAACTGGGCTATTTTGCACTCGCTCACAGACACACAGCGTGTGTTAAAGGGGGATGATGCTCCTGGAGGGTCAGACTGGAGTGTTGTACTGGGGGCTGCTGCAGGCTGGAGACTTACATGGCTGATAGGGACCATTTCAAGGCCACTCCTGGAACGGAGGAGTGTGCTGAGGTGACTGTGGAGAGCACTAGGATGAAAGTGATGGGACACCTGGGAACCTGTTTTGGACAAAAGAGACTGGGAATAAAAGGCAGCTCTGACAGCCACTAAGCCCAATTCCAGTGGTGTGGGAACCCCTTACCCTGTGCTGTCAAATCGAAGCCAGTGCCTCATCCACACAAATGCCACTCCCAGGGAAGAGAGCCCTGTGAGGAAGGAGTTTCCCATTTCTGAAACCAAGCTGCACCCCCAGTACTATTTCATCCCTGTGTCAAGCTGGCATGTGAGCCAATAAAAACCCCTCTGGGCTCACATCCTTCCCAGAAATGCCAGTCAAAACCCAAGCAGCTATTTACCTAAAATACCAATTTTATAGTTCTGTGTGTGTGTGTGTGTCTATAATCTATTTACCAGCATTCCTACTTCAGTATGTGCCTGTTAATAAGATTAGTAATTAAAAAGCTTGATAGGAATTGGCAAGCACAGCTCCTCCGCCTTTCCCTCCCCTCCAGGCCAGGCTGGCGTGGAGCTGGAGGCAGGGCTGGCAGAGTACCTGGAGGAGGGAGAGCAGACAGGAAGGCTCTGCTGAACCCTCTGCCTGCAAGTAGGCAATGGAGAAATCCCGACCACTATGGGACAATCCCCTGCAGTTTATTTTTGCCTGCATTTCCTACGCTGTGGGGCTGGGAAATGTGTGGAGGTTTCCATACTTGTGTCAGATGTATGGAGGAGGTAAGTGTGGCTTATGTTTCTTATCAATGCCCTGTCCACCCATCAGGGGATGGGAAAGAGAAGGAGGTCAGGCTTTTTGTTGGTGTGCAATTTCTTCTATTGCTGCTTTATTTTAGGTAGTCTTTAGCATTAGGTTTTTACCTGACAGCTGCCCCAGTGCAGCAGCTTTCATTTCCTAGAAGTGCAGGCCCATATTTTCTGAAAGGATGGAAGTAAAGGGAGAGATGTAGGTCCACATGGTATAAATTTATTACTTCCTTGCCCCATTGAACTGTTCTGAAGGCATCAGAAACTCGTTCAGTTCCTTGTTGGTTCACTTGGAACATACTGAGAAAGGGACATGGTAATGCTGATTTAACTAAAGGATCATCTGTACCATTTCAAGTTGTTGTCATTAATGTGTTGTCTTTTATACAAAGCCTCACTTTAGGAAGTGATAATTTGGCTGCAAATTGGTCTTGAAGTTGGCTGAAACTCCTTAATCAACAAGAACTGCACAGCTTAAACCTCCAGAAAAGCTTTCAAAGAAGGGAATAACATTGGTTTGGTCTCCAAAAAAAAAAACCAAAAAACCCTCTTTGAAATTTTACCCCTCTCCTACCTGTCCTAGGACCAAACTGGAGAAAGGCAGTGGTTGTATCACACCAGCCATAGGTACTCTTCCTTATAAATCAGAAGTCAGTTAATTAGATTAATTTTAAACAAACACTAGACATATTTTCCAATATACAGCTCTACCCCTGGTTAATGACCATGCTTTGAAGAATCCTTATAAAAAGCCTCTCTTTGTAAGACATCACAGTTTTATACTGCTTCTTCCATTGCATCCACTGTTGTACTGTTGGAGCCACCTCAGATGTGAATTAAGTGATACAATGAGCATCTGCCTCATCTGCTTCTGGTCTCCCTGTGCCTTTTCTTTTCAGGAAGAAACACACTGAGATGTTTATGTGTGTTTTGGTTGTTTTGTTGGCTTGTAGCTTACTCCTAAGTACAGATGTGGTGGTAGGAGTTGGTTCATGCTGATTGTTGAAAAGCCAGCTCTCTGCTGGGATGGCATCAGAACTTCTCTGTGGGATCAGGTCAGAAATATTCAGATAATGCGCTGGGTGAAATTACAGTAGAAACTAGATGCTACAGCACCTGAAGACATTTAGATGTTTCAGACAGCTGAAGAAGCAGACATCCAGCAATTCTGGGTGTATTCTTCTTTGCAGATGCTTTTGAGAGTAAAGACTTCGTGTCTGACACTGACCTCCAACTAAACTGAACATGATTAGTTCACTGGCAGCTTGTCTTGGCACAAATGTCCTAAAGGACAGCAAGACTCAGACACTGGGGTCTTTGTGTGGTTTATCCTCTTCTTAGCAGCCATCAGTAATGTTGTAGGTGGTGAAAATTCTCTGAAATGCAATCAAAGCTGCAATAGTTGATTAACCAGTAAAAAAACCCAAAACAACCCATTCAATAAAGTGAAGGATTTTCTGAAAAGCATATTTTTATGAGTAGTCTCTCCACTGCTTTTGTCTTTCCTGATTAAATTTCCCAGGGGAGAGGCAGCTCTCCCTGCTGTGAAACTAAAACTCCCGACAGCAGGCTTTGCTTTTCCTAATCGTTTTTCACTGCTCTCTTAAAAAAGGATTCAGTGGCTTCCCAGGGACCTACAAAAAAGCTTTCACAGACCAGACATCTATTCAGGAACTTAAAAGCTGGATGTTCCAGGCACTGGGCTTAGCTGGGATGCCTGCAGCTACTTGTCTGATACCTTCCTTACTTTCCTTTCAGAAAAGCACAGATCTTGTCCCTGTCCTGCCCACCAGAGCCCTTATAGCTAGTGATGCTTGTAAACAGGGGGTTTGCAAACTTTAAAGCCCCCTGCTTTTCCTTTCATCAGCATATTGCCTCCTCCTCCTTGCTCACCTCTAGAGAGCTTGTCCTGAACAGAGCTGGGGGGTGGGGGTGTCTAACCTCATGGGTGCAGTTACTCCATGTGTCTGCAGGCTGGTGCAGGCTGAAGTGATGCTGGGATGGGTGTACAGCAGGGTGGATGCTCTGCAGTGCTCAGCCCTGAGCAAGGAAGCCCTGGGCACCAGGCAGGATGCTGAGCAGAAGGGAGGGTTCCACTGGCCAAGCCTGGTGCCTCGAGAAGACCTTGGAGCATGGGTGTAAATGATCAGGGAGGGCTGTGGAGCTGTGCTGGTTCCCAGCAGATAAGGAGCCTGCAGCTGCCCCAAGTCACTTATGAGGCATGTTGGTTCTACCCTTTAGGGAAAGTAGCATCAGGAGCAAGATCTGCAGGAAAACAGGATGCAGAACATGGGGGATCAGCCCTTGCACCCTGAACTGCTGGGGGCCAGTGGGGTGAAGAGCAAGCACTGCACCTCCTTGCCAGATGGCAAAGCCATTGCTAAGAAGTGGCAAGGCTGCTCGGAGGGCAAAAAAGACTTTGCAAAGGGCCCAGCACTGATTTTCTCCCCACAGTAGATGGCAAAACTCCCCTCGGTGGCTGCTGGGGCAGCTCTCACCCTGCCAGAATGGTGTGGCTGCAGGAGATCTTAAACCTCACACAGCTTCCTTGTGGTATAGGAAGTTATCTAACAGACTAACAAAGGGGTTGTTAATTACAAGAGAGCCAGGAGGTGGGAAATTAATTCCCAGAATAAACCGGATTATTGCTTGATGTTTATTTCCAGTTCTTTCCCTCAGTCACCGGCCAGAGTTCATTCCTCTGCGGTGCTGCACCGAGCCCATTGCAAGGAATGTTAATGCTGCAGATTAAATCCTAAATAAGAGATATTGACGTAAATATTTTTGGCTTGCTGTAAAAAGGGAAACAGGAAAGCCTTTGCAAAAATCCAATTTTTGACTCAGTCAGCAGCTCCCTCTAAAGTGAGCCCCAAGTTGAGGAAAAGGATTATTCTTTTTTCCAGCAGAAATTCAAGATGAAGTGCATTCTGTTTGCCAGGTGGGAAGGTCCTTTGCCCTCCCTTGCCACCTGCCCATCCATTCCTGCTGTTCCTCTTCTGCAGGAGCATCCCTGCCGTTCTCCATGCTTGGGAAGTGGGGATGAGCAGACGTAGGGCAGGCTGAGGTTATGTGCTTCTGTCACAGGGTCTGCCCCCACAGGGAGGACCCCGGGGCAAAGGCCTTCACCCCTCTGATGGCATTTGTGGGTTCTGGGAGAGTTTTTTGTAGTTTTCCTTACATTTTAGGCTGGTCCAGACTTCAATAACGCTACTTAAAGCTCTATTCAATGCAGAGGCTGCTGTCACTTTTTCATCCAGTGCTTAGGCTCTGGCATTCAGTGCTGGCTTAGGCATCCAGTGCTGCAGAACATCACACAAAGTAAATCTTTCCCCCATCCTGTTTCTCTCATTATCTTTTACAAGGTTTGGCTGGTGGTTAGTTACCCTTTAACAGCCCCCGCCCCGAACATTGCTCACACCACCCACACAGCACCTGAGCAGCCCCACATGCTGGGGTGGTGACCGGCACATTTTAACAGCAGAAATCACAGCGTTGCCAAGTGCCCATGGAAAATTCCCCATGCCCAGGTGCTTGGCACCCACCAGCATCTAGAATGCCACCTGAAACCTCAGGAGATATCCCTCTGGGTTGTGCCATTCCCTCAATGCATAAGGTGCCTGGACAGGATCCAGCTCCAGCCACCTCCTGGGTGATCACTAATGGGGTGATTTGACCCCAAACAGGGCAACCTGGTGTTTATTGTGCTGCTGATATGCTGAAGGTCATCTGTTGGGTTTTTTCTTACAGGTGGCTTTTTGATCCCATATTTAATCATGCTGGTGGCTGAGGGGATGCCCCTGCTTTACCTGGAGCTGGCCGTGGGGCAGCGCATGCGTCAGGGCAGCATCGGTGCCTGGAAAATCATAAGCCCCTACCTCTGTGGTGTTGGTATGTTCCCAGTTTGGAGCTTTATTTTTAAGGCCCTGAGGAAGATGGATGGTTCTGAATGCAAAGCTTTATCTTTCAGGGCAGAAACCGGGCTGGAGATGGGATTTTACTGGGCCTCACCAGGCTGTGCAAAAGCGGTTATCTGAATGCATGCATTTACCTCATCCCTCACAGGACACTGGGGCCAGACCCTGACTTGCTGTACCAAGTCCCCAGCCATGGAGCTGTGTGTCCTTCTGCCCTCAGACAGGCACCCAAAATCCACAGTGTGAAGGCCCATGCCTAACTTGTTCCCTGGGGCTGCCTATGCTGGTCTTTGATCCCCCCAAAAAACATCATCCCAATAAGCTCAACTTTGAGTGATAAAACATCTTCATTCTCTGTTGTTGCTGCCTACCAATGTCTCAGCTACATTATTGTGTTATTAAATTACCCTGGTAGCCCAAACTGTCACTAATTTACTTACATGCATATTTTATTTGTCATGATACATTGAATATTCACCCCCACCCCCCCAGGGCTGAAGTATAAAATCCAGTGCAGGACAGTCCTCATGGGAGGAGGGGGAAGAGGCTGCAGCAGCAGCAGCAGGACTATATGCATGGGGTCATGCAAAGGCAAAGCCCCCTCCCCATGCTGACCACAGTGCCCCCTGGGACGTTATAGGGCCCTGGGAATTTTGGGGTCTTGCTGTTGACCCGTTGCCTCCCTTCATGCCCACAGGCGTTGCCAGTGTCGTCGTCTCCTTCTTCCTCTCCATGTACTACAACGTGATAAATGCTTGGGCCTTCTGGTACCTCTTCCACTCCTTCCAGGTCTGTGGGCACCCAGCAGCATGGCTTGGCCCTGACATGGCCATGGGGGATGTTGGTGGCTTTGCACTGGTGCTGGGCATTTCCTGCCACTGTTGTCAGCCACTGGAGGGGCGGCTGGGGGAAACCAAAAGCTTCAAAAACCCTCCCAGGGCTTTTCTGAGGAAAAAAATGAGGCAGTGGTGTACAGCTCTGGAAGCTCCCAAAGAGTATCAGAGTGTCTTCTCCTCTCCATGAAATGCAGGCTGAGGTCAGGCCAGTGATGCCTTGGGAATGTGCTTTGGTGGCCATGGTGTCCTGCACCCTGACATGGGCCTATCCAAAGGCAGAGGAGGGGGTGAACAGGGGGGAGCATGAGGGGGGACATCTCTAGGGGAGAGGGTCAGAGAAGCTCAGTCCCCAGAGGGAGTCAGGGAGAGGGCTGTGCCCAGGGAAGAGAGGCAGAGCAGGTCTGTCCTTGAGGAGAGGGTCGAGAAGGATCATCCCCAGGGTTAAAGAGGGTTGATCTTTTGGGAGATGATCATCCTCAGGGATGATGATCAGTTCTCAGGGAGAGGGTCATCTTCAGGGGAGATGGTCAGGACCAAGAGAGAGGGTCAGCCCCAGCCCTTGGCAGCACAATGTGGGGACAAGCAAGCCCTGGACAAAATTATTCCCTTTCTGATATCCCCCTTGGCTCTACCCACCACGCTGATGGCAGGTTCTTGCCTCATGCCTCTCTTCTCCCTCTCAGGACCCCCTGCCATGGGCTACCTGCCCCCTGAACATCAACCACACCGGCTATGAGGAGGAGTGTGAGAAGACATCATCCACCCAGTACTTCTGGTACCGGCAGACCCTGAACATCTCTCCATCACTGGAAACCAGTGGCAGTGTGCAGTGGGAGCAGGCACTCTGCCTGACACTGGCCTGGCTGGTGGTTTACCTCTGCATCCTCCGAGGCACCCAGTCCACTGGCAAGGTGAGAGGAGAGTGCAGACCTGTGGAGACCCAGAAGGATGTGGGGAAGAGAAATGAGTGCTGAGTAAGGTCAAGTGCAAGGTCCTGCACCTGGGTCAGGGCAATCCCAAGAACAATGTACAGGTTAGTCACACAACGGGTTGAGAGCAGTCCTGGGGCTGTTGATTGATAAAAACCTCGACAGGAATCAGCAATGTGCCCTTACAGCCCAGAAAGCCAACTGCATCAAGGATGGCACCAAAAAAGCATGGCCAGCAGGTCAAAGGAGGTGATTCTCCCCTCTACTCTGTTCTTTTGAGATCCCACTTGGAATACTGTGTCCCCAACACAGGAAGGACTTGGAGCTGTTGAAGCAAGTTCAGAGGAGGGCCATGAAGATGATCAGAGAGCTGGAGCACCTCTCCTATGAACACGGGCTGAGAGAGTTGGGGTTGTTCAGTCTGGAGAAGAGAAGGCTCCAGAGAGAACTTGTAGTGGCCTACCAGTACCTGAAGGGGCTACATGAAAGCTGGGAAGGAACTTTTTACAAGGGCATGAGGAGAGAGCACAAGGAGTAATGGTTTGAAAGTGGAACAGGGGAGATTTAGTTTAGACGTTAGGAAGAAATTATTTCCTTTGAGGGTGGTAAGAAAGCTGTGGATGCCCCCTCCCTGGAAGTGTTCAAGGCCAAGTTGGATGTGACTTTGAGCAATCTGATCTAGTGGGAGGTGTCCCTGCTTGGGCAGGGGAGTTGGAACCAGATGATCTTTAAGGTTCCTTCCAATCTAAACCTTTCTGTGATGAAAAGGCAGCAGTCATGGCTGCTGTTACTTGGGATTATAGCATCTCCCCATCAGGAGCAGGCTGGCCTGCTGCCTCTGCCAACCTGGTAAGCTGAAACTGAAGAAGGCTCAACCAAAACACTGGGTGACATTAAAGGACTGAGAAGTCCTTTAAATACAGGCACCTCTGCTGCAAAACCAGCTGTCAGGCTGCTGGCCCAGTGAAACGCTTCCCACCAACGTAGAGCCAACAACAACAGGAGATGTCTGTTCCTCAGTCTTTTCAGTAAAAAAAAAAAAAAAAAGACATCTACTGGGCATTTTTCCTCACTTTTTATTCAGCAGAAGTTATGAGGAAGTTTTGAGAGAGGGGGGAAATAGAAAAAGCAATGTCCTGGTTGAGCCTGCACTAAGAAGCAAGCTGAGGGCTGTAATCCCCAAATCGTATTACCCAAATGCAGAAAGCCAAGAGACTGTAAACCAAGAATAACCTCTTAAACTTGCTGCAGCTGCCTTTGTGGGCAGAAAAGAAACAAATAAATTGCCAAGGCACATTAAAAGTGCTTTGTGAAGGCTGGGTCCCATCAAAGGGAGCACAGGAGTGGCTTTTGCATCTCCAGTGGACTGTGCCATTGGTGATGATGAAGGTGCTGCTTTTCCAGGCGTGTGACAGGGAAAGGCAGATGCCCATTGGCATTGTAAGCAGGTGTAAACTGGGGGAATGGCTGGTAATTGCCTACCTGATTTTGTTCCCAAGAGCTTGGGAAGGCAACTTCATGGAAGACAATGTAAAGATTTAATTCCCACTAACCTCCCATCTGGGTTACATTAAGATCAAGTATTTTTTGCATTTGAACGAAAATGCTTTCAGACAAGTTCGATTTTTGACATTTTATGATGTCTGCTCACCTTTCTCCTAGAGCTGATCATGGATGATCTTTACTAGTGCACCCTTGACTGGTGGTTGCAAACTGGTGTTTCTCCACTAGATGATGCAGGAATGAGTTTGTAAATGTTGCAAGTATTTTAAGTGTCATCCTTATTTTTCCAGTCAAAGAAAAGACTGGTGAGAACTTTAACGCAGGGTCTTTGTTATCAATAATAGCCTGTTTCCCTAAAACCTAAATGTGAAATTAGATCTAGCTGAAAATATTTGTTTAAAGATTACTACAATATAACGTATCTTTTACATAGAGTGTTTCCATTATTTTGAGAAAGAACTGATCAATTATGGCCGGTCTTGTGTATTCTTTAGACCAAATCATTTCCTCTTCCTCCTCCAGGTGGTCTATGTAACAGCCTCTTTGCCATATTGTGTTCTCATCATATACCTCATCAGAGGATTAACACTTCATGGAGCTCTGAATGGGCTCATCTACATGTTCACACCAAAGGTACAGAAAACTCGTACTGAATTTTCTACAAATATGTTATTATTTACCAAACATATGGGTTTGTTTTTTTTTTAATGACGGCGATACACCTATTCCTTATATTGAATTTTTGCAGCAATATGTCAGGTCAGGCAGCTGGAAACCCTGTCTGGAAGAAGCTGGAGGCTGTTCTGCCACGGTGCCTGTGAGCCACATGCTTTCTCCTGCAGAAAAGCACCTGCCCACAGACTCTAGTGTATTACTTCCAGACCGAGCAGTAACCCTGCTCCCCAAAAAACCACCACAGAGCTAAACCAGGCGCACAAAGGAGCCCATCCCCACCTCCATCCCCACAGGCTGGAAGGGGCCATCCATGCCACAGGGTCACACTCCTCCTCTCCCCATCTGGTTTTCCAGCTGGAGCAGCTCTCCAACCCCAAGGCGTGGATCAGTGCTGCCACACAGATCTTCTTCTCTCTGGGCCTGGGCTTTGGCAGCCTCATCGCCTTTGCCAGCTACAATGAGCCCAGCAACAACTGTGAGAGGCACGCGGTCATCGTCTCACTCATCAACAGCACCACCTCCATCTTTGCCAGCATCGTGACCTTCTCCATCTACGGCTTCAAGGCCACGTTCAACTATGAAAGCTGCATAAGCAAGTAAGGGGGTGATTTTTTCACTCGTTTTCCGCCGGCGACCGTTCCGGGGAAGGTGAGTGGGGAAGGGCACACGGTGCTGCCAGTGCTGCCCTAAGCCCAGCCCTGGTCATGCTCTAATAAAGCTAATGGTGAGGTGTAAAGCCATGAAGGCTGAGATGAAAGGGCAGGGCTGGTGTGTTTTTTGATGCCTGGGAGCTCACCCTCCCCAGCAGTGATGCTCTGGAGGTGCCCAGCAGCCTGTAGGATCATGCCCAGAAGCAGCAGGCTTCACATGGTCCCTTGCACGGGGCCTACAGCAGTTGCACTTTACTCATGTATTTACAGCCTTTGACCTATCTGCTGATCAGAGAGGAAACCGAGCTGCTAATTACTGCTCTTGGCTAAAAAGCTCATTGAATTGCTAGGGTGTGGATGTGGGACCAGAGGGCAAAAGGGAAGAGGCTCCAGCCAACGCTGGCCAGCACCCAAAATACCTGCAGGCTCCCTCCCAGGTTCCTGAGAGTGGCAGCCCGGGCACCGGAGCTGCTCTCTCTGAAGCAGGGATGAGCATAATGCTGTCAGCACCCCAGAACCTCTCTGGAAGTGCCACAGCCACAGCTCCCACCTGTGGAGACCAGAGCCCTGGCATCCCTGGGTGGGGTCTGAGGGACAAGGGGACATAATATAAAACCACCACCAGTTTTATACCTTGGCCTGAAAGACATTCACCTCCAATAACCTTTCCCAGAATGATCCTGCTGCTGATGAACGCTTTTGACCTGGAGGAAGGCTCTCTAACAGCAGACAACCTCAGCGAGATGAAAGATTACCTCATGGCCACCCACCCGCGGGAGTACGCGCAGCTACTGCCGCAGCTTAAAAACTGCAGCTTGGAAGCCGAGCTGGATACGGTGAGATGCAACTCTGTTTGTGTTTGTGCCTGGGCTTCACTCCTGCCTTTCCTCCCACCAAGCTTGGGCAGCCCCTTAGCCCCACGCAGGCACATCTGGTACCCCTAGGAGCCACCTGGCTCACCTGGTGGGGATCACTTCTGCACCTCAGAATGGGGCAGGGGATGGTTGTCCAGCTTGGCAAGGGGCTCCCTCGGTTCATTAACCACTGGGCTCCATCTGTGGGACAGGGCAGGTTGCAAAGGTATGGAGTAAACATTTTTGCTACAAGCAGGGCTGTGCCAGTCTCTATCCAGTCTGATTCCCCACAATGACAATGACACCCATGGTGGCAGCGCTGCACAGCAAAGGCAGATGAGATCTTCATTAGTTTCTTCAATCTCATATTTTCCTCCTCTCATGTCCCTCATCAAGCTGAGGACCTGCCCGTAACTCACTTCTTTCACCCCTGTTGCTGGCAGGCTGTCCAGGGGACGGGACTGGCCTTTATAGTCTATTCTGAAGCCATCAAAAACATGGAGGTGCCCCAGCTGTACTCTGTGCTCTACTTTGTCATGCTACTGATGCTGGGGATTGGCAGCATGCTGGGAAACACCGCTGCTATCCTCACACCCCTGACCGACAGCAAGGCCATTGCTGCCCGCTTCCCCAAGGAGGTGATCTCAGGTAAGCACCAGCCGTGAGCAGCAGAGGCCATCCAGGGAGAGACCATGTGTGTGCAGAAGCCTTGGTGTCCTGTAGCTGTTCAGGGTCCCTCTTACAACTCAGGTGGAGCAGAGAGTGTCAAGTGTTTCTGGAAGGTTTTACCAGCCCTTGGGAAATCCTGTCCAGCCTGTACAGAACCTTCCCTTGGGACGTATCATAGAACTAGGGCAATCGCTTCTGTGAATTTGCAAGCTTCCCAACACACCCCAGCTCCTCCAGACCTTATCTCCTCCCTTGGAATTGTTTAAGACTAGGTTGGATGAAGCCTTCTGCAACCTGGTCTGCTGGGAGTTATCTCTGTCCCTGAAGGGCAGTTGGATCTTGATGATCCCTTTGAGGTCCCTTCCAACCTTAACTGTTCTGTAAGTCTATGATTCTGTGGTGGGACTGGTGTCTACGCACTGGTAAAGCTCAAAGGCCACAAGACATGTCAAGACACCTTCAGTGAGTGACTCTTCAGTCTCATCACTGGTATCCAAAATGCAACCAACCTCAGTGTTTGGCCAAAAGTGATATGTGCTTCCTGTTGGGCATGGAAAACAGTGGTCCCACCTTAAAACATGGTTTAGCGGGATGCCCAGCAGAAACATCAGATGCTCTGCACACACACAGCAAAGCTATAGCCAAGACTCAGTTGTCTTGACCCTGCTGGGATGATGTGCTGTGACTGTGCAGGTCTAAGGAGCAACAGTTTAAGGATGCACCAGCATAATCATACACAGAGCCACATCTTCTCCAACGGGCAAAAAATTTACCTTTCTCCTCTGGGAAAACTGTTCCCCCAATAGAAATCCGTAGAAATCCCACCAGCTTTTTTAGTCACAGGAAGTATGGCATTTCTCTCACCATTACCCCAAATAGACTTCCAGTTGTAACAGTAAAGTCCCTGTTTTACCATGCAGGTGCTGTGTGTTTCTTTAACTGTGTGATTGGCCTCATCTTCACCATGGAGGCTGGGAATTATTGGTTTGACATATTCAATGACTATGCAGCCACCCTCTCCCTGCTGCTCATCGTGCTGGTAGAAACCATTGCTGTGTGTTATATCTACGGGATAAGAAGGTAACAGCTTGAACCCTTCTTCCTTTACAGCAGGGGTGTGACCATTGGCCAAGAATAAAAATATCACCTCAGGCTAAATTTTTCTCCTGCACTGTGGTATCAGGGTGGCAATGGGGTCTCCCTTGCCCTGCAGACCCCTTCCAAGGCCTCGGGTTCAGAGCTGTGTCAGCGCCAGGCTGGGCTGACACCTTCTCAGGGTCCATAAGTCATACACAATGCTCCCTGCTCTCCATCTCTTTGGTCTCCAGACACTACTTCTTCTTTCACAGCAATTCAGAGAGCACAATAGTTTTACTGAGTCTGGGTTCAAAGGCAGTGAGTGGGTCACCTTGCACATTGCTGTGCTCCTGAGTCATCCCCCATGGGTGAAGGCAATACTCAGCATCAGGAAAGGGTTTAGGCAGCAGAGGTGTTTGGGGCACCTAAAGGACAAGACTTTAGTATTTGATTTGTTAGTCCACCAGCACAACATGTACAGGAACCTATGTTGGCATCACATTCTGGATGATTTCCAAGCCTTCAAGTTCGATCCACATTTCCTGCATGATTTTGGGTGCCATCACCAGCATTAGTGCTTCCCCAATTACAGTCAGGTAACAGCAGTGAGAACAACTACAACTACACCAAAACAAGCAGTGTTTTCTTCACCTTGTTTCAGCATAATTGCTTACACCAATGATGCACAGAATTTGCACCCCAGGCAGAACTTTGTAGGGACCTTTCCTGCTTGTACCCATTTCTAGCTACTGTTCTGCAGTTTGGGATCCTCAGAAGCATATGATCTTTTTGTTTCACCCTCACTATATGACCCTGATGAGCCATTTCTTCAGGTGATACTTCTGTCCTCATTACTCTTCTGGTCTTCTGTAAATGGTTTTAAAGAAACCCAGATCAAGGTGTCAGTTCAATGAATACAGCTGTTCTCAAAAATATGTTTTTTTGGTTTTGTCTTTAAATACAGATTTGAGAAAGATCTTCACACAATGATTGGACACAAGCCAAACTGGTATTGGAAAATTATGTGGACTTTTGCTAGTCCTTTGCTAATTATAAGCCTATTTATATTTTACCTCAGTGACTATATCCTCACAGGAGCGCTGCAATACCAAGCATGGGATGCCACACAGGTAAAATTTTTCTTTTGTTTTTTTGTTTTTTAAAAAACCCTTTTAATTTCTACAGGACACAGCCTAACAACATTGTTCCACCAAACTGCCTTCTGAAAGCTTGCAGCTGAAGTCAGGGCAACTTTTTTATCTTACAGAAAGGAAAAACCTGACCCAGCGACAACAGTGCCACTGTTGTGCAAAATGGGAGTAATTTCCCACTGCAACTGAACCCTTTGAACAGCAAAATTTTATTCCTGTTGATTGAAGACCCACATTATAATCTTAAAAACTACTTGTTGAACAGAAAAATTACTTTCAAAGTGTAGTATTTTGAAGAAAATTAGTGGTATTTTCATAGAACTGAGTTGCTGCTGGATTGAATAGTTTTCGTAAGCCATTTTTCTGTCATTTCCTTATACATTTTTCTTAATGGTCAAACCACTTTTGTATGAATGCTAAACTATGTGTGTATTTCTCACAGCAGAGTTAATAATGGGTGACTAATCACTGCTTTCATAACCTTTTGTGGAAGTGCTCCTAGCACGCAGAAACAAGTTATGCCTTTTGTTTTCATGTTTTTGATGATTTGGGACCTGCAGTATGTCTGGTTTGTTGACTGGGTATCAGCATGAGCCCACAGGCTCCAGGGGAGAAATGGCAGAGACCTGACAGAGGTCAGGGCTGAGACATCTCATTAAGAAATACAAATCAAGCCAAAATCTGCTCTTTACCAAGCAGCAGCTCTTTTCAGCAGCAGCTTTGTTCTCATCAATTTCAAGCTTATAGGGTTGGACAGATTAAAACAGGGGCTGCTGCAGCCTGCAAGTGCTTCCCAGATGGTTTTTGCTCCAGGACACTAAAAACCACAGATCCAACGCTTCTTCTCTCCCTTGCAGGGGCAGCTGGTGACAAAGGATTACCCAAGCTATGCCTTGGCACTGATCGGGCTGCTGGTGGCAGCATCCACGATGTGCATACCCCTGGGGGCTCTAGTGACTTTTATAAGGAAGAGATTGGAGAGGGAAAGCGTTTCAACCATTGCATGAATCCAACAGCTGGATTTGGGAAGACCTTCTCCAGCGTCAGTGACCGGGCACTTCTGGAAGACAGCAGCAGCCATTACTTGTAGCAGCTATTTAGAGTTGAGAATCACGGGTGCTACATTGACCAAAAAGTGCTCTTAGGAGGTTCCGCAATGGTTTGGAAAAAAACAAAACAAAACAAAATCTCTTCTGTCACAAGATGAAGCTTTAATATGGCCTCTGCAAGAGGGGAAAAGCAGAAGAGCAGCTCACAAAATGCTAGGTAGCACAGATTAACCAGCGCTGTTGACCCATTACATGTAACGCATTTCCACTCTGTTGTACCACTGCCTGTGGAAATACAACCAAGCAAGCATGTTCCTGCACCACAGTGCCAGCAAATACCCTTACTGTTCAAGAAAACTACACTCAAACATGCACATTATTTGAAATGACAGCTGTATTTCATCAACTGATGAAACTGTTTAGTTTTGCACGTGATAATCCCTTTCCAAGGGAAAAGGTACCATCAGGATGGTACCGGAGATGTGGCCAACACTGCTTCTGTATCCAGCAAAGCAGTTTATACATACATATATATATACATATATATATATATATATATAAAACCTGCGGTTCTCTCATCTCCAGGAGTAAACTTCCAATTCCAGTATATAATCATGCGCTGTGCTGTACTTTGTATTTTCTAGGGATGCACATGAAAAGAAATCTGTGATAAAGTTGTATTGTAAGCCCTGCCTGAGAGATTGCCATGTAACTAGCCTTGACAAAGGTACACTTTAATCATCAGATGTAACAATGCAGCAGTTCCACAGAACTGGTTAATTTCCCTATGTGAACTTTGTATGAAGAAAGCAACATGTCTGAATTGTAAGCTTCATGTAATAGAAAACAGTAAAATTCTATCTATGAACTTTAAAGAGGTCACTCACCAGTATGACATGAAAGACACATTCATGGGATGTGTGTTCCTAATATAGTGTCTTAACCATGTAACCATTAGAAGACAGCAAGTGCCTTGTAGAAGAGGGATTAATTTCAAACAACCCTTGTTAAAGCACAGCAACACAAGCCCCTCTCTCTGGGGCAAAAAGCAAGAGGTAACTGTCCAGCCTTTGAGGGGGGTGACATCTTGACAATGACACAGCCACCACCAAAAAGACATGTTAGCCTGTCACAGCATCTAGAAACAGGACAGTCCTCCTCCCCAGACTTCACTAACAGAGGAAAGACAACTTTTTCACATTTTAGTTTATTAAAAATGGTTGCCATAAACAAGACCTGTACAAAAAAATATGGGAAATTGCCCAGAATGTGGTAGCAGTTGCATGGTGAGAAGTTATCGTCTTGGGCCCCCTCTTCCTCTTCCACGACCTCGGCCTCTGCCACGGCCTCTACCACGGCCTCTTCCAGCAACTTAGCAAATGAAACAGAAAAGATAAATCAAGTGAGACTCATTAATATTTCCATTTTGATTAAAACATTCTGTATCAAGCATGAACAACGTAATGTCCCATTGCAAGGAAGCAATAAGTCAGATATTAAGTCACTTAATGCTCAGTAAGTTTCAAACAATGTTTTGGTCTTTTGGGTTAGGTTTTTCAGTATGAAACTTCCCCAGACTACACAGACTAGTGCCTGGCTCTGGCTCCACTGCAGAAAACAAGGGGATGCAGAGTCACAGCTGGCTGCTGCCAAATGCTCTGACAGAGAACTATGACTCCTCTTTTTTTTTTTAATATAAAAATTTTGTTCTTCAGGCATCAGAAAAAGCATATGCAATACTAGAGTACTTTGTTACTATTCATCACAGTAAGAAAGACCTATTTTCTTTTGCCACAGCCTGCACTACAGTTTATAAAGTATGCTGCTAAAGGGAAATGTGAGTTTTAACAAGCTGTGAGATTCCCCAGCTCAGCCTTCCTCAAGGCACCATGTGAAAGGGCAGCACTTTGAAAGGATCCCACCACCAAACAGCTCCTGCTGTTCTCCATGATGCCTCTGCCAGTTTCAGATGAGATTCTCAGGCCAAAGTCTTGTGCACTGTGTACCTGCTTTTACATACTGCTACTTAATAGTAAAGGGAATATAGAATTACAGAATAACTCAGGCTGCAAGCAACTGCCGGAAGTCATATGATGCATATGGTGATAACATGTCACCCCATTTTTCTAAAAACGACAACCTGGTTGCAAGGCCTTCAAACCTCTGAAATTACTGGTTAATTTTAAACAAGTTTGTCAATGTAAGGCTCAAAGAGATACCATGAAACTTAAAAATTCTGTGGAAGTGGCTGGTGGCAGACTGTAGCATCCACATTCAAGCAGCAGGTTCTAAAAATCCCCCTGTCGCATCTGAAGGCACACAACTTAAAACAAAGTGAAGGCAGGAGGCACAGAACAGATCTGTGAGAAGGCAGGTGTCACTTATTTTCCTGGCAATAGTCTGACTCTTTGTAAAACACACAGACACATCAACCCCTAGCTCAGTGACTACAGCACCAACATGCCCATCAGCAGTTGTGTTCACCAAGCACACTCAGCCCCACGTGTCACCTACACCTCTGAGCCAGCATCCTGCCTTCCACTGACAATTCTGTTTCCCAAGGAGGAGGAAGCTTGCCTTACACAACTTTGAAACCCAAGGGCATTTACACACTAAAGCCAAGTGCAGCCACAACACAGCAGAGGTATGACCTGAGTGCTCCAGTGCTGTGAGGATGCAAGCAGTATGAAATCATGACAAACAGCACCATCACAGGTCCCTTTCTTCCTTCAAAATCAGAAAGAAATAGTGATGTTCTTGTCCACATCACAAGCTTTAGAAAAAAAGTAATGTGGTCATACTCCAGTTTCCTCCTGTGGTCAGATTATTTGGTATGTATGTGAGAAGAGCAAAACTTTTAGCAGCTTTATCCTTACTCTGTATAAAAAGCAGCCATTACACTTGTGCTTTGTGATGCACACACCTGAGGATTCCTTGCAACATTTCAGTAAATTAAGAACACCAATTCATAACATACACATGGCTCAAAGACCACAGAGCAAAAAAAGTTAAACACCAATTGCAGGAGAAGCAGTACAACATTACTTTAGAGCACAGTTAGCTTTTTCTTAAAACTTACTATTTAAAAAATACACTGATTAGTCATTGTGCAAAATATATACTGCCTGAAGACAACCTACAAATCTTCTGGGGCTTACTGGATAATAATCTTCAATTCTCAATGGAATTCAGCATGGGCTCCCTCACATTCTCAAGTCTCTCAAGTTCAGCTCTTCAACAGGTATTTTCATCCACAATCAAGAGAGATTTCACTGAAAAATATTCAGCACTGTTCTAAGATGCTGTTCTCTGTTTTCTTTCTGGACTAACTACCTGAAGTTCCCTATATAAACTGGGGAAACGAAATATATTTGAGGAAGAGGAAATGTAAATATTTTTGGCACGAGACTGTGACAGGTTTAAGATTTACTGAAATTTTAAAAACATTCACATTTTTAAAAGCAGATGTATGAAAAGTCATATGCATAATTTTACAGGGAAGAAAGCTCTACAGATGCTAAGAAGGTAGGCAAAGCAGACTTAGCCAGTTCAGTATCAAACCCTCAAAGGTGAAAGAACTAGCGACCAAAGGCAGACATTTAAGACACCAAATCACATGTTTTCAGAGTACTAAAAACACACACAGAGGCAGAACACACACTGGGAAAGCACAAACTAACCTGCTTCTCTTTTCTTGGATTTGACTTTTGGTTCCACATCCACTAGCAAAGTATCCAGAGGCAAACTGTCTGGCAGAATGAAGTATCGGATGTTATTCCCTCGAATACTCAGTGTCTCCAGCTGTACAGGTTCTCTGTTCTTCAGTGTCATTTTCACTGCTTTGAGATGCGTGTTCATGCTGACATCCACTCCTGAAACAACACAAGTCTAATTTCAGGGATGAATACTTACGAAATGGTCCCTTGATGACCGTTTTTAAGTATGCACATGCTTCAAGATTTGTCCTGTTTGTTACCTGCTTCTGCCATTCATCCATTAAGCCCCTAACTGTAGAGGACTACATGCCTTTTTCTCTCTTAAATTTTACTCACTAATTTATCAGTTGCTGCCTTTACCACCTGATTGCCAGAGATTTTTGCCTAGGTCTTAGCTGTAGACAATTCTGTTAATGGTTAAAACAATTTGAGTAACAAATACAACTGCTTCTTATTACAGAAGTCCAATATTAGTCTTTCAACTCTCTTAAGAAGAAGCAAAACAAACCTGTGAGGAGGAAAAATAACCTGAACATTTCCTCTTTCTCTAAGCCTTAGAAAAAGTCCGACTGCCAAAGAATCATTCATATGCTCATAAAATACATCTAATACTGGTGTGGCATCTTCTCCAAAAGTATATAAAAATGCAGTGCTGCAAGAAACAGTCACTGTGGTTACAAACTCTGTGAACAGACAGTATTTAAGAACCATATGTAGTCAGTACTCTGTCTGCTATGCAAACTAGAAAGAAGTTTCAGCTGAATGCATTTATGCAGTAACAGCCCTGATAAGCATTAAAAAGCACCCCGCATTAATTTATACTTTGCATATCACGAGTCTTGCACAGGATTTGATCTCCAACTGTGAAGATCAAAATGAGAGTCACTTTTTGAGATCAAAAATTCAGAAAAAAGATTAAAATTATAGTCCATGAGCACCTGCTAATTCAGTGACAGGGCACCCAGATTAGCAAAATCCTTTGTATGTTTACAGCTCTGAACAACCAGCCCTTTGTGGTAAAAATCATTCTCTCTTTCCACAAACACAGAAAAATCAACTGCAAGATGTCTTACCAAGGTAAAGAGCATAAATGAGTAATAGGCCAGAGCCAAAGGAATTACAGTGCTGCACTTATTCCATATATTTTTCAGTCCTGTCTCCATACTCCTAGATTTTACACAGCTCTCAACACCTGAGCAACTCCCCTGGTTTGTGCAACATCTGCATTCCATGAAACCCACCCTCTCAGCCCAACCACACACCGGGGAGACGGCACATGGTTCACACAACAGTATAAAGATTATAATTCCAGATATACAGATTGCATTCAAACTTTCTACAGATTCTTAGCAGAAAATGTGACTTTGCTCAACAATTAAGCCTGCAAGAGCACCGAGGTAAGGAGACAAGCAGTTTGCTTCCCACCTAGCTGGGCCCAACAGAGCATGCTGTAACGAGATGCCACGGTGGTGCACTCAGGTCTAATTAAAGCTGACAGATCCGTCGGCAAAATAATGCCAAATCTCAGCAGATTGTTGCTGGCCAAAAAAACACCTACGCCATCACTTGGAATTCAAGTCTGACAAGTTTGAATTTAATTTTTTTAAGTGTCTGGGCACAAGAGCTTTAAAAGTAGCCTGGGGTGGAAGAAGGAGAGGAGATCAAGCGTGTTCATCAATTTTACAGTAAGGGCTTTATTCTTTAAAATATGATGTGCCCCACCTACATACATCTCTACATACATCTACATCTCTAAAGCAATGCCAGTGTGAATGTTCTCAGAACAATATCCCTCACTAATGTTGCTAAAGCAAACAAAATAGGCTACACATTTTTCAGTAGGAACCACCAAGGCAAACTGTCAGTTCAGAGATAAAAAGAAGCACCTGCTAGACAGGTAACACCCACAAAGTTGGGTTATATGAATGATCTTCGGCAATAGCAGGGCATCAGGATTCTTTTTTGCCCTGTATCAAACTACCTCTTTTCAAATCACTTTCTTAAGATCAAGATCTCTCTTTCCAAATCACATTCCTAAGCGTGATGTGATTCCAGAGATTAATGTCCATATAAGTTCACCTTAAACAAAGCTAACACCTGCTCAACATAAATATTTGTATATTAAAACTGCCTACACACAAGGTTTAAGTAATTTAAGACCACATCGAGGGTTTGTATTTGCTGTGTACCTGTACTACCATTACAAAGAAGTCCCCCCTCTTCTGGCGAATCAGCTGTAACACTGTTACACAACTACAGATACTACAACTTTGCAAGGGAAAAAAATCAGATGTACTGATCCAATTTCTGAAAATTTAGTTGCATATTCACTACCAGTTTAATAAAACAGTAAACCTACTCTTAGCAGCACTATTCTTGTGCTGCTAAAATTCCAAGAGAACACCATGCTCACATCAGCTTTGCCAGAGGTTTGGAAAAGCCCATCACCTCCCAAGGCTCCTCAGCAAAGCCTGCAGCTAGGCTCAGAGGACAACACTGAACTTACTGCCTCCCAGCAACTTCTGCAAGCACCCAGACGCTTCTGTAACAAACCCACCTTAGCCTTGCACTGTAAAAATGCGAATTCATAAAAACACCTCTGGCATCTTAAGAGAGAAGGTCCCAAGAAGAGGGAGTACAAAAGAGAAAAGCTCAGCCCAAAACACAACTGCCAGCTGTTAGAGGAAGGTAAGGGGCAGTCAGCCATCACACCGTACCTGTGATAGTCCCGTGCACCTGCGTCCCATTCTTCAGTTCGATGGTCACAGTCTCATGGCTCAGCTTCATTAGAAACCTAGAAATTGAGCAAAGACTCATGCACTCCCACATAAAGCCTTACACACTTTTGTCCCCTTGCAGAAAAACAGCATGCACCAAGTATTCCCCCCCACTCGGCTTCCCAACACAGCGTCCCCGGAGATGGATTCTGCTGAACACGTTCGGTAGCGTTACATGAGAGGAAGATTAAAAAGAAAAAACACCGCAAGGAGCCCCTATGCCCTACATCCGAGCGGGGACACCTGGCAAATCCAGCACCTCAGTTCCACACCAAACCGCCACTATTGTACAAAGGAAGAAACACCTGAAAACATACTAATGCCTCAGGAAGGCAACTATAATCGAATCTGGGATTTTTTTCCCCTTTAAAGTCGAGTGGTTTTATGGAGGAGCCCCCACCCCAGGCTGTGCCAGGCGAGTGCTGAGGCGGCGGTAGGGATGGACAGGGCCGCTCCGCCACCAGACCCGCCCGGGGGTGGCCCCGCCGATCTCGCCAGCCGGGGGTTCGCAGGCGGCCGCTGCCGCCCTCCCCACCGCCCGCGGGTGGAGGCAAGGGCCCTCCCCACGGCCGCTACACCGGCGAGGCCGCCGCTCAGTGCGCGGGGCCTCCCCAACGCCGCCGCGGCCCGGCTCCGGCAATCCGCCTCCATCCGCTCACCTGACGAGCTTCATGGCGGCGGGAGGCCGAGAGAGGGAGCCGGGCGGACTTAGGTACGGAGGGGCAGCAGCCCCGCAGGCAGCAGATAGCCCTTCAGAGGGGATGCCCCGGGGCGCCGGCGGTGCGGAAGGCTCCCTACACCGAGCAGGCCGCGCCGCCGCTGGCGCCAGGAAGCGGCCACCCAGCCCAGCGATGAATGGGCGGAAAGGGAGGAGCCGGAACCAACTTCCCCCTCCCCATCCCCAGCAGCGCGGAAGTTGGGCTGGAGCGGGATAAGGACAGCCCGTACAGGGGGTAAAAAGGAATGTAAGAGAGGCAGGGAGGGAGGGGAAGGGAGAAAAGGTAAGAGCCGTGAGGCGGTTCGGTTCGGAAGAGATGAGGAGGCGGAGGTGGGGATGAAGCGGCGGAGGGAGGAATCCGTGGAGAGCGGCTCTGACCCAGAGCCCCAGCCAGGGAGAGGGGAGCATGAGGCCAGCGCTGCCATAGGGCATCCTATGTGTTAAAACACAAGAGGAAAGAAGAAAGAAAGGTGAAGCATCCTCCTCTCCTAGGGAGAAGGAACAGATCCTCAGTAACAGTTCGGTCCAAGGCACAAAGGGCACCACAGGCAGCTTATCTATAAAAGCTGAACATTTTATTGTTGTTTATGAACACACCATTTGTGGTTTTAGAAATACAGACTCTGTGCAAAGCACTGAAATACAGGTGCCGTCCATCTTCAAAAACCTCCTTACTTTGACTCACACACTTTGTACATCAGCAGTTCACTTCTGGTCTTTGCCTCAGCAAGGTGTTCTCCAAAGATGTAACTATTCCGTTCTAAAATGCAAGGCAACCAGAAAGAGTTTCCCAAGCCATCTGCCAGTGAGCCAAAGCCCATCACTTCCAAATGCTGAGCCTATGACCTTTTTGTACTTGGTGCCCATAATAGGTAAGAGTTCACCTTTGAAAAGCTTAAGTGAGAGGATTTTCCAGTGACCAACCAACTGGTATTTCCAATACAGCATCTAGAAGCTAACAGATTCTCTGCAAATACTAGAGCATATGAACAGGTTATGTTTACACAAAACCCAGAGAGGCCTCCAGAAACATTCAAGGTTAAAATGAACAGTTAACAGTTGAAAAAAAAAAAAAAATCTGTACATATTTTCAGTCATAACACAAGGAAACACTGGAGTATCAGTGCTCTGTGTTCTAGCTTCAATAGTGACAGCTGTGCTAGTCCCCAGTATTCTACATGTTTCTTCCCCCCCTTGTGAATTTTATAGTTGCAATCTGAATATACAGCTGTACTTACAGGAAATATTAAACAATGCACAGCGCCTTAAGCAAGTTTCATGTCTGGTTTTGAACAAACCATATAAAATAAGTGACAAAATAGCTTAAAATTGGTCCTTGATTAGGATTACTTACTTTTATACAGCATGGAAGCACTAAAGTTAAAGACACACATTTATTAGCCAGCACAAATTACTCTGTAGCTTTTTTTTTTTGAGTGTGTTACAGTATCATGCATGAAAAGCAAGCTGCTGCTCCCAAGTGCAAACATGGAGTTTAGGCTAAACACTCTCTCCTCAGGTTTTTGTTATTTCTTTAATAATTTATTTTAAAGTAACCAAGAATAGAAGCAGCTGACTAACAGAACATTATGAAGTTCATCTTTTACACTGTGACCCATTCTTAAAGAAATGGAGTACTTTGGACCTTTAGCATAAAGAAGGTTCAATGAACACTGCAAAGGATTTTTACATTCTTTGATTTCATTTACATCTTTAGAAAGAAAAGTCTGTATTTTAACTCGCTAACTAATGAATCATCCTCTGGAGACTGTAGTACAGAAACAGTGCAAGACATTAGCAATTTCAGGAACATCCAATTACACTGTCCTTTCACCCAAACAATGATTAATAGAATATTGCATCAGTCCTAGATGAACAAGACAGGACAAAAATCTCATTTTTAGAAGCATTACAATTCAGAAATCTTTTCTATTTAGTGAGAAGAATCCACACACAAATATGCACAAAGGACTCCATAGTATAGACTTTATCACAACAAATATAATCCAGCTGTAAGTCTTGGAACAAGACTTTTTATTGGTATGAAGCCATGTTTGTTCAGAGACCACAATCAGAAGCTTCAGCATCTGGGTGATTATTTTCTTTTTGGTTGTTTTTTTTGACATATGAACAGCATCAGAGCTCTCTGCTGTCAAGCCAGGAACTAGAAATTCAGCTGAAACAGCCCAGGTGGTCTATGAGGTCAAGCAGTACACTTACACCCTAAATCATTCCAGGCACCAAAAAAGCTGGTTTTCATCTTTGCAATACCTCAGTAAGACTGGAGCCCCCTTCACTAATGCAATATTCCAAAGACCATTGTACCTAAGACTGCAGAGTCAGATCTCATGGAAAGCTACCACCACTAAAGGACATAATTTCCACCACCCCACCTCCCACCACTGCCAAGAAAGAATGTTAAAAAGACCACAATTTGGTGTGGAAAACAGGTCAGTAAAGACTCCAAGTGTGGCTTGAGGAATCCTCAGTACCAAGCCGCTTTCCACACACACAAATTCAGTCCATCTTCTCTTTCTGGACCAGCTTGGGTGCATCTACAAAATCCTTGCCATTGTAGAGGATGATAGCAAAAGTTCCAAAGCTTGCACTGCCCCAGAAAAGCACATAGGCCAGTGTCTCAGTCCATGTCTCACCTGTGAAGAATCAGTTAAACATTTTAGTTCATTATCTCCAATTACCAGCGAGAGGGTTTTTCAGTACAAAAAAAACCCATTTCAAACCCTCCCTCAGATCTCCTGTCAAATTAATTTAAAAGTCCTTCATGGGTACTGGGGTCTTTTTCTATTTCCCTACCTAGGACGAATGTGTTTTCCCCAAGTTCTTACAACACTTTGAACAGATCTGAACAGATGCGAACCGTCACAGAGTCAAGAACACTATTGGCACTAATGATAGAAAATTCAAGGAAAAATCAGAAGGCAAAAGCCTTCACAACTCCCAGCACAGATTTAGATTAGGAGGACATCCCTCAGAACAAGCTTATGCCTATATCTGACTACTCTGAACTGTCTTTCTGGGCAAAATTAGGTAGGTATTCTTCTGGAGATTTGCCCAGCTTATAACAAAGCTGTATGTCCACTCAGGTGCCACTAAATCTGGGGGCAATTAAAGCAACCTCTACAGAAGTTTTGTATTTTCCACATTATTGATAGAAGGCTAACCCTCAATATCCAGAGCCATGCTCAGACACCTTTTAGTCTGACTAAGAAGCTATTTTGTACTGACTGGTTTCTGGTAACCAGTTATAGGAAGTCCTCACACACACACAAGCTAGACTTATGAAATTCACTTAATAGTGACTTACCAGCCATTAGCAAACAAATAATGCACATGGAGAAAGCAACCACCATAATAATAGGCAACTGGGGAAAGAAAAAAAGAATAATCACTTGATGCAGTAGCACATGCATTTCTTCATTTCCTTGCAGGTGGGCTCTACTGCAAAGCTCTTGCTTCGCAATACAGTTGCTTTAGTTGCTGATTGACATGCTGTCAGGTGCAACTAAATTTGGATAGTTCCAAAATTAAGAGTGTGTTCAGTAACTAGGTTAAGAATTAAAATACACCTTAAATAGCTATTAAAAGGAAGGTTGAGGTTTGTGTTTTGCTAAAAAAAAAATTCACCAGCCAATTAAACCCATAATGTTCCCAAATCCCATTTCACAAAATGAAAGGGGGAAGAAAAAACCATGCTTTTTAATGTTACAGTCTATTCTTGTGCCTGAAGTATGAGAAGAGATATTTACAAATTTCTTCTGTAGAAGGAAGCCATGATTGATGGTGACTAATAGAATTTCTCCCCTTCCACTTGATAAAGAGGATTTTAAAAAGTGCAAACAGCAGTGTTTTCAATACCTCAAGAACACTCCATTTTCTGTCAAGGAAATGGTCTGGGTTTAGTCCTATAAGCAGGTATCATAGAAACAGCCAAATTACAGGGTTGCTTCATTACCAAATAGATAAATTCTACTTTGTCATATGAAATAAGTGACTAAAAGGTTGTATATGTTTTTCTACAGACACCATACTCACAGCTAAGAACTTCCAATCTTTCTTGACATGTAGAGGACTAGCAGGTTCTACTTCATCCACTGAATAGTTTCCAAGAAAGAGATCAATCGCATCCTGGATGAGAAATGGAAATCAGGAGTTAAAACACACAGCAATGTTTATCAAATACATTTCCCAATGGTTGAAAGCCTAACTTACTTGTCTAAATCCATCAGAAAAGTTATTTTTGTAGTAGCGTATTAATGAGTTCCATCCATCCATTATTAAGCCCCACTGAGTTCTCTTCCCAGTTCTGCAAAAAGAAGTTTCAAAAAATATTTATCTTCCTGAATTTAGAGATTTCTTAATGTCAGATTTAGTTGTTTTATTGAGTGTGTACCATGTTTAATGAATACTTGTATTTAAATTTATCTAGTGCTGCCTGTGTACACATAATTTCAACATCATTTCAAAGCTGAATTACACTCCTCTCTATCCCACAATATAGTTGTGCTTTGAAGAGGCCTGTTGTCCTGGTTTTATTTCCAGAAAGCCTTTTCTCCTTTCATATGAACACAGTGAAGAATGGTGTTCTTCTGTAGAATGTGTTCTGACATTTTTACCAGCTGAACCACTGCAAAACTCTTTAATGTTCTATGCCTCATATTAATAATCTTCTCAGATATGAAGACTTACAGAAAATCCCAAACATGCCCCAAAATCCAGACTGCCTTTACAAGAAAGGCTGACTTGCCTTGTGTAATCTGTCTTTAAGGCACCAGTTCCAGCATATTGTTTGGCACAAGCGTTAGCATTATCAGCCCATGCTGTGAATAGAAAAACATTCAGAAATATTAAGGAAGTTAGGTATTTTTTTCTAATACAAGTCATGGTTTGAACTCCATGAACAGCCTACCATTTTTGTAGATTTTCTCAAAGTCTGCTTGCTCTTCAATTCTCTGTCCAACATGCAGAACACCTAGCCTCTAAAACAAGAAGTATATTGGAGCTTACTAGGAGGTTGCAACAAAAAAAATAATAATCAGGATCTGCTTTTAGAAACATTAAACTAGAGTCTGCCCAATGCATTTCAAGGCAGTAGCATAACAACTCAAGTATGCAAGCTCCTATTGAAGTGCTAACATTACATTTCCATTCCAAACAAAGCCTCTTCCCCCTTCCAGGATGTTAAACAAGAATATTTACCTGAAGCTGGGCTTGAAGGGACCGGCGTGCTAACAAGCTCTGGATCACATTAGTCCTATCCAGGCAGTCCATGCAGTTACTGCGGAATATTCCTTCCTGCTGAGTCACAATTTTACCGTCGGTATCAACTAGAAAATAACTAAGACATATAATCCATTAAGTATTGATAGACAGCAGTCCATATAAACCACACATTTTCAGAAGTGAGTATGCTGGCATCCAAAACAAATTTGCTTGAACATACAAAGAGCTGTTAGCCATGTCTTTGAGCTCTGATGTCTTCCTAAGTTCTTTCCCTCCCACACTGGAAACAGCATCAATATATGAACGCTTACTCTCAGGGCAGCAGTCACTCATCATAGACAGACAAGCAGCAATACCAAGTTATATGCCACTGAAAAGCAGCTTCTGGTGCAAAAGAGACTTTTGTCTCCAGTTATTATACTGTCCGAAATCCACAGCTAAAGAAGAGTGTAACAGCAGAAGTAACCAGATTTTATATACCTGGCTCAATCTAGTCACCACTGCATAGGATGTCATATGAGCCATCAAGTACACTTATTTCAGGGAGAAAATCTATTGTCACTTCTCTTTTTTCCCTTATATAAATCAGGTGTTCCCTCTTGCAACTGCATATGTTACCTCAATCTTTTTCATCAGCTAAAGCAGGTGTTTCCAGTAGCTAACAACTAACTTTAAATTCTGACTTGCAGGCAAGCATACAGAAAACTGAACTCCAAAACCACACGGATCACTTTATCAATTTGATGTGCAAATGGGACAAAACTGCACTTTCCCTTTTACAGCATTAAGCTCACTTTCCTTAAGATTTACAGATAATCTATAGATACTGAATCTGTAGATTAAGTTATTCCATTACCTTAATTATGAACTCTCAGTGTGTACCAGTACATGATCCACTGTTATTGTACAGCATTTTAAGATTATAAAGTATTGGAATCATGCAGTACTGCGGAATATTCCTTCCTGCTGAGTCACAATTTCACTGTCAGTATCAACTAGAAAATAACTAAGACATCAGGACATAATAATCAAATCCCTTAGAAGCCTAGGCATTTACTTCACTCAGTCTTGTGTTAACAAGACCCATTTTTGTCATTCTTGAAGAACCAGCTTTGTTAAACCATGTTTTACATTGTTGCATGATTACAGGAGAAATGAGATCTTCATTTACCCCCTTTTCCTGCCAAGCTTTATCTAGAACTAGTATTAGGACAATTAGTACAACTGAAGAGCAGACATTTCTGCCTAAGACAACATTTTCATTGCTGCACGTCCTACAATTGCTCTAAAAAAATTAACAAACAAACAAAAACCCCACAAACACCCCACACACAAAGCTCTCCTTTCTGTCAGGTCTTTCACAACTGGACTCAATATGCAGAAAACAATGGTTTAGAGTTCCATAAAAATGTTTACCTCCCTCAGGGTTGCAGAACTATTTTCTAAGAGTATCAGAAATCAGACTTGTCTGTTACTATTCAAGCAATAGTCACCCTAGATGAAACAAAGCAAGGCAAGGTACATCCAAGCTAAACAAGAGCATTCATTTTTGTATCTTGTTTTAGTGACACATGGTTTGTTTTTTTTTTTTTAAATCACTTCAAAGAAATCTGGTTCTTCTGTAATGGCAGGCAACATTAAAAAAACGTGATTCAGTGTTCATCCTATGAATAAAGGATCTTTGCTGTCTAGGAAGCTTAAATGTTTATTTCTCTTTATTTGAGGCTTAAACAATTTGGTCTTCAGATCTTCATTTTTTTAGCCTGTTTTCTAGGCTTTCTACTTTGGTGGTGGACAGAGAATATTCAGTCCTGTCTGGTTAACTTACACTATTACCATTTCATTAATGCATCTCCTGTTCTAGTCCATAGCTTGCCACTTTTTTTAGAGTAGAATATACCACTGCCAATTTTGTAATGTTTTAGCTGATCTGCTTAGTGTTTTATGCACAAGATTTCAGGAACAGGAAGTAAGCAATCAGAAAAGCAGAATAAATAAACTATTTCCCTAACAATAGACACGCCTACAAGTAGCAACGACCAAGAAGTGCTTGAAACAACCTACCTGTGGGACTAAAAGATTTAAGTTGATTTTGACATTTAGTCTGCTTTTATATGACTAAAACAAGATGAGAATTTGTTTCCTTGTGGGTTACTTATGCTAGCAAGGGCTAACAATCAGTGCCAGTGCCAAGGTTTGGTGCCACGAACCATGTACACTAGAGGTAGCACTTTTTAGAACTGAGCAGGTGCCTGCAAAGGAACACCAAGGGTTTGACACTGAGTAGCAGAATAGTTTGCTGTCAACAAGACAGGGAATTACTCTTGGATGAAAAAAATATTTAAGGAGACTTATTTTAATAATTTTAATTGAGTTACTAAAATCAATTTAATTAAATAATTTTTATAGCTTCAGGGTAAAAGGTTAGAAAAAGAAATGAAATGCTACAAAGGCAGCTTGAGTCACAACACAGCATTGCTGCAATTCTCAGAACCATTTTATCAGGACATAAAAAAAGGCTCTACAGCTTACTCACTACCAGATCTCTAACCTTTCACATGGTATCAACAAGAGATCAGATACGAAAATACCAATGCATCTCCTTTACAGAAGATTACAGGTCTGTTTTGTATGTCTTAAGACAAGACAATAGAAATTATGATAAAGTGATCTCATTTTGAAGTAAAAAGAATGGCAGAGCCTTACCTAAATTCATCTTGCTGTTCTGCTAGTTGATCCATCAAGATCTGAAGTCGATCCCACCTCATATGACTGCACTCTTTATGGAAGTCAAATGCTATGTATCTGTTCAGAGAGAGAAGAATCTTTAGATTACAGATGTACTGCAGTTAAGGTACCAAAACCCCATACAAATGGGCTGATCTATATATAACCACAGGTAGTGACAGAGGATTTGGTTTTCTTCAGAGATTGCCCCCAGCACTGGATGTTCTCCGTGCTCTATAATCATCTTCCTGAGGCTGCACTCTGGGTGTGCATGGTGAGAGCATTCACATGTCTTTACAAGATGCCTTTAGTCTGGGGAGGCACATGTTCAGTTCCAGCTGTTCATTTTATGTTGTGGTTAGTAATTTTCCACCAAAAAGTACAGAAGGGATATGACTCTCTTCCCTGCCAGGATTCTTTTACCCTCCTCTCTTCCAAGCAGCTCTCTGGGAACTTCATTTCACTTTGAAAGAGGCACAGGTATGGAAATGCAACATTCTTTGCTGGTATGCAGCATAATTCCTGTGGTAACTCAAGAAACCTGACAAACATTCTCCTTACAGATAAAATGCTCTGTCAGAAGAAAGGTAAACAGCTACTGACTTTGAACAAGATTTTAAAAAAGCACTCCAGGAGGAACAGTGCCTGATTCAACATTTGTACATACACATTTGCTAGGCATTACATTCCTCCCCTCACATACTCAGAATCCAAAAGTTGTTCCTAAGTTTACGACATTTGTGTGAAGAAAGATGGCAAACATACACTCTGAGGACTTGCATCTTATTCTGGCAGGTAAACACCATCAAAACTGATTATTAGAAAAGGATGTTGGCAGCATCAAAAACGGGGCTGACAAGCACCATTCTTTTTAACACGTACAGAACACACACCATCATTCAAACACACCCCAACAGAATTTTACATTTGTTTCCACCATGTTTTATAGCAAAGATGCACAAAATTCCACAAGCTTTATACAGCTAAGGTATTAATGCCAGTCCAGGTATGAGAGTGAGGAAAGAGGTCACCTTAGAAGTGGTCTTTTTTTAAAAAGAAAAATAAAATACACACACACACACTAGTAACACACAAATGTATCCCTTTGGGTAGTCAGTGAAGCACACAGAAGTGAGACAGACATATGTAAGTACCCTCACCATCTGTAAGTATGGTGAAGGCAGTAGCAGAACATTATACAAGCAGAAAAAAAGCTTTAAAAAATACACCAGAATTTAAGGGCATCTTGATTATCCACTACAATTCCTTACTTATGATTAGGCAGAAGTGAATTCTTGTTAAAACAGGATGCCTTTTTGCTTGCAGGTAGAATTTTGTCTTTTGACATGCATGAGTTACAGTAATAGTATAGAGGAATTTCAAAGTAAAGATAGATGTAGGTATCAGTGGGAGCTGGATGCTAGCCCTCCCTCTAAAAGTTCATGAAAGCAAGAACAGGCAGGTTGTAAAACTGTGTACTGCACTGAAAATTCCTATAAAGAGATGGAATTTCTCTTCTAAGTTAAACCCATTCTCTCCATTCTCTTGACCTCTTGCTATACCAAGCTCCAGACATTTAAATTATATGTTCCCCTTACTGTTTCCTCCTTTATGTCAATCCTGTTTTGCTTACACTTAGTACTTTCTTCCTAAGTATAACCAGGCCCTAGAGCCAGGAGCTAGTTCTACAGGGCATTACTTTTTTTCTAAAATGCAGAGCTCCACAGTTCTCATTACTTCAATACAGGCATTATCATTGCCTCTGAGCTCCCCTTCATCCTGTCTGTCTCTTCTTTGTCCCATATTTGATTCACATTTCTCATTCTCATTTCTGCTTAGAATCTCATTTCTGCTTAGAATAAAAACTCTAAGCAGGAAGCATTGGCCATATCCAAGTTACTCCATAAAACTCAAACTAATCAGACAGTTGGTAAAGGCCACTGAAGGTCCCTCTGTGAGTCTCAGAGGCAGTGCTCAACTTTCAATACAGAATGTATAATCCCACTTCACATGTACCTGACCATTCCATTTGCCATGCTGTTTACCATTTTTGCAAATGTTTGCTCAAGAGGCTTCTCTGAACCTTTTTGGTTAACCTGATGGAAAGATAAAAAAAGACAGTATTACTCAAAAGCCTCCTTAAAAGAACAGCAGCTTTTTCACAAAGAACAAATGAAAACATACCAAGTTGACAATCATCTGCTTTCCATAGCTTATTATTTGAGAGTCAAAATGTCTTTGGAAGCCATCCATCTAGAAGAAAAAGGAAATGTGTTAACATATGTACACTACTATTAAGATCTGTTAGTTACAAGAAATCTCTATAATCATCTCTTTGATGATACAGCATAGGTAATTTTCTAACTGTTTGATGTTCTCTATTGTGCTAATAGATTGCCACTTTTCTTTCATCCTCCCCGTCCATTCAGCTCTCCTTATTAAATAAGCCACAGATAACACAGCTACTGAAACTGCTAAAAAAAACAACCAAAAAGAAACTACTCCCATTAATGTCTAGATTTTTTTCAGGCTCTGAACTCAACAGCACAAGGCTTCTTGCTACTACTTGTTAAAGCTAAAGCTCAATCTAGTACTGATGATATTCATTCTTCTGATTAGTTTGTTACCCTTTCACACAAACATGAGCCCAGAAGTATATTAAAACCCCAAGACACAGAAAACACTCACATACATGATTTACTGACTTGCTGATCTGTGGCTTTGGTTTGTACTTGAGGTTTGGTCTTTGAGACCAGAAAAAAGGAATTGATCCACGGGTCTGCAAAAGAATGCAAACAGTTTTAAACAACAAAACTTATCTAATCACCATTTGAAAACAAAGCAGACTGTTCTATATTTTTTGTCTGCATGTACATTTTACATTATCTGTATTTAGCAACAGAGCTACAGCTATATATGCATCTTAAGCCAGTGAGCAGTTCCTTACACTGACTTTACCTGAACAAATGAAGCTTTGCTCCCCCTGTAATGTACAACTTGTTCTGTTTCAACAAAGTTGGCAGCATGTCCTTCTGAATCAATACCTATGTATGAAAAGACCTTGTTAACCAGAAGCAGAACAGTGACAGTGTCAGCAAAAGGCTTCCCAACCCTTCCCTTGTAAGCACTCACAGAAAGCATGAAAATACCAGACAGCTGCCTGAAGATAGTAACTTAAACAAACCAAAGTTTAATATTTTCTGTACTAAACTGAAGAAGCAGTTGTGCTTAACACATTTTTTATACTTCTAGTCTTAGAAACTGAGTAGTTTAAAACAAACTAAGTCCTTCAACACTGAAATATTCACAGTTCAGTAGCAATGGTACTGCAGACACTGACCATTTCTTCAAAAGTATCTATGTTGGGATTAAGAACAAAAAATGATTTACACCTGTTTCCTTATTCACTTTTTGATTTCAAAAAATTAAGAGTACATCACTGTACAGATCTCCCCTGCCAGCACCAACAATGCACTTCGTTCTTTTGGCCTAGCAGTAGATTCAACTATTACAGACTTGCATTTAACTGAAATAAAACCAGCAAAGCATTAAAAATCCCTCCAAAACTTTTCCAGTTATCCCCAGGAGGAATACAGAAGAGTTAGTTTTAATAAATAAGAACATGCTTCACTTCATTATACAGGTTCCTAATATTTTCTTTGGAGCAGGGACTTGAGAAAAACTATTACAAGAATTTAAGGCATTATACAACGATTGCTCTTAAAGGTAAGATTATGTGTGTGTGTATAGATATATACACAGGTATATGGGGAATTTGTATAGGAGGAATTTGAATTATTTTAAAAATAGATCAATTTGCTATTTTACCTCTTACATAGTAGCGTACACCAGCCCTGAAACAGCTTCTTCTGGAAACAAGCAGCCACTCAAAACACTTGCCATTAATAGAACAAGAATGCATAGTGATAACTGATGAATAACACTAAGGAAAACCCCCAAATTTTCATTAGGATATTTTTATATATATCAAGAGGTAAGAAACATCAAGCAGCCAAGTGACTACATTCAGAAAAAACTTCTAAAAACTTCTCATACCAGTCAGTTGAACATCAGACTTGGGAGCAACATTAGGATTGGTATGTGCATTACAAAAAGACAGGCAACAGGCAATGTCACTGATGAACACACATTGAAAGTGCTGAGATTTTGAAAAAATGGGACTCTAAAGAACATTAAACAGGTCCTATGGTCCTATATGTATCATTAAATGGACTGACTTCTGAAGTTCAGTGCTACACCCATTTAGCTTAAAATTATGGGTACTTTAAGTTTCTTGTCCCTATTGCTTTTAACAAGGAATACTACTCCAAGACTTTTTTCAAGGCTTTTAGTAAATATCTTGGGCTGTTACACCTTGTACCTCTCAGTGCAACATATGTCACATTCACAGATACCAGAACTATGAAGACTGGCTTTCAAACCCATGCTAAGAAAAACAGTATCTACCAAGCCTTCCCTGGGAGCTTCTTACATGAGAAAGTTTTCCTGCTCAAGCTGGATGCCCAAAGTGGCAGATACACCATAATCTGGGATTCAGCAACAAACAGCAGCCATTGACAACTAGTTTCAGTTTGGGCATCTTACTCTGTGCTGCTTATAACTGCCTTTATTTGGACTACAGTAAGCTGCCAACTCTAGTAGAAACCAGCATTTATATAACTTCTCCAAGCAGATTCATAGGATTTCATCCTTTGCCCCTAAGAACTGAAACCCACAACTTTAAAGCAAGGAAAGATCAAAATGGTCAATTTATGCAAGATACAGTATTAGCATACTGCAGTTTATTTATTCTTTAAGGAATCTAGATACTTTGTCCTAAAACTGATGAAGTAAACAAGATCTTTGTTTTAAAATAGCATATTTCACAATGATTCTGCATTTATGATTCAAGTGGGACAAATAGCAGCTGTGTCACACACACAAGCTATGTTAAACAGAACAATAGCTACATACATAAAACATTGGATTTATATGCATCTGTTCTTATACTGCTTGTTAAAAGTTAAAAAAATACAAAATTGCCCTACATAATTCAGAATGCTCTCACAGTTTGTAAGTTCAACTGAGAAAGACTTAGTCTTCTGCTTTCCTCGCAATTTACTGCCAGGTCCTACAGCCCTTAATCCAACATTTGTACACCCAACAGTTTCTTGCAAAGAAAGGTTACCTCTAAACTTAGCTGCTTAGCAATAGTCAGCCCATTTTCTGCCTGCAATCTCTGTCCTAAATTAAATGGCAACTTGCTTACTGACTACTAAACACACAAAAAAAGACTTTTATTGTTCATCAGAAGGCTGGGTTTTTTGGAGTAGCAAGGGAAATACTAAATGTAGTTTAGCCTTTGGGTGATCTAAGTCTCAACTACCCAAGGAAGTCCATTATTTCTCATCACATCAAGACTACAACCCTGGTCCAGGTAGTTGCACAAAATGTATTTAGGTTTATATGGGGACCTGGGGGAAAGAATCTTTGAATCTTTGATTTTACTGAAATAACTGTTAGTGGTCCTGCAGCAGTTGTACTTAAGGCTCTTCTAGCCTTTTCATCACTAAAAACCCAGTTTGTTTTAATTCCTGGTTTCTTTAAGGTGCTTGGCTAGTGTTAGAACTACAATAAATCATTACTTACAGTAATCATTTATATAGTGAAAATAGGCCAGGGGAAGGTATTAACTGCAGTCTGCCAATTGCTAATTGCAGTCCACCCAGGCTCTTCTACCCAGGACTTGAAGAGTAAGGATTGGATTGTTCTGACAATTCCTTTTTATTATCCTTCCTTGCCTCTCCACCTACTCTCACAACATTTTCCACAGAATGAAGTCACAGGAAAGGAGGACTGGAGACCTGCCAGCTGCTAACAGTCCTACCAGAACAACCCATCCAGCCTGGAAGCAGTTCCCTGTACACACCTGAGGGGTCTTTGCAACGACAGACCTCAGGACAATGAATGTGGCATGAGCTGCTCTGTCCAGTCTTGCCAGTCCTTTTCATGCTGCCAGTCCAGGAACACCTGGCACTTACTGTGGATCCCACACTGTAGGAGGAACACTGCCTCCAGGAAGCATTAGGCTTACTCACAGCATAGATCCCTTCTCAAAAATAAACCCATGACTGCTTTGCTAAGGACGCTGTTACCCAAAGCGTCGGTGCAGGAAAAGCAGCTGGCTAGGAAAAGTGTTCCAGGAGCCTCCAGTAGAACTCCTTATCCTTTTATTCATCAACAGGAACATATATAAAGCACTTCTTCAATTCAAAACTGTTCTCCCTCATTTTAAATCCAAAGTAAATGCTAAGTGAAGGCACTCTCACAGCAAGATAAAAAGTATTTAAGAATGATGTGAGAGCATTTGCCATACCCACCTTTACCTTCAATCCCATTGCAAGATAGTTATGCAAATCATGCCTGTGAAATTAAATACATTAAGCCTTAAAAGCAGAATATTTGAGTTAACATATGAGTGGGCTGTTGAACAATGTGATGCTCAAAGCTGAACAACTTGATTCCAACACTGGGTTCCATGATATAGTTGCCAACAGCCAGCAGAGGAGCTGCATCAGGCACCATCCTGCAGTCAGGACTACCACATTTAGCAGTGAGCTTTACCACAGAAAAGGATACATCCATGCATCACAGGGGTAGCAAACCTATGGATCTGAAACACACACAATGCATGTTAAAAATAAACACTGACTGCCAAAAAAAAGGGCAAGTGAGTGACTATACTTTGTCTATGGAGAGGTTTTTTTAATAGTTTTATATGCTTCATATCCTTTTATTTTTTGTTTAGGGTGGAGTAATTATTTGTGAAAAAAGTCCAAAGAAATATTTTATCTATTCATGTAACCCTTTTAGCAGCTGGGAAAAAAGTGAAAAGCCTAATCCTAATTAAGTGACCTTGGGAAAACAAAACAAAACAAAGAACAACCAAGCTGCTTTGTTCTTCTGTACATGGCATTTACTCTTCTACAATCATGCCAGATATAAAGCAGTACACTGTGAAAACCTTGCTGATATGGTATTTGTTGTACCTCAACAGCAGGATGTAAGTAGAGACAGTAATGAACAACAGGGCTTCAGTAAGGAATAATTCTGTGTGATTATTACTTGAAATGCTTGTTCCAGGTTTTACATTTTTCATCTTGCCACTCTTGAATAACTGGGTTGTTTGTTTAGTTTTGTTGTTTTTTTTTTTTAATTTTCCCATACTAGAAGGAAAAAAGTACCACATCTCGTTACCTAAAACTTACTACAGCAAGCTACCTGTAGTCAACATCAGGTCAGTTTCCCCTCAAATATCAGTTTTCCCTTTTCAGCTTCTGGGCTCTGCCTCCTACACCTGTTTTCACCAAACAGCCACAGCTGGCTTGCATTGCTGTTCCCAACACAGCTTCTCCCTGATTTCCCAAGCTTTGTTTGCTTAGCACTAACCAAACACATACCCAGTGCATATTCTGGAGGCATATGCCAACAGCCCTTTGCTAATTCACATCTTCACTTTCCAGAAGCACTGCACAGTCCAGCCTTTTGGAACAGTGCAGATCTCCACAGGTTACCGAGACAGAAATAGCAGCAGTGCGTCATTCACTTCAATAAGTGAGAAGCACTAATGGAGAGAAAAGGTTGCTGCAGTGCAGGCAATCGGAGATGTTTCACACACCTCTGAAGTTTCTAGTAGGAAGGAGCTCAGATGAGTCTGGCTGCAGAGGCACTGTAATTGTGGCTCATAGTCAGGCACTCCAGACTGCTGGACTAAGTGAATTCAGAGGTTACACTTCACTAGTCAATTTGAAACAAACTGTCAGTCTTTTAATTACCAGCTTTATGACCTTCTCACAAGGCAAACAGAGTTTAAACTCTTTGAGAAAGCAGCTAGCCAGTCTTTGGGAAAAAAAAAATTAAAAAATCACATATAGCTTGCCTATGCCTAAATAAGGAACTAAACATCAAAAAACCTTGAGGAGCATATACTGTGCAGGCTAATGTCTCCTTTGGTTTATATGAGCACTGTCTCAACGCAGTATCTTTAAATGCAGACATTATCAAAGAGGCAGCTTTACAGTACGTATTACTGGGGACACTGACAGTTCGATGTTTGAAAGCAGAACACTGTCATACTGTGCTAAACTAGAAGATGAATGGCCACATTATACTGGATTCTGGTTGTCTGAAAAAAGACAGTTACAGGAAATTGTATACTTACAGTAAAAGTATTTGTTCTCTATTATATTAATCATTACACAGTGCTTACCTCTGGCTGAGCAGCAAATTCTCTAAGAAGATGTCCATTCCATACAAACCGTGGATCTGCCTGCAGCAGAAAAGCCAACATACTTTTTAGAGACTGTCACTTCTGTTTAATTCAACAGAAAGGGAATATAGTATCCATGTATTACACAAGTTTAGGTGAGCAGATGTACACAAGGTAGAATGTCCTTCCTTCATCAGTATCATTCATAACCTCAACTAGAGATCTAAATAAAATAAAAATATTTTTTAAAAATTGTTCTCTCCAATCTTTAAAGGTATTGCCTGACATTTCAGGCATGCTGAACCATTGCTCTACAGCATCAGAACAACATTCCAGTCCTTCTCCTAAGGAAATCAGACTTGAAGTTTATCCAAAATTTTAAGAACAGTAACACTCCTAAAATGGGCAAAAAGTAAACATGTAAGGAGTATGCAATCAAAAATCAAATGTTTAACAATACTTGTAGCTTAAAAGACAAAAGTATTTAAACGCTGCTACAGAAACAATCCTCTTCAAATCCGGGTATTTCCTATTCCTAATTCACTGCAAAAGTGTCTTGAGCAGGTTGCTGAACACATTCCAGAAAGCTACCAGATTAGTCACAAAAGTGACATTTGCTGCAGAATGTCACAGAGGCTTAAGGGAAGTGGCATAAATTTCAACTTTAAGATGAGGCAGGCAGACAATAAATCACTGAGGATGAGGGTTCATTCATGTTCAGCATTAGAGCAGTGCTTTGCCTAATAGGATATAATAAATACAAATAAATGCCAGAACCCATCAAATCCTACTTGCAGCATCTAGAAACAGTGAAAGAACATGACATTATGCTTTGATCCCCCTCTGCTGGAATTGTTTCCTTCTACCAACACTCTTTTGAAAAAGACCCACAAATTTCAAGCCAAAATGCCCACACAAATACAGACCAAGCTCCTTGTAGATGGGCATCTCCAATTCCCAAAAGTGCCACCACACCCTCAGTAGGCTCTTATACTGCAACCACATGTGAAATTACACTGAAATTGTTTTAACCATCTAATACCCAAATTTACTATGTGATTCTGTTGTCTTTAAGACAAAAGCAGCATATTAAATTCATCAACATAAGGAACAGGCATAGTTTAGACAGAATGCTAATATCCTAGTGCCAGCAACTATAAAACCCACAGCTCTGTTTCATGTTATCCTGGAAAATAATTCAAAGTGCCATTTATTCCAATTTGGGTCTTTTTTCCTCTCCTGATTCTAAGTCAAAGACATTATTTGCCTTCTCCCATTTTTCTGCTTAGCTCCTTGCTACAATTAGAAATGTTCAATATTGAAATCAGAGGCAAATTTTAATTTTGCATATTTAAAATCCATTTAAAGCAAAATTCAGAAAGTAATTCTACCTGCCTGATCTAGAAGTTTGATCTAGAATATGTGTATCGGAACAGATACACATATGTAAAACTTCATGTTGCTAAACAGCAATGGGACTTAAGGGTGGACTGGTAAGCCCAACTGCAGACCCTACCCACTTCAAATAAAAAGCCACAATGCTTAAAAAAACTTCTGTACTGAACCATTACAGATCAGAAATCTCCACTGACTGCAGTATCACCATCCTAAGCTTGTATACAAAGTTTCCCTTTGTTTGTGACTGTTTTGACATCATTTAAGCACCAGTTGCATAAACTGAATTTAGACCATGCAGAACTGAGTGGCAATGCTTGACAGACAAGACACTGAGCAAAATTAAATCCTTACCCTCTCTAGCAGGCTCATTTCCTGGAACTCTGGGCTGGTGTTGGCTAATCGTTGCAGAGTATGTGTTAGATCATACGTTGTTGAGAAATAAAATCCATCCACACTCAAGACATGACTAAGCATTGATAAAAATACTTTATTGTCCTGCAACTGTTTAGAGGAGAAAAGGGACAGATGATGTCTCATTACCATCAAAACATCTTATTCTTAAGCTACCATTAGTTTTTATTGACCAGGTAAAATTTGCTAGTGCTCTAGCAACACAACATCATCCAGAGATTACCATGCAAGACAAACATGAGATTGCAATTGTGGTACCAGTTCACTGGTAACTTCTAGAACACTACAGCTTAATTCTGCAAGAACAGTGGAGAACAGTACTTTTGCAAGATAAAGAGTTAATGATATTAAACTAATATTAGTTACTTGCAAGCAAGAAAGAAGCCATTATCTCCCCTGAAAGCAATTCTGTCAAAAAACAAGACAAGGTGGCAATGCAAATAAAGGTATATAGTTTACTGTTAAGATTACCCCAATAACTAATTTGTGTTCTGTTTCTAGTTTTCATTAACCTCTTTTTTCTGAAACTGCATTAGATTCCCTTTCAGCTCCATTTGTTAGACATCTATTTATCTATTCTTTATCAATCTACAACAAATCTGTTTCAAGCAATCTTTACCCTTTCTCTCCCTCAAATAATAAAAAGCCAAAAAAACCCAATCAAACAACTTTTCCCTGCTGGGTAATTAAATTATTGAGCAATTCCATAAAATAAGGAAGACATAATTAGATGACATCTAGGCAGCTTGTTATAGGGGCTACCAGAATAATAAAGCTGTGAGAAAGCCACAACAGCAAGAGCATTGTGATTTTATGGACTTGCTCAGGGAGCAGCTTTGTAACAACATTTGCACAACTTCTTGCAAAGCAGCACCACAACACCTCTGCAGTATGGCAGGCAAAGCCTTCACAAAGGTACTCAAAGGAGAAAAGATAATACAAGATTCAGGAATAACACTTAGATAACATTCCCCTAATCAGTCACTTACCTGTATATCAGTTAAGTGCAGCATGGTTTTCTTGTAGGAGAGGATGTCAAAGTCTGTTGCTTTCCAGATTGCATGACTGAAAATTTCACCTACTTTTTTCTTTTTTGTTATTACAATAAGATATGTGCCTGTAAATCAGAAAGAGCAAAAAGTAACTGCAGGTATCAGGAAAAGCAACCTTTAACCCTACCAAAAACTGAAACTAACACCAAAGAGTGAGGTTTCTTCAAGTTCTACTCATTATGTTCTTGACAGTAAAGGGCTGGAAAAGAAAAAACCTCACTAGCTAAGTTATTCCCTTCTCTATGCTCACATATCTTGAGCTAGTCATTAAGATTAAAGAATTTTTAAAAATGAACAAGATAAAAAGAACTGTCAGCTATTCTTACTTCAGACCAGAGGCAGTCTGAAAGTATTCAGGGCTTACAAATGCAGAAAGAGGCCAATGCTCTTAAAAAGTGGTTTGGAACACCTAGAACAAGTCAGAAATACACAAAAGAAAGCATGATACAAAATCCAAAAAAGCCACTCATCTTTATGCTGAAAAATATATTTATCCTAGTAGGTTCAAAATAGAGCAAAAAGAATGGGGTTTCCTTAAATAATTTAAGATGGTGAGTTCAGGTTTCCAGGCTGCATACGTAACAAAGCAAAAAACCAATCATGACAGTTCACTCTAAGCAATTTTCTTACGCTTGTTGGTAAACACAACACAGTCTTATCTCCTATCCCATATTTCAGTGCCATCTTGGTTTTGAAGAAAGAGTTTACTTTATTACATGGATACCAGTGGATAAAAATGTCTCACCACCTACATCTTCTACCATTAAATGCTTACTTCAATAGAGCAAAACAATGAGTAGATCATGCAGAAGTGCAGAACCATGAATCTAATATGGTTTTGTACTAAGCATTCAAAGTATAAATGCCAAAGCAGAAACAGTTCACATTGTATGCAGTAACTTTCTCCATTATTTATACTTACTTACCATACCTAGATCTAAACCAAGTTACAGGGACAGGTGAATTAGTTTATCAGGTATCTAGTCTGTATAGTTAATCAAATAACAGGTACCACCCCATTTTTATTTTTTTTACTTTCACAGCTCTAGTGTTATACCCTTTATTTGGGTGGAATATTCAAGGACATTTTATAGAGTGTTTGCACCTCAAGTTAAAAGGATTGCTTTTGGTTGGTATTTCAGAAGTATCTAGCTACCTTGCAAAACCACCACATTACATCCACAGCTATGCCACACAGATGCTGCACAAACATATTACATCTGATATGAATTTTCAATATTGTCTTTTCCTGTCTGGGTATGCAACCTTCTGTTTAGATTTCAGAGCTTCAGATATTTCTTGAGCAATGTTTTTTCCTCTATAATTGTAAGGTGAAAAATATTAATGCTTGTTAAAGATACTGTGTTTGTAGATAGGGAACAAGTTTTACAGTTAACAGACAACAGTGAACGGTTTAAACACACTTAGATAAACATTTAACAATACCATCTCTAGTTGTATACTAAGAGCTATATACTAGCAACCAGTACAAAGCTTTTGGGGCAGGAATAAGAAAAACCAGGCTATTGAAAGAACTTACATACTTCTGTATTTGATACAGTAGTCAGTCACAGGAATTAAAGTCATTACCAAGAGTGTGGGTTGTGAAAATTCCCCTTCAAGGCTGTTCAATTTTAAAACCCTCAGGTAAGACAAAGGTGTTCACTACATGGCTCTTACTCTCCAAGATCCACAATTCTTTAAAATATGAGCATATGAAGTTCAGTAGCTTAAGATATGTCAGAAGTTACAGCGTTTAACACGGTTACACTTTCCTTCAGTCAAGAATGAGTGAAATGAAATCCTGCCTAGAACTAGATAAGGAGATTTCTGTTCAGTATGCATGCTGCTTCTATCATTTTTCTGACTACATTAGTCTCAAACTCTAATAAAGTCTGCCCCCAAAAGATCTTTTGAATAGCAACACTTACTTTCCTGGGAAGTCAGACTTCACACAACAGGTTTATTTGTGGCAGGGACTGTTTAGACCTGAACACCACTTACCTTGTCCTACAACACCCTAAAATATAGAATTGATCCACTCTGTCTATTTAGTTCTAATGCTGAATTTTCTTTGTATTTGTAGGATAGTTATTACACAATCACCACATGAACAGCTTCATCTATTTGTCTACCTTCCTGTAAGTCTGTTACTTGTGTACCAGGATTATGGATTTAAAGTCACAATCTGATTTTGCCTGTTTGCAAATATTTGACTGTTGCATCAATATTTGACTGTTGCATCAATCCTGCAGCTAAGATTAAAACAATTCTGAAGAGTAAGATGAAGTTCTTCGCACATATTTGAAATGCATTCCCTAAAACTCAACACTTAGTCAGTTAGCTCTACTTTTAGAGTAGCTAGAGGTTTAAGAGGTACAGGAACTTTCTTGATAAACTACATTTGTATACCTCTATCCTTTAGCAGCCACAAGGAAAGCTCACCATACTGCTGAAAGGGTAACCTCAAATACTGGCAAGTAATATTTTTGTCATTAAGTCTTCTTTAGCAATATTTTTCAAGTATTTTTAAAAAGCTCAGTTTCATTTTCCTTACCTGCCACCAATCGGATTGTTCCCAAAATACCATATATAGGCCGTGTAACAGCTGAAGGGGGAATATCTTTCTTAACTGAAAAGAAAAACATCAGAATTTCAGACTGCTGCTTTCATAATAGCATCAGAACACTATTAAACTACATTTTGTCAAAGCTTCTTGGTCAAATCTCAAGTTTTGCTAAATTCAAATATAAGAAGCAAGGCATCAAAACTTCAAAGCCTGCTGCAGGACCTGTGGAAAGATGTGGACATTTCTAACCAAATTTTTGGTTAGAACCAAAAATGACTTTATTTCAACATTACTTCAGTTGAGTAAATTCAACCTCATTTACATGAGAATGTAGCAAGTAGACTCCTCAATAATGTATTGTCTTGCCAGCTCCAAATACTTTGTTTCAAAGCCAGGAAGACAAAGGACAAACAAGCCACAAAAGCTTGTGCCTCCAACTTTGATTGTTTCATCTGAGCTCTAGCCTATTTCCATTTAAGAAAACCTAGGCTGCTTTTTGGTCTGTATCTCTACAAAATTACCAACAGCAGCATAGAATCATAGAATTGGCTGGGTTGGAAGGGACCTCAGAGATCATCGAGTCCAACCCTTGAACCACTGTTGCGGTTGCTAAACTATGGCACTGAGTGCCACATAGATGTGGCAAGGGACATAGTATCACCAATAGCATACCAAGAGATCCAAAAGGTACCCAAATACCAGTTAGAAGTCCTAGTACATTAAGCTTTCATCTGTCCACATTTCTAAAATTGCAGAAGGGGTATTAGAGAAGTTTTCTTAAAAAATAGCAACTCCAAAACATCCATGCCAGAGTTACATATTTTCCCAGAGCCTGGAGAACTGAGTAAAACAGCACTTGATTTTTCCTTTGCTTTAAACACTTTGCAGGTTCACCTGATAAAGCTCAAGTAATGAGAACACATTAAGACTAATAAGACTTGGGACAGCTGTCTTTACAGTTTTGAAGGGACAACTCTGAAGGAGAAATTGAAATATTATACTACAACACCAAAATTACCAGTGGGATGGACATACTACTCTGACGTGAGGTATTCAAAAGAGCTAATAAAAAGAAGAGAATTACTGGTTTTATATTCATATTACTATAACATTTCTCTCTGCTCAGAGATTAGTAATACTGAGGTACAAACTCCTGAAATACCAGAAAAGTTACCGATTGCCTTCAATTCATGCTGTCATTTAATATAAGTTCTTTGACTGCTTTCATACATTAGTTTCACATTTTTAAAAGTCTAACTAAAATCTTGAAGACTTCAGCATCAGGAATGCTTGAATGCATTGACATTTTAATCAAGATCTGCAACAGAACTAAGTCTACAGTGAGGGCTTTTCACTTTTTTTGCTTCTAGAAGCCTTATGAAAACTCAGGTTTCAGTATTTAATAACAGTACTGAGGCAGCTTGGCAAAAGCTACAGAAGCCCAGCGTATCAACACTTTCCATATTAAATCTTGGATTTACAGCACCAATCCCAAATTGGTATTAGCTTGGATGAGTCAGTTTCTATGTTGTGATACAATGTCTTACCAAAACCAGGAAGCACTGTCACCCTGGTTACCCGCAGCATCAATCCCACAGCAAGAAGGCATTTCAAAACAAAGCTCTTTGCAGGACATAATACAAAGCACTAATTTAAAACGGTGAGTAAAGATAAAAAAATTCTCCCAGTATTGATTTAGGGATCTCCTGGGAGTATCTAGAGTAAAATAATAGACAAAAGAGTTACAGATTGAGAAATACAAGTGAGGAGTATACCTGTAAGAGTGACTTCTGTGGAGACTCTATCAATAGCAAGCACATCATCTGCTCCATCATCACAAGCTTCCACATAGAACTTCTCTGGTGTTATGTGCCTTTAAGAGAACAGAAAGGAAAAAGAAATTCATTTAGCAACACTTACTTTGTGTTTGTTTAAATTTAAGCACTTTACCAGGTGAAGATGGAGCAATCTTAAACCTTATTTCAGATGCAAAACCAGAATTCTCACTGGATTACTTCTCATCAGCCACCAGTGCATAAAAAGCAAATCAAACTAATTAGTTACTGCAAAATACGTGGTTTCTTTAGTATCTGGATTCTTACTTATTACTGAAAGTTAATGACATACCTAGCAGTCCACTATATAACTAAAGTAAGCTTATCCTATGCCACTTTGAAGTCTGGTAAGCCAAAACCAAACTTCATAAAAAAAAGTTTAATTTAACACTTTCCAATATGTCAAACTAAAACACCACAACCCTGATGCAAGTCTAATAAACACAAAAATAATGTCCAAGGTGATAAAACAACACATTTCACATCAGAGTATTTAAAGTATTTTAGGAATCCACTAGAAACAACAATGAAAAAAAAACCCCACAAACCCCCCCCAACCAAACAAACAAAGCCAACCAGAACAGTTAGAAGTCACACACTAGTTTGGGGTATTTTGTTGGGTAATACTGGGTATTATGGAGACCCACATTACCATTCCCCGGGTCTGGCAGCCAGGTCTATGCAACACAGATGGAATAACCTGTATCCTCCTTAGACACATCAGACAAATCACACGCTGACATCCTCTTCAGACTTCATACCTATCCTTCCTTTAGATAAACTGTGTGCAGTACAACACTAACCAAGAAATTAAACACTTTTCAGTAAAAATACACCTGTTGAGACACTTGTACAGAAACAACGTCTGGCGTCTTGCAACTCCTGTATTTTTGCAAATTATGACTTGCAGCTGTACATAAAAAATGCTAAACAAACCCCAACCACCCTTGAACAAGTGTTCTTACAGCTCAATTATTTTTCTTAGTTTAAGGCTTGATAAGCCTAGGGACCAGAATTTTAAACATCTTGTTCTGGAAACATTCTACAGGATAGATATTTTTAGGTTCCTTCTCCCTAAAAATAGATCTTTTATTTCTTCACTTTTTTTTTTTCTAATGCTTCAGAAAGCTGAATTAGGATCCTAATTTAGATCAGAAGAGCCCTTTGAGTGAGGAATAGAAGACCTCTTTTAACATATCTAACACTCCACCTTCCACCCACTAAAAGCAGAGCCATCTTCAAAGTCTATCCAGCTTCAAAGTTAAACCCTATTTTTAGGGTGTATATTGATTTTCCCCAAAGATGGTGATTCTATAACCCAGAGACCAAATGCTTAACTGAAAAAAAAAAAACAAATTAAAAAAGTAAAAACCACTGATTATGCTGATAGTTTCTTTCAAGGAAAAATAGTCTCCAAGTCCTAAAATGGGAAACACATCAACAGCATTTCCCTTGTAAATCAGCATGCTTAATCTTTCCTGTGCATGTATGGAGTGCTTTATCTTTGAAACTACAAAGATCAGAATAACAAATACAAACATGCAGTTCATTGAACACTGGAAGCCTGAAAACCTCTACTTGACTTCCATTACTTCTGTTTTTGATGAAGTGCACACATGAACCCCTGGCTCTTTTTAAGGGGGTTTCATAGCAATAATGGGAACATTTTTTTCCCAGTGAGGAGCAAACAGCTTTACACAAATAGATCAGGCAAGACAAGCTTATGAACATTTATAAGCCCTCAAGTTGCTAAAGAATTTAAAAAGAAATCAGGATATACTTTATAAAGGTGCAGTCAGAAGCCTATTGGTAGTTGGCAGGAGACAGCAGAAGACATTTTTTTCCACAAGAGAAAGCTACAGCTATTTAACTTCTGTTGGTTTCACTAAACAGGCAGCTTTTTCTGGGAGGTCAGCTGACACACAAGGTTCCAGCTAAAACAAATGGGGAAAGGACACTGCAAAGTTTAATACTGGACCTGTGAAACAGTTAGCACAGATGCTTATGCACTCTTACTCAACCTGACCATCTTAAGATTTTTTTTTTTCCCCAACTTATTTTGCTTTCAACATAGGTTGTAAAATAGTGTTGAAAGGTAGTGAGAACAAAAGCTTCAGCTTTTGAACACTTTGTATAGAGAATACAACATGAACAAGACATCTACATTGACCATACTGAGCACAACCAAGCATTTCCATCCATGACCAGGGTTTCTAAAAGCTGCTCCTTTCACCAGGGAAACATAGGCATGCCTATAGTAGGCATTAACAAATATGCAAGTGGATCTCAGTGTTTAGACTGTTTTCAAACAACTGAGAAAAAAAGTACAGGTGTAGAGTATTTGTCATTTAAGCACATTTTCTATTTACTACACACAAGAATAGTAATTTCTCCCTGAAGAACGTGGAATCTTTTGCCCTCCCCATTCACAGGTTGTTTACATTAAATTTTATCCTTGACACGAGGACAAAACTTTCCAATCAAAATCCCTACAGTCCTCTCCGAGACCAGATTTAGTGACTAAAGTGTCACCAAACGCTTCTGAACACCAGACAAGGGACCCCTGTTTTCAGATCAGCAAACCCAACCAGTAAAGGCCACGTGCAGCACACTGGAACACTCTTGGCATTGACTGGGGTTTTGGGTGCTTTTGTTTTGGAGGTCTTTCTAGAGGGAAGGGAGGAAATTAGCTTGCCAGACTATAACATTGAGAGAACTTGCATCCTTTTCTGTTGGGATCATCATTAAAAACTGCCTATAATACAACTGCACAACACCACAAGCTGAAAAGCCCAATGCCCTGCAAAAAAGTTAAATCCTTGCTTCAGAAGAAGTGGGAGAATTAGTGCTCTTCAAAGTTTTTAACAGAAAGATGATTCACTTAGTTCTTCCTTCATTTGTGTAAATACTTGAAACTTTCCTAAAATAAATATAACTGAAAAGGCCAAGACAAAGATGTTTCAGATCAAATGTCAAATTACAGACTTACCAATTACCAGGCTAGTAGTCTCATTCTCATTTAGATGACCTTTTCAATCTTAAAATTGCTATAGCTAAGATGATTGCCTCCCACTGCTCTTTCAGGAAGGAAACTGATGAACACTGCTTTCAAGACTGGTGTTTTTCCATAGACTCTATTCACAAGCTTGGAAAGGTAATACACATGCTTATTTTACTGACCTTAAGAGATGATATTAAAATGCTGAAACAAGGATCACTCACAATAATTATGAATCTGCAGAGAGATTGATTCTGTTCCCTTAAATCAGAAAGTCCAAATGCTATTATAACTAAAATAATAAAGGAGTAAGTATTTTCTAGAAGCCCATAGTTTCTGTAGTTACTTTTAAAGCTAATTTTCCTACACCAGGCTATATTCTGCTGTATAACCTTCATGACACAAGCCTGCCTGCATGTTGCTGCTGTCTATAATCATCCAAAACATGAAGAACTCTTTTAAAAGCAATAATTCGCTTCCATTACAACACATAGAACCTTCACAAGATCCAAGTTTCTCCTTTTTCCCCCCCCACGCCTGACCACCATTAACACCAACTATTTCTCAGTGACAAGCAGAAATAGTTGACATTAATAGCCTAACTCCTGGTACTCAAGGAAAAGACAGGTATTAAAGCACTACAACCACCAAATTCAAAAATTCCTGAAGTTGACTTGGATCTCATTTTGAAAGTCTTCTCCAGCTGAAACTGTGAGGATTGCTGCCAAGCAATAAAGCAGATTTTCAGTAGACTTCATACCTACAATTCAAAATTGAGAAAAGTGATTTTAAGACCACCTAGGAGAAAAACACCACACAGATGCACATCAGGCCTTAGCCTGAGTTTGGCTGCAGTTTTTGTTTGGGGATGGGTTTTCTGTGTTGTCATAAATAAAAAGGCACTTTTCCACTATTTCAGCTCATGTTGCTGAAGTAGCAGTCAGAAGGAGAACCCATGTATAAAAGGTGCAGAGGCTACAATAGAAAATATTTTCAACTATCTTGCCTTTAAGAACCAAGTTCTGTCCAAACTGGGCCAAGAACAGAATTACAGCATAAAAGTTTTTAGATGCTAGGGGCATTTTTAATGCCCAGATGAGAAGACTGCTCTACATGGGCCTGAAAAGAGACAAAAAGGACAACCGCAACTGTGACCAGTTAGAAGGAGAGTTAACTTTCTCTCTCTCATTTTTGTATTTATTTCCACAGCATCCAAGGGATGCTTTGAATAAAAGATGCTTTCCACATTTGTAATGAGTGTTTGAATAAGGCTTGTGTTATGTCAAGTGATCTTCCTCTGAAACTTTCATAAAGTTCCTTTCATAAAGTTCCTACAAAAGCAAAGATTGAAATTACCTTAAAGCAGGAAATGTTACAGTTCACTTTTTTCTTGGTGGATACATATATTATGAAAGATTCTCTGTTCTTCATTCAGTTCAGGTATACTGTATTCCTGTGCTTCAAGAGAAATTAGGGTACGTCCTCCTGCCTCAAAACCGTAAGAGCTACATCTTAGGATCTTCTAAGAAAAAACATCTTCTGTTGTTTTAACTGACCACTCTCATGGATCTCTTAAAAGATATTGTATTTTCTTTTTAAACCAGTAATCACAATAAGAATTCTCATTTATAATCCAAGGCAAAAGGCTGCCTTACAAAAGGCACTTTTGATTCCTATCAGAGGAAAACAACATTACGTGCTTATGCCATATATAGTGTCAGTTTAATTTACAGTTAAGTGAGACAGTCTTTTTTAGTGTGTATATTTGTTGTGACATTTCACATCATTACTTGTATTATCAAGCACTGTTGTACATCATGAAGATGATGCACAGTTGCATCCCACATTTTAATTCAGCAGATCATACAGACAGGAACATCCCTGGGCCCAGATACCATACGAAAGGGGATGCATCTTGCTCTAATGGCAACTAAAGATAGTTATTCACTCAATATCACTTAAGTCTTCTGGGCCTCCACAGCCAAACCCTTACTTCACCAATTGATTTTTTTCACCATAAATACTTAGCATTGCTCTAATGCAGGAAGCTCTTTGATGTCAGCCTCTAAACAACATAACACAGCAATCCCAAAGCACCTCCTGTGCTGCGTTTGCTGCACACGAGATACCCGAGCAGTCTGCAGAGAGAGACAGGAGAGACACCACACCAGTACAGGCAGAGTCCCAGCTGAGTATTCAGTAACAAGTGCTAACATCATGGTGGTTTCAACACTCCAGAGATACCAGAATTTCTAGGTGAGCAGGTGTGCTAATTATACATCTACAATAAATACTACTCCTCGAGCAGGAGCAGCTCAAGGAACGGGATCATCTGCCATGGAGCAGTAATTGTTACAAGGAGGAGAAAGGGAATACAATCCCACAATTTAAAAAACTCTAATGGAAAAAAACCACCTAAAAACAAACAAAAAAGGTATGTATTAAAGGCATAGCTTCATAATAACTATTTCTAGTTATGTCTCACTTAAGATGATAAATAATTTACTGACCAAATTAACACCCTCCTCAATCAACATCCCTGATCTTCACCACAACAGCTAAGTCAAGCAAGAAAAAAACAAAAAAAAAAGATGCCTAGCTGCTCTTTCTAGAAGTTATTATCCAAACTCTGAAAACTCAATTTAGACTCTGTAACCTCAGTTTAGAGAACAAGCAGGAAAAAACCCAACAAAACAAAGCCAAAGACAAGATGCATTTTACCTCACCCCAAATGCACACGGGAGGAAGGCGCTGTGTTCAAGAACAGTAGCTACTAATAACTGACCAGTATATTCACAAAGCATGTAGGCATAATTGTGTGCAGGAAGAGTTAAATGTGAAACACAGATAGTGACCCACAGGATACTGAGAAGGCTATCAGCAAGATAAGTCTTCACCCAAGCACAGAGGAAAAAAAAAAAAAAAGTTATTTTAAGTAAGCCAAAAAAACAGCTGGGCCTCTATTCTGCAGACAGCTTTAACAATCAGTTTTTATTGATTAATTGGACTGTTAGCTTCATTACCATCCACTAGCTTGCTACCTGCAACAGCTGTTTGCATTTTACAATTTATTCCTAAGGCTACAAGAGGAAATTAAGTAAATACAGCAGTGACACAGATTACACACACATGGACAGCAGTTTTCCTCAAATATAGTTCCAATGGTAGCACAGACACTAGACATCAGCATTTTTACTGATGTAAAATGTGTGACTGACATGCCAGTCACATGAACTTGACTGGCAACAACAAAAAAACCCAACAAACCAACACTGTTACCACTAAATCCCTAAACTGAAGTCTAGCTTGGCTTTCTCACAAGAACATTATCCTTTGACCTTGCCAATCTAGTAAATTTGCCCCCGTATCTAAAACACAGGGCTGAAGCATTACCACAACTTGGTCTAACAGCAGGAAAAAACATCCTGTCTTCCAGAACAGAAAACAATCCTTTTTCTAAATTTATGGAAGAAAAGCATGTTAAACTACATTTGGCACAGCCTTGTTCTAAAACGATCACAGGTTAGTTTTAGTTAGGATTAGATTTTAAGTGACAGAAGTCTTTATTAGCCTGTATCCAGAAAAGTGCTTTTACTTTAAAAATGTCTCTGTAAAAAGGACTGTGCTACAAGCCACATTACTGATACTCAAATGACTCACCTTTTCTCCTCTGCAAGCAAAAAAAATCAAAAACTCAGCTTAAAGACAAACACTCTTTAAGTGGGAAGAGAGGAAAAAAACCAAACCAAACCAAAACCAAACAAAACCCCCTCTCTGTCAAGTAAGCAAGCCTTTCAACCATAACTGAATATTACTGAAGAGCAAGATCAGTGACCTCAATGTCTGTGTCCCCTCACATAGCTATCTAATCATAATGAAAGAAGATCAGTGGTTTTTAAACACTAACAGCATTATGACAAGCTGTTTATATAGATCTCTGAGAAAGATCAAAGTATGTTTGCTCTGAATACAAAAGATGACTGTCAAGTGAAACTTAACAGAGCATTAAGTACAGTTCAATCAGGCTTAATAATCACTTTCAGGTACTGCTGCATGAAAACAGTCACACTAACTCAGTTATAGTGGTTCAAGCTAATCTGGGAACGCCTTTAGGACACACAAGGACATTTCACTGTTGGCTTCAGACTGCCCCGAGAAGTCTAATGCTCGGAGCAAATTTTTCAGGACTTTCAGCCGGCCAGTGTGAAAGCTTATGATGGACACGCCTCTTCAGTTTTGACTCCGTATTGCTCCCGGTTATGCAACTTCTGCTGTATAAAGGCAGCAACCAAACATGTGGAATATACAAGTTCAAAGGGTTACAGTGCCTGCTATCAACCTTTGTTTTAATGGGGAAAAAAAAATTAAAAAAAAATCACAGCAGGATCGTAGACGAAATCACTGGGAAATGTCCCAGCAGGGACTTCACAGGAGAGTCCCAGCAGTTCAAAAATCATCGACTGGCACCAAAACCATAGCAGGAAAAATGGAAAAACCTGTGTCCCAAAGGACTGGTGGGCAAGCACGCCCAGCAAGCCTCCTGCTGACAAGCAACACTGCACACGCCGTGCTTTACGCCGGCATCACTACACGAGTTCCTACAAAGTCACCTACAAGGAAAGCAGAGGACAGCCTGGGCGTCCCGTTCCCTGAGCCTCCTCCTCCTCCTCGCAGCCCAGCAGTCGCTCCAGCCCCTCCCCGGCGGGGCAGCCGCTCGCCTCGCAGGCTGAGGCGGCCACCGGAGGAGACTCGCGGGCATCAGCCCCTCCGCGATGGACAAAAACAAAAAGGAGAGGGAGAGGGAGACGCTCCTGCCCGCAGCTGAGCTATCAGATGGACGCCGGGAGGGGACAGGACCCGTATCCCGTATCCGTGGCCAAAGTCCTCCTCCCCCTGGCCCCGGGCGCCGCACGCAGCCGCTGCCCCGGGACAAACCCTTCGGGCTGACCCAGGAAGCGAGGGGAGAGGCGGCGAGCCCGGCGGCGGCCCCGGGAGAAGAGGAGGGGACGTGATACAGACTGGGCTCCTGTGAGGGCGGGGGAGGGGAAGGGACCAGGACGGGGACCGCTGCTCCATCGGCCGGTCCGGCGCGGCCTCTCCCCTCCGGCAGGGCCGGTAAGCGGCAGGTGACAGAGCCGTACCCCCACACACACACACACACTTCCCGGTGGGTCACTCACAGCTTCAGGCTAGCGTAGGCCGCCGCTGCCGTCGTCGTTCCTGCCGCCGCCGCCGCCATTCGTCCCCTTCCGACTGCCCCCGACTGCCCCCGGCCGCCGCCGGCTCCGCTCCCTCCGACCCGACCGGACCGGACCCGACCGCTCCCTGCCCGACTGACGCGTCCCCCGGGCCTGCAGGGACGGGACCTCGCACAGGACAAAACTCCGCGGGCACGTTAGCGAGAGCCACAGGGTGGGGGCACCGCCTATAGAGGAAGGAGGAAAGCTTGGGCTGCCTCTCCGGCTTGGCGATTGGCTGAGCCGCGGCGCTATGAGCCCGCCCCTGCCGAGCCGAAGCCCAACCAGAGCCCAGCAGTGCGTGACGTCAAACTGGGGGCGTGAGGGGCGGGGGCTGATAGGACAGGGCGTCGTCCAGGGGGGGTGATGGGCGGGGCGTCTGCGGGTAGGTGGCGTCCGATTGGCTGCTCGCTGGCCTCGGGCCCCGCCCCCGAGCGAGATCTCTTCTGAACTCTCTGCGAGCGAGACAGGATTCCCGAGCAGGGCCAGTGGCGCAATGGATAACGCGTCTGACTACGGATCAGAAGATTCTAGGTTCGACTCCTGGCTGGCTCGGCCGCTCATTTTTTTTTCCACACTTGCCATCGGCATTGGTTATTTTTCCCCTCCTGTTCTCTAGCCTTAGGGTGCTGCCTGGGACCCCTTTAGCTCCTGGGCAGCCTCCCCACGCCTGCACAGACGCACCCCAGACGCCTTCACGTCCCCAACATGGTTGCCAGGTGCCGTGGTCTCCAGAGCACCCCAGGGTTGGGCAGTGCTGCGGGGTCCCGTGGCTGTTGGCAGCCCCCAACTTATGGACCACCTCCTGCACGGGAGGCTGGTGCCTACCTGGGCCGATACCAGGCCTGTGGCACCTCCTGGCCAATTTCACACTGGATCCAACCCTCTGGGTGTCATCACCTGGCTGTGGGTATCTTCCTGCCTCAAGGACAGGGAACATCAATTTTATTTCATCGCTTCCTTTTAGCTGGCAGCCCTGTGCTGCTGTGGTGCTGCTCACCAGCACCGAGCATCCCATCTTCAGACATCATGGTTGCCGATTGCAGTGGAGCCTATGAGGGCACCACATGGCCACCTGCTTACCAGAACCCTGGGAACTTGCCCCAAAACCAACTCCACCAGCTGCAAAGGAGACCCCTGTCCTGAGACACTCCCACCCATATCACAACCTCCCCCAGCAACTCACCCCCGGACCAGGGACTCCCCAGTCCAGGACCCGGGACATCCCAGAGGCACACCAGAGCAGGGAAAGGAACACATTAAGTCCCAGCTGTTTGGAAACCCCCAGTGAAGCCCACTAAGAATGCGTCCTCCCACCAGTCCCTGCTCCAGCTACTGAGAGAAGGAAGGCAGAAGTTGGGAAACAATAACTTCACAGCCTAAATCCCTCCAAGTGGACTCTGGGTGATGACAGTCATTGTAATTTTAGGAAAGACTTGACACTGAGCACTGCTTTACAGTATTGTCTTTAATCACTGAAATCACAACAGGCCAGTGGCTTTGCCCCCCTCTGCCAGCCTTCACGCTTTATTTAATAACAGTATTTATAAATACTTAACAGCACAGAAGAAAAGAAGGCTGTGTTCACAGGTGGCTAAGGTTAGTTACGCCAGCATAATACTCTAAAATCCTCTCCCCTGGAGCCGACCTTTGAAGGAAACACACACAAAATAATTAGTACCGTTCAGTATTGTTAGCCAGGCGCTGGATTTGCTTCCCAGACACAGAAAGCCACAGCATCCATGTGCACACCCGAGTCCCTGTCTGGCTGTGCTCTGCAGACCTGCTGCATGGGGATGAGGGCTGATGCCAGAGGAGCTGGGAAGTTCAGCCCAGTCATCCCTGCACCCAGACTGTGGGACACCCCTGACATCTCTGCCTGCCGGGGCTCTACACCACCTATTTTCACACAGGGGTAGCTTCTTCCTGTCTCTTGTCTGAGAGGGGGCTACTGATGCTTTTTGCCACGTGAGCTTCTGGGTGGCCCGGAAGAAAGCAGGGTGAAGATTTTTATTGCTCAGAAAAGTTTAATTTGGCTTTTCCTTAGGATGGGGGAGCGGGGCTCACAGCAGGAAGATGCCTGCCTGATAAGCTCCCAGAAGTACACCTAGTGCCACTGCAGCCAGTGAGTGGCATGGTGCAGGAAGAGAAAAATGAAAGCACAAATGCAGTGTGACAAGAGAGGCAAACCCCCTTCCAGGGACACATGTTCTTGGCCTCAGAGGATGGGAGAAAGGGGACATGCATCTGGCCGTATCCCTTCCCTGCCTGCAGGTACTGACTCCAGAGGTATTTCTCCAGTAGTAAGCCTGGGTTGCCTTGTCCTTACTCATGTACAGAAGGTTGCTCCAAATGCATCCACAGACACTTGGCACAGGCACAGAGGTGTGAGAGGCAGCATGTGCCACATGTGGCACAGAAAAAGCAGACATGGGCCAGGCAGATGAGGCTGACATGGGAGGACAGTCCGAACCAGCATATGCAGGTGTGCTTCCCCTCAAAAATCCCTCCAATAAATGTCCAGGTATATGACAAACCAAAGCAAATCCCCCCTGTGCTGCACTCTCCTGTCATCTATAATCACCTACCCTCTACTCCTCACAGCTACTTTATTTTAAAGTCACATCATTCTTACTCCATGCACCCCCACTGCTTCAGTACATATTTTTATTTATTGAATAAGAAAGCTGCTGATCCATTTCAGGGATCTCTTCAAGGCACATTTTACACTGCTGCAGATTTATCCCCAGGTATGTCTTGTCTGTAATAAAATCACCTTTTCCCTTGATCCAACACTGACCTATGCATAGCCACTGATTTTCATGTACGTGAGCAGCCTTACTGGTTTCAGTGGGACTGCCTCCCTGTTCACCTCAAGTTTAATGCAGACCAAGTCCCTCTTGCAATTTTCTTAGCAACAGCAGCAAAGTACAAAGCTGCTGCTGCATTGACCATCAGCAGGCTGATACTTGGGTTGTTTGGAAGATCAGATCAAAGTGTCCAAGTGAAGATGGGGAGCTTGTGTCCACTTCCCTTTAAGCAAGGACCTGCTTTTTCTGTTGCTTAAATAAGGGAGTGGTAAACAAGTGTAAAATTTGGACTAAATCCACAAGGAGGAGTGCAGTTGTGATCTTCCCAGGGGTATGGCTGCATGGGAGGGAGAGGAGGAGGTTGCAGCAGTGCTTATGAAAAGACCCGAATACTGAAATCCAGGGATTCCAAATATTTGCCCAGTACTATAAATCACTACAAAAAGAAAGCACAGGAAGGTATTTGCTGGAAGACATTTCACATCAGCCAAAGATACCCCTTTCTTTCAAAGAGCCAACTAGACCCACGCCAGCTCTTTATGAGCCCAGTTTCTTCCTTCTATATCTGCCATGGCATACCTCTTGGTGATGAGATTCCACTGTTTTCAGACCAAGAAGCGATTCACTTTGTAGTAAAAAAATCTACCAAAAAATCATTTAAACCCTGAAAGACTGTGAAAGCATTTTCAAAGCCCCTAAATGAAAAACTCGGAAACTGAGAAGTCACAGACTTCATCAAACGCTTCCCACCAGGGTGTTTGAGAATGCTGTTCCCTGTGTTTAACATCAGGGCAGTTTCCTAAATCGCTTTGATCATAGGTGTTCATTACACTTTAAAATACAGAAAAATGTCTGCTTTTTCTGTAACTGGGGTTTTCCCTCTGATTTCTAAGCAAACGTTCCTATTTAAGTGAGTTTCTGTATTTTAAACAATAGAAATTTATCAGCATGATCTGAACAACAACAACAAAAAACTATTAAGCTCTGGCTCCTGAAAGCAATTTCACTTGAATAACTATTTGCATGCTTTGTCATTACACTAGGACTTCTGTGGGTCCCTTAGCCTAAAATGAGTCAGAAGAGCACGCTGGGGAAGGAATTAAGACTAACATTTCACAGCACATTTCAGTATCTTAATAAATAAAGAGACAACAAGGATCAACAGCAAAACCCAACGCCTATCGGCCAGGTGACAGGCAGAATTTCACACATTTTCTGAAATTCTTCTGCAGAGCACAGAAAGCTTCCTCTAGCTCCAGAGATTCCTGCCTGCCCATTTTTTCCCTCTGGGGAGCAGCCTGAAGGAAGGCAGAGAGGACTTGCAGGCACAGATGCCTGGTGGAGGGGGGTCAGGAGAGGAAGCCCTCCCTGTGCAGGATGCCCACGCCTCTCCACCAGACCCACCACCAGGCAGCTGCAGAGCTGGGGACAAGCTGAGAACAATCAACATGGACTCTACAGCCTAGGAGAAAAGGCAGGAATAATAAGAAGCTTAAATGAATTCAAACTCTCCCCAAGATAAAAGCAGTGCGAGCTAGCACACATCAGGAAGCAGGGCAAGGCAGCAGGCACTTCAGATTCAAAACCACCAGCTTGCATGCTCCACTTTCAAGAGCTTCACATTGCCATTTCTATCTCTGTGTAAATACAGGAAAGGAGAGCATGGGCACTTAATAATTCATACTGGACCTCAAAACTGAAAGTAGGGCAGCCTTCATTTTCCCAGTGCTGAGGGATATGGGGTGAGTGACAGGAGTAACAAGACACCGTCTGGGAGCAGAGGTCAAACATCCCCTTGATGCAAAGGAAGCTCCACAAGAAGGCTGCTTGAGGCTTTCCACAAAGGAAAATTGTCCTTCTCCTCTTCCTCTTCTTGCCTGCTCACCTTGGGGTTGTGAGGAAGGCTGCAAGAGTTTCACAGTAGTTTATACTGTAGACTTAAAAAGAAAGTATTGGGCTCACAAGTGTTTCCAGATCTCCCAAAAGGGAGGCCAGACAACGTGCATGAAGGGCTGCTCTAAAAATCTAGAGCTAGCAAAAGCATGAGTTGTGTAGTACCTGGGCTCTTAAGTAGAAAAACAGATCAGGGCTGGTCCTTCCAGATCACTTCCAAAAGCCACTCAGATATCTCACCACATTCACTCCCAAGGGAAGCTCAGGAGTCCAAGACTATTTCAGTTATAGTCCAAGACTATTTCAGTTATTTACCAGAGAGACTCAGCTGGCTTTATTTCCCATGTTCATCCCTTCCTTGCCATGCCCATCTGTGCTGCAGGACACAAGCTGACACTGCACACTGGGGTGAGAGCACGGCAGGATCTGTCCTGGGTGCCCCCAATCCATACTGCCTGGCTACAGCACCATTTAATTTTGTGTCAGTTCCTATCCCATTTCTTTGGAGGCTAAGGCTCCAGGAAGCTCACATATTTGGGGTCAATTTTTACTTCTCTAAAATCACAGCTAAAACTCTCCAAATCACTTATGTCTCAGATCCACATATTCTGCAGTGGAAAAGCTGCGCCCCCCCATGAGCTTTTGGTCACTCAGGGGTCACATGTCCCCAGGAGAAATGGCACCACAGAGCCAAGCATCACAAAGAAAGCTGTGGCTCTGGATGGCTTCTAGCACAGGACCAAACCTCCAGCCATGTGCCACAACATCCTCGTCCTCAAGAAGAGCAGCAACAGGCAGAGGAGGTGCTCACAGCTGGATGGGGCAGAAGGCTGTATGATCTGCAGACCCAAAGAAACTCCACACCAAATCCACCACGATCCCAAGGCTTGAGCAGTTTCAGACGTTCACACTTCAGCCAAGGCAAGCTGATACAGATGTGTAGGAGGGTGCTAACAGGTCACAGTTCTTCATACTTGTGCCTTGTGTAATACTTAGCACAGCAACTTTCACCACTGGAAATGAAGGCTGTGGCATTTATTAGCACAGGCAGTGAGAGGTGTCTTGCTGCTCCAGATGGGTATCCAAGGCAGTTTGACTACATGGTGTGAGGTTCAAGCACCTATCTACCTACATTCATGCTATGGGAAAAGAGGTTTGGTTGAACTGCAGTGCATTCCCATCACAGGTGCATGTCAGGACTCCCAGCGTCACTGCTCAGCTAATTTATTGTCATATCCTCACTAAAAAGATCTTCAAGAATGCCATACTGTCCTCTATCAATCAGAGCTGAATTTACATCGTTAGCATGGATACATTAAGATTTAAGCAGTTTTGCACACAATGTATCAGAAAGGGCAGCTAAGATGCTTGATTGCGTCTGAAACTAGTGAATTTAAAAGTTTTTCTCAACAAAGTATTTGTACCTGTCCATGAGGAACTGCACAGATTTGGTACCTACAGAATATGCACTGCAGGCACATCTATCTTACATGCAACACATACTGGGGGAGCAGATCTCTTTGACTATAAAGCAGGGGAGGCTCAAAAAAATAAATGGTCTGCCTTTCTGCTTTCTCAGCAGAACAGAAAGCAAGGGCCAAACTCACTAACCCCTTGCTCAGATAAGCTGTTATTATTCATGGGAGAGAATCTGTTCATACCAACATACTCATTTGAGTACAGGTTGTGGAGCTGGGCTCTAAATCCCTGTGTAACAAAGCCTTTATAACGAACTCAAGTTTGTTCCCAGAGCTCTAAATAAGCACCATTATGAAATGGCTTTGTGCTGGGTAAGCAGCACAGGAAGGAGTGGCCAGCATAAGGGCTGAGCTATGGGGACAAGCCGAAAAACTCAAGTGTCTGTGTGTATGCAGAGCTTTTTTTTTTCCAAAGCAAACTCTGCAAGCAAGAATGAGGCTGGATTTCCCCAGCAGCCACACTTTCAGCATCCTGACCTTTCTTTTCAAAATACAATCCACTATTCAGACACAGCAGACTGGCTGACATGTATATCACGCTGACATACAAGCACGGGCCCCAAGTCACCATGGCAGCTTGGCCTAGGCTTGTTCCAGTTACTTCTTCTGCTGGACATGGGATGCTGACCTCCACTTGCCAACCAGCACACCTGGTTTGTGCTTGGAGAGTTGGTATTTTTACAGCCAGACTTGATACAGGAGTTCAGGGTATTAACTGGAAGGTCTGAGCGTGCCGTTTTGCACAGATCCTTCTCTTTTCCTAAAATTAATAAAAAGAAAGTGTCTAAAACCTGGTATTAACAGGTTGCTGTCTTTAGGGAATCTGTTGAAATGTTCTTGTCAGGAAACACAGCAGACTGGTGGGATGCTCCTGGCAGGTAGGCAGGGAAGCCAGCCTCTGGCTTTATAATTGTGCATGGCACAATCTGAGTTCATAGGCACGAGAGCAAGTTGTGCTTTCACTGAAGAATCTTCCAAAAGTGAGCCAAGAAGAATCTCCAGAGCAGAAAAAGGCACAAAAACGTAAACTGATCAGTTCAGGTAACATGTCACATTCTTGGTCAAGCAGACGTGGTTTGATACAGCTGGAACTCACAAGCTGGGAATCCAGCAAAAATCTCTCATAGCCTTTTACAGAAACATTGCCAACTGGTGAAAAACACGCACAGGAAATCAACTGAGGATGGGGAGAGGCAGATCACATAACAAATCTTCTGTCCAGGCTTTCCCATCTTGGCCACCCTGGCTAGTAGTGGTGCTGGTACACAGCTGCTGGGGTAGTGCCATTCTCTATGTGTTTCAGATGACAGGAGTGACAAAGCAAATGTTCATCAAGTGGGTAACAGCGATGCCCATCTTCATCATTCAGCTCCATCCCACAGTCCTGAAAAGAAAGACCACACAAATTATTAGAACCTGTGTTCATCTCCCAGTGTCAAGCAGGGTCTGGAGTCCAGCAGGGTGATTTTGTGACAAAGACAGAAGATACCCAGCCAACAGCTCCTTCCTAGTAAGACCAACATGTGCCACAAGAAGGAAAGCATCTGATGTAGTCATTTTAAGGGGCAGCCTGGTATAAATTTATCTTATGCAGTGTTACTGAATAAACTTTATCTCGTGGTGAGGTGCAACCCCATGTATTTTAAACAGGCTCGTCTCTCCTTACATCTCAGGTAGGATTCACCTCCTCTCATTACAGTAATTGCAGTTATACTGACGTGAAACCATCCCTTTGAGTCAGGGCCTCTTTCCATTGCACACAAGCACAGTGACAGAAGACCATCTATTTATTTTCAGTCACGGAGCAGAAGTATGAGGCTGCTCTGGAAAGCCCTGCACGACAACAAAATGGTGTTTAAGAGCTGGTGTCTCTTGGGAATTTTTCTGCAGCCATATCCTTTCTCCAGCCCTAATGACACACTCATTTCCCATGAGAGTGAAGGTAACTTACACCAGATCAGTCATCACTTCAGCATTTCTGAACAATCTGACCTGGAAATCAGATACACTAATGTGATCTGAAGCCCAAAGCTTCTGAAAGGCAGCAGTGGAACCTTACTAAGTCACCACATTTCCTTTATTAACAAATACACGGCCACATGTACAAGTGTTAATTAACCCTTTGCCCATAATTTTATGGATAGCAAATTAAACTGCAGCTGAGATACAGTGCTGCAAAAGCTACTGTCCTCAAACAGGAAATTTCTCAGCCACTGATAAGAAAGGTCACACAATGTAAGGTTTGGATTGCCCATCTGCTGCCTTTGGAAGGGAGGAGATGTATTTCCACCTTAAAAATAATAATGGTTACCATTATTAAGTGCCCACTCCTTGAGAAAGTTGCTGACCTACCTCACAGTGATAACATTCCACATGGTAATCCTTGTCCATGGACACAACCCTAATGGTCTCATCAGAGCCCTGTAAGAATTCAAGCAAAAAAGAAATTACAAAGGATTACAGCAGGATCAGACACATGCACTCTGTAGATTGCTTCCTGCAACACTGTGAATGTTGAGCATTTGAGCTGCTGGCTGGATACCATAAATAAAGCCTGCCACCTGCAGTTATTTTTACAGTAAAGCTCCATCATCGTCTGCATATGTCATCTAAAATATAACACCAGAAACATTAAAGTCTCTCTGTTTAACACACACACGTATCCCAAATCAGAGACTAATGATTTCATAATTTCAATACATCACACTTCTCAGCATTTTAAATTGGTTTTGCCCAAGATTCATCTCCTCCAAGTATAAAAACAAGCTCATCCCAGAGGGGTCACACAGATGATATTCATGAGCACCACCAGAAGTTTTTGACACAAAGGGAAGGTATTCCAAACATAAATCCAACAGCAGTATAACCTTGTAAGAGATGAAAAAAGCAATCTGGCTCAGCAGAAATAAGCTTCATTATTGAGCAAAGGAAGGCTCCCATCCCAATGGCAGTGTATAAGCCAAGGTCAAAAGGTTGCAGGCTGAAGGAAGAGATCATCTCTCCCCATCCCCAAGGGCATTAATCTAGACACAGGGTCAAGTGTGAAGCAGAGCAAAGCCTGAGATGTGATACTCGCCCCCCTGTGAGAAATAAAAGGCTCTCACCTCAGAAGGCAGAATGGGAAGTCCACATGCTGCACACTTTGGAGCTAAAACTCTGGAAGAGCAACAAGAAAGTAAAATCAAGTTATAGATCATCACAGAGAGGCCTGTGTTTCTCAGTGATAAGGAAAAAAGCTGCAGCTGTAAATAACTTATCCACCAGGAAGTCTTAATCCTGAGATCATAAATTCATTTTAGGATTTATTGTAAGCAACTCTTGGCACACACTGCTTAGCTGGGCAAAGAAAGTTCCAACATTTTACATGTAGTGCCAGAAAAAACTACAAACAAACATACTGTGGAAGTCTTGGCTGCTACCGAAAGATCTGGAAGAGAGAATGAGGAGAAGCTGAGCAGGACTGTCCCCAGAAAAACACATTTAAAAAGTGGCAGCCTTGCACCAGGGCATGATACCTCAGAGGATACACCATGGGACCATAAGGTACCTTTGGGCCTTATAACACAATACATAAATAATAAATGAAGTAGCAAGGGAACATGCTATCATTTCACAATAACAGTGGCACACAGAGGCAACTCTAATCTTGGCACAACACAGAACAGTTCCCCAGGGCTGTTTGAGCAACACTTAATACTCTGCCTGCTCAGAAAACGGAGCAGGCAGCAAAGCAAGCCAAATGGACACTCAAAAGCTATGCAGATAATATCATAACTACCAGCTAGGAGTAGAACCATTTTGTTTTACTAAATGACATACCATAACTACCAGCTAAGAGCATGGACATTTTTTTTTTTACTAAATGACAAGTGGTTTTTAAAGTGGATTTATTGGTTGCTTAATTTAGAGCTGGATAATAGTTGAGATAACAACTCATGTTGATTTCAACAGTGATTCAGTCTTACTTTAGAGTGGACTGATTTCTTACCTCACTGAACACTTCATGAACACAATTTCCCACTATCTCTCCTTTGCAGGAGGGGCAGCTGAAGCCCAGGGGTTAAGTGACTTCCCCAGAGTTACACAGAAAATCAATGGCAGAGGACGAGGAGAGATAACAGGAATTTCTAGGGTCTAGCCCCATCCTCAAAATTCTGTCTTCTAGTGCTATTCCTAGTTTACTAATCTGAACTTCCTAATTATGTGAAAATCTAAAGTAGAGGCTTGTGGACTGGAGCATCTCTGCTGTGTATTTTGTCCTTACTTGTGGTAATCTCTGACACAGTAGATTTTGTTTTCAGAGTCCACAGTGAATGGCACACCATCCAGACACTCGTTGCAGACCACACATCGGAAGCAGCCGGGATGATATGATTTCCCTAGAGCCTGCAGGATCTGCAACAAACCAAGAGACAGGAAAAGAGCATGTGAGGAGCCAATAAAGGTGAAAAGAACAAAAATACAGTTTTTCATCAGACAATGCTCTATATTTAGCTGTGTCTTTTTTGGGGCACCTCATCTGAAAAATAAGTTAATAGGGGGAAGATTGGGAAGGGGGGGAAAAAGCAGCTGGAATTGATATATATCACTTGGTTCCAGAGAAATTAATTACTACAATGGGTAAGCAAACAATTTGAAGTCTCAGTCAAGGTATTTAGCATTACAAAGGAGAAAAACGACATAATTTAAAGGAAAATAATTTCTGAAGCCAGCAGACAATACTTAGTAATATCACAAGGCAAGATGTACCAGAATAACAATAGGAAATACATCTTTATGTTTTCCTTGAGAGGCTAAAACAAATGCAACTGCAAAGTTTCCATAACGCCTTGAGTATCCAAGAGCTCTGTACTCACTATCCTGGGTTTCTAATTAACACAGTTTATGGAAACTGTATTGAACTCAACAGCTGCAATTCACCTGCTGGCTTTGGGGCAGTAATTATTGCCTGGAGTACCGTTTCTGAGTATAAATCAGCTTTTCCAATTTTAATGCTTCCCGTGTAAGCAGGCAAACAAAGATAATCAGTGATAAGAATCAGAAAATCTTGGGGGGCATGCTGTGAACCAACCATTCAGAAGTTCAGCAGTTTCTTTGCCTTAGCCATAGCCCACCAGCTACATGACCATGAATTTGTCTCCCTCACCCACAACTGAACACTGCCTGGTGCTGCTGAGGGCCCACTGACCCCCTGAGCTGTGACCCACTCTGTGCAAATCTTGCATGGAAGGTACCTGCTGTAGGCTAATGAAAACTGCCTGCTGCAGCAGGACATCCACACATCTACTGAATGGTTTTTCAAGGACTTGGACAGATCTGAACTGAGGTCTGGATCCCCTACTCTGGGTCAAACCTATTTCCCAGCCCACCATCCTCCCAGCACCCACAACAAGCAGCAACAAGACAGTGGCTTTACCCTGAAGGTACGTGGGAGTGAATAGTTTGACTACAGGTAAGACAGGCTCAGCAGTGATGCCCCAGAGCAAAGGAGCACTGCAGAGTCATGGCACTTACAGGAAGCATCAACAGGATTGCAAATACACTGTCCAGGGAAGACTGAAAGGGGGTGAAAGTGCTGAAGGCTCTGATTTTTCACTTGCACTGACAATAGGCAGAGCAAAGTCTCTTCACTGGATACAGCAGGGTGCCAGATTCACTTCCAAGAAAAAAATCAACAAAAGGCTTAGTGGATTTTCTTTCTGCTAGCAATCTCACACTAGGCAGGCTACCAGATGATACCAGACTGTACTGGATATTAATACATTCTGCTTCTGATGCATTCTTCTAAAAAGCTGTGGGATTTTTTCTCCTATAGCAATTATCACTTACCATATCCATTATCAAATGACCACAAATGAAACACCTGTCAGCTGACTGCTGGAAACCAGAATACTGCAAGGACAAAAAAGAATTGGCTTAAAATTTCACAAGCACAAACAATAACATATTATGGGGTGCTATTTGCTTGGTCTTTTCCTGTCCTCCTTACACAAGCTAAACTTTCCAGCACTTTTTTTCAGTATATAGAGCTGTGGATGGTTCCCTAGAGGATATTCTATATTCTATAAGGATATCAGACTTTCACTGATATATTCAAATGGAATAGGAATTCCATTCTGTAGCTTAATGTAAGTTTAATTAAATATATGAGTACATACCATAAATGCACATGTAAATAAGGCATTTACTAATAAGACTCATTCTTATTTGACCATGTGAATTTTCACAACAGGAATTTACTTGTGTTTCTCAAAAGTTCTTATCACAACATTTGTATATATAGGGTCAGAAAGCCAAAATCTTCCTTTGGTTACACCAATATAGGTCTACTGGAGCTTCTCCAAGGCCAGTGGTATCATCCCAGCCCTCTGGTAGTATAGCATTCATTTGGCCCAGAGCACATTTTTTTGCTGCCATTGTCAAGATCTAACACTAAGGAACTGCCTGTCATGTCCACAACATGCACCTCAGGCACAACAGATCATCTGCCTAAGGTTTCAGTCCTGTCTGAATGGTGGAAATGCAAACTGAAAAAAAACATTACAGAAGCACTTAATCACACTTCCCATTTTCAGTCTGTCTAGAATATACTGATGAGAACAAAAAAGTTTAACTCACTCTGTCTGTCAGAAATCACTTGCCCAATGATAGGCAAATACTACTTTTTTCAAGTCTCAATGAAGGTTTACTCTGTCAGGCCTCAAGGACAGGAGGGTATATGGCTTCTTACCTCCACCAGCCAAGGAGGAGACTGTGGGGTTGCTTCACGCTCAGTTACCTTCACACAAAATCCATTGAGGGCTACAGAAAGACACCTATTAAGATGCCCAAGCAAAACCAGTTGGAAAGAGAAATTCACCCATTGACTCTAGTGCAGCCATTCATCTCACTCCAATCTCCACAGCATGGCCACTGAGACACACTTTGAAGGAGCCGCCACAAGAGTCTATGGCTTCAGGCTCTGCAATACAAATCTGTGGGCTTTCACCTGACTACATCCAGCCCCACTGGATGGCCCAAAAAGACTGCGGCTGGCCCTGGGTAGAGGGAGAGCAGAAGGGCAAGGCAAGATGCTGGGCTAGAGCTGTGTAAAACACAGGTGAAGCTGCCAGATAGAAAGGCTGTGTGTCTGTCAGAGAGGCTGAGATGTGCCTCATTCCACGTTTTCCTATGTGCTTACCAGGAAATCTTCTTCACAGAACACCTTGCCGTTGACAAAATAAAAGGCTTTTCCTCTCAGCTTTCGACCTGAGCAAAAAACACAGAGAGAAGAGACAGATCAGCAGACAGGAGGGAGAAAATGTGAGAAAACACTGGCTGCTGAGAAGCAAACAATGAGGACATCTGATCATGACCATCCCACAGATGGAGAAGGGAACTCAACCCCAATATGGGTCTTCCCAGCCTCCAGCATGACCAGCCCCATCTCCTGGGAGTCTGGATTGACGGGAAGCTGAACATGAGCCAGCAGTGTGCCCAGGTGGCCAAGAAGGCCAATGGCATCCTGGCCTGTATCAGGAACAGCGTGGCCAGCAGGTCCAGGGAAGGGATTCTGCCCCTGTACTCAGCGCTGGTGAGGCCACACCTCGAGTCCTGTGTCCAGTTCTGGGCCCCTCAGTTCAGGAAGGAGATTGAGGTGCTGGAGCAGGTCCAGAGAAGAGGAAGGAGGCTGTGAAGGGATCCAGCACAAGTCCTATGAGGTGAGGCTGAGGGAGCTGGGGGTGTTCAGTCTGGAGAAGAGGAGGCTCAGGGGAGACCTCATCACTCTCTACAACTCCCTGAAAGGAGGCTGGAGCCAGGGGGGGGTCGGGCACTTCTCTCAAGTAGCTACCAGTAAGACAAGAGGGCATGGACTTAAGCTCTGCCAGGGCAGGTTTAGGTTGGTTATTAGAGAGAGGGTGGTCAGGCATTGGAATGGGCTGCCCACGGAGGTGGTGGATTCCCTGTCCCTGGAGGTTTTTAAGAAGAGACTGAATGTGGCATGGTCTGGTAACCACAGCAGTAGTGGATCAAGGGTTGGACCTGATGATCTCAGAGGTCTTTTCCAACCCACATGATTCAGTGATTCTGTGATCCTCTTCCACTGGCCATCTCTGATGAATGCCAATCACTGGATCAAGACAAGAGTACCACCTCCAGGCAGGAGGAATCAACTTTGCAAGCCTGGATCAACTTCTGGCAAATTAAAACACAAAATAATCTGGCAAGAGCAAGTGAGGGTGCACTGTCTCACACTGGAAAAGGCTCTTCATCCCAGGAGAGGAGCAAGGAGAGGAAGGGCCGTGAAGAAGGTGATCCATGCTTGACATCATTCCTCAAAATTTCACCTCCCATGCTGTTCTACCAAAGGGTGCCTTCAACTAGCAGCTGCCAGATAATCCACAACAATGCCCAACTACCCAGTCTGCCTCACCAGAGTGCAACACTGGAACGCTGAACATGGTTTTCTCTACTCCCTACCAGCACACTCCTTATTGCAGCTGCAAAAATAAAAAACAAACAAACAAACAAACAAACAAAAAAAAAAAAAAAACAAAAAACAAACAACAAAAAAAACACAACAACAACAAAAAAAAACCCACAAAAAAACAAAAACCACCAACCTGAAAGTGTCTAAAAACATATTTTTTTCTTTTTGAACCAGATGACAAAGTTTTTCCAAGACAGGACTCTACACATGGGGAAGATTTATATTTACAGTATTTATTTTGTGTTTATGCCTCACATTTGCTGTCTGTTTTCAGTTCCACATAACTATGGCAACACACACTTACACTGCTGCCACTTCTAAATGCCTTGCTTTTTCCCAGTATGAGGGTTTGTTTGTTTATAAAAAGCTGCTCCTACCTCTTTCAAGCCCAGTTTCCCTACTCAGCCAGGGGTTTGAAATCAGCCAGGGGTTTGAAATCAGCCAGGCACTGGAGGGGGTCTGAAGGAGCCCCAGGTGAGTGTCCAGGGCAGCATCAAGGGCAGGGGGAGCAGCACTGCCTGGGCACAGCCAGAGCACGACCTGCTGCAGGATGTTTTGAGGACCTGCCAGGCATTGCTGGGAGGAAACTGGACACTAAACACCAGGGCCCAGAAGCCTGCTGCTTAACATGAGTGTATGATTTCAAAATTATCATCAGATGCTAGGTGTACCAATGCAGACAACACATGGGGCTGGTCTGGAGCTCACCTCTCGGTGTTTTACGACATGCAGCTACCTGGCAGCCTTCGATGATCAACCACACTGGCTGCAAAGTATTAAGAAAAGGAGGAAGCCAAGTAAAACTGCTTCAATAAATCAAGAGCTTTTGTGTCTCCCGCATACACCAGAGGGCACTCCCGGGCTGGGAAAGAACTCCCACTGCTCCCCGGGAAATGGAGATGCTCCAGCGAAGCCCTGAAGTATCGCCAGTGGACCCAGCCGGACCAACATTTCACCCGCAGCCCTTTGGTGCCCTGACAGGGCTGCAGCCAACAAGGCGGACAGAGGATGTGCCAGTGTGTTTCTCAAGGAACAAACCCTGGTTTGCACACGCAGTAGCTCCGTGATGAAGCTGCAGGTGGCATACAAGCCAGAAGCATCCTGTCCCGATGTGCTTGTCCCCTCTTCTCTTCTGATCAGCCCACCCTTACATCAACACAAACATGGAACAGGATACAAAAGAAAACCTGACAGGAGCATCTCACTCTCCCCAACGTGGATGCTTTGCCAAGGTTGCCAACACCAAAACAGGACCCAGAGCCCCAAAGGCTCTACAAAGTACCTAATCTTGGATGTGCCAGCTTTGAGGCCCATAACCCATGGTGCATCTGCACCTGATAACCTCTCCTGTGTGCCTGCCTGCCCACAGGTAAAGCTGGCATGCTCAGTGGCAGTCACAGGGACCCAGTTCCTGAGGGGCATGAGGAGAGGCACGGGGACACCTATGATGAGCAGCACCCTTGTCAGCTAAGCACCCTTGTGACTAAGCAAGTCAACAAGTCTAATGCAGCAAGAAGTACCCCTGAAAGCCACCTGCTGATTTAAATACAGCACTGGGATTTATCACTCCTAAAACCAAACCAAACCAAACAAAAAACCAACAAACAAAAAACCACAAACAAACAAAAAAACCCCACATTTAACTTTGATTTTAAATTATATGGTAGCAGAGGCTCCAGTTTCACACAATGGGCAGGTGCCCAAGCATCTTTTCACCTGCAGTGTCTCTCCTTAAAGACAAACTGAGAGCAGTGAGGTAGAACATGTGCATGGAGCCATGCAATGAGGAGACACTTCTTTGGACGATGGCCACCGCACATGCAGCAGCCGTCACAGCAGAAGGGATGAGGGTTGGGTCACTGCCACCGTGTCATTCTTTCACGGTGACAAAACCAGCGTTTACTGGCCATTCTGTACCCAGTGTATTTTTAACCCTGTGACACTGGCAGGTTAAGATTGATGGCAACAGACCTTCAGAGAAGATGCCACAGCAGGTGCTCTGTTTCTGGGCTCCTGCTGCAAGCTTGTTCAGCAGAGGGATCAACCCCTTTACACAGGATTTATAATTTGGCTGCTAGTATTACATGGGCCCATGAAGAAGAGGTGCTGACACCCAATGCATTTGGAGGGAAAGGATGAGGGGTGATATAATTACTTTCTTTAGGGAAGAAGCAGCCACTTTGACTAATTTAAGCTCCCCTCTACAACTTTAAGCCCCTGGCAGAAGTGTAAATGGAAATCTGCCCAAAGCACAAGTAGTTAGAATCACATAATGGTTTGGGTTGGAAGGGACCTTAAAGATTATCCAGTTTCAACCCCCCTGCATGGGCAGGGACACCTCTCACTAGACCAGGCTGCTCAAGGCCCCATCCAACCTGGCCTTGAGCACTTCCAGGGAGGGGGCAGCCACAACTTCCCTGGCCAACCTGTGCCAGTGCCTCACCACCCCCCACAGGAAAGAATTTTTTCCTAATGTCCAACCTAAATCTCCCCTCCTCAACATTGAAACCATTTCCCCTTGTCCTCTTGCTACACACCCATATAAAAAGCCCTACCCCAGCTTTCCTGTAGGCAAACCAGGTACCCCTGAAGCCGTCCCAGGAGCAGTGCATGCAAACATGGCAAATTTCTTCTGCTGCTGCTGGTATCAGCCTCCCCCCGCCCACATAAGGATGGGCTTCTCCTTCCACAACCCCTCTGAGGTGAGGAAGCATCTCCTCATCATGCATATGGGAAAGCAAGATGCAGGAAAAGCTCACTTCCCCAGGCTGCACTCCCAGAGGAGCTGGGAAATGCATGTTCTGGCTGCAGGCAAACCAGTAAACCAAACCATGCTGGTACTGTCCCACAGTGCAGAGCAGGGCACCAGCAGCTTCTGCCCCTGTGCTGAGCTCCATGCCACAGGACAGCACCTTACATTAAACAGAAGCAATACCTCTGATTGTATGCCCTGCAGAGGCTGGCACAGACTCTGCTTGAACAAGGTAGTGTCACTGCAAGGAGGGATTGAGAATTAAATGGCATATAAGGAATCATATACTGATCACTGCCTACTTTAAATATGCATCATGATGACGACAGTGATGACATCCTCTGATAAACCCAGGAACATTAGTGTGTGGCTTTTTGCTTTCAGAATCAATTGATTTACTACATGTCTTAAGCTGCTGGCTCCTGACCATATTTCACTTTCACTTCCACTTAACTGTGAATTTAGCTGGTCTTTCATCTGAAAAAAGTCAGACTATTAAAATTCTTTCACATTTCAGCCCTACCATCTTCCTTCGTTGTTACAAGATCTCTTGTTCTTCTTCCTGACAGGAGATTTGAGCCTCATGCTTTTATGTTCTGCTCATCCCTAGTACGTCTGTCTGATCTGTTTAGCTGCGGGAGCTTCAGAATGACCTTGAGGTCACTTAAGCACTGGTTTCAGAATATTTTAAGTTTAGTCACTAGTGCCTTTGTGCTAAAATCAACACATTTTGCTTAGCAGCTGATAATAGGCATAACAACAGGCTGCACTTCCAGGATGCTGGTGCTTTTGTCCATCTTATTTTTTTATTTTTTTTTTTTTTCAAATGACAGCTTTCTCCTTTTGAAGTTGATACAGAGAAGGGTTTACCAGGGACTAGCAATGGCCCAAAGAGGATGCTGGCAGAGATATCATTTGCTTCTTCAGGAGATCGACCCAACTTTCTCTTTTGAAGTTGCTTTTCCGTTCTTTATTAAAAGGACAATGGGGTCACAACCCCATGTTCAAAGATGATATTGCTCTCAATGCATGTTATAGTACAGGAATCCCAGGGCTCTATGGAGATGCATGACCAGAACACCACCTTGCTGGGGAGGCAGTGTGCAGCTCACTTATCTAACCACCATGGAGCTCCCTGTGGTGCCTGCACAGCAGGTGAGAAAGAATCACTGCAGACTGGAAGCTGCTCCTGGGTCCCTTTCACACTGAAAATCCCAGGCTTCTGGCATTACACAAATCAGTCCTTAGAGTACCACAGCTGTAAGAGAAATGTGGACACCTGATGACTAACTGCAGGTCAAATACAAAAGGATTTCAGTTGCTGAATTTGCTGGGTGTAACCTCCTGACACAGTAATGGGACTGTAAACACTGTCTGTCTAGCTGCTAAGGATCAAAACAAGCTCCTCCTCAGCCCTGGGTGACTCTGGCCCAGGCTGCAGTCCTTCCTCTGGTTTTCATTTTATCCCACATAGTACGAGGGGGTTTGGATCAAAGAACCTACTCTGGTCCATGCACACCCTGCTGGCAGCACATCAGGCACTGGCAGAGCCCAGAGGTCTCAGCTCCCCTGTACCACTCAGATGTCTCTGCTGCCCACAGTTCATCAGCACAGGAGACCCACTGCTGCCTGGCCAGCACACGTGGTTATGGAGCAGCACACGGATCTATGGATGCTGACTTTGCTGACAGGCAGCACAGTGTGCTACTGTGTACAGCACATTAGGTTGAGCATCAGAGAGGCTCTACTTAATTTCTGACATCTGTGCTAATTTCTGTAGGTCACCATTACAGCTGGATGCAGTCTGACACAGAAGCATCAATACTTCCACATCACTCTTGAACCGGGGGTTGCATGGAAGGGCTACTTCGATACTGCACGTTCGCTTTGGATAAATTCAGACTGTGATTAAACAGCAGGCACCCCGGGCCAAATCAAAACCTTGGTGAAAACGTGGGCAGGAGGATAGGATGTCTCTTGGACAGAACTGTGCTAAAACACAGTAGCTCTGTGGTCACAAAGATGTTCATTCTCTTTCTCAACTATACAAGCTGTACTGTAAAACTGAAAAAAAAAGTCTTCTGTGTTCTCATCATACATTTAAGGTAGTATTAAAAAAAAAGAAACCCAAACTGAACCCCTGAGAAAATGGTGTGATGCCTGAGGGGCAAAAACATGCTCTGGTACACGTACAAAAAGGTCATCCACCTCTTAACAACAAAGCAACCACAGGTGAAGGCAGAAATGGTTCCACAAAGAGAAGCAATGTGAAAGAAGAGTAAGCCACACAACCTCCCCCTTGCTGATGGCGAACGGCTACAAGAACATGCTCAGATGATTTTCTTTTCAGGGAAAACCCCTAGAAGCTTCAAAAGTCAGAGGAAAGATAAAGTCACCCTAGGAGAAAACAGCACTATAGTCTGGGGAGTCCTTGCTGGGGTACCAATTTTCAACCCAGAGACCAGCCATGCTCAGCATCATTCTGGATATCATTGCCCTGTTCCTCAAAATGCACCAAAACCAGGCAGCCATTGGAACTGGCCTCCCACCCCATCACCCACTGACTGTCACCAAAACACACAGAGACTCAGAGAAGGAAGGTGGGGGAGGCAATGTCTGTGTCCTCGGTGAACATAGGTCTGTATCAAAACTGTATGAGACACCATTTTAAAAACTTCTCTAGGTGTGGTAAAGGCCACCGTGCTCACTGAGACACTGCCCAGAAAACTATTCATAAGTACCACTTTAAGATCTCGCCTAAAATCTTTACAGCACAATTAATCCTATGCCTGTACTTAAAACAAACAAACAAACGTACTTTGAAGGTGGCATAAAATAAAAAAGTCTGGAAATGTATTAAAGGTTTCAACTGTTTTCCTCATATTGTCCTAATGATTTCAGAGTTTCAGCCAGTACTGAACACACTGCCATCACCTCAAAACATAAGCATATTGATAAAACCCTGACTGCCTCTCCTGTGTGTGAGCTGAACTCTTCCCAGAGGAAGAGGACACCTCTACTGAGGACACCTGGGCCATGCCAAAGCCCCTGCAGCTCAGACCCCAAAGCATTACTGCCCTGAAATCTGGCCAGGAGAGGAACAAACACTCTCATCCCACTATGAAAGCTGCCCTGACATTTCTCATCCTAGCTAAATACCTCGTGTGCCAAATAACAGGGATTTCTCACCAGCAAGATGAGACTGAAGACAAAAAGTCAGTAAGACAAAGCAGCAATTTAGACTGGAGTGGAAATACGCATTGATGCTTCCCCTGTCCCCCAAACTGTGGGTAAAGCCAGGCATGGCTGAATTTTTTTTGAGACTGCTTTTGCTAAAAAAATTTAAAAATTTAAAAAAAAATACTGTCTTGTTTACTACCTGGACTCTTGCATGACGATTTTATTAAAGGGATGCTGAGGAAGAATTATCACGAGTACTTTGCATTCTCTGCTTTGAAGAGCTATGTGTTGATGAGTACAGTGATTTTATATCCAATTACAAGAAGCAGATTCTTTCTCTAGTAGAAGACCTGGCAGTTTCTGCATCTTAAGATACCCATACACACACATGCACTGTGAGGAAATTCACTTGGCAAAGCTGTCTGTCCTGCAACGTGGGATTAATTTGCACTTGAAAAAGAAGGTGAGTTTCTACTTGAAGTTATTTAGTGACACAAATAAAAAACATGGCCTTGTTCCAGGGGTAAATATCAACGTGGGGTATGCTTATTCAACGTAGTCATTCCAAAGACACCAAGGGCTGCATTGCTGGAAGTAGCCATGCTTTATAAACACTGCAGCAGGAATAATGAGCCCAAGCAGAGGCATACACTCTGATCTGCTGTTTCAATACCTTAGCTACCTCGTTTAGTCAATGACCCTTGATACCTCTAAACACAACTAGATTATGAAATATTGAACAAAACCCCATATATATCCCCAGATGGTGGAGAAAGACCTCCTGCTCCTGTTATTTCAAACTCTGCCACTGGAAGAGCAGGCTGTTACCCCTACACAGACATCAACATTGATGTAAGCTTACAAAAAGGGAAAAAAAAAAAATAATGTAGTAATACTGACGTTGCAAAGGTCGAATTCTGTAATCTGGCAAATGTGCAAGGTTTCCACCTCTTTGTAATAGTGAGTCAAAATCTGGTCCTCAATTTGGACCTTCTGCTGCAGTTCAACACTGAACCCTCTCTTCAAACCATCTTGCAATCAGTTCTTTCTTTCTGACTTCCTTCCTCGCCTACTGATTTCCTCCACAGTCATCTCTGACACTTCCCTTGTACTTTTTTAGCTTTCAGATTTCCTCTGAGGACCAAGTGGCTCAAGTTCAAGACCCTCACACTCTAAATTACATTGGCAGCAGAGCTAAAAAGTCCTGTTTTCCAGGCAATCTGCAACAATCGGATGCAAGCCTGGCTGAATCCTAAAGAAAACACTAAAGCACCACAATAGGTCAGAGTGGTGCTGTCTAATTAAATCTATATAATTTATAAGGCCTCCTTACTACATAAACAATAAATATCAACATTCAGGAACACCTGCATTTTGTGTGTGCTGAAGAGGTTAAACAGATGAGTTAACTTAACTGGTTAATGTGTAATGAACCATTTGATAACTACAACTGTTTGTTCAACAAACTGGAAAAAAAAAACCAAAAAACAAACAAGATGGAAACAGACACCTTAAGCTTTCAGGAAATAGCCATATGAGTTTCAAGAACTTTTTTTTTTGCGTGGCCCTCCTCTGAAGCAAACACAATACATTACAGGAATACATGCAGGAAGAGCCCAAAGTTTTTTCAGCTCCTTCTCTGCTGCAAGCTGCCTTGTTTGTGTCTCTGCCCTGTAACAAACAAGATAAATGAGACATTTATGCCAAAGTAATCATTCTAAATCTGTTGTTTTGACCTCTAAGCCAAATTTTCCTGCATTACATGCCAATGGCTCAGATAAACAGTACAATTTTTCCAGACAACTGAACTCTGTAACATATGTATAGCTTTACTCAAAAATCACTCTATTCATTTATATCTGAACATATGTATATCAGGAACAGAGGGTGTAGGAAATTCGCCTCCATTGAGATATCAACTCCCCTCCTCTCCTTAGACCCTTTTAGTTTTCTGTGTCTGGGAAACTAATGCATATTTGGGCACAAAAACCAACTATGTGCAAAATTAGTAGTCTCACTAAATGAAAACAGCAGTACAGTGGATATAAATACCTCCATTCCATCTGGAGGACAATACACTTTACCTTAATAGGTAATTCTGTGTATTTTATTTATTGGAGTGAAGATATTCAGCGTTTCACCACAGCAGAAATTTTAAGATTGAAATCAAAAGTAACCTTGATTTCACCAAGACAAGACTGTACTGGATGGTGTCCAAGATGAACTCCACTGGACCTTAAAAGCACAACTTAGTTTTCAGCTGGAAACCAGAGTTTTCACGCAGGCCGCTCAAGACATGTTTTGCAGCTAAACAGAGGACACCAGCCACATAAATATTTATTTTTCCAGCAGATAAAATCATCTCATCATATTTAATTGCAGAGACACAGATGACAGCAAGCCTGCAGAGAGGCACATGCTCTGAGTAACCACAGGGCTTGATGCTCTTCACCCGCCTTGCAGCCAGCAGTCCCCAGGCCTCGCTCTGTGAAAGGGGGGATTCCCCTTGAGTAGATTGAGTAGACTTCAACGAATCACAGAATGTTTTAGGTTGGAGGAGACCTCCAAGATCATCCAGTCCAACCTCTGAACAACACCATAAGCTAATGAAATTTCCTCCCTGAGTGCAGGGATGGCATGCACCACCCCAGGCATCAGTTCAGTAGCAGCAATGTAAAGAGACTTGATGAATCAGAAAGTCAGCCTAGCCCAGCTTTTTTTTTTTTTTTTAAGTAGCATTTTTACTAACTTTATTTTTTTTTTAACTTTCCATTTGAAACCTTTTGCTCCAGCACATTTCCAAAGAGATTTCTCAGACAGAGCATGGAGAAGAGAGAAAATGGGCTTCACTATGCTAAACTTAGCTTTATACCATATTTCCAGTCTTATTTGCTATCCAAAGCTTTTTGTCTTGCATTAAAAACCTTGGGATTGGGCTGCCTTTAGAACAAGCAGCAAATAGCTACTCTTTCAGTTCTCACACACCTACCTCATTAGAAGTGAGACTAAGCTATTTTTTAACCAAACACAAACAGAAGTAACTACTAACACCCCTGCAACCACATGTATCTCCCTAGCACTGGCCTCCAAGTAAATATTGTAAAATCCACCCTAAAAGGAAGATTGAAAGAGTTTCTTTCTAAAGCACCAGTTGCACAGTAGTAACTCTAGATATTCAAGACAGCTATATTATTTTTAACAGGAACTTTGTGTTCAAGGGCAGTTTGGAGGCTCCCCAACCACAGGGGGCAAGAGGTCCCAGAGGCAAAGCCCCAGCTGCAGCCAAGCATCCTTGCCAGAGAGAAGATTTCAAACTAATTTATAACAGATAAGAAAAGAATGAGCTGCTGACTTCTGAACCTTTAGGAAACTGCCACCACGAGCAAACACTGCTTTCTCTTTTTAGTTTTCCCGTCACCAGTCAGATGCTGGTGACGTGCTCTACTAAAAACATAGGTGAGGCAAGGCAGATGGTGTTGAGCAGAGTTCAAAGTTCAGCTATTATTAAAAAGCACACACACCTTTCTATATTTATTCTCACTTTACAGCTCCAAATAAAACACTCGCAGCTCTGACAGAGTTTACAACTCTAAATGGAATGCAGAAGAAAAACCCTAAAGCTCATCTGGGAAAACCAAACTGATATATACAAAATCCAGAAGGATTACTGTTTTCTTTACTTATGCCACATATACAGTCACACTTCTAAAAATACACTACGAGCCCTAGAATTAAACTTAAAATCAAAACACAACTGTCTTACAAACACAGCCACAATTTGAAATCAAGCTGCCTGCTTCTTACCTCAACTCCATCGTGGACCTCCTTGCAAAGCCTTTCAGGAAGATCTATAGATTGCTCCAGCAATCTCCATGTGTGGGTCTGACAAGCAGCAGGGTGCTCAGCAGTGCCGGCTGAACTATTTGCTTCATTTACAGGGCAGATTTCACAGGGCTCACCATTACTGCTCCTCTGGTCTGATAACTCTGGCACAATAACCAGCTCCCTCCTTGCAATAACCAGAAAGCAAGTGGGCAGAGACATGCCCTTCGTCTTGGGGCATGGCTACATTTTTCCAGAGAAAGAATAAGCAGGATGTGTAGCCTGGGTCATCCAAGCACTTGGCTTTCACCACAGGTCCCCTCAGGTGGGCAAAACAATTACAGTGAATAAAGAGAACACACTCAGTTAAAACGCTGTGAACAGATGGACTGTACAGCAGGTCCATGTGAAAAGGTGTCTCTGGTGCTGGCAGATCCTGCTGCAGACACTTGCACCCTGCCTGCACCTTCAGCACGGTGCTGACCCAGCGGCTCTCCCTGGGATCCACGAAATGGCTGTAAAGTCTGGTGTGCTGAGTAAAAATACCCTAAATGCCAGACAAGGCATATTCACTGCCACTTTGAAAAAAAAAACACCTCAAAACACAACCCTGCAGCTGTAATGGAGAGGCTGAGGAATGAAAACAACCATCCCCTGTACCAGAAGGCAGACCGCCAGCACAAGCCAAAGTATTGCTCAGACATGCCTTGCAAGAATCCCTTCAAAAACAAACAGCAACCACCACCAGCTGTGGGAGACTCCAGGTAATTCAATAACCACCTCATTCTTTTCCCCCACCTAAACCCAAAGAGTTTGCCCCAGGGTACCAGCAGCAGGACAGGCAGGGGGTACTCACTGCAGGCTCCGCAGGTGAAGCAGCCATCGTGGTAGAGGTTGCCCATGGCCTGGCAAGCCTGGTTTGCTCCATACACCCCCTTGCTGCACTTTACACAGGTGCCTGGAAGAGAGAGAAGGAGACAGAGGTCAGAGGCAGGAGCTGGAAGGAGTCACTGGCTAGGTGACCACACCTGTGATTCAGTACAGTGGCTAAGCAGCTTAGGACCAGGTGGGTTCATTGTAGCCACAAGACACAGGTGACATCAGCATCACCCACTCCAAGAGATGCTCTTAACAGTGGCCTTCAAACCTTTATGGCAAAAGACTTTTGAAAGAAAAGTAAACCAGACAATAACAGCCCTGTTTGTCTTCACTGACGTCTCCTTCCTTCACCCATGCATTCCCAAAAACTTTATATACATTTAAAATGACTTGATGGCCTTTCCAGAAGCCTGGGTGGTAATAAGTGTTGCTCATGGCTGTTCACAGGCCAGTATTCTCTGCTACTTATTTCATAAAATAAGTTTGTTGGTTGCAAAGGATGTGAGTAAAACACATATCTTTACTAAGCCCCTTTAAATTGTCATTGATTTCAGACCTCGCTCACATCTGCTGAAAGCCCTAAGGACTTCCCATTCAAACAGAGCTGGGCTGACTGACACCTCCCTCTTTTTCCTCTGTCAGCCATGTCTGAACAGAGACACCCATCATACATACTACCTACAGACCATGTATCCTGCCAAACATTCTTCTAGCAAGACAAGGCAAGAAAGCAGTAATTTTTAAGGAGAGGATACGTGGTGGTGGCGGCACCATCAACCAAGGGGAGTTGATTCTCAGGTGGCCCACAGGGTGAAGGAGAGTCAGGGCCAGCACACATGGTCAGCTTCTGGCTGCAAGCTGTTCCAGGTGCGAGTCCAAGTTGTTCCTCACACCCAGGCTTTCCTGCCACCACCATCACCAAAAGATCAGGATAAGCTCTGGAGTTCCAGAGGAGGGAGAAGATGACTGTGCTCAGCAGTTCAGCTCAGTCTCTTGGCAGAACAGCCAAGCACATTTCCAGCAGCACTGCCCCCCCAACATGGGGCTCCAACTTGAAACCCAAGCCAAGCAGACAGCTTAGAATAAGGATTTCCACCTCAAGAGGAAGCCACTGAGACCCTCCAGGCACAGACCTATCTGATCAGGGCTGGGAATGGTGGCAAGAGGCCAGATGCATGGTGGTGGTGGTGGGGAGGGACCACAGAGGGAAAACTTTAGCACTGCAGGTTCATTAAGTGCTGTGCGTTCACCTAAGGTCTCTCAAAACTCACCTCATTTCCACATAAAATTATTTTGATAACAGAGTAAGAAGTGACAACACAGTTTCACACCCTTGACTGCACCCACTATCAGGAGCCACACTTCCTCCACCTTATAGGGAGAAACTCAGTGAGGCTGCCCAAAGCCATTATTATTGGCCGGGAAGAGAAATTCCTTGTCCAGGGAAAATGACACATCAAGCAAGTTCACTTCAGAAATTTTAAAGCAGCATCACCCTTTAACTATCTCTGAATGAGCAATATTAATCCATGTTTGGGATCTGCCCAAAAAAGGCAGTGTGGAGGCCAAACAGAAACTGTACTTCTGTTCCTCAGTGACCCTGTAGATGTGACTTCACCTCCAGGCCTCCTTCCACCACTGCTCCAACACCCTGGGGAAGTGCCTGTCAGTCACACCTCTCTCCTACTGTCCCAAGAAGAGGGACAGCACCATCCCGCTGGAGATCCTTAGTCACGCCGTGGTTAACAAAACTTCACTTCTTTTGGGGCCCCACAAGCTCTGGAGTAATTGGAAAGGTCTGGTGAAAGTTAGGAAGAAATCCAACATCCTTACGACAGCCCTGAAAAGTCACTCCCAACTCGGAGAGCACCACACTGGCAGTCCCAGGCTGGTTAACGTGTTTAAGAATTTCTTCCTGCAGCCAATAGCTGTAGCCATCAGTTTCCACACTATGGGCATAAAAATACTCGGGAGCCCTTTGCAGCATCTGCTGAATAGCAGATACTTTATTTCCTCAGAGCAGACTGGCTTCTCCCTGCTGCGGCTGCCTGCGTGCACTCCATCAGTGCGCTGAAAGCTGTTACAGAACTGCTCCAACTCCCACTGAACCCAGAGCCAGAGTCCAAACTGACACAAACCTGGAGAGAAGGCTGCAGAGAGTAATTAGTTACTCCCTTTTGTCCCAAGCCGACCTGAACTGAAACACTAGCTTGGCCCTGGGCCCACCCCAGCAACCAGGCTGGCACCAAGTTAGCACAACTTGCTGTTTCTTTTCAAACCAGGCACATTTATCTTGGTTATTTATTGAAAGAAACCTCTTAAGAAAGCAAAAACTAAATCATGCAGACATTACAGAAACAAAATAAAAAAGAAGGGAAGAGACAAGATGAGAAGAAGAAGGGAGAAGGGAGAAGGGAGAAGGGAGAAGGGAGAAGGGAGAAGGGAGAAGGGAGAAGGGAGAAGGGAGAAGGGAGAAGGGAGAAGGGAGAAGGGAGAAGGGAGAAGGGAGAAGGGAGAAAAGAGAAAAGAGAAAAGAGGAAAAGAGAAAAGAAGAAAGAGAAAAAGAGAAAAAGAGAAAAGAAGAAAAGAGAAAAGAGAAAAGAGAAAAGAGAAAAGAGAAAAGAGAAGGAGGAGAGGAGAGGAGAGGAGAGGAGAGGAGAGGAGAGGAGAGGGCAAAGGAAAGGGGAAAGGAAAGTGGAAAGGAAAGGAAAAAGGAAAAGGAAAAGGAAAAGGAAAAGGAAAAGGGGAGGAAAAGGAAAAGGAAAGGAAAGGAAAAGGAAAAGGAAAAGGAAAGGAAAGGAAAAGGAAAAGGGAAAAAGGAAAAAGGGAAAAGGAAAAAGGAAAAAGGAAAAAGGAAAAAGGAAAAAGGAAAAAGGAAAAGAAAATTTGGCTTTTCAAGTGGATGTACTCTCTGAGGAACACATTCAGTGGCAGCCTGAGATGCTGTGCATTCTCCTGACACAAGAGCAAACAGCTACCTCACACATTTCCCTCCCAGCTACAATGGTGCCAAGTGGAAAGTTTTGAGAGCATGCTACCTGCTGATTCTGCTGCTCAAAGCCTTCTTTCCACGACATCCACCAGGGCTCTTTATAGAACTGATGTATTTATTACACTGGAAGTTCTGCATTTTTCCCTTCTGCATGCCAATGAGTGTCTGCTCCAGAAAAAATCACCAACCAACATGCTCTGATTTCCTCCTTTCCAGATGGCAGCCTGGTGACACTGAATATGAGGAAGAGGCAGGAGGGTAGAAGGCACAGCATCTGCAGGCAGATGCACTGCATGGTAAAGATGCTGGCAGGCATCTAGAAACGCTATAAAATACCCTAACACAAATCCCACAGAGGGCAGAAATTACCTCTGCTGTCTCCTGCATATCCTATCTCAGATTCAGAGTCCAGGCACTGCCTGTGTTTTCCTCAAAGGGACAGACAGTCTGGAGAGATCCTGGATCTTGCAGGAGCTGCCCACGCTCTTGCAACCTTACCCAAACAGTCCTCCACCTCCCACTCCTTGACCACCCAAACCATCCTTCACCCTTTCTATTGGTACATGCTTAACCCTTTTGTGCACTTCTTTAAATACTTAGGCCCTTAAAGTACAGAAAATAAAATTATAGAATATATTAAATTGTTACATTACATTACTACAATATTATATTGAAATAAATTGACAATGTTGTCTGTAAAAACTGTAATGTTCTAAATTACCCCACCACGTAATAACCAGCCATGCCATAAATATTTATAGATGTACTGTGACAAGACTGGCAACTGAAAACTGGTCTGCTGGCAAATCTGTGTATAGTTTATGTTTTTACTTGTATCTGCTAAATCTTATTTGAAAGCCAACTAAATCTCAGTAGCAATTGGAATTATTCTAGAAATAAGTCTTTGCTTCTTCCAAATATAATATTTCCATGTACTTTAAGCAACATACTTCAGCCTTCATCTCTGACTCTCAGCACACCTGGCCTGAAAGGGCAAAAAAAAGGAGGGGTTTATTGATTTTTGCTTTCCACTTCTTGGTTAGCTTTTTTGGGGGGGTTTTTTTGCTGCTCGCTCCCTGCAGCCACAATGATCCTGTTCTTTAGGCTTAAGCAATGCAAGGAAAAAGCAATACCTTTTGCTGAGGGCAGTGTGTGTGAAGCAGTGCAGCCCGGAGGACTTCCAACCCCATCCCACCACAAAACGGGCTCTGCACCCTGCCCCACGCCGGCTCCCACCACCGCTTCCCAAAACCAATGCTGAGTGTGCTTTCTGCTAGCCAAAGTGTAGAGTTAAAATGTCAGCAGCAGCAGTCCAGCCCCACATGCCACTGACACTAGTCAGCAGCTCTGGGTAATTTTCTTGGCACAGTGCAGCTTTTAGCAAAAATTCTCTGTCCTCAGCTTGAAGCAGAGGGATCCTGAGCAGCCACAGCTCAGCAAGACGCCCAGTTCCTGCACTTGGTCACTTTCCTGCACATAACTAGCTCTTATGCAAGCACCAGTATGAGCAGATATCCTCTCCAATATTACAGCTTTTAACCTCAGATTATGTTATTAGGGCACTGTTAGGGAGAAATGAAAAAGACTTCTCTCTCTTGCCACCAGGATGACAAGTCCAAAGCACCTCCCACGTGCAGCACCGGTAAATTCATGCTGGAGCCCGCCGGCAGAATGGGAGCCAGATCTGGAAAAAGGAAAGGGATGGAAATTGCTGATTTCGGCTCAATTTCTGCCGGCATGGCAGCCTGGGCCCGGACAACAAAGAAATCTCTGTTCCCTTTTGCATCATGCGGCAAGCAACCGCCTGTGCTGCAGCTGAGAGCCTGAACAAAGGGACCTTTGGGGCAGAGCTGGGACCCAAACCATGCCCTGTGAGCCATGGTCCGGAGCTCGCTGGGCTCCATCTCCACACTGCAAACCCAAAGGAGGGAGATGACTGGGAACAGCCTCGGCTCACAAGATCAAACAGGCCTGTTGCAGACCTTGAGGGCTTTCAGAAATGAAAGTGAGCCTGGCACCCAGTCTGAAATGTCAGTCCCACCCTCCAAGTTCAACAAGTGCATTCCTACTTACTGCCAGACTCAAAAGACTTCAGAGATGCTTTTTCCTCTAAGTGTTGCTATTTCACACTCATCAGAATGAGCTCAGTTACTCACTATACCCCGCTCGCTAAAAATTCAGTGCAAACCATGCTGAATATCAGCATTTTCTGGGACTGGCTGGTATGGTTTATTTCCACATGCCAGGCATCACTTATCTGCAAAACAAGAACACAATGGTGTGGTCTTTCCAGCAGCATCCCCCTTCTTTTCAGCAGCATCCCTGTTCTGAGTAGCAGCCAGGACAGCCAAGTTTCTCTACACATGTTCCTGGTGGGCATTGCTAAGGCTAATGCTTACTTTTAGAGGGTGAAAAGTGCTGCCGTGCTACTTCAATGGTGAGATTTCCTTGTTACATCAATCCAGGACTGGGTAGGAGGAATGCAGTGCCAGGAGGGGGTTGTTTATGTCTGCATATGTAGCTAACCCAGAAAAAGCACTCAGAGGAATATGTCTGTCCTTCACCTTCCGCTTACTCCATGCAAGCCACATTTCCATGATTAGCTTGACTCTTCTCCAACATGAGTAACTGTGTTTTGCCCCCTTCTTTACAGGAGTCTGGATTTATGCTGAAGAACCCTCAGTTGCATTTGGAAGAAACCACTAGAGCCTTTGCATGTAAATATCTCTGGTATCATCTTTCCCATCTGCCCAGACACGCAGGCAACTAATCCAAAAGTAGACCCTGCTGTCGCCTGGCAGAATACAGCTTCTGTGTTCCTGACCCACCTATTTATTACAGGGGAACCAAGTCCTCCACTTACACACACATTTTTCAAACACTATAGGCAGGAAAAAAAAAAGACTTCACCTTGTCATACCCATGCTAAATTCTTCAGGTTTACTTCAGACCTTCCCCAGAACCTGATGCCATCACACTGTGGCTCACCTTAACCAAGACAATTGTTGTGTGCCCCACTGTGCTGTTACCCATTATTGTGCAATCACACTTGCTTGAGAGTTGATTTCAAGGACATTTGGAAGCTCGTGTGAGATCAACTGTCTGGAAGACCTGGCAGTGTAATCCTGTTCACCACTGGGTGACGGGGTTGTCACTCAGTGGTAGCAAAGATGTAGAGCTACTCCCTGCCCAAACAACCACAGAGCTCAACCATTTTTGCAAGCCAGGTTCTTGACCCTCCAGACTTTACTGTTCACAGTTATGCACTGTCAGCAAAGTACAAAAATGCCACCAAACTCACATCAGTATGTCAGAGATTACATTAATTCCAGTGCCAAATGAATGAGGCTCCCGAGTCCTTTTAGCCCCCACTTTTCTTTCCCTTCTGTACATTTTCCCTTAGCTTGCAAACCCAGCTGAGCTCCCAAGAGGAAGGGAGGAGACACACACACTGCTGCAATCTTGAAGAGCCATATCCCAGGCAAACACTTATTTGCTTGGTTCCTTGCAGTGAGATAAGCTTTGCAATCTGCACACATTCACTACTCCACGTGTCACCATCCTTCCAGCATTCCTTGTTCCACCAGGACCCTGCTCCTCTCTGCTGAAGGCAGTCATCTCCTTGCAGCCACAGTGCTCCCCCAGGAGCAGGCAGTGAGGGATGCCTCTGCTCCCAGGGGAAACAAGACAGCTATCACCACCCACGAACAAAACAAAACTGAAAAGAACTTTCATTTCAAACAGGAATGCTCCACTCAGAAGCTCTGAAATTATCCTCATGGCCAGGGAAGCATCTTGGTGCACCACCAGCAGCAGGGTTTGGTAAACCCTGCAGGTATGTACAAATGAACTGTGGCTCTGCCAGCAGTGAAATGCTTAACTTCACTATGCACAAGACTTGGATAGAGCACTGCTGCCCTTTGAGCTGGTCATACCCCTTCAAAGGTGCTGGGCTTCCAGGTCTCTACTGGGTTTCAGCAACCTGGCTACTGCTCTGCTCCTTCCAAGGGGTAAAAAAATCTGCAGATTTCACTGCAAGATCTTCTCTGTCTGAATGCTGGGAAGCATCCCAGCAATTTTCTGCAAAACAAGATGCCTGGGCCCTCCTAAAATACCTGTAATAATACGGGAGGAAGCCAGATCTCAACCCCTAACAAATGATTATAACAAGAAAACCATTTATAAAAGCTGTTTTTAAAAAAGGTCTTGGTAAGGGTGTAGACAGTCCTCATCAGATGGAGACTTCCATCTAGCTATTTGAAATAAGCACTAGTAAAAATGTAATGCTAAAAGTTACATCTCTAAAAGCACCCATCCGTGCCAACAGACCATGTTACTGCAGGGTACCACAGGGTTTGCTAAAATGAATAGCAAAACCTTCCTGCAGACTCCCATCTCAGCCAGGGCTGTCCCCTACCAGGTCACCTCCAGACAGCACAGGCAGATGCTTGTTTTGGTGTGCACTTGCCCAGCTCTCACCTGAAAACTCCTCCAGCACCAGTCAGCAGGATGGTGCTGCCTCACCTAACCTGCAACATCTGCAGTGGGTGATGCTAACAGAGGGGTCACAACTCCCTCAATCATTCCTATTTAATTAATATTATTGTTTGGTTTGTTGTTGGTTTTTTGGGCTTTGGTTTTTTTTTTCCTGGCAGCCCTACAAAACCCATGGGATTACGGCATGTTGTTCCCGGATGCTCCCTGGATATGGTAAACCAAAAATCCAAATACAACCAAAGCTGGCTTCCAGCTGCCCCTCCTGAGACCTGGGGCTCCTTCTCTACTGCAGTGGGAATCAGCCTCTCCAGGAAGCAATTTTAAGATTTTCCTCCCTAAGCGTTAAGACCTGGATGATACCTGAAACTCCCTAAGTCCTCCTTGACAGCACACATAAATCAAGTCAGCACTTCAAAAGCACTATTGAAGAACACAAATTCCTCCAGAGACACCTGCAGCCCACGGTGGTCACACATAAGCCACTATTTAAACAAGAAAATTCTTGGCTTTGTTTGCTTCTTTCCTTTCATTTGATGCTCACACTCTGAGCAGACAAATGGATTTTGTACAGCAAGCTGGTGCTGACAGATAACCAGTCTGTCTGTCACTCCTCAGCAGAGCACCCTACCTACATTATGCCTACTTACCCTTTTATGGACTCTAATTTACATCCATTTTCACGTAGTGAAGGAAAAAGCAGCTCCTTTGCTGCAATCACATTGTTCATGAGAAACACATGATCCAGACTGAGACACACTGAAAAAATCTATGTTACCAAGACAGACAGTGTCATGTTAAAAAAATCCCCTTGTTATAAAAACAGCACGCAGAATTAGGACAGATGAGAGCATTTTTGATAACACACTTTGATCATTTGCACAGTCTTAGTTTCATTTCCTGGCTCCCATACACTGTAAAGCTGCTGCATTAAGCTTCCCTTCACTGGTGGAAAGACTGCAACAAAGCACACTGTTGATCCTTCTTATCACCATTGCATAATAGTATTTATTTTCCATCCTAAAGTTTGCCAGCTTGAGGCTATGGCATAGCAAAGACAGATTCAAAGAACCAGCTGTATTCTTTACTCCTCCAAAGAAAGTAACTGTGGAAAACTGGAAAAAAAAGTGAGAAAGAAAGAGGGAGGAGGCATATAATTAAAACACCTTGCTATTTGTTCTTTCTTCCTCCATGTTCCTCCAAAGGGCAGCTCCGTTGAGCCTTCCTCACAGAATGCAGGCTCCACAAAACATTACTTTTTCCACTGCCATGACTGCAGCATTTCATTTTTCCTTCTACCTCTCCTTCTTCCCCTATTTCTCAGACACTACATGCCCTGGTATAAAACCAACAGACAGGAGGACATCAAAAGACCTCGCTGGGAAACAGGCAGCCTACACCTCTCCTCCCCCCCCCAGGGCTCTTGGGTAACTCACCCACCTTACCAGCAGGACTCTCCATGCTGCCAGAATTACTATTGCTACTACAGATTTCCCATGGGCTGAAAGCCTCCCCCTGGCACTACTGCCTATTTTGTGACAAAAACATAAAAAAAAATATCTAGCCAATGACCATCCTCCTCTGTTTTCTCACCCCATGCCCATTTGGGGTGAGGTGTGATCCAGCTGGTTTGCCTGCACCATGAAGGGAAGATGCATCCAGCAGGGTCTGTCAGAGACCCCTGGATATCTCTCCAGTGGAGCTAAATGCTACATCCAGCAAAATATTCCTATTTTGGAGCACTGACTCCCACAAGACTGCTTTCCCAACCTTCATTATCAGCGCCTTGTCAGAGTGTTCAGCCCTCCACAAGGCTCCCTGAGCTCATTCAAATAGTGTGCTGCCCCAAAGGGACAGAAAGCACCCAAACACATTTTCAGGCCAAAATGCTCCAACTACAGCAATTTGTAGCATCACTTTCCTGACACTGAACAAAAATGTCTCTGCCCCACTACAGAGCTGAATCCAGTCTCATATCCTGAGAGACACAATCCCAGCACAGCCCTCTGGGGGTGAGTACCACTGCTTGATGCCAAGAAACACATTTTGTTATGCAATTTGCAACTGAGCACTCGGTGGTCCCTCCAGCTACATTCCCGAAGCTTGGAGTGAAGCCTGGGACTGCTTCTGAGTGTGCAGACCACCACTCAGTCAACCACTGACCCCACCTGACAGGACCCTGTGCAACAGCACCTGTGCAGCCTGAGATGCAAACCATAACTCTGCACCAGGTTGGAGAGTTCCATCTGTCCCCTGTCCCTGCTTCTACTCTGGGACCACAGGTCTCAAATCATGAGGAAAATCCATACACCAGACCTGCTCTGGTCACCAGTTAACCACAGAGCTCTCAGCCTTCCCAGCAACGCCAGGCTTCCTTCTCCCAAAAGCTGAATTATCTCATCTGCTATTAAACTGCAAAGTGGCGTGGCAGGGAAAGGAAACGCTCCATTTGCCCCTGACCTCCTGCCATCCCGAGGCAGTAAATCAGTTTAATCCAGCAGGACATTTACCATTCCCTTTGGGAGATCCTCACATGTAAGCGGTCCCTTTCCACTGCCAAGCACTGGCAATAACGTCTGGTGGCAGTCTGACCTACTCACCCACCCAAGATTTAGGGAGGAATGTGCCTACCGCCTGTTTTTCTGCCATCTTCAGGACGCACTGATCCTTTCAGAGATGACGGGGACCAGCGCCTGGGGGGCAAGGGGAAATCCTGACAAGTTTGGGACACAATCAACCTTCCCATCCTCAAGCACCTCTTCTTCAAGGCATGCTGCAAGCACAACCGGCTGTGGCCCCCCCGCACAAGGAGGTTCATGCCGAGGGATGCCTGCAACAGCCTCCCCCCCAAGCTCAGCACCATCCTCCATGCCTGCACCATACACAGGCGTGACTCCTCCGCAGGCTGAAGCCTTCCTGCTCACACGTGGTCGGGCCACAAACACGCTTTTAAGATACGGAAGAAACAGGAGTACTGTCAAGAAAAGTTAAGTGCCTCCCTGCCGGCTACTAAGGGCACTTGAAAAGATGCTGCTCCAGATTTTTCTCAGAGCTGTCCTCCCCAAAGAGGCTACACTATCACTTGCTTCAAGAGGTCAGATTTAAGAAATAAAGCATCACGGAGAAGAACTGTAAGAAACAAAAGTTAAGTAACAACACACACAAGCGCACCCCTCCCCAGGCAACTGCAAAAGCACAACCAAGCAGGCACACAGGGACACACAACCCTGCAGGTGCAAACCCCTGCAGTGACACTTGGCAACGAAACATTTTCACGCCGACCCGCGGTCCGGCTCCTTACCGAAGTAATCAGCCTTCGGCCGAGCATCCATCTCCTGCTCCAGGCGCTGGGTCAGTGCCTCCAGCTTCAGCTCGGCCGCCGATGGCCCTTGCTCCGGCTGCGGAAGGAGTGTCTGGCAGGGCAGCTTCACCTTTGCCGTGCTGGAGCTCTCGGGGTGCCTGCTGTCCGACCGCGGTGCACTCATGCCCTCGGGGAAAGGCGGCTGTGGAGGATCCGGAGCTGTCGGCCTGTGCGAGGCCGAGCGTGAGGAGCCCGGTGGCTCAGGGCCGGTGCCGCTGCCGTTGGGCCGGTGGTTCTGACCGTGGGCCACGAAGTGGCCAGCTGGGCCAGCGTAAGCTGTGGTGCTCGGGGCGGCGGGCAGGGAGCTGGGGGGGAAAGAGTGCGGGGCCCCCTGGTACCACAGAGGGATGCCATCTCCTCCAGCCCGGGGACCGCAGGGCTCAGAAGGGCCTGAAAAGCCCCGGGCAGGCTGCACCGAGGAGGCTGAGAAGGAGGAGGACCTCTGCTGTGCCGGGGCCCCCGGGGCCCCCTCTTCCGTCCCCGCCAAGGGTGCTTGCGGGGTCCAGGCGTGTGTGAAGGAGGAGGACCTCTGCTCCCCGCTGCCCCGCCTACTCTCGCCGCCGTTCTGCTGCCCACAGGGCTGGGGGTCACCGGGACTGCCAGCACGCTGCTCCCCGTGCCCCACGCCAGCCCGTGAGACCCCGGCCCTGGGGATCCTGTCCGGCTCCGCTTCCCAGCTCCGGCGCCCGGCCTGGCTCCCGGGAGCCTCGGCACGCACCCCGCTCTCGCCGAAGCCACGCTCCCCTCCATCGTACGGCCTGGCCCGTGGTCCCTCAGCGGTGGAGGCTGGGGGTGGCTTGGCACCCCGTGCTAGTGGCGGGCTGGGCCGGGGGGGGTTGAAGGTGGCCCCTCCGTTTAGGGTGGCCATTAGCATCTCCTGTTGCTGCTGCTGCTGCTGGAGGTGTATCTTGGCCATTTTAGTGGCGAAGACCCGCCTGGTCTCCTCGAACTCGGGGTTGTTGCCGGCAGCTTTGTCCACCCGAAAGAGACCGTCCTTGGAGGCCTCGTACATGTTGAGATCTTCGATGAACTTGCTGGCTTCCAGACCCAAGTCGTCGTACTTCTCCATCCTGCCGCCCGGCTTCAGCGGGCTGACCCCGCCGCTTTCCTTCTTCTTCTTCTCCTCCTGCTCCTCCTCCTTCCCGCCGGTCTCACGGCACTACCGGCCCCTCCGATGGCTCCGTCCCGCCGCGCCCGTCCACGCCGGGGGCGTGGACCAAGAGGAGGAGGCATCCTCCCGCCCCCCGTCTCTTGGCCGCGCCCCCATCCACGCCCCCGTTCGCGCCGCGCCGGCTGCCGCCACACGTCGTACGGGGGTCTGGTGACGTCACGAACGCAAAAAATGAAAGACAAAAAGCGCGCGACGTCCCGCGTAAGCGGTGTGAGGGAAGAGTTGGGGGGGAGGGGTCAATAGCAGTGTGGGGGGATGTCATGGCTGATGGGGGGGTTGTTGTAGCGAGGTGGGGGTTGGTGTCTTGAGCCAAGTGACAGAAGAAGAGGGCTTTACCTCGGGTTGTCCCAGGGCAGGTTTAGATTGGGCATTAGGGAAGGAAAAATCTCCAGTGGAAGGGTAGTCAGGCACTGGAGCAGGTTTCTCCAAGGAAGTGGTGGAGTCACCATCCCTGGGGGTGTTTAGAGATGTGTTGGAGATGTGATGCTTGGCGACATGGTTTTAGTGATGGGCGCTTGGACTTTAATCTTAAAGTTCTTTTCCAACTGAAACACTTCTATGATTTTTCGATTGTATACACTTTATATACACAGTATATACTTTATATATACACAGTATGTACACACTTCATGTATATAGGTATTATTTTACTTTTTACACTGAATGCTCCCTTGGACCCCATCACATTGCAAGAAAGACAACACTCACCCTGAAGTATAAAGGGTACTCCTGGACTCCTGAGGCAACACCAGCATCCCAAACCCTACAAAATGCCTGTGAAACCCTCCCTTTATCTGGCCTTATAGGTAAGTAATGGTAACAAGACCCTGTATCAAGAAGCAGATGGATGATGACATCATAAAATTACAACTGCTTTGTAAGAGAGTGGAATGTGGGTGTTAGGTAGCAATTGGTCAAATGAAGTTGTACCAGAACACTTGAGGAGTGCAAGAATCATCTGTACAACCGCATCCAGGGAGCCTCCATGTGAAGGGGACACCTCATGCACATAAAAAATATCTATGTAACTCTGTATGTTGCATCCCAGCCTCTTACTGCAAAATTTTTATGGCAAAGCCCAGCTTAGGGGGGCTCAGAGGCTGGGGGGCTGCGATGGGATCTCTGCTGGGCTGAGGGGAGAGGATGGTTTTTAAGGAGCTGAGTAAATCAACTGATGCAGTTGATCCTACGGGCCCAGGCACGTGTCCTGCATTCCCAGGACTTGGGGTTTTTTTAATTCTCTTCCAGGCTCCAGGAGGTAGGGCCAGATCTTAAGGAATGTGGAAATTTCACTGCCTCTAATAATCTCGAATCTGGCTGTGACCAAAATGTGTCAGGGAAAAAAAAAATCCTCTCCCTTTTTTGACCAGCTCCTTTACAGAAGCTCTGCTGAGCAACTGAGGCCATATCTAAAGTAGGTTGGCTCTTCCAGTGAGTTTTGGCTCCTGGAAAAGGTGCCTGGCTTCTATCAAAGCAACCTGCATGTTGGTTTATAACCTCCAAAGAGGCTCCAAGCAGGACTGAGAGGCTCGTGCCAGCAGCAGCTGCCTTAAGCTTGAACTTGAGCCCATAAACTGATAAACTTTGGACTCACAAAAGTTACTCCAGCCACAGCACAGAGTTAGAGAAGGGGCTTCTATGGTTTCCAGGGAAGGCAGGCGGGTGAGAACCCCGGTGGAGGGAGAAGTGCAGTCATGGAGCTTCCCCAGGAGTCAGGGAAGGGGGACCCCAGCCTGTGCTGCCTCTAACTATGGCCCACCAAAACTTTCAAGGGATTGACAGTGCTGGAGCTTTCACACTGTGTAAGGAAAACATTCCATCTATCAAGCAATCCCATCTATCAAACCTTTCCCAGCTTTCCTCTGCCATGGGGGTGAGGGGAGGAGGGGTGTCACAGCATCTGCAGCCTAAGCCCCACAAGCCCTCTTTCACTTTGGGGGAAACTAGGTGCCTGGGAAAGCCTGGGGGCTAAACCCCACCTTGCAGAAGCCCTCACAGTTCAGGAGGGTTTAACTTGCATCTGAACACCCATCATGCAAACCACAGCAAGCCCCTGCCTGTACCAGGGCCCTTTTGGCTGGAGTAGAAAGGGCTTCCTTCCCATTTTGTGGCCAGGAAAGGCCACAGTGACCCCCAGCAAGCTTGATGCCAGGTGGGTGTAGGCTCAGACCATCAGTGACCAGGAGCAAGAATAACTGCTTCTTTTGAGGGACTTGACCGAAACTGAGGTTAAGTTCAGCTGGAGTGATGAATGCCAAAACTGAGCTTCAATGTCTAAAGAGCATCCTTGGAAAGGCCTGGTGCAAGGCTGGTTTTGACAACATCCTGAGTTGATGAGCAAAGGATTGCTTGAATCCATATTTGTGTGGCCTGAGAGAATGACAGAAAGGAAACAGAGCAGCAGGTGGGTGAGGATGGGAGTGCGAACCTCGCTGATGCTCCACTCACGGGAGGAATCGGCCATGTTAGTGGACAAAGAGAAATCAAAAAAGGAAATGACACATTGCTCTTGCACCTTCTTCCCTCCCCCTCACCAAAGGATGTAAAGTTAATCAAGGGAAGGCACACTACACTCTAGATCTCAGAGACCAGCTGGTGTTTAGGGTTGTTTTTCTGCAAACACACCAAGATGAGGCTCTTTAGACCTCTGGGGAACAAACCCTGTGGCAGAACAGAAGTACTTGGGAATAGATGTCTCCATTTCCAGCCTTCAACAAACCAACCAAGGAAGACTCTGTAACTTCCCTCAGATCATGCCTTTTTTTTTCTTTTTCTTTTTTTTTTTTTTTTCTTTTTTTTTTTCTTTTTTTTTTTTTTCTTCCCCTGGCTTTCTTTTTTATTCCTTTTTATCTATCACCTGTAAGCTGTTTTACAGTCAGACTCACAGGAGGGAAGGAGGGGAAGGAGCCGCCGTGCTCAATGGCCGCTAGGGATGCTGCTGCCCTTCGCCAGCCATGTAAAGCACATTTCCTTCCTATGCCAAAGGATCACATCAGCTGTCTGCGGGACAATGCGCCCGCGGATGACATGGGAAAGGCTGCCGAAGCCCTTCGGGTAGGGAACCATCACCCTGGGCTTGGCTTCCTTCCAGGCTCCGCACGCATGAGCAGACACTTTGATGGCGAGCGCATTCGGAAGGGAACGGCAGCCAAGAGAGATTCAGGGGCGGTGTTGGTGTTCAATTCGCAACGCTTAGAGGCAGCGTTAGGCAGCAAAGTACCTTTGGAGTTCTATGCTCGGGTTTGTTCTGTCTGTGAGGCTCAGGGTACTCCCGCATGAGCAGATGATTAACTTGAACTTTCGGCTAGACAGGCACTAGAGTGCCACGGCTGAGCTGCAGACCCTTCTGCTGCGATTAGATACGGTCCCCCAGATTTATAGTTCCTCTGAGTTTTACAGCCCATGCCTATTAAGGAATTAAGGGGTCCACGATTGCTGTCGTAGCAAAAATGGACCAAAATCTACGTGCCTGTCTGAATCAACTTATTGTAAACCCTGTCCCTTGAAGAAGAAAGAAAGAAAAAAAAAAGCATTGCTCATTTAATCTGTTTCTTTTCCTGTGGGCAAGGCTTACACGTTTCATTTACTCATGCAAAATAATGCTGACAGCTTGTAACCCAGCCCTGCTCCACGTGGCAGTGGCAGCCGAGGAAGGAAGGCAGCAATTTGGGGAGAAGCAGCCCCGAGCGGTGCTCCCTGACTTCAGCCCCATCCCGGTGGAAGCACCGGCAGGCTGGAACAAAGCCCGGGTAAAGCGGGAAGTCCTGAACGAGGGCAGAGAGGAGATCGTCTGTCTCTCTGCTGCTGCCACGTTTGGCTCTGGGTTCAAGTTGCAGAGGGCTGGAGAGAGGCAGACAAAACCTCCCCCCAGCACACGCACACCTCCCAGATCGTTTTTCTGTCTGGGAGGAAACGCCCTCAGATTTTGGGGCGCGACAACAACTCTGGGATGTATAGTTTGTGGAAAAAGACGATTAGAAGGTTCCTGGGTGACAATGCATAGCTAGATTTCTCTCCAAAAGCAACTATCGTGTACTCATCTGCAAGAGAAACCAACACGCGGAACCAGCGGCTGGCAGCACACCAATTTCTCTGTGGACATTTCCAGGTCTAATCCCTTCTGCCTGTTCCTCCTGGGGGCTGTAGCTATCTTCAGGCAGGTCATTCCCCGCAGGCTCCTGGACTGTGCACTGCACCTTGAGATGCCCGAGGTGCATGGTCTGTTGTCTTTTAGCAGGAAAGCAATAGAGGCTTCAGTGCTAGGATATAAACAGTGAACAATTTACAAGGCAGAAGTATTTCCAGGATGGAGCCTGGCTTTGTGCAGGAGCAAACACATCTCTGGGCTCTGGCAAGGCAGCACGGAAGCATCCCCCAGCTCTGCACCGATGGACTCACACTGGGGATAAAAACCTTTCTAACAGAGGTTTTCAATAAAGCTGCCGTTTATCTGCACCGGCAGAGTGTTCTGTATCGGGAGGATGATGGCCAGGGCTGTCGGGTGAAGAAGAGAGTGGCAGAAGGAAGGATGGAGTGTGCCAGCCAACCCGAGGGGAGCCCGAGGGAAACTGTGGGTGGGAAAGCCGCGGACCCGGCGGCTAAAAGGGATGCTGCGGAGGCGGAGAGACCAAACCTCAGCCTCTGCCTTCGGAAAAGTTTGCAGGAAGGGAGCAGGGCAGGGTTGGGAGATGTTGTTCCTCCCCACCGCTGCCCCAGGCGCCTCTGCATTCCTCCGGGAGGCCTGCCCTGCCCTGCCTGCTGCTGCCTGCACATTTAACCCTCGAGGTGCAGGGGCAGGCAGAGGGCTGCAGGCAGATCAGTGCCTCCCAACCCAACCCAACCCTGCAGCCCGGCTGCCCGCCCTGTAGCCTGGGTGCCTGTTCTCCTGCCCCTAGGGTCAGGGTAGAAATGGGTCTGGACTCGGGCAGTTTTCTTCTGTTGGAGTACAACCACCTGCTACGGGGCATGATGTCTACTTAAAATGACATTAAAAGGCATTTTATCAACACAAGTGGCACAGAAGGGCCAACACCGAGACAGGTTTCCAAAGGGCCTTTCTGGGAAGGTATGGATGCTTCACAGAAAGGCTTTGGGGGTCACATTCCTCAAATAGCTACACCCTGCAGCATCAGTGCAGCCGGGATGCTGTGGACCCTGCTCACTGGTGGTTGAACTGAGGCAGGGAAAGGCTACCTGGAAGGGCATGGTGTGGCAAGGAGAGAGAAGACATAGGGTGTCACCAAGACCCCAAACAGGACCCCAGGCAGCAGCAGAGCAAGAAGAGGCTGCGAATCACCAAGCTGCAGTGGTTTGGTCTCCCTGAAGAAATGCCAAGTGCTTGGATGCTGCTCTGGGTCAGAGGATGCCCTTCACCTTCCTCTCCTTAGTATCTCCAGGCACCATCAGCAATCAGTCCCCTCACCATCAGTCCACTGAGACAAAAACTTGCTCTTAGTGGCATCAAGGTTGCATCAAAATAATGCAGATGGCTTCGGTAGCTTTGAATATGGAATGGTTTGCATTCTCTGTTTTCCACTAAAAAGAGCCTTTTATCACTACAAGGACTTGCCTGGGGAATTTCCCAGCTCCATTTCCCTGCCTCTTTATCAGCACATTAACACAAACAACGCTGTGACCTATTTAAGCAACATACGTGGCCTTCAGTAATCCTGGGCTGGAAGTACTCTGCAGGTCAGAGGACATCCTGCCATCAATCACTGGCCCTCACGGGGCTTGCTGGACTTTGAGAGGACTTGCCAGATGCTCCCAGTGCACCCACCCGCTTCTTCCGTGCATGTCCTAGGAGAAGCTCTCTGACTAACAGATGGTTTAAAATGTTCTTTCACATGGGAAAATTGGGAAGTATATATTTTTATTGCACCCTCGCTATTTCATCCAGCCACGTGGATCTCCAGGGATGGAGACGTACTTAAGAAAAATATTCATTTCTAAAAGCTTCTGCATTTTTTTTCACAATACTTTCTTGGCTAAGGCAGAAAGCACACTCACGTTCCTACTTTGCAGCAATTAGGAAGGCTTGCTAATTACACTGTTGTGTATTTAAAGACAATTGATTTTCCTTTGTTGCAGAAACCAATTTCCTGTCATACCAATTCTCTTAATCTTCATCAGAAACAAACCCAGGCTGCCAGTGCCAGCAATGTGTCATGCTCCTTTATTAAATCACTGTCTATTCTATGCCCCGGTTATGTGTCCTGTGTTTATTTTTCCTGATCAGTGCACTGGATCACCTACAGCTGTTATGACTACGTGTATTTTGGGTCATCTATTGTTGGCACAGTTACTGGAGAGCAACTCCCCTTGCGTGGCAGCTCGTCCCTCTCTTCTGGCAGTGGGAGGTGGGCATACTCGGAGAAACGTGGACCTTTTCTGCTCTGTTTTGGCATGTGTAAAAAAAATATTGGTAAAGAAAAGAAGTGCAGGACCTTAGATGTGACTGTGAGCCTGCCCCTCACTGACACCCCAGAGGATGTGCTTGTATTTAAGAAAGCAAGCACAAAGCATGCATTTTTCTTCATGTAAATGTAGATGTTCTGCTTAGAGTTACACTGAAGAACAGGCTCTTCAAAGAAAAGAACTTCTTACACCCTAAATGTCCCAGGCCGAGTGTCATAACTACAAGCAATATTTAGCAATTATGAATGAGCAATATTTAGCTCATTATACTTTAGCCTTTCCCATCTGAGTGTTCCTTTGCTGAGTGAGCAATTTGGCAGACTGAAACAGAGAGCAGGTTGGTATGGAGCAGGCAGATGAGCATCCAAGGTGATATCCTGCATGTTCAATGTGGAAGGTTATTTTTTATGAGATTGATGGGATTGAAATCTCTTACAGGTTTGGGCCATGCTCACCTGACAGCAAACACATCTGCTTGACCCTGACTGGGTTTCCAGGCTCTTTCTGCCATCAAATGGTTGGCAGACAGAACAAAACCCACTGGGACTCCTTTCTGCCATGCTGCTACACCCAGGCAGAAAATACCAACCCCAGCAGCTTATAAACCCTGGAAAACCTGTTCAAACTCTCTTACTATACATACAACTGGAGCTTATTTTATATGGAAGATGATGGTGGCTTGCAGCTCTCCAGGACTAACACCAGACTTGAATTTATCCAGCTCAAGTCCTCCATGAGTGAGAAAAGTGCCGTAAGGCACAAAGGTCTTGTGGGACTTGGAGCGTCCTGGGGCAGATGGGATTAGTAAATTGCAGAATGCTTTGTGGCACCAAAAAGTCACTTTAATCAGAAAGGGGGGGGAAAAAAATCCCACCTTTCCTCTGTGTGTCAGGCAAGATCTCTTCTCTCATCTGGGCTGCAGATGAGGGCTCTGATCCTGCCCTGTCCTGCTCCAGTTCAGCCTCTACTCTTGCTGAGCCTGGGACATACTAAAAACCGCCTCTGATCTACGTATATTTACCTCACAGGTTCTGGGGCAAGACCAGGCTTCACATTCAGGACTTGTCCTGTAGCACAGTCTTTTGGTGCAAAATTAGCTCAGATCCTAACAGGAGGGGACTGAAGAGTCACAGAAGCAGATGCAAAAGCATCCTGCAAAACCCATGTGTGTACTTTTCCAAGTCAGTAAATATACATAAAGCAAGCCAGTTCCCTCTCTGTAAACTGCAATAAGAATTGCAAAACTAGAAAAAAAATCCTAGACACCCCCCCACCGCTGTGATTTCTCCCCGTCCTCATCTATAGCCAAGCTTTTAGAAGACTCTTACTACTGCAAAATTCCCTAGGAAGGAACAATCATCAAAGTGCTAAATAATATGCTTTCCAGATCATGTTAATTGTAAAAAATTTAGAGGAATAGCTTTCTGTGAGGTTTCATATTGGAGAAGGAGAAACAAAGAAGATAGGCTTTATCACCTGTGTCATCTGTGGACTTTCTCCCTCCACAAGAACAAACAGGCTTTTAAAAAGTCAGTTCAGAAAAAGCCATGGATAACCTGATCTCAGTTTTGAGACATTACTTTGGCACATCGCAGAAGCACAGATATCCTTTTGCATCACATCTCCATTTTTAAATTCTGGTGAAGGGCATGGAAAAATACACACTTGTTCAGTAACACCTTTGTGCAGGTTTTTATTTGAAGAAGATGTGAGACAGGATAGTTAGAGAACTTCGACTTTCTGCATCACCTTTCTCACTTTTTTACCACCTTTTTGCATCTTCTGAACCACACTGAATTTCATCTTACTGTAAACACCTTGGTGTGACTGCTGACCATGTGCCCTTTGTGTAACTGCTGCTCACCACCACCTTTCCTTTTTTAGTCTTCTTTAGCAGTCCATTCCTTATTTTTACTTTTGTCTGAAGCACCAAGTGACATCTACAATTCACTTGCTCAGGCAGAAGCAAATACCTGCTAGTGCTAACAGCAATAAACACTGGGTTGCTCAGCCCTGGAGTGACTGCAGCTTTTGTTTAAGGGCACCATAGGGCTGCTGAGCTCACAACATCTTTCTTCACCCTTGTCAATTTTAAAACTTCTTTTTTTTTTTTTTTCCATCAAACATGTCACCTTCCCTTCCCACCTCACAAGAAGAAATGTTAAAATGGTTCCACAGGGAGTGTTAAACTTTTACACAGAAAAAAAACAGGACAGTGCTACAGATTTTACTTTAAAGGATCTCTTTCAGTCCTTTTAGGGGCTTCTGAACAGGAGTTTTATGAATTTATAACAACATATATGTCAGGCAGACACTGGAATTCAAATTACTTTAACTTCAACTAAAGGCCTGTGTTTGAATGTCTGAATGCATTCCTTTGTGGCTGAGATTTTTGGAGTCTTAAAACTGCAAAGACTGTATCTTCATTATAAATATTCAAATTCTTAGTCATTCTTGTGTGAAAAGACTGCTGGAGAGAACATCTGCACAAGTGTGGTCCAGGAGAAAGCAGAAATCCAAAGAGTTTTGTTGCAGGAGTAGGGAGGTGTAGAGCTGAATGTACTTGCTAAGCCTGGCACTTCTGCTGTGCAGTTATTTAGACCTTTGGTACCAAAAATGCACAAAACCCAAATGAATTACTGGTATTGCTTAGCTAGTACTCACATTGCAATGTGATCCACCTCCATCCTAGATCCTTAGCATCTGCTGGACTTTCTTAGTGCCACGTGGGAGATTTTTGTGGGCTGCCTTTTAATCTAACACACAGTCTGGCTGGCTCTGGGGCTAGAGGGTTGGTACAGACCTCTGTATTTGCCTGGCTGGCTCTTGTTGCTGACTTCTTCACTGTCAGAATGGCTCAGAAATGGCCAGTTTATTGGAGTACTTAGTTTAATGGCTATTAAAGAAAAGACATCCTTACACGATGAACTTTGTCACTGTCTCTTTGGAAACTCTTTTTTACGCATTTGCTAAATACAACAAACGTTTCCATGTGGACGTAACAGCACTGGAGTGTACAAATAAAATGGTTGAAATGAGGCACATGAATAGTTGTTTTCTATGAAAGTCTGATTTTTATAAACATGATGACTATTTCCACTTAATGAACCCCTCAGGAAAAAAGAAAATAGAATTTCAATTCAAATTTTACGATCTAGGCACTACAAGAACCAAGAGTAGATGCAAAAAGCAGGCTGTCTGCTTTCACCACAGCCTAATTTCTAGCAACTGACTCTTCTCTTTCTTGAATCTCCCCAGAAGTCTCTGAGATGGCTCAGGTGTAGCAAGTAACTTCCATTCAGTTCTGTGCAGAAACAACAGCCAGGACTTTGCTGAAGTTTTCTCTCATGCCTGAGCCAAAGGAAATACGCCAGTGAGGAAGGAGGACTCTGGCCAAGGCAGGCCTCAGTTAATAATCTGACCTTTTTATTGGCATGGCTCTGAAACCCATGTGAAATGTATCAAACCATCCCAGTCCTGGCTACCTACTGTGCTCAGGGCCACTGGCCAGTACTAAACAACCCCTTTTTTAAATTAACACCCTGCAGTAACATTTTCTTACAACATAAAATGTTAGGTATATTATGGACAGCAAGGACTGACTGTAGCACACCTAGCATTTGGTGTAGCACAGACTCAGTTGTTTAATCCTGTAATCAAATTTATGTCTGCATTTAGCTAAGCCAGTTTTCCAATAGGACAGAGCCCCAAGGCTGACACTAAAAGCCCTGCACTTTTCATCATTTATTTTGTCACAATTATTTAGCTCTTCAGCTTCCTTCTCATTCTCCCAGAGAATATGGACAAACAGCATCTCACTGTGACCCGATAAGAAACTTTAATTCTGCACACTTCTCCACACTGAAATGAAGATTGAGCAGCAACCTGATTTTAATGACATTTTTCCCCATCATTACATGACATTTAAATAACCCAAACTGGTATCTTTGAATTGGTTTCATCTTGAAATATTCCCATTCCCTTTTACAGCCCAGCAGACTCTTTGCTACTCCTGCACTAAGAAGTTGATGAGGGCAGTTCTGGGAGACAGAAAGGCCTTTTTAATGTTTCGTCCCTGGAGATGCTTGACTCCAAGTTCACTTTGAAGAACTAGTTCATGGACTTCTTCAAAATTACGGGATGCTTGCTGAGGCACAAAAACTTTGCCACAAGCTTTGTTGTTGATCTGAAAAAGAGAGACATGAAAACAAGGAAAACAGAAGTTACTAGACTGATGTAGACTATTTAATTTCTTGAAACCAATCCATCTCATTATACCTGAGGAAAAAAAGCATGGATCAAACCCTCTTTTCTCCTAACTCTTTCACCAAGCTTGCTAAGTAGAGGATAAAATTCTCCATACGCCCTGTCCCTCTACCACAGAACAAGACAGTGAAACTGCAACTCAAGGAAAATTGACTAAGTGGACATAGGAAGTCTCAGTTTTGAAGACAGCAAGCAGCATGTGATTATGCAATGCATGAAAAAATAGGGGCTGAAAAGATATCTGAAAGATTCATCATCACTGTTTTTTAGAAAAAGAGGCTTTAACTCATGGTATGTTGCATTTGTACTGAACGTGTGACTCATTAAGCTGCTACTGACCACAAAGATGACAACCACTCATCTGGCAATGCTTTCCTCTGTGTGGTTGGTTTTCAGAGCAGCTTTCATACTGGTCTTGCACCAGCAGGGCAGAACCATGTAAGTAAATCATGAGTAAGGCCTTCAGTGGGAATCAATCTATAAAATGGTCTTATAAATCTTTTCTGTTACCCAGTAACAGTAGATAGTGGACAGAGACTACAGAGACTTACAAAGTACCTAAAATTCATTATTACAAAAGCTTTTAGATTTATGTGGAGTACTTCAGGGCACCAATGAATAGAAGTATCAATCCCACATTTTAGTTAAAATAATTTGAATTTCTAAATCCGGTTCAATCAAATTACTTGCATAAAAACCTGCTGCAGATACTGTAGATCTTTGACCTTTAGACATCACTGTAATGAGTTCTCAGTCATCTAGAAGAAACATACATTGCTTCACACAGCTCAGACACAGAAATGCACACAGCTTGGTTTTCACCTGGATTTTATCCAAGATACATGCATGCAACATCCCATGAATAAGAGAGACCTTACTTACCTTTATTCAATAAGGTATTGAATACCTTTATTTCCAATAAAATGTTTGCATTTTATTGAAAATAAAATAATCTGTTCAATTTGGAGAGAGGAAGTTGGGACCAATTTTTTTAAGGAACAATACAAAGACACAAATGCAGCTGAGATGAGTAATTTCTGGGTTTTTTTACTAGACTTGACATCAATTTGCAGTGATAATGTAAGTAGGCTTTTAACTGTCCCTGCTTGGATCCATAACCCAGTATCATAGAAGGCTGGCTGTGTTAAACTTCACCTTTAGCACAAAACAAACCCCTTGAAAAACACAGAAGAGTTAATTATTAAAGCTTTTGTGAAAAACAAACAGAAGCAGTTCTTTTTGACAGGGCACCTCAGAGAAGAAATACATTCCACAGGAAAAAGAGAATGGTAAAATCCAATCAGATACAGTTTCAGTGAGATTACAGTGCAATCTTGAGAGCTTGCTGCTAGGACACGCAGCCTGCAGTTCAAAACTGTGCCTGCTCAGTTAAAATGTTCTCCACGATGCAAATTTATATGTCCCAGCAGATGGATGTTGGCAGGGGAAACTTGCCACAACTGGTCTGTTTGGTGCTGTTCTCAACAGAAAAGCCAAGCAGTCGAAATCAGCTCCGTGAATCAATGACTGCTAGTGCTTGTGTTTTCCTAGGAAGGTGGAGAAGCCTGGGTGACCTGACACTGTGTACCTTCCCACAGCACGTCCCCACATCTCCCCACCCCATGCTGTGAGCTGAGGCTGAAAATGCTGTCAGATGGCAGATTGGTTTGGATTTCAGCATATTTGGAGCATGGCTTTCATTGTTTTGTAGATAGCACGATGCAAAGTCAAATGTATTAAAGCCATGCATAAAGTAAGCATCTGCAGACTTGTCCCACACTGTGCATAACAAGCATCCCATTCACATATTCTTTTAGCCATGGGGTAAGATTCTCAGCAGGACAAAAGTCTTCTGCCATGCCTCTCTGTATCTCACTAGACCAGCATCACCTTCAGCAGCTCCAGATAAAGTGTCAGCACAAGAAACTTGGGTGCTGGCAGTCTTGTTTCTCTGAGGGGCCCTGGGAAGCTGCATCAGCAGAAATAACTAGATCTTGGATCCTTTATTGTGAATCTAGAGGGAGCTAGAGAGGTTATGAAGGATAAAATGAAATTGCAAAAGACTGAAAAACAAGCACCTGGAGCCTGCAGAGAGGAATTTTTAGTTCAACTCAAATATTTTTTTACCACTGACGCATAATCCTTTTGAGAAGTAAAAAGGAAAATAAATATCTTTGCGCTTTTAGACCTTACTCATACACCAAAGCAGGAAAAATGACACCAACTTTTAAAAAAATTTATTTTATGAAAACAGCAGTTACAAGATCACAGCTGCTAACATTTCTGCACCACCTAGAAAATGTGTGGAATGCTAGTCAGAAGTGTGTTCATAAGGTGAAATGCACACTATGTTCAGGTCAGATTTTTAACAGTATTACCAATACATGGTACAATTAAAAATATTCAACTTTGCAATAACATTTATAATAACAGATATAATCATATCCAGTGAATTTAAATGTCTTTCTTGTAGGCAATCTGTACTCTATCACCAAGAATGCAGTGAGTTAGTTGCTTTTATTGCTTTGGGTTAAAAATGGAAAGACGTAACTCCAGCACAGACAGGAAATAATGAAGTATTTTGTGTCAAGAGAAATAAAACCATAATGTCTCAGCAGGCAAATTCCTGGCAGCCTGAGGCAGTCTGATGTCTTGAGAAGAATAGGGTTGTGGCCCAAAGACTCAGTGTGACTGTGCAGCCTTGTGAAGACTTGTGAAAAGACTGCCTCTTTGCAACTAACCAGTTCCTCCCTGTGTTGAGTGTTCCCTGGTTTAATGAGGGCAATTTATTTTTACAGCCATACAAAAACCTAGTGTCCACAAAACTTTAAAATATTCACATGTCTGAGGATTTGTCCCTGCTTCTCCATCTTTCCCTTTTGCCATCCTCTTACAGTAGAAATCCAGTTACCTGTCCCTCTCCCCATCCTTCCCCATCCCCCTTCCCAAACAGACACTGTTTTAAAGAATTCTTGCTGGTTTGAAAAAGGAACTTGTCTCTCTGGCCTTCAATTCACTTATTTGCTCAGAACTAAGGAAGGTGTTTACATACTTCATTTGCTTCCCCTAATATATGGCTGAGCACACAGGCTCTTTCTCTTATTAGAGGACTTCTGCACAAGGCTCTGGCAAAGTCAAGGAGGAAAAGAAACAAAAATATTCTTCATAATGGTTGTTTAAAGCAAAATTAATGTTTATTCTTCTGTTCTCTTTTTTTTGAAGGAAGTTTCAATGTCAGGAGAAAAATATCAATGGCATTTTTATGTTCAGTTGTACAGTCTTAAAAAAATTAAGTTCAGAGTTTGCCTTGTATTGCTGAAGACTTTATTTTAAAGACACATCTAATAACATGTTTTCTTTAACCACAATTGCAAAAAAAATTCTATAATTACACAATTTCTCATTCATTACTTCCATGTAAACTGAACACTGAAATTTAAGATGTTTGCTAGCTGTGCTGGAAGGTGAAGGTTTATTTTAAGCTTGAGAAAAGTGATTATACCTCAGTGAAAACTTTTGTGGGTGTGACCTTTTTACTGCTATAAGTGAATGCTTATCACTGAAAGCAAGCAAGGAAGCAAGCAAGCAAGCAATAAACCCACAGTGAATATTAGGCTTAGTCTGCTATTAACCCCAGTGGCACTTGGGGACTTCTCTTTGGTTTGGTAAAAGACGCCAATTGAAAATTTCCATCAAAAAGACTGTTCTTATTTCTCAGTTTATGAACTAATTCACAGATTTAGCAAGGGATGAAATTATTTGCAAAGACACTATGATGAAGGAAATCCACAGTAACATGACTTCCCCTAAATCCTAGCTCTCTCTTCCTTCCTCAAAAAACCCAGCTGAAAAAAAATAACCCATCTGCCTTACTCCTTCTACCCCAAAGAACTAACATAATAAAATACAGATAAAATGCATTCATTTTGTTTATGCTACACATACAGGGAGCAGGAGGCTTTACATTACCAAATGTCATTTCTAGAGGCTCCATCTCATTCTATGTCCAGAAACACAAAAAGTGTTTCAGCTTAAACATTTAATCTAATATAAAACATTTAAGTTTAGAATGTCTGTATGGTATGTTAAAGGTTCTTCTTAAGTGAGCAGTGAGAAACACATGATTCTTGCAGATCTAATAGTATGGACCTGTGTGATTACAGCCTACTGTAATGCCTCTGCATGAAGACCTCGAATGCAAGCTGACCAGGAGTCATCCAATGGCAGAGCTGAGACACTCCTCATGGCTCCCACCCCCTTGTCTCCAGACAGCCCTTCCATGGCCTGCAGTAGCACTTGCTGCTACTGTGCTCCATTTAATTATAAAGCCTGGGAGCTTTATCATTAATGATAAGATGCCTGGGAGCACGCTGAATACAGACTGGTTAACTAGAGACATAGGAGAAGAAGACAGAAAACTACATTCTGAATGTGTGCATACATATGTTGGGAAATTACAGGTGAACTAAGTGTAGCTCTACAACCATTCTTTACTGAACTGTCAGCTCTTTCCCTAGACCACAAAGGTGCTGGAGCTTAAAGAGAAACTGGAATGCAGTTCTAACATTAGCAAAGATACATGTTTTTCCTCAGGCTCATTCCTGCAAATACGCTGTTTTGACATGTGCCAGAAGTTCAGCTTGAAGCAGATGGGAAGCATTGTTTGGCAAAAATCACGGTGTATTAACCCAGCTTATGGTAAGTTGTATTAAGCACAACAGGTACCACAAGATATGTCACCTCATTGTACATTTTTGTACAGGGTCAAGATCATTAATGCACTGTCAGGCAAAAAATCTGGAGAGACCTGCATTCTGATCATAGTTTTGACTGTACTGTCCTTGCCCACAGCTGTTCATTGGCAAACCTCCACAGGTACTAATATGCAGACGCTCAAAAAGATTTAGATCTTCTCCCCTCCAGACTTGCTGCATTTTTTTTTCATAAAGGAAACCATTTTAGTTACTTCACACAATGGTAACTGCAGCTTCTGTCTTAACTGACCTCACACTGAGCCACCTCAGAAAGGAACTGACTTCCACAAGAGCAGAAATTTTGTCACCCTCTGAGGTCATAATGCATGTCTTGACCACCACTGAAAATAAATGAAAATATTCTTACCAGAACAGACATCTCCACAACATCTGATGGCTGAAGGTACTCTGGGTCTACTTTGGGCCAGGACTGATGCAGCACATCAACATCCCAGTGATGATGAGAACAAAGTTTATTCTGCACGTGTGCCAAACCTGGAAAGTGAAAACATGCAAACATTCAGCTGCACTGTAACCAGAACATTCAGTCTTTGGAATCAGTTTGATAAATAAGATCAGAATAAATCTGACTTTAAAAGCAAGTCCTTTAGGAGGAAATAACTTTGTTTAGATTAGCATACAACACATTATAAACGGAAAGATATACATCTTCAGAGTGCTTGTTTTATACAATGTTTAAGGATGCTAACATGAACATTGTGGGCAGATTTTAGGTTTGGATTAGCACTCCAAAACTGCCAAAAGCACAGAAGACCACTGTTTATTATTTTAGATTTTAATACTGCAACACAAGCTGACCTCCACTTCTAGAAGTCAGTTGTAATACTGTGGGGTTTTTTCAATAATAACACTACCAGTTAGATAGTTAGATTAAAATTTTACTAACAACACAATCAAAATTATACATAAGTATTGCTTCTTATTTTACCATTTCAAATATTCTGGGTAGTTTCTGAATTTGCAAGTTAAATTACTTGCAATATTTTCTCATATTTTGTGAAGTATCTATTTTCTTGCAAATTAAAGGTACTACATAGGAATACCTTGAATAGCTTGGTCTCCTTATGAGAAATGCATTCTAAAACACTTTATCCTTTTCTTTTTTAAAATCTCCTAAAAGGGCTATAAATGACCTCATTATATTAAATATTAAATAGGCTTTGCTCTCCACGAGACAATTAATTCCTGATTTAAGTAATAAGAGAACAGGATGCAGTTTGTTCCAAAGCTGCATTCTTACACAGAATAAAAGCAGGATTTACGTTGCTTTTTACTCCAGCTGTAGGAAAAAAAATAAAATATTTCACTCAGCAAGAGTCAAATATTATCAGTATTGAGGATGACTGCTCTTGTGATTCTCAAAAAGCCTGAGGATTTCTGAATTAAAAACATTCTCTCTGTGTGAATAAGAATACAAACTAAAACTTTTTATAAGCACATGCTTCATCCAGAACTGCCAAATGTATTTGAAATCTCATCTGGATTAGGGAAACTCCATCAAAAGCATGAAGAAAACCCATCAACACGAGTCACTATTGAGACTGAGGTACCTGAAGCTGTTCAAACCACAGCACTGTGGCAGACAGGAGCAAAACCAACCCATGTGTGATGCATACATGAATTCACCTAGCTGGACTGTTTAGACAAATCCATTGACATCAAGACAACAAAGAACAGAGACATAAAAATAACACAACTTCCTCCAGAAAAATCCGGCAGCTTTTTGTCACTGCTTTTTCAGACAAAGCACTTTGATGAAATGACACACAGCCGTGCTATTTGCTGAGTGATTCAGAAATCAGGTGGACCAGTGGGAGCTATTTCAGTGGTGAGAACGTGCCCTTCCCTAAGAATAACAGCTAAGGTACAGTTTTATTAGGTAAATTATTGACTAAAACACTTAAATAGATCTGATTTTGTGTATTTTTTTTCTCTTGCAACAGGAGCTCAGAAACTGACAGAGAAGAAGATAGGAACTTGAGCAGAAAAAGAAAAATCTTTACATTGGTGATTCCTTATCATGTTGACTTAAAAGACAACAGCTGTGAGATTCTTCCCTTTTTGGCTTTTGAACACCCAGATGAGCTCATTTCTTTCCAGCTGATCACATGCCTTGTGGCAGAAGCATGCATACTGGCCACTCCTTATCCTCCTGCTGAAGTGGATTAAAAACCACTTTCTGGCAGAAGTCAAGAGCTTCTATCTATGAAAGCAAAATCAGGGTCACTTTTAATCCCTGCGGAGGCTGTCAGTCCCAATAAAACTACTACTAAAAAAAAAAAGTACTCTGAAGTAGATAAAGTGTCAATCTTTTGGTTTGTTTCCTTGCTACAAAATGAGCTGTGAGATCATTTGTATTTTAAAAAAGTGCAAAAGTCAACAGAACCAGTTTCAGAAAACTGAGTTTGGCAGGAAACCAAAATGAAGATTTTAGTTAGATTGCCTGTCTGGCTTCCTGCCTTAATTCATATTTTGTGAGCTACAGAATACAGTAAGAACAGTAATGCAACACAGAAAAACCCAGAAACTTCATTGCTATGATCAAGAATGGAGATGATCCACGTGTCAGGACCAGTGCCTCCTCCAGCCTTTCCACTTCATTCTGAGACATTACAGAAAAGTGTTGTTTGAGAAGTTGAGACCATTTCACAGGCTTTTTATTGTGAAAACACTAAGAACCTGTTTTACTTTCTAAGTGTACTGGAAAGTGCCTAATGCACATTGTGCACATTGTGAAGCACCACACACTTTGCTTTATATTTTTTGACATCTTTTACTTTTATGGCTATAGATGCTCTTGCAGACACAAGACAGAAAGCCACCTGAGTACATTTTTACTCACCGTTAAGTCATTTACTTATACATACATATCTTTACATCCATACAGGGCAGATCAAGGATGACCTGTGCTGAATCTGAAGCTGTGATCCTGCAACTGGATCTGCTTCAATGGACTTCCACTGACTAGCAAGCTAACACTAAACCAGGATCTCTCTAACAAGTAACTTACGGCACTGTAGCCCAACTTCAAACCACCAAGTTAAATGCGTATTAAAGTACTGTGAGTGAGTTCAGAAAAAGAGGGCAAAGGACAAGTCTAACAACATTTCAGCTCATGGCAATGTTTTATTAGCATAACATGAGTCTCTCATAAGATTAATACTTCCCTGAAGGTGCTAGCTGGGGGTGGCGTAGGGGGAAGACCAGATTCTAATTCTAAAGGTATTTAAGAAGGAAGCAATCACCTATCAGCAGGGCAAGTTAGGACAGCAAGGTAGCTCTAGTCTTACAGGAAAAAAGCACTATAAAAATTGTAAAATTTCAGCAACAGTGCTGCTAGTATGACACAAAATTATGGATGCAAGAGAAAAAGATGTGATTGTGGAGTAAACTGAGTGAAAGCTGGCACATGATGAGAGCCAGCAGAGAGGTTAACAAAGCAGAAAAGGCAAGGAGGATGGAAGTCTTGATATAAGGAAGTTAATGAAGACATCTGAAGCAAAGCCAGTATCAGAGTTTAGGACAAGAGATTTTCTGACGAGAGATTAAGTTGATCAGAGGGGGCAGTACAAGGTCATTCTGAGGGTGTGTTATCCAAATGCTGATAACTTTTGGATTTAGCTAACTCAAAACAATAGAAATCTGTTTTAACTCAGAATCCATCACACTAACAAATAAGCAGATGAATTTTTTAAAAAGCTCAGAGCAGGAGAGTGTAAGGGTAAGTGGAGATGCATTCTGGGTCCCTATCTTACTCACCTCTGCAGCTTCTTCCAAGGACAAGATAGCTGCCCTGTTACTTTGTTCTTGGTAGGCTTCTCTACTATTTAACGAATCTCCTAATCAGATTCAGGCAAGCTGTGTCTACTTTTCTGCAGCCCATGAGGAACAGGAAGCCTGTGAATCTTATGTGAAATGGTCTGCAACCTCAAAGAAATTATAGCAATACTGTAAGAACTGTTTCCAGACAGCTCTGAGAAAAAACTGTATTGGACTGCTAGTACAGTCGTACAGAACTAAGTAAAGCCAGGAAAAATTACATTCACTGCATACAGTACTAGGGGATTCATTTTATACATTTCCTTGTGACAGATATGGAGCACCAAGGAGTGTTATGAAAAGCCTGGGTTACTAAAAGCTAACTCCAGGTTGTGTTTCCAGCTCAGTAAACTCCATGTGAATCCTTGTAAACATCTGAAAATTTTCTGCCTTCCTCCATTTGTACAGACTTACTATTTATCCTTCACTTTAGGTTATTATGCTTGGATGAAAAAAAAATATTCCAAATAGTGATTCTTCTTCAATTTGTGAAGGGGGATTTCTGCATTCAGATTTTCAATTAAAATCTGCAACATCAATTAGCTTCTACCCAACCCTATTCTTTACAAAAGCCTTCTTGAGCAAGGACTGAATTCAGTCAAATAAATTCTTGCAAAAGAGCTACTGCAGTGACAGTGAAAATGTTGCTAAGACAATTATACCATTACAAATTCCAATAAATTTTGTTTCCTTTCAATACATCTTAACATATAGCATCAGTATATATCTTTCATGTGCCATCTCTTACAAAAATTTGACAACTGCCAGTAATTACCTTCACATCCTTCTTTAGACAGCAAAATACTGTACTACTACAAACAAATGAAAAAAAAAAAACCAACATCTGAACTGGTGCCTGCATATTCCTCAGATACAAGGTTTCAGGAAGGAAACAGATTTCCTCATCCTGTTAGTGTTCATAAACTGCCGAGATGTCAGCCGGATGCACTCTTCCCACACTGAGGGGCTACAGTCACTTCTTATGTTATTAAACGATAAACCAGTGTATTCACTGCACCAGTAAGGCCATTAGGTCAACACACTGAAGTACAGAAAGCTCTTCTAAGCAGGAGAAAGAACCCCTTCACACACAAAATATCAAAGCACTGGGTTACCACTCTTACTATTGTTCAGCAGCTTTTCCCTCGCTCAGACTGGAAATATTTCCTGCCAATACTGAAGGACGTTCTACACCCAGGACACAAAGAGACCAAACTCCCCAACTCTTCATTTCCACCTGATACACAAAAACAAGATGGTCACAAAGCAACTAAACCCCAGGGGAGAATAATTCTCCAGCTGTAGAAGAAAAATCGCTGTACCTCGAATCTAGCCAATTTTACTTTAATCATACTTAAAAGTTGCACATTGCATCAGAAGCATCCTTGGGAAATCAAACTGCAGTTCTGAGTTTGCAAAGATAATCAACAGGATAATGAAGAAAGTATAGTGGACTAAATAGCTAAAATTTCAAATGAACTCTTGCTGCAACTCTTGCAAAGCAGGACATCATTATTACAATTGAAATGAAGTATATTACAGATGTTAGTCATTACTTAAAATGTCAGGCAAACCGTCTTTAAATAACTTAATTTATTATTATTATTATTACTACAAATTTTCCTAATTTTCCTAATAAATTGATTCGTTGGTAGTCATTGAGATGGACTGATTTGCAATTAAATCCAGGTGTAAAGAACCTTCTTCAAAGAGGATACCTATATACAAATTTATACACTTTGTCAAGTTTTAATTTTTACAAGCCATTGTATCAGAAAACAATGATTTTCTTTTTTCTTTTTTCTTTTTTCCTTTTTCTTTTTTTTTTTTTTTTAATTTCTGTCATCTGAGTCAAACAGCTTTTAGATGAAGTAGAAATCAAAATTAAAATGCAAAAAGATTTTTTGCTCTATAAATATAAATGCATTCAGAATGCAATTATTTTAAAGAAATTGTGGATACTTAAAATGTATCATGTTTTGCATTAAACATTGTTTTTTGAGCAAAGGAGAATATTTTACATAGTTACTGAATAACACTAACAGCATCAGGTATTTTTTGACATCAGAACCATCAACATTTTAATATTAGTTGCTAGCCTCTTTTGCCTAGCTTTTCATTTCAAAATTAGGAAAGGAAAAAAAGTTGGTTCATTTTATCAATTTAAAGCACACCTATCCTTTAAACTGAAAAAATGCTGTTTGTATCTGCAGAATACCTTCCAGTTGTCAAAAGTAGTTTTATTACCTCCACAAAGCCTCCTTTAGGGTTTAGGCAGAAAGTTCTACAGTTCTGTGGTTTAACTATCTTCAAATTGTTGGCAGTTAATATAATAGAAATTAATCTAATGTAACACAACACACTAACTCCGGGTCTTTATGTAGGTTGCCATTATTTCACATTTAGTTTTAAATTCTAATATAATTTCTTCTTAAATGTTTTTTGACTATAATCAGTGATCAGAAAGCATAGAGAGATTACAATGCAACAGTAGAAGTGTTATTCATCCTGTAAAGCACAATGAAAAGTGTAAAAATTAAGGGGAATTCTCTTTTCTTCCTCTCTCTTTTGGCATATCTCATTATGTATTAAACATATACACAACATATACCACAAACATAAACATATAAACATACACACATGAGAAACACTAATAAGAAAGCAAAATCGTATTTCTTCAGAACCTTAAATGCACAAGTTATGTGCTTAATATGCTTCAATGTTAACACAATCAGCTGCTCCTACCAGCATTCCTACTTAACTGCAAAATTATCTGTTTGATATTAACTACAGAGCTTCCAAATCTCCCAGTTTCATTTTCCCCTGTGGAAAGAAAAATCCTCCTTGTTTTAATTCCTAAACCAAACAAAATGTAAAGGCTGAGTACAAGTTATTTTTAGAACAAATTGTCAGTATTTAGTTATACATGTATTACTTATGTGCTGTTTCTTATTGGCATTACAATAGCAGACAGAGGTTCTATCAAAGTTGTAGGGGAAGGCAAATGCTATAGGTGCTATTTATAGAGCTAGTAATATACAAAATCCTTTTCCTGACTTGCTTATGAGAGAGGAAGCAGCACCATCCCTGCATTTAGATGCAAAGCCAAGGTACAAAGAGAGAGACTTACTCTGAGTGTATATGGAGAACAAAAGCACAGAAAACTAAATATTTAGAAAGGTTACTTTTTATATTGAAAATATTTAAAACAGGAAAACATAATTACCTGTACCTAATAAAATTTAAGAAATTGGTTACATCAGAAGAGCAACAAGACTTGATGGGACTTGAGTGCAATACAGAATATGAACTTGGGGAATCTGTCTATAGAATATAGTTGCACATTTTCCACAAGAATTCCCAATCTCAGGACAGAACTGCCAGATGTCAGCTATTTCAAATCAACACAGCCTTCTTACCACACACAGTAGTTAAATATGCATTCATTCTCCTCACAAAAATTTTCAATAGCTTTGATGTAATGATGACTATGCTAAAAGAGATTGTGATTTTTATGTTTAGCCATAAAATTCATCAGGCACAAAGTATTTTTGTATACTAGTTGCACTGAACTACAATGCAGTGTTTGGACCACACAAGCAAATCATTATTTTTAAATGCTGACAGGAGCCAATGATAATTCACTCCCAACTTTTATTATGTTTCCTGTTCATTCTTACATCAGAGAAAGATCCAGAAAATGTTTATCATTCTCATTCTCCAGAGATTTTAAAGAAAAGACTCCTTCTCTAATATTCAAAATGTGACAGGATTAAGCTTCACGTTTGTCAAGTTACATAAATTAAGACATCCAAGTGGTCTCTGTCATTTTATCAACATACTTGATATTTCTGTATTCTCTAACATTTATCTGAATTTCAAGTCCATAAGGCACTGTATGTGTAAGTAATAAGACAATTAGAACAGTGGGCCTCTTCTTACAAAGGTTGTTTCTAGCCTCAGGTTCAGCTCTGTATGTGCTTCATGTAGAAAGGAATTACCAGCTGACACAGGAATTCCTCATGCAAGTCTTGCCTTGAACTGTTCTTCCTTCTCTCTTTCTCAGCCCTAGTCTCAAGGAACTCACCTTTGTATGCAAAGGGAAAAAACCTAAGAGACAGATCTAGGAACATCACAAGTTTCAAGTTTGTTTAGGGACTTTGACAGAAGGTGACAAGATAGATGCATAACTGAGGGATAAGTGATAAATGTATTGTTAACTTTTTTCTTGCAACTGCAATAAAAAGTATGGTTCTCAAAATACCTTTCCACATCTCTGATGCAATGTGTGGAGCCATAGGTGCAAGCATTATGCAGAGTGTAGCCAAAGCATCTTCAAATTCTGTGCTGTGGAGAATAAGAGGCTGAGGAGCTTGCTAAGCAAAAAAATTCAAACAAACAAAAAACAGAAAGAAAAGAAAATTGATTATTAATACAAATATTCTGGGTAGGGAAAAATAGTTTAATTTAGATGAAAATTCAGTATTAAAACCTAAAATCTATGTCTATGCTCAGGACAGAGTAATTTCATAGTAAGTTAGAAACTTCTGGAAAGTTCTGGAAAATTAAAATCACAGTTCTTGGTCAGAGTGCTGTCTTAGCACTTGGAAGCTAATCCAGAAGGGGGTGATGCAGACCCTTGAGGATTTGCTCTGGTACAGGGGTCTGGACATAGAACGTATGGACAATTGTAGCCCTCAAAAGCATTTTGTGTGCTGCCACTTATAGAAGTGCAATCTTAGACAATATCAGTGCCATGTGAGAAGAGGGAAAATACTTGTATAGAAGAGTCAAACTCTGCTAGATGCAGCATGGTTTTTGTTAGGACAAGGTTCAGTTATATGGGATGCTACAGTGTCTTATGCCAAACTGAATTCAGAGACAAAGTGAGGTTTTAGAGCTGAAGAAAGATTTGGGAATGAAAAGGACAGCACAGTCTTTTACAGTTTGATATTAAAGCTGCTTTACTGAAGTGTGAATCTTCTCTAATACAAAAAAAAAATTAAATTTATTGCAAAAAGTGCTAGACTGATAAAATTTGAATCTTCATTTCTCTATTTATGGCATCTTAGTATAAAAGATGGAACAGAGAAACTTTCTGTTTCTTTGTTTATTCTGACTCAGAGGATTTACATCCCAGGGTAAATTCAGATTATGCATTTATTTTGTAGTTCACCTCTGTAAAGTAACAGCACAGAAAAATGCCAATACACCTCTGCTTCTGGGAATTACTTGATGGGTGTGATGAAGAGTTGTTTCTGTCTACTAGAATATTCTGCAAACTCAGTTGTTTAGCACAGACCACAAATACTGTTGGATGGCATCCTCAAATCGCCAGCACTAGTGAGGTCATCACAAAACAGACTTCAGAAAGTTTTAGTAACTACTACCTGTTTTCTATATTTAACCTTCAACCACCTCCTCACTTCCTCCTTTCAAATGGGACTGAAGGAGGAAGTGCCCCATGCCATGCAGAAACTCATTCTTGAAAGATACTGCACTGGCTTCTTTGGTCAAGAGATGGCCAAACATCTGTCTGTCTGTAGGACACTGATTTCTATATTTTATTTTTTTTAACATTCACTTATTACCATCCATGAGCCCAAAATGAATATTAAACACTGAAGTGGTGATAAAGAACTGTGTGCCATCTTCCTAACATCACAGAGTATCCCACACTTGTGTTATTTCAGTATAACACTTATGCATGCTTTACTTAACTTTTCATCAAGTCCCTTCATTTTGCCAATAATATCCTTGAAATCCATAACGTATAAAATGGTATTTCAACAAAGGAGCTAAAACCCCACAAGTTTTAATTTGATTTATGTTTTAGATCATGTTACCATTATATGTCTGAAAGAATCCTCAACCACATCTAAACAGATCTAAACAAAAGCAAGGGTAAGAGTTTATTGCATTTGATCTATACTGGCTAATAAACAATAACCAAAATATAAAATGCTGAAGTTATTTCCATGCTTGTTTTTAAAAAAGGAATTTCCAAACTCTATTACTAGCAAACAGTTCAGTTGTGAAAGCTGTCTCTGAGGAATGTAAGATGATGTGTGATTTTCCTTGATAGGAATAACTGTTTTCTTTAATTTTGATAATTCTACAAGGTATTGGTATATATAAAAAGAGACTGGATGTGGCACTCAGTGCCATGGTCTAGCAACCGCAACAGTGGTTCAAGGGTTGGACTCGATGATCTCTGAGGTCCCTTCCAACCCAGCCAATTCTATGATTAAATTCTATGATATAGGTACTGGTACAAAGCTACCTATGCAATTCATTTAAAAACCAAAAAGAAGAAAGCACAGCTAAACAAAATGTATCCTCTGAAATTGCAGGATGCACACATAAGTATCAGAACCTAGTGGCTCTAATACCTTCAAGTTCGTCTTACAAAACTGTATTTCAGGGTTACAGAGAGACTAACCAAGCTGCTTTTGAACCAAGTAACTCCACTGAAATTATGGTAACTCAATAGTAATCACTGCATATGACTTGGAATTCTGGATCTATACCTTGGGCAGCTCCTGCTTTGTATAAAAACTTACAGGAAGAGGGTATGACAGAAAAAATACCTTCATTCATATCCCATACTTACATGGAGTACGTTAGTGAGGCTCATCAGTCGAGAAATAGCTGCATTGAACAAATAATCCTTTGTGAAGTACTCTGTTACCTTGTATTAAAAGAAAAGGTTTGTCACTAATTACTTCATGGATGATCTTCTCTAATGTGAAAATCACTGTGGCATGCAAATGTTTCATAAATTCAACCACACGTGTGTATGGGAAAAAATAAACAGATCAAAATTCAGTCAACTAGCTCTTCCCTGGTTTTCAGGGTTTTAAAAGCTTCAATCATTGCCAATTGGAACTGTGTGTTAGTAATCACCCTTTATTTTCTTTACTAAAGTATCTCCCCGCTGCCCTAGAAGAGGCCTTCAAACTTGTAAATTCAGTTATACAGTAGACAGTTTGTCCATCCATAGCAAGACTGTAATACTGATGTCTGTTAAATAAATTGGAAGGTGTCTCACACAGGATTTAAATCAGGACAAGTTTTTATCGATAGAAAATGTTAATTTTGCAGTTATTTTTGTCACCTTTAGATAACTGAATTGACACTAATCACAGCATGAGACAGCTCATATGAAGAGATGAACAATCATTTGAAGAATATTTTTTTTAGGATATGTTAATATATTTTTTCCAGCAACCTTTTTTCATTCTATATGAAACAGCAGGCATAATAACGAGGTGTGAAGAAAACAAATCAAAAGCTCTTGTTGGGGTACCCTGCATAGCTAGCCTATAGCTTTACTACTGGATATGGAGTTACTCTGAACCCAGACTGATAATATTTAATGCTATAACATTTCATCTGTTAATAAAGGCACACACCAGAGAAATTTTGCCAATCCAAATCTTCCTATTTTTCAAGAGTTCTGTCCCATATGATTTGTAGGTAAATAAAATTACCTATACAGGAAATAATTCACTTAAACTATTTTCGAGCTGCTCATCTGAGGAAAAAACCTTTTGGCTCTGTAAGTCAAGCATATGGTTTTAGCATGAGCAGTAACTTATTTAGTCATCTGCAAACTATGTAAGTGTTTCTTGTAACCTCAGATATCACCAGATTCTTTTGCTCCCAGATCCTTCTGGCTTCAGCCTTCTGTTTCTTATTCAGCAGCTCAGGATTGGGCACAGTTCCTGATGTCCTGGCTTCAATCAGTTTGGTTACAAGCATCCAGATCCGCACCTGCCACCTCTGAACACCTGGCATTGCATCAGCTGAGATTAAGGAAAGAAACAAATTTCAGTTACAGTGATTGAATACAAAACTTTAAAGAAAAATAGAAAGGAAAATTAACACTAGAACTGAACACTTAAAAAAACCAAACATCAAACACCTGTATTTTTAATGAAAAATGGCAATACAAGTAAAAATGCCTTTACAAATAATGCTAGATTGCCTTAATGGAAAGAAATCAGTAAGATAAGCCAAAAGAATTTTTTTGCAGATATAAAGTGAGAATACTTGCTAAATCTGTAAAATATCCCAGTGTTATGTCAATGTTAGAATTCTTCCTTTTTTTTAATGACTCAACAAAACAGTTCTACATACTCTCATTTTTCAAACTCCTGGAAGAATACAAACATACATACTATATATATATACACATATGCACACATTTTTTTAAATTGAGAGGTTTAATCTAAAATTTTATTTTAGAAATTATATATATTTTTGTTGCTACAGAGATGCTACTGCACTAGTAAGTACAGGCTCTGTTCCTCGGTACCATCTTTAGACACAGCTGCTCTGAATAGAATCATCGTACCCTAAGATGTCCCAACCAGAAAAAGCTTCCAGTTCTGCTCTGGCATCTGCACTTGGAACGATTGCGAGGGCCACTACTAACCTGGGAAAAGTAAAAGACATCTGAGTCTTATATATGACTGTAATACAGGTGGATTATCTTTGCAGTTGCACTAGATGAAAGAATCTGGGAACAGAATCTGGGAACAGTAAATTTCAACCTCATTGACTGTCTTCATGAACCTCATGAACTCTCCCATGGTGGGACTAAAAGTATGATGCTCTCTCCAAACTTTCCACCTCCTGTTCATACCAGAAGCATGTGTAGATCATCTAGACGTGGTAGGCTTGGCTTAATCCAGATTGTGGTAATGGTGCAATAAGCTGCTGGGTAAGTTTGACTGCATCTGCTCCTGCACAGTCTGGAAGATTGCTTGCCCTCACCAGGGAAAAGAGGGGTAGAGAATGACATGAGGTTTTATCTACACATCCACTACTGAAAAGACAAGGAATCTAGTCTGGAGGGCAATCCTCAAAAGACTATCAAATCACATCTAGTGAAGAGAAGGATCATGGCAACTGAGAACCTGTATTTCATATCCTCCAATTGAGATGATTTTTTGTATTGAGTTTGCATGTCAAGGTTTTGGTAACAGGTGGGCTACAGGACTAGCTTTTGTGAGAAGCTGCTAGAAGCTTCCCTGTGCCTGACAGAGCCATTGCCAACTGGCTTCAAGACAGACCTGCCAGTGGCCAAGGCTGAGCCCATCAGCAATGGTGGTAGTGCCTCTGGGATGACATAGTTAAGAAGGGGAAAAAACCTACTGTGCAACAGCAACTGCAGCTGGAGAGAGGAGTGAGAATTTTGTGAGAGAAACAACTCTGCAGACACCAAGGTCAGTGAAGAAGGAGGGGGAGGAGTTGCGCCAGGTGCTGGAGCTGGGATTTCCCTGCAGCTTGTGGTGAGGACCATGATGAGGCAGGCTTTGCCCTGCAGCCCATGGAGGGGTATGGCAGAGCACATCTTCAGCTGCAGGCCATGGAGGATCCCACACCAGAGGAGGTGGATGCCCAAAGGAGGCTGTGACCCTGTGGCAAGCCAGTGCTGGAGCAATCTCCTAGCAGGACCTGTGACATTGTGAAGAGGAGCCCATGCTGGAGAAGCTTTGGTGGCAGGACTTGTGAGCCCATGAGGGATCTGGTCTGGAGCAGTCTGCTCCTGAAGGACTGCACCTAACGGAAGGGCCCCGTGCTGGAGCAGGGGAAGAGCCTTACCCTTGAGGAGGAAGGGACAGCAGAGAGAACATGTGATGAATGGACCACAACTCCCATTCCCCATCCCACTTTGGAGGAGAAGGCAGACAAATCAAGAATGAAGTTGAGCCCAAGAAGAAGGGAGGGATGGCGGAAGGTGTTTTTTAAGATTTAGTTTTATTTCTCATTACCCTTCTCTGATTCAGTTAGTAAGAAACTAAACTACTTAGCCCAAGCCAAGTCTGTTTTGCCTGTGATGGTAACTGGTGAGTGATCGCTCCCTGTCTTTACCTTGACCCAGGACTCTTTAATTGTATTTTTCTCCCATGGTCCATCTGAGGATAGGAGAGTGATACAGGAGCTTGGCATTCAGCCAAGGTCAAACCCACCACAAATTACTTGGGTTCTTCAATTAAAAAACTTAGAGATTTACATGCTTATTATCTTCCTTGAATGTTTTACCACCATGCTCTGGTACACTTTGCAACTAAGGCTTTGTATCCACAATTCTCATACTAATTGAGTTACTCCATTTTCAAGATGGAAAAATACACCAAAAAGATTGTGTATCACTGAACTAACTGCTTCGGAGGCAATAACGTACCTGTGTGCTGTTACGGATGCAGGAATTACAAGCAGTTGTTATTTTGAAGAGATATTACCTCTTCAAATACCTAGCTCTGTATTGTTACAATTAGATGATGACAGAAAACCAACTGAGAGAAATCATACACGATGCTCCTCCGGTACTTACAGCAGTGCAATAACATGTAAATAAAGGCGCATGAAGGTAAAGGGTGACAGACACCAACTGAAACCATGCTTAGTGCAGGCTGAGCTAAGTAGCAAGAAGCTAATAAAAGAAAGAAGAAATACACCTTTCTCAAACCAGGCATGGAGTGTTTTATTACAGCTTTAAGCAACAAGAGAGCTAGATTTAAATGTGTGCATAAGCCTACATTAATATGTATGAACCACAGTAGATAAAATAAATTAATATCTGTCAGTATGATAAATTGCATGGTGGCAGTAAATAAGCATGTAGGAGGGTAAATCTTATCTTAGTCAAGAACTTTGCTCATAAAATATTATGGGTGTACAAATATTAATTACTAGGAACTCTGATGAGATTCTTCAGAGAAGTATTTCACGGTCGAGCTCACAAAAGCCACTGCATACATGTGCAAATAAATGGAAATAAAAAATTGTAGAGTTTAATCTGTAATCTGATAAGATTTAAAAAAAATCTTAGAATGAAGGAAATAATCTTAAAATAATAGTTTTCAGTCAGTCAATCATAGCTAATAAAAAATAAGAGAATGAGGTCCAGGTTTGCATTCTATTACTGAAGAAGAAAATACCACTTGAGAAGTATTTTCATATATGCTTTTAGCTTAAAAGAGGTCAGCTGCTTGCAATAATCTTGCAAGCCTGCCTCTTTGTGACAGCTTTGTGACCTCCTCTCTTTTTAAAAGAAGCAAAAATATAACCTGCTCATTATGCTTTTTTGATTCAACTGTTTCAAAACTTAGGCATCCAAAAGTGTATTAATTTGGTGTTTAAAATAGGAGACAGTAGGAAAAAACCCACAACAAACAAAAAACCAGTAACAATACAACTTACTTTTAGTATCCCACAAAATATCTTGTTCTGGAGGGGCAGCAAACAGAATGTAAAGACGTAGGGTGTCAATGCCACACTCTTTCACCAGTTCTTCAGGGTCTATTCCATTGTGCTTCGACTTGCTCATTTTTTCCCAAGAAACTTGAAGCTTCTCGCCAGTTTTTAGGTAAACTGGTTCAGTTCCTAAATATTCAGACATACACAAAATATTAAAACAAATTTTGCTCATTTGTAACAGCAATTAATTTTGTTCCCTAGATATAGGAAGAAACAACTATTTCTACTGGCTTGGTTTTGTTTTCCAAAGAGTTTAAAGAGGAAAACCCATTGAAAATGTAATAAACCTTTTCCTTCCCAATTTTTTCCTATTTTCATGTATTAATTAGTATCCTAATGCTTCCACTGAATCATGACAAAGTCTCTTTCTACTATCTGGAAGCTGTATCTTGCACCCATCCTCTGTGTTATCTTGATAGGCCCTGAGATTACTTATTCCATTTTCTTTATTGTTATCAATGTGACATTAAAACCTCCTAAATAGGTTTACTGATTTGGTACAAATTTGACCAGCACTCAGCTTTTAGGAACATCAGATTTCAATTAAGAGGCTTCAAATGCAGTAAGTTATCCTGACGATAACCTGCCTTGTGCTGCATGAATGCAGAGATGGAAAGTGGCAAATACACTGATAAAAGTGCAACCAGGGAAAAACACCTGCTCTGGAAAAGCCCTAGCTTTTCTGGAAAAAACAGAATAGCAGTTTGTGATAAATGTAAGGTTGTTTTTTTGTTGTTTTTTTTTAAATTTGCTTATTTTTTTTAACTAGGCTTTTGTAGTTTGTTTCACAACAGTGAAAACAAGGTTGTGAGAGAGGAGTGCCTAAGGGAAACGAACATGACCAAGCCAGTCTTGTTGCTAGAGCTGCCCAAACAAGGGCTGCTGCTCCAGGTTATGGAGTGAAGACACTAAAAAGAGCTTGAGAAAGAGCACTTGTTCCTGTACCTGTATTACACGTACCTAATATCTACTGAATACGTCAACATCTATGTTAGCTTTGCCATGGTTTTTTTGTAAGTTGTCTGTCTGCTGGGACTCCTAGCTCCATTCAGCAAGGTGCTGAGTGCTGTCTTAACCAAACAGACCTCTGGTCCTTTGGACCACACTGGAGCTAAAATAACACGACAGAACTGTTTCTGTGTTTGGATGCAAATAAAAGCTGCTGGATGAGTAGGGTCTCTGTGCATTCAGAGTGGCTATGGATCCAAAACTCACAGACATTGCTCTCCAGTTTAAATATTACAAGGATTCATTTTCCCATACAAATTTTCCCATTGCTGAGACCCAAAGCAGTCCCTGACTTTCGGGATGCATCTGTGCCGGTTTTCCCATGCAGTCTTTCTTACCAGTGAGATCAACCTCCTCTCTCTTCAAACACTGGCCTGTTGTTGTTAGTCTGAATGTCTGATTCTTGATAAGACCTTGAACCAAGAGCTTATGGAAAGGCTCCCTAAGGATGGAAGGAAAAAGAAAAGGTGTCTGTTGAAAAGAGCTGTTAAAAGCATACTTATCATCAGCCTCAGGTGTTCATTATTTAATGAAACAAGAGCAATTTCAAGTTGACTATACATAAATAAGTGTCACCTTAGAAAGTGTACTTTCCTGAAGTACTTCATGACATTTGAAAAGTGCACTTATTCACGGTAGCTGGCTGGAAAGTGTTTATTTGTATTCTGCATGCATTCTTCCATCCTGATTTAGCACTGAGTTATTCTAACGTCACTTTTCAAATTAGCATATGCATAATACACAAAAGTTTCCTGGCCAATTGTGCAGTTTCTCTAACTTCAAGCTAAATCTTCATTTGTAAAAGCATTCAAGTACCTGGCCTCACGCTCTTACAAATATTTAATTCTAGCTTCTCTCTGAAAAGCACATTGAACAAATGGAAATCTTGCTGTACATTTCTTCTATAAACAGAGAATATAGTTACTCTAACATAAGCACTTGCATACTACACTCCTTTGCAGAACTAGCCATGAAGAAACTATCTGTAAGAAAAAAATACACTAGAAAAATGGCATTGCTGGAAAGTTCACTCCAGTAGATCAATTTTTTAGCATCCTGAACATTAAACTTTCATTTTTCTATCAAAATTTGTATCAAGGAAAGTAAACTCTCATCAAATGTGTGTATGACAGACCTAAAAAGAGCCTTAAAAGGATCATAGCTAAGGGCAGTGGTGCATTCAGCAAGAAGTAAACTCTGAGTAATCACTGCTCTGGATACATTATTGCTGCCACCTCCTTTAATGATCTTGTATTTCTAATTCAGTGAGTCAGATGTATCCCATTGTTTTAATGGGAAAAAAAAACAACAAAATTAATATTCGGTGGTTTTGGTCCCCACTCAGTATACAATCAGGATAGTGAGGCTGTTCTAGCAGCAATCCCAAGAACCTAGGTGCCAGGGAGGAGGTACAGAGCCAGATTCAGAGGGCAGACACAGTCTGGGGAGTCTTCTCAACATAAAGACACTGGTGTTAGGGAGGAGATGCTCATCAGTGCTGGCTACGACTGACTCCTACTGCTCAGCATCAAGCAATATGCACCCTCCCCACCTCCACCTAACACAGACTCATGAATTTACCAAAACAACTTATGTAAAAAGGATGCATCACTTACATATTTTTCAAAAAGCTAGAATATCAGTAAAACCAGGCTTCTATATTTTACTTCACAAATACAAAAAAGTAATAATCCAAAACACCACTCACTTTTATTAAGTCATTGTAGTATTTTACATGACAATTTATCTAATTATTTAAACTATTTTGCTTTGTTTGATATTAGTTAAAGTATTATTAAATTATGCATGTTTTAGCTGTATTAAAGCAGACATCTTCCAAGTACTACACTTAAAACCCTTTTGATGACTCTGAAGTTATCTGAATGAAAAGATTTAAAGTGGGAGAGGGACAGTGACAGGCTGCATGCTTTATCTTCAGCATATTCATATTTGAACATGAATTTTTTACTTTGCATACTTTGTATAACTTTAAATATTGTGCGTAAGCACACATTCAGTCAGCCTCCTGGTTTTATCACCAATGTTAAGTGGGAGTAGCAATTCAAGCATCTCTATACACCTTTTTCTAAACACTGTTTCATAGGTTGCCTGAAAAATCCTGTTGCTTAAAAACAAGTAAAGGAGATGACAACTGAAGTCAAATTTAGTACAAGCAAAATACCCACCTTTAATAGTAGGAGGCGAAAATTATCTAAAAGCTCAAATAATTATCTCAAAATACCCAATTAATTAGAAGATGAAAATCAGAAACAAAGCCCTTGTAATCCTACCATCAACAATCAGTATAAAAATGCTTCAAGAGACAACTGTTGAAGATAAATTTATTCTACAAACTGAAGATATTATACCAAGGAAAAAAAGAAAATACTTTCCCCTCCATCATTCAGACTGCAGTCTGGTTAAGATCTTAAACAGTTATTAAGATAGTTACACTTGCTGCTATCTAAAATAAAGCTAACAAGGTAGCTGGAACATCCAAACCCGATAGGGCTCTCTGCTGGAAGTGATTTTCCAAGGAACACTTATTTTAATGACAATGAGTTAGTTCAGATCATATGCCAAGTCATTAAGAGCTCAGTGCAGAAATGTGCATTTCCTATTTTTGTTTACATTGACAGAGGCTACAAAAATTCTATACAAACTACATTACCAATTATGGGGAAAAAAAAAATGCATGAGTTCCTAGTGGGAGACTGCAGGAAACGGAGACGTGCCCAAAATGAAAAAGCCAGAGCCTGTCTAATAAAAGACAGAATCAAATGGGTCCCAGCGCGTGGTCTCCTGAAGCCCACGTTCATCTCATCAGCGTTGTGGTGGCTCCATCTCATGGTCTCATGCAGAGTTACACTTCATACTAAACCTAAAACTTTCCTCTTTGAAGAAAGTTACAGTTTCTTGGCTGTGGAAGGGGACTGCCAAGACACTGCAGCACATGAGATGTGATGCAGCTCTGACCTAAGTACTGCAGCACCCTCTCATGGCCTGGCATCATAAATACCTCCTGAGCCATACCCCTGGGCACAGCTGAAACTCAGCTATGTTCAGAGAGATGCTGCTGGCACAGTAACCCGAGAGGCAGCTTGAGTTTCTTTGAATGCTGAGCCACATTTCAAGTGGAAAGGATGACGGAATGGGATATGCTTTCACCAGCCTGCAAGTCTGCTTGTGCCCTTGCTGGAGTATGGCCACTGTGGTCTCCAGTTACACACAGCTTTTGAGCATGTTCTACATCAGATGGGTCCCCAGCTGTGAAGTCTGCCTGACACCTCTGAGATGGATCAGCTGCACCAGCCATGAAGTGTGTAATCCATCTTTTTCCTTTCAGTAACATTCATATATAGCTTAATTCCTGTGACAGAGTAATGTCTCTTTACAGGAGCAGACAATGAATGGAGAGGCACTGACAGATCAGGATGACAGATCAGGAAATTCTGCTCAGAGCCATGTCATCAGGCTCCTTGCTCTGTTTTGTGCAAGGTGACTACTGGGACCTCCAATCCAATTACAAATGAACTGATTGGAAGGACTCTGTGGAGCCATTGCCAGTGATAAACAGGGGACTCTGAAGAAGGGATAGCTCTATCAGGGTAGCAAGGGAGCTATCTTCATGTGTTTGCATCCCCCAGTTCCAGGAGGACTGAGAAAGCCCAACACTGTGCCCTGCAGTCAAGATAAGACCTTGGTCAGCCACTGTCAGCTGAATTCAGGTGCTTGTGAAACCTGCCATAAGATTGGTTTGTAACAATCTGGCAATCCTGTAGAAGCCCAGAAGTGACTGGGGGATGTGGGAACCGATAATTTTAGACAGAAAAAAAATCAAACTATTGAATGTTCAGATATTACACAGTCAATAGCTGAGTGCTTTTTCTTAAAATCAACCATAGTGATAGTCCCTCATGAATGCAGAGAAGCTCTAATATTCTTACTTTACAGAACTTATTTGTCACACACATACCTTTTATTCTGTACTGCAGCTATGCAAAAATAGTGCCTTCTCACCAGATCTGCTCTCTATCACAGTCAAGTCTGCTGATCTAATGGCAACAATAAACGTTTTTATTGCTTTATACTCCTGCAGAGACAGCGTGCTAGGTTTCATGTACAATTGTTCAGCAGATAGAAGTGATTCGTAAAATGTAGGGAAGAGCCAAATTCCCTGTACATTCCCTGTACTACTTGTACATGTAGTAATACAGTTGAGCAGGTGTAACCATGTGTGTCAGCACACACTTGCCACGGTGGATTAAGCTGGAACAGATGAGAAGGCTGATGGCCCTCGCTGCCTACCTGGCCCTTCTCCAGGCAGTGGTGACAGCTGGGAGGGCTGACTGGCTTGTGAATTAATTCCAGAACTGGTGCACTTTACAGATCAGACTGCTAAAACAAAATTACATTAATTTGGGCTTAATCTGTTGTCACATGTACCAATACCCAGAGGGTGCTATTTGTTCTGCCTTGTCATTACCGAGGAAATGAGCAGCACTTTCTATTATCATCAGTTCACTGCATTAAAAAACATTAAAAAAAAAAGATCATGCCTCATCTTCAGGGGACATTTAAACTATATTGACACCTTTACAATGTTAGATGCCTATAAACATTGCATATTTTTTTAAAGCATGTGTGTCATCTGTAAATGAAAGGCATATAATATTTCTATTGCACTCATGCACATCACATGTAAAGAGTTTGCTTTTAAAATCTAAACTACGAGATTTTAAGCTTTTGCTTTCAATCTCATTATTACATTAACAGCCATTAGAACAGAATTAAGAACTATTAGGAAATATTTCAATGGATTTGAAAGTCAGCAGATAGGAGCCAAACAATGAAAATTTCCACAAAGAAAACCTACCAAAATGAAAAAATAATAGAATCATAAAAATTTGTCAGGATGCTAGATATCACTTTAAATGGTGGCAGCTCTCATTAACTGAGATCTTGTAGAGTTTTACTGATTTTATCAGTGTATATGTAAGGTACTAGAGAGAGACTGAAAATGCACAAGAGAGCAGTGGTTTTTACGTTTTATTGTTCTCCCTGGAAGCTGTGAGCTTCCAAACCGTGACTTAAAGCTTCCTAATAATAAGCTTGTTGTTTCTAATTATCCTTTTCAGATTGGCTCTTGAGCAGCCTTAATGGAAGACAATTAAAGCAATTAAAGCAAATGTGTCTTTAATTCAATGTTAGAATGTATTTAAGGCACCTGGTAATATTTATAAAGGAGTTCAGACAACTGAACTCCTTTTTGTGTATCAAAACAAAATCCAAATTTGACTTCATGGCTTAAAAGCACTCAGTGTTTAAGTGAGTAGAGCTAAAGCAAGTGAACAATCTTGTGCATGGAGATGAATTTGCCATAGTTGTCTTGCATTCTAAACACACATATAAGCAGTGCACACCAACAGATCCTAAGGGCAAGGCTGTTCACATGTTCAACAGCTATTGAGCTTTTATATGGCCTTAAAGGAATTCTCTGTGGTCTTGCTTCTACAGAAAGCACTACAGTGCTACTGTCACTAGAGACAGTCAGTGCTTCTTGAGCATTTTTTTCATTGAAATTAATTTTCTCCAGTTTACCATATTTAGACCACTCTAGGCACAGTGCTTTGGTGCTACAGCTCTGTCACAGCAGAGTATGAAAAAAACACATTTCACATTCATACAGCTATAGAATCAGCCTCTTAAAATAATGTAGAGTGGATGGGACCTTTGGAGGTCATTCGGTCCAGCCCCTTTCTCACAGCAGACCTAAGTTCAGGTTGCTCATGGCCTCATCCAGCTGAGTTTTGAAAATATGCATGATAGAGATCCCACAACCTCTCTGGTAAAACAGTTCCAATCCAACCACCTTCGCTGTCAAAATTATTTTCCTTCCATCCAGTCTGCATCCATGGTTAGACTACAAGGATGCCATGGGAGAATCCATTAAGAGCCTTGCTAAAGTCATGCTAAAAGATTTTCACAGCTCTCTCCTCATCTACAGAGCTTTCACCTCACCAGAGAAAAAATGGCAGACTAAGTTAGGCATAATTTCTCTTGGTAAATCCATTGTGGCTACTCCTAGTCACATTGTCTTTCCTGTGACTGAAAATTACTACAAGAACAATTTTCTTACAATGCTCTTGGGGAACAAAGTGAGGCTGACTGTCCTGTAAGTACTTTGTATCATCTTTCTTGCCTGTACTGGAAAAAGAGTTTTGCATCTGCCTTTCTCCAGTCAATAGGGACCCTCCTTGATAATCATGACCTTCCAAAAACAACTGACTGCAGCCTCAGAATTGTAATGGCCACCTCCTTTGGCACCATTGAATACATGACATTTGGTCCCATTAGCTTGTACATCTCCGGTTTACTTAAGTGATCCCAAACTCAATCCTGCTCTACAGTGGGCAATAGCTCTTTCTTTCAAACTAAGCACAAACCTTGACAGCAAAGGTTGAGGCAAAGAGTGTCCTTTGCTACTAGGCTCTGTGTCTGATCTGATATTAGGCAAACACCTTCCTTGATCTTCCTATCAATGTTTTTGCAGAAGCCCTTCTCACTGTCTTCACATTTTTCACTGGTTTTAATTCTAGATGATCTATGGCATTTTCTAATTCTACACTGCCTACTCAGTTAATGTGTTCACATTAGAGACAACCTATTCTCACTTCCCCTATCCATACACTTCTAGTGCTTGATCTCACTGAGGAGGTCCCCTTTAGGCCAAACTGGCCTCTTGCCATAACTCCTCATTTTCTTGCACACCAGAGCTTACTTTACAAGCAAACTTTGTGGTCTCAGTTTGCAGTGCTGATACTTCAGTTACCATAGTGTTTAGGATGTGACTAGTAGAAGAACATTTTGCTGCTTTGTGTTACAGCTCCAATATATGGCTGATAGATTAGGACTGTAAAGTGTTGTAGAACCAATAAGCCTGAAACTGCTTACAAGGAGAAGCTCTGAAACTCTCTGTTTAAAGAAATAGTGCCTGTGATAGAGAGGATCTGCTTCAAGAGGCCCACTCCCTCAGAGAAGGAACAGCCTTCCTTCTGTAGCTGTGCAAGCCTGAAACAACAGGGTGAAACACAGGTACACAAATAACCCACATCCAAACCATCAAATATAGCTTTCGCTGCAAACTATTTTGCAGGCAAGAATGAGTGATGAAAACACATGGCCTGTTTTCATGAAATGATTTCAAAGTAACTCAGAGAAGTATTCTGCTGGCTCCACTGTTTTTCTGGTCCACAGCTACCTAATTTCTAGTTTGGTAGCAAAATCACTGTATTAACAGAGTTCAGTGCCATGTATATGTAGGTTCCTCTTTTACATGAAGTTTTTAGAGTGGATACTAGTAAAGAATGAATGCATTCCAGTTGCCAGCAGAGAAATTACTTAGCAGTTGTTCTCATGGGATCACTCATTTTAACTCATCTATTCAAATGTCTTTGGTGCTGGGAAAACTGGACAAAGCAAGGGGCAATATTTCTCTGCTCTGACACTAGTATTCCCCCCTGCTGAGGCATTCCTCTGATGTCATTTCAGGGCAAAAACTGGGCAGAATTTCAGTGGAAATGAGGATGTCAATGGGAACCTCAGTGGACAAAGAACACCAGATGACTCACCTTCCTGCCTCAAACTTCACCTCTAACCAAAAGAGAATGAACTAGGCTATGAATTAGGATATTGCAGCATCAGCAACAGGAGCAGTTAAAAGTAATTATATTGAAGTCATTAAATAAAAATGAAACTTGTTACTTAATTTGAAATAATAGCACTCCTCAGAATAGCTGAAGTTACTAGATAATGCAATCTTTTGCAGGCTGAAAATCTACAGCAACATTTTGTCGCTTGCTCCAAGCCAGTGAATACATGTGTAATAAAAATGGTGTGTATGTATACAAACAGAAAATGCAGCTGACACTGAGAAGCAAAGTAGTAAGCTATGACTGATGAGCAGGAAAATTCAGTTTTATACAAGGTAATATTCTATTATCAGTCATGTCCACTAATGCTCTTGCTAGTAAAATGAAATAAGAACTTTAAAAATACAAATATACTAAGCTTACCTGTGTTTTGTCATCTTCAGGTCATGGCAAAAATGGTTGAGAAACCTTGCATAGAATAAGTGCATAACTGCATGCTCCTTTCCTCCAACGTACAAATCCACAGGCAACCAGTAGTCTGCTAGGTCATTATTAAAGGGCCTGAAAAAACACAGTTACAGTTACAGAAAACATGGAAACAAAAAATCAGCTCTACTAAAGTATCTTATTATAACTGACTATACACAAGGGGTCAGTCTCTTTTTGGTTATGCCCAGTAACAGGACAAGGAATAGTGGGCATAAGCTAGAACAAAGAAAGTTCCACCTCAGCACGAGGAGAGACTTCTTTATTGTGAGGGTGAAGGAGCACTGGAGCAGGCAGCACAGAGGTTGTGCAGTCTCCTTCTGTGAAGACTTTCAAAACCTGCTTGGATGTGTTCTTGTGTGGCCTGTCCTGGGTGATGCTGCTTTGGCAGGGGGGTTGGACCACATGATCTCTACAGGCCCCTTCTAAGCCCTAACATCCTATGATTCTATGACACCACTATTTACTGAGAGCTATACATTTTATTTTTATTTTTATTTTATTTTGCTATCAGATGACTTTCACCTTTAAGAAGTGACATACTCCTCAAATTACAGAGTAAATTTTAATTGCCTCTGAAAATCAGATTCACACAAATATTATTTTCATATGTTTTAGGGAAGCAACTAAGATTTCACATCTCATTGACCCATGAAAATATTTGCTTGCGCTGTAAACATTTTTTTCATAAATACACTGTATCTAGCCTTTATTTTTTTTGTATTTATCAACTTCTACATACAAATAAAGACAACAGACAAGCCCACTGAAAATATTTGATTTTACTCTAATTGGAGGTCTGCATTGTTGCCATTAGGGGGCAGTGAAGAGTTTACTATAAGACCGCAAAAATTTTGAAGTCATGGGTTATGATACCTCAACTAAACGATGCCCTATGAATTTACAGTAAACTTGTCATCTAGAGCATATTAACTATGTTATTGGAGGTCACTTGCACTGTTTCCTAGAATTTCTTACTGCTTCATTAAATGCTGTTATGTCTCCTGTAATGTGCTTCTGCCTTCAAAATAACATTTGTATATATGTTCTTTAACGCATGCTTTATGGCCCCATTCTACAAAAAACATTTACTTGTTTTGTCAGATTGATAATTCTATCCGAAATTCTTGTAATAGCATGACTTTTTTGTCACAGATGGACCCAGAAACAAATTTTAATATATATTAAAATGGATGTAGTGATCTAGTGCAGAAGTCCAGAAAATGTAATTTCAATATAAAACAGATCCAGGTACACAAAGCTATTTACTTGGACAGCTGGATGTTATATCTGACTATTCCATGTTCACCTCGTGGAAAAGGTCTTCTTGTCTTGTCCATGCACAAAAAATATTTGAAATTGTAAGTATTTTAAACTCTAACTGGAGAGGAAGCATTTATTTAATAATAAATTCACAGTAACACTAGAAAGTAATTAAAATTAACGTGAAATAAATGTTTACAGAAGGTATTTCTTTAGTTTAACTAAACTGGTGCTGCTGACATATATATATATATATATATACACACATATAAAATAATTGGCCCTGTTATACTAAAATGCTTGGTACATACTGAGACACTGCTCTGGACAGCAAACAAACAAACAAATAAGTAAATCCCCAAAGAGATCTAAATGTTACATTAATATCTAAAAAAATGCAATTCCTATCTTCCTCAGAATACATTGTAAAGCTGTTTCACTAACTTCTTTGGAAAAAAATGTGATCAGCAGTGCAACCACAGGCCAACCATGAAGCAGAAAAACAGCTAAATAACTCCATCTATCTTCCCACACTCTCCGTATTGCAGCCACTAATATCCAGCACATGAAAAATCTCCTTTCATTAATTATGTATACAGTCAAAGAGCCAACACAGCAGGAGCTTTTTGCAATGCCACATTACTTTATGTCTTTGGGGAAGCAGCAAGAGCTACCAGCATTCAAAGGGAGAGAGACGGAGGTGCCATTCTTGGCAGCTGGATGTTACACTGGCCTATTCCTCTTCTAACCAGTGGAAAAGCACAAAGCACTGTCTGTCCACACACTGAAATACTCAGTCAGGGAGGGCACACTACGTGCGACTTACCACAGTCTCAGAGAAAGTCATGGTAAGCTGTCATTCTTGATGGCATGCTCCACGAAGGAGCTCCACTTCAGCTCCTTGGCTGAACATCTCTGTGCCCTGCCCCATGATGCCCTTTCATGCCAACCTTTGCCCCTTGCCTCATGTCTCCTGTGCTTACACAGCTGTGTACACATCCTGCTCTTGCAGATCTTCTGGCAAGGGAGCAACCAAGTGGCACATTTTCAGAGCAATTCCTAGTCTACGCTGCACGCTCAGGCTAAAGAGCAGAGAGAAAATCAGGGCAGCCCTGGGGTTTATGAGTCCTTCTGTAAAGGCAGTTAGAATGTGGAAGCACTGGAGTGTCTGGTCTTGCCCTTCCCTTCTGTTCTGTGAAGGGGAATGGCCCACCTGACAGCCCTGCACCTGCAGCCCTCACCTCTCTGCGTTGTGAGGGTCCGTGTACCTCAGGTAGTACCAAGCAGAATCAACAAATGTATCCATGGTATCGACTTCCCGACGTGCTGCTCCTTTACACCTGAGCAAGAGAGAAGGTCAAAAGCTGTTTTTAAGTAAGTGACAAGCTTGGAAAAAAACCAGCCATGTACAAACAGAGTGGTCATGAAGACAATTCTGTTGAAAACTGAACAGGTATGAAGAATCTGAAGAGTGGGATGTTCAGGAGCACAACACAAGGAACAGGGCCTGCTCTCCTGCCCTCTCCCTTCGAAACCAAACAAAATGCAAACCAAAAAAGAAGCCTGAACAGCTCCAACATATAGAGGAACAAAGAAAGACAGCACAACACCAGCCAGCCTGCTCCATTGCACATTCCTCGAAATTTTTAGACTTGCCACTTTAAAAGAAACAAAGCAAGTCTTAAAGCACAGGCAAACAGGTGGTTGCCTCTGATTCTCTGTACAAAACGTCTTTGCAGATTTCATTTATCTAGAAAAAAACGAACTTTGCTTAATTTCAGCTTTCAGCTTCGCTACTGAGATGTAGCAAATCTCTTCTAGACCTTGTAGCACAATTTTGTTTTGTGATTACTTGTTCTGGTTTCAGCTTCCTAGGAGCTGGTTTAGCACTGCATTTTGGATTTAATATGAGAACGACAGAGATAACACACTGATGTTTTAGTTGTTGCTAAGCAGTGCTGACACTAGTCAAGGACTTTGCAGCTTCTCATGCCCTGCCACTGAGAAGCTGGGACAGCCAAGGCAGTTGACCCAAACTGTCCAAAGGGATATTCCATGCCATGGGACATCATGCTCAGTATTAAAACTGGAGGGGCTGCCCAGGGGGGCACCGTAGCTCAGGAAATAGCATGGTGCCAGTTGGCAGATGGTATTGAGCAGTGTCTCACTTGTTTTGCTTATTATTATTATTGTTGTTGTTGTTATTAATATTGTCGTTGTTGTTGTTGCTGTTATTCAGAACAATAATCATAGTTGTCTTTTTCTGCTCCATTAAACTTTATCTCAACCCACAAGTTTTATCTTTTTTTTTTCCTATTCTCTCCCCAGCCTGACTGGGGGGGTGTGAGCAAACAGCTGTGTGGTTGTTTTAGTTTCCTGTTTTGTTAAAGCATAACACTACTGCAAATCATTTTTGCTAGGACTTATACTGGCAGCCCTGAGAAACGATTTCGAAACAAATTTTAGAAGCTCAGGTCACTTTCTGCTAGTTCATCCCTAAATATAACCTACTTGTTTGTAGAAGCCAATAATCACATTTCATAAACTTCTACCTGTTGTAAATGATCCCTCTTTAAAACTCCTACTGTTAAAACAAAGGGATTATTCTAATTTAAATAAAATTTTGCAACCTGTGACAAACTTGAACATAAACACCACTGACTACATATAACAAATGTATGCAATCTATAAATGTGTGTAACTCTACATGTATGTATTTGTGTAATAAATATACATAATAAATGGACACTGGCTATTCAACATTTTCCGACTGTGTATTTAGTCTGTGATCAGGCTTGATAACTCAGATGAAACATGTATCTGCCTGTCTGCCTTGTATTTCAGCTAGGCTTGCCGAGGCAAGTTTAGGAGAGTATCACCAATTAGCATTTTCCTTCTTTCTATCTCTGCTCCAGGTCCTTCTCTACCAGCAAGATTTTCTTTCAAAAGAAATAACAAGGTAAAGAAATTTTACTTCTAACTGCTTTTTGGTATAGAATAACCATTTTATTAAATTGTGTATACACAGAGACCTGACCAATGTAAAATAATATTGTATTATGTTGAATCAGAATGGCTTTTCAGTCAAAAGCAAGAACACTTCACAGTCATCGACCCATAATTACATCTGCTTCATGCTTTGAATGCTGCCTGTACTCTGAATGAATATGGCTCACTAAGACACAGCATGGGTATTGCTGAAAATGTATACAACAGGCACAGTTCTGGAATCTCGTTAGACAATCTTCAGGCAAACAACACAATTACCTGGACTTGTATAACAATAGCTTGGGCATTTCCTCCTATTTATGACTGCTTACATTACTGTCACTCAAGCACTCACAGACTTTTATATCTTGGATATCTTTTATATCTTTCCATCTTGCTTTCCCTATTAATTCTATAGCTACTAAATATATCTAATGGAAAAGAACTGTTACCAGAGAGAAGGACTAAAGGAAGGGCTGATATAATTTCTCAGAGTAAGGAAAACCCAGGACTGCACACACAAAGGCAATAGTTCAAAGGGTTTAAAACTGTAGCAGGCATAAGAATGGGCAGCCACTGAAGACCGCTGTCAAATCTGTGAGAATTAAAAAGACAAATAAAGGTGTGATTAAGAAAAAATTAATTTAATTTCAGCAAAATGCCCCTCTTTAGGCTAAGAAACTAATTCTGTACAACTTTATTTCTGACTAAACAAATGTTTGATTAACTTTTAAGTGGGGAAATAATAATAATAACAGAAATGATAGCAGTAGCCAAAATAACTATCCAGAATCCATAAGGAATTCCTATACCAAAAGTACCTTGTGTCCTGGTAGACAACAAAACAGTTTTTGAATTAAGTTCAGGAAGAAGCCAGGAGTGAAGCCAGTGACTTCCAGTAACATTAGGAAAATTCTTCAGTTTAAATTAGGAACTGAAGTCCAAGGCACTTCTAGGGATTTTACTAAACCTGTGGATCTCATTTAGTAAGGCTTCTCTGAAAGAGTGACCCTTAAAAATAGACTAACTATATGTAATTTAAATAGGCATATACCTGAGAAGAAATTTCTGTGAAGAAACATGGAAGTAAATATGTGTTTTACATAAAATACATGTTACCAACAAAGGTCAAAAGACATGCTCCTAGAGAACCACAGAACTGCTGTGCATAAGCTATCTCATTAGAAATGGAAACCACAATGATATTCTACCCTGCAAATATTAAAATACAGTGAGATGCTATGAAGCTGCTGATTATCAGTAAGAGCCCTAGTGCCATTTATATGTCTAATTCCCCTGCCTAGCAGCATGATAACACACTTCTCATTGGGCCAGTATGCTAGCAGCAGCACTCATGCTCTACTAGTTCTCCTGCAGAACCTGTATGCAAACTCCAGAGTGCAGAGTATCAAAGCAGCTCTCAGAATTTTCGACTGGTTTTTATGATGTATCTCTCTTAGTTAATTTAGGTTGGTTTATTTCTTCAGCATCTGGACTACAAACAATAAAGATTGCAACACTGACAAGATACATAATACTTGCCATCTCCTACATGAATTACATGCTGTCATCTCTAAAATACAGTGAATGTGATTCTTCCTGATAAAGAACTACGCAGCTGAGGAAAAACTTTATTGTTGGACTATTGCTAAGAAAATGAACACGATGTTAGTTTCCTTAACAAAAGGAAATAATTCAATAATCATTATAAGCCTTATATGAACTCTGCTTGTGGGAGATAATGAAAATTCTTGTAGTAAATGAAGTGAGAAATACTATTAAGAAATGGAGGGCAGGGAGACAATGCTTCACTTTTCCCTTTTTTCTTTTCTCCAACTTAAAAACAGCCAGCTTTGCTTCAGCTTGCTTATGAAGAAATAGCAGTGGGTGTCTGTGATGCAAGAAAGGAGTTTTACAGGCTGTATAAGAAAAAAAACCCCTATGCTGGGTCAGATTAAACATCATTCTAGAGCAGTATCCTGGCTCAGACTGGTCAGATGTCAACACTTAAGGAAAGACACAAGCAACAGGCAGGTACATAGCATTTTCTCCCAGTCTCCAGCAAATGGAGCAATGGCTTACCTTGGACAGGAACAGTTCACCCATTCTGAAGCAGTTTCTAAAGGTGAGGCTCCCTTTCCTGTGAAGGTGGTTACACTGGGCAACACCACAGGTAAGTCTTCATAAGGCACAGGGACAGTACCACAGTTCTGGCAGTGAATGATAGGAATAGGTGTTCCCCAGTACCGCTGTCGAGATATTAACCAGTCTCTTAATTTGTCACTCGTTAGGTATCCACCTATTCCTTTATTTTTGGCCTTCTGGGTAATAGCTTCTAAAGCCTCCTGTCGAGTCATGCCCGTGATCTGATTTAAAAACAAGAGCAGAGCAGAAGAAAGAAAAATGTACATTTGCTGCCAGAGAAAATGCAAAGACAAAAGAAGTAAAAAATGCAATTACTGAGAGTCAAATTTTATAAGCCTCACATTCATTTTCCCCTTCCTGCTTCTTAACAACTTTCTATCCAAGACACTATTCATATACCAGTTACTTGATTCATTTAAACCCTCTTAATCAAAGGGTAATGTTCTTGATGGCTTGGTTAAAACAAAGTTGAGGAAGAGCCCTGAAGACCTTCAGCCTTTACTGGCAGATATTTGCATTTACTGATGATATTTTAACCAACTGCCATATGCTGAAATTTCCAGAATATCACCAATGCAGTCCAGAGACTGATGAAAAATGGCTGGAGAAGCAGCTTTCTTTATTCTGTATTAGTTTGATGTTTTTCTACTCTTGCTTTTCTTAACCACTTAGATCCCACCTGCCATATAACATAATAGGAGCTTTGTATCTGCTATCAAACGCAGTTTTTCAAGATATGTAACACCATCATGTGTGATATTTAAATCTAAGATTTCTGTGTTTTTTCTGGCAGATATGTTACCTGAAAGGCTCATGTCACGTTGCAATGAGTATGTTGTATTGAGATTACAAAACAAGAATATACTTTTAACATAAGATCTGTTACTCAGTTTTCATTATAAAACTCAGAAACCTAGACCAATACTGCAGCTTCTTTCCTTGAACAAAAGAAAAAAAAGTCATTGCTACAGAAGAGCCAACATATTTCATCACTGATTTTTTCCTAGAAATTTGGTAGCATAAGCCTGGTTTGATTCTTTAAAAATAATTTTTAAAAGGGCATCTAACCATACAAATTACTTGACACTCTTGAGGAAACAGATTTAGTTTGCATTGTTATTGTAAGCTGGAGAGAACTCCATATTGTATACTCACTTCCCCAGAATTAATGACTTTTTCCGAACCATTTGGCAATTTTTCAGTAACTTCAGTAAAAGATATGCCCAGATTCTTAGCTACTGCAGCATCTTCTGCACTTGTACTGGGTATTCCTGGGGGGAAGGAGGGAGGTGGAGAGGAACAGAAAAAAAATGCTGTAGTTCTGAAATTGGCTAACAGGAGTATCAATCATCAATTTGAGGATAAAACATTTCATTTCTATGACACTCTCTTTATAATGAATTACGTTTGCCCAAAGGTGTTTACAAATCTAGGAAAAATAAAAATTACTTTCATGAAATTAATTTCAAGCAGAAATAATTGCAAACGTAATTTCTCAATTTCTCTGTAATACAGGTATAAAACAATGTCCCAGCACAGAAAAGCCTGAAAATTAAAATGCTCAGAAAAAGCTTAGAAGTAAAGCTACACAATAAATAATAAAATTCCCAATACAATTATATTATCTAAATATAATATATTTAAATAATGACAATTTAAATTCTATTTGCTAAGTTAAGAAGCAAAATACTAAAATACTAGACAGCCTAAACAGTCCTCTTGTTTCAACAGTAAATTTAATGTCTTTTGAATTCCATAGATAATTAAAATGTACCTCAACACAACAGTTTCTGGCATTACTATGCCTTAAATTTATTATGAAAGACATGAATTGTTTATAGTCTCAGGAAAACAAAATAGCATACATTTTTATATTTGGAATATAATGATTGAGTCCCCTTCCTGCTGCTAAGTCAGATATTAAAGGCATAATATTTAAGGCCCCTGATGCTACCTTTCCTTCTGCATCTTATTGTTTGGGCCAGTCATACATCTTGAATACAAGTTCCTCTCCCAAGTAATGTAAACTTCTTTTTATTATAATAATTTACCAGCATCATAAAATGACACATTATCTTTAAGTATTTCTTACTCATAATGATAGATGACATCTTCTCTCTGATTTTGCTGCATGTATTTTGAAAGATACCTTGTTTTTTCTTTGAAGGACTACCTTACAGGAAGAGTTAAGACATAACTTAAATATCAAATGTATTCTGAAATAACACTGACATAACATCTTTCTGTGTATTTTTTCCTTTCAGTGATAGTTCATTTAATATTTTTAACAATCTGTCACAATTGTTGTCATCTTAAAAGGGAAAAAAAACTAATTTCAACAAGTCAATGTCAACATTAGATTGGTGAAAACTGCAAACAAAACCTCTCAAAATATTGCTGAGCACATTAGAATTATTAACATACAAGCTACTTCATTTAAAACTAATTTAACAACGATCTATGTTCAGGTAACAAAATGCCTGCTCTACATTAACTCTGTCAATATAGAGAAGTTTGGAAGCAGGCAACTAAAAAGAAAAGCAAGCAGAACTGCCCTGTGACAAGTGACTCCTTAACTAGCAAAATACAGAATCCTTACTTTACCATTCCAGCAGATGCACACTCTTGCCATTTCAAGGTCCTACTACAGACTGATTTATGTATCTTAATTTGTCAGAGAGCAACAGGTGGCTTCGCAATATGCTCCATGGAAAAAAAAAAAATTGGGCCCCGCTTTTTGGTCTTCCTTCTTTTGAAAAGATGCTGCTATTAATGAACATTTGCAAAGCTCACCAGCTGTCATCCAGAACTTCCCAGGGAGACCTGGGCTGTTTCCAACAGACAGAAGGACAAGGTACATGCCAGTGAGCAAGCTGGAAGCTTTTAATGAAAAATACAATTAGGTATCTCAATTATTTGACTTCTCTTACATGAGCAGAGGTTCTGCTTCTCAAAAGCAAATTCATTCCTAGAGTGTAAGATGCAAGACTACTGTAAGGAAGGTACAGAGTCCAAATGAGTAATTTCTATCAGCTCTGTGAAGGTCATCCAAGACCATTTGCAGTGTCAGATGGTTTTACTCAGTCCAGTTGTTGTGAAGGAACAGCCAACATTGGCAGTGGTGTAAAGAAGAAAGGAGTGGTTCCAGGGAAGGAAAGAAGTACCAGTTACAGGGAGCTGACACACGGAACTTAAAAGATGTAGTGGGCAGGGGGAAGAAGAGATAAAGAATATTTCCTATGAGTGCTGGCACAGATTATTGTCTACTCATTGCAGACAAAATGAGGACACAGCAAAACACAACAATAAACACAAAGCTTGGTGGCTGCTACTGATGAAGATACACTTTGCAGATAAAAACGGACCCAATTTTTTAAAGTTAGTATTATTTCTAATTTTACTTAGAAGGACAGACATATCTGTCCACATGTACTGACTGCCTAACATAAGGGGCAAGGCTCCCTTATAAAGGAAAACAATAAGACAAGTTGCTTCATAGAATAACTTTGGGAACAGAAGACCACTCCAGGCAATCAAGAGTATCCTCTAGTGATGCCCTTCCCCCTCTGTTTAGGGATGCTCAAATTTAAATTGGGTGCCTACATTTTGAAATTATGGGAAAACTCCCTTTACAGTAAGGATCCAAGATAACTACTCAAGATTACTTAAACAGAATTATTCCATTTATTTTACTGATCTCAAGACAAACATTATCATTTAAAAGTAAAATTTTGAAGTTTGATATATTTCCTGTCTGAATGAAATATTTCTGTACAAGGATGCAAACAATTTATGTAAACATAAGCCAAAAACCAAGGTAAAAATTCTGGCTGTTTGCAAAATGTTTATGTCAAGCAATGGTACAGTTATATTTTGACTAAGGATGGCAAGAGACAGCCAAATAAACATGCACTGTAAGTAGTCAATCCTCTTAAGATCTGCAGATACTCAAATTTAGCTCATGAAATGTACTACTTCTGTGGTATTTCCATTAAAAATTATCATCTTGTAAATCTCTCCCCCAGACAGATTCCACATAACTAATTCTCCTTTCCTTATTTACTTATGAAGAACAGTAGTGAAGAAAAGGATTCCAAAGCCCAGAAGAAAGGACTGTTCAAAGATGTATGTTCAAAGATGTTCAAAGATGCAACAGTATCTGGTGCTCCAACAAAGCAATTGAAAACTACTCTGTTTCACTTACACATTAAATGTCACATACCTATTTTTGTGTCAAGATAATTCTCAAAATTTGTTTTTGCTGAGATAACTAGAGGAATCTCCTGATTGGTAAGTAAATTCACAGCTGTCACTGAAGTAAGCGAGTCTGAAAACAAATACAATGATCATGATAAGTAACATATGATAGGAAATACACTAAGAGGTATTCTTTACTATTAAACATTCTTTACTATCAAAACTCAGTTTACCTTAAAAATGCATACAATTTAAATAAGCATCCTGTTTAAACATAAAAGAATATTAAAAGTCTAATCACATTTCTAGAAAGCTCAGATGGGTAAAATCTCCAGTAAGTCTGTCTAATAAAATTATCATTATTAGACAATATAACATCTGAATTAAAACAGAATAAGATTTGGGCAATAATTAAACATAGCGAGTCCCTGGACACTATTTGTGTGTTTCGGAGTTGTACAAATTTGCCCTAAGTCTTGAATTATATACTATCAGACATTACAAATTTAAGAAAAATAGCCCAGTTATTCAGATGAAACTGCAGAGCATACATACTGCACTTATAACTTGCTTTCTCACAGAATAACTACAAAGTATGTGAAACATTGACTGGTGTAAGAAAAAAGAAACCTTAATAACCAATCCATTTCCAGAGTATTAATATTTATATTACAGATGAGGGACCTAATGTCTACAGAGACAGGGAAGGAGAAGAGGAATGCTTAAAGGGTGATAAACTGAAATTGATTTTTGAAGTGTCGCTTTGGTGGCTCAGTATGAAGCAAATCAAACCTTATTACTTCAAGTTTCGTCAATTCAAACACCACACCTCAATTTGGACCCAACACTTCAGTGCCTTTAAGCTAATGATAATTAAAATAATGACATAATTAAAATAATAAAATAATTAAAATAAAATGCAGCTTGCGAAGAGCTGCTTTTCACCTATCTTCACAGAGATGCTGAGCAAGTCAATCTTGCTTTGTGATGGACAAATTCTACTTGAAATAAAATAACAGTATTTTAGAGAATAGGGACACTATATGTCATCAGTCTTGCTAACACAAATATGTATTCTTGATAAAATTTCTCATGTTCAATCCTCTGCACACAGATTTTCTCCTGCTTAAAAAATTTACAAAAGGAATAATTTGACTCATTAAAAGCAACTAAGCAAAAAGCCTCAAGAACAGTATGCTGAGTGGGTAGGACAGTCTGCTTTTAAAAATAACTTCTTTCTTCCACCCAGCAATAATTTTTATGCTGGAGGCCAAAATAATACTGCCAGTTTATGAAGGCACACTTTATTTTGTTCATTTGCTCACACCCTTAATGTAACAGCCATAAAGAGATGGGATTACAAGCACAAATATAGAAGAATGTATGCACTATAATGAGATACTGATCAATTTAAAGATCAGATCTTTATCTCAAGTCTTTCACACTGACTAAACTAGAAGACCTACTAGATATTAAATTAACATAAATTTTGCTTGGCTAAAAGAAATCTAAATTTGAAAACCTGTTGCTTACTTCTATTTAAATACTAATAGCCTAAAATACAGAGCTGTATGCCAAGAGTAAAAACTATTACACTTTTAAGTTACTTTGCCATGCAACATCTTTTTTTTCCTCTCCTACAAAACATAAAAACATAATGTCCTCCTAATTATTTAAATGAGTACACAGTGAAAAAATGGGGTTTCAAGTCTATTCTTGTAACTTTTCTACTGAAAAGAAAATAAAATTTTAGTGTCAGTATTTATTATTTTTTTTAAATCTTGGTTAATGCAAAAATATGGTCTATTCAATAGTCACCAGTATCAGCCAATTTCAACTAAAGAATGCAAGTAAGTATATTTACAAGTAGCAGGAGTACACAACACTAGCTGAGTTATGATTCTGTGACTGTGTTCACTTTAAAGCCTCTTTTTCAAAGTCTTACTGCTGCCATTATTTTGGATTAAAGTTTTTTAAATTTAGCTCAACCAAAAGGTGAAGTTTATTGCTCTGATATGGCTTTATTAAGGTTATAGGAATGAAGCCCTCAAAAAAACCCATAAGAATTTCCCACACGATTCCTACTTCGCTGCTGTTAAAATCATATGTTATATTGATATGTTATATGCATATGTTATATGGATAATGAAGCCACATGTTTACCAGTGAGGAAAAATGAAAATACTGTACACCAGCCTGAAGTAGAGACAAAAAGTAAACTTTGTATTTACTCCTATAATCTTCATGTTTTCCAAACAACAAAAGAATAACAGGCCAGGGATGTTAAATAATGGCAGAATTGATGTTGGGAGCCTTGAGGAAACCAATCGACCCCAATTAAAGAATTAGCTCTTATTTTATCCTTTGTACCAGTCAGGACATGGCATGGGGCTACTCTGAATTTACTCCATTAGAAACGTTTATTAACTGTGGATCTGCACAGCAGAGTATTATTTTGCTGTCTCTCAATGATCTGCTTTGCTAATGATCTCTTGCCCTCTTTATATTCCCTATGGCACAAAGAGATCAATGTTGGTGCAGGAGTGGGTTCTGCTGTCTTTGTGCTAAAGACAAATTACCACATAGCCACAAGATTTTCCAGTGGGCTGAAATAGCCAGTATTGGACTATTCACTTCTGGTACATGAGGGAACTAGAATCTGTTCCATTGTTTTTATATAGGATGAAGTTTTGAAGACATTATAAAATGAAGAATCCTAACAGAGCTGCTGTTCATGTCTCTGAAGGCAGGACAGGCTTGATGTGACACTGTTTGACATACAGACACAAAGAATCAAAAGAACCTCTTCCCTCTCAACAGGAACAGCTCATGCTCAGATTAACACTGCTGATTCTAAAATTCTCTAAAATTATGATGTTTCTCAAATAGGCGACAGTACGAGGAAAGTATCACCTTTCCCTGGGATTAATTCCCTCTGAAAGACTTCCTTAAGACTGCTGTTCCCATGCAGCAGTCTGTGAGTTGGTAAGATATATAAATGGGAAGCTCCATAAATGGCTTCAGGAGTGTAAGTGTAAGCTGCTAGCTTCTCTTCTGTTACTTTACCATTAACCTGAAAAAGAGCAGAGAATATCTATGGTGAATTTATTTGTTTCTCCCCTGGAAGGCTGTGGTTTTTCCTTCCTTTTAATGCAACTTACAAATATACATTACCCTGTAGAAATTTTGAATATCAAAACCAGAAGCATTCCCACAACAGGGAGTTTCCAGAATCAAATTTTGACAAAAATTACTTTTAAGACTTTGAGAAAGTTGCTTCACAACCTTGCTGAAGCTTATACAAATATATTTAATACTTATATTTAAAAAATCATATGTAATATTACATTGTGCTACTGAGATAGAGGTAATCCCTTGTAAAGTAACCTGGAATCCTCCTATTCCCTTTTAATATTCATGTCCTGTTTCCAAGAAACAGAAATGAGATGTTACCTCTGAAATCTAAATTGAATTTAAGATTTTCTCAGCTACCACGCTTTCAACCGTATCTCTCTGATTAAGTCAATGCTGCAATTTACATATAGGAATAAAATAATAAAAACTGGCACAGTATTAAAACAACTGGACATAAAATGACAGTAATAAATCCTGAAGACTGTTTAAAAATTATCATCTAGAACTATCAGTGGACTCTGTGTTTTAGGTCAATTAACTGTGGAGTGTATGGAGGTCTTAGAAGGAGACTTTTTAAAAAGAGGTATTGATATACATTTTCAGAAACAATTGAAAAAAACAGCTTAAATGCAAAAATGTACTTTCTAGCATTGTGCAATTCAGGAGTACTAAGAAAGTTTAAACTGTTTTAATCTGAGGTGCCCAAAATTCAGTATTTTAAAATAAGAAGTCACTTTTAAAATGTTACTCCAGAGGAAATGAGAACAATAAAGCTTTGAAGCCCAAGGGCTGAAATTCCATCAGTCTCTGAAAATCTTTTGTCACTATCAGATTCAAAAGCATTTTGCATCTCTTCTGAAGGACTTCAGATCTTTCCAATTTTCTCTATATAATTATAATTCTCTTAAGGTTTCTCTTTCTTTGCTCTCCTTTCTTTCTATCCAGACTTCTCTGTAGCTCCATTACTACCTAACTGTCTGGTTTTCATTATTTTAATTACTGTACTTAAAAGAAAACATGGACAAACATCAGTAAAGTGGCTTGTCTGAGGTTAGGTTGGGTCTGACAGAGAAGGCACTGTGCAGAGCAGAGCCGAAGTCCTGATAGATCCCAGCTGACTTATGCAATGCCATTTACTCTTAGAACTGTTCCCCTGAATGTCCTGGCTTTCAGGAATGCTTAGTAGCTGGTATGTATTTTGGCACAAATACACACAGTCAATTTGCATCTAATGTTGCACTTGAACATACAAACCCTTTCTTGAAGAGGACAGCATGGCATTATCTCTTCAACCTACAAGTGGTATTCCTCAGGACCTGTGCTGGTCTGGGCACAAACATCTAATCATCTCTTATAGGTTTCAGGCTTTTCAGATCTGAAAATCCATCCCCATCCTGCATTTCAGGGGTTCTGGTTATCCCAGCCAAGATAGCAGCATTGCTATTTCTGACTTACCTTTAGTGAGAAGTCAAAAAAGCATCCAACACAGTCACCTATCCAATTTGCTTGCATTTCTTTTATACCATACCACTCAGGGAGATCAGATAACGCATCGAACATGGCCTGATGCAATAAAAGAAAGAATTGGAACATTCAGCTTTTGTAATCATACAAACTAAGACTTATAACTTACAGCAAAATGGTGAGGTGCTGGTCAAAACAAAGGAAGAGATGTTTTTATATTGCTGATGCCCCAAATACATCTCTTTGAAAATAAAATTAATATGGTGCAAGCCACAGGTACGGTATCTCTAACAAAGGTCCTACTGTTATTAAATGAGGCCTTATTCTGAATGGACTAAAACACAGAACAAAACCCTTAGATGAAAACAAACATGGAAAATATTCCCCATGGGTGTAAATTATAGGAAATGTAAGTGACCTAATGAGCTGACAAGACTACTGACACGTAAGATATGTCCTTGAAGGTATAAAGGCTGCATTTTGTCAGTTTTTCTAGACAGTAGCCTGGAGATAGCAGTCAGACAAAAGACATTTTGTCAGTCAGACAAAAGACATTTTCATGTCCTAAAATTTTGAAACCCTGACTTAAAATGGCAAAACATAGTTCTAGCTGCCTATCTATTTTTCATATTTCATATTGCTATATTACCAAGCACAATAGGCTGTAAAATTGAGTGGGGATCTTTAGGTGATATCATTCTGTAAAAAAATCCTAGAACCAAATCATAGCAATAGGGGTCTATATTGAACTAAAAAAATATATAGCACTATAATAATATAATAAAAGTATAATATGTTATGCAGCAGAGAAGAAATTAAGTGTTGGTTCCTTCATTAGCCATGATGTCCAACAGTCAACCTATAACATCCATGTATATTTCTACACAGCAAGAGATATACCCATATATTTATATATTTTCTGATGTGTGCCAGAGAAGCATAAGACTATTCCAAGTCAAATAAAATTTGCCTAAAGCAATTTGAACAGTATGTCTGTAATAAAAAAATATACAAAAAGTAAAGGAGAAGACATACGAAGGCATGGATAACTCAAAGCTCATCTCATTTATCACTTCATAATATTTCACACTTGTATGAATACTCCATGACTGTCCAAAATCTTTACTTTGGCAAAAGTACAGTCAGAGGCATAATTCACTGTGACAGATGGTGGATGTGCTGAACAATTACAGTTAAAATCTAAGAATAAGGCAACATGTTGAATAATTTTTCCTTCAGCTGTGACTCCCAACATAAAATGTGCAATCTACTTATTACCTCATTAATTGCTAACAACCTGCAAGGATGGACTGTAGCTATCAGGTGCTGCTCAAATGAGATAGTGGGTAATTAGATAATTAGTCAATATACATCTCACTCTTTTTCAGCGGCTGTGTTTTAACTACATTTTAAAATATTTTCAGAGTGAGATGCATAAAAGATACTATAAGGATTCTTTGTAAGTACTGCCACTGTGTATCTATCATTCAAAATACAACACAGGGCATGTCCTTTATAAATCATAATATTATACCACAACTTGGGATTACTATTGCTTTCTAAATCCTTATGAGTTAAATTAATTTTCTGATTAAATAAACGAATGGTAAAGTTTTGGAAGCTTTTAAACCATATTGTGAATTTAATCAGTTGTAGCTCACAATTGCAATTACACTATATCAGAGAATTGCAAATTCTCATTATTCTCATTAATTTTAGTGTTTCAGAGACTACTGAGCTTTATCTGCCACGAATAATCTACGTACTACATATATAAAACTACAGAACAATAACAAACAAGTGGAGATATATGTGGATAGAGATATATGTACACAATATTTGGATACATTCTTAGTAGAAATTTTACTTGTTTTATAAAGAATGAAATTGTGGCAATACATACAGAACTGGCTGGACACACAAGCAGATTTTTATAAACCCTCTTGCTTGGGTATCCATTCTAATCTACAGAACATTTTGCTGGCAGAAGCAGCTAAATGTGTATGTACTCTACTGAAATGGTACAGTCTATAATTGTTTGCCAGCAAAAATATGAAAAGTGCAATTTAAAATTAACATAGGAAGAACAGGGGCTGTGCAAAGATTAAACTTACAGATTCTGATTTGAGGACTCAGATGACTGTGCAAAAAAACCCCAACCTAATAGTAATTTACTGGTGCACACAGAAAATAATAACATTTACAGACAGATTCCTCAAATGAATCTGCCTACAGATTCAGTTGGGTAACCATAGCAACTAAATGTTTTATCTTAAACATTTATCTTAAATGCAAAGACAACAATTTGAATAATAATGCCATCAGTTAAGGCATTATGCTTATATCAAAGAAAAGAGTCAAAACAAAAACGACCATTAAGGTGTTCTTTAAAAATCCATAACAGCTGCTAGACCATTTCAAAAGTACTTCACTGTTTAAAAATTGGGTCATGATTACTTTATTACTTTACATAACAAAAATGCTTTCTGCTAAGTGATTAAAGCATAGTGAATATTTTTGCTCTTTGAAAAAAACCCATCATTGCCAATGATAAATTGCCATGTAAGCAAACACTACTTGCCTTAATTTTTTTTTTTCAAGAAAGGACTATGAGCTGGTGCAGTAACACTAAAGAAATCCAGGCAAGTTCACAGAATATTACTGCTTTGGATGCAACAGAGATCTGAAGAATAGTGTGTGTGTAGGAATGAAACACAGACCTTACAACACACCAGATGACTTCACAGCCCATTTCTGATCATGTAACTCCTTTTTGCTATTCGATTACCATTCCTAGTATTGAGTTTTATTAAGGCTGTGAGATACAGAAGAAAACAGAAAATTATAGATGCATGAAAGTAAGAGAGGCACACAGACAAGGAAGATCATCAATATGCAGAATAAATAGGCTAAATAGCTACAACGAAACCATCTGTGGATGTTCCACATTGGAAACAAGTTGTATGCATACACATTCAGCCATTATTGCTAAATGGAAATTTGCATGAAGAATTAAGGGAAAGCATATTCATATAAATGAATTTTAAATAGAACTTTATCTATGGAACATGGTTATGAAATACTTAAATTTTCGTCTAAGCCACACAAGAAAGGGGCTACTTACCAGAAATAAATCTTTTTTTCCAACATGCTTTCCTGATATGTCAGCTTAAAGAAACTCAGGGACAATTTCTGGAAGGAACAGTGAACAGACTTGCAGAAAGCCTTGTTGCAGAAAAAGGGCAAAGAAAGTGGAGCTTTCTGACATTTAGTCTGGAATTTCTGTAAACTTGCAACTCACCAAAGAAGTTGCAAGCAAAAGGTGACCAGAATCAAATGGCTTCCCCCATGATATATCAAAACTCATTATAACATGATGAGTATAAGTAGAACACACTGAAAGGACACTAACTCTCTCAAGTCTAAAAGTAGCCAAAGCAGGAAATAAAATACAAATCTTCCCCAAAAGATGCAAGCACTAAATTACTATCAGATAATTTTTGAGTTCTTGCCATTTTTTAATTTGAAGACAATAAGTAGTGTAAATTCAGTAGATAACAGAAACCTAGCCATACAACTCACTAGAAGCCTGATCCAGTTACATCATCCCAAACCTAAAAAGAACATCTCACACAAGGAAGGAATAAATCTGCTCTGTGCCAATGAACTTGTCCACTGAGATAGTCAGGTGAATTGTGATACAAATGCTGGCAGTATGGCTCAAAGATCCAAAAGCTACTCTATAGTGACAGAAGATGGAGACCAGAATTGTTTTGACCACACTTGACTTCAAAAAAAGCAGACTTGGACAGAAGGTCTTCAACAGGCATTTGACTCAGAAATGGGGAATGAAGATCTCAGGGCCAGACAAGTTCTAGAAGGGCAAACTTCTATTTCTATTGTTTATTTTAATGCAAAAAAGTTGACCATGGATTTCAAATTCTCAATCCCATTAAAGATAATCAGTGTAATGGTCTCTCAGGTTCCCCATTTACATGAGTCTGGCACATGGAGCACTGTAAGTAAACTTCACCATCTAAGCCCAGCTTAGATAAAAATGCTCTGTAATACTATAGAATCCTGAGTCTTGAGGTGCCTGAAAATAACTGCAGGTAAGTTTCTACACTCATATTCATGGTGAGCCCAAAAAAAGAAAAAAAAGAAAAAGTGAAGTGACGTTCATGGAGAAACTGGTATTATTCTAGAAATATATACGTTCATTGATAAACTGTCAAGTAAGGATGAAAGAACCTAATTGTTGTACTCATTTATCCTTAGAAGCACAGATATACAAAGTCGCTACATTGCAAAGACTTCCAAGAAAAGGAAGTTGTATTGGTAGTAGTTCTGGCCTATGATGTAAGCCAGGAAAATCACTTTATAGAACTTAATGTCTTTGACATCAAGAGACATGAAATAATCCTCCCTGCTGAAGTGAAGGTGTTATGATCACTAATGTCATCATATTAAAATCATACGAATGATTAAAGACCTTTAACTTCTTAAAGAGGTGCCTCTATCCTCCACACCCAGACAAGCTCTGTGAAATCTGGACTCTCTGCTCCAGCAACTGAAGTACTTGTCCAGTGTAAATTCATAGACAGTCTCCCTCCAATGGACAATCTTCACCTGCAGCTTGCAGTTCATGGGCCTCCAGAGCTGTATGGCCAAAAGAGTCTTCTTTAGAAGTAAGACACAACATGATATGTTATCTAGCCTCTTGTATCTTGAGAGAAAAAATGAAGAAAAACAGAGAATTCATTTATCTTAATCTTCCAAAGCATGAAATCCATCTAAGAGCAAATATTGGACTTAGAATAGCAGAGCCTTATAATCTGCTATTTTTTTTAAGGTTTGGGGGAAAAAAAATATCCCTCTACAACCAAATGTTTAAAGCCCTTGCCAAAAGAAGTGGAATGAGACTGTTCAAAATGTGCCAGAACCACAGCAACAAAAATGGGACTCGGCGGAGGGTGAGTAAAAAGGAAAATCCAAACCACCTGCTGATACTTGGTAGCATCTGTCACGGTACAAGAAGTGGGAGCACATGAAGACACTGCTTGCCAAAGCACTTGAGCTGGGAGCAATACAGCATCATTCAACAGCCTGGTTGTATAAGCTAGCATAGACCCTCCAGAGTATCACTAACACAGAACAAAATTTTGGGAAACCTTTACAGAGACCTGTAAAGTACTCAGATGTCCTCTGTTTAAAGGTTGTGGAGAGGTTGATATATATGTTCATCCCCAAATGAAAAGGAGAAGCAGCTCTCACTCGTGATGCTGCTAAGATGTGCCAGGGGTCTGCACTTTTGCCCGTCATGCAGGTAGGAGATATGAGGTGACAGGTGACTACATGCTGTGGAGACAAGTTCTTTCTTGTCACCAGCTAAGCCTACTTTCTGGAGAATGACACGTGGGAGACATGATCTGATGCCCTTTCTGTAAAGACATTTCTTAGCTAAGAAACTAAAGATGAATGATAAATCCTCCTCCCTAGAGAAGGGTGCATGTTGAGCATGAGGCAACCCATAACCCAAGGGTTTTTTCAAGGTTAAAGCAAAGCTCTTCAGTCTTGTCTTTTGGTCTTAAGGGTGGTTCTCCCGTGTTAGAGAGAGATTAAGTGAACAGTGGTTTGGTGCAAGCATGGATACAGCCCACAAACAGCCGTCATTTCCTACAACCTCTATAAAGAAAATAGATACAAAATATATCAGTAAAGGTAGCAACTCTAGTGAAGCTCCAGCTTCAAACTGGGAGAAACTGGGTTGGGGAAGACCCTGAAATATCACAAAGGTGATAATGAAATCTGGTAAAAAGAGCACAAATAAAAAGCTCAGAATGCTGTGACCATTTTTTGATTGTGCAGACATACTTCATTTTCCTTCAGCTGTAGCAAATGTTCCCTCCTTACTGCCAGAACAGGCAGCACAATCAGAAAATATGCATCTCAAGTACCTTCTCTGTGTATGAGGAATCAAAGCATCAGGCAGTACATCTAAGGCTTTTCTCTTCTCTATGAATGGACCTATAGAGAGACCTGGTTTTCTGGTCCCTAGATGATGGTGAAAATTGGTTCTCTTGAATCTGAAGCTCAGGTAAAGGGTTAGAGATGAGCTTTAACCTTTTATTTTATGTAATCTTCTCAATCTGTACTTGAAGTCTCAATACACAAAACACTTGGATGGAATAAAAAGTTTACCCAGACAAACCAGGAAATCAATACTTTCATCTCAGAGAGCATAGAGCAAAAAATTTTGTTGAAGAATTCCTAGGTGTGTCCCATCACAATCAAAATCTGAGCTCTTAACAAAAAAGGATGTTTAAATAACTTGAAAATATATTTTAAATTACAGATAATTGAATAGAGTATGAAGCATAAGGTCTAGATGATCTTCAATAAGGAGCGGTAAATCATAAAGAACTATGGTTCAGACATGAGGCATAGAATGGTAGGTGACAGACTGCACCCCAGTGCTTATATCATGCCCTTAAATGCAACAGCTTGACTAGAGAAACAAATTTCTAGTTCAAAAGAGCACAGCTGGACATGCAAAATACACAGGAATGCCCTTGATGTTGATTATGGGAAGACAATGTGTGAATTCACTCATTCACCTCTAATTTATGGTTTCTGATTTCTTAAAAATTTAATCCCGCACCAATTACTTAGAACATATAAAGATATGAAGAGAAAGACTACAAGGATTACAATTTTTATATACCCACACATACATAGATAGATTATGTACATTATTATACATTACACAAACCTGCACATATGAAAGACCACACTTAGCTTACAGAATATTTCTGGATGAAAAGTCACCTCTTTTAAGTACTAACATAATTTTCAAAAATTGTATTTTCATACCTTTGCATAAGCAGTAGTTTTGATAAACCACTGTTTGAGGTATTTCTGTTCCACTTTTGCTCCTGAACGCCATGAGCAACCATTGTCATCCACTTGTTCATTAGCTAGAACAGTCTGATCCACTGGGTCCCAGTTAACCAAGGCCTAAAAGAAGTTGCAGGAAGAATAAAAATATTTTCAGCACTTATTTCAAAACCAGAATCTTACTTTTCAGACACCAAAAGAATTATCCAGAATCATTCCTTGGGCTCCTGAGTTTTCTACATTTTTATGATATCTATTTGAATCTTCTCAGAACTCAAAAAAATGCAGTTGGCAGCCTTTGCCTTGATTGATCATGCTAGTGGGAGATGCTGACACCTGAATATTAAATAGGTTAAGTGTTCTAATTGACTGTATTGTACACTACATGGTCTGATGTCCAAGTAATAAAATACTAGCTGCATGAAGCATACACTTGTACTAAATCAACTAAGACTCAAAGTTGAGAAGGAAAACTGGTTCTCTTTTGAGGATATTGGATCAAATCTATGAACACACTGTGGAAGGTAACTGAACTGAGCTATATCAGTAAAATTATTTATATAAATAAATCATGCAAACCAAAGCAAATACGTATTTCAGAAATCCACAGCTGAAGCATCAAGTCTGTGAACATTTAGAACAGCATTTTATTCCTTCCATCTCTCACAGCCTTTTGACTAATATCCTACACCTGGGTATTAAATTAAATCCTTAGTTCCTACTTGTACATCATAAAGGCAACTTCTTGACAACAACAAGAGCCTCTGAAATTATGACCTCATGAAGCTGCTAAATGTAATTTACACAAAGTGAGCACAGTGCAAAAGGGCATACAGACCACAAATTATTTAGGTCTCCTCACCACACCAATGTAGACCATACGCTTTTAAGACAGGTTAGATGAGGTATCTGTAGCATAAGTATCAATCTCCAGGTTTGCTGTCTATGATTCTACCACAGTCTACAGATACCTAACCAAAATAGTCAATACAGTCCAGGCAGAAATTAATCTCAAACTAAATAAAACACCCATATCTGGCCAGGTCAATAACCTCTTCAACACATTGTTAGATCTGTCTTGCAGGAAGAAGAGAAAGGATTTTGCTACACTGAATAAAGATGCCCACTGTGGATCCTGCAGCACCCAGACAGACATTGTTAATTCTCACTAATTCCAGCTCCCAGACACACTGAGCCTGTGCCTTCCTACCAGGGAAAGTTCTGGCCAGACACACATACTCCTGGAACAGAGCATTAACTACAGTAACACTCACCATATATTGTTCTTATTGCCACAGTAAGGCTATGAATTATCTCCTTGTAGCCAAAATGAAATTGTAAGACAGGAGACTTTAAGCTGTATAAGCATACTGCCTGACAGATATTGCAGGTAGGCTGAAGACATGGGATAAATATATACTTTAAGTATATATGACTGTCTGAAGGGACACAGGTTTATGGGCTATCTCTGCCATCTGTTTCCTGACAAAAAGCAACTGGCTTATATCCACCAGAAATTACATGCCCTACAGGCTGACAGATGCTGATTTAAGTCCTCAAAGGATCCTTGACTTCAGGGGGAAGCAGATCCAATCCCTAGTACTCAAAGACCTCCAGGTGTACAGGGAGCCTGCATGCAAAATTTGTTTTATATATTGTCACTGCTTCCAGCCAAGCAGCAAGCGTTGCACTTTTCAGATTGCCTGGGCTCACTCATCAGGCAAACAAATTTACAGATAAAAATAAGTTTGTTATGGCAAAGCTAGGGGCTTATTTTTTTTAATTACAAACATAGAAATTAAAAAAAAAAAAACAAACAGCAAAAAACCATTTCAGTTAGAAACATTCACTAAACTGCAGCTCTGTTTAGGTGCAGCTATTCAGGTATTTTGGAACTGTGTTGCCTTGGCTATACAGAGAGTTGTTTGGAATGATCATTTAACATCCTGGTTTCACCTCTTGCTTAAGAAGTTAACTGAACCCTTCCCTACCCATATCAGATATCCTATCTACTACTTAAAAACTAATGTAAGGTCAATACTTTCTCAGTCTACCACAACAGAAAAACAGCTGTGATGCTCTTACTTCACCTAATACTTCTGTAATATTTCAGAGATCAGAAACAAGTCCAGGAAATGGATGGTTAGGCACAGAATCTCCAACAATCTTATCCAAATCCTATCAGTTCTGAGACACTATAACAGCAGTGTTATACAGTTAAATAATCTTTCTCCTGAAAAGACTCTTCATGACATTATCTTGTAAGTTTTCATGAGAAGTTAAGACCTACAAAATTCTATATTAAATCCATGAAATAAACTAATAGTACCTATATTCTGATCCTGCACTTCAGTGTAAATAACTGAAAATAAACGTCTGATTTGATGTGCTGCAATACTCATTCATGTTAGTTACATATAAAATTTACCTCTACATTACATTCAGTTATATATAAAATTCAATATATTTTGCAGTAATTTAAAGACAGTAGAGCACAATAAATACCACTCTACTTAATGAATGTGAATGGATGATCCAGAAATGTGCCACTGACATAGAGAGTGACTTGAGTTACTGTACCTGTAAAGTATTAAGTGGCAAAGTTTGTACCTACCTCTTTTTGATATACTATCCCAGCTTCAAAAAGCTTAAGAAAGAGATACTGTGTCCATTTGTAGTACTCTGGTAAGCAAGTAGTTATTTCCTGCAGATATGAAATAAAAATAAAAATTCATGAAGCTATTCTTAGTATTTTCTTATGACATTTTAACTTAAATAATTAATTCAGGAAGGTATAATATATGCCACAAAGAAAACATAAACACAATTTTGGGTAGTGTTTATAATAAATATATATTCACTTGTACACGAAATCATAGAAGAGAAGCTCTGAGTGGGTTTGATCTGTTTCCCTGTTAATGCGAAATATAAGAATGCTGCAAAATCAATGCAGATTGATATAAGAACAGAAGATTAGTGGAAACAACCTGGGAAATAGCAAAAGTAGAATAAAGTAGGACTCTTTCAAAGAAGTCATCTTAGCCACGTTGCCTTTTCCTCAGTTGCTCAGCAATGAAAAGCAGGAGCAGGGACAGCTGACTGTTCAGATGGAGCCGGGATCTGGCTGCAGACACCAGCAGCCCAGAGGGGGCTGCAGCTGGAGCAGGAAACACAGAAGGACAGCAGAGCACTACAGAGGAACCAGAGCTGTTGGCAGATAGAATGTGGAGGGTAGACAGCAGAGAATTTGGGGTAAGACTCTAAAATGCGGACTTGCAAGGGATATCTCACAACCAAAGGTCAAAGAAGGAACCATTTTAAATGGCACCCAGCTCAAGGTAGAAGAATACTCGGAGTTAATGTGTGGAGAAGAAGAGTCATGAAAGAAGTCAGAAATTATTTATATTGTTAGTAGGGAAATAAAGACAGATAAAAAATAAAAGACAACAAAGAAGAAGGGATGAGAGGTAAAAGAACAGAAGGTAACAATATAATAGATAGCATTTTCTAAACTTGCAAACATTTTATGTGGGAAAACAGTCTGCGGAGGCTTAAGGATTCCATGTGCACATCTATAGGATTATATGAAATCGTTTATTAACAACTTGCACTCACTTCTATAGAGAAGCCTTGTTTACACCATCATATCATGCAGGTGGCTTTGTATTCCAATTACACCTTCCATTCTCACAGAACCACTCTTCTCCAATAATTATTTTCCTCTTCTGTTGCCAATTAAGTTATCTCTTTCCCATTAGCTCGTTCTCAGAAAGCCTCTAACTAGGCCTCAATAACCATTAACCCAATGTGGCCTAAATTGAAGTAAGTCAGGATTGCTCACAACCTGTATATTTCTGAACTGTTTCCCCAACAATTTTATAAGCTTTTTGTGAATTCTAACAATTAAAAATGAACCTAGTTATCACCTGCTTCCAAAATTCCATATTTTAAATGTTTGTTCTTAAAAAAAAAAAACAAAAAACAAAACAATTGCATTTCAACTAAATATCTCCATATGTAAAGATGACTATAGGATTACTTGATTATAGTTTCCCAGTTTTCTGTACAGAAATGCAGTGGTTTACAGACAATGGATACACATAGACTTGTTTTATCCACAAATTTTAGAGTTTGGCCAAAGTGAAACAACTATGTAACTTAGTATTTAAACAAGTTACATCTTTAAAAGTAACAATAAATAGATCGCATCTCCCTCCTCAACAGACTTCCTATTTAATTTGCACTTGATTAAAGAAGAAACATTTCTAAAAACTTTGTTTGATTACACTTGCAGTTCTGGAAGTGGAAGATGACTCCTTCACTGAGGCTCAGATTTTAGAGTTACAGATTTGACATCAGGCCACTGATAAAATTTATTCCATTTGTAAATAGTCATCAACTACCTGAAATATCTTCAAATGTGAAATGTCTTTCACCCAGGCTTTCCTATCACCTAAGTTTTTCACCACACACAGCAGCAGCAATGTTATCTGCTATTGAAATGACAACTGAAACACTAGCACAAAAATTTTAATCTTTCTCTGAAACTTTATATTCCATAGATGAAACAGTGCTTTGAACTATGAATGACCTTTGAATAGATATGCCTCAAAAGTGTGTATAAGAGGCTTTCAAGAGCAGAAAAAGACATTTAATGGCAAGTTTTCTGCTCAGCATGTGATGACTTTGTCATGAACAACAGTTGCTTGATTAAAGCTCTGTGCTCTGCACTGAAAAACACACTTGATAGAAGTGATTTCCACCTCTCCAACACTTGATTTCCATCTCTCCAACTAAACACGATCCATTAATTTATTTTTTTTCCCCTACTTCTCCACACAGTGGAGTTCTTCTACCAGCGTGATGCCACTACAGGCAACACAGCTTCATCACATCAGAACCACTCCCCAAAAAAAACCAAAAACCACCCCCAGAGAGATGAGCCCTTTTGATACAATATAAGATTATGTGAGCAACAAGCAAACAGTTAAGTGAAGTGAGTTGCTAAATAAAAATAGTAAAATGGACTGCCATTTATCCTTTTGGTCCTAAAAGGAAGATATGTGTTAAATGAAACCGAAAGATATGATGGTTCTCAGTGTAAACAGATGCTCTGGACATGGTACAGGCCAACTCAGTGGAACAGATTCTCATGTCCATGCTCTTGTGCACAGGTAAATTGAGATTTTAGGAAGAAATGCAGCAGACTGTTATCAATGAAGAAAATGCAAAAGGTTACTCAAGCTCATCATTTAACTTTATAACCATGACAGTTTGAAGTAACACTTGAAGTTAACAAAGAAAGAGAAATTACATTACTTCCAAGTGAAATGAACTGCTGATGACAAGCCAGCAACACCTTGTCAATCTCAAAATATGGGGTTTTAGTTTGGTGTGGTTTGTTTTTTTCCTACCATTTAATACATTAAGGCTTAAGGTGAAAAGTAATTTTCCATGTATGCCAGTTCCTGACCTCGATTAAACAGTCTGGTAAAAAGTTTCTATTATGCTGCTCTCATGCTTAAATTAAGATGAATGTTTATGTTTCTACTTATAATTTAGGAGCATGGCAGATTCAAAGCACTTTAACAGAACTGATTTAACTCAGAAATACAAAAAAGGGTTTATAAATGAGTTTGCAAAATAGCATTATAAAGTCTTCTCACCATGCCAAAACCCATAATTTCATGTTTCCCTTCCATAAATTGAGCACTGGCATAGCAGTGTACATTCAGAACATCATCTCATAAAGCAGCTCAGTGAATATATATATATAAACAAAGTATTACCGTAGTTTCTCTAAAGATAAAATATATACTAAAAATTAGAACATTTTTATAAACATGAAATACATTGCTCAGCTGCTCACTGCATGTGCTCTTCAGTGCTCTGTAATAGATTTAGTGATAATCCATCACCTCAGCATTTCAGAATCTACTATGAAATGGTAGGGACAGCATCTCCTTCTTGCCTCCAGCCATTTTCCCTTTTCCTTTTGTCATCTTGCCAGTTGGAATGTATGATACTGTCACCAAAATGCATCATTATCATTGACTACTTTTATTGCTCCTCATTCCTACAAGAATGACATTCATAAAAAAAAAACAAACCCCAAAACATTAAAGCAATTAAAAGAGACCACCTTTAAAATTGGTCTGATTTTTAAAATAGCAGATATTGCCATGGAATATAAGAATATAAGAGAAACATCCCTATCCTTACCTTGGTTAATCCCTTTATGGCAGTACAGAATCTGTTCCTACGAAATGGCATTACTGAGGGGTTAGTATCTTTTTCTTTTTACAAATAAATTCTCAGTTTCAGACTAAATAGCAGAATTACAATCTAGATTGAACAGTTGCATGACTTGGGAAGCAACTGGTTTATGGTAAGGTTAAAGGGCTGTTCATTCCTAACAAAGTCTGATAAAATAACCCTGCAGCTACCAAAAATATGACAAAACTATCATTAAAGAATCCTGAATAAAAAAAACCCACCCAAACTGGATGGAAGGTTTTGGTCATTAATAAAAGAAAAGCTAATTTTCAAATTCCTTGCTTTATAATTCATCATTTCTTCTAAATCTGTTCCATTCTTAAAACTTTAGTTTATGTAGCTCTGAACCTAAAACAGTTTTTGTTTGGTTTTGTTTCTTTAAGAGGGTTACCTCTTCAAACTACTTTCATGGCTGTTTTAAAAAAATAAAGTAACATTTACAGGCTCAAAAAAATGTTTTATTTGTTGTAACATCCACCAGACCTTGTGATTCACACATAACTGGACTAGACAGAAGTAATTTCCTAGTTTACAGGAAAATTCATTAAATATAATAAAATAAATTATAACAAAACTGTAACAAAATAATAATTTTATTTCTAGCACTGCCTTGTGCTATTTTGAAGATAGCCATGTTGCAACTGATACTTATTAAAAAATTGATAGGGACAAAATGTTTGAGCAAATTTTTTTCAAAATCTACGTGGGAAGATTAAGCTGTCTTTTAATCTTTTACTTGCCTATTTTGGTAGTAAAGGGCATACACCACCTCATCTGGAAGCATAATTATTTGATTTTCAGAGGTTTAGAGTTAACAAAACTACATTTCTGAATTCCTTTGAATATTTGTATTTCAAAGACCCTCAGTTTCATGCTTTATTAGCTACAAACATCATGCAATGCCTGCATTTTAAAGCAAAAAAGTACCCTTGTATCAACATGTTCCTTTTTTAATTTAATTTTTATTTAATTACAAGTCGAATGACTGATTATCACTGATATGTGGATAAAAAGAAAATGTAACAGGTATTGCTTTATCTACTGTTAGTTTTATGCATGCTTAGGCAGTGCACAAGAATGACAACTTCAAAACTAAATAGAAAAATAGCTGCACAAACAAAACCTACCAGTTTTCTTTTCTTAATGTACTGAGCAGAAGGAGAGCATTACTCTTATGCAAAAAAAAAAAAGTCACTTTGCATGTGTCAATTTAAAAGACTAAAAAATGTTGGCAGTAGGAGCTACCTTCTAAAAGTTACAGATTGATAATACAGTGGTGAGCTGATGGCTTACTGGGAATGTGCATTCAGTCTGGCAGCACTCCTGAGCAAAAGGAAGACAGAACGTTGTACACTCTCCATCCTTTGCAGACAAGATGAATCTTGGAAAATGATATGCCTACTTCCCCTGAAGATCATGCTTACAAGCAGTGACATGCTGTCTGGGATTGTATTTTTGAGAAATCTGATCACCAGGAATGGCCAAAATGTTGTTATCTTAAAAGCAAAACATAACCACATTTTTTTATTTTCCAGGTGTTTTTAATGTCTCTCAGTGACGTTCCTTTCATCCTCAAATGGCAGCTTTTTAACCCTAGATCTGACAAACATAGATGTTCTTTTTTAAGTCTCTCCCCCAAATCACATTTTCACAATCATTTTTTTACTTGAGCAAAGTACTTACAGAGCTGTTTTATGCATTTAATTATATTTTTAGTTTGCTTACATCTTCTGTTTAAGAGAATAATTTCCATGTCTCTGTAACTTGGCTTCCTGAAATAATCTAATTAACTTTTAATAATGCCTTATTTGTGGTGCCTAACTGGTTAAGTAATTTCACTGACTGCTACAATGAAAAAATACTTTTGCATTTTGTTTTGCAAGACTGAGGGAACAATGAAAAAACCCCAGACAAATAAAGGAAATTTCTACTATCTCGGGTGCCTTGAGGTTTGTTCATAATTTTACCAAGCAATAAAACTACAACTAGTCTTCATATTCCTGGACAGGACTTTCTTAAATACCAGACATGACTTATAAGCAGTCAAGTTCCTCTACACATCTACATTCACAATGTATTTATAATGCACATTTTATTATTTTCCCATTTTGTTATTTTCCCTTCAACATTAGTAAAATTGTAAAGTTTACTTCTGTTTCCCCTGCATCACCTTGGCATGTACTCCAGGCTGGCCATAGAGGAAAGAGACAGTTAATATAAAAAGTTTGGACTTTAAAAATGCAATTCACCACACCCTAAAATAGGGATCTAAGGTAGGGGAATGGGTTTCCTACAGCATATATTTTCTAGGTACTGTGCTGTAGCACAATAAAGGAGCACAGTTAAGCACTATCAATGAAATAAATGAAAAGCAAACTGCTGTTTTGTATAGTAGTCTTTGTTAATTAGACCAACCCATAGGAGAAGAGTTTTTCTTGCACTTTTCATAGGAGTCACTAATGCCAGTGGGTTTTTTTGCATTGTCACAGTATTTTGCAGGCCACTGATTTAGTGCCATACAAGTATAGAATAATAATTAAAAAAAAATTCCTTACCTCAAAGAGCTCACTCTTAAGATAAGTACCTGCAAAGCACAGTGCATTGCTGTGCAAAGATGCTGGAACTGGCCAGGCAGCAGTGCAGCTGAGGCAGTAAGAAGCTCTGCCCAGCCTCATCAGCCTTGCAGAGAAGCAAGTTTTATCAGCCTGGAAGATTCCCTCTGCCACAGCTTAAGCTATTGCACTTCCAAAGGCAGCTCTTTCAGGGCCAGCTAAAATGCCCTGCAGCTGGAGACCATGCAATACAGGTATGTATCAGGCATCATTCTTTTTTTGCAATGAATAAACGTGTGTATTTCTAATGGTTACCATTCAGTTCACTCTTACCCAGTTAGTAAGGCAGGCTTCCCAGGTAAAATAAAACTTAATAAGCTAAGGAATGAAAACTCCAAACTTAATTCTGGGTCAAGGAACATATTTTTGTCTTCTTGCCTTTCAAAACCACAAACTATGTGCCCCCAGAGCATTTGAAATTATTTTAATTACACAACTGTTTAAATTAACTTAGGTGTATAGAATCAAAGCCCTTTTCCACAAGTATTCATTAACCAAATCACAGTTTACTGGATAAGTGAAAGTAAACCTCAAAGAACAAGCACAGAGATGAGAAATTACTTTCCCCCATATATAAATTCCTGCAATGGTTTTCAGTACTGCCAGTTCTCCACCTCTTTTTCAGAATGGAAGGGTTAAACAGAAGTCCAAAGACAGAAGTGAATTTTCTCCATTTTCTTGGAAGGTACCCTGCAACATTCAGTTCTGACGGGCTCCATAATACAGCCTACATGTATTTCACTGGTTTTAAGTATTGCTGTATTGCACATACAGAAAATCTCTGATGCAGAAACAGTTTTAAATATAAGAAAACCATCAAGAATGTGTGCAGTAAACCCTCCTCAACAAATCTTTCATTTTCAGAACAACTTTTTGGCTATCAAGGAACAAAGATCTTACTAAAAAGCCTTATACTGAAAATCTTGCCACATATATGACACAATGAAATATGGTTCTTAGTTCCATGGCATACAAATAAACAACTTCACATTCAAGATCAAAGCAAACAGATGGCAGGTCTCAGACTGCCAGAAAACTAATCTTTTTCCTTTTCAGATCTACAATATTGCTATAAAAATCCAAGATTAGCATCTCCATCACTCTATTCAGAATCATATTAAGGGGATAAGGAATGGTTATTGCTGAGAATATAAAGGTAGTGATTGACTTTGCTTCGTTGGTAAATGCAATAACCTTGCAATCTCTTCAAAAATTAATTTCTTTTCTATCTTGAAAATGACACTAGCTTATGTCTGATCATGTTGGTAGTTTTAAGTTGAAACCTGATTCTCAAGCATTACTATTTTAAATAAAAATTCTACTTTCCAAAATGGTCATGATATGAACACCTACAAAAATGCAGACTTATGCCTCAAATTTGGAATGCTACAAACAAACCACCATTTCAAGTTACTACCTTTAAGCCCTTATTATATTATAAAAACATAGACATGGAAAAAAGCACTCTTTCAAAATACATATACCTTAACACAGAGGCATGTTGCTTCATAAATATCTATTTAGAGTATAGCCTAACTTCTAACAGGGAAAATTGCTACTTCTGGAAGAGCTGAAAAAACAGAGAAGAATCCAAATGCAAAACTTGGTATTACTTTAAAGAAAATACAGATTCTCATAAACCTTGGACTATCAGATGATGTCAGTATGTCAAGAGTAAGGGAAGCTTGAAAGAAGCTCTATTTCCCACTTTTTACAAGAGTAATTTTACAATTTAGCAATTTGATCACTTTAATTGACTTCTGTAATGTTGTAAATAAAATGGTGAAATTCCATGTTTTGCAATCTTCCATCATACAATAAAACAGTATCTCTTCAAAAAGAAAATCTTACCCTTTCCCATGTAAAAGACAGACCCAGTGCATCAAACTGTTCTCTCATGTGTTGAATATTACTGCAAAATAAAAAATTTTTAAAATTATTAACTTAGAAATATTTATATCATAAGACCATATTTGAAATCAGGTCCTTATGAAGTTCTAAGAAAGCAAAAGGACTATGTAACCTCTAAACGCTATCATCTCACTAACAGTGAAACTAAATGGACTGCCAGGTACTCTAATAATTTTAGAAGTCCCTAGTGTATTCTGGTTCACTTTCAATGGCTGTGTCTACAAGCCTTCTCTTGATTTGAGCATAAACTGAAAAGCAAGAATGGCACTGCAGTTGAGGGAACTCTTCCTGAAGGATCATTTTTCATTATTTTCAATAATTTTTACAGCAGCTGAGCCAAAGGCCACTCTGAGATGTTCACAGTGCAATAGGATATACCTCCACAATCAGCTTAAACCCCTTCTGTTCTGGCAATGGTCTCTGGCTGTATTTTGGTTTGGTTCTGGTGATTGTGTAGCTATGGGATGAGCTGAATCAGCTTACACATTCCCCTGAAGACACACCCTACAAAAAGTTCTCCAACTCCCTCACCCACCAGTTTTCTTGCTTCCCTTTGTTGGACAGGCTGACACCAACACTGTGGTCACAAAAACAGATGAGCCAACAGAAAGGAGGTGATGGGAACATACATCCTGAGAGGTGCCAAGGAACCTCTATACTGGTGGCAGCACAGCCATAAATAAACTTCAGTCAACTGAGAAACTGTAGGGTTAGACCTTGCCCCAGGTGGGTTATATCCAACATGCAAAATAAGACATACCAGAATATAAAGCAAAGCTTCAGTGTGAAAATGTACTAAATAGAGCTTACTGAAATACTCACATCTATGCTACTAAATAGTGACCCAGTGTGCATTCATTCACATACTTAAAATGGCTTAATATTTCTTATGGACTTCCTACTAAAATGCATTATGTCACAAAAAACATGATCTATCCTCACACAGTGGCTAATCTGACAGTCGTGAAACCAAGCATTTAACTCTGATCTAGAACAAACCTGCACTGCTGAATAACTGAGTAATGCAAGAGCCCCAGTTACACTAGAGGAGGCCAACCAGCAGGGTTGTATCAGAATAGGTATACCAGATCCTATTATGGACTCACAGCTTCCACTGGGAGAAAACATACCTTCAGTAGTACTGCTTATATTTAAGTCCCACTCAAAACAAATTGTACCAAAAATAAAATTTGAAATTGGAGTGTATTTTCACAAAGCTTTAGGCACTATACAAATTCTCTGCTGTATACAAGTAACTTGGCCTTAGACTGGTTTTATATTTTTTTCCTAACTTCTAAAATACAAGAAGTAACAGTCAATTGGAAATCATTTTAAATTATCTCTTCAGAAACTGGTGATGCTCTGAAATTTATTTGTTCACTCCTGAATCAGGTAAGTTGAAATGCTTATAGTTCCCCCTTTTACATGGGTGGCTTGCTCTGCTCCATGGATGACTAAAACACATCTGGTTGCTATCACACCACCACAGTTACATGTTCCATTCACTCATCCCTGCTGCAGGGACAAGAAAGATTTAAGACAGGGAGAGGGTACAGGAGACAGAGATCACTTCAGTGGTCATATTTAAACAGTATGGTGAACTAACTCCCTTCCTTAGCATCATCAAAAATATTGAGTATGTAAATAGTTTTCCTATTTGGTTATTACTATAAACAGTCTCAATGATAATGTGCCAACTTGTCCCAGTTTCGTTGCAATATTATTGTTTAGCTCTTAAAACTAGACAATCACTGTTTTCAGGACTAAGGAAATTTCAGAGCAAAATTTTCTGTTGTTATAGAACATTTTGTACTTGTAACTACTAGCTGACCTGCTTTTAGAATATGGAACAACACGCACCTTCCACAAAAAGAGAAAAATAGCAAAGCACATAAAGCAGCAGAAGATAATCAGCCCAGGCTGTACCCTACCACATGCTTTTCAATGCAACCCAGATATACAGCTTAAATGAGTCAGGCTGAGCTGATATGGCACGTTGATGTTCCAGTCTCTCTGCCCCACAGACTCACTGCTTTTCTGTTGAGCCAATTCAACTCAATCAGATGGCAGAACAGCTTTTATCTGAGTTAGCAAGCTGAGCTGGTTCAATAAGATGTCCTACTGATATGGGGAGAAAGAAAGCCCTATGTAAATATGTTTGAGCTATTCTTCTGCAGCTATGTTTCCAGCTATTTCTCTGCAGCTCTAATCCCTTAAAGGAGACATTCACAAGGTCAGGCTAAGACTTGGTATCCCAATGGTCAGGAAGACTTGAGCCAATTAGTGACCAAATGCTAGCAATGGCATAAGGCAAGAACATCACCATTAGAAGAATCCTGAAGTGAACTTTGCCTGGGAATGAGTAGGGGGAATCTGCCCAAACTACCACCCCACACCCCTGCACGTGCAGAGATTTGGTTTGCAACATTATCCTTACGCAACTGAAGTAGAGAGGTGAGATTTTATCTGATGTACAAGGCCACACAGACTGATGATGTAAGCTTCAGCATATAAATATGTGAAGTTTTGTGAGCAACAGTCCCCTTGATTTGGGAAATGCTCCCTGAGTGACCAATTCTGGGCACAAACCACGAAAGCAATGTCTCCTTCCTAAACACAGTCTCTTTGTCTGCATTTCAGGTGCTAACTTAAAATGGTAACACTACCACTGCTAAAGCTAGTACAGATGGTGAGTAGGCACAACGTAGTGGAGAGGAGGGGAAAACACTGACACTTCTGCAGTCACAAGGACTTGATGTCACCCTTTTTGTCTCACAACTACAACCTTCTCTTTGTGCCTCATTTGCCATGCAGGTAAGGATCACAGTAGCCCTATATATATGATGAAGGTTCCATCAGGATACTTAGTTTAAAATTAGGCACTTAGGTAAAACAGGTATGTAGTTTCTATTTACTGCTGAGCTTCACCAGATTTTATTGAAGGAAGGCAGAAATCATGAGAAATTTACTTATGGTTACGGCCTAGTTAAGGTCTTTTCAGTGTTAGGTTAATAGTTGGACTCGATGATCTTGAAGGTATTTCCAAACAGGGTAATTTTGTGATTCTGTGTGATTCTGTGAACAGCGTACTGTCTGTGCTGAAATATAACTGACAGCCTACAACACACTGCACAGTGGTGTTCCAGACTCTCAAAAGAACAAAACCAGGCTTTTGTGTCTTGTTGGTAACTTTTTCTCATGTAATTCTCCTCCAAACCACACAAGGGGGAACTGTTTTAAAATGAGAGTAAGTAACTCAGAATCAGTCTAGTGCACTCATGCATTCTCCCTATATAAAATCAGTTGTCATCACATTTTAGCCAGAAAAGTATTAACTGTCTTAACTTGGGACCCGGAGCATGTAAAAAACTCTAAAGAAACAGCATTATTGAAGAAATGGATCAAAGTCCAAAAAGATACTCCAGATGGATTACTGCATCCAGAGCCCAACAAACAGCTTCACTTGACTGATGTCTGATCCATTTATAGAAAGCAATGTTCATTTATATAACTCACTAATAATTTTAAAAAATATTAGGGGAACACAACATCCCAGTTCTCTGGTCCAAAGCTCAAAATTTTCACAGAAAGCAGCAGCCATAATGACTGCCTATGATTTTCCAAGACTCAGTCTCAAATAAAAAAACCATCATCCTCTTTTGCATGGTACTGAAAACTGATAGTAAATCTAGTGATGTAGCTCATAATTTTCAACTGTGTATTCTATGCTAAGATTTAACTTACCATAATAAAATTCTGATTTGTTTCTTACTCACTGATTTGGGCATTTGGGAAATATCACTCATTCAATGTTCTACACTTTTACAAGTTAAAAGCAGTTGAGATGAAAACCTTGAAAATCATCCTGATACATTTGGTTTTTGAAACTGAATCATTTGCACAGTCCAATAAAACACTGGCAAATAACCCTGGTTCTTTCTGTACCATCTTCTACACTGGTTTTCCTCTCTTTTATTGGCTTATGGGGGCCACAGTACAGGTATGCACAGTGTATATGACACATTACTTAAATTCATTAGAAACTACCTTTGTGTCCAGCTTGCAGGGTGAAGCCCATGTTCAACTGCAGCATTTTCTGCTGGTAAGCCAAATGCATCCCATCCCATTGGATTTATCACCTGTAAGTAAAAAGGAGAAACACAATCTTACTTTCTAGAACGGCACCATCAACACATACAAGTCTCTAAATAATGAGGTGTCTTGCATCAGAATAATGTACAGCACTTTTTGTATTTCAACATTTGCTTTTTCTGAATTGAACTTCCCAAAATTACCCCCACAGGTAGGCCTGTTTTAAAATGCATACTTGCAGCATATGCAGCATAAAAAAATATGCAAATATGCAGCATACTTGCTGTCAAGGGTGTGATTTAGAGGGAGCTTCAGTTATGCAATAAATTTTCATCACTTTTTCAATACCAAGTTTCTATTGACAAAAATCAAACCTTTGTGAATTCTGGTGGCAGTTAAAACCAGCAGTTGATGCTACTGGTAAACAGAATCAAACACTCATCCTAAAGGAGAAGAAAAAACCAAGCAAAACTAATTGAACCAATGGTTTTACAGCTGTATCTGATGTGTAGTTAACTTCCTTTTTGCTTTTTGTTCAAGAAAAAAAGAAGAAAAATACCCTATGATAACCTTAAATCCAAGAGACAAAATCAAGATGAGGAAAAATGTTTCAATTTTTATGAAAATATATTTTGTAAATATAGACTATAGACTGAAAAATTGTATTTCATAACCACAAATATGTAAAGGCAAAGAAAAATGCTTAGTACAAAATATAGATAATTTTTGTTGAAATAGATATATATCTTTCTTATTAGCATGCAAATTATTTTGAAAAATAATCTGCATTAAAAAACATGTTTAATAAATAGGAAAAGAAAGGTCAGTACTTAAGATACTGACCTTAGTACTTAAGATGCTGTCATTAAACACACTTACATATTGGATACCTGATAAAACAAATCCCATTTCATACACCTACAAATGTGCTATAGATTTAGTAACTATTGTTAAAGCTACCAAAGTTTAACAATAGTAAAACATGATTTAGTAACATTTTACAGGTTGTAAGAAATAAAAACTTTTACCCCTAAAAATACAAAGAACTTGTTATTTAGTGGCACATAAGCAAACATGCAATAAGAAAGCAATCACAGAAATATTAATTTCATATACTATCTTCATGAAAAAAATCTGTTTATTTACAAAGCACGAGATATTTCTGTCACTGGTTTGAATTACTTCTATTCTTCTTTACAACAACCTTAACAACAAATATAAATAGATATTTTTAAAGAACACAGTAAAATACCAGTCTCTCCAGCTCAGCTCTTTTTAACCATTGAATTGCTGGCCACCTGTCTTTGGACAGAAATGATGAAATAAACCCAATTTTTTTGTGTGTATAATACATATATTCTCTTATTTAAACCCCATGTGTTTAGAGAAATGCTCTACATTTGCATCCCTAGAAATTAATTATTTTACTACAAGCTGATACACATTTTGAGACTAAAAGAAAATACTACTGATTATATTTTGTAAAATTTGGCTTCTGAAGATCTCCTGGATATAAACAGGTGGCCAAAAGCAAGGCACAATCTCATTCCTCACATTCACGAGCAAAAGGATTAGGGAAGAATAGCTTCACCACCAGCTACAGGCTTCCCAAAAGGGCTGACTGATGCTCCAGACAGCTAATATGCAGACATTTTAATACTGTACCATCAGTGCTAGCAGAAGCTATCTGCTCACATGGATCTTGGCAATTCTAGCGTGTATATTAAAAATATCATAGTGTGCATTCACTTACCATATTCAAAAGGCATATTGATCTAAGAACAAATAGCGTTTCTCAAGTTAAAGGGCTGAAGAAACACACTAATTCAAGTTTCAGTCAGAAACCTGAATTTTAAGAGACATTAAAAATATCCTTAAATTAATCTCCAGGATAGATCTATTTATGTAGTTGCTATAGAGATGAATGTAACACGCACAGTGGTTCAGAAAATTATTTCAAGCTTGTTGTCTCTCTTACTTCTCTACCGTGAATGGATTTGAAACGTTTGTGAAATGCATTTGTCTAAATAATAGGTAAGCTGCTTCTGGCTGGAATGTGTGCTATGTATCTACAGGAAAAATGCCATGGTCTATACACAGCACTTGGCATTACATCTTAACGTTACTTAGCCACCACAAAACATAAGGCTGAGATTAACTATATAGTTCTGAAAGACATAAAAAAATCTCAAGAGACACAGAAAGGGAGAAGAAAATATACTACTAACATGGCAGAAGTTGGCACGAAGAATAAAGGAACAGTTCACCTGTTCAATACAAAGACAAAGTCGTAAGAAAGTGATTTTGAAGATGAAAGGGTACTACTTGTACATCCTTGATGGATTGGTCATAGGCTCTAACAATCAGAAAACATGACTGCTCCTTTCAGCATTGCAGACAAGCAGAAGCAAAGGAAAAAGAAGTAATCCAATTTCTTGAATGTTGACTTGATTGCTTCTTACAGCAGTCTCTAAACTTTATGCCACTAAAGGACCAATTCTGCTCACTAGTGTGGCCATTCTTCCAAGCAGCACTTCTCTGTACAGACAGCATTTTTTTAGCCACAAGAAGCAACAAAAAACAAATCACGAACTTATCCTGTAGAGAGAACTCTGCATACATCTGAGGTAAAAGAAGGCAGGCTATAGTTTCAGCCATTTTAAGACAGCAGAATCCAGTAGCATCTCCAAAGGTAGCTGTGTTTCTGGTCCTCACAATGAAGCAGGTGGGTTAAAACTCTTCCTGGTTAAAATTACTAGGTTAGTCTTGAACATAAGGGGCTTAAGATCCTCAGAAGTTCACATGATCTGGCAGGATCAGCTTTGAAAGACTGGCATTTTCTGCCACTCAACATACTATGTTTTGCACAGGAATCTGAAGTTGCAAGGAAGTGATTTACTAGTGTGTGTGGGACAAAGTGCTTGGCAGCAACCCCACTGTGTGGCCTTCACAGGAGCAGATTATTAAAAAGGAAAACAGTTGCATCTTGAAACATTTTAGATCCTAAAGGCTGAGTTCAAATGAGCTCCAAGCATTGATGCAAGAACGATTTCACAGCATGGTCAAAAATCTGTCATTAGTGATGGCCAGAGCTTTTAGTACGACTGTGGGATGAAGCAGATGAAGACAGAACCTCCATTAATTAATTTAGGAGGCTTAAGCTCTTCTTGTCAGAGGATTTTCTACTTACTGTCTTAACAATCAGCTCATCACACTGACATTAGTAGGCAAGATCAGCAGGTACTATATAACACAAATCTGACAATGATCTCATAATACTCAATTCTCTGTCTCTGTCTATTTAACTAAGAGAAGTAATTCAGTGAATTTTCCTTAATGTTAGTAAAGAAACAAAGAAGTTGTTTGCTCTCAGTATGTGAGAGTAATGGGCTCACTTTGTCTCAAAACTATGATCAGAGAGCTGAGATACCTTCCTTATACCGAGACAGATGCATTCTAAGTTTTAAGAAAGACAGCAGAATTAGTGTCAAAAATGCCTGTAAATATATTTATATCAGGGAATGTCTGGTAAGACAACGAAAAATAAAAAATAAAAATCAGACTACTGATTTGAACCAAAGTCTACATTCCTGTCTCTAATTGTAGCTCTGTGTAGCTCTGTAGCTCTGTGACAAACCTGACAGGATCTAACCAAAAAAAGGCTTAAAATAGGTGATCCATGGTCATGAGTTCCAGGGACCAAGGAGGGGAAAGGAGAGGAAGACTGCTCCTTCCACTGGCCACCTATAATTAGGCTGAACATGCGGAAAATTGGATTTGCAAATTGACATAGTACAGATACAAACCATTTAAAATACAAGACTTCCACCTGAATGCAGCCTAGATTGTCTTCTAAGCACAGTAGGTGATAAAAAACGTTATGAACAGCTAAAAATTACCACTACCACCAAACAAAAACAACCCCAAGGAGACAAGGCACATCTGGAAATAGACTTTTTAAAAAAATTAATTTCTGACTAGTGTGCACATTCTATCAAGGACTATTTCAACCATTTTCTGCAAGAGAATGCTGCATATTTGCATTCTCTTAAGGCATTTTCAAATTAAAAAATAATCAACCCACACAGATTTCTATCAAAACATAACTCTCCTTGTAAAATGCTCTCATTTATTTTATGTTCTTACAAGATATAAAATATGAGAAATCATTCTACATCCACACACTACTACAAAAATCTAGAAAATAAAAGTGTCACTTGCCTCCTTAATCTCACACATTCTTGTATAACATAATTGCCTTGAAAATAATATCTTGTTTTCTCTCTCTTTGAAAATGAAACAGAATGAGCTAATTCACACTTTCAGTACTTGCTACCAGAAAGTGAAATTTAAATAAGATTCAATTCACAGAGGATACTTGTAATACTTTCCACTTAGCTTATACCACAGAAAAGAACCTGGAAAAAGAACACAACAGCCTCACACAAAAAAATGGTGGAGAATAGCAGCTAATGATGATTGGAAAACTGAACTGTAATAAATCATCCTAGTGATGATTTGATTATAAAGTTTTAATTAAACTTCCTTGTCTTTCTTCAATACTATTCACATCTCCAGTTTCAAGATTATTAAGATTCACTGTTGAAAGGAAAAACAATTAATGAAAATACATCTAATTTTAAAAAAGATGTTCCAGGTAAAATGAAAACTCTCTTTAAGTCATTTTGGCATACGGTGGAAATATCACTGACAATACTACAGTCCCACCAATGAGGAGCAGTTTAGGCATAAATTAAGAAAACTGACCCTATTGTACAGGAATTTCACACTCAATTGTTCAATTATTTCTGCATATCTAGCACATGACAGCCTTGCTGTGATATCAATTACAAGTTGAAATTTTATTAAAAAGATATCAAAGAAACTATTCAACTAAATCACTCTCTGTTTACTGATTGCTAAGGGAATTATTCACAGTCCTCTGAGAGGGACAAATTATCCACTTTGAAATTTATCAAAGGCATGATAATGATGGCATGATAAAGCAATGGTAAATACTTTTCCACACGCAGCAGAAGACTGGAAATCTGCCACAGTGAAAATCACCATAAATATCTATGATTTGCAAATGGCACTGTCAAATAATAAATAGGAAACCTCTTAACTTCTTTTCAAAATCCTATATTTGAATTCACAACATGCATGTAAATTTACAGCAAAAACAGAACCAGAAACTTTACAGTCGACGCAAAAGTGTAGATTAAAATAAATTACTTTTTCAGAGCATTTTTAAAGAAATATCTTTAGACCAGTGACTAGAACTCTCTGCACATAAAAATTGTTTTAATTGCATTTCAAGATAAATGTTTGAAAGAGACTAACTCACTGCATTCGTGCGAGGTTATCTGTATGGTTTACTGTTCCTGTGCAAAGACTATAAACTTCATCTTCACAGAATCACAGAATTGGCTGGGTTGGAAGGGACCTCAGAGATCATCAAGTCCAACCCTTGATCCACTACTGCTGCAGTTACCAGACCATGGCACTGAGTGCCACATCCAGTCTCTTTTTAAATATCTCCAGGGATGGAGAATCCACTACTTCCTGGGGCAGCCCATTCCACCTGCCTTACAAAAGGTGTACTCCACAACCTAACCCAGCAACCTAATCCAAGTCCATGACTGAGTTTGTTTCCCATGCACTGCCTACAGATACTCGAGGCTGCTTGGAACATGACAGTGCTTCACTGGTCACATCTTCAGGTAAAACAAATGGGACCTCATCACCCATCAGCACAATCAGTAGGCTGGACACCTCTGGTGACTATCTCAACAATGCAACACACACACTCCAGCAGCTCCTACTGAAAACTTGGTGAGGTTTATCGCTCAACAGTAGATTGAAAAAGTGACTGCCTATTGCAATGTCAGGTTTGCATTAAATCCCACCCCCGCACACCATTTAATGAACAACCAGCCTGTGACAATATTGTAGAAATGGCTGCTGCTTATTAGCTAAGCTGTTTGATTGCCCAGTTACAGTGTCATTAGTCACCAGTATGATCTACAGCTTTATGCTGAAGCAGTACTTCTCCCCAAAACAAGGGAGAAAAGGAGCAACAAATATCTATTTTCCCACTTAAAATGTGGGTTTCTGGCAAGTATCAGTAGATTTCAGTGTAGATTAACCTCTCCAGAATATTGTAATTGAAACAAAATCACATCCTACTCAGGTAGAAAAATGAAATACTAACATTTGATTTTAGAGAAACAAAAAACCAGCATCCAAATGACTTAACACTTTTCCAATTAATATTTCAAACTACATGCAGCATGAAGAAATTACACAAATGCATTCCAAAAAATGGTTCCAATTTACTGAAGGAGCTATAATACTTTGTAAAGTCATTCAAGCTTATGCTTACTTATGCTTACTTACTTACTAAAAAACAACAAAAAAGACAATTCTTGTCTGTTCAGATTATATCAGTATGAAGCTAATTTGCTATTTTCTCATCAGGGCGTTCTCAAAGAAAAATACCTCCAGCTTATTCAACATATGTTATTCTCTTCCTCAACTATATATAGTAGTCAACTATGTAAACACTATATACTGACATATAGACACATATATGTATATATTGACCATATATACAAACCTAGTGTTTTGTCTCACAGTTTATTAGACAATGAATACACATTGCAGTTTGAAGTTTTCCCCAGGAACTGTAAGTCTGAATGGCTTTGCCTGCATATTTCATAACAGCCCATCATTCCTCATTGCCTTACAAACACTTTCAACCACCTGTTCTGCTTCTAGCACAGTTTTTTGACTTAACCAAGGTGTGCTCTACATGTATGAGTAGACATAGGATTATTTTCAATTACTACTCAAAAATCTTATTCTACACTTGCCTTGAATACCCCAAATGCATTCATTTCTAGTTAGAAGTTTGGTTTGGGAAAAATTAGCAGTCCCTGAACTTTCAAACATGCAATACTAAAGTTAATTTTCAGAAAGAAAATGTAAAAAGAAGATATTAACATAATAACTTTTAAATTATGCATATTTATATTTTTTTATTCTAAAGGATTATTTATTTTTATGTACTGAAGAATTCTAGTAATTCCCTGACTACAGGGCAAAATATTTTTCTTGACTATATAGCACTTAATGTATAGTAAGACATAACCATGACATAGGTTAGCATAATCATCACAATAAAGAAAACTTTAACAATTTGCGCAACTGTGACAATGGCCAAAGGAAACATCTAGAGGATGATACACAAACTGCAAGAAGAAAATCAATTATAAAGACATTAATTCTAAGTGATGGAAAAATTAGTACGGCTAATAAGGAAAAGGTTCTTTCAAGGTAAATGTATGTTTCAGCAAGTTAGTGTATTTCACTAACACAACAGCTCTTAGCTGGACATAATCAGAAAATAATTTCAAAAGTCTTTACTGCTCTTAATGACACATGAAGGTTAAATTTGCTGGCTGCCCACCCTTAGTCATAAATAGATGTTCAAAGTGGTTAACACAACAGAAGATACATGTATTTATAGAAATCCAGCATATTCTACAGGCACTCTAATGCTCTTCAAAGTAATTTTTTACATGAAATGTAAAAATAAGCTGAAATGCATTATTTTAAAAATTCGTAAGACTTCTAAAACTTTTCTGCAAAAAATCACTGCAATTATATTACCTTTTCATTTTCTCCATACGTTTCTACTAAAGGTGCTTACTTCCCTTGTATTCAAAAGCTAACACCTACAGCATCCTACCAGATGCAGACAGTAATTTTCATGTTATTTCAGCCAGTAGAAGAAGCAGCATGTCTTCATCTCTCTAAACAGAAATGTAGTGGGTATCTCCATGGTTATTATTGATGAGAAATGAGCTATGCTCTGAAATAACATCCCCAGTGGTCTTTATATCAAGCAAGAATCCTAAGTCCCTTCAAGAGCTCAGCTGACTTGATTTTTTAAGTGACAACTGCATTCTGGTAATTCAGATGAGTTAGGAAAGATCAATATTACAACAGACATAGTTTTATTTCTTCTCATTTAACGTCCACAGTAGTTATTTCTTTTTCCTGTAATTTTAAAAGCATGAGAATGCATTTTTGTACAGCAATAGCACATATTCAGTGCACAGTATGTTCATCATTGGCATAAAATACATAGTACTTGGAAAGGCAGCACACTGAGTAATTCAGTGACAGTATTATCATGTGTGGTGATAAATCCAGGAAACACACTTCTGCAGCCCTTTTAGAAAGTATATTGCACTTAGTACCACAAACAGCAAAAACATTTCTTTTTCCACCTCTGTACTCTTTTGAAGGTCTGATTCCTATATTCTTGAACTGCTCCTTTTCTCTTGCACATTAGAGACAATTCCTTTCCAAGTCTCAGGTTCTTGGCTATGGATATTTCTTTCCTTCTATTCCCTACTCTAAAGCTGGTTATTCTCTTTCCTTATTCCTCCTTCATACTGTTTCCTTGATTCCTATCATTTTAACTTTTCCAAATGTCTTCTTCATCCTTAAAATGGTTGTCACTCAGATCACAATTCTCTGAGGCCTACCTCACATCCTTCAAATTTTACCTGCCTGTCTTTACTGCAGAAAACCAATTAGGATCCCACCTGTAGCCTGCAGGTAGCAGGCAGTCAGATACAATTTCCACCTACTGGAGAGAGAGAAGGGAGGGAGGTAGAAATGATGGCAGGGGTGGACATGGGGTGGACTGGGAAACAGAAGAAAGCAAAAGGGAAAGTGTGATTTCTCCTTGCAGATGTGGCAAGTAGTTAAGTCTTAGCCTACTCAGTAGACTCAATAGACAGCGTTTTGTATGTATGAGCAAGGCTGAAATACACAAATGAGTGGCCAGCAGCTGCAGAATAGAACCTCCCAGTTACACTCAGGTGACATTTGCCTTGTTCATCTGATTTACAGCAGTCATGAGAAGAGGTTTCCTTCCCAGCTGGCACAGAGAAGTTCCCTCCAAGTCTGACAAAGAGTATCAAGCTTTTGTCAGGAGCAGAAGAGGTGAAGGAGTAGGTTTCTATGGTGTCTCTTTCCTCTTGCCAGGTAGGAGCAGTGTCTTCAGTGCCCTCTTATAGGAATTGTGTGGTCCATGTGTTTCATGCACAGTGTCATACATCAGTAGATTCAAGTAGATGATAGAGCATAGGTTGCATCATTTGAGACATCTTCTAATTATTCGTTATCAACTGTGAGCTCAAAATCACCCATTTTTAAAGTCTCACATTTCAAGATTCAAAGCTCCACTGGTCATTATCTATCATTTGTAGCATATATTCTCGCCAAGCCTTCACCTTCATGGATTTTGGAAAATACTGATTTCCTGACCAGTTATGATATTAAAACACAAAAAAACCCCACCCAGTCCTATTGCTTATCTTTTCTTACCTGCATCCCTCTCATTTTCTGGAACCGAGCTACTGCATCACTGATGGTGTAGACACGAACATGGCCCATGTGAAGCTTTCCAGAAGGGTATGGGAACATAGAAAGCACATAAAATTTTGGTCTTGATTTCTAGAAAGAAATTTTTAGAAAGTTATAACCACGTGAGTAAGCAATTCACTTAAATAAATACATGCATACATTATAAACTACACAGTGCCATGAAAAAAACTAAGGTTCTGCAGGAAATGATACAAGTGAGCACTGACAAAGTTCTTAGGACCAAATTCTTTGGGGCTGTAAATGGAGGGGTTTTACCAGACTTTGCTGCAATCTCATCAATTTACATTGGTACTTATGTGGCACTTGAAGACTGTTTTGTTGATCAACAAAAGATGCATTAACATAACTGCAGCTTAAGGAATCACCATTCCCAAGACCAGCACCTCTCACTGATTTATTAACTGTTTAACTGTTGCACTTTGTAATTACAACAAACATGAATCTAGCTCATTCAAGGCCAGCTGCTTTTTGTCATCTGAACTGCAGTAACTGAGTGACTTGATCATTTGCACTGCATTAATGTCTACAAAAGTGAAAATGTTCAGTTCCACTACGTGCTCAAACCCAGACACCTAAAAAGCAGTATCTTCCATAGTGAAAAAAAAGTAAAAATTTCATTGAGGCTTGAGTAAATTAACAAACGTTACAAAGAAATCAAACATTATGTCTCTCATTTAAATTATTCCCAATACAACTTGTTTACCATTGAACTTATTGATACGTGCTCAGCAAGTTCCTACATAATTTTTCTTGTTTCAAAAATGCAAATAAAAAATTATGGGCAGCTTTTACTGTTCCTATTTATCAAGTATTACTTCTTTATCACTTTTGTCTGATAATATCAAAATTAGAAAAAATCTGAATATTTCACCGTGAATACACTATTTTCCTCCTAACATGAGATGTTATTAAATGTCTTCCACTGAAAGGATAAAATGAAAGTATCATTTAAAATACAATTTAGAACTTTGCATATGTATAATACGGATATATGGTAAATATGTATACAGATATTGTCAGATATTAAAGACAAAAGCCTAAAATGAATGCTTTCCTTGCTGCTTTATGCATATGTACCACTTTCATCTCAGTTTTCTTCCTCAGAAAAAGCAAGCCCCTTCTCTCTCTTTGACTCTTGTATAGAATCACTTTGTTGTTGGTAAGGGGGTACATTTTGTAAAGGACAAACAAGCATGAAGGGACACAAAAATAATGTTCTATGTGACAGTGAATAATTCTGATGGTAAAAAGAGCCAGAGATTGAGATTACAATTGTTTTCAAGATCTTTTATTGCATGGAAAAACTTTTTTTCTGCAAGTCACTCATTATTCCTAGGACACTGTAAACAGAAAATATTCTTTAAAAAATAATCTTCCTTACACAGACTTTAATGAGTCAAAGAGTGTAGTGTCATAGACCTGTCATAACCATTAGGAACAAGACCTTGAGAAAATCAGTTGTTTGCAAAAATTATGAACACAGATTTTTTTTTTCGATACTTTAAATAATTCATTCCCAAATGTGGTATAAAATACAAGTAAAGAATTGAACATTCTAAATTTACAGGCTCATACTTTGCTGCTTTTATTTCCTGTCAACATTTTTAAATTAAAGTTTTCCCACCTATTTCATCCACTGTTTTTAATAATCACCTATCATATTAAAGTATATTCCCCTGAAATGTAATATAAATATCATCATTATAAGCCAACTGAACAAAGTAATTTTCAGTAAATTGCATTCCGAGAAAACAAGAATAACAAACATGTAATTTCCAAATTTTTCATAATGCTTACATCAGTTTCTGAAATTTTGCAGAACTGATCCTTAATTCTTGGAAGCCACCAATTTTCGACTCTTCTTCTTGTGTCCAGACTATAGCTTTTCTCCCATTTCCCCGTCTCACTGTAAATAGTTCTGACATAACTAGGTACCAGTCTTCTCTGCCACTTAGTTAATCCCAGGAAGACATTTATTTGTCTCTTCAAACACGAGGAACAAGTGCCAACTCTCTGACAAACCGACTGCATTCTTAAGATTATATCTGAAAAAGACAAAAATATGTTTTTCAGTCTACAATATGAAATGGCAATTCAGTGGTTATTATGACAATACAGAAAATCTGGTAGCTATGAAACATATTTCAGCTTGATTTAGACTACCTGACTGTTTCCCATGGTACTTGCATTTTATTCCCATGTCTATGAATTACAAAAGCATTTATTTTATAGCCAAGAGAACTAACTGTGGTGCTTGCATGGAACAAAGATGTTCTGCTAGACTTCTTCTCTAGTAAGATACAATTCCTGCATTCCATCTCCCATAAAGACAGGATCAACCAACTGAAGGTTCAAGGAACTCACTTGCTTCAACAGAAGATGGCTAACAGGGGATTAGTGAAAATTTAGAATGAAAGAGGAAGAAGACGAAGTTGAATTAAATTATCCTGTAAAACTACTGAACTTCTTATCACTGAAAAGAGATGGGGGAGGATGACTATAATTAGTAGATTTCAACTAGATTTTCTGAATTGACTATTTTGCTAAGGGCTTCCTCCTAAGTAAAGATTCCTGCAAAAACTACATGAGAAATTTCCACTGTTCAGACAGGATATAATTTAACAAGTCAAGCAAATAAAGCAATCCAGCTCTCTTTCAGGTAAAAATCCAATTAAAAGAACTCCTCGTATGCTTTAGAGCAAGGATTCTAAAATAAAACTACTCAGATGTGAGAAAGATCAAACAGTCTGCCACTGCAGGATCAGTCTCAATAAGATACTTACTAATTTTACTTCCTACCCTCTAAGGCTGGCTTTTGATTTCAAATTGTGGCCTATATGCTTGACTGTTATACCAAGCTAGCTATTTCAGTCAGTTCATTATTTTCCTTGCAGCGTTATACCAGTTAAATATCTGTGCAGAAAAGCTCTGTATAAGAAACAGCTTTATTTAGTTATTTCCTGCAAGATAGCAACACTATCAGTAGAAATAACAGCTACCACCTAAATTAGGTCCCCAGTACAGCTGGTGGGAGTTCCACTTCTTCAAAATTCATCACATATGGATACACAAGCCCCCACTGCCTGTCTTATTACGCATCGACAGAATGGCACCTTTTCTCTCTTACAAGCAGATTGCTTTCAATATCTTCTCACTAACCTAAGTTATGCCATTGCTTTGAAATTTTTGTTGCTAATCCCTACAATCCCTCTCGTTTGTAAGAGTAAAAAATTCAGGGCTGAACTCAGGATTCCAAGTGCAGGTGCGTATGACTTATTCAGGAGATACCTAATTCCTCCTCCATAACCATACACTTACTAACTCAGCTCAAAAGTAGCAAGAAAATTTTAGTACCTGCCTGTTTTGCTTATTTTTATGCATTTTTTATTACTTTTTACCACAGAAAAAAGCACTTAAGAAAGGGCACTTTGAGCGCTGCTGATTTACAAAATATGTATTTTATGTATGTATTTTTATGTATGACTAAGTGAATCCTTTTGAAGAGACAGAAAAGAGTCAAGCCAGACCCTGCACCTGCACACAGCTCAAGTGGAGCCTGCCTGCCACTGTCACACCTGCAAGGACACATTTGGGTGAACTGAGGCCCCACGGGTCACACGAGCAAGGGTCAGAGGAGTGGATGCGAGTGGAAAAGTGGCCTCTGCCTGGATCACACAGCACAAGAGCAAAGCTCATTTAGACACAGAGAATTCCGGGATGAGGAGGAGATCTGTAGTCTCTTTCCTGCCCCCACAACCCCATCATGCACAAGATGTGATCGACACAAAGTCACATTGCTACACCAAGCAAAGACAGGTAGTACATGCGAGAGATGTAGCTCTGAGAAGCTCTGCCTTTCCAGGTTTGTGTGCATGAGGCCAGAAGATGGGTGACCCTCCCAGTCCCAGCTATGGGCACGGAAGGAGCACGTTACAAACCCAAACAGTACAACTCTGCGAGGTGTGCGAAGGAGAAAGTGATTGGACTGAGGGAGGAACAAAGGCTGAGGCCCTGCTTCGGAAAGATGCAATAAGTGCACAGGAGAGGAGGCCTTTACTAAAAGAAGGCACTGAAAATTGCTTGGTAAAGGCCAGCACATTTCACATACTTTGCACGGCAGGCGGGCAGTCAAATGCCTTTTTCTGAGGCTCAGATTTGAATTTTAAAAATAAAACAAAAACCTCCCTACGTTCTCTCCTCCCCCGCCCCTTTCACCCGCAGTTTATTAGCAACAGCCCCGTAAAGGTGAGCCGCTGCTGGAGCACTCTGGGGAGCAGGCAGCTTCCCTCAGCAGCGAAGGCAGAGCGGGAGACTAAACACGGCGAGCGACTTCGGAAAGGGTGCTGGGGGGCAGGGGTGCGCTGGGAGAGCCGCCTGCGAGGGGGCAGCGAGGCGAAAGGCAGGGGGCGAGGGGCAGGGCGAAAAGGCGGGCGGAGGGGAGGAGCAGTTGGAGCCTTTGCGCTGACAGGAGGCGTCGCGGGGAAGGAGGCGGAGGGGAAGGGAAAGGGGAGTAGATGGGGGTGGTGTTGGGGAAAAGCCATTACCCTCAGCTTCATCCCCACAGCCTGCGCGCCGCCATCTTGACCTCAATCCCGGCCGTAGGGAGGGTGGTAGGGCGCGTGCGCGGCCCGCCTCCCGCGCGTGCGCGTGGAGCAGCCACTGTCCCTGAGAAGGGGAGCGGGAGGGGCCGGGGCGGGTTTTGGGTTCTGGGTTCTGGTGCGGTGGGATGGGGCGGTCCGGGAAGTGTCAAAACCGTAGGGAATGTCCCGGGATTCTAAAGCCTGAGTCTGGCAGGAGGCTGGAATGGGGGTGAAGCGGGACCCTCGTAAGCGGCTGCCTGTCCGAAGGCCATCGGGTGCGGGGCGTGGGCAGGCGGGATCCCCTGAGAGCCTGCGTGGCAAACGTGCCGTGGGAAACGCAGGGGAAAAGTTGCATTTCAGCAGAGGTTGAGGGGTACTAATGGTGCTTGTCTAACGGTACTAACGGTAAGCAGCGGCCATTTTAATGAGTGGCTTCAGGTGCAGCTGCACATGTTAAGCGAACAGAGGGCACCCAACCTCTAGACACGTTATGTACACGGCGTTTATAGTCACAGAGTTGTTTTCGTTGATGAAGACCCTAGGATCAATCCAGCTGTTAACTCCGCACGCTGCCAGGTCCACTGAAACAAATAAGACTAAATACTTATTATATTTGCAAAGACTTTACAATGCTTTACAAATACTTCACTATTAAGCAGGTATGTATCGTCACCACTTAACCATGTCCCTAAGCACCACATCTAGCTCCAGAGAAGGTGGCTCAGCCACTTGACCTGGGCAGCCGGTTCCACTGCCTAACAACCCTTTCTGTGAAGACATTTTTCATAATCATAGAACATCAGATTAGAGGGAACCTCAGTGATCATCTGGTCCAGCTCTTCTAATATTGTCTCAATGGAAAACTAAAGTTCAAACTTTTAATCTCTCATCCCCATAACCGTTTTCATATCTGTCATGTAACACAACCCACTTTCACTGTTTTGGATTCCTCTTGTTTCTTCATACCTTTCTATGAAGAAACTAATATCCAATCTCAACTTCCCTTGGGACAACTGGAGGCCATTTCCTCTTGGTCCATGTTATGGGCTTAGAGATATTGTACTTTTTTGCCTTGGGAACAACAGCCCAATATCTCTCAAGTCCTTGGCTTCTCTGCCTACAAACATTTCAGTAGCTGTTTCATGAGAAGGCAGAGATGATAGCAGCCTGATCACCAAAGTAACACAAAAGTGCACTCCTCAGGTCTGAAGAATCTTCTCCTGGGAGCTTGAGGCTGAATTTGTTGCTGTATTCTTTACATTTCAGGTATTTAACATGAAAACGCTGGGAAAATCCACAGTTAAATAAAAGGATTAAAATTAACTGGATTGCATAGTGATTAATTTTTTCCCACCTCCAATGCAGATATTTCATAAGTGTCATACAGTCTAGGGCTAAACTCAGTAGCATTTTTTTCTTTCCAATAATTTATTCTCTTCAATATTTTTTTAAGAGGTAGATTTTGAAATAAAGCCAAGAGTTGTTTTTTGTGTCTTTTTGACTGATGAGGGGAAAAAAAAAAAAAAAAAAGCAGAAGTCAATAAAGACAATCTAGAACAGTGTAATTAATTCTACCTGTGGCTGGCAAACATCTTACCCTATTGTCATCCTCTGTACAGTTCAGAGTTGGTTTTAATTTCTGCCAGCTGCTTGTTGTACCCTCCAAGTAACAAGAAATACTTTGTGTATTGTGCTCTTTTGCTGCTGGCAATTGTTGATTCTTTTACTTATTAAACTTTTTTTCTTCTGTTTTGTGTTTCCTGCAGAGTTTTAAACAAACACATTCTGTTTATGCAATGCAATAGCCTACAGTAAGGTGAACCTTTTTGTACTCTAGAGATAGGCTTCTTATATGAATAAAAATAAGTATTTACTGAGTACAAGCTTTCGCCTTGGTTGGGTGTACCTTTCAAGCATTCTTAAATTATAACCTTTTCACCTCAAGGCCAGAGAGAATTTTCTAATACTTTCCCTGCTTATAAAGTACTCCAATTTCACCAGATTTTGCTTTGCTTTCCTGTTGCTCTCCCTTTCAGTAAGCAATGATGACTTTGGTCTAACAAGGACCTCCCCTTCCCATCCCTCATCTCTCTCCAAATTTTTGCTGCTGTGTGGGTTCCTGGCTGGGGAAGATGGGGCATTTTGGGCTGTGGGGGAAAGGCAGCATGGTCCTTGGCTGACACTCTCTGTAAATGAGAGTCATGACCAGCTGTGAAATGTTTTCATGCCGAGGATGATTTCCCTCACCACCATCCCTGCTCCCTGAGCTCTCCTGGGCTTTTTGTCCCTGCTCACTCCCTGCCCTCCATAGTACCAGTTACTGCCAGTAAAGAGACACAGATGAACAAGCAGTGTATCCATCCCCTGACTGGTCTATTAAGATGAATCCTTGTTTAATTTAATTTTCATTCAGCTGTGTTGCTATAGCAACCACAGCTCTGATCATGGTTGCTGTTAGATTCAGCTCGAGTACCTGAGAGGCTTCCACTTTCAAAAGAGAAGGGGGGAGGGGGTGGAGGGGGGGAAGGGAACTGCCTCACATGGAAGAGCTGTCTGCCCTTGTTTGCAAATTAAAACCTCTTAACTTTGTGTGTGTAGTGCCTATCACCTTGACTGGGTGACTGAGCATGGTAGAGCTCAGAATGGAGTGGAGTGCAGCAAAATAAAAAGGCAATTATTTTCTGTTCTCTTGAAAATATTTTGAAAGCCCAATCACTGTCACAAATGTAGAATTATGATTTTTTAAAACAGGTTTAAATCTCTGGGCTGTTGAAGTATCTAATACTAAATATATTGACCTACATTTCGCAAGGTCTGCCATCAAGATTATAGCTGATTAAATAGTCAGACCTTCATCTTACCTTTTTAATCCATACATTTCTCTAAAATACTGCTTTCTCATCCTGACATCTACTTAGGTATTTCATTTGCTTGGAGCTGAGGATAATCTGTTTATATCAATGCTAAATTGATCACAATCTTAAATGCCTCCAGAGAAGTTAGATGGATGCTAAACATAAATGCAGTCCTCCAGTAATCCAGGAGCACTTGGGTTTGGGCCCATATGGAGCCTCCAGCACATCTCTGTTTGCCATATTATGCAGAAACCCAAACTGACTTGGTTAAAGTCAGATGTAGCTTGTGATACCATTGAAATGAATACTGCTAAAGGAGTTTATAAATGCATGGAGGCACAGTATGTGTATATGTTGTCTGTGTACATATAAAAGCACATAACATGCATAGGCACCTACACATGCATATATTCACATTTCATATGTATATTCATACAAATTTACCCCAGATGGAATATGATTTACCTCAAATTATTTTTTCTGCATTTCTACACATAGCATACTTACTACGTCTGTATACATACTTTCTATACATAGCATACTTAACAAAGGAGAAAGAATGATTAAATTAGTCTTTCTTGTTAAACAGAAAACAAAATGGAAGGAGGCTGGGTTTACCAAGGTAACATGGTGCCAGAATAATCTGATAGCTTTCTTTAAATGAGATAATGGATTTTCCAAAATGCAAAATGTGACAAATCTCATTTGGACCTTAGCAAGTACTTGATACACTTCTAATAGGACACAAAAGTAAGGATTCTTCCTTGACTCATAGGAAAGGGCAGAGATAGAAGAGTCAGGAATCAAATTGCTGCAAGAGTTCCTTGAGGATCAATTTTAGGACCTGGTAATGTTTTCATTTACTACATTTAGCATATGAAGTTGGTGTGCTCTTGAAATCTGAAGATGAAGGGAAGAAGACTGTCATATATTGAAACCTTTCTGACTCTGACAGATAGGCAAATAGGAAGAAGTTTGTTTAGAGCAGAATGTCAGGACATGCACTTCAGGATAAACAAGAGAATTCTTCTCTAAGGGAGAGGAGATAGTCAAGTGGAGAGAACTCTGGGTGTTATAGGTGATCACAGGGTGACAATCAATCAACCATGGAATGAAGCCATGAAGAAGGTATATGTGCTCGTGGTGTACATCAGACAAGGGATTCCCTGCAGAAAGAGAAAGTTGCATTGTTGAAGGCAGAGGTGAATGCACATCTGCAATACAACTGCTGTCACATCTCTGTAGAAAAGATTAATTTGCAAGCAGTGCAGCAAGGTAACACAAAGCATATCTTAAGAGATAACATACAGTGCTTCTTAGTATAAAAAAATAAAAGCTCTGGTAGGATAGTGATTTCTTTCTAATAACAATATATCGGTTGGCCTAATACCACGAACAAAGATAATCAATTTATGGAAAAGAATAAAAGAAATGCCAACAAACCTTATTAAATTTAGACTGGAAATCAATAGCAGTTTCCCACTGTTGAATCAGAGAGGTCATCTAACGACTTTCCTAAGGAGTGGAAACAGCTTCTTCCCTCCAATAACTCTGGCAGCTTTTAGGACAAAATTAAATAAGAGGAAAGATGATGTGACATGATCTCAGTGGAGAGCCAGGGCCTGGATGAGGTTTGGTAATGCAGGCAGCCTCTTGAAATACTGTAACAGGTCACTCAAGTCCCCATTTCCCTGGAAAAATTCTAAATTGCCTCACAGAGTAACATTTAAAATAGAAGCCTTGGTTGCTAGCTATTATCTTGGAATCACAAAGTACACAGATACAAACAGGCATTCTGTCCATCCTACAGTGCAGTAAACCTGAAGGTTCCTGAGATGTAAGGCAAAGTTGGCATTTCTGCAGATCACTTTCTGCTCCCACTTCAAAGCTCTTACGCTTTAGTAAAAAAATAAAATTTAAGTTTCAACAGAGGGAGAGTTCTTTTGCACATTTTCCTGTAGAACTGCCTGCACAGCTTGCAGGCGTACCAGATGTACCGGATAAGCTCACTCAGCATTCCTTACTCCCATTAAAATAACTTGCTAGAGACAGGCAGGAGAGAATGTTCCATGTCTTCCTGCTCCAAAAAGCAGATTCAAGCAAAGGAGATGCAATTTCAGCTCAGGATGTACCTTGACTCATTCTTTATGGCCATAAACAAAAAGCACTTGTTCACTCAGTAACCTAAACCTAGAATTATGGTCATGAAAGGTGACTCAATACTGTTTCCTATCAGCATTTTTTAACGATTGAGCTGTGGCAGCTCCTTGCTGTTGGGGTGATAAAGAAGTCAGTGCAAAAAAGGACCAAGAGATTTTTTCCTTGTGCCAGAACACTGTCCCATTTTATACCTAAAGTAGGTAGTGTCTCTAAGCCAGTGAGAAGCTGCACGTGGGAACTCCACACAGGCAGGCTCTGTGGAGCCCATGCTGGACATGGGGCTGGGAACAGCATTCATTGGGGCATATTTTAGGTAAGGAAAGCTTAGCAATAAGGTGAAAAGTTAATCCATTGGCAACAGAGTGTACCTGAGTCAGACCCTTGCTCTCTCTGTTGACTACAGAAGGAGCCTAAGAAGGGAGCTGGCTTCCATTAGGAAAGCTTTTATCTACACTTTGCTCTGTTGTGCTTTCTGGCATGGACTGTTAACATAGACTGTTGTAAAGATGTGAAGGCTGGAGGACTGCTCTGCATTTTAAAAGTAATATTTTATTTTCCTTCACGAATATGCTGCTTCTCATGCTGCTGAGACCAGGAGGAAAATCTGCAGAAAAGCCAGCAGTGTGTAAGAAATGGTGTGATAAATTGAGTGTGAGAAATTTTACAAAAATTGAGTGCGATGTTTGGTCCAAATCTGTGCTTCCCTCTACTGATACAGTAAGGACTCCATCATCAACAAACACAAGAGACAATAAATGGGAGGTCCTAGTGAAGTTGCTAACATCCTGCTGTCAGAAGTCTGAATCTCTGCCCAAGAGTGCAGCAGAGGGCAGAAACAAGTTGGACTGTGAGCCCCAAGTCCAAGAGACCAGAGCTGGGAAATGGTAAAGGTTATTTAGCTGCTTGAGAGTCCAAACAGGACCCGTAGAACCCCAAACACCTACTGGACCCAGCAACCACTACTTACTGGGCTCTGCCAGGGAGGTTATGCATAGGAGGGAAAGGAGGCCTGCTCAAAGTCCAGCAGAGAGCTGTTGTGCTGCTTTAGGATATTGTGTGTATTACAGCTAGGAAAGATTGATGCTATTATGGTGCCTCATGCAGCTACAGATACCTTGTATTCTTCATTAGCACTGTTTGCAGCTCTGAGTACTGGTTAAAGGAATTTATAATTTAATTTTCTTTGGAAAAAAGCAAACCAGGATTCGTAAAGAATTGTGAATGCTGTTTGAAGTCTGGAGGTCTTTCCTAATGATCATCTACCATGTAGTTTTTTTTTTACTTTTTGGGGGGTTATTTTATTAATTTTTCAATGTGACTATCAAAGAAATATATTTAATGCATGCCACATAGTCTATAGACATATTAAGTCCATTACATGGAACAGTTTGGTTAGCTATAATGCCTATGCTATTCAGATTCATTGGTACTAGATAGAAATCCTCTTCCTCCCAATGAATAGGTTACTAGTAAGTAGATTGAATGCTCTGGACTGCAATTTGTAAATACCGATTAACACCTCATTTTCAGGATTTGACATTATAAAACCTGCCACTTATTTTCCTTTTGTAGCTCAAATTATAGGAAAAGATGTCATAAAAACTATAAGAAAGTGGACTACATTAATGGATGATGTTTGCAATTTATATGATTACTTGAAAAAAGAACTCTATTTTAAATACTAAATAGTTATATTTTAACAATGTAGGACTATATGAATGTGAACTTTAAACAATTGAGAATATTTCTTTGGAGATGATTGCTTATTTTTAGCTTCAGTTGCCATAAATGAACTCAACACAATCACAACCTATTTTCTGGAATTCAAGGCATGTTTCACTTCTGGCTATGCAACCCATAGAGATGCTGAGAATGACATGTCTGTGTTCCCTGACATTGTGTCCTGTGTAAGAAAGTACAGAGTTGCTTAGTAAGCCAAATTTCACTTTTATTTCACTTTTTTCTTTTCCTTTCTTTCTTCTTTCTTTCTTTTTTTTCGCTTTTCCTTCTTTCTTTTTTACCTTTTTCCTTCTTTCTTCTTTCTTCCTTCTTTTTCTTTCTTTTCTTTCTTCATTTTCTTCTTTTTTCTTTTTTCCTTTTTTTTTATTTTCATGAAGTGAACAGAATAACCAAAACTCCACTCAGGTAGTCTGCGTATACAGCCCACACAATCAGATTCCTACTTTTGGTTCTTACCTGTAGAGGGTTTTTTTGATGTTGTTTTCCTGTTAACATTCCCAAGTCTAAGCAAAGCATGTAATGTTTGCAGGTTTTATGTATGTTTTGCAAACCCAATACTTAATTTGTTAACCTCATGCTAATTTATATATTGCTTTCTACTCTTTAGCATGCAAAAGCCCACCAGAGGAGTTAAGATTAGAAGGCAGCTTAACACCTAGAATCCCCAGCCCACGTTAGCACTGCTTTTATGTGAAAGCAACACCAAGATTTCTCAAGGCCTGTCCAGGATTTTTAGTGCCTGTGCTTTGCTAAGCACTTTGCTATGTGAGGAGAAAAATTGTGCTGTGGTTTTGAATAAAGAAGGATAGAAAAATTTCAGAGTACTTCTCCCTTGCTTTCAGGCTTCCATTGAAGTACTCCTCACTTCTCTTCATCCTAAACCAAGGGATTCTCCCACGGTTGCCTGCTTGCGATTGAGGTGTTAATCCAACACAGAATGCTTCCCACAGGGACACTGTGTCCATTTGTTCAGGCAGCAGGTGCCTGGACCTGCAGGATCACACCTGGGCCCCCTCAGAACACACTGGGCAGCAGTGGACGTTGGCCCACGTGAGTGGTGGTACCTCTGTACATCCTCAGTGTGTCATGGTTTAATGCTGGCCCAGGCAATTAAACTGAGCTAACAGATGCTCTCTATTAGGTGTTTCTCTCCTCCCTGAGTAAAGAAAGGAGAGAGAATAAGGGAAGAGGAATTTGAGGTTGGAAACTAAACTCGCACAGCCTTTTAATGAAAACAGTAATGATAAATTAGGAAAAATACTAAAATAGATACAAATATACAGGGAAAAATAGATCCCATGTTCCTTCCCCTGCTGTTCCCTCAGATCACTCTCACATCACCCCGAGGCTGGCAGGGCAGCCCTGGGAAAGTCCAGGCTGGACTCCTGGAGTCAGCAGCAGTTGGGAACACACAGATATGGGCTGGCATGTGATGCATGGACCAACAGCAGCAGAGGAACGAATGGAATCCTCCAGGATGCTGAAGGAAACAGGGAATGGGTGAAGAAAGGGAAGCAGGAAAGGCAGGAAGGGCAGGAAGGGCAGGGAGCTGGAAGCTGCTTGACCCTTGTGATGCCTCAAATTTATACTGAGTATGATGTGTATGGGATGGAATACTCTGGTCAATTCTGGCATCCGTCTTGTCTGTTCCTCCCCAAAGGAGGGCTGCAGGTGGGACCTCTTTATTCCTTCTGGAGGGTAAAATGTTCCTCAGAGCTGAGCAGTGGTCACTTGGCTCTGCACACCAGTCTCTAGCAGTAACTATTAAACATCAAGTGTTATCAGTCCTAGAAGCACACCACTGTCCATGAGAAACTTGCTGTTAATTTCAGCAAGTGCAGCTACTTACAAGAGACTTTCAGCTGAAAGCAAAAGTTACAAGACAGAAAATCACCTTTATCCTGGCCAAACCAGGAGACAGTGTCACAAAACATACATTAATACACTGAGAGCATTCCATGACCTGGAGGGATACTCATGCAGGGTTGCCGAGTTATGCTCTCAAAACAGATTAATGCAGTGAGTTTCAGGAGCTCTTCTGTGTGCTTGAAGAGCCAGGGGCTGGGAGCCATCCACACAGATCTGTTGGGAAAGTACCACAGGTTAAGTCTATGATTTACCAAAATGCTGGTGAGAAAAAACAATGTTAGTGATTTCCTGATAGATGTCTACTGAGTGACTGTACTGCAGCTTATTCAGAGGTAGAAAGCTGGTGAATGGCTGCCTCTCTATCTGTATGGGTTTTGACAGAACTGGAGAAGACGACTAGATAAGAAAAACTTGCATACCAACAACTTCCCAAAAATTGGAAGGAGTGATGGAGAATTATGTGGTAAAAAACTTATAAGCAGTCTGCATTGAGCCTTTTGACATACCACTAGAGTGAAGAAAAAGTAAGTGAATTTGATAAAAGTTAGAAACTGCAAAATGGTCTGCAATGCAAATGCAAAAGCTAATTCTGTGACAGTATTTATCTTGTGAAACACCAGCTGCAAAACTGAATGCCTTCTATCCCCAGGAAAGAAGACAGTCTTGGCTTTCTAAATGTATTAGCAATACATTCCTGCCTTAATGTCTCCAAGGGTCTTTCTTGAGCCAAACTCTGTTTCAGTGCTGTGACTAACTGTCTAGGGTCTGTGAGAAAAGTGTAGTTTTGGAGATTAAATTCACATTGTAGGAAAGTAAGGGAAACCTTTGTATCTCTGGCATGTGTTGCGTGTTTTAAAATCACACTACGCCTTCTAAAACGTTGGTGTGAGAAGCCACCATGTTGGTGTGTTTCATGTTGTGCTTGCTGTTCTCACCAAGAGAAGTCAAGAGGCCAAAGGTGGATGTTAAATGGAGCTTATTAGACATTGAGCTGTCTGGCTGAATGACCTACTTTCTGAGGCTGAAGTGTAACTGAGAGTGCTTTTTACTCCAGACTCCTGGGTATCACAAAGGTTAAAACTGACCTCCAGGTTTTGCAAAACATTATTCATCAAATCTCTGTTGTGAAGGATGTTAGCTTCTTCATTGCTACAGATTCCTTTTCTATTTCCCTTCCTTTTTCTCAAAAATTTGGAAGCAGCAGCATTTTTTCCTCATCTGGAATTGAGCAATTTAAACAATAGTCAGGCTTTTTTAATCACAAAGATCAAGAAATAGAGAAAGCAGTAAAGGAATATTCTTACATAAAGTCTATTATTTAGATCCTGAGAAGGGTACATCCTGCCTCAGAAACACAGATAACTTTCCCTGACTCTGGCAGTAGTCTACAGGATGATCTCACTTAATTATTTCACTTTGGATTTTCAATACTCACTTCACTCTTATCCCATTTTTAAGCAGTTCCCTATATCCAGCGTGTTGGAGCTGAAGAGTGAGACTCTATATATCTTAAAAAGAGAGAGAGTGAACTACTCTAAATTTCAGAGCTTTTCCTTGAGTCCACAGTAATGAGCCAGGGAATTTCAAAAGCTGTGTAGAACTTTGTAAAAACAGTTAGTAGTAGTATTAGGTCTCCTCTGAAGTACATCTATTGGAAACACTGTACAGACAGCAAGGGGAATAGGAAAGATTCTCAAGACATGACAGGATTTCCTTCCTGTTTTTGGTCTTTGGTTTTTACAATCTGTAGGAACTAATGTACAAATCAGAGTGCTCAGCCAGACTCTTCTGGAAATCTGGATTTTCACAAAGAATGAGCATGAAAGGATAGTTGCTTTTGCCCAAACTGGCAGCCTTTCCTGTCCATTGTTTCCTACAGTCCCTCACGTCCTCATTGAGCTGCCGCAGCTAAGACCTTTCTTAAACTATTTGGACATGTCCCTCCTTCTGATGTTTGTGATTAAAAGATAGGACACTGTACAAAAAAGAGGCTCCCTTGTGAGTTATACTTTGTAGCTATAAACAAGCAGCCATGGTTTCTTTCCCCAGATTATAACTAGGTGAGCCAGACTAAACAAGGCAGTGGTAATGTTTTTCCACTAACGAATCTGGGATTTCAAGAGAGAGGATTACAAGGTTTGCACAGAGGAGATAAGTAGCAGATCTCCAAACTAAACCCTGATGCCCTGACATCCAGCCCTGGCTATAACTGAACAAGCACCTCCACTGTTCATTTGTGGTTGCTAGCAAAGGGGTGTAAATCCAAGCAAGCAGTGCTGAACACTTTCAGCTTCCACCAAAGCAAGTAGGACCCAGAGGTGATCGGTCCCATTCTGTCCTCAGCAGAAAGGTGGCACTGGTCCTGTTCAAGGCCAGCACTGGTTCAACCTCCATCACCACCAGGCTCTGCTACCTGCCTGAGTCAGCTTCCTTCTCCTATTTCTCTTGTGTCTCTAATCCACCAAACACACATGTGGGAGTATCTAAATTAAAAATAGCAGACTAGGAAAAAAAAATGCTGTGCAGTCGCAGAGCTGATTTGCAGCTGAATTATTCATCCTCACGTGTCCCTCTCATACCAGGATGATGCTACTGGGGCTGCACAGGTGCAGCCTGGATCAGGGACTGGCAGTGCCAAGGAGAGACAACAGCCTTGTGGGCATCTGTCCCCTTGGTTCCTTGTCAGAAAGCTGAATTCTCCACTGGTCTGCTCATCTATCTTTTTGTACCAACTAACACATGAAAACACCTTAAAACACCATTCCCCTCTACTCCAACTCCTTTTGCTTGCCACACAATAACTGGACTAATGCAGCTCAGCTCTCACAAACACAAACCGCTGAATTAGTCTAATCTTTTAAAAGGATATTGGAACATCCTGTTCTATTAACACCTAACCTTACTGCAGAAACACATGAAAAACCTGTTTCTGTGCTTTTTTTGGCCAGGAGTGATTTGGGGCTCTTTGGTGGGCTGACAGTATGCAAACTTGCATTTTGCAAGAGACCACAAGTGATTTTCCCATGTATCTGCAGGAGTGGCCCTTGATTTTAGTCAGCACTCTGGTATCTGTCATTGCAGAGCACATTACAAAAACTGCTGGCAGTTAATTGTCATCTTTTCACAGGAAAAAATAACATTTTCATTCCCATGGAGAATCATTCAATTACCAGAGCAACCACAAAAACCTCAAGTCAGAACATCCTGAGACATGAAAGAAAGACCAAGAAAAGAAGGACTCAAGGACTTAAAAGTAGTCTTCACAGTTCCTGGCTGGTATCCTGCTTCCCTTGCCCAGTGTGGTGTGTTTGGCATGGCCTTTCTCATCACCATGGTCCCAGGATGGATCCTGGAGGGATCCTGCTCAAGAATCCTTCTCAAGGATCCAGCTCTGCTGTGAAACTCATGGGTACATGTAATCTAAATGATAGGATCATAAGAGAAAACTAAGTGTTAGTGGTGCCACTTTGCTTCTGGCAAACAAAACCTTTCAGTTTAACTGGTAATATAAATGAGCTGTTAAAAGCTTCTAGTGCACAAAGTACAGCTCAGCCCCAGACTTCCCTGGGCAACAAGGGGTGGTTTCCATGTCTGTGTGGTTCTCTACATTGGCTCTCCTGTCTGTGGGGTCCCAGACACATTTTTCCTTCCACTGTTTCTGTTATGTTCCCCATCGCATTCCTACAACCTGGTTTCACCAACTCATTGACAATCCAGCTGTGGCTGCCTTGGAGGCCTGCCAGCATCTTAGCAAGCTCATCTTCCCCCACAAAACTGCAACAGCTTAAATCAGAATTACAGCATATTGTGTTTCCTCCAAAACACATAATGGAGATGTGAGTCTACGGAAGGACAGTCCCACCTCACATTGCTGCTGGAGGCATTCAAAAGGAAAATAGCAATGGCTGCAGTAGCACTCTCCCTCCTCTTGAGGCCAATCACATCTTTCCAGCTTCCAAGCCTGCATCATTGCACAGGTGGAGCAGGAGACCCAGTTTGGAGTTGTATGTTAGCCAAAGCGACCAAACCAAAGTGACAGAGAAATGGCAAGACACTTAGCAGATGTAAATTTGGGATCATCCAAGGAAGAAGTTGGTACTCAGATAGAAATGCTACAATCTCTCTTAAGTTTCTGACCTACTTCTGCATCTCAGAGATACGGGACACTGTGCCAGACATCAATCTGGGTGCTTGTCTCGGCTTCAGCTTTGCTTTCTTTTAGCAGTTGGCACTAAGTAGTGTCATTCCTTCACTGCTGGGCCCTGCTTTTTCTCAGGGGGAGCTGCTGAGAGCAGGTCTGCTACTCATATACACGCAGTGATCCTTTACTGGGATGTAAAGGCCCAGCCTCAGGCACAGAAGTACAGTCAGAAAGAAGCTCTCCAGATTTCACAGCTCTCTCTAGCTTTTGCTAGATTTTGTATCACCTTGTCTTTAGCTGATAAATCTCAGCTGGGAGGCAGCTGTTTGCTAACCACTGAAATGGGGCCAATTTCTCCAAAATGGCCATTCAGTAACAGTCCTGCTACTTTCTGTATTCATGCATATCCTCCAGACACTTAGTTTTTACAGCTAGACATTAGCTTCATCTGAAGGTTTGCTGAGCAGTGAAAGATAAAGAAGGCTAGAGAGAGAAGACAGCCAAGCAATGCTATTTGAGCAATGTCAAAAGAGCACCAGATCTGACTGTTATCTCTTAAGAAATATTGAAGGGCAAGGTGAGAAAATAGGGATTTGTTAGCACTGATCATAATTCCTTCCTGGCTGGACTCACAAAACAGCAAGGACTAGGGAAAAGAGAGAATTTTGAGTGGTATTCAGCTGTGTATATAAGCATGAATCATCCTCCATCTATTGTAAAGCTTCTTTTTTCTTTTTATTTTTTTAGTGTAGTTGAATTTTCATGAAGGCATATATGAACTTTGGGTACAACAGATGTCATCTTGAAGGTTTTTGAGGTTTTTTTAGTATCCTTAGTATATGGAATTTTGTCTTTCACCACTACTAGGTATAAAATCCAGAGCAGATGATCATTAGCATGCATTACATAAGAGAAGTACAGCACTCAGGGAGTCAGGGTACAAGAATTAATTGTTGAAGAAATTAAAAAATAATCCATTGAAGAACAAATACATTTGAGAATATTATAGTCAGTCCAAACTGCAAGGAGCCAGTGCAGAAGATGGCTGTAATCATGTGTTCTGCTAAGGCTTCCCTGAAAGGATGCAGGAGGAATTTGCTGGGAAAGCATTAGCCAGTGGGAATGTGGATGGGGTCTGAAAAGGAGGTTCTGGAAATGTGATGCAATGAAAGTACAGAAGGTGAGGTTGGATGGTGGCACCTTCCAGCTCCAGGCTTGAATTTCTGTAGAAAAAGGAGCCACTCACTGAACTGAGGTTGTCAGCAGCAGGGGGGAGCAAGCACTGGCCAGAGTACAGGTTGCTGAAGGCACCTTTTAAACAGACTGCTGAGGAGCTTCGGTTTTCACATCTCAACAGTAGGGACTGAACCACCTGCAACAGGGTGGTGGTCTATGGGATGTGCATGCTTGGAAGCACACAGAGAAGTTCTGAAGAGGCCACAGTCTGTGTCAGCATCCTTCAGCTGTGTCCAGCACCTGGGGGCTGTGACTGAAACAGAGTCTTTCATTAGCTCCCTAAGCAATTGCCCTGTCAAGCTTTCCTTTGTAACATTTGAATCTCTTCCAGACAACTGTCTTGGTGGCAGAGCCTAAGCTATGCCATGCTTTCTGGATGCTGGGAGTTCTTTGTTGCTATAATTATTCACCCTGACCTTTATGCAATGCCAGCACTGCTGCTGCTTTATCTCTTTCAGAGCTTTTTCAAGACCCCCATATCCCATGAGGATACTTCTCACTGTTTTACATGGACTGTAGTGGAGCTGGCCACTGGGGACAAAAATAGCCACACAACTGGCCACGGCCAGTTTATGAAAGCCTCAAAAAACAAGCCAGACCAAAGCTATCTGCAACTAGACTAACTTAAAAGCTCAGATTCTACAATCTCATGCTTGTACCCATTAAAAAATACCCCTGAAGCCCATTCATCAGTAGAATCAATGGACAGAGGATACTGTGCCCAGAGCAGAGCCCAAGCTGTGCACCAGAACAGTGCCCCTTGTCTGACTCCATGGCTGCTTCTACTCAGCAGTCTCCTCTCTGTTTTGCTCACAGTTCCAATGTGAAATTTTTTCCTCTTTTGTTTACTAGATTGGCACTAGGAGAGGCATACAAGTAAGAACAAATTGGAAGATGAAAACTGGTTTGGTCTGTGTATGTCCTGCTCTCAGAAAGCAGAGGAATGTTTCACATTGTATTCAGTCCATTGGCTAAGACTACAAGAATGTTACTTTTTCTCCAAGTACAAGGCTTCAGAAGTGCCCATCTGACCTCTGACCAAAGGTGAGTAATGGACAGTCTTCGAGCTCTTGCTGATGGGACAGGCAGAAATAGGGCACAAAAAGATGTTTTCTCTGTTTTCAGTGCCACTAGTTATTATTTCTCTGATCTGGAAGTCTAAATTGCCAGCTGTTTTGGGTGCCCCTACTGGAAAGCCATAATTTGTACAGACAATGTTGGCCCATCCTTAAAATGAAAGGGGAATCTTAATAAAAACTCTGAAGTTGTTTCCCTCAGACAAACCAGAAGCCAGGCACTTCTGCATATGAAAGCTTTCCTTCAGGTGCCACATTGAGAATTGACTGAGTATGGCAGTACATGAAGGGGGTTAAAGAGTGGACTGTTTACTGGTTATTGGTTTCACAAATTATAACCAGTTTGCCTTTTTATTGTCTTTCTAAGAGGTTCTTTCCCCGTTTCTGCCCTCTGCTTCTTGACAACAGGTCTCTGCCCTCTCAATAGTGCTAAAGACTGAACCAGTGATCTTTTCATTTGCCTTTCTCTAGCAGCGAGACAAAAATTTCCTCCATCTGTGGGAAAAGATGATAAATGGTAGCTACTGTTTGTTTGTAATGCATTACTGCCTGGGCAGCATTTACAAAAGTTACAGCCCTGTCTGAAGCTAAAGCAGGGGTGCAGCTGGGAACTTGCTGAACGTTGATGGAAATGCTCCCTTGAACCAACAATGGCTGATCTGCCAAGGGTGGATTAGTTCAGATGGAAATGTAGACTGAGCTCAGAGGAGAGGTGATGATTCTTTTCTGTGTCCTGCTGCACCTGTGACATGAGTGGGCTGGACAGTGGTGCCAGAAGTCCTCTCATTAATACTTCTGGAAGCACAGAAGACCTAATGCTGAGAGAAAGACAAAAAGAGCTGTCTCGTGTTACTTTACTTGTGATAAGCTCTGATTTACTCCCTTGGTCAGCAGTTTGCAAAAGAAGGTATGCTATGGCATTTAGAGGAAGTATAGAGGCTGCTCACATTGGTCCTACAGGATAAAGAAAAGGTCTAAACATGCCCCTTGGTTTGGCCCATGCTACCTTCCCCTTCCCATCTCAGTAGCTTGGGTGTTAGTGCCATTTCCCTGCCCCTTGCTATGGCAGCTCCCCTCCAGCATCCAAGGAAAAAATGTGGTTCACACCTCACAAGAGGTGAGCAGAGGGTTCAAGGGTCTCCAGCCTATGGTCCCAGCCAATGCTCCCAGCATTGTTGTAGGACAGAGATTCAAAAGCTACATTTGGGCTTGGAGGGGACTAGCATCCCACTCCATGCCCATGGTATTTGCCTTACAAAATAGTCACAGATGTGGGTTATTTTCTGCCACTAACTAGAATAGTTTTAAAGATACATGTCACACTCCCATTTCACTTTTAAGTGACACATTATTTTAAAAAGAAATTACTCACAAACAGTGGGTTTTCCTGGTCATATCCACTGATACACTGAGAGAAATGTTTGTATTGCAGATGGCAGCATGTTTAATTATTACGAGACAAATTTCCTGAAAATGAACAGAAGACAAAGTGTGAATATCACAGCACAATTTAAATAACTGTGCCTGTTTAGTAGAAAACCATCAGCAATACAAAACAATTATTTAAAAGAGCAGTGTTGCAGGCATCCATTTTATGTTGCATACAAACAGCTCAATCTTTCTGAAGGTAGTTGTGGCTGCAGAAGCAAAACTGGGTCATGAAAACACTGTTTTGAACTGGGAATTAATGAACAAATTACTTATGACCGAGATGTTTCTTCACTGGTTGAGCTAGATGCCCTCTGTTTTCTTTCCCTTTCCTTTTCTTGAGCCACTACAGTAATAAGACCAAATAAAAGCTATTGCTATTTTTTGGAATTTATAGATCAGAACTAGCCTGCAAACCAGCCGAAGAACAGAGTCTTCTGTCAACATTCTCCTTGCTCAAGCTTAGCGGACCAGCCACAAGCTTTCACACATGAGCTATCAACCAACCAGCGAGAAACACTACAGCTCTAACAGGACATGCTTGTTAGTGAAAGGCAATGCAGGATGTACAAAAGCCTTCCATATTAGCCTTTACTAGGTAAGGATGTTGTAGAAAATATATATTGTACAAAGAGGTTGAGGGAAAAAAAAGCAGAGGAGATTTTGACTGTCCTGAGTGATCAGGACTATGATGCTGATACATTGTAAAAAAGCATTCTTATTTACCTTTTAATACTGCTTGACAGCTATAAACTTGTGAAGACTAGGAACCAAAAATAACCAAGCGTTACCAGTGCATTTGAAAACAAAGTATTAGCCTAGTTGATGCATTTCAAAGTGATTTGCTTTCCAGTGGAAGGTATGCAGCAAGTTTACTGGTATAATAAATAAAAAAGGAAAACGTATTAATTATGTCTGACGTAGCTATCTTCATATCTATAAAAAAACTCTATCCTAAAGCCAGTCTAGAACATAGCACAGGGTGACAGAGGGAAAGCTTTACTTCTTTTCCTGTCTCCATCTCATTAGGTTGGGCATCCTCCCTTTTAGTCCCATCTTCATATAGTGAGAGGAGCCTGAGATACTTATTCCTCTGCTCTCTGTCCTTTCCCATCTGGAAAGAAAGAGGTGTTTGTGATACCACAGGTGAGCAAGACTGCTCCCAGTATATGCATGATAAATACTGAATACTTTTGGCAGCCCAATCTACTGGCAGAGGGAATAAAACTAATATGTTTAGGCAAATCAGTATATTCAGCACAAATACTACATGATCCAAAGACTCATACGGCTTTTTCAGGTTTAGTGTAGGTGGGTGGAAAATTCCTCTGTGCCTCTAATAGAGCAGGGACAGTAATGACTCTGGGAGAGAAGAGACGTGGGAATGGATTGAATGCAATGGATGAATCATGGAAGCATGGCCCTCAGGAAAATCAGACATCTCAGAATGTGTTACCACGTGCAGTGGTGCCCTGCTCATGCATGGGAGAGAAGCTGCTATAATGTCTGTTATGTGAGTTGATACAGGACATACACATATTTTTTATAGATTTCAAAGATTATTTCTATTGTGAGTTACTAAACAACAGCGTGTGGAATAAGTGGGGATTGTAAAAGGCTGCACATTTTTATAAGAAACAATTTCAGTGTCCCTCATACCATTTATGTCCTCTGTCACTACAGTGAACTGCAAACGTTTGTAGATGTCTCTCTGTATACATCTGTGCATAGCTTTGTTTATATAAAGTACCATTTTTAAATAAGTTCCTGGTGTTCAGCAGTTCTGGCTATGAGCTCAGACTAGAAGTCTGGTGAATCTCAGTCAGGAGAAGAATTCATATTTTTAAGCATGAATTTCTCTTCTCCATGTTTTCTATCACCAGTGTATCTCGTACCTCACTGTATTCCCTGTAGAGTGAGGGCTGGGCCAGGGAACAGATGAGAATAATCCTTCAGTGCCGGAGCAAACAACAGCCCAGCAGCCAGGAACAGGAAGGATACCTGGTTTTATTTCAGCACTCCAGCTTTCCTGGAAGAGGAATATTTAGTCAAAAAACACTATCTCTGAAGGCATGCTGTCAGCTTGCACCTTTAGTACTGCTACAGTCACTTTAACACAAAATATTCCATGCAAGGCTTCTGTGTTGCATATGTGGAAAAGGATCTCTTCTGACCAATGCAATTCATCACATTCAGAAAGAATATGTACTAAAGTTTCTCTGGATACAAGCACCAACTGCAAAGCCCTTTATAAAATTCCTCTTTGTGTCAAAAAGAACAAATGACCTCTTTCCAGTCTCTCCTCTATACTTTCCCCCTGCCTCTTTCCCAGGCCTTTATTCTTCCTCCAAAGGAGCTGGTTTTATGCAGTGTTTCCTCCACTGACCCAGACAGAACTAGGTGGTGAGCACCTTAGTAAATAACTCCTCATTTTTGGTAAAAGTCAGACAAAAGAAGTAGGAATGCCTTTTCATATATACCTATCAATCTCAGAGAAAACAGAAATATTTTTTCTTTCACAAGCACTGAGCTCTTCCCCTATCCACACATGATAAATCCATTTCCGTGTTCATGCAGTCATTTGAAATAAAGGTCCCCTCTTTACTTTCCAAAAGGCAACAAGCTGGTGCATAAGGACTGTTTTGTTTGCTAGACCAGATCTAGGTACAGACAGAGCAGCCAGCCTTCCTACAGCCCCACCTTCATCACCTCTGCTGAGCCCCATCCATGATAGGAAGGGTGGCATTTTGCCTACCCTGCTGAGAAGCCTCACGCTCTCATGTTTTTTATTGAAATGATGAATTCAATCCATGGCACTTCTGAGGCCAGTGTGTCTCACTGCTCTTACATAAATTAGATATTACAAGGCACTCTCTGCAGCAATAGCAGCTCAGCTAGTCCATGGTTACCTTACTATGTATTAATCATCCATGTTTAAATTCCTCTGATAGTTTGCATCACCGTGTGACAGTCTCTGGAAATGAAACCTTTAGTGTCAAAGCAGCCCCAAGCAGCCCTCCACACACCTCTGGTGACTGAATCTAAATGTTTAGCAAGAAGGGTGACTGCAGAGCTTTTCTCTGACTCCTGAACCCCAACTGCTACTGCAAAGATTAAAACAGGCAACAAAAGACCCACGAGTAATGCTGCACATAGTTGCCACAAGGATAATGGATGGGATTTCAGCCTCATTGGATAGTTAAGGATAGCATCCACAATGCTGGAGAGGTCACCATTCCAGACCTGGGATTTAGAAAGGAGATTAGAGGCAGCTGTTCCTTTATCAGTGTAAAGATGAAACTCGGGGTATAAAAATAAAATGCAATGGATCATCACTTTCCTTAGAGGCTGTAGCCAACTTTAGTGGCAGCTCTTGCCTGCAGCAGCTCTGGCAGCACCGTGGTGTTCCCACATTGTCCCTCAGCCCTCTCTGGTAGCTGCTGGGGTCTCCTCACACTTTGCAGCTCCCCAGAGGGATGTGCACTGGGGGGGGAGCTGCCTCTGCAGAAAGTCTTTGTTTGGAAGAGCTTTGCTATTGAGTAAGAAGCCATGAACAATGGCTGGAGCGGGGGTGAAGGGCTCTTGCTTTTGTTTCAATGTTACAGCGTCGTTTCTCTGTAGTGAAAAGCATCCATGTAACTTGCAGGCTGGGGAGAAGCCTCTTCCATCTTGCTTTAAGCTTCCTCGTCAGAGGTAAACAGAGCAGGGCTGATCTGGTCTCCACCCAAGGTGATCTCACCTGAGTCCACAGTGCCAGGGAATGACCACCACTGAAATGCTGAAAACCATGCTGTATGGCCTGGGGCAGACATGGCTTTTCATATAAAACCAAAAATGTAACTAACTGTCACAATGCAAACACAAAACCAACTATTAAAAACCATCTGATCTTAGTATGCCTTCATCCAGGTAAGTAGTTTTCATAACAGTAAATCATAACTGTTCCTACAAGCTGTCTCTGTACAAGGAGATGAGAACAGCTTACAAAAATAGAGTGAAAAATTTCAAAACCTTAATCCCAAGGAAGGGTACTCTTAAGCACTGCTAATATTTTCTGCAGTATTTTATTAACCAATTTTTAACATAATTTTTGTTTTAGAAAAATAAAGCTATTCAAACCTACATAGCTTAAAAATATGTCTTCATTGAAAAATGTTTTCCCTCTGAATGTATCAGATTGCCATCATCAAGTTGTACAGTGAAGCATTTATTGTTGGCCCTCAATGTTCGCTATGTTGAGTTCATGTCCCCTCTTAGTTCTGCCCCTTAGCCTGTATCACCACACTGTTTCCATCAGCAGATACCACTGTTCATCATACAAAGCAATATGCTGATATAATCAGTTCTTCAAGCATAGATATGAAGCTAGAATGGTTATGAAAATCTAAAAGGCTTGGTCAGGAAGTGACCAAGCAGTGAAAACATTCAGTCTGCAAAATGATTGCATCAGAAATCCCCTCAAAACTGTGGGCTTTAGTGACACCTTCCTAAACTACCAACATCTAACTTGTTCTATGTAAAATCTGATCATCTGCCTTGAGAATGTATTACCACTAGTCATAAGTCATAAATATTTCACTGTGTAACTAAGGAGTGCTGGTTTTTTAGACAACTTGATAAATGATTACCAGATTTCTAGGTAATTGTCTTTCTTTTAGCTGGCACTTAAGTAATTTATTAAAGCAAAAATGTCAGGATTGTGTCAGGTAATTACAAGAATGACACTTCAATTCTGTTTGGTTCAGTTCTTAGACTGGCCTTCGTTTGCTTCACTTCTGAAAAATCATCAAACCTCTTGTTCCCAGTTTTAATGGCAAACTGACATGGCTGAAATTATGGTTTTGATCATTCTGTAAAACTGTGGAGCCCTCTGCCATGCTGTTGTTGGACAGCTGCAAAGAAAAATGTTGAATGCTTCCTATAAAATACCAGGAGGTTTTGTGGAGTGTGTGTTAATCTTTGGTCTGGGAATCAAGTAGAAAACAAAATGAAAACATCAAGAGTGAGGAATCTCAGTCACTTAATTCTTCATAGAGTCTTCCTTACTTGGAAATTAGATTTAGCAGAATGTTTTGGTATGTGAAATATACATGAAAGGAAAGTCTCCTAATGGGATCAGTGATTGTAGTCATCCTCATTTACTATTGCTTTCAACTACTTAGAGAGTTGCAGGCAGAAGAACAGGACTTACTAGAGATCTGCTGTGCTCTTTGGCCATGGCAGTACGTGTATTACATCCCAGGAAATGTATCAAACCAGTGAGCAGGGAATCAAAATGTGCTTCCCATTATTTTGGTCCCTGCTCAATGCAATGACCTTGTGCAGTTTAAACACAGAGAAAAAACTATTTGGTTCGTGTGCACAGCAGGTACAAAAAAAAAAAAAGTACCATAAACCAGCTGAACTCCCAAGGGTTGATTACCACTTGCACACTTAGACAAATGGTTCCTATGCCTTCTGTGGAGGTGACACAAAGCAGAAAGGTTCCCTACTGCTTGTCTTGGAGGGTGGGGTGTTCTTGTCTAATCACCCTGAAGAAATGAAGACACCAAGGCACCAGCTGGCAGTGGGGCACATCATCTTTCCCACTGGACTGCACCTGTCCTAATGATTTCCTCCTTGCTCTCTCACTGCAGAGAATCATCTTCCCTCTGCTAAAAAGCACATTTTACACAGGCACTCATCCAGAGCCTCAGGACCATCAGCTCTATGCTCTGCCTCAGTTCCTTTCCTGCCAGGTAGGCTGGTATATGGGATCAAGACTGTGCATCTTAAAATAGCATCATGGAGAGCATGCTGCTCAGCAGTCTCCAAATGTTAGCTCATTGTTGCAGCAGCCCAGCACAGCCCACGCCTGGGACCTGCACTCTGCACTGATTAGGAATTCGCACATGCAGGAAGGCTGTGGGGGAAAAGGACAGAAAGAGGCAGTGATAAAGAAAAAGAAGATCAAATAAGACAGGCAAACAGGGAGAGAACAACCACTAGACAGAGTCAGCAGTGTTAGGGATGAAGGCAGTGGCTCCCAGAGGATGCATGAGTATTACAGCCTGGAGGACAGAAGGCAGAAAGTTTGATTACTCCATTTCTAATGCTGCTGCTAACCAGCTCCTGCTGCAGTGTGATGTTCCTGCCAGTGCCAATGTGCCCAGTGGCCACTGAAGAAAAAGACAAGGAGGTGAGAGAAGCAGCCTGTAAAGAGGTAGCAAACCCTCTGACCCTACAGAGGACCTCCAAGTAAAATGATGGCTTTCTGTCAGAAAGAGACAGGCCAGGCTGCAGGGAGAAACCAGGAAAAATGGCAAATATATTACAAACATACACTCCTGTGGGCCAGTCACCTGCCTGCATGCCCTGCCTTCCCTTATTGGCAGAGAGCCACCTGGAAAGCCTTCTGACACACCATGCTTTGAGAACTTAGGAATGAGGACACACACCTTGCAGGCTTTGTTCAGCCCAGGTTTAGGGCTGAAGTGTCTTGAGGTCAGGCTTGCTAGATCTCCCACAGCTCCATGATTTCCTGCTCATCCATTCCCTACAACCCACAGCATGTTCAAGGCATCTTGTCTGAGAAGATTTCTCCCCTGTCTTGTCAAAGATGTGCTACACACACTCTTAATGTCACATTAGACTCACTAATCATAGAATCATAGAATTGGCTGGGTTGGAAGGGACCTCATAGATCATCGAGTCCAACCCTTGAACCACCGTTGCAGTTGCTAGACTATGGCACTGAGTGCCACATCCAGTCTCTTTTTAAATATCTCCAGGGATGGAGAATCCACTACTTCAGTGGGCAACCCATTCCAATGCTTGATCACTCTCTCCATAAAGAAATTATTTCTAATATCTAACCTAAACTTCCCCTGGCACAACTTAAGTCCATGCCCTCTTGCCTTGTTGAAAGTCGTCTGGGAAAAGAGACCAACCCCCACCTGGCTACACCCTCCTTTCAGGTAGTTGTAGAGAGTGATGAGGTCTCCCCTGAGCTGCCTCTTCTCCAGGCTGAACACCCCCAGCTCCCTCAGCCTCTCCTCATAGGGTCTGTGCTCGAGTCCCTTCACCAGCCTGGTTGCCCTCCTTTGGACCTGCTCCAGGACCTTGATATCCTTCCTGAACTGGGGGGCCCAGAACTGGACACAGTACTCGAGGTGTGGCCTCACCAGGGCTGAGTACAGGGGCAGAATCACTTCCTTGGACCTGCTGGCCACGCTGTTCCTGATACAGGCCAGGATGCCATTGGCCTTCTTGGTCACCTGGGCACACTGCTGGCTCATGTTCAGCTTCCTGTCAATCCCTTTCTGCCTGGCTGCTCTCCAACCACTCTGTCCCCAGCCTGTAACACTGCATGGGGTTGTTGTGGCCAAAGTGCAGGACCCGGCACTTGGCTGTGTTGAACCTCATCCCGTGGGAATCAGCCCAACTCTCCAGTCTGTCCAGGTCCCTCTGCAGAGCCCTCCTGCCTTCCAGCTGATCCACACTCCCCCCCAGCTTAGTGTCGTCTGCGAATTTGCTGATGGTGGACTCAATCCCCTCATCTAAATCATCAATGAAGATATTAAACAGAACTGGGCCCAACACTGATCCCTGGGGGACACCACTAGTGACCGGCTGCCAACTGGATGCAGCCCCGTTCAGCACCACTCTCTGGGCCCGGCCCTCCAGCCAGTTCCTAACCCAGCACAGGGTGCCCCTGTCCAAGCTGTGGGCTGACAGCTTTTTCAGGAGGATGCTGTGGGAGACGGTGTCAAACGCTTTGCTGAAGTCCAGGTAGACCACATCCACAGCCTTCCCCGCATCCACCAAACGGGTCACCTGATCATAAAAGGAGATCAGGTTGGTCAGGCAGGACCTGCCCTTCCTAAACCCGTGCTGGCTGGGTCTGATCCCTTGTCCATCCTGCAGGTGCTGTGTGATTGCACTGAGGATGATCTGTTCCATGACCCTGCCAGGCACTGAGGTCAGGCTGACGGGCCTGAAGTTTCCTGGGTCCTCCTTCTGGCCCTTTTTGTGGATTGGCGTGACATTCGCCAACTTTCCAGTCATCTGGGATGTCCCCGGTGAGCCAGGACTGTTGGTAGATGATAGAGAGAGGCTTGGTGAGCTCTTCTGCCAGCTCCCTCATCACTCTTGGGTGGATCCCATCCGGTCCCATAGACTTGTGGGGATCCAAGCAGCTCAGTAGGTCACTGAATAAATAATAATAATAAAGTTTATTATTATTATATATATTATAATAATAACAATTATAATTATAATATATGTATAAAATATATAATATATATGATATATATTATAATTATAATAATAATAAAGTTAGGCATGCAGTTACTATTAAAAGGGGTGTGACTCCTAGCTTCCATTTATTTCTGGCACATAATATTTGGATTTCTGTGTTCTTGAAAGCATAATTGCAAAACTCCTGTTATCTTTCTACAGAGTAAGCCATCATTTTACTCAGATGCAGTCAGCAGAGTAGTCAATGAAGACGTCTGTGTTTCCAAGGATTTAAACCTTGCACCAGTATCTGGAAAATGAAAAGGGCATGAACAGCTAGAAGTTCTCCCCTAAAATCACACTTTGAGAAGCCCCAGCCAATTTTGATTTATTACAGTGCTTTGCAAGAGTGTAATTAAGCTGCATAAGCATGATGGAGCAGGGAAGTTCTGCCTCACTGAAGAACTCCCCCATGCACCTGTTCTTGTAGAAACAGAGAGCAAACTCTTTTAAGAGATGAAATATGAATCTGAGGCATGATATCATCAGAAGTATCTTGCTTGCTCGAATAAGCTATGAGCAGGTTACAGTTACCTAGCAACTCCTGCAAGCAGCTCACTTCAGTGGCAAAGCATTAGGGTTTAAGTGGCAGGCACATACCTGGCTCTAAAGCCCTGATGTATTCATCTGCAGAACCTTGTGTTCAGTGGCAGAAATCAGAAAAAAAGCTGGGAATATTTATTGGAGACCTCTACTGCAGCCTCCAAAGCCAGCTTCTCTGGGGGCTTGTGGTCCTGCATGGTAGCTGTCAGGCTTTTTCTCCACTCTGAAAGGCAAAAGGGCTACTTTTAGATGTCACTGGATGCCAATGCCCATAAATTTCCCTCTGCAGCTCTGTATTGATCCTGATTGCTTATGTCCTGCTAAGGCAGACGTTTCAGGAAGACAGCTGGTTTTGATTGGAAGGCACCAAGCACAGAGGGATCGACCGTCTCCCACGTTCTGCAGCAGGGCATCTGCAGGCTTCCCTGGCAGTGGCCAAAAAGAGTCATTAGGAAAAATGGTGTGGAAAACCTGAAGAAACTGACTGCTGGCATAACTGCTCCATAGGCTTCAAAGGCATTGTCCTTGACTTCGTCAAGTGAATATGTATTTATTTGTCTTCTCGTTTGCAAAAAAGAACTGCATCTCTACTTGCCTTTTCCAACATGCGTGGGCATTTCCTCAACCATTCACACAATCAGGATTTCACCCTGATTTGACATAAATAGTGGCATCCACAGAAAAATGAGACACCCCCCCATTTCTATATATTAGTGTCTGAACTCTCTCATATCCCCATATGATAGCCAAAGTTTATAGCAGAGTAAGAGGTGAGCTGAGAGCAGTCTGTACTGAGAAGCTGAGGAAACACAAATTGTGTGAGCCTAGTGTAATGCAATATTTGATATTATTTATAATCTCATCAGGCTTTTTATATCTTCAACTGCTTCCTCTTCAGATTGTCATAGATTTATTTCTACATGACAGTCACAGTTTCTGTTTAATATTAAGCTGCTTTTCATTTTTCCTCCTGAAATACTGCAATTCTAGGAAATTTTTGTCTATCACTCAGGTGTCTAGCCCTTTATGATGGACTGTTCCCAGTCAATTCCTTCATTAAAAAAAAGTGAGCAATGATGTTCCTCCTGGAAGCACTTTCATCACACTTCTCTCCTGCAAGCTTGTCCTCTGCTACAGGATATTGCAGTCTTGATCAAGACAGGGCCTGCAATGGGGTGATAAATGTAGATAAACTCCCCAGAGCAGGGTAGAGCAGCACAGAAGAGGACTCCTGGAGGGGTGGGGGTCCAGGTCCATAAGAGCACCCATTGCCACTGCTCCTGCTCGACCCCAGGTCTCTGGGGACAGCCGCTGGCTGGCATACAGAGGGGTGCCTCCCTGTAAGGGCGTTTTTGTTTTGCAGCAGGATCTGTATGAAAGTAAGCTCTGTCATTAGAGGGCTCTGGTGGATGTGTCTAGAGGCACAGAGAAGAGGAGGATGAAGAAAAAGGAAACCATCCCCTGACCATAAAACCCAGTGGACTTGATTTGTGTTTCACCAGGGTTAGCTCATTTCTGCTACTTCCATGTCTTTCTTTGGGGGGAAAAAAACCCTCAAAACAACCTATACAAAAAACCCAACACAGGTTTATACTAGCAGTCTGAGGCCCAGCAGCAAGGTGAGCTGTTCATGAACACACTGGCTAATCCTTACCATTTCCTTCTTGTAAGTAGCTTCATAGGTGAAAATGCAGGAGCTGCTGTCAAGGAGCAGGTGAACAGTCCAACCATTACTGTGTCACTGATTCTTACATTCTCCCACACTGTAGAGGAAGATGATGAAAAACCAAATAATAAACAAAGGAGAGATTTCCCTGCTAACAGGGAAGGAGAACTATCTGTCTTTATACTTCTCTAGACACACATCATCATCACCTGACATCACATGGGATAAAGAAAATACTAAATGAACACTTTAATAATTTATGCAGAATCTAATCCTTTTTATAGCCTTGCTAAGTTCTTAGCTTCAATGATTATTGAAGGAGGTTAACTGTATTCTCTACAAAATTGACTTCCTTTTATCGGATTTATACTTGTTGTCTTAAAGTTAACATCTTGTTCTTCTGTTACATGGAAGAGCAGCTCCCATTTTGCCTTCTCCATGATATGCATGGAGAGGAGGGGATACGACTCTGTCTTGTCCTTCTTATCAAGGCCCTCTTTGGATTCAGTGTTCCTAATTCTCCAGCCTGTTTTCTTTCAAGCACTGTTCCGAAGCACCAAACCAGTCTTTCAAGATAGCAGCTTCTTTTTTATCTGTCATGTTTCTTTCACTGTGGTGATCAGGGCTGCAGTGCACTGAGGGAGGATGTGCCAATTTGAGTCTCACAGTTTAATGTCATTGGGGCATCTAGTGCTGCTCAGCTGTTTTGGGGAGGACTGATTCACCTGGTGAGGCTGGCAGAAATTTTTCTTCATTGATGAGACCATGGCTGGGTTGCTCTAGCAATGAAAGTCAGAATGAATGCTGCTGTCCTGTCTAAAGCCTTCAGCAATCCTAGAGAGGAAAAGGACTGATTGTTCTTTAGCCTTCCCTTTTTCTTCTCAACAAACTGTTAGGAAAGTGTAGGAGCTGCTAGAGAGATAACAAGAATAACAAAAATCCCTGCAGTGGAAGATGTGTGGAGGCTCAGAGTCATGGTACCATCTGTGCCTGTCTATTTACAGCCAGAACAACTAACGCCCAACTAATGGTGAAGAGAAGCAGATCATCATGTCATGAAGACAGCTCTCTAATCTTACATAAAAGCAGCTTTCTGAAAAGCCTGGAGTGTTCAGGTGGAGAGAGGAATGGCCACAATTTACACTTAGGAGTGTTTATTTGTGGTATGGTGGAAACATCTTTTTGTTTCAAGCACATTCTTTGAACCATCTTCAGCCAAGACTCGCAGGCAAGTTTGGTCAGAGCTTTTTCAGCAACACAAAGTTTTCTACACACAAAACATGACATTACAGATAGATCCATGGTAACAGGAAAAGATCAGTAATGAGAGTGAAAGCCAGCAAAGCTGTGAAAGCAGTCTGTTTATTTTGATTTAAAAAAAAAAAAAAAAAGGTTTCTGCATTTGGTACAGCTGCTGTGTGAAAAGCCTAGGTATTAGTTGAAGAGAATGAATGAGCTCATCCCTTCGTACTTTTCAATGAAAAGATGTTTGGAAAACCTGCATGTTTAGGAAGGAATTTTAAAAAGTCGTATTTGAAAATATACAGATATATATAGAAAGATATATAAAGTTAAATCCTGTGGAAATGTCCTCAGGCATAATTTAGACCCCGTGAATAAATTTGACTCCAGCAGGGATAAGAGATTGGACTAGAAGAAAGTTCTGTTTTCAGGTGGAATGGTTGCAGGCAATTATCCTCCTAATGAATGGAGCTGGGTGCACAGGGAAGCTGGGCACATGGGAAGCTGGGAACATAGCATGGTCTGAACAGGAGGTGCACTCAGGGTAAGAAGAAGCTGGGCAGGGGAGAAAGTCCCAGAGGAAGTGAATAAAAAGTAGAAAGGAAGGACAAAAGCATTCAGACTGGGGAAGTGCCTGTACAAAGGATGAAAAATTCTATGTCTATGGTTAGAAAAAAAAAAAGCAGCATATAGAAAAAATGAATTAGGTTTCACTCAGACCTCAGCTTCAGAGGAACTGGTACATGTAAAGGAGTCTCTAAAAATCAAAACTTTTTTTTAATTGATAAAATGTGTAGGTTTAAGTGTTCAACTTTTGCCATTGAAAATTTTAGATGCTAAAGGTAAAAAAAAAAAATAGTCCATCTAGGTAACATCTGATGTGAACAACAACACCAGAGAGTGTGCTAAATTTGCTTTCTGTTCTGTCTCCATTCACTATAGTGGAATTATTCACTTTGCATCTTTCTTTTTTTTTTTTTAACTTACTTATTTCAAAACATATATCTAGACCCCTAAACAGTCACAAAATTATAATTAAAAGGGAATTAACCCCACAACACATGAGAAGCACAAATGGTCACCACTAAGGCTGGATACTCTTTAATCCAGTCACATGGCAGTAGGGGAGGGGAGTAGGCTGTTACCATCATTGTACCAAAAGTTCTGGAAGAAAAGATGAGCTTTTCAGTATTATGTTTGCTCACAGCACAGGGTCTCTGCTCTTGCAGGGTCCCTGCAAGAGGTTGGTCTTTTTCCCTTTTGACTGTCACGTTTGAAGTGCTGAAGGAAAAATAACTCATATTGCTGATAAATTGTGAGGCTATAGAAATGTTCTGTGACGATCCAAGTTCCTGCCTTGAAACATCTCTGGAGACTTCCACCAGCTTCTCTGTATTTTAATATGTACAGCCCAAACCTGCTAATTAACAAAAGTGCCTCTGAAGATTGAACCACAAAATAGATGCAAATTACTCCTTTAATTTCTTTCTTCATTACATTCCCTGTTTCCTTTGATGCTTTAATGCCTTTTTCTCCCCATGACAACGCACTAGTGATGGCTTATAACATCTTGAAAGTAATTGCTCACATTTGAAATTTTATTTTTCAGCTTTATTCTTGTACAGACTGTTCTTTGACCATGTTTGAGGTTTCTTCCTACTTCTTCTTCAGCTTTTGACAGTCCTCCAATGACTGATTCTACTTCACTCTGGAACTTTGGGATTCTTTGCTGTTGTTGTCTGCTGACCCCCATCCCTGTTTTTCTTCCCCCCCCCCTTTTCTGCCAAGTGTGGCAGACAATTATCAGACTAAATTATACCATTAGAAAATGGGGGAATGCCACCAAATTTACTGGTACTGAAGCCCAGCTACATGGCTTCATCATCTATGTTTTGTGAGCAGTTTATGCCCATCTTCCAGTGTGACATTTTAGATAAAACATAGAAGTGTTTATGCACACCAAAAAGGAGGAGAAGGCAAAAAGAGATGTCTTACTACAACAATCAACATAAAAAGCAGTATCTGGACTGCAGAAAATAATCATGAAATTGTAATAGAGATCTGCTTAATGTTCAGTAAATCTCTTTAAATATTGGCAAACATTTCTGGATCATGAAAGTTTTCCCAAGTATAGTCATAAACACGGAATCTAATGAGACCACAAATCCCTCTCTTCTGGAGATCTATAGGGAACTAGTCACCCTACAGCCCTGAAATCACAAAGGACAGTTTTTAACCCATAGCACAGAGGAAATGGGTAGGCTAAAAAATAATAATTCAATCCTCCTTTTATTCTTCACACATCCCTTAAGAATGGCATCAGTGGGGGGAAGGATGCCATTCACACAGGGAAGTTTTTGTCTTGGGTCAGAAAACCAGAATAAGTGCCTTAACCCTACTGCGTAATCATGATGAGCTGTCTTCAGAGAGGTCTTCTTTAGAAAAAAGGCCATTGTTTTCCCCTGACTGCATCAGAAACAGCCACTTTACAAGGTTAAGGAGGTGAGTCTGCTCACTTTAGACTGTGAATCATTTCTCAGGGAAATGTTCAGACCATAAAATATCCATACATATATATACACATGCATATTTATATGCGTATGAATATGCACACAGACTTTCACTTTGCAAACAGCTGCACCATCCTCATCTGCCTGTCACCACATCTGAGCTGGAGATTTCCAACACCCCAGCTCTGTCAGTGGATGCCATCTTGTGAATCCTCCCTCACCTGCTTCAGGAAAAACTCTTGGTGAGGTCATCTTGCTTTTAGGGATGAATATGAACCAACAGTCACGGAGCAGGTGAGGGAGAGAAGTGGACAATGGGATACCTCCAGGTAGTGAGCAGCTGAGAGTTCTAGAAGAGCTGAGAGCAGAACCAAGGATGTTTTCTGGTGGCATTACTGGAGCCAAGAGAGAACATCTGATGCCCAGAGCCATCGGCAGATATTGGTCTACTTGACACAGAAGATGACTGTGAGCTCCCTGTACAGTCGGCAGCATCTTGACCACTTAGTAGTAAGGACCCTTTTTGGAAAACTTCTCTAAGTCAAACCTGGAGCATTTGTAGTGATCCATTAAATCAAGCTGCTCATAGATACGTGAACAGAGATGGAGAACATGTGTTCATCTCACCACTAGTTATGAATAAAAAGGGGCAATATCTGATATGATACTCCAAAAAAGTATTTCACATAATTATTGACTTTTTTTTTTTTCCAAACTCAGTTCTACCTTCAGTGAATAGGCATGCTTTCATTGATTTCCCTACCCTTTTGTATTTTCCCTTCAACCAAAATCAATGTAATTTTAGATTTGATTCATCTGTTTTACTGTTTGCATTTTTTAAAATCTGCTGTTGCATTACAACATGTTAGCATGTAGGTTTCCAATTTACTAAACTATAAATAGAGATTTCCTTGCTGTGTTCTGTGCAGTTACTGTAGCTGCTCAAGGCTGAATGCTTGGTAGTGTTAATGGGAATTCTACAGGGTGATAGAAATATACAACAGGAGAACCACTGTGTATGAAAATCTAGATGACCCTATCAGGAAATGCACAAATCTGTGCACTAGATAAATCTAAATAAAAATTAGGTTATTTCTTCATGTCTCGTTCAGATAAGATACAAGCAGGTGTGTCCAACAGCAGATATGAATATATGCTTAAAATACATATTGTGCCCTCCTGTGAAGAAAGTAGCTGACATTCAAGAGTGGGTCTAAAGAAAAATACCAGTGAATGGAAATGAGAGCCTGAATTCATTAGGTGGTTTGATATCGATGTTAGTGAAGAGTGAAGACTCACAGGTTTCAAAAACTCTCCCTGTGTTCCAAGATCAAATATAGAGACTTCAGAAAAGCATTTTGTTCATGAGATTCCTTCAAACATTTGGTTGTCTTTGATTATACCCTGTTATGAGCTTAACTTGAAGTTTCATCATTAGAAGTGCCCAAGTCTAAAAAATGGGAGTGAATTGGTCACAGATGACACCTGCTGTTAATTCACCCTTTGAGTTTCACATACTTTCAAATAACACACAGAAAAATTTAGCCAGAAAAAGTGGCACAGATATAGTACAGGTTTTCCTTATAATATCTGCCTTTCTTAAAAGATCTTGCATAGAAATTCTGCTAGTCCAACCTGATGGTATCCTCAGATTAGCAGAGGTTCCTTGCTGTCTGTAAATCTGGAGCTAAACTTGAGATGAGTTTCCAAGCAGTTAATCTATAAGAATAATTCCAGTCAGAACAGATCTAGGATGAGATCAAAGTCTTCACCCTACAAGAGATATTTCCATCTCTCATGTGACTTGATGACTCTGTGTGTGCCTTTAATGCAGTCAATACTTCAGTGCCCTCCCCAGTAACACAGTGTACTTGTTTCTCCAGGAGGAAGAAAGATTTCAAGCTGGCAGAAAACTAAAGCCACTGAAGTTTCAAATCCATGGGACAATTAATTGGGTAAGTAACATGAAACACTTGGCTTGTCCTCTGCAAGTCATGCTGCACATATTTTTGTCTGTCTTGCTAAACAGGGGACTTAATACCCTTGAATTCCATGTGAAAAACACAAAGGGCAGCCACCTGAAAAAGGAACAGCCATAAATGTGCTGAAATTTGAAGAAGTTCCTAAACTTCTGAAGAATTTAGGCTTCACTGTATGCTTTCTGCTAAGGTCATGTACCTGGGCAGAATGCTACAACCCCCTTTCTGCTATGAACCCTGCTTAACTTCAGCAGAAGTTCCAAGTCATCAGCAGGAAATAAACACTGCTCTCCAGGGGCATCACTTCTATGCCTGGTGAAAAGCTTGTCTAACAGTGAGCTTTTTTCTCCATTGGGGTCTGTTTCTGTCCCTAATCCATGCTTGGGAAGCCACCCCCGACTCTGTACCCTGCAGGGCTCCAGCACCTTGCCCTGTGGCAGCAGTGGCACCTCCTGCCATCTGTGCCCTCCTGAGCCAGACCCTGACAGGGGGAGGGCAGGTCTAAGATGAGATTGTTGGCTCAACAAGAGGAAAGCTGAGCTGCAGATTGTCAGACACGCAGCAGGAGACCACAAGTATTTAAAGAAATCCTTGCAAAACACCTACCAGGCCTTTTATTTACATCAGGGAGCGAATTATATGCTGTGCCTCCTCTCATGCCAACAGTGTGACATGAGGATGCCTACTGGTACCACACCTGACTCAGAAATGGAGATCTAGTCCAAGCACATACAGTAACTGACAACAGCATGAACTGTTTTACTTTTTACCTTCTCAGCCCCCTCAGTTTTCCAGTTCTTTTTATGATTTTCTAGAAAGCAGCCCCGTTTGCAGCTTAGTGCCCACTGGAACTCTGCAGGTCTCAAGCCTTGAATAACTTCCTTGAAGGGCCAAGATGTAGCAGGGTCTTCAGCTCCTCTGCCCTTTCCCCATTTTTTTTTTCATCTGACCCCTCTGCAGTTGCGATGTCATCGAAGAAAATAAGGCAACAGAAACTAATTTAGATATGAAAGCTTAGGAAGTTCAGGAGTGAGAAATAATTTGACAGGGGGAACAATTTGATTTGATTTAAAATTCTGCACTGTCATGGGCTCTGTGTGGATGATTATTAATCCTGGTGGGGAAGTAGCCAAGCAAGAAGGTAAAGTCCAACACAGCCATAGATATTTCTGCTTCCCAAGTCTCCTGTGAGATGCTTGCAAGGGAACCTGTTCAGCTGCTCATGCAGAGCACACATGTGCTGCAGCTCATTGATACTTTGCAATGGGATCCTCTGCCAGAAAGGAGGAAGCACACTTCACATTGATTCAGCACAACCACACTTCTGCCTTTTCCATCCGGCCCTAGAAACATTCAGCACATGTTAACTAAATGCTGCAATGGTCCTGATGCTTTTCATTCTGAAGAACTCCTTAGCTGAAGAACACAAGCTTGCCTTTCCAGTCAGCTCAAAAGACTAATTTCTGGGAAAAACCTCACTCCAAGCCCCAAGCTCCAAAATATAACAAAATAAATTATCTCACTGTGAGCACTATGTTGAAGTGACTAGTTCATTATCTTCTTGCCTAGGGAAGAGGATTGATGAAAGGAAGAAAGATCCAGATTTTTTTCTGGATTCTTCCTTGGGATAAGTTACAACTTTAATTAAAAAATGCTGTCTGGGAAGATGGCTGAAGCACAAAGGAATGGAAAAGTCTTTCTCCTTGAAGAAGAGCTATGCATAGGTATTGCCTACTCTGTCTTTATTTTGAACTGCAAACTGGAAATAATATTTGTTTATTTTGAGGGGAAATTCAGGATGGCTCCTCCCATTCAGAAGAAAAACACACCGCTAAAAAAACAGTGAGCTCCCTTTCTCTCTATCAGCCAAAGTGGACATTTCAGGTGGTCCACAAGCAGCCCCTGCATCACCAAGTGGCTGTGGGCAAGGCCACAAGATGAGGCTCTGCCCTTCTCCCCTTTCCCCAAGCATAAATCCAGCTCCAAATACACAGTTCTCTCCTTCTCTGCAGTCCTGTTTGCAGCTGGAGTGAAGGATCTGTGTCCATTCACAGTCTAAAGAGTCCTTTTGGGAAAGGTTGGCTGCTGCAAAGAAACCAACACCATGCTTTGGGATAAATGAAACATTTGGAGTGATTGCACCTGTGCTGCAAGGAGCACCCTGGGATTTCATTTCAGTGCAACTCCCTGCTCAGGACATCTGCAGCATACATGTAATGTTGATCTGGGAAACATTTTCTTTGCTTATAATCATGGTATTTCTGGGTAGTAAAAGCATTCTCTGAGACTGAAGATTGAGAGTCTTGCTCTCCTCAAGTGTAGGTTTAATAGAATCAACTGCACTGTCACCCAAAAGAGACCTGAAGAAATTAAATAACGCATCTGAGGCAACAACTGTTATTTTTCTTTCAAGAATGTAAAATGCATTTCCAGTTTCTTAGTCCCTCAAAATGTTTTCAGTTATTTCTGTCCTAAACCTGCTTTGCTGCTCTTATCTGTTTCCTCATAGATAATGCAAACAGCCACAACTCCTCTCTGCTGGGGCAGGGCTGTTGGTAACCTCCCATGGCATTCAGGATGTGATGTTGTTTCCTGGACTGATTCTCTCCTCTTTTTTTGCTGCCCTGTGGGAAGCACTGGTTATGCTTGTGATAAGGGTGGTTCTTGCCTTGGCTTTTCCTCTATCTAGGAATGTGGGCATTAGTGACCACAGATGTGCAATGAACACCATGTCATGAGGAGGCAGTTGCCCTCACAAACCCTCCCATCCCTTGAAGTTTGATGATTCCACATCCAGCAGAACATTGTTATCACAGAAGGTCCCCAGGTTGTTTCTAAAGCAAGACCAGTCCAATGGACGTTTAAAAAATAGGACTGAAAATGAGGTGCCATAATGACTGCAGCACTGGATTGTATTCACTTGCTCAGTCTGACAAATGAGTTATAATATTTCATTTGCTGGTTCTTCACAAGTTCAGTACTTCCATTCATATTCAGCTCACTGTACTAAACATGGTAGGAGGACACAAATTATGTGGCTGAAGGCCAAATCCAGGAGATATGGGTACTGGAGACTGTTCCCACTCTCACAAATGATCGTGTGTACTGATGAGGGTTCCTCTTCTGAAGGCCATGTCAGCAAGTGGATGACAACGGGATGACAGATACCTCTAGAGAAGCAATGGTGATTTTAGGGCTGGTACATTGCTAATACAAGCATTAATGCTATACACTACATCCAAATTATCAACAGATCTGCCATATTGGGACGTCTTCAAAAATTGACTTGGCCTTCTTACAGACACTGGCACAGACTACTGCATAATTAAGTCACTATTAGCAGTTCAGTGAGGATGCCTTCAGTCACTCAGGCAGCAGCAGGTTATCCAGCATTTAGTGTTTAAATAATTACAAAGTCACGAGTTCTCAGTTATAAATACAGAAGATGCCACAGATTATAAAAGGGAAGAATGGGGAGGAGAGGGGAGCAGAAATTTCAATTCTGTAATATGTGAACTTCCAGGAACAGGATTTGTCTTGCATCTTACTTGGTACAGTATTTCCACTTAATTTTCTGTTTCTTTACACTACTTAAGACAAAGAAATGGCATGCACTCATCTTTGGGGTATCAGGTTATCCACAAGATCCACCTAGCAGAGCCTTTTATACTCCATCAGGTACAGCTCTTCCAGAGAAACATTGATCCTTTCTGTTCTGCAAGTCAATAGCAAATACAATGTATTCTCTAGCCTCTTTTGAAAACACAGACATAAGTAATGCTATTTTCATGAGATAACAAAGAGTGAAAATAAAAAGAAGAAACCAAAACTTTTGAATTAGATAAAATGGGTCAGGCTGCAAGTTTTTTTGCAAGACTTTGAGTGTTCTGGGTCATTCAGTTAATAAATACCATACTGGATGAAATTACAGAGAGGGAACTAATAGAAAACTGAGTGAAGCTTGGGTTCAGATTCTCACAGATACTTCATTTGGAGTTCAATACCTCCAGATTTCAATTTGGGTAAGCTCAGACAGGAAAGGGCTAACAGGACTGAAGCATTATGGAATGACAAAAACCTCTGTTCACACCAAGCTCTTTGTATGATACAGACAGCTTTAATCAGGTGTGGGGCACAGATGAAAAATGGTAGTAACAGAGTTCAGAAAAATTCAAGACTGAAGGATCAAATTCTTTTCTTGGGATATGACTCCAGTTTATGCCAAAACTCCTTTTAAGTGGTAGAGCTATAGGCTATCAGTTCATGGGGCACTTAGCTTAATCTGTAGTTTGGACTGGATTTTGGGGAAGAAAGTCAAGGAGAAAAAAGTTCTTACTTAATGGGTATGTTTCCTCCATTTTTTGTTATTGCTGGCTTGCAAAGAGCCTCTTTTCTGTTCTGGTCAGACACTTGCTACTTTGCTAAGCAAAACTAGTATGAAAGGCCCCTCCACATTTTCTCATCCATCTCTGACCTTTGAACAAAGCTTCATGTCAAAACACACATTAAAAGAGGAAAAAATATCATATGATAAATGTTTCAAATACCTCTGAGTGACTGTAAACACCATGTCATCATCTTAACTTACTAAATCCATGTAGTTTCAAAAGGTACACTGGAGATTGCTACTCCTAGCTTTGCCATACCCCACTAGTGCTTGCCCTTCATCCTCTGCAGGTAAGATAAATGTATTTTGGTTGTCCATAGGATAACAATGATATGAGCTTTAGGTGAAGCATGCAGAAAATACCCACTTCATTTAATGATTTGTGAAGTGGTTAGATCCAGAAGAAATGGGACAGCTTAGATGCTGTTTCTGGGTCACCTGGGCACCATTTTGCAGCCTCCACTGGCATAATAAGCTCAGTTGCTGGTTGCATAATTCATTTTTAGACTGCCCAGCTGCACACAAAGGTTAAAAAAGATATAATTAGTCTCCTTTTCTGTTCCCACCTCTGGCCCACACAAACCCTGTCTCTTATTCAATCTGTCATTGTTAGCAGTATTATCCAGTTCTCCTGAAAAGAGACAGCAATGAAAAAAATTATGGTAATTTAATTCAGAATGATCTTTCCTTTGTAGTTTGCACATTACTTTTGCAGATATATCTATTAATAACCTGTAGGAATCAGCTTCTATTTACGTAGCACTTTTCTTCCCAAAAGGGCCTCTTGAGTGCTCTGCTAACCTCGGGGATCATTTCATTCTTTCCTGACAAGTACAGCTCAGTTTCACCTTTATGGCAAACTTGAAGCAAAGGATGGGGAGAGAGGAATACTGAGCCCACTCACTCCTGCAGAGTTCCCAGCTCCCCCGGTGGGCTGCTAGAGCCCAGCAGAATGTCTCCTGCCCCACACAGGGATGGGTGCTCCACTGCCTGAGGCTCACCTTGTCCTTCCCTCCCTGCCTCTCCTCTCTGCACAGAAGGAGCTCCAGCAGCCAAGGAGGTTCACACTGTTCCTGGGTGGTGATGCTCTCCCACCCCATCAGCAATCATCTTATCTCGAGCAATGTCTATAGTGTTAAATAAATTACGTATTCAATTTATTTAAGAAGTACTGGAAGCCCCTGTGAATGCTGGGGAGGTAAGTCCTGCGTGACTGTTACTGTTATTTCTCTACATTTTTTTTGGACTACAGGAGCACCTATAGGCATCAAGACAAGCTCTTGCTGACCTTGGTACTGCAGTGGTACCTACTGAATTGTAGTTCTGCTATCCAGTTAAAGGGCACCCAATGAAATACAGAAAATTCCACTTAAATATACATGGTTGAAGACTGTCACAGGCTGCCCAGAAAGATTGTGGAGTCTCTGCTCTTTGATATATTAAAAACCTGACCACACATGACCTTGAACAACCTGCTTCAGTTGGCCCGGATTACACCAGATTGGGAGGGCTGGACAAAGCTGTCCAGTTATTCTGTCACAGTTATTCTATGATTCTGTACACTTACACGAAGTAAAATGGAGGACATATTCTCAGGTCCTTGCAGACAGATGTCGAAGCATCCTGTGGCAGAGTGAAGCATCCTGTTCTGTCCACAGATAGCAGACAGGTTAATCAAAGAAATAGGATTCACTCCAGAGCCTGTTCTGATGACCCCTCTACTATTTGGGGACCGAATATGGAAGGTCAGGAACTGCCTCTCCTTCAGAGCTTCAAATGGGCTTACAATGGGCTTACAGTGGGCTTCAAATTTGCTTCAGCAAGGCATGTTTGAGTCTGGCTTTTGTAGAAAAATCAACAGGAAAATGAAAAAGAAGTTTTCAAGTGAACATAGATTTATCTATATTTAATATATATGTGTGTGTCTATGTGTGTACGGGGTCATCTTGCCTCAGGTATAGGCTTTGAACTCTTGGAATAGGTTTGTGGACTACCTATACATAAAGGCACTGCCAGAGTTTTTTTAGTGCGTTTGAAACTTCTTTATAGGGAGCTGAATGGATCAAGGTGCAGTAACACTACAGGTATACTATTTATACAATTATCATCTTCAGTGCTGGGCTCCTGGAGATGTTCATACAACTCTGGCAGTCCCTGTAGGACTCTGGAGCAAACACTTTCTGTGAAGCAAGCACTTTTTCAATGGATTTGACTTCAAAAGCAGTTTCAGCAGTATCTGAAAAATCTGACACAAAAAATTGCTGCTGAAATCACAGAGAACACCATTATTTCAGCAGATGCCTGCTGAATACCATCTTGCAAATTTATGGTCTCAAGCTCTTATGTGTCTTAATCAGAAATAAATGTCAAAATCAACAGGAGGATGTTGATGCAAATCCTGTACTTCAGAGGAAAACCTGACTTTTTGAATGAATTGTTTTGCATTCATATCCACATCCTCTTGTAATCCTGTCACATTGGAAGTGGTAGATTAGGAGAGCTGGAAGAATCTGACCACCTGTGAGTGACCAAGAGAAAAATCTCCACAGAAGATTTTGCTGACAAGACTAAGCAGGGCAGTGTTAGGTATGTAAAAGAGCCAAAGGCCTAATCTGCAAAGTTAGCACAAAATACAGCTTTCTTGACACCAAACGATTTTGTGCCAGGTCATCTTCCAGGGCAGTGTTCAATGATGTAACCCTCTCATCCTTTTAGTGTTGTTGTGATCTTGTAGAAATGCTTAGTTTAATAAAACACAACCACTGTTGATGTTATTGCTTGATATTGCTTGATGTTATTGCTTTTGTATGCATTATCCTCTGTGTTTTATATTAAATAATATTAGATAAACATATAAACATAATATTGCAGATATGTGACACTTGAGACATTAATTTGATGAAAAGTCTAAGCAAAATTAATCAAGATAGCATGGTTGGCACAAAGTAGATTTTGTTATTGGCATGACAGTGGTAAGCCAACTCTTTAAAATTCATAAAATAATAACTTGGAAACAAATTTCTGTAGAATTTTAATTTCCTGGGGAATTTTACTCTTCTGTGCTACTTCAGGATGTTTTCATATTCTTTCATTTAGTGTGAAAGAGGCATAGTCCAAACTTCAGTCCAAACCTCGTTATAGAAAATCAGAATTTTCACAAAAGAAGCTCCATTACCTTGAAACTAGTTTTGGACTTTGCCTTTGAAGATATTGTTTTCAAGCATACCTAAAGCACCTCTTTACAGTGGTGACAAAAGAAATCACAGTTCTCCTCTTTTGCCAAATTTTCTTCCACCACAAAAGCCTGCCACAGGGCCTTCTGTGTCAGTTAAGCCTCAGATTCAAGTTACATGGACAATTTTGCTTAAATGATATAAAATTCTAGAATTTGATTTTACCATTGGGGAAATCTTTATAGTGTATCATGCCCATGTTTGATGGTAAAGAAACTATTTTGAATAAGAAAATAAAGCAAAATAATTAATCATATTCATCTTCAATAATGAGCAGAATCTCATGCTAGTCCTGTTTATTAAACTCATTTTTGTTCCTTATGCATGTGTTCAAGTGTATAAAATCATGGAACAAAAATAGCATCAGCATTTGTAAAATCTCTAGAGGAAACCAGCTACCGGTGTACTTGACAACAGGGAATACAGCTGGAGAGTCTAATACCCACCTCCTCAAACACAGAAAAAAAAAATCTGGCAGACTAACTAAGATTCATGCTCCAATCGTCTTCCTAATTTTGTCCTATAATGTGATTTTCTCTATGAGACCCAAATATCTTGATTTTTTGTGTGTAACATGCGACACTAAGCCCTGTATTTCCTCTTATGCAATCACCAGTTTAATAAGCAGCTACCTTCACTCAACATTTCTGCAGCTTCCTTCTTACCACCACTGACATATCAAATCTGCCTTCCTATTTGTAGGCTAGAAACAGAGAGAACAGAAGTGAAATAAAAATGTACCTAAACTGAAAACGTGCTCCTTGCCTCCCCTGAAAAGTCATCCAGTACGTCCCTTGCTGGCAGAAAGTGAAATAAACTATGCTGGTCATTTTCAATAGTGAGAAACAGCTAGCTTGGTGTCCCATTTACACTGGTTCAGAACTGGTAGGTACAAATTATGGAAGAGGAGGACTGGAAATGCCAGTTCAGATTCTGCAGGCTAAAAACCCATTCTGTCTGGTGAAAGTTCTGTAAACTCTAAGCATATGGGGCAAGGCCCAACCTTCTGAGCAAGGATTTCACATCAGCAGGGTAGTAAACAAAGATGTTACAGGGATGATACTAGTCTGAAGTAGAAAACAGATGAAAATCTAAGATTAATTAGGGGTTTTTTTAAAAGTTACAGTGTTATATATTATATATAATATTGCATATATTATATGGCACTGTACATAAAAGTTAAGGTTCAAGGTTCTGACATCCTTTCAAAGATCATAGAATCATTTTGGTTGAAAAGACCTTTAAGATTATTATACCCTCAGCTTGCTACAACCTCCTTTCAGATCCTATAGACAGCCATACAGTCTCCCCCCAAGCCTCCTTTTCTTCAGACTGAACAACCCCTGTTCCCTGAGCCACTCCTAAGACTTGTTCTCCAGACCCTTCACCATCTTTGTTGCCCTTCTCTGGACACACTCCAGAACCTCAATGTCCTTCTTGTAGTGAAGGATCCAAAACTGGAAGTGTGGCCTCACCAGTACCAAGTACATGGGGACAATACTCCCTACTCCTGATACAAGCCAGGATGGCTCACAGCAAGTCGTGATGAGCATCTTCCACTCTGTAGCACAGAGAAGCCATCCATTTGAGATTAACTGCAGGCAGGAACATGCACACTGACAGCCACTGGTTACACACACCAGTATCAAACAGCAAAAGCATGAACAGAAGTTAAGGAAAGGGAAACTGAAGAATTTCTGAACCAGGATATTCAGGTAATCCTACAGATTTCTGAGCAAGCTCCTTCCTCGTGCTAAGAGAAGAATATGCTCTTTTCTCTTCTGGCATTTAACTTGTACATACTCTGCAAAGCTGGGAATACAGATTCTGATCTAACTTGCTGCTTGCAGATGCTATTGATCTGGCACAAGAAAGAAAACATAGCCAGTATTTTATGGCAGGGATGAAAGCTAATTGAATGTGCAGATATGGAGACAATACAATAGAAATAATATTCTCATAAGGCATTAGGCTAATTAAAGTATTATAAACTCCCTATCAGATTATCCTCTTTATTCTAGTGGTCCACTGGTGTCAGCATCCCTCACTGTCAATGCACTTGGAAATCCTACAGAGTTTAATTAAATTTTCCTGGCTTGCAATAAGAATACAGGCTATTACTTTTAAATCCTATTTTTACCTCTCAGGGTAAGATGTGACCAAAAGCACGAACATGTCTATGTAACCTTCTCATAGCAGAGTCTTCCTTTAGGGTTTGGGAAGTGTATACCAAAGCCTGGAAACCAGGGAACAATGGCATTTCTACCAGTGGTTTGTTGACTGTATCAGGAGTAGTCTGGATAGACCACAGCATAAAGTTATAGGTGAGAAGATAATCAATGACTAGAACTTGAGGAGAGGTACCTGAATATGGCTATGACAGATTACCACCCACAAGTCTTTCAGAGAAGATAGGAAGGCAATTGTCAGCTCTACACTGACAAAATAAAAGGGGCCAAGGGCAATGCGATGATCTGGTGATGGATTCACATACAAGGTTAAAAACTGTAACATCTGATGTGAAGGCTTGAGATCGCACAGGTTAATTTAAGATACATATCTTAGGGCCGATACATGCCCCTCTTTAATCTGCAGAATCAAACCAAGGTTAGTTAAAACCCAGGCACATCTTTTAAACATGATCAGTTCAGTAAAGAACCAGGTGCTTAATATCAGAGGCTATATTCCCTATTTGTTATGTGATGAGTAGTTGATAGAAAGAGTGGGTAATGCTGAGTGAATGCTGATCTCTTAGACAGCAAGCTGTTTTATCTCATGTATTTTCTAAGCATATCCTTCTGCTTCAGAACATTGGGAATATTTGCATGAAAATAGAAAATCCTGGAATCCTCTGCTGCTTGTTCAGCACATCAGGTTTAAAGGCTGAAACTTGCATTTCTTCTTAATTGTGTACCCCTGCATAAAGGACACAGCCTTTGGTGTAATACAGAATTGCATTTCTGAGTGCAATGGTTCTGCTGAAAGCAATCAGTTGTCTTGTTCATGTACAGACATTGCTGGATTAGGACAAGAGTGCTTTGGAAGTTAGGAATTGAATCTCTGACTCCCTTTACTTCCATAATGCTACTCTATCTTAGGAGAGGTATAACAGAGACGTCTGAGCAAAAGTCTTGGGCTGTGAGTACCTAATAATAGCTCTGACAATTGCTGTAATGTCACACTGATTGTGGCCCTTGCTGAGAAAACAGGTAGTGTGAACTAGGGAAGAACAATTTGTTTCCTTTTAAAACAGGTTTCCACCTAACCCAGAAACAGCTGACAGCTTTTTTGAATTTGCTCCTTGATGCTCAGGCTGCCTGTTTGTCTCTGAATAATTATGATGCTGGACTGATGAGTGAAATAGGAAATGTAACCCCTTCCTCTCTGACACCTTAGGACTGCTTCCCAGCCCAAGGAATGGGTGGGCACCAGGACAGCTCTGCCTGCTTGGATGACTCAGCCCCACTCACTGGCACTGACACTTTTGGGAAGAGTTAATGTTCTGCTGACTCACAGAGGCAGATGAATCTCTCTTCCCATTTTGATACACAGCAAAAGTGTCTTGCTGAAGACTGGACAGCAAGCAATTGTTCCCAAATGGGGACATGCATGTGACTGGCATGCAGACCACCACAAGTGGTATCTGGCTGCTGCTAGAGAACTCAGGGGTCTCCACTTCTGCACACCAACAGCTGAGGCAGCTCTGGGAGCCCAAATCTAAGGTGTTGATGCACAGTCTGGAAGCAGGGAGGAGTTTATTTTTTTCTGCTAACTTTACCGATGATGTTGATGATGCTGCACTTTAAAAGCCACTGGTTTGTCTCATGCAGCATCTCCAAAACATCAGAATTCATTGCAGCTTGCTCTGCCAAAAGTTGTAGCCAGGGCCTATGCATCTTCCTTGTTGCAATCTCTCTGGCTAAAGCACCTGGAACTGTCTCAAGTTCATTCATTTGGGCATATCACTGAGTTTTCCACAGTTGTTTGTAATTTCTCTTCTTCCACTGCTACAAATACAAACTCATTGTTCTCATTTTCAAAGCCCATCACAATTCAGTCCTGCCCCTTACCAGTCCTGTTATTTGTTATTTATCCATTGATGCTTGCTTTGATGATTGCAGCCTCCATTTTTACTTCTCATTCTGCTTTATGACTGGGGTTAAAAAACTGCAGTGAAACCAGTGAAGTCCCTGCTGCAGACTCCTTTGCAATGCCTCTGTCATGTACCACACAGCACTGAAGCACCAGCTAGTAACAGCAAGGCAGAGGATGCTCAGGGCTGCAGGTTGGCTAAGGAGCTGCACATCACAACCTCTCCTTTTAACTCTGATTCTCATCCACCTGCTTTCTGGAAAAGTCCTTTAGGATGCAAACTGTCCTCAACAATCCCTTGTGTTTGTGTCTTCTGTGCAATATGGAAGAACAACCCTTAGGTGACCTGTAAACTATCTTGTTTTCCTCTCCCCTGGAACAGGATTGCTTCACAGTCCAAGAGTCTTGCAGCTTCAAAGAGAATCAGAATTTTTTATTTTATAGCTGAGTTTTAAAGTCACAGAGAGACTGAGGCCACAGTGGAAGCTCATGGGAGTACCAAAACCACATCTGCTCAGTGCAGACTAATACCAGACTTCTGCACCTGTCTCCCTTTTCTATAGAGAGATAAATAACAGCAAAAGCAAGCCCTAGGGCCATGTTCAAAACAGGCTGGAAAACACTCAAAGTATTTGCAGGACTAAATGCTTTCCAGGGAGCTATCTTTCAATATATTGCTGTAGTAAATGTTTAGATTTTCCAAACACAAACTCATAAAACAGTCATTAAGCAATGCTATTTTATGTACAAATATTTTGCAGAACAGTTTAATATGGAATCACACAAAATGTTTTGCATTCTTATTACCCCCACAACACTGGCATTAAACAGCTACTGCTATCTCTCATCCTTCAAGAACAACTGTGACATGTCAGGGTTTGCCCAGAATCCAAGGGACAATCAGAAAAACTTGACTTCTGCTCATACCCACCCTACAATGGTATTCAGCTGGTAGAAATGGTCTTCTAACCTGGTAGAAAGCAGTTCTAAATCCTGCAGTGTGTAAACTCTGGTGGGAACAAAGATAATAACAAGAACAAACAACAGACAAAAATACTACCCTTTAACCCTACCTGAGTTTTCTAAAAAACTACTCAGTCTGACAGTCTGTCAATTCAGACCTTTTAATTTGGATTCATTATCTTCAGCAACATACCAAATCCTAAATTTGCCAGGTTCAGCTAAGCTCCAACACTGGATAGGTTTACTGGTGAAATAAATATGAGGTAAAATAGGTTACAGTTATAGCCAGGCTCCAGGCCAATAAAATTTCAAATAAACAAGTGTGCTAGTTAAAAGACAAAATAAATACAGTGCAGGGCTGAATCTGGCCTGAGCTTTAGAACTTCAGTTAAAAGGAAGTATCAAATGAGTGAAAATCCTAGTCCACTTGCAAGTGGGAAATTGGAAAGAACATGAATTCAGTCTTCCTAGAACACTGCTTCAGGTCAGACCCCATCTTAAAAACTTCAGTGCAAAAACCAGAAACCATCGAAATACTGCATATGCCACTTTTTATGAGCCAACTAGAGCTAACCAACCCATGTCATAGTTTTTTTCTTTTCAATTTTGTGAGTAATTCAAGCCAGTCTGGTCTTATTTTAAGAACACTTTCAGCTGTGGACATGCAAAGTTTGTTCTTTTGGACCATTTCTCTCTTACACCTACTTCCACCAATTTCCTATAATTTCTTTTTGATCTTTGTCTAAAAGTCTCAACCTGTATAAAGCATGCTATAAAAAAAGCTCTGAAAGTAGATTAATAAACTCCCTTTAGCATTCTCCACATATATTTCACACTGATCTTTCCATTTGAAGCAGACTTTTTAGTCTGCATGAGTACAACAGAGTCTAACAGAGTTCAGGGCATGAGCTCCTTGAGTACTGCTTAAAGCTCCTAGTACTTCATTGTGTAGGTCCTCTCTTACCAACACAACCTGATGCTCTGAACAATGTTTTCCCAGTTTCTTTCAAGTGTATTTTCAGCTGGATTAGACTTTGTAGTAATTGTAGTAAATCTCCCTTAGTCTTCTTTTGAATTCCTGATTTCTCTTGGTCCACCCTCCAACAGAGGTCTGCAAGACTGTGGGAGCCCTACTAGTCCATCTTTACATGAAATGGCTAAAAAGCCCAAGCCTGTCCCTCACTGCCCAAACCCTCTCCCCTTCCCTGCTGCCTCACCTCACTCCCTTGGCAACACAGGGAGTAGGAGGAGTGCGTGGTGAGATGAAGGTTGGTCTGAAAATGTTCATGATGTTGTAATGAAAAAGGACAGGGCATGTATATTAAAGGTATTTTAAAACAGCAGTTGTCTGTTCCAGCTTTCTGATGTGGGTCACTTTATGGCTTAAGGGACATTTGTGTTTGAATATCTGTGTGGAGGCAGTATCTGCTGCTGATAGAAATGCGTATCAAATGATGAGCTTAGTGTCTTTGCTGAGACAGGTGTGTTGACTTCTCTAGAGAGATGAGGCCCTCGTTCTAAGCCTTGCCTGCCAGCTGGCTGTTCCCTTTGTCTGGGCTTCTGATATCCATGTAACAACTGGTACAAAACCCTGGCTTGTTCCATGCAGTTCATGATCTCTCTTTTCTACAGATAAACCCTTCTAACATGATGTAGCAGTAGCAAACCACTTAGTCCAACCAGCTTCTACTGTCCATTTCAGAAGCTTCTGTGGGTTTTAAGCTTTTCATCATAACTACTTTTTCACAAATCCACAAGAAAGCAAAGCAAGGAGGAGGGTGAAGGTTATGATCACTGCACTCACACTCAGAGAAACACAGCTCTGTGGGCAGTAAGAAACATCCCTTAGAACTCCTTCCCTAACCAGCAAACCACTGATTATTAATGACTTCAAAGAGCATATTCTACAGCCATCATAAGATCAGCTCACTTCCTTACATTACTCTAAGCCTCTCCCTTCACATTAGCTGTGAAATCACTAGTCAACCAAGCCCACTAAATTACATCACAGAAACATTTTTCCTCAGCTGGGAATAAGTATCTCTTAGAACAGTCCCCTGGGTGATTGGATTCAACCCCTTTCACAGAACTGAAATTGCTCTTTTCTGAAAGGAGTCAAGTATCAATTTCTTTCTCCTGACCCTGCCTCCCTCTTCAGCTGTTGACTGTGAAATTCTTATTTACCTGGCACTTATACAGAGATTGGTGGTAACACCAATCACTATACTTTCTTGATCCTAACATCTTTTTTCCACTAATTGACAGTAGGTGTCTTTCCACAGAAAAATATCTCTGTGATGTTATAGCTGGTTATCTAACCTTTTACTCTGCTGTTTTCCCATCTCCTCTCCCACATGCAACCCCCTTCAGAAACGACAACCTCAAAAACATGCCCTCTGTCAAGGCAAGTTCCAGAGTTACTCCCTTCCCTCAGTGCAGATCAGTGTTAAGTTTGCCAAACTGAGGAAATGTTCTCTGAGGATTCCAAGACTTGACTTTAATCCAATTATGGATTTTGTTCTGTACCTCCTATAGGTCCATTTCCCCTAGCTATGATTGACTTCAGGCTCCAAAAATATAAAGATACACTTTTAATTGCTCTTGGGCAGAAATACTTAACAGAATCACAGAGTATTATGGGTTGGAAAGGAGATCCAGAGACCCATCTAGAGATGCCAGAGCAGGTTCACCTAGAGTAGTAGGTTGCACAGGATGATGTCCAGGCAGATTTTGAATGTCTCCAGAGATGGAGACTCTGCAACCTTTTTGGCCAGACTGTTCCAGTGCTCTGTTACCCTTACAGTAAAGGGTTTTTCCTTATTTTTAGGCTGAGCCTCCTGTGTTCCAGTTTATGACCCCTGCTCTTTATTCTGTCACTGGATGCTACTGAAAAGTCTGGTTCCACTCTCCTGACATCTGCCATTTAGATATTTATAAAACATTGATGAGATTCTGTCCTCAATCTCCTCTTCTCCAGGGTGAACACGTAGATGTTCCAGTTCCTGAACTTAGTAGCTCTGCACTGGACTCTCTCCAGTAGTTCCTTCACCTTCATGAACTGGGGAGCCTAGAATGGGATGCAGTATTCCAGATGGGGCCTGACCAGGGCAGAGTAGAGGGGGAGCATAACCTCCCTCGACCAGCTTGCCACACTCTTCTTGATGCATCCCATTGGCCTTCTTGGTCACAAGGCACATTGCTGGCTCATGGTCAACCTGTTGCCCACCAGGACTCCCAGGCCTTTTTCTGCAGAGCTACCTTCTAGCAGGTCAGCCCCTAACCCATACTGGTGCATGGGGTTATTCCTCTCTGGGTGCAGTCCCCCACACTTGCCCTGGTTGAACCTCAGGTGGTTTCTCTCTGCCCAATTCTGCAGCCAGTCCAGGTCATGCTGGATGGCAGCACAGCCCTCTGGTTTGTCAGCCACCCCTCCCAATGCTCTATCTTTGAGCCAGCTTTCAATTCTTATTCTTGATTTCATCTTAATTGAAGTATTTCACAAGTGATACTTTAATGAAAGTGTTTAGTTAAAATGTCATTAAAACAACTCTCAAAGAATTGGATTGTCCTTCACCATTAGTCTTCATCATGCCAAGAGCTCTGCAGTCTGTCTCATGTTACCTCACCATTCCCTTCCAAAATTTTATCATTACAGCCCACTTCACACCTTCTCTACCACACTGACAAATGCTACTGCGACCTATGGTGCATATTATAGTTCTAACTATATCTGTAGAATTAAATCTGCAAAACCTACATCCTGATCTGCCTATGACTTGTGGTTCACCTTTGGATAGCCCCTGATTTCCTTATGCTTCAGCCTCCCCAGACACAAAACAACCTTTTTCTTTGAGATTTATGGCTGAAAACTACAGAACATTATATTAATACTACTTGTAAAGAGGTTTCAAGTGTGCTGCAACCTCCTTGAATGACCGAATCCATGCAGAGATTATCAGATGTAATTAGACCTATAAATGAAATACCTGTAAAGGGCACTGCTAGACAGTGGCCATCAACCAATGACCTAACATACCTTATGCTTCTTCTACCCACTTACTCAACTTCTCACTGAAGAGGAATAGACATGAGGCACCCACAAATCTCCAAGCTGATAAATTGCCCTCTTCTATTTCTTTGCCAGGGTAGTCTAAATGATGTTAAATCCATTTAACCTTCCTGTGAAAGGGTTTTATATTTTCCTGCGGGAGAAGAAACTTAGCTTAACACTCTCCCCTCAAACTTCTTCGTAAATAGCCCTGACTGCATTCAGCTGGGTGCTGGAAGTTGAGACCAAAAGAACTGAAGTGCACAAAAGATCATTTGCCACCCACATACTGCAACCATGATCAAGAGCTAAATCTTATTTATGAGGCTTAGTTTCACTTCCAGTCCTTTATGCCAAAATCCTGATGCAATGTAATTTGTACACAAGAATGGTCCAACAGTTTTGGCAGTATTTGCTACACACTACCCCTCTCTTAATCTGGTTTTGGGTTTACAGACATACAATAAGAAAAAAACTTGGTTACGACTGTGTTCATGACACAGAGTATTGGGAAGTGCATGTAGGGACACATTCAAGGAACAACAGAAATTATCAGAGCACTTTTATATACAAGACATTGAAATTACACTAAAATTGTACTGACTATTGTAACATCTGAGCACAAAGCTGAGAACTGGAACCAGATAGTTTGCTTTCAACACGTCATCAGGCATGTTTCTCTGTAATAAGCCAAAACAAAAAACTCTAGCCAAACTCTAGACATCTGGTAGACTGTACCCCTTGGGCTAATTTGGGACTAAACCCAAGTCCATTTTGGTGCTTAGATCTCTTGAATAGAAGGCAAGCAAAGTCTGAGCTTTGTCATGATAAATTTAGTCAGGGGTTTTCAAAGAAAACTGATTCACTACCTTAACTCACATTGAATCATAGTAAATCTAAAATTTTCTTCCTACCCTCATTCATTACCCTCACTCATCTGAAAGGCTCGAGACTGGTATTACAGGAACTCATTCTCCCTGTAGGAACACATCTGTCACTTAAATGTGGGAGCACATATGAGATGGGGACAATGCTAACCTCAAAGGAGCACCTTGCAGAGTTCAGTTCTATGGTTTACATGAACTGTTACATGTACATATGCTTGGGAAATATGAAGTTTTTTATTCCTGTCTCCCTTTTGCAAAAGAGGACTGCAGAGGCAGAGAATACAGTCCCAGTTCTGGATGCTCGCCAGGAAAATGTAACTCTACCCCCAGTTTCTGCCCAAGGTAAAAGCAAAGAAGTGTTCATCATTTCTGCCACCCGCTTCTGTCCTTCCCCGAGGCTCCGCACGGCAACACAGGAAGCCTCAGACCGTGTTAAGAGTATACTAGAGCTAGCACAGGGTCATGAAACAAGATGAAGTTTTGATTGTGAACTATCACGCTCACGAAGTAGCCTTTCGAAAAATGCAGCCAAGTCTCAGAGCTTGGTACCTTTTTGTGCTCCCTGCAATAAGCTTCCACTTTTAAATCTTGGCTACAGGGGCAGACTGCCCGTCCACGAGATGCCTTGCGCCTCAGCCCACACCAGGCTGCCGGAGCAGCTTCTGGGTCTGAGCAGAGCAACGCTGGAAGGGGTCAGCTGCTGCACCCCATCCGACGGCTCAAACTCCCTTCCTCCGCGTTTCCCTCATCCCTCTCTCCCTTCCCGTAAAGTCGAAATAAAAACGTGGGGTTTTTACCAGTCGGTTCCTGGATGCTCTTCCCCTAACTGCGACCCCCAAACACCACACTCAGGCAGCGGCGGGTGGGCACTGCCCGCGGCCGTGCTTTCCCTCGCCCCTTTCCCCCGAGAAGGGAGCGGTGACTGCCATGGGAGCCCCCCACAGCCGCTCTCTCGGCCGGGAGAGGTGGGACCGAGCGGGCCCTGGGCGATGGCCGGCGCTCCGGGAAACCTCGCAGGGGCTGCGGCTGAACTGGGACGGGTGTATGTGTCTCATCTCCCCTCGTCTAAGGCGGCACAGCAGAGCGCTGCCCGCCTGAAGGGAGAGAAGCGGCCTCCGTCCGTCGGTGCCCCCGGGGAGTGCGGCGGTGCTGGTGCGGGGGGGGGGGCGCTGGGTCGCCGCGGGGCGGGGACGCCCGGACGGCACCTCCGGGCGCGGCAGCGGGGCCGGCCGGGCACACGGCTCCTCCCGCCGCGGAGCTGCCGGGCCGGGCCGAGGGCGGAGAAGGCGGGGAAGGGGGGAGCCGCTGCCGTCACCGAAGGCTCCCGGCTCGCCCGCTTGGCCGCCGCGGCAGCCCCAGCCCCGCTCCCACCCCCTCGCCTGCCCCCACCCTCTTTGCCTTTCTCTCGCTCTCTCGGCGAGAGCAGTGTGCCTCCCTTCGCAGATGGCAGCCGGCAGCGCCATGCAGCCTCCCGTTCCTCCTCCTCCTCCTCTCCGGCTCTAAGTCAATGCCATGCTGCCGCTGCTCCTCCCGGCACTGCTGGCCGCCTGCCTGCCGCCCTGCCAGGGCTGGAGCCCCTCGGCGGCTGCCAGCGGGCAGGAGGAGCCGGAGCAGGAGCTCTTCTTGCCCCCCGTCAACTCTTCCTCCCGCTCCTTGGCCAGCCTCGAGATGGACCTCGACGGGGCAGGAAGCAAGGAGGAAGGCAGCACCAGCAGCCCGGGCACGCCGGCTGCCGCTAGCCAAGAACCTTTCCCTTCGGCTCCCACCTCCTCCGGGCAGCAGCACCAGCAGCGTCCTCAGCCGCAGGGGCAGCCTCAGCCCGCCGAGGACCCGCACTGCAATATCAGCGTGCAGCGGCAGATGCTGAGCTCGCTGCTGGTGCGCTGGAGCCGCCCGCTGGGCATCCAGTGCGACCTCCTGCTCTTCTCCACCAACAGCCACGGCCGGGCCTTCTTCTCCGCCGCCTTCCACCGGGTGGGACCGCCGCTGCTCATCGAGCACCTGGGGCTGGCGGCCGGGGGCCCTCAGCAGGACCTGCGCCTCTGCGTGGGCTGCAGCTGGGTGCGGGGCAGGCGGGTCGGGCGCCTGCGGGGCGCCGCGCCCCAGAACGCAGCACCCGCTCCCGCCGCCGCCGCCTCCTCCTCATCCTCATCCTCCTCTTCTTCGCTCTCCTACCCGCCGGCGGCGGAGCCCGGCCAATACTGGCTGCAAGGGGAGCCGCTGAATTTCTGCTGCCTGGATTTCAGCCTGGAGGAGCTGAAGGGGGAGCCGGGCTGGCGGATGAACCGCAAGCCCATCGAGTCCACCCTGGTGGCTTGTTTCATGACTTTGGTTATCATCGTGTGGAGCGTGGCCGCCCTCATCTGGCCGGTCCCCATCATCGCCGGCTTCCTGCCCAACGGCATGGAGCAGCGCCGGAGCACCTCCGCCGGTACCGGCACCACCACCACCACCACCACCGTCGCCGCCAAGTAGCCTCTCCCGGTGATTTACCCCCCTTTCTCTTCGTCGTGTAGTGTGGAGGGACGCGGGAAGGCCGCCTCCCGCCGGGCCGGACTCCGCCGTGTTTTTGTTGTTTTAAACATGTCAGGGATGCCGCCGGCCCGGGTTAGCGTGGGGTGTGGGCGGATGCCTCAAGGTCCGGTCCGTCCTGAGGGGGGCAAACCCATCTTGAGTGGAGCGGGGCCCGTCCTGAGGGGGGCAAACTCGCCCTGAGGGGAGCGGGACCGTCTTGAGGGGAGCGGGACCGTCTTGAGGGGAGTGGGTCCATCCTGAGGGGAGCGGGGCTGCCCTGAGAGGGCATCACCCGCCCTGAGGCGAACAGTGCTGCCCGGAGGCGAACAGCCCCGCCTCGTCGCCGCGGAGACAACCAAATCCTCTGTGCTCGTTTTATATGTTTAATACGCGTTTTAAACAAACCTTTTAGTAAAAAAATAAATACTTATACATAATAAGAAAAGAAAAAAAAAGAAGAAGAAAGGAAAAGCCCCCTCCTCTTCCCCCCGCCCTGCCCCCAAGATTCAGCACAGGAAATAAAAGACCCTCTCAAGTGCATTCATTGTAGTTGGAGTAGCTTTCTTTTGTATATTAATACAGTGGGAGTAGTTTTTTTCTTTATTTACGGAAAGAGTTCTTTTTAGCAGGATCGAAACCTGATGCAGTTTATATATATTGTTATTGCTGAAGCTGAACTTCAATGAACCTTTTACACTGTATTTCCCAGTTGAGATAGTGTGTATTTAATATTGTAGCACTGTGTTATTTGGCTTTTAATACAGAAGGTTTTTTTTTCTGTAGCCACTGTAGCCTTTTGTTGGTCTGTTTTTGCTCTGGGGAAATGGAGGGGTTGGCTGATTTTCCCATCTGCAAATGGGCTGTGAAGCTCCTTTCCCTGGGACATGGTATTTCTGATGGTGGTGGTAGAAAAAGGGGAATCCCAAACAGTTTTGGAATGGTATTGGTCCTGTCCTTACAGTAGATCTAGTCTATATGCCTGCATCAGGGTGGGATGGGAATCATGTCTTTGCTGGAGATCCTCCAAGAGAATTTATTTAGCACTGCTCCACAGAATACAGCTTTCTCCTTGGACTGAGGTCAGGAGTTTTTTGTCCTGAGAAGACAAGGCCCGCTCTTTGAGGTACGCTAAAAGCAGCCCAGGGGCAGGTCTTGGTCTTCAACAAGGTGCATTCCTCAAAACTAGCCTAGATGCAGCATAACTGTTGAAAATATGGTAATATTGTATCCCTCTTCCATCTACTGGACCTCGGGGTTGCTCACAGAAAGTCTGTGAGGTGAAGAGAAGGCAAGGCAGGAGATGACGGTCCAGAACTCCATGATGGCTGCCACTGTGCAAGGAGGAAAGATTTGCAAGATTTCTTCTTTCTCGTTAAAACTGACAGTTGTATAGCCTGAAATACCATTTGTTCCAACCATGTACTTCCAACTGTTGAGCCTTATAAGAAGTTGTTTCATTTGCCTTAGCTGTGATTAGTCCAGCTGAAGTTTCTAAAACCAAAAAGTGAACTGAGGAAGATTTGCTGTAGGAAGTCTCATTCCTTTATCAACATCAATATATTGAATTTGTTAGAGACACCTGAACACACTTGGGGCTAATTTGATGTATTTGTAATGTTTTTTTCCTATGTTTGGTGGAAATGGATGAAAGTCTGGAAGAACTGAATTCTTAAGGTTCCTATTTTTTTAGTTGAGAGCAAAATAAGCTAAATGCATGCTCTGTATGCGATCTGGAAAAATACAGAGAGAAAGGGATTGAAAAACAGAAATAAATCCAGATTTTAAAATATTCCATGTTATGTGACTATCTCTACACCCATTTTTCCTCTGGTAATGTTAATACACACACCTCACTTGAGTACATGTTACAGTAGTGTTATCTTCAGAAAGTAGAGGATGCAGTCACTGTGAGGAATGTTCATTTGACCTGTTGATCCAAAGCTCACCTTCCCCAATATGCTCAGTTTACAGAGCCCCACTTTCCTTGATGTGAAAAGCATAGTGTCATTTCCACCTTGTGCCAGTTCTTCTGCACAGAAACAGGACATGCTGGAGAGCAGTTACTTGCCCATAGTGTCCCATGTGACAGAGGAGCATCTTCATGCTGGAAGGCAAGGCTAGCAAGAGAACGTGAAGTTAATGTTATAACTCTCCTGAAAGAGAACTGCTCGACATACAGAATAACCCTCAGAAGAGTTGCCGTGCTAGAAAATAATTTCTTCTCTTGAATGAGGTACATTTAGGCAGAGAGTTAAGAACTTCTTTTGGAAGCTTTGCTGGCTTTGTAGTGTACAGTGCATAGTACTTCCAGTGATCCAGGGAGCCTGTCCTTAAACTCGAAGTTGGAGTCTCTTTTTTGCTTATACTAATTTCACCAGTGATATGCCATTGTTTGTTTTTTGGTGTTTTTTTTTTTTCTTCCTGAAATGAATAAGCAAGATAATAGAGTTACTCTCTGAAAAAGTCAGCTTCAGTTATTAAAGGTTTTGGGTTGGTTTTTTTTTTTTTTTTTTGCAGTTCTTAGAGACACCTACCAAGAATAGTGAAGCTGGTACAGAATGCTTTTGGGGTTTGTCTCCTAACTTCTATTACTATCAGCTTGAATACAAGCTCTGTGACCCCCTGTGTCATAATCAGATTTTTTTGCTCCTTCACTTAAAAAGTGTGACAGAAGAGAGAAATTTGGTTATACTTCTTCTATAAATAACCTTGTCAGTGGAGCTGCTATTAAAAAACTGCTGAAATCTGGACTATTAAAAACACAGGGATGGCATTAAAAAAACAAACCAAACCAAAACAGAGCGCAAAAGGCAAATCTTGTCCAGAATACAAAAAACATGGAACATTTTCAGGAAATACTGATTGCAGCTACAAAGAGCAAAGAGCAGTTCTGAGTTACTGAAGGTGCTGCCTTAGATCATGGTAAATACTGGGGTACGCAAGTTCCCTTTATAGAGAGAGGGCAGTCCGTGTTCTGCGCACAGGCACACAACTTCCCTGGTGTATGGAGTTTAGCATAGACCTCCCTCTCTGAACCTTTGGGTTTGGGTTGAGGTGGCAACAGGGTTTCTTATGTAAAGAACAGAGTGGAAAAGTGCTACACAGACCATGAACTTTATTCAGTGACTAATACATCTAATGCCAGTAATCCTGCCTCCATAGCTGTGGCTGCTACTGTGGCTCTAAGTAACCAATGATTTTGAGTAGCAAAAGGCACACACAGCTTGCACCTGCATCCATGGGAATTTCATCTGAATTAGACCCCAAAGGTTAAAGCCCAAAGAAATGTGAAACACTACATCTGCAAACCATCTAGTTTTAGATTTCAGCCTGAGACATCCAAGTGTCTGTTTTCCTTTTCACTGTCAGTGAAGTGTCATTGCCTCTTTACTGTAGATGATACTAAGCCATTTTTATTTATTTGGATTTATTTTTAAGACCAGTTTATAGGAGGGTCAGTGCAGAAATGGGATTAGTCACCATATATAATCCCTCATCAGGAAGGGCACATACGTGCATATATTCATACATCTATTCGTATATATACACACATATATACATGAGGACTTACTGTGTACAACAGAAAGGGTAAAGAAGGATGGTGAGAAACAAATAATGCTGAACAAGTAATACTGGTTTTCCTTCACTAGCTATTGTTACATTGAGTTTCCTGGTAAGTTACCCTGACTTTATTTACGTGCATGTGTGTATTGGAAATCAAGTGATGCTTAGAAACAGAGGTGATTTCTCTATTTCCTTTTGATGTAATTAAGCATATTAAAGTTGTTTGGTTTTTTTTTTTTTCCCCAGGAACTCCCTCTAGAGAGAGTTTCAGTTTTAGGAGGTACTGGGCTTGTATGCTTGTGTTAGAGTGGCACATTTTTTACTGTATATTCAGAGCTCAGAACTGGTTGTCTCTCCCTCCTGTACTTGTTTAGTTATGTTTTATAGATACATTAGAAGCAGAAATACACAGATAAACATGTAGTCTTGCTGTTATTTGATGCCACATTGATTCCCATAATGAAAATACAAAAATGTAGTACAGTATAATAATAATAATTATATATCAGGTAAGCATACTGTTGTTCCATAGTTTTTCAGTAATTAAGGGCTAATTTGTATGTCAGGAGATATGTGGGTATGGGGGCCAAAATTGCCATACTTGGATAAACATGAGAACTGTTACTTATTCAGGGCTTGGTTCACCAGTGCTTCTGATGATTAATATGATTGCAACAGCAGTACTATTTGTGCAGTGAGTATTACTCAAAATGAATAAGGTCTACTGAACCAGCCCCTAAAATTACTAATTAAAACCTTACTTGGCTGAGTAAGTGTTCTTCATTGTCACCTCTGCTTGCTGAATAAAAATATCTCCGGGGCTGATATTATTTGATTCCAGGGGTTGACAAATAGTTAAGTTAAATTAAATTTTCTATGACTAAATACCAGATAATCTATTTTAAAGATGTATTTCTAAATATAAGAGTAGGTATTACATTATTGTTCCTCTCTGGTTTTTATGCACATAGTTTATAAATCCAAAGCCAGGATTTACAAGTCCAGTGTAGGGCCTTGCTAGTTCAGAAATTAATCTTTCTGAAGCTGGTGTGAAAATGCCAGTTATTTTTTAAGGAGTTTTACAGATTAAATGTAATTTTTCCCAACATATTCCAGGGAAAGGCCTTGATTTTTCAAAAACATTCTTAATTATTCTGAGGATATATGCAAATATCAAATACCAAATGTGTTCAAATTTCAAAATATAAAAACTATTTTTAACCAGTAACTGATTTTTAAAAGCATATTTTTAAGCAAAAACATTGTTTTCCATTTTTACCCTCAGAAGAACATTCTGATGAAGAGCAAAAGTGCTACCTTGCCAAGTGCTTTTGGGGGGGAAAAAGAAATACTTTTTGCTCCCTATTTTTGTATGATACATAGCTATGTTCTAATCACTGTGTGCTCTTCTGTGATTTGGAATTGATCACAGCTTGTGACAGGTAAGGAGCCACATTTCCTTCCTTCGTAATAGTTCTGGTTAAATAAGTCATTCAAAACAACTGGGATGAAAAGGGTAGCTTACCCCATTTGGTTTGTTTCTGTTCTATTATGCCAAGGGAGAAAGCAGCCTGGTATAAAAATTGGGATATTAAAGATGCCTACCGGAAATGTCTGATGGTATTTAATTAGATTTGTGGCCAGATAAGTCCCACAATCCAAACATCTTCCAAGTTTTAGCAATCAGAACAAAACTGGAAAATCCATATATCCTATGATATGCTGTTTCTGCATGTCTGACTCGTTCTTAGCTTTTGTAGAAAAATATCAGATTAATGAGACATGAATTGGAGATCAGTGCTATTCTGATGAAGTTCATTCACTGGTAACATGAAGTTAAGTTATATTTTTGTTCCTTGTATGGAACAATGAGATTTCCTAGAAGCAGTGGGACCTTCCATTGTTGGTGTCATTTGGGGTGTTGCTAGGCAATGCAAAGTGGTTAAAATGGAGATACAGAAGAAGAGCATGAAGGAATAAAGGGAACAAAAGATGCAGAAAGAGTATAGAAGAGAGTGAATGTGCCAGCACTTTCTGCAAATAAGTTGTGAAGTATCAGCTAGGAAAAAGGCAGCAATTAAGATAAAAGAGAAGAAAGAAAGCTGACAGAAGATGAATTAGGAACTTGATTTTATACTTCATAGTCAATCATGGTTTTCAGTGGTTTGCTTGAATAACTGATTTCAGTGTCTGCGGCAAAAATAGTGGCCTGGAAAGGAATAGGAGGCTCAAGAAAAATTAGGAGTGGAACCATACTGTAAATAAAAAGAAAAAAAAATCACTGCTCATATTGCTGGGAACGGAACAATGAAATGGCAAGGTACTCTCTTGCGTATGCTATCTAATTTTGTTTCAGGTGGGGTTTTTTTGTTTGGTTTTTTTTTCAGTAGCTTGCTATAAGATATATTTAGAGAACGGATAGGGTTCTTCCATCATATATTGGTTTTATCCATGTAAAATACATATTTTTCATTGTCCAGCACAAGAATGTTAATCAGAACTGTATTAAAGCTTTTCACCTGAAGTAATGATGGTGTGACTGTATTTCCCAGGATGGGCCATGGCTGCTGCTGAGTCTCCGTGCTGGTATGCTGTTCATAGCATTCTGATCCATACTGCCAGTACTCTCTCACTTGTTAAAGACTGCCAGCTGAATCTTCCTTTCTTCTCCGCACCTTCACTGTCTCCCAAGCTTCACTCCACTTTTTCTTCTGTGATTGAAAATAATCATTCTCAAGATTTGTTCCTTCTTACTTACTATCTCCTTCTTTCCTTCCTTCTTTCTCTCCCTAGCACATCTTTGTCTTGACATTTTCTGTCTTCAGATTTCTACCTTTTCCAGAAGCATGTCTTATATTATGAAGCTATGAAAAGTATCCCAGCAAACTGGGTGATCAGTTTCTTCTTTTCTTCACAGCTTCTTACCTCTTCAGACCGTACCTCTCGTGGCTTTGGTCTGTGATACCTACAAGCCAAGGACAAACAGGAAACCTTGAGGCAAAGGTTTTGAGGTGTTGAGGGCAAAGCCCAAGTGCCAAGTTGTGTCTCCCACTACTCCTGTGGTCACAGGACTTCTTCCACACTTCTGCCCCAGCCACTGAGTGGAGGCCCTAAGGTATCGTGTCCCTTTCTAGTAAATGAAAAGCAAACAGCTTCCCTCCAGCTTATTTCCTCAAAGTCCTTCCTCTGAACAACCTTCCACTCATGCACCTGCCCTCATGAATTGTAGGGCATGCCAGCCTTCCCACATACCCTTGGCTGCCAAGTCAGAGCATGTCTCCTCCTGCCTCCTGTCCTACCTGAGAGCAGGTGCCTAACACTTTGTGAAAGCTCTGCACAGCCAGAGAAGCAACAATGTCACTCAGGAATGGATCAGTGTTTGAAGTAACGCTCAGCTCAGGTATGCAACCACAGGAACAAAACCATCCCTTTTCCACTCAGTCTTGGATTCTGCAGAAATTGAAGTTCCTGGATGGAAAAAGCTGTATAGGCAGAGGCCCTGGTAGATATTTCAGGTGCTGCAGATATTTCAGTAGCATTCCAGCTCCACCTGAGTGGCCAGGCAGCCCTGCTTCTGTAAGATGATAAATATGTACAGCTCATGCTTGAGCCTGCTAGTGCTCAATCCTGCTGAAAATAACATGTCAGTCCATGTCTCTCTAGCTGTGGGGGAAATAATACTTTACTTTTCTCATACTGGCAGTGAAAGATTTAATGAGCTGAATCCTGCACGGTGTTTTGTCCATGTAAAGAACAATAAAACTGTAAAAGCTGAACATGATTAGATTCCTACTCTGTTCTTTTTCACATTTAATGGCATGATTTGAGTCTTGTGCTCTTAAATTAAGGTATTCTGCACAATTTTGTCCACAATTTAGCCAGGCAATAGCTGTATTCTGGAAATGCTTTTCCCATTGAAAGGTGCTGCTGTGAGCTGGTATATTAAAAACAAATCATTACTAAGTGATGAATGTTACTGCAAGAGATTCTCATTAATCCAAAAGTATATGAAAGAATCCCCCAAGGTGTAAGAAATACTTTCTAGGAGGTGAATATATGAAAAAATTGGTGTGGAAGTAGCTGGTGAAGATTTAATCATGGGGTTATTTTATTTCTTTTCTTGAGCTGCATATCTCATCGCATTTTCCTTAGGGAATGTGAGCTGTGCCTAATTATGCCAGCAATGTAGCTGCTTCTAAATGGAAACTGGAAACTACTTTCTCCAGGCAATACTTACTATGAATTCTTGAGATTTTTTTCATTTCCTCCAGGACATGTAAAGCACTTAACAATGCAGGGTCACATCATTTCCTTAACCCAGAGAAACCCACTTTTGAGGCATGATGTTTACCTCGCGGTGTGTCTAATGCAACCTTTCAACACCCCAACCCTTGCTGGGGACAGGGATGTCTCATGTCACCCCAACCCCCACGATGTAGTCATAGGATTATTTCAGGACTAGGATCAGGAAGACAGAGGTCGTATCCCTCTGTGGTCTACCCTAGTCACATATCAGCTTTCCTTCTGTCCTAGAAGCACAGTGACGAAGGGAATAGATTTACATCAGGCCCAAGCAAGTGATAGGTTTTTAGTTTGTTACAGTTGTGCTGGTAGCAATTTCTGAAGAGGAGCACTGCCAACAGACCTCTTGTTCCTCTGGCTCTCAGCTGATGGTAGTCCATGCCAGTGGCACACTCCATACCTGTAAATTCTTTGTAGGTACATGTGGGGCAGCTATGGGAAATCACTTTCACAATTTTCACAAATGAATTAGTTTTTTGTCTGAAAGCCATTTCAAGCAGAAAAAGTCTTTTACTGAGCTATTCAGGAGTACATGACACTAGACAAGCCATGTACTGATTCCTCTAATGTATAATCAGTAACCTTTTAAGTTTGCTTTATTAAATTTTTCAGTTTGAATTGTCAATACAGGAATTATTGTCAATACTGCTTTGGGAGCACCCCTTTCCCATGCATATCAAATGTAATTCCACGGGCTTTGCCATAGCCACCCTGCTGGATTGCCTGTGGCAAAACATCCTCCAAAATGTCTCTTACTTACTTATCTCCAGTTCTGAAGCAGAGCCTGATATCCTTTGCCCGTTAGATTGCCAACATGACACTTAGAGGCACCAGCCCATGCTGGGTTAAGACAGAAGAAGACATCTCTAATTTTCCTCCTACATCTGCAATGTTTCATTCCCGTGACAATTCTGAGTTCCCTGAATTCATCTGGTGAGATGGGAATGGAGCTGCCCGACGCTTACTGAAATGCCGTAGGTGGAACGGGTCAGAGAGATTTACTCTCCTCCCACACATGAAGTACAGAGAGAAAACAGCACTGGTTAATCTGTTTTCCTACATGTGGAAAGGCAGGGCACACCAAAGCAGAAATCAGTGGCTTTACCCATGTAAGAAAAACAGCTCCCCTGAAGCAGACTCTGAACAAACCAGTTCTTCAAAAACAAAACCCAAGAACCATTTGCTGTGCATGTATCTCCTGCTAATTGCCATGAGAACAGCCCCAGACTAACTGTGTGATTGGAAGATCTTTTACCATAGTGACAGGACCATTTAAAAAAATTCCCACTTAATTTCATCAAATGATGTGTGATTCAGCAGATACCTGCACTATCTTCATGGTTATCAAGTTGCCTCTACTGCTATCTTTCTTGTTACATATGAAAAGATAGTGAGCAACCCATGATGATTAATAATGTTAATGACATTTCTGACCAGAAACCTGCTTAAAATCTCAGTTATTTCCCTTTGACAATGATATCAAGAGAGTTCTTAAGCTGGAAAGCTTGATCAAAGAATAAATACATATCTTTAAATATGTATTATATGTATTTAAAATACCAAAATATCACAATCCTAAATGCTGATAACAACAGGTTGACTGTAGCAACAGAAAGCATTCACAGCAACCTCCCAAGCACATTTTGCCTGCTGCTACTTGGCAAATAACAGCTATGCTTAGTTACTTCCTAACACCTCCCAACCCTGCATTTACAGTAAAACCAGTTACTTGTGACACTGTGCATAAAATATTTTCACGTTACTACTCTGAGTTCCTGAATGATGCAAGCATACTTTATTTACCAATAAACCTGATTTTAGAAGGTTCAGAATGTTATTTTCCTTTTTCTTGCCTTTTATTTACAGCTGCTCTACTCTCTGACTTTGCTCAGTATGATTGGAGTTGTGGTCATATAGGAAGCAATGTAATTCATGAGCAATTCAGCAAAAACTTGCTGCAAGCACTACTAATCCTTCTCTAGGCTTGGAGTTAGCACAGGAGTGGAGGCAGCTGGAGGTTTCTTGCACTGCTTGCTGGAAAGCATGGTGCACGACTTCGTAAAAGAATTCAATGTTTGCTGCAGTAATTTTATGAAATTGATCTTTATTAATCAATTCAAAGCACTGAGCAGTCAGTCTGGATAAATCATAGGGAGAGGAGGATGTATCTAGTCCTCTGTTTTTAGTTTAATCTTTGGCAGTTGTTAAATTTGATGAATTTAATAAATGTATCGCAGGGTAGAAGTTTTTACATTACTGTAAATCCTACATGTAAATCTCCATCCAACAATGAGTTAGTTGTTCAGAGAACTGGAATGTAGGGGTTTGATTAATTCGGAGAAATCATAGAAAATATATGTGTAATGAAATGAGGCAACCAGGTGCCACTAATTGCCAGGGAGTGAGCACGAGCTTGTGTCAAGCCCACCTTTGCCTAATTAGGGTGGGCCCCCACTGCGCATGAGCAGGACCAGGGGGCCCACCCTAATTAGGCAAAGGTGGGCTTGACACAAGCTCATGCTCACTCCCTGGCAATTAGTGGCACCTGGTTGCCTCATTTCACTACATGTATGTGCTGAAAGACTGGATCACATGAAGAGGACTTCTGACAGAAAATACCACACAGCAGCACAGCTTTGTTTAAGCATCACATTTTGACTTGCCCCACAGCACAGAATCATCAAATCACAGAATGTTTTGGGTTCAAATGGGCCTGAAAGATCATCCAGTTCCAACCTCCCTCCCTGCCAACCTCCTACTAGACCAAGTTGTCTTGTCACTCCATGGCCTTGTAAAAAGTCCATCTCCATCTTTCCTGTAGGCCCTGTTTAGGAACTGGGAGGCTGCTCTAGGGTCACCCTGGAGACTTCTCCAGGCTGCACAACCCTAGCTCTCTCAGCCTGCCTTTCTCCAGAGGTTCTCCAGCCCTCTGAACATCTTTGTGCTCCTCCACTGGACTGACTCCAACAGGTCCATGACCTACAGCCTCAGGGCACATATCCATGAGCCATGGACATGTGTCCATGGAGCAAACAGCTGGAGCACACCTGAGAAGCTGCTTTCCTTTTGTGGCTGCTTGGTGAGAGTTACCACCTTGTGTTAGCATGGCTGTTGGTGTGAGTGTTACTTCAAAAAAGCAAAATCACAGAGTGTTCAGACTGGTCTTCAGAGGCACTTGGAGCTACCCTGACATTCTAGTTTCAATATGCTCTGTCATGCTTACTTCACTTTTGCTTTTCTCCACTCTTGAAGGTAGCTGCCCAGGGATTGCCTTGGGCGTTTAGCAAATATTAATCAATAAAACAAAGTCTTCAGTTTGTAAGCTAGTTGTGGCAGCCAGAATTTTTAAAAAGCATGTCCATCAAGTAAGGCTTTCTGCATCTGTTTGCACCTTAAGGTGCCGTGCAAATGAAATACAAATGCCACGGGTGAAGGGCACACTTCCTTATTTTTCTCCATCAGTGATTTGGCTTCTAGACCCCACCATAACTCTGATGCTTTCCTCTTTTCATTGGCCTGTGTATCAGAGTACTCCAAGCAAAATGGCTTTGAGTAAGAATATATTCCTGTCACATATTTTGTAGCATATCCAGAGTTTTCTTTTCTTCTGATGGAACATGCAGACAAGATAAACCAACTATTGTTCTCACAGAGGAATCCATTACTGGCCAAGACTGAAACTGCAACTAGCACTGTTACGTGGGCTTTGTTTGTCCCTGAAGATCTGAGTGACTTTCAGTAACATCACTGGTGTTTGAATTCAGCACTGCCTTTGGTAACAGTCTCTGTGCACGTCTGTTTGTGCTTCATGTCATTAATAACCAGAGATTGTGTCTAATAAGGTTAAGCTTATCTGTACATGATACAGAAAATGGCATTTTAAAAAACAAGCTACGTCTTTTCTTAAAGGTCAAAGTTGTAATCAGATTACCTTCTGCATATTAAGAAAAGCAAAAAAAATTTTGTAAAGATGTATGAAATGGATAGCAAAAGCATATCTTTGAATAATAACTGGAGGCAGGATTAATGAATACTGATGAACTATATGGTGTCAGAATGGTGACATGATTCACATAGTATTGGCCATGACATGGCCAAATGGCCAAATGGGGGTGTAGACAGTGTACAACTTCACTCCAGAGCTTGCAGATGTTGGTAGGAGTACTTCATTGTACAAATTTCAACAACATTCCAACATGCTGTAGGCACAATTCAACAGCTAAGGCTGTGGCCAAATAGCATCCCCAGCATGTGGCATCATCATGCTTGCTCCCAGGAACCCCACTGAGTTTTCAGCTCTACAGCACCCTTCCACCTTGCCACGGTGCAACGCAGAGGCACAGTGCCATTGCTGCACTTCTTTGCTAGAGTTCTCTGGCTGGCTCACTCTTCCTCCTCAAAAGTCCAAACACTTTTGACCAGCCAAAATGTAGAGGCTTTCTGAGCCCAACCCCTGGGTCCCAGGCAGTCAAGCTACGGTTGGTCATCAGCTATCCTTGGGGGCTGCTGGGATGCCCTGGCTTTTCTTGGCCTGGCTCTGACTTGCAATTATGCTCCAGATTCTTGCTCCTGGTTATTGGATCAGTCTCCTGTTTTTCGGTTCTGCCTGCTCTTCCTCCCTTTGAACACTTTAGCTTAAACTATGTCTCTGTTCTTGACCACCTCACCTCTTCTTGTCTGATCTCTGACTTCACCCTTCTCTCTTGGCTGGAAGCCAATTTTCCTGACTTGACTTTTGGGATTCAAATTAAGTTTTTCAGATGGGAAGCTTGGAAGATGGGAGGACTTGTTACTTTAGCACAGACACCATTTCTCATCCTCATCATGACTCTTCATAGTGATTCACTTTGGATGTAAGTAAAAGTTAAAAGTAGCAAACAGAAAGATTAGGTAGCCACTAAAATGCAACTAAAATGAGTGATTTATCTTAGGGTGAAGTACATTGGAGAAGAATGAGACTGCATATAGTCTGTACTGTTAGGGAAGAGAGAGGCTCCCAGGCATACAGGTGTTCACGAGGCACATCTATATTTGTTCTACGGCCTTGGTGAATTGTTTTAATGGCAGAGTGATTTGTGATGTAATCACACTGTCTAATAATGCTATCAAACACTGGACTGTGCAACCAGTAGAAATGACTCACTGGCAAGTTAAATAGCAGAAAGGGGATGAAACTGTGCATTCACCAGCCATCCCATTAATGCACAGTGTCATAAAGTGCCATTAGCATCTCGATACAGGCAAATAGACTTACCCAAATGAGTTTCATTACCTCAGGATGTGTGTGCTTTAGCCTGCAAACCAAACCAGGATGCTGGCTCTTATCCTGCTGGCAGCAGAGCTGTGTCTTGCCCTGCTCTGCTGACTGCTTTGAGCCCCACAAAGCTGGGCTACCTGTGGCAGTGCCCCACATGTGGCTGTGTGGCTGTGCTGTCCAGCCCATAGACCTTACTTACTTTCCTGTGATCACCAGTGGCATCCTGTTCCCAAGACAGCAAGAGCAGTTAGGCCAGTAAGAGAGTGTCCAGAAAGTATCACCTATTTGTCTTATAAAACACAATTTTTAAGTGGCTGCAATGCACTAGGAAATGATAGATGATGTGTGCTACAGTGCTATTAGACAACCAGAGAAGATGTTAAAGGTGGCTGTAAACCATTTGTTATGCAGTCTTCTAGCACCTAGAACAATCCACACCAAATATTATTTCCTTAACAAAATGTCCTTTCTTATCTGGTTGACTGTTTGCAGCACAGCAAGAATCAGATCCTCTGCATGATCAATAAATAATAAGGGATATATTTCCTTTTAACCACTCTGGCCCTAATATTGCAACCCTGGTGGTTTAAGCATCATTTTTCTGGATTTATACTTGCAAATATGAGATCAAGACCTTTTTTTTTTTTTCCTCTGACAAATAAGAGAAGGCTCTTCCCAAAATAAACTCCAGTGCCCTGGGCTGCCCCTATCAATTGATAAGAAGCCAGGGAACAGATTGGACCTAAGCTGCCTGGGGCTGGGCATGAAATCCAGAGCAGAAGAAACTGCCAGGGCTCCTGCAGTCAGCTATCCATTATCCTCCCACCACAGGAGCTGCCCACCAAGGAAACCTCCATCCAGAGGAAGAATACTGACAGTTTAAAATTGCTCTGAGGTTCTGGAAAACGAAGATACTCCCCATGGCTGAGCTATAAATTAGCTTCTGCAGCCTACCAGCATAATGAGCCTGCTGATAGCTTATAAATGTCATCTCTACAGCAGGGTTAATATTTACCTGCCTGTCTCAGATGGGTGGCATTCTGAAGATGGAAGGTGCTACAGAAGCCCTGGACTAAGTCATCATTAAGCCTTTATGCTGGCATATTTACTCACCTCTAATAGCTTACAGAGGAGCAGAAATACAATTAAACTAGAAGATATCTATTGCTGCTTGCCTCCTGGTAACACCTCATCTTCTCATGTATTGATTTAATGCCTGTGCTGGTGGTATAACATATGCTTACCATGTTTTACAAGTACCAATGTGATTTCTGTGTACTGACCCTGCCTTTTTCTTTGTTCCTTTGGCTGGTGTTTATTTATTGCATCTGACAAAATATACAGAAGCTTGCCAGAGTCTCAAAGGTAAGGTGACTTATCCACAGCTCAATGTGCAGAGTGTTTCTGTAAGTAAAATGTGATGTGGGTTTGGACTTTCTGGGCAATAAAAGTGTCCTTCTTGCACTTTACCATGAGATCATTAAACCCACCCTTTAGCCCTTTTGAGTTTTGTGATTTAGAACAGAGTTGGGCACAGCACAGCCATTTCCATTTACTCTGGCTGGAGAGATTTTTTCATTCCTCATGATACAGCTGTTGCAATCTGCTTTTTTCTTTAAAAACAATAATAATAACAATAACAGTAATCATAACAGTAATAATAATAATAATAATAATAATAATAATAATAATAATAAATAAACCAGCATGCACCCTTATTACTGTTTGCAATTAGGCCTTACAAGCTTTTTTGTATAAGTGCTATCAAAGGAAAAGAAACACGGAGCAGATATGAGTGTCTGTGTGTGTGTCTAGAGGTCAGCTCACTGCAAGAAAAAACTTTGCTGCTGGCCTTTTGTCTGTGTCATATTGGAATAAAGAGGAACAGGAGTGTCTGTGACCACCCCCAGCATTCAATATGGTGAAGGAAAGGTATTATTTTGAGGATGCAGTAATTTTCTTTATCACCCTCTGACAACATAAGCTATACTTTTGCTTTGGTTATACAAACCTGGTCATTACACTCTGAATTCTCCAAATCTTCAAAACCAAGGTGCAGCACAGACATCTGAGCCACACTGTCAGCTTGGACTGCAGGAGGAAAACTGGCTTCCACCAAGGTGATGCCCCCTCTTCCTTTCCTTCCAAGGACATTTATATTCTGCATAAACATCCAGTCTTTCTAACATGGCCATTAGTGCCCACAAGGATGGGCCACAAACGCCAAAGACGAGGTTGTGGTCACAGCTGTGATTGGATGCAGAAGTTCAGCCTGCTCCTGGGTCTGCTCCTTATTTTAGCAAACAAGGATGGATTTGCAAACGTTTATGTTCCAGGCTGTGAGAGGAAGAACCAGTTTGGAAGTGCTGGGTGCAAGAAGCAGGTTCACATCTCTTTGGATGAAAAGCACGAGGTGTTGTGGAAGAACTATTTTAGGTGTCTATTTTAGGATGAGATGATCTGCGCTCTGTAAGCGACTGTTTCTTTCCACTGTCACATATGAAGTCTGGATGGGATATTCACACCAAAGATGTCTACCTTTAATGAGATGATTCTCACCCGTAAATTTTGCCATCAAGTGTGTAATTTAAACACATTCTTCTTTGTCCTTCTCACACCCTGGCTTACCCAAACAAATAGTCCCTTCATGCTTGAAGATGCTTCCTACATCAGTCTTCCATGCTCTGTTCTTTGGCTAAACGACCACATGTCCTTTCAGATCTCCTTTCAAGTCTTATTTTCTAGACTGTCAAATTTGTGCCATCAGGGGTTTCGTCAGCAGGCTGGCCTTCCTGAAGCAGTCTATCCTATGGCATAAACAAAGCTACACAACTTGCATTTAGCAGAGTTCTGTCTCTGTACACTTCCTGCAGGGCTGGGCTCACCTTGGTACAGGAGATGATCTTGATAGAATTCCTACTTTATGGCCATGCTGGTGTTGGGGTACTAAGCAGATCTCCCAGTCTTGCCTGCCAAAGGCCTCCCCTCTCTCTTTTTATGCCATTCATTTAATTCTAGGAAGAATAGAATAGAATAGGATAGAATAGAACAGAACAGAACAGAATAGGAATTATATGCTATGAAGAATATATCACCTGGTATAAACTCTGAATGGAATTCAGAAGCATTCTCCATGGAAACATGTCTTCTGACAATGACAGTAGATTCAACGTCAAGCCTCTAAAATGCAGAGTATTGTGTTTCCTCAGCATCTGATTAAAGTGATGACCTCCATCTTGAGTGCCTGGATCATGTAGTTTTGGTCTAGCCTGAAGCAAAGCAACAGAAAATAATTTATTTTATATATCCGGGCTATATTCAGGTCTAGCATTTCCTAAAGAGTCTTCAACTAATAGTATCTTAAATCCACACTGATCCCTTAAAAATTTATGTCCTAATTGAAGTCAGTCAAACATCTAATTACAGGCCTGTAGATTTTCAGATAGCTGTTGTTTGACCCATGTGGACATTGAAAACTCATCCCCTCATCTCGCAAACTTTGCTGGTAGAGGCAGGAGCCTTGTTTGAAACCTGGAAATGGCATAAAACACCTTTGTTACTCTAGTTTCCATGGTAACACTTTCATGTCACTGAACATCATTAAAGACTATATAAGAAATATGAACTTTTCAGTTAGCTTGTCTTTGGGGTTTTATTGACCTCTCTTTCTGAATAACTTCTCCTCTTAGGAAAGACTAGGGGCAAAACCAGGGATGCAGCAGGTGGGCTGCTTGGCTCCTGCATTATTAGCAACCCCTACCTTTGATTTTTCAGCTCAAGATTTCTTGAGATGAAATCTTGTGTAAATATGAGTAGGCATGGAAACGTGGCACAGATATTTCTGCATCTAGCACAAAAATAAGGCCACTAAAAATGACTGCAGTTAGTAGCTAGTCCAGGTGGGAAAAAAAGGGAAGTATGAGGAAGCAGACTGAAAAATTACATACTGTGTTGACTTGAGTCCCCCCATTTAGCATCCTTGACAGAACACTGTTGTTACATTTGATTTTAAAGCTGGATAAAACCACTGTCAGGCTCCTTTGCACTGTCCCCTCTGGCCAAGCAGATAAGACAAGAACCCTGCCAAATCTTGATATGTCTGAGTAGCTTAGCTCTTATAGGAAGCTCTACCAGTAAAAAGGAGCAGGAAAATCAGCATTTGCCTGTGGTTTTCTCTGTGCAGTGGTTGTTTTTCTGGTTATTTTTTAGCTTTCGTAAGCAATATTTGTTTTGTTACACAAAAATTTTTCGGGTACTACACTCTCCTCTCACACAAAACATTTGTCACTCCTGCTAAGGGCACTATTGCAGCCCCCGAAATGGGAGCAAACCACGTCTTGGCTCTGGCTAATCTAAATCTGGCTAATCACCCTGGCTTCTAGACGAGGCTTTTCCAGCAGCCTGAGAATTTCCTACAAAGAGTCACTTGTAGGGACTTCCACAGCACTGAGGGGCAACCCTTAAAAGCTACTGCTGGTTTTTTGCAGGCACTGGACCTCTCTGGAAGCATTTGTGTGGATGCCTTTTCCTCTGTGTGGCACAGCTACAGCGAAGTGGGGAAAGTCCTCTGGAGAGGGAGAACTGGGGGGGAAATGTCTGTGCTTTTTTGGATCAGAACCAAATATTTTGCATGTTGGGAAATGCAGATCTGACTGCAGGCAGCCCCCATCTCTCCTGTGTGTTAGGTTAGAGTGTCGACTTTATCCAGAGGGGGCAGAACGTAGATTTCAAAAGACAAATGGTTCACCAGCTGAGACAGATAGTAAAGATGCTACCGCCTGTGACAAATAACAATTTACCTACTACTGCCAGCAGGATGCCTGCACAGAAATCAAAGGAAGGAAAAGGGTTTAATTTTTTCACGGTGGAAAGCTCTTTGAGGGGCGAATCAAATACTGCACTGTATTACCATGGGATTATAATAGAATAAAGAGATATCTGTTCTGAAGCAACCCAAAATCAAACATTCTTTTTTCACACCAAAAGCAGAAACTATGAAACTGTGTTTTATGTTAAATGAAATAATTTATAGAGCATTTCACGGAGGCATTCAGCAGCTTCTGCTGAAGCCTAAGCAGAAGGAGATGTAACACAGCTGGGAGAGAGCAAAAGGAAAGCTGGCATTCCTGTTTTTTAAAAAAATTCAAAAAATATTTATAGTTGAGAACAACATCACACTTTTTATTCTGGATACTGAAGACTGACATGGTCATGACATGTCTTCCCTTTTCCCACAGAAGCCCAGTATTTGGTGGATGCATTCCAGATACAGGAGGGTGAAGTGGGACTTCCTCATCTCTGAGGTCAATGCTGTAGCTTGAAAACACATTTCTTTAAAAACACTCAAATACGTGAAATTACACTGAGTCACCAACTCAGTACCCATCTCACTGCTGAAGGGCAGGTGGATTCCAGTTTCTAGTTCACTGAGCAGGAAGATGTGGATTTCCCCACACCTCTGCCCAGTCTAGTGAAGGAACTGATGACACCAAGTGTTTTCCTCTGTTTTTTTTTTTTCGTTTTGTTTTACAGTATTACAGCAGAATGAAACACTGAAATCTCAAAGTCAAATGCTCTGACATTTTCTAAATATTCTTTTCTGTCCAAAATAGCCAATAAATTCAACATGAAACTTGACTAAGCATAGTAGCTCCTAAAATGGCTCTTACTGACAAAAAAAATATATTGGCTTCAAAAAATAATTTAGGTACCTACTAGCATTGAATGAGGCATGAATAAACTGTTACATTATGATTCTGGAATTGCAATTTCTCCCCTCCCCCAAAGAAATTTAAAAAATAATTCACCATTATGTGTTAATTCTTAAAAATATAATTCTACCTGCAGAGCGGGAAGGAAATTCAGGAGCTCTGAAATGAGTTCCCCAGTTATCACACTGTTGGGGCAGCCCAAGGCTTCTTCCCTTGATGTGTCTCTCTGCTGGAGCTGTGCAGAGCTACATATACAGAAGGAGTCCAGGGGGTCCTGGCTTGGAAACAGGCTCCTTTACAGGCTGCAAAATTGCTTGCCCAGAGGCTGGTTGATTAAGCTGATAGAAAACTGGATTGAAATAATATGCACAAAATTTTGTTTCAATTATCAAAACATTTTTCATCTAATTTTTTTTCTAACGACCTTTTAAAATTAATTCAACCTTCTTGGTCCATGTATTATTAGTGAGAAAACATCCTTATCTTTAAGCTTGCCAATTATTTTTTCCTTCCCTTTTTTGCTGTCTCTGCTTCACTGTCTCCTTCAAATCTTAGCAACCCTCCTTTTTTTTCTCATTCTCTTGCAGTAAATCCCAAATTTGAAAAGAAACAAGCTTCATCACTTTGATACAACTAGGGACCCTGCCATTTACATGGTCATAACCTACAGTGTCTTTCAATGCTCACACTTATTTCAGATGGAAGAGTGATGCAAAAGAGTAGGAGGTAAGAAGACCTTTCTGGATTGCTGCTAAAAATGTTGAGGTTTTATATATAACAGATGTTCTATATATAACATCTAATTATGTTAGATGCATTTCCTTTCTCTTTAAAAATTAAGTGTCCTTGCTTAGTTCTAAAAATTATGGACCAGACCACCTTACTGTTTTGAGAAAATTAAAAGCTGTGACTACATCTTGTGTCTATCAACATCTCAAACCACTCCCTAATGAAAAGAATAAGGATCTTGTCTCTTTGTTTTCACACAGGCTTCAGTTCAAAGCAGCTTGCTCGAGGATAGCATTTAATTGACCTCAGTGGTGGAGCACTTCCAGGATGCTTCTTGCCTAGCAACAACTCCCAGGTAGGGAAGCTTTAATAACTGCTGGGGCTCAGAAACCAGAGAATGCTACTGTGCAGCAATGGTGGCTTCTGAGCAGATCAAAAGTGAGCCATCAGTGCAGGATGGCTCCTCTGATAGAACCTTAAACCTGGGTGACTGGGTCATAGGTCCTGAGCCCTTGCATTTCTCTGGCTGCCCAAGCACAGCTCCTCTGCCAGGGCCCAGCAGTAGGATGGTTATTCCAAGCCTTACATATAAACATGTCTTTCAGACATCTCTATCTTAAATCTGCAGTAGCTGGCCATGAGATTTCAGGGGGGGTTACATGTTACTTGGAAGTGTGTTCCTCTTGGTTTTAATTTGAGGCAGAAACAGAGGAGCAGGTTTTGATCCCTGATGCCTAAGCAGGATTTTGCAGTGACATTATGGACATAAGATGGGTTATTCCCCATCTCCACCAGCTGAGAGTCAAGCCAGTAGGTCTTGTGGGTTCTTATCTACATTGTTTTAAAAATCTATTTCTTAAGGAAAACAAAGGCAGTTCCCTTAATCTGAAGTTTATAGTGTTTGCAGTATCCAGACAACCATCTTCCCCCTCTTCCCCAACTATAAATCCACTAGAAAGGCAGCAAACAAGAGTCTTTTCCTCATGCCTTGCTGCTCTGTGAGAAGGACCAGCCCTGTTTTCTTCAGGAGAAAGTACAGAGGCTAGGTTTGTGTATGCCTCACCAAGAAGGGGATAGCTGAAAGGCAGACTGATCATGGGCTGTGGGCATTCAATCCCCCCTCTCACATGGGCTGCCTGGTTGAATATGGGTATCACTTTGCTTCTGTTCCCCGTCTGCCAGATGGGATTATTACTCTGGCATCACAGAGGTGAGGGCCAGGCAAGAGCCTGCAGCAAGAGAAAGGCTCTTTGATCTTGCAGCTCCTGACATCTGTGCCTGTGCTGGTAACAAAAAGGCCACTGGCGTAGGTGGCTTTTTAATGTGGAAACTGCAACAAGACCTGAAATGACTGAGACCACCTTCTTTTTCATTTTAACAAAAGCAGCCAAAGACTAAAGCCTGTTTATAACAGACTTTATCTGTGAACATGAATCCTGGTTCTCTGGGGGTCTAGGATTATTGCTTCCCATTAGTGTTCATGCTGCTTCCAGTAATATTTTCCATTGTGTTTTGTTTGTCCCCTTCCCTCCACTTTCCCCTCAATTGCCCATTTCTCTTCCACAGCTCATGCTTTCCTTTTCTTCCATCCTTCAGTTCACTGAGATTTTTTCACAGCAAGACTAACTTGTAAAATCACAGGCTATTTTCTCAAACAGTGACTCCTTCTCTGTGCTCACATCTCAACCTAATTTATTTTTCCCTTCCCACCTCTAGGTGGTTGAAATAAGCAGGATGCATAAACACTCTGAGGAGTACATTTCTAATGGCTAAGAAAGGGAGATTAAGCAAAATCAATAGCCCTGAGACTCCCAGGAGTATTGGCAGCAGGTACCATTCCTTTCCCTCAACACTGCAAGAACCAAGCTGTTCTCTAATTCAGTGATGGAGTTTACACTGATGTGATGGTGTCTATATTCACACTGTAACCAACATCCACCTCCCAGCCATATTTTAAATTGGATTAGAGTGTGAGCTTCCTTCTCACTTTACAACCAACATGAGCAACTGCTTTGTTTATCAAAGCAATCTGAGTGATGCATAATGGAAAGCCCTGGATCTACCCAGAACAACTGCGACAGTGGAAGAGGTGCATTACAATAATGGGAAAACTCTTCTGATAAAAGCCTCCTCCAGGATCATTACCTAGAGACCTGCTAACCCTGTAGTTGTTCCCTCAGCACAAGGACCCTCTTTCAGGAAAAAGTAAGGACCACCATGGTCTGATTCAGAGTTCCCAACAGCTGCTATTGCTGGCCCTTCCCTAGGTGAAAAAAGGCAAACTAAGTGCTGGCCACGGGCACTCCTTACTAGCATGAGTCCTCCTGCTTTAAAAAAATCAGGGGAAAGATTGGTCTTTGTCCAATAGCCTCTTGGATTTCTTTTTGACCACACAGAAGAGTTTTATCTCAGTCAATCCCGAGTGTACATTTCCGAAGAGTGAGAGACAGATGTCTATGTATAAACCAATGCTAAATGTACAAAGTGTAATATTTAGTGTGAATCTATTTTCATAAAATTGGTTAAAAAATGTAAATGTACCTTGCTTTCCTCTGAAGGATGTATACTCACTTTAAGCATCAACAAGAAGTAATTCTGGTGTTTTGAGTGAATTTTTCCTAAACTCACCAAATTATTTCCCTATAATCCCTACTCTTATAATTTGAGTGTTTATAATCTGACTAATCTTGATATTTAGAGAATAATTTTTACTGATGCACTTTGTCCTCAAACTTCTTCACAAACTTGTTGCTATGGCAGTTGCCAGATGCCTGGTAAAACAGACACAGCCCCTCTAGTAGCAGGCAGGATTCAGTATGAGCAGGGGAGGGACTGAGCCCTGGAGGGAGACTCTGCCTTGTCTCAGCCTCCCCTGGTTACCATGGAGGTCTCTCCGAGTCTGTCAGGGCTACCAAGTGGACCATTAAAACGAGTGATACTTGAATATTATCACAGAAACCTCTTCTGGTTTACCTACTTAAACAAGCATTATGCCTTTCTCAACAGACACTCACACTTGGACACTCACAACAACAAATGCAAAAATAATAATGAGCCAAAATGCAAAAAAAATGGACAAATTAACAGCAGGACAGCTGTGAAGGATGAAGAGCCTTGCAAGGCTGTCCTGCTTATCTCCCAGGATTAATCCCAGGAGACACCTTAGTTAAATTGGATACCTGTAAAAGCAGCAATTAGTCAACAATAGTTGAAGGAGGTGAAATCAGAGGGGAAATGCTTTATCAAGTGGGTATTTGAGTGTGTTTAGAAATAGAAGGGAAAACAAAGGCTGGGTAGGTGAGTAATATATGTAGTAAAGCAAAAATCTGCAGAGAATGAAAGACAGGGAGGAAACCAGGAGAGAGCTCTGCATGGGTGGGGGCAGAGAAGCTGAAGTCAAGGTGAGAGCTCAGCACCCGACAGTCCTTGCTTAAAATCCCGGCTTGAACACAAAGTGCTGGCATGCCACTGAGCTGGTTGCTTTGGGCAGTAGATTACATTAAGCATGTGATGAGTGATGATTTTAACCTTGATTTGTGGGTTGCCATGGTTCGTGTAGGCTTGAAGACACCAGGAACAGGTTCCAGCAGAGGAGCAGTGCAGCAGGAGCTGCTAAGGTGGGAGGCTGTCCTCCACCCTACACCTGTATATCAGCGAAATTCAAATGATTTACTGGCTAAATCATGAAGTGATTCCCAGCATTCATAGCACGGAGGGGATATTCCTTGAGTAAAGGGCTTATGGGCATGTGGAGGGAGGGCTTTCCCTGTCTGCTGTACTGTAGACTTCATACCAGAATAGTTTTGGATGGTATCGTTTTGGGGTTATATTACATTGTTTGCATTATTGTTATATTATATTGGGTTTTATACATTCTTTTTAGTAACATTAGGCATCTAGCTGATTTTAAATCACCCTGGAAAATCTCACAAAAAGCAGACGTTAATGGTAGTTAATCATGCTTCAAATTTTAGGAAACCCTAACCCATAATTTCTTAGGCACTGCTGCTGATATGACATTTCCAGGAGCTTTGTGCCACAACAAGAAGGGATTTTACTGGGGACTGATGCCACACTAAAGAGCTACTGTCTCTTGAAGACAGCAGAGACCTTGCTGGTGGGTACCCTTCTCCCTGTGATAAAGCCTGGAAGCTGCTACAAAAGAAGTTGATTTTCTGAGCAAAGTAACCATCTGAGAAAAGGAGGCAGGATTTGATCAGTCAGCCTGAAGTAAAAAGAAAAGCTTGCCTTAAAGCAGGTCATTGTGGTCTGGTCACACAGTACAAGGAAAGTAATTTTTATTTCTCATTACTGCTGTGGACTGGCTAAGGAAGCTCTTAAATGCCTATCAGCAGTTCAAAAGGATGTTGTTTATCTGCTGGGAATATGTTAGAGAGGAGAAGATGCTAGAATTTGAAGGGAATAATTTCTTTTATACAGCAACCTAATACAGAGGTCTTCATGCATCAAATGCACTTGAAGAGCTGGAAAAAATGCACAAGTAAACAAACCACAAGCCAATATCCATTTGAATTTTGAATACATTCTCTCTAGATGTACTGTCATGCCTTTTGTGTTTATTTGCTTGCAGGTATGACGGAAAATCACGGTTTCCACGTTCAAATAAACTTGGAAGAGAATTTTCAAAGTCTGTATGCCTGATGATTAAAAAAAAAAAGCATGTCATTTGTGTTTATAAATGTTTGTACTGGAAGTGACTGCAAATTTATTCATCCAGGGAATAAAAATTATATCACTTGATTTACTTGGCCAGCCTCTTGAAAATAAAGTGCATATTAACAAATGTGAATAATTATTTAAAATTAACATTCAATCTACTGAGCAGTAGGATCATTAAGATGTATGAAATAAACTTAACCAAGGAATAAATGAAAAAGGAATCTGTGATACTCTGACAGTTATATAAATGGAAGAAAAGGAAACATTAACTTCATAAATTATTCATTTTTAATTATTTACGTGGCTGCAGTAAGTATTGATAATCTTCTGTCTCAGGAAGTGAACAATGATGACAAATTTTGCTCATTCTCTTTACAATGGCAAAGTAAACACAACTGGGGAATGAACTGAAAAGTCTGGTAGAGTTTCTAAGTGCTTTGGGAAAATGTTGTTGTTCGTTGATTTTTTTTCCTCCGGTCTTCTTTCTACTCTAGCAGTGCTCCCTGAGACTCTGAGACCTCTTTCTTTGTGTGGGTGTTAAGGGCAGAGGGGAAGAGGGAGGATGTTCATCTAAGAGCCAGCAGATTGTCCTCTTGCTTTCTCCCCGTCAGGGAGGCAAAGCCGAGTGCCTTCCTCACCAGGCACGATGCTGCAGTGAGAGCTGCAGATCTCCTGCTGGGACTTCCTCTGGTATTTTCTTTGAGATCTGGTTGGATGAAATGATCAGGTAAAGATAAATTTTTGTTGAAAGCGTTTGTTCTGCTTCTCTATCCTTAAAGACTGTCAGAAACATCTTACCTTGACTTAGGACAACACTTCCCCGTCTCCTCACTTGTTCCCTTTCTCACATCACCTCTAGAGCTTGTTGCTGTCAGCGTGTTGGCTCAAGCAAACTGAAACACCTGAAAACTGACTTTTTTCCTTGTGATGGATCAATTTTCAGTTGGATTAATGAGCCAGTTGTGAAACTAGATCCTCAGGCCTGATGTCCAGCTGCTGAGGACAAAGCAGTGATTTGAAGGAATCGCATCAGCCTGCCCACAACCACAGAGCCATGGAAAATGTGAGTGCCCAGCCTCTGTGCAGTCACTGCCCTGGGAACGTGAAGCAACTGTACAAAGTAACTGACAACCTTCTAATGGACTTCTGGTGTCAGCAGCAAAACCACTAAGGATATTAATTTCACTATATAGTATCAGCAACAGAACTCAGGGAGCTTTCAGACTGCTGGAAATCTTGGAAAACGTGAGACAGACACATCAACCCCCCACTGTTTCTTGTTCTTTCTCCAAAGCAGCTTATTTTCACCATATTTTTTCGAGGTAATAGAATGATTAGTTTAACGAATCAGTTAAATCAATTTGTCTAGAATGTACACAAGGAATTCAGGTTGAAGTAGGTAGCTGGCATGAAAATTTTCATAATTAGGAGTATCATTAGCTGACAAACTATCAAAACGATTTTAGAGAAGGAAGTATCAGACAGTGTTAACCTGACATGCCATTCCCAATCTATAATGGACCCTTAAAAGCCACATACGATGCTGTGGGTACCTCCTATGGTGTAGAGCTGTTTCCTCTGATGATGATTATTTCTTTGCAATACAGTTATATCTTCAGATATTTAACAGAGACTTCTATTCAAGAAGCACTATTCCTTTGTGCAGAAGTATGCCCCTGGGAGATCCAGCATTAGTTCATACTACCTGGGTAAGATTTTTCACTTCTGCAAAGTATGTCCGAGTGAAGTGTTGGGCACTAATAATTTTTTCTGCTTGCAGCTGTTGTCTAGTGAGAAGTAAGAAATGGGAAACTGGCTTTCCATTTAGCATAATCTCCCTCCAAAATGAACTAGCAGTCACTTCATATATGTTATCACTGCCGAAATAACCCCAGGGCCACTCCTCCCACACACGGCGAATGTGACATTCAGCAGAGTGATCAGCCTGAATCACCCTGACAGTCTCTGTTCCCTTCCTGGAAACCTGCTGGCCTCACTCGTTTGCTAGGGATAATTTATAAGGAATCACTTCCTGAGCAGGTGTCACTGCTGGCATAAAAGGATGCTGTGAACTGCAACCTCTTATGTATTTAAAAAAGAAAAAAAAAAATCAAGCCACCTGACAGCACAAAAACATTTAAGAATATTTCGGGAGGCAGTTAGCATCTGTGTACCAAATGCAAACAACTCAGGCATGCAATACCTCTGCAGGACATCAGCCATACCCTTTGTTTTGAATGTGTTACAGAATCAAATGTGTTGAAATACAGAAAGTTTAAGCAGCTAAGCAGGGGGTTGGTATACATATCATGCCAGGATCTACCTCTACTCCCTTGAATGTGAAATCCCCTGATGCAAAAAACTATCAGTGGGATGGAGATTCCAGCAGGTGATAGGTTGGTGCATGATCTCTCTAATGCTACATCCTGTTACTGAATTAAATGCAGACATTCTGTCCCCACTTTTCTCAAAATATTTCTCTGAGATCGAAGATGTGACTTAATGTTTTGCTCAATATAGAGTGAGAGACAACTGATATTTACAACTAGTTCGTGATGCAGATGCAGTGTCCGAGAAAATACCTTCTATCTCCTCCTTGTTTTTGTACAGGAAGAAGTCTTTGTTAGGAAGAAGATAGCAGGATGAGTCTGTAGGGGCTCATTTGAGAGGGCTCGGTGCCCTCTGCTGAGCTGGGAATGCACAGGCACTGATCAAGAAAATAAAAGGTGTTGAGCCTTTTCAGACAGAAGGATCTTATATTGCATGCAATCACCAGTGCCTTCTCCTTGTCCAATAAACTCAGTAGTTGTAATTTTTCACCTAGACTGTGTTTTTCCTGGGGATTGGATAAGCCTTTTTAGTATAAAGTATATGTTTCCTGAAGTCAATCTCTAGAATCCTAGGAGAGAAGTTTTCTTTACTGGAAACATGATTTGCTCTTGGAAACCTGGCATCTGTGACTGGTAAATGCATTCTGATTTGCAGATCCCACAGTAGCTGTATAATCACCACAGGCAATGTGTGGTAATTATCCTTTGAGAAACGCTGATTTTCTAGTAATTACAGCTACTGTGCCTTTCACCTGAGTTTTGGTCTTTAATGTGAAAGCCTGGGGATGTAAGCCTGCATGTACAGTCTCTGTGGCAGAAGTACAGCTGCATGTTTTACAAAGTTAGTACACAAAGGAGCAGCAGATGATCTATGGACATGAAAACAGAGCTAGACCTTGCCCCAGGACTGCATATTCTGAGTACTAACAGGTTCTACAGAAAGTTCCTGGAGCTCCATGCCCTTTCAGCATCCAGACTGTCTTCACCTTCTCTCCCTGGAGGGCAAAGCAGCCCTTTCTCCAGCTGCTTTTGTAAACAAGAGACCTACTGCAGTCCATAGCTTCCATTGAAAGTAAAATTTCTCACGCAATGTCCATCACCACAGCATTAGAGAACACCCCATACCAGCCCCACTTTTGAATGCATTTAATCGTTCTGTCCCTGATGAGAAAGGTGCTGCTGTTTTTCCTTGTTAAGTGTTGAGCAACAGAGGCACAGGAAGGTTAAAACCTCATTTGTATGACACAACACAGCTCTCAACCAGCAGCATATAAGGAAGATAGCACAAAATCCAATACATCCCAGTTAATTCTCCACCTAATTAGCTGACCCCCCTGGGAGGCTAGTGAGATGCACAGTGAGAGTGGGTGGAAAACGATGGGCAGATGTCTCATTTCTGCCAAGGGTGAGGACTGGCAGCTGTGCTCCCACACTCAATCTGGCTTTTTAATATCACACTTTGCTCCTACAAACCTGAGTTAGGATGCAGGACCTACATGCCACAGATTCCTGAAAAGCTGAATGCAAATCTAGATGACAGATGCTTAGCTCAGCTCTCTGTAGCCTGCAGAAATTTTTACAGCAGCATCAGGAGGCTCTTGAACAATCACAGTGTAAATGAAAGATCATTAGAGCATCATGTCCATCTTTCCCAGGATTTCGTACCAGCTGGTTCTAACCACAAACTTTACAGCTAAAAGAAACAAACAAAAAAAACCCTTTTAGCACTTCTTCACGTTATCCTGTTTGGCAGAATCCCACTTTTTGGATACATTGCACGTAACTTAAAATAGCTTCAGCACATGCTTCCTTCTTCATGAAACATTTCTAGGAAAGTCTTAACAATTTTACATGCAGAAAAAGAACTTCAGCTTCCTGGACAACATGCTGCAATTGTACCTAGCACATCACCACACAATCTTCTTGAAGCCTAAAAATTGTCTTAATCACTGATCTAGTCCTTGGACTTTTCCTTGTCCACCTGAGATGGCAAATATTTTGCCAGAATGGGACTGGGTGTGAGCAACATCAGAAAATCCCGGGATGCAACTCTCCTGCTTGGAAGCTTTATAAATCTGTGATGGAAAGACTGTGAGTGCCAGGCACAACTGATGTCTGTGTAAACTGGATTGTTTCTATACTTAACACAACCTGTTTCAAGGCAAATTATTCTGCAGCAGGCAGCTGCTTCACTTTCCTGATGAAGCTGTGGATGTTTAGGAAGGCAGGGGAATGTTAGCCCACATATGCAACTCAGGGAGGAAACCTCAATGTCTCAAGCTCTTTCCAAATTTTCTGGTTTTACCAGAAGAGCTAACAGTGCAGGCACATCACCAATAGCTCCCATATATATATATATATATATGAAAGACCCTACATATATATATATATATAAAAGACCCATCATGTGTCAGCGTGGGAGCCATGGGGAAGCACTGTTCTCCCCATGGAGTCCCTTACGTGACTCAGGCTGTCTCTGCTAAGTATACATATAGGCATACATGGTACTTTATAGTGGCATCCTGTTCTACAAGTTGTTTACCACACATAACTATTTATATATTTTGTTATCAGAGCTTCAGCATCTGTACCAGAGATGTCTGTATAAACTGACAGATACATACAGCATGCAATGAATAACCAATTCTTAAACGTCGAGGAATGTTCCTGCTGTTAAGCTGGTTTGTTATGATTTTACTTAGAGACAGATAAAGATGATGGAATATGACTTCTCCTTGACAAAAAATTGGGTTTCTTCCCAGAGTCTCAGAAATGCTCAAGCCCTGAAGTTCTTTCTGTTGTCTCCTTTGCCTGTCTTTGTGATATACAATGAGTGCTCCCTTCCTACACAAGCAGATTACTCCTATCAGACAATGCAGGTTATGCCTTCCCCTGACCAGCATTTGGGAGCAGATGGATGCAAACAAGCCAAATAACCACCCTGGTTTCTGATGTGTTTTCTTGCCCAGTATTTTGCACAGCTCAAAGAAGAAGGGGGAGCAGGCAGCCTCTTTGAAGTCCCACTTCTAGTTCTTTTCCTGGGTAAACTTCCTTTAAAGTATGAGCAAGAAGAAAATAATTTGAAACAAAGACAAATGCAATGAACTGGAGGCAGCAAGTTCTCTCCCATGCTACTGTAAGATCACTTCATTCTTCACACCCAGTTTCACAGGAAACTTGCAATCTGTTTATTGGAGCAGGCTTGGGGATTAATTCTGCCCATCTTCTTCACACAAATGAGTAGCCCCTATTTGGCATGGGGCAGTTTGGTCAGGGACAGAGTTACAATGCAGTTTGTGACCCAAACTCCTTTGGGTCAGAGTGCAGATTTCTCATCCCCTTTTTGCTTTGCCACTCCATCCAGCCCCACTTCTGAGGTCTCAGGCAAAGGGTAAAAGATCACAGGATAAGACCCTGCACTACCAATCAGTCCAAAAAACAGGATATAATTCAGAGTTGTCTCACTGCTATGATAAGGAAAAGCAAGCCCCGTGCTAACTCCTGAAAGGTAACTCCAGTAAGCCCTGGGGGCTTTTTCTTTTGCAGTGTAAACTCAGTAAACAAGCTGTAGAAAATATTGTTGTGCTCGCTGTGCAATGTACCTGCCAATTCCAATCAGAGATATCAACAAGAGCATTTTTTTTAAACATTCTACTGAGAGAGAAATTTCTTTAAGCTACTTGGGTGTTTTGTGGTTGTATTTACAGCCTGGGCTCAAAGCCCTGCATCAGTTTGCTGAATCTCACTCATATTAAAATATTAACATCTGTATTCAGGTGCTGTAGGCAGACTATATGCTTCCTGCAGGTCGTCTAACCCCCATAAGTAACTTGGAAATAAGCTTTGGACCAAAATTAGATGCTGCAGGATTGCTGTCTATGAAAGACTAATTTGTTGACTGAAAATATTCTATGGATCATTATTACAGCTGGGCCTAATTCTTTCCTTCATTTTTTATAATGGAGAAATGAATATATATAGATAATGTGTATATTATGACAAGTAGAGATTTATTTCTTATTCAACATCATATGTATCCTTATTAAACACTGTAACAGAGTTAATTCCCAAGTACAGTGAGCAGGTGTTATACAGATGTCACACACATACACTTCAACATTTTTTCAAGAACAGCCTTAAGCAAGTGCCAAATTTGAATTCAGTGGAACTTAAGAACATGCAAATAATTGTCTTTTATTGTAGGAAATTCTATTCTATCCTTCAGAGAGATACTTAACCCTGTGTTCAGAGCGTTGAAAGGACCAGAGCCAGTGTCACTGAGATATGGATCATGTTGATTACAAAATTATCTAAGCACATACCTATATTTATCAGAAGAGCCCTGACTTTACTGCATCTTGGCATTTATGTTGACTCCTTTCTGTGCTCCTCCTGAGTGACTTGCTTCCCCAGAGAAGTGACTCACCAGACCTGGTTGGGGGGTGCTGGGTCAGACTTACCTTGTGGAATCATTTGAGTAGAAGAATTACTTCAATAAGTCACCAAAGAAATAGATATAGGCTCACCTGGCTTACACTTTCACAAATACACAGAAGACCATGTGGAGCTGTACACCTGGCAGGCAACAAAAATCCCATCTCTCCATATTTGTTGAGACAGTCAGCAAGTCCTTCTCCAGGAATCTGCCACAAAAAGCAGAGAGGTTTTGCATCTTATGTGCCATGATGGATGTGCTGTGTTACTATAGATGGATATTTCTGCTAGGATTGAAGAAGAGGTAACAGTGGCTTTGGTTCGCTTGAATGTGGAAGGTTCCTTGGCATTTCCTTAACATTAACTTGTTCTGTCTTAGTCTGCTAGGAAAAGCAACTACTGTACAAGGGAAATAGACCACTTCCATAAAACATAGTAAGTAAAACCAGCTTAAAAAATAAATGTGCTATTAGGTATTTCCATGCCGACTTCAGTCATGAGGTAGCACATAATCTATTTCAGTAATAAGCTTCAGATAGTGAAAAAAAAAAATATAACCAGAATTTGCTAGGGTTGAAAAATGTGGTATTTCTTGTGCTCTTGCAAGAGATACTGTACTTTGTAGCATTTTCCTACCATACTGAGTGGAGCTTCCAGCACAGGGAAGGAGATGCTGTGCATGGTGCTTTCTTCTCCCAAGTAATTAAAGATAGGACAAAAGGACTCGGCATCAAGTTGTTCCAGGGAAGGGTAAAGTGGACATAAGGAGAAATTTCTTTACTGATAGAGTGGTCACACATTGGAATAGGCTGCCCAGGGAAGCGGTGAAGTCACCATACCCTGGAGGTGTTCAAAAAATGTGTGGACATGGCATTTCAGGACATGGTTTCACGGGTATGGCCATGCTGGTTTGACAGTGAGACTTGATGGCCTTAGAGGTCTTGTTCAATCTTAATGATTCTGTTATTCTGTCACTGCTGAACTACAGCAGAACTGGAGAACCAGTGCATAGCAGTTACCCCAGCACAGCAGATCCTGGTAAAGAGGAGCTGCACTCACTCCTGTCCCATGCATACAGACACCAACAGCCCCAGGTTCAGCTCACTTAAAGTCTTCTGCCACCTTTGGTTATGTATTCACAAGCTCTGTGGAGCAAGGCTCTCAGTGTTGGCGTGATGCCCAGGGAGAAGCTGTCTGCATCAGGTACAGTCTCTAAGCATCACCATGGTAAATAGCCATAAAACAGCTGCTTGACCTGATGGTTTTTAATAAGAGAGGAGATAGTTGGGAATTCAGCTAAAATACCCAGCAAGTGCCCTCTCCCCAGCACGTGGCACTTTTATGTTGCTCTGTGGGCAGCTCGGTGAGTGTCATGCAGCTGGCTGGGAGCTGCTTTGGTTTTCAAAGCAAAAGCAAATGCTATCTCATGCAGCATCTGTGTTTCAAGCACGACAAACTGCATATTATTGCTCTCTGTGAGGCTGCATCAGTTCTTCTCCCAGCTGCCTCATGGACATCTGCACCAAACACACGCTCTGTCCTTTCTGGATTCCCTGAGCTTGTTTTGTTGTTGGCAGTCTGAGCATGGTGGAAACAACCAGCCTGAAAATTACTCAAGTGAACTTTTTGTCACTAATACAAGAGCACTTTTACCTGTGTCTCTCCTAGTGTGAGGTTATCAGAATATTTTCTCAGATGACCTTTTCCCTAGGCTCTCTGGGAGGGTCTGCACCTCTGTGCCTATATGGTTACTACTTCAGTAATTTCATTTTAGGTGGAAAAAAAGTAGGGAGTGAACTCATTGGTTGGCAACTACTGGTTGTCAGAACAACACTGGCTCCGTCTGTGATGTGTTAATTTAGCAATGTCACCCACACTGGGGGGATAAAGAAGCTGAAGTGTGAGATTTGATCCTCAAAACCAGATTGGTTAATTAGAATTAATGTGCTTCCACAGCTTTTCTGTGTTTTCTTGTAACTTGCTCTGTGTAATGAGGAGGTCATTTCCAGGCAAAGGACACCTTTCTCAGAGACAAAAGAGAGGAATAGTTTTGACTAACCAACACATGCTTTTTTTGTTTGTTTTGTTTTTTTTTTTTTAATTCTGTTTTTGTCTCTTCCCTGGCTTCCTTTGCAATTCACATTTCCAAGATGATTAATCCCAGCAGAAGTGTATTGACATTACTGTGGTCAGCCAGCCAGCAAAGCTCACTGCTAAACAACATTACATGACCTGTGTGAAACAGCTGCTCCAAAGCTCTTTCAGACTTCCAGAAGAAGAATGCCATAAAAATGACAAACAATGATAATGAGAATTAAACCCTCTGATTTTCTATGCATTTTGCAGCTGGACCAGGGCACTGTGTGAGCTAATGAGAGATGAAAGCCAAATTATCCAGTTTTGATGGACTTTTTATTGTTTGTGGGCACACTCTGACCACAAAGGCAATTATTTCTCAGTCCCTGGGAGCTTCAGTCCATAGACTTGCACACCACATTAAGCTAATACACTAAGGCTGATCCCCCAGTATGACCCTGCTAACTCTTGCTTTTTTTTCTGAGGAAATGACTTGAGAGTAGGGAGAAGGAATGTAAAATGATAGGCACTGCTCTCAATTGCATCTGTCCTTATAGAGGGAGGCAAGTACTGCCTGCAGGATGGTAGGTCTGCTTACAGATGCTTTCACATTTAAGCCACATTAGGACCAAATCAGGATCTTTCCCATCACTGTCAATATATAAGCAAAAAGGGAGGGAAACCAGAAACGTCTTAAGCACAATAAATAAATAGCTATCAGATGGGACAATTAAACAAAGTCCTTTCTCTTTAATGAAAGAGACTGCCTCAGGGATTTGTTCATCAGCTGCATCAGCCAAAATGGTCATGTTGACAAACTGACACTCAAGAGTATTCATCTTCTCAAGAAACCACACTAAAGTGAAAGCTGGTTGCTATTTTGAAGAAAAATTTGGTAGAAGTATGTGTGAAGGGAGGAGGGTCTCTTACTCTTCCTCCTGTTTTCCTTCTTTCTTCATTTTAAAAACAAAACTGAAGCAGTTAAAGACATAGGAAAACAAATTAAGTTACGTCTGTGCTTAGCATATCAACTCTTGCCACTAGACTCACTTTAGACTCACTTTAGTCCTCACTCTTTGCAGACAGAAAAGTCTGGTGTTAGCAGGGTACCTATGTAAGAGCATTCATCTCCAGAACCTGCTTCCTCACCTCCTGGATGATGATGCATCATCACAGAGAGTGGTACACTTCTATTTGCACCAAACGCTGAGTGCCAGAGTGTTCTGGGGCAAAGACGTGGAACAACTCTTTAACCTTGCCAATCCCCCCAGACCCTGCTATAGCATCTTGACATGTGTAGACAAAAGGTGTTGATGGAGGCTGACTCCTTCACTATAGCTGATAATACAGCAATGAGGATTGCTGCTGCTCTAAGGAACTGCATTACCCCTGCAAGCCTCAGAGAAGTCATTGGGAAATGCCTTCACTTTGTGTTGGTGGGTGTTTACTGTAGAGTTATGTGTACAGACAGACAATGTTTTTTGACTCGAGTGGTCATTTCTGCATGCTTTCCCATGCCAAATATTTTAAGCATCTTAATCCAGCTATTTACTGTTTATGTAACAGTAAATGTCCAAATTCACTAGGAAGTGACTCTCATACTATCAGTACACAGCCCCCTCAGCCCTACTGAGAAACACTCACTCTCCTGTCTCACTGTCATAAGGGAAGTCATAAGGACTGCCTGTTCCTCAGTCCATCACCTCCAGACCAGAGGGAATTGAACTTACTGTCTCACAGAGGTGATGTTAGACTGGCTAGATGATATTTGTAAAGCTTACAAAGGCAATTATTAGATGATGATGGTTAGGTTCATTTGGTTAGGCTGGTGACCAGAGTGGCAACCAAGAACAAAAGACCACAGGTGATTTCTGGTTCTGTGTTCCTATGAATGACAGAGTGACAGTGTTAAGAACTACAATGAACATAAACTCACATCTATTTTAGGAAGTCTACCACACTTTTTCCATGTTTTGTTCTGGAAAAAAGAAAAAAGGAACTGTAAGGTAATACAAAGCTGTTATTAACAGTGTCCATTTCTGAAGACTGGTTAAATTTTTTTGCCATATACACTTTCATTGATTTGTGTATTCTTCATTAAGATGAGTAAAAAGCCATACTACGCAGAAGACCACTGAACAATAGATTTATTTACAATAGATTTATTTACAAAAGATGTGTAAAGATGTCCCCAGAGAGTTGAGCAACCTTGCTGGAAGCTGGAATCGTCAAGGGTGAAGGACTTCTGTCGCCTCTAAAGCTTGGTATTCAATCTGTAAAAGGTCTTGAACTTCTGATATAATTTTGACTTTTCTCCTTTGAGCATGAATATTACTGTTCATATTTCTGTAATAGCCAGGTGCTATTGTGGGCTACTATAAATTTACTGGTTTTTTTGCAGTTCTATGCCAAGGAAAAAAATGCTCCAAACCAATGACATGGAATTGGTAGAAGATGAGCTGTCTGATGTTAGTAAGGTGTTTACTCACTGGGCAAACATCTACACCTGATTACATCACAGTGGTTTCTGGTCATAGTTTTTCATTGCAAAGTCCCCAAATATTTAACAAGCAGTATACAAACTGCTGGTCACTGGGAGGAGCCTAATTCTATGTGGTCCTTCCAAACATAGATTCATCAAATGATTAAATCATCAAACCACAGAATAGTTTGGGCTGGAAGGGACCTTTAAAGATCATCTAGTCCAACTCCCCTGCAGTGAGCTGGGACCCCATCAAGTAGATCTGGTAGCTCAGAGCCCTGTCAAACCTGGCCTTGAATGTTTCCAGGGATGAGGCATCTAACACCTCTCTGGGTAAGCTGTTCCAGTGTCGCACCACTCATTGTAAAAAATTCCTTCCTTCTATCTAGTCTGAACCTACCCTTTATCTCTTAGTTTAAAATTACCATAAAATTACCCCTTGTCCTAGCGCAACAGGCCCTGCTAAAAAGTTTGCCCCAATCTTTCTTACAAGACTCCTTTAACTACTGAAAGGCCGCTTTGAGGTCTTCTCACAACCCCTGCATGATGCAGGACCGGGTGAGGCAGCGCAGCCATCCAGGGATGCTCTGGCGGGCACGGAGCGCTTGGCGCGGCAGCAGTGACAGATGGGGCGGGCACCCAGCTAGAGCGCCAGGGCAGTTCGCTGACCGAAAACTCCAAACTCTTTCGGTAGGAGTTGAGACGGTCAGAAATGAGCACGAAAAGCCTTAGGGTCAGGTGTCACAGCAGAAGTAACACCCTCCAGCAGGAGCATCAGTTCCCGCTGACTCCAACCCGCCCAGCCTTCCCCCTCTTCCCCCTCCCCATTACCCCACTGCTCCGGGGCGGTGGCAGCTCCGGGAGCTGCCCCTCCTTTCTCCTCCCCTTTCCTTCCCTTCCCTGTCCTTTTCGCCGGCCGGGAGGAAGAGGAGGGCCTGTACCTGCCCCGTCCCGCCCCACCAGGTGCGAGGTGGAGCAGGAAGCGGCGGTGGCGCCTGAGGGGACCCGCGCCCGCCTCGGCGCCGGGCGGACCCATGCGGGGAGATGGCGGCGGGCCCGGCGCTGGCCCTGCTCCTGTCCGCCCTCCTCTCCGCCTCCGCACAGCTCCTCCATCGGCAAGGTAGGGATGGGGACGGGGGGTGGGGGGTGGCTCCCCCCCGGTGTGGCTGCCCAGGCATCGGGGACCCGCCCGGTGCTCGACGAAGCCCGGCCTCGCTCTCCTTGGCTGGGTCTGTTTTGCCTCCGTGTGTTACCGCTCATTGAGTCACCATCAGTTATTAGAGGGGAATAGCTATTAGTTAACTATTGGTTATTGAGGTTATTAGTTATAACTGAGAAGTAAAATTACTAGAAAGAAAGTTAGTTCTATCCTGGCTTAAGCCAGGGCTAACTATTAGTTCTTAAGTTATTATTTTTAAATTAGATTTTTAAATTTTATTATTATTATTAATTTTTTTTTTTTTTTTTTCGGGTGGGTGTTATTTGGTGGAGTGTGTGGTGTTTATTCAGGGCTGGGTTTTGGTGGGCTTTTTGTGTGTGTTGGCTTTGGTGACCTCAGAGGTCCTTTCCAACCATGACTGTCCTGTGATTGTGTGCTTATGTATAACAAATAAATATAAATCAGTTATTAGTTATTAAATGAGTTATTTTGCAACCATCAGTTATTAAAGGATAACGGGAGTGGCAGGGATCTTTATGTCCTCACTTGCTAAAATATTGATCACTCAAGTAACTTCCCGAAGTCCTTTTCCTCGGACACTAGAGGCAGCTGGGTACTCCGTGAGTTGGTAGGGTCATAGAATCATAAATCTCACTCCATGCTGGACCATTTAGTCATTAAGCTTTTAATCAGAGAGAGTGGTATGATTTATACAGGGCAAGGGATGAGCTGTGCTTGCAGGGACACAATGGGGGATTGCTGTGAACTCTGTGTCCCTTGAAATTCCTGGATGCTTGGAGCAATCCCATGACTAATTGTCCTAAATCCTGTCTGTGACCCCAAAAGAATTCCGGTTCTGGACGCAGACACAGTGTGGGGTGGGTTTTCCTCAATTTCCAAACCTACTTGATTGCAAAGAAAGCCTGTATTCAAATCTGAATAGTCTGGTTTATAGTTATTAGTCCTATTAAAGGCTCTTGAAGTACGAGTTCTTATAAACAGAATAACTGCTGAATTATGAATTTAATAATTTAATAGTTTTCTTATTGTACACTGGAAGAAGTTAGCCAGGGAAGCTGTGAATGTCCCATCCCTCCAGGTGTTCAAGGCCAGGTTGGATGGGGCTTTGAGCTACATGGTCTATGGGAGGTGTCCCTGCTCATGACAGGGGGGTTGGAATGAGATGGTCAGTAAGGTTCCTTCCAACCCAACCCAATCTGTGATTCTTGGATTTGCAGTGACTGAAACTAGCTTTAAAGAGTTTTGAAATTTCAGCTTTTTTAACATTTCTGTTACCTTTGACTGTGCTGGTTATGCTGAAGTGTTGCTCATAGACATTTTTATTGTAAGCAATATAACCTTCACATTGACTGTGTAATTTGATAGAACCAAGGTTTAAATTTCAAGTTATGTAGGCTTTTAAATGAAATACTTGCATTTAATGTGTTGCCACTGACACAAGTGAGTCTCTTCACAGTATAAAGAAATAATATTATACTGTGGATAATTTTATGTTGTGTTCAAAGAAAACAAACTTTGAAAACAGATGGGTCAGTGCTAGGAGAGGAGCTAAGCTTTCCAACAATCTTGTATTGTTGAATCAATGAAAAAATTGTCAATTGCATTTTTTTTCATGGACAGGTCTAGACCTTCACCAGGAGACACAGCAGGTTGTCAATCATACATTTACACAGTATTCCTCACCCTCTGGTCCAACTGTGTTACCAAAATCCTTCCGTTTATTTTTCTTCCTCTCTCCACTCCCCCCCAAATCCACTTGATGCCTCACATTAAACTTCATGGGCTTGCTTTTGAGGCACAGTACAGCTCTTTTTGAACCAATGTCTTTGTCTTTTTCTTATTGACACCCTCAGCTCCATCTTCTCCCCTCTCTCATGTGTAAAACATCCAAAAGAATTGTGCATTTGTGTTGGCATTATAAATAATGTATACCTGCTTTATGCAAGGATGACCTTGCACTGTTATTTTGGTTGGGTGTAGTAGTGAGCAGGATGCCAGCTGTGTGGTGGCTGGGTGCAGGCTGTGCACACCAGAGATCCCAGCAAGTCTGGTTTGAGTGGGATTGTAATAACTCTTGACAGGAAGGTGGTAAAACCACATCAGACCCGAAGGTGCAGGAAATGGAAGGAGTATGATGAGAATGACAAAAAACATTTAGTCCGTCCTCATTGTGCAAACCTTCCCTCTGAACAAGGTATTTGGGTGGTCTAGGGCTTTCTTAGCTTCATTCAGAGGAACTGGGGAGAGAGTTCTCACGAGCCAGTGATCTCTCCCTTGGGCAAACCATGGAGTTGGTCTGTAAAGCCAAGTTAGGAAGAGTCAAGTAGCACAAAACCATTTGACCCACCAGTTTGCTGCCATCATAGGTGGTCCCTCTTCTTACCTCCTTCACCCCCTTTCTTTCTAAGTGCTTCTGCCTGTGCTAGCAATCTCCCTTTCAGCAAGGCTGGGTTTTGGCTGGGTGTCAGGGGACTGCATGAGGTGGCCCTCAGGGGACTGGTGAGATGGTGAAAAGTCTTGATGCACCTATCTCTAAAGCCTTGGCATTCTTGACAAAGTCCTTTCTTCCCTCTCCTCCCTCCACCCCTTCCAGCATGTATGGTATTATAGTGTTGTCCTTACTTTCCTGTAGAACCATGCAGATCAAGCATGGCTGGTCACATTGTCTTCAGAGGAACTTGTGGTTTTTCTTCAGATGCAACTTTATGCATTAAGATCAGTTATCAAATGAAACAATGGTTGACTTATAAGTGGAAAACTGCATGAAGAAGTAGTTGGTGCAAGAGTTGTGCATAGATGTGGAAGTGTGAACAAAGTAGTGAATTGCTGACCTTTGAAGACATGTTTTCCAACTAAAACCGTGTTTCTTTGAAGCAGTAATAATGAAGTTAATCAGACTTCTGTGGTATCTGTGAAACACAAACAAATACTTCAGTTTTAAATATCCTTATGTTGCAAAATCTGCTTGTGTATTTTGGGGCTTGTCTTTAAAATGTCTTGGTTACAATAAGTGAATTTGCAGATAACCCTGTGTTGTTTGTTGCTCTGCCCTCCAGTTAGCTTTTTCTTGGCAACTGACTAATTTGAGTCATGTCAGTCTTAACATATAAAGCTGTTGCTTTTAATAAAATATTTTTATTAATAAATAATATTTAGCAAGGCCCTATTAGCAGGGTCTTCCTAGTGTTCTGTCAGAATATAAATAACCAGCCTGTTTGTGCACCCCTGAAAGTCAGTGGAAGCTGGATTATTTACATTCTGAATTGCCATTTGCTCACTCAATCGAAACCTCTTCTAAGACTACAACTAATATGCATGAGGGTTTGGCTGTACCTTTTTTTTTTTTTCTTTTTCCTTGCTTCATGCTTTTATCAGTCTGGAGTGCTTAGTTTTTACTCTCCGTAAAATGAAGTATGTATAGTAAATTACTTTTTTATTGTGTGTTTCAGTTTTGGTGATACTACCTTAAATTTTTCACCAGAAAACACACTTGATTTTTTTTTTCTCAAATCCAGTTTTTTTGGGTTTTGAGATGTTTGCTTTTAATAGGTGATCCTTTCTGTGTGTGGTTTTCTTGTTTTCTTTTTTTAAGTCTAAAAGAATGCAGATGGCCCAAGTGAGAGTGTAAGGCGCTGGGAACATAAAAATATTTGAGGATTAATACACTGAATTGAACGTGTTGCCCATAGTAGCACAAAGAAGCACCGATTTGAGTGCCCTACCAGAGATCCTCAGGTCATGGTCTCTTGAGTCATGTGGGAATGGAGTTTCACCACAAGCCATACTCTTGCTTGTGGGGTTAATCATATGCAAAACTGAAAACACCAAGAAATAGCAGCCATTTGGCTAAGAAGTAGTCCAGGAGAGAAGAAATATGTGGTGGACCAGCTCCTGAGGAATACTTCTTAGGTGGCTGATGACTCTTGTATCTTGATAAGCTTGTCAGACAAAAAATAACTAGGAAGGAACAGGCTGAAAATGATGCTTTTTTGACATTGGCTCACAGTGTGGACTCAAAGGACTGGCCAGGAGAGAAATGCAGTGGAAGAGCTGCAAGGTGCTGAAGCTTTTATCCAGAGTACCGCCATGTACCTGTGACATAAAGGAGATTGATCTTCATCTAGAAGATTGCCTTCCTCTCATTTTTATTCTGACTTGTGTGTGTTGTCTTGCTACACTTGTAATGGGAATTTCTACACAGAAATCAAGGCTTGGTTTGTGCACTGAGCGAAGAACCTTTCCGCTACCTGATACTGGGTGTCCTTTGGCTCAGTTGTATTCATGCTTGTTAATTACTTAAATGAATTAGCTTTTCTATCCATTACTATTTATATATAAGAAAGCAGGAGGAAGGATACTGAAAAAAAAATGTTTTGGCTTCTTGAAACATAGCAGCAATGTTTTCACAATTTTTGTTGATGTTTAGTTTATTGGTGCAGCCCTTGTCACTCAGCTTAATTGATATTTATACATGCATATGTGTCAGATAAGTGCTTTGGAATCCACATCTGCCAAAAGCTGATCCTTAGGTATAGGCTGAACAACTTTGCACTTCCTACATTCCTGAAATATTTCATAATAGAAATTAAGATATCCTTCACTGAGAACAAAGTGAAGATGCTTTTGGCCTTATTTTTGTTGACTGCTGCAGCTATGGGTGACCAGGGATATGATGTGTTTGCAAATGAGTGTGGATCATGAATGACTCACCAGTTTCTCTGTATTGATTGGCTTTTCATTTGCTTTTTGTAGTAGCTGATGGCTAAACATCACTTCCTTCAGACCCTGACCAGCAATAGGCAAATGCAACCTGATGGCAGTGGATGTGTGTGGAGTTGTACCCCTTGGTGTTGTGGCTGGTGCTGGGTTATCACTGGGGCTTGGGGGGGATAGCTGGGTGTTGCTCACAGCTGTCATGAGCAGGCTGGTCAACTGGACTGACCTGAGGTTTTCTCACTATGTCTGGGCAAGGTCCTCTGTCTGTCTTCTGGGTGCTGCTTTGAGCTCTCCCTTTGGATGCTCTCGGGCTGTAGTCTCCAAGCAAAAGCTCCTAGAAAGGCTTAGCTGCAGTAAAGCATGTGTTAGAGTGGGGAATGTGTGAAAAACAGGTTTTGAATGCCAATGTTGATCTAACTGGTCTCTTTTTGGGTAACCCTGTAACCTCTCCTCTAGCTTTTCCTAAGTTTCTGTTAAAATTATTTTACAGTTATACATCTGTAATAACTTTATAAATTATAAACCTTTGTCTGATTGGGGAAAAGACTAAAGATGTTAACTTAACAGACCACTTCCAGCAGTTTCTGGGACATTAGCTCTTTCACTGAGGCTGTTCAGGGATCCCTATCAAACCTCAGCTCTGGTTGAGGAAACCCACTGCAGCACAGATTGGTTCACTGGAGCCCAAGCATTAACCAATTCCCACAGGGCACCTGCTGACTTCTGGTGGTCTTCTGGCAGGATTCAGCTGATAAAGCCTGATCACCATTCCTCAACCCCAATTTTTTTCTAATCTGACAGAGGTGTGAACATACAGATTTGTCCTGCTAAACATCTTCTTGTGCCACCAGGGTGTGAAGGAAAAGAAGTGGGTTGTGCTGCACTTGGGAAACTGCTGCTGGTGGTTGTAATGCCAGAGCAAAGTCTTCTGTTGTGATAGCTGATGACAGAGCTGAGGGTTTGCTGCCTGTAGCTGAACCTGCTCAGTGGAGAAAGTATTGATGAGACCTCCTGGAAGGCTTTCAGGATGAGTCAGGTGAAATGTGTACTATAACCTCTGGTAGACGTGCATTTCATGTGTGTTAGTGAGGTCTCATGGGCTTTTGAATGCCCAGGCTGCCAGTGTTGTGGGAGAAGAGATTTTAAAATCTTTTTTATCCTATCTCATAATGGAGGGGGGTAAAAATCACTTGTTTCTGTTCCACCGGGCACCTTTTAACAAACCTTTTTAAGAGTGCCATGGGATGTGCTGTTTCAAGCTGTGTCTTTTAATTTGCTGGGGAACAAAGCACGATAAATTGCTGTCTGAGCAAACTCTCTTATTTTGAGAGATACAACCATGCCAGCTTTTTCGGGTTGGCCCTGGTTTTCAGTATCTGTGGATGGAGCTGAGAGATTAGCATACAGAGGCAGCAAACTGCAAGGAGTGAAAAGGGGTGATGTGAAGTTCCTGAGAAGTGAGAGACAAAGAGGTGTCGGCAGGATATTTGGCAGGGGAGGGACCACTGATTGTGAAACATGCTTTTCCACCTTCCTTAACTGGATCCGAGGCCGAAGAGCTGCTCAGACATGTTCCAAGATGGTGTCCTCTCTCTGGCTTACATCATGCCAGGGAAAAACTGCAAGCAAATACCCATTTGATCACGGGAGATTCCTGCAGCAACTTGCATGGTGCTCCTCATGCTGGTCTGACATTTTCTGGTCAAGTTGCACAGACCCACATATCCCATGTTTTGTGTGTTTTACATGAGTGGGCAGTCAGCTTGCAGATGGGATTCACTGAGCTCACTGTCTCACTTCTACAGAAGCAGCACAACTTTGTATTCGTAAAATAATAATAAAAAAGGAAGCCTGGTGCCAACATTCTCCCTACTGTAATTACAACTAAAATTGCCAAGTCCCAAAGTGCCTTTTTTGCCCCCACTTTTAGTGAAAAAACATTCTTTTAAAAATGTGTATTACATGTGAGTTGAGTGTCTTGAATAATATTCTTTTGAAAAGGTTCCAGAGAAACTAGTAGAAAAATTCGTAATTAGTTCATTTTTTTAAGTTGTTGTTAAACTGAAGGTACTTCATTCCTTTGAAGCATTACAAATTAACTTAGAAGAATTAGCAACTTTTGAGTGAGCAGCCTTATTGGTCTGGGATATTGGCAGAACCTTCTCTGAATTGTGCTGGGTTGGCTTGTAACATCACTATGGCAGGAGTGTCCACCCTTCCACCCTGAGGAGGAGGAGGAGAACAATATGTGTGACATTTCAACTGCTTTGCATCCCCATCTTGGCTATCAGTTAAAGCATCAGTGAAGATTAGGGTGCTGTACTGTGGTGGCTGAGGAATGGATATTCTCTCCCCCAGGTGCCCTCTCCTGATGTGTGGGTGGTTGCCCTGGTGTAACAGCCATTGGCAGCATCTCTGTAAGTGTTTGCAAGATTTGCAGATTCTAAGCTTTAGTTTTCTGTGTGATTCCCTGAAAACAATCCTTTCATAAACTGTGGACCTCCTACCTGAAGCAAGTGTAGTATTGGACTACAGATCCAAATATAAGGAGACCACTGTTTAATGTAGGAGGAGTTAGCTTATGTTTTAAGTGTAAACAGAAAATCTGTTTGCTTATAAAGTCCAACAGGGCTTCAGCAGCTTGCAGCAAGCAAGGTTGGCCGTAATCTGTAGTTGTGCTTATGTCTCACAGCACCATTTAGTAGGTGAGAACTGTGGAATTGATTCGGTTGCAAAAGACCTTTAAGTCCAATCGTTTACTTAATACTGCCCCCAGTCCAACCCTAAATGATGTCCCTAAGCCCTGCATCTATATGTGGTTTATGGATCCCTAACCAACTTCACTAATGGTTTGAAGAATGTGAAGGCAATTACCTGAATGGGCATTGCAGGTGGGACTGGAGGAGTGGGTGATGCGTGGACAATCAAATGCTGAAGTTAAACTGAAGAGTTGGACTCAAATTGACAAAGATTCAATAAGGCAAGCACAAAATATTTCAGTAAAGCAGAAAGGCATTTACTCTTTGAAATATTCTTTGACCTGTTGTTGGCAAATTAGAGTCAACTGTACAGCAACTTGTATTGGAGGTGATGAAAAAATGGCTGATCAGATGTAGTGCATCTCTTCCAGCTGAGCCATCAGGGCATTTACTCAGGATGTGGGAGCTGGAGCCTGTAGTCCCCATCACACAGGAGACATCCTGGAGGTCCCTTGCTAGGCAAAGAGTGTTTTGGATGGATTTTTCTGGATGTCTTACTGCTGTCTCCTTGCACCAGGGCTCTCCATTAGATCAGCAGTAGGAGTTCAAATGGCTTGAAACTGAAATTTTTCCACTTACAGAAGAAGTCACTGTGTTTTTTCAGTTGTACTCCTTGCTCCCCACCATGTGACATTTGTGGTAGCTTATGCGTGGTGGAACAGCCTCAGCAGTCTATGAGCATCCCTATGGGCCAGTGTCCCTCCAAGGGCCCAAAAGAAGTGGTGAGCTTTCTAGGACAACCAGCCAAGAACCTAGAGGCAAGCACCACTGCGTGCTATCCCTGTCCTGAGGTGGTGGCATGAGGTGCTGCGGTGGACAAGCCTGTTCTCTGGAGAGGTGTGCTGGTTGTGTGGGTTCAGATGGCCCTCAGGCAGAACAGGGATTTGGATCCAGGTACTTCATATCCGGAGTGAGCGTTGCAGCTACTCGTCTTCAGCAGCAGCCCAGCTCCTCCAGCTCCTGAATGGTGTCTGAGTCAGCCCCATCCAAATAGTTTTGATTAAGCATGGCTGAGGTGGAACAAGCCCATGACTTAATGAAATGCTATTTTGGGATAAATTAACATCTGGGAATTTTTTTGTTGATGGCTTTTGTGGGCTTCAGGTTTTTTTTGGTCTATCTGGGTTGTTGTTTTTTTCTTTTTTGATTGTTTTAATCTATCCAGTGAAGGCATGAAACAGTCCATAGATCCTGATGGATAAGTTGCTGCAATAAAATATAACCCTCCAGCCAAAACTAGTTGGACTCTCTTCTGACTCCAGCTTTGCCTAGCAAGGCACTGTACATAGCCATAAAAACTGCTGTTCTGCCAAGTCCTTTCCTTGAACATGTGTGTATTCTCCTTATGGGTACCACTGGTTCTGCTTCCTTCCATCTGTCTTCTACATTGCAGCCCTGGCTTGTGCAGGAAAAATGTCCTTTTGACAGTTAAATATGCATACTATAAATACCAGGGGATTAAGGTACAACCTTAGTAGATCAGTGTCAGGTACAACCACAGTAGATCAACTCAGGCTAAACTCCAAGGAGTGATCTGACTTAGGCTGTTCAGTTTGTTTATAATTCATGTTGGAGAGCTCTAAGCCATGAAATGGATTAAAAACTGTGAAAAGTACAGTTGAGAGAAAGCTAGTGAAGGGGTGTTTGTGCAGAGAGGGGTGTTACTGGAGGATAAAGGAATGCTGTGATGACACAGCTATCATTAAGGTGCAGTCTTAAAGAAAGATGAGCAAAATCCAGTGGCAGCAGGGAAGATGCAAATTGAGATTAGGGCAACTGAAGAAATAGCTAAGGGAGGCTGCAAAAACTGTCATGGCCTAAAGGAAAAAAAAAGAGTGAGATCAGATTTCTTCATCAGCCTGTGAACCAGCACTGGACTGGTGGCTTTATCTCCAACATCATTTAGCCCAGTGATTTCATTGTTGTATAGACAGAGAGTAGATCCAGCTTTGGCAGTGCCTCCTCTTGTTGGTTTGGATATCCTGTGTGTCATCCCTGTGAGGCATTAATGAGGCATGGAAATACCTTCTTTAGAGGAAACATGCACATGTTACTGGTAATCCTGATAAAAAAGCATGGAGTAGGAATCACAGACAATGACGGATCAGTGTGAGTCATGAAGAGACTCACTCGTGTTTATAAAAGCTCTGCAATAAAGGTGGTTTTAAGTAGTCTCTATTGTGTTGCACATATGTTGCTATATTTTTAGGGGTTCAGCCATTTAGTAATTTATTTTTAGTGACTTTGGGATCACTGGTTTTACTTTCTGCATGATGCATAGTTCTTTTTTTTTCCATTTTTCTTACAATAATGAGATTTGATAGTCCCATGTTGCTTATCACATCTCTGCTGCTGACATGATGGCAGTGTGCTCTTCTTTGAATAAAATTATCTGTTCAGTTTCTTATTAGCAACTGTTTATTTATGCTGTAATCCAGTTTGGTATCTGTCCTTGTGTGGGCTTGGCTGAGTCTCATCAGCTGTATGATCTGCACATCCTTGTTGTCTAATGGGATGTAATGATCACAGGAACACTTCTGTGGTTTTGGGATGCTGAGGCCTCATCCATGCTGGAAAGTGATACTGAGCTGACAAGGGTTTGATCATTTTGCAGGGAGATCAAATGAATGACCACATGGTCTGGAAAAGGCGGGGGAATGGAGGGCAGAAAAAATAGGCAGTAGAAGTGAGGTCTTCCAAGGGCTGAGTAAGGTGATGCTTTGTTGTGACCCATGTCAGAAGGGTTTGCTTATTTCACAATGCCATTGAAAAAGCTGAAGATTTCTCTCCCTTGATTTCAGCTCAGATCATGCTTTTGTTTGATTTGTCCTGTGCTTAAGGCTATGCTTAAGGTTAATCCTAATCCTTGTGACTAAAATTGGTGCATGAGCATTTAGTGCAGAAGTGTGTTCTGCTAGTGACTCTGGTGTATTTCTCCATCCCGCTATGTTGGCCATGAGGTTGTGCTCTCCCAGGGAGGAGGGACAGTGATAACTGTTTGACAAGGATGTGAGGAATCTGTATTCATAGAATCATAGAATAGCTTAGGTTGGAAGGGACCTTAGTGATCATTTATTTCAACCTCTTTCCCATGGCAGGGACACCTCTCATGTAGACAAGATTGTGCAAGCTGTAGATGAGCGTTGCACTTACCATATGCAAGAAAGATGTCTCTTTTGTTTGCAATTATTAGTTATTGGTGTTAATGCTATTAGTACTTCATATTGGGATGATGTAAACATCAGAAAAATTCTTGCCATTGCAGCCAAAGGGTATTTTGTGCATGAAATGTGATAAATTAAAAACCCTAAAGAACCCAAAAAGTGTCTGGCAGTATGGGAAACAGAACTCTGGGCTAGGCTGGAAATAGTTGTTTCACTTTTTCTTCTGAGAACTGCTTCCTTCTGAAGCACAAGGAGGAAGCGCAAGCAGCACTTTGCTCCTTTCTTTCCCCCACCCCATGGACATTGCCCCCGAAATTGGAAGGTTACTGCACTAGACAGTTCCTAGCCTGGACTGTTGTTATTTTTTACTTTTTCCTTCAGAAAAAAACAGATTGAAAACCTCTACAAAAGCATTTCTGAGGCAGAAATGGTGATGTCAAGTAGTGCCAGCCATTGGAAAAGGCAAGGGAATTCAGTGTTGGTGCTTGGGGCAAGGGCTGTCCTGTCACTTAAAAGCTGTAGACAAGTTACTAAGTGACCAGGTTCTTACTAGTGGTGTAGAGGACTGGTAAACTAATTGTTACATGTGCAGGAATCTAGGGAGCCTGGTGTTGTTTGAGGTTTTCATTTAAAGCCTTTGATCCTGGCAGCAAATAGGTAAAGCAGTTCCAAGGGCTTGCTAAGATTTTTTGACTCCAAGATTGTGCGGAACAGCCAGAAAGTCTGGGAAAAAGGCTCAAGACCAACAGAACTCAAATAAAAACATGATAGGGTATCTCTAAGTACTTTTTTTCTTCCCTACTTCTCCTAGCAGTGAGACTTTTGATGCCTGGTGTCTGCAAACCGGGAGCTGAGCTATAAGAGCCGAGGCAGATTCTGTAGGTCCAGCACCAGAGTTTTTTGAGAACTTGGATGCAGATATTTCTTCTGAAAATGTGGAATCCATGGGGATGTGTGGAGGGGCTGGTGATACTCATACATGCTAGTGACAAAACATCTCTTTTTTTCTTTTTGTTCTGCCCTTAGCTTCCTTCACGATCTCTCTTCGTACAGTGGACAATACTATACTTATGATTAAACAGAAGCCTGGGGGTTCTCTAGGCTGTAACATTCGTGTTAAAAATTTCATCAGGCCTGAACTCAAGATAAAGCCTGGGGAGAACGTGACTTTTTCCTTCACTTGTAGTACTCCAGAGAAGTATTTCATCGTGGAAATTCAGAAAAATATTGGTAAGATACAGATTTTTAATTTTTCCCCCAGTGATAGCTTTCCTCCAGTAAAACCATGCACCTTTTCTTCCTCTTACTGTGTTAAGGGATCCCCTGTCATTTTGGGTAAAAAGAAATCTTTGAACATTGATAAACAACCTTGAATCATCGAAACTATGCAAGTTAAAGAAGTCTGTATTACAGCTTGCAGAATTAATATCAACTTCACTGTTTTGGAAAGAGTTAAATAATAGTTTGTTTCACCAATTTGTTGCTGCCTTTCCTTTTCCCACAGTATATGAACCTACCAATAAATTGTCATTCCTGTCAGAAGCCTCTGAGCACTTATCACAGAATCACAGAAAGTTAGGGGTTGGAAGGGACCTTGAAAGATCGAGTCCAACCCCCCTGCCAGAGGAGGGTCACCTACAGGAGGTCATGTAGGAACACATCCAGGCAGGTTTTGAATGTCTCCAGGGAAGGAGACTCCACAGCCGCCCTGGGCAGCCTGTGCCAGTGCTCTGTCACCCTCAGAGTAAAAAAATTTTTCCTTGTGTTTATATGGAACCTCTTATGCTCAAGCTTATATCTGTTGCCTTTTTTCCTATCTTTGGGCATAATTGAGAAGAGCCTGGCACCATCCTCCTGGCTCTCTCCCTTTACATATTTATAAATATCAATGAGGTCTCCCCTCATTCTCCTCTTCTCGAAGCTGTAGAGACCCAGCTCCCTCAGCCTTTCCTCATAAGGGAGATGTTCCACTCCCTTAATCATCTTTGTGGCTCTGCTCTGCACTCTTCCAAGCAGCTCCCTGTCCTTGAACTGAGGGGCCCAGAACTGGACACAATATTCCAGATGTGGCCTCACCAGGGCAAAGTGGAGAGAGAGGAGAACCTCTCTCAACCTACTAGCCACCCCCCTTCTCATGCACCCCAGGATGCCATTGGCCTCCTTGGCCACAAGGCATGTTGCTGGCTCACGGGCATCCTTCTGTCCACCAGGACCCCCAGGTCCCCTTCCCCTTTGCTGGTCTCCAAGAACTCAGTCCCCAGACTGTACTGGTTCCTGGCATTGTTCCTACACAGATGTATGACTTTACACTTGCCATTGTTGTAATTCATTAAATTTTTCCCTTCCCAACTCTCCAGCCTGTCCAGGTGCCCTGAATGGCAGCACAGCCTTCTGGGGTGTCCGCCACTCCACCCAGCTTTGTGTCCTCAGCAAACTTACTGAGAAGACACTCTGTCCCATCATCAAGGTTGTTGATAAAGATGTTGAACTTATGATAATATATTAATCACATTATTTGTTGAACTTCTTGACTGTGTCTATATGAGCAACAGAACCATTGAAGACCTACATGCATGTCATTCCTTGTACATGGTGAACATTACTGATGTCAAGAAACAAAATTTGGAAGTGTGGTAGCTGAAGCTTCGCTCGTTTTGAATGGTATCCTAGGTATTTGTGTTAACGTACTGTTTAATGGCAGGAACTCATTTACTTCTCAACAAGATCCCAAACTTCATTGAGCAAACTTCATTTAGTCTTTGGTAACATCTTTATTTTTGGAGTGGTGTTTGAGGATAGCTCTTTTACACATTTTGGAGTTTCATTCATGTGATACATGCAAAAAATAAAGTTATGTTCATGACATATTTGTAAGATGCACTTGTGATATTTCTTCTTTTCAGTTGGAGCCTATAGATAGAATAAAATATGCTTATTTTTAGTGTCCACCTTGAAATACTAATAATTTGGATTTTCCAGATAAAAGTTTTCCAAATTCTCCCCAGAATCCTTCAGTGGCAGTTGTTGTTGCTCACCACTTCTGTCAAGTCTGGAGCCTAAGTTGTTCATCAGCACACCAAGAAAATGAAGATTCAGTTCATAGCAAGCAGTGGAAGATATAAAATGAACCATTTACCAGGAATTCTCTGAGTCAGATGGGATAAAACTGGTTCTCTAGATCCATGATTTCCATCTGTCATGACACTGCATTTCCCCCTTTTGCCCATTCTACCCTATTCACTAAATAGCTTCTAAATTCTTCAGCAAACAAGGCAGGAATCCTAGACACATTTAATCCCTTCTATTAGTCAGCCTGACTAAAGCAGCTTTATCCTGTTTTACTCTATGGCCCAAGTGTTACAGGAGTGTCTTAGTGTCTGTAGAAGAGAAGTTAGGTGCAACCTAAATATTGTGAAAATAGTAATAAAAAAAGAAAAGCATCAAAGTCCTTGTTTATTTGAATGCATTCCAAAGTGCACCATGGCTGTTCTCTCTCTGCATTTAGACTGTGTGTCAGGCCCGTGTCCCTTTGGAGATGTTCATCTCTACCCACCGGGGCTACCTCGCCTTAACAGGACTTTCATCTGGGATGTGAAGGCAAGTACAAAGGCTGGACTTGAACTGAAATTTTCTACCCCGTGGCTAAGACAAATTGAACCAGGAGAGATGTGCCCAGATTCTGTAAGCTACAGTATCAACAGCAGCATTGATAAGGCCACGGTCAACATAGGCACCTTCTGCAGGAATGGCTCTGTGTCTCGTGTCAAGCTGCTGGGAGGAGTCATCATGTCTCTGCGCCTCCCCTGGGACTCACCTCTTAACACCTCAGGCTTCAGCATAGCTAACAGGGCTTCCATAAAACGTAAGTACAGAGTAGAGTTTGCTCACCTCTAGTCACATCATGCAGATTGCAGATTCTTAAAACCTTTCTTCTCAGGCAGCCTAGTTTTGGTGATGCTTTCCATCTACTTCATGTTTTCTAAAAGCTTTTGTGTGGTGCTTAGTTTGGTAGCTCTTTTGGGGTCAAGATATCCTAGTTGATTGGTTAATAGTTATGGAAAGTGTTGTGTTGCTGCTTTTGGTGCACATCACTTATTTTAAGTCTCTTGAAGGTTTCTAAAACTTAAACAAACCTGTTGTGTTCTTGTGTATTCAGCAAGGTGAGACTAGATAGTATAATTAGAGTGAGCCAGAAGGGCTGCTTGCTGGTTGCAGTGTGAAGTTGGGTTTGTTGGTTTTTTTTTAAATAAAGCTTTTTTAACTTGTGGAAGACCCAAACCACTGCCTCTCTCCTGAAGAGAATGGTGGGAAAAGGGGAAGCAGTTCCTGGAAGGCACATGAGACTGCTTAAATACAGCTATCTCTTTCAGCCTGCCCAGTAACACAACACATTGTGTAATAATCTTTAAATACCTGGAATATTACATCGCAATCAGTGGTTACTTTGCATCTCATGACAATACCTCTTGGAGAGATAATCTTGTGCTTTACTTGAACTCTGCAGTTGTTGCTATGAGTTACAGAAGGGACTTGGTCCAGGTTCAAGCTTCTAGAACATGAATTTTTGTAACTCCTGGTACTCCCTGCAGTTGCACATCATTGCTGGAGTCCTAAAGTGAGGCTGTAATCTCTGTGTACCCAACTTCACACTGCCAAGAGTCATCCAAGCATGAAGTGTCTTACACAGTCTCCATAGTTTGCATTCATGTTTTATCATGCGTGTTTGAGGCTCTTTGCTGGTGTGCCTTTGTTACATCTGGGAGTTTTTTGGGCAAAGAGCTCTGTGCTGGTATAAAAGCTCCCATCTTTTGTTTCCTGAAACCCAGTGAAGCAGAAGCAGTTGCCAGGTTCCATGTTTGCTCTTGCAAATCCAGGAGCAGAAGAAGGAACTGGCATCTTTCATTTCCAGAAACTAAAGGCTGTCCATGTCTTAAAAGGTGAACCTCTAAATGAAAAGTAAACCATGAATGTAAACCTAACCTTTTATGGAACTGAAGATAAAAGCATTAACTCCAGTATATATTTTAGTCTGAAGGTAATAACCTAATAGGTAATAACCTAACCTATGGCTGAACTGGATGATTGCATTGTCAAAATAAGAACGCTCTGCTGCTGGGATGCCACATGTCCCAATGTGTTGTCTTTAACTGCGACTTCTTTTGTATATTTGTTCTTTTTTTTTTTTTTTTTTTCCCCACCGTATTTTAGGGCTGTGCATTATTGAATCAGTTTTGAATGGGGAGTCTTCAATCACCCTGATGTCCCCAAACTACCCACTGGGCTTCCCAGAAGACGAACTCATGACATGGCAGTTTGTGGTTCCTTCCAACATGAGAGCAAGTGTCTTTTTCCACAACTACAGCCTCTCCAACTGCGAAAGGAAAGAGGAGAGGGTGGAGTACTACCTCCCCAACTCCTTCAGCAACCCGGAGGTGTTCAAGCTGAGTGATAGCCAGCCTGCCAATATTGCTGGCAGTTTCAACCTGTCCCTGCAAGGCTGTGATCAGGATGCTCAGAACCCAGGCATCCTCCGCTTGCTCTTTCAAGTTGTCGTTCAGCATCCGCAGATCGATGAAAGTAAGCACCTTCCTGTCCCCTCCATTGCTCTTGCTTACAAATTCCTGGGCTGAGTACCACAAGGAAGATAAATTATGTGTTTTGTCATTTTTCTTGAACTTTTCTTGACCCTCCTTGAGATTCAGGGGGTGGGTTGCCAAGCAACGCTGAGGCCTGTTTTGCCACTGTGGGTACCCCTGGCTGTTGTTATGGCAAGGAGGACAGAGATGCTGCAATTTGTAATTTGCAACAGAGTGTAAAGCTCCATTGTAGATTTTATGCTATGGCTTGTAAGTTGAGAAGTCATTTCCTTTTCCAGCACTTTCATTGTATAATTGAAAAATGAGTTTTAACACCTGTAGTGTCAGCTTTTGCATGTTCTATAAACAAAGCTGAGCACCGGGCAGCTTTCTTTTCCTCAGGGTAAAGGCTTGACTGGAATTGTCTGGGCTCACATGTTCACTTCCTGTTTTCCAGTACAGAGATCAAGTTCAAGCTTATGCAGACAGTTTTACTTTCAGCTGGGAGATCAACATTTTAAGGATAATTCTTAAAAAGTGAGCCCAGATTTTCCTACTCTGTGTAAGCAGTCAGGCTTAGCCAGATGAAACCTGCTGTCATGGCTGGTCAGAATCTGTACCATGAACTGGTGAAATTGAAGATACAAAATTGTCTTCATACTGCTAATGGCATCAATATGCATTTCTTTCTTTTCCTTCTTCCTTCCTCTGACTTTTATTTTGCTGCCTAGGGAAACCTGATCATCTAGTGTGAAGAAGTCACACTAGACATGGAAAATGTCAAAGAAGGGCCACGAGGATGACCAGAGGGCTGGAGCACCTCTCCTATGAGAGAACTGGGGTTATTCAGTCTGGAGAGGAGAAGGCTCCAAGACCTTATTGTAGCCTTCCAGTACCTGAAGGGGGGCTACAAGAGAGCTGGCGATGGACTTTTTAGGATGTCAGGTCTAGGACTAGGGGGAATGGATTCAAACTAGAAGAGAGTAGATTTAGATTGGAAGTTAGGAAGAAGTTCTTCATCATGAGGGTGGTGAGACACTGGAACAGGTTGCCCAGAGAGGTGGTGGAAGCCCCATCCCTGGAAGTTTTTAAGGCCAGGCTGGACAGGGCTCTGAGCAATCTGATCTAGTGGGAGGTGTCCCTGCCCGTGGCAGGGGGGTTGGAACTGGATGATCTTAAAGGTCCCTTCCAACCCTGACAATTCTATTATAATTCTATGATAAGAAGATACTCTCATGATAATAACCTATGCAAATTTGGATGTTCTTTAGGTTTCTTGCTGCTACACTAAGAAAACAATTATTTTTCTGTTTTCCTGCCCCAAATTCAGACACGATGACTTTTAATAACCCCAGCATTTATTGACAAAAATGAATACCTGGCTAGGTATGAGCTATGAAATAAGTGCTTTATCCTCGAGTTTCTTAGCTCTGACTTCAGTTCACAGTGGAGGTTAATAGTCAAGGTGCCCTTCCTGCAGAGGAGTAGGTGCAGGGAAATCCACACTGTGGACTAAACTGCAGCAGGAACCGTTTAGAGGCTTTCTAAATCATTTTAGAAGGAATGACATTTGAACTGCTTGTAACTTGAAGTAACCTACCCAGAGGATCTGTAGCATCTCACCACTGTAATGCACAGTTCTTTGTCTAGTCAGGCTCCATTCCTGAGCAGCAAGTCATCCTGAAGTAGCTGTTAACCAAATAATGTTTGCTCACGTTTATTGTGTGTTTCACCTTGGAAGCCAGCCAGACAGAAAACATTGTGCTCAGTTAATCAGCCTTATCTCCCATCTATTTTGGAAAGCAAAGAGGAATTTTAATACATTTATGACAAGACTATAATCACCTGGAATTTAAAAAATAGGTTGTCATTTAATTGAATGAAATGTAAGTAATAAAACACTGGGATTAAAGGGACAACAGTGGTTTCTCTAGGGATTTTATAAGATATCATGAGTGATTTTTTAGTTATGTAAGTTCCATCAAAAATTCAAATTCAGCCCTCAGACCAGTGTTAAAACTTTTATTTTAAAAGCAAAACCAAAAATGTCATCTTCAGTGTGCAAGTTAAACATGAATATGCAAGTGTTCAAGGCCAGGTTGGATGGGGCCTTGAGCAACCTGGTCTAGTGGAAAGTGATTGGAACTGGATGGTCTTTAAGGTCCCTTCCAACCCAAACCATTCTGTGATTCTATGATTCTCCTTTAAAATATGTTGGTGTCTACATATTCTCAAAGCTTCACAAGCATTTTGGTATTCCACAGCTGCCTGCAGGGCTTGTTATTAATTAAGAGCTCTTTACAATCAAAATAATTTCCTGATCTAACCCTCTCTGTATTTAGCTGCTGCAAAAAAACCCAAACCAAACTCATGTTAGAAGTGGGGTGGTTAGCAGGTCAAGAGAGGTTCTCCTCCCCCTCTTCTCTGCCCTGGTGAGGCCACATCTGGAATATTGTGTCCAGTTCTGGGCACCTCAGTTCAAGAAGGACAGGGAATTGCTTGAAAGGGTCCAGTGCAGAGCCATGAAGATGATGAAGAGAGTGGAACATCTCCCTTTTGAGGAAAGGTTGAGGGAGCTGAGTCCCTTTAGTTTGGAGAAGGGGAGACTAAGACAAAACCTCTTTAATGTATACCAATATGTCAGGAGGACAGAGTCAAGCTTTTCTCAGGGGTGACTAATAATAGGACAAGGGGAAATGGTTATAAGCTGGAGCATAGGTGGTTCTGTATAAATATGAGGAAGAATTTTTTCACTGTGAAGGTGACACTGGAACAGGCTGCCCAGGGAAGTTGTGGGGTCTCCTTCTCTGGAGATGTTCAGAACCCTTCTGGATGCATTCCTGTGTGACCTACACTAGGTAGTCCTTCTCTGGCAGGTGGGTTGGACTCAAGGTTCCTTCCAACCCCTAACACACTGTGATTTCTGTGATTTTCTGTGGTATTGGTACTTGCATTTAAATTTAACTCTTTAACTGACTCCAGACAACCAGATATGCTTACTTACTGGCTTGGTTTGTTTTTGGTTTTGTCAGTTTTCTTCAGTGGGCTCCAAAAAACCTAAACCAACAAAAAGTTAGCTGAGATGGGAATCAAGCAATAAGTAGGACATTTGAGAATGGAGGACCTCTTTCTGATAATCTGTTGTGTGATGGGTGTAGCTGGCTTTAAAAGAAATAAGGGGAAACACATCCAACATAGTTGGCTGAGTTTACATTGTGGCCTAACATGTTCAAAAGGGGCCAGCATATATGCTACCCTGTTATAGCTGGGAAGTGATGGGGAAATGGGGTTTGTGTGTGGAAAGGCTTGAACCTTTAAAATAGAAGAGTGGTATGATGCTTCCTGAGTACATATTGCACTGATGGAGAGGAGTAAATGAACATTTTTTTAGCTAACATAGGAATAGCTCTAACAGCAGCTCATCTCGTGGGGTGAGATGCTTTTGCTTCACACCCCGCTTCGTGTTTGTCATTACTCTGGGATGTTTTTTGTTCCAGATGTCACCCATTTGGTTGACCTGAGCAAGGAATGGAATATGAGTGTAACCATCCACTTTGAAGGGTGGCCCAGCCGCCTCCCGCTCATGTCTGATCCCATGTGCCTGATCTGCAAGGATCCTCGCACCTGCGACCGAGTCTTGACTTTAGTGTCTGGAGCTGTCTACAAGATCTCCTTTCTCTGCAAGGATTTGTCCCGCCTGAGGATCACAGCTGAAAAGGGCATAAGTATGACCAAAATGGCTTCATGTTGTTTCTTAGGGAAAGTTTTTGTATGCTTTTCCCCCCAGGCAGTAGTCAAACCCCTGAGGCTCTCACTTGGGTTTAGAGTGAGGATGGAAACCAACCAGGCTTTGGCCAGCTAGGAGATGGGTTCAAGGAATGAGGAGATAGCCTTATTGCTGTTCACTTTGTCATTCTTCTGTTAAAAATAGAAACTGTAGATATTCCCAGAAGGGAAAGGACAGAACCTTCCCACTGAAAACAGCAAAATATGGAAGCAGAGCAGGAGAGCCATAAATCTTCCCATGAAAATGTGGGATCGGGGTGGCCACCAGGAATTCATCTTGTGCTGCTTACATGTGCATTTGGTGTAGGATTTTCCCAAAAGTATGTATCTGGACCTTAACTATCTCCAACAGTGCCTAGACAGCAAGTGGCAGAGCCAAAATAATATCTTCAGTAAGAAATTTCAAATATGTTTGTGTCTGCTGGCTTCTTTAGTGTCCTGCACCTTTTTAAGGAACTCTCCTTACCCAAACACGTATAATTTATCTTTAAAGTTTACTAAGAGGATGTTTCCTCAGGTAGATACTTCCCTGGGTCTGTAACACAACATTGGCAGTAGTCTGTGTGTGTGTGTTTGTGTACTCTGGTACACAGGAAAACCTGCTTTTCCTAAATGTTTTCTCCACAAGGAAAATGCAACCACTGGGGCTTGTTTCTGTGATTGCAGGCTGTGTTGATCTTCGATGGTGTCAGAGGAAGATCTATTCCCTTTTGGTGCCCAAGGCTATCACCCAATTGCCAATTCAGCTGCATAGGTTTATTTGGAAGCTCTTGGCTTCTGATCTGATCAACATAGAAATTACTTCTCCGTCCTTGAAACTTCAGCAACACGTCCCAGAGCAGAGATGCAACACAAGCTACAGTTACAGCATTGTTAGTGCCACCCCAAAGATGGAATTCAATGTTGGTGTGTTCTGTCCTGGTGGATCCATTGAAAAGATTCAGATGAGGGATAATGTCACCATATCCTTAAAAACATTTGGTAAAGGATTCCTCAATGAGTCTATGCATCAGGATCTGAAAATGTCTTTTGTGCCACATATTAAAGGTAAGGTAATGGTTTGTACTGTCCATACAGCTCATGTGCTGGTAAACTGTGTTGGATCACTCGTTATGCTTGTTAGAGCACATATGAATAAATAGAAATTAATTCAATTCTTTAGTGTCTAGTCCTTTAGCCATTGTGAGCCTCAGTCTTTATCTGAATCAACGAGGTGGTTTATTCCTGGATGAGGGAAGAAACTTTGTACTCCATGTGGCAGATAGTTGTGGAAAATTCTGCAGATACAACTGTGCTAGAGAATTGTTGATGTGGAAGGGATGCTAGATGAGCTGTATTGCTTGTACTGAGGTGCAGGTGACTGTAAATTCATTTTTTTGTTATGGAGAAGGAAGACCAGATAATTTTATGTGCTGAAAAAGATAGCTTTGACACATTGTTTAAAAAAAAAAAAAAAAAATTTAAAAAAATCAGTTTTCATTCCTTTATTCCTTTTCTTTCCTACAGATGAGTGCTCTTTCACTGTGAGTCCAGATCCAAAAGCTAAAGTTTACTTGCAGACTCCCAACTGGCCATATGGTCTTCCCCCTTATGTCTCCATATCCTGGTTTGTTGCCGTGCCCAGCAAGCAAGTTGCCCGCCTGGGGTTCTCCAAGGACCGCCTGGGGGTGGCGTGTGAGACGGGCCGTGCCTACCTCAACATCAAGGAGGAGACACAGGGAGCAGAGGAAATCGTCTGCCGTGAGGATGAGCTTCTGCCCAAGCCCCGAAATATGTACCACAACTTCTGGGTAAACATCTCCAACTGCAAACCCGTGGACAGAACGCAGCTGACCTTGCAGTTCCAGGTGACTTTTGCTGACAAGCAGATAGGTGAGTCCTGCAAGGTTGGGGTGGTTTGCTCTCCACTTGTGCCCTTGCTTTCCCTGGGAGGAACAGTAGTGGATGCTGGGCTGCCTTGAGTGTGGGTTTTATCAGCTCTGTCTTCACAAGTACCTGCTCCCAAAAGCCTCTGGGAGTTACAACTAGGCACTTCTAGAGGATGAAGGGGGAAGGAAGGTCTTTAAATGTGGTTGGGCTGTGTGTTTTTATGAGACAAGGGATTGAAGGGCTTAGGGAGAGTAAGGCAGGATTATTTTTTTTTTTATTATTTAACTTTTTAAATTAGAGATCACAGCCAGAGGGTATGAGAAGATCAAGTGATGTTTTTTTCTCTCCCAAGGTCACAGACCTGGTGAACAGCTTGGGATTTGATTATGCAAATCTGTTCATCCAAGTAGTCATTACTTCATGTTAGCAGCTCACTTAGTTTCAGCATTCACATGAGCAAGAAATCATCCTTGGGGAAAGTCTGACCATTTAGTGGAGAGTGCCTTGACTGCTAACAGCAAAGTTTGCAATCTTGTCTTTTACCTCCCTGAAATACAAATTTATTAATTTTTATTTTTAAAGGCGCATTTTTAGGAGAGGATGTGCTTATTTGAATTTGTTTCAAATTTGCACTTCATCTTTGGGAATCTGCTGTCTCTAAAAGCATTGGCTACACAGACTGAAGTTGAAACAAATTATCAAATTAATCTCTAAAATTTTTTATATTTTTTTTTGCAATGTGTACTACTCTTAAAACATGCAGTGCTTTTCCTAGTTCACATGTAAACTTTCCTGATCAGTTTTATGACTCTTGGAAAACCCTAGGTCAACGCAACAGATGTGTTCCCTTCAGAGGGAAGAGCTGTACTGAGGGGTAGTTGGTGAAATGTCACAGTTTGCTTTGTTGAGTCCCTCTCTGTGTCTCTCTGCATTTTCTTCTCTTCCCAGAGAGGCACAGGAGACATTGTGGGTAAGTTTAGCAGCACATGAGCTGTACTGAACTCCTGGAGGTGGAGTGTGTTGGTTAAGTTTCTTGGCTGTGCTCCACTGCAAGCAGCAGAAGTTTGTAGTTGCTTGGCCTCCAACCTTTTGGAAATGTCTTGCAGTACCCTGCAGTAAGCACACCCGAAAAACCCCTTCTCTGAAAGCAGCTGGTATGCTTAGAAACTCTTGAGGAGGCTCAGGCCCAGCTGGCTTCTAGGATAAAGCTGGTGGTTTTCTCTCTTGTTCTCAGTGTCCTTGTACCTTCTCTGCTTGCAGACCTCGGAGTGATACTTGCTGTGGTGGCTGGAGGTGGAGTTCTCACAGCTATTGGACTGACTGTGTGCTGTGTTAAGAAGAAGTAAGTTCATAATCCATCATGTGTAACTTAGCGGTTCAAGAAGGTGTTTTGGGAGAGTTTCTGGGCCCTTCATTTTATGTGTTGATCCAGATCCCTTGCACAAGGGTCTGAAGCATGTGGTAGTCAACATATTGGTGGTAGAAGTGATGTGCCTCCGAGAATGATGCTTTACTCTGATTTATAGAATCATAGAATGGTTTGGGCTGGAAGAGACCTCTAAAGGTCATTTAGTCCAATCCCCATGCAGAGTCCAATCCCCATGCAGTGAGCAGGGACACCTTCAACTAGATCAGGTTGCTCAGAGCCTTTCTGAGCCTCACTTTGAATATCTCCAAGGATGGGGCCTCAAATACCTTCCTGGGCAACTGTTCCATTGTTCCACTACCCTCATCATAGAGAACTTGCTCCCGATATCCAATCCCAATCTACTTTTCTCTATTGACTTTAAGAGTAGAGCAGCATCCACAGAGTAGCATTACTTCATCCCCTGGTGCATTGCCTACCTTGGGTTAAAACAGGCTGCTGGCTGTACTGTAAGATACTGGTTGGACTTTGTCAGCAATTCCCACAAAAAGCAATTGCAATGAATGTGGCTGCTGCATGTGTGACTCCAGACACAACTTTGTTCAAACAAGCTGTAAGCTCACTCAGACAGACTCAGATATACTAGGAGGTATCTTTTCAGCTACACAACCTCCAGCAGCTTCTTCTGGAGTTTGCACGTCAAGTGGGAGGATTTTTTTATGAGGTGGGCCCCTGGGGAAATGACCAGGTTGTGCAAAGCAAACACACATTGTGTTACTCATGCAAGCAAAGTCTGAAGCCATGGATGGCTTGGGATTTCTGATACACAGCTCAGTGCTGGCAGGGTTATTGGGTCCTGAAGCTGTGGAGCTGAGATGAATTTCTGCAATATGATGACTATTGTGCAGTTATGAGCACACTCTCTGCCACAGAGGAAAAACTTTATGAATATGAGCTTAAAAATCTTCACTTCAGCCTTTGGTCTTTCTGCCCCGGGGACGGTCACTCCAAAAAGTGCAATCAAGAAGAGTTCATCTGACTTTCACAAAGGTCCCTCTCTCCTACTGACTTTAAGCAATGCTCAGCCTTGTTTTGTGAGAATGGTTTCTAGGTCCCCTTAGTGTCTGTGGTTACTGGGAGTTCCCTGTACTTGGGTGGCCACTGGAGTTATCTGACAGACTTCAGGGTCAGGATAACAGCTGTAGGTAACCAAACAGTGCGAAGTGATTTTCTGCTTTGCAAAAAACATGTCTAGGCTCAAAAGTTGTTTTTTCTTAAGATTGGAAATAAAGCCTTCAGTGCAGGTAAGGCTGCTTGACCCTGGGTGGCTGGGATGGGTAAACAGAAGCTTCTGTAACTGAATTTAAACACACCAGCAATAACTTGTTTCTGACCTGTTAACAATTTCAACTCTGTGACAGGAAGAAGAAAAGCCAGAATCCCATGGTAGGAGTGTACAATACTAACGTGAACACCGAGATGCCTAGAAAACAAGGCTTATTCACAAAAGGGAGGAAAAACAATGAGTCTCATGTCTATGCAGTTATTGATGATGCTATGGTCTATGGGCACTTGCTGAAGGAATCCAATGGCTCTGCTGCTCCAGAAGTTGATGTGTACCGGCCTTTTGATGGACCCATGGGTAGCTTGCCACCTTCTCCACCTCCACTCTCTTTCAGAAAACACATTAAACGCTCTTCTAACACTGAGGAGCCTCCACCTCTGATGGACACAGAACACGACGCTTACACATTTGCTCATCAGAAATCAGGGCAATTGGAGGACAATAAAGATACAGCTGAAAAGAATAATGGAGATACGGGTACGTCCTTGCTGGGAAATAAGGAGCAGGATGGTTTAGTGGAGTAATATTATGCCAGGTAAAACAGTTTCCTGTGGAAATACAGGTGATCTGTAAGGGCAGGGGTCTAGGAAAAAAAATTCAGAGGAGTGTTATTTTTAAATGTGTTTTGACGTTGTTTTGTTCTGTGTGTGTGATTTTGGTTGGGTGTTTTTTTTAAACGTCAGCTGTTGATAGCTTTCAGTTCTAGAGTGAACATCTAGGAAACTCAAAACCAGTTGAGACACTCCAGAACTGCATGCACTTCTGGTTGTGAGATAGGTGGCGAAGGTACGCTTCTGCTTTTGATAATAACATATCAGGGAAAATAATGCATAGCTGCCATTTTAAATAATGTGGAGAGAGTGTTCTCCTGTCTCAATTCACTTGTCCCTCAATGTTTGTTGGTAAGTCTTGGAGGGCATAGGCTACATCTCCATCTCAAGGCAGCTTCTGGTTGCACATGTCTAAGCAGTCTGCTAATGCCTGAGTAGAGGAGGGGACACTGTCATTTCCATCACTGGCTACCTGAAAATTCATGGTATTTAGCATGCCGGTGAGTAATGAAAGACAATGTATGGCCTGGAAGAAGGCAGTGTATGTAAATCAGTGTGAATGCTTCAGCTTGGGCTCTTCTAGTTCAGAAGTTATGGGCTTTCTGTCATTTCCAGCTGCTATTATTATACTTGGATAGCACTGTGTGAGGCTACACCAAAGAATGTATATTCTTTGCTTTTTTACAAAAAACAGCTTAAAAGGTCTAAAACAACTTTTTCTTCTGTTCAACTGTCTGTAGAATTCACATTTTACTAATATTTTGTGCTTCTGGTTCAAGTAAGGATTCACTGAAGAAATAATTATGTGGTCATCCAACTATTTACTAAAGCTTTTCACTTCACCTGTTAGAGATGCTGTGATATTTAATAAGGATTTAAAAAGGGGTTTAATAAAACAATGTTTTTAGCAGGCAGTTTCTCTGAAATGCATAGAATGAGAGTGACTCCATAAGAAAAGCCTAGATTAGTTTGTTGGGGTTTTTTTATCAGCCTGAATTTAACAACTCTGCTGAAATGATGGTGGGAACAGCTCTTGATTTCTGCTGGGACTTAGACCTCAGTCATCTAGCTGCCTTTGAAAGCCACTTCTTGAAATCAAGTGAAATAATAGGTATCATCTTTAAGTGCTGTATTTAGTGTGCCCCTTGGTTTCTGTGCCTCCTAAAACTTGAGGGTCAGGTCTTCATGAGGAGAACTATGGGCATATGAATAAAATTGCCTTTTAAATACAAACATCTGGCTTGTCCAGGTGTGCAGTTACTGAGGATGTTTGCAATTTTGCATGCATCACTAGACCTGGCAACTAGAGAATTTCTCTCTAAATGTCTTTTGTCACTGTTCCCTGCCTACGGATACATTGAGGTTCCATAAAACTTTTAGACTTTTATTTGCATGCAATAATGTAAAACATATGTCTAAAATAATAAGTCTTTACTTGAAACCTTACTGTTTACATCAAAAAAAATGTGGATTTCTTCCTGTGTTAACTATGCTGGCATTGCAAATTGACTATACTGTCAAGTGTATATAACAGTGTATACCAATAATAGAGCTTGGACCCACTATAGGATTTAGATATTATCATGTCTGACTCAGTTTTCTGTAGCTTATAGCAAAACATGTGCCATCTATAAGTGCCTTTTAATTGTTTTGAGTATTTTTCTGCTTAGGCTTGTCACTTTTATTAAAGAAATGTGTGTTCTCTAGCTGGTCACTGGGATCATCCATTGCAAAGCTTACTGTGTCATTTTAATGTTATTTGAGAACTCAAAAAGATTCCTGCAATATCGATTACTATTTTGCTCAGGTAACTGAAGTGCCACAATGTATTTTTATCATAGTAGTCCAGTTGTGCATTTGTCTGGGCACTGTTTCTCACTTCCCTTTTCCTAAAATGGAATGAAAAGTCTGTAAGAGACATTCAAAGCTGTCTCATCCCTCTAGCTTGGTTCCTGCAGTTGCTTAGATTAAATTTTTTAGTTCATGTTCTTTCTAACCAACTGAAGAAAACACAAGGGATGGCAGGCTTTGAAGGAAGAATATGATGCATTTTGACTGGTTTTTGGTTGGTTGGTTGGTTGGTTTTGTTTTATTTTAATTTGTTCTATTTTGGTATGGCAATATAAACTTTAGTTTACAGTTGTTTCCAGTCTAATGTTGACTTTGCCTACACTGACTTCAGTATGCTGACAGTAAGAGTTTAGGCACAAATTCTGGTTCACTTTTCATTAAAAGAAAGTTGGGACTTAATTTTATAAAAAACAAATAAAATGTAACAATGCCACCATCTGGAGTAACTAGTGTATGTGTTGTGTGTGTTTGTGTGTAAACTCTGTGCCATGACCCTACATGATAGAAATAGGTTTCTAGAGAACCTGTTTTGTTGGGCTAATCTACAGCTGCCTGTGTGTATTCTTTTCCTTGTACAGCCAGTGATAAGTGCTGGTTTTAAAGGCATATGTTTAGCTCATTGGGGAGAGGGACTGCAAAGTATTTAAAGCTTTCAATATATGGTTCAGCAGCTTCTCAGTAGGGTCATGATGTTTGGAATTCACAGCCAACTGACACATACAATTCAGTTCCAAAATAATTTATTTTTGGGGATAATAACAAAAAATTACATTCAGCCCAGAAGAGAACCTTATGAAAATGTGAAGCCCTTTTTTGTTCTAAATTGAAGTTCATGGAGTCGGCACATATTGACTACTCCTTGGTGGGTTTTTTTGTTTATTTTGAGGCACATGGATATTGATCCTCACTACTGAGGACCCCCATAGTGGCTGGGAATGGGTCCTGGGCTGAATTAGTCAGATCTACTCTTGGAAGGAAAGGATGGGCCAGTCCCTAGGCCCTCTCCAAAACTGTCACTTAATATGAATGTAAATGAAAGTATTTATTGCTTGGATCTCCACTGAGATTGTACCATCCTGGAGTAGTTCCTGTGCAGTGGTCTTTGCTCTTCAGTTTTAATTTTTAGATATAGAAGCATAGAGTTTTGTTGCTCAAAGCAACAAGGCTGAAAAGGTACTTCTTGCTGCTTGGACTTGAATCTGTGAGGTCTGGACAATCTCGATATATCAAAACACTCAGTAGTTGCTTTATTCTAAGCAGATATAGGAATAATCTAGTGCCATGTCCAGATAAATGAAGAACCAACTTACAGTTCTTTAGAGCAGAATTGGTAAAGCAGTGAAATGTAATGAAAAAGGAGATTCATCAGACTAATGCTGAGGCTTCAATGCCTTCACTCCTAAAAAAAAAAAAAAAAAAAATCAACTTACTGTGAAGAAACTATCCTGGGGTACCCATGAGTGTGACAAAGGGGTCTAGACAACTGACCACTGCCAACTGGCCACCAGACACTTCAACACCACTGACTCCCTGCTGGGACAACTGGCTGCCAAGTGGCAACTTGTTCACCCTTCCATGTGGCATCCCACTGCTGCTTCTCCCTGAGCATGGCAAGCCCTGCAAAGTTCTTGAACACTGATGAGGGCTTTGCATGGCACCATGGGGAGGTGGAGGAAGGGCTGCCAGTGACCTTGTTGAGGGCACAGAAAAGCAGCAGCACTGTGCCAGGCAGGGAGAAGAGGTGGCACAGTGCTGCTAAACGAGTGTCATCTGATGACTGGTGTCCCAGTGGAGAGTCAGTGGTGTTGAAGTGTCCAGTGACCACTGTTTCCTTTCCCTGACAGAGTAAATTTATGGATATTGTCAGGGGATGGGAGGAAGCAAGATGCTGAGTAAACCTCATCCATGTGCACATCTTTACCAGCAACCATGTAATTGTGGGCTATGCTGTGTGCAAAGACTGTCTCCCAAAAAACTTTAAAGCTAGAAATTAAGCCAAAATGATAGGTTTGATTCCTTTAGTATAAATGGTCTTTTTACATCCAGCTTAGTGACTGGTTTATTTTTGATACTGTATAGCTTCCCAGCAGCTAAATAAGCACAAGTAATTCTGGTGTAGAAAACTGATCCAGCCTTGGAGAAAGGAACAGTCCTTTTGTAGGGACTTAGAAACTTCTGGCATTTTGTTTCAGCAACATAAACGAAGTGTGGCAAATTGTTTGAATTAGGAACACTCCTAACATACGGAAGTTTTTTTCTGTGGTTTGGGTTGCATCCATCTCTTGTATTAAAGAATCGCTACATTTCCGCATACAAATCAGGCTTTAGGCTTCTGGGCAAGATGAATCTTCCAAAACTGAAGTAACTGTTTTGTTTCTTGCTACATTTGTGTGTGTGTGTATTTTATATATAGATAAGTGTTTTTATCTTGGTACAACTGCTACTGTTACTCAGAGCTGTTGAAAGAGTGTCATGATGCATCCTGTCAAAGATGCTCTGACAGAGCGATACTCCTTTTCAGACATAAGGCAGGAAAAACAGCTTCACTCTCTGAAAGATGTTTTCTTAAAAGAAAATGTGGGGAAAAGTTCTGTCCTTGTCTTGTCATCAGCACAACTATTTCATTTTTTTCTCACTGGAAACAATGTGACTTCAATAGGTATTATTTAGAAGAAAGGAAATGTTCCATCTAAAGCATGTACTCCCCTTTTTTTATTCTACTTTCTAAAAATTTCATTTCTTTCTCAGCTGAACTTTGATACTGCTCACTGAGGAGAATGTCAGTCCTGCACACACAGATACAAATTCATGCTGAAGAGAACATTGATCAGCTGGAGAGGTGAAGGGGAGTATCCTGTGCCTCCTCTCCCATCAAAGGAGAGAAACAAGGAAAGGTAGTGCAAAGGGGGACAAAGTTTGCTGCATATGACTGATTTCAAGGAAGCTGAGCCCTACTGGACAAAAGATATTTACAGGCCTCCTGAATGTATTTAATTTCCTTTGGAGACTTTTTGTTTTAAATATTTTTTCCTTTTTTTTTCTTTTTCTTTTTGTTCTTCTTTTCTTTTTTTCTTTTTTTTCTTCTTTCTTTGTTCTTTTTCCTAAATGTTGGAAAGGAGGGTAAGCTCATGAAAGGTGCTCCCTGGGTACATCCAGGGATTCTGCAACAACTTAAGCATTCCTGCTGTTTTTCCCAGAAAGGGTTAAATATGAGTTTTTACCACAGCAATACTTTTGCACAGCCACAGCCCCTCTGCAAACAGAGAAGAAAGCTGTGCTTGGCTCAATTACACTTAGTTGATTGTCTTTGAAAATGTTTTCTCCCTGAGGCATGCTGTGTGCCTGACAGGTCTCCATCAGCCAGCAAGAACATCACCTCTTGTGACTTTTTCCTTAAGAAATGCAGGAATTTTGAGTGGTCTTAGGCCTTCCTCTCCCACAGGCTTTTCCTGCTCAGACTGACCTTCTCGCCAGTATTTAGCAAAGGTCTTTGGCTCGATGGGTGCTCATTTCTGAGTATTACATGAGGCCATCACTGGTTCAGAGATGCTGCATCTGCCAGTAGGTGGTTTGGGCAAATGGTGTGAGAGATGAGGGAATATTTACAGCTTAGGGGGCACCTGCTCAGATGAAACAAGGGCAGGTCTGAGGTGTAGGAGCATGTCCAAAGAATAACAGTGAAGCTTGTGAAGAATCCAGAAAACATGTTTTATCAGGAGTGGCTGAAGAAACTGAGGTTAGTCTGGAGAAAAGGAGGCTGAGGGGAGGCCTGTAAGGAGGCTGCAGGAAGGTGGGGGTTGGTCTCTTCTCCCAAATATCAAGTGATAGGAGAAGAGGAAATGGTCTTGTTACAGAGGAGGTTTAGATTGGATATTAGGAAAAATGTCATCACCAAAAGGGTTGTCAGGCACTGGAACAGGCTGCTCAGGGGAGTCATTGAATCACCATTCCTGGAGGCATTTAAAAGCCTGTAGGGCTGTGGTGTAGCGGTGCACTTGGCAGTGTTAGGTTAACAGACTTGATCTTAAGGGTCTTTTCCACCCTAAATGATTCTATGACTTCTCTTTCCCAGCAGCCACTGTATTAAATATCCTGAACCTTTGCCTCTTGCCACTGTGGTAAAAGTGTCCCTGCCTTTGATCGTTCTTTTAAGGACTGAAAATTAACAGATGGAACCCATATAGACAGCTTCCTCCCTACATGAGATTAGTCACAGCAAGGCATCTATTAAGTATATATGTATAATTCTAATTTTCCACACAGAAGAACCTGGCCTTAAGTGAGATTCACTGCTTGGTCTCAGGAGTATGAACTGCAGACTCCTGAGCCCAATTGTTTTAGCATCTGCTTCAAATTCATCATTGCAAATGCTTCTTGCTTGAAAGGTGTTTGGTTTGTTGTTTGTTTTTTTTTTAATTAAAAGAGAGGCAAATACACGGTGTGTTTCTCCTCTCAAAGTGCTACACTTATTTAATTGACGGGTTCTGGAAAAAGTAACCTGAAAAGTAAAAATGCATTAATGTTTTGTAACATACAGTGAACTGTGAAGCCTAGGAGTAATCTGTAATGAGGTAAAAATTATAACTCTATACTTTAAGCTGCTAAGTAGAATTTTGTTCCCACTAAACTGCACATTTACACTTAGGGGCATGAGTACATGAGGCTTTCAGCTTTGGAGACCAGCACATCTACCAGTGCCTTCTCATACTGTGGAAACTATTTGAGTTATACTGCTTAAAAAGGAATGCAGCTTTTGATGAGTTCAAAAGTACTTTAAAGATAAATGCTAGGATGTTTTTATGTACGAATAGCCTTTGTAGTGAGATAAAACCCCAAAAGTTTGAATCTTCATAGATACCGTGTTTCCACAGTAAATGACAACTGTTCTACTTTCTGCCAAATCAAGCCTGCTTGGATACTTGGTTATGACTTCCACAGCTTTATGCTTTTCCATGCAAAACCATGGAAAGCTTCATATACTTTCCCTTTATCTGTTTTCTTAAGTTACTACATGTTTGGCTCTTTATTTAATAAGTAGTAAACCTAAGAAGTATGCAAAGGCATGATGACATCGTTTTGAGACTACTCTGTGAACATTCTATGGCTTAGCCTTTCAGCACAATTTAAAAAAAAAAACAAAAAAAAGGCATCAAGCCTTTCCATCTTCCTCTTCAATTTCTGTTCTTTGGGTTAAGAAAAAGTTTCTAAATTTCTCACACCAGCCTAGCAAAACATATGGGTTCATAGATTCATCTAATATCCTAGAAGACAATATTTTTCCTTGCTGGTCAAACATCTGAGGAAAATTGACAGTTTACTTGTGTATTCTGACATTTGTTTTTTGGCTGATCAGTTCTGCAGATCAAACTCCTGTGTGTTCTCTTCAGGGATTTGTGGCCACAACCTTCCCCCACCCCCTCACCCAATTCTTTTTCTACTGTTGCATTGTAATATCTTGTCTTCCTTTCTCCCCACTCTTTCAGACACCCAAATTCAAGACAGAAGTCTGCAAGAACCACTTTTTTTGTGAGTGTCCACTGCAAGATTTACACCCAGCAACCAATGCTGGGGTGAAATACTTTTAACCTCTGTCTGCAACTTATTTCTTACCCTGGTCACACCTGATCCTGCTTGGTTTTCAGCAAATCTGCTGGGTGAGTTTTGCTATAGCAATGTCCCCAGGCTTTGCTGTGATGAAGCTGCTTCAGCATCAAATGAAGTGGCAGTACTTGAAGTAATTGTTTACACATCAAATAGGTGGAAATAGCTTGTACTTGGCAAAATATTAATATACATGGGAATAACTCAAATTATTCTGGAAATTGTTGCTTCTCTTGAAGTGAATGACCTCTTGTATGAGTAATACCTCGTTAGGCACCAAATGAGATGGATTGTGCAGAACAATGAGCCAGGTCTGTGAACAGCGTAACAAATCGTGTTGCTACCAGAAACCTCTTTCAAAGATAAGCTTTACAAAACATGTAATTGCTTCACTGACATTTACCACAGGAAAAATGCCTCCACCAATTCACACTTTGCCTTAGGAGATGCAATGGTGATGACTCCTAGGCTTTCTGTCACCCAGGAAAAAAATAGATGTGCCGTTCCTCTTCTTCCTGCTACCTCAAAGTAGAAAAAGAGGATGAGATTAAACATCCCTATGCTCTTGAAGGCTCATATACCAATTTTAACTTTAATAATTAAAGGTGAAACCTGCTACTTATTCTGAGGGTGTATAGTTTCCTGTATGATTTCCTTGTGAAGTAATTTAACCTCGTTCTGGTATTTCATTGTCTCACATGAACACGAGGAGGATCCTTTTTCCTGTTTCAGGAGCTGTATATGAAGCTTTCTCTCTTCCTGAAAAATCACCAGCACCTCTCATTCCTGCCAGCATCCCAGAAATGCAGCAGGTAGACAGACTGTGCTGGGCTTTTGGGGATGATGAGGAACAAGTGTGCTGCCCTAGGCACTCCCAAGGCAGCAGTTAGTTGCTTTTGATGGCGTTAGCTAAATTTAATACCCCTCTGACTATTGAGTCTGCACTCTTGGCCATGGTAGTTACTTTAATCACTGTTCTGCACTAATCTTTGCCTGCAGAAGATGTTTAGATAACTTCATGTAACAGTAAAAACGTAAGTTATTACCTTTGTCAACATTAATAATGGATACTAATTAGGGTGGGCTCAGAGCTGGAGCCCTACCCTTTGAGTTTTGGCCAAGAAACTGGTCACATCTAGGTCACAGCTGGGAAAAGCAAGGCAAGGAGGAGCTCTTCAGCACAGCCAGGGAGTGGATTTCTGCCTGGGTGCTTAAATTCCATCCCTTTCCACCAAGCTGTTGCAGTAATAGTATTTGCTGCAGTTACAGCTGCTGTCATGTTTGTGGTAAATGTACTTGCCCTGCTATGAAATTAGTGGTACGGCTAATGCATGATGATATAATGGAAGAAGGGTCTTGTATCAAGGTTTCCAGGTGACCTTCATTTTCACATTTTCCTGATCTTTTTGTGGAGTGGTGCTTTATAGCTTTATTATCTCTTGCTTTGTGAGTGTGTGTGTTGTCTTTCCTTGTGCAGGATTCAAACCTGAAGTCCCAGAACTGCAGTGTCTGTAGTACTCAGGTGTCCTCTACATCACTGTCACTGCCCTAATGCTGACACCTCTGGGTGTATGTGGTGCCTGGGTACTCAGAAGCCCTGCCTGTGTCCCAGCCTCTGCCTCTAAACCAGTTCCCCACAGCGATGCTCACACAGCCTGGGTGCCTTTGCCAATGAATAGAACAGCATTGGTGTCTCTGGGATGTGACCATAGCTGGAGCATAGATATTATGATCTGGTAGTCTTTTGCATTTTCCCTCTCTTTTTTGAGAAAGCTGGATTTTCCCTGCAGCTCTGCTAATAGCATCTGGGGAGCAAGTCTATGGGAACTTGCATGTGAGGTGGGCAGTGGATGATAGGGGCTGGCTGCTGTGGTCCCTGCCTGTTTTATATGCCTGGGAAGGCTTGAATTTAACTGAGAACAGGGTGTCTGGACCAAGTATGGCTTAAAACTCCAGGAGTGTGTAATGCCTCTAGTTAGCTGAACTTCCAATGCCGTGGTTGAGCACCTCAACACTATACTAAATATCCCACTTGTTCTTTGCTGAGGAAGTAGTGGGATTGCTGCAAAAGATGATGTGTGTGGATAAGCTCTGGTGTGCTGCAGTTCCCATGGATGAGTAACTGGCAGACAGACCTAGAAACTGTCAGGTTATGCATGGGGCTGGTTTTAGTAGACAATTCTTATGCAATTTCACGTGCCTGGAACATCTTTAATCCCCAAGGAGTGTAAATTCAGGGCATTGTATAATGGGGAAGAAGAGCAGGAAAGGAGTGGTGTCCTCAGCCCCTTGTCTGGCAGATACTGCTTCTCCACAGAGGGATGTGAGAGGACAAGTGATCCCAGGGCAATGACTCAACTGACTCAGACCTTTGTACCATCTAAAGCAAGACAGCTTCCAACTCTGTGTCCTTCTACCCTGAGGGAAGGAGGTGGGCTGGCTTCTCAGTTCTCCTGTGCTTTGGTGCCATGTGTCTGCTCTGGGGATTCTGGCAATGGTGAGCTTGCTCCATTATGGGAGAGCTGGGAAAGGGAGAAACCAAGTGGTAAACAAGCCAGAAGGGCCTGAGAGCTGATGGACAGCTCTCTCATTCATCTCAAAATGGGAGGGGAGTAAGAAAACCATCTTGCTCCTGAACAGCTGCTTCTGAAACTCAAGACTGTGATTTTCTATGGACCTCCTGCATCATCTGGGTCATCTGATTAGTGTGTGAACCAAAGGCTGAGTCTTTGCTTTTGGATGCACACTGTTTGGTCTCCAGGGATGACTGCTGTCTGCTGTCTTTTAAATCCACATTTATCACCCGATAAAAGCCATGTGGTTTCTAGCTTTACCTACCTCTGCAGTTCCATCCTGCTTAAAAGTAGGCTACTGCATAGGCTCAGGCTGGCAAACAATTCCTGTGAATGTTTAAGAGAAGGCAAAATTCTCATTAATGGTTATTTTTGTTTCTCTTCAAGCTTTTTACACTTTATATGCAAGGTGTTTTTCTTTCCCCAGTGCCATGCTTTCAGGTTGCTTAGCCTTCTCCAGCAACACACAACAAATTACTCACTGTGCCTCCCATTTTGACGCATACTTTTAAATTTAGGAATAAAAATAGGTGATTGTTGTTTCTGCTTCATTTCAAAGCAGGTCAGTTTCTAGGCCGTGTAGAAACTGTCAGTCACTTGCTGTAGGTACACAGCACCCCACCCACACAGTGCCTTCCAAGTCCTCACTCTTCAACGGAGCGGAATTGCTTAACCTTTTTTGTAACCAGTGCTATTTCTGGAGCATTTCCTAAAGAAGCTGGCTAGTTTAAGGTCTACCCACTTGAGGATTTTCACTTTCTGATATTATGGAACAAAGAGCAAGAGCCAACCTCCATGGATGCGTGTTGCAGCACCTCTGCGTTGGTGCATCTCCCATCCAGTGGGATTTGGATTCCCCATGTCAGTGTGGGTGCAGTCGGAGGGGTTGGGTTGTATCCAAGCCTTCCCAGCAATGCTTCAGTGTCCAGGCTGCACATGAATCTGGATTGAAATTCAAGCTGCCCAGGCTCCTATGCCTGCTCTATCCATAAAACCAATCTGTTGCTGTGCTTGAGCTGATTCACTCAACTGCATCTACTCACCCTTTGTGTATTTGGACTCGTTTATTAATGTAAAATGTATCTCATCTGTTTTGGTGCTTTGGTGGAGGTTTTGTTTGTTTTTTGTTTTTTAATATATTTTTCTATGAAGTTTCTTTTCTTCTTATCACGTTTGGCAGAGCAGCAAAACCTAGTATTGAGCTCTGGCAACATTACAGTGTAGAAATCATCTCCCACTGCAGATTATTTTATTTCCTCTTCTTGATAAACTTTCTCTTTAGCAAGGCTTTTACATGGCAGGCCCATCCATCAGGTGTCTGAGGTCATCAGCCTCCCTCTGAAATGCCTGTTTTTCTTCCATGACTGTAGTACTAGAGGACCCCAGTTGCATAGGTAGGATCCCTTGCTCAGTGTTCAGATGAGTTTTGAATATCTCCAAGGGTGAAGACTCCACAGCCTTTCTGTGCTGGGGCCTGACCACCCTCACAGAAAAAAAAAAGGCTTCTCTTGTGTTTAAGCACAATTGCCTCTATTTCAGTTTGTGCTCATGGCTTTATCTTCTCTACCCATCTGCATCAAACCTTTTAATATGTGGATAAGACCTCCCCAAGCCTTTCCTTCTCCAGGTTGTGCAGTCCTCATGCTGACACAACAGCTGCCCCAATCCTTTCACCATCTGTGTGGCCCTTCACTGTGATCACTCCAGTAAGTCTGTGTGTCCCCCTGCGCTGTTCTGGGGAGTCCAAAACTGGACCTGGCACTGCAGGTGTCACCTCACCAGTCCTGAGAAACACAGAAATGGGCTACAACTTTGAATCCTGGAGACCTTGCTTTTGGGATACCTGTGGGTGGGTGTTAATAGAAATAAGAAGTGTTGTTCTTTCTTCAGTGGGAATCTAAGCTGGCCCCAGGGTATTTCTGCAAAGCAGTATGTGCTATAAGATTCATTTCCCTCTCACATTTTCTTTTGTAAGCTTAGTGCTTCCCAAACAGTGTTTTTTAAACATAGCTTCTTGGGACACGTTCTTCATTGCTGGCCCACAAGGTTGGCAAGTGGCACTTGTGTTTTGATCTCCTCAACGTGCTCAGGGTCAGCTTCCTAAAAGCTGAAAGTGCTAAAGTGCTGAACTGAAAGCAAATATCGTCTGCCATCAGCAGTTGGCATCACCTGTTGGCAGCACAGCCAACTGTGGGGTTTTTTTACTTCCTGGGGTGACACTGGACACAGAGGGCACAGGCTGCAGGTGCTGGGTGCTGTATGGTCACCCCCAGCACCGATGGCCCAAGCCTCCAGCACCAGCACCTGTGCAGGAGCTGAGCCATGGCTAAGATGTCTGTGATCTTGTTTTCAGCTGTATTTGCAACAGTTCCCAGCTGTTACCTTTGGACTCCCTCTGGTTGCTTCTATTCTGAAGACAAAGAGGATAAAACACTTTTTTTGTTGCTTTTTGCTTTGTACACTGCAGTCTGATGTTCTCTCATCCCCTGCTTTATCCTCTGCCTCAAGGAAATTATTTTTATGCTCTCCTTCAGTGTAGTGACCCCCAACTGTTTTATATTTATGCACCCAGTGGTTGTTTTGCTTATCCTTGTTTGCTGATCCTCACAGATCTGTGCTTCTTCACTACTCATGGTAGTTTCTGAGCTAGAGAAATGTACCAGTAATTTAAGGCTTCTTTTGTTTGTTTGTTTATTTGGTTTTTAATTGCAAAAGGGGAGAATGAGATGTCAGGAACTGAAGTTCAATTCTTATATAGAAGTGGGATCAAACAGTGGAGCCTGTAGAAATAACAAAGCTCAATGGTGCAGGGGTGAAGGTCCTCCTTCCCTTTTGATGTGCAACTTTCCTGATGGGCTCATCCCACAGCCGGAGGTGGGGAGGTGGGCAGTGCCTTCGTCTTGGGACAGGAAAGAGCAGAAGTGCTGGGGAACCGTTTCTTGCAAAAGATGATGGGGAGAGACTACATCTGTCAGGCTGAGAGACTCAGGTCTGAGTATCCCCCAGGCTGAGTGGACAGGCACAAGGAGCAGAGGCTGGGTTGCTTGTTTCTGAGTATGAAATTTTCTCCCTCTTCTTGGGGTCATTTTCCCATGTCACCAAACTCTCTTAATCTGAATTTACCCTAGACTCCTAAGGACTGGGTCCCATAATAGTGTTCAAGACTCAAAACAAGCTTCTGGGTTATGACTCCCAAATTCTTACCCATCTTTTCCTACCTACCCTTTTACTGACCAAAGCACTGACCAGCTGGGCCACCGATGTGTGTTAATAGCGTGATGTTCTGGCCCTTGCTTAGAGGGATACTTCAGGAAGGTGTTACCCATTTTACATTAAACTATTTTAATTTTAACCATTTGGTCCTTTGCCTGAACTTCAGGATCTTGGTGAATTGGGGTCAGGAAAATTCACTCGGTAAATAAGCTCTACTGAAGTCAGCTGCAGATGGGTAGTGCTTGGGTAATGCTTTGTGGGGGTTCACCTGGTATCTTTTCTTTTGATTATATAAATGCATGAGAATTTCATGTTTCACCTTTCTTCTGCTGTGTTACAGAGTCACTGGCAGCTGAGCAGAGTGGTCTGTGGCACAAAAGCTTACACGTTGTCTCCTGTTTTAAAACCAGGAGGTTGATTTGAGGTTGGAGTCATTGCATGACAATGGTTGAGACATGATCACTTCCACATTTCTTGGGGAAGAGCTGAGGTTTCTCTCTATCAGAGTGCATGCTTTTGGTTGAGACTGCACTTTGTGGACAGCAGATGTTCTTCTCTAGTTCGAGTGCCAAGAAAAAGATTTAATGGAACATCAAAAATGTGATGTTTGTTCCAGCCCCCCCAGCAAATGGACCCCATCTGCTCTGGGGCAGCTCTCATCAGGCCATGCTGGAATCAAGGCAGCCAGCATCCTCCATTCAACCCCTCCACCCCAGTATTCACTGTGAGCACCAAACATGGGGTTGGCCACAAGCAAAAAAAGAAAAAAAGAGTGCTGTGGTGAGCAGGGATGAGGAATCTTCTAGAATTCCTTTTTCTTTGGCTTTTAAATGAAAGTTTGTGTTTTGTAATGTGCACTCAGAAGCAGCATGCAGAAAAATATTGTAAAACTCATAATAACACCCTGAAAATGCACAGTCAGTTATGGGACCCTAGGTCCAACAAACAGGGCAGGAGCAAAGCCACCTTTCCTTTTTCCTTGTGCTCCTCCCAGTTTCAGAAGGGAAAAACATCTGTGAAGAATGGTGCTGGCAGGAGTGTAGCTATGTGAAGATACAGCACAAGAGAGGTACACACAAGAAAACTGCTGAAAGCAACTTGTTTTCATTTCCCTAGATTTTGACAGATTGACTCTTCAATGTTCTCTCTGGCATCCATCTCCATAGCTGTTTTTCAGATTCACACTCTACACAGAGAGATGGTTCAGCTGCAGCACCCACACCTTCCCCATAGCTCAGTATCACCAGGGCCTGTGGCTTTCACGTGGCCTCTCTTCAGTTCCTGGGCTCCCATAAAAGCTCTCTGTTTATTTCTCTGACCACACATTTATGTTTTAAGACCTTGTGGTTTATGACAAGTCAGGATCAAAGCCAACAACGCTTCCAGCTCTGCTGCTTTGCATTCATGTGGATCTCAAAACATGGAGGGATTGTCTGCCAAAGAAACCAGAGGGCTTGTACTGAGACAAGCTGGCTTGTAGGGTGTAAACTGTGACCTGCAGCAAAGAGCTTTAGAAATATTCAGGATCAGGGCCCAGAGGCTGCAAAAAGCTGTCCTCTTGTACAAAAGGGACCTAGTTTCACTTGCAGATCTGCAGCAGCTGAAACCTTCCAGACTGGTGTGGAGCACCACCTTCCTTCGTATGTGGTCTTCTCTGCATGCTGATGAGCAGGATGATGTGAGGAGGAGGATGAGGAAGGAGAAGTCATCACCACCTCAGTGAGGGAAGGAGAGGGATTCTCAATGCCACTGCAGCTCTGCTCATTCTGGAGGAGGTGGGGGGGCCACCTGGGAAGTGCTGGCTTCATGTTGGAACCTGAGATGCCACCTCCCCTGGCACTGCTACTGCTCCCAAACTGGGACCTTTCTTCTGGGTTGGCTTATATTTTTGAGTGACATTTTGCAGCAGTAGAAGGAAGGAAATCTTATTTGCCTATAAAAGGATTCCCTGCCTGTATCCCACATGCAACATGTGACTGGGATGATAAGAGGTAAAACTCCTATAAATGATATCCCAGGGCAGAAGGCTCTTGTTTTCTGCATTTCCCCTCTGCCTTTGAGATCTGTGACTCTCTGACAGGTCCTTGGAGCTGCTCTGAAGAGAAGAAAGCATTCTGATCACACTGACGCAACACCATTCCTTGAGCAAGCTATATATATATATTTATTTTATAATAATTTGAACAGCGGAGAGTTTGACAATAGTGACAGCCTCAGAAGTGTGCACTCTGCAGGAACAGGCTGCCCAGAGAGATGGTGGCTGCCCCTTCCCTGGAAGTTTTAAAGCCAGGCTGGACAGGGCTCTGAGCAACCTGATCTAGTGGGGGGGGTTTGAACTAGATGATCTTAACCTTGAAAATTCAATCATTCTATGAACTAGCTGTGCTGGTGATCCAAAAAAGCTCAGCAAGAAGGGAAAAGACATTGCAGAGTGACAGCCCCAGGCAGCAAAGGCGGCTTTTTGCCAGGCTGGACTGCTGCACTGGTTCTTTGCTGAAACAACTGAGCTGTCCTAATAAATTCCCTGTGTAAAAAAATATATCTATAAATTGTGCCTTAGTAAGAACGATGCAGCTGCTAACGGTGCTGGACGTGGCCAAACGAGATGCTCGAAGGCTCTCTAACCCAGCACCGAGCTGTGGTGACTTTCTCTGCCAAGAAGTGACTCTACCTGAACGCCTGTGTGCATACGTACATGTACACCTACACATACCTATAGCTTTATAATCCTGCTGCCGAGGGAGGGTGGGGGGTGGGGGAAGACCCATGATGGGAGGGCAGGGCTAGGGGAAAGCCCTTGCCGCTACACGATCATGAACTGGCAGATGTAGGGCAGCTGCTCCCTGCACCTCTTGTCGAACCACTTGCCAACGGCGGCCCCCGACAAGGCCGCGCAGTTCTCCAGCTTCCCGCCATCGGGCTGGGTGGTGATCTCGGTCTCCCAGTTCTTGTAGCGGGTGGGGCTGCCCGTCATGTCGACCCACTTGCCTCCGCCGCCATGTCGTTGAGGCCCAGCCAGATCTCTGCCTCGGAACCGATGCTCTTACGCATGTAGTCGTAGAGGGCGTCATTCTCCTCCCCATTCTGGGGGGTGCTGAGCGTGCCCCCCTGAGAGATGCAGCTCTCGCTGGCCTCGTGGTACCCCTTGATCTCCGGAAACGCGAGGAAGCATTTCAGGTGAATTTTGGTGCCTTTCAGGCAAACTGGGAGGTTGCCACATGAACAGAACCGAACCAAGCGAAACAAACAAACAAAACAAAGACAGGGAATTTGTGTTAAAAACGCACCCAGGATGAGGCAGCAGCAGCAAACCACAGTACCCAAGTGACAAACTTCACTCCTTAGACTTTCAGCATCAGACGTACCAGGGGCCCTCCCCCTCTATGCAGGGCACAGCTGTGGGGACATGTCACAGAGTCACAGAATCATCCAATGTCCATGTTGGAAGAGACCTCCAAGATCATCCAGTCCAACCTTTGACCAACACCATAATCTAACTACTAAACCATGTCCTGAAGGACCAGGTTCAAACACCTTTTAAATGCCTACAGAGATGTTGACTCCATCACTGTCCTGGGCAGGCCATTCCAATGCCTGACAACTCTCTCTGTGAAAAAATGTTTCCTAACATCCAGCCTAAACCTCCCCTGGCACAGCTTATATCCATTCTCTCTGGTCCTATCACAGTTCACTACGGAGAAGAGGCTGTCTTCCTCCTTGCTCCAACCTCCGCTGAGGTAGCTGAAGAGAGTGTCCACCCCATCTGCAGACTTGGGAAAAATGGACCTCAGGGTTTCCATGTTACCCTCCTGAAGCAGAGACACAGAATGGTTCTCCTGCCCCCTCCCCAGGCCTCACTCTTCCCCAGCTGCTGCTATGCTTTCTCTGATGAGTTTGTGAGATGTTTCTGATGGGCACAGCAGGGTGATTGAGTGTTTTGGAAGAAAAGTCTGCACTTTCAATTCTATCATCGCAATTATGCTAGCATGAGGAAGATGTCTTTTTTAATAGGCTTTGATCAGAAGTGTTGGACTTTCATAGTTTGAGGCCTTCAGAGGAAATTTCTACTTGCCTCTGATGTTATTGTTAAAAATGGCAATTTATTTTGCATTATTTTACATTTTTTAAGCTATAAGGGACTAAACCCTGAGACCACAGGATACTGCAGCTATACAATAACTAATCAGAGACATGTATTAATATCCAAACTAATGAATGTGAGCTTGAAAGTAAAGCCTTGATTTTGCTCATGTTCCTTTTCTTTTAAGGAGAAAATTCTCCTTAACTTGTGTTCTCATCTCATTTCTGTTTCATGTTCTGCAAACCCCTTTTCTATTGGTGTTGGTGGAGTTTGCATAGAATAACAATGGAGAACAGCTGGGAGATGGGACATTTTAGAACTGTCTTCTGTGTTCAGTGAAGCATGGTGGGACTGACCTCCCTGATGTTCCCTGGACAATACCATGTATGAGTCCAAGTCACCGTTTCACTGGGATTCAGACAAAAGAGTAAGCTACGTTTGGCTGAAGTACAGAATAATCTGTTATCCATCCTTATGATCCATAAAGGAAAATTAACACCTGGCTTAGTGTCACAGAAATATCTGCAGCTTTACAGAAGGGAAGCTCTAGCACATAAAAATGGGGGCCCAACGTTGCACAACTCATGTCATTGACTGCCTGAGGAGCTTCATCTGCCTGAAGGAACTGCACCTCTTTCCCAGTGATAGACTCAAGGGCACCCAAGGGTGCTTGGGCATCTTGTGATAAAGCATGTGGAGCAATTGGAGATGCTTTATAAGCAGCTCCTTTCTCAAAGCAAAAGCCATACATTCTTTATCAAGTCCTTTACCTGTCTGGAGTGCTTGCTTTTCCTTCAGCAGAGCAACCTCTTGAGAGATATTGTCAATCATGGCCTTTAGGTCTTCAACCATTTTGAGGCTCACACCATCTGTCAGAGAAACCAAGGGAGGCATAAACATCACCTGCATCCCACAGAGAGTTCCACATCCTGCTGTTTCTACCACCAAACCTCCCTGTTTCTCTGTCCTCAGGGGATCTGCTAAGTCAACACCTCTGTCCTCTTGTACATCCATCAGAGTGAGTATTTGCTCACTAGCCTGGTTCCACCAGCAACCCAATTTTCCCAGGTCAGGTTTTGGGGCTATGCACCCCTTGGTGTGTCATGGGATGGTGGTCTCCACTTGGGCTGCTACTGCAGCAATGGCATGGGGGGGGTCACACACATGAGCATCATGATGTGCAGGCTTAATTCTGGGCCCCTTGTGCAGAGCACCAGCCTGGGATGGTGCTGCACTGGAGTCAAGCTCCCAAAATTCAGGAGGGCACCATATGGGTGCATATTCCTGAGCAGGAGTCCTGCCACACCAGAATGTTCTGTGAGATCACGAAGCTGCTGTTGAATAGGATTTACTGGGTTTTAAGATCCTCAAAAACACGCCCTCTCTCTATATTCGTAGCACACCCTCCTGGCTTTCCTCAGACACCCTAACACGTGATGTTCTCGGTATGCACCCCTTGCTGTGCCCCCCCCCCCCCCCATGTTAGTCTGCTTTCATGGGGTTGCTGACAAGAAAGTGAATGGCCAGGCTGGCACTCAGCAGGGAGGGGGTGGACGGGCTGCAGTACCTCCTCTAGATCACTACCTGCCCCATCAGCCACCCCATCTCTCAGCCCACCCACCACCTTGTCCCTCAGACCCATGACAGCTGCCTCTGCCCCACCTCTGCCTCTAGCAACCCTTGTGCAAGTACCCAAAACCTGGCCAGAGCTGTTCCTCAGCTGTGGAGTTGGTTTCAGGCTGCTACTAAAGCCTGTATCCTGCCAGGATCCTACCTACGAAACCAGTTGTTAACTGGAACTTGGATTTCTCCTGTTTAGGAGCAGAAGGACCATTGTGCCTTGTAAGTGGTGGAGTTCAGACACTGAAGTGTTTCTATTCATTATTCTCTGCTGTTCCTGTTGCTTTACCTTGCCTGGTGCAAGCATCTGGTAGCCCCCCCGGGGTGAAAGAGAAGGGGTCATTTGTCCACAAATGCAGAATATTGGGTTTCTGTGAGGGTCAAGGAGATGGGGAGTCAAGGCATTCAGCCAGGTAAGTGGTGAAGCAGTTTGGATGCAGACCAAAATCACCAACCCAAAGATTACACAGAGCCATGAATATGAAAATCCAGACATATCAGGAGGTGGGCATTAAGCTGCTTTATTCATTGCTCAATTAACTTTAATTAATTAATTTAACACTGTGGCAAAGAATTATTATTTTGATGCCTTTGATGAAAACGCTTTAAGGGAAACAGCTAATTAATGTGGGCTGTTTGTTTGGTTTAGTTTCATTTTGTTTTGTTTTGTTTTGTTTCCCTATGTAAGTCCTCCTTGCAGCAGAACAAATGTCCCCTAAGTTTAAGTAACATCCATGGGCCATGGCAGGACACTGCCAATGTGTCTTTCTGGGGCAGCTCCTTAACAATGTACCAGCCAGGATTGCTGATGGGTTCCTGCCTAGAAGGTCCCCATCACCTAAGGTGGACACATCTCCTTGATAACTGCCTAGAGTACCCTGTCCCTTTTCACCACCTCACTTCTAAGCCCAGGGCCATAAGATGTTCCTTTGTTGAAGGAGTAACAGGGGCAGGTTAATTTACACTTCAGCTACAAAGCAAGTGCCACAGCTATGACAACAAACACCGAGTTTTCTGTTGTGTGAAGAAAGGCTGAGAGAGTTGGTGTTGTTCAGCCTGGAGAAACAAAGGCTCTAAGAACCTGGAGCACCTTCCAGTTCCTGAAGGGGCTACAGGAAAGATTTTTCACAAGAGCACGTAGTGATAAGATAAGGCGTAATGTCTTTAAAATGGAAGAGGGGAGTTTTAGGTTAGCCACTAGGAAGAAGTTCTTCACTATGAGGGTGGTGAGGCACTGGCAGGGGTTGCCCATGGAAGCTATGGATGTCCCCTCCCTGGAAGTGTTCAAGGCCAGGTTGAATGGGCTCTGAGCAGCCTGCTCTAATGGTAGCTGTCCCTGCCCATGGTGGGGGGGTCAGAACTACGTGGTCTTTAAGGTCTCTTCCAGCCCCAGCTATTCTGTGATTCTATGACATTGCCAGGGGTTTTTGTCTCTGTGTTATGTCCCCAAGGCTCAACTCCTGAAGCCCCTATTGCAGCTTTCACTGGTTTGTTGTCACTGAAGCCAGTGCTGGGTCTGCCAATGCTGCCCCTGGGAGCTGGAGCAGGCCCTGTGTGGCTAACCATGACCCCAGGGCGAATCATGGGCAAAGGCAAGATGAAAAGGAAGGATGTGGGTCACAATAACCTGTTAGTTTGAAGGCCTGACCACTCATGTATTCAGTGCTGCAAATGGGAGCTCTTCCCAGTTTTCCTTTGCTCTAATTATATGCCGAGTAACAACCAAATCTCTCTGAACTCCATTTTGATCATTTTACTATCCCTAGATGAAAGCTGGATCTGTATCTGGGTTTCTTAGCTTTGTCGAGGTGGATATAATACAGTTTGTTCCTATCCAGACAGGTTTCTGTCCCTCAGCAGGGTGAGCATCAGTCTGATTCACAGTGTCTGTCATCAAACCTCCCTGGCAAGCAGTATTTCTTATGACACCAGGCATTTTCCTGAATGTCCCTGCTGGAAAAGCCAGGCTCCATATTGCAGTCTGTCCCTGGATCAGAGGAGGGCACTGAACACACCTGTGCTGGCTTTGTATCAGTGTAAATGTTCACAGAAATATTCTGGGAAGACCACACGGGCTCTAAGATTACACTGGAACTCTGGGCAGTGCCCACATCAGCCCCTACCCACTGATCTATGCATCTGAACTCTGATGGCCACCTCTAATTACTTTAAAAATAGATGAGAGCTACACAAAGATGCTCCATTCCATGCACCCTGCTGTGGCTTCTGTGGTCCTCCACCTGGACCCCTGAGCTGAGGGGTGCCACTGTCCCTGATCATGGATGCAATCATCCCCAGGCAGGGGGTGGTGTCACCCACCAGGGCTCCCACCTTCCCTGGGCACCCTTCTGAGGCTGTTGAAGAAGGACAAATCCATCTGCCCCACAAGGCATCAGGGTTCAGGGAGAGTCTGCAGAATTGCTGCATCTAGGAAAATCACCGGGGAGCAATTTGAAGGGGAGGGAAAAAAACAACAGTGGGCAAAGTGAATGTGCTAGCTCAGCGTTTTCTAAATGCTATGGTTTGGCTTTTTCATGTTGAAAGAGCACCATTTCTGTTCTGAAGCAGATCCAAATGTAAGCAATAATTTAAAAAAATAACAAAAAGCAAAACAAAAGAGGAAAAAAAAAGAAAGAAAAAAAAAAGGAAAAGTTTGGCTTGAATCACCATTTTCTTTTCTAACATTTAAGGTTTGGCTCAAACTTAAAAAAAAAAAATCCAGCCAAACACCCTAACCCTTCACCTTTCCTGACCCTCTCCAGTGAAGAGCAGGAGGTAAGCCAGGACAGGGAGGTCCTGGGGGCCTAGGATGGGGATGGGGATAGAATGTGATCATCCTGCCCACACTCAGGGCAGAAGCAGAGAAGCCTGGGTCCCTGCAGCAGGTGGGCAAGGCAGGCTTGGACCATAGCAAGGGGCTGGGGGCAAAGTGAAGCCTCATGGAGGATTTTTAGTGCTTTCTTCCCTCTTTCCCCAACCCCTGGTGATGATAAAAAAAAAAAACAGAAAAAAGTGAACTAGGAAATACTGGAAATTTCCAGTAAAAGCAGAGCAGATTAGCAGCCATGGGGCTGGATGCAACTAGCCAAAAAATGCCAAGTTTGGGTTGTTTTTTTTCTTTTCCCCAAAGAAAACTCAAGCTTTCCTTTGAAAAGAAATCCCAAATCTCTCAAGAAAAATTGCCACCAGCTGTTTCGGATGGCTTGATTTTGATTTTTGATATTGCCCTCTGAAAACATGTTTAAATTGGAGCTAAAATTTCCTATCAGAATGTTAATTTTTCTCTCACCACTTGATTTTTCTCTCACCTACTTCTCAGCAATGGGTTGCAAACAGCGGTTCCAGTGACATGGAGAGAAAAAGATAAAGAGACCTCTAATAAACTAATTTCTCTCTCCTAATATATTAAGTGCAGCACTTGTATGTCCCTTGTACCAACCCAAGGAGCTATTTTTGCTCTAGAAATAGACACAGACATGGAAGCAGCTATGTAATGATTTCATAGAAAGATCTAATAGGAGAAAAAGGCAAAATTTCTCAAGGGTGGGATCAGGCAAAAATAGCCACTGGGTAAGCTGAGAAAGAAGCTTTGCCAAGTGAATTCCTGGGATATTTCTTCCTTGCTCCCTGCTTTGCTCCAAGCAGCCAAGTGCCTGCCAGAAGCGGTCCAAGCCCAGGACACATCAGGCAGGCAGGGTCACACCCCACCAGGCTGCAACCAAGTTGTCTTCTCCTATAGTTGATGTGCATTGAGACAGAGGGAGACAAGCAGAGAATGGAAAAAAAAACCAAACCAAACCTCCACTAGGAAAAGAAAAATTTAGCATTGCACTCTGGTTAGTCTGAGTATCTGGAGATGTCAAGCTCATGTACAGCTTGACATATACCAGGGGTAAGTGTTCTAAAATGAAGATCTGTGGTGATATTTAATGGATAATATATTTTCTGCCTACTCTTGTGTCCAATTCTGCAACAGCAGTCTGCCTTCTGCCATTTACTTGCTTCTGAAAAATTAATGAGGAGGGGTAGAGATCCTAGACAAGGAGGTTTTAAGTCTGGGGCAAACCTGAGTGATAACACAGAAAACACATTGCCCTCTTGAGTGGAGACCAAGCTCTGAACTTCAAATCAAATTTGTTCCCATCAAATCAAATTTGTTCCATCAAATTTATTCAAGGTAGGAACCTGCCAAAAGCATCGTAATTTCCTTGCTGTTTTACAGAAGGGCTGTGCAACCATTCTCCAGGAGGAAAAAAAGACTTCAGCATGTTCACAGAATCACAGAGGTCGGAAATGACCTCTGAAGATCGAGACCAATCCCCCTGGCAGAGCAGGACCAAAACTAGGGCAAGTCACTCAGAAACGCATCCAGAAGCTTTTTAAGGAGTTTCATTAGAGCACTGTTAAGCACCCAAATGACCAGGGTGATCGCATCCCCCTAAGCCCCACCGGGTTTCCCCGTCGGGAAGGTGCCTCTGCTCCTTACCTTTCTTAGAAGCTGCTGGTTTTTGCTTTGCTTTGGCATTTTGTTGGTCGGAGACCTGGGCGAGGGAGAGGAGGCAGAGGAGGAGGCAGGCTCCCCGGAGCACCATGCTGCTGCCGTCCGAGGCTGAGCAGAGATGGAATGGCTCTGCTCTGCCCTCAGACAGGAGGCTTCACACCCCGGCTGGGATCAGAAATGGTTGGCCCAGAAAGCTGCCCGCTGAGCCCCGGCCAGAAGCAGCCTCCCGGCCCTGGGGGGGGAGCTTAGGCAGCTCCGGCCAAGGATGAAAACATCCCAGCGGGTTTGCATTTCTTAGCAGGCTGCTTGTTTTTGTTTCACGAAAAAAAAAAAAAAAGAGAGAGAGAGAGAGAGAAGGGAGTGAATCTACTGAAAGTCTGCTAAGCTAAACATGAGGAAAGGCTGTGGGATGATTTCCTGCGGATTTTAGCAAAATGCCACGCGTTTGATCTGAGGTGTAAGCGATGATGGCAAGGATGCTGTGAGGTGTGAGATGGGAGTTTGGGTGGCTGAGGGAACCGCAGGGGGCCAGCGGGGCTGCCCACAGGGGATGCTGAAGCACCAGCAGCGGTGGAGGAAGCACTGGGGGCCGGGGGAGGGGGAAGCTGAGCACCCCAGGCCCCACCAGTTTGAGGCAAGGGTGGAACAGAGATTTCTGATTTATGCACCTGCAAGGAGCTGCTGTGATGCCCCAGCTCAGTGCAGCTGCAGAGGGGTGGACTGATTTTATTTTTTGTTTTGTTTTTCTAGAGTAGTCCTTGCTTACGGTGGAGGACAGCACTTAAACCAGCTCCACTGTGGCTTTGGCAGGGTTGTCCTGCCAACATTGCCTCTCTATTAGAGTTGACACCAGTGCCTCATGTCCACCTCTTCCCAGCTCTGAACAAGGTCCCCTCTGGAGGACAGGCCTTGTGGTGGGGACACCCATCCTCCCGCTCCCTGCAGGGGTGGGAGGCAGGTCCTATGAGAACCCCATGTTTTCTCCCCTCTGCCTCAGTGGGGATTTCTCGTTTGCCCTTAAACAGCCACAGATGGAGGGCAGCTTCCAACATGATAGGTTTGGACCTGTATTTTTGTGCAGACAGCCCCTCCAAAAGGGCGGTGCTGTGCACAGCAGCCCTGTGGCACAAGTTGCTGTGCCATTACTCTCATATAGCTCCCAAATTTATGTTGCAGGGTAAGACTGGGTTGTGTCCATGCAGGGTGAATTGGTGGCACACCCTCTCAGCTGTGGGACCTGCCTGGGGCTGAGGGGCAGCAGGAGCTGATTTGGCATTTGTTCCCCTTTTCTTGCACTGATGGCTGGGGACAGAGGGTGGCTTCCGCCTCTGGGCTTGAATCAGCAGCTCTGTGGCAGTTCCAGCATAAATCACACTCCACCTGGTGAATCCCGTCCTAGGGGTGGGGACAGCTGTGTTGGCCATACTGTCCCTTTACCCCTGACAATTTTGCAAGGACCAGCGTGATTAGTGCTGTGCAGCTGCCCAGCAGCAGCATCTCATCAGGAGCTCAGAGGTGCCGCCCGTGTAGCACCTTCCAGGGAAGTGAAACTCCACTGGTGGCAAACATGTCCCTACCACCAGACCAGCTTCATGTGCTTTTCACTTTCAGAAAACACCTTCACTTGTGTAGGACAGGAAACCAAACAGCAGATCCAGTGGTTTTAAACAAAGAGCTGCTCGGCATGTTGCTCTTTAACCCTTTCATTGCCCTGGCTGGGAGTCAGAGGTGTTTTGGTTCTGCCTGACTCCCCCACCAGCCAGCAGGAAGGGGAGATCTCAGTCTCTATCTACATCTTTGTCCAAAAAATGATCTGAAGAGGGACTGTGTTTCAGCTGGCCTGGGCAAAAGCATGGATGAAGGCACAGTGCTGCAGTTTTTTGGTGGCTGCAGAACAAGTGGGAAAACCTTTCCTGCAGGACGAATAAGATCCTGTTGACAAGTGGAGGAAATTTGTGTAGAGAGAGAATGGACAGGCATTTTGGAGAACAAAGTGGGCTGGATGCAAGCCATTAACTTTGAATCTTTTCTGAGTAATTAAGGCAAGATGCCACACAACACAATGTGAACCACTGGAGCTGTTCTAACATGAAAGGTCTGAGATAAACAGGGGTGGGGCTGGAAAAAGAGCTGCCATTGATTTAGTTTGGCCACAACTGTGTTACCCTGCCTCACACTTTTGCTGAATAAGGAAAACCTTGCCCCTATATCCTTCACAAAGAACACTCCCTTGCAGGCCAAGCTTTTCAAGTCAAAGAGGAACAGGTTTGGTTTTCTACTCGCCTTTACCACACACACTCAACCCCACTCAAATTTAAGCCAGAAAATACATATTTTGGGGATTTACTTGTCTCCTGCCTGGATTATCCCAAAATAGGATGGAGCCCAAGAGATGCCAGACACCCACATACACATACATGTTCCTTTCTCTTGTCGCTTGAGTAGTACTGACCTATCCAAAGTACTTTTGGTAACTCAGCACCTCCCAGTTTTCCTTGGCCCCAGGCTGGCTTTCCTGCCTTTGCTTTGATTCATGTCCTGCCACGTTGGGGAAAAAGTAAAATGCTCCCTTTGCTGCTGCGTTTGAAGCAGATGGGTCTGGTGTGGAGTCTGACAGCAACCCCCAAACAGAGGTTTCTGTGTGGCTGGGAATCACCACGAGTGTCACACTTCTCTGATTCCCCAGCTGAAATAAGAAGGGCAGGGTGGCTTTTGGTTAGTCCCTCTGTGACCATGAAGACCCCTGTGCTGCAGGCCTGCAACCAAGGGGGCCTCTTCCTGCACCAGCCAGCATTTATCTTGAAAAAGTGAACAATGAAAAGAAGCAAACTTAAAAAACTTGCCTCTGGCTATAACACCTATTCACAGGGGTCTTTGCTCCAAATCTGCCCTATGTAGACAGAAAAAAAAAATAATTAAAAAAAAAAAAATCAGTGTTAAAGGTCATGAACCTGCTTAACTGGAACAAGCTGACTTGTTGCTGCAATGTGTCCAGCATGGGGATGTTATGGTGAAGGGCCACCTAAAAGCTGGAGGTCCCTTGGCCATACCCAGCCCACTCCCTGCTCGGGCCCCTGCTGAGGCTTGAGGCTGTGGTTCCAGTTAAATAATGGGGCTATCAATGTTCCTTTGTAAGTTGGCTCTTTGGGCAGGTACACTTTTGACATCCTGATGATTCACATTTCTTATATAAGGGAGGCATGGGAGGTGAGTAGAGGTAATCCTTTTTATTAGAAGAACTAATAGAACTGGAACACTGCAGCGAGGTTTTGGCCACATGAAAGGGAAGCAACAAATGTCAGGACTGAGGAGCAACAGCTGGGAGGCTCATCAAGCATCTATAACCCATTGAAGAGAAAGGGAATGGACACAGGGAAAGAGAGACAGCTGATTCACTGAAGGGTTAGTGAGAAGGAGAAAGGCTGTAATTATGAAAAGAAACCAGGTTTTTGTCCACAATTTTTTAAGGCTGTGGAATTACAGAATTTACTTCCCTATAGAAGTGCTTTACTCCTTTGTTTTAAGCCCAGACAATTGCTGTTTTTAGGTCTAAGGTGACCAGTTTGAGATGAGAAAAACCAAGGTCAGAAGAATGTATGCTTATGGAAACTGTCCCTGGGCAGCGGGGAAACAGTCAGAAAAGTTTACGTGGCTTTGGGAAACCCGGTTAGTAGGCTGAGGTGCTGAATTTGGAAGGCTTTCAGTAAGCAAAGCAGTGGCTGGAACAAGCCCATGAGGGTAAGCTGGATGCTCCTGGCAATGATGCAGACCTGTGATTTCATGCCCAGCTAGGCAAGGAAATGGTCAGTAAGATCAGAGGCTATTTTGATTTTCCTGCTAGGAAATGAGCAGGTATTGCCAAGAAATGAGGCAGCACCCACCACACAATGGCTGGAAAGTGGAAGGGTAGACTAGATAACAGTATTCACACAGTTATTATCAAGATCAGCTATTACCAGATCTGGCTTTTCAAGGCTAAGTTACCAGTTCAAAGGCAGTTCACCACAATGCCAGTGGTGCTTGCTCTTTCGCAGCCACCCTCACCTCGGAAGATTCCTGCTTCCCCCACCAGCACTGACAGCAGGAGAGCAAAAGGAAGACCTGAAAGAGCCTTTACAGGTGGGGCTGTGCAGCTCGGAGGCTTGGTCCACATCTCGGGCAGCACACTGGGTTTCATACCTCTGTCACTTTGATCAAATCCACTGTGTGTGTGGGGGTGGATCTGTCTCAGTGGCACCACCGTAAGCTTGAAGAAGAATAGGAGGGGAACAGTGGTGGCAGAAAAAAATGTGCTGTGAGGAAGTGGGGCTAACAGAAGAAAATCTCTGATATTACTTAGCTGCTTCCCCAACTCATGCTGGCATCATTCCTGACTTCCACCAGCATAAACAACATCAGAACAGGTTAAAATGGAAAGAGCTGAATCTATGGATCATTGTTTCTGAGACCAGTCAAGAAGAAATGCGATAATTTTGCAGGAAAGGGTGGTTTTCATAAGGACAATGATGGGGGAAACCAAGGAGTCAGCACTTTGGCAAAATGTTATCCCAGCACCAACTTTAGGAAACTGGCTCTGAGCCTAAGAAGAGAGCTTCCTATCACAGCTCACATCCCTACCCCATGTTCACCAAGCGTCACAGGACAGAAGGATCTGGGCTAAAGGAGATCCTTGGGCCTTAAACAGGACCCAGATGTAGAGAACTTGAGTTTAAGTGCTACCAGGTGCTCAAAATCTTGTTTCCAGAAGGAGCTGCACCAAAGGACTACCACTACACACACCTCTCCCTCCCACCCCTTCTGCCTGGAGCATGCAGCTCCTGTGAGCTAGAGGTAAACCTGCCTGTTTTCATTGCTTTGCTTTTCTGCTTGTCATCCATGTCCCAAAGTCCAGCCAGCCAAAGGAAAACTAGTCAAATGTCTAAAGCTAACACTAAAACTCTGGAGAAATTCCTAATTATGTATGTTTGCTGGGCAGGCTGCATAAACTGCTTTTCTCAGCATCAGCTCGAGTGAAGTCACAGATGAAATTAAAATTACTATTTGAAGAAGTATTTGGGAAGCAGACACCACTTCTGTGAGGTTATGGTTGTGTTACATGTTTTCTCTCCTCTGAGTGATAGGCTTGCTTTCATATGGCTGTGGATACTAAATTAGGGACTAAGAAAACTTCAGCATCAGTCTTAGAAATTATTTTTTTTTAATTTTGAGAAAGAGTTGCATGATCAGACAGCAGGAAGAAAGCAATCCACACCCTTGAAAAGCATTTTTAGATTAAAGTTGGAAGGAAAAAGGAATTCATGCTCTTGAAAAGCCTTATCAGATTCAAGTTGGTCTCTATAGGGGGAGAGAAGTAGGACTTAAACTGTGAGTTTTCAACTCACAGGTTTCTAACCCTGGAAATACCAAAACTTACCATTTGCCAGAATAAAGCAAGAATGCATAGTGAGTGCCCCTCTGGAAGAGACAGCCTGCAGGGTGGTGGCTCCAAGTACCTCCAATGTCTGCACACAGCTGGCTTGGATGTGGTCCCCAGCATCCCAGATGGGTGGAAATAGACTTTCTGTATGTCAGAAAGCGGCTGAAAATTAATTTCTTTTTTCCCTTCATAGGGTATTAGCTAAAGGGATGGAGTAATTATGATCTTCTCAATCCAAATCAGATCTAATCTGATGCACAGATGGTGTAAGGTGAAAACTCAGGGGCACCTGTGCTGCTGCTCTTACTCTAATCTTGAGGAAAGGATAGCAACAGAGATGTTCAAAGCACAAGTAAGATAATCAACAGCATTATTAACAAGTGTTCCAGCTGATGAAACTGATGTTGAAACCATCACCAGGGTGTCATTAACAGCATCACATTTGACATACTAGCATCATTTTGTAAAAAAAAGCAAAAATGTCTTTGTTACAGGACAGCTAGAAATACAGCCAGTTAAAATTAGAAAAAAATGAGGCACTGCAGCCTCTCTGGAGAGATGGATACCTAAAACACTGTGCTGTGGCCTGTGATGGGGAATTTGGGGCTTCATCAAAGGAAAAGGAGGAAGGAACCAGGCATTTATAAAGCCCCAGCTTGAAATCAGCCCCTGGCAGCTGCCTCCCTGACAGCAAGGAGCAGACAAGGGGCATCTACTTCTGCAAGGCACAGCGAAGAGGAGCACCCACATTTTGCCTTGGAGGGAACAGGTGCCTCAATCCAGCAGGGAGTGCAAACAGGCAGGAGAATAGGAGGAGACAAGAGGTTGGGGAGTAGGGAAGAACAACACCATGGAGGCTGACAGCTGAAGAGCTTCAGTCCCAATAGCAGACCTGCTTTTGCACTTCTCTCAGATGTGTCAAAGGAAAGGAAGGAATAAGGGTAAGGACTGGAGTGTTCTCCCCTCAGGTCTTACCAAGTCATGCTGATTTCTTCCCCATGCTTTGGGCTCTATGGCTGCTTATTAAAGGCAAAGTAAATCAGTGCCACAGCAGGGCTGGAGAACATCCCTGCAGAAATTCAAAAGAAAAGCTAGAGGCAGTCCTAGCAAAAGGTGGTAAATTCTAGTTAATTCCTATTTACAGAGAAATTACAGAAACTCCATGAGATCGAGGTGTCAGTCCCTCAAAAATAAGACTTGCACATTTGTCTCATGTGGGTCACAAGTGACCTCTGGCTCACAGTAACCTGTCTTTACACCAGCCTGTGCTGAAGCAAGTTTCCATAAAGCCCAACTGCAGGTGGGATGGCCCTCTCCTCCCTATTATCTCAACCCTCACCCCCAGGGTAGAAGCAGCTCCCCTCTCCTTCCCAAACTACACAATTGCAATGTTGAGCCACTACTGCAGTTGCAAAACATAAGCTGATGAGATTCCTGGGACTGGTAAATCTGCTGTGCATCATCACCCTGAGTGAAAACACAAATCCCCTTTACTGGGGAAAGGAAAAAAAAGACAAAAAGAAAAGAAAAAAAAAAAAGAAAAAGGTGAACTGGATGCTTTTTAGGCAACACAAGCAGAAGCCTAGCAGGAGTTGCTAGAGTTCTCATCTCTAGATACACAGTTTTCAGCCTCTTGACTCCCAGTAGAAGCAATTAATTTCTGGGACAGAGAGCTATCCTGCTCCACAGATGTTTCCTCTTAATTCTACTGGACTTGAGTCAATGAAAACGTGGCAATATCTGCACAGCAACACATGGAACTTTCCACCAGCCCAGATGGGAATAGGAGCCTCTATTAAGCATCCAACTGCTATTTTTGTTTGGGATGGAAGGGAGGGGTTAAAGAGAGCTAAGGAAATAGAATAGCCCTTAGCATAGCCCTTAGCATGCCTGAGAACCAGTCTCAAAGATTTCTTGGCAGATGTTGTATTAGCGGGGAGAGCTGTAGGCCCTTTTACCCGTCAGAACTTTGTTTATCCATTTGGGATATGAACTGGTAGCAGTAAGCCTCCAGGGGAAGCTGAGACCAACCAACAGCTGTGTAATACTTTTGGCCAGGCTCCTTATTCGTGTCTCTGTGGGGAGACACAGCCCCAGTGTCATGATCCACCCCACTGCTTTTTCAATGCCAACAGACATGAGGTTATGGTTGTGCAAGGAACAGGATGCCCTGAGGATCCCCAGTTCATTCTGTGGCTCCTTGCACAGCTACAGAAGACTTGGGAGGAGGACACACATGGTTAGGGGAGCAGATACTCACACCAGGGTAATTTACAGTGATGCTCTTGGGAAGTGCTTGGGACCAAGTATTTTGTGACTGGGGTAGCCATTTCTGTACACACAGTTGCTCCACAGGTTTCCCTGTGCTGGCAGCAGACACAGATGTTTAGGTTGCACGAATTCACTTTTTAGGTTGCATTTGGTTTATATGGCAACGTAGGGGATGGGCTACAGGGGTGGCTTCTGTGACGAGCTGCTAGAAGCTTCCCCCATGTCTGACTGAAAGAGGGACTGCCAATGGCCAAGGCCAAGCCCATCAGCAATGGTGGGGTTTTTGCCCAAGTTGAGCCTGCTTTGTCCATGGTAGTAACTGGTAATCTCTGCCTGTCTTTATCTCAACCCACGAGGCTTTCATTATATTTTCTCTCCCCCCTCCAGCTGAGGAGGAGAGTGACAGAGCAGCTTTGGGGGTCAGCTGTCCTATAGCCAGTCAACCCACCACCCTCATATCCATACATATCTTGAGCACACAGCCCAGATTGCCAGATGGGCCAAATGCTTGCCATCCTTAGTAAGAAGTGCAAAGGAAATGCAATGATTCTAACCTCCACAGAGGTGTCAGTTAACACACTTGAAACACAGTGATGTTTCTTCAGTCCTCACTCCAGCTCTCATAACAATGAATTTAAAATTAAAAGGATCTGGAGAGGGGACAAGAAGGATCTGATATTATGTAAATTCTGAAACACTTGAAGAGCCTTCATCTGAAAGGCTATGTAAAAATACACAATTATTACCATGTTGCAAAATTCACTCTGGAACTAATTCTGGAAAGCCTTTTGGTATCCAACCACAAATTTGTAGTAAAAGAGGTAACAGGGATTCAGAGAATGGCTGTGGTTTAACACTTGTAATCCTCATTTAGATTAACCATTTTCTGAAACATTAAGCAATACATGACCAAACAAAAACTGCATGTGCTAGGTCTAAGGTACTGCAACTGGATTTCTCCCTTCAGTTTTCCTTCATGCCACATTCTCACAAGTAGCTTTTACTGGCAAGGAATGGACCACAGCAACTATAAAGCCAATGTCAGGTTAATCACTGCTTCAATAGAAAAACTCTACTGGAGTAATTTAAGACTGTATATATAATCAGTCACTTCTTGCCCGTATGACTGCACAGCACTATCATAACATACCTAACCCATTACTTAAAAGTACTAAAAAAAATCCATTCTCTTCAACATAGACAGTTTAAGCAAATTGTTGGACAAAGTATTTTTTTTTTAACCTGCCTGCTCATAATAGTAGCAGCTATTCATATCTGAAATACAAAGTAGTGTTGCAATCACTTTGAAAAATTATGTGAGTGAGCGCTAGGAAAAAGGCTGAAAAGATCTGAGGACCCTAAGTAAAGCACATATTTTAATGTGATCATGATTATTGTGTGCTATAATGTTTTGTCCTATACCTACTGATCTCCTTCAGCAAAAAACCTTCCCTTTCTGCCCACCAAACACATTCCAGAGAAGAGAATGTTCTTAATCTGATATTAGGAAATTAAAACAGGGAATTCAGAAAACACTACTTGATTAAGAGCTAAATGATTCTTGGATAACTGTAGTAACTTGCCATAACATTTATTTCACAATGATCCTTCTAACACCTGCAGCAGAAAAATCAACCTCCTGTAAATCAACTTTTCCTTCTGACTTCTTCCATCTGTTGTCTCTTCACAAACTGCCAAATAAACAGCTCTTACTCTTTTCTGTGACAGCCAGCTGATGTAGGGAGGGATCCACTGATACGAAGACCTGGTGATACAACTTGATTTGTGTACCTCATCTGCCATCTTCTCTGTTTCCCTGTGAAGGATCATTACTGACAGCCACTATGCTTATCCATCTGAATTATCAAACTCCTAAAAAATTAAACTTAGTTTCCCTTTTTCCTTAGTCATGCCCCTTCTCCTCAGCCAGTGAGAGGTTTTGGGTAGGTTACTACTGTAACCTAGGGACACTGTTGCCAAAAGGGATAGGCAGAGCTCTAGTGAGCAAAGAATTCTTGGCTTAAAATACAAATTAGAGGCTTCAGACTGTGTTGCATTTATAGTGAAATCTAAACACATTTTATTAAAAAAAAAAAAGTAACGTAATTTGAAGGAAGCCTCCCACAAAATGTTCTTCTCATCTAGTTGAACATAACAAAAAAAAATTCAAGAGGCCCAAAACTTGGTTTGTGTTGTACTGAGGACACTCTGATGTATGATCTAGAACACAACAGCCGGTCTGCAGAAATGTAACACATGCAAACAGAGTAAGTTGAACCTACAGCAGTCACTCTTGAAAACAGACCCAAGTGCTTCCAAGGCAGTTGCATCAATTGTTGCTGGTGTGCTTCCTAGGTGCAGACAGCTACCCACATGGAAATCATCTCAAATTTCCTTGTTTGCATTTAACTTTAGCTTTCTTTATGCTAAGTTACATTTTAAAAGCTTCTTAGCCAGAAGCATAGAGTTGAAACAAAAAAAATATCCTTTTTTATATACAAACCAACAAGATTGCACAGTCAATTAAGACCAGTTTTGAACAGTTAATAAAAACTCATCCTAGAAATCCAACTTTCTGACGTGAGGTCCCCAAACTCTCTTCTTCATCCAATATTTTCTGAAGGGCTATGTGCAACGACTTGCCAACTCTCTTTCCTGTCTGCAATGCAAAGAAAGCAAAACAAATCTGAGACATACACTTGTTAATAGGAAGGCAACTCTCATGGAACACTTCTTTTGACAAGTATTTTCTCATGAATGATTAACATACAACAACTGGTATAATAAGAACATGCTTTTAGTTAAGAAAAATAATGGTGGTGGGAGTTTAATTTGATTAAGTTTGGGAAAAATGTACACATAAAGGCAGTGCTCCCATTCATCAGAGAAACATTCCATGCTCGTTAACACCAGATCTGTGCAGGGCTGGATCACACAGGAATACAAATTAAATTTGCATCAGGCACATGCACACACTCAAATTAGCCAACACACACAATCTGCTATGATGCCAGAGGACAAGAGATAACTGACCAGCAAAGCAGCTAATAAAAAGTTCAGTAAACCCTTTCGAATGTGCTCAGAATCAGTGGGCTGAATTTAGATCAGCTCAACACCCAATCATGTAGCCAGAGAAGCCAAAAATGCACACTGGCTGCATCACCAAGTCAGCCCATGCGTAGATCCTTCATTATGATGTGCAATGCTGTATTGTCCAAGGGCCTTAAAGGAGTTAACAGGCTTTCTTTACAGAAATAAACTCCAGCAGTGAAAAACTGCCAGGACTGGCTCCAGTACCAGCTTCTACTCTTCCTACATGCACAGCTGTATTGTGGAAGCTGCAGGACAGGGAAACACTGGGCTATGCTGGAATAAAGAACTTAAAGGCACTGTTGTCTATAAGAGCTTTCCTTGGGATTCTATAAATGACCTGAAATGCTGAATCCACACAGAGATTAAAATACCCTACCTCTACCCCTAAAGAGCCAAAGACATATTAAATTGAGTTTATTAGCTCCTGATACATGCAATGAAACCTATGCCTGCTATATAGCTGGCCACAAAGCTCTCTTTCACCTGTTCATGACAATTTCCTCCATGAACCTAAATGTGAGGTACATTCCTAATCAAAGAACCAGAAGACAGAATATGGCCCATAGTACAAAGGGAAATTTGGTAAGATTTTTCGTGCTGTCAATCCTAGACAATCTGAGTCATGCCAAACAAAGGGAGGCACACAGAAGAACTGTTCCAGTGCTGCACTGGCAAAACAATGTCAGCAGCAGCCTGGGGGTGACATACTTTGTGCATTCTTCTCCTTTAACATAGGACAACATCACTCACACCAATTGAAAGTGAATGGGAACTGTGGAGAGCTTTGGTGTTGACACATATCACTGTTACCATCTTATCCCTGCTTGCCTCTCTTATGGATCAGATCATAAACTCAGTTGAAAAACAAAAGCCTCATGCTAGCAGCTTCCCAAAACTTTCCCATGATGCTGCATTCCTAAGAGGTATGTCCTAGGAACTTCTGTTCTCTACCACACAGGGAATGCTGAAGACTCTCAGACTTGCAGCCAAATCCTTAGGGGGTAGAGGTGTCAAACAACAGTTGTGCATCTCCTCCACTGGACATTCCCAGACCTTTCTGGTTTTCTTGGTATCCTATTCAGGCTGCTGAGTCTGCAGCAGAACCACGCAGATAATCTCTGACCTCCCAGACAACATCTTGGTTTATTCTGATCATCTTTATCCTTCACATTGGTCACCACCCAGGAAAGGCTTCTTCCAAGGCAAGTGAGAGACAGTACAACTCACTAGGTGATCAACTTAAGCTCTTAACTCCTTGCACCACCAAGCAAGGACAAGTTCACTAAAGCTCTCTGAAGCAGAGTAGGGCAGTCTGAAGATTTCCCATGCTCACCTTCCATACACACCTCCATATGCATTACACAATCCCAAGCACAGCCTTTGGGGGTAGGCTGTACAATGGAATTGCAGAAGTTAATTTCCTTTTTAGGACTCAATATAGAGTGAAACTGGTGATCAAAAGAAAGGCTCTGACCAAAGCTTTTTGCAAATTATTTGCATGAAGGCCAGCTTCTGCCATGAACCTGTACCTGATTCAAGCACCCTTCTCTTTGTGACAGCCTTAGAGACAAAACCTCAAGTCTTCTATGACATTTAGTTATTTTAGACATTTAAATTGGACTCAACATCCATGACGGAAGACACACCAGGATGTCCAGGGGATGTTTCTTTAGGATGCCAGATTAGAGATAACATCTCTCTACCCAAATAAAGGGGTAAAGTGACAAAAGTTCCTGTGCTACCAGCAGGATTAGCATACTGAACTGAATATGAACAAGTGAAGTGCCATATACACTCAACATGTAATTTCCACTTGAGACAAACTGCTTTCAATCTTGGCTCCAGTTTCTGCATTCCTCACTACAGCCATGCTGAAATTAGTTCTGGATCTCCAGGAAACAGAGCCAGTTTGAAGTATTTAATTTTCATCCTGACTTCAAGTCCAAAACTCATTTCTGTCTCATGCTCAAGGCCAAACCCAGGCATGAGAATTTGTACTGGAGGGCAGATTTAAGAAGAGCCTGAAGAAAGGCTTAAAATGGAATTCTTATGTGGATGTGAACAACATCCAGACACTAGTACTTTCATGGAGTAGGGGTGGATCGGAAAGCTACTAAAGGAGGAAAGAAAAACAGCTGAATGACAGCAGTGAGCTTATCACAAAACAAATGAGTTTTGCTAGAAGAGAATGCCAATCACTAGCAATTCAAAGTACCATCTCTACTCCTATAGGAACTTTTAACATGCTAGAAAGTTTTGCTTTTTCAGTCTTTAAGGGAAACAACAAGAGAGGAAATATGCTCTATAAAAATACTCATAAAGTTTATAAACTTTACAGTCTTACACCTATGAAGTACCTGACTGAAATAAGTGTGAGTATCATACACTTCAGGCATATAAAAATTTTATGTAACATTCACTCATTCTTTCATCCACATTAGATGGTTTCAAATACACTGTCTGTGACCTTCTACAAGATCCTTGTGCAATGAGATCTCTGCTCTTCAAGTCCTTACAGCAGCTTTTCATAAACCCAAGTTCCACTTCATTCAGTTATCACCCAAGACAGTTCAAGACTCCTTACCTCCATCATTTCAAAAATACTTTCAGGATCCAGGCTACCTTTTCCCACTTTCCTCACAGAAGTGAGGGCACCTTTACTGGTCACAGAAACAAGCAGACTGGCCAAACAACAGGCTTCTTCCTGAAGGGTAGCATCCACCACATGTCTATACCCAATCTGTAAGTTAGTGACAAAGTGATGCGTTAGTTTGCAGTTGTCATAGCTCTTTATTAAGAAGTTAAACTGAGTACTAGCTCTGTTAGTTATTGACAGTCTCTCTTCCTACTATAATGTGACCTTCAGAGACTGACTTGACATCACATTAATATTTAAACAGCCTCTGACTCTTAATTGTGTGTACAGTCACTACAGAGGATGAGATAAGAATGCCACTACTTCACATTCTTTTCCTTGATGTCCATCCTTTCATCTACATGAAACCCCATATTCCCCTTTGACCCCCAACTCCAAGCAGGGACTTCATGCCCCTAGATGACAATTACACATCCCAGGACTTACTGAGCCCTCAAGCTCAGTGAAAGTCTTTCTCCTATTTCTGCAACTTGCTTAAAAGAACTGTCAGACAAACTTTCAGGTAACTAAGCAAATCACTGGCTCTTGCCATGTAAAGAAAAATGTGTGCTATACATGGAAAAAGAATAAAAGGAAAGGACAGTATCGAACCCATGAAAACAGAGTTCTGCCCCTAACAACGAATTCTCATTGTGTAACTCCAAGCAGATGACACAATAACTGCACCTCACAACAATGACCACTTGTTTTAACTTACTGAAGTTTAACTTACTAACAGACTGCTGCTCTGGACAAAAAGCAAGGAGCAGAGCACAAATAATGAACAACCTGTCTGCATACAGGAAAAGAATGCATCAAGTAGAAAACTGCAAGTCAGAAGTGGAGAAAAACTCTTATTCAGTACGAGTTCCTAATTGGGAAGCCAAATATGAATAAATGCATACATAGTGGACATTGGCTATTTCTGTAACACAAGTTCTACTCTATAGGGAAAAAAATAAACACCCAGTGAATATGATAGAAGCTGAAATTTCTAGGTAGAAGGCTGGAAATTTGCCATGCTTACTTTGCTTAGTGTGACAATGCAGGGCACATTATCCACATTAAGTCGAATACAATCATAAGGATCATCAGACAGCTCAATCTCTTTAGAGCCTTCTTCATCCTCTAGAACACGCACTTTGGGTATTCTGTGGAAACAAGATGTGCTATATCATTGCAAGAACAGATAACAAATACAGCTGTCATACAATCTCAACTCCAGGAAGTGCCCTTCACCCTAAATGAGGCTAAATGTTTAGAAAATAAATCCAAAATGTTATTGAAGTATTAACAACTCACTCACTGAGACTGGGAAGAAAACATTTTAACTGGGAAGACATTTAGGATAAGATCATCATTATTTACAGATTTCAAACTGTTGCAATTTGAACAGGTTTTTACACTAACAATAGGGGAGAGGTTATTTTGGAATTTGTACAAATCAGTTCTGAACCATTCTTTGTAAATCTGCCTGGAAAGATATTAGCAAGACCGAATCCTTTTGTATTCCCAACCTTGCAGACAACAGCAAAGTTGTCAGAATTACAGCAATTGCATTGCTTGGTAAAGCTGTGACATCAGTAGCAAATACAAGCAGTAAAGCTGTTCAAGAAAGAACAGCACTAAGATGACTTGATAACATTAGTAAAATCTTTTCCTCTTTAGCAAGATGGGATGATCGGCAGACAGTCTCATTCTTTATCAGTCTCATTCTTTAAAGAGTCAGTAGACTACAGGCATGCAAAAGAAACATCAGAGATAAAAACCCAGGCAGAAATCCAAGAAATACTTTCTTCTCAATTTTGAGTGATGAGCTCTCCCACAAACGAGCTAGACAAGCTCCTTATCAGTGACGCTTCTACTGTATTTGTTAGAGCCATTTAATGGAAGTTTTACAGTATGATTTAATGTGGTCTTCCTGGCATAATGAATAAAGTAATTTAAAACAATTTAGTAGAAGATGGTATCTCTCAAGGCACCAAGAATGTCAGCATCTCACATACCCTCATTTATTCAGGTGCCCACTGGGATGGAGTACTGACTGAAAGAATTTCCTTTACTGGCCAGTAAAACCCACACAGAGTTTAATCACACTACTCTCACTTTCACACATTTGCACTTGAAAACATAAAATATTTCAAGATTTTCATAGAAAGCTAACTTCAGTTACATCTGGAATGTAACCACAATCAGTTTTTGTATTAGTACTTGTACAGTAGCACTGTGTTTTATAACTAGACTCTGGAGGTTACATTCTTGTACACATTCTGTACCAAATCTCTTTTAAAAAGTGGAGGACATGGGGACTGGTTTAGTGAACAATTCCCCCACCAATGCAAAGTGATTTTTGTTGTTCTCTCAGAGTTTTTTTCTGATTAAGAGTCCTGGATAAGAATACTTGACAACAGCTTCCCCACAAGAACACTGGCCTAAGCCAACCCAGAACTAAAACTCAGTAAGAAGAGCAACTGTGATGTGTACTTTTTTCAGAAATTAAACTCAAAATGCTTTGCAGCTTATTGGAAATGCACCAAAGCCTATTTTCAAGTTTAAAATACTCCATTAAAAACTGATAAAATAAAGTCAGCAGGTAACCAACCCTCAAGCTATACAGGACAATGGATGACACTGGACAGCAGCCTAGACAAGACATTTATGTGTCAGAATAATGTTTAAAAAAGAAGAAAGACATCAAGAAAATCTGTGCAATTAAGCAATTCTAACTCCATCCTAAAACAGCTTGGAACAAGAGCAATATTCAGTCTGCATGAAAAAGCTGCCAGAATTATTACCTGAAAAATGCCTGCAAGGAGCTCTTTTGGCTAAGAACAGATAAGAGAGTTACAAATCAGAACTACTGCAGAGGCAAAAGGTTTGTTAATCAAGCATCACAGTTGCATGAAAAGGGGGTATATTACACAACAAAGCACTTCCCGAAAATTGGACATTTCCTCTGCCAGCTTGTGAAGATTTACTTTAAGAACTTGCTGTACATGTTTACTTTGAAACTAATCAGGGCAGAAATCTGTACAGCAGGACTTAAATAACACAACAAACAATGCTCTTTCCTGTGAGACACAGATTTCACAGCAGTAAAACCAGTTGTACCCTTGCAAGCAGGCATCAGTTCTGCCTCTGTCATGCTGCCCACCAAAACATCACGACATCTGCAAGGCTACTGTGTTATAAACACAGCAGCTCTGCCTACTTTCTGTTGTCTTGGTTGCAAGTTCCACAGGATCGAGTTTAATGCTAAGTCCTTACACAGCAGCCACTAGCACATTTTGCAGAATTTCCTTCCATAAATCCAGCCTTAAACACCTTGGAGACACATTGAAGAAGAAAGTTTGATATCTGCTATTGTTTGCATATGATTTGGATATATTTTTAGAATACAATGAACAAAACAGAACTCTGAGAAGTAAATGTTCCCTTTAAAACAACCATAATATCATGGTTGCATGTCTGAAGGGGATATGATGAGTCAGGTCAAAAACATTTAAATCCCATCATTCTTGCTCAAAATTCCTTAAGTAATGATTTGGGATTTACTGAACTCTAAAGAAAATGTGTCCATAGCTATTATAAAAATGATTAGAAATTTTAAAGGAGGAAGGTGAGGTATTTAAATACCTAAATTAATATCTAGAAATTTGCAGCTTCAAAGAAAAAACAGCTTCTTGAGCTCTCTGTTCTTGGTTCCAAGGATACAGTCAAGGCTGACAAAGGTCTGAAAAAACTTAAAACAAAAACTTGGTAGTAAACAGATTATGAAAGGCAAGTAAGACTCAAAGAGGGACACACACATCAAGCACAGTTCAGAACACTTAATCTGAAACAATCTTCAAACTGACATCTTGTCTTGCTTGGACAATATTTTACGGAGAGCTGGCAACTACTCTAAACAACCTTGTGTCAATCCAAAGAAAACTCAGTTCATTCCAAGGGAAAGGGAGAGGAATAGCAAATGAGGACAACAGGTTTTCACTTTGAATTTCACCTTGACTTTATCAGCTTGTATGAGATCAGACATACTCGCATTCCCTGCTTAAATCAAGGCTTTTCAGAGGTTAAAAATCAACAGCCTCTACATTATGTCATACTGTACCACCATTTGATTTGATATTTGACTTCCAGAAGACTGTGGATGCTTGCTCACACATTATAGATAACATGAAGGATACAGTTTTCAGAAGAAAAAAAGTAATGCAGAATCACTGGAAAAACTACTATCTCCATGTTCCCATGTTCTCAAAGCAACAGATTTTCTTTTATTTATTGATCTAACTACTTTTTTAATGTGATCTTCTCTCTTTATTCAGAATGAGGACATTGGTTGAAATAAGGAAAAAGAGCTAGTTATCTTGTAAATAACATACAAGCCTTGGATATGCAAAACAACTTGCATAGGAGCAACTGTTTTAACTACATGAGTTTTCCATCCTGGCAGCCCAAATACAGACACATAGGCATTTCTTCCCTTCAGTGTACTGTCAACTTTCCTGTGAACAATTAGGTTTGTGACACCATTTCTTAATGCTATGAAACCAATCTAACCAATCTACATTTAAAAGTTACTATTGGGAACTTGATTAACATGGGAAATTTCTCAGCAATGTTTACAAGTTGTAGCCTCAGATGGATTCTTCTCTTATGTCCTTTTAAAGTGTTTATAACCTGATACATCGCCTGTCTACAAAAGTGTATTTTCCCCTTCTTGAAGATACTTTTCCATCTCTTGCACTGTGTGCTGATTCCCTGATGAATAAGCCAGAACTATACCAATGACTTTAGCAGACTTCTAATTTACAGCAGAACAATAATCTGGGGTCCACTTCCAAAACATTTATGCCTGTAAGAGCCTAACTTTTTTTCAGCTACTTGTACTTCACCAACTTTTTAGCAAAGCCATTCACTAGTTTCTTTCTCAAGGGAGTTACAAAACTCTACAGTCCCTTAATCTATAGATAAAGCAGATAAAACCATTAGAAAAAATTATTATTCAATGTTATCATTCAAATACACACAGAGCACTTGGATCATTTATTCTACTAGATTTTGTTCTTTCATTCTTTGAATTAAAATGCATGGGGCAAAGTTCTTTTAAAGACACATCATTTTCCCCTCCCCACAATCCCTCACCAGCATTTTTTCCTCTTAATTTTAAAAAGAATTCCAGACCAGCAGTTAATAAGAAAGAAGTGGGAAAATAGAGCTAGTTACAAATCAGCAGTCACACTGACAGAGAGCTTCATATTCAGGACCATTATGTATCATTAAATACTTCTTATTTTAAAACCACAAGGCATCAACTCAAAGGCCTGCAACCAGTTGCAACGTAACCACATGGTCAAGACAATTTTTTCTCAATCTGGCTACAGAACTTAAGTTATACTGTGAGCCTGACTGCATATAATGCAATATGACACTTGATTTTAGAAACCGAGATAATGTTCATCTTACGTGCATGCAAATGGACTGCCCTCTATTTGAATGCAAGTTGCCTTGGGTTCTTCTTACTTAAAGCATTTTTAATGCTTAGCTCATAGAGCACTTCTCTCCTAATGCCCATGCCACTTCCACTCACATGAAATGAGATCTGTGCTTTACCTTGTGTTAAAGAGAGCTGCCTTCACTGCGATAGAGATTGCATCAAAGAGGTTCCCACCACATTCCAATAACTGAGGAAGAAAAAAAGAGAATCACTTTAAAATAAAATCAGTCTGGTGCCTTTAAATTCTAAACTGTATTTAAGCTTCTTGAAAAGGCACAAAACTAAGAACCAGGACAGGTTTTTGGAAAACAAAGTTGTTTTTAAAGCCTATCTATGAAAATAAAGAACAGATATGACATTAGGATGTCAGCTAAGCGTTTTCTACATGCAAGATATAAGAGTTAATGCACTTCATAATCAGGTTAATGATAAAATTTAAAGTAAAAGATGAAATTAAACCACTGCTGTGCTTAATTGTTCTTGTGCTAAGGTTCTGAACTAGACTATAACCAGGATACTTTTCATAAACTCACCACAGTCTTTAATGTTAAATCAAGCCAATTCACTTTCTATACCTTTATTTCAAATTGGGAGTCTTTTTTTAAAATACTAGCTGAACAAATTCAAATAGTAGAATTGTTTTCAAAGAAGCAATGTAAATTATTACCCAGAACATGGTACAAAAAGGTAGTTACAGAAGGTATAGTAGTGAAGGCACATCATGACTTATTCTCTACTCTTTATGGCAAAAGGGGTCATTAGCAGGTTTATGCTGCAGCTGAAAAAGACCTAAGGCAATCCTAATATCAAAGTCTACTTGCTGATAACACTAGAATTTGAATTAAAGTGTGTGCAGGGACTGTAGCTTAATTTCTTCCCATGAAAATCTGAAAAGAGCACTAGTTACTAGGTAAAAAGGCAGGGCTCCTATAATCACCAATACCTTCTACAGACTGACAGACAACTCAAAGATGCATTTGGCCATAGTCCAGCATTAGCTCTCTGACAAGCCCTGCTCTCAGCAGTCAGTACTGCTCTATGAACACACACATCCCCAGCAAGCATATGACACTACTACAGTGAGACCATATGAATGCTTCTCCATTACCTCAATCTATGCTGCATGATGAGAGGAAAGAAAGTTTTGCAACACTTTGCACTTTGATTGCACTGATTGTTTTTCAAAATCTATTTAAGACTGAGATAAACTCCTGCACTGGGAGAAAATCATAAATCAGATATTCTGGAAAGACAGTTTATTTTTATGAAGACAGACTGAATTGTTAAAAAAAAAATTGGGATAGAAAGCTAAATACAAAGGTGATCAAATTATTTCTCTGCAAACAGCTGCTGGATACAGTGAAGTTAACTTGCCACTTTCAGTTAGTATTGGATTTTACTGGATAACACAATAAGCTCCACAAAATCTTTGTTATTAAAACACAATGGGATGTGCCTGCACTGTTGCTATGCTTATGTTCAGACTGCTTTCCTAAAGCCTTATGTGTATTAGAGTGGCCCCTACAGTCTAGGAACACAGCCTGTATCAAGCATGGCACAATTCCTTCAAAAGGAAATGAACACTCTCTTCTCAGCTGAAGCACCTTGTACCAAGATCCTCTCCTTCACAGAGCTGCACATCTCAAATTTTGTTTACACACAGGAGCTGAATACAAATGTTTTGATCAAAGAGCACATGGCAAATTAGATATCAAAGGAGGATCTCCAGGTTCACAACATCCTTTCTGTGTTTTTGTCTTTTGGATTGAAAGACTTGAAAACATTTACCTCCCCACCTGAGCACAAGGTACCAGCAGTTTCAGGCTCACAACAGGTTTTGGGCTTATTTTCCCTCTAACCTAACTATGAAAGACAAACACTAATGTGAACAATGTCCAGGAGTTCAGAAGGAAAATATCCTCTGAAACAGTCTCAATAAGCATTGTTACTCCATTTAGAATCTGCCTTCCTCAAATGGTTAATAATATGACTTCTAGTGCTTTGTACTAGCAGAAGTGTCACACTTGCACCATGTACTGTTAAAATAGAGCTGTACAGGAATGATTCAGCAAGAGCCGCTTCCAGAAAAACTAAGTATCAAGCACTGACAACAAGTCTGAATTATCCCATGCAATACATGTCTTCTATTTAGAAGAGGAAATTGTACAAATACCTCAAAAATGTGAAAACACAGAGTTCTGGGAATAAAGAGATTAACTATTAGCTCTTCAGTGGTTCACAAACAACCCCCCCATAGGATATGACATTAAAAAGACTTACTAAGTGTAGAGTGAGAGCCTACAACAGATTGCTTATTGTAACTGTACACAAAGCTAAATGTAAATTTCATCACATAGCATAGATCTTGATACTCTTGATATTCTGCAACAGTCAGCTTTACGAAAGTCTTCATTTATGCAATGTTAAGCAGTACATTGCCTAAATAAGCACAGCATTTAATATTCTGTACCTCTGCTTGTAATTACCTGGGAATTAAAGGCCCCAGTATGGTTCCTCAGAACTAACACTTCATTCTCTATTACACTATGCCAAGCTCCAATAAGCTGGGGACTAGGGCTGTTAAAGTCCTCAGCACTGGTACACATTTGATTACTTTCAATGACGATGAAGTCACAGTATGTACCCTACCTACTGTAATTAGGCTAATGCTACTGTTTTTTCAACACCTAATGGACTAATTTTCACATTTATTTAGATCTTAGTCTGAATGTTCCTGGTTCATTTAACAAAACCCTGTATTTAGCTTTTTTTTTTGCTGCTTAGCATTTTGCAAACCGTTTCATAGATATTAATGGGCTCCTGTGAGTAAGATCAATCAACGTATTTTCAATTTCGAGTTTGACAAGCAGAAACTCAACTTTGGACCAGCAAGCACTGGAAATAATGCTTGTGAAAGCCTGCAAGTCAGACTTCTGTTAAATTCCTATGACAGAGCATAGTTTGGAAATAGCTGCTTCACCCACAAGATATATATGTATAACATTCTGTTTCCACTTTTTAATGGAAAGAAATAATCAGTTTTTCTTCTGCACTTGATACATGCATACAGCTTTCATCAAAAAAGCCTGGGCAAAACATAACTTTTACCAGAAGAGTTTCTATTTCACTTTACTGAATTAGTACTGATAATGGTGCAAAGAGGTAGACAGGATGGATGGTTATGTTAGGGCTAACATACACCATGCTAACTTAGATTCATTAGGATGATACCTGTGCAGTTATATCTCACTTGCAAAAAAGGTTAGCCTTCTTTAGAGGCAATTTCCTTGTCAGTACAAGGTCACTGATTTTTATCTGAGACAGAATGTGGAGTATTGGGGTGGTTTATTAGCTCTGCATTGGAGCAGCAGCAACAAGAATAAAAAAAGAGAAAGCTGGAAGTAGTGACTATTATAGGCAGTTTCGCAAGAAGATGGCGAATCCCTACTGTGAAGCATTACCTAACACTATGAGAAGCTATTTTTATATATGAAAAAGTATGCATTTGCTAAGCCAGTCTGTGCTTTGAAAACCCTTATTCAATCTTAGTTTTAATTTCCTTACTTACCAATACATCAACATAGAGAACCCAGCAGTGCTCTCTGGGATTAATACAAAGTGACTTCAAGTCTACATTGCTCTCACAGCTGAATACTCTGTAGAGTGTACTTGCTATCTCTGTGCCAAGCTCTTCTCCTCCATGGCCTTCAAATTCAGGAGTAGCATTTGCTGAACTAGATAAAGAAAGACAAAATACTTTCATTTCTGAAGCAGCCAATACCCACAGAACATTTATTAAATATAAAGCATTAGTAATATATTTAAAAAGTTGCTTGCACAAGAATAAGCTTCTTATTTGTGAAGGGATTATTTGTATTTTGCATATTAAGATGTCTGAATGCAGATAATATACATACACTTTGATACTGACTCCAGTACTAATTGAATTCCACTATTATCTTCAGTTCCCAAGTTACAATATTAAGTCTGGTGAATTCTCTCAGGGATTATTTCTTAAGCACTCTCATCTTCTATCATGTCTAATTTTCCAAAAATAAAAAAGTGAGAGAAACCTGTACTAGGTTCGGAGCAGCTAACAAGAAAGCTTGTTAAAAGTTGAATGTTAAATTGATAGGATAAGAGAGTGGCTAAGAAGAGAAAGATGTAGCAATATGACAAGAAGAATACCTATTTTTTTTCAAGTGACATGATTGCCTGACCTTAATTGGTAATTTTTCTACTGAGTGTAGTCTCTGCTATCAAGCCACGTACAGACAGCAGCTCATTATTTCCAGCAACTGAAGGCTATGGAGAGCAGCAACTAAAAAAAAGTTTTGTTCCAGAAAGAATCTGACAAGTGTGTGGTCTTCACTTCCCTGATTCCAACATAATTAAGTTTGTTTGAGCATTCATGCAAGGAAGTGCTGGGGCCTTGTACACAGCTAACAATTCTACACACAAACAAAATCCTAATAATCAAAGAAAACAAGATTACAAAAAAAGCCAAGCAAAACAAAACACACAAAACCCCCCCACTGTCACATCACAATACCATAGAGCAGTAATGTCCAGAGATGCATATATAGCATAATACCAAACAACTATTCTGAACCCAATCTTCTAGTTTATGGAAAGGGAAACAGCATTCTCAAGCAGCAAAGCGGTGGCAAATACTGAGGATTTTGCTTTTAAATAAACTATTCAGACACACACACGCCAAATTAATTTCTTACTAGAGAACACAGGGAAGAAGGTGGTTCAACAGAAGTAGTTTAATATGTTCAAAATCTGTAATAGCAAAGCTCTGTATTCTCCTGACTGGGTACCTCCCAGTGCTAATTTCTCATGTATGCTTTGTGTTAATATGACAGATTCTCTTAGATCTTTCAATAGGAACACCACAGGAATGCAAACATAAAGCAAAAATCAAAAGAGCAAAAGCCTTGGAATTTAATCCCTTCACCTGTAAAAAAATGACAACTGAGGATACACATTAACTAGGTATGAAACTATCCAGTGAGCTACATCAAGAAGACCACAGTGCCTGCAAGGGTTCTTTTCATCATTCTGAGAAAACTCTGGATGCCAGGGAAAACTTCTGAATTTTATAGAAGTTATTTGATGCTTCTATAACAAGATAGCACTACACATGCTTAAAATAAAAAAATTACTGCCAATGAATGCTTTACCTATGCTTCCAAACTACATTTGCCACTTGAATAAGACCAGCAAGTATTTTTATTTGCAATTGCGCTCATATTAGACACCAATTTTGCAAGATAGGTCCATATATAAGTGAACTTAATTCTGGAAATATGCTGCTTTCACACAATAAGATCATTCTGTTTAAAGTTTGGTTATGCAAGCGTTATGATTCCTATGCTAAAAAGAGAAGAATTACACAAACCTCCATCTATACCTCATTATTATTCCTAAACATTAAGTTTACTGAATGTTGAAGTTTTTAATGATAAACGGTTCCTGTCCGTGACAGTGAGTAAGAAGAACACAGGGCAAAACTCGAACACTATTGCAAGCTTCAATGCACCTTAATTTCATTATTAGTTTACACTGCAACTCCTCAAATCCAAAGTGAAGTAAAAAGTGGTATTAGCAGGGTACAATTATAATAATTATATGGTAAATACTGCCACCCAGTGCTCACAAATTACTCCAGTAATTTACACTGGATAATTTTTGAAAAAGTGCTAATAAAATAAAATGTAAAAAAAAGCTTGTTCCATGGAGCACAGAAAGAACATAGTAGTGGTAAAGTGGAGCATAGAATTTCTACTCAACAGAATGTAATTTTAAAGACTTTGAAAAGCATTTCATTGTCACATTGTGTAACAGTCAAGACTGCTAAAGTATAATGAATGAGGCTTCTACCACAGATCTCAACTTTCAAAGCCAGTCAAAGCCTTTCTCTCACAGCAGTTAAGTACTTCTCACCCATTGCTCAGGCCATCAATATACTGTAATCTACATTGTAAGTATTTACAACAGAGATAAAACAGTGAATGAAACAAAAGCTTACAGGTATTTTCCTGGCATGGAAAGACTTTGTTACACAGAGGATACTCTCCATTTAAAGCTGCAAGTACTTAAGCAACCAATACCAGGTTTCTGTTCTTGCACTAAAAGAAGGACACAATCATTTAAAACAATAAGGCAGATTTGCTGTTTTAAAATCAGAAGTACCATATACCACTTCAGGTATATATTTCTTTCAAAATTCCTTAGTTTTCCTCCTGCCTCCACAAAGAACTGTTGCCATGATGATGGGTTTAAGATATGAGAGAAGGGATGGAAGGGTTCTGCTCCTGTAGCCATCACTGAAGTGCTATCTTCAGTGATTGCACTAACACTTGTTTCAAGTTAATGTTTGCCTCACAAAACACAATGCAACAGCATCTGAGGATCTGAGGACCACTTAAGAGCACACTTATGTGACTATTCTGCAATACTGTAATCTCTCATGGTTTGGAGAACTGCTTTCCATCACTTAAGATCCTACCTGATACAGACTCCCCCGCAGGCACCACTGAAATAGACCCACTCTTCCAGCTGGAACAAAACCATGTCTGGCTTTCTAAATGGAGAAACAGATGGCCATCCTTGGACAAATACATTCCTTGCTTTCTTAACTCTATAAACATAACCTAATGCATGCAAGGAATCTGTATGTCTGGGGTTTTTTTGTTTGTTGGTTTGGTTTGTTGTTACTTTTTCCATTTTGAAAATGAAAAATCTCTGCTTCAGTAAAAAAAATCAACAAACTAACAAGTCAGTATCAGAACAGCCTCAAAATTCAAAGGTGAGAAAAGCAGACACAACAGTCGTTCAACATCAATGGCCAGGATAAGTGTCTTCACAAGTGCTGACAGGCAGGAAGGACACCGCATAAGACATGGACTTGTTCTGTGATAATTTCTAGTATCACAAATCAGTGCCTCAAAATTCATCGCTTCCAGAGACTAACATTAAAGTCTGTCTCAAGATAGGACGAAATATGCTTCTCAGATTTTAGGTTAAGGACTAAGAGCAGAATGAAGAGAAACTGAACTTTAGGGCAGAGAATACATAATCTAGCAAGCAATTATTTTCAGCAGTACAAGAAGCCATGAAGGTTTTGTGAAGTAAGGATTTTAAGATAGCAAGCACTGCACTGTGATTTTTTTGTTATTAAACAATCTAAAAACAAGCACAACATACAGTAACTTCACCGGGAGATGCAGCACATCAAACTATGTTTAGTTACTACCACCCAGTGGCAGCCTGGAAAAGTATCAGAGTACTGACAGCATCTCATTTCCCTTTATACAGAACAAGCTGTTCCCTCTTCACATTTTGTATTTTAGATCGTTCTGGAGGCTAAAGGTCACCTTTCCCTGGCACCACAAGCATGCGAGAAGTGACTACCCTTTTCTAAAATTAAGTCTTTGTTGCCACAGAACGTAAGGATTACCTATTTCTAGAACTGACAAGATCCATCTTGTACAATGCTGTTGCACATCTCTCTCCCATCTTCTTATGAAGCAGAGAGCTGAGTGGGGAGAGATGACACCCCAGAAGGGAGAGCCACCCTCCAGAATGACCTAGGCACACTGGAGGAGTGGGCTAGCAGGAACTTTATGAAGTTCAATGTGGAGAAGTGTAAGGTCTTGCATTTGGGAACACATAACCCAGGAGTGCAGTTCAGACCACTTGGCTAGAGAGCAGCCTTGTGGAAAGAGACCTGGGGGTCTTGCTGGACAACAAGCTCAACGCAAGTGAACAGTGTGCTGCAGCAGCAACCAACAGGATGCTGGGCTGCATCAACAAGGGCAACACCAGCAGAGACAAGACATGATCCCACTCTACTCAGCGCTTGTCAGACTGCACCTGGAGTACTGCATCCAGTTTTGATCCTTACTGTACAAAAAGCATGTGAACAGGCTGGAGAGGGTCCAGAGAAGGGCCACAAGGATGAACAGAAGAATGGAGCACCTGCCATATGAGACGAGGCTAAGACAACTGGGTTTGTTCAGCCTTGAGAAGAGAAGGCTTAGGGGAGACCTTATTACGATGTTTCTGTATTTAGAGGGTGGCTACAAAGAAGATGGAGACTCCCTTTTTACAGAGAGTCACAGGGATAAGACAAAGGGTAATGGGCACAAGTTGTTCCCAAGGAGATTCCGGTGGGACACAAGAGGTAAATTTTCCACCATGAAGACACTCATACACTGGAATGGTCTCCTAGGGGAAGTAGTGGATTTCCCCCACTTTGGAAAGTTTTAAGTCTGAGCTTGACAGGGTGCTGAGACATCTCGTATCAACTATACTATTAGAAAGGTTGAACCAGATGATCCTTGAGGTCTCTTCTAACCTGACATTTTATGATTCTGTGATGAGCAGTTAGAAAAAAAGACAGCCTGATATTCATCTAATGATTTGAAGTTTTTCTAACACTTATTTACCTATGAAAGAAGTGTCACAGAATTGCAACATCCCTGCAGACACATTGTTTTACTGAGGATATGTCCCTGCTGTCACTGGACTTCCCTCATACAGAAGCCACCAGAACATATGTAGGATATTTCATACATGAATTTTATAATGCAGTCAAGCTCAGATCCCCTCTAACAGCAGTACCACACTCAAGATCATCTTCCTGTCTTATATTTTTGATCAGTAATCACAGACAAACCATTGATTGACAAGGAAGCCCATCCCTCTACAAACCACACCTTCCCACAGTTAAAAACTACATTGTGGTGTACAGAGGAAAGCTTAGAAAAGGATGGATTCTGTGAGACAGAAACAAGTATTAAGGCAGGTATAGCCAGTTAGGTCAGAAAGATTATCACATATACACTCACTTGGTAGCTCTTCTACCTTGGCTTCACTCACAGAATATTGGTTTAATGTCAAAATAGAAACGTTTTTTTGTTTTTAATAAAAAGCCCCAAGTTACAAGGTTTTTACAAGAGGCTCACAAAGCACATTATTTCATAAAAAGGTCTGTGAGACATGGATAGTATAGTTTCAGATAGCAGACAGTCTGGAATGACTCTGAGATGTCACTATGATGTCACTCTAAGCAACCTGAACACTGGAGTTCTGTTTTCTTCTAGCTTCTTTCACAATTCAAGAACTATAAAAACCGTAAGGATAAACAATAGCTCATTTGTAGCACAAATCCAGGAATATGATTAAAAACTAATACCCTTTTTAGTTAATGGAATACTACTTCACTGACATATTGATAACTAAATTTTCTATTTAACCTTTGCACCTGAGGTTTAAAGTGAGGATTTCCATTTTTAAAGCTAACAGTTTCGTAAAAAACACACTTCAAACTTTCCTACTGCTTTCAAAGATAAAGTAAGCAAAATCCTTCAAGCACAGTTAAAGTACAATCTGTATCACTCAATTCTTTTCTTCTGGAATACTTCATTTTTGAAAGAGACTTTATTCTATTCTGTCATTGCAAAACAGATAATTGACACCACAGTCATGAAGTCATGTTAAATGTCACTGAACCATTATTCTTTTCTAGCTGCTATGATGCTATGCAATTTGGCATTTTCTTAACCTCATTTCATTCTTTAACTCCTCTTGTTTTAGTTGGAATCAGCAAAATAAAAGTATAAGCTTCAGAAGAATGGCAAGATCTGATTAGCCATGTATTCCAATTATTAGACCTAAATGCTTCATTTCTAGCATACTAACCAGTCAACAAAGAATTCCAGGTAGCCTTCATCTGGTTTCTCCAGCTTTGGTGTCCCCATTTCTGCTTTTATACCCACCAAAATATCAGTGTGCCCCTGTGAAAAATATATCAAAAAAATAGAATTATATTCACAAAACTAATTCTTTAATTTAAACGTCTATGGTAACCTGATATTTCTATCTTTCCATTATCTGCACCCATCACTCTATCAGAGTGAAGTTAAAAATCACCTCAGTTCTTAAAAAAAAAAAAAAAAAAAAAAAAGGAAAGGAAAGGAAAAAGAGGAAAGGCTTTAGAAGACCAATGCTAAGCCTAAAAGGTTTTTTCAAGTAATTAAAGTAATTACTACACCTATTATTAGCTTTCAGTAGGTTAAGAAGATACTCTTCATATCTATGACTCTTCCCATCATTTTGGTTCTGGAAACAGCTATATCGACAGAACTTTTACAATATTCCACATTATATTTTCTTCCTCACAGACAGAAGTAGTTTTGCTTCACTCCAAATAAACAATTTTTTTCTTTTCCAGTGATGAGGCACAACAGTGATTTCATTCTTTCAAGATGAAACAGTAGTTCAGACTGAAGGCTCCCCAGGTGCTTCACAGTAGATCTGGCTCAAGCAGGCTAAGCCTGAATGAATTATAGATCCTGCCAGTATTTCCTTAACCCATATTTTCAGTTAGTGCTATATATATATACACATTCCATTACACACACCAACCATCTACAAATCACCTCCTCTTATCTTGAAACAAGCGACATAAAGTCTCATCAGGAAGGGACATGAAGATATGTACCAACCAGCTTTACTCTTGCAGATCCACTTGTATTGGATACAACATCTGTTTCTACTTCTGCAGATCTGTAGTCTTCACACCCACGGCCATCTACACGAAGGTCCTCCTAAGAACAGCAATCAAGATACCATGCTTAAGGGAATTGCTAATGAAAACTAAAACAAGAACCTGTGATTTTAAAGCTTCCTTTTCCTATCCTAAACACAGCAGTAAAATTAGCAACAGCTCTCATTTTCACCACTAACAAGCTCTCTGCTGACAGATCTGAACTCCTGCATTACTTCCATCCGGTTTCAACAGAAAGCTTCAGACAACAAGTGCGAAAGTCTTGACTTTAAAAGGTATTGTGCCAAACACAACACAGGTCTTTCTTGAGATGCTCAAGTTCCAAACTTTCACAAAGGTAATTAGGACCAAGCAGAGAAAAATATCCTAGCAGCCTTCCAAATGCTTTCATCTGTTTGTATTTTAAACACGGGCACTATGTGCCCTTAGACACTACACAACTCATCTCCATAAACATAGCTTTCTTTGCAGTAAAATACAGCTTCAAAAAGTAGAATCCTTTTATTTTGTGCATTTTTCCCCCACACATCCTTCACTCTTCCTCCACGGTCCACTCACTATTCCTTAGCTTAGTGACAGGCTCAAACTCTGTGTAATGGCAAAAACCTGAGAAACAGCAAGAAAAGGGGGGCGGAGGGGAGGAAGCAATATATGAAAAAACATATCCAGGTCCTGTTATCGGCCTGCTTTCCGTTCCGATGCTCTGTTCTCAGTCTGCTTGGATGACGATTACCCCATAGATTTCCCCTAGAGACCAGGTAACAGAAACCTCTCTTCCTTCCCAACCCGCACAGTAACTCGTCCAAGCCCCAGCCCTGCTCGCAGGGAGCAATCCCGCAGCGAGGGGGGGAAGTGCCCGGTTTCCCAGGGCAACACTGCCGCGGGCACGGCCGGGCCGACCTTCTTCGGAGGTTCAGAAGCTCCCCCCGCTTCAGAGCCTGCCGCCTCCACACCACCCCGGGCTGGCGGGACCTCCCGCAAGGAGCCCATCGCCGCTACCTGTATGCCATGCACGATGTAGACCTTCTCCGCTTCGCTGAGCACCACGGCCGCCATGCTTTCCGCCGCCGGATGACACCGCGCATCCGCTTCCGGCTCCGCGGCCCGGTCTGCGGGGGTTTCCTTCCCGATCCCGATCCCTCCCCCTTTTCACTGTCAAAGTGAGGTGGGCAGCCGGGAAGATCTCCTGCGGGAAGCTTATTACACACGGGGCAGCGCTCTGGTTGTGCTCCGAGAACATGCCCCCTCCGAGAAGCTGACACACTCATGTGTGCCCGCTCCCTGACCGCCCTAGGCCAAGGCAACAAGCTCCTGGAGGAGAGTATGAAAACACTGCAGCTGCCGGGAACGTCTGGCGTAGTGATAAAGCCCTCGAGGAAAAAAAACAAAAAACCTCGAGCGAACGTGGAGGTTTTCACCTCGGGGAAAGGTTGGAGCGAGGTGCAGTGCGTGGTGTTGGTGTAGGAGCAGGGAAGAAACCAAAGGCTATGGTGAGGAGAGTGCTGTTGGTGCTGTGCCAGACATCCCTGAGAAAGCAGCATGGGAAATGTAATTCAAAACTCGAGACTATGCATTAAAACAGTAATTAAGGGCTGCTGGTGGGGTTTTTTGCCTCCATTGAAAGTTTCCTAACAATCAGTGGTTAATGTTGCAAGTTTCACCCTTCTTTGCGTAGCTCTAGCGTACAATTTCCAAGTGATTTTCAAAGTTGCTATCTGACTTCACACTGCTGGCTGCTGGGTAGGAATGACCCGAGGCTCACAAGGATTACATAGCACGCTGCCAGGCTTCATGCAAGCGTTTCTCGCTCTCGAAGTCTCCTTGCTCCACCAAACATTCAGACCATTTCATGCTCCGCCATGCAGCAGGAGCAAACCTGAAGAGTGAGAGATCTTCTGGAGGTTTGACTTTGGGCAGGCACTGGTCTGGTCCCATGGGTGGGCCCCACATCCATTAGCAGTTGGAGCAGAGTGGATGCGTTCTTGGGGTGCATTCCCTGGCTTACCCATATCCAAAAGGAATTATGCTTTTGCATGCTGGGATTGATGTGTGAGAATTCCTTACTGTGTCTCAGTGGGAAGGGCCGGTGGTGGAGCTGAGCTGAGAGCTAAGGCTTGGGTGACCCTGAGGGGCTGAGCAGAGCCAGGTCTCCTTCCTGAGCCAGGAGTGCCAGGTGAAGGCAGCACCTGTGCTGGAATGGGGCCTGGATGGTACATTCTCCCCAAACAGCATCTGCCAGTGCTGCCATCCAGCACAGGCGGACTCTTTGTCTGACCCATGGTGTAATTCCTGTGTTCTTATGTTCCACAATATGACCCAAACTAAGAAGACATTTGAAACTCCCTTGTAAAGGGGAAATTCCTGATCTAAAGTAAAGCATTATTGCACCCTGTGGTTCCCACTGGGAGGACAGGGAAGGTGATGCTCTGGTTCCCAGCCCTGCCCATCTCACAGTTCACCTCACAGCAGCCAACAGTTCCAATCGCAACTAAAGAGCGTGGGGTTTTCTCTTGTCTTTTGCTCCCTCTGCCATCCCAGCCAGGAATCTTCCCAATGTACATCAAATTCTTGATGCCTCCAGAGGCTCAGCTAGCAAAGCCTGAGTACGTGCGGGCAGCAGTTTCCCAAAGGCCAGAGAAGCCCAGGTTGGGGTCGTTTTTCCTTGGGGATGGCAGAAGGCATCCCCTCGGCCTGAAGAGCACTTCCGAGTGCATTCCAACAGTGAAGGTGGACTGGACACCTCGCCGCAGCCCTGGTGAGCGTCAAGCCCACCTCACCGCGGTTCTGCCCGGTTGTGAGCAGATGCTCACCAAACAAAAAAACCCCACAAAACCAAACCAAGTTCATTTTCCCCTCACAAAACGCGCATTTCCCGCCCCCGCACGCCCGAGACGTCAATGCGCACCAGGCACTGCCGCGCCCCGGCCGTGCCACACACGGGGCCCTGCAGCACCCTGGCGACTGCCCCGCTGCTCCCCTCTGGTGTCGGGGATCCGCCAGCCGGTTGTCAGCGGGGCTGGGAACGGCCGGGCCGGGAAGGGCAGGAGTGTTCCCGTTGCCTCCCGCCGCCTCTCACTTCCTAGTTCCTCTCGGCGACCGCTCCACCTCCTCGCCGAGCCAGCGTAAGGGACGGCGGGAGAGGGAGGGAGGGAGGGAAGGAGGAAGGGGCGGGCTGGGCTGGGCTGGGGAGGGTTGAAGGGAGGGAGGAGAGCGGGCGGTTCCGCTGCCGCCGCCGGGCGCGGGCTCCCCGGTGCGGCGGGGCGGATGGGGCGCGGCGCTGCGTGGCGGCGTGCGCGCGCGGCGTGGGGGCGGTGGGGTACGCGCCGGACCCGCGGCGGCCTGTGGGGTAGGTGGTGTGACCGGCGTGGGAGGGGGGGTGGGAGGAGGCGGGCAGGTGCGGGCTGGATGAGAGAGAGGGGCGGGAGCGGGCCGCTGGCGCCCGCCTGATGGGAGCAGCGCGGCCATCCCGCCGCCGAGGCTGAGGCGGGGGCCCGCACCCGCCGCCTGCGGCGTGTGTGACCTACCGAGCGCCCGCCGGTCCTGGTCCTGCGACTGGTGTCCGGTCATCGCGGAGCCCCGTGGCTGCGAGGCGGCGCGACGGGCCGAGGAGCGCTCGATGCCCTGCTTCCCTCCGACGGGGCCCCGGGGCAGGGTCTGGGCGTGCGGGGCGGCGGGTCGCGTCCCGCAGCGGCGGCTTTTGGGTCTGTCGGCGCCGGTGGGAAAAGGGGAGGTGGGCTCCTCACCGCCTTCTAATCCCACCGGCGTCCAGCGCTAGGCTTTAAATACTGCCGGGCTAAATATGTTAAATAACAGCGGGCTAAATACGTGATTCAGGTCTGCCCCGGGAGCCGTTCAGAGAGCGGAACATCCCCTCGGCAGGGAATTTGAACTCGGAGCCTCCAGCAATTTCGTCGGGGTCCTCTATGGTCTGTTGCCGAGTGGCAGTGAAGAAAGGGGGTCCTGTAATCTCTTAATGAATTTCAGAGACGAGACGAGGTCCTGTAATCTCTTAATGAGTTTCAGTGATGAAACACCCCCGTCGGCGAGCGGCTGGACGGTGGAGCCGACCCTCTTAGAGCTTCAGAGGTTGTCTTGGTCACCTGGCGTGTGACTGCGGCTGTCCCATGGGACCGCAGAACTGTTGCGACTCAAGCATCGGGAGTAGTCTGTGTTGAAACCATGGCGCTGTGCTGGGTGTAGTTGAAATGGACGGTGAGTTACAATCTTGATAGGAAGTATTCTTGGACTGTTTTCTGAACAACAGCTTCTGAGTGTTACTGGAGTACTTCTGAAAAGTGATTTTTGGGAAGAAGCACTCGCGATGGCTCGTTAGGAAGCAGTCTTCAAGAAAACAGGCACAAGGGAGGAGGAGGAGGAGGAGGAGGCGGCGGCAGCAGCAGTCTGGTCTCTTGTGTGCTGTCCTGCTGCCTGTGACCAGTAAGCGATGCGAGGTGAACACCAGAGCTGGTTTAGTTTTCTATCCTTTGGTCCTGATTTGAAGAGAGAAACTGATTTTTTTTGTTGTTGTTGAGTGAGAAAGAGATTGTGTGTGGCAAAGGTGAACAATATCAGATCTGAAGGAATGGAGCCCAAATTTGGATGGTTGTTCTGATACAGTGGGATCACAGAGAAGGGGTTGGTGGGGTGCAGTGAGTGACTGCCTCCAGCGCCTGGTGGTGCAGATAGCAAGGATCTAGTGAGTAATGTGTTTTTCTTTGCTTAGTGAAAACAACGAGTAAGTCTTTTGTCATTATATCAGTCAGTCATTATAAGGGAGCGTTTCAGTGATTAGAGTCATTATAAGGGAAGCCACATGTTATTTCATACAGCTTTGAAAATGCAGCCCATGTGCAATAAAGATCCGGTCCTTCAAACACTTCTGTCAGTGTAGCTCTTTAGTGCTGTCTCACCAACGACAGTATGTGTCATACCAATGGGAGCTGCTTGTGGTAGCAAGTTGTGTTTGACTGAATGCTCACTGAGATTTAGAAGGTATGACCAGAATCTCCGTGTGGCTATAGGTTAAAAAGACAAATGTGAAGTCTACCTAGAAGTTAGAATATTTTTCTCCAACATATAGCACATTTCTGCTTCCTTTTTAGTTTTTATTTGAAGTGCTATACTTACAGACAAGGTCTGGATTTCTGTTTTAAATTGCTTGTTTGGTGGTGGACAAAAATGTCAAAGTGTAATTTAACACAGCTTTTGGGGAGCAGGTTGCAGGAAGATGAATGTTTAATTCTTCAGCAGATGCTGATCTGCTGGGCCCAATTAGTTATGTGTCTTTTCTGGGTAGTTTTTTTGTGTCAGCAAAGGGGAACCACTGACAGTATCCATGTAGCCTGGGCAATGTTAACTTTGGTGAATCTTTTTCTCACATCTGATATGAATTTGTTTTTCTTGGTTGGTGGGTTGCTGTACATCACAAACAGAACAGGAGCTAGCAGTGTTGCAGTCAATGCAGTTTAAACGCGTGTCTTGCATTATTTCAGGAAGACTTGCTCTTGCAGCCATGAAGCTTGCTCATATAGACATTCCCCTTATCTATAACATGATATCCTCCTGTAGCAGAGACTGCAGGGTAGGTAGTAGGCACCCACACTGGTGTCAGTATGAAAATGCCTTGGCTGTAGCTCTGCAGATGTTAATTGACTGAGGTTATCATTTACTGTCATCCCTCTGCAATGTAGACATGACCCTTTTCTTAGGGCAGTCTTCTGGAATACAGTTTTTCTGTCATCCTGAAAGAAAGCAGCAGGTAAAGTAAAGTACAACAAGACAGAAAAGCCTGTTGTCAGTTTTTATTTCCCTGTGCTTAGCTGGTAGAAGCGAATGAGATGTGAATGGTGGTACCTGGAGCATCAGATTTGATCTCTGCACGTAACTAACCTGAAACTTCAGGTAACATTAGAGAAAATGAAAAGTTAAAGCTTTCCTAATTAGAGCTGTGTATTTCCTGTGTTGTGCAGACAATAAGGGAAAAAGCCTGCAACTTGACTGGAACTGCAGTGCAGCAACTCTGCCAGTAGCACTTTACACATTGTCCTTCTGAGAGGGAATCCAAAAGAGCAAGACAGCTTGCCTCTGCAGGCTGCCAGTGCCAGAGGCCTCCACCTACAGCAGTACTTCCCAGCTAGTGAGATGCAGGGTGCAGCTGGATACTGGCTCTTATTCCACGGGAGTGCTGGCAGATTAACTCCTTTCTCCTGCTTCTGCTGGGTGTGCCCCAGGGTGGGCCAGGATGTCCTTGGGAGTGCTTCTGGAGACTGGAGAGTTTTATCTAGGTTTATAGCCCTGTATCTCTTCTCTGCACCAGGTTACAAGGTGACCATACAGAACTGGTGCTGTCATGGGAGAAGAATAGGACTGCAAGGAATTTGGGGAAGAAAAGAAAAAAAACAACCAAAAAAAAAAGCCAAAGCAGAGGACAGGGTGTTAAAGAAAGGAAATGAGAATGAAGACTACAGCAGCAGGGTTCATCTGGAAAAGTGTTGGGAATTGCTATTCCAGGAGCTGTAATATTAAGTAAAACAAGGACATAGCAAACTCGGTGTTAATACCCTTGGACAAGAGAGGAATGTTGAATGGGAGGAAATGCAAGGCTCTTGTTGATGCTTTTGCTGTTAGCTGGGTGTTGTTTTTTAAGTTCTGCTGCAAGTTTTGCAATAACACGGAACTGACAGGGGTGACCAACCTTAAACCTGGTACAGTGTGCAGGAATTGAAACAAATAGGCTCAAGTTCAAACAGTAAGGGTGAATAGAGGTAATGCAAAGTACTATGCTATTTAAAAACAAACAGAAGGACAGGGAAACATTTAACACTGCCTGGTGGGAGGGCAGTAGTACCTTACCACATCTGCAGAGATCAGAGGGATGTAGCAGGCAGTAAAGGGAGATAGGAATGTGATATACACCTTTGTTCTTTGCAGTGACTATCTGAATCACTAATGTCCAATATATCACAGAGCAGATAAGCAATATACTCTGTATTGTAGTTAACCTAGTCTCCTACTCTCAGTATTCTGAAGCATAACAAAATTAATATTTATTCACAGAATTTGTATTTTTTATGGAGACAGGGATCACTTGTGCTTGCTAATGAAACAGTGAGTAAACCAAAAAATATTTTGCTAGCCAGGAGGTCTGTTACTTTTAAAAAACTTGAACATACAGCAACTTTGAGCCTGGAGGCTATCTCTTAACCTTGCCAAGGTGGATCTTGACAAGCATCACTTTCACTTCCATCTTTTTCAGGGTAAAGGTGATAACTTTTTTTTTAGGACCCTGTTTCACTAATATGCAGTTTTAATTTATGCCTCGTGTTCTTCTATATTTGGTTTAGATTCCTGCTTAGGAGTAAAGTTTAAATTTAAAATATAATGCCTTACAGCCTTCATACCTGTATCTTCCGTACCCCTAAATGGTAGGGAAGAAGTACAGACTACAAGTGAGGGAATAAAATAGAGTCTGAGTGACTTGTTCATGCATGTGAAGGGAGGACTGTAGTAGAAGCAGGTGAGAGTCAAATCCCATGTTAGACCACCTGAGTGAAAATGTCTGTCCTATAGTTACAGTATTCTTTCTGCCTTGAAAGATAATATTCAGAATATTTTTTTTTTTAGCCTAGGATGCCAGCTTCTTACTGTTATTAAAACACTAAAGCTGAAACTGCTTCTCTGGAAAGCATGTTCCTTATGCCATGAAAGCAGTGCAGTTTAAAAATAGGTGCTAAAAATAGTACCAGATGTATAGACAAACATTGCCCCTAATTTTTGGTCTTTCCCTTTGAAAAAAAAAAAAAGTTGATACAGGGCAAAATGAGAATTTAAATTCCCTTACTCCAGTGATTTGCTGTTTTAAATTCAGAGTCTTGCATCAAAATTGCACAGCTGTATAGAAGACCTGGACAGCTTCTCCTGTTTTGTCTCTCATGAGGCTGCCTATTCAGGAAAGTGCAATGCTGTGGGAGAGCATAACACCCCCAGTTGTTTTCTGTTTCCCAGTGCAGTCCCTTCTGCAAGACTGCTCTTTCCTTCTGATGCTTACTCTAGATAGTGGCAATGCCACAAAACTGGTTTGTATTTATATATTGAGGATTAACGTTTCTCTTCTTACATGAGTAAAGTCGCTTGTGTGTATTTATCAGGAAATTGTAAGACTGAAGTGACAGACTGTCTCAGTTGCCCTTGCAGCTCTGATAACTGTAAGTTATTTTGCAATGGTTCATACTAAATGACAGTTTTATGGAACACCTTCCTCTCTGTGGCTTTTTGATCAAAAGCTTATTGCAGCCATTAGCCTTGTGATCAACCCAATCCTGACCTTAGTCTCTGTTGCTGCCCTTGTGACTTGTGTCCTGCTCCTAGACATTGCCCCAATTTTGTCACTCATCCCCAGTGGTTCAGTGTCTCTGTAGCTGGAACAGTGCCTTTGTCTCCTCTCCTTTGCTGAGGCTTGCAGCTGATAGGCTTTGCAGGTGGGAGCGCAGTCACTTCCCAGGTAACACAGACTCTTGGGTCAGTCTTTATTGCATTATGATTTATTTATACAATACATATCCATTAGTTAAGCAGAAATTATAAACGCATTAACCAGGAAGCTGTTACCACCTGTCCTAAGAGGTTGTGTACCACAAACAGTAGCGTAGGAGAAAACAATATTTTTAACAGGGGAATTGTGGCCTTAATTTCCTTGCGGTTCTTCTAGTGGAATTCCACTGTTGATATTGAAGCTGCTTCTTGTTTGCAGTGTTGTAAATGAGGAGAACTGAGGGGTTTGTGCCTTGTGTGGCTCTGTCTCTTTTGAGCCCAGCAATCTCTGCCCCATCCTGTCCCTCAAGATGGAATTTCTGTATCTGACAAGATGTCTTTGAGGTAATTTCCACCTCCCCCTGCTCTCATAAGGAAGAAGTTCCCTCTGCTCCTGTTCCAATATATTCTTCAGAAATGCACAACTTCAGTTAAATCTTCCCCGCTAATAGGATGCCTCTAGTAAAAATAAAAATGTGCTTGTAGTGTGATACATTTTTACTAAGGTCTTGTTCATTCATGGCCTCCTCAAAATAATAAATTAAAAATAAAAAGTAATAAATGATGATTCATCAGAATAGTTAATGATGTAAACAGTTTTCTAAACTGTGACTAGAATGCAACATTGTAATATAACCACTTACTCCCTTCATGTAAAAATTATAACTGGGTTACTGTCTGGTTTTGTGCATTCTCTTTCTCCATTTCCAAGGCAGGTCACCCAGGCCTATACATTTAGCCTCAGAAAACACATCTTTGTAATTTTAAAAGATTATTTCTAATGGTTTTAATGTAATTCACATCCTGATTTCTTTATACCATTTTTCTTCAGTATGGAAACCAAAGCTGTTGAAATTGCCTGACTTCAGTAGCCAGAGGATTCTGAGGAATCTGAGATGTTTGTGAGCTGCTTGCTGAAAGCAGAAGTGCTAGCTGGTAATGTAGGACTTACATGGAAACTGTACCACTTAGTATGGCTGGAATTTCCAGGAGAAAAATGAAAAGTTGCCTACAGTAGGCATGATCTTGTTACCCTGCTCCCGAGGTGGCCAAAATAGGGCTAGCAGTACTGACTTTGCCTTGTGACATTTTGATCAGAGTCATCGGGTGTCCCATCAGTGCAGCGCTAAGCCCCGTGCCTGATCCTTCTCTATTGCTTTTGCCATTTTAACCTGAGAGGGGGTAGTTTCTGATGTGCTTGGGGCTTTGGGTTGGGGTTGGTTTTATGTTGTTTGGGTTTTTGTGTTCTGTTTTGTTTTGTTTTTTTCCAAAACACATATTTTTCCACACATATTCCAATGAAAGTGCAGCTCTCTATAGCAAATTTAAGCCTGCTATTAATATACTTGCTTTTTTTAGCTGCCTTTCTCAGCAGACCTGTTAGAAATGTCCCATTGACCCTCCAGGGTTTTGTAAGCCAGGGGTTGGAAGCTGCCATGCTGATGGATATCTGGATGAATCTGCAGGAGGCTGCCAAAAATTCTCAGCATAGCTGGGCTGTTTTGTTCCACTCTTGCTCATCAGATAAAGCTTTTTAGGGCATGCAAAAGCCACTAAGAAAAAAATATATGGATACTGATATTTCCTTATTGTCCCTGCTAGAACTTGCTTTGGCAAGTTTTGACAGGCTTGTTAGATTTGGTCTGCATGAAAGTGTGACAGGAGAAACATAGGTAAATATCCTGTTAGCTAGAAAACACTCTTTCATTTCTATTGCAAAAGGAAGATTAAACATGCAGTATTTTAATCTGTGCCATTTTATGTGTAGGAGAATGAAATTCTAAAATGTGCTCCTGTGAACTCTTGCTTCTATCTGTCTACTTGGGGTTTGCTGGTTTTATTTAAAGGGACATCCTGTCCTGTGGATCTAGATCACCTAGTTTAGTTGCCAGGAGTATAACATAGCTGGTAATGTGTGTTTGCTTCTTTTTGATGGCTACAAAATGTTAACTTCTGTGTCGTTTGTCAGGTCTTAAATACTGTCAATGAACTGTGTTTCTCTCTGTGCTTCAGAAGCTGTGCTGAAGTATCTCTTTAAAGTATATAAAAAGCCAAACTGAAAACCTAAAAAAATGAACATGATCCACTCTGATCCCTTTTTTTTCCTTCCTCTCCCCCCGTTCCCCAAATTGTTTTCATATAATTGTCAGAACTTGAAATTCACCTGGCTTGTCTGACAAAATATTTAATGTCAATGGACTTGAAATAGAGGAAATGGTTGCGATGTACATGGTAATACTGTGGTTTTGCAAGCTGTACCCATGTTCTTGACTTCAGTAGCATGAGTAATGACATGAGGATCACATGGGTGATGATGGTGATGGAGTTAAGCTTGGTGTAAGGTTTGTAACATCAGAACTTTCAGATACATATTGGGTGAAGGCCCACATCTGTCATTAGTTAATTTTTGATACATTCTTTAGCCATTAAAAAAGAGATTTTTTAACATGGCTAACAGCAGGTCAAAAGACAGTTACTTAATTTGTACACGATGCAACAGCATATTTTAAGTATTCATTGTAGCAGGAAGTGGATTTTAATTTGTTTTATTTGCATTTCTAATGCATATATTACATTTTTTTTAACTATTCCTGTAATGCAAAGTAACTTCCAGATAAAAACAGAGGAAAAGGCCTATGCTTTGACATGTTTTTAAGCTAAATTGATATTTGTGTTGTCATTGTGTCTCACTTGCAGCCTGACAACATGATATAAGTCCTTAAGCCCTTTGCTTTCATTGTTTACTTACTGTTTGCTCCAGAGCAGGAGGGACTGACATGTTCCATCTGTGTGTTACAAATTAAGTTCATGTGCAGCATGATTCATGGGCAGATCAGTTAGGGCAAGTTACTGCTTCCTTTTCCCTAATTTTTTTTTTTTTTAACAGCGTTGATATGAAAATATGAGGTTGGACAATATAAACAAAAACAGATGTTTGTGTATGTAAGAACAAGGAATTTAAAAAAAACAACCAACAGCCTGACTAACTGCATCATGTCTTAGAAAATCTGAGTCTGTAAGCTGCTGTGTAGCTTGTGTGGTAATATAGTGTACACTAAACCACATAGGTATTTCTGAAATAGTGAATGGTGTTTATGTACAGATTTTTTTTTTTTGGTTTGGTTTGTTTTTTTTTCCACCTGATGATACCTCTAAAGCAAGCATTAAGTGCATTAAGTAACAACCTTGTACTCCAGCCAGAAGTCAGAATTGGAGTCTCAGCTGCGTCCTCTACACTGCTTCCTTACTGCATTGCAGAAATGAGGCCCCAGACTTTCAGACTGAAGTGTCTCAAGGCTCCTTTCACTTTCTACTTAAATAGTTCCCATGCAACAGCTTTTTTTCTTTCTTTGTTTTTTCTTCTCCAGTTTAGCTCAGTAATATGTCTGAGAAAGAGCTGTACAGCTCTTCACTGACGTGAAACTGCTTCCTGCATTTGCAGAAGAGGTGATTTTGGTTTTGTTTGACTGCTGGAGTGTGCTGTTCAGGACTCGACCCAGGGTTTCATAATTGCTACATATTTGCCTAGGTTTCAGTAAGTCTCTACTAATACTGACCTTAAGGTGACTTGTCAGACTGATTCCTCTATTAGAGGAGTTTGCTTTTCCTGTGACCCTTTCTTTCCTCTGCTTTGGGAAACAAAACTTTGGGGGGTGGGGGGAGGAGGCTCAGAGTTTAGGCAAAACATCCTGAAAGTCTGTGGTGTTCAGGACAAAATTCCACTTTGTCACTGCTCTTGATGTTTGTTTTTCGTTTGTTTCTTTGCTTGGGGTTTTGTTTGTTTGTTTTTTAATCAAACACCTACATTACCGTTTTCTTCCCTATTTTTTAGTCCAGTATGAGGTTACTGTCATCTAAACATTGTTTAGGCATGAGTCTTTAATTATGGAAGCTTTATTTGGAGCTGGCAAACCAGCATAACAATTTTAATAAGGTAATTAAATAATGCTATGAAGGTTAACCTGTTTCCTTGGAGAAAGGGAGGGATCTAGTCTTTAAAACACTTTTTAGGTCTGTATGAATGTATGAATACATAAGTGTCTTTACAGAAATTGTGAAAAGCTGTGGAAAAGGTATGCATTTACTAGTAGGTATGGATTTATTTGAACTGTATTGTTGGGGTAATCACTGTTTCTGAAAATTATATGGCTTGTCTCACTAAGTATTGGGAGTCGTGAGGCTAAATTATAGGTGTGGTTAAAATACAAAATAATTACAGTGTGGTATATGAGTTTTGTGAATGAGGAGGAGAGGTGGTTTTGGGTTTGTTTTTGGCGTTTTTCTCACCAAAGTAAAAGAGGATATGCACAAGCACATTTTTATCTGTTTTTTATATCGATTTTTCTGTTCTGTGTGATGTATGTATAAGGCTGATATTCCCTAACATTAATGCATGCAACTTTCTTCAGATTCATAAAATATCTTTATCTCACTTGGTGGCATGCTACATGTTAAAAGCAGAAATATAAGAAAGCACCTAATTCTCCTATCTTATTTGTACCAGTTATGTTAGAAAACAAATGTTGTGTGTGTGAATGGTGTGGTCCTTCCTCTTCTGTGTGCTGCCTTGCTCTCCTGGCTTGTGCCTGTCACTGTGCAATTGCAGTTCCAGTTGCCTCTTTTCCATGTTACTCACACTAACATGCACAAGCTCACCACAGAATTGTCACATTTGGAAAAGTCCTTCAAGATCATTGAGTCCAGCTGTCAACCCAGAACAAAACACCATGCCCACTCCAGCATGTCCTGAAGTGCCTCATCTTCACGGTTTTGGAATACCTCCAGGGATGGTGACTCCTCCACCTCCCTGGGCAGCCTGTTCCAGCACCTGACTACTCTTTCAGTAAAGGTTTTCTTCCTAATATCAAGTCTAAACCTCCCCTGGCACAACTTTGGGACATTTCCTTTAGTCCTATCCTTATTTACTTAAGAGGCCAACACCCACCTCTCTATAACTTCCTTTCGGGTAGTTGTAGAGAGCCAATAAATTTCCACATTTACATTCCATTGTAAAATTCCACAAAGTCATTTCTATGCTTGGGTTTAATGGATCATCCTGCTCACCAGTGACCTCGGAGTTTTGCTCTAAGGAACTAATTGTCCTCTTATGAATTGGTCCTCTTGAAATAACAACTAGAAAGCAAGCTACCATCTCCTTTCTTGTATAGGTAGGGACAATAGCATCTCCATTATGCGTTCCCCTTGTGCGTGGCAGAATTTAGCCATAAAATCTTTGAGAGAAGTTTAAGGTCCCAGATATTTGTGTGACCATCTCTGTTATGTTTTTTAGAAAATTTATTTCTTTTGGCTAGGCAACCGTATCACTTTTTCAACAGTTAAACACAGAAACAGCTTCAGCGTGAACCTCTGTGGCAGAAAACTAGTGAATCCTCTCTCAATAAAAATGGAAAAATGCATTCTGTTTTTTTGCGAAAAAATGAAGGTAATCCTTACGTGTTCAAATAGGAGGAGGCTGAGATGGTTTGTTTAGGTATATGTAAGTCACTGTACTTGGTTCAAAATCATTCCATCCATTTTTGTAAAAGGTGGGTCTTTATTTATTTATAGATTGTAGTGGTTTTGAGCATTTGGAGTATTGTGCAAACACTTTGTCAAGAAGTGACTTTGGAAGAAGTTGCTGGGTATATAAAGAGCAGCTTTCAAAATACAGCATTCCAGGTGTGCTCTGCCATTGAGTGGTGGATGTTCACAGTGCAGGTTGATTAATCTCCTGCCAGAGTCTTATGAGCACCTTTTTCATTTTCTCAAATGCCTACATTTGGTGGGAGTTACATTGACACTACAGTAAGAGTCATGTGTACCTGCAGTAGTACAGTTTATGGCCCCAAAATGGGCCTTAACCCTCTGAACAGACAAAGTGCCTGCAGAGGCAGGGAGGACAGGGCAGTGGCAGAAGATGTCACGTTAGCACCCTTATTGCAGCAGAGTGGTCTTAGCTAGAAATGCTAAAGGGAAGGTAAAATAAATGCTATTCATGGGTGGAGGAAAGGTGGTGGGAGAAGGATAACAAAGCAGAAGACTTAAGAGGGATGTAAAACCAAAGGAGGGAGTGAGTGGGAGGCAGCTGTTGTTTGGGAAGAGCATCCTCCAGATGCTTGTCTAATACTAGAAATTCCTGTAAAGATCTTTGCCTGCTGCTTCAAGAGTTTCTGCCACTGTAACTATGCAGTGGTGTGTTTTTGCAGTTTTACTGTAAGTCTACGGTCAAGGAGAAAAGAAACCTCTTTTACCTGCTATGCTTCCCAGTATCTGTAGGAGAGACCCTTCCCCAGGTCTGATATAGCAAAAAGGAACCTTGCCAGCTGAACCAGTTTTTTTTTCCTATATGATGGAGTCCAGCTTTTACCTCGGTCCATGCTGTGATTGCTTCTGTTGGCACCTACCTGATCACTGTTCTCTTCATTAAAACATCTGTTGTCTTTCATCTGGGAGGGTGGGAGTGTCACACCACTGGATTTAATGTGTAATTGAGCAAGTCTTAAAAGCACTCAGAGAGTCTTCTGGGTAAGAAGTGTTCTGATAAGCACAAGAGTTTGGTTGCCATATCCATTATTTTGTGTTTTGATTTATTTATCCTTCTTTCTTTTTCAACTCAATTTCTGCAATTTGGACTTTCCCACACGATCTTCGTGCCGCCGTGCGAGGGGACCTCTTTGAGTCTTGCAAAGCAGTGAACGCTCTTTCTGACTCTCTTTCAGATGCAAGTATGGACATAATAGCCTATGATGCTTACTCCAGTCCACCGCTTCAGAGATATTGAAAGGAAACCTGAATACCTCCAGCCAGAAAAGTGTGTTCCACCTCCTAGCCGCCCTTCCCTGGGAACAATGTGGTTTATTCGAGATGGCTGTGGTATTGCATGTGCTGTCGTTACCTGGATGCTGGTGTTCTATGCCGACTTTGTAGTCCTTCTTGTCATGCTAGTTCCATCGAGAGATTATGTTTATAGTGTCATCAATGGCACACTGTTCAACACCTTGGCTTTCCTCGCTTTGGCTTCACATTTTCGTGCTATGCTGACAGATCCAGTAAGTATAAATCTCTCTGTATGTCTCGGAAAGAAACAGGCGGTGTTTTTCTTGTCTGCTTGATGTTGGGTAACTCGGTTGCTGAGTGAGTGGCAGATTTAAATAACTTGTGTGTGTCAGCCTGCTGAGTGAGGCTGCTGATGTATGCTAATTTCTCATCCCACTCAAGTCAGATGTAAAGTCAAGTACCCAGCTTTAGATTCCCATTGTGTGAGCACCTCCTCTTTTTGCACTGGGAAGGGGAGTGTTTGACTCTGTTTTTCCCTGATAGTACATCTTATGTTTGTGGTTTGTTGTGTCTTGACAAACAGGAAAGCTGGAAAAGCTGGTTTTGGTTGTGTGCCCTGGCAAGTGATTGCTTCAGCACAGTGGAGCAGAACATGTGTTGTTTTGAAAAACCATGTTACCATCTCACATATGAGCAATTTGCTTGAGTTTATGGAATTATGCTGAAATAAATACTATGTGAGCATGCTAAAAGCTGACAGTCGTTAGGCAGGTAGAAATTGTCAGAAGTGTAAGACACAAACCCCCCTTGTATGTCTCTGTAAAACATTGCTTTATGAGAGCTCTAGTCTGCTGCTTTCTTGTCTTATAGCTAGTGAGAAGATACAGCTTAGTACCATGATGCTTATTCTGAGTGACCTGCTTATTAAATTCTGGATATTAGATTCAGTTTAAAACCCCATCCACATTAGTCAGTGGAAGTAAAAGCAATCTGTGGCTCCTCTTGGGCCCTTTCTTCTGGTTGTTCTTGTTGCTCTTCAGAATGGCAATGTGCCTCTGTTACTGCAGTTATTTCTTCCAAATGTAATTTTCTACTTAAAACCTTGTTAGGTGCCATTAAAACTTTAGTGTAATCTTTGTTTCTTAGTTTCTGGCTCTTCCAGAAGCCACAGCTCCAGCTGCTGGGCAGAACTGTAAGCAGTAGTCAGGGCTCTGAACCTTCTGGTCATTGGACCTGGGAGTTAAAGGGTTACAACAATTTGTTATATAGTTTATATCCTAGGGGTTCCTGTTCTTTTTAATTATTGTATGCTGTGTGGCTTTAATGCCAGGGACCTTCAGGTCACTGGAATTATTTTGCAGAGTTAGCAGGAACTTCTGAAACAAAAGCTGTATTCTGGAGCAGGCTGGGCAGCCTGTGTTGGAGAACCAGATACAGTCTCTGTGCAGAGTAATTGGGAAAAGATGTATTAATGTGTAGTGTGTAGTGGGATTTACATGTGTGGATTCCACTGGGAGCCAGTGGAATCTTGTTATATTTTTTAATGGGGAAATCAACTAAACAAAATGGAGGAGGGAAGATAAAGTAAAGGGGATGCAGCAGCATCTGGCAGGCAGTGTGAGTCAGGTATGAAGGAAAGTCCCAGGACATGGTTCAGAATGAAGTGGAAGTCTTATTATAAGTAAATGAACACCTAAATTCTTCAGAATTGATGGCATGGGTCATGCTTTTCAGGAACAGCTTCCTGTGGTTTCTCACTAAAAACATACCTAAGGTTTTGAGCTTTGCTGTGTACTAAAGAGATTGAACATGAGTTGTAGCATTTTGTTCAGGTCTGTTGGGAGGTTTTTGTGGAAAAACCCAAAGACTGTTCAAGAAAGCTTTATAGTATAGGTTTAACTTGTAGTTCTCTTGTTGATGTGTATTATTTCTGTTTATTGCTGTTGGGAAGTTGTATGGGTGTGTTCAAAAGAGACTGTACCATCGGAAATGTGTTAAACTGTTACATTCCTTGTTTTATTTAAGTACAAAAGCCTTACAACCACAGAGATGCATTTGTGCCAGGGTACCAGCACTGATACCATAAGTCACATTTCATCACCTTTTTTGGGGTGGGTTTTGGGGGGAGTGTTGAGCAAATTTATGGCCCTAGAAAGGCTGGAAACTCTTGAACTCAGGCTCCTGCAGCACTAGTACCATTACCTGTTTAAAGACATATTTTAAATTGGAAATTGCACAGCTAGGTATGTTTTATCTAGTCTTATTCAGATGGGAGGATTCTTAGTGTTCACAGTTTGGATGCTAAAACCCAATTAAAATAAAAAATACACATTGGAGGCATAGCTACAAATAAATGAGGTGCTTACCAGCAACTCTTTAGTGTACACAAACAGTACTTCAGAAGTAGCTGCTTCTACTGGAATACAACAACTGAGCTTTCCAGTGTGATATGAAACACTGGCATGATAAATTTTTTTACAGATATGAAGAGAGGGATAAGAATTCTTAAATATTTCAAAATTACTATAGGAGTACAAAGACCGATTGCTTAAGTGAGGATTTACTGTTGTTTAAAGCAAAAACCAAAAATAACCAAAATTATGTGTAAGTATGTAACTCCATATATTAGGACCTCATTTTAATTTCTTTTCTGAATTTTCTTGTTCTTCCTGAAACTCTGTTGGTCTTAGGGAAGTTCTTATTTTTTTCCCTTTCCTCCCCTCCCATAGGATTAAGTCATCCCATTGTTCTTGGCACTTGTAATAGCCACAGTTTAATTTGTTTTTTTGTGTGTGTGTTTGGTTTGGTTTTTTTTTTCTGCAGGGTGCTGTGCCCAAAGGTAACGCCACAAAGGAGTTCATTGAGAGTTTACAGCTAAAGCCAGGACAGGTGGTTTACAAGTGCCCAAAGTGTTGTAGCATCAAACCTGACAGAGCACATCACTGCAGGTAAAGTCTTTTCTGAGTCCTGCTCTAATATCTAGACCTCAAAAGTTATCCAGTGTGCCTTGATCTAAACTTTTATTGGAGTCTGAGACTGGAGTGGTTAAATTGAGAGATTGGTACCCAAATTCAGTTGCCTGAAGTGCCACACCTTCAAGCTTCTCTGAAAAGAATTTTGGGCCCTTTCTGACAAGTTTTCATCTATAGCAGGGTAGGGCCACTTCTTGCACAGTGAGAAACACTTAAAATGTACTTGACTTGCTGACTTGACTCCAGACCTGTAATTGACATTCCATAAATTTTCATGTGGCTTAAAAAAAGACATTATATACTTGAATGTATAGAAATCCATTAAAGAAATCCGTTAAAGGGAATATAAGCCCAGTGTCCTCTCTGGTTTTGTTTTTATTTACAAACCCAAGAGAGCTTGCTTGTATTGTGCTTACTGCAGATTCCTCGAGGGGTCTCCTGGGGAGGTAAGTATGTGGTACTGCTGGACAAACTTGTTCTGCTGTTTGCATTTTTTGTATTTATTTTCAGACCTTTAGTTTACAAATATTTTTTTTTTTCTTTTTTTTTTTTGTGGGTTTTTTTTTCCTTTATTCTAATAAAAATCAGGAGCTGTGTATTCAGCAGGAGGAATGTGATCGTGGCCATCACTTATTAATGTTACTGTAAAATCCCCTCTGACACTTCTTCAATTATGAATGAAACTTTGCATCTAAAATGCTGTCTTGCTGATGACTCACAGTGTAGGTAAATGAAAAAGGCTTTTTGGCTAAACTCAAAATCTCATCTCCTTATTTCTGTGCTTAGGATAACTTCCAGACATTAAGATTTGAGAAACAGTTGCACTGAGCACTGATGCTGTTGAGAATCTTCCGTCAAACAGCTTCTTGTGGCAGAGGGGTATTTATTAGACACACCAAGCTTCTGCATATGCATCAGCAGGAGGTAGTGCTAGCTGTATGCCTGGGGGACCAGAGCACTTTTTAATTCATGTGCTATTTTGTGAGTCCTCCATGCCCAGCAAAGGACTCCTGCCAGCATTTGGAAGCTGGGTGGTTGAGCTGATCTGAGTACCCAGCAATCCCTCCTGTCTGTAGTTTTCAGTCTTAGTTTCCAAGTTTCTTTTTCCACCATCTAGTTTCACATCCTGCCTCTCATCCAACTGCCTTTGGTGTGTATGTATGGAATAAAACCTCTCCTCTCAGCCTTCACTGCCTCCTGCACAGAGATCACCTTTGGCTTGGCTGTTTCAGGTTGTCCCTCTGGGGAACTAGGACCCAAGAGCAAATAAAGAGGTTGCTGGGGTACCTTACCTGTTCCAGAGTCCAAGGGAAGGTGTGTATGTCTGTACAAGGGAAATTATACCACAGGGAGGCATCCTACTGCTTTGCACCACCTGTCCTGCCTTCCCACTCCCTTTTTTTAAAACAAAACAAAACACACACCCTAGTAGTTAATACTTGTCATATGAAGTGTGAAGCTATCTGGCAGATAAAGCATTTTTACTCTGCCAGTCGATTTTAGTGCCCATGTAGCTAAAAAATCATTTCAGGGTGCTTATTCTAGCAAAATGAGCAAAATTCAGGGTGCTTATTCTAGCAAAATTTTCCACTGCCCCTGGGGCTGGCAGGTGATGGGAGTACCTGAGCCTGCCTGAGGAGCAGCAGCTCTTTGCCTGGTACCATGCTGAGGGGCTGGGGTCTGTCTCTAAATCTTTGCATTTAGGATCAGGACTATAGTGACCACTTTGTTTTTGGGCATGGCCATGTATGTTCAAGGATTGCCCACTCCTACCTCATAGAGTGGGTGCAATGCTGTTGTCACAGAGAGGTTTTCTGTTATTTATTCATATGTGCTCATAAGAACGTGTTCATGTTTTTGTTTGGATTTCCTCACAAGCGTGTGGGTGTTAAAGTTTATTGTTTGTATTAAGGTCAAAATATTTTTTGCTATGAGGGGAAAAACAAAGTTAGCAGAGCCCTCAGTCCTTTCTGCTGCCAGAGTTGTTTTGGAATGGCTGTTTCCTTTTTGGTTCTATTGTTTGATTGTTTTGGGGGTTTGTGTTTTTTTCATATTTGATTTCTGTGCTTGTTTGTACAATGTGGTATCAGGAGACTGCCTTTCGTCTCCTATCATATGAGAAAGCAGCAGGGAATAAGAATTCCTTTATTATGTGAGTTGAAGCAGTTACTGGCTAATCAAGAGAATGATGTTCAAAGTAATACTGTTTTAATTATTTGACTTCTAGCCACAATGTGTATGCTGGCAAGGATTTGAATTTTGATTTTATTACTCTGGTTTTGTGAAAGGCTTTAACATCTAATTTTACCCTGAATGCACATTGTGGTACTGTCTTCCTGACTGACTGCCACAGCTGTTTTATTCCAGTATGTGGCTTAAACCTTGATGTCAAGAATAATTTCTCAAGCTCTATTTAATTTTCATTTTTTGCAAATTCCTGCTACTAGGTAATGTTAGCAAATGAATCTTGGTCTTTAATGACTGACTCTGAAAAATATCTTCATTCAGTATTGCTTTTTGTGTCTTTCTTGGTTTCAATTGTTTTCAATCTGTCGACATTTTCACAGACCAAACAGGGTAAAATTAAAGTCACAGATTTTTTTCATTTGCTCTGAATGTATTTTTCAGATCATGTTTTGGCAGAACCACTGACGTGAATATTGTGCTAACATGTCCTGCTTGGTATTGTCTTTTACAATGCTTATTTGGTATTGTGTGGTTCCCTTTGAACAGGCATAGTTAAGTGAGCAAACCTCAAATATAAATGTGGTGAGCAGTAAATTTATTTAGGTTAAAATTTCACCTCTGATTCTTTCCTTTAATTTCTGTGTCCCCAAGCCCCCGTGAAGTCTTGTATGCCTGCATGTAACCTGCTATAAATAAAGACTTCTATTCTTTCAGTGTTTGCAAGAGGTGTATTCGGAAAATGGACCATCACTGCCCGTGGGTCAATAACTGTGTAGGAGAGAATAACCAGAAGTACTTTGTACTGTTTACAGTAAGTATTTTGCAAGTGGTGTTTGAGGCTGTCCAGCAGGCAGCACTGAAATGCAATCTGTGAAGCAGCTCCAAAGTCTGGCTTTCTTGTGGTTTGGTTTGTTTGTTGGTTTTTTTTTTCTTGTTTCAGAAGAACTTTTTGGGGAACTGTTGCAGACTTTGTTTTGCTAATTAGGGAACAACAGGGCAAAGGGAGGGGAGGGAAAGGCATCTTGGGAATCACGGAATCATAGAATCGGCTGGGTTGGAAGGGACCTCGGAGATCATCAAGTCCAACCCTTGATCCAATACCATTGCAGTTACCAGACCATGGCACTGAGTGCCACATCCAGTCTCTTTTTAAATATCTCCAGGGACGGAGAAACTGTTTGCCAGGGTTTTGTGAGGTTTGTGTTGACTGTTGTCTTGACTGTTGTTCAGCGGGCTGTTCCGTAAAGTGAGTAGTTTTTTGTGGTTGAGCTCTTTGAGGCATGGGCAATCCTTTTACACCTTTTTGTGGCTGGAAAGATCCTAGACCATATGTAGGGTTCCTTAATGTTGTAGTTGTATGAGTAGCTGTGTGGGATGAAATAATAAGAACTGTTGCCACATCTTAAGCAAGGAGAGAGAAGTCTGCATCCCCTCTAGCACGAATTATCCACCTTTTATTTTCAAACAATTTATTTTTGTACTTGAAAACCAAGGCAGTGTTTGACTTTTTGTACTGTATCTGTGGCCTCATGAGTAAGAAAACAGGAGTGCAAACTTGAATGCTATGTATTTATGGAAGGGTTGAAATCCTTTTCATCAAAGTGAACTCAGATGTCCTCTGGGGGAGTATCATGAACATTACAAGGCTGAGTTTCAGTGATGCTCTATTCTATTAATAAATCTTTTGAGACATCTGTAGGCATGAGGAAGAATGTTTTTATAGTGCCAAGTGAAAAGGGGGAGATGTTAAGTTAAATGGAAAGGCTTTCTGTTCTGTAGTGTTGTTTGTTAGGGTGTGGATTACAGAACAAATGGATTTCCCTTTCTTTCCCTTGAGCAAGGATTTTTTCACCATAATGACTGAGCTAGGTATTTTAATCCTATCAGAAGGATTTCTGTTGCTGTTAAAACTTGATATCTGCTTTCAAGCATGCTGTAATAAGCACTTAATAGTTGAGAGAGAAAAAATAACAGATGCTGGGTTTGGTTTTCGTTATTCTTCTTGAGAACTGAGGAGGCAAAAGAATGGCAGTATGCTCAACTTGCAAGGAGAAATAAAATGCTTTCCTATCACCTTTTTCCCCTTTCCACAGGGGGTTCTGGTAACAAATTCTCTTTCACTTGTAATATCTGCTCACCTTTGTCAGAGTCTGTAGGTTCAGGACAGTCATCTTTTTAGCCCTGTTGTGGCATATTGCAGTGTTTTTGTATCATTACATATAGTTTAAAGACGACTTCTACAAAGTGTAAGACCTAATTTAAAACAAAAAGGATTAAGCATTAAAGCTTCAGAGAAACTCGCCATGGTAGTGTCTGCCTCAGGGAAAAACACATTAAAAAATGCCAGTTTTCTGAAACTCGTGCTGCAAAATAGATAAAGTGCTTTTTGAGGTTAAAACAAAGAAGCTGTTGTTTCTCTTGGAAACTACAGTGTTCTCAAGAGCGAGGATGTAATCTCTGACAACATGATACCTCTGCGTCAGAGAGCTGCTTTTCTCTGAAGGTTGCACTGTAGTCAGTGGAGATAAGGACAGTAAGATGTGTGGGAGGCTGGGTTGAGGTGCAGGAGGCTGGGCTTTGTGTCCAGCTGGTTCTGAATTCAAGTCTCCCTCCTGTGGACCCAGGGCTGTTGGTAAGACCAGAATGAGTCTGTGTAGTCTTGGCGTTTGCCAACTACAGGATGCCTGTTGAAAGGGGTGGGGGAGAGATTGGTGGGATTTGAGCTAATTTGTGATTTGGTTTAAGTCTTAAAACTTTGCCTTATTTCAAGTCTTTGCAGGATTTAGCAGTTTGTCTTTAAACTTACTTGATACCTATATACATCCTTTATTTTTCAGATGTATATAGCACTGATTTCACTGCATGCTCTAATCATGGTGGGATTTCACTTCTTGTATTGCTTTGAAGAAGACTGGACAAGTAAGTGCTGACAAAGTATCTCATTAAAATGTCAGATTAGCCTATGAATAGGACCTTATGTGGTTTCAGAAGAATGCCATCAAAGCATAAATAAATTTTATTTATTTATTTAATTATCAATTCTGGAACTTCATAGTTCTTTCTGACCTGCTGGGATCTCTGTCCTGAAAATTCCTGTTTCAATTTAAACCTGATACTGCCTAGGGAGAAGCTGAGATGCAATGACACCTAGATAGTATTTGTACGTGTTGACATGAGCACAGCCCTAGCTTCCTGAATGCCAACACAAGATAAGAAGAATGTGTATGCTCTTTTTAAAAGGGTACTGTGAATCATTCTTGCAAGACTGCCAAGAAAACATGCTAACTCAGATCCAAAAATCCACCCTCACGAGAACAAACAATTCCTTTCCACACAAGAAAGAAAAAAACTCTTAACAAACAAACTAAAAAGCCTATCCCTCACTCTGAAGCAGCCAGTGAGTAAATTTTGACAAAGCTAGCTGTGTTTTTAATGGATATAGGAAAATGGATTTTAATGGATATAGGAAATCCTCTGGGTAATGTACTGGGTTAAGCAGCAAGCTCTCTAAGAATGTGTGTGCGGAAGTATGTGCTGCTTGTGGATTTTTTTGGAAGAACTTTAGCTTTGTTTTTCTTGGAATTTCAGTTGTGTCGTTCGATATAATGACCTGTTTAAATCTGTAATACTGCAGGACTGAATTTGGCAAGGTACTTCTGCAGTTTGAAACTTGGTAAAACAGCTGCCCCTGTCACTGAGCATGTCTAGATGTGGCTACAGTGGCCAGGTCCCTAGGGGAAGGATACATCAAAAGAGAGAGCTCCGTTTGCCCACCCTCTCAGAGCCTGTATATAGGAGGGAAGCACTTTCCCACCTGGCCCAGGTTTAGGTGGCAGAACAGAGCAGTAATGAAAGATGGATCTCTTTTTGGAGGTTCCTTGGATTTGTGCTGATTGTGTTAGCCCCTGGTTATGGTATATCTGTTAAAACTTAGCTTCTCATGAGAAAAATACGGGTTTAGTGGTACTTGTTCTTGGATTTTAAAAAAATCTGGAGGTATTCTGACATTTACAACGCTATGATTTTGCCCTATAACATTTTCCTTTTATATTTACCATCACAGATTTTTCTGTAAGCTCTTGCCTAAATTTGCAATATAGAGTTTGAAGAATTTGGCTTAATCTGCACTTCTGTAGGTTATGACTTAGAGCATTTATGAACAGAAGCATACTCTGCTTTAATGTTGGTGCTACAGAAATATTTATCCCTGTGTCTTCACCATCAGCTTGAGATTTCTAATGGAACTTTATCACTGTGGAAATAAAGTTTGAGACAGAAGCTACAGATGAAATGGAGTACAGTCCTAGACACTGTGCTGGGGAAATACTTAAGTAGAAAAGAAAGTTGCATTCATGGAGTATTGCAGGGCTTTTTTGATTTTTTTTTTTTTTTTTTAATTTGCAGGAGTGATCATTTCAGTTTTGATTATGCTCAAGTATGTCAAAGCTTCCCGATTAAATCTTTTTCAAAATGGTGATCTTCTAATTTATTTTGACAGCTTGAGTATTGGAAACTCATGGCTTAGGAGATGTTTTGCAGCTGGTGCATTACGTGATTTCTCCCCTTCCAATGCTGTTGTTCTCTCTTCACAGAATGCAGTTCCTTCTCTCCACCAACCACAGTGATTCTCCTCATCCTTTTGTGTTTTGAGGCTCTCCTGTTTCTCATCTTCACCTCAGTTATGTTTGGGACCCAAGTACACTCCATCTGCACTGATGAAACGGTGGGTGTCTCGCACACTCTCTCCTTTACCCTATGGCTGCCACCCTTTGTATAAACACTGAAGAGCTACAGGGTTTTACTTGATTGCACAGGGAGTTCATGTGCGTGTCCTCTTGGAGGAAAGACCCAGTTTAATAAACTGAGCCAGCCCACTGCTGAGTTGTCCTCTCGGAAGGTTACTGTGAGAAGTAGCACACACCTGAGTATTAGCTGGGGTGCTGTGTTGGTGGTACCCCTGGTAAGGTTGATATTGGTAACTGGGAATGCCCTGTAAACGGTATTTGTGCCCATGGGTTTGAGAGCCTTTTCCTTTAATGAAGTGCTTTTAAATTGCTGGTGTTTGAAATTCAGCTGCATGTCCTCTGGTCTCACTATTTACAGCTTTATGTGCTGTAAAGGCAAGATGAGTACGTGAGGGACAGATAGACACACATTTCTTTTATTACAGAGAATTTTCAGTTTTAGCTGCTTGTTAAACAGTTAAAAAACTCTTGCCAGAAGGGAAAGGGGAATGGAGTTAGGTTCATGGGAACCTGCTGGGTACAGTCTACTGCAAAGCCACCATATCATCCCCGATTTAAAGATGTTATAGTACATGTTAGGTAGTAGTGTTGCAGCCCATCATATATTCCCTTCATTTGTAAAGATGGAGCTGGTAACTCCTGGCAAAGTTAGGAATACTGCCAGCCTTCACCAAGCATGCTCAAATACATGAATCTACTGGAGTGGTTGAAGAGAAGTGGTAGTCTTAAAAGAGTGAAAACTTCCTTCCCTGCCTGCTCTAGTTTTCATTCACCATCACTTGTTTGCCCATGGCCAGTTGAAGCTAGAATAGGTGGTTTTGCTGTCATTGTAAAGCTACAGCTGGCATTGTAGACTGTAAGAGCCCATCACTCCTGAGCTGTTGTGCTGTACTTTTAATGCTTGGCTTCTGTGAGGGGCTGATGTTCATGCTGGGGCTCTTCTGTGTTTAAAGGAGGGCTTTAGCTTTTCTTTAGCAGTTTGTCTTTAAACTCACTTCATACCTATGGGGAGATGTACAGGGTCAAACAGGACAAGAAGATCCTGCCGAGCTTGAGTATATCAGTAATTGGACTTTTCAGTCTTTGAAACTGATCAAGAATTTTTTAAATGCTGCGTCCTGCAGCTGGGCACCCAAATAAGTTCCCTGATTTTCCCTTCCCCTCAAATTCTGGGAACTCGTAGGTGTTTTAAGGAACAATGCTGCAACCTAAAATAACAAATGTGGTCTCCCCCTGCTGGGCTGTGAGGTTTTATTTTCTTTCTAAATATGTACCAGTAAGGATTTTGCTCTGTGGAACATCTCATTGCTGGTTTGCTAGCATTGAGCTCTCTGTGTCTGGCGGGCAAAGGAGTATTTCCAGGTGAAGTTCTTCACAGATGTTAGAGATTAGAGGCTGTGTTTCACCCTTTCTCACCTTCCTCTTCCAGCCACTGAGAGACCAAATTCCTCATCTTGTGTGTGCTGTCCCACCAGGATGGTTTCTTTCTGCCCAAAGGGGCCAGATTTCTAGTATTTTGCTGGTACCTCCAGAGGTGACATTTGCCAGGGATCAGCACAACTCTTGCATTTGACCCATGGTGTTTTCTGCAGAGCTTCCAGAATCAGTAATTTGAGACACACAGATGGATTACAGTGCATTAATCTGTAGCACAGGAGACATGTAGGTCAGGAGAAGCTTACCTTGTAAAAGATCTGAAGTTAAAGAACTGAGTGATCTGCTGCCTGCTGCTACCCATGGAAGAATAATGCTCTTCAGTGACTGTGCTTGTTCATTTTGCTTCTGTGGCAGCCAGGCATGGCTTTCCTAAAAGACCAAATTAATTTTGTGAGTTTTAGACACAATAGAGAGATTTTTTTTTTTTTTTCTTAATGATAAGTGAATGTTTCAGCTGTTTGCTCAATGGCTTATTTTTGTTCTGCCTCTAACCTGTACTAAACAATGTCAATGATTTCTCTCAAATTGGTATCTTATTTAACCCTTTTCCTTACTGGCAGCCCATGCATGTTTTAATCAGTGATTCTAATGAAATCATGAAGAGGCACCAGGTAGACTCAGCTATACTGAACCGTGGGCACTTCCTGAACTTGCTTGGTGAATCTGGGAGTGTTATAGAGATTATCTTTGGGTTTGTGGTTGGTTTGTTGGGTTTTTTTGTCTGCAAGCTTATATTGTTTTCCTCTAAAAATTTTCCATTTGGTTAGCACATAATGGTTTCAGCCATTAAAGAACATGATTTTTGTGGTTTTTGGTGTTTTTGATGTTGCTTGTTCTTTTTTTTAATTGACATCAGAGGCAATAGGCAAGTCTTAACAGATTTATGAAATAACTAGGCCTGAACAAAATGAAAATAATTTTATTTCCAAGGAATACTTTCTATCCTTTATGTATTTTTTTTTAGTATAAAACAATGAGAAGAAAAGGCAGGTATAGGTGGATTTTTATTTTCTTACTCCATCCTTTGGATAAGGGGTAAATGAGATTAGACCTTTCTCCAAATCCAGAACTTAAAAAATCTGAGTGTTTTGACTGAAAATGTGATATTTCTGTTTTCAGGGAATAGAACAGTTGAAAAAGGAAGAGAGAAGATGGGCTAAAAAAACAAAATGGATGAACATGAAAGCAGTATTTGGCCATCCGTTCTCTATAGCATGGCTTAGCCCATTCGCAACACCAGACCAAGGAAAAGCAGACCCGTACCAGTATGTGGTCTGAGGAATTCTTGACCAGCATTTCCACTAAAATAGAAACATATTACAGCACTACTGTTACAAATTTTCCATGAATGTTTAAAACAAAAAGCAAAAGAAACTTTTTTGTCTATTAAATGGCTGATAATTGCAGAGAAAAAAAAGCCCGGTATCCCACAAGTTTAGATAATTCTATGTCTCTGGCTGAAACTGCTTTTTTTTTTTTTTTTTTTTTTTTTTTTAATTTTAATTTTTTTAATCTTGTTAACTTTACTGGCCTTCGTTTCTCTCTGCTTTCTGTATGGCATAACTAATGTGAAGGGGCTCCTGTTTCTCTGTTGTGACCCACCTCTTCTGAGTAGATTCTCATGCTGTCTCCTGACTGATGAGTTCTGTGGAAGACATATGAGTGCCAACAGCCCTACACAGACACCTTGGGACTTCCTGAAGGAGCACATTGCTCCTTCCTAAGTGAACTTGAAGCAGACACTTCACTTACCAAAAGGTGCAAGACAAGAACGCAACACAGCAAGAGAGCCAGTTGACCTGGTGATTGTATACAGTTAAAGTACTTTAAAACAAATGTTGCCAACACCAGTTCCCGCCCCACCCTCCTTTTTCCTTCCAGCCACGGGACTGATTCCATCTTTCTGGCATTATTTTGTCTGTTCCCTCCCTTGTGTGCAGGAAATTGTTGCCCTCTTAGGGTGACTGTGGCAGATTTAGAAGACTCTTTGGTTTATTAAATGCCTTACACTTGCAGGAAAGAAAGCCGTCTGATTTTCATGTGTTTAGGATAGCAGAATCACAATGTTTGTGCATTGTCTGTCTTGGTAAATGATTTGTTAGAGCAATGCCTGCTCAACAGTGTTAAGGGGGAAAACTGAGGTGAATGCCCAGATTACCATAAAGATTAATATTGATGGGATGTGTAGGTGTACTGGGGTGATTGGTTCTGTATTCTTAGCATTGCCCTGGTTTAAAGCTTTGTAAATCTTTTCTCGTATGTATACATACATGTGTGTGTGTGTGGGTAAACACACACGTATATGTGTAAGTATTTTCAGTTGGGAAATGTTGATGGTAAGGAGCATGCATACTGTTATGAACTCTGTGGTGATGAAAGTGGGAGGGACAGAAAGCATTCCAAAAACAGGTAGACCTAAACCATTCATAACTGCAATTGACATCTTGTGTTCAGGCAGGAAATTTGTTATATTTTTGGATCACAACTCTAATGGGTTCATTGAGTGATTGCAAACAAAGGAAAAATACAAATCGATGTCCATGACTTCCAAGGAATCTTTTCTTTCCTTGGTTTAAAATAAAATGGTATTTTATTTTTTTTTTAAATGACCTGTGTAGACTGCTTTAAAGCCATGGGGGAAGGGAAGGTAAATCAGGGAAGAAGAAGCTTCATGGATGTCTAATTTTGGAAGTAATGTGAATGCTGCATCTTTTCAATCTGTCAATGCTTCCATATGGAAAACAAATGCAATAAAACTTTTCCAAAAACTTGCCTGCTGATCTTATTTTCTTTCTTCACTTTAAACAATGGGGAAAATCTTTAATGGTTTTCTGAAATTTCACTTCAGTAGGCAAGCAGGCAGAAGCATATAAAGGTTAACTGAGTGTTCAGCTTTAAAAAAAAAAATGTTCATGAATATACTGATCTGTTAATCAGTGGTCTTATTACAGTCAGAGGAGGTAGTCAGTAACTGCTCGTCTGTGTAAAGGGGCTGTTTTTGCAATCCTCCTCCTTCAGGGTGTGTTGTGAGCCCTGCTGCAGGACTGTACGGAGGGAGCCATGCTAAGGAAATGTGGCTTTTGCATACCCATTTCCTTAATAAAGAAGAGTTCAAGGAAAGTTTAGGTTTGTTTTTGTATTGCTGATACTGCTGATAGTGGAAAGCTATTGTAAATAAATATGTAGCTCTGATTTTATCATGTAATGGTGTTTTTCAGAGAATGCTCCCAGCCTAATAGTTAAGGGCGTGATCTTTAGCTAGGATCGGTTCAGGCAGTGAGATGTGCAGTGGGTAACACAGACTGGTACAGCCCTAAAGCTACCTTGATTCAAAATCAAAGGTACTGGAAGAAGGGGGTCTAGTCACCTAGGCAAATAACAAATGAAGGCATCTCTTTGTAAAGTTCATTGCTTTAAAAATTGCTTTGGTTACACATGCCACTGGTGCACATTCCAGTTTTGTTTTATTTGCCCTTCTTCACAATGTGTTTTGGAGCAAGGTTGTTTACGTTGTTCTGGCAGTTTGACCAGTGTGAAGAAATGTGTAATTACTCAGTTTTTCATGTTTCAGACAAATGCACATTGTTAAACATCACTATATAGTATGGATGGTTTTCATCAGACTGTTTTTGTTTTAAGTGAAGCATCATCACAGCTTGCTGAAATGTCCTTTAGGTACTCTGTGTGTGTCAGTAACCAAGGGTCCTCAGATTTACATGCACTGTGCAACTTGGTGGTGCAATTTCAATTATTCTACCAGTGAGTCATTGTTAGTATGAGAAAGGCAGACTTACTGATTGCTCATGCTAAGTATGTTCTTGAGCAGGACTATATGATTTCAGGTGCTAGTTCTGTTCTGAAAACAGCTCTTCTTCCTTCCTGTCTTCCTTGTAATGGAGAAATTGTTAACAATACTTTCCTCTTCTGTTTGCTTTTTCTGCTTGGATTTAAAAAACATGTTAAAAAGAAGTTAATGCACTTCTTCCAACCCCCAAGAGCTGTCCTGCAGATCTCTTCTGGGTCAGGCCACGCAGCGCAGCATCCTCCCCTGGCACTGCGCACGAGCAGATACTGAGGGCAATAGTGGGAGAAACGGGGTATATCCTACAGCATCACAGTGGTAACACCCCCACCTTGTCTTACTGTCCCCTCCTGCTGAAAAGGGAGTGACAAGTGTTTTGTATTTCTCTGTGTATGTATTCTCATTCAGTATTTGTTCAAAGTAACATAATTTGGAATGTGAAAGACGATGCTTACCAAGGGCTTTGGGGTTTTTCTGGTGTGGTTTTTTTTTTGTTTGTTTGTTTCAAGTGAAGTAGCTGCATGATAGGGAAGAGAAACAGCTGTTGGTTTAATCTGAAACACATAATGAAATACAAATTTCTGACATTTCAAATAATACTGAGACTCGGGGTAAAATAAAAAAATAAAGTTTCATTAAACAGTAATGAAACATCTTCAACAGTTGTGCATTCCTTCCTTCCCCCGTAATTTTTTTCTCGGTGCAAAACTTCATGCCTGACTGACTGTAGGGCAGGCAGCCAAAAGGAGTCTTGGATACAATTTTTAAAACTTCTGCTCATTTTCAATATGTACCCTGACATCGGGCTGGGAGAAAAAATGTCCCTACCTGCACTGATTAACTGCCCCCTAATCTGGAGGCAGGACAACCTCAGCCTGACCTTGCTAACTGCCTTGGTTAGCAGATACGCTTTAGAGCAGGGGAACAGTGTTTTTTGGGGGAGGGAGGAGAGGGGCTACTGCCCAGAAGTGTTCAAGTTCCTTATTTCCAATTTAGATGGCAGCATGGATTGAACTGGATTATGCACTTGGCTGAGGGCAAGGTTAAATCTTGTTCTGCCAGGAAATGGTTTCGACACTTGGTGTGTCTGTTTCTCCTCCTTGCCCCATGCTGCTTGATTTTCTTCTGCCTAGATGCTCGTGCAATAAATGATGCAGCCACAGTAATGGTTTTTTGCTAATGCATGAGAAACCTCTGCAGTTTGTTAAGGAGCAGCTGAGAACCAAAGCCCTCTGCTTTAAACTGCAAAAGCATCTGCCTCCTGGTTGCATGGCAGCAGGGTGCTGGGTCTGGAATATCCCAGAGGAAAAGCACGTGGTAGGGCTTAAATCCTGTGCCAAAGCTCTCCTCTGCTATGAACAAGCACTGACCCTCTCCTGGCTTGCCTGGCAAGGAGGTGAGGATGGGCACTGGCCATGGCAGCACCCAGTTCCTTGATCAAAGGTTGCAAGGGATTTTCCCAGGAATAGTTGAAACTGCATATTTTGAAGCTTGGGAGCAGGGTGAAGGAACACGTGCCTGTGCCTAGAATTGTAAGATGCACATTTGTGCTTCAGGGCTTGGATATTTCCCAGAATTGCAACCCTGGGGACTTAAGTTTTGGTATTGCATCATGTCTTTCTGCACGTTTTCTGCTGAGTTTCTCCTAAGTCAGCAGGAGAAATGTGGCAAAAACGAAGCTCACAAAAGCTTCACACGTAATTCTTCCATTTATGGTGTGTTTTCTCCCAGGCCTGCTCATCCTGACTCAGTGTTGTTGGAAAACTTAAGCTGCTGCTATATTAAAATGTCCTGTTATTTATAAGGCTTACTGTGAGTGCAGCTGTGGTGCTGCTGAGCTGTTGTGTCTATTCGTTTCTCCCTTTGGAATGTTTTGTGCGTCTAAAGGGAAAATCTGCAGAATTAGATCACTTGAATATCACCATGAGCATATCATACACAGCTGTTGATCTGACTTCTCTCCTAAGTGATACAGAAGATGCTCATTAAAAAATTGCCCTTTATTTCACATAGCAGTAGCCTTAAAAAACCCGAGATCCTTAGTTCTTTATTTCTACATGGAGTAGACTAACAGCAAAATATCGTGCTGCACAAAATTGAACAAATTGTTATTCAGATGCTATCAAAATATTTGCTTTACTAAAAGTGATGTTCTCAGAGGGAGGGTGCATGAGAATAGTGACTGAACAAGGCTCTGGTCCTTCTCTGAGATCTGCTCTTCTGCCCATGCATGTTTCCTCACGTCCCAGCAAGTGTCCAGCTCACACTGTGATTTAACTTCGGCAATTTGTTAAATGGAAATTGTGTTCCTAAATATTTGCTTGTGATTGGCACAGTGTAAGCTGCCTGTTACATCAGGTGCTAGTAACAAGCCTAGCTATAGCTGTGGTGAATTCCTGATCACTGCAAAAAGTGGTAGTATTGTGCTTCAGGCTGAACTATTGTAAAAATACTCAAATAAGGTGAAATTTTTATCTGTATTTGCATTTTGTTACACCTTGGAGGAATTAAAAAAGCATCAGGGGAAGAGATCCGAGTTTCCAGGAGGGATGGCTTTTTAGGAGCCGTCACTTTACCTTAGAAATCAGTAAGAACTCATGCTGAAGTAAGTCACTGAGATTCAGATTGTCCATGAATTTGGTCTTGTTTTAGTGTTTTGTTGTGAGACTCTCGGTACCACAGGATGTCTGTCTGTTTTGTTAACAAAAACCTGACCAACCTGACTGGCTGTAGATGGGCAGTATTGCACATGCTACAGTGGTTATACCTGCTGCTATGAACGTGAGACGACCCAAACCTCTTCTCTTCTTGCAGGGTATTGAGCGTCTTAAAAATCAGAAGCCAACCTGGGAGAAGATCAGCGGCTGGGAAGGAATGAAGCTGGCATTTGGTGGTGCTTTCTCCTTGAATTGGTTCAATCCCTTGTCAAACCTGAACTGTGAGAACCCAGCGCTGGCCGAAACGGCAGCAGCAGCTCCTGCATCTGCAATAATGACCCAAGAAGAAATCGAGCAGTTTCTCACTCGAGATGTTGCTGTTGAAGTATTAAATGAATAAGCAAAGCATCCTCTAAGATACCAAGAGCAGCTTTCAGGTGTTGGTTTATTTTTTTAATAACTACTCGTGCTGGAGATTTACGGGGTTGTTTTTTAACGTACTGCTTGGTGCATTAAAAAATTCAGGAGTATTTGGAAGCCAGGTACAGCACTAGCAGAAGCAATAGCAAATCTCCAGAGAAAGCTTTATAAGTGATGAGATTCATAAGCTCCTTTTTGGGACCTGTGGCAGCTGCTTTATTGAGCTTTTATTACTCGGCCTATAAGGAGAGTTTACTAATGTCAGATAGATTGGTCCCAGCTCTCTGAAATGTGCAGTCCTAAGGAGTCTGATTAATCTTCTGTTGTTACAGCATTTTGGAGGGCTAAATAATAAGCTCTGTGCAATGGCCAGATTAGCCCAGCTTTACAGGTTTTCTTGGAAAAATGCATCCTTTTTAGCTCATCCCATGGATGCTGCCTCTGGACTATGAAAACTGCTGGTGCACATGTCTTGGCAGAGGTGGCATACTGGGCTGCAGACACAGCAGGTGGGTGAGCTCACCCTGCGTGTAATTCCTTTGACCTCTGAAATATCTCCAGGGGTATATTTTAACCCTCTGTGCTGGTGGGACTGCCCAAGGTCGGTGAGGTTTGGCTGAGCAGTGTCAGGGCCCAAGAGGGCTGGTGCTGGTGCCGCCTGGCCTGTGGGAGTGTTTGCCTGCACCCAGCACAGCCGAGAGTGGGCAAGTATTGGCCAGGTTGCTGAGCCACTGGTGGTGGGAATCTTTCACCCCGGGGCTGTGGTTTATTAGCACATGTGGGGTGGGAGCTGCCTGGCCAAACTCTGCAGCCCAGAAGGCTGGTCTAGGCCAGGCAGGTATTTTTTGCAGTCAAAGAAAAGAGGGAGGTATGAGCGCTCTGCTGATGGAGGTACTGGCTCCTTCCATTGGATTTGTCTGATTTAGGTGTCTCTTTCATTCTTTTTAAAATCTTTCCTCTGTAGTCAGAGTTGTGAATGAATATTGCTTCTTAATCTCACTGGGGTTTAATGTTGTCCTATTAATACTTCCCATTATGCAGGGATTCCTTACACTAATTTTGCAAGCAGCTCCTGGTGAACATCAGTGAGCCTGTGGAAGGTTCATGGCTCAAGGCAGGCATCTCTGCAGGTGGCAGTAGTTGCAGCAAAGTCATGCAGAGGTGCCAGCAGCCACTGCATTCCAGCACACTACAAGCCCTTGGCATGCTCCAGATGCCCTTTAGTGTAGTTTCACTTTACACTTTTTTTTTAAACATTATTACTTTCTTCTAGACATCTCCCTTAGCTAAACTGCAAGTAAATTTTGCAGGATATTAGAGATGTGCTCCTGGTTTTTCTCTGCAGGACATGTTTGACTTCATCTCTCCCCTCCCCTCTAAACATGGACCAAAGATAATTGTTTCCTCTCAAAAATAAGAGAAAGGAGTTTGGGGGGATGAAAGCGTGAGATTGTGAATGACCTAGATTAAGTTTTTTATTATTTATATTAGCAATACCAAATGGAACTTGTGCAAAATTTTAAATTTCTTTTTCCTCCCCCCAAAAAAAGGATCTTTGTATTAATAGTGTGACATCCAGGGCTACTGTGGAGCAATGAGGTTCTCTCCTGGCCTTGTTCTCTCTGCTAGAGCAGTCCCTGTCTCTGGCAAAGGGTCTGAGAACAAATCAAGTGCCATGACTGATAGGAGCACAGCCTGGCTAAAACCCAGCCAGTATTCCCAAGTGGTTGTCCCATCCCTTATACCCTCTGGATGTCTTGTCTTTTTCAGTGGAAAATAAATGACTGGGACCTGTGTATTTATAAAAATCTTTTTGGTAAAGGGAAGCACCCTGCATTTGGGGGTAATCAGTGTGTCCTCTCGTGTCATTTAGGCATAAGGTCTTGAATGTCATTGCTCTGTGCAGCAGTGTGAAGAGTTCTATAAGAGATTTCCAATAAGGATGTTGAAGGAGGAAAATAAGGCCCATTTTAGCTCATGTTTTCCAATTTTGGCTTGCTGCTTGGCCTCTGCATCCACTTAATGTCCCTGCCTCCAGTGCCATGTCTGCAGGGTGGGAATGGTGCTGTGGGTTCCTGAGGGGAGAATCTAGTTGGTGTTTGAAAATCACCTTGAGGCAAGCGTAGGGCAATGTCAATTTGGGCAAGACCCCCTCACCCTGTGTTTCATGATGCAGCTCAGGACACGAACCCCACTTATGTGGTTTTGGGTAGGCAGCATATTTCTTCTTCCAATTCTTGAACCTGGTTCACCTCAATATGAGGGGAGGTGTCTGTCACTTTGGTTTCCCACTACCCGTGTTGTCCCTGAGGCGCTGGCATTTTTAGGCCATTTTGTTAATAGCTGAAATGGAAAAGCAATGTGAAGAGTGGGGTGAGAGCCAGAACAGCCTCCTTCCCTCCTCCCACAGTGAAATTCTGGTCATACTCTGACACATCCCTGTGTCCTGTGCAGAGCTGTGGACAGACAGCCCAGCCCTGGATCTTATGCCACCAAGAACTGATGGTGTGACTCCTTGCATCCAGCAATCTGGTTTTATTAGTGTCTTTTGGCTGTCAATCTCCCTTATCCCCCTCTTCTTCCTCCCATGCAAAGTTCCAGTACCCCTTGGTGTAGATGCTGTCTCAGTGTAGTGTGGCAACTGTCAGAAATTGCAAAAGTACACAAGTTGGAAAAAACCTGTTTTATCTACAGCTCTGGCATAAACCTACATTCTACCTGGTAGCTTGAGACCAAATGTGATTTTCATGAAATTTAAACCAAACCTACCATTTTCCTTCCCTCCATGTGCTCATTGCCCCTTTTTAAATTGTGCCTTCATCTTTAGGCTGTGCTGCTGTGGTCCTGGCTGGCTCTCCAGGCCATGGGGCTGTGCTCCTCAAGGGCACTCCGTGTACTGCAGGCTGCTGGAGATCCCATGGCTGCTCCAGCTGGAGGTGTTAAAACATGACAGACAAGGTCGTGGCAGACTTGAAAAGTGTTCTTGTATTTCTTATTTGGTGTCTTCTACAGCAGGTTTTCTATGCAAGTGAAGAATTTACATCTCTTGAAAAAAAAATATTATATTTTGCTGTTTGTAACTCCTTTTTATGCCTCGGGTTGCTATTGTACTTATTAAAGAACTAATATTTCATCTGCCAAAGACTCTCTGTTCCTCCCTTCCCAGCTATTGCTGTGTGTAGCCTCTGTGCCCCTTCTGCCTGAGAAGAGGGGTTTCTGTTCCCAGCTCTGACACCACTGCAGGTGGCCTTGTTGGGAACCAGTGGGGCACTGGGACATAGAGGGCAAGGGGGTGGCAGGGGCTGTGGGAGTCTGACTGCCTTTTGTGGCCCAGACACCACCTAGGAGCTCTTCCACTGTTCCCTAAATGTTTGAAATGTGAAGGAGTGGCCAAATTATTTTTTTTTTACCCCTTTTCTCCTCCACCCTTTTTATGGACTTTTTATTGCCATTTCTTTTTTTCCACTCCACAACCCTCATGCTTGAGCATTTGCCTTTAAACTCAGCAAATAAATAAACCCTTATATTCGAGCCTTGTGGAAATGCTGGGAAGCCAGACTGCTACTGGCCTTGCTGTGGCAATGCTGTGGAGCAGAATTGTCCCTTGCCACTGGTGGGCTTGTGAGGGGCTGGGATGTGCAGCTCAACAGTGAGCCTGGGTCGGCTCCAGCCATACACAGCTGTTGTCTGCTTTGGTGTGAGGATGACTGGAAGAACTTCAAATGTGCATCACCATCAAGGTCTAACACATAATACAGCAGCATTCAGGGTGGATGGGGAAGGAAAGAGGTTATACATATTTCCATATATATATTTCCAAGTAATGGTGGCTGGAGATGGTACTACTTCCAAAAATGCCCCAAAACCTCCAAAAGAAATTGGGTGGGAGGAATGAATGATATATGGAAAATTCTGTTTGGGAAGACTATGCCACGTGTGCTTTTTTTTTTTTTTTTTTTTTTTGTCTAAAGACAGAAAAAAAAGTGTATGCCAGTACATTCTCCAACTGGCTAGCTGGGAGGGTAAGGGAATTGTCCAGGAGGGATTTGCTTAAAATGTTTCTTGAGCTGCACAGTAGCCTGTGGTGTGATGAGGTGTCTAAGTGTCATCTCATACAGGACCACAGCCCAGGCAGCCAAGCATCTGCAAAACACCTCTGGGCTCATACCTACCCCATGCCAAAGCCAGCACCATGAGGTCCAACCCCCAGCCTCAGGTGGCAATGTCCCCCCAGTGGGGTCCCCAACCCAGCAATACCATACAACCCAGCAATGCAGTTGATTTTAGCAACCTTTATTGAATCACAGTTAACTACAATCAATGCACCCTTTAAGACAGCTTAATTCCTTTAACTTAGTGGAGTTTTTGATCTTTGCTTTGAGAGTATCATCCAGCAATCAAGTGCCTGAGACATGCAGCAGTACCATATATTTAGTGAGGGCTCCATTTACACCCTGTTGAGGCCCTGATCCTATGGAGTGATGGTGATGGTCTTCTCTGCAGTGATTCCTTTGATCTGGAGTGAGGTTAGCTTGGCTACTATTTTCTTCTCTCCTAGTCTTGTTGGAGTGCATATTACTTGAGACTTAATGATCCTACCAGGCTCTATATCCCTAAGGAGAAAGAAAAAACAAATAGCCCCAGCGTGAGTTATGGTTCTTATTAGCAGCTTTCAAATCAGTTTGCTTAAAGAAATAGCTGCTGCGTGTGTTTAGGGTGGGTGTTGCCCTTCTCCTGTGACCAGTATGCAGCAAGCAGGGCTTGGCATGGTACTAGTAGTGTTGGCAACCCGTAGTGTTGGTGACCTCCAGAATTTGCTTTACAAATGAAACACTGAATTTTTCTCTGAAGGAAGCAGTTGCATTCACAATGTCCAGGCAGCAGCTGGCATCCCATCAGGAGTGTGGGGAAAGCCCCTGTTGTACCTCAATGCCCTGAGCATGCCAACCTCTGCATGGGTCTTCCTGCTGCATGGACAGCACTCAAATGTGGCAGGGTTTTGAACATTGCTTGCAAAGGCTCCTGTTACTCCAAATCCACTAACCACTTCTTCTAGGGAAATTTAAAATAAACAAACAGAAAAGAAACAGAGCAGATGTCTATTTCATATTGAGCTCATCTCCTTACCCCTCATCAAATGTTGACATCTTAAATAAGCCCAAGCCTTCCACCATCAGCTTGCAGTTGACCAGGGGCACGTTCATCCTGTTCTTGAAGATGAAGGCACAGGTAAACTCCTGGTTCAGTCTGGCTGTTTCTGGCATCTGGCAGAGGAGTGAGAAGAGAAATCCAGATCAGAGAGGAAATACAGATGCTGGAACTGCTGCCAGTTCGCTTCTTACCACCAATGTGTTGGGGAACAACCCCCTCATAGGCTTTCCACCCTCACATGGCACTGTGTGCTCTATCCCACTGGCTGTTTTCCCAACTTTTCTCTGTTTTCTCAACACATTTTTTCTTCAAAAAGCAGAGCTGTAGGACATGAACCCCCATACAAACTGTCCTCCTCCATCCTTCCAGTAACTGAAGGGGGCCTACAAGAAAGCTTTTTGCAAGAATGTGTAATGACAGGACAGTGGCTTTAAACTGGAAGAGGGAAGATTTAGTTTACTTATTAGGAAGAAATTCTTTAGTGTGAGGATGGTGAGATACTGGCACAGGTTGCCCAGGAGGGTTGTGGATGTGTTCAACACATCCCTGGAAGTGTTCAATACATCCCTGGAAGTGTTCAAAGCCAGGTTGGATGGGGCTTTGAGCAACCTGATCTAGTGGGAGGTGCCCCTGCTCATGCAGGGGGGCTGGAACTGGATGATCTTCCAGGTGTCTTGAAACCCAAACCATTCTATGAGCCCCTTCCCTCCAGCAGCCCCTGCCTGTCTTTTTAGATGGGGCAATAAAGTCTTAATTTCATGATTGCTTTCGACCTTCAGCTGTTTGGGAGATTTGCCCTGGAATGCTACCACCACCATGGGGTTCCAGTGAGCAAGGCTTTGCCCCTTGTCCCTGAGAAGCCAGGATGGCAGCTGCCTCACCTGGATGACGATGGGGGGGTAGTCAAAGCGCATCGTCGTCTCCTTGGTGAGTTTATCATCTGTCCCCTCAACCTCAGCAATGGCAGTCACGTGGATGAGCACTTCATCTTCCACCATGCCCAGTGTATTCATGTACATGTCAGCTGGAATTTTCAGAGGGATCTGTATCTCTGTGGGAGAGAAAACACAACTCTGTGCTTCATTACATACCCACGGATGGGATGGCAGATTTGGGTCTTCTGTCTGGTGCCTCAGGGTGCAGGATGAGGAATATCTGATGTGACCATACTGCTTTGGGCCAGACCTGGGGGCCCTGGAGGGGGAAGCCCCAGTTCAGTCACTGGTACCTGACACACAGCCTGCAAGAAGGGCAGCTGAGCCCACACCATCTCCCTGCCATGCCAAGTGCCAGCTCGGGCTCACATCCAGCATCTCAGTAGCCCTTGTCCCTGTCTGCCCCAGCACTCAGGAGGAGGCAGAGGAGTGTGAGGTTGGGTACATTCAAGCCCCATGTCCTTTGGGGCTTCTCTGAGGCACTACATGCTATAAAATTAGCTGCTTTCCTTTCACTTCAGATTTTATCTTTAATTGGTTGGACAAACTTCCAGTGGCTTGGAAAAGTCCTAGAGTCAGCAAGGCTGGAGCTGGAATGTTGCTTTAGCCTCAAGGCTTCCTGGCTTCTGGGAATAAAAAAAGAAATAATGCCTGCTCTCATTTCTAAATGTATGTAGCTACCCCTGTGTCCTACCCTGCTGCATTTTGACAGCCACAGTATGAGTGAAAACACTCAGCCATCACTAGCAGCAAAGATTTTTTTTTTTTGTGAGAGTGACTCACACTTGGAATGAACAAGAGTTGTTAATTATTCATCACTCGTTAGTCTCTTGTTTAGCAAATTTCAGTCACATTGCCAGGATCAGAACTGCGACCCAGTTTGCTCAAAGATGTGAAGTGATCAACAAACAGCGCCTGGGAATAGCCAGGCAGGCAATCGTGAGGCTGAAATTTGTTTGGGTGAAGAACTAAGAAAATAACACTCTCCAGCATCACTACCAGCTGGTCAACATTAGAGTGGCAAGCACAAGAGCAAAAAAAGGCTGAAATTTCCAGTCATCTCAACCCTGTGAGGGATCTGACCCATATGGACACACCCAAAGACTATGGTGGCATCTTTAATGCTTGAGGCTGGGAGGAAGATGCTCCAGCACTGTGTGTGCTTCCAGCTCACCCAGTGAAGACATCTGTCTGCCCACACTGAGGTATTGCTAAAAATCTCATTGGCAGCAGCAGGGCCAGGTTCTTCACGTTTTGGTCCTTGCTGTGGTGGGATCCCAGTCTACAGCTAAGACTCCCTAATGCAGTAACAAGAGAGGAAGTAGCAGGCAGGCAATTTCTGCACCACACAGAGCCATGTGGTAGCCTAAAGTGGAGCTATCACAAACCAGCTCAAGTGAGGCACCCAGACTGCCACGGAGAATAGCACATAGAAGACAGCAAGCTTTCTGTGCCTACCAGAATTGCCTTCAAGGATGACAGTCTCCTTGACATAGCCAAGGTTGGCCTCAACTTTCCCAGTATAGGATTGCAGCTGGCAGGAGCCAGTAAGATTGATGGTCCAGCTTCCAGGAGCAGAGGTCTTCACTGTGATGGCCAGTTCAAGGGGACTGCCAGGATACAAAGCTTCTGTATTGGATATCTCAAGCTGGAGCCCAGTCTTGGAGACTGTCTCACGAAGGACCTCAGGCCTGGAGGTCATTTCACTGGCAGCCGCTGAAGCAAAACGTCCACGAGGTGCCATTCCTGAAGGGCGTAGGAAGGAGCAAGCTTTCTCCATGGCCTTCCTTTCATCTTCAGAGCCTGGGTGAAGAAAAAAGGTGGGTGATGGCTGTATCTCAGCCTCCTCATCCAGAGCCACCTTCCCTTTATTTATGCCTCTGCTGCTGTGGAGAGGAGATGTGCAGGTGCTGATTGCCTCCAGCCTCAGCTCAGGAGACCCTCTTGGTTCATGCTGCTACTGGATCTAACAGTAGCATTTTGGACAGGAAGAATTTCCTGAATGAGACAGTTTTAGAGGATGGATGCTCTTAAATTTTTGAGCCTAAGATTTTCCTGATCCTCACTGGAAAGGGTTTAACAGTCTAGTTGCAACATGGCTGGACCTGAGGCAGGGAAAACTATGGGAAGGTAATGTGGGTTTTTTAGTTTCCTATATGGTCTGGAGAATGGAAAAACAAAAAGAAGGATGAAGAAATGAAACAATGGTGAGTCAGACCACTAGGCTGGTCACTCAGCTCATTTCTTTCGATGCCCACAAACTTGCTCTCACTGTCCCTAAAGAGCAGCCTACAGGTGTCACTGCAGGCATCAAGATGCTCAGTAGCAGCCCTGCCTCTCCCAGGTCCCCAGGCCTTACACAAGGTTTGTCACTGCAGCTAGACCTGAGGTTTTCTCCTGGAGAAATCATGCATTGGGGGGTATCCTACTCTGCCAGGGGTCTCCTCTTTGGGACTACTTTAGAGAATGGGAGCAGTCACCTTCAGGGTACTTGTACTCGTAGGTGATGTCTTCTCGCTTGTTCTGCCCCACGGCTTTTGTGCTTATGTTCTCACCGACACCTCGGGTCTCTGTGCTAATCCTGTAGTACTTATCCTTGCCGTTCACCTTCCTGAGGATCCAGTAGACTTTGTCAGCATTCACTTCTGCATATACAAACTTGCTGTCGAAGGGCAAATACACATCCCCATCTCGGACAGCCTTCAGTGGGCATGGACCGCACTGGAATCTACCTAGAAAACACATTCAACACCATTTGCTTTCAAAATACAAGCAGGAACTCCAATTTTTGTTCCACCCTCAGGCCTACCCAAGTAGGAACCTGTGATTATTGTAGTTGACTATTAGTAGTAAATATTCCTCCCACTCAGTGATGAACTCCAGCAGCCCACATTTGTCCTGTATTCATTTGAGCTTTTTTTTGTAAATTACCAAGGTCTGGTAAGAGCTTTTCTGTGCTAAATGACTTAGAGGTTTGAGAGTTATGGCAGTAATGGAGTCATGCAGCCACCTGTGTTTGATCTCCTGGCAATGCACCACGTAATGCATAGCCTTCAGGATTAATGTTTTATTTTCCACCTCCAAATTCCGTGCATCTGTGCAAGGAGGGTAGCTGCTGATTTTGACAATCAGTTCTCTCACTTACCCATGAATGGACTCATGACTTTCTTGAGTTCATTCTACAGAAAGCATCTTCACTGGGGAGAGCTGTGACACCTTTTACTACAGATTGCTTTGAGTCCTCAGCTTCACCAAAGCAGTGGATGGTGGAAAGAGAAATTAGCTCTGATTTCCACCTGTGTGCTCTACCTTCTGAAATTACATTCCCATCCCTACACACTATAAGGTTGGTTCTCTGCCTGCAGAGAAATGCCATTCTCCCTGTCCAGAGTGAGAACTCCAGCTGTAGGATGTCACTGCCCAAGTGCATGAAGATATGGATGGCAAGTAAATGGTTTGCTGACTGGGCACCATGGTTTTCCTATGAAATGTCCCTTCCTCCCTTGGGAGTTTCAGAAGAGCCCTTCTAGGCAAATCCTACCTTGACTTTGCTCCTGAGGGGTTGCATCAATTGCCTGCCAGCCATCAAACCCTGCTGGCAGGTCTGTCCGCTTCATCCAGACATCATTCCACACATGGAAGTTCCTGCATGCATTTGGGTTGGAAAGAAAAAAAGTGAGCTGTTACATCCAGAAGAGTCAACATTTCTTCTCTAAACCCATAAGTAAGGCCAGGTTTAATGGGTATTTGTGTGAACCCCCCTGAAACCCCCTGCTTTTTTTCTCTCATGGGCAGCAAACCCAAAGCAGTAGAGAAATTCTCAAAGGAAAGTCTGCTGAAGATGGGGAACGTGGCACTGTGGGGTGATATGGGGAGGGTAGGAAGCATTAGCCCCCTTTGGCAGTACCAGATGGAGTCAAGGGACATCCCATTCATCTTTTCTCCACGTTCATTCAGGTAAACATCAATTCTCAGGTTTTCATCTGTATCATGCGCTGAGTTGAAGTTGCTCACACAGCGGGATGGGATCCCCAAGCAGCGCATCACTGTGGCAGAGACAGACAAAACCAAGGGTCACAAAATCACTGAGACTGTTGGATGCCTCTGGGCGTTGTCTCCTCCCATGCCTCTGCTGACCCAGGGTCCTCTAGGGCAGGTGCTTAAGACCACGTCCAGACAGTTTTTTAATATCTCCAAGGACAAAGACTCCTCATCCTCCCTGAGTCTGTGTCAATGCTTGGTCACCCTCACAGTAAAAAAAACCTTTTTTCCCATGTTCAGACAGAACCTCCCATGTTTCAGGTTGTACCCACCACCTCTAGCTCTGCCACTGGGCACCAATGAGAGGACCCTGTCTCTGTTTGCCCTAATCTCCCCCTGTGATGTATTTATACATATGGAACCCCTCAGCCTTCTCTTCTCCAGGCTGAGCAGTCTCAGCTCCCTCAGGCTCATCTTCCATGAGGAACTGCTACCTTTGATGCCCAGAGGCACAGTAATTTGGCTTACTAGCACAGTAATAAGGACATTAGGAACAGGAGACAAGTTCACTCTTTACCTGTAGTGAGGACTCCTGCAAAGACCCAACATTGACCATACGGGACTGGCTTCTTTGTTTTGTAATACTTCTGCAAAATTGCAACACTCCCAATCCAATCCAAAGGGGAGGTCCCATTGCTGTAATTCCCAGACCAATTCCCCAGCAGGACACCATTGTCATCATTGGCATTAACCTGTGGCCACACAAACATGCAAAATACGGGTGTAAGGCTGACTGAGGCTTAAACCCTGAACTCTCTGCACACCCTGTGATTGCCCAGGTGCTTCACAGCCCTGTGGCACCCAGTGAAGCTGATGGTGCCAACTGGTTAGAAACCCTGGGTGGAAACCTCCACCTGGATATATAAAGGGAAGCAGCACCACTGCTTGGGGCAGCTGTAACACATTGCACCCTAAACCCCAGAGCTCCTAGAAGGGTCCCAAATCAGACAGCAGTAGTCCCCTGAAATACCACCCATGTGCTGGCTCTGCCAATGCACCTTCTGGGGAAGGAGAACCACCAGGGCACCCACAAGCTTTGCAGATGTGAAGATGCTGTATTTTGCTTGCCTGTCCCCTCCATACAAAATCCCTCTGGCTCTTTCCTTGCAGTTTCCCAGAGGAACCCATTTCAGATGGATCCTGAAATGGTGTCCAAGGCCCCAGGGGAAAGAAGAGGAAGTAAGAAGGAGTAGGGAAATCTGGAGGGGCAAAGCACTTCTCCAAGAGAGACGTACCAAAGCAGACATGATTCTGGACACAACCACAGGATCCCTTCTATGGCTCAGCCTGAGTTCACTTCTGTCCAGCAGATACATGCAGGCATCCAAGACAAATTCCTCGAACTGTTTGTGAGAGAAAGTGGAGACATTTTTCTGTGCTGCTCTCAAACAGAATTTGCTCAATCCCCACAATATCCATGTACTTGGGGGAAACTATCCAACTAGTCCTAACTTCTAATCTCCCTTGATGATATTGAATTCTTGAGCACACAGGCCTTCCCAAAACTCTTCTCTCCAGAGAAGGACTGAAACAAAAAGCCACCTTGGAAGAAAAAAGCCTGTCTCACGTGTCTTGCAATAACAGCTGGAACCTGACCAGCAGCCTTTACTCCTGTGAGTAGTCATAAGTCACCTACGTCATTTCCCTGCAGCCCTGAAAATTACTCACAAGAGTAATGGAAATTTAAGAGTACTGCAAAGATTTATTCTATTGACACAGCTACAAAATGAACCCTTGGTGTGTGTGTGTGGGGGGGCACATCAATGCAGATTATTGCAGCAAAAGATTCCCAATTAGCAATCTCAAATAAAACTCCCTTAGGTCCAATCCACAGAGATGTCAAACATCCGACCCAATGAAGGTTGGCAGAGTATCAATATCAATTCTCATTGCTTAATGGCATAGCAAATATTAGGATAGGAACAGCCCTTTGGACCCTTTGTGGAAAAGGTATCAGCACGAGCACTTTTGCTGTGTTATCCATACTTGCAGCTTGAAATCACAGAGTTAAAAAAAACCAAACCAAAAATGAAAACAAAAAAGAAAATAAAAGAAAAAGAAATCCTCAGGTTTCAACATTTCTTGGTGGAAAATCTGTCTGGGTAGGGTGTAGGATGCTCCATGTGGGTGCCTGTGTGCTTTCTATTGGGTGCAAATAAACCTGCTCTGGCATTCACCTCTTATCTCTAGCCTGAGTGCGTTTGTCGTTCCACTCCACTGGAGTTATCTCAGAGGCAGTGTAGAGAAACACCCTTCCTGAGAGGGTGGGCTGATTGTGTCCTGCACCCAACAGTTCCCCTCAGAGCTGATGAAGGCACCACTTGAACGACAACAGCCTCTGGCATTGCTTTTACCTTATTTTTCCCTAATCGTGATACAATAGGTAAATCTGATTTCCTCCCACCCCCTCTCCATGGCTCACAGGCTGGTTACTGATGGCTGCTGTGTTGCATGAGAGGGGGAGGACTCCTCAAGCGAATCTTTTCAGCCAGTTCTGCCCACAGTTTCTGTCTCCTTTGCCAGGGCTCTTATGATCTATCTAGAAACATGCCATTAAACTTCATTCTCAAGCTGTGGCTGAGGAAAACACTTCAGCACACAGATTATTCTATGTAGGTGAGGCCTCCCAGCAAAGCTGGCAGGATTATTCAAATGCTTTGAGATACTCATGTGCTAAAATGCTTTTTAGGTCTGACTCATTGAAATGAACACCTGTGGGAAAAAGAGTGAAGCAAGACAATAACATGGACAAAACAGCTGTGTTTTACCTGCCCAAAATTCCAGGGTCTCGGGTATATGCTGTATGAAGACCCAACATAGATGCAGCCTGTATCGTTGAGCACATATTCCTTTCTCTTTGCCTCATCATCCAGGAAGACAACATCACCTGGAACAAACACCCCTCAACTGTTAGGTGGTTTGCACACATGCTGTACAAAGTTTTCCTTGGAAAACTAAAGTGGGGGGAGCTGGTGGTCTACAGCATTCACACCAAATGATGACCTCGCAGCCTTCAAATTTTATTTCCTATTGTGGAAGGATTTCCCATAACACTACCCTTTATTTCACTCCTTTAGGTCTGTTGCTGGACAACCACTGTTTTGTTTTAGAGAAATAGTTCTTCCTGAACCATCCACTTTGGTGGATAAACACTTTAGGTAGACAGCAGACAGAACAGGGGGATTGATGTCAACCAGCGACACCTGTTTTGGTTTGGTTTGGGGTTTTTTTGTCTGGTTATTTTTTTATCTGGATTTTTAAGCCAACCCTGTTGTCTCAGTTAACCTTTGTGCTGGTCTGGGGAAACAGGGAAGGGTGACCCAGAAGTGCAAACAAAGGTTACAGAGAGGTGCTCCTTAAATCATCACTGGGGACTCCCCAGCCAGGAGCTGCCTCATTGATGTTGCCCAGTTCCAGGCTAGCACTGTGAGGATGCTGCTTGCACTGTTTTAAGAGAAAAAAAATAATTTGTGTGGGAAAGAGAGGAGGAAAGCTCTCCCCGGGACAATGCCCAGCAGCAGTAATTATCAGCCTCAGTTGTGGGGCCACTCACCTTCACACCAAGGGTTGAACAAAAGATAGACAGCATCATTTTCAGGCTTGTAAATGTTAGTCCCAGTCTTCACATTCAGAATGTATTTTCCCACTGGGGCACTGGGTGAGCTGGTGATGGACAGCAGGCACTAGGGAGGTGACAAAGAGAGAAGACATGAAGGACCCTCCACCATAGCCAGAGGCACAGCATAAGTACTGAAGGTGTTGGCCACAGGGGGTAGAGGGATGGGACGCATCCTGTGTGCACAGCTGGGGAGCAATGAATTGAACAGGGCAAGGCTGCTCCCCACCTAAAATTATAGGGCTAAGAGAATGCAGAATGGGGCTATGACAATTTGCTCTATTGCTCCCAATGGACTCTATTAGACTTGGTGTTGCTGCCCTCTACCATTGCCCCACATGGGAACGTGGCCCACAGACTTTACCTCTGTGCCACTGTTCTTGACGATGGAGATTTGCCACCCACCCAGGTCCGGCTCACGCCTTGGGTTCAGCGACATCAGAGTCCCCCTGATTTTCATTGGTTTTTCACCTGGAAACAAACCCAACAAGAGATGGAGGACGGTCGCATGGATCTGCAACCACCACAGGGTGCCGGGCAGCAGAAAGAGGCAGATGGAGGCTGCCGGGGATCTCCCCCTTCGCCTGGTGGCCATGGAGGACTCACTCACCGATGCCGAAACGCAGTGCCAGCTTGTCAGCAGCCCTCAGCTCCCTGCTGAAGGAGAGCTGGAGCTGGAACGCCTGCCCACGCCGCACCACCAGGTTCTTGATGCTGTACCCATCAGTATGGTGCAGGCGGCCATTCTCACTCTTCAGAAAGTCAACCTTGGTGACCTTCAGATCAGACCCTGGAAAGAAATAAAAAAGAAAATAAAAGAAAAAAAAAAAAGAAATAAAAAGAAATAAAAAAGAAAAGAGAGTTGGTGGTATATTGCACAGTGAAGACTGATTTCTTAATTGAGCCCCGTGGGTCTTCAAAACAACAAAGTAGGCCAGCACCAAGAATCAGACTAAAGATCAACAGGGCTAATGGATGGTACAACTGTCTGTATATCTATACACATATAGATAGAGAATACAATACTATACTCAATATGCTGTACTAACTATACAGCATTGTACTATACTATATTTTACATATACTATATTATAGTATACTATATACTATATGTATACTATATGTATACTACTATACTATATTATATGTATAATATAGTGGTGTATATCACGACAAAATATAACATATATAATATAATGTAATGTTACAAGGAGTGGCTGAGGGAGCTGAAGCTGTTTAGTCTAAAGAAGAAGAGACTGAGGACAGACCTTCTTGCTCTCTACAACTATCTGAAAGAAGGTTGTAGTGAGGTGCATGTTGGCCTCTTCTCCCAAGTAACAAGTGATAGAACAAAGAAAAATGGCCTCCAGTTATGCCAGGGGAGAACTAGATTGAATATTAGGAAAAATATCTTACTGAAAGTATTGTCAGGCATTGGACGAGGCTGCCCAGGGAAGTGATCAAGTAACTACCCCCAGAGATGAGGCACATAGGGACATGGTTTAGTGGTGGACTTGGCAGAGTTAGATTAATGGTTGGGTATCTTAAAGGTCTTTTCCAGCCTAAGCAATTCAATGACTCTATTCTATGATTCCATGTAATGTAATGTGATATGATATAAATGCTTAGCATATGTGTATAGAGATAGTCATGTTGCTGGAATGGGTTACAGAGGCTGGTGGCAGTGAGTGTGCTGCAGCAATCTGCCCAGGGCAGGGAGAAATACCTGTCTCACCCTCTGACTATCTCGTGCCAGGTTGCTGTGGCTTGCCTCTGCCTCCCTCTGTTGTCCCCCACGAAGGCTGAGGGATGATTGACCTCTGAGGTGGCCCTGGGTGAGTGAAGAATGAGCAATTTGGGGGAGGTAGCAGCAGTCAGAGACGCAGCATGAGGATTTCTGCCTCTGTTGGTGTCCCAGCACCTCCACATCATGTGCCCCTAGGGCAGCTTCCTCAGCAGACAGAAGGCTGCGAGTGAGATCTCACTGGTTTGGAAATGCACATCTGCTTGGACCACTGCCTGCTCTCCCATCCTGCCACTTGGCTGAGGGGCCAGCAGCTGGGAGCCAGCTCCACAGCCTGCAGCAGGCCAGGAAGGTGGCCTGGTGGCAAGTTTTGTTGCAATAGTGGAAGTCTTGATTCTGTTGCATCCCATCCCCACAGCTCCCCTGAGCATCTAGCACCAGAACCCACCAAAGGTCCTGGCCACTTCAGCATCCTTGTGGACAGCACCCATGGTCCTCTCCTCTTTGTCCCCATCTGCTCAACTGTTTTGCTGGTGGCACCTCATTAAAGCCAAGGTGGTGATAGCAGCTCCTCTTTGCTGCATGCCTTTGCCCAGCTAAGAGTGTGGTGCATCAGATCCTTGAATATTACAAATGTTTTTTGTTATTGCAGCCACAAAACAACAGGTGCAGTGGTAGTAGTAGTAATAGCAGCAGTAGTACCAGCTGTAGCAGTAATATTGACAGGTGAAGAAGACTCTGCTTGCCAAGGCATGTTCAGGTGATGCTCCCAAGCAGTCACCAGCTAGCAGAGGGAGCTTAAAAAATTAAGCCTCACTGTTGGGATTTTTATCTCAGCCTATTTCCCTCTGGCCAAAGCCTTATATTAGCACTGAGCACATCTTTCATGACTATCAAATAATAATTAGCAGTAGCATTAATTGCTTTCTAAACATACAGCACACAGCCAAGCTGGCAGTGAACTGATTATGTTGAAATTTGGCTCCCCGTAGTTGCTGAGATCCCTGGTGTCTCTGGGATGCCATGAACCTGGGAAACAAGGACTCTTGAGGACCCTGAGGCTGATTCTTTGTACTTGCCCTGAAAAATTAGTCTCAAATCATATCACAACTGGCATTAGTCAACCACTTATGGAAGGGAACACTTATTATATGTGATTATTTGCAAGTTGCATTTTTTTCCAAGGACTTGGTTTCTCCAACAGCCCAGGTACCAAAGGAAGGTCTGTGTTGCAGAGATGCTGGCTGCTCTGGGGGGATGCTAAATATGGGGGGGCAGCGCTCTACCCTTCTTCACTCCAACTGGTGCTGTTGCTTCAGGACAGGTGCTTGACTTCAGGACAACTCTGGACTCCAGGAGGAGACCCTGTCAGGTAGCTTGCTCCCATTCATTCCCAACACATCAGCTAATTTTGTAGGACACAGCAGTTAACATTCTGGGCTCCTCTCCCCTCCTGCAATGCTGGCTGGGAGCAGAGCTGGGAAAAGGACACAGAGATCTGAGAGGCACAGCCCAGCACTACGCTCCAGCAAAGAGCAAAGCTCTTGAGCAAAGCTTCCGCAGAGATAAAGCCCTTAGCTTTCAATAAAGGTGGAGACTTGGGGGTTACTGCATCAGGCTATTGCAGGCTGCCCAGGTGTGACAGGGGAAGCCAGAGCATGCCAGAACGTGGCTGAGCTATATGTCTTTGTAAGTGTCTAATGTGTCTTGTACCTGCCCATTAAATATCTTTAAAGGATGAATTCCATGTGAACAGTCGGAGTAACAATATGCTTGGGTCATGCGTGATTCAGATGAACACATGGGAGAGTCAAGAAATTCAAAACCACTTCAGATATCTTAGCAAGTCAAAGGCATAATAGTTGAGGGGATTAGTTCACAAAACGTCTTGACAGATTCACACGGTACCAGGCAACCATGCGAGCCTGAGTATCAACAAGAACCATCCCAAACATTAAAGAGGCTGAAATCTCCTGATGGCTGCTGTGGCACGAAAGATGCTACTGTCAGGACTGGATCTGGGGCAGGCTGAAATCAGTGGCACGTTTCCCACCCTGACCTGTGCCTGGAAACAGCCACAACCTTGAGTAAACTGAACTGACCTCCCACGGATCCCCACCAGGTTACTACCTCTCTGTGTTTCTTCTTAGGAACTATAAGAACCTTATTTATCTTATTGACATAGCAGTTATCAATAGTACAGCAAATAGACTTAAAATTGACCCTCACTTTTTTGTTAACTGATTTCATTTTCAAGCACCCCTTGTTTGCTTGCTGCGTGCCAGACAACAGCCTTGGGATGATGTTTTGCGCAACGGGGTGTGAGTATGTGTGGATATGTCAACAAATTTCAGCTGAAATTGCTTAATCCGCTTGAGAAGGATGAAGGGGAAGTGTGTCTCCCTCAGCATTAACAAATGTCCAGTCACCAAAGGTGCTTGACCTTGTTTCTTCTGGAAGTCCTGGTGCTGGGGTGAGAAGCTACCAGAAAAACAGTCCTGGTGATGGGAGAGGGTTTAGGAAGGATGTGGGAGATGAATGCATAGGATGACTGTGGGAAGGGGTCTTGAGGAATCCCTCTTTCCAGCATTTCCTAACTTAGGGGCTGCCTTTCCATCCCTTGTTTCTGCAAACCACTGGTGTTGAGGATGTACAAAGAAAATAAGAAAACAAAACAGAAACCCGCAGAGAATGGGTGCCTTCAAAAACTCTCTGGCATCACAGAGCATGGTGCTAAAACCTGTCCCAAAGCAGCACTGCCCATCAATCGTTCTGCACTTACTTTTCTGCAAGCACACCTGTGATACTGTGTGATGTACCTGGTGCAGTGTCCCATGCCAAGAAATGCAGCTGAGTGAGCCATTTGCTGTGCCCATCACTGCATCCTGGAGGGCTGGGACACAGCCCTCCCTCCCCAGGAAGCCCCCACGTGCTGCTCTGGGCTTCTCACTCTTCCTTCTGCCCAGGACACGGAGCTGGGAGCCCTCACACTCTGTTCCCAGCTGCCTGAGAGCTCCCTGGTTTAACAGCATGGGGATTAGTGATTTATAGCAGAGCTGAGAGCATGCCAGCTCATGGGATGCAGGTTTGAGTGGCAAGAAGCAGCCCTGGCTGTTCTCGCTCCTGGGGCAAGCCAGAAGCAAACCCAAATTGTGCCAGATAATTTTTTTTTTTAATTTTATTTTTTAAAGAAAGTTCAAGAGAGTATTTTTTAATATTTATCTCCTAGTTCCATGATGTTTCCTTCTAGAGCTCCTCTTCTACACTAGCCTGCTGGCTGCATTGGATGCTACCTTCCTGAAAAGATGTTCAGAGCTTCCAGAGCACAGAAATCACCCAGAACAAAAATGGAAACAGGAGGACTTTGCACTGGTAAGGATCTGGAGCCATTTTTCCATTATGATGAGGTAATGGGGTTTTAAAAAAAATTAATATGGAGCAGAGTGTTTATAGCATGCCTGGGCTTCAGTGTGAATAAAGGCTGCTCAGATAGGAGGAAAGTGGGATGAGAACTGCAGTTTTGCAAGAAAAAACAAAATTTGGACTCCTGCATCTACACCTCATCCTTGCCCAGCCTCCACCAAACACTCTCTCACATCCCAGAGATGTCAGAGAACACCTCAAAGATGTTGCTGTCTGAGACTTCCTGGAAAACTTCAGCTCATCCACACCCAAAGTACAGAGGTGTGAAATGGAGGGGCTTGAAGCATTGTTGGGACACCCTTCCCCTCCTGGTGGCTGTGGACACCAGCTCCTGGCTCCACTGCAGGAACCACCCAGCTCAGCTACACCCCAAACCTCAGGGATTTTGGCCATTCTGGGGTTGGGCTGGTCCCAGGAGCCCAGCAGCCCAGCCAGTGGTGTGAGTTTGGCAGCTGCTACAGGAGTGACTCAGGCACCTTTCTAGGGGGGTGAAGGATCTTCTGACAACAGGGCAGGCAGGACATCCGTGGATGGAGCTCAAGCCCAAATAATCCCTTTTTCAGTTACTTTTAAATTTCTGTCAGAGGGTATCAGCCATCACAAAAGGGCAATAATCTACACGATTAAGAAACTTGAAAGAAACAAATCCCTTTCCCATTGACACAGAACAAGTTTAGAAAAGCTTGGGTTTTTTCCTGGTATCACTGATTAAGCCAGATGTCTACAGGCTAATGAAAAATGGGATGCATTTTTCAGCTGGTTCACTGATCCATCAAAACCGGAATTTGCGCAGCCAGAGCAAACCTGTCCCTTGTGACGCAGCGGTGACGCCCCAAAACACCTTTCCCAAGGTGCTGCCCATGGCACCTCCACCTCCCCTGGACACCTGCCAAGCTTCCCATCCAACACAGGCTATGGAATCAAGTGCTAAAAACTCACCACTGTTAATGCTCATGGTACCCGTCGGTGTTTTGCCCCGAGGTGCCTGCAATGCCAGAAGCTTCTGAGCTCTTCAGTAGCCTTTGCCACTTGCTTCTGAATGTGGAGAAGGAAGACTGGGTGCCCTTTTTATCAGTGTCTGGCTCTGAGCTGTCAGCAGGTCCACTGCCAAGGGGTGGTGTTTAGAGAAAGGAAGTTCCCATGGAAAAAAAAAAAAAAAAAAAAAAGAGACTACAACTCCCTCTACACATAGTCAGACCCTGAAAAACAGTGAAACTTAAATCCCGACTCACATGGAAGGCAGATTTGCACAATCAGATGACAAGTGGACAGACCCTTCACTGACAAACAGCAAAATCATAGGCAAGATGAGTAACAGGAATGCACCTATGCCCTAATATCTAAGCAACCAGGACTGCAACTCAAGGACTAACTTTACAAGGCAGCCCACTGGAATTCAATCCTTAGGAAAACAAAGTTCCCCACTGGGACCAAACTAACTTTCTTTAAAGTTAATGGGATTTTTGTCATCACTTTGGGACAGAAGCAGTGGAAGCTGTGAGCTAAAATTCAGTGTTTACACATGTGGGTTGGAAAGCCCAAGCATCCTTGTGTTGGTCCTTTCCCCAAAGGGTCAAATGGATGCCAGGGAAGACAGCCCAGTGGTAACACCAGGTGGGGAAGAGCAGAAACAGGACACATTCAAGAGGAGCAAGAAACATTGTGGATCAGGAGCACTTGATGCTTTGCAGAGACCTGTATAAAGGTCTCTGCCCAGGAGGTGACTGGACCCAGTGTGCCCCACTGCCACCCTGGTCCTCAGGGTGATCAAAGATGGAGAGATGAGTCTACCACAACAGAGGGGAGAGCGGTGGCACAAGAAAACAGAGACATGATCATGGAGACCAGAAAGAGATACAAACATGTCTCCAAATACTCAGCTGCAGGTGCAGCCTTTGATGCCTCCTTTCATGACAGCAGCCCAGGGACCAGCAAGGTGGGATTCAGTCTGCAAGGCTGGCACATCTAAATGTAGAATCTCCCTAAGCAAGGTTTTCCTGCAGAAGCCTTCAAAGGCACCGATTATTGTCAATCAATTCAGAATTCAGGAAGCGAGGTATTTACTTTAGGAGGACAGTTTCAATTGGTGCTGAAATGTTGGTGCAAGTGAGGTGCTGAGTTAGCAGATCCCACCCTTTGGGCATGTCTCTGCTTGCTGGCAGGTGTTCTTTGGGTGTCCTTATTGGAGAGCATAACCAGCACATCCCAGGGCACTGAGGATTCAGTACACAGCCATAACCTCATAGGACATCTGTGTGAGCATCTGAACTGCCAGCATCCTTAGGAGATGGAGCATCATTCAGCAACAAACAATGTGCTGGCAAGTACATATTTCACTACTGAAAAAAAACCCCACTGCAACCCCAATTTACCTTTCAGAGTTGCGTTTACTCTGTATATCTTGCCTCCTGGAAGGTGAAAGATATTTTTGTTTAGAACCAGCATGTGACAAAGTAAAGTATATGTGGAACGTCTGTACAATAACATAACCAATAATACACGTAATCTAAACATTTAAGATATACATGACTGGTTTCCACTTAATTATAGCAAAGTAATCCACTTCATTTGAAGGCATTGAGAGTAGCTTTCTAATCCTGTCTCAACCTGTTATTTTTTTATATATATATATGTGTGTGTGTCATTCTGTGCTTGGTTGGAGGCAGCTTAGATTGTGTTGAGACATTAGTCCTACAGCAAAACCTACAGAATTTTGCAAACAGGAAGGGTTGATTTTGGTAATGCTTTGCTCCTGAAGAAACTTAATGTAGGTGCATGCTGGAGGGTCAGTGGTGGAGTCAAGGCATGTATTCATCAGGGACAGTTGCATTTCCAGTCCTATAGGGTTTTGCAAAAGGCTGATTTCAACAGTATGCATGTTCTGACCCTCATCCTGAACCACAGAATTCAAAGAAAGAGTGCAAAAGTTAGATGGGTGTGGGTTCTGCCCTTCCACAAACCAGGTCCATCTTGGAAGGTGATTGACCTTTTCACTGTTTGTAGTAATTTTTGGTTTATTCCAGTAGAAAGCCTCAAGCTTTCAGTTCTCCTTTCCCTTTGTTCAGCTGCTGGACTTGCCTGCTCCCAATAGCTCTGGCAGTATCTCGAGTCAAGGAAACTAAACTTGGTGTGTGGTACAATGCTCTTACATGAGCTTCTCCCCCTGGCTCATACAAACTTCCCCTGCTAGGAAAGGCCATTGAACTGTAATGCTCTCTGAGACATTGTTGTTGGCAAGGTCTGAGAAAAGGGATTTCAACCTGAACTGCAGAGAAACTTTTCAAAGACATGGTTTCAGAAGGTGGTTTCTGTCCCTCCTACAGGCAAATCTCCTTTTGTCTTTGATGACCAGAAGGACCAGAGTGGCTGTGGCTTTTTTTCCTTCTCCTTGGTGAAGTAATGAAAAATACCAGCCCTTTTGGATTTTTTCCCCAAAGAGTTACAACAGTTAACCACTTCAATCCATCTCATGAAAGTTTCTCTTCTAAGTAACAGAAGCAGGACACATCTTTTTCTCAGGCAATATCCAGCCTGTTACCAATAACTTCACCGACTCACTTGCCAGCTTGCAAAATCAGACACCAGAGGCTAGAAGCCTTATCTGCATCTATCTGCTCTAAGGTAAGTCACCCTATTAGCTGGCATCTGAGGGTAATAAAATGCAAACAAACACAATCAGAATTCCTCAGTGGCTGCTCCCCTATTTACAAGCTTGCCCTTTGCCTCAGGTTTTGTTTATTTTGTCTATCAAAAATGACAAGAACAAGTCAAACTTCCAGAGCATGGCCACAGATATTGATGCCAAGTAGGAAGAATGTCAAGTGCAAGCCAATCTTCAGCTTTACAGTTTTATTCACTTTCAGCCCTCTGTCTAGTTATGGAGAAGTTTCCTTTTATAATAGTAATATACTGACCTGCATTTTTATAGCCATCTAAGGCTTCATGTTGCTTCTGTTTGATCTTTTTTTAAAAAAATATGTCCAGTCAGAGTAACACTCAAAAATAAAGTGCAGATCAAAAGCACCACAGGTTTCCTTTTTAGCCCTCTGGAAAGGTGAACGAATGCTTCCAGTTGCCCTGCAGATTTGATCTGAGGTGCAAATCTGAGGATGGGTGGTGAATCTCCCAAGGTACAGATACAGCCCACATCTAGGTCCTAAGGGGCACCATGATGAGAAGGTGCCTTCCACTGACCAGAGTAGGACTGGTCCCGTGTGTACCCCCTAGTATGTGTTGATTCTAGGGAATGATAAGTAATGAGAAGTCTTGGGGGGGGATAGAAAGAAAAAAAAAAAGCATACAGAGAACAGCTAAGGGTCTGGTCCATCTCTTTTGAGCTAGACCTCATTCAAAGCACTATGTTGATTCTCCCCTTACTGTTTCATTATGCTGGTATCTTGGTCATGGAGAATTTCCTAGTAGTGAGGCAAATCTCACCCACATAATGACCTTGTCATACTGTGATGTTGTTCCTCTGAAAGGAGAGTCACTCTAATAACTTCTCACTCGTGTACAGCAACTCTGGGCCAGGACAGTGGCCTCTCAGCTGTGTCCCAAGGGCATCCCCTGTCCCAGGAGGCAGATTCTCTTCTACTCTTACATGAGCCAACTTGTGGCAGGCAATTGGACGTCAGGGGTTGATGCAAGATGGCCAAGCCCAGATCTTAACAGATTCCAAGTCATCTGGCCCCAGCCACCTGCTAATGAGTTTCTCGCAGGCAAATACCAGAGAAGTGATTGATACCAATAAAATTATTACAGAAACTCCATTGTTTCATTCCCACTGAAACTTGAAAGAGGGTTTTGGACCTAAAGTTAAGGATGTATGTGTGTGACTAGTTTTGGGCATTTACCTCCAGGAGGAATGAAAATCATATTGCTCTGTGCCCAACCCAGCACTACCCAGAGAGTCTGCTTTTGAGGAAGGCAAAGATAAAGATAAAGCAGGGACCACAATGGTACACATACCAAGTAAGGACAAAATATTCTTGTGCAGCACTTTCCTTGCCCTGAAAGAGAAGTCCTGTGGTCATCACAGAAAACTGAGTTTTTAGTCCAGACTTTTTGTAAAAATACACATTTTTACACATTTTTGTAAAAATACACAGCTACTTAAGCAGCAATCCAAAATAATTTAAAGTTAAAATGTGTTTTCTGGTTATTTTTCAAGATCCCTTTTTCCTTCCCTGGCTGAAATACAAGAGGCAAAACTGCAAAATCAGTCTAGATATAGGAAGCAGCTATGTGAAAAGGTCAAACAAGGGCTTTCAGTGCTATGACTGCTTGATCCTCAACTCTGGTACAACTCTTGCACTGGAAATGCAAAAATAAGAATGTTCCAGTGCTCAGAAAGTTATGTATCAGACTAAAATGACTCAGAATAAGGTATTTCTGCTTCTCAGTAAAACCCTTTAGAATTTTGTGCAAGAAATGATAAAAAAAGGTCTTAAATGACTCAGAGTAAGTTATTTCTGCTTCTCAGAAAAACCCTTTAGAGTTTTGTGCAAGAAAGGATAAAAAAAGAGATCTCTACTATGTCACTTCTTCTGGACAGCAGCTTTTAATGAGGTTGCCCCCTTTTTGAACCTGAGAAACCCATCAGCATCTGTTGCATCCCACAGGCAGGATTTCCTCTGGTGGATGACACACTGTAGGAAAAGGAAGCTCCTCTGGTTTTGAAGCTGCTGCCTCGTAGCTTCTCTTGCAGCCTCCATCCTTGTGGTAGAGGAAATAGTCAATAGCTACACCACCTTAACTTTCTCCATGAAATTCACAGTCTTCTCAACTCCCGTTACAAACCACGACAATCTCTTTCCCACAGGTCCTAACCTGGTAACTCAGGCCTCACACCTTTGTCCCACTCTATCAATTGACCCAAGACAGAGAAGGGGACTCCCCCTTCCCTGCTGTGTGATCCTGCAGCCCACAGTGTGTGCTTGGAGAAGGTCCAACAAGGTGGGTGCTGTTACTTCACGGCTGCATCCACCCTACTGCCTCTGCCCCATGAACCAGCATCGTGCCTGCATGTATGACCACACTGACTGATTGCTATGTGGACACATATCCACAGACTACACCTAAAGCAAACAATACGAAAAGGTACGAGGAAAAATAAAGCAAAAGAGAGCTGCAAAAAAGAATTGGTAAGGGCAAGGAAATCAATAGCGCAAATATTGAATCAGGGATAAAGTAGTTTATCCGTATATTAAAAGCTGCTTCAGAGAACAGGGAAAATACTGAAAGAATACCTTCCCACCTACAAGATATGTGTTTGGTTGCACATGTCTAAGTGAGAAAACAAAAACTTGCATGCCAGTGTCTTCGAGAGACATGTCTTTCTGCAGGGGTGGTGCGACGGCTTCTCCCATTTGTTTGTGTGGGTGTGTGCGTCTATAGACATAGAGATGTACACAGTCTCCTGGCTACAGGTCAGACTACACCATGCTGCATCCCCACCAGCCAGCACCATGACCAAAATCACTACGTGGTGGAAAGGGAAGGGAGAATGTTCCTAGACCAGCAGGATTTGCAGGAAGGAGCTGGTCCTGCTCGGTGCTGGAGACCTGGCTCTTGGGCTGTAACCCATCCCTGGACATGTGGATGTCACATGCAATAGCCTTCTTAGTATGGTGGAACTGACTGAGGGCAAGGATCTGTGATTATTTGTCCTTAAAAGCAACCAAGCCAGCATACTCCTCTTCTCCTTATCCATTGCCCTTTACAGCAGCAGGAGATGCGCTCACCTTGGCAGGCAGCCAGAGTGGCTCCATACCCATCGGTGTTTCTTACACCCCTCTTCTCCTTATCCATTGCCCTTTACAGCAGCAGGAGATGCCCTCACCTTGGCAGGCAGCCAGAGTGGCTCCATACCCATCGGTGTTTCTTACAAAGCATTTTTTGTGCAGCACTGGTTCTCGGCGGAGCCATGCGTGTGAGTTGCCTAACTCAGGAGTGTCCTGAAGGTAACGAGTCATTCAAAATACCTCCTATCTGAATGAGGAAACTGTTGCTTGGCAGCAGGAAATGTGCCATTTGTAATGCCTCATCCTTCCCTGAGGCAATGCTCATTTCTCATTAATTCCTTGACTTACTGAAAACAATTAGGTTGGAAGCCTTGGCTGATGTTCAGAGAAACCCTGGTTGATGTTCAGACCCTGCACATGAAGGTGCCAAGCAGGCTTGTTTGACTCTTATCTCTTGCTGCAAAAATGAGGAGGCTCCACTTTCTCAGGGGAGGAGGCAAGGTACTCTTACAGCCAAGCCCCAGCTCCCACAAGTGAGATGAAAATCCTGCCTGTAGTGGCCCCTGGGCCAAGTGAGATTGCCTGATGGGATCAAAATGTACACATCTCCAAAAAGTGGTGGTACCATCTGGCACACCCCGTTTACCATCACTCTTTCCAGCCCTCCCCTCCCTTTTTGCACTGGAGTCTCTGTGCCATGCGAGACCCGTGCAGGGATGAGCATGGTGTGCATCATCTCCCCCCCCAGCAAAAGGGAGTGGGAGGCCCAACCCAAGTGCTCGCCAGGCATTAACCCAGCACCAGCAATCCCTCAGGACTTCAAGGGCGTGAAGTATCCCTGGAAGCTGCTTAGGAACTCTTGGTAATTAGTACAGCCAACTCAAAGCCCCTTCTCCTGAAACTCCAAGAAGAAAATGGAAAAACCCAAAGAGGGTTAAACAGACAGAAACCAAAGTTTCCCTGAAGAGTGAACAGGGTGGCTGGCTGGTTGATTAGCAGAGCAAAAAGTGTTCTGTGTAAGTTAAATGTTGCTGCTGGAGATGGGGTTACTGCAGAGCTGCATGCAGCTACAGGACAGATCACTGTGAGGTCGGGGGTTCCTGGTGCTTTGGCCACCCCATGCTGGGCTGTTGCAGGTGGCATCTGCCTGTTGGTTAGCCAGATGCTTCCGTGGTTAGCCAACAAGCCTATGGTGGCCTAGTTCTGTATGGGGTCTTAAGGAGGAACCTCCTTTCTGTGACACACCAGCATTGAATGGTAACTGCCAAATCTGTAGGCACAAGGGCAAGCCAGCTTCAGTTACAGATAGCATTGCCCATGAGACCCATCCATAGGTCACAGAAAGTCCAACTTCCTGCCCAGATATGGTGGCCACAAACACAAGATTAGGTCAGTGGAGGTCTTGTGTGGTAATGTCTCAAACACCTCCACAGATGCCTCTCTGGGCAACTAACCCCCCATGGACTTTTTTTTTTCCTTGATGGCCAGCTTGGATGTCCCCAGACATAACCTGTGCCTGTTGCTTCTTCCTGTTCTGGCCATTTCTATAGACCAGAGTTGGCCTCTGTTGCCTCTTTAATTCCTCTACAACCATGTGTTGGATGCTATCAGGTCAGCCTGAGCCTCCCCCTCTTCAACAAGCACACATCCCTCAGTCTCTCCTCACAGGCCCCTGCCATCTGCTTCTGCCAGACCAGTTTCCCAACACCCCTCTGGGGCTGGGGGATCCAGTGCTGGAAACAATACCCCAAGTACAGCCATTGACTTTGACAAGGCCAAGAGGATACCACTAGGACTGACTGCTCCTGCCCCACCACTGGGGCACCCTGCCCGAGGGCCAGGAACTCGTCTGATTTTACAGAAGTTGCTGACCTTTTTTTTTTTTTTTTTTTTGTGCTGAAGTATCTAGAACCAGACTTGCCTTAGAAAGGGCACTGAAACACCTGGCCCAACAACTACCTTCCACATGATGCTCAAATGTGCTGCTTTATAGTCTAAAATTCTTGTGTTTCTTCCTCAGACCAACCCAGGTCTTTCAATCTTTTCCTTTAAAAAGGAGCATGGCACAGCACACAAAATCACAGAATCATCTGAGTTGGAAAGGACCTCTGGGATCATCAAGTCCAACCCTTTATCCACTGCCACTGTGGTTACCAGACTACAGCACTGAGTGCCACATCAGTCTCTTCTTAAAAACCTCCAGGGATGGAAAATCCACCACCTCCCTGGGCAGCCCATTCCAATGTCTGATCCCCTTCTCTGTAAAGAATTTCTTCCTAATATCTAACATAAACATGCACTCCACACATGATTTTTAGAGGCAAGTTCCTGTGACTCCTAGGAAGGCTTTAACCACTGACTTGAGATTATTCCAGATTTTTATCTGAGACCAAGTGAGCTGCAGGCACCACAGAGTTTGCTATGGATGAGTACCCACCCTGACATAACTCCCCTCTGTAGCTCTCCAAAATGAAGTCTTGCTGCTGCTGTTCTGCAGAAAGTGAGCAGAACACTGGCCACAATGAACATGTCTGGATCAGTACCCACTTATTCATGACTCCATGGTTTTTCTGTGACAGCCAAGATAAGGACCATGGCATCACTCTTCTAGTGGTGAGTCACTATGACTTCCTTTTTTGAAAAAAAACCCACCACTTGCAATATTTTATTTGAATTAGGTGTGCATGTGACACCCTTGCTATGTGATTAATATTTGAGGTCTCTGAAGGGTCAAGACAGGGCAATGAATCAAATCTTTTGGAAATATTAAATATACCAAACTTTGCAGAATCATCTACAAATCTTTTATTGCATCCACTTCTACTACTAATAACCTGGGTAAATATACCATCCTTCAAGTTATTTTGATATACGCTGTGACTAAGACATTGTACAAACCTTCTAAGTTTCAGTGGCTCCTTGTCAATCACAACAGTGACACTTCTCAGGTTTTATGTATAGTTCCCTATCTAATCAGTCAAACTATGCTTGAAGGTTCAACTTCAACAATAATTTTATTTGGCTTTGTTCCTTGTAAAAGTATACAAGATACTATTTATCTTAGAACATAATACTCTTGGACCTTGTTTATACAACAGATTTTTTGCAAAATGCTTCTCACCATTAATTCAAGAATACCTAACTTCTATCTCTATGAGCAACTCTGTGATCCTTGCTATTGATAATGACCATGAACTATTTAAAGCATCACATGGTGTTGTGGTTTAACCCCAGACACCAACTAAGCACCACACAGCTGCTCCCTCACTGCCCCGAGTAGAATGGGGGAGAGAATCAAAAGAGTAAAAGTTTAAAGACTCCTGGGCTGAGATACAGTTTAATAGATAAAAAACCCATAATAGATAAAATAGATAAATTAATAGATAAAAACCATGCACACAAGCAAAATAAAACAAGGAATTAATCCACTTTTACTAACTTCCTCGGCCTATCTTCAAAGGAGGTGCTGGGCTGAGGAAATTGGCATCATTTAGCCTGGAGGAGGCTCTGAGGTGACCTTATAGCAGCTTTGCAATACCTCAAGGGGGCTACACATCATAATAAGGTGATAAACAGACCAGCAAGCAGTGAAAGCAAAAAGCAGCCACTAACAAGCATTTGGTCCTCATATACAGTAAGACAAACAAGGCTCGTGGCAAGCACAGGAGCCTGCCAGCTAATAGCTAAACAGCAGTAGCAGCCATAAATTTCATCTAGCACATTTCAATCAATTCAGTTGTTATCTTGGACTTTTTGAGCCCCATGCTGGGCACCAAAAAGGACTCTTGTGGTTTAATCCCAGCCAGCAACAAAGCAACACACAGCTGCTTGCTCACTGCCTCTAGTGGGATGGGGGAGATTTGAAGAGTAAAAGTGAGAAAACTCCTGGGCTGCCTAGCTAGTTAGTAGGTAATGAAAAAACTGTGTGCACAAGCAAGGCACACCAAGGAATTCATTCACCACTTCCCATCATCAGGCAGGTGTTTGGGCACCCCCAGGAAAGCAGTATAAGTTACCATCATGTGTAAGTTACCTGAAAAGATGAACACCACCATTCTTGACTGTTCTCTACTTTCTTCTTCTTCCCTCGGCTTCATATTGCCAAATCCACACCATAGCCCTGTACTGGCTACTATGAAGAAAATTAACTCTGTTACAGCCCAAATCAACGCATGGCTTAGCCCTGCCTGAGGAAAATCTGATGAACAAGATGTTGAAAAAATAGGATTGTGTTTGAGAGAGAGCAAAAGGTACAGGAAAGACTCATTACAGCCAATGCCTGGGAGATATGCAAATAAAAGTGTATTTTGCTGGAATTTGAGCAGAAGTGTGTGCCCAAGACTCTTCTGTAAAAATACACCAGTTGAAGTGTGCAGCAACTCCACACAAGCGCATTACTGTAGTTTCAGCATGAGGATAACCCCTCTTCCTCCCTGGTAAACCAAGGCATTGATCTTCAGTCACCTTGCAAGGTCTACCACATTTGAAATATCCATTCTTCACACATGTAAATCTCACATAAGTTTGGGTATTTGTGTGTGTATGTCTTAAAATACCTGTAAACAATAAATTTCAGCCACTGAGCTCTGAATTGGTTTAATTTGGAAATACCAGCACCACTTTCTGAGATCACCTCCAGCCACATTTTGGATGACCACACATGAAGCACTTACCAGCAGTGCACCACTTTGCTGTAAGTCAATTGCAGTCTTCCCTGCAGCCCTGGCCCCAAGCTGACAGGCAATGCTGGCAGATCTGGGCCAAACCCTGCGTACATAGAGGAGAGGGATTCTGCCAAAAAATGCAGCCTGCTCAGCTATCTTTTCCTCCCACAAGAACTGGAGGAAAACTCATTACTGTTCCCACCTTCAAGTAGTTATGACAGCAAAATTTACAGACATGGTTTACCTTCTTCCACCTTAAAAGTGAGAATCACCAAGTAAATTGCTGCCCGCACTTCCTGCACCTGTGTAAACATCTCCTAGACTTTGATCTCCAACAATGACTGCAATGAAGAAAGGTCAGTTTTGAGACAGTCCATGTTAAAAAACTTTCCAAAAGTCTTGTTAGAAGGAGGGGAAACAGCCAAATTAACCAGAGTAGAGAGTTCTGCTGTTCACACAAAGGCAGCCACAGCTTACAGCTGTCTGAGAGCTAATTACAAGAGCAAACCAATCAGGCTTGCAGCCTTCATTATTTCTCCATCAAGTGCAAAGGTCTAGGGAAATTTGATGTACTTAGAAATGCTAATTCCTGGCTGGTCATGCCCTACTCATTTTTAGCTTTGCTGCTACCCAAAATGCTGCCCAGATGCAAAGATCCATGTTGGTAAGAAGGGAAGGCACTCAGAATGCTCTGTCTTCTTCCCACCACATATGCAGCTCCTCTTTTTTGGAGGGGAAGACCCATAAGCACATTGATGGTAGAGGCAAAAGCTTTGCCTCTTTGGGGACAAGACTGCCAGATGTGATGAGTTAGGATGCTCTCCTGAAGCAGGGGACTTGGAGGTCAGTTCAGTTCCTGGCCTCCTCTGGGGACACTGACTTTTTTTCTGATACAAAGAAGTAAGAGGCACGAACCCAACTCCAGTGGCATTTCCACCCCAAGCCTAATTTTATACTTCTGCTGAACATGGTGCAGCTCTGCCAGTCATGACAAACCTGACAGGTTCTGATATGGAGGCTCACAGAAATGTGTCCTTACGTTTTCTGCACATGCCACCACCGTGACTCATTTTCAGTGGTTAGAAGAAGACAGAGACAACCTGGCAAGCCCCAGAGCAAACAAGTGATATCACCACATGACACATACATTTATTACAGACATCATTATATTTCTTGATCAGGACTGCAACCAAAAAATTTCAAAGTGAAATGAGAGACGTGGGAATGGGAAGGAAATCGATACCTTAGAAATTATGATTCTTGACAGACTGACCATGCTGACAGGTGTCTCACCCTGACCACAGAACAATCACTGACTCAAAATTTAGCACAGGTGTGGATACCAGTGATCTGTCTGATCACATTCCATAACTAGGAATCAGCAACATCCAGAAGTGTTAAAAAAAAAAAGAAAAAAAAAAGTTGCTTGAGAAACTCCATTTTACCAATAGCTAATGCAACTACAGAATCACAGAACTTTCCTGGTTGCAAAAGACCTCCAAGATCACGGTGTCCACAATCGACATCCCCCCCACCTCGTAAAATAAAATGTAACTATCTAATTGCCAACTTAAGTGGGGCCAGGGGATGCACTGAACATGGACATGCAGTGCAAGCAGCTGCCTGTTCACCTACAGCCTGTTTTCTCCCAAAATTACAATTCAACCTAAATAAAGCGGGAATAGTGATCAAAACCCCATTCTGGTTAAGAGTTTAAAGGAAAGAGGAGCAACCTTATAGTGAGTAACACATCAGGAATAGGCGAATGGAAATTACAAGCCTCAGATATAAATGGCAAATTAAGAGGTGCATATGACTGACAGATGAAGCTAAAGGAATTAACGAAGGGCTTGGGCAGGCACAGCGCCATTTCAACAGGCGGAGAGGAAAGTCAGGAACAGCAGAGCACAAACATCAGCTGCCTTCAGCATTTACTTCTGATTGCTCTTCTATTTTGGTACAGCTCCTCTTATGGAAAAGTACTGATGCACAGGCACCTTCCCCAGCCACCATGTTTACTTCCAGCTTTCCCCAAACTGGGAAAGCTCTGGGGCCACAAGGTGTGAAGAAGAGGCGTGGCTGATAAGCCTCTGGCTCTGATTTCCACAACACTGACTCAGAGGGGACCAGCTCCCTCCCAGGCTGTCACTGCCACCACGCCACCGCCAGCCTGCCAGGAAAGATGTGACCAGTGTGACTTTGCAAGTTCAGCAGGTGAGCAGAGGTCAGCGGGTCTGTGGCCAGAAGCAGCCCAGCTCAGGGCGAGGGGTGGCACGGCACTGTGTTTCTTCCCAATCATCATGCTTCCTTCTTCTCTGCTGGCAGCCATGCCGGCTGGGGGACAGCTGTGTGCAGCAACACAAGGCCGCAGAGTATCATGGAGAGGCCGATCCACCACAGAGGTGTCCATGTCTCCCCAAACAGAAGCTTGCCCAGGATGGCCTGAAGGAAAAAACAGAGACAAAAGATCTGCTGGGCTGAGCCACCTCAAGGCCTCTGGTGCTGCCAGAGCCACGGGGACTCCTGCTGGGAGATGATTTCCACCTGACAGGAAAAAATCTACCCGAGAAAATTCCTGTTGGGATGACCAAGAGGAACAGCTGCTGTGGGTGACACCGGAGATGACCTACTCTATCTATCACCCAGCATGAAAGCTCAGCCGTGTCACGGTCCCAGAGCAGGAATTTGGCAGACACGTGTGTGCTTTGATGCCTTCCCAGGTCAGTCACCTGGGTGACTCCCGTCAATAAAACAGAGCCACACTGACTTTATTTTTGGACACCACCATGTGCCAGCTGCAAGTTTCTGAAGCACAGAAACAAGGTGGGGAGCTTCTGAGAAAAAATAGGCAAGTCAAAAATGATCCTGCTGTCACTACAGGTTATCTTCTCACCCAGCTAAGGGTGGCACTGGCCTGCACAGGTGAGGTGTTGCAAAGGAAAAGCAGAACAAAACAAAGGAAATGTCCCATCTCCAACCCTCACTGGAAATCAGAAAAGTTCAGCAAATTGTACAAGCTGCTGCAAGGCACTGCACCCTTCCTCCTGTACCACCCAGAGAAGTCCTGCAGCCTCTGCTGTGAACAACAGGCAGAGCAGCTGGGGTCTGACACAACTACCTCATGCCTGACTGTAGCTCTCCCACCGGCCAGTGATGGCAGTCGTGGTGGCAGATGAGCTACATCCAGTGCAACTGTTCCCTCCTGGCTGTGCTCCTCCAGGGACCTACTCACCGAAGAGATGAAGTTGGAGGCTGTTGTGGTCACTGAGGCAGCGGCTGAAGAGGAGGATAGCCGCAGGGCTTTCGCAAAGATTGTCCACATGACAGCATTGCAGGCAAACACCAAGCCAACACAGCTGACACGAAGCAGCACGGGCAGCTGCGGGATGAAAGGGAAGAACTCAGGTATTTTCACCCTCACCAATTCATGAACACTTTGGAACAAAACCCAACTGCCTGGACTCAACGCTGAATTACAGCTGGTATTAAGACGAAGACGAATCTATTAAATCCCAGAAGGTAACAAAAGCAAGGAGACAGGCCTGGATGGAGTGTGACCCTGTCATGTCTTGGCATGAAATGTTCAATCTTAGACTGCAAGCTGGGAAGTGCTGGGACAGTGCACGGCACCCGCCATGCCTGAAGACAAACTCCAGAAAGCTCTCCCAACTTATGATGAGGTGCACACACAGCATAGTGAAATGCCCCTCACTCATCACCAGATGCATGGAAAAAGGTCAAATTCAGCCTTGCCAGAAACCAATACCAAAGATGTACATCCTGGTGCTGTGTGTAGTGCACGATCTACCTATTGTGAATCTGGGTTGAGACCAGTGTAATCCCAAACCACTGGTCTCACCACCTGCCATGACCTGGTCTGCCTTACTGCTGCAGCAAGGACAGAAAAGGGTCCTCTTGGAGGAAAGTCAGAGCTGAGGAGCTTTGTGCCTTATTCTGCACACTCACTGTGTGTATGCTGAGCTGCTGCACTGGAGCCCCTGCCATCTGCCCGAATCCATGCGCATCACCAACTGTGCTCTGCTCCCACTCAGAAGAAGAAATTAACAACAAGCTAGGGATTTAAGGCCACAAAAATTATAAAAGGGAAGGAACACCTCTCCTGAGAAGACAAGCTGAGAGTTGGGGTTGTTCAGCCTGCAGAAAGCTCCAGTGGCCTTTCAATACTTAAAGAGGGCTTATAAGACAGATGGGGAGAAACATTTTAGCAGGGCCTGTAGTGATAGGACAAGGAGTAATGGTTTTAAAATGTAAGAGGGTAGATTTAAGCTAGGTATTAGAAAGAAATTTTTTTCATAATGAAGGAGACACTGGAACTGGTTGCTCAGAGCCCTGTCCAGCCTCATCTTGAATGTTTCCAGGGAACAGGGAGTTTACCATCTTTCTGGGCAACCAGTTCCAGTTTAAGATGGATCTAGTTTAAGATGTTCCTGCTCACTGCCAGGGGACAGAGTGGGGGTGGGTGTTGGACTAGATGACCTCTGAAGGCCCCTTCCAACTCAAACCATTCTATGACTTCTGAAGCAACTGATGTAGCAAGGACAAAGTCAAAAGGTTCTGAGACATATCAAACAAACAGTAACAGAAGGGTTGGACCAGATCACCTTTGAGGTCCCTTCCAACCTGACATTCTATGATTCTAGGGAAAGACTGTAGAGCAAATCCCTGCTAGATGGCTGGCACAAGCTCTCTGAGGATAACCTTGAGAGAGATGGCTCAAGAGTCCAGCCTCACTTTGCCCTGTTCCTAGCAATGGTCTCCAATTCTATCAGGGCAATAGTAAATGATGCCAAATGATTCCCACCTGTGAAGTATTTTGCTTTTCTACTGCTGCTATGGCAAACTCTGCAGAGAGGGATGAGACAGACAACCATGCCCAGCTGCTACTGGGTTTCTGAGGAAGAAATGTGCTGCTGCTGTGTCACAGCTCACCACCTCATCATTGGGTTTGCCTCCCAGTTTCACCCTCAGCCTGTGTAGCCAGACACTTCTACCTTGCTCAGGGCAGTTGTGTACCTCCATGTATGTCTCTTGTGGATAGGGAGAAAAGAAATGACAGGGGAAAACAATTCTGTATTTTACCTAAATTTGGTATGTTCTTTTCTGGATCAGAAAGAGCATGCCAAGGTAGGCTTCTGGAAAAAACAAAACAACCTTCAGACATCTTGTTACTGTCTTCAAACACACAGCAGAGGGTGTAAGAGAGGATGGAGCCCAGGCTCTTCTCCTAGGTGCATTGGGATATGACAATAGGCAGCAAGTAACGCTGGAAAAACTGACATTTTGATCTGATAAAAGGAAAACCAAAGATGATCAAACACAGGAACAGAGGTCGTGCTCTCTGACCTTAAGAGATATTAAAAACTTGACTGAAGAAGTTCATGAGCAACCTGCTGCAGAGCAGGCTGTGGACTAGAGACCTTTGAAAGTCCTGCCTGACCAAAATCAGTCCATGAGCCTACCATTGCTGGAGCAAAGGTGGTTCCCATGCTATCTTTAAAACTGACCCTGAATCCATGGGTTCCTCTCCCCATCTCCTCCTGCTGCGGAGCCAAGAAAATCAGCTGCAGTCTGCTCTGAAGGTGGCAATTACCCAGAGGAAGATTTTTCCCAAGAAAAGTCAAGTCCCTCTTTATCCTGGGCAGAGGAATGGTCATCGCAATGGCATGCAGGCAGAGAGACAGGAATATCCCCAGGTGTTCCCCACAAGGAAGGAGGCACAAATTCCTCCCCTGTCAAAGGCTCAGCCAAGCCAGCCCAGTGAGTCAAGGATTAGTGTTCTGATTGCTTTTCTTAAAGGAGATTAATTATAGTGTACATTTCAGATAATCCAGAATCACTCCTGAAATGGCAGAAGTAATTTTAGATGACGTTTGACAAGGGAGAGGGGAAAGTAAAGGAAAACTTTTCTTCAAGTGAAATGACCCTTCCTGGTCAGGCTACTCTAGGGCTGGGCCGTAACAACACATCCTTCTGGCCAGGAAATCCATTTCTGTGCTGTCGTAGAGTATCCTGCTAACCCATGTCATAAACCTCTTAGAAGATTCAATACACTTTTAATGTTTGTTGCTGCTTTCCATGCTGCACAAGTGATGATGGCTGCCCTCCTGAGATTTATTTTCAACTTTCTGTAGCTCTTCCTCAAACACTAAGTCCCCGAATTTCTGTCACCCTGTGGCAGCTCTGTAGAAACTTCTTTGTAGCATGCATGCAGGATTTAAACAGCAAGCCCTCTGAAACACTTGTGCAATTCAAGCTACAAGGAAGATTACAGCATCTACTTAAAACTCATTTAGTTTTACTGCTAAACTAATTAATTTAGTTCATAATTATCACCTAAAATGGACCCTGAAAAACTAACTGAAGGTACCACTTTATCAAAAAAAAAAAAAAAAAAAAGCAAATACAAAGACAGCAGCTCAGTATGGTTGAGGATGGAAGGGACTTCTGGAGATCATCTGGTCCACAGCTCCTTCTCCTAGAACCAGCAGCTCAGGTTCATGTCCAGACATCTTTTGAGTATCTACAGGGATGGAGAATCCACAGCCTCTCTGGGTAACCTGTGCAAGTGCTTGGTCAGCCTCACAGTGAAAAGGTGACATTCAGAGGGAACTGTGTTTCAGCTGATGGCCATCACCTTCTGCTTGTGTCACTGGGCACAAGTGAAAAGAGCCTGGATCCATCCTCTCTCCCCTCCCTTCAAGTATTTAAAAACACTGAGCCTTCTCTTCTCCAGGCTGAACCACCCCAGCTTGTTCAACCTCTCCTCACAGGAGGGATGCTCTGGTACCTCCATTATATGGAGTCTCTCTCCAGCAGCTTCATCTCAGTTTTGTACTGGGAACCTCAGCACTGGACATGGTGCTCCAGGTGTGATCTCACCCAGGCTAAGTAGAGGGGAAGGATTATCTCCTTCAACCTGCTTGCAACACTCTACTTCAATGACACGACATGTTGTCATTGCACCTTCAAAAATACCCAACAAGTGGACAATATTTCTACCAATTTCGAAGGAACAAAATACTCAAAATAAATGCTGTCAACTTTTTCAGTAATTTCACGCTCTGATTTTCTGTCGGTGTAAAAATATGATCTTTTTTAGTGGGGAACAGGAAGAGTATCAGGATGTGAAGTTGATTCTCCTTCCTACCATCCTTTCTGATACACTGAAAAGGATCAACAGGACTACTGAGTATCCTGGTTTTGCTTTTTAAACCATCTGTGACTAGCACATAAGTTGATTTTCTTTTGTCCTAAATGCAAGACCATTTGTTTGTTTGTTTTCAGATCTAGTTTCTCTTGTGGGTTGTCCTTTGTATTTCAAGTCCAAATGTGTACTTGCCACAAGAATAACAACCCCTGCTGTATGCCTGAATTGGTCTCCCCACTGTGTTTTTCTAAGACAGGTGCATGCTGCTGACCTCAGGATCACTCCCTTCATGATGCCTGTGTAGGAGTTCACCTCTGCTCGTAAGGACACCATATGCTTGAGGTGAAAGACCAGCAGTCCCATGTAACCTGAAGGACAAGGAGGCCTGATGGAAGATAAAGATCATCCCTTATAAAAGGCAAAAAGAACTCACGAGGTGAACGAGGTGAACACATCGTCTAGAACAGCACAATGGAAATCAACTACTCCACCTCTCCTCTCTTGCCACCAGTGAAATCATAGAATTGTTTTGGTTTCATAGAATCGTTTTGGTTGGACAATATTTTGAAGTTCGAGTCCAAGAGTTAGCAAAGGGCTGAGAACAAAGGTTTAATACACAAGCATACTAACACCCTGCCTTTAAAGTAAAACTGACATAAAACTGCTGTCAATGGGGTTTCACAACAGGATTTGTTTTCAGGCATGCCCATACCGTGCCTGGTTTCTTCTCCTTGGCAATAGCAGCAGCCTTGCTTCCCTCTGCTTGCTGCCTGGTGACATGACTACCACGCACCAAGCCAAGCAGCCCTGCAGCAGCTGCCAGGCCCGGCTCCCGGCTCTCCCAGACGAGGTCGCCGGGGTCAGGCCACCCTCTGGAAGCGCACAAGGAAGAACCACCGTCCCGTTTCCCCGTGACGGAGGCGGCAAGAAGCCAAGCCCTGAGGGCCGCATAACGCCGGTCGGGGAGGCCTCAGACAGAGCCAACACACGGGTTACCTCCCTGCTCCGATTTCCTCCTTCCTTACCCAGCCTCCGGCCGCCTCCCCGCCCGGCCACACCGCCAACTTCGCGGCGGCCGCAGCCAAGGCCCCCAGCAACCCTGCGGCCGCCGCCGCCCCGCCGCCCGCCCGCATCTCGGCGACGGCCCGGTTCGGTTCGGCCCTCCCTTCCCAGCCCGCCACCACCGCCTTCCGGGGAGCGCCCCGCCACAGCACCGCCCCTGGGCGGGGGATGGAGGGAGGAGGGAGGGTGGTGATGTTGGTGAGAGGGGGAAGAAAAATAGTCCTCTGCAATGTTCTTTTATGTACAAAAGATTTATTTAAAAAACAAACAAACAAACAACATCATCAACAACAAAATGAACAAAACCAACAGGATGGAGTAGGAGAACAGTGTAGAAATACAGCACGGAGAAAGGTTCAGGAATAAGCAGCACGCAGCAGGGGCTGTGCCTCCCCCCATCCAGAGCAAGGCAGAAGGCACTGCATGGACTGCATGGGAACGGTCCAGAAACTGTCACACAAGAGACAGGGGCTCTGAGGAACATTTGCAAACGCAGAAGATGGTAATAACAACGTCAAAAAGGCTCATGGAAGACAACGGCTTTGTGGCCAAAGACTTGGTTGGCTCTTAATCACTGTTAATTACTTCTGATCTCTACTGAAAAAAACCCCAAAGCAAAACTGCCAGGTTAGGGTGAAGTGTTTTAACTTTTATACTCCACATCAAACCTCCAGGATTAGGCAACTTTACCCTAGATAAGATGGGGGAAATTCTTTCTCTCAGCCACATACTGAGGAGATTCATTAGAAATCCTGCCTTTTATTTGACATACATCTTCATTCCCTTTTGCCCCCCCACTTGTGGGCACAGGTAGCAAAAACCAGAAAAATTATATCAACAGGAGAAAAAAAAAGAGCTGAACACAAATATTTGATATTGGCATATAAATCAATGTAAGTTTCAGCTATTTGCAATAAATCTTTATGATTAAATGAACTTAAGCTATACTCCTAAAATGTTCTGCATATTTTCAGATCTTGTTTCTTAACATTTCTACTTTTGTATGATAAGAAAATGGTTGCAAAATACTGCAAAAGAATTTCCTACAATGTTAATACACAAATCTGCTGTAAGCTTTTATTTGAGAAAAAGGCTTAAAAAGATTTTGAAATTTTAAATAAAATTGAGAAAATAAAGAAAAAACAGAAAAAGAAAAAGGAAGCAAATCTGTAAGACATAATACTATTTACAAGTATAGTATTACTAATAAGTTCACATTTGTTTTATTGAAGAAAATTCAGTATGAAAATTAAGTAACTCATAAGTATTTTCAGTTAATAAATCTGACAAATTAATTTTAGCCCAATTTTAGTTCATTAAAAAAAAAAAGTCACATAGAAATGTTACTTTTAAAAAGCTAGTTCTGGTGGAATATGTATCATTTCAGAAGAGGTAGGAACCAGAATATAAATCCAGGTGTGTTCCCAGTGAGAAAGCTTTTCCTTGGCAAGATGGAAAAGTTAGAAGGAAGTATCTTCCAGTACCTATACAAAGTAAGTTTTTGAAAAATTATAGGAAGTGTTACTATGTCACTGAAAGCTGCCCACTTAGCTGGATGTCTTCACTAAAAGGTATTACCAGCACAAAATCCAGGAACTAAACTATTTAATTATTATGGAACCACAGCAGAAGTCAGTTTGACAACTGGCTTTTGCTTATTCTGTAGACTTTGAAAACATGGCTCTGCAGTTTTATTTGTGTCATTATAGCTGATCATGATGTCTACATGTGTCACATCTTTTTGATTCTTTCAAAAAAGCATTTTCGACTCGTAGTTTTTCAGTCTCCTGTAAAAAACCAAAAAAATGGGACTATTAAAGAATTAATACTCACTTTCGTATTTCTAAAGAAGTGGTATCTACACTTGAACAAGCATTTGATACACTATGTACTTGAGGAAATAAAACAAAAAATTCTTGTCCGGGGCCTGTGAGGACACAGACCAGCCATGACCTATACAGCTGCATGGAATCAGAGGGTTCTCTTACTCCCCAACATCAGAGCAAGAATTTAATTTTTTTCTCAAACTTTACCTCTATACTATGTCAGGCTATTATTTCATCTGTATTCTACTCTGCAACTTACCTCAGTAAGTTTAGCGTAATCTTTCTTCAGTTTCACAAGATACTGAATCTTCTGGTTTAGGTTTTGATGACCAAGTAACTTCCCATTCTCCTCTGCAAGAGAGTCAACTTGCTTCCTCAGCAAGTCCATTTCCTGTAATTATAAATACATTGTGTACCTCTTAACTGTAGCCCCTCCCTCTCTTTTCCAAAGAAATAACTTCTTTACAGCTCTTAATAAGCTAACATTTCAGTCTGTTGTAACATATGATGCAAGAGCTGGTTCACTCAGGAAATACGTATTTGTCTTGTGCCTCTTTAGGTATTATATTAGATCCCTCTAAAGGGCAAAAGCATAATTTGATTCCTATTACAAATTGCAATATTAATTTCCATAACCAGAGTTCCACTGCTGGAGGAAACAGCATTACAAATATAACTAACTGCAAACCAAAACATTTTCAGAGGAAGTTTTTGAGTGCTAAATAATTCAGAATGTTGTCCAATTACCAATAGCTCTACTTTCGCTGAATAAAATTTTACTGTAAAGACAACAAAAAAATTTATACATATCAAACCTTTCCAATTCTGTCTCTCTCTTCATATGTTTCCTCCAGTTTTGATCTAATTTCTTCTTTTTCATTAAATGCTTTCAATTCCAAAGCTCTTGTTCGCTCCATCTCCAGAGTAATTTCAAAACAAGTATTTTCTTTGATTTTGAGGGTATTTTTGGTCTCTTCTAATCTGCCAACATGAAAGCATCATATAATATTAAAAAACTCAACATAAATGGCATACAACTGAATTAGTAAGTCATCCTTGGACATCTAGGCAGCCTCCTCTAAAAATATCCTTTTAAACAATTTATTTTCCCTAGAACTCACTGCTAAGAGGAGGAAAAATTACATTCTGCTTTACAGCCCTGGAGTTTGATACAATCTGTTAATTAGTCAGTATTTTGGAGTTGCTCTTATTTTTGAGAAATATGCTGTTTCCATGAAAGTCACCTTGCTTCACCTACAAGAACACTAAGAATTCATTTAAGGCCTGCAAATTTGCTAGATGAACTCTGCTGCTCTTCAAGTTTCCCCTAAATTGCTTGTTTATATATGGCTTTTCTCCAATAGCCTTGTTGTCTTAGAAGCATCTCTGAACTTGTTGGGCCTGGTAACAAAAGGACCACTTTACTTTGGACAGACATCTTATTTGCTGATAATGTTTTAGCTCTATCAGGCTCACTGAATATTAGAACACAGCATCAAACTCAGCAGCCTGAATACTGGTTATATGAACTTCAGTAATTTTGCATGTCTGTTCAAAGACTGCATCAAATTAAAATATTATTGTCTCAGTTTTGTTTCACTGAAGACCTACTGTATAAAAAGAATATTCACTTGCTGCATTTGCCGAGACATAGTCTTGATGACAAAAGGATCTTTTTCCTCTGTGTATATTTTTTGTTTGAGACATGGTAGCACTGCTACAAAGTGTATTTCAGAGACCAAACAGGTATGAAAAAACAATGCACCTGACAGCAAAATAACCCCTAATCAAGACTAGGATTTCTGGAAAACTTAATATAAACTATTTTTTAAATGACTGTGTGCATAAAAACCATCTTCATCCTTAAAAGAAGTTACTTATGTAGAAAGCATTTTATTAAATGTATCCAGCTATTTAGCCATTATCAGTCCTGAACAGAGGTTAAGAGAGTATAACAGGAGCAACATTTTCAAACTAATTATCATCTACTAATTTAGTGTATTATTTATTAACTACTATTTGCCCAAGGTGCAACACACTTGAATTTTGAAGACTTACTTGCACAATAGTACAAATACAATCTAGGAATTCTCTAACAATTTGCTCTGAATTTTAAAATTTATATTTTCATTATTCAAGCTGAAGTGCAAAAATTTTAAATAGAGCAAGAAAGCAAAGAATTAGATTGTTTTAAATTATAAAATATTAAAGATACTAAGGCGTGAACAGTGTTTTCCTTTAATTTGAGAAGGAATGTGCTTAGAACTCAATGCATATAATTCAAAATATAGATAATTTTAAACAATTGAAAATGTCCATTCCAATTTAATTTTTTCTATAGTTTTACCTATTTCAGAGTATTTCCCTGATACAGTGCTACACTTCTAGAAAATGTAGCTATAGGTGCTACTACCACCTACTGATGAGAAGAAGTAAGAACAAACTCAATGTATGTTGCAGAAGCGTAAAAAACATTTTCAAAGTACATCCCTTACAGCTTCAGATCTTGCACTTCTATTGCTAAAGTATACCTTTTTTGGTATTAGTTAATTTTAATACAAGTCTCCAGTTCAAGGAGCAATATTTAAACTTACTCTGCTTTGATTTTCAGCATCTCTTCTATTGCTTTATTCTGTAAAAGTTAAAAACAAATTGGTTACATGCTTAATATTTAATCCACATACAGATATTTAAAATTACTTGTCACTTACCTGATGCTATGTATCTCATCCCAGGTCCTACCAAAATCATCCTACTACTCAGTAACTCATAACTCTTTAAATTCACTCTAAGTCCATCTCTTTACCATATGCACATATTTCCAATTTCATGCCAGCAGGAATGACCCACAGCAATATCTCTGTCCATTCATACACAGCAGAGGTCAAACTGAGGGTTTCCTGTCTGGGGGATCCGTGGCAACCACTGCTGCCAGCAGTAACTTCCCTTTGGCAGAGCCATGCCATTAGCAAGTGACACAATCCTCTCTTTCCAGCTCTGTGGAGATGAGTCAGACTCAGTGATCTGAATCTGGTTTTGTTTATTGTGCAATCTGACACCCAGTCCTTTGGTATCAGAGCAAGACAGAAACCTCAAGAAATAAGTACAAGTCTCTGTATCTGTTAGAATTCACTGGAAATCACTGCTTGTTTCACTGCCATGAACAGAAGAAAACATGCAAACACTACAGCAGGGGAAATGGGGGCTGAACATGAGAAGGGTAATATACCTTGGCAAGTCGTTCTTCAGCAATCTCCTCCTCTTTCTCTTTAAGGTACTGAACATCAGGATGTTTCTGATCACTAGGATATCCAAGAATGAGGAAAGTCACTCACAAACAGTGGAAACCAATTGTAAAAACACCAGATTAAACCACTACATGTGCATAGCTTAGCACATGTACTCAAATACTGAAACACCATGGAACAACTCTGAAAGGTTTTAAACTTTCACATTCCAAGAACATCTTCCTTTGTTAGAATATGGAGAAACTAATTTTTAATGGAAAAAATTTAAAATGCCTTGCATGTAGTTCTATAGTTATGACAACTTCGGCATTGAGCTAAATGTTCTATTAATTCATGATGCTCCCACGCATATAGACTGCAGAAAGCAGCTCCTTTCTAAAAGTGTGCTGGTCTTGCCAAGGTTAAAAGGTAAAAGATTTTTGTATACAGAAGATAAGGGTACTTTTTATTTTGTTAGTTTTTAATAAACATGACACTGGATGGCAGGAAGCAAACACCATCAAGAAACCTTCAAGCCAACACACAATTGGAACCACTTCATTCTTGTAGTGTGCCACAAGGGAAGTACCTCACTGACCAGCTGGTATTGTAATTTGATGCAATTATAAAAGACTGCTATTTTCAGTATCTTAATATTTGCCAAGATACCTAGAAAGGGTGATTTATTTTCCACATCTGGTATAAACAGCCTCAGTCAGAGACTAAGTGTGTGTGTGTTCTGGTTTTTTTTTGGTTAATGCTAATTAAATGCCACCTTTAAAAGTCTGATAACTTCTGGGAACTAAAATTAAAAAATCACATCTTTTCCTTTTTAAATTTTGGTACTACCCACTTCCACATCTCAGGGTATCTCCAGTGTGAAGTAAATAGCAGCATGTCACCTTTTCAGAGAAAGTTCATTGCTCAAAACAGGATGAAGAACTGGTTCCATTTATGTGTATGTGAAAAATTGTGTTGAATTCATTAGGACATTTCCTCCTGTCTATTGAATCAACAACTGCACAAATCATATGGCAATATATATAATGCATAGCAATGGCTATACATGTAATTCTTCTACATCCTGTTAATATTTCCTTTATAAAACTTCGCTGTATTTAAGAATTTGTGACTTAAAGACCATAGAGTGAAACAAGCCAGTAAACAATTTTCACAGAAAAGGCTGAATCAAATGCTAATTATGCAAACAATGAGATGGTATTTAATACAAAACTTGTAAATTTATCTGTCTTAATTACTACTAATTGTCATATTTTATTTACCTGTTCTTGTTTGGTCTTTGAGCTTCTACAAGGCTCTGTAAATTCCTGTTGTTCTCCATCAATATCTGCATTTCTGAACGCAAGTTCTCCAACTCATGTAATTGTTCCTAAACAAGTGAAATTTGAAACATTTTATTTGAAAAGCAAATGGTAATTTCTGTTTTCATTTCTAGTTCAACTTGCTTTTGAGTAAGAAAGAAGACAAAAAAACACTCCCAAAACCAGTTCTCTGGCAAAGACCTATATCACTCTTCCCTTTACAGTTTCATTAGAAACTTGAACTAGAATAAGTTAGAACAGTTTCATCAGCAAAAATGTTATAATTTGATATTCATGAATATGAAAAAACTCAGTCCTTGGAAAAACTAAACACACACAGTACACTTCATACAAATTGTCACCATTTGTTACCAGCCTAACTGAAGAGAAGAACAAGAACTGCCTTCCTGGATTCATGGACAGACTACTAAGTCAAGAGCTCATTAAAAATCTGGACTCTTCTCAGTCTTACTGTAATCTTACAAGTTGCCTGTAGAGTTTAACTTTCAGTACCTTCAGCCTTAGAATTTCATCATTTTTAGCTCTTCGTTCTTCATTCAACTCATGGACAAGATGCTCCAGATTTATTGCAGAAGCTCTCCGATCAGCTATTTCTTGCTCATGAGTTTCCAAGAGCTTTGCCAAATTGACATCAAAATTAGGGGGAGTTTTTGGACACTGGCAAGTTGAAAAAAACCACAAAACAAAGCCCACAGATTATTAGTAAAGAACTGTTTCCCCTATGTATTGGTTACATGTTTTAATACGTAGTTAATTTATTTAATAAATTCCTGGCAGACAAATAATCAATAACAGATTTAAGTTACAAACTAGGTGACTGGGATTTGACCATTCTGGACATTGTTATTGCTGCTCCCAATCTGAAGCTATGCTGTAAAGTTTTACTCCTCTTCAACGAGTTCTGACAGAAAATGATTCTCTCACAAATGCCATACCTGAGGAAATGTCACTGATGCTGAGTCCACAAAGCAATCAATCTGCTTCATTTTTAGCTCATATTCATTCTTCCTCTTCTCCATTTCTTCTGTCATTTTGTCCAACTATTAAGAAAGCCCAAAGAGAATTAAGTTAAGAATTAATAGACAAAATATTTAAGAAAACAGAAGCCAGATCTCCGTTTCCAGCAAGCTTCGGTACACCACAAATGATTTTAGATTACTTTAGACTTCACTTTCTTAAATGTGTTCTACATTTATCTAGTAACTTTTACTAATGTAAAATTTGCACATAATAAGCCTTTTAAAAAAACATCCTACCCTCTATACTGTATAGTTAATCTAAACTGTGTTCTTGTTGGTATTTGATTCTTTTGCCTTGCTAATACAATTTACCTTTCAAAGAGCTTGCTAGCACAGAAAAATTGTTATGAACTCTGTTGACAAGCATTGCTGCTCAAAATATGATTTGATACAAACGATTTTACTGGTATAGACCAGTTTCCTCACAGATTATGCTAACATGACAAAAGGACTCTTCTTTCCAAAATAACTGGAGTTTTTACTAACACAAATACATTATTTAGCACTATGACTAATAATTGTAATTATTGTAATAACTAAAGCTTAAATTTGAACGAAGTCTTAACAGTAGCTATTTGGTCTGCAAAACCTCCAAATCACTCTCACACTACATAATTTATAGAGATCAACAATTATCTCAATCACCTAAAGATATAGTTTGTGGGTAAGTGTTAAGCAAAGCAAAAAGTAATTCTGTAGGTTCCATTGTGTATAACAACTCAGGTTGCTGTGGTATTATAAGCACTGATATTTTGAAAGCAGAGGGAAATTAAGTATTTTCATTATCTCTAGATACCACCTCCAAACTATTCTAAAGTTATCTAGCCTTTTTCCAGAAGCTTTTGAACTAGTACTTTGCTTTTATAGGAAGGAGCATTGGTGTTCCCCAAGAGTACTGCATACAAGATGCTCTAGAATTTATTACAAGTAAAACATTTTCTGGAAGCTACAATTAACCATAGCTTCATCCCAAGAATTTCCTTGTTTTACCTGTTCCCTGAGTTCCTGGATTAGAGCTTCTTTCTTTATTATGTCTTCTTGTGCACACTGAAGTAAAGAGTTATGTTTCTTGGAAGCCTCTGTCAGTCTCATCAGCTGATCAGTGGTGTGATGTAAGTCTTCACACAGCAGGTCTCTCTATTTTATTAGATGAGTAAAGAAAGAAACATTAAAGTTATTACTCTAAAGCAGTTGATTCAAGATGTTTTGTTGTTTCTGAGATTGTTAACAGCTACAAGCATATCCTTTTTCACTCCACTTTTTCATCACGAATTTTAGCAAGTATTCATCTATAGATTCCTTATCTTAGCACACTTTCTGTCCCTTGTCTTGGTGGCAGAACAAAAATAAGGACTTTCATACAGTGTAGTTACAGTTAGATACTTATAGGAGATATTTGGAATCAACAACTGTTTTAAAGTATATCTAAAACCAAATCCAATTCTTGAAGAATCCAGAGAGGAATGTCTAGATTTTAATCCATGCTAAGACAGTGATTCCAGTTTTTTAGTGCACTGCTACTCTGTAGATACCTCTGGATTTATTCTAGGATCTAGACTCCCACTGTGATAGGGCATCATACCTACAACAAGGTGTGTGAACCTAGAAGAAGAAACAGTGCTTAGTACTTTAAATGCCACCTTGGCCTAGTTCTTCTTCTCCAGTCAAGAAAGCATTAAGGAAACTAATAACTGATGTACAAAGTCAAAGAGGGAGAAACACTATGATTTTATCAGGAATCAGATACACCCAAGGACAAAAACAATGAGAATTGTTACTTTAGCTGAAAAATCCAGCAAAAACTAACACCAAAACACGGGCGCAATCCCCTTGGCAAGCAGCTCAGTTTAGGATTTCAGAATATCAAATTCAGATGTGATTATTAATTAAGATAGTTTATTAAACAGTGGAAATCTATTTAAGCTTGTTTTTGAGACTACTCTGAAAGACTTAATTGGTGCTATATGATTGGAATAGACATAGTAATATGACAGATGATCTTCTAGAAATTACTTGTAATTGAAGAGGCTGGTGGTTTGAACTAATGGACATATTCATCAATGTAAGAGCAGTAACAGGGAAAACAAAGTTTAAAAAGATACAATTTTATAAAGCAAAACCACAGCTGAATCAACCATGCATCCTAGATCTGTTTCCAGCAGGTGGAGCTTTTAGTTAAAATTATGAGTAAAGATGTTACTGAATATAATAGCAGTGGGGAAAGAGATAATATTGAACATAATATATTCTTCTGCCTATTTTAATTTCTTAGCAGCATCATCTAATTTGCCATTAAATTCAGCTGATGACTCCTTAGTGGCCTTAGTGAAATTAAACCAGGCTTTTAGCATAGGTTTTTATGAAGTAGCTTATAAAATATTTATGACAAGTAATGTGATAATTTAACAGAATTTGTCAGGTATCTCATGAAAAATTCTTTTAAGAACAGCATAATTAGCTCTAGTTTGAACTAAAATGAGGTTAAGTTCTACACCAATATTTTAAGCAAAACCACATCCAATTGATCTGTTGAGCAAATAATTATAAAATACCAACATTAATGTTTTTACCTCAATGTTATCAGCTATTTGTCTTCTCTCCAATGTTTCCCTCAGTTCTTCAATCTTTTTTTCCTGATCCTCTATGATTCTTTTGCTTTCTTCTTTTGCAGCCAGAACTAAATTATACTTGCACTACAAGAAGTATTAAATAAAATTTTCAAATATGTCAGGAAAATGCATTAAAGAAAGTTGTCAAATATAAGACAAATACATGTGTATCACTAATCTTATGATGACAACTACAAATATTTAAAATCTCCGTGTCAATGACTAAGATCAGAATCATACTTGCTAAATTGCACCATGTTATTAGAAATGAGTGGTCAGAACAATGTAAGATTTAATATGTATTAGCCAGCACAATACATGTTAACTGTAAAATTATTATTGAAAAAAAAAAAGAAGCCCACAGATACCCATCCAAAGAAATCTATCTCATGAACATTTTGTCTGTAGGACCTTTTGAATTCATAGTTCATACATATATATTATCTAAAGTCTTCTGTGGCTTGCTCTATCAGTTTGCAAATCAGACCCATTTTGATAAATGGGATGCATCATATTTATCTACAGTTATTCAAAGACAGTTTGGTTCTTTGTTTTTATGTTTTCAGATGTAGAACATAGTATCAGAAACACAAAAAATTCACTCCCTCAAAAATGAATTTACAATTCATCTTCAACCGCTGAAGTTTTAAATTGCCAATTTGAGAAAATCTAAATGTGTCTGTCAGCTGAATGTAGTTTACAGGATGTGAATAGGTCCCTTTAGAGACACTGCTCTTTACCCACCACATGGAAATAGTTCAGTTTTCGAGACAGCCTTAGGCATAAAATGTTCAGAAGATTTCAACATGTCAAAACAAAGAAGTTTCCTTCTAAAATGCTACAGCAAGTTACGCCGTCTGAGACAGATGATAAGACATGTCATTGCCTTCAATTTCTGAAAAACTATACCACGTCCTTCAAAATGACAGTACATACATTTATATCCTCAAGCTCTCTTGTCAGCCCATCTATGGACTCAGTTTTATGATTAATTGAAGACCTCAGTTCCTGGATCTGCCTCATCAAATCAGTTACAACTTCCTGCAACATAAAAAAGTTAATCATGATGTATTATTTTTATAACACATGTAAATAAATATATATATATATTTAATGCATAAATAAATAAAACCACACACATATATAATACACATTTTCTTACTGGCCTTTCTTTGGTGAGTAATAAGTAATCTCAAATATCAAACAGCCATTTGAAAACGATGTCTTGATACACACGTGAAAAGGAGTAATAGGAAATTTGTTGTTTTGTCATTTGGCTTTTGTTCCAAGCACTTACACAAATTAAATAACCTGCTTTGTTCATTAGCAGGGAAAACTAACTGATTTAGACTTAGGCTGTGATAGGTTTCTAATAAGAGTACAGAAGGACTATAGTTTAAGGTTACATTTATTTGTAATGGAAAAAGGTACATTCAAAAACACCAATGCACTGAGAAAACCAGATTCTTCTGTCCTTATGTGTGTCAAATTTTTTGTTCTAGCATGGAAAAAAGAAAGACTGATCAATGCAGCATGCTGAACAGTAAACATACTATGTGATTTCTTATGCTTGTTTAACAAACAGCATAAATACTTTTGTTATGGGAAGTGATGCTACTGAAGATTTTAGAACACTGGAGCAGTCCTTTCAAGTATAAGTGCTTTGATTTTATTAATAAAGGTACCTACAATGACATTCTTGCATCACCTTTCTCATCTGTTCTATTAGCTCATTACAACATGACACTGACTGGAAGGGCCTATTAATCATCATGGAAATTATGCATCCTTTATGAATTTAATGTTTTGTCCAGTAGACAGCTTTACCTTGATTTCCCCCCAACCTTCTGTTATCTTGTGAAAGAATAATCTATGTGAAAAGAAATTCTATCTCTATGTGAAAGAATTCTATCTCTGAAAGAATACCAGTTTCCTACTATCTGACAAACTCCATGCCAGTAAGACATAGTATTTATTTTACCTAGATATACATTCAGGATTGTCTAAAAACATAGAATTACCAAGTATCTTAGAAAGGCTCTGGGCTTTCAACTCTAATACAAACCATAGTTACCCACAAAGCGAGGTATCAGTAACAGAAATAAACCCAAACCTTATCTGCATCATTTGTCTTCTTTAAAGAAACAATAATCTCTTCAGCTGCAGCCAGCTCCTGTTCCAATTTCTGCAGTTTTGCTTCCTAGAAGAAATAATAATTGTGAAGGAGACCTAATTACTTTTGAAGTATGTTTTCTAAAGCACAAAGCCAGGAGTAAAACTGGAAGGAATGAAGTTCTTTATCTTACCAGAAAAATAAAGCAGTGGCTTAAAAAAAAATCTGAAACTTTACAAGCAAAATAAATCTAGAGTTCTAATCTACAGAACAGTCAGTCCAGCAATAAAATTGCTATTAATGCACAAGGAAACCCATGAATACACAATTTAGTCATTCAGTTCTGCTGTTGTACCTGCTGCTCACACCGTGTCACCATTTCAGAGGATGGTTTCTCCACCTGTGCTTTTTCAAGTAGTTTCAAGAGCTCCCTGGAGAAGAAAACATTTTTAGTGAGAAATATTATCAGAAGATATTAACATGAATCAAGTCATAAAAGTTTGCTCTTATTTACACTTCATTTTTTAAAGAGTTATTTAGCTATCACTATTACTAGTATTGTACAAAATACTAGTAGTTTTGTTACTAGCCATACACTATCAGTAGTGAAACAATCTTTGATGTGAAGATAGACACTTGTAATAAAATCACATTTCATGTTAATTGAAAACATTACAATTAAGTGTTGTTCTAAGTTGGATACAATAAACTAGCCTATTATGTAATTAACTCCACCCAGACAGGGGAAAACATCTTTACAAGCAGGATCCATATCTGAATACAAAATCTAGCATAGGACAAAACCAATGAACTCCGATGACAATAAACCTCATCACTAATTAAAAACTCACTTTGAATTGTTTTCTTTGTCTTCTTGTAATTGTAATGTTAGTTTTTCATTATGTTCTTTTTCTGTTTTCAGGAGTTTCAAAAGGTTCTACGATATCAAAATACATGTTGTTATAACAAGTCACAATACAAGGTATTTAGAATAACTGAAACCAAAATAAATAAATACAAAAATCTTAACAAAACTCCCAAGATGACTAACCCCTCCCTTCCCCTGAACTTTAAATGGAAACAGATCTTTGAACTTTTACAGGACAAAACCAAAAATAAACTCTTGTTTATATTAAGAAATTTGTTCTTTTCATCTGCCAGTTATAATTATTTCAAATAGCTCTGGTGTTCCTCAATATCCAAGCCTTTAAAGGGAGGAATGAGAATTTTCTACTGTAGCTTAATTTGGGGGGATATTTCCAATTCTATCCATCAGTTCAAGATATTACACTATAAGGAATTTAATTAATTTTCAATGTCAGTATTCCTTGAAACACTGAAAAGAAAACTTACATGAAACTTGCTGAGCAGGCACTGCATACACTGCAGAAAAGCAGGCAAAATCATTTGCAAAAGCCCTTGAGCAACCTTACTGCTGTTTTGCAGTCACTGCAGTCTGACAAGCTTTCAAGGACAGCATCATCTAAATTGCAGGACAGTGATGTACCTCAAAAAACCACTCAGATCATTTTAAGGAAATCACATCTGTGATGACATTTTTTTAAGAAACTGCTTTGTAAAGATGGAATAAGTAACCTAGTCTTAGCTAGCACTGAGATAAAAGGTCACCAGCATTTCAGTGCCAAGATTCTTTTCCAAAGCCGTTTCTTATTCCTTTACTAATGAATCTCCCTAGACATTTCTAGAGCAGTTTCTTCCATTGAAAAACCTACTCCTTCACCATGCTCTTGGATATTTCTTGTAGCCTGTGATGCAAAAATCTAAGTTTTTTGAAAAAAATCTGGGTACATCTTCCAAATGAGATAATCAGGAAACATCTTATTACTGTGTGATCGATAATAGAATGCACAAGAACAGGAATTAAACAATATGGCTATGAGTAACTGAATAATAAAAGTCCTATAAAAGCCTTGACTGCCTTACACAAAGCTCAGTTTTCATTGCTTCTGCTTCTTGTTTTCTGTCTTCAAGTTGTTTCTTCAGTTGATCTGTTTCAAACTTTGCTACTTCCTGCAAATTGTCATAGTCATCCTGCAGGCTTGCTTTTTCTTCAAGAATTTTTTCATGTTCTAGCCTTTGTAAAAAAACCACAATTTTAAGACAAAGGTTGTCTCATTATAATACCTCAGTCAATTGTATTTTATAGTATTCAGATAATATACAGAATATAGTTATTTTAGAAAGAAGTCACTGACATAAATGGTAACTTTTTTTTTTAAGTTAGAAACCCCAGATTTGTGAAATGATGGGACACTTGTGATGGGAAAACTGAAGTGTCATTGGCAAAGAAAGCAAATTGCTCTTTCTGATCCCTAGAAATAATTTACTTATTACAAAATTCCACAGAGTTTTCAGTAACAACAGCTTTCACCCATTTAAACTTTTTTTTCAGCCAGTTATTGAACAAGACTTTGCTACCTACATCTGTTCAGATGACACCTGGGGTATTTATACCATTTAAGATATACATATATTCTGGGCAAGTCTGGGTTATTTCCCTCTAAACTGTTGTCCTGAAAACTTACTCATTTGATCTTACACAAAAGTGAAAAGCAAATAGGAGAAAAAACACAACGTTTAATTTCTATTCCAGGTTCCCAGTCTCAGCATGTATCACTCAAAAAATTACTTCAACTAAGACATGAACCACTTTAACGCAGTAACATAGTTAAGCTTTCCAGGAAAAAAAACCCTACAAAACCAAAAGCAAAAGAAAAAACACTACCAAACCTCAACATAATTTAGTTCCCAATTTTAATGTCTCAGTAATAATGGCAATTATTCAATATATTATATTAAATACATTATATTCAAGTTTTTCAGTCTTCAACAGTAAACCCTCAGTTTACTTTTATGGTTTCTTCCTGCTTGTATTTTTAGGGCAGCATCATTATGTTGCCTGCTTCAAATTGACCACACTGAGTGGTAACAATTATTTTTTAAGACTAAATTTGAAAAAACCCACAAAACAACTATGCCTGTTCAGCTACTTAACTTTTGGAGATCCATGAACTTATTAGGTATATCCTAATAAAGGGAAAATGCTAGAGCAAATAAAAATTAAGGAGGACTCATTTCCTTTCTGGTAATTTTACCACGTTCCCTCTCATGGCTCCAAAATAGGCATGGAAAGAATTGAACAACAAATAAACAAAGGATGTAAACACAAAATAACAACTTCTATTAAAGATTTTAAGGGCAAGTTCACATGCAGAAAAGAACAACTAAATCACTGGATGCATACAGAAAGAAGTTTAAGGCATTTTACCAAACTGCCAACATACCTGACGCTGTCCAGCTGGAACTGCACATCCATATGTCTACCAGAAAGCTGACTCATTTCTTTTTCTTGCTTTTCCCTAAAGGCACTGTATTCCAATTTTACAGCAGATAGCTCCTTGTCTGCAGATTGCAGGACGATGCGCAGGTCATAGACTTCACTTTTTAATACTGTCAAAAAATAAATATTTTACGTGCTATTTGGAAAACTGTACTAGATAAAGGACATGCAACATTACAAAACTTCCCACTAAGTCTCAGAAAACTTTACACATTTTAGGTGGAATTAACCTTAAAGGTCATACACAGAAAGGGTTGGTAAATGTAAAAGGTTAATGAAACATCAGCTTTAAGATCTAAAGAGTACCAGCAGAACCAAAACCATTCCAAACAATGCCACTGCATTTTCATTGACCAGAAGATTTTTAAAAAATATTTTATTTTTAAAATACTTCATCCTGTACCCCTTTCACATTCAGAATGAACAGTGAACACTTTTCAATATTGCATACTGTGCAAGACTGGGGAGAGAAGAGCTATTCTGCAAGTATTAAGAGACTTTATTTTGCTTTGAAAAAGATTTAAAAAAAAAAAAAAAAATCAAACCAGCATGACTAATATCTTGAACCCAAACAGTTACTCAGCATTTGCTATTGTTGATTCAAAATATTAAGACACCTCAAAATTTCATAGGGAATTGCAGTGTTACATAGACTTACTATCACTCTTGCTTTGACTGTCTTGAAGTTGCTTTTCAAGTGATTTTATCTGTTCAAGGAGCTCCTGGCGTGCTTTACTCCAGTCATTCCTTTCAGATGAAAGAAGCTTGAGAAGACAAGTAACATTTTTAAATGGAAGGAAAAAGGAGAGGCTATCTCACAGAGCCTAACAATATAATGTATTAGAGAATTCAATCAGCTGATTAGAAATAAGATGGTGGGTTTGTTGTTTTGTTTTTTTTTACATTTGATGTTTAGTAAATCTGAAATGGGCAGAAATTAAAAAAAAAATTGACTGAACACATTACCTAACCTAATAAGTTCATTTAAAAGCAATCCACAGCTTAGGAGCCGAGATCTACTTCAAAACAGAGCTATCAGATACAAGACTGATCTAAGAAGAACACAGCCCTTATTTTTATTTCCCAGCCTAACGATTAAGGAAGACTTATAAATATTTTATAGAGTAAGGACTTTTCAGCTCTGTTCCAGCTCTTAGTATTCCAAAATTTAAAATTCCATTGTGATTATTGATGTTTCCCAGAAATAATGAAGTTAGGCAAATCCAAGCACAGACATCTTGAGTGTCTCTTTGCTTATATTTTAGTTTTAGATCAAGCGGGCTCAGAATCACAGCATTCAAAATAAAACAAAAAAACCCCCAAACTTGCAGTGTTACATTAAATGAAGACCTTGTCTTCCTGCACAGCCTTGAGCTATGATGCTATGTACATTTTTGTAAAGTCAAAATGCAAGTAACACTGCACACCTCCCTAAATGACACTGTAGTATGAGTGGTATATATCACCTTGTCATGCGTACACAGTTACTATATCCCTGTATTATTGTTGTCTCACCTCCTGTATTTGTGCAGAATGATGCTCCAGTTTATTAATATGTTGCTGGAGTTTTATATTCTTGCTTTCCTCTTCATCCAGCTTTGCCTGCATTGTGCTCATTTGCTCCTGTGACACAACAGACACTCAAAATTAGAACACTCATCTTCAGTTAATTCTCTCATGCCATATGGCACTCTGTGCATATTAAATACAAAAATGTCAACTACTTAATTTTTTTATGACCTGACACAAGAGAGAACAGAACATTAAAAAATAAACTTGTATCTTAAGTAGCTGATTTCTCCTATTGCTAACTGAACTGTCAGAACACAAGAAAATCTGTTGGGAAATACAGGGACTAAATCCAATAAACACATGCTGCGGGCCCATGTTTAAGTTGGAAAAACAAGGCTTTAAAAAGAAGTTATTCAAAATACCCACTAGCTGAACTGCTTACAGGACTTCTGCACTATTCTAAGCTTTAAAGAGGGGCTTTGGCTATTGTGCCAAGATTTCACATGCACTGAATTTAGTCCATCTTCTAGAGGGTAGTTCAGATAACTTTGGAGTACTCTTCTATGTGACGAAAGAGCTACCTTGCCCTTTAGGAAAGGTACAAGATAATTAGTGCATAATGGTGGATAAGAATTATTTGACCATTATTTCTTAAAAAAATGCAGTATCATATACTAAGGTTGGATATTGTTTGAAATGTAGCTGTCACCTGAGGCTTATCAAAAACTTTCCTCAAAAACAAGTTATCAGTATGTTAAACTACTTACATAATTTAGCTCTCAAATACCTTTCACTATTTTAATTGTAAATCCTCCTAAGTACAATGTATGATTAGGGAACTGTTCAGTGAAGGCTGAAGCGTTCACCAAGTGCTTCAGTTTCCCATGCAAGTTAAAATATATTTGGTAATGGGGGAAGTCTTTCATGCCAAAACCTGCTTTATTATCAAGTTACATGTACATTTCAGTTTTCACTCAGAACATTCACCTGCGCCACCTTGAGCTCCTCAGCAATGGCCTCGTATGCTTGTTCATTCATTTCCGGGGGAATTGGCTCTTTAGAAATGTCATTCATCATCTCTTCAGAACACTGAAAATCTTCAGAATGAAAATCTAAGATCTCTGGACTTATTCGTGGCACTAGGCGAGATCTTAGCTGGTAAGCTTTTGTTGGAGTGGTTATATTCTGTTGTAAAGATTAGAAAGCAGTCTTTATTTCAACTGTAAAATGGAATTAAGACTGTCTGGCACTGTATTTCATAGTTCTGTAAGCAGAATAAGAAGATAGAGTGCCCAAAGTGGTTAGTTCTAAACCACTACACTGTTTAAGTTTTGTCATCCGATTACAGTAGCAGTCAGTCATTTCAGTATTTCAGAACAAAAAAGCAGTATATATGGTTTATCACATATGGATTACAAGCCAGAAACACTAGTTAGGTTATGGGGCCATACACATGAAAGTGTGTTCTCACACAAATCAGGAGTATGTGTGTTTTAAATAAAGTTACGCTCATACCTTAAGAGTTTCTCTATGTAGCTTATTTAACTGAGAGACTTCTCGGCGCTTGTGTGCTTTGGTTGCCTCCAGAATGTTTTCAAGATGTTGGTTTGCTTTCTGAAGGGATTGAAGCTCTGATTCCAGCTCCATATGCTTTTTTCTGTTTAGGAAGTATTTTACTACTGTTAAAACCACTTCATCAATATAACCTCCTTCAGCAATGGTAAGCTTCAGCATTGCCAAAGAACAAACTGAAGCTGAACTTTTGCCCAAACATTGAAATACATTATTTTGAGTAGAAAACCACCACTGCCGTACTAAACAGTGAAAAAAAAAATATTAAAAAATCTTAAAAAGCTAAGAAGCTTATTTATGCTTGCATAATGAAGCAAGCAGATGGATAACTAAACGTGTCAGAAAAAAATCCATTACACGGTAAGAAATAAGCCGAGAGCTGTGCAATTCCTTTTATGAGAAAGTGATATCACCCATACCAATATGGTTTTAAGCTTTAAAAATGTTATCCAGTTATATGAAGTCTGAACTGGTGCTTCCCAGGATTAAAGCAAATCCTTTAAAGCTTTTTTTTTTTTTTTTTTTTGGAAGTGCAGCTCTGTTAAGATTATTTTGCCCTTTAAGAGTACTTTAACTGAAATCCAGCAGTTGAACAGAAATTTAGGAATAATTTTCATTAGGTATGTTGCAGAGCTACATGCTGTTACTGTGTTAGCTGCCCTTACTGGCATAATTGTAGGGTCAAAGCCTACAGACAAAAGGAAATAGGTTATTTCATCTTTTGGCAGTTTAGTACCATGACTTCCCCTCATGTTTTTAGCATTTGCAGCAAAACTCAGGGAACAGAAAAGAACTTTAGTTCTGACTGCTACCAGACCACAGAAAGATTAGCATACATTGTGTGGCATTGTTAAAGTTTTACTCCACTTATGCATTTACAGCATAGTTGCACTTAAATGCAAAATTAAGCATCCAGTTACTCTCAAACTGGAAACAAGTTTAAAATTTAGTGAAAAACAGCACACTTGTGTTTGACTGTACTCCACTAAAGAACTGATTAAAAAAAGAAATTGAAAAAATCAGTAATTGATAAAAAATACTATCAAGAAAGTGAGACGTGCACAAAATATGGAATACATAAACTAAAAATACACCAAATGGACTGAAAAAAGTAATTAATGTATGGAAATAGAAATAAACCACTGTAACTAATGATACAGGACAATTGATGGATTGCTGAATTGATAAACAGTAGATTGTAACATTATCATTTATAAGCTTCATAGAATTTGCTGCACAAAAATTTAAGACTAAAACCCTCAGATTTGTACAGTTGCCTGAATGAGCAAAAAGGACCTTCCTAAGCTACATTGCAGATGTGCCTTCAGATAGCATTATGGCTGTCTCCTAGTCTGGCAGTTAACCGAGGTCAACAGGAACAGACTCTGTGTGCACATCATTTTTCTTAACCTGGCCTTCTCTTACATGCAAAGAATGCAGAATATTTAAACTGTATATTCAGGATCTGAGAACAACTTACAAAAAAAATAAATATAGGTAACTATTTAAAGACATTTCTATACTATTTTGTCTCACTTGGTTAACTCCTTGAATTCTTCATATTCCTGTTTTGAGCTTGCCAGTTCACTTTGAGTCTGTAGCAGGCGTGATTTCAGCCTTTCAACAGATGCCAGAGAGTTGCCTTCCACTGATAGGGTGGTAGAATTTAAATGATGACCTAAAAAACAAATGTAACCCCCCTGAAATAACAAAGTAGCTCAAATATTGATAATTTTACGAAAATTAAAGCATTTGTAGGCTTTTCAGTAGCATAGCAGAAATTCAGGTTGAAGAAAATGAGCATTAGCAACAGTTCACATGAAAACCAGGAGAATAATTAGTATTATTACACTGTTCATAACAACTAAGGACAGCCAAATGAGATAGTGATGTTCACAAGATGCCAGAGAATCCCAATTCTCTACTGCTGTATTTGCATGAAAGCCAATGTGAGTAAAAGGAAGTAAACCTGTTTTATCAGTCTTCAGGTATCACTTTGAAAAAGGCAAAAATACATTAAGACAGACATTTTCAACATTATGCTGCATACAACAGAAATACATTAAGCTTGCTTAGCTGAATAACAGTAGCATATTTTTACCTCCACTATTTTTCTCTGTGGCTGAAGCTTCCAAAAATGCTTTTTCTAGTTCTGCAATGGTCTGTGCATCAATTTCTTGGGCCTTTTTAACTGACTGTAAAGAGCGAAGTCTTTTATTCTCCTCTCTGAGGTTATGGTTCTCCATGGCATACTTAGCAATTCTTGGGTGTTGTTCCATCTGTAATAAGTGGTATTTTATCCAAGTTTTTATTTTCCCGAAAAAGTTGTAACATAACTAACTGTTATGCTTTAATAAGCATTAAATTGTAATAGAAGAGGAAAAAAGTATTCCCTACAGAGGTTAAAATTGCCCTGTTTTCTTTTTTGTTAGTTTTCTTACTCCCTTGGAATCTACTCTCAAAAGACAGCAGATTTACATTTTGTGTGTTAATTCTTTTACTGGTAATAAAGCAGTAGAAGCTTTTTTCCCTACTCTTTTTGAGTTTCAACATTAAGGTTCAGCTTTCTTAACACCATATCCCTGCAGGTGTCCCCTAAAACCCTAAGGTTTCTAGTTGGGGGTATTGGTTGATGAGAAGCTCAAAATGAGCCAGAAACATGAAATTGCAGCTCAGAAAACCAACTTTATATCCTGGGTTGCATCAAAAGAGGCATGGCAAGGTCAAGGGAAGCAATTCTTCCCCTCTACTCCAATCTCCTAACACACCACCTGGAGCACTGTGTCTAGTTCTGGAGCCCCCAGAACAGGAAGGACATGGAGCTCTTGAAGCAAGTCCAGAGTAGGGCCACAAAAGTGACATGAAGACAGGCTGAGAGTGTTGGGGTTGTTCAGCATGGAGAAGAGAAGGCTCCAGGGAGAACTTATAGCTGTGTTTCAACACCTGAAGAGGGCCTACAGGAAAGCTGAGGAGAGACTTTTTACACTTATCTTAGTGATAAGACAAGGAGTAATGGTTTTAAGATGGAAGAAGGTAGATTTAGGCAAGATATTAGGAAGAAATTCTTTAGTGTGACAATGGAACAGGTTGCCAAAGGAGGTTGTGGATGCCTCATCCCTGGAAGTGTTCAGGACCAGGAAGGATAGGGCTGAGCATCCTGGTGTAGAGTAGGAAGTGTCCCTGCCCATGGCAGGGCAGTTTGAAGCAGATGATTATTAAGATCCATTCCAACCCAGACCATTATATGAATCTATAATATGATTCTATAGTCCATTAACAACTGCCCTGACTTTTGTACTTTTGTTTCCCACCCTTCACTTTGGCCTTCAGCCATGAGCTAGATTCAAGCTGGTCTTCAAATCCATCTCATTTTTCCTTCTTGTGCTCAGAGAAAATTGTTTTTAAAAGTCTACCTTCTCTCTTGAGCTTTCTTGTTCAAAACTGCCTCATAAATGAAACCACAACTCCCAGACACCTGAATAACCTGATGTACCTCACTGCTTGCCTTCCTCACAGCTCCAGGGCAGCATCACCCCTGCTTGGTCCATCCAGTCTCTGTGTTACTAACCTTCAGAAACCTACTGTATTACTAGCATCCTATCTTTCCCTTTCAATGCCATGGAGGTGTAAGTCTCCCCTAAGAATGCTGATTTGTCATTTGGAGTCTTCCTTAAGTTGCTTAAAGGAGACTTAGTCCTCTACCTAACCTAGATCAGATGGCCTATAGCAAGCTCCCATCATGACATCACCTTTACCAGCTTCTCCTCCTATGCAAACTCACAGGCTCCAACCTGCCCACTGCCCCTTCCATTGGGAAACTCCATGCATTTGAGATGCTTCTTCTATAGAGGGAGCCACCACCCATCCACTACTTTCTTGCCTATTTTTCCTAAAAATGTATCCACCCATCACAGAACTCCATTACATGAGCTATTCTCACCCACATAAAAAAATGTTCTAGACAGGAAAAACTAGAGACTTACCTGTTCTCTGAGTGTCTGCAATTCCTCCCTCAATTCACTGAGGAGATCATCTTGCTCTTTTGGCAATAAACTTCCACCAGACTCTTTATGTAATCGTTCCAAGCGAACAATATGATCTTCACGGAATTTAACTATCATTTTATTTGACTGAATAAACTTCTCCTTCTTGGCACAGAGGTCCTCTAGCTGAGCAACTTTTTCCAATAAGTTCTTAGAAGGTACACATACAGGTTGGTGGAAAAGTGACAGTTACATGAGATGAATTTTCAAGGTGCACTTACACACACAAACCATGCAAAACTCAAGTTAATTTTGTGAATGCCACAAGCACTCATTTGGAGCAAATTAGTAGAGGGCAACAGCTCATTCCAGGTAGCCAAATAACACACTTTATTCTAAAAACTTTACTGAGAAGCCCCAGTATGATTCTGTAGATTAAGTATTCAGTTAAGCATATCAGATGCATGGCTAGGTTGCCTCTTTCTGTACATTTTGTTCCAAGAAAAGCCATTTTGGATGATTCTCCACTGTTTCATGGGATGAACCAAAGCACAACAGAATATGGATGACTGCAAGGTTTGCTTCAAAAAGCACACTTCATCAAAACACCCAAAGATGCACTCAAAATTAAGTAAAATATAAGTTTCTGTTAATTTCTTTTATTAGGAAATAAAAATAAAAAAAACCCCACCCCAAACTAAACATACTATGAAAGCTATCCTATGGCTTCTCTGAATCTGGAAGATTTTATTTAAATGTCATTTGACTAGTTCACTTATTACCAAAGCTCATTATCTCTGGACAGAATATTTTTATTCAAACCAAAGAAAAATCATTAAGAGACCAGGCTCAATATGCTCTCATCAGATAGTACACAGAATAGGCTCAGAAATATTAGTGCTTTCTTACCTTCTTTTCACTTTCTGATTTCTCCCAGAACAGCATTGCTTCAAGAAAGTTGTTCATGTAATTCATGTTGTTCTTCCCTTTTTCAACACCACCTGTAGATTAAGTCAAAGAAACAAACACCAGATTTATTAAAATACCAGTTAACCAGAATTTCCTAGACATGGCATTTGTTTAAAGAAAATTTTATTTAAATTATTTGAGCAATATAATTTCTCTAAGATCATGTGCTGTACCCAGGGCAAAGACATGTAGTCACCTGCAAGTGCTGATAAAGAACCGTCAATATACATAATTGTATAATTAACAAAGTTCTTCAAGCATTAAATGGCTTTGCAATGAACTTTATTAAAATTAAAGAATCACTTTGTTCAGATGAGTGTATCTAAAAAATGCAAAACCCCTCTGAAATTAATTTGATAACGTGAAGCCATTATTTGTATTATTATTACAGTTTACACATATTAAAAGTGAACTAAATGGTTCATAAAAATTCAGGAAAATAAGCATTTATTAAGTGGACAATTAGTGGATTAATCTGGAAAGAAATTGTCCACACAGGGGATTAAAAAGGGCTTAACTAATCCACTTCAGAAATTAATTCCAAATAGATTTCCTTAATATTCTTATGCAGACTACTTATTTATAGAGTACTAATCACCACAGTATCTAGGTACAAAATAAATGCTTTATTGTTGCTTAATATATTTAAAAACATTATGGCATTTAAAAAAAGTAGCTAGTAAGCAGATTTCATATTTGTGTGATCCAATGTTACAAACATTACTAACTGCATAAACACAGCTCTAATGCACTAGGTCCTGCATAAAATCTCTGTCCAGCATTTAACCAACATTTGCTTTCCCTCAGAGCTCTATCACCAGTCCAACATTTTTGGGCCTTCTGCTAATACTTTTGTATTCACTGACAGCAATTCAGTGTTCCACATAATCACCAACTTGGTTTTACTGGTTAAATTATGTAAGCTCACAGAGAAGTAATTTTCCCTTAGAAAAATTCAACCACAGATGCTTTATATTAGACTAGCCCCTTATCTTCTCTTATGGTTCCTATGGTTGTATCTTCTATTTCTTGGTGAGGTCAGGAAAGATTTGACCTCAGGATCATACTAATGAGTTACAAGACAAAGTTTACTACCTTGTAATCAAGCATTATAAGGCAGCATATTTTGGTGAGAAATATACATAGTGGAAAGCAATGCTAGGATGCATATTGCAGATGGAATGGTGCAGTGAAAAGGCTCTGGAATAAAAAAATTACATATTGATAAAAACTCCATTACCATCTTACATTGAAAATTATCTTTTACTGAAAGGCAAGCATTCTTTGGACCCTTCTGAACAAGAAAAAGGAGAAGGAGGATGAAAAAAGTATCCAGTCCTGAGCTTAAAAAGAATGTGGATTCAGTGGGCACTATCAACATTTTAGTGCCCTCCTTCCATCCTAAATATACAAGCAATCACACATAAGCCTTTGGTTACTTTGATCAGACATTGGAATGGGCTGCCCAGGGAAGTACTGTACTGTACTCAGTGCTGGTGAGGCCACACCTCAAGTACTGTGTCCAGTTCTGGGCCCCTCAGTTAAGGAAGGAGATTGAGGTCCTGGAGCAGGTCCAAAGGAGGGCAACTAAGCTGGTGAAGGGACTCGAGCACAGATCCTATGAGGAGAGGCTGAGGGAGCTGGGGGTGTTCAGCCTGGAGAAGAGGAGGCTCAGAGGAGACCTCATCACTCTCTACAACTCCCTGAAAGGAGGGTGTAGCCAGGTGGGGGTTGGTCTCTTTTCCCAGGCAACTCTCAGCAAGACAAGAGGGCATGGTCTTAAGTTGTGCTGGGGGAAGCTTAGGTTGGACATTAGAAAGAATTTCTTTACAGAGAGAGTGATCAAGCATTGGAATGGGCTGCCCAGGGAAGTAGTGGATTCTCCGTCCCTGGAGATATTTAAAAAGAGACTGGATGTGGCACTCAGTGCCATGGGCTGGTAACTGCAGCAGTAGTGGATCAAGGGTTGGACTTGATATCTGATGTCCCTTCCAACCCAGCTGATTCTATGAAGGCAGCATAACTCTTATGAATTGGAAGAACATTTTAGATATTCTATAAAAAAAACCATAGCCCTATACACAAACTTATGGGAGGAAGAAGATAAGATCACATTAACAATTTCTGCAAAATATTAGATACAAATACAGGAAAAGGGATCAACAAGACAAATGCTACCTCTGGAGGTCAATCCCTACATTAGTCATTGAGAAACTTAATGAACTACATAAGGCTCCAACACTCTAGGCTAAAACAAGCAGCAAGGTCTCTCTCCTCACACTCCAAACTCTTACCTTGTGATACAGAAATATCATGCATAGACGGCACTGAAGTAAGTTGAGCAAGCTGCTCTTTCAACTTCTTGACTTCAGCTTGCAGTTGGCTCACATTTCCTTGTGTGTCTTCATTTACCACAGCCTTTCATAAAAATATTGAGAAAATCAGGAAGTACAAATGAAAAAAAACTTGTAAGATAAAAAGTCAAACTTCAAAACAACAAAAGTAATGAGAAGTTTCTATTTTAGGAAAGGAAGAACTCATGAGAAAAAAGTCTGGTTTACTGAGAAACCAGGAAGTCAAAGTTTAGCTAAAAATATTGCTTAAAAAATATTCAATATTTTTTCCAGAATTTTCTTTAAAGCTTTTTGACCAAAGTTGAAGCAAAGAAGAGGACAACATCTCAAAATACACGCATTAGAAATAATGTTTTTGGAATTAGCACATAAAAAAACTAACACAACTGAAATACTATTGAATATAATTTTTAAAATAACAATTACACATTTAGTACAGATTTACTTAACTCTTTCCACTGAAGTGCTCAGAGAAAAAGCAATGAGTAAACACTACTATCAGCCAGTATTTAGTCTCCAACTGTTATACTCTACTCATAATCAAAAGCAAACAAGTTCTTTTCAGATATCATTTGTCATAACATTTAGGAAAGCAAATTTAGGATTTTAAAATAAGTTATAGTAATTTGAATCAGTGAAAGCACAAAAGTATCCCAATGAAGCTATCTGGTTTGCACATGTGTAATTTAAATTAGAAATTGTTGCCACGATGAAGACATTGAATTCTCTTACCTTATTCTTAATCAACTTCGCTCGCTGGGCAAAATTAAGGGTGGATAGTGTTTCACCAAAACACCTGGATCCTGGATGAACATTTGCAATTATACAGGTTTTTGCATTACCGCCAAGGGAATCCTATTTAAAAAAATAGGAATTATCTTCATTTGCATGGTTTTGGCTACAGCAGGAAGCCTATCACCTAGGAGCTACTCTGCATCATTTTGAACAAACTGCAGAAGGGATTTTATTCAAAAAATTTTCATTCTACTTGAGCTTCTGCAATTTTTATTTCAAATGTGGGTAGAAAGGATGTGACTGCAAATAAAGACTTTATTTGGGTTTCCAAAACCTTGGTTATATATTACTAATCCACAGTTTGAGATACTTGTTACACCTGAACAGAAAAAGAGGGGAAAAAATAATTCAGGGAATAAAGTAGATCTCTGGAGTAGATAATAGGTATATTTAAGATTCTAAAAGCCTAATACTACAAAATAGCCCAAAATAGCTCAATTGCATTCTCTCTGGCTAATAGAGATCACCATGTTTGTAGACTTCTTTGCAGTACATTCACCTTAGAAAAGCAACCAAACAAAACCACTTAGGAAAGTAACAGCTCATACAGCTGCATCTATTCCAATCTGTATAAATTTTGGGTTGCATTAGAATAACAACTCTTCAGAGGTTCACAGTTCTAATCTATACATGGGACAGAGATGGAATGGATTGGGAAATTTTGACTAGATCACAACAATACTGAGTTGTAAATACTATACTATGTACAAGTACTGTATTACAATAAATATTTTACAGATATTAGTCATTACTGTTTACAGAATCTTGGTGAAGGCTGGCTTCCAATGAATCTTTAGCTGCTTTCATCTTTGTTTTCTGTGCACCTTAAAACCAGAAACTTTTAGATAGGAAAGTAAGTTTACTGAATTCCTAGCATCACACCCACACTTAGCACACATAGGCTAATTCTGGAAATCCTGTCCAATGTTCCAACATATTCTAATCATTATACAGTGATACACAGTATGTCCCAAATTTCAGGGATGAAAAATCATGCTTCTTTTCCTTTAAAACTTGCAAATATGTGAAAAGAGACTATGAGCCTAAAAAAATTTGCCTGCAGTAATCAACTGGAAGTCTGCTTGGTTAAGGAAGATATTTTTCAAACTTTGTTTCAGCTGCCCAATACTAAAAGAATTTTTTTAACATACCTGAGTTCAGCTTTTTAGAGTAAAAAAACCCCAGCCCAAATATATTTTCTACACCTCAAGTAGCATATAATATTCAGAATATCTTACCCGTAACAGAAAAGTGAGCTTGGAATCCCGGTAACAAACGTGCCTCTGTTTTCCATTACCCACATCAACAAGTGCTGTAATCACTTGGCCCAGGCAACTCAGTGATCGGTTTATGTTACCTGCTTCCTAAAAAAAAAAATTAAAAATAAAAAAAGAGAACAAAGGTGAACAGATTTAGTGGATGCAACAGAGCAGTGCACCTGAAACAAGATGTCACAGACATTACAGAACTAACCTTCAGCCTCAGCCCTTCTGTATGTGTATCCTTCTGTCTCTCAGATCCTGCCAAGTCTACCAGGTTGAGCATTGAAGAGCGAATGTTAACAATGTCATTGTTTTTCTCCATGGATTCCACTGTGATGGTGAAAACTGCATGTGACCTTGAGGATTCTCTGTTCATTGAGGTCGATGCTACACGACGGTTTCTCCAGCCCATAGTTAATACCTAAGCATGAAAAAAAATCAGATAATATCAAATATCTCAGACTATACCCATTGAGGTCCCTTCCAACCCAATTTATACTATGACTCTATTTTACTTTCAGCTGGCATAGTCAATGACAAGTGCAACAGCTTTCAAAACTTTCAAGGACAGAGACTTTACTTTATCCAGTTTTAAAACTGAAAAATATAGCTAGTCAAGCTTAAGAAAAACACTATTCCAAGAGTGCCACTGCCATTTGAAAGCCCGACATATCATTAATGGTATGCTAAAAGCACACAAAGAAAAATATTTTAAGACACAGAAGTATACATGTATGCACCTCTACCAGAGAGAAAGAAATCTTTCTAGATCTAAATCTAAATTACGGAACACCCATGCTACCCGATTAGCAGGAGATGTAGTTCTCTGTTATTCTTTAAAAGGTGTATAGGGCAAGCATTAGAGAAAGATTAAACTGCAATTCATATATTCCAAACTCCAGAACTACATGATTTCTTACATGTGAGGGATATGCAGGAGCACTGCCTAGAAACAGCTTTTTACACTGTTTTTTTGATGTGCTTTAATCAAACAGGAACATTTACCAAATAAGCATCAAGACAAACAGTCCAAGCATTAAAAAGTGACAAAAAGTACCTGATATGCTTCAGCAGCAGATGTCAGCACTTGTTCTATAGCACCATCAACAAAGACTCCCTTTTTTATGTGTTCTCTGAGAAAGAGTCCAGCTGAAGCAGAATCGAGCAAGTCAAATATCTGTTCATTGTATATTTCAATAAACGAACATTTGCAGAGAAAACTCTTTCCGCTGCCAGCCTGAAAAACATTTATATTATAAACAGACTGATTTGGTAAAGTCTACTGTTGTATAGCAGTGCTTTGCTTCTTACATGTTTAAAGTTAGTAGGTTGCATATGCATGACACCCTGTACATTTCTGATGACCAAATGAGAAGCAACATCCAGAAACCTAAATGCATTTTTAGACTCAAAATACAAGCACATTTGTGTCTGAAAAAATAGTAATACGGTAGAGTACTAGATGGAAGCATTTCTTAATGCAGGATAACAATAATCCTGGAAATTTGACTGCTACAGAGTCATCTTACCAAACAGCCTTAGCTTATCTTAATGCAAGACATTGCTTTCACTGCAATAATAAGTATTAACGTACCTTTTCTTTTTCACGTTCAATTAGAAAAAATAAGTATTCAAAGCTCCGTGGAATTACCCCTCTCAGGCTGTGAGTGAAATTATCAGAATCCGATGGTCCTAAAGAGATTTTAATTTAAATAACAATTAATTAGTACTACTCAGTAGTAATGGTTGACCTCATCAAGACACCCTTATAGAAGACTGCAGCAACCAGGTTTTAGTCAGTTCATGACAAAACCCAAGAAGAAATGCAATACCACAATCTTTCAAGATCTAAGATAACATCCCATAAAAAAACTTATGTGTAGTCTAAATGATGTTTGTGAAAGTTTTTTTACCTGTCCATAGGTTACCCAAGTCCAAAATAGTATAAACTACATGGACTACCACAGAAAACACATACAATGTTCAAGTATGTTAACACAGCTAACTTAACCCTGATTTGAAGAACCAGAAAGATGGGGTGGATTTACGCACACGTTTTGTGTAGTCTACAGTTTCTATGTGGTCCTCAAAAGCACGTTGGCCAAACTGGTTTTGGTTATTTCAGTAACTTTCTAATGTCAAATACAATTTTAACACATTTAAAATCACCACTGTATGAAGAAACAGGTCACAAAGGGATGCTTTCATATACAAAGAGGCCTCAAATTTCTAGCTGGCTAGGAAACAGTTATTTGGAAAACTTTGCTATATTTTAATACAAAAAACTGTTGCATACCCTGGTGTTTGAGCAAGATGACATTTCAACTCAAGACAAAGAAACATTAAGAAAGCATCTTAAGATTAAGCTCTCTCTGCACTTACCCATCATAGTGAAGGTTTTTCCTGACCCAGTCTGACCACTAGCAACAACAACAAAAAAAGTCAGATAAAACTTAATTTTGACTCTGAATTTTTCATTAATCTGCATCTTTTAAGGAGAATTAACAGATGACAATGAAAATTCTTCTAAACTGAAGATAAAGAGAGGCAAGCTAAGAAATGAGTCAGATAAAAAGGTATAAAAAAGAACAGCAACTTTGACGATAAAATCATCTTTTCTCTCCCTCTCTCCCCCCCCTCCCATTTTATTCCTTAATTCTGTTTTTCGACAGAGAAATAAAACTTAGCACTATAATAAAGGCTTTCAAATATATACATTAAACTAATTTTTGGCTCAGTCTTTCGAGTTTTGTGTCACTCAGAAGCACACAAACCCAAAATGAGTAAAGCACTTTTAAGTCACATATTATTTGACTACAGTTTTTAATCATGCTAGAGAAACTTCAGGGCAATTTAACGTAATTTTTCCACATTTTGTATTTCCACATTTCCATATGGCAGTGAAGTAGACTTCCTTTCACAGTTCTGCAAATGCTGTGCTAGGATAAAAACCCAACAAGGTTTTCATTAATCAGTCTTTCAAGTTAGCATTTTTGACAAAAGTGCTTACTCAGTTTTCTTAATGAAAAAAATCTGGGAGTTCATATAATGATGTTCATGCTGCTAGTCATGGATTTATTTCTATATTGGAAGCATTTTAAAAGTTAAAATCATCATTCATGAGTTCTTCTACAGGCAGCTAAGACTGACCAAAGAGTTGAGCTGGACAAATATCAAGACCAAGTTGTAGTGTAACAAGGCAACCAGGTGTCCCTAATTAGGCACAGGTGGGCTTAATACAAGCTCATGCCCACTCCCTGGCAATTAGGGGCACCTGGTTGCCTTGGTACACTACATCAAGTGATTTTCACTCCATTTTACTATGGGAATATTGCTAACAACTAGCTTTCTCTTTAATAGTACCATAACTTTTTAGACAAACAATAGTAAAATTGAAATGAGTTTATAATCCACATTATTGGCCTAAAGTATTAGAGGCACAACACCTACAGAGATTTCAGTGAAAGAGGCATTAGACATTCACTTCAATATTGCAGGAACATTCCTTAGGTTGTGCACTAAGCAAGCATTTCCAAAGCTTACTGTATTTAGAAGGCTCTGGCACTTAAAACCACAACTACGCATTAACACAATCCCCTCAAGTGTTGCCACTGCTATGAAATGCCATCAAAAGGACTTACTATGCAAAGATGGTTCCATTGTAGCCATTCATGCAAGATTCAACAATACTTCTGGCCACACTTGAGAACACAGACTCCTGGGGACAAGGGAAAGAGAAAGCACTTGGAACCAGTCATTTAAGTATATCATTTTTTTCATAACTTCATAAAGTAGAAGCAGTCTTTAAGGTTAGACATGGATCATAACCCCTGGAGTTCTCACACCAAAATAATATATATATTATAAGAGTCTGTGACACAAATCATTCTCTCTGAAAGTTACTCCTTGTTGATAACTGTAGGAGAAATGGTAAAACTCAACATCTTAGTAATGGCTTTCAAGTCAATATTACATTCATTTTTATTATGTTATGTGGTTCATATCATCAGTAGGTCAAAGTTGAGCCTATGACTCTCAAAACCTACTTAATTTGCAACATATATTATATAAACATATATTGTTTATTTTCACGAAGTTCGCTGAGGCCTGCAAAAAGAGCCTAGCGACAAAAAACAGCTTACAGTAGATGGAGCTCTTTGGGGATTTTGGTTTTTAAATGCAAAATAAATAGAATTCAAGTCTTAAAGGAATTAAAATTATGTTCAGAATTTAAAAAACACAATATTATAAATAAAAATAGAAGGGTTTGCCATCTGCTGTTACCTGTCCAAGAGGAAAAATGTTTTAAAAGTAAACATATACAAAGGAAATACAATAAATAGGATACAAACTGTTAGAGTTCCTAAGATACAAAATACATCCTTAATATCAGCTACTGACTGCTAGCTATTTTTATATTTTCATCTCAATGGGGGAGATTTATTTTTCTGTCCATAGCATTACTGTAACATTTACCAATAGAACCTTTACTTCTAATGCAAACTTTAATTACATAAATTAATGGTTAAAAACTTACATTAAAACCATTAGAGAGCAGAATACAGTGCAACATTTCTAGGTGATAACATTTCTATATATTACCTGCCTGACCACCGAGAAAAATAAGGCCTAAGGCATTACATCTTTAGAAAGGTTTACTGAAGTAGTTTCATAGAATCATAGAATTGGCTGGGTTGGAAGGGACCTCAGAGATCATCGAGTCCAACCCTTGAACCACCACCACAGTTGCTAGACCATGGCACTGAGTGCCACATCCAGTCTCTTTTTAAATATCTCCAGGGATGGAGAATCCACTACTTCCCTGGGCAGCCCATTCCAATGCCTGATCACTCTTTCCGTAAAGAAATTCTTTCTAATATCTAACCTAAATTTCCCCTGGCACAACTTAAGACCATGCCCTCTTGTCTGGTTGAAAGTCGTCTGGCAAAAGAGGCCAACATTTGGGAAAACTGCAATGCTGTTATGAGATTCTGGAAGTTATTACCTGTGTTGTCTCCATATTTGCAACGTAATCAAAAGTGAAGATCTTTGGCTCAGGCTTTGAATGCAGACGGATGGTATTTGATGAAAGAACAGATAAACACAAGCCCTGATCTCCATCGGTTAACGCAGTTCCCTCCGAAGGGGGACGTACCCTGACGTACACTTTGATAGCATCACCTTCAACACTGAATTAATAATTATGCATTAGATTATTTAAAAAATAGATCAGCTGTTTGATAAAAACCAAACCAAAAAAATCAGGCCAAGCAAGGTCTCTCCTGAAAATATGCTAATTGATGCTGTATGCATCTGTTCATTACAAGTCACAAATTTATTAAAGGAAACAATATGGTTTTAAAAACAAAGAATATGTAATTACTGGCATTTATTGCTGTAGTGTGAAACTTCAGTTCTAAAAAAATCACATTTAACAGTCAACTTGAGATATATAAAAGCAATGCTATTAATAATAACATTTTGAGTAATTGCTATGACAATGGGTTTCAAGCATCCTTCTTACCACTGGAAGTTATAAAAGACATTACAAATGGAGCAGATGATGCAATATTAGAGCAAGAAAGTTACTTGCATTTTTCTCTGTGACTTGCAAGAAAGAACAGCCAACTTTTTACTTATGAGTCTAATAAACTCTACATGTACCTACGTTCCCTAATCTATTTCATCACATTTATCAGTGGATGCACCAGTAATTTTTGCTTAAACAAGTAACTGCATGACTATTAAAGCTTTGAGGAGTCCTTGGCATCAACACCAATATACTGATATAATATTAGAGAACTGAATTCTTACATAGCGTCAGTAAACTTGTATTTACTTTATTTCATTCTTTCCCCAAAAGCACTTATTGCACAAGAGTGTTATATCTGTTACTAATTTTTACTTTTGGTAAACAAGAGAAAGGAACAGAAAAGTGAGGGAAACACTTTCATGACTGCAATGTGGGGTGGGGGGAATGGCAGAGGAATAGAGGTAAAAACAGAGGAAGCAGATGAGAAAGGAAAGACATTACACTGGGCTTAAAACATACCATACTAACTTGCTGAATATTTTTTTAATAGATAATATTATTCTGTGCCAGAAATTGTTTATATTTGGACAGGAGGTTTTTGTTTTAGCTTAGGACTTTCTCACACAATTAACGTTCCTTGTGGAATAACTCTTTAGAGAAACTCTAGAATCCAGATGCAGAGCTAGTAGACAAATGAGAACTTGCCACATGGCAGCATTCCAAGAGGAATCTGATGCCTCAGAACAACACATTTATTAAGAGAACTTTAAAAACCCAAAACTATAAGGAAATTTAGAGAGAAAGGCAATAACGTGGAGGAATATGTTGAAAGAGAAAAAAACTATTTTACAGAGTTATACTAAGCTTTGATTGCACTTTGCAGTGTGATTATTCATACATAGAAACTGGCCCATCCTACTTTACCTAGGTGAGTTAAACGAAGGTACTGCAGCATCACGTAAGTCTCCTATAAAAGCAAAACAAAAATTAAACAAGATAAATTACTGCTCAAAAAATTCAATTTAAATAGAAAATACTGTAAGCAGTGCTGTGGGAGATGGAGAACCTTGGAGTTTATTGCAAAGGTCTAGTACTGCAACGTAAGCATGCAAAATGCATGTGCAGTAAGTAAATGTGTGAAGGGTTTTCCATGCGTTTTGGAGAACTAGGAACGTGTTAATAGTATTATATATTAGCATTATGTTTAAAAAAATTGCTAACTCACTGTAAATAAAACAAAAATACAGCATGAAATAGTTTTACTGATGTGACTGCAAAAAGTGAATTTCCTAAACCTTGGCAACTGAGTAGCTCTTTTACTCCCACTTAAATGAAGTAATATTAAGCACTGCCATGCATAAAATTACCCTTCTATCTATGAGCCTCATGAGCCTCATTTAACATTTCAGAGTGGTGGCACTTAGTATATCCCCTAAGTACCCAACCCGCCTGATTTTTCCTTAAGGGTGAATCTGATATAAAATTATTTCACATAGATTAGACAAAATACCAAGAACCAAATTTATAAAATAAGTAAATAAATAAAAATAAGTAAATAAATAAAAATAAGTAAATAAATAAAAATAAGTAAATAAATAAAAATAAGTAAATAAATAAAAATAAGTAAATAAATAAAAATAAGTAAATAAATAAAAATAAGTAAATAAATAAAAATAAGTAAATAAATAAAAATAAGTAAATAAATAAAAATAAGTAAATAAATAAAAATAAGTAAAATTACAACGAAAGGTGATTTACCAAAATATTCAAGTAATAAAGAATTTACAGGCTCTACTATAGGGCGATCCCTTTAAATGTAGAATTAATGATATGCAGAGGCCCTGGCTTTCTCATTAACATTCATACTCCATAGATATCCTGCCGTTGCCATGCAAGCCTACCTATTTTGATTCACACAAACACGCTAATTTCTAATTCGGCTATTTATTCTTCCAAACACACGGTAACAAAACGAGGTGGGACAAGAAAAGCAGCGTATTTTAAAACTGAAATCACAGTGATAGATACTTGCACAATCTGTACCTACAGCCGACTCGCAGGTAACCCTTCTTAGCGCTCACCTTAAAGGGCTGCTTTGCCTTGATCATTTGCAAGAGACCACAGTTACATGCATCACACTTAATAAAAACCCGGTAAAATTACAGGTGACGGAAGTGATCGAGGCTGCAAGCAACAAGGCTTACAACGTCTTCCGACTTGGGAGGGCTGCTCAGCCTCATCAACCCCTGGCATCCGAGAGGGTTCCAGTGCCAGAAGCTCTGGGGGTCACCCTCCTACACCCCTCTCCCCCCCCCCACCGCCCTTCCCCGACACCACCGAGGGCAGCGCTGCAACCTGGCGTCGCAGCCCCAGACTATGGGCTCCCCCTTCGGGCACCGGGCCCAGCCGACACGGACATACTTCTACCTGACCCTGTTAAATCCTACACCCGGCCGCCACCCGCACTGGAAGGCAGTCGGCCCTCACCGCACCGGGGAGAATGCCGGCAATGCAGCCGCCCTCGCCGGGCCTCCCCCGACCCGCGCTGCTCCCCGCATAGCGGGGAAAAGACCCCTCAGCCTCTTCAGACCCACAGTCTGGCGGGTCCCGCCTCACCTCTCACGCCGGGCGCCATGATCCTCACCGGGCCCTACCGTCCTCAGCACCTCCCCTCTTCCCGACCCCCGCTCCAAAATGGCGGAAGGTTTGAATTTGGCGCTCGGCGCGGCGCGGCCCCGCCCCTTCCTCGAAGCCACGGCGGGTGCGGCCATTTCGCTTTACGTCCGCTGAGGCATCGCTCTCGCCATTGGCTGAGACTCCCTGCGCACCCTGTCGCCTGAGGGGGAGAGAGTTCTGTCCCACCAGGGCTGCCGTCCTCTCGAGTTCCACAGGACCGGAAGCGGAGGCGGCCGTCATGAGCAAAAGGAATCAGGTCTCCTACGTGCGGCCGGCCGAGCCCGCTTTCCTCAGCCGCTTCAAGCGGCAGGTCGGGTATCGGGAGGGGCCCACGGTGGAAACCAAGGTAACAGCCTGGCACTTGCGCTCGGGCAGCGCGGCCCTCCCTTCCCCTGGGCTTGTGTTGGGGCCTTGCATCCATTCCCACTGCGGCGGCGGCCCCCCGCCTTCCACGCTGCCCCCCCGCCTTCCACGCTGCCCCCCCGCCTTCCACGGTGCTCCTCGCCTTCCACGCACCCCCCCCCCCCCCCCCCCCTCCCCCTCGGGCCTTAAATGGAGCTGAGGGAGAGGTACTTGAGGCGTTGCCCCCTGTAGGGTAAGGGGTACCGATAGCTTCCCGCTCAGAATTAAATGAGGCGGCCCTTGTAACTTGCTTCTGTCTTGGAGATTCAATACAGCAATACCATAAAAAAACCAGTTCCCCTCCCTGCTGCTGTTTTTAATAACTGGTGGTGTAATGATGCGGCCCTTTGCAGAGCTGGCAGTGCCCAAGTGGTGTGGGTGCAATGGGGGAAACTGCAATGATGTCCTAAGTTCATCTGGCCTTACAAAGCCCAGGCAAGATTTAAAAATAAAAATAGTTTAAAAAAAGTTTTAAAGATTATAGTAAAAGTACCCATGGGAAAGAGTTTGACATCATTGTAACATCAGGTCAGCAGGCACAAAGTCTGGTGTGGTGGCCAGAGGAGCAAGGGGCAGGTTTTGAGCCAGCGTGATAAAAAAGCAGCCTTTTCTAAGGCCATTATTTTTCCCCCCTGTGTTTTTAATTTGCTTTTATGTGTGTGTCGTGTTAATGGTAAGATTTTATGAGATACCTTAAGAAAGAGGCTCGTAATTATTTGTGATGAGCTAGAATTGGAGGTAAAGTATGCCTTCGGTAAATGAGTATGAACTGTTTTGGTCCTGAGAAAACCTGCATTTTGCCCATCTGTTGGTAACTTCAGTAGATGGTGGTAATACTGTCTATACTTTTGCCTCTAAGATGAAGTTTTCCTATATGTAGTAGTGCCACACTTCATGTTGTCACAGTGAGGTTTCCATGTCAATGAGTATATATATATATATATATATATAAAATTTTATTCCAAGTGATTCATCTGTCTCAGAGCACAAGTAATGAACAAAACGAATTAATTTATTAACTTCCTGCTGTTTTGGTCTTTCATTAAAAGATCCCATACTGTTTGTCTGTAGGGCATGCTATGTCTCAGTGATAGAACTGGAGTGCCATTTAGACAAAACATGTTGGGAGGGCCTGACACTGACAGCTGTGCCAGGCCTCTCTAATCTTACTGCAAAAGTCCCACCCTTGGCTGATGTGATTTAATGTAGTGATCACAATTGCTTCTGTGTCCTGTCTAGAGAGAGCAGCTTCCACTTGCAGATGATGATAGTGAAAATGGCAGTGACAATGAAGATGAGCAGCCTCAAGTGGTAGCACTGAAAAAAGGGGACCTGACTGCTGAAGAAGCAATGAAAATTAAGAAGCAGATTAAAGAGGCCTTGAAGTCAAATGAATCAGGTGAATTTCAGACTACTCATTTCTTGCTTACTAAAGCAAATGGGAGATAACCCATAAAAGGGAGCTTGACATTTGCTCAGTTCTCTACCATTTAATACTATGTTTGATTAATTGTTTTTAATTTTTCAATTTTTTTCATAATTTGGATTTGTGATTCCTGATCTGAAGTTGTTGAGTACTTATCCAAGCTGTCTGGCTTTTTATACTGTTGCCTTTCTGTGCTTCTTTGCTTGTGCATCATCCTACCTCCAAAAACTACCTGAATTTTAGTTCTATTAGAGGTGGTTTTTTTTTGCTATGCTTGGTCATTGTTCTGTGATGTCTTTTGACATCACTTGTGATCAGTTTTCAACTCATTAATTCGGCCAAATTTACCATGGAGCTGATGTCTTAAAGGTAATCAGTGAGTTCATGAAGGAGTGTATGGGCAGAAGGAGCAAGCTCAGGTTAGTGCTTCAGTAGGGAAAATGGCAGGTGTGCAAGCTCAGGAACACATTCACTTAACTGACTCTTACATGTTACTACTTGCTTAAAATCATCCCTCATATATATTATGACTTGCCAGCTATATTTAACAAAGCTAAATGGTTTACTGGAAAAGAGCAGATGATAAAGTAGTTACAAGAAGCAGCAAGGTACAGCAAAGAATGTTTCTTTGATGCAAAGAATTAGAAAGCTTTGTCTTGAGTTATTTAACAGGCTTTTCAAGAATGGAAGGGTGGAAGTGCCGTGGGAGAGTTGCAGTTAGACAATAAAGATGTGAAACTGCAGCTGATGTATGTAGTTATGCTAAGAATTTCTGTCAGTATTCATCATTCAGTTATGGTTGACATGAATGCTTTGAGAGTCCAAACCCTTCTATCATCACATAGGGTGTGATGAAATGTAGCTTTATTTTTATTTTTGCTGACGAAAGACAGATTAAATGTAGATGTTACTGTCTCTAGTGGAAATGTCTTGATAATTGGGAATACAGAACTGGAACCTCAGAAGTATAAAACAGAAAGGTGATTTGTAGGAGCTGTGGAACTTTTCCTCAGGTAGCTATTGTGGCTACTTACAAAGCTGTAAAATTGGAGCAGATTAAGAGACTGGCACGTGGCTATCAATGTGGCATCTTTAGCTTCCATCTTTTTCTGCCATTTGGATTAAAAAATCAGATTTGTGCCATGCCTCTGTTAGGAGTGTGGGTTAAAATTTAACTGGTAGAAATGGTATACATGGAGAATTCAAATGTCAGTACTGGGGGAAATACGTTGAGAATCTTACATTTTTGAAAAGCAGATTGATGAAAAATTCCTAATTTTATAGTGCAGGCTAGCTTGAAACTAAATAAAACTACACCTGGTTTGTTTTGGCAGATGGATATATATAATAAATATAGTGGATATATAAGGTATAACCAGATAGTGAACTGAGGGCTGTGTTTATATAGTTTGAACTCCTCTGAGAAAATGCTTTTGACTTCTGGCTAACTTCCTGGTCTCTTGTTATTGAAGTCTAACTCATGTGCTTGGTGTTGCAGTTTGTAAAGCTGTCACGAGATTTCTCTTTAAAAGTGGGATCACCCTCTTACTAGGAGAAATTTCAACCTACTGGAAAGAAATGGCATGACTCTTTCTAAGCATTGGTTTCCTTTTCATATAAGCAACTTGAATGTTGAATGATCACAGTAGGAGAAAAAATGATTTTGTAAGTCTGGGCAAAAAGAAGTAGTTGTCCATGAGAATCTATTGAGGTGGAGTCCATGCTGTGAAGAAAGTCCAAAAGAACTACCAAGTTGAATACACAGTATGAAATGGAAGTGTGTTTGAATGAGGAACTGAATGACTTTGGTGGAAAAAGACACTCCTAAGTTAGAATTGTATGGAGTGAGGATGGTAGTACTGAGTCCCTGTAGGACTTTGTCACCTCTACTTATTACCCCTTCAGCCCTTGAGTAATAACTTGCATTTGTAGGAAAAAATCCACAGTATTAGGTTAGCAGGAGTGTTGAATCACTATACTCTAGGGACTGCTGCCCTCCCTTTACATTATTGTGTTACTGTTCATTCATCTGCCTTTGCTGTCTATACAAGGTCTTAGCCTCCTTTTCCTTTTTTATTTTTTTGCCTTATGGGAATAAATGGTGCTGCTATGTTCATCTGCTGTGGAGAGGACCTGGTGTGAAATTTTCAGTGAAAGTGTGAGTGACTGTGCTACAGTTTACTAAAGGCTTTTTTTTGAGTCTTTGTCCACCTTTGCACTGTCAGTCTGACCTGATTTCTAGTCAGAGGCAAGTATTTAGACAGCTGGTTACTTTTAGTTTAATAGAGAGAGCTTTGAATAACATGTTAATTTCTTTTCTTTTTTCTTCTTACAGTTGCCAATTCTGGAAATTGGAAACTCTAAAGAACGTTTTATGCTGTGTGATGTGATTACATTTCTTCTTGTTTTGATTTTTATTTCAGAGTTGAAAATGAAATTATTTCAATGGGTGCTAAACCACAATATATAGTCCCAGATCAGACCATTAGTGAAATTATGTGAAGCTGGAAAGGTAGCAAGGAAGTCAGCTTCCCAACTGAGAAGCTTCCTTTCCACCATGCATCAGTGCTGAGACACTTTGACAGATCAGATGTAAAGTGCTGCTAATTTTCTGTTGTGAAGAAAATTGTTAGTTTTTCAAAACGTGGAAAGTACTCAGTTTTGAGGTTCCTCTGTATCTGTTGTGATTTGTCTTCATTTGAAGGTCCCTGTGTTCAGGCTCTGGTTTGGAATACCATTACAGGATTTTGCATGTCTCATTTTCATCCTCCTTCATTTTCTTCTGCAAACAGTTTGACACAGCTACAGATTTTGGTTTTGTGGTTTCTTTATTTCAGGCACGAGCAGTTCCTGTGACATTTTCTTATACAGCTGTGTAATGCTTTTCCATTAATTGGGCAAAAAAAGCTGATTAATGTCCTAGATGCACTCAGTTGCCTCCTAAGGCAGAAAAAAAATAGTGAAACTTGTACATTGGCTCTTGCAAGTATAGTTAGAATCATAGAATCATCACGGTTGGAAAGGACCAACCATCAGTCCTGCACCACCTTGAAGTTACAGGCACTTTTTTTTTTTTAGGACTGAACCTTTCCTATACGAGGAACACCCTTCCATAATGAAATACGGAATTTTTTTTCCATGGAGGACTGACTTAGAGGCTTTTTAAAAATAAGTAATTTGCTTATCAGTAGTCATTTTTCTAATATTTCTGTGCAGCATTTTTATAAATCAGTACTGTTGGTTCAGAGACAAGGGGTTTTACATGAAATTAGATTTCCACAAAGGAAAAGGTGGCAATTAGTGCAACATACTTTATCCCAGCATTCATTATAGCCCAAGGAATTGATTTTTCTACTGCTTTTGTAGTTCATCTGGCCTCTGGGACCCTCAGATACATGCAGATGACCAAATCTGGCAGGAGGTGTCCTTACTTATTCAAAGTCCTATAATATTATTCTTGTCTCAGTTCTATATGCTGAGGTTTGGGGAGGACAGGAGAGAGGAGAGGCAAGGAGAATACAGTCCCTGATGTCTTGGGTTTTGGAGCTCTTTTCTTAGCATAAGCAGCTGTTTTATCAGATACATCACAGGGTTCATGCTGCTCTTCATCATGTGAACAGCAAGAATCTAAACCAAAGCAAATTTTACAGTATTTAAGTAACAAAAAAAATTAAATTTCCAATTTTCCTCATAAATGATTGAGAGTGAATATCTGAGCAAGACTGGCTATTTATCTTCATGACATCAGTGTGTGAAATTCCTGTAGTAAATGGTTCTCAAGACACGCCTAGAGTTGGGTGGCCAGAAAGCACTAGAAGGAGCATTGGAAATGGCTGAGCTGAACTTCCAACCTCAGAAGCTGTTGAGAAACTTGCCAGGTTATAATAATTTTTTTCACCCTTGTCATTGAATAGACATATATATTGAAATATTGTTTGTGCTGCTCCTCCTGTTCTTGCCAGTTTAGTAGCATGTGTTTCCTGTTGTTGCCTCCTTGACCCATGCAGACAGATACTCCTTAAAAATTATGCAAATGACTACTGAATAAAAAAGTACAGTAAACTGAAGAGCAGTGTTTCTTTTTCAGACCTTCATTATTCCAAACCCTTTTAATGGTATACATTACTCCCAATTAGAAGGAAAACAATTCTTCATTTGTGGATTCTTGAATTGATGTAATTTATGAGTTTTCAGCTCAGCATCTTGAGCTGCTACATCAAATTCTTTAAAAAAACTCAGTCTCTCTGTTATCTTTCTTTCTACAAGTTGCTTAGGTAAGGCTGGGCCTGCTGTGTAACTTCAACTGCTTCATTCTTTGTCAAACACTGCAACACATCATAGTCCTCAGAAGCTGGCCTAGGCTTCTTGCTGAAAGGAATGTACTTCAGCATACAGTGAATTTTGACAGTGTTTAAACAGGCTAAGAGCTAAAATCTTTTCCTTTCATAAGAATGATCTGCAAATAATACTGAGGCCCTGGGAGTCAGAGCTAAGCTAGCTGCTGTTTTGGTGGAATATTTAGCTTTGCTCTCTTCATGCACTTTGCTTAATAATAGTTTAAATTCATATTGCAAAGATTCCAATTAGTTTCTTCATCTGGTTGAGAAGACAAAATGATTTTGTGCAGTTCACCCTATGGTGAACTATGAACTATGAAGTTTCTGACTTCCATTTTTAAATTGATTATGAATACATAGTTGTTTGATTTATTTTGTGGACATGCTTTCATCAAGTTTTTAGGGTTTTTGTTTTTTGATTTACCATTCTAAGGAAGGGTAGTGATTGCTCTTTAGAAGAGTGTCCAGTTAGAATTTTTTATTTGTTCCTCATGCAATAGCTGGTTGTTTTCAGGTCCTATTTCCATAGCTGTACTACTACTGCATACAGCCTGTGTGCTGAATGACAGGCCTGCTTATAGGTGAAATGTCTCTTATGGATGCTGCTTTTTTTTTTCCCTTCCCTTTTTTGTTTCCAGAATTTGACTTATATTATTTTCCTCAGGTCTTGTATAAGTTAGAAGATCTCAGTTTCCAAGTAAACTTTGTAGTTAACCAAACATTAGTAAAGGGAGTTATTTTATATTTAACTTCAGAGCCCCAAAATGGAGGCAGTTATATGGAAAAATATTTTTAATTTTTCATCCAGCTTCTGAAGAAAATGGCACATAGGCCATTTTGTTTGGTTGAGTGGGATATGTTTTCAGAAATAGTTGTTTTTCTCTGCCAGAATTTACCATAGGCATGTCCTAAGACTTTGTATCCCATGTGCAGCATCTGAACACCTGAGCTTTCCATGCAAAATTTACAATGGATCCAGTGACAAGCATGCTTGTCATATCTACATTTTATCATTGCTGGTAATTCCTGGTAACTGCAATGCATTTCAATTGCACCAGTACTGAAATATTTCCCCAAAAACCTAGTTAGTTATTTTCTGCATAGTAGTATTCTTCCATAAGCTACCAGAAGCGTGCATTCTATAGAAGTCATTGACAGAATTGGTGCTTAGTTTTTAGGGCTAGATTCCTTTAAAAGGGCCTGTAAAACTTAAGGATTTATAAGTGAAGTTTCTTTATGGGGTTGATTGTCCTTATTTGTACTGCATTACCTTAAAGACAGCAGATTTAATAGTTGTTTTGTTTGAGTATGTACTGAAGAGTTTCAGCCAGTGCTGTGCATGATAACACTGAATTGTTTTTTGCCATAGTGATTATGAATTGAGGAAAGAATTCATGCTAAAGACAAAACATATGTATTGGTTATAATTAATAGCACATAATCTTGTCAAACACATGCGTGTTGTTAGGAAATTCCTGTTGAATAATGAAATTCGATAAAGTATTTTTGGAAAAATGTCTTGCACTGAACCTATGGTTCCTTAACATCCTGTCACGTATACATTATAAAAATTGCAAATTACTGCAGCATGAGCCTTTGTGTCTGATTCATGACTTTACACATACATTTTTCCCCAGAAATACTGCCTCAGTGCTGTAACTTGTACAGTAGCTTTCCTGCTCTGCTTGATAATCCTAGAAGGGACTTCTCTTGTTTATAATTTTTTTTTTTTGCTCTAATACATATAGAGGAGCAGAATTAGTCAGTTGGAATAGCTTGGTTATTTTGCTGATAAAAAGAAAGCCTAAAACTTTCATCCTATATGACAATAAAAAGCAGGTTTATGACCATGTAGTCTTTTTAGCTGTCTCAGCAGAAGAGAGTATATTAGAAGAAAAAAAAAAGCTTTGTCTTGTAAATGTGCCATCTAATTCTGAAATAAGGGCATTTGTTGTAATGGATTTTACAAATAGTGAAGTGAAATTAGAAGATCCTCTAAAGCTGTCCTTTCCATTTTGGTAATTGGATGGGGCTGGATGGTGTGGGTTAAAGCTCTAATGTTCACAATTTCTTCCAAGTTAAAGCTCTGGTTAGTGGGAACCTATGTCTGGTAGGACACAGGAGAATTGCCTTCAAGGGCCAGTGGCCATGCAGCAAATGTGTGGGCATGAAGGACATTCACTGATACAGACTTTGTGGCCAAAAAATACATTTCCAATATGTTGTATAATATCTCAGGATCTTGGGAGAAGGAAGAGGTAATTGTGAGGATTCTGTATGTATGTGAGAACAATGCAAGTTGTTATTTTAATCTCTTTCTTACAGATGGTGAGCCAGAGCCTGCTGATGGAAAAATTATGTTCAGGAAACCTTCCAAACGTTCATCAGAGAAGACTTTGGACTTCAATGTAAGTTCAAGTAAGAAGATGAAAGAGGCAAAGAAAACTAAGAGAGAAGCAACTGCTTCTCAGAGTACAGCTAAGCAAATAAAAAATAGCAGTCTTCTCTCGTTTGATGATGAGGAAAATGATGATTAGGGGTTGTATTTTTTATATTTAGCTTAACTCTTCAAGGAATCTGAGTAAGATTGAATGTTTTCCTACATATTGATGCATGGTATCTGAGTCTTCTCTTACTTTGTTATAGTCCAACTAGAGAAACGTAGTATAAATGTAGGAAGAGCTAAGTCTTTGCAGTTCAGATGGAACTGTATGAGCAGTCTGTTGTGTCTATATTTTAGAAGATAATTTAACCATGTATGTAAAAGCTATTTGAGGTCACAAAATGAGTAGCAAAATGTACCTGTACATAGCCAGCTTATGCAAATTTGTAATCAGTACTTTTAAAGTGTCCTCCATTACTAAAAATGTGATTCCTATCAATGTACTGGCCTGATAATTGTGTGGGTTTTATCTATTATTGCTGACTTCACATTCAAAAGAGAAAGACTTCATTGCTGTGGATTAGACACTGAAGTTTTCTTTCTCATGGCTTAACAAAAATTGGCATGTGTGGTTTGACAAGCTCTTTGCAGAGCCCTTGCAGTAAGTGAGCCTGCAGTTGCTAGAATCTTACAGTCTTCATCCTGTCTTTGGTGACTGCTGTCTAAGAAGCATCAAATTACTTTGACTCAGTTGTGCTAGCAAGATAAAAAAAATTGATGTAGTTGATGGTATCAACTAATGTAAAAGAAAGATGTCTGAACCCTTGGAGAATGTGCAGTTCTGCTGTCATGCTGATGGGCTGTTCTTTTGGTGGTGGCTTTTTTTGGTCAAGTATATTTGTTCCAGTCAGCTATATATGTGTTCATAATTATTTGGGATCTCAAACAGCTTATTTAAAAGAATTTATTTCATCTTTAAACAGTGGAAAAGTAGTATTTGGGTTGTCTTCAAGTAGGAAATTGTAAACAGGAAATTTAAGTAAAAAAAATGTTACAACTGTGATACGAAGTTTTAGCATTTTGCAGTTGTCCTTGTACAGTACACTGACCATTTCTGCAGCACTTATGTACCAGGTTATGCTGAAATTCAAAGGTGTTGGAGCTGGGGAGAAGAAGGTGCTAGAAACGGGACTAGTGAATTTGAAATTATGTGGAAATACTTTATGTTCTGCAACAATATTTAAGCAAGACCTGAAACTGCTGCAGAGTGACAGTGTATAAGGCAATGAAACCAGTTCTGCTGTGTAACAGGACATTCAAAATTATTCAGGCTGTAAAGCTTCATTGAGGAGCAAATTTGACATTGCTGTATGAAACAGCTGGTTTTAGTTTGTTAATCTGGTGTTAAACAATAAATTATGTTTTCTATAAGTGGTCCTAAGATATTTTAATTTCAGTGCATAAAATGGGATTTTTTTTGTCACCTGATAATGAAGCCTCTTATTGACTGCTGCCTCTCTGTACATACCAGCTTCTGGCCACATAAGATCAGATACAAGCCTATTTCACACCAATTGTGTGAGTGCATGTTACTCCAATTTTGTACATGAATAGATTTGTTGTCCTTTCAGAAAACTGAAACCAGAGGTATGAATAGAAAATAAAGTCTTGGTTTTGCACTGGTCTGATATAAACACTGCCAGAGAGGTGCAGTGTGACAACCTGATTATTCCCATGTGGACATGTTACATTTGTAAATGCATAATTTGTGTGTGTTCTGAATATATGAAAAAGAAAATCAAATGTCAGAAGAAGAAATACAGAATGAAAAGTTCCCAGGAACTTTTTCATTTATATTGAATATTTAAAAAGTGTTTGAATCCATTAAAAACTAAATACATATATATATATATATATATATACACACACCCATGAGAAATCTTGTAGCATTACAGTATACTGAAGGAATATTTGGGCATATTTCAACAACTGACTAAGTACTCTGACTTGCTGAAACTCATGTGAAAAAATGAATTAACCATTGACTGCTTACTTAAACTTTTCTGGTTCTGTTTGTCAGCACAAAAATATACTGGCTTAGGTTTTTCTTGCACAGCCTAAAAGCGCTTCACTTTAGCCATGAGGCAGTTTAGGAGACATGGCTATCAAGAGATAAATGTTTGCCAAAGATCAGAGGGAATTTGGATTTACCTGAAAATCAGAGAAGGCCTCTTGCAGCTGATTTGGCATGTTCAAAATAAGATTGAGGTCTTGTTTGAATCTGGCTGGTAAATGCATTTAAACAGAAATTACTGTTTTCTACTGAAAGACTGGAGAAACAGAAGTTGAGTAAAAAGAGGGGCATCTAAAAATTTTGGGTGCAGTACTTTTGCTTAATCATACTCTTTGCCCTGCAACTTCATGACGGATGTCTGAAGTACAAATAAATTAATTTGGTTTACTTGGAAATAGTATTATGAAAAGCATGTTGTTCTTCAGGCAACACAGCAGGGGGAAGAAAGGTGGATAGGGAAACCCAGTTTCTTTTCTTTATTCTGACTGTGATTTGTAGTGCACTGACCAGGAGGAGACCTTTGTATTCGTTGTATTTCACTCCCAGTTCACCTAACAGTAACTAATTAAATGTATTTATTAAGAGGTGTGAGTGATGCACAAAAGCATTTTAGCCAAGTAATCATGTGAAAATTCAGTGGTTTTAATGTGACACACCAGGAAAATTACACACGCCATCAACTCCCCACGAAACCTGTGACTAAAGAGAACAATTACTTGTTCATTTAGGAAAGAAATGTAAAACTGTCTTAAGCAATCACCTGTCTTAAGCAATGGGTCATGGAAAAATAATCATCACAAGAACTTTCTAATAAAAGGGAAGCCAAAGTGAGCACATGGAACATGGGGTTAGGACTGGAATGGGCTTTTGCTTGCTTCCTTGCTTCCTTGCTTTCTCTCTCTTCCCTGCCCCCATCTCCAGTCCTTTTCCCCTCATGTAGTGGGGAATGTCTATTCTTTCTTGTGGAGCTTGCTCAGCTAAGTGTGAGAGAAGCATTGTGAAGGACCAAAGTGAAGGTAGCTGTGGCCTCTTACCTAATATGGGACTCTTGCATAGTTGTTATTAATGAAATACTGGAAATTACCTAGTTCCTTAAGATTCCAGAACATCTACTGATGGTGCTGTTAGTTTTCACCTTAGCTTAGCCAGAGCAAACCCAGGGAACTGCAGGAGCATTGCAGCAATGGATGCTTTTAGTGGAGGCTTTCTGTGTCAGAGGTGTTTGGATGTCATCAGGAAAGGTGAGATGCTCTGTCACCTTTCTTTTGAAGTACCCAGATCTTTATTTAAATGATAGGAGTCAAGTGAATCATCAAGAATGATGCATTATTGCAATGAAATGGGACAGAATAAGCAAGAAAATGCATGTGTGGGCAGGTGGTCCAGGAGTTCCTAGCCTTGGTTATATTTCTAGTCTGTCTGATAAGGTTATTTTTTTTCAAATAAAAACATATTTGTTGGATTGCAAGTAGTAATTTCATTGGCCTAAACAGGAAGGAATGAGTCAGAATTCTATTTTTGTCTAGTTTTTGTGTCCAGCACTTTTCCAGGAAATATCATTTGGAGGATCAAAGGCTGTTTTGGCAAACACTGAATGCAAGAAGCCTGTATTTAGCTGGTTTAATTACACTTTTTAAAACTTTCCTCACAGAACTTAATGTCTTTTTTTACAGTGCTCCAGTATATAATCCTGTTAGGAAGCTGCAGATTGGTAATGAAGCAGGAAGTAGCAATGTCATCCTTTCAACTGATTGTTTCCCTTGTGCTGTAGTGTATTAACTAAGTAATGCTTCACTTGGCTGTTTGGAGCCAATTGCATTGTCAAGGACATCAGGCATGCCTGAAGATGAGTCATTACCTTTGGTACAGAATAAGAGGTACGATATGCAATCTCAGCAAGTGTTTGTCCATTGAAGTTGGTTAATAACCTGTAGCCCTCCTATGGCAAGATGCCATAAATCATTGCTTTGTGTGTTCAGCAAACAGAAAGGATCAACTGCCTCTTCAGTATCATCCAACTGCCTCTTCAGTATCATCCCTTTGTTCCCATTCCTTTCCAACCCAAACCATTCTGTGATTCCTAGAGTTAGGTGTCAATCTACAAAGAGATTATTCATGCCGTAGACCATCCCTTTCCCCCCTACTTCCTTGAGAGCATTCCAGAGAGAGTAGTCACAAGGATAGCCATGAAAACCAGGGAAGAAACACTACAGGGTTTTACCTGAGTGGCTGCAACCTCCTGTAGACTTCCTTAAGATTTAGAAAACCTATACAGTTTCAGAGCCAGCCCCTGGAAAGTAACATTCTCATGGGGAAAATGGATGGGACCAGTCAGGGAAACTACAAAAGATTCAATTCTGCGGTGGTTTCGCCTTTATGACTTCTTATTTTTTGATGGAGGTAAAGCAGCAGCTGGCAAAACCAGTTTTTCCCCTATCAGGAGATTTAAAGTGGCTTTGGTGCCATTCCAATCCATATGGCAAAGGATTCCTTTTCCTTGACTCCTGTGGCAGTCCTCAGTGCAATACCTGATTAGTTAAGGCCATGAGCAAGAGGGAGCAACCTTGTAGTAGGCAGAAGTTATTAGAAGAAGGTGTTGTCAAACCTCTGTGGGGTAACGGTGATCACTGCACACTCTTAGTTTTGATATCATGAAAGAGTTGTTCCCTTAGGGACAGCACAGTAACAACGAACTTTAAAAGGGCAGATTACAAAACTATGAGGAAAATGGTTAACAGCAGGCTGAAGGGCAAAGAGAAGTACTTAAAAACCATAGAGATCTGCCTGGAGGCTATTTAAGAACATTGTATTAGAGGCACAGATGGTTTGTATACCTCTGAGCAAAAACATAGTGTATGAGGAAGAACGAAACTCACAGGGTTACGTGGGAGAAAAGCATGAGTATAGAAAGGTTGAAAATGCATCCCTTAAAAATGATGACTGTCTGAATGACAAACTAGGAAATGTTATCAGGAGAGTGGAAAGAGCTGCAGAGTGTCAGTTCTAAGGAAAAGACTACAGCAGCTTCTGACTTTGGATCCCCAGGATGAAACACCATAAAGAGTTATTCTAATAATGACCTGAATACTTAGCATTTGAAAACTGGGCTGCTTTAGATGAGACTTCACCAAAGAAACAATATGCTCTTAATCTGAGCTAGCTAGCACAAACCAAAAGCTAACACAGAATCTCAATAAAAAACCAAAGCAGTCTGCAGTGTTAATATAACTAGTTTAAAATAACCAAATTTAAGAATAAAGAGGCCAAATTTAAGAGTAAAGGAGCCCATTCAAATATAGTTTATTAATATGAGGACTTCATTTTCACCTTGTACTAGATTCAGTGAAAAAAAAAATATGGGTTTAATCTTTGCCAAAGAAGGCAGAGATAAAAATAAACACTCATAAAAACTAGTAAAAGGAAGAATCCTACATTTGTTCTGTTGTAGCTTTGGGCTGAGAGGGAGACTATCTGGTAAGGATGTAGTGATGTCTGCACAAGTTTTTGCACCGATTTATAATTGGGCAGATGCAGCATGTTGTTATATCTGAGAACTGTAACACACTGGTTATAAATTAGAAAGGGTACGTCTCACGTATCACAGACCTGATGATGTGTGCAAAAAAGTGTCCTTGTGAAATCAGTGGAAGTTATTTTCTGATTTTAAAGCAAGGAAAGGCAGGGGAAGATTAGAACAACTGTTTTGGCAATAAAAGCTTGGTGCACACAGTCTCAGTGGGACTAGAGCCCTGGCATCTAAGCTGTTTTATTCTGCCCTGTTAAATTGAAACAAACAATTCAGCTGCCCAAGTCTCTTCTTTTCTCCTCTGACATGCCAACTATCTCAAGAGAAGAGATTAAGCATTGTTCTGATCAATGCCACTGCAGCAGCAGAGGTTTTCTAATTTAAGGGCTGCATAAAATTTATGGAGCACTGAGAAGAGCTTAAATCAATTTTATGATTTTCATAAATTACTGAAGGCAGATGATGTTTGTGTAGAAAGCCAGTAATGTTTTGAGCTGTTTATCCAACAGATAACAATATTCAGAATAGGGATTTTCAATGATACCTGTGGGAATTATGTGTTCGAGTTTGATGGGAGTTAGAAGGTTTGTTCCTTTGAGCTAGCTAGTATTTATTTATTAATTGCTAATCATGCCAAATTGTTTCAAATACTTGGTAAAAAAACAAAATTAGAGAGTAAGCTCAAATTCAGTAAAAATTAAAAATTTAATTACTGTTATGCTTAATGTGCTCATAAACAATTGGGGAGGATAACTTGTACTTCCATTTTAGGTGAAGAAACACGTTGTCACTTGAAGGGTTAGCACTTACCATAGTGTAGGTTTGGATTGTTTTTTAGGCCCCTGTGTGGAACCTTATTCTCTCTGCTTAAGCTGCTACAGAGATGGATCTGCCTGTAGAGCAGGAGAAGCTATACCTCGTTCCTTGTCATACATTTCAAGATTATATGAGACAATTATAATTCCTTACATTACAGATATGAATAGAGGTTTGACTTCTGCACAACCAGACAAGGTGAGCTGATAAGATTCAGTTCCCATTTCATCCTGTTTCTGGGTATAATTGGTTCTCGAAAGAGCCTTCCCTTCACTGGGCATTTGGTCTATTAGGATACAGATACAAGCTGAGGAGCTTTCATCACATCAGGATACCTCTGAGCTGCAATGTTTTGTGCTTTATTTTATGTAATTTAAACTTCTCCAACTCCTCTAAAAAGAAGTTATGTTTCAGATTACTGACAATATGCTAAACATGGTATTATTGGAAAGAATAATTGCTGAATTCCCCTGTGCTGGACAGACACAGTGGAATTGGGCTAAATTATTTTCTGGTATTACTCCAATGCTCTTCATACTGATGCTCCTTACTAAGCCTGAACAAGTCAGTCAAAGGTGAATGGGCTTAAATTCAAGGAATTGAAGCATTGGACATTCCAGGATCTTGCCACTGAATTCCTATAGCCAACATACATAAATGATGGGAGCAACTGACTCAGTGGTCATTCTGCAGGAAGGATCTGTGACTGCTGGGAGTTAAAAACTGAACACAGGCCACAGTGTGAGGAAAGCTAATGCAATTTCTGCTCTATAAATAATGTGTCATGGAGAAGAAATATGAAGTAATCCTACCCTACTTATTCTCTGCTTCAGACCTCAGCTGGAGTAATGTGTCTGCTTTTGTGCACTATGCTTCAAAAAAAAAAGAAAAATGTAGACCAATTGGAAAGTCCAGCAGAAAATAGTGTTATTGATCAAAAGTCTAGAAAACACGACCTCTGAGGACAGACTGTAAGAAGTGTGTTTATACATCTAGAGAAAGGAGATACAGGGAAAGGAGTAAGAATGTGCTACCAGTCTTCAGATATGTACAGTTTGCTGCATAGAGGAGAGTAGTAAATTGTTCTCTTTGTCTACTGGGAATACAAAAAGAACTAATGGATTTAAATTGCAGCAAAAGAGATTTTAGGAAGACATTAGGACAGGCTTTCTAGCTGTAACAGTAGTGAAGTACTGAAACAGATTGCCTGGGGAGGTTATGGGATCTTCATTGCCAGACATTTTTAAGAACAGGTTAGACAAACATCTGTCAGGAATGATATGGGTATAATTGATCCTGCCTTAGGGCAGAGGGCTGGACTAGATGACCTTGCGAGGTCCCTTCCAGCCCTATTTGCTAAGGTTCTATCATTAGGAAGGCTGATGGGATGTTCCTAGGACCTCATAATTCCTTTTAAAAGCAAAAACATGCTATAGCGATACCAAGAGTCAGATTTAAACTGACAGTATCTTGAAGAATTCAAAGCTTAAGGTTGATATACCACCCTTAATTATTAACACTTGAATGCATGTGACACTTGTTCAAAGGGTAAATACTTGGAGGTTACACAACTGGGTTTTTTATCACCAGACCGTGAGCTTTTTAATACCGTAGGAATCTGTTTCTTATAATATGCATTAATCTTACATACTGCAACTTTCATCATTTGAGTAAGTAGCAGGCACTGGTCTTGAGCCTGTAACATATCCCAGGTGGGGTCATTTTGCATGCCATCACATATTGGGCCACATGCAGCTCTTCCACTCGCTCCAAAGTTCATTCTTACACTCCAATTTATCGTGATGCTAATGCTCAGCTTCATTAGGTGGCTGTCTTTAAAATCACTAATGCCACTACTAATGCACTTGCCACACTTCTCTTCATCCTCAGACACTGGATACTCTTCCTGCTGCCTTCCACTCACATGTTCTGTTATTCCTGTTGATAAATTTCATTTTCATCTGTCTTTTGCTTCCCTGCTTTCCCTTCAAGCTGTGCCTTACAAGCTGCGGTTCAGCAGTTTAGGAATTGGATTGCATCCAAATGTTACCAAATGCCACATCTTTTAATATCAGGCAGAGCAGCTTGGATTTTCTTCCTCAGAGTGCTGTAAAAGACACACTGGCATGTTTTCTGTGCAAATGGCAAAAAAAAAAAAAAAAAAAAAAAAATTAACAAAAGATGGATGGTGTGAAGCAAGCTGAAATGTCTGTATTCCCAGAAATTTGTTTTCTCTGATTTCAGGTTTAAGTTCATGACCCAGCTGCTGATTTATGTAACTCAGTGGAACTATGCCAGTTTTGAGCAGCCAAGAATTTGGCTCTGTCAGTTTGGTGACTGGTGACTGTGTTCAGTGATGTGACCCCATATGTTTTTTCTCCCCAAAGGCCATGCCTGGCCACTGATGGTCACAGTATCACCAGGTCCTCAGGTTCTAAAAAAAATCCTATGTCTAGCCATGAAGTGGAGTTACAATATGTATGTATACACACACACACACACATGTATAGGTATGTATATATTTATTTGATTTGAATTTGAGTTTTGCCCTTCATCATTTGTAGGTTTTCAGCTTTTCTCTACAGCTATATGGAGAATAGAAACTAAAGTAATAATAAAAACAAAACCAGAATAAAACTGTGTTTTTCACATATACACAGAATGCTTCCAGAAGCTGAGACTGGAAAAAATTCAACATATACCATGAAAGCTCACAACATCATGACTGGCTATTTGGCCATTAAGTTATTTTACTGCATCCAGCAGAGAGAAGGATGCTATCAGTTGTTTTTCATAATGATGAAATGCTTGTCTGGGTGCTGTAAAGACACTCTTTCCACTATGTATCTTCAATATTCCCTTATGATGACTGACCATATTCACTGAAGCTGTGGGTACTGCACAAGGTTTGCCACAGAGGTGGACTTTCCTTCATTACTGTGGGCTTTGGATCACAGTCCAGAGCAGCTTTTGCTCTGGTTGCCCATCTGTTTCACTCAGTACTTGCCTTTCACATGTTTTGGAGACAGATGCACAAACAGTGTAGATATCCCACATTGCATGAAGGTCATGGCTACCTTCCTCATTTTTTTTTTCATGCATTCTTTGTGCTTATTCCCCAGCTTCTGCTGTGGTTATGTATGTAGGGGATAAAGTGGGTCAGTGTTGCAGAACCCATTTGCCCCAGAATTTTAATGTAAGATTCACTGGCTCAGCACAGGTCTTTTTCTAAGGATGGATTCCCCCCCCACCCCCCCCATCATTTGTTTCTACTTTGTTTTGCATTGTTCAAAACATTCATGTGCATTCATGTGCCTCATGTGAGGCAAAGCATCACTTGGCCCTGAAATGTAGTTTCATCCATTTTGCCCATTGGTTAACACTGAGATTAAGATGAAAGTAAACCTTGTTATTCAGACACTGCAACAGGGATCATATCCTGGTCCAGTCATGTGTTTCCTGGATAACACTGGTTCTTAATGCCTTGATACGTTGGCAACTTGCCATATATCACAGCATAAGAAGAAAACTTTTTTCCTACTGCTTTTGTGTCTAACTTGCCTATTCATATGTGGTGACTTTTTTGTTGTCTTTTTTTTTGACTGCGTGTGTCCCAGTGCACTTTTCCTTCCTTTTAGGCCCTTTGCTTTTTAGTTCTTCCTCTAGTTACAGCCCCAGCACTGAAGCTAACACATCACCCAGCAAGTTTTCCCCATGGGGAGGGAAGGGGCTTGTTCACTGCACCTCCTGAGCAGAACCAGAGTGAGCATTTGCCATGCAGGCCTGCTTCTCAGCTTCAGTGAGATAAGGTGTTTGCATCCTGTATCACCTCTGCAAACCTCCTGTGTAGTCCTCTTTGCCCTCAGTTTTGGGTTGGCACAGGTAGAGGCCAAAAGTACCTGTGGGTGATGCTCCACCATTCTCCCAGCTGTTCCACACCTCTAAGGAGTTCAGAGTCCATGGTGGCTGCAACACCAGCTGGATTTGGGTTTTGAGTAAGTTAAGAGACTTTTGTGTCTATTTTAACTTTTTAAAGGCCTTTTCAGTGCTTGTGAGCCTGTGTAGGCTCTAATAAATAAATGCTTTTATCTCAGGTGCTGGCTTAAATGCAGTCAGTCAATACCGTATGTCCAAATACATACTGATGGATCTCGTTGAGCTGTGTGGTTTAGCAAACCAGTTTCTGGATGATGGTTTGAAGGGACACCACTCCTGTATTATGAGTATACACAGCACCTACCCAGAGAAGCGCTAATCTGTGCTACAGACTCTGGAGTGCTACTTTAGTAAAAAAAAATTAATTTGTAAATAAATCAGGAAAAATTTAAAATCAATTTTCTTCAGCAAACAGCAATTACTGAAATGGTTGCTGTTATCACTGAGGACTGAGCATATAAAAACCTTCAAGATACAGAACCAGATTCTATAAACATATAATTCTTTTATCAATAATTCTTACAAGCAGGCTTCTTTCTACACCTTCCCTTTTGCCAAAACTCTTCCCTCTATTGTATACTAAGCTTATTTCCCTCTTGGATATCTGCAGATTTGTTGTTATACAAATTAATTTTGTTATTGACTAGGACAAGCATTTGGAGGATGAGAATGCCATTGCTATTCATACCTAAAGGTAATCAATACAGGTACAGAGGAATAAATATTTTCTAACCAAAAAATCTTTCTCTAGCCTTACTTCCCTTTTTTAGAACCCACAGGAGCATATCCTGGCTGCAGTCCCTGTGAACAAAGCAGTGAGAGGCAATAGTATTTACATCTAGTTCCAAAGAAGGATTTCGAGAGAAACTTCCCTTCTGGTCTTGCCTCTGACCACGCTCCAGCTCAGCTCAGTCATAACCAATGCCTATTCTGTGATTGCAGTGGCAATAGTAATTTGTCTATCATCTGTTTACTAACCCAAAAACGGCACAGAAGAAAAAAATCCCTTATTAAACTCTGCTTGGCAATGGCAGACAGCAGTCCACAGCTACAGCATTGGAGAGGGAGGGAGGATGTGAGCAGTATTGCGATGATGTGGTGTGGTTTTTTACATCAGCCTGCGACCTGTCTGCAAAGTAGTATTATTAGCACATAGAAAGCAAAAGAAAAGGGAAAGAACAGCAAAAAGTGGTGTGCTTTGCCCGGTTCCTGGCCTATTTTAGTGGCCAGCTCCAGCTCACTCCCAGCTGATCCTTGGTGTCATTTGCAGTGGTTCGGGCTTTTCTGGCTCAGAGGCACCCGATTTGCACTCGCTTGTGCAAAGCCAGGTTCTGCTTTAACCTATGCTTCAGATCACTCGGGGGCTGACAGAACGTCAGAGCTAAATTGTGCTTCGCTTCAAGCACCGCTGGTGCCTTCATGGAGAGACGGGGAGGAGGCCGCTGGGTGCCCCTCCAGCACCACGGCTCTGCCGGCGGCGCGGGCCCGATGCCAGGGGCGGGGGAAGGGCTGCGGTGGCCGCAGCCGATGAGCTGCTACAGCGATCTCTGTTTGCCCTCCCAGGAAGGCTTCCTTTGGCAGGCAAGAACCCGGGCGGAGGCCGCTGCGTCTCCTGCTTTCCCCCACCGGCTCGGAGCGGCTCGGAGCGGCCCGGGCGGCGGCGGGGCCCCGCTGCAGCGCGGCGGTGGGACGGCAGGTGGCGGCCGCACCTCAGCCAGCGGTGCCGGGAGGCAGGAGGGGGCCGGGCCAGGCCGGCCCGGCGGGGCCGAGACTGTTGTCCCCGGGGTTACCTCCGGCTCTGCCTTTACCCGCAGCCGCCGGCATCTGGCGCTCGCAGAGCGGGGCTTGGCTGGACCAGCGCTGGAGCCTGAGCTCCGCCGCCGCCCTTCCCCGCCCAAGCTTTCATCGCGGCGGGGGGCCTGGCCGGGAAGCAGCGCAGTTTTCTGTAGGGCTGTCAGCAGAAGAGTTGCGTGGCGCAGGGGTTTAGGTTTTGGGGGGAGTTAAAAAATTATTATTTTTAAAATTTTTTTCTCTGATTTCCCCTCGTCTTCTGTTTTTTTCTCTCTCCCTCCTCCCTCTGCTTACATATCTAAGGTAACACTTATGTTTAGTTGCAGATGAGCAAGGAGCAAAGTGCTTGGGGTGAGGGAGGAAGAAGCAGCAGCAATGGCAGCCCCCGGTTGCCTTGTCTCCTGCCGCCATGAGCACATGGAATGGGGGTCGAGGCCTCGGGTGCCTCGCCGGAGGTGTCGGGGCCTCAAGGCTCTGGGAGGCCCGGGGGGGAGGATGGGGACAGGGATGAGGCACTGACCTCCACCTCCAGGGATTAGCGGCCTGATTGATGCGCAGAGCTGGGTCAAGACCCTGGTGTTGGTAAGGGGCGGGGTGTGGGGATTAACTGCGGGGAGGATGGGGGACTGCCTGTGGAGCACCCGAAGAAAAAAAAGAAAGAAAGAAAAAAAGTCTGAAAATAGGGGTTTAGCCTTAAAATTGAGTGGAGAAAAAAAAACTACAGTGGAAAAGACTCTTTCTGACAGAGGGTACTGGTTATGAGCTATGTCTTGTAATTCTTCTAGAGGTGGAAGCAGAGTCGTGTAGAGTCTTCGCTGGCTTCAGTGGCAGCCTCTGTAACCAGACCCATGGGGTGTGAGGGAGGCATTGCCCAATTCTGTGCCCCAACCATCAAAATCTGAGTACCATCAATGTCTAAATCTTTCAAGTTTGCTTTGGTTTGGCTGGCTGTATTTGCAGTGCCTGACCTGGTATCTATTCGTGTTATTTATGACTTCTCCCCCAGCACAGATATGCCCAAAATTTGATGAAGCAAAACAAACAGGAATTGAATATTTAGGCTGAAGTGCAATCTCTAATGCTAAACAGAAGGCCTTAGTAAAGTGTAATTTCTAATGTCATAAAGTGCAGAAGAGTTCAGGTCAAATAATCAATATTTATGGAATTTGAGTGTAAAATTTCCAACTACTGGATGTTTGATACAGGGATTATTAATCACGAGATCTTGTATACTTACACCAAGCCTGTATGCATTGGTGATGTCTTAGAAAGGCACTTAGGCACTAAGTGCTGAAGACATAAAATCGTTCTGGAAATGAGTTAGGTTTTCTGATGTCTCTGAATCTGGCCTGTTAAAGGAATAGTATCCATGCACACAGTAGGTAATGAAACTTTTGTGATACAATATGGTAATACAGTATCATTTAAATGGATCTACAATTTGGTGGCTGCCTAACTACTCACAGCCTCTCCTCTTGGTGCCAGACCCCTCCTTTCTGTAATGAGGACAGTAAGAGCTTTCTTTTAAAAAACATAATGAAACCTGCTGGTGAGTATTTTCATAGGCAGTTTTCTCTTTGGTTTGTAACTGTATTTTTAAACAGAAGTGGGCAGCAACTGAGATTTTGAGCCAAATGCCTGTGCTAGATATAAGTGGACAGCTAGTCCTATGTCCACAAGGTCCATCTTTCCTTTTTAAACTACCAATTCCATAACCTTGAATCCTTTCCAGAGACCTCTGTAGACTTAACTGAATAAAACCAAAGGGTGAACAAGTAATTATTTCTCATTCAAATATATATGTATGGATTATTAAACATGAACATCTGAAGTTAAGTGTCAGTATTCTTATTTGACATCTGACTGTGTATTCTCAGTATTCTCATCCTTTTTTAGGTGGCAGCTTTTCAGCTTTCTGAGGCAGAGTCTCGTCCTTTGTCCATGACAACTTCAAATATCTCGGCAGTGCACAGGGAAAGGAAACCATCCCAACTTCACTGGGGTTCTTTTGCTGCAGCAGAGCAATTTCAAGCACAATCTCTTGAGCATTTTGAGGCATTGAGCAAAGGTTCCCCAGCCCCACAGTTGGCTACTGTGGTCTTCCTAATGAGGTTCCACCAGGAGAACATTGAGGCACATGCCAGAGAGCAGGGAGAGGGAGAAAGAAATGTGTTGTCTCTGGACACCTTTATTTTATCCTGCCTTCCTTTCCCTGTCACTGGGAGACCTGTTTCTGGGAGGTGATTTCTGGATGGGGTGACTATTCATCTGTGAGGTAAGGAGACAGTGGTAAGTAAGGCAGATGCCAAGGCAGCAGAGACATCACTCCTCATTATTCCTTGAGAAGGACAGGACCTGTGGGAATAGTGATGCCATTGCCACCGAACCAGTTCAGGCCAGGGATCACTGCAGTGACGTCTCACTTAAAGTCACAATTTTACCTTCTCTCATTTCTCTGCCTTCCTGGGCAAGTGCTAACCCTCCTTATGACTCCGGTTGTCCCTGTTTTATACCCTCAGTGATGACAAAGGACTCTTAAGTGAAAATCATTACAAATATATGGCTATAAATATCCATTGAGAGTTACAGAAAGTTAGACTACTAGTAATTCAATTGCCAAACCCATCTGCAGTGCAGCTGACCAGGGTTAGCTTCACTTTACTTCAGCAGCTGTGTCCACACTGTTTTGAGGTGAAACTTAAGTTCCCTTTGCCTGTCAGGCAGGCACTGAGCCTGTAAGTGTAACCCTTTGAAGCCGAGCCTCTTTCTATGGCTAAGCACGTCTAACATGCTCCAGTGCCACCAGGCACACATGGGGAGCTGGGCCACAAACGATCTGTGGGGGCAGCGGAGTTCACCATGTAACTAAAGCCACTCCAGAAGCTGCTCTTTTCAGAAAGGTCCAGATGAAACCAGAGAGGCTGTTTACTCCGTGCAAGATAAAGGCTGAAGAGCTCAGGCATCCTTTCTAATCTATAGTGAGGGGGCTCTGATGGTTGTATCATAGATATTGCTCTATTTTGGGAAGTCTTAATGTGGGGCAGTTGTCCCCCCTCCCAGTGGGAGATCACAAACAGGTGCCAGGGTTTTATGACTATCCAGGCCTTCTCAGGTTGCTAAATGGGTGGGGGAATCCCTTCCAGATCCTGCCCAGCTGAGAAGGGGATTCCAGGGGGTTCCTGCTGTGGAAAAGCTAACAACTCAGCTCTGCTCTAATTATAGCATCAGAAGGAGGTAATATTAGAGGTACAGATGATGGAGGGTATTTTACTGCTCCCCTCCTTTCTCCGGGATGCACTTTCTGTTCTTTGCATTCAGTTTTAGCAGCTCAGGAGTACTGAAAGCTCAAGAGCTCCTGGTGCTTAAACAAAAAAAAAAAAAAAAAGAAACAAAGAAAGAGTGAGAGAAGGTTGATGCAGTTGCTTGTATGACAATCTCCACCCTTCAAACTCTGGGATAAGCGTTTGCAGAATGAGACCCTTTAGTGAAACACACGCTTTGAATTTCAAGCCCAAACTTCTCCCACCATATGCAAAGACTTTGTCATCACACTGATCCTTGTCATCACATCTGCTTGATCAAAGCGTTCCTGAACAGAAAGTGGGGGCTGCGATTGCCAAGCATAGGAAAAAAAAAAAAAAAAAGTAGCTGTGTGCCTTAATCCAAGCTTGTCCTTGCTCTTATGGCTGCTCTCACAATAGGTGCCTCCTGTGCCTGCAGAGCCAGTATTTCACACCTTTGTTTACAAAAGGTCCAGATAACCTCCTCTGCAGGAGGTGCCAGAGAAAAGCAAGAGTCACTCCTAGCTTATTCAAACAGAGCTCCAGGGTTTCTGTAGAATGTACAGGAAGTCCAGTCCAGGAATTAATATTCCCACTATCCCTTACATAGTTGTCAAAACTTGATTTTGTATAATGGGGTTTTTAAATGCACACAGTCTTTTCCACATCCCTTCTCCATTCTGTGGTAGTTCTCTCCTGGACTATTAAGCATTTGCACTGGCCAAACATATCAGTGGATTTAAACAAATGAAACAGGTACTTTACATGTAATTAATTTAGCTATTTGCTCAGCTGCTGATTCACGTGCATAACCTCAATTAACATTAATGGGAGTTATGTAGACATGTCAAGGGCAGAATAGACCCCTAATAATCTAACATGGAATGTTATTACATTACTGCTGTAATTATATCCTGCACACACATCATTTCTACTTTGCTTCATGAACTGCTCTTCAAATGCTGTGGCTACTCATCTGCTATGCTGTATGTGTTGATGCTGAGGTTACACGGAGCATTATTATCCTTCCTTCTTCATTGTGCTGGTGCCTGTCCGCAGAAATACATGTAGCTAAATAAGCAACCAGCCCGTTGGTGTTTTGCAGAGCTACAGGTTTTGTTTTTTGAAGGTGACAACTGGAAGCCAGAAACAAGCATAAAAACAGCAGACCTAAGCAGAAAAGCATGTCATCTCTCCTTCAGCATTTTATTTTTATTTATTTTTAATTGGAATCTGAGCAAGCGTGGCTGGGACACATTTAGCCTTATGGACAAAGAAAGTTGGCTGCACATGAATCACACCTCTCAAGGAGGTTTTGAAACAACTGTGCTGTTCCAGAGGTTTTTTGGTCTTTGTTGAATGCTTCCTCTTTCAGGAGGGAGAAAGAGGGGAAGTGGTCCTATCCTGGTGCACCAGTTGGATGTTACTGGAAACTAAAGAAAAAATTGAGAAAAATTAACCTTACCTAACCAGTAGAAACAGCAATCACAACTGTTTTCCTCTTGTTCTGTTCAGCGAAGTTGTATAAGGACAACTGCTTCCCAGTTTTGACTGTGGGATATATTCTGCCTCTGTGTTTGTACCACCGCTCTCTGAACTGTCACCTGCATTTCAGTATTTTTGTCTCGAGGCTTTCTCCTGTGCTCCTCTGAAAGATAAGGCCTAATACATTTCTGAGTGTGTAGGTTACTGTTCAAACCTGCGTATTTGTAGCAGCAAAGTGTATCCCTGCAACTAATCATCAGCTCCCTGTGGCCATCTTGCCGTGACAATCATGCCCAGTACCTTGGATGTGATACTGCTGTGGAATCAGAGGCATACACAGGATGCCTGCACCTTTACAGGATCACACAGCTAAGCCAAGGGTTCAGATTACTTGGCAATTAAGGGATAGTGAAAAGCAGCTAATCTTTAATGCTGACTGACAACATGGCACAACTCGATGAAAAGGGAAAAAAGAAGCACTTGCAAAAACTTGAACGTTGGGAAACAGTCGAAACCCCCAAGTTAACACATTTTTCTATACCATCACCATCAGGCAGGCAGCATGTTCTGGGCTGAAAGTAATTTCTGGTACCAACATTCACTGTTCTCTTATCAAGGATTTTGGTTTTACTCTTTCTGTTTGTGTAAGTCCTAATGTTTGTTAAAGGGTTTGCTAAAACAGAGCTCTGTTTCCAAGGTAACAGCTACCTAACTTTATTACTAAAATTGCACTAATTCAAACAGGGATCTGAACAAACAGTTTCATGTTAATTTCAAGCTCCATTAAAAACAGAAGGAAAAAGAAAATCAATGTTCACCAAATGGAAAAAGAAAAGAAAATCAATAGAGAAATTTTATTTTCAGCCTTTTAAGTGGGGTTTTGTAAACAGCAGAGGTTAAAAAAGTAAAACTATGTGAAAGCGGGACATAGCAACCTTGTAAACTGTACTGTAAACAGGAGAACCAAAAAGATTTGGTGATAATGTAGTAATAGTTATGAGGGCTGGACAACCTTGAGATGGCACTTAAGTGGAATGACCTGTCTCTAGCCATGTGTCAGGTCTCCTAACCTCTTGTCCAGTGCCCGTATCATGTACACTAAGTAGTGTGGGCAATAGCAGTTGTTCCTCTGATACTGCTGGGGCTCTAACACTTGCTGGCAACCAGCATACAAACACTCCAGGGATCCTGGTTATGTGGTTTGATCCCCAAGGTATGCTCAAGCCCATGCTGCCCCCATTTTCCAGGCCATTGTTACCCTTGCTGAGGGAAAGGTAGGTACCCTGGCACGTGTTGCAGGCACAGGCTACTCTACGGGCACAGCCAGTGGCATACTGGCATGGTGACAACTGGGACTATTGAGTGACAAGAGATGCTCAAAGGGGTCTTTGGGGATGGGCTATCATTTGTGGTCAAGACACTGGCTAAGCACTTGGGAGATCTGCATCCATCTTGCTGCCAAGCCCCTGTGCTACGCCTTCCTACATGGACAATGGGAATATGTTTCCTGGTGTCTTTTGGAGGCTAAATCCATTATTATAGGCAGCTACACAGAAAGCAGCAAGGCCTGGAGGACACCAAGTGAGCTGTTTTGAAATCAGGCCTTTGCGTGGTAACTCAGTCATTGGCTCGTCATGCTTTACGTGACATTTATTTGGTACCAGAAGCCCCCGTGCCTTTCCTTTCAAATGAGGGCTGGCTTGGCGCATCCATGAGTTTTGGAACTGTTAGAAAAAAATTTTTGAAAGGAGTAAAAATTACTTTTCCCCTTCACTGGGCCGTATCTTTTCTAATTTGCCACTGTTAATAAATATTCTCAAGTATTTCCAAAGTCTGGGTGGGAGAGAGAGATATATATAGGGATAATTTTTATGAATTCTTCACACTAGTGTGTTCCCTAGACAAAATATTGTTTTGTTGTTTAAGATATTGAAAATCAGTGACCCTAACCTTTAAATGCCTTAAGTGCAGGTAGTCAGACTTCTTGAGAGAAGCCAGTTGTTCAATATACAAGTTTTTTCATTATTTTCAAGAACAGGTTATTTCATTCCTTTCTCTAAAACATTGGCTACTGACCACTGACAGTCTCCTTGACAAGTGAAATTTCAGACAGGTGTGTGGTAGTTGATTTTACCTTCCTGAACAGAAAACAGTGAAGGTAATGCCTTCATGCTTCCCCCTTGGGCAAAGATCTACTGTGTGAACAGCACATGGTCTAACTCAGTAGGGTTCTCAAAAAAAAATAAGGTAGGGCACAGAGTATGTATGCAGTACTTATGGCCAAAAGGTCTAGTTTTTTAGTCTTTACCTCATCTGAGAATGAGCAAATGAAAGGCAAAATCTCTTGGGCTTACACTGATAAGGTCTGTCTGGTAAAGAAACACTGCAAATGGGACAAACCAACCTGTGGTGTAATGAAGTAGTTAATTTGTAGTTATCTTCCTCATGATAACTAACGACTGGAATGCCTTTCAGAATACAGCAACAGACATCACCAAGTAAAACCTGAGTGCAGCAGTCCTTTGAAAGTAGGGTCTGATGACAACAGAAGTCTCTGGCAACATTTGAGATGATTTTTGTCAGGACAGCTGGTTTCTTCTCTCATTAGTCTTTTGGAGAGGCAGCCCACTATTAAAACTGCACATGATGCCCCTTTTCCTCCCTTTCTCTCCCCCTTCTCTAGCCACCTCACTAGTATTACATTGTTTGTCCCGTATTCTAAATGGTATTTAGTTTAAATCTTCTTTGATTCAGTTACTTCACCTTGGCATCCCATCAGCTGGCAAACACAAGTAATGAAGTGAAGGGAACATAGTTAAGTTGCTATCTTAAATGCACACAAATCCCACATGCTGTGGCAACAACAAAATGAATAACACACTGCATGAAAATCCTCTTAAGTTTCTTTTTTTTTTTTTTTTTTTTTAATTTTATTTTTCAATTCCAGCCTTGCATACAACAGGAGGAACATCTTAAAAAACAATCCCGTAATATTCCTGAACTAACAGCATTGGCTTGAAGCGCAGGATGGTCTTATGCTTCTCTGCATATCTCAGACAATCACAGCTGCTGCTAGTAAATTAATGGCTGCAAGGGAGTTGGGAGGGGAAGAAGGAGGAGAAAAAAAGGGAAATAGAAAGCATAGTAGGTGGCCTTGTCTCCGCCAAAACTAAATATTTTCATTGGAGCTTTTTCCATTCAACAACTGGCAGCTTTATCCAGAGGCCTTAAACAGACAGAAAAATGCTTACTGTTCTAAGAGTGACTGCTAATGGGATGCAGCACTATCTGCTGATGTAAATGAATGAATATCTATTTAATAATAGAATTGTTTCCTCCTAAGGTGCCTTTCTTCTTCTCTTTCTTTTAAATTCTTGCCTGCTGGGTCTGCCCGTTTCCCTTTGCCCTAGAAATTAAACCCTAGTACTTTTTTATGCAAGATTTATGCTAGAAATGTTGGCTGGTATTTCATTGTCAGTCAGGGTATGATTCTGCTGTGACATTTCCAGCTAGATTTTTATGGCAGCTGCAGTTAAAGCAACATCAAGCATAAAAACAAACAATTTTTTTTTTCCCTGGCAGAGTTAATTTACATCAGTGAACCAGACTAAAAGGTGCACTACCCAAAGCACTTTTGGCTGGTATTACTTACATCTGCCCTAGGGGGCTTTGCTAGGATGGATATAGCTGGACTGCCAGTATCTCAAATAGTGTCTGTGGCTCTGTGTGTGTCTGTGCATGTGTGCATGGAGGGATGTTGAAGTGAAGAGTGAATTGCAAAAGAAAAAAAAAATGCTTAAATATGCAAACCGTTGTTCTGGTGTATGGGTAAAACCAAACCAAACCAAAACTCAGAATGCTGAATTTTTGCAGAAAAATTAGCCGGGCATCCTGACATGCTCAAGACCAGCTGGCTGACACTGTCTGTTGGATTCAGTGGAGGTGGCTAAAGAGGTTGCTGACTTCTGCTTTCCCCCCTCACCTCAGCCAGAGCTTACTGATGCCAGAAACAGGCCATGATAAAACAACTGGTCTGATTGTTTCTCAGCTGCCCCAGGTAACAACTTGCCGTAATAATTTGATTCAAATAAATTGTTCTCAACAAAGCCTTTATTCATAACAGGTCTGTGAAAATCTGATTATCATTGTCAAAGCTTCCAGCCTACTCTGGACTTTTCCAGTTGGATTGGAAGGGCAAACAGAGTAGCCAGGAAGACTACTATTAATCTAGAAAGTTTTTTGGTAGTAACAGTCAGTACTTCAATCCTCAAGGACAGTTATCCTTGGGACTAAAGACCTTAGTGCTAATAATCAGTGACTGATGGCTCTTTTCTTCACTGGCCTCCTGCCTTAATGAAAGCAGAGCCCACAAAATCAGTGGTGAAGGTACATAGGAGGAAAGGAGGAAAAAAAACCCAAAAGACAGTGCCAGGCAGGTCCTGTGGTGGTGGGAGAGAGGTATCCTGGTGAGGCAGAGAGACAACGGTGGGAATGTGGGCATGCAGAGCCCCAGATGCATGAGACTAGGAAGATCCTGGGCAAGGAGAGAACGGGCACCTTTGAACAGTGGGCTCCCGTGATCATGTTCTTGTAATCTCAGCATGAAGAATGGGTGTCACTCGTTTACTCACTTCTTAAAAGCACCTTACCCCTTCTCAGAAGAGGCTCAAATGTGGTGATAGCAGTTCAGGGCTGTCTAGCTGCAATGCCTTTTCCATTGAAAACTTTCCCCCTGTCCTCTTTCTTTCCCTTTCACCTCTTCTGGCACCTAGTCTTTGCATTGTTAAATATTGATGCATTCTCATTCTGCAAGGTTCTCTGCCACTTGAATTTCTTTGGCCTTATATGTTGTTTTCTCTTCAGTGCTTGCTTTCAACCTCTCTGGACCCAAGGGGAGGAAGGGGGTGGGGAGACATTTGTGTAAATTAAACATCTAGTGTAAATCAGTGTAACTCCACTGACTACAATGAAGCTGTGCTGAATTACTGTGGCAGAGAACATACTTTGTTCTTTCTCCCGCTTCTGCTGTTTTATATTGGCTGTTGTGAAAAACAAGACAAAACCAAACCAAAAACCCCCAAGAGCAACCAACAAACTTAGAAAAATGCTCCACCACAACTCTATTCCCTTCTGTTTGCTCTTCTAAGAGGTGCAGCTGTATGCTAATAGTCTACTTCTCTAGCTGGAAATAGAAAGGGCTATAGCATGCTTTGATAAGCCACGAAGCAGACTCTGATGCTACTGTGCGAGGAGAGAAACATACAGAGCTTTTTTTCCTCCCTCTTCTCTCCCTCACATCAATTTCACACTCTTTTAGTTCTGTTGACCTCCACGGAGTCCCTCCTAATTTACAGCACCATAAACAAAATCAGAATGATGCCCTCTGAAATGTGCAGAATTGTTTTTGGCTTACATTGACAAATACAGTCTTTTCCAAGGATTTGCAAAGGCGTATCTCTATGAGTTTCTTGCATTATGTGCCTCCTCCCGTTCTTCTGCTGCTCTTACTTGTGTGTTTTGTTTGGATGTGTAAGAGAGATGCATGCAGTGATGCAATTACATTGCCTTCTGTTTTGGAAGAATCTGAGGGACTCATTTTTTGCCATATGTTCTTTTAAACAAACAGTTGGAAGTTGCATGATCATGGCTAGAGCAACAGTAAAGCCCTCGACTATGCCAATACCCTGAGGGTGGGTTTGGAGTTACCATTCTGCTGCTTAGTATCATGCCACTGGAAGTGCTTTACTTTGCTCTGTGCCTCCCTGTGCCTCAGTGCATGTCCAAGGTGTGCCATTAATCAGCCCGACTATATGGGCTGTTTCATCTTATTGCTTAATTAAGACTCATCAGTAATTTACTTAAGATTAATACCTATTTATGTGGAGCTGAAGTTTCATCTATTTGGGGGATGAGTTATTGAACTGCATTATGTGAAGTAAATCAATAAAATATTACTGGAAATGAGACTGAATCTCCCTTGAACTGCAGCCATTTCACCAAGCTCACAGACAAAACTCAAGGGAGGCATTCACATTTACACTCAGATTCCCATCTTCCAGGTAGATGTGATGTCTATTAATATCTCTAATCACCTTGCTCTCATTATGTGAATTGTATTGTAAAGTCAAGACCTGAGGGAGTGCTGCTAAGAATAAGAGGTGCTTTTAATCACTTACAAGGTACTGTCCCTCTTACGATGTGGCCCTAAGCTCAGACTTTTCAGGGGTTACTACAAAGCCAACACCCTCAAACTTGTCTCAAATGGATATTAAAGAGGTGCTTTGTATCCCCATGTATACACATTATTTGTGAGGGACAGCAGAGGTGTCATCAGTGAGTGATGTCCAGAATACGTGGCATAATTGCAGGCTTTTATTAAGCTAATGCAACTTGCTTACCAAATGCAAATAGCTTCCACTTAATATCACATCTTAATTATGTTCCAGTGCTGAGAAATATTTTTCCTTGACCACATTGCCCATCTGTGGTGACTTTCCTTGAATGAGGCTCTCTGAGCAGGACACCTCTCTCACCACAGGCACCCTGCCAGGAAAGCTCCAGGTAGTATTGAAAAACAGAGCTAGCCTTTCTGCCTTTTCTTCCCTATATTCTCTTCCTCTCCTAAGCTTGACCTTCTGGGACAGATCACACATATGTGCTCTTGCTACAAAGACACACAGTTTTACCTTGGCAGATGGCTGGTTGCTTTCCACTCCCAGTTTTTGTGGTCTTCACTATCCAAAATGAGAAGTGCAGAAGCTTTGTCCTTTTCTTAATTTATCTGAAACAAGATGTTTACTTCTGATAGCATTTGATTAACAATCTGAAACAGAAGAGGGCTTCCGAGAAACTGGAACCTTATTTTCTTTATTGTAATTGTTCCTACCTTTGTAATAATCTTTACTAACATATGACCAGTCAGACTGCAGAAATGTGAAAGGGTCTGACATTCCCTGACTCTAGTGACTGCTGCAGCAAGTGCCAGGAGAGGGGGAAATGCTAATGCTGAGTGAGGGATGGACTTCAGTTCAGAGGTGTTTGCTGAGGTGGCAGAGTTCATCTGTAGCCTGGAGCTTCTGTTGGTTTGAAGAAAGACCCATCCCCTTCTAAAGTTTTGGTGAAAGAAGATGGCTTTTCTCTGACTTGTATGTAATTCAGAAGAGTCTTCTGACTAAACCCTAAAGCAAGGACAACCTTCACCTCTTACCAGCTTTTCACCCTGTCTTTCTCTTTGTTGCTTCTTTTCACTTTACTGCTGTCGACACTGAAACCCCTCCTGAATGCTTGTACCACAGGGAAGAGTTCACACAGCTAAGAAATGAGATGCTCTCTAAACAGCAGGTGCTGTTTAAAGCAGGGGTTCATATGTTCTTGTGGCCTCAGGTGAACCCAGTTTCAGAGCCCCCCTGTGCCCCAGCTGTCCTTTTCCACCCAGCTAAACATTATCCCCCGTTTGTATCTGCCAGCATAGCTGCAGGTTGGAGGTGCTCCCTAACCCAATTCTGTCACAGTAATCTGGGTCAGCCTCAACACTTCCAGTGCTACATTTATTTTTGTAGCTCTCATCACTTCAGCAGTTGGGTTAGAGAAGCCCTTTCATGTGCAATTATGCTGACAAAAATGAGAGGGGAGTGAGCTCTGGAGGCAGCTGAGTGGAGCAGCACAGGGGTGCCAGGGGCCAGGACATCAGCCTGACCATTCCCTAGGTCCCACAGTAAACAAACCTCATCAAAACCACATCAGTTGCTGGGTGACTAGAGGCTTTTGTCCTCTCCTGGTAACAAGAATAGATGGGAAGTATACAGATTTAGAATTTAATTCCAAAATTCATGATGTGCTTTCATGTTGACAAACTCAGTTAACACAGTTAAACTCTTTCCACCTTGGTATGGTCCTTCTTCTCTGGCTGAAGTTACTCCTTTGGAACTCAGCCATGCAGTCAACCTTGTAGGGTGCAGGTATCAAGCTAGAGAAAATTTCCTGAAGAAAGGGGCCTTATGGTTTCTCAGGTGGGCCTTCAAGCTGCCTGTAAACATGCACGGGCATCAAAAGAAAAACAGTGCAAAAGCCTCTGCAGAAACAGCACAGCAGCAGATGGATTTGCTGATGAATTAAATCATTGGTGAATGCTAGGATTTTTTACTTAAAATCAAACAGAGAAAGCTGCAGAGTTTGAAGCTAAACTTCCCTTAAGTTTAGTAGAGGAGCAGGGAGGAACTGTTAATATCACAGATTTCGGTCTGTCTCTTCTTTTCATTTTTAACTGTTGGCAAAAGGCACCAGTGAAAGAAGGAAAATAAATCATGTAGACACTTTGTTTTATTATTAGCTAAATTTGATATTTTCTGAGCTGCTCTTCTATTTTTTCCCACCTCTATTTCCATCCTTCATTTCACTGAGATTATTCTGTATGCTAGAGCTGTTTCTCTGCGAAAAAGCCAACTACTTTATGTCTATCTTTAGATATTTGCCCCTGGAAAAGAAATACTCTGTAAATAATAAACAGGACTAAGAGCCTGACGAGGATCTGAGTCCAAGCAGATGTCACTAACTTGGAACTGAATATCTCTAATATCTCTGAAAATAAAAGTCCTGCTCGTCCCAGCCCCTGTCACCTCTTCAGTAGTATCTGATCATTGGAGCAGGCTTGGCAATTGAAGGAAAGCTGTACCTTTGCCCCATGAGAAACTGGCATACAGGAGCACATCTACTGCCAACTCAGTGTCAATGAGTCAGAGTTATGACACCGGAGTTGCGAACCATTTTACACACAGTTGGAGCCAGGTTTTACATGACTTCCACCTCCTCAGGTTTTTCAATCTCTCTCTTCAGCCTCTCCCTTTATTAAACACAGTGAAAGTGTCAAGACTGTTCTTAGACCCACTCTCCTGGGCACACACACCTCTGGAGTGAAAATGAATTTGGGGCTGTGGGTGCACCATACATTTATTGAACTGTCTCCATAGACACTGGTGGTCGCTTTTCCAGTTCAGCCTTAACTAACTCCATGTAGTGGTAGGAATGAAGCATCCAGTATAAATAAGTAGATGTTTAGATCTTTTAGATGTTTAGATGCTGATTAGATCACTTAAACCCTCTGTTAAAGCTGAGGTACAGAGTTAGGAGTGGTCTGTGGCAGAAAATCTTACCAGCAGCTTGCCCCACAGTACATGACCAACCCCATGGTAAGGATATCCACAGGGGACAGTGCCTAAGTAGTTATATGAGTTTAAATTCAGACACTTTGGTGTCTAGCAGTGTAATTTTCCTGCAGAGCCAAGCTTTGAAGTGTTAAAATGAATTCGTTCCTAGATTTATATCTGTATTTAATATGCAGGCACGCAAATATTTACACCCTATGGAGGTGATCATATGAACGTGGTAAACTGCCAAAGCAGGTGCTAAAGTGTACTTAATCTAGCTTTCACCTTCGATTACCTCAGGCCTTGGCCTTGGTTGCTTAAGAAGACTTTTCCTCAAGAGCAGCTTCTTGGTTGTGAATTCCCCTGGGATTAAGTATCTGGAAATCTCGACCCTAATTAGAACAAATTTATCTATTTGTAAATGGGAATGTATATCTGAGATTGTGTACCTCAGCCAATTTTCTTTAAGCTTCTCCACATAGACAAACAGCTGAAATTTCCTTTTCAAATACAAAATCCTGCTTCCACTCAAAAATCAACCATCCAATCAATCAATTAGTCTGCCAGCTGGTTTTGCTGTACATACAATATTTAGTCCCCCAGACAATGACAGTTTTAAGGAACAAGTATCAATATATACAATTATGAGTGCTTGAATGGAAGGCTTTCTGTTGCCGGATGGCTGGGAAATTCTTCTTTCCAGAGGAATACAGCAAGTGTTTCCAACCATGGCAGACTGGAAAAACAAGATTTGAAAATCATGACACTGACTGACAGAAATGCTGTTTTATTGAGTGGCTTAGGCATTTTAAAATGCAGCATTTATATTTATTTTCCCTCCTAGGTCTCTGGTAAGGAAAATTAGCAGTATAGGTGGAGGGATTAAGAAAACAGACAGTAATAAAGTCTCAGAATTAGGGTTTGTCTCTGTAAATCCTTTGGCATAAACAAGAAGCAGTGGTGTGGCACAGTAAAAATCCAAGTGTCAGTCATGCCAGGGTGACTAATATAACTCACTTGTGGCCTCATTAATCATAAGTGGAGCATGCATCCCAAATTCATGTCAGTAACAGCTTTATTCCAACCCAGCAAATAAGGAATCCTCTCTAGATATCCTCAGGTAGAGTGAGAAACCCTGGTCCTTCACTGGTGTAAACCACCTGAGCTCTGCCAAGGACTGACAAGAGATGCCCCTTTTTCTTAGCTGAGCATCTGACCTGCATTTGCTATTCACTGTTACAATGTCAGTTTTGGGGAGTTAGCAGAGTTCTTCTGGCTGCTCTGAACAAAGTATTTGCCTTGTAATCTCACCAATATGGGGATGTCTTCAAATACTCTTTGGAAACTTTATAAGAAATGCAGCCTCTTCCCCAGTGATAGAAAATAGACTGATTTTTTTTTTTCCCTAGGGGAACCAATGCTCTCTTTCGACACCGGTGGCCTCTGAATAAGGGGCTTACACAAGTAATCCCAAGAAGCACATTTTGTTAGACTGTGAAAGAACAATAAATGAAAAAGAAAATTAGTCAGACTTGTAAAATTCTTTAAAGGGTCTTTGCTTCCTTCCCCCTCTTCTCCCAAGATGGGTGTATCTAACATTTTCCCAACCTCTCCTTACATCCACACCTCTAATTGTTCATTTGAGATGGGGAAGAAGCATTGCTGTCAAACTGCTTACTCCACCTTCCTTTTCCAGCATGTGGCTTTTTCCTTTCTGACACTGGCATCGAGACTGAAGATGAAGTTATGCTGTACTTCACTTGGAAAGCTGAGAAATGGGTCGTGCCCAATTTCACAGCCATTTGAAAGCAGTGAGGGTGCTGTGTGCCCATGGAAAAGACTGACCTGGTTGAAAAGCCATCATTGCTTTTTGGGATGAGTTGTGTCCAGGTGGATTAGTGCCTTGCTCCAGGTGGCCTTTCTGCCACATGCACTAGCAGAAGGGAGGCAACACAGACACTGGGCTAAGGAGAGGACCCCCCACCTCTTTTGATGGCTGTCTGCATGTAGATCATCTTAATCTAAGAGCCAAAGCACACTGCCAGGAGAAAGTGGTCATAAAGATCTGCCAAAATTTGATCAATGCTTTGACTGAAGGCTGAAGAACCTGACAGTATGGTTCTTCTTAGGCCTCTGAAAGTCTTTCTGGCATGGCAGTGGGTTGGATCATCCTGACATTTGGGTAAGAAAAAACCCAAGCCAAAAGCAGAGGAAAGGCTCTTTCATGTCTTGTTATCCTGCAGCAAAAAATGAGCAAGAAAATCCGTGTCTCTCCCCTGTCTTCTGAAAGTATATCTCTATATATTTGCTTCAAAAGTCAATTTTTCATCACAAAAGGTGGTGCTGGTCAGGAGTTCTCATGCCTACTGCCCAAGGCCTCCATGTTGTACTTGAAGAACTGTATGCCTTTCCAACTCATCCATGCTCAGCCTGGCTCCAGGGCCAAAAGCAGTAGTAGAGGAGACAGCACTCTGATTCTCCTCCCCAGTGGAAAATAGAAGCTTCCTAAAAGTAGTGAACTATTGTTTCAATATAACTCCAAAATCCTAGTAAGTTTGAAGTGATCTCATGATGGCTGAGTATCCAGTTGATGATATTTGAATACCTGTGATTGGTAAGGTCAGGTGCTTTCAGCTAAAGCTGAAAGAACAATCATATAGATGAGTGGAGACTGAACAAAGAAAGACCAAAAGAGTTTTCTAGGTGTTTAGTAAGGAGGTAAAAGTTGTTCCTCTCTGCCTAGGGCAAAGTAACTTGTGGATTTGATGACCAGTGGTTGGTGTGTGGTAGTGTGTAAATCCAGGTCAGGCTGTCATGCTACAGTGTGGAAGATCAGTCTTCAGGTGGCAAGTGGCCAGCAAAGTGCCCAGTGGAGCACATACATGAAGTGAAAGAGATATCTCTTTATTTTGTGTGTCCACACCTCCATATGAAAGTAGAAGCCAAAAGGAAAAAAAACTAAATAGAATATGAGGAAAACAGAAGGTGTGATGAGGTTTCTGGTTAGTGTGGCCCTGTGCTGAATTTAAAACCATGATGAAATATTCATAATTTGTGGGCAGTAATAGTTATTTCATGTGTTAATAGAAAATAGAGGAAAACAGACTGGCATCCCTACTGGTATTGTCTTTGGGTCCCACATCCCTCAGGTGCTATTAGTCCATAGAAACTGCAATGATTCCTGTGGAGCTGTATTGAATCCTCTGGAGCCTGGACAATTAATGCCAACTTTTTCACACCTTTCATGAAAACTGCAGATCTAAGGCTTGATTTGTAATGAACCCACCTCATGAAATGCAGCCTGTCAGTGGTAGTGGTTGTTCTTTCAGCTCCAGTGGCAAAGAATCCTTTTCTGCTGGGGAGATTCACGGGGAATTGCTCACACTTGTACACCCTGGGCTGATCCAGGGCAGACCCACTTCACATCTCTGAAGCTACAGCAGATGCTCCTTGCTCTGGAATTTGTTCATGCTTTACAGAGCAGACACATTCAGGCTCTTGATAATAGACTTCTGGTGCAATATTGCAATTCTGGAGTGTAACTCCATCTTGGTGGTTGATGTGGTTCTTTCCCATGCCTCATGGCTGGGGAGAGATGGGGAGAAAGAGGAGAAACCCAGGACAGGCTCCTCTATTTCAGGCTGTAGCAGGAATTAACACTGAGGCAAATTTGAAATGATGGACCCTTAGATCGTTGGGGGCTGAGCCCCCTCCACTTTGCCATCATCTCTCTGCTCTGTCAGTGGACTGAACATCCTCAATTAAGGTCAGTGTGTGATTGTGAGCACTCCCAAGGCTGAGGGCTGACACAGTGGTAATTGGCAGATCTCATCAGGCTGGTCAAAAGGGAGTTCTTCTTCTCAGCAATTATCACCTGGAAGGGGAAAAAGGGAAAAAACCAGCCCCAAACCTGGAGGCAGGGAATTAGAATAAGTTGGCAGATGCTGCTGGATCAATGACTGTATCATGGCAGAGAGAGCAGCGACAGCCTTCCCAGAGCTGTCAGTCACTGTTGTTTTGGGTAAATGCCAGCAAACAGAGCACGAGGAGAGATGGGGGGAAGAAGGCACCAGCCTGCTGGGCTGCTTTTAATTACTGCAGGTCACATCAGACAGAGAACTGCCCACCATGACAGATCAGTCCCGCTCAGAGGGCTTGCACGCAACCCCAGGGTACCAATCAGGACTTATGTTCATACAGCCCCTTTTATCCAGAGAAAAAAATAAAAACCCAACCACAACTCAAAGGGACACCACAGCCAAGCGACAGGCAGCAGCATATTGTGTAAATCGACGCATCCCCACGCCACGCAGGGCTCCCCTGGGCTGAAAACAGTGAGGGGCATCTGTCTGACAGGGTGTGCAGCGGCACGACACGACTTCCCGGGCAAGAGGGAGGGTAGGGGAGGCTCGGCAGTGTGATGGCTTCCCTGGATGGGAGCCAGAACATTAGCACATCTGAGGTAGGGCTCATATGTCTCCACATGGCTTGAGTCGTCTGCCACAGCCTCTGGATGGGGATCTCACCCTTGCCTCACTACTTTTCTCCTTAGCAATTGCCCCCTTTCAAGTCTTCGGTAGGGCTTCTGGCAGCAAGATCCCCATCTGGAAAGTACTCTGCAAAGCCTTATTAATGTGTGAGGGGTTTTTTGTTTGTTTTAAGAACCTCTGAGATAATCAAGTCCAACCCTTGATCCACTACTGCCATGGTTACCAGACCATGGCACTGAGTGCCACATCCAGTCTCTTCTTAAAAAACTCCAGGGACACAGAATCCACCACCTCTCTGGGCAGCCCATTCCAATGCCTGACCACCCTCACTGTCAAGAATTTTTTCCTAATATCCAACCTAAACCTGCCCTGGCAGAGCTTAAGTCCATGCCCTCTTGTCTTACTAATGGCTGCCTGAGTGAAGAGACCGATCGCACCCCTGGCTCCCACCTCCTTTCAGGGAGTTGTAGAGAATGATGAGGTCTCCCCTGAGCCTCCTCTTCTCCAGGCTGAACACCCCCAGCTCCCTCAGCCTCACCTCATAGGACTTGTGCTGGATCCCTTCACATCCTCCTTGCTCTTCTCTGGACCTGCTCCAGCACCTCGATCTCCTTCCTGAACTGAGGGGCCCAGAACTGGACACAGAACTCAAGCTGTGGCCTCACCAGCACTGAGAACAGGGTCAGAATCACTTCCTTGGACCTGCTGGCCACGCTGTTCCTGATCCAGGCCAAGATGCCGTTGGCCTTCTTGGCTACCTGGGCACACTGCTGGCTCATGTTCAGCTTCCTGTCAATCCAGACTCCCAGGTCCCTCTCTGCCTGGCTGCTCTCCAACCACTCTGTGCCCAGCCTGTAGTGCTGCATGGGGTTGTTATGGCCAAAGTGCAGGACCCAGCACTTGGCTGTGTTGAACCTCATCCCGTTGGAATCAGCCCAACTCTCCAGTCTGTCCAGGTCCCTCTTTTTGCACCAACAGCAAGGTGTTGACATGGTAATGGCCACAACCTTTATGTACTTTGCTGCCACACCAAATTCCTTAGAACTTCTCTAAAAAAAACCAAAAACACAAAAAAGAAGGAAATATCACCACCAAGCAAGCATTTTTATAGCTGCATTCATTGCTGCCATATATGTAACTCACATATGAGCCTATCTTTCTTCACACACAGCAATCTCCTGTTGACTTCACTGGGAACTGCATTTGTATTCAGGCTGCAAGGTCAGGTTGTTAGTTATGCAAACTCACCTGGTCCTCCTGAGCTCAGCACAAATTCACATGGACATGCCCTGATGAAATATGTCCTACGTTGCTCTGCTATATATTTCAAAATACTAGTTTTCCCAGTGGAAACAGCATTTGCTGTTTCTAGAAGACTGATGGTGTGTGTGGCTCCTCTTACTTTCTTCTCAGCCATGATCCTGGTGTAAGGGCTTTTGTTCCTTCCTCTGCTCTTCCCTGTCAGCAGAGCTGATCTTAGTGCCCGTGGCCCTGGACCACTGACTGCATAAATAATATGACCCATGCTTAAATAACTAAAAGAGGCAGAGTTGGTTTTACAGGGCTAACAATTTTTTCCTTAAAATGAGGTAGGGATACAAAAAATCAGGGAGAAGAGGGGTAAAAACTATTTAAACTGAAATTTGCCACCATAGTGTTAAACTGCAGTCAGAATTAAACCGCTCTTCAGCCGCACCAAGGCAGACAAAGAGAATTAGGCGTTGTTTCTGTTTCAGATCAAATGCGTGTATAGTCCAGGGGTGCCACCTTAGCTTACATAAAGGCAAAGCCTTCATTATAAATCTGAGAGGCCACTTTAGTGAGCTGGTTTAATCTGACGTAGTTCAGCTGATTGTGGGGGGCTTGGCACAGGCATCGCCGTGCTGCCTGGGGGACCATATCTGGTAGGGTGCTGTAACCACCTGCAGCACCCACATGCCCCTGGGTGCTGCACCTTGTGTGGGTGTGTGCCCCACAGTTCCTGGAAGAATGCCTGAACCCTTTGACTTGGTGATTTTTCTCTGCCCTTTCCATTCGACACATTTTCTCCAGCTGGCTGGCTCTGGCTGATAGCTTTGGATAGGCAGGTTTCAGGAGTGGGAAGCTTATTCCTGAAACATAGCAGCTCTAAATTACCACCAATAATATATTTTTTCACCTGAGTTGAGGGGTTTTCCTCCTATGATATTCATAACCATGTCTTGGTGTGCTACTCTGTCATTTAGGGGGACAGCCTTTTTCTGTAAACACAACAATTCCCCCTTCCCCAAACACACTTTAACTGTGACAAGGTTAAATCATGGCATTCATATTCTCAGTCTGTCAGGCTGGTCCTAACAGAGTGATAGAAAAGGAAGACATTTTACTGCTGCTGTAGGCTTTCCATGTAACTTCAGGAAGTTTACTTTAATTGTAGAGCTGATCAAACACTAAATACTTTCTGTTAAGGTTGTTTTCAAATAGTCATTGCTGCTCCAAATGATGAATCTCATAAACAACAATTCATATTTTGTTTACTTGTCTGCTATTTGACCTTCTACCTGAAGGAACTTTCCTTGAGTAAATATTAGGGGAATAGCTGTTCTTTTAACCAATGCCCCTGTTCATCTGTGTGAGAAACTATTTGAGAGGAGGCAAGAAACACATATTCCTCATTGTTTGCCAACTGGTATTCTTCATCTGTTATTGCTATTGCTGCTAGTACTATGGAGTGAGAAGGTTCCAGATAGTGTATGTTCACTGCTTGTGTGACCTGGCCCAGAACCATTCTAACCCACTGAGTTAGTTATGTCCTGAATCAGGCTTGGCAAGGTCTTATATGACCATACAGGAAGAAGTGCCAGCTGTGGAGACCTCTCAGGGGAGAACTCACCTGCTTTTACAGGTTACCACATCAGAACAGGGAAAAGACTTTATATCATTTGGTGGGAAGAGTACTCAGTAGTAGAAGAGCATTATGGTGGGTTGGCTTTGGCTGAACCCCCAAAGCCACTCTATTACTTGCTTCCTCAGCTAGACAGGGGAGAGAAAGCAGAGAGAAAGGCTCATGGGTCTAGATAAGGACTGGGAAAGATCACTCACAGATTACGTCATGGGAAAACAGACCCAACTTGGGGAAATTAGTTTAATTTATTACTAATCAAATCAGAGAAAGATAATGATAAGTAAAACCAAATCTTGAAACATCTTCCTCCCTCCCTTCTTCCCAGGCTCAACTTCATTCCCAATTTCTCTGCCTCCTTCTCCACAGCATCCCAGGGGTTCAGGGAATGAGGGCTGTGGTCAGCTCATTACACGTTGTCTCTGCCTCCCCTTCCTACTCAGGGAGAGGACTCCTCACACTTTTCCTCTGCTCTCCTGTGGGGTCCCTCCCACAGGAGACAGTCCTCCAAACTTCTCCAATTTGAGTCCTTCCCACAGGCTGCAATTCTTCACAAATTGCTTCATCATCGGGTCCTTCCACAAGGTGCATTCCTTCAGGAACACACTGCTCCAGTGTGGGTCCCCCTGGGGGTCACAAGTACTGCCAGCAAACCTGGTTCACAATGGGCTCCTCTCCCCACAAGGCCATGGGTTCTGCCAGGAGCCTGCTTCAGTGTGAGCATCCCACAGAGTCACTGCAGGCATCCACCTGCTCTAGCGTGGGATTCTCCATGGGCTGCAGGTAGATGTCTGCTCCACCATCGACCTCCATGGGCTGCAGAGGGACAGACTGCCTCACCATGATCTTCAGCATGGGCAGTAGGGGAATCTCTGCTCCAGCACCTCAGGCAACTCCTTCCCTTCCTTCTGTAGGTGTCTGTAGAGTTGTTTCTCTCACAAATTCTCACTTCTCTCTCCAGATGCAGTTTCCTATTATGCAGGGTTTTTTTCCCCCCTTCTTAACTATATTATCCCAGAGGTGCTTCCACCATCACTGATGAGCTCAGCCTTGACCAGTGGCAGGTTCACCTTGGAGGTGGCTGGCATCACCTCTATTGGACACAGGGGAAGCTTCTAGCAGCTTCTCACAGAATTCATCCCTGTAGCCCCCCTGCTACCAAAACCTTGCCGCACAAATCCAATGCAAGTGTATACAAGCAAGCACAGTTACAAAGGGTTAAATCCAATTGGCAAGTCCCAATTGGAAAAAAAAAACCTTAAAAATCAGCAGTTAGGGTAAGCAGCACTGGAGGTGAAAGAGGCTTGGAGGAGGAGAGAGTATTTTGAGGAAGAAGGTTGGTGGATGAGAGGACATTCAGAAGGTGCTTAGAGGCTTTCCAGTAGGATACAAATATTTTTCACTTGTGGGTTGAAGATTAACATAGGAACTGAAATCTGCAGGGTGGTCATTGGTTGTTTCTGACAGTAAATTTATGCCACAAAGAAAAGCCCAAATATTTGTCCATCTTTTTTTATCACAGTCTCTTCCATATACAGATAGGGACACAGGACAGACTTTGTATTTTTCTACTCTGCCAACACTCCTGTCTACTCCAAGTGTCTGTCCAGGTTAGAGCAAAGCTGCATTCGAATGATGTGGATCTCGCTCCCTGCCAGGTGTGAGGGAGGCATTTCCAGTCCTTGTGTTCTGGGCTACCAGGGCAGTAATATTTTTTTTGTCCAATAGTGCTAAATTTTTTCCCAAACTACTTAAAACAAACAAGCAAACTATTGCCTTTTGCTAAGCACTTACTGTATTACACACACCCGGTGGCAACTTTTTAATGACAAATATTTCCTAAGGTTTCTGTTCCTGCTTTGGTGCAGCAATTGCACACAGAAGCTGCATTATGCATACACTGGACCAAGCATAACAGCACCTGCTGCTGCTCCTGCTGCTACTAAAGAGAGAGCAACTAATCTCTTTAATTATTGGAGAAGAATTAAGGCTTTGATTTGTCTTATTGCAGAAACATAGGTATTTCCCTCCTGCAGGTTGAGGAGGAGATGCTCTTAGCCTTCCCATTCTCTTGCAAGAGGGACTTAAACTGATGGGTGGGTGGCCCCCCAGCTGGCAGGACCTGAAGGAGGAGTGAGTTTTTATGGATACTTACCTCTCTGTTATCTATATGGGAGCTGGCACGTGTGGGCTTTATCCCAGACTGGCATCACTACGTGCAAGGCAGAGGGACCAGTTTGCTCCCTGGATCTGCGATGGAAGCGATTCCCTTACATCCCATGGGCAGCAGAGGGGAAGGAAGGCTGAGAGCAGGGTTGGGCTCTCTGTGGGAACAGGGCAAATGCAAATGGCAGTGGGATTGTCTGGGCACTGCTGGAGCCCCCTTGTCTGCAGGCGTGCTGCATGCTCTGGGCCCTCCAGGGCTCTGCAGGACCACGGGTGCATCGGCTGTCTTGAGCAAAGAGAGGGGCTTGTCATCAAGCCAGCACATCTGCTTCTTTCACCTGGGAGGAAGAGGTGGTGAACTGGGAGTAGAAACTAATCACGTGGTAATTGTCTTCTTGATGGGGATTTTGTAACATGTTATTAGGAGGACCTTGTTGGCCACACGCTGCAAAGGGTGAAGAGCATCCCTTGCGTGACAAGGGGGCCTCTGTTGTCTGCTCTCCCCAGTTCAAGCTGGACAGGACTGTGTCTGTAGTGGTCTTCTCTCAAACGCTACTGATGTTTTGGTGAGCCTCCTTTTCTAACCTCCCTTCCCAGTCCCCTTCTTATCCCTCTCCCTTACCTCCCTGTCAAAGGAGTGTGGCCGTGAAAAAGAGCAAAAAAGATCCTTTCCTTGCTTTCAGCTCCCTGCTGCCCTCTCCTCCCTCCCTGCAATGGAGCCATCAGTATTCTTCTGTATCAAAAAAGGACCTGCCAAAGGGTCTAGGACAGAAAGGGTTAAACTCAGACGAGCACTAGCTCCAACACAGTTAATCCATATAAAGCTCATGGATTTCTCTGCAGTGATCTTTGTGGTTGTCATTTGCATTTTTTTCCTTTTGTGAAATCTTTTCTTCTTTCCTTTTACACTCGTATGCATGCAGAAATTAGCATATTGTACCGAGAGTGGGAGATGTAAGAAGCCGACCCCCTGCTGTTCAGCGGATTGTGCAATCTGCAGGCGGCATCAATTTTTCAGCAGTTTTCTCATTTCTCATTACAGTCAGGGCGCCGCACAGCTCCCGATTCAACACAATCCCTAGTGGTCCTACAGACAAGCATATGGGCTGTCAAATATCCGTACTGCTACTTTCATAGCATTAATATCCTTGTTTATGCTTCCACCGTAATTAATCCTGGTATTAATATAGTTTGGGCTTAGCTTTGCTAATTATGTATAGGCTAGCAGGATATAATTATGTCAGCAGACTCTGGAGCTGATACTTGACAGCAGTTTGCTAACCTTAGGAGCGGCACATAAACACTTTGGCCGATCCTGCCTTGGAAACAGGGAAGGCGATGAGACGAGGAGGAGGAGGGTGGGTATGGCAGATCGATGTCTGATAACTATAAATAGTGTTTTTAAAATAAGGAAATTTCACAAGCACAATAAAGTTGTCCTCGGGTATCAAACTCCGTGGTTGTCATAGTGATGTGTGCATTATTAAGAGGGTGTTGTTCGCTCTGGCATCTAATCTTGTAATGAGGACGGGCTCATTATCGGCCCGACAAGGGTCTATTTCCCCACTGACCGCAGCACAGCTTGGCGGGTGCTTGGGGCTGAGGGGAACATTTCCCTGTGCTCCTTCCCTGCCGTCCATCCCACCCCACCCTAAATAACCTCAGTAAACTCTTGGTGTGGCATACTGCTGTACAGGGCAAGTGGATGGCCAGTGCTAGGCAGTTTCCCAATTTTTTGAGCATGTCTGTGACTTTAATAGGAAGAGTGCTCTGGCCACTTGAGTCTCTCTGGCTGTCCCTGGCCCTTGTATTCATTAACATTGCAGATTGGGGAGTTTAAAACGAGCTGTTGATTTGCTTTTATTTCTGCACCTGTTTCTGCTGCCTGACCATTCCCAGCAAATATCCTTTGCGGGGTCAATGATGCCCCTTTGCGCCAGGCGCATGGCTCAATGGAGCTTCCTTTGCTTATCATTAGCCACTTTGCATTTTTATAGAGCACTATTAACAGGGATGCAGGCTTGCTTTTAATTCCCTTCTGAGGTTTGTACACAGCAATCGCATCCCTCCCCCTCTCCCCAAACAATCCAATTATCACAGTTTGTCACACAGGCGCGGGTGACCCACATGCCACCTGCTCCACTGGCCGGCCTGATCCTTTGGGATGGGAGACAGGCATGGGAGTTTGAGTTTTGCCTCAGTAGTACCCTTTAAGTGGCTTTAAAACACATATAGCAGCTAAAAAAACCCCACATAGCTGCTTTTGTTGGCAAAACCAAAACCAGAACCCCAAATCTGGTGTGAAATTGCATTGTTTGAAGGTCTGGGATTTGAAAATGGCTTAAAAGAATTTTATTCTTCCCTCTGTCCCTCTTTTTTTATTTTTTTATTTTGTTTTTTAAATCAGAAATAGATTTATGTCTAGACAGGCAACCTGTGTATTGTTCCAGCCAAGCTAGGATTAGAATGACCCTAATGATGTAAGGATGTAATCAGCTGGAAATTCTGAAAAGTGGAAGTTAATGGAAGTGCTGCTGTAAGCCTTCTATACAGGTATGCACAGGTATGCATGTAAGCGTGAGGTCAGAATTAAAGATGTGGTTAAACCTTGGTCAACATTTTTGGTTTGATTTATCATGTGCTGCTGCATTTTCCTGAAATGGCTCCCAAGTCTTACCCAAAGAAATGGGTAAGCCCATTGGATGGGCTCTCTCCATGCATATTCTCCATGCTTTCAGTTAATTTTGGAACAGCCCCTTTAAGCTGTGCCATTAAACCCCATCAGGCAGGACCTTCCTTAGCTCAGCCCTCCCTGTGCAATTTAAGCCCCTTCCCAGCAGCTTCTGGCTCTTGTCTAAAATCACCCCTAGGGTTCCTGGTTTCTGCTTGCCAGTGGCTGGCCCACCATCACAGAGCACAGTACCATGGGTCCTGTTCCTGGACCTACTTTTTTTAAGTTAAACAGTCACTTGCTAAAACACAGAAAGATCCCTAACACACTGGGAACTTCATTCCAGGTCTCCTTCCTCCCAGGAAGAGATTGCAATTAGAGATGACAAAGCCATTTGCTCTCTTTGACTTTGAACCATGAAGTTTTCTTTGCCCAGCAGCAGGTTTTTGGGAAAGGTACATCCCAGCCTTGAGAGGTGAGTGCATGACCTCCTATCTGGCATGACACTGGCTTTATGTGCCCTTAAGAGATGCTGAATGTGTGGCTTGGGTCACCCACCTACACATTGACAAGGGTGAGCTGTGATTTGCCCAAAGAATAGGTAGTCCCTCTAACTTCCCCACTAAGGATTAATAAGCTATCTCTTCTAGAGATTCTAGAAATCTGAGATTTCTGTATGTTTACTGTATGCACCAGGGCTTTTCCACAGCTTCCTTCTGTTTTTTTTTTCTTTTTTCTTTTGGACATTGTATTTTAACTGAAAGTAAGGGGTCCCTCCAGTAAAGGTTTCATGCTGTATGTTATCTTTGTCACACAATAATCAAAGGGAATTTTGCATGTGACTAATACAAGAGGCTGGAAGAAGCCCTCAAGCTATAGCTAGAAGGTCCTGGATTTCTCCACCAGCCCACAAGAGAAATCCTCTTGCCCCAAAGCAATAATCTCCAAGAAAAAGACATGTTTGTGTTTTTAGACTCTGGAGGGAATTTGGATGGGCCACAGAACTATACAAACCTTTTCCTTTTCCATCATAATCCAAACTACCAAATCTTGAGATCATGATGATCTGAAAGTAATGTGGTGTTTTAATGCTGGATATTCCTCTCAGTTCTGTATCATTTGAAGGCTGAGAGTCGGTAGCAGGGAGCAAAATGAGAGAAGTGTTTTAAATACATGTAACTACTAAATGGATTGACATTTTGTCTTGTATTTCAAAAGGCTTTTTCTACTGGGAAATTAGTCTCTACTCATAGTGTTGTGATAATCCGCTTATAGTCCAGTTCATCAATACCTTAAGTACCCACATGCTTTTCCTCTACAGCAAAGTAACTTTGTCATTTATGTGCTGGTTGTCAATCGTCTCAAGTAAATTTCCTAAAATATGTGTGAGTTTTAGCTAGCTGTGTATACTTTAGTAGCACAGACTTAATAGTGCTGTCAGTAATCAGATTTTCCAGTTTCCAGGAGCTTGTTGCACCCCTCAGAGTACAGCTACATCGCTCACTGCTCTCAGGACCTTACAAGCTAACACCAGATGCTGCAGGGGAAGGGAAGGGCATGGAAGAACATGGGCATCAGTGTGAGAATGGGACTGCTCACCAAAGTCCATTGGCAGAATGGGGAGGCAACAAATCAACAGGATAAGCAGCAAGCATCTTTTGTTTGGCTTATTCTTGAGCAGTTACATCAGTCTGTAAATTTGGTCCTTTTTGGTTTCCCTGTAATGGCAGAACAAGTCTTCAGTTTTCTGTGTCAATAACTCATTGAGCTTGTGGAGCTATGGTCAGTTTGCTGTGGCAGCCCTAATTGTGAATGGGTTTAGCAAAGTTTTCGGTCCTAAATGGGGAGGATGGATCTCCTGGCAACTAAAATACAACCTGAGACCCAGAGAGAGTCTAAACTGCTGACAGGTGGGATCTAAGAGGGCATAGCCAGGAAAGATCTTTTTTCACAAACCCCATTTCTGCTCTTTTGGAACATCTGCTTCTGAGCCCTGTCACAGAGAAGCTACTGGGCCTGACAAACCTTTGGTTTGATGCAATGTGGTCTTTCTTAAGCCATTTTAGGGTGTACTGTTGCATAAATCAGTAAACCAGTAATTTATTAGTGTTATTTTAAGCATGTGCTATAATCCAGGCTCACTCCTCTAAGCATACCTCAAGCTAAGCAAGCAGGCGAATGCTTTGCTCAACTAAACCCAGGTTATAAATTAAACAGCTGTAGTTATTTTTATATTTCCAAGACTAGCATATCTTTGTTAGCAATCAAGGCTCTGATAAAGTGCTGGTTAATGAGGTCAGTTGGAGGAGAATAATTCCAATTTTGGAGCAGCTTCTGAGTTTTGCCGTTTGTTTTCATCCTTCCCACCCAACATGGTGACTGCAGTGGGTGAGGAGGGGCATTGAAGGACAGGTGGGTTATTGACTCCTTTCCATATCTATGGATGATCCTGGGTCTTCCTTCCTAGGGGCTTAGCTTAAGGTATGCAGCAGTGCTCCACACCTTATCTAAGTAATACAGAATTTGCCCTCTTTTGATGCATAATGAATAGGTGAGCTCACTCACTTTTTTAAATCTATGTCACTGATCTTTGTTGCACACCAGTCTTCTTCTAGTCTATTATAGCACCCCAGTATTTTCCTTCTCATGAAAGTTAACTTGCCTTAAAGCATTTGAGCTTCAGCAAAACAGTAAAGTCACTAAAAAAGTCCCTTTGACAATTTCTGCTTACTTCTGCACCTTTTTCTGCTGATGTCAGTAAAGGGCAGCTGGGGCCTTGGTACCACTTTATCCTTCAGTCTGTGCAGCACAGAAGGCTCCTGGTGACAAGGTCCCACTCCTGCACAAGCCCCAGGTGTGCCACAGCTGAGCTGAGAGGTCTGGTCTTTCACTGCAAATCTAAGAAGTCAGGACAGAAGGAGCTGGTCTCTGATTAAGTGCATGGTAAAGGAGATCCACATTCTGCCAGTTGTATGATTATATGCTGCAACATGTTTTTTTTATTCAAGATGGAAAACAGACACTTTGACAGGAATGAGTTCTACTCAGGGCTATGTATATGCTGCTCCCACTGAAGCTTCTTTAGCCAAATATGTCCCTTGTTTTAGAAGACACAATTCTACTGAAGAGTGATGAAGTTGAGTTTGATACTGAGGTGTGGCTGAAGAAAAATATTCCATGCTGCCTCCTGTCAGAGCAATGTGAGGAGCCCCATGAGAACCTGGTTATGAAATCCTACTGCTGCCCTGTCCTTGTTTGACTGGCAAGCATGCACATTTAAAGAACAATGTGGTGATTCTCCAACTGATCCTTTAATTCCACCTCTCTTCTTTTAAGCTTGCCTAGTTGAACACACTCCCTGTGAATAAACTGCTATTATATATAACTTTACCTGTTCTGAGAATCAGAAAATATCAGAGAATATCTAATTTTCATTGTCATAAAGTATTACTGAAATATAAATAAATAAGTAAATATTGGACGAGAGGAAAAATACTGAAAGGTGTAACTTGTAACAGGTCCTGCGATATAAGAAGAGGAAAGATTTATGAAGTCCTTAGGTGTGGATCTTGCCATAAGGGATCATGTCAGTGCAAGATGGCCTTTTCTTCCCTTTCGTTATGGCACTAGTGGGGCTTTGGAAAACACTGGTGTTCTACAGGCTGCAGCATTATAATTATATTGTTATGGGTGATTGGGTGATTCCCCCCCCCACTTTCTTTTTTCAGACACCTTTGTTTTAAATGTCCACACTGGGGTAGATTGTTTTGAAATGAATGCTATACTCAGATGCAGGTGACTTGACCTGAACTGCAGGAGGGTAGATATCTCATCTGTATTATTCCTTGGCCCACATTAGATGGGAAGTCATATTAAGTGATTTGATAATCAAAACTAAAGCAGCTACTACTGTATCAATAGGAGAGATAAGGCTTGTAAATTAATACCAAAATGCCAACAATGGTGTCTTCCTCAGAAGATCTCGAGAAATACTGGAAAGAGGTTTTAGTTCAGCAACCCAGACTTCACATACTCTATGCACATGAGACAGTCCCACTGATGCTGTAGGATTTATTCTTGTCTTTTGGCCCAGACATGCTTAGCTACAACGCTGGATTGTAAGATTGCCATTACCAGGAAGTGGGTTTTTTTATGCTGTTTCAAAGAAGAAAAAATGACCAAGTCCCTTTGGACCTGGGGGAAGGGAAAGGGAATGGTTTGGGAATGAGGTTCATCTCTTCCCCATGCAGTGGCTACTGTATAATGGTACTAGTGATGGCTCTTGCCAGCTCCCTGTGGCAGTCATGGTACTCTGTAGGCAGTCCCACCTGTTTCATTTAACTGACCTGTGTGGAAGGAGCCTACAATAAAGGCACTGGAGTGCAACACCCTCTGTTTATCCATTAAACTCTTTTGCCAGCTTCACCTTGCACAGCGTGGCTTCGGTACCCTGTAGAGCCCAACAGGAAGCTCATATGTCATAGGAGCTCATATCAAGTTCATTTGAGCTGTCCTCTGAGAGGTTCAAAAGGCCACTGGGCAGCACCTAATGATTAGTTGCCAGCTGTGGTAGTTTGAGCTAACTGAAGTCACTCTGTCTCTTGCAGGAAAACTGACTCTTACGACCTACTCCCCTCCATCACTGAGCAGCCAACCACTGAAAATTAATTTAACCCTTGTCCACCTCTGCATGGCCCAAAGTGAAGGTGTAGAAGCCAAAGCTGTCCTCTACCTTGCATGTAGCAGCCTATCTCGTCCTTGTTTATGAAAGAGTGTTTCTCTGTTTTGTTTTTTTTCTTTTTAGGAAAAGTCAAATATTACAAGGTGTCAAGGGAAAGGAAAAAAAAGGGAAAAAAAAATAAAGCTTCCTGCAATGAACAGGGAAATAATTCTGAGAAACACAGCAATTTAGATATTAAAATCTTCTTTTCTCCATGAGAAAAAACCCCATCTGTTAAAATGGTCTTAAAGCCCTTTAAATCAGGCTCAGATACCTTTTTGGAAGATGATTGCCTGTTCAGGATCTGTTCGATGTGGAAAAGTACAAATGTACCGTTTTTAATCATGATAAATAACTTCACTTTTATCAAATCATCTCTGCTGGAAATAGTTTCGCACCGTGTGGTAATGATAATTTGTGCACTTATCATTCAGTACCTTCCCAAGACAAGCAGCCAGCCATGGGATGTAATTTAGCAACTTATCAACCACAGGTTCATCCAGCCCTTTCCAGCCAAAAGGGCATTTCACATTATTTAAGAGACTTCACCATATATTGCCATCAATTTAAGATTTCACCAGCCCCATGTCATTAAAATTTTCCACTCAGCACTTCGTGTTATAACCTGGGGATGTGGCTGCTGAGCGGGTGCTGGCAGTCCCACTGAATTATCTGCTCTGTGCAGGTGATGGGGTAATTACCAAACGGATGCAAATTGCTAACTGACTATCAAAGGCAGCTATCATGATTAGCTCTATGTGTCACGTACGGAGGTCAGAAAGGCATGGTGGGGAAAAGAAGAGATATTGTGGTGTGCTTTTCCCCTTCCTTGTGTGTTTTCAGCTGGAGATGTCCCCAGGATTGCTTCTGTTGAGGGCTTGGAGTGACACAGTCTGGCGAGTGACTCAGTGCATTGCAGGACATCTCCATTGTGCCAGTGGTGGAAAGGCAGGAAAGGTCAGAAAAGTCCCCCTGACTTCCCCAGGCAAATCCAGTCTTGGAAGAGTCCTGGCTTCAAGGTTTTCATGACCACTGCAGAGGTGCATGCTGTGTTATCAAAGCTGGGCATGAAAGAGTTGTACTCAGGAGGAGCAGGCAGTTGTTTTGGTACCAGTACATGAGCCCATTACTACACAGGCTTTCCTTCATCTTGCCCATCTCCCCAAATTCCTCTGAGGCCTGCAGCAGACCAAGAACTGGCTCAGCAGCCCCTTTGCTGCTTTCTCTGCTGCTAGTGGCACCTGGAGACCTTGTCTGCTGCTTGGCAAGGGGTGGGCATGGAATGGCAGGCTCTTCCCAGCTACAGAAACCCATCCTGCTGAGTAACACAGGGTGGTGTCTCATGGTGAAGGTAGGTGGCTGTGGGTGGAGGAGAATGGCAGATGAAGTCCTTGGCATGACAGGAGGGGTGAGGTCTGGTGGATCTGTTGATGAGTGTCAAGATCTTCTTGTGCTGTGCAGGAGCTGCAGACAGACAGAGGCAGTTGAGAAAAAAACCTGCAGGGGATTTACAAAGGCAGGGGAGAAGCTGGAAAAGAGAGGGGATGCTATGGCAAGGGGATGCTTGGGCAAGGAATCTGTCACTTACCTTTACCCTGTGGTCAAAGACATGAAATGAGATAACTGCGGAAATCCTTTTAAAAAGAGAAGTTTCTAATATTTTTTTTTTCTTTGAGGTATTCTTCATTACTTGCAGCATCTGCAAATTAGGTCTCCAGAGGTGTGGTGCTACTGGCCAGACGTGTCTCTGCGCAGCTCTGTATGGCTGGCAGGTGGCTAACGTGGGGCTGGAAGCTGCCTTTGTGGAAAGAAAGCACTGTTTGGTCCCTCCCTTGTGCTTCTAATTGAAGCCTGGATGTGTGCTCACTCTCCTGCTCTCACACCTTCTCCCTGGCTGAAGCATGGGGAATTAGATGGTGCTGTGGAGATGTTTTACAAAAGGAGTGCTGGGCACAGCAGAGTGCTTCTCTGTATTTAGGATCCAGTGCTCTGAGTGAGTTGACCTGGGGTTTGGGATCCTCTCCTGAAAATACCTGCTTGTGGGAGTGTGATTTCTCTTTGGATGGCAGGCTTAAGCAAAAAAAGGCTAGGAGGTCTGCTAGACAGGAATTATCCATCTGAAGAAGATTTTCCCTACCCAGATTTCTGCAGTGGCTGTGGGCTTTGATTCCAGTCAGCATATACATAACTAGCACTCTTGGGTCTTCCCCTTCTTGTCCTAGGCTAGGTTATAGTACTCTAAAACTGTGTGGTTCTTCCCCTTTTTCTATAGATAGAGATGGGAGCTTAGTGTCAGACTTCTGTATCGCAATGTGGATAGTGAGACGAGCCGTACTTGCTCCCATTGAGATAGATTTTATGAGACTGGGGACTACATCTGGCCTTTGCAGCAGTTGTCTTCTGACAGCCCTACCAGCTCTTACTGGTTCTGGAGTTACCTTAAAAAAAAACAAAACCAGCACAGTACTTTCTGACAGGCACATCTGGGCCCAGTGCTCTCCAGATTACTACTGGAGCTGAAGTGGATTCCTCAGAAGCCTGGTAGAGGCTTGCTGTATCACCCACAGGTCCCTAAGTTTGCCTCCTACCCTTCCCAGGAGGCACACTGCTTTCATCTGTTTCCTTCCTTTTCCTTCCCATGGATAGGAAGGCTAGAGAAGTGGTTCAACATCAATTTTAAATTACTTTAAAAATATTACTTAAAAAATATCTGAGGTCAGCTGCTGCTTCCAGTTGGGAATTTGAACACAAGACCTACAGCACAGGATCCAGAAGTCAGAGACCTGGACCAGCCTTTTACAAGGCTGCAATCAAAGACAAGGAGAGAGGAGGGATAGGAAAAAATTGGGAGGGTAAAATAAGTAAGTTTTCTCTCAGGTAATTTAGAGAAAAATATGATCATTAAAGGAATTCAAGACTTAATTTTTCCAATAATTTTTAACAGAGATGTCTTTCGAGCAGATCATCGCGCACTGTATTTCAGCCAGGGCTGTTATAGCAAAAGCTCACAGCCCAGTGCAATTTATTAAAAAGAAAGGAAAAAAAAAGTTGCACTCACTAAGCCTCCCACCACAGCTGCAATGTGGGAAGGTGTGCAGCACTGAGGGCTGAACTGCCTGGTGTCACGCAGCACCTGTGTCCCTGGAGGCCCTGGTGTCTGTTCTAGTCCAAGCATGATTTTTATCCTCTGTGCATTTTCCCTCTCTTCAGGCTTTGCTGCCTCAAACACAGGCAGTGCCTGGTGTTTTCACAATTGGGTACAAGCTGTAGCAGTCAGGGAGAGGGTGAGTAAGAGGGCTGGCTGTGTTACAGATGCTTGCCTCTGGCACCACACTAACGTTCTGATTTGGGGACTGTCTGGCCATTCCCTGCTGTTGCCCTCTGTGGTGACATTTAGTGCTGTGTAATGGAAGATGTGTGGGCTGAAGCACAATCTCACAGAGTTCAGATAGTACCTTTTTTTTTTTTTTCCACTAGCTAACAAAGTGACCTTGCAATCTATTTGGTAAAATGCCATTCTACTGATTGAAAAAAAGAGGAAAATATCCCTTACCAGCTGCAATGAATATATTCCTGGGTTTACACCTGTGTATACACAAGGAGAAATAAGCCAGACTTGACGTGGCAGAGCAGGGAGAAGGCTTAAAATATGCTGTTGAGAATAGTGCTTGGCCTCTGCTTTTGCAGCCAGGATCATTATCTCTGGTTGCCATAACTTTGGGGTAGGATATTTGTGTCTGTGTAGCTGTTCAGCTTCCAGATGGCTAACAGGTTCTGTACAGGACTGACATTAAAGTCTGCTTGTGTAAGGTAATAGGGAGGGAGCATCTAATTGGGAAAAAAACCATAAGTCACAAAACTTCTCAAAATGGCAGGACAACTCTCCTGCACTACATTATTAAAACACAGAGATGGATCAAATAATTTTTTGAGCAAGAATCCAGATTTTTCAAATGCTCTTTGCTTGAGAAGGGGACCAAGGTTTCAGGAAGCTTTCTTTTCACCTGGGTAGGTAACCACAGGGTAGGCTCTTCACCAATACCAGGCATGTGACTAGCTGCTCATGGCAAGACTTTCTGTGTTACAGAAGATTGTGGGTATTTTTGAAGTCTGATATGAACTGTATCTCTTCTGAAAATACATCTGTGTTGTTCTTTAGTGAGGTATTGAGGACCTGGGAACACTGCTGAAAAAGCCTGGAGGAAGCTCTCCCCCTGGCACAGCTGCCCCTTTCCAGGCTCTCCCTGTGATTTTTCTCCACCTGTGTGAGGGACAAGCTGGTTCTGGCTGTTCTTTGGATCTGTGGAGGAGATTCCTGCTGACTATACTAGAATGTTTCTGGTTAAGTGTGGAAGACCTTGCTTGTGCATTTGTTTCCAGAAGTTCTGCAGAAACCTAACGAGGACTTTTTTTTCATCCCTTATCCTTCTGGGAGATGGCTTAGGATGCATTTACCTGCTCAGCTACTGAGTATATCACAGGATGCTCCATCCCACCTGCTCTGTGCTTAATGTCCACTGGACATTGTTCCATTGTTCAGTCAATCACAGACACCCCTGTGCATCAGCAGTGCCTGCCTTGCATAGCTCAGGGTAACTCAGAACAAATCAGTGCTTTGCCCTCCAGGATGAGAGGAGGGCCTGTACCAGCACACCCGCTGCCTTCTGTGGGCTGGGCAGCAATGTTAAGGAAAGACTACAAATGACAGGGCATGAAAAACAGATCTCTGTTCAATAAAATCTAGCAGTTGCTGGCAATCAGTGAATTAGGGAACTTCACAAGTCAGAGGCTGCAGCCAGATCCTCATGTTTAATAGCTGCCAGTGGGCCCAGTCTCCATGAATTGTGCCTAATCCCTTTTTTAACCCATTTGTAATTCTAGCCTTTGCAGCATCCTGTGTGGATGGTTGGGTCTTATTAGTTTTAAACCTGATGTCTGAACATATTGTTGGATGGCTTGTTTCCCTTCCCAGCAAAGCCACTTGGCTTCACCTCGTTTCTTCAAAGAGGGCTCTGATGCAGCACTGTAAATCATTATGTTCTTTTTGAGTCCCACAGTATCATTTCAAAGCTCTGTACTGTGTGTGGTCTTTTAAATACAAAATGTATGCTTAAAAAATTGAAGGGTATTTCTTCCCCCCGAGTGGTCTGGAAGGAGCAGCTGTGTCCTTGGACTGTTTGCAGAAGCCAGACTTCAGCAGCTGTCATTGTTTGGCTTTCTTCCCACCTCCCCAGGACCAATGATATCCTGGGAACGCAGGAGGGAAACAGAGTTCAAAAGAGCTGGGGAAATGGAGTAGGGTTTTGAAATCGCTGGTAGTATGTTTCCACATCCAAAAGATCTCTCTTCTCCCCATATCTTAAATTTATTGTGCTTATTGTATTTCCTTTCACCAGGGATCAACAAGCAGCAAGAACTTCATATATAATTTGCAGAACAGAAATAGAGTGTTTTCCAAGTATGAAGTCAGATGGAGCCTTAGAGCATTAAATTCACCTTGGTCATGATAGAAGGGGAGGAATCAATGGATATAATCAGCTATTCAGAAACAATCAATTTCGGAAAGCTAAAAAATTAAAACTAAAAAGGCAAGTGAAAAGGAATGTGAGCAAGTTTAAATTTAGTACGCATTTTTTGAGGTCTGAAATAAAGTGCTACAGGGAGCTCAGGATGGAGCAAACCATAGTTCACTGGCCAGAGATTTTAGTAAGAAAATGAAATTCACTGAACTCTGTGTTGCTGTATGTGTTGAAGGATTAAGAGCCTGCTGATCCTATGCTGCGTGGAGGTAGTGGGACTTTTGACTTGGTCAAACAAGGGTCAACTCTTGTTTTGTATATATGGAAGAAATAATACTATATCCAAACAAAACCAGAAAAAAATTGACAGATAGTAATAAATATACTACATACAACTCAAGAGCAAGAATGAAAGTGCCATCTGGTTCTATAATTCTGTGAACCATAAATAAAGGGCTTAGGTCCTACAAGAAAAGCAGATGTACTGTCCTGTAGGGTATGGGCAAAGCAGCTGTCTAACCAAGCAGAGCCTGGTTGTCCTGGCAAGAAGTCAGAGCTCATTCCAGAAGGAAATACCTCTTCCTTGCTTCAGGGGAGCAGTTTCCCAGGAGCTGCAGCCATTGCAGAATATCCCTTTGGAGCAGATGTAGAAGTCTGTTGCTCTTGCAGTGTCACAGAGGAGCTCTCGATCTGCTACAGCCATCCTTTCACAGAGAACTCCACATTTTATTTCTACTTAACTCATCTGCTGCACATCCTTTTTAAACAAATGAAGCTGGTCATGATATTTTCCCTGGTAGGGTTGAAGCTGGTCATGATATTTTCCCTTGGTAGGGTAAAGCAAAGCGTGCAGCTCAGAGATACTGGGCAGGGAATGCTGTAGCTGTCTGCTTTTCCAAAAAAGAGAAAATTCTTGTGCTTTGACATGTCATGCTGGATCCTGATGGTAGTGGGCTATTAATAGCAGCAGGTCACTCCAGGAGAATGCACAAGGAGGGTGAAGCACATAGCATATAGTTTTGCACATTGAGAGATGCAGCAGTTAGTTAGCCAAAGGCTTCACCTGGGTCTCTATTTCCAATCTCACAAGACTGGTCTTCAAAAATATGTGTGCTTGGAACAGTCTGTACCAGGGGTTTTCTTCAACCTGTAACTCTGACCTGGAGTTGTGTAAAACCTCAGCCACATACCATGAAAAATTGCCTTTGGTGATTTGTTTAACCAAGAAAGAAGAAAGAAATGTCACCCACCATCCCAACATCTAGCCTGGTGTGTGAGCTTGTCCTGAAGGTAGCCATATGTACACTTGCCTCTAAATCAAAGCATCTAAGTTAACTGAGTTGCTAAGAGATTTCTTATGACAAGGAAAACACACCAAAGAGCTTCTGACCCAACACTGGCTCTGTATAGTGGTGTCATGAACATAGACTGAGTTTACAGAACCAGGCCTTTATTGTGATTGTCCCTTCTCTGGTGATATCTAGATTAATATTTGAGGTGAGAGGCCATATAAACCATAAAAGGGAAATTATACAGCATAATAGTCTCACCAAAAGGGACTCCCTTATGTAGTGCTAGACTAGCATAGGTGGGCATTAAAAGTGAATCTGGCTCTCTGATAGTTAAAAAACAAAGCCCCCCCCCCCTTTCCTTTTTAATAGCAGTGTCTCTAAAAAATGAGATGAGTTTTACTGCTGTCCTTAAGGCTAAAAAGAGAGGCACATGTGATTCTTTGGTCTTTCAATTAAAATGAACTTTATTGCAAAACGTTTGTTCTTTTGTTGTCTTGCCAGCTGGGTGGCTTCAGGAGCCTGAATAATACATGTGCAGCATTGTACAGTAATTGTTCCCCATCCTCAGAAATTCACAGACTACGAATTCATAGATTGTTTGTGCAGCTGATGGTGGCTTTGAGCTTCTCCGTAGTTAGAACTAAGGACTGAACCCTGCACAGATTGCATGTATACAGCTTCATTGAAACCAGATTTAATATTTATTCTTAGCCTGTGTTGGAAAAAAATACATCAACGTCAAGCCTACCACAAAGGGTACTGGCAGAGTGTGAAGCCCAAATTCATCCTGGCTGCCCTGAGATAAAGGGAAACCTAATTGAGGTGTCTGATTCAAGAGCATCACCTCCGTGTATAACCTAAGCCAGCACAAGTGAGACCACTCTAGATGGTGATGAGAACGGGATGAATCACCCTGCAAGATCTCTTTATCTGTCTTGGGAGAAGAAAAATAGAGCTCTTAGGGTGACCAGTCAGTAATGAAAAGTTCAGGTAATGCATTGAGTTGTCGTGCACCCAGGCCTGTGTGCCTGAAAGTGCTCAGGTCCTGCCAGAGAGGACTGTAGAGCTAGTGAAATGTCAGAGTACCTGTTGTATCACTAGGACTGCTCAGACTTTGGAGGAAAAGTGGCCTCCCAGCTAGAAGTGGGAAGGAAAGAGTGAAAACAGTGAGGTTAAGGCAGAGGAGCAATTAGGAAGTTAGGAATAATGAAGGTGAGGAAAGGAAGGAGAAAACAGAGAAGTTGAAAAGAGCATAGCACTGAGGTAGGGCACTTTATAATGGTGTATATATTTGCAAACCTGCTCTGAGCAGTGTGTTTGTTCCTCTCAGTAGAATGCATTGGTGCTCCAGTTCCTCACTGCTGAGCAGCTCTAATGAATGCTCCTCTGTAGTCTCCTAAACACCTCCCATGGCTTATGCAGGGTGTGCTAACATATTTGTAAAAGTTTGCTTAGCAATGAATAGATCTGCCCTAACTTCAAAATACATCAGTGGCATGTAGCCTCAGGAACCCCTGTATCTTAAACGAATCCCTGGTGGCAAGCCAGATTTAACTGTACACAAAAGCAATGTTGTTTTCTTTTTTTTGAGCAGAGCCTTTACATTCTGCTCCCGGAGTTGCAGCCATCTACAACTCTGATGTGAGCCAGAAAGGAACAAAGGCATTTTCTTCACAGGTGCATTCGTCCCTGCGCATCGCATCGTGGGGTTGCAGGCAATCCCGCTTCAACACTGAAAAGCATTTTAATATTTGATTTAACTCTTTCTTTTAAAAGAATGTCACTCTCAGAGAGAATTTCAGTGCCTCAGGGCCACAAGGAAGGATTGTTTTGGCTGTTTTGAATTGAGCATTGGCTCTTTGCATGGTGAGGGTGCTCTGCTTCAGCTTCTCATTTGTTGGGGCTCCTTGCCCTTGTGCTGGTATCTTCCAGCACACTGGGACTGGCAGTAGTGTAGCAGGGAGTGGGATAGTGCCATCTTCAAAGGGTTGAAAATTGTGATAGACGTGTATGTCTCTCTAGAACAATGAAGATAATTTCATTGCAGTGGGGCTCTGAAGACCTGCAAATGTTCCTAGTAACAAGAATCAGACAAAGAACTCTCATCCTAAATGCCATTCTGACCATATGAGAACTAGTGCTCTACAAAAGATCCTGGGTTCCTTTAGGGATGGAACATTGAACCCAAAGGAGTAAGTTTTGCATGGAGAGACAGATCCCTGCTGCCCTCAACTAAGAGGATGAATGAGGCATAAAAGGGAATGCCACTGGAGGACCCTCAGCCCATCTGCTCTTTCCTGCTTGACACCCTCAAAGGTTACTGCATTGGAAAGTCTGGAGCAACCCTGGGTCACACCTCATCATGGAGCTAATGGAAATCTCCTCTGTATTCCCTACATCTCTGGGGTTCAGATCTGAATCCCAGAAGGTCTGGGACTCTGAAGAAACAGTCAACCAATGTCCAACCACTAAACCCACCAGGTTATCTGTAATTATGAGAGCTGCTGCTGAGTATCTGTGATGGGATAGGGTGGCCCTCAGGGTGAGGATTTGCATATGCAGAAGTCACTGAGGAAAATTTAATCTGAATTAACTAAATGTGTGAATTGAGAGCTGGATTAGCAATGCTGAATAAATGGATGGATTCCTTAGATTCTTCTCTTCAGAATTAAAATGGTCCTAATTTGTTTCAGCATAATTATGAAAGAGAATGTCCAATACAGGCCTTTAATGAGGTATGACTTACTGACTGTAAAAGTTAGTCTGGGTTAGATTGTTTTTTTGTCTCTCAGCAGGGGTGGGATTGGAATACAGTTCTGATTATTTTTAGTTGAAAATTTGTATTGTCTTTACTGAGGATTTTAGTAACTGATTCTGATACAAGTAGTAATCTGTTTTTTATATGATTATACTATTTTTAATCTTAGGATATAAAAAACTCTGAATAAGCAATTAATTAATCCTCACCACGTCCCTGTGAGTTGTAATGGCTTTGTAACAACCCACTTCTTTCGCCTGTTACGTCCTGTTTTACGTGTGGAGTACAGCAAGGCAAAGGCAGTGCTACAAGATATGGGAGGGAAGATGATTATCAAATCTTATTGAACGCATGGGAGGAATTAAGGAAGAAAAAAAAGATGTTATTATCCAGTTTAAAATTTTTTAAAGCCACCATGATGTGTTGGCAAGAAAATGTCAGGGGAGCTTAGCGACCAGGGCGTCGTGCTTTCTGTCTAACCAATCCACAGCACTTATAATGGTACCACACACAGTGCACTGTGGTGGGGAATGACTTAATAGCAGGGTGTAAATATCAAGGATTAAAAATAATGTATCTGATTTCTTTGGAAATAGGATTTATCTATTTAAATTACATTTCTTAAGGGGGAGGGGAGAAAGAGTACAGAGAAGAGAAAAACAAAACCTCTGAGATCGTGACTGCTCTCTGAAGGCTGACTCGGTTTTTGTAGCCTGCTCCATTAGTGTTGCACTGCACCATGGTACTCCTGACAGTCCCTTCTCTGTATGGGCAGCTTCTTTCTTTTCCTCAGCAGACAGTTTATTTTCTGCTCAATGCTAAGTCTCGTGTTTCTCTTACTTCTTTAAATGAGAGCAAGCACTGCGCTTCTGTTCTGTGCCTTTTCCAGTGCCTTTTTGCTGATCTTCTCGGCATGTATCTGAAAGGTCAGGAAAACAAATCAATACAGAAAAGGACCTCCTGCCCCTTTTAACCTAACCTATAGGAGGGAGGGAAGGGAAATTGCCAATTACATGAAAAGAAATTTTAAATATGCTTGAAAAAAGCACAGTGGGAGTGAGGGTTTGGAGGGACAGGTGTCGACAAGACCACTATCTGCAGTTCACAGGGTGCCTTTATAAACTCACAGTCTTCTTCTCTGTGACAGCATGTAGGGGCAGACCCATAGAGGTGAAAGGCATCCCATGAAAGAGGCACTGTAACAGGGAATGGCCCTCCCACTTCAGCATCACTGACTGTGAGTATCTCTTGCAAGGGAAACAAACCTTGGTGCAATGGGCACCTGGACTGAGACTCACTGCATGATTAGAGGGCTAACAAATGCTGATGGCTGTTTTGTACTGGATGGGTTTTCTTTGGTGCTTTCTGGTTACCACTGTTTTATTTCTACTTCTTCAGATGACTGGGACCTTCTGTGGATAACCATCATGCATGATGCAGAGTATCATGAAGAAAGAGTGAGGCTCCATATCTGCACACCAACTAGGCTCCTGCTGCACCATCACTGGAGCTTTCATCACTGAATCTTTATCTAACCTCCAGCCTGAATACTACAGCCAAGTTCGCTAATCATGGCTTCTATTACCAACATTTAGCCTCAGGCATACAGCTGAAGAGTCCTCCATTACGAGACCACTCCTGAGAGCTTACTCAGTGGTCGATGGAAAGGAGATAGATTTCCCTTTCCAATGATGACAACTTCTAGATTGCACATGCAGGGTCTTAATGGAAGTGTCTTATATTAGATACTAAAAATTCAGGCCCTAATATCTTAAATTATTTTAGTCTTTAAACATCTGCTTTTGAATCTAGCCTTGATTAATCTATCAGGTGCAAGATACTTGGAAACCCTGATAAGGCGGCCTCCTTTTCCTCCAGCAGCATCCCAGATACCCTTTTAAGAACTGCTTTTCACTTACTACTTACATGACAAATATCATAATCTGAAAAAATGGCTGATTGCTCTCCTTCCAGCCCCAAGATCAGCAAATAGAGAAATGCAGAAAGCCAAGTGAACCACAGCTTTAAAACTCAGGAGTTTCAAACAGTGACATCCATCCTGGGTAAAGCAGCAACACTTTGCACAGATATCAGCACACAGCTTCAGAACCACCACTAGCTGTCTGCTTAATTTATTTCTCTTCTTTGCATAGCCCACGTGATGGATGCTTTTCAGTCTTCATTTTTCTCCCTCCTTTGTGCTCTGCCAGTTATACCTTAGGCCCAGTTATTGCTCTTGCAGCTGACAGTGCCATGCCAGTGGCAGAGCCAGGTTCAAGACAGATGACACTGGTATGGTTCACCCTCCATTTTGAATGTGTCCCAGAAGGGTCTGTTTGGATAAGCTGCTGACATCTGCTAGGGGCTGCTGTGCCTCTTGTATATTGTTATCATACAAAGAATTAACTGTAGGAACTCTGAAAAAACACCCAGTTAGGAAACCCTGTCAAGGTTTTGAGGTTTTTGGGTAAATGTCTCACACTGATATGTACTGTATTGTCAAAAAACTAAGCCTAAATTTTAATCCCTATAAAAGAAACAGGTATTGATCCATTAGATTGGGCAGAGAGTAATTTACCTGCAGATGCCTTACTCTGAGAACATGGATGCTTCATTAGGGGAGAATCAATAGACTTGAAGACAAGATGGGACCATGTGGTTTGGCTTTCTGTGCAGCTTCCAGCGGTAGCTCTGTTTTCTTTCAGGTCTTTGGAAGGGTTTCAAAATTGCTTGGTAATGAGGAAATTATTAACATTACATTACATTAATAGCTCCTTACACTGTTGGATCACAGACACCTTAATGAGCCTTTTTAGGAAACGGCGCGGTTTCAATCCCGGTGGTGTAAATCTGAGTAAATATATTTTAGTAGATTTCAATTCCTCTAGAAAAATCCACTTAAAATGGAAATAAAGCATTTCAAAAGCAATCTATTTTTAAGCTGTTTTCTGCCCCTGCTCTTCAGCTTAAAAAATGTTTGGGGATTCTCATTTTGGTTTGAAATGGCAGCCCAGAAGAGACATCTAAGCAATTGCTGTTCACATACTTATGGGAATTTCCCCTCATGTGGCCCTGGTGTACCTCAGAAAATGACACTGAACAGCTCAGCATCTCTCGGAGGTGACAGTGTGGTCATCCCATCTGTAACTCTCCTGGGGCATTTTGCAGACCTTTTGAAGTTTAACTGCTCAAAACATCATGCAGCGTTGTTTCGCATGAACTTCTGCTTATCTTATCTCTCCGTGGCGACAGAAGTGCTGAAGCAGTAATCCCCCCTGGGACTCCCTGCCCTAATGTTGCTCTAAGTGTCACCGCCGTGCTTTGCTTACCTCCTCTCAAACATAAAAAAAAAAAAAAAAGAAAAAAAAAACAAACAAACAAACAAAAAAAACCCCAACCAACAACAACAAAAAAGGAGTATGTGGCTTACTAATACTTGGGCAGGTGAAGAATCAGAGTGGATGAGCTGTAGTCAAGTCGATTGATGACAGCAAAGCCAGGTAATTAACATGTAAAAGGTTAATTGTTGCAGGCATTGCACATGGACTGAGCTGCTTTATGCAGAGATGAGCTTGGCTTGTTTGCTGTGGTGCATCAGGGTACCAGATGCTCTGGGGCTATGCAGCATCCTTCACACCACAGCTGGGCATTTATCTCTTGACCAGATAACTCTGTGGCAGCTATCCCCCATTGACCCATGCCTGTTTAACTTGTACTATGTGCTGAAGTGCTTCTGCTGTGACAGGAGCCCTGAGCATCCCCAATTACTAAGTCGTAATAGTGTTCATGATAAAAAATCATCTCAAACTTTCTTCTCTACTGTTTTGACTAAGACTCTGCTGAAAATTTGGCACCGAGGAGCTGATCAAACCCTTGTCTACTGTTGTGGGTAGTGACTTTATCACAATTTCATTTAGAAAAAGGCTATTGAGAACAAGCCACAAGGTAAGATGTCGTAAAATTACACTGAAATTTCTTGGGAAGGGAGCTCATGGAATTGATTTGTGATTCTCTGGTGTTTTGGATTAAGGCTCAAGACACCAACAGAACATTCTGTGTGTACGTGTGTGTGCATAACACAATTGTATTTTTGCTACCCACAAACTCATCCACACAATTAGACAGAGCAAGCTGTCATTGCCTGTAGGTTTGCATTCAGGAAACAGATGTGCCTGGATCTTACAATGTCCTCAGATCTCTAGAAGACATCCAAAACAGAAATTACTCAAAAAATTAATCTCCTCTAAAAAGGCAGGGATGAATGGTAGACATTTATTCCCGAATTCATCTACATGGTAGTTCTTAAACTGCAGTGTAAGAATTGTACTTGCTGATATAATAACAGGGTATCCTGAAATTTTTATGGGTGCACAGTACAGCTTATAAGTGAATCTCAGCCATTTTCCTCTGTGAAGTCCTTGAAATGGTGGGACCCATGCAGCATCACAGTGTCTTTGAGTTAGATGGTTCCCTCATGGAAAAGAATTGGCAGATCTCTGGGTAGCTTACTGGGGGCTTGCTAAAGGCTTTTCACGGGTCACTGATGTTTTAAATTCCTAAAACCACCTAAGGTTTCCAAAACACACCTAGCACCTGAAACACTTGTTCATACATAGCCATTTATTTCCTTACATAGAAGAGGTAAACTAAGACCTCTTTTGGGGATTCTCTTTCTCTAGCAGGCTATTGGGGTACAGAAATGATAGGAGCTAGACTTGAGTGATTCACAGTTTTTGGTTTAAATTTGAAAAAACATGAATCTTCCATTTGAACTTTCCAAAGAGCGTCTTCCAATGTTACCTCATGCCAAATTTCATCTTGTGCTGCAGAGGTGAGAACAGCCAAGATGTGCAAAGGGGACCTTGTGACCTCTGCCATCATGCTGAGTGATGTAGTGCTTCAGTCCTGCATCAAGAAGTATGAAGGGTGGGGAGATGGGATGTAGGTTGCTGGAGCAACCATGGCTCCATCACTTCTGCTGTTTAATTTTCACTTGTGGCAGTGACACAGTGACACTAAGTGTGACAGCACCTAGCTTCTCTAAAATGTGAGCAGTGTGGCATCCCACCTGCATTCTCACTCTGCATTAGCAGTGGTAGTAGCAATATTAGTAGTAATAGTAATAATGTTAAATAAAACAAAAAATAAAACAATTCAATGCATACCCAATTGGTGTCCTTCATTCTGGGTCAGAACTACAATAAGCAACACCAAGTTTGTATTTGTTTCTGTGTTTCTGAGCATTTGTAAGTCTTCCTGAGGCAGTAGCTTGAATCCCTGAGAAAGGAAATGGCCTTTCCTTGTTCTAATGCAACCTCTGACTAATCCAAGACCTCCCCTAAAATAGCCCTTGGCATGTCTTCTGGAAGGTGGAGAGTTGGTAAAATGAGTGCAGGAGCCTCTGCAGAAATCAAGTGTTTCAGTCCTAATGCTGTGTTTCACCTCGAGTGGTCATAGGGGTTTATCCTTCCAGAGGGGCCACAGCCTGACAGTGGAGGGGCTGTCACTGAATTGCACCACGGATGCCTCTGCTGTCAGTATTCCCTATAATCAGTGTCACAGCATGGTTTTGCTGCTAATTTTACTCCTTATTTTATTTTATTGGCCCCTTTCTGTCTGCAGGCAGGGTAGGCAGCGAGCTTTCCAGTGAAGACAGCAGGCGACAGTGTTTACTGCAGGGAGCAGAGCTGTTAATTTGGGAACACATGGAAGACTGCAGGAAAAAAAGGGGCCAGTCTCAGTGTCTGCCTCAGCTTCACTCAGCCTGAGTTGAGCCAACCCAAGTCTTAGAGGTCTGAGTATATCACAGGGACTCGGAAGAAAGCAGCCATGAAGAAACCTGGGAGAGATTTAAAAAGTCTGTGCACAGTCACCCTGCAGTGCTAAGGACTGGCTAACTCCAGAAGCTGAGGTCAAAGGCATGGGGATAAAGCACTACTCTGATTTAATTTGGGTTTACAAACTACAACCAGCATCAACTGGAGCAGCCATAGAAACAACCAACAGGGTCTCACTGAACTAGATTCCTAGAGGCAGGGAAGAGATGGTGCTAGCAAGAGATGGTGCAGCCAGAGCATCACACTGCCACAGCTGGGTCCCCAGAGGTGAGTCTGGGCCATCTGTCATAAGCTGTGAAGGATCAGGATCTGGATATACATGGAGCAATTTGAAGTATCTGGTATTCTGTAATAGGTTCTTGGGGAGAGGAAACACTTCTGGTAAAGCCAGTGTTAGATCCATAACTGTTGAAAGAAAGCCCAGGAGTGTTGCTGGTCAGCGATTTCTTGACAGCTTAGAGAAGAGCTTGAGTTAGGCTTAGAGATTTTGTTTCCTAACCATAACCTTGATTGGTTTGGCGTCATATGAAAACAAAATTTGTGAAGCATCACTGCTTATAACCTACTTTCTTGGGAGAAGACAATCTTACACTCAGACAAAGGGTGCCATACAAACTTTAAAAAAAAAAAACTGCTTTGGTTGCCCGGTTATTAATCACTTCACTTGATTTTGGTATCCCACTTCTTGAAATCTGAACACATGCTTTGGAATAATGATGGTGATTCTGGCTTTTAAGACACCTGCTAGCAATTTTGTTTGACAATGCAAACTCCCTGATCTCAGTCGAGTGCAGACTTCAGTGGTTACTTTTTATTCATTCCGTCAAATGCAGTAGCAGAATGGGATCCTGATAATTAAAATCTCTGGAAGGCATTTTTTGCCCTCCACAACTTCAGGAAAGGCTGTAAACAATGCATCTAACATCTCTTGTTATGCTGGCTCAGAAACAAAGTTGATAGTGCAGAGTGTGAAACCATTAATTTTCAGCTGAGGCATTGAGGATTAAATTTTACTCTGAAACTGGAAAAATAATGGAACTCTGGATTTACTTGGGTGAGGTTATGTTCTTCCTGAGACCTTTGTACTTCAATAATCATTGTAGATGTTAAAAGAATAAATTTTTCGGGCAACGGGAATACCTCACCTTAATCCTGAAACTTGGGCTGAGACTAAAAGAAGTACAGCAGTTGATTCCTAATATTACAGAATAACTTAATCAATAAGAAATGAGATATCCTCTTCATTTATGTATAGCATAGAAAAAAAACCAAATAAAGGCAGCTCCCAAGAATACTACCTTTTGCCTAAACTTTACCAATCCCTTGGAAAAAACCAAGGTGTAATGAATACATGAATACAGACATACAAGGTGAACGATAAATACAAAGCAAAATTCTTTGGGGAAAAAGAAACGAACTGGAGTTAATGACACTGTCTTCCAGCCCCTGGATATACTCAGCCTGGTGTTCCTGGAACACTTGGCTTGTGGCATTTTCAGCAAATCAAGTAATATCATCACACGGATTGGGCATGACAGGCCCCTTATCACACACAAGCTATGTGTGATGTCCTCATAAACATGCTTATCATGTGTCTCACAATAGATGCTGGCGACAGGGTGCCTGTTCTTCCCTTAACAGTAAAGCAATATTAATCCATAAATGACCTTGCATGAACCGTATGAGTCAGTCCAAACTGGTTTTGTTGTGGAGTAGCTGCTACTTGTTTTGTTTGTCTTGTTTGGGTTTGGTTTTAATTTTAATGTGCATTCCTGTTCCAATATGGCTTGTTGTAGAAGTTGCCTAGAAACCATCTCGCATCAGCTCGCACATCCAGGACACTCGGCTCCCCACATGCAGGCAGGGAGATAAGCTTAACTTCTTAATTTCTTTAAAGAAATGAAATTAGCTACCTCCTGTCCCCCTCCCCTCCCATGGATATGATATCAGAAAACTTGAGGGTAAAAAATATAATGATCCATCATTGAGCCTGAGAAGTCTGGCGCACATATTGTGCGTGGATGTGCAGACAGAGAAGGGCACCCTTTGGGTGGTGGCAGAGTCAGAGTCATATTTGTCCCCACTCGAAGGTCCAGCCAGGCTTCTGGTGGACCCTCCACTGGTTTCTGGTGACACAAAGGAGCCACAGACTTAGTCTGACTGGGTTTTTATGGTTTCACCTACCCATCTGTGAAAATTCTGGTTATTTCCTTTGAAGTGCATCCTGTCTGAAATCTCTTCTTGACTGTCCCCACGTCCCACAGTGGTGACCCACTGCTTTTCTGCAGCCAGGATGAAGGGTGGGTACACATTGGCCAGTCAGCAAATTGAAGGAGTTTCTTGTGTTCTTTCAGGGTAAAATTACCTTACATGTGACAAATCCAGAGAAGATGGAAGCACTCAGTACAGATCTGGTGGTGGAACTCAGAAAATAAAGGACTTGTCTGGGTAGTGGCTGGACTACAAGAATTTGGGGTTTGAACCAAAATTCAAAGGTTTTATGAGGCTCTCTGGGAAAATACAATACCAGGAAACTAAATTTTGTGTTGACCTGTAGTACTTTATTGTGAAAATATTTATTTTGGAGTGCCTAACCTCTTCACTTGTAACTTGGGATGCTTTTAAAATGAGAAATGCCATCTCAGAAGAAGTGTTGAAAAGAATTAAATACTTTGTAAGTTGAAAATAAATGCTTCAATATTGAAAGAAAAATAATTGCTCCCTTTGTGGGACTTGAAACAAATAAATTTGGACTTAATTGCCCAATGCCTCTGCTCTTCCCCAAACTCCTCTTTCTATGAAGTTTTACTATACCTTACTATACATTTACTATACCTATCTGCATGCAGATACTCAGTAAAGGTTTTAAGGACAAGTGTGAAAACTTGCACAAGGGTAGGATCTGGATTACAGCTTCCAAATGTAACTCACTATGAAGGATGCTGCTTACATAAAGGAGGTTATGGAAAAAACCCAACACTTAGATCCTCACTGTGCAGCTGACCAGGCAAAGGCAGGCAGTGGTGGAGGGCTGAGCTCCTCAGGGCCGAAGCTCACTCTCCCTGGAGGAGACCTGGAGAATTCCTTGCTCACCATTCAGGCAGTGGCAGCAGGAGACTCTGAGTTGATATCTGGACGTGGTCCAACACTGTCCAAAGTAGCAGCCTTCTTGTGGAAGTGGCTAATGAACAACTGACTGACCCTTTTGTGAGCCAGGTTCTCAGCTTGCCAAACAGGAATCCTAATCTATCAGCACTGGGATAGTACCCAAAGCTTTCATTTAGAGATGCTGGCTGAGATGATATGGCTGAGGATTTCTGAAAGCCTTGGGAGCTTGGGTGGTTTGTAGTGGAAAAGGTGAGTGCCTGAGCATGGTATGGATTGTTGATCTGAGCTCTGATATTATTTTGATGAGCATTGTAGCAGGCGCTAGGATCAGAAGGAAGGAGGACTAAGAAGACTTTATCCATTAGGACTCAGTTGTTACCTGGGATTCTCAGAAACTATGGGTCAATTTTTATTTGCACTGCCATGTAATTAACATCCACTTGCTTCTCCACGTGCATCCAAAATACAAAAGGCTACCTCCAGCCTACTCCAGAGTTGATGAGCAGCCCTTCAGGAGAATGGCAGTGAAGGTCTTTCTCACTGGATGTGCTAGGGAATATGCTGTACTGGAATCTTTGGGTTTGGATGGAGTAATACAAGGAATCCTTTGTTTATGCCTTTGTCTCCTCTGAGTGTGAAAAGAGCTATATGAGTATGTGACTGAGGCCTCTGAGGGTACATTTGCAGCTATTGATTGTTTCTACCTTTCACAGGGTCACACACAAGCTCTGAGAGTAACATGGCATGGTACAGGCATGGTAAAGGTGAGGCAGCAAGACAATTCTCTTTGGGAGAGCGATGCTAAATCTGCTTACAGTTATAAATGCAGACATTGGTCTTGGCAATGCAAGTCATCCTGTAAGCCCTGAACCTTGACCTAAGGAAACATTCCTAATAAAGATAACTTATTTCTTGGAAATTAGAACACATCACAACCTTTTATCTGAAATCATGCAGAATATTACTGTTCTGATGATCTAACAGGCTGAAGAGAAGTTCTAATTGCAGGGGCAATGGTGCTGCTACTACTGAATAAATGCTCAATTCCTCTGAACTCTGTTGAGTGGAGCCTGACAATGGTCTATATAATAATCTCACTTATATAAAGCATTACCAGCTTGGCTGGTAATGAAACACTTATCAGAGTACCAGCAGAAGCACTAAGTGCCATAGAGACCAAGTCTTTATTTTTAATTGTATTAAAAAAGCATATAATAGACATTGTTGTAACTCCCCTGAAAAAATCACTCTATAGTCCAAAGTGCAGCAAGTTTTTAAAAGTCTGAATGCATTAATCATAGGTAAGGAGGCTGAGTTCCAGTTGCAGATGAAGGATGGAGCTGGTATCTGAACACTGAGGTCTGGTTGGTACTTCTCTACAAACAGCTATCCCTCACAGCACTTTTCTTTGCATCCTTCAGTTTCCTTCCAGTTTTGCCCTATCTGTCTTTGGTTATTGAGGCTGTATGAGTGTCATCTGTAGAAGTTACTCAAGTTTTCAAGGCAGAGTTGAGCTCTCATTAAACAGGTTTTCCTTGAGAAGAACCAATGAACAGAAGACCCACAAAACTAAGATGGGAAGCTAATTGCAGTCACTGAAATTTGGCCTTTTTTCACAAGTGGAGGAAAATGCTTTATGTTCCAGAGATGTAGTAAAACAAGTGCCATTCTGTCTTGACAGTGCTGTAATATGTTTATATACCCAAACCTGTCCTCTGCTACTGAATATTTGGATGCCAGGGCTGTTAGGCCACACTGCTGTAGTTTTTAAACAGGGAGTCAGAAAATGAAGTTCTTTGGTAGAACTTCACATATGCCTTTTGCTTCCCCTTCGCAGCTTCCCCTGCAGCAGTAGTTAAAAGTAGTTACTTTACTCTCTTGTTCTATTAACATGGAGCACTCTGGTTCCTATCAAAGTAGTAAAGTTCAGAGAAAGACTACAGTGCAAAACTCAAGTGCTGAAAATAAACAACAGGCCAAGTGATCAAGACTTGGGGTGCAATTTCCACGGAAGTCAACTGCAGTTCTTGTGCATGTGTCTCTGTAGGAATGCTTGTACCCAGCTTAGTGGTCATAAGTTGCTCAGTCAAATTTGAATTTAAGAAACATTCAGGAATGTGCTTCACAAAGCTCTGACTAAACACATCCTCCTACACCGTGCTGTTTTGGCAGCTGTCTCCTATGCATCCCAGCCCCACAAAGGCACCCGAGTAAGGTGTCTGTCTGCTTGGACTTGGCAACCTATCCATAAATCCCTCGCTGTCATTCTTGTGCTGAAAGCTGTCAAGGGGCTGCTCGGAGGAAAAATTATCCCTAGCTTCAGTCTTGCCTTCTGTCTAGACATATTCTCCTTCCCTGGCATGCTGTGGAAGGGAGGAGGTATGCTGGGGGTGTTCACTGATGCCTCATCTGGGAATCATGATAAATAGAAAATGTCTGAGAGCTGAAACTCAGCTTACAGCCCTTAAGTGCATGAGAGCAACACAGCACCTGCAGCCTTGGAAGCTGGGCTGAAAGATAAGTGATTTTTTACATATGCTGTTTAAGTCTGTTACCAGACTCCTCATTACTGAAGATAGTTTAGGTATGGAAATAAAATGCAGGCTGCCAGGATGCAACAAACAGTCAGTCAGATATATATTTGGGGTAAACTGGGATGGATAGTTTGTGGCTGCAGCATCTGGGAGCAGAGGAGGAGATAGCAGACATTCAGCCATGGACTGAAATCTGCACCAAGAGAGATGTCTGCACTTAGATGAAACATATTCCTTAGCGATATCAGGGCTGCTGTTGCGGGCTCTAAATTGGATCCTATGATGAGCTCAATCTTTGATGGTATTGGATTAACAACGCTACTCATTCCAGCTTATTATATGTCCTGCAGTACCTGTCATGTGTCTCTGCCATCTACAGCAAGTAATGACTCTGGCAATTATGAAAGCTTTGTGTGCCTGCAGATCAGAAATGCTATCTCGCAAAGGGCAGACTTTCACCATCTCAGCACTGCAAATTCTCCCTTCACGTAGTGATTTGGACCTTTTCGTCTCCCCTTCCCTCTGCACCCGCTAGTTCATGAAACAGAAGAAGCTTTACAGAAAAGAAAAAAATGAGAGGTAGCTTCACCTCCTATCTTTCCTCTTTTTCTACCTGACCCTCCCACTTCTCTCTGGAGCCAGAACAGAATTTGCTATCAAACACACAAGTTCTGCTTCACTCAGGGTTTGATCGAAAGTCTGCTAAAATCAATGGAAATTTTCCCATGGGCATTGCTGTTCTCTAGATAATTTCCAGCTCCCATCTGTATATGTCCCTTGGCTGTTTGGTCATGCAGGGTGGATGTGGGAGCTCAGGAGGGGGTTGGTATTTTTGGTGAAGCCACTCATAAAGAGGAACCTTTGTCTCCCTGTGCTGAGCATGAGACTTGAGTTTTGCATTTGGTCCAAATCTGCAATTCATCTGCTTTCCCATGCTTGCTCCCACATCAGGCAAGGGGCTGAGTGCAAGGCATTTGAGAGTATGCTTTTTCCTGCTCTTCCTTTTTTTCCCTCATCTTCAGTTGGTCTCTGGTCCCTGTCATCCCCCCTCATCTCAAGCTCTGCCATCCCAGAGCAGTGGTGAACCACTGCCCCATCTCCAAAACATAGAATTATAGAATCATAGAATTGGCTGGGTTGGAAGGGATCTCAGAGATCATCAGGTCCAACCCTTGATCCACTACTGCTGCAGTTACCAGACCATGGCACTGAGTGCCACATCCAGTCTCTTTTTAAATATCTCCAGGGATGGAGAATCCACTACTTCCCTGGGCAGCCCATTCCAATGCCTGATCACCCTCTCAGTAAAGAAATTCTTTCTAATATTCAACCTAAACCTCCCCTGGTACAACTTAAGACCGTGCCCTCTTGTCTTGCTGAGAGTTGCCTGGGAAAAGAGACCAACCCCCCCCTGGCTACACCCTCCTTTCAGGGAGTTGTAGAGAGTGATGAGGTCTCCCCTGAGCCTCCTCTTCTCCAGGCTGAACAGCCCCAGCTCCCTCAGCCTCTCCTCATAGGGTCTGTGCTCAAGTCCCTTCACCAGCCTGGTTGCCCTCCTTTGGACCTGCTCCAGGACCTCAATATCCTTCCTAAGCTGAGGGGCCCAGAACTGGACACAGTACTCGAGGTGTGGCCTCACCAGGGCTGAGTACAGGGGCAGAATCACTTCCTTGGACCTGCTGGCGACGCTGTTCCTGATACAGGCCAGGATGCCATTGGCCTTCTTGGCTCCCTGGGCACACTGCTGTCTCATGTTCAGCTTCCTGTCATCTTCCACCTATGCTAACACCCAATTCATCTGTTAGGGTATTACTTCCTAACACGATTGTGAAGTCCATATCAGAGCTTGCTCTGCCATCCTGTCTGGATGTGCCTTCCACCACCCCTGCAGTACTGTCACATTGTTCACTGCATCTTCACAATATAATCTTGAAATTGCAGGTGGAGGCAGAAACAAGGAGGCCAGGTGGGGAGGGTCTGCTTGGAAAGCAAGCGTTGGAGGTAATGCTTCACGTTTGACACACATGGCTTCAGCATGAGACCTTCAACTTTGCTTTGGCAAAAATATGGAAATAATAGTAGCACTTCTGATCTTCAAAGTGCTCTTCATTCACTAACTAATGAATGTAATGTTAGGCTTTACAAAATGGTCATACTCTGAAAATACATTTGGTAGCAAAGACCAAGGGTCAAGCTTCCAGCTACTGTAATGCCTTTAAAATGTTGGTGCCAATTTCACAGCATGAAAAATAAGGACCAAAGTCCAAAGTATAATGTCTTATTTAGTCAATGGGAGCATGCCTGCTAATGAGAGCAGAATCAAACCCTAATTAATTTCAGGCTTGCAACATATATTCCTCCATTATAATATATGATTACTGGCATCTGCCTCCACATGTGAACAGACCTGAGCTTTGAGATATTTGAATTGGATATAGGTCTTAAAATGAGACTTATTATACCAACATTTCTCACCTTGGTTTCTGCGAGATCTTTTGTGAGGGGAGGGAGAATGACCCAAAAGTACCCATCCAGTTTCAGTTGTACAGTGTTTTGTGCACACACCCCAGCACACACACAGTCAGCTGTAGCTTTGTAGGTGCCCTGGGATACCCAGGAGCTAGCCTGGAATGTTGAGTCCCTGGTCCCCTTAGGCAGTCAGGGGTCTACCAAAAGCAAGGTGCATGAGCATTGCTGTTGATGCACAGATGATGTGGCTGTGGATCCACTCATTCCATTCAAGAAGAGGAAGGACCTCAGCCTGAGCACGGTGTGGGAGGGGTGGGGGCTTTCTCTAAGGGCAAGACCAGAGACTGAGCCTTGCAAGGTAAAAATGAAACAAGATAATTTTAAAGGTATCAAATTATTCAAGACTGAATAATTCAGCTCTGCAAAGCACAATGTTTCTGCCTGTATCAATGATAGAGGTAGGTAAAACTGGCCCATAGCAAGCAGAGCCTAGAACTGCTGCATTAAAGACCTGTGGGCACTGATTTCCAATTCTTGTGGGTGAGAGACTGATCAGCATTGTGTTTGTGTTTTCAAGATTAAGTATCTCAAATCATAAATGTCAATAGAATTATGAGGTACATTGAAAGCTTCCAAGTTATTTAAAATTAAATAACAAACCTGTAATGCAGCCAAGCCAAGTATTGCTCAGATCCATTCAACCCTTGCAGGAGGCAAATGAGGCTTTCAATTTCTTTGTTCAATCACTTCATTAAATTCCAATTCCTCTTAAGAGCTTGGCAGTCCTTATCCTCTTCCACTTACTTCTATTAGAAGTCCCCTTTGTCTCCATTCAGGTTTCTCAGGCTTCTATCCTTGCTCACCTTCCTGTATCCCACAGCCTTGCTGAGCTTACCAGTGCCCCTGGTAAGGATGGCTAATGGTATTTCTGCTAGAAATTTACTTGTCCTGCATAGCCACTGCATTACGTTGGGATGTGGCTGTGTGTGAGCAGGAAAAATGCTGCTCTGGTGTTCTGGTGGATTTGTGATGGGAAATGGGCTGAACACTGTTAGCCAACATTGCCTCTGGGGGAGATGGAAGTGTCTTGGTTAGGCCTTGTCCCCAGCAAGGTACCCTTCCCAGTGTGGAAATAACCTGAAGTGAGGGGCGGGGCAGTCATTTCTGGGGAGCTGGTAGAGGTCAAACCTCTTACCTCAGGAGTGTCACTATTGCACAAGAGAAAAAGCAGAGTTGGGTCAAGAAATGGCCCATAAAATCCTGGTGAAAGTCCCTGCTCAGACACCTGTAATGTGGCTTTAGGTTGTGATAAACACTGCTGCAAGGGGTCTCCAACTTCAGGATGCCTCCCTAGGCCATGGCACCATTTTTCTGTGCTTTTCCTTCTGAGGACAGGTGTGCTGTTGGTATATTCTGTGGCAAGAGGGAAATAAACCCAGTGGGCTGCAGCTCAACCAAAGTGTGCATTTTTGTGCATGGGATTCATTAGCTTTCCTCCCCCATTCTCTGACAGGTACTCGGGGAAAGGCAACAGCAGAAGATTCTGCAGGAGAGAACCACAAAAAATAAACCATAGGTCCTGAAGGATGTGATTTTTCTCTTTCTAAAGAAGTTCTGGTCACAGCTGAACTTATGGTTTGATTTGTGCTTATAAAAGCCTTTAAGGGCAGTGGGTTTTACATCCTCTAATGCCTTCTCTTTTCTGCTGGGACATCCCACTAGCATGTGACTGTGGTGCCTGGCTTATTTTTTTTTATATCTTTCTAAGCTCTCGCTGAGATTTCCTGTCCTACGGGATATTGCTTAGGCTGGATGGATTACTCAAATGTTCTTGATCCAGCTCCAGTTCTGGCTTAACTTATCACTAACTGTTAGGGTTTCTGACTGGAAAAGCTACCCCACAGATTAATGAATTCCTAATGAATGAGGTGCAGGAGTTGAAATGCAGCAAACAAGTCAGGTTCCCCGTGTGCAAGGCTTGCCATTAATACTGCAGCTGAAGGATCTTGCTCACAGAATTTGCCTAAAGGGCTCTTGCCGTCAGCAGGGATGGTCCTCCCAGGAACAAAGAGTGTGGTTTTGCCCATTCCCTGAAGCAGGCAAGAGAGTGTAGGCTGTGAATCTCTTTGCCCATGGGCTTCCATGCTGCCAAACCCATGGAGGGGGGGAAGGTGATATTACACTTTGAAGTGTATATTGTATATATATATATATTGTATACACTTTGAAGTGATATTACACTTTGCTTTGGACACCATTAGTGAAGAAAAATCAGATCTGCAGAGAAGATGTTTTCAAATCCTACAAAGGCTGAACATAAGGCTGACCTGGCAAACTGATCCCAGGCTCGGTGCCTGAGGCTTGGGTTTTGTCCAGTTCATGGCTTGACATGGTATCTGACTTTCTGTAGTTCAGTGCAAGCTGCAGATCCCTCAAGGTTTGTCTGTGCAAGTCATGAATGTCTTTCAAAAACTAAAGCTTCAACACATGCTGAGGATAACCTGAGATTTCTACCAGACCTTTCACTTCCTCTGTGTTCTCACATCTATGCTAAACATATTTAAAGGTTTGCCACTGCCAGACAGAAGTTAAATATGACATCCAGGAATGAATATAATCCTGATACTCCAGAAACTTGATTCCACCATGCTGTGGAAGAATGCATTTGTTTGGCTTATGGTGTGTGACCCACAACATATATTTCACTAGCCTCAAATTTGCCTGTCAGGGGCCAATAGTATAAATAAAACCTACTCAGGTGACTGAGGACTGAAGCTTTAGTTCTCATAGCACGTCTAGAAAAAGACCTGGTGGAAGAAAAGAACTGGTCCCAGAACTGTTCCAGCTGACTGATCTGGTGACATGAAAGTGTTGTTATTTACACGCTCTGCAAAGCTTCAGGATGCAAGGAAGATGGATGGCTATTCTTCTTGTGCCTTCTTAAACAATATATTTGATCCTGTCACCTGTCCTGCCATCTTTAGAAGTCAGAGTTAATGATGCAGATCAAATCTATATGCTCTCACTTATCCCGCTTGCTCCAGTAGCCCACTTTTTTTTTTTTTCTAAAGAAAAAACCCAAAAAAACCCAAAGGTGTAGTATTTTTTGACCTTAAAAAGTGACTACTATTAGGAGAAATTCAAAGGACTAGAAAAATACTTAATTGGAAGAATGTATTAGCAAATGCTACTTGATCTCAAGGACACCTGTGTCCTTGATAGGAGACAGAAAACTGACACGTCATCGGTTTATATTCCTCATACATTTGCATCACTTGTTCTCACAGTGGTCTAGCCTTGCTTCATGGTCTTTAAGGACCCTTAAAAAATCACTGCTTGACTATACACTAGCTTCTTCTTTAGCAAGTAACACTCAAGTCCCATTCCCACCTTCATCTCCTCTTCCACAGTCTATCTTTCCATCATTACTACACAAACCAATGGCCTCTTTGCCAGACTTTCTCAGCTGCAACTGAAGCAGAGACTTTAACTAATCTGTCCACCCCCTCAGAGATGTCTATCTAGCCAGGTGTCAAGTAAGTCTCTAGAGTCAGACCAAGGATCTGCTCAGTGCTGTATCTTGTTTCCAGCAGTGGCCAGAGGTGAGTGCCTGGAGAAAACTTCAGGCATACCAAGCATGAATTTCTTGAGTGTGCTCTCAGCCTTCAACTATCTTCAGGGATTTTCTGAGTCAGATGCTGATTCTATGTGTTTGTGTTATAACACCCAAGGTATTTTTCTTCCATGAACTTGTCTGCTTTCCCTTTAGATCCCTATTCCAGCTGTTGGCCTTGATGACTTGTTCCAGGTCACTTATTTTCTTTTCTCTATCCCTGGCTGTTATAACTTTTATTCTACAGGTCTTACTTCTGTGTAACTTTATCGTACCTGTGTAAATTTGTTGATTGTGTAATGATGAAGGGTCTGGAAAGTTTTTGAAAACATTTTTAATAGCAGTATGTTCTTATGTTTATTTTTTTAATTATTATTAAGCTGGAGAGGTTACATGTTTCAGTTTGGAAATAAACAGAGTGCTTAATTTGGTTAAAAAAAAGAAATATTATAACTACTGCCAGCATGGGGAAAGGCAGGGACAGTGAAGTGTGCTTGGGAGTGGTAACCTTTTCACCTCAATCAGCAGCAAGTGGAACAGTTTGCCCTCAGTCTGCCTGTCTCCAGCTTGCTAAATGTTCAAATATTCCATGCAGAGTAGAGCTGCCTGAATTTACAAATAGCTTTGGCCACCCTGAAAATGCCTTTTTATTATTTTTTTTTAATTTGCAGCAAATAAATGATTCACCAGCCAAAAATATCTTAAGCACCTATCACAACACTAGTTGCCCCTGGGTGTCTCGGAGTTTACACAGACCTGCTAACTGTTTGTCCTACAGTGGAGGAGGTGGTAGATATGTACATTTATCCAGGCAGGGTGTGCTTTCCACCAAAGCATTGCTGAATGAGGCTGGGCTGCATACTTCTGCCTAGCTCAGGGGGAACTTGTCCTTGTCATGCAAGAGCTGGGAGTCCACCACTCTGCAGCACTGGGGACAGCAAATGGGCACAGCCCACAAACAATTGGAAGCCTGAAATTTGTTCACCCAGAGTGTTTACAACCAGTTACAAGTACAGAAGAGGTTTGTCTAAAAAAGAACCTTGCTTGCAAAAGAACTGTAAATGGCAAAGGCTGAAATCTCCAAAATTATTTGTGACAAATAACTCGGTCAGTTCTGTGAGCCTCTGTCTAAGTCTTGCACAGATGGGAGTCACTCTCTTCCAGAGTAAACAGAGCAGCCCGGCACACTCTCCAGTTACCAAGCTGGAAGAATATGGTACAATTTCTGTGAGTATTTGCTCTGACTTAAAAATAGGCTTGCTTTATCTGTGCTCACACCTCTCTTGTGTTCACGAGCTGTGAACACTCAAGAAACAGTCAGGATTTACTGCTCTGGATACCTACCGAAAGCAAAATTAATCCTCACTATTTGCAAAAGAAATAATAAGTTCTAACGTGGGATCCTGTTTTTGAAAAGCCCTGCCAGGTCTCTGGAACAAAGACGATGAAGTCAGCCAGACATGGGTGTGCCAGCCTTCTGTAAATAAAAACATGCACGTCTAACAAGTACTCAGGCAGAATTAACTGTAAGATCTGTATCTTGCCAACAAATCTGTTGAACTGCTTAAGTTTGTTTTTTATTTTTTGTTTGTTTTGTTTTATTTTGTTTTTAAAGTAGGAGTACCTCAGGCAAAGGTCTGTTCTTTTGCCCAGAGGAAAGCTGAAAATGGTCTGTATAGAACTTGTGGAGTCAGGATTTATCTGCCTCCTGTCCCTAGGCAGTGAAAGCCACTCAGGGCCTTTGCGAAACCTTTCCCTGATTACAAGATTTGTATTTATCCAGGCAGGAAACTAATACTGCCATGGGACTTGGGTGGCCTGTTGCTACCAGGGAGGACATATGAAATAAACAGTTAGCAGTCCTTCCCAAAAACCAGGAAAAATATCTGCAACTTCAAGTAAACCTGAGAGGCTGCAATCTGCCAGAGGCTGATGTACAGTGAGTGTCTAGTCTTGTCAGGTAACATGTTTCTGGCCAATGCCACCCTCTCTTTAAACATGTAGAGCAGGAGGTAAAGCTGGCTTCTTCATTGCCTGCTAAATTAGTGCATGTGTTGATAGAGAGATAGCTGGCCCAAACCACTCATTTGGAAAGGCTTAGGATGATGGCAGAAGTAAGTGCTCCTGCTTTCTCCTGTACCACGTAACTGCTGCCTCTTTCTATGCCTCCCAGAAACCAAATGAGAACAAAAGGTTTGAAATAATTGCCTGGGTACCTAAGCCCTGTGACTCAGATGATGGGTGTAGTGCTGCTCTGAGAGGGAGATGTGTTGTCTGTCTGCTCCAAAAGGGAGTTTGCCTCTCAGCTTGCACAACCTGCATGGCTTCCCTGCTCCCAGCAGGGCTCTGCACACTGCTACTGGCTGAAAATCTACCTTGTGAGGGTGTGTGCATCAGCACACTGACACATAAAATTTATAAAAGAGGTCTCCTGCCGTTAAAAATCATAGAATGGTTGGAAGGGACCGTAAAGATCACCCATTTCCAACCCCTACCTTGTCAGGGACACCTCCCACTTAACCGGGTTGCTCAAAGCCCACTCAAACCTGACCAAACACTTCCAGGGAGGGGGCATCCACAATTTCCCTGGAAAACCTGTTCCAGCATCTCACCACCCTCACAATAAAGGATGTAATGTCTAAGCTATATCTTCCAGTTTAAAGTCCTTACCCAGTTTCCTATCACTACAAGCCCTTGTAAAAGTTCCTCCTCAGCTTTCCCATAGGCTCCTTCAGACACTGGAAAGGCCACTGTAAGGTCTTCCTGGAGCCTTCTCTTCTCCAGTCAGAACAACTCCAACTCTCTCAGCCTGTCTTCATAGAAGAGGTGCTCCAGCTCTCTGATCATCTTTGTGGTCCTCCTCTGAACTCCAACAGCTCCATGTCCTTCCTGTGTTGAGGCCTCCAGACTCAGCTGAAAGTTGAGGAATGCTCAAAGTGACTATTCATGCCCAGGTTCTGCCTCCAGTTTGGGCTCAAAATCAGGCAGGGGTCCTGTGGAAAAATACAGCAGTTCAATGCACATGTTTATGCAGAAAAAAGATTCTGGGAAAGCTGGTATTTCCCAAGTCCCAAGTGTTTAACTTCATACCCTTCTTGACATTCCTGCAGGGGAAGTATTTTGCATGCAATTTCCCAATAGCAAACAAAAGCCCTCAAACCAGGCCTGAGAACAGCTGCCCTGACAAAGCCCTTGTTCCTCTGCTTCTGGCCTTTTCTTTTGCTTTCCTCCCCCCTGCTTTCCTCTTCCCTTTGTCCCCAGCATCCCCAGTGCAATATGTGGCACTGGTGCTCAAGCAGTGTGTGACCCCAGCACCTTTAAAAGGGACAATAATTGGCTAATGAAAGCCCTAATAGGTTTTTGAAGCATGCTCAAGTGGGGAGAAGGAAAAGTGGCGAGGGAGGGAATAAGGGGCAGCAAAAGGGTTATTAATTTTTAATGCCTTATCTACTGTAACAAAATTGGGATAGCAGTTCTCAAGTCTAGGAAAAGGCATGGCTTTAGCCTGAGGGCTCTGCCTGCTGCATTTGAGATTTCCTGCAAATAACAGTCATCTCTAAGCCTTTCAAGAAACCTGCACAAATTGTTTATCATGTAAAATTTTAGACAGCCTAGATACAGGAGTAACAGCCTGAATGATTGTACCTCAAATTGCTTTTTATGCCTGTTTCTTACCCAACATTTAAGCAAAAGTATTGTCCTCCCCCTGCTTTACCTCTATTGGTTTATCAGCTTCTGGGGATGTTATTTGCCCCTTGCACGCCACATAAAAAGGTCTGATGAAACCTGTGTCCATGTTTTGTGTCCCATGGAGATGTGAGACTATTGGGACATGAAGTCAATGCTGACTTGGCATGGCTGAGCATCAGGGGAGACATCTCAAAGCTGACAAAAGCCTCGAGTGTCACTGATGGTAGTCTGGGAACCACCCAGAGAAGATATGATGCAAAAAATAAGGTGATGGGGCTGGTGCAGGCAAGGAGAGAAGCTGCTCCGGAGGAGCTTGAGAGTCAGACAAACTCCTTTGCACTCAACAGTAAATGGTATGAAGAAAAGGTGTTTACAAAGGCTAAAATGGAGCCCAGGAGGACACAGACTTGGAGTAAATGAAGCATGCAGCTGGCTGCTGTGCCAGCCAGGACTGTCATCTGGACCCTTCCTCACTCTTCTCTCTCTCATCTCATGGTTTCCACTGCTCCTTGTCCCTAAGTTGTGCCTCTTTCCACCAGACTGTCCACAGCAGGATCCTTTAGCACCCAGTCACATCCTCCTGAATGCAATTCTTCTTTCAAAGGCTGTATCTGGGCAAGCCTGTGAAAATTTCTCATCACAAGGATTCAGAGAGCACATGTCTTTGCAGAAAGAGAATATGGATGAGGAGAAATTCCTCTGTAAGACATCAGAAGAACCACTGATTTATGTCCAGTATTTTTATTTTTTCCCTAGCTCTGTTGCTGCCCCTTTTGTTCTAATGCAGGTAAACCCCAGCTTCTCCTTCTCCTTCTCTGCCTTCTTTGGATTCTTCCTGCATCATCCTTTGTTTATTGCTGGCCACCCTGTCTTTCTGAAATGATGGAGTTTTCTGGTTTGCCTTTTGCATGGGGCGTTCCAACAAATTCTTCCTGGCTTGGTGTTCTGACTGTTATTGTGCTGCTTGTCAGCCCTTTGGGCAACTTGTTGCAGTTTTCTTACTCTCTAGATATTACAGGTGCACTGCACATCATCTGCAAAGTATCCCACTTTATTGCTTCTTCAGTCAAAACAATCAACATTCAGCCTTTCTCAGCACTTTTGAGGGGTTTTCTACAGATGGCAATAAATGCTCCATGGGAAGCTAGATTTCTCCTCTGGCTTAATGCCCTGCGACCATCCTTTTCACACTCCCTAGGAGATGCTGCTCACAAGGCACTCTTGGGTGCTGTGAGATGACAAAGCTTTGATCCCTTTACCTGAGTGGTTTCCATCTATGATGCTGGCTCTTAGCTAAGCCATGGTCTGGTCCAAATAGAGTTGGCTTTGGGATTACTGCTGGCAAACTGGTCTATAACACAATCCCACCGGTCACTCCAGCAGGAGAGTGAGCCTGGGCAGTGAGCACAGCACAAAGCTTGGCCTGTGGGCCTATGGGGTTGGAGGTAGTAAGTGGGAATGGTGATCCTGGAGCTGCAAAGATGCTTAGGGTGAGCACGTCAGGCTGCACTCTGTGTACAGATGCAGTGAACACATGGGATCTGGAGCAGAGTGACAAAACTTTATTTGTAACTCACTCTCTGTGCTACACCCCCCTAGCAACAGAGCTGAGCTCACGTCTAACTGTCCTACAACTTGTGGACCATGACAAAGCCCTCCTTGCTTCTCTCATGATGTGGCCCATATCCATTTTGAGCCAAGTGGGATTCCAGCGCATTTCTAGACATATGATCTTGTCCTATTATCTCTGGTCTTTTTCCAGTCCTTTCACTGATAAGTAGTCCCCACTTCACATCTTGAATTCCAGCTGCCTGGAAACAACCAGAAAATAAACACCAGAGGAAATATCGGGGGGAAAACCCATAATGTGTCTAGCAATTGGGCTTGCTGCCTCCAGGCAGGTGCAGGTGGAATGTGAACAGCAGCAATTCACTCAGCAGTGCTCTTGAAAGCAAGGAGCTGACGGCACTGGGAAAGCTGAGTGATGTGATGGGTCTGGGGCCTGGAAAGCATCGTGTGTGGATGCCAAGTAGATGGCTGCATTTTAGATGCTGCTAATTTTAGTTCAGCCTGATTTGCTTCACTGAGCTCTCCTGGTGCTCTGAATCCTGTCATTCAGGTTAAGCATAATTCTTCACAAGACTTAAAACTCTTGGATACAGACAAATCTGATCTGTTTTTTCCCTTAAAATTAGATTTTTTTCTGTGTGCTCTGACCTTACCATAGATGTATGTTAGACCATTACCAGTAATCATGAACCTGCTGTTCCATATTCTCTCCTCTTCATTATGTTCTTTAACCTATTTTACATATAAAACACTACATAACATGCAGCCAAGTGTTTAAGCATTCAATTCCCTTCCCTCCAGTTCCTGCGGTTGGTTGCAGATCTCTGCCTGGAAGCAGGCAGAGAGAACAGGCAGAAAAGGTGAGTTTTTTTCCTAGGAGAATCACTCTTTTCAAGTTGCTCTTTATCCAAGGTGACCAGTGTGCACTGAGACCATATCTCAGCTGAAATCATGGCAATTTATGATGGTGCAGTCATCCAACCCTACCCTTAAACAAAGCCACTCTCTGGTCCCCAGGCAGGGTTACTGCCAAGGGCCAGGGGCAGGTACAACTCCACACATTCTCAGTTGTCTTTAAATCCTGCAACTCTTTACTGTGTTGGTCATCTGGGCTCATCTTCCTATGTATTTGCAGTGGTGAACAGGTCTGCATGAAAATTGCTCGGGTGTAAAAATGACAGCACGGTTAAAACCTGATTAAAAAATAGACCCAGGCTAATAGGGTAGTAGGGTTTCATTTAATCTTCAGGTTGCCATTCAAGACCCAGTTTGTATAGGCTGTGATGAAATGTGGTTACCACCAGACAAGTATTTAATGCTTTGCATAATGAAAATTGGCACTTTGCAACAATTTCTAAACAGATGCAACTGCAGCTGCCGTGGGAAGTCTGAGGCCATCTGTTCCTCCCTGAAGCTGCTGGCCCCGTCCCATGGCCCTCTTCTTCCTCACCCTCAGCCCTGCTGAGTGTAGCTGGGAGCATTGTGGGTCTGGGGTGGGCAGTGGTGGGATTTGCCACACTGCTGTGATCAGAGGGAACCTGGGACTGTAGTTGCATGATTCCTTGGTATTTCTGGGATCTCTTACTTCAGAAACACTTATTCTAAGTAGAAATTAAAGCACTATAGCAATGAAGTACAGAAATGTTGTGCTATTACCAGTCTTCTCTGCTTTCCCTGTGTCCATTCAATGCTTTGTCTTTCTGCTTTCAGCCTATCAGGCTCCATGGACTCTCTTTGATTCAGATGTAAAAATCCATGCCTAGAGAAGGTGATGCCATAATCTTTTTCCCTTCCTTTCCTTTCCTTTCCTTTCCTTTCCTTTCCTTTCCTTTCCTTTCCTTTCCTTTCCTTTCCTTTCCTTTCCCTTTCCTTTCCTTTCCTTTCCTTTCCTTTCCTTTCCTTTCCTTTCCTTTCCTTTCCTTTCCTTTCCTTTCCTTTCCTTTCCTTTCCTTTTTCCTTTCCTAATTCCTTTCCCTTTCCTTTCCTTTCCTTTCCTTTCCTTTCCTTTCCTTTCCTTTCCTTTCCTTTCCTTTCCTTTCCTTTCCTTTCCCTTCCTATCGGCTCAGCACACTGCAGCCAGGGTGTTGGCAGGAGTCTAACACTAGAACCCTGGTCTCTCCCTGAGAGTCTGCTGAGGTCTTGCTCCACGCAGACCAAAACCGTTCTGCAGTGATTCCTTTCTGAACACCCCTGCTCTGGAAGAAGAGTATGTGTGAAGACAGTTCTACAGTGATGAAGGGGCTTTGCATTCACCACTTGGTTGATTTTGTCATAATTTACCTGCAAAGACAAATTCTCAACTTGAAGGGAGTTCTAGGATGGATTCTTGGGATCTGATTCCAAGGAAGGTTGGGGAAAGATGATGGTGTTTATACCTCCCACTGGCCTGGTGTGCTCACCTTGCTCCTGGAGTGGTTTCTACTACAGGATCAGGGCAAGAAAAGACTTTATTTCCCTCAGAGATACACATTGCCAGCTTTGCATCAACATCCAAGTTGCAGTAAAAATCTGTGGAGGTCAGGTGCACATAGCTGGTAGTTTTTGTACAAATATGAGCCTTAGCCACCAAAGTTTAACAACTATAAATTTCAAGGCTGACCTATTTATCCAGGAAAATTGGTCTTGTGGTACAGTTCCCCCTTTGGTTATGAAATTCTCCACATCACATAAATTTGTCTCCCTACCTGGGCAGAATTACTGCTTGTATCAACCAGATTCCTGCCCACATGGGAGAATAAGGAGGAAAGTGGGGAGCCAACATGCAGTGCAGCAAGTAGAGACTTCCCACAGTGCCTTTGTTAAAGGTGTGTTTCTGGGAGCTGGTCCAGGGCCGTTTCAGAGCATGAGTATAATTTTACTATTATTTCTCAGGTTGAGTTTTGATCCACGAGGCTTTATCTTTGGAAACAACTGTGTCCCAGAGCAGTGTGCCCATCCTCATGATGAAGGGCTCTGCAGTACATCCTTTGGTTCACTAAGACACAGCATGCTTCACAGATCTAAAGCATTTCCTAGGTGATTGATGGCAACTCATTTAATACAACACACAGGTCTAAAACTATGAATATATCCAGCTGGGGAACAATACATTTTTTATTCTTGGGGGTGTTTGTCGTACTCCACTCTCTCTTAAAATGGAGGGAGCAGTTGCATTTTACTGCCTGTTTGCAAAAAGTCATTATCAGAGGCTGGAAAATTTATAGGCAGAACCTTTGAATTCTGATGTCTTGACACACTATATTTTTATTGTTTGCTCTATGGCCCTGAAGGAGGCACAACGAAAGCAGAGTCCTCTCTGGACAGGCTATGGGATCATACATCAAGGTATTGACAGAAAGCAGATCAGTGTGAGTTGCTAGTGGGTTGGCAGCTCAGGAACACCTGCCTATGTGCATCCTGCTTCTGATGCTACACGTGAGACTCTTTAATCCAAGGATGGTTGAAGCAGTTGGTCAGAGACAGGCTGAATGATCTAGGGAGAGCTGTGGCAGACAGACAGTGGGAAGAGATACCAGGAGATGTGAGTTTGCACGCTGGGGAGCTATGGCTGTAGTGCTAAACTGCATCCCTCCAGAGTGTGGTCCTCACAGTGATTGTGGTCATGTCTGAGGCTGGACCTTGCAAGCCAAAAAAAAAAAAAAAAGATCCCCAACTGATTATCTTGTTTTCAGCAGTTTGCAGGCCAAATGCACATCTGGAATAATCAGCTTTGACTTCTGTGTGCTTAAATTTGGAAGAGGTTTCAATCAGTTTGTTTCTCCTGTCATGTCAGCTACGGCACATTGGGATCCTCATGGTCTTGGGGACCCAAGGAATGAAGTTAGTGCTGTTTGCCTAATCCAGGGCTCCCTTCAAACATGACCAATCTCAAAAGCTGAATTTTATTAAAGTTTGCAAGGATGTGCCTGGGCTCAGCTTTGCCACTTTCTGGGTTAAATATTTATATTTTTGTTAGAAGTTGACCAATTACCAAAGGACCTTTTTTAACTTCACAGGACTTGCAACAAATATGTTACCAATACAGATTTATGTGCCAGATTACCCCATATTTAATAGAGGGTAAATCCTTCAAATTGCGGTACACATGCATACTTAATAGCTTAATTTATGTTAAACACATATTGATTAGTTAGCAAATAATGATGAGCTACATAGTGATTATAAAGGGTTCTGTGCAATTGAGGATGTTGCACATCCTTTCCAGGGTTTAGAAAAGCAAAACCACAAGCAACACAATGTTTGGTTGTTAGGCAGCCATCACCAAAAATTACTTCTCAAGTGTACTGGGCTTCAACACTGTCCAAGGGTTATATTTTCAAACAGATCACCTATAGCTGCTCACGTTAAGTATATGTCAGTCTTATGCACAGGGGCTCAGTTCCAGTTCCTGTGGCCAATTCAGCATTTGCATGTCCCTTGCTCTCTGTAACCATAACCATAGAACCTACTACAACACTTGGAGAAATATAATCTTTGGCATTTAGTATGATTTCTCCACCCGTATGCACGTGCATTTTTGAAGAAGCAAACAGAAAATCCATGTAACTGGTGTCCGTAGCCAGGAAAAGCTATGACTGGAGAGAATTTTTCAAAAAAAGTAATAGTCATAGAGGAGAAAAGCTTTAATCTGGGAAGTCACAGCTCTGCTTCTGGCAGTCTGTGCTGCACTCTGCCAAGCTGCATCGTGCCATCCTGGCAGTGCAGCCAAGCTGCCAAGGCAGAAATGTATCAGGGGAACATGCCCTGCACCAAGGTGTCTGAAACAGCACCCAGGCAGGGGTTCACTGCTGCAGGGGGGCTTGTACTGGCCATTATGGAAGAGTTGAATTTTAATGGAAAGGGACATAAATAGCTACTATGAATGTCCCCCAGGGTAAATGGCTCACCCAGGCTATTTTGGCAAGTACTTAGGAATGATAAATATATTCACCCATCAGGGCTGGCTCAGCAAATAGGCTGGATTCATGATAATGATTGCTGTGAATAATTCAACCGGATATACTGGTAGTCTGAGAGTGAGTTGTACTGGCAGAGAGAATAAGAAAAATGAGATGGGTTGCTTGGGTGCTGGGTGGCAGGGAAAGAAAGAGAAAGAGGCATGTAACGGAGAAAAAAGACCTACTCAGCAGCTGGGACACCCAGCTGAGATGCAAGAGAAAGATCCACCATGTTCCTGCTTGGGCAGAGGGGCATTCGAACTCTGGGGCTGCTCTGGGGCTTTCCCAGGCAAACCCATGTGGAGAAAGAGAATAAGTGAGACAAGACAGGGAAGACCAGGTCTAGGTAGGGACCTAAGGAAGCTTTTGTAGGCATGGATGCGTTTTCATGGAAAGTCTTCATTCCTTTGAGTCAGAATTCTCCAAGGACATGGCCATTTTGTCAGAAGGCCCTTGTGCAGTCATTCCATGTCATCAGCTTTGCATTTCATTAAGTCCCTGTTGCTGATAGCCTTATGCTGTCTGAATGGGCACAGACTAAGCTGCACTTTGTCCAGAGATTTCCACACCTGCTTCCCCTTCCTTTCTCTTCTAGGCATCTCTGTCCCTTCTGGCCAAGATTCCAGTCCCAGAAAGGCCACTGAGATCCAGTGGATTTTGCCCAGAAATAAAATGCAACAAAAACGCAGAAAACATTGAAGGATTTAGGGCTGAGCTTGTTAACATGGTCCTGGTAGTGAGTACTAGGCAGGGAGAAGGAAGGGGCTAAGCTGTCTTCCTAAAACTGCCTCTTGCAGCAGATTTAGCATTGGAAGAGGGATGTCCCTCTTCACCTCATCCCTCTCTCCATGCTGTAGGCCTGGTTCATACAGTGGTATGGAAAACCTGTCCTTTCAACCTTATCTTTTACTGATGCATAAAGAGCTTTTAGATTAATTTTGAGTAATCAGACTGTTGTGCTGCTGTTTCTGGATGCCTAAATTGCAAAGGATTCATAAAAAGGCATGTCAGTGATGTCCTGTGGTTTCTGCTCTTTCTTCTGACATCAAGTTTTGAGGGGTTCCCATGTGGTGCCACTGTGTAGGGCCTCTTTTAAAAGCTTTTCTTCCTGGAAAGGTTTGGATCTCTTTTTCTTGCAGACACCTTCTTGGTGGAGCCTTCTGGGATAGATAACAAAGATGGCAGAATGAATTTATCAATGACCGAGTTATGTTTATGTCACTTTAATTACAGATTCAAGCCTTCCACTGAGTGTAGAACCTTGGCTACTGAAAGCTTTAAGGATTAAGAGGGAAGCCATAGGCATTCCCAGCAACAGAAAAGGGAAGAAGGAGCAGAGCATTCCTTGCCATGCAATGCTGCAGGTCCTGACTCCACTGATGCTCTCTGCCAGGATGCCTGACCAGGCAGCTTGGGGTGGTTGGGGTGCTCTGCCTCTTCTTCTTAAATGTCAAGTGAGGAACTAAAGCTGCTGAGACTGACCTATGAAGGTTTCCCCTCATACTCCCATACCAACCAAAGGGGTTGCATGCTGCTTTAATTTCTCTCCAGGAGAGGCAGTTCAGAGATCCTGGGGAAAGTGTGGGTCCCAGTCTTTTTCTATCCCCTCTTGCTTGGGACACAGGTTGGTGGGGACAGAGACACTGTGAGATGAGCTCTGAGTCTAGGACATGTGGCGTGACTGCTGGAAAGGGCTGAAACAGGGTTGTCCTGGGACTGAGCAGTCCTGACACAAGGGCAGCCAGCACACAGAGCAGTGCCTGTGTGCAGTGCAAGGGAACTGGGAATGAACTCTTGCAAAAATAATAATAATAAAAATAAAAAACAACCCAAAACAAAACAAAGACAAAAAAAAACCCGAACAGGCGAGCCCGTATTTCACATTTCTCTCTGCCCTTCCAACAACCCTTCCTTGAAAAGTTTATGTCTACACTGCAAGAAGTGGTTGCATTTTCACACAGCCAAGTCCTCTCCCTGCTGTTTTCCACAGCTGAGCTGGCCTTTGCGTAGCCTCAGTGATGTGGGGCCTCTCTCAGACAGAGCTGTGTTTGTCTCAGAGGCATGTTGAACTTGGCAGGTACCACACATCCAACTCAAGTTTAAACTACCACCTTTAGGAAGGAAAAAAGCCTGTAGTGAACAATGGCAGCAGCCAGGAGGAAAATCTGCTTGCCCGGCTGCAGAACCCAAGCAGGGTCCTCAGCAGCAGTTTCTCCATCTTTTCTCACAAATTTACCTTACAGTCCTGCATATGCTGACCTAGCTGCCATTTTTTTCCGACCAAGAAGCTAACACAGGGTGGCTTGATTGCTATCGACTCAAATAGATTATTGTATGCTAAACCAGGCAGAAATACAACCTTAAAAAACGGGCCAGACTCACTCTCCCCCACAAATAACATTCTGTGGTGTGTGTGTGTCTGGGGTCAAGCCTGCTGTGTTCCTCGGCAGCCCAATCCTTTCCTGTGGGTTCATGACTTCCTGTGAATTGCAGCAGAGTCAATATCTGTCAGCACGTTGCTTTGGAACCTGGCCCAGGTGGGTTTTTTCCTCTTTGGCTGGGAGGAAGCACAAGCTGGTTGCAGATGAGAAGACGGTTGATGGTGGGTCTCCCTAGGTGGCTGGTCCTGTCCTGGAGGGTCTTGGTTTGCTGGTGGGAAAGAGCAAAGATGGTTATCCTGCATGGGGAAGAAACATCTCTTTATAGAGGCAGCTCTCAGGAGGATCAGCCCTGCAGAAATCTTCTTGGGACACATGTTAAGTTTACTGGAAGTGGGGAAGATGACACGGAGCATTTCTGCACACTCAGTCCTGTTGAGTACAGTTGTTCTCCGTTGCCATTTCCATCTCCTCATTAAACTTTCCATCAATAATACAGTGCCTCTTGTACAGCTGAGAGCAGAAAGGGCTGTCTCATGGGAGCTGACTCACTCTGACTCATGTCTCCTGGGAACACAGGATCAGCTGGGTTAATTTCAGCCCACTGCAGTCCTAGAGACCCCAGGCACAGCATGGGCATTCCCTCTCTGCTCTCTTTCACCTGCAGAGCTGGCTTCTCCCAGGGCAGGGAAAAAAGCCTTCCAGGGACTGGGCTGAAGCAATGGATGAGGGATCCTGGTGTGTGCCACCAGTTTTCCAGGTTCTTCAAGAAAGCAGCAGTTCCCTCACTGAAGTGTCACAAGCCCCATTGCAGTGTAGTGCTCCGGGTGCCCTGAGTTGGGCAGATTAACCTGGGGAGTCAGGTGTCACTGGGTTCCTTGGGGCAGTGTCTAGACCAGAGAAATGCAGCTGAGCTCATTGCACCATTTTGTTCCTAGAACTTGCCTTTTTGGGAATAGCAGAGAGACAGAAGAGAACAGTCAAGAAAGTTTAGTTTCCTGAGTTTAGTTTCCTTTGCTTTATCATTTAATGGTGTGAATTCGGAGGTCGATCTTTGCTCAGGCAGAGCAGAAACTTATTATACTTGATTTTTTAAGAAAGGAGAGCTTGGAGGAAGAGAATGCTCAGCAGGAACTGTCTGGCTGCTGGAGAGCAAACTGTGCTGCTGTATGCCCAGGCTCTAGGCTTCCACAGGTACAGCCTGGGCTTTGGAGAGCAGCCAGTGAAAGTCAGTGTTGATCTTTACATGACTCCTGAGATAGCATTTCATCTTGTAGTGGTCTTCATGTTCCTTTTCTCTCTCTTTTTGTTTCTCTCCCAGGATGAAAGGGTGAATACAGCAGGGCTGACTAGAGCAGAAAAGTAAAAAATCAAAACCAGCCTGTATTACCATCTGATGCCCATCTGATGGGCATAGCTGGGATAAGGAAAAGATGAGACTAGTTTTCTAGTTACTAATTAACTAGAAAATTAACTAATTTTCTAGTTAAAAAAAAGAAAGAAAAATATTTTGACACTGGCACTCTACCATGTATTTTATCAGAACTGTTAAATTTTGGAACAGGACAGCAAGTGTGGTGGGGCAATAAGCAAAATGTTAAGGTAAATGAGAATGATTGAGGTTGTCTTTGTGGCTGTGTGCTGATGATGCATTCCAGACCCAGTTCCATTTTCCTGTTAGCAGCATGATCATCCCTCACCCTCTCCCCTTCCCTTTTTTTTCTGCTCACTTCCTATTTTGTATTTCTCCTTTTCCCAATCTGTTCCTTCCACCATTGCCTTAAATCTTCATCCATACTAACTTTTCATGCTGCCCAAAGGTCTTTGCAGTTCATTCGTCCAAATACCTGTTTCCCTGATCCTCCAGGAGGTTTTCATGCCCTCCTCTGAGGTTGTTCTGGTTATTTTCTTTTCCCCTCAGTTCACTATGCAGGTGGGAGACCAGCACTATTCCAAAGCATGACTGGATCCAGAAGACTAGATCCAAATTCAGGTGATAGTGATGGTGGTGATGGATTTACTTGTTGGTCCCCTCCCCAATTTATTAAATATTTGATCATCACAAGAGGCACACTGAACTCGAGGAGTGATGCTGAGTTTAGGGTGAAGGGGGAGGGCAATAAGCCCACAAGGTATGGCAGTAGAGGTGATAACAGAAAGGTGTGAAGCTGCAGTCTCCTTAATTTTGTCCAAATGCCTTATATGGTACCCAAAAGAAATGTTGCTAACACCAGCCCTTGTGTGTTGTCATCTTGGACATGTGGCAGGACCCTATTATCAAGGTCTTCTCTTCTGGATGGCAACCAGGGCTCTGATGCATAAAATTAAAAATCCAGTGGCAGCTTATTTCCCACTAGGGCAAAAATTAACACCCCAGCAGGTCCACTGAATTAACCAGGTGTGTTAGTAACATAAAGTGCAGCTCGTCCTCTATCTCATCCCTGTCTCAGTGTCTGTCCATGGTGTTTCCCTGCACTTTAGATTTCAGAAACCACAGCTGAAAATCATGTTCCTTGTGGTTAGGTTTTTTTTTTTTCAATCTCAGGTGCAGCCCATGTCAAACTGCACTGGCAAAGATTCTGTGGGAAGGCAGGAGGTGCCAGCAGTGGGGCATTTGGGCTCTTCTCATTGCAAGGATGGGGAGGCAGTTTCAGGTTGGGCAGCACTCCCATACATAAGAATGTTGAGAGCCATAGGATTGAACTCAACTTTGAGGATTAACAAGAGTCTGCATACTATGTGACTTCAAAACCGGTGCGATTAATCAGGTTTTCATTTGCCTCCCAATTTTTGAGCTTTTTGTGGCAGCATTTGTATGTTTAGTGGTGGGTCCTCAGAAACAGGATAACAGGGCTACGACTTGATGATCTTGAAGGTCTTTTCCAGCCTGAGCAATTCTATGATTTTATGTTTTTTAAAGATTTCTCTGAAACTGAGAGGAAGAAACGTCATTTTCTCCGTAGACAGCTGAGCCTTTTGAGTGAAGATTTGGGAAGGCAGGACTTACAGAGGAACACAAAGTGTTGTCACACTTGCAGTGTTCTGGCACCTTGCAACATTTGTCTCTGTTTCCTCAGCAGCTTCTTCCAAACTCAGGGAGACAGATGAGTGTTAGTTCAACATTTAAAAAGAAACAGTATTTCTTTCAGCTAGATAGTCTAAAATTTTCTGTCCAAATGCCCTAGTGAAGTTTTGCAGCAGAAGCTGGATTCAATCGCAATGGAATGGTTCCCTAGAAGTCATGACTCTGCCTTAGCATATAGATGTGTTTCTGCTTTCAGAGAGTAAATATTGCTCTATGGTGCTGCAATTTATGCTACAGAGGAGGCCAGCACTAATGTAAATATTCTGTGAAGCTATATGCTTCCTGCTCACGTTGAGTATCAAATTGCTCCCACCTTGAAAAAGCTGATTTCCTCTTTATTTACAGAGCTGATCTTATCAGCAATGTAGTTCCCTGGAAACAAAGTTTCTTCCAAGAGTTAAAAATATGCATAACCCCATAAAGGATTTAAAATATATTCTAGCACCACTGAATGAAAGCTGCTTAATTGGAACTCCCACACAGTGCTTTGCAATTAAGAGTGATGCTGCATTAAAAAAAAAAAAAAAAAAAAAAAGGGGGAAGGGAGGCTGAAAGTCAGAACACAAAATAGAATAATGTCCTGTGTGGAAGGACAGAATAAGCTACAGATGTTATCAGTTATTTTCCATCTCTGTGTCTCCTGATCACAAATGAGTCTTGCTCTTCTTCCAGTATATTTTAATCTGTGGGGCCCCTGTGCTATAGGGGAACCTGGGGGCTGTACGGCTGAACCTCAGCGTGTGTTCCTGTTCCCCACACTGAGCAGGGCTGTGAGATACTGAATACATTATAGGTACCTGCCAGGTCTTCCTTGCATTCATCATGCAGCTCCTTAAAGGCTCCTGAGCCTGAAGATGCTGCTTTGGGCAGAGCTGGGGGAGAGGACAGGCTGATGCAGAATCCCTGAGTCATGTCCCAGCTCCCCTCTGCAGCAAGGCTGTAGGGTAACCTTGAGCTGCTCTCCTCCCTTTGCAGAAGGTACTGCAGGATGCAACCTTGAACCTCTGTGTGGGAACACCTGAGTCAGGACCCCCCTCATCTTCCTCAGCTCAGGACTAATGAAAAGCCAGCTTCATATGCAGTGGGAAAGAGAATCATTCATTAAATTACAGAGGAACACAGCTCTGGGTAAGGAATTATCCTGTAGCAAATGAGGTTTTCCTCCCTCAGTAAGTCCTCTATTTCTCTCTCCTGTTCAGGCTGGTGTTTCCTCACTGACCTTGGAAGAATTTGCTTGGGAGGTGTTGAGGGTCAGGGCAACAAGGGGGGAATAGTGCCTTTATTTAACTTCTTCATACATAACTGGCTGATGAATGACATGAAAAAACTAAGACCCTAGGCATGTGGAGCTATTAAAATCCTGAAGGGACGACAGCCATTTGACACTACCCTAATCTCAGCAACATTGTGATCTCCAGATCCACTGCTGACTTTTTCTTTTGAATCGTTTCATGGGCTATGGGAGGAGAAGGCCCAGGGGCACCTGGGCTTTGCTTTGTTTGTCCCAAACCCTCCCCTAGACGAGACAGATCAGTAAAAAGAAACATCCCAAAATCCCAAGGAGAGGTATTTCCTTGTTGATGAGAACAGACTGGCTGAATAATTCCTGGGGGCTTTCAGCAGGCTAACCACGAATACACAGTGGAGCCTCACAGCTCTGAGGGCAGTGTGGGTAGAAACAGATCCCCTTTGATGTTGGACCTTGAATCCATTTAGTTTTCAGTGTAACTGGCCTTGTTGCCATGGTTCTTACAGCTTGCAAAGGTGAAGTGGGGTGTTCTCACCAAGAGAAGCTGGAGGCTGTCATGTTTCCTCCTGCTGCCTCCTGCAGCTGTCCCCAACCTTCTGTCTGATTGTGCTGAGGTTTCAGAATCACAGGAATTTAGGGGTTGGAAGGGACCTCTGAAGATCATCGAGACCAACCCCCCTGCCAGAGCAGGGTCACCTACAGGAGGTCACAGAGGAATGTGTCCAGGTGGGCTTTGAATGTCTTCAAAGAAGGAGACTCCACAGCCTCCCTGGGCAGCCTGTGCCAGTGCTCTGTCACCCTCACAGTAAAAAAAAATTCTCCTTGTGTTTATAAGGAACCTCCTATACTCAAGCTTATATCCATTGTCTCTTGTCTTGTCATTGGGCATAACTGAGAAGAGCCTGGCACCATCCTTCTGGCTCGCTCTCTTCACTTATTTGTAAACATTGGTAAGGTCACCCCTCATTCTCCCCTTCTCCAAGCTGAAGAGACCCAACTCCCTCAGCCTTTCCTCATAAGGGAGATGTTCCATTCCCTTAAGCATCTTGGAGGCTCTGCACTGGAGTCTTTCGAGCAGTTCCCTGTCTTTCTTGAACTGAGGGGCCCAGAACTGGACACCATATTCCAGATGTGGCCTCACCAGAGCAGAATAGAAAGGGAGGAGAACCTCTCTTGGCCTTCTAATGCACCCCGAGAGGGTGTTTGATGGTGGGAAGGAGCATTTAGCTTTTGTCAAAACAGTCCCAAACTGCATTCAGCCCTGTGTATCACCCCAACATGGCAGCATGGAGACAGCCTGGTTCCCCCACCACCTGCCCTGGCAAACCTCATCACAGCTGCTGGGGTAAGAGCCTTGCGAGCAAGCAAAGTCTTCCTCCCAGCCTCATCCTGCTGGGAAGGACTGGTGATGATCACAGGCCAGCTATGAGTCACCTCAAAGCCAATGAATGATCATTAGCTGGGAGAAGAGGTAATTAGGCTGGCTTCACTATCTTGCTGGTATGCTCAGGGGAGTAATGGGGTGGCAGTGCTGCAACTGAAGAATTTTATTTGTTAGGAGTGACTCACTGAGTATGTGTCACAAATTATACATGGGAAAAACTGCCAGTTCTCCCTGTTGGGAGTTGAAAGTCCAGTGCAATGTGCCCAGACAGTCCTGGCAGCTGCCTGATACTGATAGAATCACCTGGTGAGCGTTCCCTTCCCTTTCATCTCACCTAGAGGGAAACTATCAAAGTAAGGTCTGCTCTTGATGCCAGTAACTTCATGGGCTTCATACCAGCCTTGCTGCAGAACCTGAAGGGGAAATGGTTTTTGACAAAAGTAGCAGAAAATCAGAAAGACCAGATGCAGAGCATTGGTATCCCAAGATACCCCAAGAGCCCTGTTAAGATCCCACGAGGACTTTGTAGCCCTTGAGAAGGAATTTAACCTGCTGATCTGGGTCAAAGTGAAGTTTGATTGCAAAGCCAAGACATCTGCAATATCCAAAATCTGTCCCCAGATCAGAATTTCACAGTTGAGTTAGTCTGTCCTTTGTTTTAAAAAAAGATAAAGTGAACTTTCATTCTTATTTGGTTGATTTTTATGCCATGGCCTTCCAAATTTCAGTTGAACTAGGTCTTCATAATAAACCTAGTAAACTTTTAAAATATTTATTTCCTAATGTTTCTGCTTCCAGAACAGCTTGAGGTGTGGAAAGGCAGGGGCAACCAACAACAAAAGGGGACAAAGTGATTTTTTTGATCTTGCCCCATACTTACTGCACTTTGAAACCTAATTTTAGGTTGCAGTGGAGGCTTAAGGTTTGTTCATAATTTGCCCAGGCTGTTTTTTGTTCTTCTTCTATAACAAACCCAGTTGAACCATGTTTGCCATTCAAAGTATAGTTTTTGAGAGAATTATTCAGTGTAATATGTGTAAACACCATGAAGATTACATATTTCCTTTGCATGTGTCCTTTAGAGTCAGAAATTGATTACAGCACTTGAAGAATATCCTCTTATTGTATAAAACTCACAGTTACAGAGACCTAATATCCATTCTCACTTCAGAGGAGGTGTTCTGCGTAGGTATAAAGCAAGCAGGTCATGTCTTCTGGATGGGTCTATGCTCTGAGTTTGTTTGGATAGCTCTGTGATTACTGTTTTGAAATGGACCAGATATTTCTACTTTTTCATTAAAACAGCCTTTGCATAATCTCAAATACTCTGAGTGGGTAATGAAGGGCTTGATCCTGAAAAGGTGCTGAGGGCTGAAGCACAGCCAGAGCCAGGTGGTAACTCCCTGGTGCCCATCCCACTGACCCCAAAGCAGAACCACATTTCCCAGGCAGGCGCTCATCACCTCCTGCTGAATCTGTGCCCCTCACTAGCATGCAGCTGTTGCTTTCCTCTACAGAGGCACAAGAAGGTGACCTGTGAGTATCTCTGCACTGGAACTGAGGCAGTCTCCATGTTGGCAATACACAGCTGGTCCTCTGAAGGTGCATTGCTGTGAGATGTTCACTTCAACCACTGTTGTTGGGTGTGTCTGGCAATTGCAGCCGATACTGGAGATAGGTGAATTAAAGCTGCCTGTCTGCTGAATGCAAATGCATCCTTCTTTCAGACACACACACATGCAAAGTCAGGAAAAATGAAGGGACCACAACCGAGGAGTATAATTTCATGATAATCCACTGGAAAAACCTCAGTACCTGGTCTGCCAATATTCTTTCATTCTGGTCTCAGCATCTGAGAAAGAGACTACTGAAACCAGGTGGCCAGGTTGCCAGGATGTTTTTTGAAGAAGGGAGATGACAGCTAGGTTGCAGGCTGCCAGCTGCATGACATGCTCTGCAAGACCTGCACTGTTATGGTTAAAACATTTTGGTTTTTTCCACTTCCCTGGGTTTGAGCTTCACCTTCCTGAAATGCAGAACGCAACCTCAGCTTCTGGGGAAGCTACAACCCATACAGCATCCCTGGCAGACAATTGCCTTCCCCAAGCTGTGTTGGCAGATGGTAAGCTCTCTGAGGCACTGATTGCTTTGTACTATGGGATTGGGCACTGTGCAGACACACCAGGACTCTGATCTCTGGTCAGAACATCTGGGGGTTTCTCTGACTCTTGGTCCTGACATGTTTTTCGTACATCTCCAGAGTCAAAGCTCATTTTTCTTGTCCCTTCCCCCTCACAGCCTGGGTGGCTCTGTTTAAAAGAAATTATTCAACTAAATGAGAGCCAGTGTGAAAGGACAAATCATAAACTGACCCATGGGCATGACTGCTCTTTGGGTGATGTGTGGACAGGCATATCTCTGGGAGGCTTATCTCCTGATCATGGAAAAAAAATGAAGGCAGATGTAGCCACAGGGCTGAGGAGCAAGTATCTTTGCTGATGAAACTATTCCTCAGCTAGATGTCCCTTGTTTTGTTGTGCAGATATCTCTCTCATGGAAGTAATTATCTTCTCCCCTCTTTTTTCTTTTACCACATTCAAGCATAGTTCAATAAAGCACCTCTATACCATCTGCTGGTCACATCCCTCCCCTTTTAAATTCACACCAACAGCAAACTGGGATTTCTAAGTGAAGAGTAGTGTTCACAGGCACAGTACCAACACAGAGTTATTGCTCCCGTGGGGCCACTGCTCTGCAGAGCACAGGAGGAGCTGCCCCTGTCACTGTCCTGTGTGGGGTGAAGAGCAAAGGCAGCCTGGCAGGTGGGATGGAAAGGTGAGATCAGATGCTGCCAAGTATTTTGTGCTAACATCTTGTTGAAAGCCACATCAGATATTGGAATTAAAATTGCTTCTTCACACCCTTTCTTTTTTGTAGTCACTTTTGCCAGGCCTGGGGTAGTGGTTTTGTGAAGCCATAAAAAGCAGTTGACAAAGGAAGGCCAGATCCTGCTCTGGATGTTACACCAGGTTGCATCTGCTGATTTCTTGGCCCACAGTTTTCAGTCATTCTGTCTGCAAGCACAGCAGACACGAAGTCTGAGTATGCAGAGGCTGACACTGCAGATGCCCTCCAAAATCCACGGAAATCTTCCTGTCAGAGCCAGGGACAGGATTTCTCTGAACTTACTGAAAAAACAAAGCTGGTAGTGGCAGGAGGGAATGGTGTGAACCTAAACCTTCTTGCATTTTTAAGACTGCAAATTTAATTTTCCTCCAATCCTTTCTGAAGATTTTTTTTCATTTAGTGTTTCTTTTTTCCTGCCACAAAGCTGCTGATGCTGGCAGCCAGTGGGACTGTCAGTCTGTCCCACACACTTGCCAGACCTCACATAATTTCTCTCTCAGGAAGAGGGGAATGGTGATGGAGAGCAGCCTGACAAATAAGTCATCCAGGATCCTATCCTATGGGCAGATCATTCCTGTCCAAATCAAACCCAGCTCACTGGCAGACTAATACTTACTTTTGAGCATCTCCTGCAGCCTCATTGAGACAGGGTCAAACATCTCCAGTGCCTGATTCTTTTTTGGTTTTTACCCAAAAAAAAAAACCAGAATGGAGAAGCAAGTGGGATCCAGTCTACCTTGAAGTCTTGAGGTGTTTCAGATGGGCTTTGGGGGAAAGGAGGTCCATGACAGAGCTGGATCTCAAAATGATATCTGATATTTATCATGGTCCAATATTCTTTGTTTACCAACTGCATTCCTTTGCATTAGTACATAAGGAAAATGAAAAAAACACCCTAAAATGTCAGAGTTTTACACCCCTTAATATACCATTATCATGACAATAAGTGACTATAAAGTACATGTAGGATATAGAAAATAAGGTTTTCCTTTTTTAGCAAGTTGTGTTTATTTATTATTATTATTTTTTTTATTTTTTTTTTAGGTAGAGCTAGTTTTATGTTAGCTTGGCACTGGCTGTCATACCCCATTATTTTTAATAATCCAGAAATTTGCTCCAAGATTGTTGTGGTTGAAAAATTAATAATATAATGCTTCCATTCTAGGAAATCCACTGGAAAAAAAAAAAAAAAAAGAAGTGTAAAAAAGACTGAAAGCCACTAGCCTGATTTTCAAGGATCCTTATTTCTCAGGGCTCCCACCAGCCACTGAGACTGGAGGCATCACAGCAGCTCCCAGACATCAGCTCTGCAATGCTGAGGGGTTTTATTGATGCGGGTGGGAGGAGAGCCTGGCTTGTAAAATGAGGCAGAGTTTACCCCAGAAATTCCCAGTTCTTTATTGTTCACTTCTGCCACAGTGGGACCTCCCTCTGGCTGCTGGACTCCCTGGTGATAGAGTGTCTGTGGGGCACACAAACAAACCTCTCTAGTTTGTTTTTTTTTTGCCTAGCCCTGATACTAGAAAAACCATTTATCTGCTTCTCCAAAGAGGCAGCCATAGAGACCTGAGCCTTTACAGAATAGGAAGGGAATATATTAAAAACAAAGGAAGGCTGCAGGTGTGAAACATTTGTCATACTAACACCTGAACAAACATATCACCCTGCCCTTGCTTATCTCCTTCCCACTCACTGCCTTTATTGAGTCCAGTGTCCTGCTAACTGCAGACATATTAATCAGGCAGTTAGATTAGAACAAAGTCATTGCCTCTGTACTGTCTTATCTGGACCATATAAATGTGTCATTATATAGATCAGGGCCAGGACAAAGGGGTTTTTTTATACCTTTGTGTTGACCAAGCTGCTCACAGCTTCCTGTTTACATGAATTCCCTGTGCCTCAGAGGGCAAGACACCTTCCTGCAGCAAAGTCTTCTGTTGTCCCATCTATATAAAATAAGTCTAAATAAATATATTATATTTCCCTCCTATTCCACCTTCATTTCAACATTTGCAGTCCTTTCCCTGTTCATGTCCATTTTCACCTTCAAAAACCAGGCTGATAAAGGTCTCTCTTTGACTCTGTACCTTTTGCAGCCCATTGTTGCACCAGTGGTGGGGTTTTGCTCAGGGCCAGCATTTCTCAGGGGCCATCTCATGGCCCCTGCCCATTTGTTAGTCCTTAGCCTTTTACTGACTTTACCATCCTTTGCTTGCTTCCTAGAGTTTTGCTGTGAAGAGGATGATGTTCTGAAGTGAAGCTGCCCCAGCAACTTGGGAAGGCATTTGCCCAAGGCAGCAGTGGGGCAGGGCAGTAATGGAGGAGGGAAGAAAGGGAAGCAGTGGGTGCAAGCAGCACTGCACTGCCCTCACCAAGTGACCACAAAGTACTAATGCCTCTTTTCTGCCTCTTCTCTCCCCTGCCACAGCAGTCAGAAGGCTATGATATTAATTTTTTTTTCTTTCTCCTAGGGCTGCGGTTTGCCCTCTATCCACTGGGTTTTGTCTATTCAGCTCACAGTCCTGAAAGCTGTGGTAGGGAACACCTCCCTGCTTGAACGGAGCATAAGCTTGTTTTTGCACATATTTGAAAACCAAAATCTCTCCCTTTCCTTTCCTCTTTTTACATTTTTGATGACAGTAAGTAAAGCTGTATGTAGACAAGAGCTTCTCTCACAGAGAAGTTTGTGCTTCTCTCAAAGCACAGTTTGCCCAATGTGCTAGAAGCATATCTGTAGTGGGCATTTAAAACACAAGATGTTTCTGTGATAAAATGAATTGTGGGCACTATGGCAGCAGTATACTGCTGTGCTCTAGTTGGCTTTCCAAGTCCCCAGCTGTCAGAGTACCTCTGGAGAAGCTGCCCTGGTTTTCAGTCAGCTCCTTTTTCTGTTCCTTGTTCCATTTCTGGTTCATTAAAATTAGAGATGAGCTAAAGGTATGTCCTGCGAACTGAATGTCCTTTGGAGATCTCTGAGGCACAGCTAGAATGCAGGAGCAAATGTCATGGCTGAGCAATGGGGTCACAAAACAAGTGTCTTACTTTCTATAAACAGGTAAGCAAAACACCGCAAAATTTTCACAGCTTAATGCACAATATTTATAGCTATAATATAATAACAAAAATAAATATGTTTACAGTTCTGTAAATCTCCATAAATCTTTTTTTCATCATTTTGCCTTTAATACAATTCTCCAAAGGCTCAAAAACGTGCATGGTGAGTTTCTAATGCACATTTTATTTGCTGATTTCCAGTGTCTCTGTACAGACATTTTAACTTCAACAGAACATCTCAGTAGGAACTTCCTTATCAGGATTTCTGAGACTTGCAACCACAGTCAGAACATCGAGTAGAAAGATTCCTAAGTCTCTGGAGACATCCCCGCTTAAAACCGTATTTGCTTTCCTGGCAGTTTCCTCTGAGAGCCTTTGAATGTGAGGAACAGTGCCATGAGTGTTAAGCTTTTCTCTCCTCATTGCTACAACTCCAGCAGGCGTCGAGTCTCACACGCCTGTGCTCGCCATGCTGCCGGGGAATCTGGTGTGTTTTGAAAATGACTGAGATTATTATGACAAAAGGTTCCCTCCACCTTTTGTACCAGGAACCTCTTTTGCCCTAGGAAACATCTGTGTTTCTGAAAATGCGTTAGTCTTGCTGCAAGCTGTTCTCTTAAAGGAGCCTCTTCCCTTCGCAGCACCCCGGGCTGTCAAAGGGAGCGTGCTGAAATGGATGCATCACGTCTGGCAAATTTTGTGGTGCTAACTTCTACCACAACAGTGATTTCTGCTGAAGTGGCTCCCTGAGATAAAATAGGGTGAGAATATGGCAACTAAGCTGTTATTAAATATAAAGGAAAGATCTGCCTTTGGTGCAGATATGATGCGGGCTCCTTGCTCCTCAGTGTCGCTTTCTCCACCATGTATGGAAGTCTGATGGTCCCTTACCACTGTGTCATTACAGGCAGTTCATGAAAGCCACAGGTGTATGCAGCAGGTTGGAGTTGATAATTCTCAAATGAGTGGAGAGCCAAAACACTCTCAGGAACCACTAATGCCCCCATAAACTTTGAGAGCACAGCTTTGATTTACTGTAAGTGACAGGCAGGTCCTCAGTGTAATTTTGGTCATATATTCACTCCAGTGCAATGTGTACAGTAGCTATTTTTTCTTGTTTGTGTAATAAACTTCTCGCAGAGGTTTTTGACTTTTAAGTTCCCCCTTTATTGGCATTTTGAAGGGTGAGATTGTCACTGTCCCTGTGAAGTCTTGGAGAGGGTGGTTCTGTCACTACTTCTCTAATGGCTGTGCACTGAAAGCAGGTTTTAGTGTCTTCAGAGTGAAGATCTCTTCGTAAGCAGGGCACCATCCCAGACATACCAAGGCAGGCAAACCTTAGTTTTCTCTTTTGGTGAGACTCAACATGGTTTCACTAAAGGCAAATCATGCTTGGCAAATTTAGTGGCCTTCCATGATGACTCAGCAGCACTGGTAGGAAAGGGAAGAGCAACTGATGTCGTCTGCCTGGACTTGTGGAAATCATTTGACACTGTCCCACACAGTATCCTTGTCTCTAAATTTGAGACATGTGGACTTGATGTATGGACCACAAGGTAGATAAAAAATTGGCTGGGTGGTTGCAGTTAAAGAATTGCAGTCAATGGCTCAATGTCCAAATGGAGATCAGTGATGACTGGTGTTCCCCAAAGGTCAGTACTGGGACTGGGGACGTTTAACATCTTTGTTGCCAACATGGACAGTGCACCCTCAGGAATTATACTGATGACACCAAGTTATGTGGTGTGGTTGGCACAGTGGACAGAAGGGATGCTATCGAGAGGGACCTTGTCAGGCTTGAGACATGGGCCTGTGTAAAGTGCCTGCATGAAGTTCAGCAAGGCCAAGTGTAAGGTCCTGAACTTGGGTTTGGGCATTTACAGGTTGAGCAGAGAATGAATTGAGAACAGCCCTGAGGAGAAGGACTTGGGGGTGTGGGTTAATGAGATGCAGAACAGGATGTGGCAATGTTTATAGCCTGGAAAGTCATCCATATCCTGGGATGCATCAAAAGAAGGGTGGCAAGCAGGTCAAGGGAAGTGATTCTTTTCCTCTACTCCACTCTCATGAATACTTGGAGTACTGTGTCCAGTTCTGGAGTCCTCAACACAGGGAAGACATGGAGCTCTTGGAGCAAGTCCATGAAGATGATCAGAGGGCCGGAGCACCTCTCCTATGAAGGCAGGCTGAGAGAGTTGGGGTTGTTCAGCCTGGAGAAGTCTCTGGGAGAGACCTTATAGTGTCCTTCCAGTATCTGAGGGGGACAACAAGAAAGCTGTTCTTTTATAAGGGCGTGTAGTGATACAGCAAGAGGTAACAGCTTTAAACTGGAAGGGGGTAGATTTAGATTAGATAATGAAGAAATTATTTTCTGTGAGGATAGTGAGACACTGGCACAGACTGCCCAGAGGACTTGTGGATGCTCTCTCCCTGGAAAAGTATTCAAGTCCAGGTTGGATGGGTCTAGTGGGAGGTGACCCTGCCCATGCATGAGGGTTGGAACTAGGTAACCTTTAAGGTTCTTTACAACCAGAACCACTTTATGATTCTATGACCGTCTGCAGCTGAGACAGGGTGATACAATGAAACCCTGCATCAGTTTCAGTGAAAGGTAAGCACCAAGCACCCAGCCCTTGCAGGAGCCTGTGGAACAGAACTTGGGTTTCCAAACCCAAAAGCTTCCAGCACTCCAGTAGGAAATCCTCCCCTTCGGGTGAGTGTCATCTTCTGCTTTCAACTCTACAATTTGCACTAAAAAATCTAATCCTACTGTCAAAATAGCAAACCCCTCACATTTTATACTCCGCCATGAACTAGTGAATATGAAATATATTCAAATGCAGACAGCATTCTGTTGTCTCCTTGCAGAAGCTGATCAATATCTTCTCTCTCAGCTAGTGCTGCTTCAGTTAGCAGCCGACAAGCTGTTGGGTTTAGGCATCCTGGGCTGACTTTATTTTTAGCTAGGAGTGGCATTTTTTCTCTGGAAGCTTTCCCTGCCTCACATCATGCAATGAAAGCTGCTTGCTGGCATGACACTTTCTCCTCCTTGCTGCTATTTTCCCTCTGCTGACTTTGTCGGCTTCAAAACATCAGTTTGCTTATTAAATTATCGCTCTGCCCACAGTGAGAGACAAAAATGACTTAGTGCACAGCTTGCAGCTGAGCATCGTGTCAGGCACCTGCCTGCAAAGGGGCTGGCTGGTGCTGAGGAGGTGGCAGGCTGAGAACTCAGGTGGGTCCTGACAAAAGCAGCATAAGGATGTTCTGGGAGAGACCCCACTCCCCCCTGGTGTCTCCTGGATGGGTGGGATTTTGGCCAAAGTCCTCCATGGGAGATGGAGCAGACCCCAGAGCCTGAGCTCATGGAGAGAATAACAGCATTGTCTTTACATGTTTTGCTCTCCATGTTGAGACTGTGTGTGTTCTCCAGCAGGCTTGTGCTGTTTTCTGTCATTCCTCAGCTAGAGAGTTTGCCACTAGCTCCACCTCTTGCAGTGAGTCATGGTTCAAAATGTACACTTCTATTTAAAATTAAAAAAAAAGGAGGGGGGAGAACAATAAGTCATGAGGGCTATGAAGAAATCTTTAACAATGTTAGGGAGTGCTCACCATTTCAACATCAAATAAATCTTTAGAGAGCTCTGGAAACCTGTAAGATGTGGATGAATTCACTCCCATCTCCTTAAATTAATGACAGTTCAAATCTCCATGGTGAAATGACTTGTGCACTGACCCACCCATTCTAAAATGCATGTCCTTCAATCTCAAAACTCCTCCCTGCCCTTAAGAGCTGTATCTCCAAATGTTCCCTGAAGAGCTGCCGAAATGTCCAGTGTCCACCTCTGTGATACAATTATGCACAGTAAATATTAGCATGAAGGAGTACTGAATACCCAGGTGCTGGGTAGAATTAATGCACTTCATGCCTCTTCCGTAGTCCAAGCATGTTTCCTGAGAGCAATGATAACATCCTGAGCAGGAAGGTAACAGCAGGCTTCATACTGAAAAGATGTTCAGATGATCCCTTGTCCTCCCTCCAAACCCTTCCAAATCAGATGCATGAAACCGGCTGCTGCTGCCTTCTGGAGGAGCAAGCTGCAAGAGTGAGAGGCTTGGTGAGCAGAGTATAAATTGACTGTGATATTCAAGCCTCTTTGAACTTAAAGCTTTCCTTCCCTCTCTAGAGAGTGCCTTCAAAATCCCAGCGTTAAAAACCTGCAAGGCAGTAATGCAAAATTCCAGGGCAATAATTCTGCATGTCCCTGACAGTCTCTTCTGCGAGGAAGATGTTCAGCTTAGGTCTGTGAATGCACAAGGCTGTGTGCCTGTGTGTTTTAAAATCTCTGTGTAGCTGTGTCCAGATATGCCTCTAGGTCCATCCTCCTCCCACAATAGTGCATGTGTTCACATTGGGTTTTTTCTTTGTTATTTGCCTATGTGAAAATGAAAACTCATGAGCCTGAGCTTCCTTTTCAGCACAGCTTCTTCCTAGAGGAGTCTTTGCTCCTGTTATTTCTCTCAAAGACTCATAACCCTTCAGTATTTAGAGCAGTAAGAGCTGCCTTTTCCAGCACATGGGATGAATCAACATAATGGTTCTGCATCTCCATGCTGGGGGCAAGGTACCCACACACTCTAATGAAATGGCAGTCACCAAACATGTGAGACATGATGGCTATGGTTTTATTTTAGCATCTGTGACAACAAATGTTGCAGGTCAATAAACTCTCTGGCTTGGGCATTTGACTCAGGCAGCACCATTCGAGTGGAAAATTATTTCCTTTTGTGGGTTTCACCAGCTCACAGCTAATTTCCCCTTGTTCTAGTGCCATTGATACTCTTGTCACTTTGAGTGTCACTGATATTCCCAGTGTACCCTGAGAAACAGAAACATGTGACGCTGGGCAAGCACATACTCCTGCTTACTTATATCCAGCCATGCTGATTAGCCAGCCCATGGGCATCACAAGATATCCTGCCTGCTGCTGCCTGTTATATTGCTCCAGAGGGGAGAAAAAAACCACCTTGCTATAAGTTATCATACCCCAAATAAAAATAAATAATAATAAAAAGAAAATAAAAATTAAAAATAATAATAACAATAATAATAAATTAATATAAAGAAGATTAATTAATTCAACTGCACACTCCATTAGGACTAAATGAATGTTCTTAGAGGGCTCCATGATGGAGTATAAATGCCTCATTAATATTGGATATATCAACCTGGGAGCAGGAGCAAAGTCAGAGAGAGCAGTGACTGGCAGTACAATGAGTCCGCCAGACCCCATGCAGGGAGTTTTTCTTTAGTGGCTCAGCCTGCATTCAGATACAGTCCTCTCTCCAAAGACACCATCTGTGCAGGTTTCCAGAGCCTGGGCTGTTCCTCTGCAGCACAGCCCTGGCTGAATTCCCTGGGCTTTTCAGGGCTTTTTGACCAGGGAACACAGCTGTGGGCAAGCTGAGCACAAGCCAGACCCCAGCTGACCTTGGAGCTGCCTCCCACGAGCTATAAATGTTGCTTTTTTCTCTGTATGCTGCGGGAAGAGTTGTCTGTGAAGAAACAGAATTTCCTTGGTCTCCAGCTCTTCTGATCTCCAGAAGGAATTGCTGGGAAACCTGTAATACCATGCTCTGAGCCAAGCCTGTCAGGAGGACTGGGTCACTTCAAGCTTCTCTGCCCCAGCACAGAGATGTGGCAATTCACCCATGTCAGCACTGCCATTTAATGGTACCTTTTCCAAAGAAGGATGCACCTTGAATGCTGTGTTCAGTTTTGGGCCCCTCATTACAAGAAGAACACTGAGGTGCTGGAATGTGTCCAGAGAAGGGCAAAGAAGCTGGTAAAGGGTCTAGAGCACAAGTTTTACAAGCAGCATCTGAGGGAACTGGGGTGGTTTAGTCTGGAGAAAAGGAGACTGAGAGGCTCTCTACAAGTACCTGGAAGGAAGTTGTATTGAGGTGGGTGTCAGTCTCTTCTCCCAAGTTACATGTGGTAGAACAAAAGGAAATGGCCTCCAGTTGTGCCAGGGGAGGTCTAGATTGGACAGCAGGAAAAATTCCTTTACTGAAAGGGCTGTCAGACACTGGAACAGGCTGCCCAGGTAAGTGGTGGAGTCACCATCCCTGGAGGTGGACCTATAGATGTGGTGCTTAGGGAGTTGGTTTCATGGTGGACTTGGCAGTGTGCTAAGTTAAGGGTTGGACTTGATGATCCTAAAGGTCTTCTCCAACCATAACGATTCTACGATTATGTGAAGAGTAGGATTTGTTGTAGGGACAGAGGTGGATGAAGGTCACCAAACAGGGGTGGCTCCATACAGCAGTTTGGGGGGGACAAACCCATGGAGGGAGCAGAGGTGATAGGTGTCCCAAGGTCAGTCCTTGTTCTTTTTCTGCTCCTTCTGGGCAGAAACATGGCTTGCTCAATTACAAGCACACGTTTTGGACATCTGGCCTACAGCAGTGATAAATTACTGTATAAGTAGTTGTGGTTTGTGCCAGTGCTCACAGAGCCTGGACACTACTAATGTCAGTAAGGTTTTCCCACTGGAACAGGGGGGCTACTCTGCCGAAGGCCTGGGCAGTTGCATTTTCTGCCACAGGTGAGCTCTTTCTGGGAACTGCCACTGCACTTGCCCATTGTCCTCCCTGATGTACAGCCTTGTAGCAATGCCTCTGAGAGGGAATTGCTCTTCCCTGCAAAAAAATTGGCCCCACATGAATATGTAACAGGTTACATTTCCTTCTTGAATCTGATATGCCTACCAAACCTAGACTTCTGTTGTATATAAATGGGGAAGTTTCAGTGGAAAATAGCATTGCTCATGCCTAACATCCCTCTCTAATTAACAAGATCATTTTCTGCAATGTATATGCACGTAATTACCATTCCGAGTGATCATTAAGATGTACATAGAATTAGCAGGAGCCTTGCTGCTCATTCATCCAGAGAGACCTTATACCCTGGGGAGGGAAAGCAGGGCAGAGGAAAGTGCCTGGAAGGCCAGCACGGTGCTCTGAACATGCTCCCACCCACGAATGAGGTACAGCAAGCTGGTTTACCCTGCCAAGAGGGATAAAACTGTGTGTGATCTCTGGGCTCACATTTTAAACCAAGATACACAATACCAAGTCAGCCATGAGTGCAAGCACTCTCAGTGCTTTTCACCGAGGTGTTTATGGACCTCTCACACTGTTTTCTCTGGGGCTTAGCATGATGTCTGTCAGCTCCTGCATTCCTCACGAAGCTGGAAATTTCTATTATCAGGCACTCAACAGCTCAGGCACAGTCGGGTTCTTCCCTCGATGAACTGACTGCTAGCTGGCTGTCTCACATTCTCCCTTTTATAAATTCAGCTCTGGCAGGCAGCAGAGTGCTTCTTGCTGTGGCTGAGGTGCTAAGCCTGGGAAAGGGAATGCATCGTGTTAGCTGTGTCTGGTTTTAATACAGCGACGGGGTGAAGGAGAAGGTGACTGCTCGGTTCGGAAATGTGGGAAGCATTTGCAGCGAGGAGTGAAACCATGCCAATACAATAACTGGGAATGGCTTTCTTTCCAGCAACTTGCCCTGGGGTCACAGCCCAAATCCCTAAGGTTAGGCTGCTTTGGAGTGTCCTAGCACCTCATAAACACTGAGTGATGTAACCCTGCAACCCTGGAGGAAGGGGAGATCTAAAGGACAGCAGCAGTGGATATGAGTGCACATCTGAGCCTAAATATGGCATCTCACTACCAGTGTTGCAGCCGGCTCCTGTCCTGTTCCCTGCTTTTTAACTGGACCTGTGCTGTCAGAAACAGCAAATCTTGCAGGTGAAAGGGGAAGAACACGTTTAATCAGATTCCCATGAAGCAAAGCTCTTCGCTTTTGCAGAAGCCTAATTAGGGCAGGCACCTTGTTTGCCAGAGGGAGAGAGCAAGCCCTCCTGACCCTGGCCCTGCAAAGGTCTGCTTTCCAGTCAGACTCATTCCTCTTCCATCACCTTCACTCTTTGGTTTATTGTGGAATGAAATGTGATTTTTTTCATATCATTTTTGCCCACATTTGTTCCTGTAAGAGAACAAAGATTCATTACTTTCTCTTCTATGCTTACCAGAAACATCTATCACCCAGACTCTCTTTCAAACTGTGTCCTCCTACCAGAAAGCTTCCAGAGCATGGCCAAGGAAAGCTAGCTGCAAGGGTAGCCAGAGTAGCTGCAATGTGATGATCTGTACCACGGGTTTCTTTTAATTTTTTTGACAAACTTGTGGTGTGCTGGAGCCCAGCCTGTTCTCATGGGTTACTTTGACTCAGAAATCAATGCTCCTGGCAAGATGTAATTACACACCAAAGTTTAGAAGACTTTTCATTCAATTTCTGTCTACACATAAACATCACATCATTATTCTTAGGCTTTACATAGTTATCAGACTTTACAGGAACTCATCAGGAACAAGAATAGTCATTTAAGGGGATGAACCATATGGGCAGAGGTGAAAAGAGGTCAAAGATGAAGACGCCTGGCCCATACTCATTTGTTCAGTAACTTTGTAGACCAGATGACCATTTAACTCCAAGAACAAATGAGGAAAGTGGATCTGACAAGCAAAGATCAGGTGCCATCAGTTATTTTCCAAAGCAAAGGAAGCAAATAACAACTGAGGTTTGTTCCGAAGAATGGTGAAGTCCAGCAGTCTTTCCTCTAGTCTCAGTGGGCATGGGAACTGGCCCCCAGTACAGTCCAAGGACAAGCTGGTCTCATTTACTGCTCAGTTCATGTCTGGTTTTTTTTTTCTTCTGAGGAGGTGCTGAGGACTTTCTGCTGATAACCAGCTCAGTTTGCATGTCTCACACCATGCTTGTGAGCTGGAGTGAGTGACTTGTGAAGGTCTGCAGCCACTTCCACATGCACAAATGCCACTGCAAACCCCACAGGGAGCTGCCGGAGAGGTTCTTCTCTCTCCCCATCTCTCCCTCCTCCTCTACAGCAACACAAAAACTGAAAATCCCACCCTTGGTGACTCAGATCAACAGACAGTCCTGTTATTTCTCAGACTGTGAACTCCTAACATTTACTGCCGACAGCTATTTTTGGAATGTTAGGCCCGAAATGTTTTGGTGGAAAATGAATTCAAAGGGCCACAAGAGCAGGGGAATGAGTGAATGAGTCCAGGCAACTCAGCAACACTAAAAATTTTGTGAGGCTTTTTTTTTAAACACAGAGGGAGCTTTGATACTGCACATGGCAACAGAGACTTTTGTCATGTAGGCTGCTTGGAGCTAATATGGAAGAGTCTTCATTGTGCCAGTGTTTGGTCACAGGAAGCAAAGCTTGTAGTCAAACCTGAGATAAAAAAAAAAAAAAAAAGTTTTTAAGGCTCATCACTTCTTGACATCTCCACTACAACACATCCTCCCCAAAGTAGTGTGTACAAACAGCTCCATCGTGGTTGCTACTTCTGATCTTCAGCCTCACCCTGTGAACACGCTTGGAGCACATGTGCTGATGCAGACTGTGTGAGGAGGTGGGAGTGCTGGAGGTGACAGCCTGAAATCAGCAAGCACAGCTCATCTGTGCCAGCTCATCAAGCAGGCACTGGCCTGCAGTGACCAGACATTATCTATCCCACTGAAGCAAAGGAGTGGATTCTGTCTTTGAAGTTACATTATTGTACAAGGGTGAAGCAATTCGGCATCCTCTGGTCACAGGTATGCTGGCATTGGGCCATGCTGGAGATCACTATGTGGTTTTGTTTGGATTTTAAAGAAGCAACTGGGCTGTCAAGTCATCATGTAAAATAAAAATTCTGATTTTTAGCAGAGGTTGTGCATGAGCTGGAGTAGGATCTGTATGTTTAATTTCAAAAGTGTATTTTTTTTTTGAAAGAGAAAAAAGAGCTTTTGCATTTTTCTTTTTTTCAGCATCCTGCCTCAAGATCTCAAAGCAGAGCAAGATTTGAACAAATTACAGCTAAGCAGGAACATGTAATATTTATTCATAGTAAATGCTCTTCCTGGAAGAGTTCATTGGAGCACTTTTGCAAAGTAACATATACAAATGTGCATTTTAGAAGAAGATTTAGTCTTTATAGATCTGCACAGAAAAGACCCTGTCCTGATAAACATTACCCGGTAGCTGCAACACGCCTTAGCGTGGCCCTGATGTTATAGGCATGCAGACTGTCAAATCTTCTTGAGATTGGGGTGATGACATGGTTCAAACAGGAATATTTGTCCCCACTACATTGAAATGCAGCATGTAGCACAGTTACAGGGATTATAAAGGAGGATATCAGGACACGTTAGGTCTACCATGACCAAACAGTGCAGTGTATACATACGATGTGTATTTGATGTGCCATGGATTTCTCAAGCTCTGTTTCAGTGTCCAGGAACACACCATATAGCTGATTGGATCCATCCACCCAGCCAGCAGATGGTGAGATTTGTGTAGGTAAGACAGGGACTGACTTTCAGGTGGACACGACGTGGTTTGGTGACATGCCTGGCAAGACTCGAGCCCCAAAACCGTGGGATATGGGCTTGTGTACCATGGGTACTATGCTTGGGGTGAAGTCTGCATCTCTAGTGTAAAGAGAAATAGAAAATGAAATTTCACAATGGATTGCACATAATGTAACGTGCACCCTGCATGGTGCTAGCCCAGCAATACCTTCCCTTTGGAACTCAGCCCTGCTTGGTTTCATGTCTGCTTGCATCTTCTAGCACCATTTCAGCTTTCCAAGGGGACCTAGCTAGGGCAGAGGTGAGAAACAGAATTTTTTGGGTGAACCAGGGTCTACTTTCATATTGAAATTAGTTAGTTTCAGCAAAAGAGGATGATTTAAAGTGATCAACAACATTGTGGTTTCTGCCAGATTGGGCACTGGATTTTGGAGATCTTTTGATTGTGTAGCTGGAAAAAAAAAAAAGGAGAGAAAATTTCAGGAGACCCTCCTGTACCTGAAGTTGCCATGTGCAGTACTTCTTTGCTACCTAGCAGAGTAGAGTGAGTAGGAAAATAAAAAAAAAAAAGAAAAATTATGTAATAATTTGAATTTGAAAGTTAATTCTGATTTGATTCAGTTCATCAGTTCTTTGGTGTTTGACTTCTGCATTTATTTTTATGTCCAAGTTCTACAAGCAGGAGGGCTTGCCAAGTGAATTTTAAATAGAGATGCTCATGTACTGACCATAAGTGAATTCTGAATCGTTTATTTTCCTGTAAAATTTACACTGTGCTGCTTTGTCACTAAACTTCCCTTACCAGGGAATAGAAAGGGAAATAGATGGATATGGCACATATTGCATATTATAATTTATAATGGACTGCTCTACAGAGAGAAAGTTATTTGCTGACATTACTACTGAACATAAATAATGAATAAATTAGAGAATGTTGCAATCTGTTTCTAGAGAATTTTCAGACAAAGGTGAAATTCATGCAAAATATATTAGTTGCTCAGCTCTAGTTCTTACTCCTGTGGCTCTGAGGGACCTTGACTACTCACAAGCTGATAACCTTCAATTCCAGCATGGCAAGCTATGAACTCCTCTATATGACTTAGAGAATCAGAAGAATTTTAATTAAAAATATTTACGAATATTCATGCTCTCCTTCATATTCAGAGTGACCTCAAAGCAGAAGGGGGCTTTAGCTGACATGAAATCTAGGTCGTTCTCTTTCTGCCTTTCCTGCCACTGAATCTCATACGAAGATTAATTTTTGTATTGTGGGTAAGGTAACAGCAAGGGGCTTAGTAAGGTCCTGAATTTTGGATGGTATGTAGGTGAAGTTTATTTTTAGCTCTTGATCCTCATCTTCATGGCATGAATACAAGGCTGAAATTTTGCAGACATTGGTACCTTGGATAAATGAGACTCATATCAATGTTCACTCAACCAGGGTGTAAGGAGGAGGCTGCAATCTCATGTAAGTGCTGATGTGCTGGTTGGTGTGAACAGGCTGCTGTTAGCATAGCCTCCTTTGGGAAGCATCTTCTGATTAAAGGACACCCCTGAAGATTAGGAGATGAGAGCTTTGTTCTCATCTGTGTCAGAGACTTGAAAAAAAGCAATTTTGTTCAGACACTTCAAGACTTAAGCATTGATGTGGGTGCTTAGCTTCCCATGATTTCTCCTCATCATGTTTGTGGCACCTAGTTATCATGTGGGTATGAATTTTGAGGCAGCCCATGCTTTTTCCTGCCTATTCCTGTCTCAATAAAATGAAGATTATAATCGCTGCTGATCTCACAGGGGTGCTGTGAGGGACCATTATACGTTTTTTTCTTCTTAGAAGAGAAGCTATAAAACTTTATAATGTCTTATTACTGATGCAGATCAGTCTGGAGTGTCCACAAAGGCTTTTGAAGGCATTTTCAATGAAATATATTGAACCAGTGAGGGCCACTCTGCCCTTAAACCCAAACTCAGGGGATTCATGCAAGGGCAATTGGTTCGTCTTTGAGTCAGTTCCTGTGCCCTGTGTTTTGGCAGCTCTTTTAGAGTAACTTAGTTTGGGATGGAGAGAATGAGCAGCCCATGAACAAGGCATTAAAAATATAATTTGTCTGTTGCACGCTTGTCTCATGCACAAGAAATCCCCCAGCCTCACAGGGTATTTTGCCCTGAGCTTCACAGAAGCAGAATAGACGTTTGCTTGGGTTTCTCACATCTGAGCTTGGCAAGACCCCTGCCTCTCTTTCTTCTCCTCTTTGTTCTGGTTTGCTTTCCCCATCTGCCTGACTACGCTCTGGTAAGAGTATAATAATACAAGTAATAAGTCCCTCAAGTGAATCTTGTTGGAAGAGGCATTGAAGGACAGTGCAGTAAGTGAAACAGAACATCAAGGCTAAGCAAACCTAATAACCTGTTGCACAAATCATGGCCTAAAAGAAATGAAAACAGAATTTGAGAGACAGTTGCTGCTATTATGTTACAGAGACTGGGATTTCTCTTGGTATATTTTGCCACTTTCTGGATTTTAGATTTCTACCCTAATGCTGTATGAGATTACAAGGTTTTAAAAGCATTTAACTGTTATCCAGCATATAAAATCTCAGTGTGAACTGCTAGTTCAATCATAATCCGCTATGATATGTCATCTGTTCTCTGGATTAACCCTAGCCAAGAAAGGTGACCCAGTGACATCTTCTCATCCATCCTGCAATACCAGTCTGGTGGGAGCAACCTGGACCACTGTGGTGAGCACCCTACTACCTGTTACATTCTTGAAAAGGATGTTTGGGAAAGGTGGTCCCTAGTACAAGCAGCTGAAGTTCTGGTGGGAAGGAGAAAGTAGCCTTGTCACCTGATGTTTTGTCTTATTTTTGCATGTCATACTGCTTTAAATAACACCATGGCATGCCATGGAGTATTGCCCCATTGTAACCATTGGCAATACAGCTGTGTGGTTTTTGAGTGTCCTTGAGGCAGTGGAGATGAAGACATCATTCCTACTGTATCATAATGTTGTCTTGCCTGAATCTAGCTCCTGGCCTTGCTAAACAAAGTTGATGCCTTCCTTTGTTGAGTTTTGTTCCTTTCTTCAAAATCCAGTTGTGGAAGGAAAATTATTCTGACTTAGTGGGTATGGAATTTTGCTGATTAATTACCAACCCACACAGCATCATGAGGGTTCAAACCTCATTTTTTCAATTTTACTGTGGCTGGAAAATCGTTGTGCCATCTCTTGCACTCACAGGATGTTCTCCAGTATTTGGATACCATCCCTCGGAGCAAGCTTATGGCTGATTGTGTGGATGAAGAGCCCTGCATGTGCTTCCAGAGACCAGCCCATCATGAGCTCTTGCCAACTGTATAAGTAACCCACCCCACTGCAAACAGGGCTGAACTTAGGGCTTTGTGAGGTCTGCTGGAGAGCTTCTGCCTGCTCTGCAGGGGTTTGCCAAAGTAAGCAGTGACAGCAAGGGACCCACCTTTTGCAGGAGCAGCTCTTTGGATGGTGATGCAGCCAGCCCTGTGCGCGTGTGCAAGTACAGCTGCTGGGGCCAGGCAGGCAATAACAGAATTATGCTTTTGCAATCATTAAAAAAGCTTTTGCAAACAAACAGAAAGGTTAGGGTTAGGTCTTCAGAGGGCAGAACTTAAAGGTACTGAGAGCTGGCAAGTAGCCTGTTGGTGGAATCAGTCAGCCATGAGTAAAATATAGGCTTTTGGGTTCACAATATAAGTGGTTCAACACCATTAGTCATATAACAGGTTTGTTTTCTTCCATCTCACACTTCCATAGCATATTGCATATGAGAGATCAGTTAAGAGATGGCATGACACAGCATCAGAGTGTTTTTTCCTTCTTGTAGGAAGAATATATAATAATCTCTCTGGGAAGCACATCTCAGGCTATCTCCAAGAACAGTAGACACTTGTAAGGCATCCAATGATGTCAGAATAGCTGGAGGCTGCAAGTCACATAAAAACTGTTTTGTGCTTGTGTAGTGTTTCATTTTTAGACTGATCTAAGTATGAAGACAGGAAATAGCCCCCTTTTTTTTTTTTTTTTTTTTTTTAATTGGCTACTTCTCAAATTGCTGTTTTTTCAAAAACCAGGACTTGCCATCCTAATTATCACACTGGTAAGAGCATGATCATACCATGGGAACAAGGGGTCATTTGTGGATGCTTCTGCTCTTCCAAGGAGATCGTGGAGGTGGAAGGAGAATACCAGGAGTTTGGAGGAGGATTTAAATGACAGAACCCACAGGGGGAGAAGGAAGCAGGTCTCTGTAGAGGTCTGAGTGGTGCCCCAGCTCATGCATGGGAGCAGAGCCTGCAGCACATCCTGGTGATGACTGTGGGACTGTGGGTGCCCACGCCAGAGCTGCCATTGCCTGCAGTGTACCCTGAAAAGGGATGATGTACACCACGTACCCACTGAAGAACAGCCACCTTGCAAGGCTTCAGGTGCAGGGTGGAAAGGTGCTCTAGTCTCCTTACCTCAGTATTGCAAGCTGGCTACCAGCGCTAGGGGAAATAGAAAAAAATACTATCATAGGAACTGATGTGACCCAATTCTTCTTTCACATGTCTGGGTTCATTGAAAGGGTGGCCCTGATATTTAAGACACATTTTTCTATCTATCTAGGAGAGCAAATCCATGTTTCATCTAGCCTCGTTTGGGAAATGAGATGGTATTACTATCCCTCATCCAGGCTGGGATGAGGTCTCTGGCATCCTGTGTTCTTCCCAACAGTGTGGTCAAAATCACAACAGGCTCTAACTCAGCATTATTTTATAGTGCCCCTAATTATGTGTTTCTTGAGGAGGAGTTTGAGGAGGCTGAGAGCTTATTTGTGTCCACTTGTTCACCTAAAAACTGTTTAAAAGAATTTCTTCAAGCTGCACAGAAACAGACCAAGCATGATGCATTAGATCATACTTACTGGAGAAGTTTTTAAACATTCCTTAGGAAGCATTCATTCATAATTGTCTGAATTACCAGGATTCAGCATGAGGAGGAAGAAATGGATTTTAGGTAATTTCAGGCCCTGTTTCTCTGTGTGACTGTCACCCTTCTTCTGGTGGCTGCCTTGTGCTAGCAGGCAGAGGGGAGGGAAAGTGACAAGAAACAGCTTTGATAGAGGGCAGGTAGCTCAAGTTATGGCATTTAAATCAAGACTTGGGTTGTTTCTTTTTCCTTGACATGGTTTAAATTGCAGATTCCAAAAAAAGCTGGGTATCTGTTTACCTGCTTTGATGTAGGGGCATAGGTGCTGTATTATTTTTGGCCGATACATTTAGTTGAACAATACAGTGTTACTAGTCTCAAGCAAAATTTTTCATCAGCAAACAATTTATTCCGGTGTGAGGACAGAAAAAACAACTCAGCAAATAATTTCAGGGAACAAAAAAACCAACCAACGAACCACCCAACCAAAAAAACCTCACCAAACCAAATACATTCAATGGACTTGGTGGAAGGACTTTCAACCCTGAGATTTTCCTTTTGCTGTTACTGTGATTTGACAGGTTTCTTTGAAAACTGGATTAGTTTTGGATAAAAAATACCCCTTTTACATCCTTCTCCCCACATTGCATTCCTATATGCATCTTTACATGCATACTCACCATCCAGATATGAGGTAATACTTGGGACAGGGGAGCACTGAGCTCCAGTCCTTTCTTGGTCTGATTTGTACTTTTGAAAGAGCTCTTTGCTATTGAGCTTTAGGATATTCTTGGATATTGACTCTCTTTTCTGCTGAAATTCTTTCATCCAGGCTAAAAATACTTGAATATGCAGAGCAAAAGCTACTTGAATATTTGGGCTGAAACCTGACTCTCAGCTACCTTTGCTGTATAAGCACCCATTTATTGTTGCCTTTTTAAAGTATTTACCCCTTTCTGTCTTACTTCGTTTTCCTGTTGTTTGAAGTCTCCCTTTTCTCTGTCTTTTACCCCCCAAGTAATTTATAGTCTCTTACCAAAAAATGAACAAAAAACTAGGCATCTCTGTCCACTCTATCCTGAGTGTTTTAGTTCATCATGGGTCCACTCCATAAAATCACAGAACAGTATGGACTGGAAGGGACCTTTGGAGGTCATCTATTCCAACACCTCGACCATCTCCTGGGGCAGTGAGCAGGCACATCTTTAACTAGAGCAGATTGCTCAGAGCCCTATCTCATCTGAATCTATCCTCCTTTAATTTAAAGCCATTACCTCTTGTCCTGTCAAAACAGACCCTACTCCATGCCATAGAGCAATCCTCATTTGCCACCTACATCTCCAGAGCCTGACCTTCTTCTGAGATTCCTGCATGAATGAGCCATACCTGAATCTCTTCCACAGGCTTTCCTCTGTGTGGCCTTAAACCATGTCCCGGGTCAGCAATCTGGCAGCCAAGGATGTCTGTGATTTGGACCAACCTTCTGTAGTGCTAGTGACCTTGATCCCCTGTGCATCTCTGCGCAGAGCTTACAGCATCTTGCAGAAAGTGTGAATGTGGCTTTTCAGACTTCTCCAGCTTCTCTTCCTCACGATTGGGATGAGCTGGCAAGCTCCACACATATTGCAGAGGAGGGCCTGGGCTGCTGGATATGGCTTTGGAGGAGGAATGGAGCAGCCCTTTGACCACCTGTGTTCTCCTGAGTATCTAGAGTAACAGCTGAGCCTAAATCAGGGAAACTACCCCTGCATTGCCTTTTTCTTTTGCTCCTTTAAAGATATGGGGTAAAAAATGTTCTGGCTTAAATAAAATGGTTCTTTGACTAAGCCAGCTTCTTTTTTCCTTGCTGAAAAAAGGGTGAAAAATGGTTTTGTACTACCCAGCCTGATTTTCTTTCTCCCCTTGTTGGTTATGGGTTTTTTAAATTTCTGGCCACCTAACTGAAAATATCAATTATTTCCATAGTCACAGGCATTCTGCCAAATTCCTGCTCCTCATGACTAGTGCTCCAGTATAACTTAATGGATTTGTTATCACTGCCAATTCATCCACAGCTGTTTGGCTTCTGTAAACAATGTTTTGCTCTTCCTTATAGTTCCTTATGGTCTCTTCAGGGCATGGTGCTACCTGCATGGCTCCCTGCACATCTCCACATCTGCTACCTGAGGTTAAAAGCACTTGACCCAGACACAACTCAGGCACTCACCTTTCTGCTGGACTTGCACCTTTCTTGGCCTTTGTGCTTGCTCTTGGCATCATCCAAGGTGTAACTCAACAATTGCCACCATTCCTCAAACAGCTAAATCACTTGCACTTTTTACAGCTGACTCAGAAACCAAAGTACTTCATGTTATTAACCAGCTCTGTGTTGAGCCTGGTAGGTCCTTAGGTTGCCTTGGCCACTAAGGCTGCCTTTCATGAAGGTGCACAGCTGGAAATGTACCTGGTTTTACTTCCCTATGTGCAAAACTGGTGATGTAGGAGCTGGGATGGGATTAAGCATAACATATCTTGTGATAAATTCAGAAGGACTAGCAAACCCTGTTGCCCAGTTTATTGCTGGTAGGAAAGGCACAACAGGCTAGCAAGGGAGCAGAATGCAATGAAGATGCAGGGCACCATCCTTGAATGTTCAAACAATGATTGAGCTTTCAAGATCTAAAGTAAAGCCCCTGTCTCCTGCAGAGCTGAAGGTATATGATTTCCCCAAATATCTGTTAAAGTCCTCTAAATGTAAGACTGAAATCATCAGGGCAGGTCAAGCACTTGGAAGTTCTCCAGACTATAATCCTTGTGCATTTCATGCTTAGAGCTGGACTAACACACAATTTTCTTCTCCCAGAGTAAGGGTAGCCTGACATCTCCAGACCTGGCCTTCGTTTTGGACAGGTAATAATGCCATTTTTGTTCCTATAGCTTCAATTTACCACAGGTTTTGGACCACACATGAAGTACTCAGGATTTGGGAATTATGATCCTCAGCCATAGCCAAGGATCTGGAGCATGATGTCCTGAGGAAAAAAAATTATATTTTCCTGCAATGACACAAGCTGCATGCCTACATCTTCCCTGACCAGCACATGCTTATTCATTAAATTCATTGCTTCTGTCGCTTAGAAGTGGAGACAAAGTTTGACTGAAAGCTCAGTAACATGGTGGTGACACATCATCCATGTCAGAGAAGTTACTAAAAATACCATTTCTGCCACAAGAATTTACCATGAAATAACTTTGGTTTTCCAGGGTTTTGTTCATAGTACACTTTAATGCATAATGTAGGTTTTCTATTAATTAGAGAATAGATACTCCAGGTAATGAAAATTCATTCTGTGTAGCAGAAATACCAAAAAGAAGTGGCTTCTTATAACTGTTCAAGGGCTCAAAAGTGGATACTTGTATGCTTTCATGTTTGATTCTTGTTCCAACTCACTTCAGAAGCATAATTTTTGTTGACAGAAAATTGGCCAGGCTTAATAAAGCAAGGTATTTCTATATCAGCTTCTGGGTTCTTTCTAACATGTTGTCATTTCAGGAGCTAATTGACTCCATTGACAAGATACACTGGGACCAAATTTTCAAAGGCTTGTGGCTCAGAGAAAAGATAATCCATAGAAAACTTTAGTTATTTATTTATTTATTTATTAAACACTAGGAAATATTAATCTGTCTTACTTCCCAGCTCTGCAAGAGGCAGAGCACCACTGAATGCTATTTCAGGGAGAGGAAGCACATATTTAAACTCCTGGCTCTTGTCACCCTCCTGGTTTCCCCTCACGGGTGACACTAGGGCCATATTATTGGTGTCTGGAGAAGAGGAGCATCTTAGAGTGTCTTCTGGTTTGTGTAACAGGAAGCTGGAGAGCTGACCCAATTGACGTAGTTCCAGATCCCTTTGGAGGTTTTCTGCCTCCATCTCCATGGCAGCCGCATAATTTCTGATCCCACTGCCTCCAGAGGCACTAGAGCTCCAAGTCACTCAATCCAAGGGAAATCGATACACTCATTCCCTTGGATGTTACTGTCTCCCATTTTGTTTTGCAAAGAGAAGCAAATCATCCAAGAAGACTTCAGAGTCAGCTTGTCAGAAGATATTATGTAAATTAGCAAATCACATGGGCTTGTATTTAGAGCAGGCAAGTGAAAAGAGAAAAGTGTTTAGCTGTAATGTAGTCTGAATTAACTGCCTGACTTTGAGGCAGAAGATTGTCAAGTAACTTGCTCACTTGATGACATAAAAGATTGGAGGAAGCCAGTCATGTATCAAAACTGAACTTTCCAAGATAAAAATTATATGTGTGCATGTATGTATAAAATATTAGGACATACATGTATGTGTATACACACACACTTCTCATTTGCACCCTCTTGTGAAGCTATCCTGGTGAAATTACTGCATAGATCACAAAGTCAATTTCCATTTAACATCTCTCATGCACTCTTTCCCTTCTTATAACTTCCAAACTTCCAGCCCTCAAGAGCAGTCTCAAAAAGCCTCGGAAAGGGAATTGACACCTTGTGCTATTGCTTTTATAAGACCCTTTGGGTCCACTGATTCACAGATTTGTGTAGCTCATATTTTGCAAAGGCAACATGAGAATGATTATTGAAAAGCCATTCAGGCTCCCAGGCCAGCTGTTCCTCCAGGTCCTGTGGATAAGAAAGTAAAAATAGAAGTGTGCAGTAGTGGCTCCAACCTGAAATCCCAGTCTCTGGAGAAGCTCTGGAAAGGCATTTGAAGAGAATGTGAAACCCTTTCAACTCAAGTTCTGCTCAGCACTGGCTACACAAAAAGGCACATGTCTCTGTTTATCAAAAGGACAGGTACCATCTCCTGAATATTGCAATGTTTGTGTGAAATGTGCATGAATGGGGCTGAGGAATAGCTGTCTGAGGTCCAGAGAGATCAGGCTGAGGCAAGTGGAAGAAAAGCCACAGAGGAGGCAATTACTAGTACGGTACAGAAATTTGGGTTCCTGCTGAATTACTGACCATAAACACTGCAAGAAGAGGGGCAACATCCTTTTGCAGCATAACCCTGCTCTGACTAGTGTGGGAAAGCTGCTTGTTTCAGGAGGTTGTCTGAGCTAGAGCTCAGGTTGGGTAAGGGGTCTTGAGCATGGTGGTCCCCTTATCCTTTCCTGGCCAGTCACACACTTGCTGGCTGTTGTGCCTACAAAGCTGGGAGCTGTGCCTGTAGCCTTACATGCTGTCATGTCTTGAGGGTGTTGCCTTCTAATGGCTGATGGAAAAACTGGATGAAGTAATTGAACAGAGGCAGACTCCAAGAAAAGAGGTAGGTGGGCATGTTCCTTTGAAGCTCCACAGATTCACAGAAAAATCATAATTTTGCATCTGAGCTTTTCCTGAAGATTTCCATACATAAATTTCAGTGAATTGGAGTTTATTTATATATTCTGTAGGGACTCCAAGTTCACGGGCAGTACATGCCTTTCAGTGAATGCCATAAGCCTGCCCACATCTCCAGTGAAATCTGTGAAATAGTTTGTCAGCGTCTGCAAGCAATAACAGGACAAATTCTACCAAAACATCCATCTGGTCACTGTAGTCTCCCTCACGTATAGCTGTCAGCCAGATAGCAAGCACTCTTCAGATGGGCCAAGGAAAATTCCCTTACAGGGGTGCTGCACATACCAGTTTCTGTTTGTCACTTCCTTCTACCTTGGCCCCCCTCCTCCCTCCATTGTCCTCTGTAACCCAGAGTTAAGCAAGCACTTCATCTGATAACACCAGGAAAAGTCAGAGCATTTGGTTTAGCATTTTACTGGAAAAATAAGCAGCCTGGCTAGCTCAAGTGCCAGGGATGGTGATCTAGTGGCCCACACACAGGACCAAAAGCTATAAATTCCTAAGCCTTAATCCCTGCACTGACAATTACTTCTGCTGTGACCTTGAGCAAATGGTTTAACCCTTCTGCTTCTGCCTTTCCCCATTGTGAAACTGGGAATCCTGCCTTGCCAGGTTGTTGTGAGAGTTAATTATTTCATGCATGTGCTTAAGTGTCCTTCTGCTGGTGTCTGCTCTGTTGCTGGTGTCTAACACAGCATCCCACTGCCCTGTGTGGATGTTCAGAGCCTGATGGGGAAGCCTCAGGCAGAGGTTTCAGCTCCAAACGAGGTCATCCAGCAGGCTTGGGGCAGGAAGAAAGACTGAGCACAGGAGGCTACAGGAGACCATTGACCTGGCAGACTGTCTATCCTGTAGAAAGTGCTGTGAGAACTACTTCAAGGGGAGGGAGAGGAGTATGGACAGCACTGGCTGTTGATGCTTCAGGCCAGGAGGAGGTTACACTCCTTTTCTCTCTGTCTGATTACCTCCTGCAGGCTGTGGGGCTGTGGCCTTGAGGTGGAACAATGCTGTGGATGAGCATCTTGGTGTACGTGCTGCTTCTTGCTCAGGTCTGCAGACAAAACCTTTAAATTTAAAAGAGAGACCCTTCATTCCAGTTGTGCTCTTAAAAGGGACAGAAGCAGCAGTGTATGTTCCAATGGTTTCACTTCTCTCCACACTTATGTATCAATGTTAATACATATGCCATTAATTAGACTTAATAGTCTACACTTTATCTCTCTTGTCATAATAAATCATGAAAATTTTCAACAAAAAACCACTCAGATGATCTCAGCATTAACAAGCTCAGCTTTCCTGAGACCTGAATTCAGCAAAGTGCTTCAGTATCTGCTTGAAGTTCAGCATGTGCCTAACTGAGCTGCAACCTGAGACAGTACCAGTAAAGGGCAAAGATCCAAGATTGGGCTGCTCAACCCTCCAAAGTGAGGCTAGTAGCCCTGGATGGGAAAAATTATTGTCTCCATCCCAGTGGCATCACTTGGACAAACAAATAGATGGTGTGTGCCTTTCATTTGTCACTGATATTCAGCTTCAGGGGAAGTCGTGCATTTGGAGCCCATATATTCTGGCTACATTTTGGCTTCCAAATCTGTATGCTCATATTTGAATTTTTAGTTAGGCAGGAGACCAGCTCTAAAAACTCTGGCTCCAGGCAGAAACTGCATTTCAAATAATCCAGCCTGAGCAAACATTACAGAAATGTACTACAGACAGAGATGGGGAAGGCCAGAGCTCTCAGTGCTGGTACCCAGCTCTTTTTGGTTCCATCTTGGGTTGTATATGCTCAGTCTCAAATTCTCCAACTTGTGAGCCATGAAAGTTGAAAACCTAAAGGACAGAGGCATCACTGAAGAAGATGTCTCCATTCTCCAAGAAGCATCTAAAACTAGTTAAGTACTAGATGGTGCATAAGGTCAGTTGAGTTGGAGACTCTGTCTCCTCCATTAAAGCCAACAGGGTCCAGTTTGCTTTGAGGGTACTTAAATCTTAATGAAAGTCCCTAACACCTTGAGAGATCAAAACTATACACTGTAAAAATATTATCTGGAGCTTTTGAATATTTTAGCTTCTGGTCCTGGCCAAAATGTGGAAAAAAAAATGAGTTCAAAACAAGAAGGAAGAAAAACACCTCAGGGTTTTCATATACCAAGCACTCACATTTTCACTGGATCTCACTGGATTTTATTTTTGAGGGGGGTTATTCTTCTGTTTTTATTCCAGCTGGGTCTGTGTTCTCCAAAATGAGCACTAGTGCAAGAAATAGCATAGCACGAAATAATTTAGGGTTTTTTGCCTTCAGAGCAGAAACCAGAAATATGTGTTGCTGTAAAGATTCCTGCTGTGCTGAGGCCCGAGGTCTCCATCTGTCTCTATTGGTGAACTCCTGCAGTAACAAATAGCAGGCAAAGGTATGACTTGAACCGAGTTGCTTGTTACTGCTGCAACTGGAATTCAGCCCCTGCTACTGCCAATTAGAGGGCTAATTGAGAAGTGGATCCTTAACCCCTTCGGGAATTGGTATCGCAAGGAAATTTCCTGCCTCTCTCAATGGTGCTGTGATACAGAGCCAGAAAAAAGCTGTGCTAGCAGCTGCTGGGATAGGCACCATGGAGAAAAGTGCTGCTGGGGAAGAAAAGCATGAGGTTTCAATATTTATGTAAAGTTTAAACAATATGTGCTGTCTGGATGAAAAATAAGAATGGGGTCATGTTCACATTCAGGGGATCGTGTCCAAGAGATCAGAAGCAAGTTATGTCTTCAACTGCTGGGTTTGTGTCATTAAAAATCTCCTGGAATATGGCATGCAGGACTTTTCCCGTGGCTGAAGCATTTCAGGTTTTCCCCTGATGAGGCCTAAGGCAACATTATTTATTTAGAATTCTTTCCACTGGCTGCTACATATTTAGGGACTCATCTTCGCCGCTTTCCCTCTCCATCTACAGCCTTGCCCCAAAAGCCAGCTGAGAAGATTAGTTATTAAGACTTCACACAGCCTGGACTCTCATGTGAGGACAAAAGATTAAATCTAGATTAAATCTGATTTCCCACTGGTGCACCTTCACTGAAATTATTTAAGCTTAAACTAGGTATGAATTTGTCTCACGGTCATTAGTTTGTTTTGTTAGCTTGAAGTTCTTTGCAAGAAAAACATTAAATGCTCATTTATTTGTTGCAAAACTATTTTACACCATGACCAGTATCTGGCACAGAGGGAAACAAAAGAAAACTACCCAAAATTGCCAGGAAGCTGTAACCCTCAGGGAATTTTCTCCTATCTAAGTTGGATCTACCTCAGTAGGAGGAAGTTACTAGAAGATATTTTAATAGGAAGAGGTGAAAAAGATCTTCCTCTCTCATCAGCAATGTGAGTTTCCTCTGCTTTTGGTAGAAACAGGGTTGCATCTCAGGGTAGGGACACATCTGGACCGCCACCCAAACCTGAACCACTGTTTCGCAATTTTAGAAGGGTTCATTCTTTTCCCAGCTATTTTCCAAATTTGTTTGCCAGTCTCCACACTTTTCAGCTATGGCTGGCAACAGAAATGCAGCAGAACATTATGAAGAAAGGTTTTTCTCCTAGGACTCCTGACCTGAACAGAAATAGGCGGTACAGGAAATACTGCAAAACCCATCTTCCTTGAAAATGTTCCAGCCCATTTTTGCAGACTGTAGGCACTTGGGCAGTCCAGATGAACTCTGGATAACCACCCAAATTTTTTGGTTTGCCCATCACTAAAAATATCACAGACTGGAGGGCACTGTCTTGAATTGAGTCCCCAAGCATTTTGAAATTCACCCAGCCCTGGTTGAAGTGATCATTATGATCTGGCAGGCAATGCAATCTGGGTTCCAAACTGCAGCTATTTTTAAAACCATCTTGCCAAAGCCCTATTGGAGTCTGAAAAAGAAACCATTTTAACCTGAATAGAACGATCAGTATTTTCCTATTCTTGACGTAGCATTTTGTGAGAAATGTATATAACAACACATGTCTGTAGGCAAGCTGCATACAGCAAAGCAGCTGTTAAGATTTGTAATCTTGCTCTAGAATCCAAAATAATAGTAAGGATGATTTTTAAAGCTTCTTAACTCTATTACAAATTTTAGTTACCACCTACTCACAGCCTCCTACACACTCCAGGAAACCAGCTAGCTTTCCCAGCTGCTCTGCAGTGAGCTCTTCACAAGAAGGAGTAAAATTATGCTCTAAACAAGGCTGAAGGTTTCTCATACAGATGACTTTATAGCCATTTCTTACAACACAAGAGGCCAGAGATGCAAAGCCATGTGGTGGGTATGTACAGCAATGTGGACAGGTGACAAAGGAAGCCTGGTTGCATTCGATGCATTTGGAAGACCCTTTCCCAGAAAAGCTTGTTGTTCCTAGATAGAGAAAAAAACACTAAAAAGCAGCCTGCAAAATGTGGGGAAGCTTCTTCTCAGGGAAAGCACCCAGTCAAGATGAAACCTGTGAGTAGAGTGAGAGAGAGTAAGAGTAACAGGAGTGCATGGTCGGTGCAGAGAGGACCCTAACACAAATAAGTAAGCAGGTCATGAAGTCCAGAAAAAAAGTACTGTGAGAGCTGTAGCATGGTGAATAAGATGAAAGAAAGATTACAGCAGTATCACCTATCATAAGATGTGCAGAAGGGGAGAATCAGATGCAGAGGTGGATTGCTGGAACATGTCTTACTATTTTTATCTTCTATCTGCATGACATATTGATGTATTATCTATGTTTAATAGGAATTTATGACCCAACAAGTGATATTTAAAGGACTCAATGATGCATTTAATAACCAAACATTCTTCCTGATTAGTGCTCATTTGATCTCTTGAGGATAGTGCTCCCTCTGACTGAGATTTTTTTAAAATGCCCTTGTCTTCCTATATCTAAGCCATTTGCAAAGGTGAACAAAATCAATCTCAGGTATTCTGCCTAGTTTTATTAATTTAAATAAAAATGTAAAGGAATTAAATTATGCCACTTGGCACAGGCTGTGTTTCTCCTTTTTTGGGGTTGCATTTTCACAAATATGCTGGCACATTTTCTGAGCTGTCTATCTGATGAGCAGAGAAGAAACTGCAATATAGAATGGGAAAAGGAGCATCATTTTTGGCACTGATAATTCACTGCTAGAGAGATTACTCCAAGTCCACTACTTCTGGTCCCAAAGATAATCAGGAATGTGCAATATTCTAGAAAAAAGAGGTTACTGTGTGTCTCTGGCCACATCCCTTCCTCAGTATCCCTTTTGCTTTTTGGGATATCCCCTAAGGACAGACTTCACCTTAATCTTGCGAAGATTTCTCTTTTCCCCTCTAAATCAGCCAAAACCTCTTAAATCAGTTCCAGTGAAAGGCTCAGGAGTCATGCCCAGTCATCTATCCCACTCCTGTCCTGGACTTACAGGCAAACATAAGATAACTGCTGCAATCTGTGTATTATATCATTTTGAACCTTCTGCTGTAGGAGCTCTGAAAGTAGGATTTGTATCAGGAGGCCACCAGCTGATGAATGGTGGCTGTTTCCTTCTCATTTACTCTGTGACAGGCTTTCTAAGTTAATCACCATTAGACAGACATGGGCAAACAAATCTTTGCTCAACTCAACAGCCTTATGTTCTCCTACAACATAGGCTACTCTGACACAGCAGACGAGGGAAAACACTGAGGTACTTCTTCAGGATTTCCTACAAATCACCTCATTGCAGAGAGGGATTTACCACCCACGGCAGAGTGATTCCCTCCTGTAGAAGGGAACTTGTCTGCATGCTGGCTGAGCTGCCTTCAGCTGAGCTCCTCGAAGAGGAGTTTTATAGGTAGAAGCATCAACACTGACCTCCACACACCCCCCTCTGCCATCTCGAGGACCCCCTCCACCTCCAGTGAGAACCTGCTGCCCGCAGGAGTGCAGGAGCTTTCACCCATTTCATTCAGCATGGACCAGCCTCTACCATCTGCCTTGGCTTTATTTTCCCATAAGAGTCACAAAACTTTTGATGACCTTGCCTTCTGCTTCCGAAGGAAGGTTAACAGCCTTTGGGGTTTTTTGTTTTTCCTTTCCTTTCAGAAAAGCAGCTTAGCTTCAGTGATAAAAATAAACAAGGCAATTGAAATGTCCCCATGGATCCAAGCCTGGTTTAACATGGCAGAGGGACACTTCAGCCCCTTTCCTTTGTCAATTAAGTTTGCCACTGAAATCTGTACTTGAATTTCAATGCTTTTTTTAAAAGTATTTTTGGGGGGGTCTTGATTTATCTTAAAGTTTATCCTGCTAAGTTTTCTTTTAAAGTTCCTTCTTTACTGCATTACAATAAAAACATTATACAACCCATGGCTCCCTACAAAAAAAGTTTTTTTCATAGCAGCTTGTACAAGAAGTCCTTTATGAGTCTTGTTTGTATACTGTGCTATTCTAATGCCCTCTAAATAAAAACCTCCATAGTTCAGTCTAAAGCTTTACACAGTAATGCCCGTTCACAGAACCATCCCTGTCTAGCGTGTGGCAGATTGACACATACACAAATTCATTCTTATTGTATATGAAATATTAAAATAAATGTGCCTTCTGTACTTCCTGAAGAATATTCCACCTTGAATTGGGTCCAGGTATTTTTCTCTGTAGATGCAGATGAATTTTCTGCTGTTCCTATTGCTGCAGTTCTTAAATGTATTATTCATTCAGAATGATTGATTTGGTGTGCTGTCCACATTGCTTAAAAGCCACCGCCTGTTCGTCTATCTGTTAATCTGTTTTGGCATCTTGCAGAGATAAAGCTATAACAAACACTTTTTGCTTCTGTTGAAGTAATGACCAAAAAAAAAAAAAAAAAAAAAAAGAAAAAGAATCCTAAAAAAGAAACTGCTTAATCTTTGGTTTCATATAGATTAAACAACAACAAAAAAAAATCTATACCGCTGAGATGGCTGAATAGCCAAAAGGACAGATTTTTATATTCTGCCAGTGGTGTGCCAGAAGCATGGTGCATTTGTTTCTGCCTGATTAGTTGGATGCTGGGGCAGAGGAACCAGGAGGAGACGTTAGCAGAGGAAGAAGATTCTCGTCCTAAGATCATGACCTTCATTCCAGTGTCATTTCACACCTCAGGCGGTGATCTTGTTACATCTCTTAAGCTAAGCAAGGTCAGCCCTGGTCAGGCTAAGCACTTGAATAGGAAACTTCTAAAGAAAAACTCAAGCACTGTGGAAGAGGGGCTGGTGGCTGAGTAGGTGACATTATTCCCTTGGAGATGGTACAAAAGTCATGCTGTGTGAAGAAGCCTCTGTGCATCCACTGCTCCGGCAGCTCTAGGCACTGCCTCTCCGGTGAGTCAGACCCAGAGGCAGCAGCAGCTGCAGTTGTTAACAACATCTCTTCCCTCTTCTCCCAGGGCAGAGGTACTCACTCCTCTGGCCTGCCCAAACTCAGAGCTAGGTGATTACATGTGTCCACCAGCATCTCCCCCTGCAGTTCCCACAGGAGAGGTCATGCTTCCCTTCATCCTCCAGGAAAGCCAGCCCAGGCAGTGCTGCTGGATGGCTCCAACACCAAGCTTCCTGCAGCTCAGGAGGAGGCAAATCAAACACATGTGCTGGGTAAGGAAACCTCTCTATTTTAGAAGAGTACAGATTCAAGAAAGGGAAATAGGTAAAAGCCAAACATTTCTAATGTGAAAATCCCCCTGGCATTCCTGGATGTCCTCCTCTCTTCCCTTATGTTCCCAGATGCAGCCTGTCTTCTTCTCTGAGAAACCTTCCCTCACCTAGGGCACAAGCCACTTCGATCCCTGCTGCCTTCTGTAAGGAAGAGCCTGACCGCCCTTCTGCCCTAGCAGAAGGTTCTTCATGCCACCAAAAGGTTCTGCTCCAGAATTGAGTATCATATTTCTGTAGTTTTTGACAGCAGCAGCGAAAGTGTTTTGGAAAGAGAAAAGGGCAACTCTGCAGTGTTTTTTGATCATTGGATGGGTGCCGGACTGAAGGAATGCAGGTGAGAAAAGCCTCCCCAGACCCACACCTCTAAATGGTAGCTACACCTGAAAGCATGTAGATAAATGATACAGTGTTTAGAGAGCTGGGTAATTTGGTATTTAACGAAAACAATACTCCTAGCCTTATTAGTGTGGTCTGCATTTTAGTGCCATGTCTCATGCTAGAAGATCTTTTGCTTAATGTTTTAATTTTGAATTTTCTAAAATGGAAGAGGTTTCCTTGCCCCACTTGCCATCTCTCAGCTGCAAAGTGAGATGAAGGCTCAGGCAAAGCACTGAGGGCAACCAATTCAGCTTAGAAAGCCTGGAACGAACCAACAAGTTTTGCTCAGTCTTCAGATTAAAGGCTTGTTCCCTTCATTCAGTGCAAAGAAGCCCTCCAGAGGACAGTGGACAGTGGCCTGGAAATCCCTCCACTGAGCACAGTGGCTTCTTGGTCTGTTTGCACTGGATGTGTCCCTGTGGGATCCCACTGTGGTTTCAGGTGCAGCACATCTGGCAACATTACTCTTACAAACCGAGAGTCTGAAACTTTTGACCTCCTGAGTCAAACTTGGGGCCGGCTCCTTGGCTAGCTGCTGGAGTTCTTCACAGCTTCATCCTCAGCACAATGAACAAACAGTGACAACCAACCCAAAATTCCACTTGAGGGTCTTAAAAAAAACTTTCTTTGTACTTGGTGCTTGCTTTTCCAGTTGTCTATAAAATGCCGTGCCCCCAAGTGGTGTTAGGTGAACATTAGTCTTTTTCTGAAATAGAGGCTCTCTCAAATCCCCTTCATTTGTGTTTGTTGCTGTTGTGACTCTTCACCTGCTGGCCTTTATCTAGTAAAGCAAGGTGAGTTCAAAGACAACTCTGGAGGTCTGTAACAATTTTAATGATGAGGTGAAGTTGGAAGGTCTTCAGTATTATGAACTTAATGGGGCATTCTTGTCATTTACGCTGACACCCTTTACATGGAGCTGTGAAAAAGAAAAGGTATGGACAAGCGATCACAAGCAATTGATTTATTAAGAAATAACTGCCCTTCAGCTGTAAGTGAAGGCCCAGTGAGGCAAACAAATACTTAATAAGACCATAGAATCCAGCTAGAGTTACAACGGGCTTAAGCCCCCACTGTCTTCGCCAGTTTGCTTTACTTTGTTATATAAAGCCATCACATAAAGAACAGTTACAAGAATCAATAACAGAGCTGTGTACATAACTGAGAATTTTATTTTTTCTGGATATTCTGAGAAATCATGAGTGAAAATAATCTGTAATTAGGCTGCAATTAATTCTTTGCAACATTTTTGGCAGTCACTTTAAGTTAGCTATAGCATTTTCTTCAGCCTCAGATTAAATAGTTTTTCTGTGATTTCAACACCTATGGCATTTTGAAATAAAAAATAAATTGAAAGAAATACTAGAAGTGGCACATACTCATAAACAGAAATGCATATATTATTTTTCAATATGAAAACGAAAGGCTTAGAGTCTTTTTCTCAGATTTTGTTTGCATTAACACAAACAATCCACTGAATTCTCAAACCATTTTATTGTCACCAAATCACGTTTTCTTTGAGTAAAAAAATATTGTGGTGAAGGGATTTGCCAGGGTTCTACTCAGTAGCTTCATTCCCACTGTAGGTGGAGGAGCTGTTTATTTCAAGCATTTCATGCTCTTGTAAGAACTCCAGAGTGATAATGCAGGCACAAAGCAGGGAACTTTATTATGGAGCATTCTGGGGAGATATTGCACTTTCTTTTGGAGTTTTGAGGTGATTCTGTAGAGATACCATTACCATCTGTCTGAAGGACAGAAAGAAATATGTATATTTTTTGTGAACTTTTTCTGGTTTTAAGATTAAAGTGTCATACAACTTCCATGGCAAGTATAGTGTGCAACAATTCTGAAGAGCTAAACATTTTCAAAGAAAATGTGTAAATCCATCAGTGCCGGCTTTCCCAGAGGCCAGGATAGGCTATTTTAAGATTGTGTTAGAAGACAGACAATGGATTGGGGTTGGTCAGGAAACAAAGTTGAACCAAGAGCTTAAGTTAGCATTGCCAGCCAAAAATAAGTAGGTGAGTAACTGCAAGTTATAGAGGAAACACTCAGTTTAATACATTCATTTTGTTCGAGGAAGTGATGTCAAGCTATTGTTAATGGGAAGCTGTGAAACCCACCAGTAATGCAATGGTGGGGAAATCTGTGAGTGTGAGACCCCACTCCCTCTGGTGCCTTGTGGGTGAACTTGGCCCCTCACCCCCCTTCTGTTTCCACCCTCCCCTATTTTTTCCCACACCACCCTGTCATGTGGGGACCTGAGATGCTGAGAAGCAAAATGACTTTGTGAAGGTCACACAGAAAACCAGGAATACAGCTGGTCCCTGGGCTGGTGTTGTGTGTCATGGGTTGGTGTGCAACCAGGAGACCTGATCTTATCAGCAATATTTTTGAATCTGCCACACTGAAAAGATAAATTATTTTACCTAGCCTGTTTTTTTGTCCTATCTACAAACAAATAGCAGGAGAAAAATAAGCTTGCCTTTTTCTTTTCAGAAGGTGAATCCTGCATGGAGAGCCATCAGGTCTTCATCCTCATTTATGTGTTCCCATTTGTAATAAGAATACTGCCCATTATTTTGATAAAGCAAAAATCAAGTTCAGAAATTGCAGGCAGGCAAGTAAACTGAAGACCTCATGCCTGAACCAACTGATTGATAATATTCATGAGCCAGGACTGAAATAGAGTAACATTTGTAGAGGGATGCCAGGAGCCCAGCCACACAGGCTGGAAAGTTCTTGGCAGTGATTAAACTGGAAATGGCTGAAACAACAGTTACCAAAGGGTGAGAGGAAGGCAATGGGAGAACAGGCCTGTTTCTGCAGGGAAAACCCCAGCAGCTCTCCTGGAGTAAGGGCTGAGCCAGTTCAGGTCTAGGCAGACACCCATGCAAGGAGAGTGGTAAAAATGGCTAAATTAAAAATTTTCCATGTTTTTCGAAAAAATGAACAAAAGGGCAGATCTGCAAGAAATGTTGAGTCTGTCTCCTCAAGGCTCCAGACTCAAGACAGACAAACATGTCTTTCTGAAGCTGGGGAAGAAGCAGACCCCTGCAACAAAGTGAGAGCAGCACCATGAAGATAACATTATTTTTCCCTGTGGACATATTTTTAGACCTGTTACTGGGCAAAGAAGCCTGACAGCCAGGTGTGCTCTGAAATTCACCAGAACTTTGTTCACAGTGGGACGCACACTCACACTGACCATCAGCCAGCAGATCCACCTCTTGGTGTGCCTGAAACAGAGCTTTTCATGTTCAAAGGGGATGGGAGGTTTGAAGATTTGGAGGCTGGCACAAGGTATGAAGGTGCCTGTCTCTGATCTTTGTATGCTTCAGTTCTTCCAGGAAAACCCAAGCTAATTGCTGTTTTAAAAGACTGTTTAATTTAAAACTTTCCCCCCCCCCCCCCCTTTGCATTACTAAGCTGGCAGGGCTTTCATCAAAGAAAAAGTATGTGCCACGTGAAGAGAAAGTAAAGAAAGGAGAGGCGGGCTCCTATAGGAAGCAAAAACAGTGTGTGGTGTTGGGGGGAACAGCCATGGAAGTCACTTCACAGGAGACAGGGATTGAGTGGCTTCTGCTCTGGAGGGCTTTGCTAAGCCCAACTAATTAACGTTTGTCAAGCTCTTTGAAGATGAAAAGCACCAATTTATTGCTAAGTTTAATTATTTCCATCATGTTACTTAAGACTTTCACTAGCTGCCTTCAAATACTACCAAACTCTTCCCTTTAGCTGGTGAGCAAGCCGAAGAATCCAAGGCAGAATTTCAGAATCTGGTGTGAGGACTCTGAGAGAGGAGCAAAGCCACAGCAGTAGATTTCACAGCCACCTCTTGGTCTGTAGCTGGAGCCTGGTCCCAACATACACACCTTGGCTTTGACTTTTCTGGACCTGGGGTTTTCAGAGACACTTAAAGAACAGCTCCTATTGAGTTCCTAATGAATGCCAGCCCCCTTGAAATTTACAGTGTATAATCAGGCCTCTTGTATGGTGGCAATTAAAAACGAAAATAAGATGGGATTTAAATGGAACAATCATGTTTGTAGCACATGCGATTGCATCAGTGACAGAACATGAACTTTTGATGCTAACAGAGTGCGTGCTAATTGGCAATCCTGTTAGTTGACACATGTTAAAAATATGTATTCAAACTCAGATGTACAAAAAGGAGGAAATGTAAAGAAAATAAACACTTAAAGATTGACTTCCACTCTTTGGAAAACAAAAGCTTTAAACAGGTAGGACTAAAGAAAATTGTGATAGCTAATCAGGTGAGACAAACCAATGTGATGCCATGAACTGCAAACATTATTTTGAAATATACCAACATTTTTCACATGGGTATAACAAATATTCTCTCTTTTTTGCAGATGAAGTCATTAAAAGATCCCTCATCACATTATTACACCTGTCTTTGCAAGTGAGACATTTTACTTCTTCAAATAGCATCCCTAGGGGACATTTAATTCTGAATGATTTTCTCATTAAAAGTATGGTTCCACTCATGAGAAACAAATGTCCTAGCAAAATAGGACATGACAGGGCCAGAGATTTATGGGTTCAACATAAGAATTGAAATCTTGATTACTGAAGAGAAGTGTCTGCAGAATTTATGATAACTTTGGGTTCTACACTTATCTCAGTGGGATGCTGCTCATCATTTTCTGATGATTAAAAAGGAAAGCATTACTTAGCATTTGTAAACTCCAATTAGAAACACAAGGTTAGCTCTAAGGATGAAAGAGCTCCATCAGACAGAGATTACTCAGGGTTTTGCCCAAATCAAGCTTGGAATTAGTTCAAGAAACTCAGTTTGCTGCAATCTCTCTGTGTATCCTGATTTAGCTGCAGATTAGAAAACTGAAACATGAAGGGCATTTCCTGAGAGACTTTGCAAGAATTCCAAGCTAGCTTAGAAAGCTTCATGTGCACACACAGTATAGAAGCTCAGGAAATTTTGGGCACCTCCTCCTGTCATTTGCAATAGGTAGGGTCCAAGAGTGTTTGCCATGGAAGAGGCTGGAGGGGAAGAAGCTACCTGTACCCACAGCACTTGCCTGAGAGTGAGTGCTTATCAGTAATGGGCAGTCAGATGGGACCCTCTGCTTTTATGAAGAGATTCAAAGGACCTGGCAGGAAAGCCTCCCTGTGACAAAGAAGTAAATTTGTGTGTGGGAGTGAATATTCTTAGTTTTCTTCTTTAAGGAAGATCCTATTCTGCAACACCACAGAGTATGTTCTCAGAGAGCTGAGAGCAGATCTTTTATTTTAATGCACACAGAAGGCAACTGGGGTCCACTCCATCAGTGATGCACTTCTGTGATGGGCAATGAATCCATATATGTACACTTTTTTTCTCTCCTTTTTATCTGCAGTGCAGATTTCCATTACACATTCTACACTTGTCTCACACACACAATTCCTGCAGAAATCAATGGAAGTCCTATGTGCAGAAAAAGGCATAGAAAGTGCAACAGAGATTTGCACCATGGATTAAGAGATTCTCAGTGATGATCAAAGAAGAATTTTGTCCAAAGGTTTGTAAAGTACTTTTGAATCCTTCTTGATGAAAGGCTCTATGAAAATGTAAAGCTGTTGTTGTTAATGTTCCCTCGGTACAAAACAGGAGAAAAGATGCTGAAATTAAAGTCACATATATTAATATTGATTAAGAAATAAACAAATTCTTCTAGAATTTGATCTGCCTTTCATTATGTGCACTTGATCTTCCATTTTCAAACAGGGCATAGTTCTGCCCTGGAAAATCACAGCCTTGAACTCCACCAAACCACAACTACAGATTATATATTATTATATATAATTTTGGAAATCTGTCTGGAATACACCATAAAGCAAGAATAAAAGAAAAACTGTAAGGACATTTGTATTTGTCAGCATCTCCCCAGACAGAGCCCTGAGGATATGATATTCTTAGAATAAAGCTTTCATTTCACAGTGCATCAGTGGGAAAATTAACAGGCTCTCCTTGTGCTGTTCCATAATTCATTTTCTTTGTTTTAGATATTGAGCTGAGCTAGTACAGTAACTTAAATAGATGGAGGAGATTTTAAACACAGATTTGGATTCTGCTTGGCTTGGGTTGTTTTTGTTTTGCTCTTTTTCTCTCTTATCCTGTATCTTCCTGATATCTAAATAGGAAGTTACTTCAGGTTTTTTTAGCACTTGCATTTTAAATGGAAGATGCCCAATACTTTTATAATTATGTGAAATACATCAGAGCAGGCTCTCTTCAGTTAGTGTAGGGGATGTAAACTACATCTCCTACAGCACCAGGAACAATGTTCATCCCATGGATAAAGGAGACTGCTCATCTCCAACCATGACAATAGGAGGCCAAAAAGTTAGGAAAGAAGTTCCTTGGGGTAAGATCTGCCATCACCCATGCTCCAAATGAACTTCAATTAACAATTACCTTAAAATAACAGCAATTTTTTTCTGTTGATTTCTGGAAGTATGAAGTTACATTTTTGTGTGAAATCACAGAAATGCTTCTGCAGCAGAAGTTACATTCCTGACTATTTTCTATCAAAAAATTCCCTCTGACAGGAATAGAAACACAAAAAAGAAGGCCACAGCACAGCTGACTTTTCTCTCTGAGAAAACTCCTGCTTGAACATTAAAAACATCAAAACTTTGAGAAAATGTCATCTGTCTCCTCCAGTTCTGCTCAGTCAGGTACTGGGCAAAAAGCAACACTCCAGCAAAAAACTGTGTAAATATGCATGTACAATAGCAGGAGGTGTTCTGAAGCCAAACAGGCATTTCCAATACCACTTCAATAATGTCACTCCTTGCAAAGCCCCTCTGGCTGTACAGGAGCAGAGACCAGAATGTAGCTTCTCTCAAATATCCCCATCAATGTGCTTGCCCACTTGCCAGAAGCCTTTCTGAGAAAAGATAGCCTGCATCATTCCTTCTCAACAAAAAACCCCTTAAATTCTGGGTAAAAAATGTGGTATGCCTGGGACAAAGTAGCCTACCAGGGTCTTGTCTAACTTTGGCTTGCTTCCACCTCACTGTTTCCTTTGGCTTTGTCTGTTCAACATTCAAGAAAATTGAATCCCCCAAAAGTAGCATTCTGTTCATCTCAGCCATGGATAGCAGCTCTGAACCAGAAAGAAGACACAGTTTGAGGTGCTACCTGTCATAAATCATGAGAGCACAAGCCAGAAATACAACTTCTTACTTTTAAATGGTCTGACAGCTAAGGAGAGCCAGTTGATCTAGATGCCTCTATCACCCCTGTGCAAAAGATTGTTAGTAGCAGTGAGAGCTGGGTCCAAATGTTTAGAAAAATCTCCTCATTATGAACAAAAAGTTGAGTAACAATTGAGACAGCTGACAAAATTAAATACATTCTTAGGGCATCTGTAGTAGGAAAATTATCCCTCTTCCCCACAGATAACCTCAAAAACTCCCTTGCCTCATCTGCTTTTCCATCTGTTTGCAGTCAGTGGTACCTCCCAGTGTCAGGCCACTGGGTTTACAAGATGGGAATGTGAAACTGGATGAAGTTGGTGTCACTGTGATGTGGGAAAATGCACTCAGCTGGCAGTGTTCAGTGAGAAGCTAGGCTATTTGGTTCTTTCTATGTGCCCATCTACAGAGTGGCTGACGCATAGTGGCATTATTGCAACACAAGTAATACTGGGAACAGCACATAGTGAAAATATATTCTTCCCTAGAATGAGCTTCCTGCTTATCACAGCCAGTAATAGCACTGTATTATTCTGGCTTTTGAAAGAGCTGAGCCTGGTTTTGCAAAAAAGCAAGTGCACTCAGTTCCTGTTGACTTCTGGCATTGGTTAGCATTGCTCAATACTCTGTGACAGTGAAGCTCTGTGGGAGTGCTGGCAGGGGAGGATGGGGGTGCTCTGACTATGTTGACCCTCTGAGTTGTTTGGTTATGATATTTCTTGTGACCCCAGAACTGTGACCCCAGTCTGTGAAGGGGTCTTCTCTCAGGTGGAAGATCTGGTTCTTCTTCATCCTATCTACAACTAACAGTGATATGTGCATCACTGAAGTGGATTTTTCTTACTCTATAGCAGTGTATAACAGGAGAGACAATATCTTCTGCAGTTTGGGACCTGTGCTTATGTAGCTGTGCATACTTTAATATTTGTATAAGTGTCTCGGAACCCCATAAAATTATTTTTTTAAAATGGGCTACAAAAGTTGAAGAAAGAACAGCAAAAAAGACCATAACTGCAGTTTTCTAGTTCAATGAATCTGCTTTGTGCCACAGTCACAAGTAGCCGTGAACCAGCCCCAGAATTTCCTTTGATGTATATAAAACGTATTTTTAATTTCAGTAGGCTGCTGCTCCCTTTCATTTGAAAGGGTATTTGAAAGGGTAACTGGGAATGGCTAGGTTGCCTTCTCTGCACTTTTCATTGTTTCACTACCTCTGTCATGTCACCTCTTATTTTTCTCTTGTGTAAAATACAGCCTGGACTTCCTGAATCCTTCCTCACAGAGACCTTTCCGTGTCTCTGAACATTATCATCAACTTCCATACCTCTCTCTGAATGCTATTACTTTTTTTACAGCACAGGAATGATTGTAGCCAGACCTGAATAAGAGTATTGAAGCTATGCATGTCCCTACATTTACAAATCAGAGAATCACAGAATAATTTGGGTTGGAAGTGACCTTAAAGATCACAGAATTCCAACTCCTCTGTCACTAGACCAGGTTGCTCAAAACCCCATCCAACCCAGCCTTGAACACTTCCAGGGGTGAGGCATCCACAGATTCCCTGGGCAACCTGTTCCACTGTCTCACCAACCTTGTAGTGAAGAATTTCTTCCTAAGGCATAACCTAAATCCACCTTCTTCCAGTTTAAAGCCATTACTCCTTGTTCCGTTACATGTAAAAAGTCCCTCCCCAGCTTTCCTGTAGCCCTTTCAGGTACTAGAAGGGCAGTATACAGAGAGAAGGGCTCTCTCTGGAGCCTTCTCTTCTCCAGGATGAACAACCCCAAAACTCTCAGCCTGTCTGCATAGATGAGGTACTCCAGAGCTCTGATCATCTTTGTGGCCCTATGTATGTAGTGTAACAAGGCAACCAGGTGCCCTTTATTGCCAGGGAGTGAGCATGAGCGTGTGTTAAACCCACCTGTGCCTAATTAGGGTGGGCCCCCACTGCGCATGAGCAGGACCAGGGGGCCAATAAAAGGTGAGGCTTGAAACACAGGCTCAGCTCAGTCCTGGGCTAGCCAGCAGAGAGGCTTGTCTCTCTTGAAGCAGTAGTACTGATGTGGGCTAGTCAACTCTGAGAGCCATGGGCTTAAAGCATTGCTTGTGAGTCTCTGCTGGAACACCTGGTTGGACCTTGAAGTGCCGTTCCATAAGAGAGGTTTGTCTTGCTACATATGTACGTATAAATGCCTTTATAGTGTTTCTGATTACAAAATATTTACTGCAAAGTCTGCCATGTGGACATGCTACAAAGGCACTTTTCTGCAGGGAAAGCTTCATGTTCCACCAGCAACCTTGTGAAACAGGAGCTTATCAAGACTTCCAGCTATTTTGGAGCAGAGGAGATGACAGCCCAGCAAGACATTCATGAGCTCCTTGCTGGGATCTTCCCTGTTAGTGCATCTTGCTTAGTTGCTGACTTCTCACTCAGGACTTTGTGTTCCTGCCACCAGATGGATGTTTGCAGATGGCAACACCATTTCGCTGTTAAGTATTTAAAATATTGCATACAAATCAACCTTTTGCAAATCAAGAGGGTTCCGGAGGTCAATGACATCTTTGATAAGCTGTTTTGTATTTCCTTCTTTATAAGGCTGTAGAGATGATTCTTTGTGGTACTTGAACATGCACGATCATCTTTCTGTGGGTCTCCCATGCAAGGGGTTGAACAGCCAAAGTTGTGCTGTTGTACAACCTGATAGGCAGTATCTAGCTATAAACCAAAGGGAGAATCCACAACCTTCACTGGTGAATTGTCTCTTTGAGTTAATTCACCAGGGGAAAGAAATCTGTCTTTTCAAGGAAAGCAGGAAATAATTTTTAGTAGTGAAGGTTTTTGAAAATGGTTGATGTTTGAAACTGTAGGAAAAGTTAAAAATTATGCCAGACTGTCATTAATTGAGGACTGAAGGTTATCCATCCTGGTTCTCAGTACCAGCTTCAGTAGGACCAGAGGAACAAGTCCAGGCTGTAACGAAGGACCAACTTATAAAAGGAGAAAAGGAATTTGTTTGTCATTGATACTGGCAGTAACATGCTATGATTTTTTTGTGACACAGAATCGAGTTATTATTTTTACAATCTTTGGAAGAGTTTCCCTCATTTTCATCGAGTAAACGTCTATTGGCTTTTTTTTCCCAGTTAAAAAGTTATTACAAACTTGCTTGGCTCAAGTTTTTTTGTGAGACAGCAGAATGTAACATGAGAATAGAACTCTTAAAACATCCATTTTCAACTGGTTCACCTGCCATGACAGCCACACAGAGTCATGAACAAATCTCTTATTGGAGGGTCTCTATAAAATAGAACACTGCCCTCAAAACCTCTGTTTCTTCCTTATTCCTCATGTCCTGGTGTGACTGTGCCAAGACTTCTTCATACATGGTCATGTGAGTGTCTCTCTGTACATTATCAAAAAAGGCACCTAAACTTCCAGGTGTCTGAGTACAAACCTTGTCAGCGTGGCAAAGCTGACAGCATTTGACTCAACCAGTAGAAGACTGTTTTGGAAGCTGTGTTAGTGCTCATACCTGTGCAGCCTTTTAGAAAAATCAGACGATGCTTCTTACGCCGTTGGCCATGTGATGAGCAGCTCCCAGCAGACAAGTCTTGGCAGAGGTGGCTTTGCATGGCTTTGGGGTGTAAGGACCAGCTGTCAGCAGGGCCTTTGGGTTTAGGGAAGGAAGAGTGATTGAACAAATGGGACAGGAGAAGCATTTCAGAGCACTACATCCTGCTAATCAACCAAATTTCCAGGGAGGAGACGATAATGTGCTACTGTGAGGGACTGGAGCCATGAAAGGAGCCCCACAAACCAGCTTTTGTAACAAACAAAGCACAGGGTAAACAGCAGAACCCAAGTTAACCTGAAGATCAGCTTAAAAGGGAAAGCAGCAACAACCAACCCATTAATACTGTTTAGTGAGGTAATTGCTACCCCAAGCTGTACTGGTTGGAAACAATTGGCAGAGCCTGGGATATAAGGGATCACTTCCTGCAGTAGTTTCCTTTTATTTAAAAAAAAAACATGTAAACATTTATAATATTTTAATTTCTCAAGGATCTTCTTTTTAACTGTTCCCTTCTCAAAGACACTTTCCAGTCTGGATGAATGCATAGCCAGCCGGAAGGAATTAGACCAGAATACAGATGTTTGCCATGCCAACATGGCTGTAGAGGCTATCACCAGATGATGCTACTGAAATTTTCTTGAAGCAAGAAAATTTGTACAGCCATATGGCAAACCACTAGCTTTCCAACCTAGGCTTAACAAGAGCAATTCCAGTGCCTGGGTTTGAATATGCATCTATATATATGTAGTACCATCATTCCCAGCACAATTGGAAATAGTTAAATCTCCAAGATTCATATAAATCAAAGACACCACTAAAATAAGAGTCACAAGCACCTTAAATGAAGGTCTGGTAACCCTTCATACCAGATGACTGGTCATGATTGATGATGCAAGTTTGCTTCATACGATGATGGTCCAACAGAGGGATTTTAAAAAAGGGTTTCTTCTGAAGAACCTGTAATGAATGTTTAGTTCTGTTTTGGTTTTTCATGTGGGAAAAAAAATTTTAAAATGTGATTGGGTCAAAATTTGGGTCAACTGTTTATCTCAACTAAAATAAAAAGATTTTAATTATAGATATATTTATTTTGATAGTATTTTTGTATTTATTTTGAAGTAGCCTTCTAACCTAAGCATGAATTTGAGACAAAGAAAATAAAGGAATAATTCTTTTTGCCAATATAGAGGAAAAACTAAAGTTTTTCTGGTTTTCTTCCTTGTCAGAGAGGGAAGAATTGAAACACTCTGGTGCATGGCAGAGTTGCCCAAATGTTTTTGCTGAAGCTTTGATTATTTTGTTTTAGTGGAATAAAGGGAAAAGAAGCATTTTCCCATCTCTGACTTCCAGGCTTCAGCAAAGAACTGGGTCCCATCATCCCTCTTTCCTCCACCAATCACCTCATGTGAGTTATCTCTGAAAAGTATCATATAGAAAGTGTAGGGCTGTTATGGGGCTGGGAAGAGGAATTAGAGCCCACACAAGACACAGAAACACAAAAAATTGATTTGGTATCTTTGAAAAAAAAAAAAGCTGAGTAGTATCTATTAGGACAACTTTTAGCTGGCCTACTGTCTGTCTCTCCAGCCACTCAGATCAATGCCATTTATAGGGAGAGTTCATACATGCAGTGAAAAAGGGAATGTGGAGTCTAGTAACTCATTTATTTTATGGCAACTCTGTGACATGGCTCCCATCTTTGAAATCGTAACTGGGCTGCTTTTCCAATCTCTGTGCCCAATTACAGCTTGCAAGAAGCCATGTATCTCATAAAAAATTGAATTAATTTTCACTATTTTCCAAAGTCCTGTAAATGAACAAGGCATTTTTTACAGGTCTTTCATCAAAGAGTTAATAACCAGATGAAGGTTCTCTTTTCATCAGTTCCTAAGTGATGATTCATTTGTTTGAAGAAGTTCAGAAATTACGATGAGAAAATAAAAAGGAAGTTTTAAAGGCAGTCTTTGTACAACACTTTAACTGTCTCTTTCCTGTTATTTCAGAAGTATCACTGGGTATCTTTCAGGCTTGGGAAAAAAAAAAAAGAGTAAAAAATTCTTGAAAATTGCCAGTACTTGCCATCTTCTTACTTTAATTTTAGAAACTCTTATGTTAATGGTGGGCAAAATACTTCTGTTAGATAACAGCATTGTCCTGAATGAAAGCAACACCAACTAGAGCAAAGCTATGAGATTCTGATATCGTCTACCATATTATCATCCTACCCCCTGCAAGCCTGACTGGTGCTGTGTGACAGTGATCCTGTCCTGGCTCACTGGCACCGGCCCAGCTTGGAGGGGGAGCCCCAGGTGCTCTGCAGGCTGGGGAGGTGAAGGGAGAGGACAGTCCTTGTGCAGCAAGTCTTTTTTTTGTGTGTGTGTGGGAGAAGAACATCATCCTGCTGTGTCTAGTTTTACCTGGAAAATTCCCCTTTTCTTTAATTTTCTCTTGAAAATTAAACTGGTGTAAATTTTCTCACTCTAGCTCGTTTCATCTTTCTCCAGTTGCTGGACCCTGATTTACTTCTTTGATTCATAAACAGACAAATTCTCTGTGAAGGTCTGACACGCTTTGCCCCTGAACCCATCTTAAACGTGCAGCTGAGCTCCTCACAGAACAACTTACAGAATCATGAAATCATTACGGTTGGAAAGGAACTTCAATACCATCAATTCCGACTGCAAGCTTCATCCTTCTTGTCCCCCTGCCCCCTTTCTCCTGTGATCCAGCCACCTTGTGCACGCACTCCCCTCTCCCTTCCCTCCATCTAACCAGGGTTCACCCCCTTTCTGTTTCTGTCCCTCACTACATTATCCATAGAAAAAACCCCAAGAAAACAACAGTATAATTCTCGTGTTATCTCCAAAAGAAGCTCCCTTTCTGGACTTTCCTGCAGCAGTTAGGTGTTGGTCCTCTGCCCCTTGTCAGAGTTTTACTTCATTAATGCACAGCTGCTAACAAAAAGCATGTAACACAAGCTGCTGCAGCTCTTGGAGATGCTGGACACTGTCAAACAAACATCCAAATGACATTTTCTAAACTGACAGAGAGGTAGCCCTGCTGCTTTGTTGCAGAGGGGGACAGTGAGGCTCAGCAGCACCATAGACATGTTGCCACCCTGAGCTATTCCATCCTGCAGTTTGAATCATCCCCCTGAAGTGAGCACTCACATTTAAGTGTGATTTCTGTCCAGGAGCAATGTGGAATTCCAATAATCAGTATCTGCAATTTAAGTTTGCAGATAATCAGATGGTGTTATGATTAATTCTGCACTGAGTTCAATGCAGAACAGTTCTTTAGGAAAAGCACTGTGGGTTTTTTGGGCAAGCTCAGAGCACTTGAAAAAGGGCTCATTCTATTGCAGGTGCTTTGCACAATTTTAGTCAGGGTTAAATATGATGCAAAGGGCATAACTAAATATGGATTGATGATACCACATTTTTACAAAATGCTTGATCCCGCAGTTCTGAGGACCAGTTATCTTAACATCTGATTCTTAAAATCAGTTATCTTTTTAGCTGGATATATAAATAAATCAGCAGAAGAGCCAGTTAATGACTCACTGTTGTAAATTAAATGGAATTTGTAATGAATGACTCATTGAAACTTTGCTAACAAATCAGTTTGTTTCAATCATACTGTAATTCAATAATAATATTTAGCATTTATGTGGTGCTTTCAACACTTTATGAAACTTTCCAAGAATTAATTGGCTGTGTTTCACAGTAGTGCTGTAAGCTGCTCAGCTGGGCTGTCTCTGCCTTAACAGGCGAGAAGGCTGACACCCAAAGAGTTTAAGGAAATATTTCACCTCCTTGAAAGTGGTAGCTTTTCTCTATTTTACCTTTCTTTTTTTGGATTTTTTGTTTGTTTTGGCATCTGCCCTCAGACATGGTGCACAACACTGAGTCAGAGCTGTAAGCATATGTGGCAGCAGGACAATTCTGGAGGTGGTTTGGTCTGTCACCATACAACACCATTTAAGTATCACAGCCCATTCCTGAGGCTGACATCCACTGTTTGAAAGCTCTGCTCCCAACCATGATGCCAAGACCATCCTTCTTTCTTCCTTTCCCCCATTCAAAAGCCCATCCCCCTTCCTGCACCCCATGGACAAGTCCTCTTCTGGCCCTGACCCCATCCTCCTTGTCCCCACGTCAAGGACCAGTTCATATATTCTTTTGGCAGCTCACATCTGTTCAGCTGCTGTGAACTTCAGCTCATAAAATGGATTCCACAGAAAAATGAAGCTTTACAAAACACATAAAAACCAGTCCAGAATTGCTTTAATTTAGATAGTCTGTGCCTAAAAGACGGAGGTGGATGCCATGTGGGGCTCTTAAAAACGCAGAAGCAGAACAGGTGCCTGATTACTACTAAGGTCAGCAGGGCATAGCCTAGCTCAGCAATCCGAAAATCCCACACAGATAGATTGTGTTCTCTAGGACCTAGAGAAGAACTCAGGATTAAGTAATTCTTTATCTCACTCCCGTCTTCCATGTTCACCTATGATGGTCTTCTGAGGGGAAGCTACTAGAGTGCTAATGGTTGCTGACATCTTTTTAAAGCTGCTTATGGATCTCTATAACACACCGTACCATATGAAAAAGCATCTATGAAGATGGGTACATAGACAACATTAGGGGTCTCTCATCTGGGTTTCTGTCTAGTACTGTAAAGCACTAGAAGGTCTGTAATGCTCCAGCTACCACATCCTGAATATACCTGATCTCATCTATTCTTTGAAATTAATCAGGATGTGGCCTTTCACAAAGCAGGCTATTATATTATGGAATTCAGGATGCTGTGGAGGCCAAAAGCAAAACCATCTCTGTGAGCAATTAAAAACTTTGTGGAAGAAAAGACCACCAAGGACCATTAAACACAATATTGTGGATATGATCTGTAGCTCAGGTACTCACTAAATGACAGAATTCCAGAAGCTGGAGCTTGCTAGTGGGAATAGACCCCTTGCAGATGACTATTTATTTATTATATTTTTTAGGTGTTTGCTAGTAGCTGCTGTCAGAGACAGGATGCTGGGGCAGACACACCTCAGGTCTGGTCCTGAACAGCTATTCTTTTGTTATGTTCCCATAAGAATTTGGGTGAAATACTGGCTAAAATGGGGGTGTGGCTCTAAGAACCTGATTGTCATAATGTCTGTGGAGTAGAGGTAAGAAAGTTGTCAGAGCCAAAATAAAAAATTATGAATCATCCCCCAGTATGTCACATGAGAGGAAAAAAATAGTCTGTCATGATTTTTATTGCACAGAATGATTTATTTAACCACATCCCTATTTCTCTGCAGGGGCATATGGCAGTTTGCAGTCAACAGGGTTAGTGTTCCCATACAAAGAGAAAAAACTTCCTAAAGCTGAGGCAAGTTAAGGAATTTACACCTAATTGCCCTGATTTGTCCTGCTGCCAGTGACCTGGTGCCTTTGTGGGACCTTGTACTCCCATCTGTGCTGCCTCGAGTGACCCCTTGACCATGGCGGCTCCCTGCTTTAGGCACAGCAATACCTTTTCTCTGACCATGCTCCCATCCAGCCCTCAGCTGCAGTTACCAAGGCTTCTCCTGCAGGCACCCAAGAATCAAGAGTCACATACAAGTCTTGATAACTGGCTTTCCCTCCTCGGCTTGTATCTACCATTTTGAATTGCAGCTCTGCAGCAGTGCTGGCTGCCCTTAGCCTTTTGCCTTCTTGCTTCTGCCCTCTGCGTGGAACAGAGTACTGTTTAGAGTAGTAAATAAATGTTTAGCTTCCTGCTGATGGCAAAACATTGAAGTGATGTCTTCTGGTGCTCCTTGCTGAGGAACTTTTTGCTATAGGCTTCACAGGCAAATAAGTCACCTTGATGCCAATATTTGTGCCTGTTTCCTGGTGCAATGCATAAATCATATTGCTGTTCCTTATCAGCCCATAGTGCTTGCTTAATGGGTAGCTCAGCTGCTTCAGCAGAGAATTAGTTAGAACAACATTCCAGTGATAAAGTAAGGAGAGTAAGCATCCATCAGTGGGTCAGTTAGTGATGTTAGAAAGGAATCTGTGAAATAACTCACACAGTAATGCATTAGTTCTTATGCATGTGTTCAGATCTGTCTCCCAGTGACTTTGAAATGAGGGAAAGAACAAATAATTAAGAACATGTTCTTTCTTAGGTACATGCCAAAACCTTGCTTTAATAACAATACCTCTCATGGCCCTAGAGGCTCACATCTCTAAACTCTTTAAATTAATGTCTGCAGTCACTTTTAATGATGCTGGGTTTGAAGCCTACCCTTAGTTCTTATCAGCCACAGATAAATATTGCTGTATCAGTTCCAAATAAGCAACACTTTGATTTCAAACACCCTGAAATTTTTCTTGCACACTCACCAAAGGCAAAACTCCTCTTGCATCCTTTGCAGTGGAGAGTGGCTTCCCTAGTACTGAGACTTTGCAGGGCCATGGCAGGGGAGCCAGGGACAGCCCTTTGCAGGGTTGCTGAGAGCCCATCAACCCCCCCAGCATGATGCAAACTGGCCTGTGTTCAAAGCCTGTGAAAAAACACCAGATCCTCTTTCGTATGAACCCAACTAGAAGGGTCTGAATCTGCCTAATGCTCTTATAGTCACTGCTGAGAATTTCTCTCACAAGAAACCTTCAGCATTTTGTTACAAGGATTCAGAGTGACAGCTTTACTCCAAGGGTACAGGTAAGAGCATGCTCCCTTAATCAGTGTTGTGATGCAGGCAATCAAGTGAATGGTCACTGAAGAACAGTAACATCCCCTAGAAGTGTGCTGCCCACCCAGAGCCTTGCTGCAAGAGCAATGGCAGATGTGAAGACACCAGCGAGAAGTGAAGCCTTGTGTATGTTGGCAGCTGTGGAGAGGGGGAGATGGCTCACACAGTTCAGGTTAGAATACACATTTTGGAAAAAAGAAATAGAGGATTAAATTTAAACTAAAAGAATTCAGTAGTCACATTGTCATCACAGAGGTACAGATGATCAGAGAGCTCCGTACCCTTACTCCAACACCAGAACTCTTGTTGATGACCAAAGTTATTTTCCTCAACACTGCTTACTAATGCCTTAAGCCAGAACTCTCTACACTCCTTGACCCTGTAGGTATTTAAATGACCTAAAATTTAATTGGTAATCTGGTAGACTAGAAGAATGAAGTCAGAAATTTAATTTCCAAGCTAGCCAAGTATTATTATTCATTGCCCAAAAGCATCATTAGCACAGCATCAAGACTGACACAGCAATGACTTGTACCCTCCCAAAATGTCAAATTCACTTGCATTTACATTTACATTTACATTTACATAAAAACCAAGAAATAAAGAGTTATAGTAAAATCAATATGTGCTCTGGAAACAAGTTGGATATACAACTGCTGTAAATTATCATGGCTACAGTGACCATGTTATTTACCCCAATGTATGATAGCAGAGGATCTGATGTCTATTTTTCTATTGATAGGCATCTGTGTATGATGAAAAACACCTAAAATACAGTAGTCTCTAAATGTCTAGAAACTTTAAAAATCAAATTAATCAAGCTGTTGGTTACATCCTAATGACAGTTACATGAGAAGAGTAAAGTATCCTGAGTGGTTTGGGATCAGGTCCTTGTCAGCAATAGTGAAAACAAGCAAACAAAAACTTTGAGTAGTCCTAAAAATAGCTTCAGAAGAAAGCACACAGCATCCTTGCTGAGCCATCAACCTTGGAAACATTTATGAATTGCCAATATTGCTTCTAAAAATGCAAGATGTACCAAAAACTGAGTCAATCATCTCAAGTGACCTAGAAAATAACAAACAAGAAATTAATCTGAGTAAATCTGGGCATCCTCACTGCAAACACAGTGTGCTGGCTGCAAAAAGAAAAATTAAATAAGCATTTATTGTTGAGAGGTTCAAACAAGAATATTTACCCAGTTATTTGTGACATACAGGCAACAGTTTTGCAGTGATTTCTGCTCTGGTCTGTTACTGTGTTGAGCTCTGAAGATCAAGGTCTATCTCCACAGACCTCCCCATGGCAGCAGGGCTATGGTGGCCACCAACCTCACAGGTTATGGAGCAACATGTTACCAGGACTGCCAGTGGTCCATGATGAGATGCAAACTAGTCCTCTCAGAAACTCGGTAAGCTCATCAAAGACCCACTAATTCCCACAGTCTCAGAAATGTCTCAGCACTGTGTAATATTTTAATTAATTTTCTTAATATAATTGTGGGTGGTTTGCTGCAGCACAGTGCGAGAAACATTTCCTAACAAAGTGATGAGGAAATGATAGGGAAGCCATGCTTTCTCTCTTGTTTTGAATACAGGCATTAATTTTGCTTGTAGAATTTCCTGCTATGATTTCAAAGCTGCTCTTTGCGTGGCAGTTTTGGCTATTTTCCTCCTTCTGTTTCCCCTCCATCTCTGCTGAGATGAGTACTATTGAGCTAGGTCTAGCCAGAGGCTGTGGGGATGAGGAAGAGCCCTGGGCATCCTGAGGAGATGAGTGTATGTGGTCCTTACAAGAGCTCCCTTCACTTCCAGCTTCCCTCTGGCACAAGCTAGACAACTATCCAATGCTGAAGAAATTGTCCTTTTTTGTTCTTTACCTCTTTTCTTCTTCTTTCCCATCCCCACCCCCCCATCTAAATTACTATTTTCTACCATTTCCTTCTGGTGTGTCTTTAACCTTAATTTTAAACACCAGGGGTTCTGTTTGGGTTCCCACCCTCCTTCCCCAACTCCTTGCTTTAAAGCCTTCCCAAGTCAGTAGCAGTCAAAATCTAATGATTTCCTGAAGGTCAGATGAGCTTTGGAGACCCATAGTTTGTGATGTAAATCGAGGGACTGTGAGCAGCATCCACACCACAGCGCCCAGCTGCAGTTGGCACTAATCAGCAAACATCTAATCAATGGGAACAGTAGCACATTCATGTGCAAGAGATATTATCTTGGCATATAAATAATGAAAGGCTCTAAAGCACTCCCAGATGTTGGAAACAAGATTCCTTCTGGGCATGTGAAGAATTTGCTTAGGGGAAAACAGAGCAGCTTCACAAAAATAGAGAGCTGTTTTAGTCTGATGAAGTTCTGTTTACAAGAAAGTATTACTTAAAAAAAAAGAAAAGAAAAAAAAAGAAAAAAGGAAAAAAAAAACCCTTTATGGCTTGAATCAGCCAAAGCTGACCTCTCATCTGCCAGATACCTGTAAAGCAGACAATTGGTTTTATCTGGGGTATTCAAGTAATATTGCTGCTTGATTATCTTTCATACAAAAGAGTCCCTGCCTTTTTACTGTTGCCAAATATGCAGTTTACAATCAGGTTTTCAATATGTCCTGGAATCTAGGCTTTCCTGAGAAAAATGAGCTCTTTGATCTCTCATAATGACAACTTATTCCATGAGATAAGGCTAAAAAAAGGAAAAAGAACAATTAACGATTAATTATTTCTCATGAGAAAACGCATTAATTCACAGTCCAAGCAAGTAAAATTTTTAACTCTAGTAGTCAATGTTTGGACTTTTTAAAGAAAAGCAAAGTTTACAATAAACGTACAAAGTTATGAAGTTTTCTTAGCTTTTTGGCAGTGAGGATGTGATTCATTTACACAGATTAGTGTTGCTTAAACTCATTATTCTTGCTGAGGACACTAGTCCTGCTGATCCAATAGAGCTACCCACTTGAGTCTGATGGTAGTATGGACCGACAGTCTATTAATAGATTGGCAACAGTGACTCTTGCTAATGTTGTGTTACCAAGTAAGGCGTTTTAACAGAGTCTATTTAATAATAAATTGTAGAAAATGTTATCAGTGTAAAGCCACCTCAAGGTATCAGACATAAAAAATAAACTAATATCTAACTATGTATCTATGTACAACATATAAAAAAGCTACCAGTAATATCTCTCAAAACCCTAATGGGAACAACTTGCCTCAAAGACCTGACCAAGGCAATTATTATTTTACTAGTGCCTGCTCAGTATCATGTGCTAGGATGGGGACAATCTTCAAGCGATGTGATTTAGCTTTAAAAGCCTCTTCACCTTTATCTCTTAAAGCACCTTAAGCTTCAGGAATATAGTGGTTGGGATTTGCATAACCTTATTTTTTTTGTAAACCAAAAATTACGAGGTAATAATTTTCACACTGCTAGAAGGCATTGGATATATGAAGCTGTTGATTTTTTTTTCAATCTTTTTTCATACTGAAAGACAATAGAGCAAGTAAATGGGAGTTGTGTCTTTCTCTCCCAAAGCCTTGGAGGGAGCATTAATCTGCCAAATGAAACAGAACTGTAACAGAACATGAGGCAATGGGGCGGTGAAGGTGGGATGGGGCAAGCCTCAGAGTGGTGAAGTTTGGTGTTGCTGTGTCCATAATCTACTGCTCCAGGTTTTGGCTTGTTTACTTATTTAAATATTGTTTGGTATTTTGCTAATATTCTTGGAAAAAGGAAGCTATGAAACTTTGACAAAGAGGCTTTAAAGAGGGTATTAAGAGATTAATAACAGTTGTATACCTCTGTTGCTGTTGCCCAGCAGTGTTACTGCTTGCATTGTCAGCCACTTGTGACTGTCATTCTAATAATTCTAATATGATGGGGAAGAGATCCCCGAGAGATTCCAAATCTTTGAGCACAGTTACCACAATGGACATGTTCCGAGTGCCACGTTTTGGAGAACCGATTGGAGTTGTAGCAGCTTTTGGAAGTTGCTCTAGTTCTCACACTTCTAGCAGTTGGAGGTGTTACAAGGCACACCCTCAAACACAGATTGGAACTGGACCCTGCAGGGCTGTATGCATGTACTTTATGTCTTCTGGAAAATTCAGTGACTCCAGAGAGGCAAAACTTTTAAAATTTTTGAAAGACTTTGTTGGATCAGGGCATGATTTGTAATGGCAATCCCATTTTGCCACCTCTTAATGTCAACCTCTCATACATTTCCCCGTAACTAAGGAATCATTAGTTACTACCAAATCCTTGCTCTCTCAAGCAGCAGATAGCTGGTGCAGGAAAAATAATATATTTCTGTCAAATATAAATAAATCCTGAGCATTCTTCTGAAAATTCAACCCATCATAAACAGATAGTTAGAGCTCAAAACTTATTTGTATGATAACCTCTGACAGGGCCTTCCTATAGGGCTCCAGGCAAGTTACCTGAACCTCTCTGTTCTTGTTTTTTCACTGTCAGAGTCATAATGTTCATCTCATAGAAGAGGTATGTGCTCTAAACAGTATTTAGAAAGTGCCAGGAGGCTCTCTGAAGGAATATAATTGTAAATTAATGAGTGTATTGTCAGCACCTCCTCCAAAATTCTCTGAATATAAGTCAGGTTTTATATACCCCATCACAGGAACCCTAATTCACATTGCTTCATGAAAGAAATTACTGTCATCACTACGTTTTGCCAAATATCTGACATGCAGAAGAATAAATAATATGTAAAATGTAATGCTTGGGAATGTGTCACCAATGTCTTTCCTTTTCTGGAATAATCTGTAGGTGTCAAGAGGACCTCAAAAAATGGTTCAAAGATGCTAAGGCACAAGACTTGGTATTGTAATTTGTATTTTTCCTAGCCCTTACTCTCATGACCTAGTGTGCAGAGGATGATCTCAGACAGCAGTGTGTGGAGTGCCTGGGTGGGAGGTTACACATGGAGAACATGAGCAGATTAAATATTGCCTCTGTGCTGTGCTTCAGCCTCCATCAACATGTCTGGGGCTCTGCTCTAGCACCTGGGTGCCTTGCTGTACCAGTCTGAGTTTTGGGCCCTCCTCAGACCCCATGTGCCCTGGTTTCAGTGGAAAAGAAAGCCAGGTGTGGGCTGGGCAGGAATTGCCCTGCCTTTCCAAGGGGCTTTCATCCTGGGAGCAGGATGCCCCAGCCAGCCTGGTAAACTGATGATATGTTCCCCAATTCCCTGTTTAATGCTGAAAATTTGATACTTCTCTACCACCCATTAAAAAAACGAACCAAAACAAAACCCCCAACAGATTGATTTATTATACCAGCCTGAAATTTATTTAACAGAGGAAAGAGTATAAGCCCTGTTGCAAATGTACTTTTGGCTTCAGTATGAGAACTTCATTGTACAGCTGTACTGGAAGTCCTTTTCCCACACCTGTGGTTCACAGACATTTTGTGCAGCTGGAGACATGTTATGGATCTAAACTGAAAGGACACCAGCACTGTGGTTCTGCATGTAGTTCTGACATTAAAAATGATCATTGTGAAGGAATTTTGTCTAAAGAGTCTGTTCAGTCTATCTCTGCCCCCCACTCAGCACATTGTGTTTTTAGGAAAAAGATATGGATGAAGCTATTTAAAAAAAAAAACAACTGACTTTTGTGTACTTCCATTTCTTTTATATTGCTGGGTAATTTAGTGTGATGCTTGGAAAAAAAAATACAGTGTTTTATCAGCTCTCTGTTCAAGCAGGTGGTGCTGTATTTTGTATAAAGGACAGTGCTTTATTTAAGATTTCTACCATAGCAGCAATTCTAAATGACAGCATTTGTATTAAAAGTGCTGCTCTTCCCAGCAGCACTGTTATAAAAATACTGAAACAGTAGTGATATTATTATAGATCTGCTTCAGTAACAAAAGTTCTACTGTAAGAAAATCTCTGATTTAGAAAAATCCTTGCCATCTTTTGCCAGTGATAAATGTTCCCTCGGTTTTGTACTGGTGTGATTTAATCTTCGCAATTTGAAGGGCTTGCCAGGAAGCAGCTGTGCACTGGAGAAACACAACACGTAAAAGCTTCAGTGGGAGCAAAGGTGGCAGATTTGGGTTAGGGACAATATTCAGGGTAACAGCTGGGTGCTGGGCTGTGCTTTCCAAAAGCTCTTTGCACACCATGTGTGTGCAATGTGTGTGTGTGTGGGGGGGGTGCAGGGCAGCAGGTACACCTGCCTGCTTCTCCCCGAGCCCCCAGGCAGGGGGTGCAGTGCCTTGCTGCAGGACAGGTCCCCTTTGCTTGGGGGGAGAGCATAACTGGCTGCTGGTGTGAATCAGGATGAGCACAGACATGTCATTAGTCTGTGCCTGCAGCCGATGGTTTTCCCATCGGCAGTGATTCAGCAGTAAGGAGTGGCGTGGCTGCATCCCTTCTCCCCCGGCCACTCCACTCCATCAGTGGCAGGGTCATGAATGGGTCTGACATCAACCTCTCTCCAGTAAGACAGCCTGAAACGTCCTCTTCCCACATGCCGCATGGGTTTGTGTTTCAGAAAACCATCCATTTCTCATCTGTGATGAGAAATGATTGACCTCAGTCCCATTACATCGATGTTTAACATTTTCAGTGCAATTGGAAGCCACAGCTCAGAAGAGCTCAACCCCCTTTTCCTGGGTTTTGTGGTAGGACTTAGAGTGGTTCAAACCAACCTGACTGTCGGAGTCCAAGCACATGTTGTGGTGAGGGGCTGGGAAAGGCATTGTGTGCCAAAGTTCATTCATCCTTTCTCCTCATATTACATCTAAGAGCTTTTTTAATTACACTACTGTTTTTGTCTCATGACATTGCCTCACAGGTCACCCTACCCTCCAATTACTGCTTGTGTAAGGAAGTGTTTCTTGACACTGCCCTTAATTTCTTTTTACTTTATTTCCATTTGTGCTTATCTGCGATGGAATGAAAGAAAGTATGCACCATGTCTGAAATTAGCCATTAGGATTTTTACAGACTTCAGTGAGCATTCCGTTAAGAAAATTCATTATTCATTTTTGTCTCTTTTTTTCCTTTTTCTTTTTTTTCCTAATTTTCATCCATGTATAACCAGTTCTTTTTACCCTCACAAGCTTCATGTCTTAGTTTTCAAATTAACCTTCTCAAATCTTTTCTGAATCTTTCTGGTGCCATACTGATTCCCTTATAAAATGGTGACCAGAAGCTAGTGAGTAATTTATTTCATCTTCCTCTGACAATATTTTGAGCACAGGTCTGTACAGGAAACAGTCTTTCTTTTGAATTAACTGCTGCTGTGGCCTACCTGAGATCTGCTGTGGCTGAGAGCTAAGTATAGCTACACTGCGAGGTGGTGAGGAGAAAATTTAAATGCAGGCTGCGTGACCAGACTAAGAAGGGGATGCAGGACATCTGGGGTCACTCTGTTCTTCTCATCCATCCCCTCATTTGGTGTTTGCCCAGTGCTTGAGAAGGACTTTATGGGGGAAACAATCAAAATGTATTTAGAAGAGTTTGTCCCTGTGGATTCTTCATATCTACCCTATCCTAGAAACGTTATGTGCCATATTCTCTGGTGACCCCAGCGGTCATATGAGAAGGCATCTCTGAAGGGGTGGATGTCAGGAAAAGGTGCAGAAATGGTTGCTATTTGCAAGGTGGTTTTTTTACTGGTTGCTCTTCTTCCCCAAGCCCCAGGGATGAGAAGAGAGGGAGGAAGAAGGACTCTCCATCCCATCTCAGGCTGCCTGGGGTTATTCCCAGAAAGGCAGTCACTTGGTTGATTCATCAAATGACATCCCAATGAGTTCTCTTACCCTCTTGCTGACTCCAGTGATGCAGAGCAGGTTAGACTTGTTTAAGCACAGGGGGGAATTGGCCAATAGTAATTAAAAGTGAGTGTTAGCTCACATGGAGGTTCCACATTATTAGCTTAAATGAAGATACTTTCCATGGACAGTGAGCCTTGCACACTGTAGCACAAGCTATTGTATGCAATTATCTTGCAGAAAAAACCCGTGACGTGCCAAAGAAAATATCAGGCAGGAAAAAACCGGTGTCTGTGCCCTCCCTCAATAGGAAGAGGGGTGTTTCATGAACCAGGATGGCTTTCTGCTGCCATGGAAATCACTTGCAGGACCTTTTTGAGACCCTGAGCCCAGGCCAGCCTGGATGTATGTAATCGATGTGTGCAACCAAGCTCACCCCTTGAAAGCTTACGTCTTGGTGAAATATTGAAATCACAGCCTTTTTATTAACACATCACTCAGTTCCTTCCCAGTTGAACAGGCAAATTCATTTGCAGTCAGTCTACCTTCTTCAAGGCAGGGTTAGCAATGTCAGTGTCATTTCTGACGCATGTTTGTCCAAGCTGCTCATAAACACCTTCCACAGTGAAGGACTGCACCACCTGCCCAATATACTCCAGCGCTTATAGCAACCTTGCTATTACAAAATGTTTTTAATATTTAGCCAAAACTGTTCTTGCTGCAATTTAAACCCGTTTCCCCTAGCTGCCACAGCAGTGGAGTACAGTGTTTTTTCCAGCTTTTCTTCACAAGCCATGTTTTCAAGACCTTTGATTATTAAGACTCTTCCCTCTCTCAATTTTTTCCACATCTTTCTTAAATGCCAGTGCTCAAACCTGGACATAACATCCCTTTAGTACTGAGGGGAAGCAAACTTTCCATTTGTATATTTTAATCCAATTTACTGTCTAGGTTTTGATTTGAGGAAATGCCTCATTGAGGATTTTTTTAAACCTCGGGCTGGATAATGCTGATATCACTGCCAGAAGAGTACAGACAAGTGTCTGGCAGCTGTGAGGGAGAGGAATGACCTGGAAAGAACAAAACCATATCCCTTTCACCCATTATCCTCCATGTTCTGCAATGGCCAGCTTCCACTCCCAAACTTCCTGAGCACAGAGCTTGCTCCTTCCTGCAGAGTCATCCAACCATATGAAAGGGAATAAGATTCAATCTATAGCTTGCACAAGTTTTCCTGATGCAAATCAGTGCTGTGAGGTCTAAATAAGTAATGTTTGTACCATGCCTGTGCTATAAAAGAGACATATCGTGTAGCTACAGTGGCTGCAGCTCTCCACACACGATATATGGGTACAAAGAAATCATAGTATAGGGAACTGTATGAACCCATGGATCTCATTCAGCCAGAGGCTACCTCCAAGATCTTCTCTAGGTGAAGGGTACTTCAAGAGTGAGTCTCTTACAAGAAGGGCAAAACTGCAGTTCCAGTTCTTCACTGGGCTTCTACATTCACATTCACACAGCTACATATTGGACTTTTCCTACACATCCTGACATTAGAACAAGATATTTCTCCTCCAGTTAAAAGACTTGCACTGCCAATTTGTGTATCCTACCCATTATGTATCTGCTGTATGTTTCCAGCAACCCTTGCAATATTAATATCAAATGGAGTTCCTGTCCAGTCTTATTGCAAGTACAATAACATCAGCATTAAGCTACGTAGATGAAGTACATTATAGGTGACAGAAATCAAACACTTTGATATTTATATATCATGAAGTAGACTCCTAGGGTTTTCTCACTAGCAAATCTTCATGTCATTAAGTCTGTGGTGCTCTCCATGAAAAAAACCAAAAAACCCAAAACCCAACCCAAAACCAAAACAACAACAAAAAAAAACCCCAAAAGTGTGAAGACAGTAATTTCAAATTTTTGACACTGAGTAAAATGAGACACATACAGATCTTCATGACCTTTCCCTCTATTTTACATGACAGTGCAACCGAAGGACATAGTCTACTGCAATGACTAAGGGCATTAGAACATCTGCTTTATGGTAGTGAATGGTTTATGAGTACTTGTACAGCGTGCTGCAGATAAAATGATTATGCTACTGGACTGTCAGATTATCCCCATAACTGGTTAGAGCAAGGTGACCCAGGCAGGTTGCAGCGATCAAATTAGAAATCTTACAATGAAGTTATGTATGTATAGAGGCTCCCACATAAAACAAATTCTTCCCATGTTTCCCATGGTATTCAGCTGCCTTTAATTTTAAATTGCCACTTTCAACAACAAAATGGAGCAGCATTTCTGTGGGTAGTGGATGATTTTCTGCTTCTTCATTGCAAATACAACAACAGGACAGCGTTTTTGCTGAGCTGGCTGTTTCCATGCATAGCCAAATCTCTGTATTTTTATTGGCAGGGCTATATCACAGATTTTAGAAGCCACAAGGAGCAAATCATCCTTCAGATTCTATAACATAAGCGTTAAATAGTTCTGTACTGAAATACACTGTGGGTGCAATTAGATGTCTTTGCCATACCCAAAAAAAGTAAACACAGGTCTTGGCTGTTCACCTAAGCCCATGAGCAAGCCTGCACAGCGTGGGGTTATTCATTGTGGGGCAGCCCTGGAGCATAAGCCAAGCCAGGAACAATTCAGGGTCTCACAGAGATTTGGCAGGGCAGTAGATGGGTCAACCCTGCTCCACACCCTGCCAACAGCAAGAGCAGCAGCAGTAGCTTGTGGCCTCATTCCCCAGCCTGGCAAGAGGGCTGTGTGCTTGGCTGGAGCAGTGCAAACCTTCATGCTGCTGCAGAACATGGGATCACAGCTCCTGGGATCACACTTTGGGACAGGAGAAGCTTGCAGGGATATGGCAGTGGCACCTGCAGAATGAAACATGACACACTGTGGATGTCCTTGCTGTCACTTCAGTCAACCTCCCTTGCTTTCTTGCAGGCACCTCCACGTGTTTTGATGAATTTCTTGGCCTATTTTAGAGCCAGCTCAGGTGGGGATTATACAAATTTCCAGAAATGTCCCAATTCAGACAGTTTTTCCTGGGCTCTATATTACTGCCACTGAAATCACAGTTGCCAGTAATCTCAAACGTAAATTAATCTTTTGAAGATCCCTGGGTTCTTGTGTTCCTGAAAGAGATCTGTTTTCCAGAGTTTTGAATATTCTCCACCCAGAAAGAAGCCCTGCTGCATCTTGATGATCCAAGGACATCAGGCACCCTACTTATGGACATTTTAGCTGCAATGCTGCTTTTCCTGGGGAGGCAGCTATGAGGAGCAGGGTTTTCTCTAGACCCCCCACTCACCATTCAGTCCGTGCCTTCCTTTTTTGTACACTTCATTTTACAATGAAACATTCAACAAATGTTTTAGGAGCATTGTCACGGTTATTCTTATCTCCTTCCTCAGCAGAGGGAAATCACTTATAAACATTTCCAGCTTCACTCCCCTTTGCTTGGATTAACAAACTGACCAGTACGTCACTGCTCTTGGGGATAAGCTTCACCCCAGCTCAGAGCAGAGTAAAACACTCCTTCCGTGAGAGTATTATCAGGCCAAAAGCCTGGTGGTGTATTATGCAGTGTCTTTGTCTCTGTAATGCTTTTCCAATATGAATCAGTTTCTGGCACTGAGTCACCTACAAGCGATGAAGTGTTCTACCAAAAAACCCACATATATTTTGTTTAGCTTTGCAAGCTATGCCATCGACTCTTGAGATTTTGTCCCCAGCCTCACAGGATACAGGTTGATTTCATATTTTTTGAAAGGGGGAGTCATCCTAATTTATTTCCATCAGAGCTTGTGACATTCCATCAGACCAAACAGGCTGTCACCTCCCATTGCTTCTGAGGAGGTGGAAGAAACCTTCTCCTGGAGGACCTGCCTGCCATGTCACTGCAGCCCGTGTGCCAAGGACACCATTTCTCTTGCTTTGGTATTATCATTACAGAGGTCAGCTTGACTCCCAGCTGCCACTTCTTTCCTATAATCTTCTGCCACAAATTCAGACTTGGGGCTGTGAGCCCAGCTGTGCATTATAAAGTGTTGGTTATCATTGTCCACAGATGAATATGTTCTGCTCTGCACAAGAAAAGCTCGCATGGAAACAGAAATAGGAACAGAAATATATCATCCCAGAGTATCATACAGTGCCCTTCTGCTGGCCTTGATGGCCAGAAGTCCTTCTCTCCCTTGTATCTTATCATCAGCCTAAAGCAACATACAGGTTCTATTCAGGACATTTGTGAATGTTTTACCTTTCATGTTATCCCCATATTTAGATACTTGTATTTTTGCAAATTTCATGCAAAGCCAGCTCTTATTGCGCTAGTCACCAGTTTGTCCCTTGGAAGTAGCCATTAGTTGCTGGACAGCCCTAAGGGAAGAGTAACACACACAAATATCACTAAAGCTGGTGGCTATACTCCTGCTCAGTTCCTAGTGTCATTTGTTACCCTTTTCCTCATGTTTCCAAAAGAGACAATTGAATAGGGTCAGATACTGACAACTGAATTTCCTGAGCTTGGGTGCCCAGATATTTTTCCAGAAGACCCAGTTCCTCAAGTGGGAAGATCTACCCATGCTTTCAGTATCACAGCTTCACTCTTACAATACCTTTGTGAATAGTTCACCCTCCCCCCAACCTGATGTGAGTGGGAACTGTGGGTGCTGAGCCCAGTTAGGATCAGCCCCACCCCACAGAACCCATGACAAAAACCCATGGTTTCTACCATGTCCAAATGAGAGGCACAGTCTGCAGCTGCCTTGGGACCAGTGTCAACCTGGTGAAGATGGTGTGCAAAGATTATCTCCCATCTTACAGGCAGTGCCATCTGGCATGGATGCACATGTAGAAGATTAAACATGTAAAAGCCAGCAGCAGCAACAAGAACAACAACCATTTCCATAATAGTTGTCTCTTTTTTTTTTTTTTTTTTTTTTTTTTTTTGTCTTTCTGAAGGAAAACGCGTTGACCGTCTAATTTGGATTCATAAAGGAAACCTATTAATGAAAGGCTTCAAAGAACTGCCTCAGAACTTTTAATCAGTAGTTGCGTTTTAGCGTGGAAAAATAAAAAAGCAGAGGGGGCTGAATGGTGGGCTTTTTTGTTGTTGTTTTTAGTCGTTTTTGTTGAAAGCGCCAGATTATTTGATTATTTGAAAGCAGGCTGGGTGAGGAAGCCCAGCAGGGAGCCTCTTCTCGCCCACCTGGAGGAAAGGCCCCCTGAATGCTTGTTTTCATTAGCATGGGCCTCTCTAGCTCTTCAAAACCCTTTCCACCCGTTGCCAAGGCAACTCAGAGCCATATCGCGGCACACGGGTGTTGCACATCAACTGGCGTGTTGCACTTAACCAAAATAAATAAGCAAATAAACATGGAAAATGGACACGGGCCAAATAAGGGCACTGTCTTTCATCATGGACATCTAACATTTATAGGGATTTCAAACACTCTACTAGGCCTATCAGCGAAGAGGTAGTTGATCAAAAAAGGAAAATGCATGTGCACACACAGCCAGGTATTTTTCATTTTAATGGGCCTTCTTGCTTGAATCAGGTGAAAGGAACTGGGTCTAGAATATGCAGTCTCACTTGTAAGTTATATTTCCATGCCATTTGATGGCTCTCAGCTGGGTCTGGTTTTTCAGCCCAGCTCAGCCCCCAGTTCAGCATTAGAATCACCATTGGCAGCTATGTTTTCACACCAGGCCTTGACATCAGTGGAGCTGCTGGGCACTGAAAAAGCAGCATCCAGAGCAAGTGCTGTAAATCCGGCTTTCAGATAAATCTGGGATCCAGCTCATCCTTGACTCCCATCTGAGACATTTATACAGCAATGATACACACCACGGCGGTGGGGACAGGAACGAGGCCCATGGGCCTGAGGCTTTGATTCCCAGGCAGCATGAGCAACCAAGTTTGTGGAGAGGCAGAGTGTCTGGGGAGATACCACAGACTGTGTTTGTGGTTAAGGATCAGCACCTGCAGCCATGCTAGTGAGGGTGTGCAAGAGGAACAGTCTCCACCACTGCCTGCATGAGGTCCCTGGCATCAGGGGATAACAGCTGAAACACCTCTTTCAGATTATCAGAGAACAGCCAAGGAAAATCTCAGAGTCCCTGGGAATATTTGTAGCAGGTCCAACTAAGTACTGCTGCAAAAATAGTTTTCCTTTACACTCAGGAAGGGAGGTGCTGGCTGCAAATGCTGGCAGGAGAAGAGGGAAGGGAGTGGGGAGGGAAGCTCTGCAAGGAGCAGCATCCATTGCCTGGTGCCATGCCATGCTGTGCTGTTCCGTGCCGTGCCATACTGTGCTTTGCTCTGCTGTGCCAGCAGTCCTCGGGGCAGGGGGCAGCAGCAGGAGCTCAGCAGGAGCCAGGCAGGGAGCTGTATGCAGGTGCTACACGCTGAAGAGTGCAGGAGCAAGGCAGGAGAAGCCCAGTGGGAGAAGGCAGGAGGGCTGCCTTTCCTCTGCAGGGGCCACCACAGACTCCCCCCAGCTTCAGTGGGGCTTGTGCTTCCCTCAAGGTGACTGAGAGTTGAAGACCTGCAACTCTTGCTGGGGTGAATTGAATGATTTCTGAATGTGGTCCTGGCCACCGAATGCAGACCCAGAGCCAGATAGCTCACACACCCAGAGTCACTTCAACATTAAGTCCCATCTCTAGCGAACTCCTTCTGCCTCCCTGTTTAGAAACAAAACAGAGAACGCAGAACAAAACAAAGTGCCACATCAGCCATCTCGCTTCTCCTTGCTGCACCTTATAAGCCCTCCTTTCATCTTCACCAGAGTGAACACCTCTCTGCCAAAAAGCAGCCCCCTCCACTGCTGAGGATGCCTGAGGGTCCCCTTGCCCAGATCCCTGAACACCTCCATCCCTTTGCTCCTTTGGGAAACCTGTGGTGCAGCAAGCAGCGTGCAGGCTGCTTGTCCCACCTGCGTTTCAAGCATGTGCACTACTCATATTATTGGATTCTCCTCATTTTGACTGCATGTGTGTGCATGTAGTGTTTGCACACCAGCTAAAGATATGGGCTCTCACTGTGTCACCAGGTCCCCTCAACACTCCTGCACATCATGCGCTGAATGGCAAAGTACACCAGAAGACTTTCTCCGTCCCCTCACCCCGCAGCACAGCCCATGGGGGTTCTATGCTGCTCTCACAGCTCCATTTTCTGTGTTGCAGTACTAGCAGCTCCTCTGGCATGCACTAGCATGGCAGCTATGTTATTTTAAGCTCCCAAATGTTATTGCAACACAGATCTTGCAGAGGCAAGGATTCAAAAGTATCATGGTAACAAATGTGTTGACATGCATGCTCTGGTACATGCCATATGCTTTCTCGTGTGTGTACAGGCAGGTGTGTGTTGTCATATGTGTCATTATGTATTTTTATATACAATAATTATACATATATTTATATTTAGTTTATATACCTATACTAAAATAGATGTCTTTAAAAGGTATATGGACTTATCAGATGTACAAAATATGCCAGGTATTTGTTAAGGGTTAAGTCTTCAGATGTTGCATTTGGTTCTAGTTTAAATTTTCATTGTATTTTACTTCTTACGTGATCCTGTTTATTTAGGACTTTCAAATATGCAGCTATATATAACTATGATTGCTGAAATTAATGTAAACATCACTTCTTGTGCATGTATCTTCTTGTGCAAGCTTTGTAACTGTCACGGTCATAAATACACAAATGGAGGTGATGATCAATCATGGGTATATTGCCAAAAGTAGTTATTTATACAGCTATGAGAAACTCTGACTCGCACAGAAGTACCTGATCACAGAAAATGCATCTCCTGTAAGCCATAGACTGGAAAATGGTTTTATAACTAGGACTCAAAAAATCTTTGGAAGGTCTTGTCACATTTGAAACTAGGGCCTCAGAAACAAAAGGAGCAGAAGAAAAGTGGTGTGGAAGGAGCAATGGTGTGCACCTTATTTGGGTCCATGTTGGGTTTGGTTTTGGTAAATGTACCTGTATCACCTGTGTTAGTAAACAAGTGTACTAAGAAACAGAAAAAACCTTCTCTTTCTCTGACACTTATGCTTAGACCAGCCCAAACCTGATACCACATCTGCCTGTTAGTGATAATTTTCAGTACTGACATAGTGTCCATTACTGAGTGGTGTATCTGTATCGTAGCCTCCCATGCAGCCTGATTTTCAGGATTTACCACTGATCTGCTGTGGGTTTCCCAGCTGTTCATGCCTGAGGACATGGAGCATACTCCAGCCAGGGTGTAGGCTAGGAGGTGGGGATGTGGATTTGACCTCATGCAAGAAGAGGAGTCTGAGTCACAGGGGACTTGCTTGCAGCCATACACAGACAAAGCAGAGTATTAAACCATAGAATCATAGAATGGTTTCAGTTGGAAAGAACCTTAAAGGTCATCTAGGTCCGACCACTCTGCATTGGCAGGGACACCTCCTACTAGACCAGCCAGGCTGCTCAAAGCCCCATCCAGCCTGGCCTTGAACACTTCCAGGCAGGGGGCAGCCACAACCCCCCTGGGCAACCTGTGCCAGTGTCTGACTATCGCCCCACTAAAGAGTTTTTTGCTAATGTCTAATGTAAATCTACCTTCTTCCAGCTTAAAACCATTACAGCTTGTTCTTTTGCTACACTCTAACCCCCACTAAACCTCATAGGCATTGTTAAAAACAAAAGATTAAACCTTCTCAGCTGCCACAATCAGCTGGATGTCCCAGTTCCTCAAATGGTGAAAACTAGCACAAAATCCATTAATTGCACTGGAGCTACACTGATCTGCATCAGATATGGTGCAGTGGAAGAGAACAAGCTCATAGCACATGTAATTGAGTATATCTCATCCTCCTTCCCAGCTAGCATCTATCAGGTTCAGTAAGGCTGCAATGATACATATTAGAGGATGTCCAGCATGATCTATGGAGTGGTTTAAATTGCATCAGACTTAGGGTGGCCTCTCACACTGCCCTGAATGGGGAAACTCAATAATTCTGAGCTACTGAAGTTCTGAAAAATTGTGCCCATAAATCTCTTTCTCATCTTGCTATCACATTTCCGAGGGATGATCGTGGTGTGACTGCATCAAGTATGCACCCTACAAAGTGTGTGGTTCAAAGAAGCAGACTTTGTTTTTTTAAAAACAGGGTAGATAAGCATTTCGGTTCACCTTTAAGGAACAAGCTCCATTTCACCAATCTGTTTTCCTAGTAGTACATCTGTTAGGAAGAAATAGGCATATGGGTCTGTTCTGAGGAAAAGCAATCTCCTCTTGGCAAGATCAGGTCCTTGAGTCCTATTGCACAAATTCTTTCCCACATTAAATGAAACCCAGCCCAGAAATAAGAAAGAGCAGAAGTCCCATGCACCACTTCAGCCCTATTTAAACTAGAGTGCAGGAAGGGGCAGGAAGACAGGAGGAAACCATATGTCAGCTTTCTGTAAAAGTATCAAATTAAGCTGATAAGTAATCTTTACTTGGTGAGGAGTGTGTGGTTGGGTCTTAATTAGCCTCTTGTCAAGATTAGGCACAAGAGTGGAGAATTGCAGATCCTGGCAATTTATTTGCTTATTGTTCCTTGGTTGTGTTTTTCATGTGTTTTATGGGGGACAGAGTGTAGGATGAGTATTCTCCATTTCATGTGGTTGAGGTAGTATTTTCCTGGAATGGGGAGGATATAGATTAACGCAAATTATCATAGAATCATGTGGGTTGGAAGGGACCTCTAAAGGTCATCTAATCCAGACCCCAAATTAGAAGGGGCAAAACTCCAGCAAAGCCTCACACCTACCAAAACAAAATCAAACTACAGCCTCTGGCTCTGGAGAGGGTCCTGGTGTCCAAGGGGTAAAAAATAACTTCCCATGATTTCAACTAGCCATGGTTGCAGTGCTGTTGCCCACAGCCCCCTGATATCACCCTGTGCCAGTGGCTATGATGGAATCAGTGGCATAGTTTAAGGATCAGGACACTCTGAGCAGCTGTGCACTTTAATATGCACTCAACTTGAACATCCAAACAATCTCTTTGTATTCGATGGCTTCACTCATGGAGTTAAAAATAAGCCTGCTGTAAAGTGCCTTCATCAGTTCAAGGTCTAATTATTTACTCTGCATGAGTAGTTCCAGAGGAACGCGGATCTTTGCTGTTTGGGTTGGTAAACTTAATAGTCTACACTTCTGATTTATGTAGTGGCAAAATGAAGCACACTTTGAAGAGGTAAGAGCTCTTAAAATTTTTGTGTTCGGTGAAACCTGTGTCAAACAGACTAGAATGAAAAAGCAGAGATAGATTTACTAAACAAAACATCTTCCCTAGACAAAGAAATTTTGCCTGAGTATCTCACAGATACTTTAAATTGATGTTTTAAGAAGAGGCTTGTCTTTTAAGGGCTTTTATTTGCAATGAATTTTGAGAGTTAGTTGCTACTTCTGGTTGGATTTGAGATGGAATTTCAGAAAGAGAGAGGCTTAAATGAAAAAAAACCAAAATATGGAGTCCTCATATTATTATCTGAATATTCTTTCTACTACCTACTGACAACTTGTCCCCATGCATAAGGCTTCTCCAAAGCCTTATGCTGTATATTATGTCCCTAAAATAGGTCTCTTTAAAGCAGACTTTAATGTGTGTACAATAGTTCTATGCTCCTCCGTTGTATCTGGTCATCTGTGGGCCAAGCCTGCAGTGCTGATAGTGAAAACTCTTAGGTGAACGATTGGGCTAGATCAAGACCCTTGAGTCTGATCCTGGCTGGGTGTTTTCAAGAATCTCTGGTAGCCTGTAAAATCTAAGGAGAACACTTATAGAAGAAACAGGCTCCTCCAGGGCTCTTGCAGGAGCCCCTGTGATGCTTGCTTCTGATTTAACTGGAAATGGCTGGGTCTTAGTGAATACTGCTTCCAGTAATGGTCCCAAATGTGTGCCTGAAAGGGGAGGGTGGAAGCAATAGCAAAATATGTTCAAAAGTTAATGAAATATTTTATGTCAGAAAATGAGGTGAGCATTTGATTTATGTTTGGTGCGTTCCTGGCTGGAAGCTCTCAGTCGGAGCCAGTCTGTCCCATTCTCACACGTCAAGGCCAAGATTCAACTCGTGGCCCATCAGGGGCCTGGTTTCCAGGAGCTGAGGTGAAACACAGGCTCTCCCAAGGGTGATCACAGGTGGACTGAGCTGCCCTCAGGAAATGTCTATCTCTCTCAGTCTTGGCTATAAGGGTAACCAAGGGTTGACATGATTCCAAACTCAGCCACCTCAGCTACCTCCCTACTGCACAATAGCATGAATCTGGGCTGATAATTTTTTTCCTGCTCCAGGTAAAATTTCACTTTGGATTGACCTTCTGTGCTGTTCCTCTCTCAAAGGTAGTCTCCAGGGAAGCATCAGGGCTCACAGAGCAAATGGGCACTGTGTTGATCCCACAGACTTTGGCCGTTGATGTCCTTCCCTTGGGTATTTCAGAAGTGTCTTCCAGGGTTTGCATCCTTTCCATGAGAAGCCAGTGCTGCTTTAATATTCCTGATTATAAACTCCAGAGAACCACAAGCAAAGAGCCTGCATTCTGAGAAGAGCTTTGGTGTTAAATATAGCAGATTCCTGTGAATTTATTCTCCACTTCCATTAGTCAGGGCAGAAATGCATTGGTGTAATATATCTAAGCACTTTGTCATTGCTCTCTGGCTCTATCAAAATGTAGTCTAAGCAGTTATCACGTATTTCTGATTAATATTATAGCAACCACTGGCTAATAACAGAGTCAGCAGTGAAAACTGCTCTAATCGTTATCTTTTTGGCTAAGCAACTTCCCTGTTATTTGTTGTATACTGCAGATTTTGGCAGATGGGGGTTGATTTTTCTTCTAATGTTAAATGTGAGATTTTATCCTCAAAGGAGTGATTATCTCAGAGCAAAATTGGCAAGGTTAAAGACTATCTATAAAAAACATTCAGCAGTGTTCCATGAAATGAATTACATAATATATCAGTCATCTACCTGGCTTTTGAAAAAGTGTTAATGTGTGTTTGTACAGTCTGGGTGAATATTTTATATCAGGCTTCTTTTTCCATGAATGTAAAAATGACCTTGGTTATTAGAAAGGGAAGATACATTGAACCGGATAGAATCAACACAATTCTATTTCATTTCGTCTCCACTAAAATTGAAAGAAGAGAAAAATACAGATTGAATTTATTTTACTATATATTGCCTCATTTGAACTTTAGTAAAGCGTTAGCCACTAAGGAAAAACCCTTCTCCCACCTCCCCTCCATAATCTCTTACAGATGGCATGTAAAGGAAATTGCCTTGACTTTATTGATTCTTTGCTATGAGGTTCAACTAACAGCTGGTGTGTTACTGAGGAAATGTATGCAGTACTACAGTTGCAGGAAGGTGGCACTTTGACCTGGCAGCTGTGTGTAACTATACAAAAAAGTCCATGACACTTTAAAATCACAAATTAGTATTTTTTTTCCCCTTAGATGTTAGTAGATCTTCTCTTTAGGATCTCATTTTAAATAGCTGCACCGTACCAATATGAGTATTTTACAGAATGAAGGAAAACAGTATCCTGCCAAGATGGAAGAGCACAGGCTGAAAACTGGCTTCTATATTCTGTCAGGTCACCATAATTTTCTATTAGTTCTTTTCCAGAAATACTTCCCTCGCAATTATTATAAAATGACCGGTGTGTGATGCTGCATGCTTCTGGCCTCTCACAGCTCAATCATTCATCAGGTGGAACTTGATACCTCCAACTTTAATTTGCCTGTTAAAGCAAAGGGATCAATGTGCACACTTTCGTCTCTTTATTTTGATTCTAAGATTAATCAGAGTCTTAAAAGTTCTGGGGAACATTTTTATCTGGCATCAACCAGTGTAGCTGGTTCCTCTGACAGTTTCTCTGTCCACAGAGGAACACCCATTTCTACCAGCTTAGCAGCTGGCCCTCTGAATGTGAAAATCTACATTAGCACCTATTTTATAGGTGATAATTGCTGCTTAAGTACTGCAAGCCCAGGATATTAGCACTAGTTCTGAGAAACTTAACAGTGGGTCAAACTCATCCCAGCTCTGGGGAGCTTGCAGCACATTTTCCAACAGTTTTCATCTCCCACTCTATTCCTCAGCCCTATGACTCCTCTCCCTTCTTTGTCTCCTCTCCATAGTGGCCCTTCTCCTGCTTCCTGAGGGGTCTGGGCTGCATTGCAGAAGATGAAATCCTAGCTGGGAGGTTAATCACTGACCTGAATGAAAGCACTGAGCTTGCAACTCTCACAACACTTTAGGGAATCAGAATAAATCACTCTCACAACACTTTTGGGAATCAGAATAAATCGTTTGCCTCTTTTGGCCAAAATATTACACCTTGTTTTTCCTTTCTTAAGTTGTGAGAATTGAACACTTCTTTGTTAAGTCTTCAATTCTTTGTTAACCTTTCCTATCTAATATATCCTTATCCTTCTGCCAGCTGCATTATCTCCTTTTAAAATATGCTTAAAATATCATTGGCTTTCATGGCATCATAGTATCCCCCCAACAGTATTTTCTTTGAGAAACATCTGATCATGGGAGACCTCAGTTCCTATTAAAGAAATTATTATGCATCGCAACCAGAGGGCTTAGAGGCTTGAAACTCCAACCTCCATTCTGGTTTAGGCTGCTTCTGCTTCTTTGTAATATATATATATTTAAAATAAGTTCATCTTCCTGTGAGTATTTATTTTAGTTCATAGTTTTTTGACAGCTTAGCATAACAACACTAGGCTTAAATTCTCAGTGCTTAATTTGAATTGATACAGTGCATGGGACTTGTAGTAAGATGGGTTGTAGGAAAATGGGTAGGCAACAAACAATATGAACCACGCTCCCTGGTGTTAGCTGTCTGATATTTGTCATATCCTATTTTGGGGTCTGAATTTACTTACTAGGATGGATTTCAGTGGGGTAGATTACAGTTGAGCATCGCATAGGTATACTTCCATTTGACATTTCTCTGCAAAATAAATATAATATATTAGTGGTATTAAATCTCCCAAAGGCCTGAAAGGAAATTCTTCCACTCATCAGTCAAATTATACTACCAGTCAGAAGCATGGCTGACCTAGCCTACTGTCAGGGCCAAATTCAAAGGTAGTATATACAGCAGTGTAATTTAGGCCTCCTGGCCTCATTCCTCATCTCTGCTGCAGAGCTCAGCACTGCAGAGCTCACTAGCACTAGCAGGGAGGGGCTTACCATTTTCAATATAAAGCCATTTTCACCTCCATTAATCCCTCCATCATGCACTAAGTTTAAGCTGAGAAAAAATTTTGCTTCCATTCAATCAGGTGCTGCACTGAGGCCAAATCTTGGGTAGTTCCCAAGCACAATCTGTACTCTGTGACCTTCAGTCACATCTGAATTTTAAGTTTCCAGGGAACTTTTGTTGGCTCTGCTGATTTCATTAGCAAAATCCAAGATGAGAAGGAAAACCTTCAAGGCCAATAAGTGTCTCTTTTCACTCAGTGACTTCCTTTCCTTTCTACCACCTTCCATCTTCGCCCTCCCTTGTGTGCCTCACACCAATGCAGGTTTCTCTTCAATCCCCTCCCACCAAGTAAGATGCTATGGCTTTAATTCTGCTTATTGAAGAACTGATCTACAGAGAGGTTAAACAACTCCCTGCAAGCCTCAATAATGTCAGTAGTGGAGCAAGTGTTTTTCAAGGCCCCAACTTACAGACTCAGCTTCTACATCATCCTTTCCTTCCTTCCTTCCTTCCTTCCTTCCTTCCTTCCTTCCTTCCTTCCTTCCTTCCTTCCTTCCTTCCTTCCTTCCTTCCTTCCTTCCTTCCTTCCTTCCTTCCTTCCTTCCTTCCTTCCTTCCTTCCTTCCTTCCTTCCTTCCTTCCTTCCTTCCTTCCTTCCTTCCTTCCTTCCTTCCTTCCTTCCTTCCTTCCTTCCTTCCTTCCTTCCTTCCTTCCTTCCTTCCTTCCTTCCTTCCTTCCTTCCTTCCTTCCTTCCTTCCTTCCTTCCTTCCTTCCTTCCTTCCTTCCTTCCTTCCTTCCTTCCTTCCTTCCTTCCTTCCTTCCTTCCTTCCTTCCTTCCTTCCTTCCTTCCTTCCCGATAGACCACACTTCTCACAATCACTGCTTCCATTCAGCCTGCTCCGACAGAGCTTTGCTTGGCTGAAATCTCTGCAGATGAAGACATTCCCCAATTAATTGCCTTTTCCTTCTGCCCCCACCAGCTGAAGTCTCTCCACGCTATAACAAAAGAAAGGATGATTTAAAAACACTTCTTAAAACTGCCTCAGACCATTCCATGCAGCCTGGAGGGGTGAGGGGGGATGCACAGTTTGGTCACCTGGGGTGCCCTGGCACAGTGCTTGGTGTGGCACCATCATGTCACCTCACTGTGAGGCCTCTGCCCAGCCTCTCTCCCCATTGGGGTGTCTGCCAAAGAGCAGGAGGCTGTCTGTCCCTCCTTAAAATCTGCTTTGCCTTCCACTGTTACTTTGACACTGCCTGTTTGCCGTGTTCAAACGAGACATGGCATTGCAGCAAAACTCTCCCTGCATGGCTTCATTCCCCTCCTTCCCCACACCCGGGATGACTTTGAAGAACAAGGAACCCGACTCCGAGAGCTGGGCCTGCTGCGGGCTGCGATATTCGAGCGGCAGTAGATTGTGTTAACGTTAGGTATAATCCAGTACAAATCCTCTTAGTGTCACTGGCACTGTAAGGGTTGTTATAATTGTTCATAGCTTAAAACAATTTTGCAGCTTTTCTTCACCTCCGTGAGTTGGTTCCAATTAGAGGAAGGGAACTTTCCAAACCTGCAGAGTTTCTATTTAGGACACAGCCCCGTCCTGACAACACGCTGTCAGCCCTGCCGAGCAGCCAGCAAAATGTCCATCGTGTTACAGAGACGTGACAAAAACAGAGGGAGAAGAGGAATGTGTGTGCTCCAGTTTCTTTCAAAGCCTTTTGGAAGCACCTCCTCAGGCGATGGTTTTGTTCTGCCTGACACCACGTTCCCAGGACTGCGTGGCCTCCTTCTGCGTTGCCCATTTTTCAAATGTTGTTCCCATTTGGGGAAGTTAGAGGAAAGAGAGAGCAGAGGAAGAAGAACAGATCAGGTGGCAGTGAGTTAGCAACAGTGACTTTTGCTGGTGAGGCAGCAGGCTGCTGACCATCATGGGTGACCTCCATCACCCAAAGGCAGGGGCACATGGGGTGATGGAGACCATTCCCAGACATACCTGATGGCTGGCAGCTGGGGATGGATGGCCCTGGCCACATGGTCAGGGGAATGTAGATCTGGGCTTGTGCTCCTCTATGCAGTGGGGCAATGCCAGGGATCTCTGGGGCATGGCAGGCACTGGGGCATCTCATGGCAGGGAAGGTGGTTGCAATGCACAGGCTGGGCAGCAAAGTCACAAAGACTGGGATAGACATTTCTCCCCTCAGCCCCACTGGCAACAAACCCCTCCATCCCACCCATCCTGTCCCCAGTGGTCACAGATACACATCCCCTGAATCCATGGAGAAGTGATGGCAGGAGCAGGGTGGCTCATCTGCTCCGTGCTTTTAAGAAACCTGCTTCCTGGGCACTGTGAGCCAAACAAACAGTGCTGCCCCACAGGCTGCTGAGCTCAGAGGCTCTCCATCAAGGTCCATGTTTACCCAGGAATGAGCAAATACCAGAACTGGCTTCATGCTGAAGGACCAGGGAGCCAGACAGAGCACCTGTGATATCTGGGTCTGCCTCCAGGATGACAATGGAAATTTCCTGTTGTCACATCCTTGTTTTGCAAGGGATTCATTGTAACAGCTTAGCATGCTGTGAAGAAATGCTGGCAGAAGGAATGATCATAAACGTGACCACAGAGCTGGCCAGATACACTGTCAGAGAGTTCAGTTTGAGGCCAGCTTTGCAGTAAAAAACTAGAAGTACATGGGAGCTGAAGCTCTATTCCATGCTGGAGGAGTAATGTTTGAAGTGGAGATGCCTCCTGAGAGTATGAAAAAGAACAATGTGCTGAGATATCAGGAAGTGATTAAATTACACACAAGAGTGGGAACCAGTAAAGGAGGTCACCTAAGCTAAAGAAGAAAAGTCTGTGTCTTCCAATGCTTTCCGCTCTTCTTGGTGCAAGCATTGACTCTCTCTGTCTTTGGCCTGTCTAAACTAGCTCTTTACCAGTTCAATTCACTAACCCAGCAAAAGAAGCCTTCTGCCAAGTAAGTGAGCTGAATCCATTTGGTGAAAGGTCTAATGATCCTGGGACTGGAGGGGTGGAGGACCTCATGCACCTGGCAGCAGCAATAAGCAAAGTGAGGAAGAGGAGTGGGGAACAGCAGAGCAGAACTCCCCCTCTGGCAAGAGGAAGGGCTTAGAGTGTCTTGGCGATAACATGCACAGGACAAACAATGCACAAGTGAGCAGGTACAAAGTAAACAAATAAAGGCTATGGGGTGCAAGATCCAAGAATAAAACAGATTTTTGCTTTCTTTTCTTCCTTCCTTTCTCCCAAATCCGCCCAGCCGTAATAGCAGAAACACAAAGGAGGAAATGAATTTCAGGAACTGGGTCTGGAGAAGAACGTGCACTTCTTGCTCCCTCCTGTTATGTTTGGCTCAAATTGGACGGACACACCTGGTCTTCCAAAGAGGCACTATTTATACATCTCCTTCCCCACAGCAGTGTGATCCTCTCCCTGCTTCTTCCCCTCCTTGTCTGCTGGCAATCTGCCAGGGTACGGTGGACCAGAGACCCTGCTGTCCTCTGGCTCTGGCAGCAGCTGCCTCTGTGCTGCTGTCACAGTAAGCAGCTGGTGCATCATCTCCCAGCATTAATTTCCCCTCTCCTCCTCCAGCTTTGCTTGGTTCACAGATGTGGCTGATGTAGCTAAGCTGTGTCTTCTTTACTGTCTCTCAACTGCCCTGTGAGCATGGGAAGGGACCTGTTCTGTGGGTGCTCCCTGCTTGCAGGAACTCTCCCAAAGCTCCTCTTCCCTTAGCTCCTTGGTGCTGTGTCTTCTCACCAGCCCATGACACCTTCAACCCTCAGGTGCCTTATAGCCAAGGTAAATCTTCCCAGATGAGGATGCTTTGGGGGTATCATCCTGATTTCAGTGCTGTGTAACAAAAAATGGAGCAGCTAAATCCATGCAAGACAAAGAGCAATTTAGACCTGGAAATACAGTTAAGTGCAGACTGTGGGATAGGAGCAGAAAAGAAACAAATCCAGAGGCATGGTCAGCTTCATTCCTCCCTGACAAATAAGCTGGTCAAGTGGAAGTAAAATCTAATTTACCTGTACCACTAAATCTACTTCCCTGATGTTAACATAAGCCAAGCTTACAGGTTTTTTGTGACCAGCAATTGCAGTGAAGACATTCATCAACAAATGGAGCCAGGTCACTGTATTGACTGTGTGCCTTGTGTTCAGCTTCTTTAAGACTTCAGAACAAAAGTGTCTAAAGCTGTTTCAGTCTCTGCATTGCAGCTGGTCCAGAATCAGGACCTAACTGGTGGATCTGCAAATCCATCTGGATATAGCAACCAAGGAAATTACCATGGGGGAAATTAGAGTGTGAACCTGCTGAGCCATCAGCTAGTCAGCAGTATGTTCCTCTTCCTACCCTCTGGTACCTGCAAGGTGACCTCCCCATCAATGGATGAGAGCAGTTCAGTTTAATAAACCAAACTAGATGTTTCAATCACCTTGCCTCCTTCTTGCAGTGATAGCTGGCTCTAAAATGAGAGTATAAAACATAAGCCAGTAAATTAAAATGACCCAGCTCTGTGATGTTGAGAAAATCTGCAGGGAATCTTTGAATTGCTGTGATACAGACTGCCCTCAGCTCCCAGTAGCCTCTGTGGAGCCTGAAAGCATGCCGTGGTAGACAAAAAAATTACTGTATTTTTTTGCATATCTCTGGAGATTGTCCAAGAATTCCTACAGGACTTTGTTGACTTTGCCATAGGAAAGTTCACTGTTTGGGAAAACAGTGATTCATTCTGGGAAAAGTTTGCTTTCCTAAGATTCATTAGTAAGGGGGGGAGGTTGAAGAAGGCCGTGTAGGCAGACACTTACGTTTGCACCACGTCTGTCTGCATGTATGGGCAGAGTGCAATGAAAGGATGTCCTCTTATTCTCCTGCAATTGAATCTTTTCCTCATGAAACCCACCCTTCCCTCCTGGCTCCCAGCATGTCCCCAGCCATCAGGCACTAGATGATCCCAGAGGATGCTCCCTCCCCCATTTCCTCACAATCTCTCCTCTGTCCACAGACCCTTTCATCATATTTTAAGCAAGGCAAAGTCACACATTAAAAGCATACATTTTTTAAGTGACTCTCCCATTTATACCAAAACACTCTGAGAAATGAGGAATGATCCTTCCTCTGTGATGTCACCACAACTTGCATTCAAATTAATTTGAAAGAAACAAATGTGGTTAAACTTCCACAAATGGAAGAAGGCTGCCTATGAACTTATTTCCTTTTTCAAGGTCAGAAAGCAAAGAGTTGGTCCATGTTCCTTGGAGAAAGTTTCCAGTCGGATGAAACAGTTCCCCTGTCAGCCAGCTGTTACCTGCATAGTCTTCCTCAGCTATTTGATGTTCTACTGGCTTCTTGTCACTTGACTGTGAGATATTTTCATCATTCCTCTATCTGACAGCCTTCTTGTTGCCTCGTTCCTGGTGCAGAAATCCCCACATCTAATAGCAGCAAGGGGTGAGGACACATCTAAGCCAGCTCTGGCTCTTTGTCATACTGTTACCACAATGTCATTTTTCCAGGACACATTCCATATACATCTTACAACCTCTTTAGCACCATTCCTGGCAAATAAATACATTGATTTTAATAGTCACTTGAATTTGACCCAGAGGAGAGTGATTAGGCTGTCAATGAGCTATGCAGTGCATGTTCTCTATTGGTTAAATCTTGAGGTGCTTAATCAGGCAAATTTCCACAGAGACTGAGGCCTTGTAAAGCTCTTCCAGATGTGTCCCCTTCAAAATAACTAAAGGACTAAACATCATTCAATTCAGCACCAAGAAAGGAATACCAACATAGTTCACTGGCCCATTTACAGCCTTTGATCTCCCCTTTCCTTACCCCTCCTGTTCTAATTGTGAATGGAAAGCTGGGGAAGCACAGACATGGAAGCTGGCTTGATGTTCCTCCAGCTGCCAGTTTTTCCCTCAGCCCTGGAGCCCTGGAGGAGATTTGAAACAGTTTCAGGGAAGGAAATACCTCCCCATGCACCTTTTGGAAAATGCCAGAGTGAGCAGACTGCCCAGGCCACCCAACTCCTTCCATAGCCAGTGGTGGAAGGTGACAACTTTTGGGGACAACTTAGCCACCCTGCCATCCTTCTAATCACTTGCCTAGTAACAAGATGTACTGATCTCAGGGAATGCCTCCCTTTTCCTCCATTGGTTATAAAGGGAGGCTACAGAAGCAGTGTACATCAGCTGATTAGAGGGCTGGAATACCTTTCCTATGAGGAAAAGCTGAGAGATTTGGGGTTTCTTTAACCTGTAGAAGAGAAGACTCTGGGAGGACCGTAATGTAGCATTTCAATGCTTAAAGGGAGCTTATAAGAAAGAAGGAGACAGACTTTTTAGCAGAGGCAGTTGTGATAGGACAAGGAACAATGGTTTTAAAGAGGTTTTGATTCAGACTAGATTTAAGGAATACATTTTTGTGGTGAGTGGTGAAACTCTTGAACAGGTTGCCAAGAGAAGGCACCCCATCACTGGAAACATTATGGAAAAAGATTTGACTAGGCTCTGAGCAACCTCATCTAGTTAAAGAGGTCCCTGCTCAGTGCAGGGGGGTTGGACTAGATGACCTTTAAAGGTCCCTTCAAACTCAACCCTATTCTATTCTGTGATTCATTTAGACTGCTGAAAATCATGCAAGCCAAATCTTGCTGCCCTTTCACACTCCTGCAGACAGTTTGCTACTGCTTGGATCTATTGCCTCCATGCAAGCAGAAGGCTGGATTACAAGGTATCTCTTGCTCTCTTCAGGGTATGATTACACCACACATTCTCACATTATTTTAGAGGTAAATATCTGATGTCCTTTTTTATCCCTGAGTTCCCTCCTAGTTTCTATAAACAGCAGTGAGAATCATCTCCAAAGCCACCAACAATGTGAAGCAACTCAAGAGAGCCATCCATCCTCCATCTGATTCCCTTGCACATGTCACATATGACACTGCTGGTACACTGTATGTGCTGATGGCAAGGAATAGCCCAGAGGCCCTCATGCTTTTTGGCTGGCCCCACTGCTCCCTAAAAGCACATAGGGTTGGCTGGCAGTGCCCCTGTGTCCTGATGTGCAGAGTGTGAGTCATCTGGAGGGCAGCAAGCTGAGTGCCATAGAGAGGTATAAGATGAATTGCCTTGCTCTGAAAACGCATGAGGAAGGTGTTTACACACTGCAGTCACTATGAACAACAAATTGCTTCAAAGATCTAAAAGGGGGAAAAATCTTAAAGTCATTTGACTAAACCCCTTGGTTTGGAATGCCTCCATTATAGGTTGGCTTCACCAAAAATGAGACAGTATTATTTATATAATATTGGAGTCAAGAGAGCAGAACAGAATAAATCATTGGTTTTAACAAAACTAGAAACAATTACTGAAAAAGCATGACTTTTTCACCTGGGATCCTTTAAGGGATTCTGTCCCTCATGGATCTGTCTCAAGAACTGATGGGAAAGACACCTTTTTGTATTTATAGGCCTGCAAATGTCTGCAAACATGGAAACAGACTTAAATATCTCACTTCTCTCCTGCTACATTTACAGAAATATCTTAATACAGATAGATATGAAGAAGAAATTATGTATCTCAAGTTTGGATCACATCAAATTTCTATCGATGTCATAATACATTTCTGCATCATACATAGAGCTGCATGCATAGGATGCACATGTAGCAGAAGTAACCCCTCTACGTATCATAACTCTATGTGTGATATAAACATGACAGGTGCACTATAAAACAATGTAAAATAGTCTGCATATAATTCTGTAGGACACTGTGTATCGGATAACACCATATATAGCCTATATTTGATTGTTAGATCTAGCAAAATGTAATCTTTCACAGTTCACATAAATAAAAGTTACAAGTAAGTAAATTGTGAATGAAGAGGACAAACAGTAGTGTAGACATATACACTGGAGACAGTTACCCATACAGGGTGTTCCTTACTTACATCAGGCAAGGCAGGGGCAAGGGTATTTTTAAACAGTGGCTAGAGGGAGTTTTTGCTAGGCAGAATCCAGTCCACACACACATATCTTTGCAGATTCTTTTGTGAATTTCACAAGGACATTGCAAAGCACACAGGGTCTGCACCTGTAACCCAGCTGTAGCACTGAAACCATGCTGATCAAGCCAAGGTGGCCTGGTCAGCTGCTCTGCACACTCCTTGGAGCACTCCTTACATGCACACAGCAGCCCCAACACTGGGACTGTCTGGGGAATGCTTAAGAAACTAGAAGAGTTATTAATATATTGTAATGCAACTGGAGCCACAAGCATTACTGTATTAGCAGTCATCTTACTGATTATTAATAATGTCCCAAAGAGAAGAAGAATCGAGAGAGAGAAAGCTTTCTCCTGTCTGTGTCTTTCACTGAGCAGGAAGCAACAGCTGGTCTACAAAGTGATGATGAGACTGGTTTGTCATATTCCTTGAATGTTGCAGTTTCCAAAGAGTGACTGAAAAGTCAGAGGGGTGCTTTGCTATTTGTTGTTGTAATAAAACAACACTATTTCCTCATGTACTCATTTTCTTCTGTTATTTTACCACTTTGGCCAAGTCCTGTGTTCCTGAAAATTTGGATCAGTTCTGATCAAATAATAAAACCAAATAAACTGGTATATAAATGCTACTGTGAGTAAAGGAACTTCATTTATCTTTCTCAGACTTCAGAGAAGTATTTATCACTGGTTTTGACCTCTCATAAACCCATTAGCATTGATGATAATGTTCACAAATCCTGATCATCTTGGGTTTTTGCCTAAATGCCAGCTGTGTTTGGTGAATTAACGCACTCTTAAAATGCTCAGCCAATCATCCAGGACCAAAAACAGGACTCTGTGACTTGGACACTCACTCATGGGATAAGACTAAGAGTACCATGCTTCAGTTCAGATGCTGAGGTCCAAGTGCTCTTCTGAGGGATGGATGCATACACTTATGTTCAAGTAAGCGGTGTCTTCAGTTACTGGTACAACACCAGTTGTTTCAGCTGGTATGGAACAATACCAATGTAGCTGATGACAATGCAAACAAGTGGAGGAATTTAATCCATCCTGTCTCATGACTGAAATCATGACTGCCTCACAAATTATTCATGTGCCAAAAGGGCTAAATTGTCACTTGTCCTTCTGTTTTTCAGACTCATTCCATAAGTTAGGTCCCCTCTTCTACCACAGAAAGACCTATCTCCATGATTCCATATTTCAAAGAGTTTGACTCAAGAGCTAATGTGACTTCAGAAAAAAGACAGGATACATAGCTATTCTTGTTTTTCTCTAGAAACATTTCTGTGGGTCATCTCTGCTTTAATTCAGAATTGTATTGACTGATTTCTTTCTGCATCCTAAGGAGTTGCTAAGCAACATGGATTCTCTCTTGCCATGCATTTGTCAAGACAGAAAAAAGTGGGAAGAAATAGAAAAAGATTCATCTTCCTTAATATATCTATCAAGCCACAGAGTATGACTTATTTGAGTCTTGCTTAAAGTTATACTATTCAGTTTTGCTTGAAGTTATACTACTCATATATTCTTTGCTTCCTCAGTGTTATACCTGGCTCTAGAATCTAAACTCAAAACCAGTTAAGGGCTCTTTTTTTGCTCTCATTGATAAGGCACAGTTGGATGATGACTTTCAACCATGAGTCCGCCCTTAGCAAATGGCCCATAAATCTGCTCATAAATCATAAATGAGCATGGCCCATCACACCAAGTTCTTAGGCCGTTCTTCTTGTGAGGAGCAAAGAGTTGGGGAATTAGTGCTTGGCTATCCTCAGCCTGGGGGGTTTTCTGACGTCTTAAAAATAGATGAGTCCTTCCAGGCAGCCAGTACAGCCTAAATTCTATCATTTTGGCCTAACAAACATGGTACTTATGTCTTGTGGGCCACTACAATAGCAGGATCAGTCAAAGAGGATATGGTAATGCCCTTCTGATTACCATATCATGCACTGTAGGTTATATATTCAGAAGAGGCAGACTGGTTTCTTGGCAATGCTGCTTAAAAGGCCTATCAGAATCCTCGTGGTCACTAAGCTTATTTTAAAAAACAAATATTCCATTTTACATATAATACACTCTCCAAGAGAGTGGCCACCAGAGTTTATGGATTTTCTTCTTCACCATTTGGCAAAATGATTCTTTACTGGGTGACTCCCTGTTATATTGCAGATTTCATGCCCATTTCTCCTCAGAAAGGAGAATCAGTATTTGCCACCTAGTTAAAAGTTCTCTTCATCTCCCAGAATTGTACTGCAAATAGATTTGTACAAGCAATATATTTTTTTTCTTCACTGAAAGGTTCAAAGGTTCAGATATAACTTTGAATAAAGAGAGGTGAAGCCAAATTTGCAGTCCACCTCACTAAGGAAAACTAGGAGAAAATCTATTTACTTTAATGTCTTGATGCTATGTATAGTCAATGGAGTAATTCCTGATTCACTATGGTATAACTGAGAACAGAATCTGGACCTCTTGGATGCATTTTAAAGCCAGATTTTTTGCCCTCAGAAACATCTATTTGTAACTTCAATTGACAACATATATCTGAGGGCTCTCAAACAGGAGAGCAGAACAGTGTTATTGATTGACTTTCTTCCTGTTGTTTATAGAGTATGATACGTTCTGCTTCTCCTAAACAGCCTTTTGAGGGCCAGAAGTAGCAGCTCCATTTGCTCATTCTGAAAGGAAAATCGTGGTAAGTTAGTACAGAAAGTGATAAAATTGTTTGTATTTCAGGAAAGTCATCACACAATGGATGTGGCCTGCTGTGACAGTTTGACTGCAAGATTTGGACTATAGTTTCAGAAACACATATATTCATATATAATATTCATATAACACAATTCATATATTGAATGTATTTATAGTTCTTAATACCATTTTCTGTTGCTGTTCTCGTATCAAGTTTTATTGCCAGACACATTGGTAAAAACATTGATTTAAATTATATACTTAAAGAGTGATTTTATATTTACATATATATATATATATATATATATAATGTATTATCACAAATACATACACCAAACTCCTAACTGTAGAAATTAATCTAAAGCAAATCAGGAAAAGGAACCATTATATGTTATTCCTTGTGCAGGGGCTTGAAATTCATTCACTACCCTCTGCCCCATGGTGTGGTGGATGGGGTGCAGATCCAATTTTCTGGGGACAGTTTGGTGAATATTTCCAAATTCTCTGGAATTCTTCAAGGTGCAGGAAACCTTCCCAGATTCCTCAGCTGCAGTGCAAGGACTGCAGGTGGGTTGCATAGGTGTATAGTACAAACACAATATCCCGACATACTGGGAAATTCCACCCCCAACCAATCAGTAACAAAACTTTTCAGGGCTGAAAATTAGATGCAATTTCTAGAATCTCAGTCTGTTTTCCTATCTTAAAAATATCAGTATGATATACAACTCCAAATACCAATGACTATACAGTTCAATGTACAGGTCTAGCAGAAACTGCAGTGCTAATGATACACTCTATTCCCAGCAGATCTGAATAATCACATGAATAGAACCTGCTGAACTGACTTTGAGATCAAGTTCTGTTTATTAAAAATATTGAACTACTTTTTTTTTTTTCCTTTCCAATTATACTGATGTGCTATAGTGTGTGCTGGCAATGTGCCTCAGTCTCTGACTATATGTATATGTGTGTACATACATATCTCACTGTATTTATAGCTGTGAATCTCAAGTCTGGTGCAGCAACCCAATGAACAAAGCAAATCGGAAAAGCACTTTTCTTTAACAATAAGACATGATACCAGTGCCTTTCTGCACAATTACTGCCTGCCCCAGACGTTGCTCTAAGGCAGAGAGTCCAAGTCCACTCAATAAATACTTTAAATCTCATTCTTATTGCTACTTTGAAATGAAAAGGGGGGGGGAGAGGTTTAATAGTTGTGCCTTCATTGAGAGTTGATACTAAAATTCTCTACTTGCTCAGATCATCCTCCATTTGATAACTTCTGATATCTTTGCAAACATAACTGAATCATGTCTCAACACACCTGTGAGACTTACAGGGCTGATCTTGCAGTCCACAGTTGTCATTCCATGAATGTGTCCGGAGTTTGGCTCAGACACTCATTTTAAAAAGTGTCTGCATTTTGCATACAAATAATTAATCGGGAGGTTAATTGACTTTGCCAGGTTCACATGACAGGGAATGAACACTCGGCCAGGTTCACATGGCAGCTGGGAATAGAACAAAAAATTCCTGACTCTTGATCTGGACTTCATGCCCAGGATGCAGTTTGCCACCTCTCCTGGGGAGAATAGACTAGGAAGACAACCTGAATCTAAAAATCATATTCAAATTCTCTCCTCCCCCAACTGTTTCTTTGAAACTCTCTTCCTGATGATGCATTTGAAACCAATTTTTCTGTATTAAAGTTTAAATACATTAGGGGAGATACCTGTCAGCCAATAAACTTCTGTCTTTCCTAAAACACAAATCATCCCTATGAGGAGCTGTTACCAGCCAGTAAGAGAAATGCTCCATTCAGATCTCCTGTGTCAAATCTGAAGCGGAAGGAATTTTGTTGGTACTTAGAAACAAGCAAAACCAACAAAACATATCATCAGACAGGATGGAAAATTTCAGCCCAATGGGAAAGAAATGGACAAAACTGTTCCCTTTGACAGCAAAAGAGGAAAAGAGAAACTGCCTTTCAGCATTATTGGTAATATCTGGCAGCACCTGCACACTAAAAACTGTTATTAGACAGTGCACCACAGCTTTAAAAAAATCATTAGAATGTTTAACACATCTTCATCTTTGTACACTATGCTTACTGTCTTCTTTTTCAGTCTTTTCATAAATTTCAAAATGTACAATTTTGCAGTCCACCTACCTCATTCACAAAGATTGCACTGTAATGCAGACTTAAACCCCAGCCTCATATTTTCCCCCAAGGAGAACAACTCTGCATAAAATTCCTGAGTGCATGGACATATGACAGACAGACATTTTGACATACTATGGTTTTGCTTCAGAGTGAAAAAGTGACTGGTGTTTAACATTTGTTTCTTTTTCTATTTGTCAGTGGCTACAATGGCCTCCAAAAGTTCCCACAAAAACTCTGAGAAAACTTTCTATACTGAAAATAAATAGATAAATAAGTGAGTACAGGGATCTGTCACATTTTGGCTCCGCTAGGGTGCTAAGACAAATTCCTCAGAGTCCAAAATGTAGTATGCATCTACTGCCACTTCTTCCATAACAGAGCTAGAATGGATGGATCCCTAGGTTTACCAGAGCTCTTTGACTGAGTTATTAGGTGACAAATGCATACTATTTATTACCTTTTAAAAGGGGGCTGGCAGCTTTTGTAGCATCCTACAGTAGCCTTCCTGCATGGGATATACCCTCTAGGCTGGGCTACAGCCAAGTCAGAGGGAAAGGGACTCATGCCAGCCCTTTTGCTGTTTTGCAGGGCTGGTACCTTCAGCTGGTGTCTGGTGGTGTGGCTCCAGGGCTTGATGTACTGCTGCACAGGGGCAGCATCTGTGTCTGAGTCTCTGACTTGTTGAGAATGCTTTCGATTGTCACTCCACCAGCTTCTCTGAGACATGCCCCCATGGAACTATTTTAACAAAGATACTCTGCAAGGCCCAATCACTGCTTTTGGTAGACCTGTATTTTGGTAATAAAATACAAACCATCTGATTTACATAGTAGATTATTTTAAATGGTCCGAGATGCACATGTGTGTATGCATGTGTGTATTTCTGTGCATACGTGTACCTGAATGTACAATGCATGTACCCATACAGGTAACTCTTGTCTGCTGGTGCACAGGCTCACCATTGTATCAGAACCTCACTCATACTGTGTTTTGCTGTTTGGATCTCTCCTCAGCTGATGGATGCATAGCAACAAAAGTGAGAAGAGAGTTTCCAATTGCTTCTAGAGGCAAAGAGGCTCTTGTTTGTTATTTATTCCAGTTTGAGCTTGGTGTAAACCATTTGGTAAACAGGCCCTCATAGACTAGGTTCACATAATGGGATGCTGTGAAGGAGTAAAACCTTCACATTCAAAAAGAGCCCCATCGTGTGGTTCAGAGCAATCTGGGCCCGAATGCATGAGGCAAGTGTCTCTGCTATCTTTATGTGTGCCTACAGCTGCAGCTGTGAGTAATGGTTGCTTTGGTTGCCCCAGTAAGTGTAGTGTTTGACCACTGTGTGAGGCTGGATCCCAAGTCCTTTGAAGTCAGTGGAAGTATTTTCACAGAAGCTTCTGATCTTTGGGTTTTCTTGATGTGGCATTGCAATCAGAACTAAGCCGTAGAAGGAAAGGGACACACCAGTGCCACCAGGAGGGATGTCACTTCAAACCATGGCCAACAGCATGGGGAAACCAAAGGAATGATTGTCATGGAAATTTCCCAAAAAGCAGTGCTGATTTTCCAAAGTTTTGGTCTCAAGGATTTACTGGCACAACTAAAAACAACTCCTGTATTAGAAAAGAGGGAATAAACTAAGGAAGGAAATGTTGAATCCTCTTCATTTTTCTCTCTGTGCCTGATTTTTCTCTGTGACCTTCACATGCACTTCCTTTGGAAGTCATAATTCATCTGCTATCTACTGTGACTGCTGCCTTCCACCCACAGCCACACAAGAGGGGAGATATGTCAAATTTTTCCTGGTTCTTGGGCTGTAGAGATGCATGAACTTTTCTACAGACTCTTGGGTCCTCCTCACCCAACATTTCTGTGCAGCTGAGGCACCTGGTGAAGAGCGACAGAGAAGAAGGGAGACCAGTCTGATCTGCTGGAGCAGTCCCACTGCCAGCTGAGCCTCATCCTCAGAGCTTCTTGTCTCAGGGGAGCAGCAGGAAATCAGAAGCAAAACTCAGTGCAGTTGGTCCTGGAAGTTGCCCAGTGATTGATGACGAAGCCTACAGTCTGCTGGGCACTAGAAGAGCTACAGAAGTGAATATTTCCATGGGAAATTTTGACTATGAGAATTTTCCATCACTGTTATCCAAAAACACTGTAATAAATTTGGAGGTAGAGGGATGTGCAAAGGTCATGCAAAGCTGTCTCACCCTTTGGCTTTAGTGAAGTGGCAAGAGCACCTATCAGCTGAGGACACTGATTGATCTTGGCTCATCTTATAGCCAGAGCTGATTCCCTGACACAGGGGGTGAAAGAGCCTCTTTTAACTGCAACTGAGGATGAGCTGCTATGCCTCACTATCTGGGCATTAGCAGAAGAATGGGATGTCTGTTTGCTTCACCTCTGACTTCAGGAAGCCAGAGGGAGATTATGTGCAATATAATCTTGCTGTACAAATGTGCATTTTTTGGCTTATTACACTGATGCGTTATGTTTGTGATTTGGTGCCACAGCCTACACTATTTGCTTTAAGTTTGCCTTTAAATGCTTCAGTCTTTTAATTGAAAACAATAGCAACAAAAGGCATCTGTCAATGTTTGTGGCACTCAGTTGCCAGTCTGATGCCAACTGCTGTGGGTAGATCTCAGTGAGAAGGAGATGTTCTGGGCATCTCACAATCCCTCACAAGGTAACTGATGTATCATGTTAGGTGACAATATCATTACATCAAGATAGATGATGATAGCAGCCATAGTGGCAACTGCCAGTATCAATGCAATGGACAATATTAGAGTGATAAGCTGTGTCCTCAGAAGTTTTTTTTTAAGGGATGTGGGTTAAGTTAGTTGTTATTTAGGCTCATCAACTAAGGCCATAGCAGATGAGTGAAATATTTCAGAAAAGAAAAATAAGCCTGATGGGGGGCTTCACTCAGCTCCCCCCTTGACTGCTTTAGTAACCAGAGAATTTCCACAGGCTGTGGTCTGCCCTCACAGGGTGTAAAGCAGGAGTCCTCAGTAACACTGGGGTCTTACCATAAAAACAAGTACAGACCAAGCAGCACAGCCCTCTTATTTTTATGCCATATATCCTTTGTTTTTTAACTCTGCTATATTTAGCAACGAATCCAAGGAATTACTCTGGTAACTCATGTCACCTCCCTGCCTTTACTGGACTGGTAATTCAGGTGGCATGCACCTTGGATTTCCATTTGTCCTAACAGCTGTGCCAAACCCTTCTGGGGAAAAGGGGTGCCCATGCTGCACTGAGGGTCCCCAGCATGCACATCCCTCCTGGGTCTGCAGCGCCTGCTGGTGTGGTCATCCCTCACTCGTGCCAGGAGTCTTCCTGGCCTTGGTATTCTCACTCCCATGAGTAATTGCAGCTCACTTCATAAGCATTTAGCCTCGTCACCAAATTTTCTGCAATTCCAGAAGGACAATGACTGAGCCAATGGCTTTGTTTTGTGGGTGGTTTCAATAACACCAAGTACCGGCTGCAGAGACTCTGGCTATTAAGAGCCAGCCATACCTGGTTTGTAATGGATGGGTGGAAGAAGACAGACTGAGCTAACTATCTCCCAGGGTGTCTTTAGTCCACCACAACCCATTATCTCCCATTTTCAGCCATTTGTTCTTTAAACCTTCCTCAGGTAGTTCATAAAATATTTATGTGAGAGATCCCTGAGATTTCTCTTCTTCTTTGCTGAAAAAAACCAAACAAACAATGAAAGTGCTTCTCTTCAACCAGTGCTTTCTATTCTAAGAGAAAAATTTCATCCAGCTACTGAGACAATAATTCCAAAAACAGGAAGGAAAGTATAAACAATGTGCAGCCAGAACAAATAATAGAGGAGGTTTGCCAACCACATTCCTAAGCACACATATACAACGTCTGTGAACAAAACTTCCACAGCCCATGGTTCCTGACATTCTGATCTGTCACACTATTTATTTTAGGCTTAAGACTTATGGAAGAACAGTGATGATAAAGACCCACTGCTGGTTCTAAGCAATCTGGTGATCTCTTGCAATTTAGAAACTCTCCTCAGTGGCTGCTGCAGAAGAACAGAAGAAGCCAGACTGATGCAGGGCATGAGGAGGACACAGTCTTTCAGGCAAAGCAATTCTCTGGCACACTTCCCATGCTGGGAGCCTGTCTGTATGGATTGGAAGTTTTGCATATGCAGTGTAGAGTCTGCAGTGGAAAAAGACATAAGAGCAGTGAAGAAGTGCAGGGCTCTGGTAGGCAGGCTTTAGCAGATCATGCTGCAGGTGTCTGAGATGTCCCAGCCCCAAGCTGTCCCTACCCCTCTGCAAGGAGACAGCAGTCCCACAACAGCATCAGCTTCTGCACCTGCATTGGAACCACCCAGGTTAAGCCCCCACATGTAAGTGCAGACTCCTGAGGAGGATGAATTTGTGCTAAGTCACAAAGCTGAGAGTGAGTGCACAAGTGGGACTGCTGCCAATGGTCTCAGGGCAGTGACTGACAGAAGGACAGGAACAAACTGCAGGGTTGCAGACCATCCTGTCTGATTATTGAATAAAAGTCCAATCCCTCGTATGCTCTTCCTTCTGCTGAATTTGGAGTTTCCTGATCAGACAGGGCTGCCTATATTTTTCTGGGGCATGACCCACTCTTAGTTTTTAGTAAAAGGCCAGATGTGGGAGGGCAGGCCAGGAAGCAAAGCCTGTGCTGTGTAAATCAGGCTCTTGCTGCCCAGCCTCACCAGAGTTGCATGCTACAGCCTGTAAGGATGCTCTCTGTTCACATCAAACTACTCTGTAAGTGATGTGCTCTCTCTAGCCATACCCTGTGCCCTGCACATGGGTTTTGACACATTTACAACACTGGCTTGAAGCCTACTGAGCTGTAATGGGGCTTGGCATCAAAGGGCATCCCAGTAGCATTGGCACTAGTTTGACTCCAGACAAAAATGGAAATCAGAGCTCCAAATGAAATGGATCAGTGCAAAAATTGTGTGAGAATCTGGGCTAAGACATGTCCCTGGCTTTCCAGTGAATATTTTAATTTTCTTCTTTATAAGTTTTTATTTGCCCCAGGTATGAATAAGTTGTTCCAGCAAATCCTGGGCCTCCTGAGAGGACAGCAGATGGAGCTGTACCCTGGAGAGCACTTCGATGCCCAGTGTCACCACTTGACATGCAGTCTGCCCCCTTATTGTGCATCTGTCCTGCCACCGGGGGTGGGAGGAGGTGTTGGAGCTGCTTTAGGAACATCTTTTGTGGAGTCTCCTGCCATGCAGTGCTAATGGTGGCATTGCAGTCAGCTCTTGGGAAGGAGATGGAGAAGCAACCATCAGAGGCACACAAAGTTATTCAGTGAGTCAGAGCTCAGATGAAAAACTAGAGCAACTTGTTTGAGATGGGGAGGTTTTGGTTTGAGTTAAATGACAGAGAAGGGAAAAGGAGGATATTTTGAAGTAACAGAAATAAAAAAGGAAAATGGAGGAAAGAACCCTTATCTGATGGTGGTTTAAAGCTTTTCAGGTAGTCCTGGAAGCATGAAAACTAGGAAAAGGAGTGAACACTCTTCCCATGCTCACTGGAAAATTGATCCTTATGCTCAGCTATCATTTATGCATCCATAATAAATACTGAGTCCTGCCCTTCTACATGACTTATATGCTCCAGACACGGCTGTTTGCAGACATCATGATCTGTGCCTTTGACTCTCTGTACCATTCTCATTATAAATGATGAGCCTATAAATACTCTTGGAAAAGTTTTTACCATGTTTTAGTTGACATTTGGGAGCTTCAAAGGCTCACATAGATCTGTCTTCAATCTATCTGCACTGTTCTTCATTGATTAGGTGAGCTCATTGATTTCTAACAAGATCAAAGGTAAAAGACAACTGATGGAGAGGCTAAATATGGAGAAGACTTACTAGACCCATTTGCCAATGATCTGCTGCTATAGTAGATGTTTTTCCTGTACAACAGCCAACAAAATACCACTTCCAGTTTTATAGAATTCCAGAAATGGCCTGGACATGTAGGGACAGGGTTTCTTCCTGCAGCTCTGGCAGGTCCCATTGTCAGGAATTTTCTTCTGTAATTTGGCCTAGTGTTGGCCATGGGTTACTTCATCCACACACTTTCACTCATCTCTGGTCCTGCTCCTCTCTTCTGTAGGTCTGCCCAGCTGATCATCATTTTACTGGTCCTCTATTGAGAAGGGACCTTCACCTTGCAGAAAAAGGGGATATCCACAGGGAAATACAAGTAGTCATATTGGACTAAACAAAAAGGGTCTTATGATCATTCCCCTAAGGATGGCCAGCAGCAGATGAATTGAGGAAGCACATAAAAAGGGCAAGAAAAGATTCCTTCCTTGGTGACACCACCTGGCAGTCTGTAGACATCTCCTCAGCTGGAGCTCATGTCAGAAGCTTTCAGGATATAAGTCTTTGATGGAGCTTTTTCCCCATGAGTTTTTCTTACTTCTTTTTGAAATGATTTGTAGTAACTATTCATCTCAGACAGGTGAGATGCATTTTGCCTTTCCATTGCACTCCAAGCTCCTTTTCAGTTTGCAGCCACCCAATATCCCATATTTTTCTGAACACCATTGCTGACTACTTCTCTTCAGCTAACATCTGCATTTTGGGCTGTTTTCCCTAGGTCAACTAATTAGGTTTTTTTAAAAACTAATTTCCTTAATTGGATCAATTTGAAAGGATATTAATTTTCTCTCCATTTATGCAATCTTCCATTCTCCCCACTGGAGTTCAGAACCCCTTTGAATCTGAGTGGCATCAATGAATACCATTAATATCGAGTACACATACGCTCTCAGATCATTACTGAGAATGTTAAATAAGATCAAGTTTAATACTGATCTCTGGAGCACCTAACTTTCCACCTGTCCTCCATCTAACCATGTTGATCACTAATGATGCCTTCTACAGCTAGGCAAATGAGATTTTGGCTTACTGCCAGTCCCAAAAATCAGGAGAAAGGAAGAGAGAAGTTGGGTTCAATCATGATGAAAAGGAAAAAACCCAACACTTTCTGCTGAATCATAAAATCACTTATATTCAGTTTGGATCAGATGGAGTTCTTCCTTACTTGACATAGTAGTTCAGTTTTGTTTATAACACCATCAAGTGTTTTAAAACTCGACTGTCTGCACATTAAAGGAAAATTTCTAAATGAAAAATCGTTTCGAATCAGAAAATACATACAAATACTGCTTTCCAAATGATCCTGTAGGATGTCGGATTTTTTTAGAGTGGTTACTTTTTCAAGACCACCCAATTTAGGAAAACTCAATCAGCAAGTAGAAAGTAGAATTTTGTAACTGGCAGATATACGCTTTTTTTTCATCCTCTCCTGTAGCTGCAGCCAACCAGAAAAAGAACATTCTAGTTGAAAAACGTTGTCCATTTCTAATCATCTCGCACCAGGTTTTCATTTCTTTTAAATTTCATTTTTAATATTTATGGCATGTAATCGGGACAGTTAATTACAGTGATTTTTTTGAGTTAGGAAGCATTATTGCTTGCTGCTATAATTACACATATTTACTGAAGCAATGCCTAAGAGTACTTAACTGTGGCCAGGATCCTGTGGCTCTGGGCTCAGTAGGAGCACAGAAGAGCAGGCAGATTGAAGATTGAAGCTGGAAACAGACTATAGGAGGCTGCAGCATACAAGAAGTTGAACACTGGGATAGGAGTACCTCTCATATTTGATGCCCTCTCCTCTTTTTACTGCGTTATGGTTTATTTGTGTTGAGTTTAGTTAGAAAGGGATAAACAGGTTTGGAGGAAAAGGAATAAAGGATGGTTAAGGGGTCTATGTTGCTGAGGGGTGCAGGTGTGAATTGAAGATGAGGTCAGGAAGCTTGAAGTACCCTGACTCTGTGTTCATTTTTTATTATGTCTAGTGGTATACAAATATGCTATATTACTACTGATTTTATAATCTATGTGAATATTATAAATTCAATTTTTAAAATATTAGGCAGATAGACAGTTAGCATTTATTCACCTTCTACTCATTCTGTGAACTGATTTTGACTATTTCTCTACACTAATATCCTCTCCTGCCCTGGTGTTACACAGCTTTGTTTTAGGTCTGAGCTTTCCTTAGGGAAAGCCTAATGCTCAGAGCTAAAGCAGCTTTCCCTAGCATGGGAGCTGGCTGTGGGATCAAGAAACTAGTGAGGGCTGTCCACCCGTTCTGTGCTCCTTGTCACACATCACTTCCAAGCTGAAAGCAGCCCCAAGGCTTCTGTACCCACTTTGGGGCAAGTAATGATCCAAAGCCACTCCAAGACGAGATGTGGCATGAACTGCTACCATCTCTCACCCTCTTCTTCCTACCAGTCTCTTTTCTGCCAACAGTGTGGTGCAGCCCTTCAACACAGGTAGGGCAGCTTACGAACCTGGCATCTCAGATACTCTTGCAAACAACATCAAGGACATCTATATCTATGCGTAAACTCATTTTTTCCTCAATGGTTTTCAGTGGACCCAGTCTTCCCAATTGCTCATGGCCTCCCATATGCCTACTCCTCTCTATGTAGTTTCCTCCTTGTTTTTCCCTGCTGCCCCATTTAAGAGCTAATGGGGTATAAAGCTCCAAGCAAAAAAGAACGGAAAAAAAAAAGTAGACGAGGATGCTGGAGCACTGTCCCACGTGGCAGATCAGAGCCTGCTGATGTATATCCAGAATGAGAGTCCTTGGTATGTGCATATGGAGGAAGGAGAGAAGGGAGATGCTTATTAGACCGAAAGGGAGTTCTGTGCACGGGAGAGGAGCGCTCTACGGCCCTGAGGATGTAAGGAAGATTTGCTAGCTTTGCTTTATACTATTCATGCAGATAAGGAAGACTCTCAGTCTCCCATCATAAATCGGTATTATACAGTATACTCCCAAAGGCCATAATTACTTCCAGAAGCAGAAATTTGAATGACCCAGATAATTAGTTCAGTGCAGCTGGTCCAAAAATTATTTACATAAAAGCCAGTTTTACTTGAGGGGGAAGAAAAACAACCTTGCTACTGAAAGTAAATGACCCAGTTAGCTTTGTGCAATGAGTCTGAGGAGGCAGAGCATGAGTGGCAACACGATGGCCTGTGCCACCATTTCTTCACTCTTGTTTTCAGAGGACAAATGCTGGACTGCAGTTCTAGCAAATGAGCCCTTCTACAGACAAAAATGCAGGAAGGCAGTGAAGAAGCAGGAAAACTGCATGAATTTGACCTTGTGCTTTCTATGAGAGTCACTCTCAGGGAGATGAGAGGGTCCACTGCAACCAGAGGAAGACATTTCACTTGCAAAGATGCAGGCACCTGGGGAGCAGCGAGAGGGGTGAGGAGAGCACAGCTCTGCTCCAGGCACTGAGAAAACCGGTGTCAATTCTTCCATGCAGGGGACTGGGGCAGCTGGAAAGTAATCACCATAGTTATCTGGATTAATTTTTAACCCAAACCAGTTCCACGTTGCTGGGCAGCACCAGGGGCACTATGGAGGGGAACAGCCACGGCTCCATGCTTAAGATCTTGGGGGGGCAGCACTGATGCTTCAGAGGCTGCTCTCTAAGCTGTTAGGTTAAATAGGAAAGAAAGGATCTGTTTTTTTGAAAGCACTTGATTTTAAAAAGCATTTGAGTGACTCAACTCCTCTCTGGTGACACTGCGCATTTAGCGTGCACAAATGGACATGCTAACCACTGCTGGGTTAACCACCACTGTTTGTTTCCAGCTGCGTCCTACATGAACAGGTCCTGAGTCCTGAGTCTCAGCTCTGACCCCATCTCCAGGGCCAGCTCCTCTGTCCCTGCATTTTCCCTGCAGACAATGAGGATGGTTGCTGCCCCCACTGCCTCTCCCATTTGGAGATCCCACCGTGGGGTGACCCCACATGAGCACTTCGGAGGTGCACTGGTTGTTGCTTCCCATAGATGAGGCATCTTCTCTGCTGCCCATCAGTGAGCCAAGTCAGGCTGCCACAAGCATATCAAGACAGGGAAGTACACAGTAAGTGTGAGGAGTAAGGAAGCCTGAGCTGTATGTCCTCCTTTATTGTATCCTCACATCTTTGCCAAGTATTCCGAAGCCCACCCCTTTTTATTCATGCTCTGGCCACTACAGAAACAGATCAATGATCCCACAACAAAAATATACCAGGGAAGATATCTGCTGTCCCCAGTGTGCCACAGGTATCACCTGGCATCATAAATCTTTAGCATTCCCTCAAATCTGTAAGAGTTTTTGTGCTGCTGCTTCTCAAAAACCTTGCTTGCTCTCAGAACAGAGCTTGTGTTCCCCTGAACGGAAACAGAGTTCTGTGAGAACTCTGTGAGGAACAACAGGATAACAATGATCTTTTGTATTTAAGAGAGAACACAAGCATACTTACTAAAAAAAACCCAAATTGTTCTCTTACAGTCATGTAAAATGCACAAATAATAACAGTAAACTGCTGTGTATGTCTCACCAGCACCATGTTGCTGTTTGCCATAAAGTTTGCTATGGATAGCACTTGTTGCTTAACAGCACAGTAAATAATCAGATAACATCCTCATAAAGAGACTGGATCTGATTCGCCTTCCATTTACACTGCTTTTATGCTCACAGGTGCCCACTGACTTAATAGCATTAATCTTGATTTACAAGAGTGTAAATGGAAAGGTGAATTAAAGACCACAGAAGGCAAGTTGGAGAGGATATGATTTACAGTTGGCTGGATCCTGACTGCAGTAACACAACCCTACAGAGAGGACTAGATTTCACTGAGCTGAAGAGATGCACTATTGCCAGGGCAGAGGAAAAGGAAATTCAGTGCATGTCCACATCTTGAACAGCACAACCTGCCAGCAGGTTCCCATCCCTTTCCTTCACCCCACCCTCTCTCCACGTGTCTCGGGGCATAAGAAAATTTCTTCATGGTATGCACACTGGAGATGTTTTGCTCTGCCCTTTGCCTAAAGGCAACTCACCTCAAGTCCTAGGAGCATGTACTGCATGCACAGAAGCCTGTGAAAGAGGAATGAGCTGATGACTTTTGAGGTGGGCATTGAGAAATCAGCTGACTGAAAGGCTGGTGCAAACACTGGTTCATCCATCTTTACATGTCATGCAAAGTGAAACAAAAACCAGCCTTGCTCATCAAACAGGAGCTTGTTCTGATTCATGACTGTCAAGTTTCTGCCCAAAAAAAGCTGAGCATCAGTGTGGGCACCTTGAAAATATTGCTGGTCAGGCAGAAGCCAGTCTCATGCAACGGGCTTGGGACTAGTGGATGCCAAGTCCTGTAGGGAAAGCATTAGTAGACAGAAGAGAGAGTAGACTCTTGCAGGACTGGGGAGTGGGTGAAGGAGGTGTCATCAGGAGCATTTGGGTGAGTAAGCAACAACATTCTCCCCAGGCCATCCTGACTTCCCACTTGCTGTCTGGGGGACCATTGGTGGAGATCTGTAGGAGCAGAGGCATTCGCTTCTGTCTCTCTCATTTTACATGTAAGAACCAGCTCCTCAGATGCTATCAGGCAGCAGCGACTGAACTCAGTAGAAGCGCAGCAGCTGCCACCAGCAGCAGAGCTGGTCCTCCAGGACACCTCTCTCAGAGGAATAGTGCAGCCTGGGTGTTTGGAGACAGCGCTGTTGGTAAATATACCCTTGTTTACATTTCCTTTTCCATAAGGGGGGGACGTTTCCTCCCCTTGGCTCCTCATCTCCCCATGCAGCATGGGATGCTCGCAGCGGGAGAGGAAGCAGGATGTGCTCCTGTACGGTGCTTCCAGGGCTCCCACCACACCCCTGCCCCACTCCAGGGCTGCTGACGGAAACCACTTCTCTCTGTGGTCTACCCTGGCTCCCAGACAGGGCAGCAATTATGCTGCTGTAATGGGTACTCCCGAAATGTATCGGTCAATCGGAATTGCATGTTAAGCCAGTGCTGAAAGCCATGGCAGGTTTGATGATTGCTCCTTCTGCCAGGACCCCAGCTGTAGGCTGGTGAATGCAAGGAGCACCCATGCAGGTCCATGAAGAACGTCTAGACTTCGTTTTCATTCCAGTTGCAGAGATAGAGGGGCACTTTTGGGGTAGCTGTATCCCTGATAAAACTCCTCCTGTCTTGAAGCAGAAATTAATTTGACCCTCTAGGCCAGCTGCATGTTGAGGTGGGAAGGTCTGGAACCTCCCTGAGGTGCAAACAGACATCTCCAGCAGCAATAAAATATATATAAATGTTTTTAAAAATCGCCTTAAAATTATACCTTTCCCTCCCAGTTGTTTGCCACCATCTGATTTCTAAGTGATCAGAATTTCTCCTGTGTTCAGCTTCATACATATATATATACATACATAAACACACCCACCTCGTCCACAAACTATTCCCCATCTTCAAGCCACAGTCTCAGCAGAGTACAGAATTAGATCATGTCTGCACTTCATAAGCTCACCCTTTCTGTTAGTTTATATAAAGCCATTTCAACCCTGAAGGAGCTGGCATTTCACATCCCTGCCTTCTGAACATACAGAGTAGAGGAGTTAAGAACAAAATAGGGGGAAGTGAGAGGGAATGTTCTGTTTCTGCACAGTAACATAAAAAGTCCTACAGTTAAATAACAACAAAATATTCAGTGTTAATGTTTAATATTGCTGGGAACTTGTCACCTCCACTTACTGTCTTGGAGCTGCTATTCTCTCGCAGACTCCCACGTCTGAGCTCTGAGCTTAACATGCTTTCCCATTTTATACTAGGAAAAAAAAAAAAAAAAAAAAAAAAAGAAAAGAAAAAGAAAAGAAAAGAAAAGAAAACCCCAAAAATAGGGAGAGACAATGACTATGTCTGGGTTACAAAGCTACTTAAGTGCATTTACCCCTTTTCTGTTTGCAGAAATTAAATTATGTATACAGTAAAGCTCCTGAACTGTTGCTTTTCAGGTCACCTTTTTGAAGCACCTCCTCTCTAACTTCTGTGGGGTGTTCTGTGGGGTGTTCTTACATGTATGGGGATAGAATTTGCTGCACTGGGTCATCCCTCTCCCACCCCTTTATCCCCCCTGGTCCCTGGCCAGAGCCTGACATGGCTGTTCTACAGACTCAAAAGAACAGATTTTGGGTGATACAGGAACAGAACAGTACCTAAAATAAAAGAATTAAGACTTTGTCTGCCCCACCTCAAAAGTCAACTGGAGGCTGATGTGTGGTCATGAGAGTCCTCTTGAAAATGTCATGGATGCTGTTGCACAGAGACCACTTGCAAACCAGGGACTATTTGTTGGTGCACCTAGGTGCCCTCCTGAAACATCTCCTTTGCACTGCTGAAAACTCAGGCACAAAAAAATTAAGAAGTTATATCTCCTCACGATCAGTGGAAACACTGTGCCTCACACTGCAAACAGAACTGGGCCACCCTGCCTGTCCCTCTGGTTTCTGTAAAATGCCTTATTATCCCTCTAGGCTGAGTGGTTAATGAAAATTCAAACTCTTCTGGTTTACTCCAGTTAGGAGGAGAAATGGATGATGCAATAAGGTATCTCTGCTGCAATTCTGTCTACTTGGAAGGCTGCACAAAACCCTACTTCTTTAAGCACAGGAAGAATAACAAACAAACAAAAAATACAAACCAAAAAAACCTTCACTCCAAACATCCTTTGGTCAACACTTCAACCCGAAACTAACTCCAGTATTCTGCCAAAACCACGTAATCATCACACCCTGTTCAAACCATACACCTTTTCCCTTTTTTTTTTTTTTTTCCTACATCAACAAACATGCTCACCACACCCCTGAAACAACATTCAGCTCAGGCACTGTGGTGCCGAGCAGTAAAATCCCTAAAAAATACCCAGTCTGCCCTTTTCAGGAAGCAGAGAGGATGACGATGGCACATGCTTAATGCTTCTAACAGCCATTCTAAATGCCTCTAAACTATCTTTTTTCCCAAAAGTTTAACTTTGATGTAGCAACACTTACCACCTGTGTATAACTTGCAGCTAAAACTCTCAGTTATTAAAAAAATCCTCTAGACAAGGTGAATTGAGATTTTTATGGAGTTCAGTGACCAGATCCAGTAGGCTCAGAACAGAGACACAGAGATGTGCTGTCATCTCCCTGAGCCTGCAAACAAGCCATGGCTGCAGGAGGACTGTAAGCTACCTCTGTTGTTTTTCCTGCCTTTTTGCATCTCTGCATCCCCTCTGTTTCGAGTGTGTTTTGAGTGCCTTTCTACTACTGATCATTTGGGTACAAACCTACAAAACATCCAGAGGGGTCAGACCAACTTGCCCAGAAAGCTTTCTTAGGCAGCAGGTGAGAGAAGATACTTTAGAAAATGTGCTAGAAAAGGGAACATTCAGACTCATCCTTCCCCTGGTGCAGGCTTCCAGCTTCTGATGAGTCAGGCTGAAGGGTGTCTTCACATTGTTGTATTTAACAGCCCTCAAGAGTCTTTTCTGATCTCAATCTGTCTGATCACTTTTTGATCACATTTTGCTTTTGTCCTTTCTGGCATCTTCTGGCAATCAGTTCTACAGCTTAATTACATGCTTGTGTTTGAAATCTACTGCCTGGTCAGCCAAAAAAAAAAAGAAAAAAAAAAGAAGCCCCAAGCTACTGGACACCAAGAAGAACAGTGAGAAATAGAAAACAACCCTTCTTTGCTCATCACTCATCATCTCCATAGCATTTATCATTTGTGTTTATCCTGTTTAATCAATCTTACCCCATAAATTTATGCAATAAACCTTTGAACCTATTTATACTTTTTCCATCTAAATATCCTTTGGCAATGACTTCCCAGCATCAGACTGTGCTGGTGACTTCTTTCAATTTGTTTTAAATCCACTCTTTGATGAAGTCACTGGGTTTTTACTCTCAACAATAGTAAATAATCCCTTTGTTTATATCCTCTATAGCCATTTGGGGTTTTATAGAACACCACTGCAGTCCACCTTAGCCCCAGTCATCTTTCTCTAGACTGAAGTGTCCTGATCTGTTTCTGCCAAACTTAACCCTTGCTGGTGGAAAAAGTGGTGAATGTAAAGGCAGTTTCTGTGGCTGCTCTCAGGGTTTCATATTCCTGTTTCATTGACCTTAGAAACAGTGCCTTTCTGGAGAGTATTTAGGTCATAGGAATCTAAGATATTGGAAAAAAATGTGACAGCCTGTGTAAAGAAAGTATCTTCTAAAACACTTAGGGGAGGAAGTGAACTTTATTTGCATCTGTGAAAAACAAGATGTAAGAAATGTGTTCTTAATTATGTGCAAAAGTAGCACATACAAGTTACTGTTAGGCACTCATCCGAAATAATCACAAATCTTTATTTTTTATTAATGAACTTGGATCAGAGATGGAGCTGCATTATACGTTAAGGGAGCTGACTTTTTTTTCTGTTGACATGTTTAAAAGAAGCGAAAAGGTAGAAAATGTAAGACATCAATGTCACTGACTTGCAAACCAAAAGGAAGGTTAAGGTGGAAAAGTCTGAACTGAAACATACACAAAGACAAATTGTGCAGTATAGATATATAAGTTCATGTTTCCAGAGAATGTGTTTTAGGCAGGTAGACACAGAGGTTTTATATCAAATATTGAATAATGACACAAAATAGTTTTATATTCACCCACAATATATTAGAAGGACAGTTACATACTACTACGAGTTTTGAGATAAATTAATTTCCATGGAATAGTTTACAGAAATCTTAATTCTGGAAGGATGTTATGCTGCACCAAGGGTATTCGTTTCTTTATGCCCACTGCAGATGGACCCTGTTTATCTTGGGCAAAACTACACTATGATTTCACACATCGGCTGTGAAGTAGATTTCTCATGTAGATAACCCCCAAGGGTGTGGGTTAAGCTGATTTATTTAAAGCAGTGCAAAGGGTTACATGTTTGATACTGAGTTTATGCTAGTTAGTTTAGGATGGTTAGTACTTGATTTATGTTATGGTTGTGAGTCTCATACTTCAAACTTCATACTTCCTCAAAAGCACAGGGCCATGGATGCTGCTCACAAAACAAAGCATCTTGATGGAAAAGGTTTAAGCAGATGGTTTTTGCCTGGCATTTAGGATGGTCCAAGTTGGTTATCACAACTGGGCTGGCACAAGGTAACTTGTGCTATGAGTCAGATGATTGGGCAGTACCTTACCTTACAGCAAATGAAAATATGCCAGTCTTCAACCTGAGCAGCAGTGTTTGTCCCCAGAAATGTAAGTAGTGATTTGATGAAACTAATGGGAATAGAAGCACAGATCAGACCTTAAAAAAGATATATAAGCTGTGAAGATATTCTTATTTCAAACTGGGAGACACTCACTTCATCTTGTATCTGACCCCTAGCTTCTCTTTCCCCTTGAGAAATATGGAATACTGTCTATAAGAGCAAACTTTTACTGTCTGCATTTTATAGCCCACTTTCTACCAAAAAAAAACCCAACCAAACTGAACCAACTAACCAGCAAAAAAAACCCCAACAACAACAAAAACAAAAAACAAACAAACAAAAAACCAAAACAAAACAAACAAAAAACCCAACAGAGAAAGCTAAAAGGGATGCAAAGAGACCTTATTGAATATTAATACTGTCCAAGAGAAAAGCCCTGGCACACCTGCATTAGGAAGTGGTTACAGCCCCTGTCTGTCAATGCTAATATGCCATATTGCCATACAGAGAGAAATATCTCCCATTGCACCTCTGAACATGTCAGTGCTGCATTTGAAACACGTGCATGACCAGAGGACACACAAGTATGAGAAACATTTTGTTTTGCAGCAACAACAAAGATAAAACATTGCAAAAGCTCTGTGGTGAACCACAGCCTCTCTGTGGAAGATCTGTAAAAGACATGGAAACCTTAAGAAAAGAAAGCAAAGGGGTAAAACCCCTGCCAGAAGGAGTTGCCAGTAATTTTGGGAGCAAACTCTCTTGGGGTGAACAGCCAGAGGAGGATGAAGGGATTACCAAGGAACTGAGCAAATAGGGAGGATGATGTGATGAAGGAATGTGCCGAAGATCCCTGGCTTCCCTTCCAACCTCTCCTGTGTTTCACAGGATGTCCCTGGGGAGGCCGTAGGCCATGTGCACCTTGCTGCACACCAGAAAGTGTGCTGGCCTGTTTTGGGGATGGGATAGGGTAACGATGCCAAGGCAGCCCTCCTCCTCTGGGATAAGGCATGCTTGCTCTTGCACACATGGTTCAAGGGTTGCTCATTCTTTTTTAGGACACTTTCCTGCACAAATTTTGCATACACAGCCTGCCTGAACACCTGTCTGTCAGCCTCCCCTGGTAACTCTTGAAGCCTTTTGTTTTCAGGCACATTGACAGAGGGGTGAAGTTTCAGAAATAACTCATCCCTACGGGTTTTGTGAAAATAAAGGACTAAGTAGAGAAGAGAGACCCTCTTTGCTTCTCTGCTGAAGGACTGACTACAAGAGTTCGGCTGTTATTAGGCATCAGAAACCCACATGGATGAGTCCCTCCCTGGGCTTCATTGCTTCTGCTCCACAGGAACTCACTCATGTATTAACTGAATTTTCCCATCCTTCCCTTTATGAAGCTAGCACTCTACTGTAACAGGGATAATGATGTATTTTGCCTAAAATAGGATGCTTATGAGAACCTAGCCTGAAATAAAGATTATAAAATATAATGTCTAGCAATTGTAATATCATCCATGGAGTAGGAGAGTGGGAGACAAACAGATATATGGGTAGGTAGACAGATAGAATAGATCTCTTAAATAAACTCTCTGCTTGGCTGGATTTCCCTTAGGGGAGGGTCATAGGTGTCTTAACAATAAAGAACCTTAAGGAAGAACATATGGGTTTTTTAACAAATTTGACTTATCACAGTCAAGCTTTTACACTTGTTTCAGCCTATACTGAAGAGCCCTAAAAAATTCAAAACACTCAGATGCCCCAACATTAGCAAAGTGTTATTCTCCTCACAGGTGCTTAGAAGTAAAAAAACAAAGTGGCAATATTTCCTCATTTAAAATACTAATAATACTTCATTCCTCTGCTCCAGAGCATTTAATATCCTATATAAATCAATATCTACCTCACTATCGATAAATGAATAATTACTTTTCTGCCTATCTCCAGACGCTCTGAAACCATTTATTCTAGTCATTTAATCACAAAGCTGTTATTGCAGGGGAAATTCAAGCAGACGTGAATACATAAAGCCAAAAATAGAAAGCTAAGCTGAGAACTTCACTGTAATAGTAGTCTCCTCCAAAGGAAGCTGCTTCTCACTTTCCCTGGAGATGTAGTAGGTATCTCTTCCCTTTTCAAAACAATAACTGGTATGGTAAAGCTGTGTCAAGCAGAGCATAACTTCACTCACTTTGCTTTTCACAGTCAACATCTGAATGCAATAGGGACTCCTTGCTGGTCTGATTAGGAGCTTTCTCTCTTCCCCTTCAAAGAACTTGGGGTCCCCAAAATGTCCTCACTCTGGAGAAAAGGAATTGTATAACAAGGCCCATCTGTCTCTATAGAAAATCTTGTTTGTCCCAAACGAGTACTCTTCTTTTGTGCTTTTCAAAATGGACCTACATCTGGGAAAACTGAAAATATCCATGAAAGCTTTAGTTACCCACAGCAATAACATTTATTTGCCTTCCCAGTTTGTTCACTGTCCTTTTGATGCCATGTTCCTGCTGTTAGGAGACCAGATATACATGCGTGAGATAGAGAGTGCATGTGCTTGTGTACCTGCAGACAATACAGAAGAAGAGTCCAGATTTGATGTGAGAAGTAGTTTCTCATTCACTGACATACCACAATCATACCTCCTGCACCTCAGTGAATGCATCAGAAATGACTGGATTATGCTATGGCTAAGTCAAAATATTTAACAAATATTAATTACATAAACCTTCTTCCCACCTCAGTGAGGTACATCTTTTTTGTTTGACATAAGGGTGAAAACTCAGATGACTTGCCAGGGTTCAGAAAGCTGAGTGGTGATATGTTCTCCAGACTCCTCATCCTATGCAAACCTGTTCTTCCTTCCAGACAAGCTGGGTATGTTTACCATGTCTCTACCTTTGTTTTTGTTCACCTTCCATCCCCACAGGGAGCCCTCAAGCATGTATTTATTTGCACTTTGAACCTGTGCTTGCTTGCACAGCTATGCTTTAGCTCAAGCTGGGACCTGATTTCTTTAGGGGAGACAGAGAGGAGATTGCTTTAGTGCCAGTTAAACTTCAATGCCTTTGTCTGCAATTGCCCCCATTCACCCTAGCACTCCAAGTTCTCCTGCAGCTGATGGCTATGAGTGGCAAAGAATCCTACAGTGGTTCAGAGGAAAGCATGTGAAGCACAAATGTCCACAGGTGAGTGCAAAATAGTGCCATCAGACTAATGTAGACTGAACACTGCTTTCGACAGCAGAAGTAGCAGAAGCCTTTATGCATATTCTAATGTATACCATGAATATGTCTGAATGTGTAGATGGTTTATTATGTCAGATTTTGCTTTGAGAGGTGTCTTGCATCCTATAAATGCTAGGTTACAAGAAATGCTGACATATGTACGTATGTCTGTATGTGTATAAATACATATGTCTGGATTTTTGTGAAAAATGACAGCCTAGGCTGGCTGGCTGGACCACAGACTAATTACCTAGCTACACATGTCCTTAAACTGAAGAAAAAAAGAAAAAAACCTTTATGCTACAGGATTTTTTTTAAACACTGACATGACACGTAAACCCCTAAATACTCTGAGTGGGTTGCAGCCATCTCAGGTTCCATCAAGCTTCCTCCTCACTGAGTGTGTGGCCCCAGCTCCTGCCCTGAAGGTCTCAGCAGAACAGGAACACGTGGTGGGTCGATCAGGCAACTTGGTCCTTCATTTCTTGTCTTTAATCCAAGTTTCAATAGCAAAACTTTGGTGGGTATGGTTTGAACTATTAGCCAGGCCATGATAACGGAAGAGCAAAGTCTTTTCCGTGTCTCTGTGCTACCCAAATTAACAAGTATTTTTTGAGAGTGAATTCAAACACATCCTATTTCTGTCTCCCAGTGGCCTGCCTGTGGCAGAGATGGGCTAGGCATTCCTGGCTCACCTCAGCTTGCAGGCAGGTAGGCAGCATCCCTTGCATCCCAACATAGACCGTTCAGACCTATCCCCACCCTGGAGCTGGCCCATCTTCGAGTGGGGAACTGGAAAAGAAGGTCCTTTCCAACCTCAATTATTCCTCAGAGTTAAGTCCAAAACCTGGCTTAAGAGGACTTCTGGCTGTCACCTCTCAACCCCAGAACAGAGATCACTCTGCTCTTTTTCATTCGTGGTGAGCTGTCTGTGGCTCTGCAGCAGCAGAGGAATAACATCCAGTTTGCATGGGAGGAACACTCCTGGTGCCAGGAGACTCCCGAGTAGCTCAGGTTCCCTACCATCAGCACCCACATGGATGGAAAAAAGAGTAAAGTAAATTTCAGATACAATGGTAGCTTCACTACTCCTGTTTCCTGTGACTATGCAGCCTTTCCCATCTATTCTGGGACCAGGTTATGAGACCAGGAGAGCAACTATGGCTCTGTGAGGCCATGGTGCTGCTGCAGCCACAGAGGGTCAGTTTGGCAAGGGGAGGCACAACCCAGCCCAGCATCAGGAGCAGGGAGTTGATCCCAGTCCAAATCCACTCTTGAGAGAGCAGATCAGGACTAACTCTATTTACTTAAAAATCACCACACTGCACAGATCTGTCTACTTGTGGGATTTGTGCTAGCTTGATGAAGGGGTTGGCTCCTATCCCCAGCTGAACCCTTGCGGTTCAAAGTCATGCTGGCTTTTTACTGTGTCCTTTGGGGTGAAAAATGTCTTGCAGCTGCTGCTTATAATTATTTCCCCTATGTTTCAACATTCTCCAGATAAATGTCACCCGAAGCAGTGCTCTGAGAGGCTGCAATCACTATTGCCAATAGCCAACATCCAGACTGAAAATAAAAAGCCACAGCATGGGACTGAGACAACCAATACAACTTCTGGCAAAAATAACCCATCATTGGAAAAAAAAGGCCTCACACCTCCAGTCCTATCTTCTCCATTCTGCAAGAAGCTTCCATATAAAAATGTCATCTTCTGATGTCATCAAGACATCAGGATGGCATGTAGAAAGCACCAGGTGAACTGTTCTTTTCTGTTCATAAATGCACGTGTTTAATAGTCACAAAATATTGTCAGGTAAGTAAATACAGTGGAGGGAAAGCAAAGGTTTGTCAGTGCTGCATTTATTTGCCCCCTAAAGGAGTTTGGGGAGCAGCTACCAAATACCTATTTTTGGCCCAAGAAATGAGAAAATCATAATTTTTTTCTTCTGTTGTTTCTTCTTTTTCTGTTGTTTCAGCAGCCACTTTTTGTGGAGGAAGATTAGCCTGAAAGGATCCCACCTGCTGAAGTGAAAGAAACCTAAGGAAGGTCATAACCCAGGAGGAAGGGAGAGCTTCTGAGGATGATGGATGTTTCCATGAAGTGTGGTTGAGGAGAGGGGGAAGGAGCAGAGCCTTGAGTCTGCCTTTCCCTCATGCTGATGCTCAGTACAGAGAGCAGTGGGTGGGGAGCACAACCACACTGCAGAGATGGGACCCATCTCAGTTCCAGGTAACATCAGCCCTTTGGACCAAGCCTTCAGGTTGCCCTGCCTTGTACTATGTGGGGCACTTGGCCATCCTGGCAGGAAGAAAATACTGAGTAGCTTGAAAGTCCTCTGAATTATGTCTCCAGCACTCCTCAGCAATTTAGACCTCAGGGTTTTTCCTAGTATATCAATTTTTGCGTATTATGCCTGAGATGGGCTGAAATATTTACTTCCCTTCTCCTTGATTAGTATTTAGCACGCAGGGAGAATCTGTTCATTTTTCAGGCTGACCTTGCTCAGAATAGGGTCTTGGGACCAATCCTTCATGTAGTGCTAGTACTTGGGCTAAGTAGAGGTATTTTGTGGCAGCTGATCCACGAGTTCACTGCAGAGTTAGGGCTAATCCTAGTCCTGCAACAAATGTCTTCCTGAACTGTATATGCAGTAACCTCAAAAGATGAAGACACTCAAAAAAAATAACGTGACACTTTACTCTTGTGAAAATAAACAAAAGGCCACATCTTTGAACAGCAGTGGTGAGATGTTTTATTTGCACTCATTTACCCCATGTCTGCGAGACATGAATTCTCAATCATTATTGCTACACAGTCTTAAATGCAAACTAGAGCCCTTCATGTGAATGATAACAATTGTTTCAAACCAGACTCTAAATACCCAGTTGAGAAAGGATAGTGCTGCCTTTGAAAAGACAACATGGCTCAAGAGGGAAGGAAAGATATTCTAGCTCCTGTTTCCATTTTTGCAAGTCTCCTGAGCTCTCCTTCCCATTCTGCACAGTCCTGGGCAGAATGTTTCTCTGGTGTCTTGCACCCTGGGGGACCCACAAATCCTGGTGCATTCTCATTTAACTGAAAGGATCCTCAGCTAAAACCTCCGCCCTCAGATTGATTCAGTAACTTTATTCTTTTTTTTTTTTTTTTAAGGTACTGCAGAGCTATAAAGATGTTGTTTCAGGGGGGAATTTAACTGCCAAGAACAAGTTATATTATTAAATTCAGGAGTAGAAAGAATTGAGTCTAGACATTCTGTTATTAAAAAAATGAGGATTTTTACCTAGCATTTTGTCTCTGTGATATGAAGTGATAAATTTGATCAATAAGAGTCTAATATCTCAAGTTGAGTCTCAGTCCCATCTTCAGCCTTCTGCTCCCTCTGAGGTTTTATGTGGGTCCATGCACTTAATGACATTTCTCCTGGAAAAAAAAAAAAAGCTTACGATAGCATTTACAAAGTTTATAGATGTTTTAAAAGGGGCACCCTTTTCTCTTGTGGTAAGACATGGGTATTTCAGACACAGGCAGGAGAATTAAAAAGTATCATAGCTGAGTTAGGGAAGGAGAAGAAAAACTTTTCTTCTTTAGTTAATCTAGTAAAAACACCTCTTCTCCTTGGCTATGTGATGCACAGTACCTACAATGAGCTTCCCTGCCTGTACATCTGGCTGCAGCGACTGTGAGGAGCACTGGGATTACAGGCTTGCAGGCTGGGGGGGCAAATGTGAGTCATGGGAGTCAGCAGAGTTAGCTTTTTGGTTGCAAAAAACCCCCAACATGGTGATTTTCCTTAAGATACTGGGTTTCCCTTTCATTTTGCTGGTCAGATCAATGGTATTGCAAGAGACCCAGTTTCTTCTCACCTGCTCCCGCTGGAGGCAGCATCTGTAAAAGTTTCCCTCCTGAGCATGGCACACACAGGATTTGAGAAGAATCCATTTCCAAATAAATCCTTGGGGAAACAAACTAAAATCGATTAAAAGCAAAATAAGCAAAAATATCCAAGATACATTTCTGACAGGTACAGCAAGTTCAGAACCGACTGCACATTTAGACTCCTATCTCGTATTAGTGCTCATGGATTGATGCAAGTAGAAAGCAATAGAAGACTTTCTAAGAGAAAAACATGTAGAACCAACTCAGAAGAAGCAAAATGCTCCTTAATATCTCTAAGCATGCTTATTTAATTACACCAGAGCCACACATGTTGTTATTCTAACTCTCATAAACACAGCACTGTTGCCCATCACCCTACTAAGTGCCTGCCCCAACCCTCAGGACACAGTAACATGGCAGTGTGAGCACTGGCACACCAAGGAAGCAGCATTAAACAGACTTTCACCTCGAGCATGTTTTTTTGTAGGCTTGAGAAATTCTCCCCTCCTGTGATTTCAAAAAAAGGCTTCTTGGGCCATGACTTGAGGTAGGGAAGCAACTCACACAGCTAGTGGGAACCCTGGCAGACTGTTCAGCTGTGTGGTAAGTCCCTCACTTCTAAGAAGTGAGGAGTCCAAGAATAGATGTATTTCAGACAATCTTGACGCTTGGTCTTAGGGTATTATGGTGGAATCAGAGGAGAGAACATCCCTAAAGAATCAGATCTGAGTGCATTGTTTCCATGAACAAGAGTTTGTAGCTTCAGAAAAATATCTACCTTGTGAACACTCCGAGAGTAAGGGTCTGTTCAAGATATGTCTGCTGCTAATAATTCAGGCAGGTTGGCTATGTCCTAATCCACACTGGCTAGACAACATGATGATTATCGTATCTTGAAGTAACCAGTGTTTCTAGTCATATTCTATCCTAGAACATGGTTATCAGCTCAGATCTATGGCTTATTTACACTAGAATTTCACATCATGTATGCAAACATATGCTAAATCCCTTGGCTGAAAACCAAGCGACAGCATACATTAAAACACCTTTATCTTGTCCAGAATATTCTGCAGCACTTTTACTGTTTGATGATGCCACGGTGGTTGCTGAACTAAGACAAATGAGTGCTGAAGCAGCAGAAACAAGATGTGTTTCAGACAACTGTGGCAGCCTTACCCAGAAAGCACCACAGCACATCTTCCAAGGTTTTTTCCCCATGAAGGTGCAATGGAGGGGACAGGCTGTGCTAGTGTCCACTTTTGGCATGCTGGACCAAGCACAGAGGCTCTTGTGGAAAAAGAAGGAGCTGCCAGAATAGCAGGAAATTCTACTTTCCCAAGTGTTTCCTAATTAGCACCATTTCTGCAGGGACAATACCTAATCCCAGGATGTAGGACTGACCTGGTAACTGAAGGAAGGCATTGTCTGTCCCTGGCTGATCACTGTTTCCCCTGCTTTTCCATAGAATGTCACTGTTTTTCCACAGAATTTCACTGTTTGTTCATAGAATCATAGAATGGTTTGGGTTGGAAGGGGTCTAGTTCCAACCCCCTTGCGTGGCAGAGACATCTCTCATCAGACCAGGTTGCTCCAAGTCCCATCCAGCCTGGCCTCGAACACTTTCAGGGAGAGCACATTCACAACTTTTGTGTGCAATTTGTGCCAATGTTTCCTCATCCTTACAGTGAAGAATTTCTTCTCAGTGTCTAACATAAATCTTATGTTTCCTTCTTTTGAGTCAGTGTGAACTTCAGCAGTCTGTCACAACTTTTCAAACATGATGGAAAGCAGCTTTACATATACTTATTATATTCTCACATAACAGCTCTGCACTTATTTTCACTCAGAAATGAACCAGCCAGGCCTCAGAGAAGCACCCTTGATCATCTTAGATGGGGCATCCGTGCACAAGTGCCACAGTTTCATATAAATAGAAATACAAGCACCAAAGAGAAGCAAGGTTTTCTGCCTATGGAATATACTCCTGCAAATCCTCCAAAAGCCAGGACCTGCATCATGACTGCTCAGCCAGCAATTCATCCCAGTTGAATGTATCTTAATGCTTGTCAGATAGCATGATTATCACATCTCAGAGATCGTGTTTGCCTCCCTAGGCCAGGCATTATCAACTCAGCAAGCCTGTTGTTCCCACACTTTGAGGGGATGATTCCCTTTTCTCCCAGTTCATCCCTGTTCTCACCCAAGTGCTACAAAACCTGCACCTGCAGGCAGGGCAGCAGAAGGTGCTTCCCACCACCCCCTACCCACAGCAGGCCCTGGGTCACATCTTGGAAACACCCGTGTCTTCTCCAGGGGGCTGCTTCTCCCCACCCCGTGTAGCTCTGGGCTGCTCCATAACACAGCAAGGAGCTAAATGTGCTCCTTCAGCCCTGGTCACGCCTCTCAGTGCTGCAGAGAGCAAAGCAAACCCACCCTGCTTCCCAGTCCTCCTTCTGGCAACAACGATTTTATCAGGCCCGTCCGATCCCACCGATAGCATCTCCTGGAAAGGCGTTTTCAGCTGCACCCGCATAAAAGGAAAAGCACGGCCTGAACCTTTCTGCCCAACTGAGAAAGGCTTGGGAAGCTGAAAACGTAACCAGAGGAGGCTGTGTGCATCTTATCTGGGATGCCAGAATGTCGCCTTTATAAGCGGAGCCCTGTATTATCAGAAAAGAGGTTATTTTCAGCTTCTTAGCTCACCCTCTGGAGCGGTGGGTGACTGGTGCTGCAGGAGCTCATTTAGGAGTCAGGAGATAGAGAGCAGCAGCAAAGCGGACGGGGATTTCTGGGAATGTGGGGTCACCCTGCATCCACACCAGCCTCTCCACACGCTTCCAGCAGTGGAGCAGAACGGGCTCAGTGGAATAAGGCAGGTGCCATTAAATTACTGTAAGTTAAAGCATTTTGTGCCTAACCTGCTAAGCTCCCGGCTTATTTTTTTTTATCCCCTGCACCAGAGAAGAGAGAGAATGCAATGGGGACAAATAGATGTAGATTATATTATTTTAATACCAGGATTATTTTAATACATGTAATAAAATTTGATTCTACTAAAAAAGTTAAATAAATTACAGTGTTTCTATGCACACTACACTAAAAAGAACCCACATGGTTAAAGTGATAATTTATCCTTTGACAACAGGAAGCAGCTGATAAAAGTAAATCTCTTTTGTTCTGGATTTACAGACCATTTTCTGTGTGTTGTTTGCTCTGGATGTCTCTCTGGCATTCTCTGGTGGAGATGAAGAGGGGATTGCAAGGGTGTTGCTCAAAACACAGGGCCTCCAAATGCTGTTACTTCTGTTGCCCTCTGCATAAAGGTAGCCGTGATCTTCCTAAACACTTTTCTTCCACCCTAGAGCTTTTTTAAGGTAACTGTGTGACACTACTGTCCTAACAGAGCTCCAGAAACTCTTTGGAAACATATCACAAACTTCCCTGGAATACATAGGTTAGGAGGTCCATAGACAAGAGATGGAGGGAAAAAAAAAAAAAAAAGGAGTAGCCCAAATAAATCAGTATGAAATTGCTTACATGTGCTACTCTGCAGTCCTCTTGTGTTTGGCTGGTGTTTTTATTTCCTAAAGGAAGCACTTCTCGATGACTGTCACATTCATGTCTTTAGCTATCTAGCCTTTCTTTCCCTACCTGAAGAATAAGACTTCCAGAACTTTGAGTTGGTCACACCCCTTTCTCTTCTCAGCCAGGTGAGGCCTTAAAGTTGCCCCTTCACAGCACCTCAGGTACAAAACCTCTCATCATGTGCTGAAGTTGTACCTGTACTCCTTGCCCTCAGCACTGGGCAAACAAGGAAGTCCAATGCTCAAGGATCCTGGAGACCATTGCCTCAGACACAACTCAGGAAGGAAGGGGAAAAGGATTTCTATTCTTTTCTTAGTTATGAATGAAGGGGCTTTGAGATTGCTTTCTGTTTAGTCCTGACCTGAGGAACAGCAGGACTGCTAAGTTTTGTGTTGGTATTTTTCTTCTTTCTTTTCTCCTGGAGAAACTTCCAGAGGTCTTAGAGATGGAAAAAAAAAAAAAAAAAAAAAAACAGGATACTGAATCTTATCTGCCCAACAGGCTGAAGAAGGGTTTTTTCACCCTAAGCTTGACTGTACTTCCTGGCTCTTAAGCAGGTCTTGCAAAAGCTGTGACCTGTACATACAGGGAGGAAACACCAAAAGGTACTGCTACGACACTTTTATTTTCCAAGCTTCAGGGATTTTGAATGTTGTGATGCAGTGATAAAGTAACTGCACCATATATTTAAAATTGTCTGAGATTTCCACTCGAGACCTTAAACACAGTGCTAAATAGGGCAAGCAAAAATAGCTGTTACTTTGACAAGTGCTTATTTAAAGCCTGTTTTGTCAGCATTGCTGCCCTGGTTATGACAGGGAAGTCATCTAGAAATTGCATAATTACCAATATTAAAAGCAAAAGCAAAACAGCACCACATGATCCAATAATGGAGTGGGTCACGTTTGCCATGGCTCTTGCAGCCTCTGTCAAGGCTGCAGCTCCTCAGGAGCTGCTCCTGCTCCTCATTTTCTCTCAGCCCAGGAGGGTGCTCAGCTCTCAGCACTCGCATTGCTGCGCCGGGAGGGTGGCAATAAGGACACAATTTCCTCGCTCACCCACATGCTGCTGAGAGAAGGCAGCATTAATGCCTCTGCTGCTCCTTCTCCAAGTGCCCAGCACTCGCCAGCAGACCCTTAATGGACTTAAGTATAATAGCACTGGGGAGAAACAGCTCGAAAACATTATAAGGTCCTTTTTGCTCATGATGAAATTTGTGTCGAGCTCAGCAACTGAGCTCCTGTGGAATGAAAGAAATATCCAGTGCTCTTTACCTCCTTGCCCTTCCTCTTGCCTTCCCTTTCTTCACAGTGGAGAGGAGGTGAGAAAAGATGAGCAGCTCAGAGGTGTTGTTTTTAATGATTTGATTAAGATTTCAATGGTTTTTAATGGTTTGATCTGGATTTCACAGACTGTGTGGTTTATGTACCGCTCATCTTCCTCCCAACCTCCAGGGCAACTTCAGATGCCTTGTCTTCTTAATTTCTATCAGCTCAATGGGCCTAACCATGTGACTGCTTTTCCCCAGTCCACACCATCCTTGTCCCCACCTCTTTCCCTCCCAAAGTTTATTGCATGCAGCAGGGCAGATATCCCACAAACACTTGTCATACATGTCATTCTTATCTGAATGCAAGCTCAGTATCGATCTGCTCTTCACTTTAGTCTAGCTCATTTACTTACAGGAAAAAAACATACGAAAACTGAGCAGGGAGCTCTGGTCTGCTGGTGAAGATCCCCTCTTGAAATGCTGCGTACCTGGTGCTTTTTCTGTGAAAAGCAGCAACAGGGTCAGGATCCTCTTGGTACACAAAGCAGACACACTGGAAGTGACAGATTGGTATTTATTATCTGCCAGTGAAAAACTTGCTTTCAGTGACTTGGTCAACATCATATATGGATGCAGTGGCAGGAGCAGTTATGCCATCCAGTAGTTTAATTCCTCAGGCACCATGTAATCTTCTCCCTTCTTGTCACCTACTGCCTCATAGGCTTCACCTCTTCCAGATACAGGAGCAGTTGGGGTGAGGACCCTACAGCTAAGGGCTTTCTTCATAGTAGAGTCTTCATTAATTTTTACAGCAGCAGCATTCTGTGCACTACATGAGGACAGGGACTTAGGGAAAAAAATAGCATCATCATTTAATTAAAGATGGATCATAATAATAAAATCTGCACAATGGGACTGGTGTGGGATTATAAAGAGAACCTAAAATGTGGTATTCTTCCTATTTGACTTTAAGTTTCTGTTTTTTCCATCTCAACACAATCTTTTTAACAGCTTCAGCATGTAATTTCCTGTTTGGAAAAAAAATATTTAGGAAAGACTGAAGTGTTATCATTCAGCTTCACACTGACACCTGTATTTGTCATCAGCAAAGCTAGAATCTCTTCTATCCAAAACTCTACTCTCTTAACCTATAGGATTAACTGATTTCAATGATAAGTTGTGCTCACCCTGCTCACTGCACACTAAATATGAGGGGAGTTTGGCTAAAACACTCTCCTCTGTGGCAAGCTTGTGCAACCTGCAACTTTTCAGAGGCCTGGAAAATAGGAAAGCTTTCTTTGACAGTATAGGGGCCTCAGACTTTCAGTCCCTGCTTCAAATAAGGGGTACTGCCAATGTTTTCTAAAGATAAAGTTGCCAGCCTTTTCTTTTTTCTTTTTCCAAGAGTGAAAACCCTTTTCTTTACATTATGTTTGGGAAAGCTGAAATGTTTCCATTGAAATTACCTATCAAAAACCCCAACCAACCAACCAGCCAAACCAAAGAACAACAATCCACAGTTCAGAAGACATCTGCAGATAATTTCATGCTAAACAGCCAAAGCTTGACAGAAGTTACACAAAGCTGAAAGCACGACTTTCTACTCTGAAACACTAGATACTTTTAAGAGTCAACAGTGTTCCCCAGATGCTCAGGTTTCCCTTGGCAGGCAGAGGATACCCACCCTCCCTTCTTTCAGCAAAGCCTTTTAGACCCACTGGTGAAAATGAAGAAACTGTCATCATCCCCAGTCCCATCTACAATGATTATTAGTATGATCTGGAAGAAAAGCAAGGCTTTGTTCACACACAGGATTTCCTAACAACGAACCCATGTACGACATCCCATACGTAAGAGCAGAGCTTCCCTTTTCAGCTGGGCTGACTACCCTGTTGCAGTCAAGGCTCTGCTCCATGGGCAGCACTTGTGAGGAAGCTGAAGGTGCTGGAACACACATTCTGGTGCTGATGTGCTGGGCAGGCACACCAAGCTCAGACAGTCCCACTGCTGGGCCTTTTGAGCACCCTTTTGTGTTGTTGTGGCTGATCATGCTGGGTGCAGACAGTAGTGAACCCTCTGCCTCTGCCAAAGACCTAAATATGTACCTGTGAAGACTTAATACAATGCAGATCACATTTGAATGTAAATAAACATGAAAATGGGTGAAAATAATAAAGAGGCACAAAGCACCTTGAGAGCAAATAATCATTAGTTTGTAGGTTACCAAACATGTCTAAATCTGTTTCCAGCCAAGATGATTGAAATATTTTTATTTTTGTGGCTACACAGATCCCTTGCTTTCTCTATAGTGCTTTTAAATTCCACAAAACAGAAGAAAACTGCTCAAGTTCAAACTTCTTGACATTGTTGTCAGTTTATTTCCATGAAGCTGAACGCTGAATATTATGAAACAGCTCAGGAATGCTGGACGTAAAGGGAGATTTCCGTTTTTTTCTCCTTCAGCTGAAATATCTTTTGGCAATAAATCCCCACCGGAAATGTGCTTTCCCTGATTCCCTGGCTTAATTAGCTCAAACAATGTAAGATATGTAACACTGACCACCATGGGAAACCTGATAACAAAGAACAGTGATACAATGCAAGCCATTCAGACAGATTCAGCCAGTACCCTGGTAAGACAAAAGTGGATTCTGTGTGGTGTCAAGCCTTTTCTTCCTTCTCTGCTGCAGGAGACGCTAGCACTACCATGAGACAAGTTAAACTCTTCCATGCTTTTCCCCCCATAATGATCTAAAATTGCCAATTCCTCTGTAGTATGCCGGTCACACATTTGTATTATCATCAAGGAAGAGACAGCAGCTAATGCTGCAGCTCCTCAGCAACTCAGAGTGCGCTCATTGCTATTGCCACGGGGAAAACTGTGAGAAAACTGACTCCAAAACTGGCTGCTCAATTGGAAATGAGTACTCCTGGTCAGAGAGATGACCTGCCCTCATGTGCTCCTTTCTCAGAGAAGTGATGATCCACTTTCCTTAGAATTTTTTTCCTGGCCTGTATTCTGAGCAGCCCTACTTCTCCATCCTCATCGAGCACTCAATCCTGCATCATCCTTCAGCAATGGTTTGTGAGGATGAAGAGTGAGCAAGAAGATTTTGCTGTCTGACTTGGGTTGCAAATATCTCTTTTCTTTTTGCCTTTCCTTGCTGTGTTCCTGCTAGTGAGGTGATTTCTCCAATGCCAGCCCCTGCTTGGAGCTGAGGAACTGCAGAAACTGCAAAGCTGAAGGAAAGGTGGAGGATCAGGAGCACAAGCACTGAAAGAGGAAGGATGATGGTGCTGTGAGAGCCAGTAACATCACTGGTGTAGTGGTAGCAGCAAGAAATACAGCCTCTCCTGCAGACAAGCAGAACTGGGACTCTACTTAGGTCAGAACAAAATTAATGTGCAGTTGGGATTTGGATTGGTGCCCAAAGGGTGGATAGTCCTAGTATACATGAGAGCTGCTCTTCCTTGATATTGTTAAAGTTGCCAGAGGAGAACAGATGCAGTAGGCTTTTGCTATTTTCCCATGTACAGCTTATAATTTTTAGGTTTAGACATATTTATAGATTTCCTTTAACTTGCATTAGAAGCTTGAGTCTTATCATTTCTGCTTCTCAAAATACCCTGTGGACACCAGAGAGCTGACTGGATTATAAGGTCACAGGAACGCAAACAGGGAAGTGCAAGTCAACATAGTCAGGAACAGGGATTTCTTAGTCAGAGCATTTATAGTTTGTTGCCTTTTTTGGTTTTGTCATTACCCATGTAACTCAAATGCCTTGCAGGAGAATGGTGAAATGACTTTATCCAGGTCTACCCACCAGAAATTTGCTGGCTCAGCAATGTCCATCAGGGACATGAAACTGGTTGGAGAGCCGACTTCCACCCGTGCCTGGTGTGCCAGGGCCAGACACGCTGGCAGGGCTCTGCTTTACTGGCTCAACTTGTTTCACTCCTGCTCAGGTCTAGAAGTGCAGGTCTGCTGAAAGTGTATGCCTCACCAGCACAGCCCTTCCCATGGATGCCTGGCCCTTATAGAAAAGATTAGAAAACTCTAAATCTGGAATAATTCCTCCAGGAGGGCTTCCGGACAAAACAGAGAAAGAGGACATCCAAGCAGTTCAGGGTGTAATGATTTTCATATTCCCAACATAATTTCAAATAGAGTTAAGAAAGACCAACAGCTGCCTCTTGGGATTCTTTGTTGATTGGGAAGAACCAAAGGTCAGGGGCTCACTTTTCTTCTGTGGGTTGCCTTTGAAGTGCCCGTGTCATTGGTGCACCCCTGGGCCCCATGTAGAAGGTCCTGTTTGATCCCAGTCCGTAGGTGGCTAGCTCTTTTTGGCACCTCTGGTTATCACCTTTGTATTACACGGCCTGTTGCCATCTGACTGATCTGCTAAACAAATTAGATTCATCCCTCTGGCTCTGCTAAAACTCAAGTGTAGCCCTCAGTTGGGCAAAACACAGACACTCCAGCTTTATTTATATTAATGTAATTATAGATAAACCAATATTGAAATGGCCACCTTATGCTGTAGGCAAAATAAACAAATGCTTATTTGGTGATCAGTGCATCATGCTTTGGTTTTGTTTTTTAATTATAGCCTGCATGCTAACTCCAGACCGTGGCTAGAAAACGTGTATGTCTTAGTTCTCAGAGACAGTATATATTGCTCATTTTCCAATATATCAAAGTGAGCAAATCTACAGAGTAGGAAATAATTTTCTTTTTTATACCAGGCATGAAAGTATTTCATACATCAGGCATGAAATCTCAGTTCCACAAGTCATTGGCAAAAGCACCACTGACTTGAGCAGAGATGGCCCTTTGTTCTTAAGAAGGTGTGTGTAGTGGACAAATAAATGTAAGAAGCCTAAGGAAAGAAAAAGAAATACCAGAAACATAAAGGAGATCACAAAATGAACCACATCTATCATGAGTGATGCACAGCCACATGTGTCCTGCATCTGGTTCTCCAAATTAGTCTCACATATGGATGAAGCATCATTTATAAAAAGATCCCAATTCATGAAATCTTACAGAGCTGTTATTAAATTCTGTCTACTAGGTACAGCTGTGCTTAATTTCTGCCTACACAGTCCTTGTGAAACGGGAGATTTTGAAGATGTTACTATTATCACTGCAATTCTGGAAACAAAGCCTGCATAAGAAAGCAAGAATATAGATTTCCTTCTCCTTAATCTGCTTTTCCAGCCAGGCATGCAACTACACTGCCAGTGGAATAACACCAAAATCCTGGTTTTCTGCAGAAGAGATGGTGTGGACATTTTCTTTGGTTTGCCTTCAGAGGGGATAACAGTCTTCTTGGGATTTGGTTCTGACTGTTCACTGTTTTCTCAAAAAGAGCTGCCCCAGGGCTCTGGCAGAGTTCTGAGGCTCTACGTCTGGACACCTGCCAAGCCTCTGCCTTTGGGTGATACATGCTCCCACTTAGTGGGAATCTATTGCCCCTGCCCCACGTACACACACAGTTTCAGGCAAGGAGATACCTCTAGTTCTGGAAAAATCAGTGCTACGCAGGCACACAACAGTTGTGTCTGAGCAGTCACACAGCTGTGGGATGCATCAGATCTATTGGGCACGAGGCAGACTGTTGGACGCCTCTTGTACAGCAAAACCTCTGCATCCTATTGCTTACATATGGGGTGGCTCTGTACCCGAAGTTCAGCAAATTCATCTGGGCCTGGTGTGTCTGGAGCTGGTGAAACAGCAAACCTTCCAAATCACTGCATAGCATTCTGTCCTTGTCACAGGGCTTCCCGTGTACTTGGTATGATGACTCAATTAGAGCGAGGTTTTTCAGTCTGCTGCCTGGTGTTTCATTGGCTCAAGTTCACTTAAACAGATGTCTCCAGAAGGTCAGCTTGGGAAGATAATGAAACACAAGCCAGAAAAAAAGTGTGCTTGGGCACTGTGGCCAACATAAAGAAATGTGCACAGGAACTACTTCACCCCTGCCTGGTTCAGGTGGTTGCACAAAACAGAGAAATGTCAAGGAAGGCTTTCAATGTCTGTAGAGTTCATATTAAAAAAAAATAAAATATATATATAGTAAAAAAAGGAATGTGTTCCTAAACTACTAAATATATATCAGCATTTAGCCATTCAATTGCATGATGTGATTTTGCATTCAGAGGAGTTTCATTTGTTTTCTTCCTGAAGTTCACAAGTGGCTAAAGGAAGACAAACTCATTGAATCATTTTATCTGACTTCTGTTAATGGTGAAACTAGAATATTTTGGTACTTCACTACTTACAATCTTAAATTTGTAGAGAATATTCAAAATGAAGATATGTTACAGACTTATAAATACTTTCTCTGGAGATGCATGCACTTTTCTTTTCTTGGTGTACTTCCAATCTTTATTTACCATGCAACCAGAAAAAACCAAACATTTGGTTTGCTGGAAAAATGCAGACCTTACTGAATCTACTCAACAACTTCTTCTGTTGTTACAATACTACAGTACTGGTGTTGAAGGAGGCAGTGGTGTTGTTAGCAAAGAAGGTCTGTTTAAAACCAAAGTGCCAAGCTGATGGGGTTTTTTTCTCAGTCATCTCAAAAGAAAACCTAAGGTTTCATGTGAGCTATGGATGCAAACACAAAATATCTTGGCCTCTTCTCCATGTGAAGAAAGCCTTATGCTGTTCCTGTAAGATTATGGTCTATTTCTAGGTAATCCTCAAGTCCAAACTCCCTAGCTGGCCAAACAGACACTTCACAACATCAAGAACAGGCTCCACTGACATCCCAGGGAGTTAGTCCAAAGCCTCTCAGCTGAACACCCCAATCTTTCCAAACATCAGAGCTATAAACTGTGTGGCTCATATCCATGATATATCTATATATGTATACATGTGCAACTATTGCCTGTTACTACAGGATTTCATGTTTCTTTATAATGAAGAAAGCCTTATATCCTAAAGGGCAATTGATTTCCACAGAAATTATTTGTAATGCATTCATTTTCTAGGTATCCATACCCAGGTAACTCCAGGACTCCATCCACTTTGCCAACCAGCATATTTTCAAAAGTCTGTCTTTTTTCATTAACACTGTGTAAGGGAAAAGTCAATGTGTCTCCCATTACCTTATGTGAATAAAACTGAGGCTGCAGGATAATGCCAGTTCACTCATTTGTGGAAATTTTTTTTGCATTTTTCTTAGCTCCTTTGGACTGTCTTGAAATTTGAGCATGTGCTTTGCACTATTACATTCTTGGAGGTAAAAGTATTAATAGAGAGAAGTACTGATCTAACAGGTCTTATATACAACACTAAAAATGTTGATAGATCACAAAGCCCTTTACTGGTTTGTTTTAACCGATGAACACTTTTTTTTGTTAGTGGACATTTTTACCAACTCACAATCCCAAACTTCTGGTGGAAAAAAATGAGGAATGCATTTGATGAGATACAGGTCCCTGGGTCCATAAGGTGCTCCTTGCAAGCAAGATGTTAAAACCTAATCACACTTCAGCATGGACTGAAAGATAAACCTGTGCAAATTCCACTTCCCCAGATCAGATATAGAACCATTGTAGGAGGTGGCATTTGTATTGAGGTCAGCAGACAGCAACTTTATTCAAAGTAGTGCTCTCATTCACATTCATTGGTAAATGTTATTCTTGCCTCCCAGCTGTTTGGTACCACCCGTCTGCTGGGCTACCATCTCCTGACAATAAAGTCAACAGGAGAGAACTGGTGTCTGAGCCTCAATCATTATAATTTAGACACGGTCTAGTACCTTAGTATGAACCCTCTCTTCTTGGTGTCTTGAATTAATTAATACACAACGAGGTACAAGCTGGAGTTGCTGAGATGTAGGTACAAGCTCCCACTATTACTTTGGTCCCAGACACGTAATTGTCTAATGCCAAAGTCCCCTTTGGCTCATGTAGGAGAATAAAATAGGTGTAAAAAGCAAACAAAAAAGTTCACAGTATTTTATACCCAGCCACTGCCGCTTACTGATAAAGAGAAGTGAATGTGATGTGGGTTATACATCAGCACTCAGCAGTTTGTCTCCCACCCTCCCCTGCTGGGCATCCCCTGGCTCCCATCTGAGCTGTGCCACGAGTCACAACATCAGCTGCTGAAGACACATCCAAACCCACACCAGTGGTAAGGACTGCATCCAAAAGCTGCTGTCCCTGTTCTTCAAGGTCGCATCACTGAGTGTTCCCAAATTGCTCCAGTTCAGATGTGTCAGCACCTGTCCGCTATCAGACTTTCATCCCATGTACTCCCATCCCTGCTGTCTACAGTAGCACTCCCCTATGCTTCCAAGCATCAGGCTTGGAGCTTTTACCACCTGCTTAAAAAAGATCCCAACAGAGGCCAAGTGCTCCATGCCTTTGGAAGCTGCCATATCTTTTGAAGCCACTACTACAGAATGACACACAGGACTTCTATTGTGGAACTCTCATTTGGATTGTACATGTTCTTTCCATTTCCCCAGATCCAGCTTGGAATTTTATTCTGTGAATACAGATTTATTATTGCAATACATGTTTTTATTATTACTGCTAATTATTACTTAGTTCTATTCATTATTAGGTTCATCACTGCTTGGAAACTTCCGAGTTAGATCTGGTCTGGATAAATATCAAAAGGTTGGGATACTTTTCCAAATGTTTTGAATATGCAAAATTGTCTATATTTCTGGAAAGGAATGGAAGTTAGCATATGAAAGAGGAAGAATCAGACAAAGTAGGACAAATTAAAGGACAGACTCTAGTACCTCCCACCTCTGGGAGAATTTCCTCAAAACTGAGACACGACATCCTCTCGAATCTGTTTCTGCAAAGCTTGTGTTAATTTAGAGTGTTTGTGTTGTATCATTACCCTTCATTATCAGGGTTTCTGTCATGGTCAGTGTTACATATCCCAAGCCATGTGAGCTAATTAAGTCAGGAACTGCAATTTTCTGGAGTGATATAACAGATTATTCCCACAGTAGCATTCTCACGGTATTTCATCATCTAATATTCTGGCTGTACTTACAGAAAAAGAAAAGATTTTTTTTTTTTTTTTTTTTTTTTTTAAGCTGAGGCTAGTGTAAGTCTTCAGCCAGGCAACTGTCTAAGGCCTCCTCTATAGAAAGAACTGGAGGGGGGGAAGATCTTCATTGAGGATTTTAGAATAAAATACCTGTTGATGGTCAGCCCTTTTCAAGCACAGTCTCATTTAACTTTCCTGGGAAGAAAGTTAACTGACAGCACCAAAAGTGCCGTAGACAATGGCCAAGTGGATGTCTCTCTGCAGTGCCTTCATCCCCAACATGCTAGTCCCCAGCACAGTTGCATAGGGCACACCCCCAGGGCAGCCAGGACAAGGGAGCATCTCTCCTCTTACCACCTTGCTTGGGCTTGGGTTGGTCTTGGGCTGGGTTCGGCCACACCAGGTCCAGTCAAATGCAACACTGTCATGGTAGGCTGGAACCCAGAAGATCTCCTGGCTAAGAATATGGGGATGGTCCATGAAACACTGAAGATACTTGAAGCAAACAAAAATAAGTCTGAGGGCATGTGTACCTGTCAGGTCTTGAAGTTGTGTGAAAATGAGGGTGTGAGATAATCTGGATCAGTGAAGGAAGGTAGATTTGTCTTGAGCAATGGAAATTGTTTCCAGTGAAATTGCCCCATCCATCTGGGGAATAGTGTCTTTATCAGCACCTGAAGAAGGAAGAGACATTCCCCCGTGTCATGGAGGCAGAGTAGAACTTTGGAGATCCCCCATTAGAGTTGTAAGAAGTCACACTGAGTTGCTTTGAGAAAATTTATGCCCACTTCTGGCTGCTCACTATGACTATTGGAGGACATTTGGACTTAAGCCAACTTTCTGAAGAGCCATTTTTGGATGCATTCAGATTTTGTATCAGCTTTGTTTACTGTAAAAGAAAAAGGTCCACAAAAGCTGACAATTTAATATAATTTCACACAAAACCACACTTCTCAGTGAGTGAGTTTACACCAAAAATTCACCAGTCTGGCATAATTAAAGTGTAACTATGCAATTTCATTTTAAATTCTGGATTTATTTTAGTTATTTCTGCATAGGAATGCCAAGTAACTAAAAGCACTATAAACTATTTGTTTATTTTACAAAATGCTCAAGTAGGACTGACATCAATGGACCTTTTCAAACATCACATAGCTTTTCTAGGTTCCCCAAACACACACACATTTGATTCCTAATGCTGTGGAATGTTCCATACCAGGAGATGCATGCACAGAGATTATAAACAGTCACAGTGTAGTTTGCTTGCTGATACACAGTTATTCGAGTTGTCTAATTCAAGTGATTTACATCCTTCCATCTTTATAAAATGCCTTTGCATAGGAACTTAGGACATGCATCAGTTTGATTGTCTGAGAAAAGGCAATCCAGCCCAATGAATTAATCTTAAGTATAAGAAACTTTGGTGCCAGGATTGTTTCTACCTTCTAAAATGGAGCTAAAACATGGATTATTTGTGTTTCAGTATATCCAGGCAAAGCAGCGAATTCTATTCAGTTTCACAAGGGCAACTTCAATGAATTTTCCCTCCAGGTATAAATGAGTGGAGAATTCTTCTGTGTGACAGACACTTTGTTTTTCTGTAATACTTTTGTAACCAGCAACATCAGTGTAACTTATTTCAACTTTTGCAAGAATTGGACAAGATAGCTTTACCCACTAGAGAATGTCTAATTCAATTGGATTATTTTTTCCATTTACACTAGCGATAAATTTATTTTAAAATACATCACATAGAGCAGAGCCAAATACAGCTTCCTGAATTGAGAATGAGTTGTAATTACTAGACTACAGTTTTCTCACAGTCAATCCTACACTCACCCTAAAGGATACACCCATACTTGTTTTCCTTGAGACTTAATTATCGTACACCCTAAGCCTAACATCTTCCACCTCTCATTTGGCTATGAATAAAGGTTTAAAAGTTCTGTTTTCTGGGTTATTAAGGAGAAGATTTTCAATTTCTAAGCTGTAAACATTTGTGAAAATATTTGATCTGAAATAACATACTGTACATTATGCTGCAATGAATAAAATTCCCATTATTTCTGTTGCTGATAGCAGAAGGATAGAATGCAAATTCAGACACACTGATAATTGTTGATTCCTGCCACCTCCTTGAAAATCAATGGAAATTAAATCTAGAACATATAAACCATATTTAGAATTGTGCTTAGTAGATGATGACATGATAGGACCTATAGGGAGAAAATACCAGAGAGAATCTCAACTTGAAGAAAATTGAGCCTAGACATCTAGGAAAAATAATCCAAAACTCAGTTATTCCTCAGAAGAAAAAATGAGGAAAGTAATTTTGAAAGAAGCCTGAGGGTGATAGTAGAGAATGCATTAAATGCGACTGAGAAGAAAAAAAAAAAGAAAGAAAGAAAGGAAAGGAAAAAATTTTGGCTGCAGATTCAAAGACATCACCTCCTGAAAAAGCGAAGAAAAGATTCCACTCAGTCTGGCTTTGGTGTGACCACTCTTGGAATACTAAATTCACTCCTGGGTACCTTATTAGCATCTAAAAGAGCAGGTTCAGTAGAGAGCAACAATAGTGTCTAAGGGGTTGTCCAGGCTCACTTTTAAGGAAAGATTAAAATAGTTTAGGGGTGGATTGGGGCACCTTTTATTCCCGTGGAGTAGTACTTTAATTCTTATCCCGTTCTTTCCCCCTACATTTTAACAGGACTACTTAAAAAGCAAAATATTATGGGCAAGTGTGTAAAAGTCTGGCCCTAAAGATATATATATTGGCTTAGCAATGAATAGGGGAAGTTCCAATAGACATCTATGTGTTTTGGAAGGGTTATTAACACCAGCGGACATAACTTACAATAGGATGATATTTTTAAAGGCAAAAAAGAAAAGGAAAATGAGAACTTATTGACAGGTCTGTTAGGGAATTGATTACTCTCATAAATGAAGTGATGCATCTCTTGCTGCTTTTAAAACTAGACTTGCAAAGCACAAGTACTCAGGAGAGCAGTCCTGCACTGGACCAAAGATGGACCAGATGGCTTAGTGGGTCTTTCTTATTTCTAATTGCATTGAAATAGAAACTTTAACAAGAGACACATAGTTACGAGACAGCCTGGTAATAAATATGCACCACTGTCTAATGTATTATTTGGCCAGAGCCCAGATAATTCCTGGACTACACCTCAGGGCCTCATAATGACTCCAGTGCTAAATATCTTACAGTCCCACCTCTGCCTGTCTGGGGCAGTGAAACATTACATGGTATAAACAAGAAAACAGAAAACAGCCAGTAATCCTGAGCTGCAGTCTCTAATGGAAGTGTTGGGGAGACTCTTTGGACCTTTTAGAAACACTGTGTAGATGAGCCATGTGCTGGCTTTAAGCCTCGTACAACCCCCCTGGGACTGCTTCTTTCATAGAGTTTCTCTGTCTTGTCCTCTTCAAGATGCATCTTCCCCTTTCTCCTTACCCAGGCTCAGGGCATCCATCAGGAGATGGATCATCACCACTTCAGTCAGGGAAAAGAAGTTCAGATCCTCTGCCACCCCTTGACATTGCAGATATTCAGCAGTGATGGTAGATAGTGGCCAAGTAGGGCTCCTGTGCTGACCCCTCAGTCCAGTTGCACCTCAGTACAGGATGCTCATCACCTTTCACAGGATGCCCTCTGTTCTCCAGGACTCCAGCAGGCTTTGTTAGTACCTCCTGCATTTTGGCAGAATGGTTTATTTTCCTTCCATAGGTCATTAAATCTCTATTGATTTCAGGCAATTGGTTCTCCACACTCTGCAGGCTTTGCTATAAATCACTGATAGGGGATGTGAGTTAATTTGGCACCTAATCCACTGGATTTAGCAGTGAGTTTTCACTGCACCTTTCTCCCTTTGCTGTTGTTTCTGTCCCCACACAATGGTAGCAGCAGTCCTGCTTTTCTTCAGATCTGAGCATAGGTAATTTCCCTAGCCTGGGCTCCCAAGAAGAAGTAATTTCATATTTATTCATTGTCCATCTTCTCAGTGCAAATTTACTCTCCTCTCTAGTCCCCCAGGAAAAAACAAAATAAAAAACCACATCTGTATTAAATTACCACCTTCCAAAATAGTCTAGGGAAAAAGGGTGCTAGATCCTCTCCTTATTTTTTAACCACTTTAAGGCAACATGTTAGTGTCTCTCAGCTGTGAAATTACCTATACTGGGAAATTTTGCTTCCCTTAAGAAGTAGTTCCTCTCTGTGAAATGGAAAAAGTACTGTGAGCTTTGTTTGTTTGTTTTCCACAGTCCTTTAGGTAGCAAATGTCATTGTATCTGCAATCTTTTAGCCACTTGGAAAACACCATCCCCAAATGGAGCCAGGCCTAGGAGCTGGCATCCTTCAGGGCTTACTGCAAAGGCCAGCTTTACAGAGTGATCTGAAGTGAAATAGATACAAGTTTGGGTCAAGTAAGGGCTATGGGAAGATAAACATTGTTCTACAGATTCCATTCAAAAAAGATCTTCCTTTCAAATTAACCACAACCAAACCAAAGCAATCAGGGATTTCTGTAGCAGAAAAGCTGACATCTCTGAAGATGTCTACAGAGACAAAAACACAGAGAATCAGGTGGAGACAGAATAATAAAATTTAGATTAACAGTGAATCTCCTGAGCTTGAAGACACACAGCAGAAGGCAGGGATGAGCTTCCAAGCTTCCAAGCTGGTCCACTGACCAGGGAAAGAGATGTGGTTGCCATCTGGCAGGCATCAATCAATCTCTTGTTATCTTGAATATTAGACTCTTTCATAGAGATGCTGTTGCTCAGTGCAATGGGCTGTTCTTGAAAAAGAGAGAGCTTTTCCCTGGAGCTCCATGGGCTTCTGACCACCCCTTCAAGGAGGGACACTGGAAACCATTGTGTCCATGTAGCAGAAAACAGAATTATGTAGACTGGACCTCAGTGTAATATTATATTAAGGTAAGCACATCGGCATCATTTTGTGGCAAACATGACATAATCCTTTTAACTAGAAAAGTTTTTGGTGTATGAATTTTACCAGGCAAAAGACTGATAGAGGTTTTGACCTTTTAAAGTCACACAAAATATTTACCAGAATTGCTGTCTGAGAGCACTACAAAGGCAGTCATGGGAAAGGCTGGCATTCACTTTAAGCGGCTTTCTCTGTATCTGTTATACACACGTACACACATAAAGCTGTACATAGAAAATTCCACACAGAGACCTTTTATAGAGGGGGACTGTATATACATAAAATTATTATAAACACTTGTCTCTCACACCCATCCTCAGTGTGTGTGTGAGTGCCAGAAACTAGATGTGACATTCCAGACTGGAATGATGGAAGGAAGAAATACACTGCATTTATGGAAATCATTCATTTTCCTTGTCTGGGAACCTCTTGCATATAAATAATATTTTCACTTATAAATTTTAAAGCACTGTCCTAAGAATGGGTAAGAATCATTATCTTCATTTGACAGTTGGAGAAACAAAGAGCAGCCTGTTTCAAGCAGCAGCTTAAGATCACATGGAGTAAATGAAGTCAAACCTCATCTCCCAAGCCTGACTTTCTCTTGAGAGAGCATACCAGAGAGCACAGCACTCACAACTTTATCAGCTGAAACTCTTCAGCACACATGCTAATAATATTGCCAACCCTGAGCCTTCACAGATTGGGGCTGAGGTTTCAAATGATCAGTGGATTTGCTTTAGAAGTGCATGATTATAACCTCCAAGTAAATACACTTATGTTTCTTCTATTCACCATCAACTATCTGAAACTTTGGAGTGTGCTAAGGTAACAGTTTCCAGGTATTTTCACCACCAAAACTTGCGGGCATCTGGGCATCTTTCTTAAAATGGTGAGGGAATGGGATGGAGGGTAGTACTAAACAAAAAGCACAAAATACTGTAAGATCTGGAGAGTTGGCAAAAAAATGCAGAGACCATTCTTATTACTGGCACATGCTGAAGGTTTTTCCTTTTATGAAATGATCCCCCCACCCTATCCCAATAGCAGATCATGCTTTCAGAGGTCCAGCAGTTCCCATTGATGACTCCTGAGACTGGTGAACATCCATCACCACCTCGGTTTGGGTCCTTCAGACTTTTTTGAAGGCGAGACAGCTCGGGGCAGAGCTCAGGCTGCACCACGGGAGTTGTGGGTCTTTCTGTGCTGTTTGAACCCAGCAGCCAATCTGACCAGATCACAACAATTTAGAGCAGGACAAATCCCAGCTTCTTTTTGCAATCAGAAGAACTGTTCTTCTCCCAGTATAAGCCAGCTCCTCCTTTTGAGGTTGGTAATGTGGGATCCAAGGCATCACAGCCACAAGAAGCAGAGTGCTGGTCCAGCCTGAACTCATTCCTCTTGCTCAAATTTGCTCAGGGGGTTAACTCTGTGCCATGAAGCTTTGCATTGGGTACTGCTTATCTGCACCCTTCCTTACTTCATGCCAGATGAAACTCAGAAACCTGGAGCCGTGGCACTCAGTTTAGGGCCTTTTTCCCTGCCTCCCCCCCCCCCCCCCCTCCCTCTTAAGACCTGTCTCTTTCAAATGTCTCCAAATTAGAGAATGGCTAGGGGCACTGATAGTTGTTTTCCTTTTAAGTCAGAGGCACTATTTGCTTTTTCAGCTCCTCAGTTGTTTCATCTCTTATTATGTTGAATCATTTTGAAAGCTATATCTTCCATTTAAAAGTCGTATCCCATTATCTAGGAGCGAATTTGAAAAGGTCGGTGTTAAAAGAAAACACAAGCTGAAACAACCCCAGCACTCGAGCCTTCAACACTAACTAACCCGTGTGATATTGAAGGTTAATTAGACTTTAAGAAAATGCACAGGCAACACATGTGGCATGCTACTGATAAAATGACATTGCTTATAATAAATTAAATTATAGTACAGCCTCACTGAGGCACTAATCATGGGCAAAGCACTGAAAAAAAAACAATGTTTAGTCAGGCTGGGATCTCTTTATGTTAATAAACAAAAGAATACAGTGTAGTCTCGTCTCTGGCCTTCAACAATTACCATTAAGTTTTACTCAGTCTTAATGTATATGCATATAAGTTGCAAAAATAAGAGTTGTGGGCATATGACAGCACTGGTAATACCTAGGATGTCTTTAAAAACCATGTATTAACAGTGTGTTATTTAATGAACTGTTTTACAGGGAACATAAGACTCTCAATGGTTTCTCCTTGCTCTGCCATGTCTGTTAACTAAGTTCCAGAGCATACATAATATGCACTGGGAAGAAGCACATATGGACATTCAAAAGATGAACTTAAGGCAAATTTCTTATCCAGGTTTCATTTCTCTCTTGAAGTCATAAAATTGCATGCTGGTTCACACTTGCTGGAGTGTGAAAAACAAAGTATTGCTTGTTACTGAATCTCATTTTTAGCAGAAAAGATTTGAGTGTGTGCCCTGTATATTATGGGCATGTAATATGCTATGGTAATAAAAAAAAAATCAATCTGATCTCAGAACTTGGTTCTTGTTTTTCAGTAACTTGTTGACAGACTCTGGTAAATGTGATTGCTCAGATTTCTTCATGCTGTAACCCTTGGAAGTGTTACAAACGTTTTTACAACAGTTAAAGATGCAGCACCACGCAGAATGCGTATTGATAACACATGAATGGCCTTTAGTGTCTGCAGAGCCTTCAGTCAGCTTCATTATATTCCTCTCAAAGACAGACATGAAATGTGCTTGACACGGTCGCGGTTTCATCAGCTAAAACTTCACTGCCTTTAGCCCCATGTGCTATGGCAGGCAACCCTTGCCCTTAGAAGAAAATGCAGATGTCACTGATTTAACTTCACTTCTTTGGAAAATTCAGAAAACCAGACAAATAAAAATCCCGTGTTTGAAAGAACTGGAAGAAGAACAACTCAAAAAAAAAAATCTGTTTTTACAAACTTTGCTTTGATAGCATTGGATAGCAGGCTGTTAAAGGATGCGTGAGGAAGGCATATTCTCCTTAAGAACATACTGGGGGGCAAAAGTCATAGATACTCCCAGATATGTAATCACAACATGAACACTGTTCTGCAAAATGCTTAATCGCAAGAAGCAGGCAACATGGAGTCATGACAGTTTTAATTCAGGCTCTTAAAGATAAGGTATTAAAATGTTTTAAAGCAGAAAACATTGGCTCCCATTCCCACTGTTCATTAATCTTAATCCATCTGTTTGGGGTTGCAGCCCTGCCTGACCCCCTCTGAACAGCATCTGATGTCCATTTCATGATTAAAACACATACTCACAGATATCTGTTTGGACTGTTATGCAAAATAAAAATGTATTTTCTTTCTTTGCTTCCCTTCAAAACACATCAGTCTTTTAACCCAAGCCTTCAAATGGGTGTCCATATCACCACAAAACTGAAGAAAACACTGGAAGCTGAAGCACATCTTTTAATGGTTTCCAGGCAGCCTATATCAGCCCAGAGCAAAGGAAGGTCTGGTAAGCTGTCTTCCATCTTCTCAACTATTCTTATCTCTAGTTCTGTTTCTAAGGTCAGTAAAAACACACAGAAGTGATTATGCAGGAACTAGCTCTGAGGGATTATGCTATTTGTCAAAGTAATAACTGTGAATTCAATATGAGTAAATCTCTTCTCCCTGTGCAGTAGAGCTGTGCTCTGGAATACCAGTGGGATATTGATAGGAGTCATTTCCTAGGCAGCTTTCCTTTGGGGGCAGTTTGTGGTTGATATAATAAGAAACCCAAATTTTCTGTGAGCCCACAAGTTGCAAGGGACAGTCCCATGGGTCCTTCCTGCTCACAAAAACAGCTGAGTTACTCTGCATTTTTATCAGTGACCTGGAAGAAACTATAAAATTTTCAATGATAAAGTTGGCAGATGACACAGAGACGGGCGATGAACAAAGAGGAGAGGTCACTGAGGCAGGATGAGCTATTAGTAAGCAAATAGCATGCTTTCTAAAACAGCCCAGTATGTAAGTGTAAAGAAGCTGTGATTGTAGGAGGTTGTTACAGAATCGGGGACTCTAGTGGAAAACAATGAAAGCCCAGTCATGGTGTATAGCCAGGTGAGTACCAATCCCTGAGGAAATGCAGCACCCAAAAGACTAAGTTTTTAAGACACAAGTGGGAGAAGCTTGGGATACAAAGGCTGTGTTTTGTATTTGGTTCATCCAGTGAAGGCCTAAGCCCATATGTCATAGAATCATAGAATCATAGAATTGGCTGGGTTGGAAGGGACCTCAGAGATCATCGAGTCCAACCCTTTTACCACCGTTGCGGTTGCTAGACCATGGCACTGAGTGCCACATCCAGTCTCTTTTTAAATATCTCCAGGGATGGAGAATCCACTACTTCCCTGGGCAGCCCATTCCAATGCTGGATCACTCTCTCAGTAAAGAAATTCTTTCTAATATCTAACCTAAATTTCCCCTGGCACAACTTAAGACCATGCCCTCTTGTCTTGTTGAAAGTCGTCTGGCAAAAGAGACCAACGTCCACCCAGTTACACCCTCCTTTCAGGTAGTTGTAGACAGCGATGAGGTCTCCCCTGAGCCTCCTCTTCTCCAGGCTGAACAGCCCCAGCTCTCTCAGCCTCTCCTCATAGGGTCTGTGAATCCTAACAACCTTACAGCCTCATTTTGTGAAAGAAACCTCTCTGTTGGGTACAACTCTGCTTCTGGGGAAGTGCCAGGGAGCAGAAGTCATGGGTCAATGACAACTTTTTGGGTGGAATCTAATTTAAAACTGTGCAAGTGAACAGTACTGATGTATCTCATTCCACCATGACCAGCCATGCCATGTGCCTTCCCCTTTTGGATTCTCCAATGGGATGTAGGAGCTGCCACGACATGGGTGACCAGCAAAGGAACACCAACCTACCATGGTGACCCAGAGGCTGCCATGTGGATGTGTGCAGGTGGTCAACAAGCTCAACAGCTTTAGCCTACCACATAGCCTTGTAGTTCAGGCACACTCTAGGTGCAGCCACTTTGTCCCACCCTGGTGTCTATGGTTCACAAAGGTGTCAATAAGCTGTAAAGTACAGCAGGTTTGGAAAATTTGTCTTATAGAGCAAAAGGTTGAGATTTAATCACAGGGAAATCGAATCTGTTCTTACTGACTAGATTTCATCAGTTGGCAAGAACAGAGCTTCATGCTGGGCTGTGTGGTGCAGAGGATGGTGTATCACCACTCAGAAGCTGCAAGTTGAAACTGGACAAGTTCAGACTAGATTTTGGAAGTGCTGATGTCTGACTGAAAGAAGAACCTCCCAAAGCTTTTGCTGGGTTCTTTGTAACTAGCCATTTTAAAATCAAGATTAGTTTCCTTCTAGAAGAGGTTAAGACGCACTAAAGAGCAGCACCTCTGACCTCCCAGTCATGTAACTCACTCCATGAAGCCTGCTCTGAGCTTTCCTTGCTTTTGCCCATTCCAGAAAATTTCATTAAGTGGGGGCATTTAAGCATCAGTGATGCTTCTCTTGATTTTTCTTCCAAATTGGATTTTTCAGAGGACAGCTACAGGCTATGCCCCATGAGATGCCAAAGGAATCCACCTCCAGATATTATACTGCCAAGGATGATAGGGACTTAAGGCAGGATGGAATGGAGACATCATGTCAGCTCCCTTCTGTCATACAGACCAGATATAAGGCTGGCACTTTCTGCTTGAACAGATTAGTATTTTACAAATCTTTCTTGGAAGAGAGCCAAGACACAGCTATCTGAGGGTCCCTCTAGAACTGGAGTGTCTGCTGGGGATGGGGATCCAGCAGAGGCTCACCTCATAAAATCAGCTGGGGTAGCTGTGTACATAAGAATTTGGTTGTTAGCATATGAGGCTATAAATAAGTTTTTTGAAAGCTGGGAAGCTCAGACAGTTATTGCTTGTTATTTTAAGATGTTAATGTGGATTTCAAACTCATGAAAAACATGAGATTGCTGGTGAAGACCTGTCTAGCCACACATAGGATCAGCAAGAAATTCAGGTTCTTCCATTCCACTCAGCCTTGCCATGGAAGAAAGACCAGCTCCTGGTAAGTTTTGGTCTTTATGAACAATTTAACCCCCAGGGCCTTCTGATGGCCTATGCCAACTTTGATGCCTGCTTTGAGATACAGGTATATGTTACCTGGAAACCAGACTGGTATTAGCCACTTCTTTCTTTTTAGTTACTTTCATTATTAAAAAAAAAAAAATAATTAAAACAAACAAGAAAAGGAAGAGAGATATTCAAATGATCACAAGGTCTCCCACCATGCCTCTAGTTATTTTATCTTACTAGAACAGCTCAAAATGTATATTCTAGCAAAACGTGGCTCTTCAACATTGCCCTTATGCCTCATATAGTCAGATCTTCACTTTAAGGCTGACAGTTTCTAAAGAATTTGACTTGTGTCTTCTTGATTACTAGCAGATTGACTCATCTTTTGGTGCCCCTTACCCAGCAACATGCACCTAGAACCCAACTGGTTACAGCCTACATATTTGCAGATTCTGCTTCTTACCATGAAATTTGTTCACATTAATTCCAGATAAGGAGAAAAATCAAATTATTTGGGGAAATAATTTTTTCTTTTAATCTTTACTTTATCTTTTATCATTAGGAATTTTCTGTGCTGGATGAGTCAGATTGAGCTGATAGTCATTATCATTGCATTAAAAAAATAAAATAAATGGCTTATTGTTAACATCTGATTTAAACACAAAACAAAACAAAAGATGAATCTGTTAGAAGCTCACAAAAATTATTACCTATAGATTCTTTCGCATAGAAATAGGCTGATTACCATGCGTTTGCAGCAGCTGGCATGAGCCTGGAGTGGTTCCAGCAAACTGTGTCCTGTAAACACCTTCTTGCTACCTGATCCTGGGAAAAACACACCAGCAAGACAGGGTTGTATTCTTGTCTCAGTCCCTGCAGAATATACTCCCATTGACCCCTGCAGGAGTTCTGTGCATGTGCATGTGTGTAAAGGGTATGGTCCTAAAAGATCATGGGAAGAAAAGTCAGGTTTGCCTTTTCAGATGGCAGACCTGTGAGCAAGGACTGTGAGCTGCTTTTAAAAGATGGGGGTAGAAGGATAGGGGCGATGTGTTTTGCTGCATCATTGCAAGCTGGTAGAGGCCCCCCAGGAGGGGAAGAATGCATTAATCACAAATCACAGGCACATAAAGATCTCGGGTCAAATCAGATTTGTTAGGGGGTGTTGTGTTTGGCTGTTGTTTTTTTTAAATCAGCAGAAAATTACCGTCTGCATAATGCATCTCCCAGGCCTGCCCACACTCAGATGCAGAAGCACATTTGTGGTTTGCTGAGATCTAGTGTTATTTGTTTGCTTCTTTTTTGGACAAGGGCTTTTCTATATGATTACACTCTTTTAGAGTGCCATGGATTACACAGTCCTTAACCAGGTTACGAAGAAAGAACACAGGTCTGCATTTGGGAAACCACCCTTAATCCCAATGGGAACAGATTCAAACATTCAGTCTTCAAATTTTTTTGTTATTGACTTGGTTAAATGTAAGAATCAATCTTGCAAATGTCAGGGATGTTCATGCGATGGGGGGAGGAAAAGGCTCAAAATTAAAATTAAAGATAAAACATTTTTCAGGATCGGGCTCCAGGTATGGAAAGCACAATATTAAAAACTTGGTATTGTAATGTGAATCCAGTAATTTTTGTATTTATCCTATAATGTAAGATTTTTTCAACTCTTTAATTTAATAGGGGTGAAAAATACTGACTATAACAAAGGTGAATGAAATGGCCTGTGATGCTTTATGGACAACTCAAAAATCACTATTGAAACAACAATCCTCTTAGAGTTGAAAACACTGACCTTTGCTGAAGAAATTCAGAAGTCTTGAACAGAGTGCTTGCTGCTTAGTCCAATTCCAAGTCAATCAAAGGAAGCAAAATACAAAGGGAAATGTCATATTAACTTAGTGTAACAATCCTAATGAGTCTTAGCCCTGTGTTCCACCTTTCCAGTGGAAACATGAACTCAGTGGCTCAACCCCTTCCCTTCTGTGCTGCTTCCAAACACACAGGTAGAGGGAATAAGCTTTTACTTGGCTTGATCCTTGAACAGCACTGAGTCTCTGCTGAGACAGAGCCTGAAAAACAGCCTTTTTATTTTTAGCAATGGCATTTACTAAAAGGTGGTGTTGTTGACAATAAAATCCCCTCATATTTGAACATGAAATATCCCAGCACTATAAGTGTGAGGGGAAAGGTAAGCAATTCGGGTGGCACGATCAATAAGGAAGAGACCATGAAGGATTTCAGGACAGAGGATATTTCCCAAGAGCATTTGTCCTGGGCAGAAGCTGAGTATTTTTGGCACTGCTGTAACTTACAGGTCTACCAGTCACGGACCACCACTCGACCTTATAAAGTACTGTACTAATGCAGAACTGAAGTACAAACTTAAATCTAAAACAAGAGCTCATAGACGGATGCAGAAAGACAGCTGAGGGGACAAATAGAAAGAGGGTGACATTATAACATGAATCCTGATTTCATATAAGCAGTGAAAGGCAAAATGACAAAATTTCTTTCTATTCTTTTTAAAGCTGCTGCTCCCACCATCATCCCCAACCCTGCCACAATATCTAAATGAAATAAATCAGCCTGGTAATGCCTGAGCAGCAGTGGCAGCCAGGGATGGAAGTGTAGTGAAAGACAAATGGTTAAAGTTTACTAAGTAGCTACAAACCACCAAAACCAGGTCTTAAAATGGGAAGTGTCAGGCAAGCCCTTAATAACAGCCCTTAATAACTAGCCCCACCCATAATTACTGTACTCCTCTCCCCACCCTCTGAGTGTCACTCATTTCCATCAATTGCAGGCTTTTCAGAGCACTAATGGTGCCTTGGCAATGTCAGAACACTGCCTTAGAAAAAGGGGGTGATGTTTTTATATCTGAGGATCTGCTGGGATACAGGTATTAAAAAATATCAGCAAAAATACTAGCAATAGTAACAAAACAGGAGGTTCAGCTCTGCCCACATCTAGCTACACCAATGCCATCAAATCCCCAGTACAGTCTGAGGCAACCTTGAAAGGCTGCGAGTAGAGGGAATAATGTATTGAAAGGAATTGAAAGGAATACATTTACTGTACATCACATAGTCCCCATTAGGAGATTTCTATGGTCACATTACTATGTACTTTGTCTTCAAACAGAGTTTTCACTGGCTTTTCTACCCATAAGCAAGAAAAAAATACTTGCCACACTCATTATCAGTCTCTTGGTTCAGATTTTCTCTCTGATGTGCAGCTGCTTCGTTTTGGTTCTGAGTTTCAACAAGATGTATTATTGTCACCTTTTCTGTAACAATTTCCTTATACTCCTGAAACTCATCAACAGTCAAGGATATTACTATGAACCTGAAAGTGGTACATATTTAGAAATGTTTTAGATAGGTAGAGATGGATATTTTTGTTTTGACATTATTTCACATAGCTACTACCATTTGGATTTGTTTTGACATTATTTTACATATCTACTACCATTTGGGTTTGTTTTGACATTATTTCACACATTTACTACCACTTGGGTTAGACAATTTTTCAAAAGCTGCATCAGTGCTTACTAACCAGACATATGCTCTTTTTCAAACTGTTCTGAGAATTTAGGGGGGGCTAAATGACTGTAAAAATCATGCAGAAACTTTCATACTTTCTGACTTGGTATGGGGTGCTTTTAAAATATCTAATTTAATTTGCAAGAAAGAATGAAAATGAATAAATACATGGGATTAATTTATAAATAAATAAAGGCTTGTGAAACAAATCAGGAGTGATTTTGAGACTTAGTGCCTTAGTGAATAAACTCCTGTGTACTTGTAATAACATAACCCACAAATCACAGTAAACCAACTATGGGGCTTTGATTTGTGAAAATATGCAAGAATACAGTTTTAACTATCTCTGTCTCTGTAGACCAGCTCTATACCTAGCCCTCACACTATCAAATGGTCAGAATCCAGAAGGGTTAAGTATTGACTGACAAGAGGATGAAAGGAAAAGCAACAGAAGGTAGGTGTATAAAGGTCTTGAGGGACATTCTGAAAAGTCAGGATCAGTTTTTACACTTCTTGCACCACACCAGGTATGAATTTCAAATAATGAATAGATTCAGATTATCTATACTCTTAAAAAATGTGAAACTCACATTTAACTGTGTCCGTGCCAAAAGCTTTTCTTCTTTTTTTCTTGCTCGCACTTTCAATCATTGGAAAATTCATGCCAAAAAATCATTTTTACTCTTTCTCGCTCATTTTTACCTGTTTAGACCAGCACCCTCTCTCCCATCTTTGACTTTGTGATTCATACCATGTCTGGCTGAATAATGCAGCCAAGGAGTTTACAAAACAGCACAGAGGGGTAAAACTTGCCAGTTACTCAGAGGTGACGATATCTTTGAAACAAAAGGGTTTGAAAGCAAATGAAATCTCCAGCTGCTGGCTATTTCCATCTCAAATGCAGAGCGTAAATGCAACTGGTTAACAAGCTACCCAGCTGGGGAATGTGTGCCCGAGTCCAGTTACAGAAGAGACATGGATGGGGGTAAGGGGAAGGAGGGTGACCCTCCATGGTGGCAGTGTAGGAGACTTGTAGGGTGAGGGGGTGACAAGAAAAGGCCCCTGCCAATCTGTACTCCACCCTCCTTTTTTTAGGGGCAGGATGTTTTGGGAAGAGAGAGTTTGCTGGCAACCTGATCCTCCCTCCGGTTGTGGAGATCTTCAAAGGAGATGGTGCTGGCAGCTGACGTCCCCCCTACTCCTGGTGGTTTTTTTTTCCCACTAACACTGCAGATCCCTCCCCCGACAGACCTCCTCATCAGCCCCTTCTTCCTTCTGCAGCATAAGATCAGACATGTTCAAGTCCCTTCGTATGGAGCACCACATCAGGAGGCCTCTCCATGTTGCTTATGTGGGAGAGCAGCTCCACTGTACTGTGGCATTAATCAGCTTAAAAAACAAACAAAACAAACAAACAAAAAAATTGAGAAGTTGTGTGGCTTCTAAATGGGAGCAGGAACCTGATGTTTGAGAAAGGCAATGGCAAACACAGCAACATTGGAAGGGCAAAGGAAGAAGCTTATGAGAAGAAATAGCTGCCAACCCAGCCCTCTCCTTCGGTGCTTCCCCAGACACCCTAGGAGCTTCATCTCTGCCCCACAGTATTAGCAGCAGGCCCCTGCACAGGGATGAGTAAATTTTTTGGCAAAAACCTGTCCCCACTTCTGCTTCTAGAGGCTTGGGTAGCCAGAATTAAGCCCATCACTCCAAGCCACCTTGCAAGCCATCCCTCTGTGCTGGAGGTAACATGGTGGAAGAAAAGAGGACCTGACTTGTCCAGACCTACTGGACAGAATCCACTGAAATTGTGAACCCTGTGCTCCAGCCCCAAAACCTCCAGCCTTGTGACATCTGTGTCCTAAGACAGGACACAGATTTCTCTGGACTAGTGAGTGGGTTGTCTGGGGATGGGCTGCAGGGACCCCGGGGTAGGCAGGTAGGACTCCCAACCCTAGGGACATTGCCTGAGAAGCTGCAGCCAGTGATGCTGCTGTAAGTGGTGACATCTCTTGGAATGGTTTCAGTCAAACCACGGAGCTCTGGCAGCACAGGCATGAGGAGAAAAGTGGGTGGAAGGAGGAAGGCAGAGCTAGCGCAGTAGCAAATATTGACACAAAACAATAACAAAACATCGTTGTAAAACCCACGCAAATAAACGGGTGAGTCTGTGGATGAGCACAGCTCAGGAGAGTGCTTCAGACTCATGCGTTCATCTTCGTGTTTCCAGTGCTGAAGAATACATTTGCAGAAACAGAACCTGCGTAAGCACGGCTTGCAGAAACTGAGGTCAGGCAAATTAAAAAAAAAAAAAGTAATTTATAATTATACAGAAGGGCAGATATTACCAGATATAATAAAGTGCTAACACAATCGCTAAGTTTTATGTGTTTGTTTTGTGGTTTTTGGGGGGAGGGGAGGAGAAGGAGTGTTGGTTGCTTGTTTCTGATGTATTTTTTTTTTAGTTTGTTAGGTTTTTTAGTTTGTGTGGGGGTTTTTTGTTTGGTTGGTTGGTTGGTTGGTTGGTTTTTTGGGGGGGAGGCAAGAGAGCTTGGGGATTTTTTTTGTTGTTATTGTTTTTTTTAATTTTTATTTTTTATGTGAGTAGTCCTGCTGGTCTTCCTTAATTCCCAAGAAATGTTTTCTGGATTGGGAGATCAGCACCTGACAGGATTAGGCCATCGTTCAACATTCACAATAAAGCTTAATTCCAACTCACATTAGCCCATTAAAAAAATAAATAAAAAATAAAATAAAATAAAATAAAATAATCTCTGCTTTGTTGCAGTTATACACACAGCAATAAAAAGCTGCCAGTCACACTACCTTCCTTGCACAGGTTGTCTTACATTTAACTATCTGCTTTTCTCCAGAGCCTGCTATTAGATCTCTTTTTCCTTTACGTTGTTTGGTGAGTATTTTACATTGGAAAAATAAACAGCTTGTTGTATCTATCTCCCCCCCTCATTAAATTAACCAGGTGGTGTAACACTTCACAAAAGTATTTGTGTACATATGTTTTGTTAATGAAGCCATCCATGACTCCCACCATGTAATGCTTTGTTGGGTAAAGTCACTGTTCTCCAGCCCGTGCATTTCCTCTCTACAGGGCTAAGTAAACCATGGTTTCTCTCCCAGTTTTCCTGTTGAATGCCAAACAAATTTTGCTTGCCAGATGGCAAATTTTCAAAAGCACCAGCTAGCAGAAGCAAGGGATACTATGGAGTACCCCACTAGCTGCCTAAATAACCTGCAAACCTGCCCCTCAGTCCAGTTTCAGCTCTCCAGTTCTGATTTGCATTTTCCTGTGGTGTGACCTGGTCCTGATAACCCGAGCCAGGCAGCTGCTCAGGGACTTCAGTAGCAGGAACCAGTTAGATGGATGAACAAGTTATGAAATCTTGATCCAATTCCCCTACTGGAATCACCTGCCAGGAAAACATGGACATCCTTTGAGTGCATGAATAGCACCCTGCCTCTTGAGAACGTGTTACTGAAATACTTACACAACACATTTCATTAGGTGGGGTCTGAAAGACAGAGGCTATAGCACCTCTCATTCATAGCATCAGCTTTACTTCAGGAGAAAGGAAACACTGGGCTATGGAAATACCTGCGCAGAAGTTTGCCAAAGCACATTTTCAACCTGCTTCATATGCAGAAATGCTGCACTATTTACTCACTTGGATGATGACTGAGAGACACATTACCACGAACTATTATGGAGATGAATGCCTCAAATATAGGAATTCACTTGTCCCAGTTGTTACTCTGAGAAAATAGCTACGGACACAAATGGGAGCTGAGCCCAACTAACAACTTAAATATCAGATCTTCAGAGTAGAAATGTGGGTTTGATACAAAAGCAGCATTAAAACCCAAACCATTTCCACTAGTGCTATATATACACCTTTGCTTAATTGATTATATGTTTTCTTCTTCCGGTAAAAGGGATTTGAGGCATGCAAATTCTAGCTTAGGGACGAGTTGTGCAACATCTTACTGACTCCTGAGTAATCCAGTTGACCTCCCAGGGCCGACTCGTGTGAGCAAGTGTTCATCATCACCATCAACGAGGGAGGGTTGCACAATCGGTGGGGTTTCAGGGCACCACTCTGTCCACAACACCCTCCTAGACAGCACCTGCCAGCCTGTCTGATCACTACAAAGCTACCCCAAAACATACAGGAAAATAATGTGTCCAGTGTGAGAGATTAGTTGGATTAGTTCTCTTAGGATACACGTACTAATTTTTTTAATCATTATCATTATTTTTTATGATCGTGGAAAGAACATTGCAAGGTTGAGTCCATGGGAATAATCAGTCTTTTAAAACACACAAGTTCTATAATCGTATTTGGGAAAAAAAAATGAAAAGAGAAATAAAAAGCCACGTATGCTGTGTAAGCTGGTAAAGTCATCACAACGGAACCCTTAATTTTGCTTTTTCACCAGGTTTCAGACAATTAGGTCTGTGAAGAGCAAAAAGGGGGGGAGGAGGGAAAAAACAAACAAACCAAAACAAACAAAAAAAAAACCAATTAAAAAAAAAAAAAACAACACAGAGAAAAAAAGGACATTGTTAATTTTTACATTATGGTGCCCAGATTGCTTGGCTTCATTTGACTTCCCATCTTCCTAATCCAAAGAATGCTGCAACGTGCTACTGGTGCATGCCTGTAAGGTCACTAGTAACTGGTTTCCATAAAATCTATATTTACCAGGAAAAAAGCCAGTAAAAATCCCTGCTAAATTCACTGCATGCTATACAAGCCAAATTGCAACAAGATTTTTTTTTCCTCTGCAATGAAGTAAATGGAAGCACAAACATATACAAATATGCATCTGTTACTAATGAGATGTTTACAGCCCCTGCCTTGCCAATTGCACGTACGTAATACCTCAGTGCATCATTACCTATAGCGCTCTGGTTAAGAGACAATAGGTGCAAATTAATGTATAAACAGACATTATCTCTTCAAGCCTGGACATGACTTGAAGCCTCTTTAAATAATTTTAAATGCCACAGCTTTCTACTTAGGCTTTAAATTCCTTTCTTCCACTCTTTGCTGATGGTGAAAATGTTCGGGAGACAGGACAAGATATTTATAATAAGAGGACATTTCACTCTGCACTTTGTTTTTGCATGTGTGGGGGGGAAGAATAATTGTATTCAGACTTGAAATGGCTTGGGTTATGCAGTTCAGAGCACAAGCACCTGCAGCAAATTAATTTGTTGTAGCACATTTATTATCTCATAGCTTCTATTTAGGCTGCAGCTGTTGCTATTATGTTAATAATGTTTTTTTACCACCACTGTATACAACAGGTTATGGTAATACAGAAATTTTGGGGTGTGGGGTGTTGGTTTGGATTTTTTTTTTTTTTTCTCCTCAGAAAGAAAAAGATGGGGGAAATATAACACTATGCATTGATCAGGCATATAGCCTGCTGTTTATTAGCTGATTTGAAAGAGAATGGGCAAGAGAAATTAGAAAAGAGTAACAATAGACAAAGATGGCGCGTGCAGAATTTGTGAAAGCAAAAAAGAAGAAGAAGAGGTGGAAAAAAAGAAAGAAAGAAAAAAAGAAAGAAAGAAAGAAACACCGAACACCGCAGTGCTGGGGTGGTGAGTGTTCGGGTGGGGGCGGGGAAAATGCTGCAGTTTTCGTGAAATAATAAGGTGGAAAAAAAGGCATACAAAGAGTAGGTTTTTCATTGTCTGTAAAATATAAACACAGATGAATTCTGTCTTTGGTTTGTTCATGCTTTTCACTCTGCACAGCAGGGATGTTCTTAAGAAGTTGCCCTCTGCGAAATTTCACTAAATGGAAACCGTGGACCCTGCATGATGCGATTATAATCACACCAGCCATTCTTTTTACATAATTTTTTGTTTAAAATCCAGTAATGCTTCTTGTTTTTAAAACATATATCTATATCTATATGCTCATCTAAAACAGTGCTGGTTTACGTCCCCCCAGCAAAGTGCAAGCTGAAGCTAAAACTGGCTGTATCCCATCCGCAAATCTCCATGGACTCAAAAACAATATGAAAATTTTTAGCTGACAAGAACATGTCTGCTGCCTGCAGTCACTGCAATAGCTCACCATGTTGCCTACTAACCAAAAGATCAAAAATTATCGATTTCATGGCGCTGCGTGCTTGGGATAGAAAAGCTACTTTAAAATTTGCATTATTTAAGAAATGAATTAAGAGAAAAGACTCATGTTTTAGAGCACTTTGGAACGTAAAGATGGCTTTATGTTTTTAATCTTATCAGTGATTTACTATAATTCTATTATTTTCAGTAGCTGTGGTCTGGAAAAATGATTTTTTTTTTTGCCGATGAATTTAGGATTTTGCCGCAGTATACATCTGCAGTCCCAGAATCCTCTGGTAAGATAATCCCTCCTGCAATGGGGAAACGCCTTTAACCTTTTCGTGAATGAAAAATATGCAACCATTTTGAAATAAAAAGGGGGAAAGGACGATGATTTCTAAAAAGCTGGGATGAAACCTACTGTGAATCGAAGGAACAAGGAGAGGAAAACGTACTGTAACCGCGTTGTGGCATTGGACTTTCTAGCTGTTGTCGCCATCGCTCCTACCCCTCTCTTCAATGGTCTCCGTAAATACGCCTTGGAGCCTGGTGTCACCCATGTTCCGTGCAGGCGAGAAATGGAGAACCACGAGGTTAAGGGAGGCAGCGTTTCCTTGCCACAACTGCACGCAGGTTACTGCTGCTACCTCCATGCTGCAGGCTCTCGGGAAAATTTTCAGCTACCGGTGGTGGAAATTTGGCCGGTGGGTTCTGAAGATGAGCGGTCTGTGCTAGGGGAGCCAAGCAGCCAGATAGCAAGAGGTGTTTACGGCCGCTCGGGGGGTTGCAGATAGAAAGGGAAAGATAGAAAGGACATTTTTCCTGCGGCGCAAGGAAAATCCGAAGCCTTAGTCCATGCGCAGCCTGCTTGGAGATCTGTGGAAATGAAACTCCTGCCCCGATACTCCCGTATTTTCAGACCGCACAGTAATTAAGAAAGGGTGGTCTGAACAGAGAAATCAGCTCTTCATAATTTACCAGCTTTCGTTTTAAGGTTACATATTAGAATCCATTACTCCGAATAAGGAAACCTGGCCTAAAGCTATTGAAAGAAAGGCAAAATGTGTGCACCAAATACCTCTCTTAAGACAGCTTTCTATACAAGTACAGCCATAAATTCAGATTATTGACACGTTCGGGGCTACAACTCGGGGTTTCATGTGGACAGGGTTTGATTAGGGAAGAGGTAGGTGTCACACCTCTATGACTGTCATTGTTTTTGCCCACGTTTCTGTGTGGCTTTTCTGCCAGGGTGCCTGAACACAACCATTGCAATAATTTTAAATGGGGTGTATGGGACCCATAATCATTAAGAGACAGGCACACAGGGACATTTTAAAGGAAAACTCAGGTGCTGTGGCACGCTTGATAACGACAGCATTTTGAAAAGGATCAGTACTGTGGATTTCTGTTTACATGATCACGCAATAGATTTTTAATATAAAGCCATCTTGGTATTTGTTTGGTTAGTAGTAATTAAAATATATGTATTGGGAGATGCAATGCTTCGTGTTTATTCTGTTCCACTGCTTAATATGCCAGTAATCAGATATTCTGATGAGTAATGCCTCAGCTGCTAAATCAGCTGGAGACCTTTTTTTCAGTTTCTGAAACATACTTGATATATAAAGTTAAACTGTTGCAGACATTCAGTAGTCGTGCTGAATTAAAGAGGGAAACACTAAGGCATATTGCATATATCACAAGCAGGAACCTTGAGGGAAAAAAATTACCTTTTTTTTTTTTTTTTTCTTTCTAAAGGAAAAAAAAACAACAAACCAAACCAATTCTGATGCTTGAAACATTTATAGATTACTCCAATTTAAGTCATTCCAACCAATTAAAAAGGTGTTTTGATCAATATCTTCTATACTAATGTATTAAAAAATTTTAGGGTCTCTCTTTCTTTCAAAATGACCAAGAGTTACACACTCAGAATAATTTTTGTTATAGTTTTTAAGAAAAGTGAAATCTCACCAATATCTTGAGTTTGGCTAATTTTATTTTTCTTTGCCTATAAAAAACATATTTTGTTTTCTGAAACTGAGCCTGAAACAAAACAGCTGTTTGTTTTAACATAGCAAAGATTTTTGATGTGTATTAATAAACTGGAGGTCTCCAGTATGAGGCAGAAGTTACACTGATTAATCCCGCATCTCAAAAAAAAGCTTAAATATTGTAAGCATCTCCTGTCTTTTCCCCTTTCACTCCAGTATGAAAGTGAAAATATGTGACTTCTTTTAAAACACTACAACTTCACTTCACTGAAAGATCTTTTTCTTTTATTTCTTTTCCTCTTTTAATGGGCTCAGAATGCTTTTTTTTTTTTTTTAACGTTGACAACTGAATATATATTTACTCAGTGTCTAAAGAAATATCTGCAGTTGATTCTTGAATATGTTCCTAGAATAGGCACAGTAAGAAGCCAATTATGCATGCGTTTTTAAGATCCATATGGGAAATCAAAGATTCAGGCCCAGAGCCCTAGATATTCCCGTAATTGGTAATTTTGCTTTGTTGGTATATTAGGGCCATGGCTACTCATTTGTTACCATGTTCCTTGAAAACATAGCTAAATGCCAGGATTTCAAAACTAAAGGTGAGCAACTAAGTTTACCTTTAGCTGTTTGTTATTTTTAATTAATGGTCTTCTTGCTTTCTACCCTGTTAAAAGTTGACTCTCCAAAAGCAGTGCTAACGATACAAAAAAAAAAAAAAAAAAAAAAAAAAGAGCGGCTAACAAAAAGATTTAAATCATTATCTTTTAAAATTTAACCATGAAGTTCTCTTTTGCACTGAGGATTTCTTGCTGCAGCGATACACAATGGACATGTTAGGAGACTGCTTGACCTTTCAGAAAAAATAAGTCTGCAGCATACCCGTCCAGCAAACAGCCACCAAAACAAACCTATTAAAGTATAAAAGAGCTCTAAGGAAACTTCTGAAGCTGCCTGTACACACTTAGTACTTCCTGAGGTGGGGAGGGGGGGGGGGGCTTTGGGGATGGGAAAGAGAAAGAAAAGAGAGAAAAGCAGAAGAAACGTACTGCTTGTGGATTTACTCACGAATACCCACATTGCAATATGTGATACATTTATTCTTCTTACCTTGATCGGGGACCCTAACACACCGTATTTCAGAAAAACTAAACACACAAAGTGTATTTTAGAAACATTTTTTATATTTGAAAGAACAGTGTAACAAGTTAATCGTAACACTTCCAGCTATTGAGATACTGGTTTTCCTGGGGTAGGTTGGGGGTTTTTTTTGTTTTTTGTGTTTGGTGTTTTTTTTTTTAAAGGTAGAATTTTACAAAATGTTTAGCTACCTAACAGCTAAAAATCACAAAGCTAATATGAACCAGATTTCCACTAGCAACATGTCTAGATCCGAAGGCATCCTATCCACTTTGCAATGAAACAAATACAGATTAAAATGACAAAAAAACATGCAAGAGTAAAATAACGAAAAATCGACAAGAGTCTAGCATTATGTCCTACAGGCCTTATGAAATATATATATATACATATATATATAAATTGTATCTTTTAAACCTGTTTTAAAAGGGCTAGTTCCAGTTGTCCTCACCAGGTTCAAAAGAAAAGCAGTCCATAGTTCAGGGGCCAGAAGCAAAGACACAGACTGTACCCCTCCTGCTCCTGCAAAATCCAGGCTCCAAAAGCCCCATCCCTGCAGACCTCAGGGGGTGAGATGGTGCACAAAGAGGCTCTGAAAGGTATCTGGGACCATGCAATGCATCAAGGGCGTTTGACTGATTCTACTGTTGTTATCAAGTACCCAATGGAATTGCTGATAGTGAATTTGGAAATAATGTGCTATAGAAACAGCATTTAGAACTTACATCGTACCTTTGATCCAGGGATCTAAAAAGGAGGGGTCTGCCAGTATTACTATTCCCCTTTTACAGAGGGTGAAACCCTGGCAGAGCAGATTTTCTCAAGGCTGTAGAGGAGGAAAGCTGAGAGAGGTGAACAAAGAAATTAACTCTCCCCCCCTTATATATATATATATATATATATATATACGTTTTTATTTATTTTAATGTCCAACCTCCAGGAAGACTTTGCCTCTCAACATAAACTGGAATCAGACTTCTGGTGTCAAGAGTGGCAAGGTCCTTCCGCTCATAACCTCACCAAGTAATTCCCCTGGAAGGTGATGAGCACTCACAGCCCCATGGTTCTGATTTGGCAGGATTTACTTTGCCAGCTCTTGTCAACCAGCTGCTCTCCTTCTTGACCTCCTTTCGGTCAGCATTCTTAAAACATACAACTGCTCTAAAAGAAAGTAGTCTAAGAAGGAGAGCTTTATTTCCTGAAACTCCTACTCCAGGGTTGTCCAGGTGGCAGGCATTTAATTTTCTGACTTGCAGGGACCTGAGTCTGCCTGCTGCAGAGGGAGGCCAGCAGGTGGATGATTACTGTGTGCCATGCAAGTGCAAGGGGCTAACATGGAGGAAATGAAGACTTTGTTATCATCAGTGCCTTCCCATTCTAGAGTTATTTTCATAGTGACACCTAACCCAAAGACTCAGGACCCCTCCCATGGACTTGCCACACTGAGTTGTGCCAGCCCCCACCTCCCAAGAGAAAACTTCTATTTTAAAAAGCAGCAATTAAAAAAAAAAAAAAAAAAAAAAAAAAAAAAAAAAAAAAAAGCAGTTGATGTGAAAATCCAGTAGCACCACTGTGGAAGAGGCACCTTGAGTTAAACACTGCATATTACTGAATAAATCAGCGGTGGGGAGGAGTGTGTGTGTGTATCTTCAAGTGTAACTTCCAGAGTAAAAAGTCAGAGACCGTTTAAAACAGTGTTATGACTGGAAAAACAGGTATAAAAGTGGCCCCTCTGTGCAGCACACATCTCCCCCCTGCTAGGACCACGGAAGCTGCTGGGAAATGAAAGGTTGTGCAAAGCCCTCCAGTGCAGGACCAAGAGTTCAAACCCCCAACATCCACTAGTGCCAAAGAAAATTTACACTGGGGGGAAAGGAATAAAGCCATCTTTCACTAGCGATGGATGTTTTACAGAAACACGTTGGTATATACGATCCTGGTTTCACACAGAGGGTGTGTATTTTTCCTACCCTCAATATGTTAAACACACTTTACTAGTGCAAGAATGCACACGCAAGAAGTCTGTAAAACATTTTGCTGTGCAAGCCCGTACACGCCGAGGAAGAGGCGGCCACATACGCCCCTTCACAAGGCTCTGCACACCGCGGAAAACCTTGTGCGATTCATATTTTCCTGTTTTTACGACTCACTAAAGAGTTGGGGGGGGAGGGTGGGTGTAGGAGGCGGTGAGGGGGGAGAGGAGGCGAGGAGGAGGTTGGCGGGGGAGGCGGACGGGGAAGAAGTTCGCTTCTTCCATGAAAAAATAAATAAATTGCATAACGAGATACTTTCTTTGGCAACTGCTTCCTGACAAATATTTACAAGGGCAGAGCGCAGCGCGTTTCCGCCGACGTGAGCGGGCCCCGCCGCCACCTTCCCGGGTTCCCTCGGCCTCCCCGCTGCCGGTCGGGCCGGGCCGGGGTGGGTTGGGCTGAGGTACGGGCCGGGGTGGGCTGGCAACGGCAGCTCAAGCGGGCTGCCCCGGCCCAGAACCGGAGAGGTTTTTCCTCCATTCAATAGCCCGGGTGTCTCCCGGACTTGGGGACAAGCGCTCGGGAGGAGTTTCACTACAGTTTGTGGCCTGCATTAAAAAAAAAAAAAAAAAAATTAAACAAGACAGGCAACGAAACGCCAGATTTGGAGGGGGGAAGGGGTCGCACTCGCCTTCCTCCACCCCCACACAACTCCCAGAGCGGGACCCCGGGGCTAATCCCCTCAGCTGCACCCTCCCCCGCCGCCGCCTCTACACCACCCTCAGGCAGCAACTTCACTCCCAGCTGGGAACTCGGCTCCTTTTTCCCCACCTCCGGAATAAGGTGTCTCCTCTGTCCTCCCCCCGCTGGCCTGCCTGCCCGCCCCTGACGCTGCCGCTCCCCTCCGCCGTCTCAGCTCGGCTCAGCCCGGCCCTGCCTTCCCCTCTCCGCTCCGCACCGCGCCGCCGCCACCACAGCCTTTCCCCCGCCCCCGCTACGACTCTAGGCCGCTTCCCCTCCGCTGCTGCTCTTTGTCTCCCTCCGCCCTGGGAGCCGGGCACTATTTCTCCTCCCCCTGCCCTGTGCGCTGGGTGCCTGTGGAACGCTGCGCGCTGGGCCCGGCTACGGCGGCAGGATACAGCCCAGCCAGCGCTCACTATAAGAACCTCCTTGTGTGCGACGCCATTTTAAGCCTCTCGCTCGGTTCGGCGGTGGGAGCAGCAGCGGCGGCGGAGCTCGGGGCAAAGGGGGGGGCACGCTAACACCACCGCTCCGTACGGTCGCCACCCGGGAGGCAGCGGCGGGGATACCGCCGCCAGCGAAGAGCCGAGCGAGGAGGAGGAGGAAGAGAAGGAGGCGTGGGGGGAGGGAAGAAGGAAGGAAAGACGGACCGGGTTGGGATCGCCCGGGCGGCAGCAGTAGCAGCCGGAGCCCGGGGGGACCCTGCGCTCTCGACTCCTTGCAACGTTAGTGCCACTTTCTCCCGCGGGAACTTGGGGCGAGCTTGGGCCGGGTTCCCCTTTCTCAGCAGCGGGCGGGATCGGGCTGTGCGTCCCGCCGGCGCTGGGGGTCCAGGGTGTGCCCGGCGCCGAGGCGGGAAGGACGGGGCTAGAGGGGGGGGGGCGGGGGGCGCCGCTTGGGTGGGAGAGATAGGCGGGAAGGGGGGGCTGGGTGTGGGAGGGAGCAGGAAAGGAGGAGAGGGCTCTTGTTTTGGGAGGTCCGGACAGCTGCGCTGGTTGCAGGAGGCAGCAGCAGCTGCAGCAGCTCCCGAGGTGTCTCTTGGGAAGCTCGTCCTGGGGCGAGGAGGTGGTTGCTCGGGTCTGCGGGAGAAGGCGAGTCTCTGCCGGCTGGGGTCTCCGTGGGTCTCTGCTTCAGTTTGGGTTTGCAGCCAAAGCCAGAGTAGCTTCCTGCTTTTTTAAAATTTTAATTTTTTTCTTTTTTAAACAAGGGGGTGGGGGAATACGGGGTACTGACTCGCCGGTGGGCTGCAGCACACGGCTGGTGATAGGAGGGGGAAGAGAGCAGGGGACGCGTGTATTTATACCGAATGTAATTAACTAATCACGGTCACTGCAGTCAGCGGGAGATAACTAATCTGTTGCCTTTCGGTCTTAGTTGCATGAGTGTTCGCTGGAGTGGTTATGCTTCTTCTGGGTGGCACCGAAATGAAGCTCCCCTGAGCTGGGAGCAATCAAATTAAGTTTTTAACACCCACGTTAAACCAGAGTGTTGTAGAAAATTACTTTAGGACTTGGGCTGCATGGGGGCTCGCGTTCTGCAAGGGGAAGCGCCTGTTCCGTGGCCGACTTCGAGGGGACGACGGCAGCGGCTGCAGCCTCCTAAACTTAAACACTTTTGAGGTGTGCCAAGAGGCAGCTTGCTGTTACTCCTGGTAGGATATAGGACACTTGTTTGTTATTTCCCGTGGAACAGGGAGCTCCAGCTCTCTGTTGTGCATGATAAGCTGCTCTTCGAACAGCGAGGTTTCTATAATCTACCAAAATCTTAAATTCTTCCATAGCTAAAACTTAGCGTAGGCGTCAGGCTGCTTTTTGAATCGCTTCCCAAAAACCTCTGCTGATTATTATCCTTTCTGGGAAGAAAGGACAAGCTGTGAAGGTACTATGGGCAACTTGTGACTTTAGGAATAGCAGTGTTGATCTTTGTAATCAGCTACTTCTTGATCTCTCTCTTGTGGAGCAGCCATTGTTCTGACACTGTATATTCCAGACATCTGTGGTCCTCCCATCCCCCAAAGTATGCAAGTGGTGAATGGAAAGAGGCTGGGCTTGTATGCTGAGGTCTATGGACGGAAATCAAGGAGAGGTTTTAGTAAAACAGGATCTTTATGCACTGAAAAGATAGTAAAGGCAAAGACAAGAAAAGTACCTGGAAGAATTTTGTTTTCTTAATACCAAGTTGCAGCACACCAGAGAGCAACTTAACAGTTACGATTTTGCTTCTGTACGACAAAAAGGTTACAAGGGTTTAAAATGGCACAGGGGGCAAAACTTAATTGTATTTATTGGGCCTAGTTATAATGTGAATTTCAGTAACTGACAGTCCAGGAACCGAATATTAATCTTTCACTTCTAATGAGAAGGTGCTGACAGCTGCAGGTATGTGGCTATGATTGTCTAATGGTTGGTACTGTTGAAAATAAGGCTGTTTAGGTGTTCAGACAAGGCTTTAAGGCTCTGTAAATTCCACCAGTCAGGATAAAATCATATCAAGTATCTTGCCCTTCTGGGGTTGTTCTAAAGAAATGTCCTATTTGTTTGGCTATTAGTTCAGTTATTTTCTGTTTAGGTATAAAGTGATACGTGTGGCAATGTTCATGTTGGTCTGTATGGGTGATCATTTCAAAGAGTCCAGAGAAGAAATTGGTAAAAACATGTTGATGGAAAGGACAATGCAGTGCATAAGAGCTTCTAAAAGCAAGGATTTAATACTACAAAACAAAACTTCAAAATGTGCTTGAAAAAGTAATTTCTTCAAACATTGTGTTACATCTTCAATAAACCAAGCTTCTGCTTTCTTTCCCAAGCAGTAAATAGCCTGGGCTTCTTGCTTGATACATAGCTTGCTGTGAACACTAGCATTTTGCTTTGCTTATGTGGTGTGTCAGTCACTGGCTTATCAAATCTTGGCCATGAAACCTGGTTGCCCTTCAGAGATAGCTTTGTGAAACAGATGTTGGTCTTTAATGACTTAACGTCACCAGAAAGTTAATTCGGATGTAAAGACAAGAAGTTAGTACTAGCAGCCTTCTAAACTAGTTCTGCAGTATTTTGAGGGGTAGAAAGGGAGGTAGAAAGAGTGTGTCAGGGAACATGGCTATTGTAACCTTCAGTCTTACAAACTGAAGTTTGAACGTGCAGTTGAACTCCTGGTTAAGGATGCTTCTGCAAAATACTGTCTGGTAGGCAGATGAGTGTGCAAATACAGCAGTAATCAACACCACTCATGTTAATTCGTAGTTAAAGCTGGTAATGCAGGGGTTGTGGTGATCATGCAGTTACTTGCAGTGAAACTTGTTCTGTGACTCTGGCAGACTGCATACTGTGGCAGGAAAATCAGGACCGACCTTACTTATCTTGAACATCTACTTCCTGAAGCCTGATAAAACTGTGAGAAACTGCAGGCAGTCGGGACTTGTTCTCAGGCCCTCACAGCAAACATTTGCAAGCTCTGAGCCTCCTGCCTTTCCTGGTGACTGTGTGGTAACTTGAAAATGGCACCACATTAACTTTGTAAAAATCTGCAAATCCTTTGGCAGTAAGTATTGCATGTGATTTCTCTTGTCTCTGTGGATAAAATGATTTTTTTTTTCTTGGTCAGATGGTCAGGGCAGTATTGCTGATTTTTCTAGTTAAGCATTAAAAAGTTTGTTTTGGGGCTGCTTTGATGTTACGCACCAGCTGAATTGGTTGGACTTGACAACATAAGATAGCCTGACAGTGGTTAACTTGAACATCCATTCTTGGCACTTGATTCCAAGGTAAACTTGCTCTAGTCTGTGATCAGACTTTAGTCTAAGAAGATAGTTTCTTATAGTGCTAGTGTCGTGTGTGGCCTGTATTGTCTCTCATGAAAAGAAAGGAGCCAGGAAAGTTGTTTTTGCACTGAAAGGTAACTTAGAGTGATCTAATGCAAGTCTTATTCTGGCATTTTTATCTGCATGGAAGACCAAGTTGATAAGGTGAGCAGATGAAACATGTACCTGTAGCTCAGCCTGTCCTTGTGAATCTATTAACTCTGATTCGATGTGAAAGCAAATGGGTCCTGTGCTTTTGTTGCCTTGAGAACACATTCTGCTTTACAGCTTTCATTACAGTAGAACTTTTTCGTTAATGCTCCACATTGCTTTAGGAGACAATGTACACTGAGTGGATTAGTGCTGCAGAGGTAAACTACTTGCTGTAATGCTTAATACTAAGTCAACTCCAGAGCCTTGCTTAAGGAATAAATTAATTCACTTTAAGTCAAAAGACTTAACCTAGTATTCTAGGTTTCTACTTTATAAAGGTAGCATGAGCTAGCAGGATATTACTGGAGTTAGCAAATGGACAGTATGCACCGTGAGTATATTTGCTGAAACTAGCATTTCTAGGCTGACTTAAGGGTGTTAAATAGACTTGTATAAATTGGAGAAGTTTGTCAACTCTGCAGCAACTGTAACAAATCCTTCTGTTGTCCTGGCAACAATTCAGGTGCCCTCCAGTGGCCAGAAATCTTAACATCCTAAAGGTGCTGATAAATACCGTTGCCTTGTCAGTTTGCCTTAATTAAAAATGAGTTAAAGAAACATAGTGTCAGACTTTATTACTGTGTTTGTTGCTTAAACAGTGCTTTTTGGAGTGCCTGCCTGTCTTAATGTAAATACACGGTTATTCTGACAGACAAGCAATGGCAGACACTTTCAGATTCATAAGTATTTCATTAGTGTCAGTGCAATTATGACTAATCACTCTGGTTTCTTAAGCCGTGAAGATTAATGTTTAACTTAGATGTTCAGGGCTGGATACGTAGTTGCAGCCTAAGAAGAAAGACATTATAGTTAGATACTTACTGGCTTGGAAGGGGGATTTTTTGCTAGATAGTTGCTGTATTAGAGTGGAAACTTATACTTGTGTAGTACATTGGATGCCAACCTTCTTGTTAGTGATCTACATGATGGTTCTGAATGACTGCAGAACCGTTAAGTATCTTTTTGGCATAAAAAACGTGGACAGTAGGCTTTAGGGCTGGCAGTGGTTTGTTGCTGCGCTTTATTAGCTTTACATGAAAGTGATATAATTGTTCAAGTTCTCATAGGTTATCTCTTATAGGTCATGACAGCAGCTTTTATTTTTTATGTGTCTAGGTAAGACTAAAGAATGATGTTGGATCCTGGCTGTTGCCATCTCTGCTACAGATGTTTTACTTGGTAAAAGAGGGGGCATATGAACCAAAAGCTTCGAATCAGTGTAGGTTGACTAGGTGAGTACTGCAGGCAAACTAAACTTTAGATTATAACACCAGTTCTTCCATAACTGAAAGAGCATGCATAATGTAGATACCTAACTCTGTCCTGCAAATAAGAGGTTGTGACTTTCCAAGCTGTGATAATATTTTTCTTAACGTTTTGACCAGCTGTAAGGATACTAGAACATTAGAAATGCTTACTGGTGACTGAAAGATATCAAAGTAAATCCACTGCTCATCAGGAGTGACTTAGTAACTGTTTTGAGGTTACTTGCATGAGTTCGTGGTGCTTAACTTGTCAAAACAACAGAGACTTAGGAGTAATTGGGTTGATAAACTTGTTTCTAACTTAATGCAGTTCATAAACCTGAAACTGTCATACAAGTCCTTTAATATTTAGCTGCAAACTGCTGTCAGATGATTGATATGCACAATATGTGGAGAAGATTATTACTTTTGTTCTCAAACTAGATGTGTAATGTGATGAGTAGCTGGAGCAGTTCCTCATATCTTAACAGTTACGATTATCATCAGCTCTCTCTTGGCCAGTGAAGAAGGATATGTGTAGGTACTTGGAGGCAATCTTGCCTACTAAAGAAGTGATAGATCTTGCTAGTGTTGCAGTATACTTGCCAGTGAAAAGCTCTGAAACCATTACTTTCCAATGTGGCCTGATAATTTCTCTCTCATCTTGAGGACAGCTGGTGCTTATGACTCTTGAAAACAACCAGAGACTTTGAGAGAGGACAAACAAATACCCAGAAAAGCTGCAGAAAGCTCTGTGAGAAGAACCGTTTTTGTTTGCAGATATTGCTAGAAGCAGTTGGTATACTTGCCTGTGGTTTTTTAATATAAAGAATTGTATTGACAGACATCTTGCAACTCAAATGGTCCTCTAGGTAAAAGGTAGAATAATTATGCTCTGGATCCAAACACTAACTTCTCTGAAGTATACAAGGTCCGGTGCTGTGAGTTCCCAGATACTACAGTATATGTGTAAATAGCTGTCCTGAAGAGTAAAGTTCTGTCACTTGTAAGTATCGGAGCGTATTTATTTACTACAGTTAGCTTCATTTTGGGGGAGGCTTCCTGGCAAGTTCTAAAGTTTGAAATTTTATGTCTCAGAACAGTTGTGTAGGTCAGTACCCAGGTGAGCTATATTACCTTTTTTGGTAACTTTCCTGGCGTGCTTGTTCTGAATTCCCCTCCAGGGGACATTGTATAATGTTATTATTTTATAGATTAGTTATCAGGGCTCTCAGACCAATGTTAACTGTTGCCTAAAACTTCTAATGGATTTTGAAAAGGGTATGTGAACCTTGGTGCCTGTGAAGACCCTGACTAATTGCACTAGCTTTTAGAGCCTAAATCCTGTGTTAGTTGCTCAAAGCACTGTGTTTCAGCAGCAGTCTGCTTGTAGCTGAAAGATGTCCTATCTGGCAGTGAAAGTTCATGGAGTCTCCGATACATTTTGTGACCTGAACTTTCAGTCAGTGACATAAATTGCTCTTCAGTGATCAATTAAATCTTCCTGTGTTCTGGGTGGCATTCTGTACTTTGGGTGAGTAAAGTGAAATCCAGATCATCTTGCACTTTTGTTATAGTCACAACCACACTTAATGACTTGTCACAGTTGATCATTGGGTAAGCTGGCTAGGAGGTGTGATTGTTTACTAGCCTGCTGTTCCCTTTGGAAGGAAGGAGAGGCTAAAGCAGGTGAGGGTGTGGTATTGGAACTCTCCATGTGCTCCAGTCCTAGTGGAAGTGTGGTAGAATGGAGCCTTCCAGCTGTGTTGTAAAGTTCTTGTGGGCCCTTTGCCTCTCCTTTGCCATGTATACTAAGGTTTCACGGACTTAAAAGATGAGCCTTGCTTTCTGTCCTTGTAACCTGAGCTTTTTCTTCTTTAGACATTTTTTGAGGAATAAATCCTCTTTTAATACAGCTAAACCAGTGTCATAAGTCTATTCAAGACTACCACAGATGCCTGCACTTCAGTTTCCTTAAACAGATGTTATTAAACTTTCCTAGAGAAGTCTGCAAGAGCAGAAATATTTCCATGCTGTTTGCTTTCTGTTCACATGCTGAGCAATGAAAACTACTCTGTGCACTTAATTGGTCTTAGATTGCTGAGATGACCAAAAATACAGGCATAGCACTTTATTTTGTGATGTGGTGTCAAATGAACTCTTATAAAACAAAACTTGTGAGCACTGGCAGATCTGTGTGTGCATTCTGTTCATACCCCTTTTTCAGTTAAATTCTGTTGATTGTGTGAGGTAGTTTGTTGTTTCTTTAGCACCTGTTAAAGATACTACAACTTGGAAGCTGCAAGCTTGGAAGTTGCAACCTCTTAACCTTTGAAAGTGGTCAGCTAAGCAGCTCCTATTCAGATTTCTGTAATATCCAAATGCTTTACAGGAGAGAGACTTTCAAGTCTTATTATTAAGAGATTCTAAAAAACAACTTAAGACAGTTGAATATACTGGGTTCAGAGTTTAATTTACTGCAGTCAGATTAGCTAAATCTAAAATAGAACATACTGCTGTTTGCAAGGTATCTTCTACCTTTCTGCAGGCACCACCAGAACACATTGTCTGAAGTGTTCAGGCAGGGTAGGTTACATAGGATACTGAATTTATCACAGGCTTTTATCACTTAGTGGTTGGAAGGAATAATGTGAAGCAAATGCCACTCAAGGAAATGACCTGAGCAGTTTTGTCACGAGTTAATTCAGTTATGACTGAGTTGGTTCTGTTGCAGTTTAGGATCAGTAAACTGGACTTCAGTACCAGTGTGTGCAGGTTAAGATTCCTATCACTATTGGTAGCTTTTACTTTTCAGATTAACTACTGAAATAGTTGCTGCTGCTACATTGTAGCACAACACTTCCCCTGTGGTAATGCTGCTCTGTCTCTTGCCCTGCCATTTTCCCTGAGGTGGTAGTGAAGGCTACAGATGAGTGTTTCTGACATTTAACCTAAAAGAAGATAAAAATACTTTAGAGCTGTAAAGAAGTTTTTTTCATTTTAGAACTGGAAAAATGCAGCAAGTGTTTTGACTGGGTTTTTTTACGTGGTTTGACTTGTTTCCTTTTGTTGTTACATACTCCATAAGTTACTTCCTTCTACTTAGGATATCTTCAGATAGCCTATGGCAAATTAAGTATCAGCCTGCTGAAAGCTGAAGAAAGCCTGGCATTAATATGAGAATTGTGAAATTTTGTATTCCAATTTCTAATATAGATAATGAAGTAAACTTGTTTTTTATTTTTTTTTTAAATAAAGTGGTCAGTTGCTTTGTTTACTGTGATAATTTACATCCCTAAACTACTACTTAAGATCCAGTGCTAATGACTTTCATAGTAGTTTCTCTCCATCCAGGTCAAGGATTTGAAAAAATTGAATTTCCTAATCCAGAAGCCACTACTGATGACTAGTTTGACAATAATCAAGGCCTTCTAATGTTTGTATGTGACTTCAGCTTTAAAATCTTCACTGTGTACAGCTGTTTCTTACAGAGCTGTCAAAGTGACTGAGGACTGCAGATGCTGCTACTTTAGACAAGATATGGGAATGCTGTTCAGTACTTGTTTTTTGGATATGGAATGATATGGAAAACTGTTGTATTTAATCCTATGTGGTGCCTTTGTATGAGAAGAAAATCTTTTTTTCTTTAAATGAAAGTCTTCAGAGTGAAACTCAAGCATGTTACCTGTCCCTACTTTGAAATAAAGTGTTTTAGAAAAATTATAAACCCCAACTGTCAGTCCTACAGCAAGCTTATAAAATCCCTTAAAACACACAACACTGAACTTATACTTCCAAGACTAATTGCTAATTTTATAGAGGTATTTGATACATGAGGGGTCTGCAAAGTTACCAATAAGCGTACATTACTCCAGAGCACAACAGAAACTAGGTAGAAATTCTCAGTTTTGTTCGGAATATCTGGGAGTATATGGGAGGACTTGATCTCAATTTGGCTAAGGAATAATTAGAAGTTTAAAATGGATTTCTGGTGGTAAAAATTCCTGAACTTGTTAAACCTTCAAAGATAGAAAATAAAAGTTTCCTAAATGGAGACCTATAACACAAATGACAATCCTTTTAACTTCCCAGGTTCCCTTTTAACTTCTGGAACCCAAACTAGACTTATATCAGTTAGAAATTGTTGGAACCCTGGTCCATTCTATTTCACAAATATTAGCTTTGTTTTCATCTGCAGGATGGCAATCTATAAATCAGTTCTTTTAGGTCACCTGTAACTTATCACTCCTCTCCTTCTCAAAGTGTATTTGTCATGTTTCTTCAGATGGTCTAATACCATCTTGGGTTTTTCATTAAAAAAAAATAGAGACATGTATAAACTGATTATAGACTTCCCTCTTTGAAGGAAGAAAAATAATTCAGCTTCTTTTAGACTTCCTGTTAATCAGCTTAGTGCTATCACTAATGAATATTAAATTGGATATCAGTTGGATCATGTCATCATAAGAGTAAAAGCAGTAGAAGTAGGGTTGCTTGCCACAAGAACGGGGGGACTGGTTAGACCAAAGACTGTTTAAGGAGACAGGTCAGCCACTTGTGCCTGAAAGAGCTTGTGCACCCCAAAAGCTGCTTTGGTATTTCCACTGTCATTATTGTCTTGGAGACTTCTCAGCTCCCACCCCTGAGTTCTTTTCTAGAAAACAGAATAGCAAGTTCCAGGATAAGATAAAAGGATTTTAAAATTTTTTAAATTGAATGTTTCCCACATGTCCACTTGAAAACCTAAGGTTTGTTAGAATGCTTCTGCTACATTAAGTTCTATTTCTGTTATTGGGTCATAGGAATGAGTGCTGTAGTTATCTGGTGTTACAGGTGTGGAACTGCTGTTGGCTACTGACTCTTGTAAAGCAGCTACACAGGCAGCATCAGTGACAGGAAGCTGCCTGAAACAAGACCAGTTATAAAATGAGACCCAAAGAATGCTACTACTAAGTGGTGGTTACAATAACTTCTGAGTACTTGGAGAAAGGCTGTTTTCCAGTACATGTACTTCTTTTCACTCACATAGATCATTCATGTTCTGAATCCCTGTGGCTGTTACAGGAGGCAAAAGATCTGCCTGTTCAGCTTAAGAAAATGTCATTCAGCAGTAGTGGTTAATTTAAAGATGTGGTTGCTTAGCCTGTCCTAGGTGAGACATAAAGAAAAGTATGAAAACATGGTCAGTTCCATGTTCCATTTAAACAGATCATGGTGATGGGATGTGTCAGTCTTCATTCTTCATCCAAGGTTTAGTAAAATACTGCTCTCGAGCAAAAGATTTCTGGAAGACTTGCAAGCTTCAAGTTTGATTTGCTTTACAAAGTGGAGGGGAACTGCTTATCAGATCAGCCAGCTGAAATCTGAGTCAATCTTAATGAAGAGATCCTATTAAGGTTAAGGTAGTAACCTTGAAAGAAAAAGGATACATTTTCATTTAATACAAGTGGCAAATATGAGCTAACAAAATCGCTTAGTGGCAATGAAAATGGGTTTATCTTAGATAAACTGCACCAGAGGTGCAGATGTGCTGTAATCCTGATGTATCAGGCAGGTACATGTGAGGCTCACATTCACCCCCCTGAAATAGGCCATTCTCATAGTTCTTGTCCTCTGTAAGACAGAGCAGAATTGAACAGTTCACTGTGCTCTGCATCCTCATGGAGTTTAACAGCTTTAGAAAGAAAATTATCTAGGTTTTACTGAGCTTGTTGAAAGTTATTTTTCAGATTTGATGATACAGGCTTGTTGACAGGCTTCCTTCACTTCTCTAAAATCTGAAGTTCACGCCTAACTTTTATTCATAATTAAAATACTCCACTTTCATTCCATTGAAAACCAAGGAATTTGTATTGTCTTCCTTAGTAACTTGAAATTGGTTTGCTCACAAGCCTACCTAAGATGGCAGAGCTGTTATTAGGTTTTTTTTGGAATTAAAATGTAAGGTTGGAACTGATGGTACATAATCCAGTGTACTGTGATGGCTTGCACTGTTCTTCATATGAGGAATCTAACACATTTAAAAGAAAAGAACAAAACAAAACCTTATTTTAAATTTAAAGCTGACCATGCTTGTCAAACAAGGGGATAGTGTTGAGGGGATGGAGGAGGTTTTTAAATTAATAATCCTATAACTCCTGTCAGTACACCCATATGAGCTTGTGTATAACAACATTTCTCAAAATTCAGACTTGAATTCTGAGTACCAGGTGGTCTTCTAAAAATAGTGAGGCTTACAGAAGCCTGCTGTTCTGCTGAAATTTGTTTGTAAAGTCTTGTGAGTGCCTTCTGTCTCTTTCTGATGGTTAAGACTCTGTTAAGTCTCTGACCTTGACAATGTAATGTCACTCATCATATGTCCTCCAGTAAATCTGAATAGGAGCTTGCTTTAAAGGAACTCCTATATGCTTCATGTTTGGACAAGCTTAATTATAATAGAAAATTTTTTTTGTGCTTTTTTTGGTTGGTTTGGGGACTTATGTGTTTGTTTGGTAGCTTGGTTTTTTGTTTGTTTTTGTTCCTTTCTTTCTACTCTTCCACCACCTCACCCCAACCCTGCATTTGTTTTTCCAGTTGTTGTCAAGAAAATTCACAGCACAGTCCTTTGTACCTACCCTGGGTTCTTTTTTTGTTCCCTTCACAAATGTAGCAGAGTTCACCTTGTCAGTGACATGCAGGGAGACAGTCAGCAGTTTTTGTCTGGATGCAGTTTACCCCCTTATGAAATGAAAAGAGAACGGGACAGAAAATACGGGAACATTCAGTTAAGAAACCCTAAAAACAAACAGATCACATCCCATTTCCATGGCTACCTTTAGGCTATAGCTGTTCTGAACTCCTAAGATTAAGCCCAATTTTATATCTAAATAAAAAAATGCTACCTGGAATTGCTAGGAGGTCCAGGTATATAAAATACAGATTAGGCTGTTGAAAGCTTTCAGGTGCAGCTAGCAAGCTGATCGAAGGTCAGCATTTCAAAGACACAATATCTGACTGATAATGCAGTTCTGAACACTTCATTTGGTATTCTTTATTGCTATTTTCAGATGTAATTTTTTTTTTCTAGTGGCTAGTCTGGTCCCTTGGATTGTACCAAATGGTACAGCTTCTCTGATCTCTTCAGGCTGCTGAAATTGAAACAACTGTTTCAGAGCACAGTTGCTGCAGGCCAGCTGCCTTCATTTGTGCAGAATTCAACAGTGGAAGGATATGAAAGTTGTCCCCGAGCCCTGTATTGCATATTTGAATTTGAGGTGGCAGTAAATATCTCCAAGCATAGTCAGTGCTCTCGGCTGATTCATCTACCAGTATGTTAGCTTCAAAACTAGCTTGGTGATCTTTCTTTTCATTAGTGGCCTCCTGTTAGGAAGAGACAAGAAAGGTTACAATAAAAATAGATCCTGTGTGCAAGGCGTATTGCAGATAGCATATTGCAGCTAGATCTTGCCCAGTTTTCTGTTGGAAATGTTGCATCTGACTTAGAGTGAGGACCAGCAACAGCAAAGATACAAATTTTTACTTTTAGTGGTATTTTTGTTTGTTTATTTGTTTGGAAGGTGTTAATGGGACTGACAAAGTAATACATGCGATCTGTAAGGAGCTATCAAGCTTTTGTATAGGTATTTCCTCCAACTTAGCTGCCTAGGGAAATTTCTATAGTAATGGTGGATTGACACCAAGACTAATATTTTTTCTTCCCATTACCACTGCTCGTCCCAAACTCCTAACAGCATGTTGGAAGAATCCATTGTTCAAGGGACTGGGAAAAAATGTTTGCATTGTCAGTGAATCCTGCATGCAGATTGTGAGGAGCAGACTGAGTAGACCACAGTCTTTTCCGGCCTGTGGAGTAGGACCAATTTGGGGGACCCAAGTGTTCATAGCAGGGTATTTACTTGATGTATTATGTCTTAAATGAGCTCAGTGCTGCTTATCTGCTGCAGATGTAGATCTACTATCCATTTTGCTGCCAGAAGTTGTGGGAGTGCAAAGTCAGGACAAGCAGCACTGGCATTTGTTCAGCAAAGTGTTTAACAAAGTTTGCTCAGGAGCTGCTGGAGTATTCTGCAGCTGGCTCAGGGAAAGTGAAATATAAGCTTGCCTCAGAATTGCCTAATCTATTCAGTGAGACTCTTAAAACTACAGGCCTGTCTTCTGTTTAGTTGTTAATTTCTACAACAACTCCTGAAGTAAATTCTTAAACTGGGAAATCTGTCAAAAGACAAATACAATCTCAAATGAACTTTGTCCTCCTGACACAGTACTGCAAGCCTGTCCTTTAAAGAGATTAGTGGCTTGCCTTTACTTAGTTGTCTAGGAATGTTTTTGATCAGCATAGCTCTAACACCTACCAGCACACTGAAAGCTGATTGCTGGAAGAGATGGTTTTGCTCACTGCGCTGAGTTACCACTACAAATGTTTTCTGCCTGGTTGGCTCCCAGAATAGGCTGTCACCAGCTCCCTGTCTGTGCTGAAAACAGTGCTGGACTATGGGGGTGGAAGAGGAACAAATGAAATAAAAGTATGGCTGCTTGGAGTGGCCCCTTGTGAAGCTGTAGCCTCAAATTTCTCGTTCTGGGTTCGTGAGGAGACAGCCACAGATTTATGGTATGATTATGGTGCTTGGTTATATCAAATGGAGGTGCATACTGAAGATTTTGATAGGGCTTTTGATCATATTTTTGCCTCCTGTCCCAAATTATCTCTGATTTCTGCACATACAGAAAAAGGTGACTTTGGTGACTTAATGTGTGCAACTAAAGGAGAAATTTATTTATAAGGCTGGTTGAATTTTCAGTTTAACGTCAGGGTAGAGTATTTTGTGTAGGAAGAAACCTTTCTTCTTGTGGTACAGTAATGGAGTAAAGAAGGAGGTTCAACTATGACTTTTCAGTCAGTCTTTGTACCACTGAAATAGTGGCAGCTTGCCTTAAATGGTCACTTCAGCTTTCCACCACAAAAATCCATGTTGTAGCCCTGTATCAAACAATTTTGCTTGTATCTTAAGAGCTGTTATCTTTGAGGGAAATGAGGAACTGACATCTAGCCCTTGTCTTTGTGGCATGTCCAAGCTGTAGAATTTAATGTCTGGGCTTCTTATGTTTTTTTCATGCTCAGTCTTCAAATTTTCTTTCTCTTGAACCTTCAAGAGGAGAATATATCTTACATGTAGTGCACCAGAGAAAGCCTGGGTGATACATCTCATTCTTTCCTGTCTTCTTCCACGGGAGCCTGCTAATCAGCATTTCAGTATATTCACTGTAGGAATGACATGGGAAGATGTGTGAATTCTTAGGCTGCAGTTCTAGTGCTCTAATATGAAATCTTGTCTCCCTAGCTCTGATTAGAGTTTACTAAGTTCTAACCTTGCTCTTTTTTAGGATCTCTGAAAGGCAGCAAGAAAGAGTTCTGGGAGCACAACAAGGAACATGGCAACCCAAGGTATAGAGTGCATCACAGTTTCTGTTACTACAATCTGGCAGTTCTGATAGAGAGCAGTTTATCTGGCTCCTTACTCCCCTCTTTTAACTTTTTAAAGTCACTTGGTTTGAATAATGTCTACTTTACTACATTAATTACTGCCTTAAACTGGAACTCAAACCTGTAAACAAGTTTGTCATCATAAGCATTTTGGGTCCCTTAAGTACAGTCCAAGTACGTAATCAGGGAAAGTGGATAAGAGAATCTTTAAGCAGTAGGCCAAAGCAGTCACAATAGCAGTAATTTCCCAGCCTGTTAGTTGGGCTTACAGATGTCTGCATTAATTTGACATAAACCTTAGTTTCAAACTGCTGTCTCACTTGCAGGGATACCTCTGCTGGGTTAGAGTTGTTTGTAACAGTTTATTTCCATTGAAAATTGGTGTAACCTCTTGAAGGATTAATACATACTGAAGTAATTGAACCAAACTTAATTGCTCAACAATGATTTCTTACAGCTGACTTGATGGAGTTGGATATGGCAATGGAGCCAGACAGAAAAGCAGCAGTCAGCCACTGGCAGCAGCAGTCGTATCTGGACTCTGGTATCCATTCTGGTGCCACAACAACTGCTCCCTCCTTGAGTGGCAAGGGAAATCCTGAAGAGGAAGATGTGGACACAACGCAAGTCCTGTACGAGTGGGAACAGGGATTCTCTCAGTCCTTTACCCAAGAGCAAGTTGCTGGTAAGGCCTTCTTTAGTTCACTGGTTTTCTCAGACATGCAGCTTAACCTTACAGAGGCCTAAGTACTGAATTATTACCAGCACAGCTTTTTATTTCCAATCTGAGGTAACAATTTACCTTGTTTTTCAGATATTGATGGCCAGTATGCAATGACTAGAGCTCAGAGAGTGCGTGCAGCTATGTTCCCTGAAACACTGGATGAAGGAATGCAAATCCCATCCACACAATTCGATGCAGCTCATCCAACTAATGTGCAACGCCTGGCTGAGCCATCCCAGATGCTAAAACATGCTGTGGTTAATTTGATAAACTACCAAGATGATGCTGAACTTGCGACCCGTGCAATCCCAGAACTGACCAAACTGTTGAATGATGAGGACCAGGTAAGCATTTTCTATGCCTCAGTGTAGCTTGTTCGTGAGGCTTCTTCACTGACTTTAAAACTAAAAGGTTTCTTCGAATATTTCTGTAGGTGGTGGTGAACAAGGCTGCAGTTATGGTTCATCAGTTATCCAAAAAGGAGGCATCTCGCCATGCTATTATGAGATCTCCTCAAATGGTGTCTGCTATTGTACGTACCATGCAGAATACAAACGATGTGGAAACAGCCCGTTGTACTGCAGGTACACTACACAATCTCTCACATCACCGTGAAGGCTTGTTGGCCATCTTCAAATCAGGAGGCATCCCTGCTTTGGTTAAAATGCTTGGGTATGTGGACTACTAAGATAGTATTTGTGTTTTTAGTTGGCATGGGTAGGTACTGGTACTCATGAGGTGTGTTTTTTTCCCTTTGGTAGGTCTCCAGTGGACTCGGTGCTGTTCTATGCCATTACAACTCTTCACAATCTCCTGTTACATCAGGAAGGAGCCAAGATGGCTGTCCGTCTAGCTGGTGGCCTGCAGAAAATGGTTGCCTTGCTCAACAAGACAAATGTCAAATTCTTGGCCATCACAACGGATTGCCTTCAGATTTTAGCTTATGGCAACCAAGAAAGCAAGGTGAGTGCCTCTGCTCTTGAAGCACTTGAACCAAGCAAGCCTGCTATGAATGGTTTAACTGTTCCTGCATACTGACTGACCTCCTTATTCTGAGTCTTCAGCCTTGTCAGTCATGACCTTGCATGAGGTGAGAGAGGTGGAATTATTTTGCAGAAATGGAGTCATGCTTATAGTGAGACTGCAAAACTTACAGACCTGACCACCAGATGTGAACACCTTTTTAGAGATCTGTAACCTGCGATGGCCACCAACAGTTACAGCCTGCTGACATGCACAGGAAGTGACAAATACATGTTATTTTTTATGTCTTTCAGCTGATTATTCTGGCAAGCGGTGGACCCCAGGCTCTAGTAAACATAATGAGGACCTATACTTATGAGAAACTATTGTGGACCACAAGTAGAGTGCTGAAGGTGTTGTCAGTCTGCTCCAGCAACAAACCTGCTATTGTTGAAGCTGGTAAGTACCTTGTACCTGTGATAACCTGAAATGCTATATGGCACTGCAGGATCAGCACATTTTATACAAGAACAAAAGCTGCCAGCATCAAAAATTGAACTTGGGTTGGTCCTTCACTCCGTAACTAGTTTTGGAGACCTTTAGTATACAGAAGTATAAAAGACTTACTTTTTTAAAGTAAGTCTACTATGTTGTTAGCTGGATGGCTTATTGGCTGAGCATTGACAGAACGGTCCCCTGATGATATGCAGACGTTTAAAAGCTCCAATGTTACAAAAAGAGTTTTGGGGTTTTCTTCTGTGTGATGAACATTTAGGGCCTAGCCATATTATGATACTAATGCCAAGAAAGACCCAGAAGCTTGTAAGATGTGCACTGAGAGTTTAAGGAAGAGAAGGACCTGACTGCTCAGAAGACGGGCGTTTAAGTAATAGTGTCAAATCTGTACCATCTTCTAGGTGGCATGCAAGCTTTGGGGCTCCACCTCACAGATCCAAGCCAGCGTCTTGTCCAGAACTGTCTCTGGACTCTGAGAAATCTGTCAGATGCTGCAACAAAGCAGGTAAAATGACTCTTCTAAGGGATCAGGATCAAAAGCCAACATAGTGGAAGAGGAGAGAGACTAAATTTTTCTTCCTTCTTTTTCTGCAGGAAGGAATGGAAGGCCTTCTAGGAACTCTTGTTCAGCTTTTAGGATCAGATGATATTAATGTTGTGACTTGTGCTGCCGGCATCCTTTCCAACCTTACCTGCAACAATTACAAGAACAAGATGATGGTGTGCCAGGTTGGTGGCATTGAGGCTCTCGTGCGCACCGTTCTTCGGGCTGGAGACAGGGAAGACATCACAGAACCCGCTATTTGTGCGCTCCGTCACCTCACCAGCAGACATCAAGAAGCTGAGATGGCTCAGAATGCAGTACGTCTCCATTACGGACTCCCAGTGGTGGTGAAACTCTTGCACCCGCCATCACACTGGCCTTTGATCAAGGTAAATAATAGCAGTTTTCAGCTCTGAATAATAGTGCTTTTTTCAGGTAAGCTTAATCGTGAAAAATACTTTGTTTCCATGGTGTCAGGGTACATAGTTTGTCTGATGATGGGACAGTTTCACCAATTTGAGTGACTTAAGAGTTGTCTGTTAGAGACTTAGGCATTTGGGATCGACTGATGAAAAACATTGCTAACAACAAGCACATCCATCATGCTCTCTTTACTTCCCTCCCCCTTTCTTAACTGCAGGCTACTGTTGGTTTGATCCGCAACCTTGCTCTCTGTCCTGCAAACCACGCCCCGCTGCGTGAGCAAGGTGCTATCCCCAGGTTAGTCCAGTTGCTGGTCAGAGCACACCAAGACACCCAGCGACGTACTTCCATGGGTGGAACACAGCAGCAGTTTGTGGTAAGTAGCCACCAACTGAAGTTACACCTAAAACTTGGCTCTCAAACTCCTGTGTCAGTGTGTTTCAACCAGGTATTCTTTGGTCTTATCACCTGCTCTAACTTGCCTTGTTCTCCTGATGTGTTGATAATTCTGTCTTGGCAGGGGTGGAGTTTTTCTTAGATAAACAAGAATGTGAAAATCTTGGTTCTTTTACTGAGAACTTCTTGAGCATTTAGTTCTGAATGCTGTAGATCACAGAAATACTGTTTTTTCCTGTTGTGGCAAGGGAAGTAATTCTCTATCTGGAAACCAAAACTGCCTCATCCTTCTCAAAAGGACAGGTTTAAGAATACTGTCACAGCTTATGGTGTATTTTCAAGGGTGCTTAGAGCTGTAAAACTACTGAGAAGTTGTACAGGCTTCATACTTGTTACCTGTTTAGGTACCAGTCAGTGTGGCAAGATCTGTCTCCATTTTTTTGCCCTGTTAAGCACTTTAGAAAAGGGGATGTGGTCTTAGTGTGTGCAAATGGAAGCAGTACCTGCTAGCTCAGGAGTGCAGTTAATACTTGCAGAGGCAGGAGGGGATCTCTTGGTTACTGATAGCCCCTGTTTCAAATAGGAAAATCCCAAGCTAAACCAGCTTGGGGAAAAAGAACAATACTGTGAGAAGTTCCACTGAGGTTCTTCAGTTAGTGAATTTAGATGGATAAATTGTACTGATTCCTAGCAGGGATGTTAAGTTTGAAGGCCAGCAGCAGACAGCGGATGTGACCCTACTGGGAGAGGTGGTGTGTGCAGGGAGAACAGATTTGGGTGATTTCTTTACACCTTTTTTGACAGCATGCAGTATCTCCAATTCAGAAAGTGTCTTTTCTTTCCCTAACCAGGAGGGTGTGCGCATGGAAGAAATTGTCGAGGGCTGCACTGGAGCCCTGCATATTCTTGCACGTGATGTGCATAATCGAATCGTAATCAGGGGTCTAAATACCATTCCACTATTTGTGCAGGTAAGCAAAAGCTCAAGGAAAAAAAAATAGTAAAATGGCTTTTAAGCTTCCTTGGTAGAACTGCTAAGTCAGATTGTCCTGAAGAGTTTGTTTCAAGTAAAAAAGCTAAAGAAATCCTTGTGTTTTGGTTGCAGTTGTTGTACTCTCCCATTGAGAATATCCAGAGAGTAGCTGCAGGTGTACTTTGTGAACTGGCTCAAGACAAGGAAGCAGCTGAAGCAATTGAAGCTGAAGGTGCAACTGCCCCTTTAACAGAACTGCTTCATTCTAGGAATGAGGGTGTTGGTAAGTGAACGTAAAGTACAGATTTCTCATACCTGCCTTAGAGAAGTTACCAGAAGACTCAACCTCAATCACCCTTGTTTTCAACAGCAACATACGCAGCTGCAGTGCTGTTCAGAATGTCTGAGGACAAACCACAAGACTATAAGAAGCGACTTTCGGTGGAATTGACAAGCTCCCTCTTCAGGACTGAGCCAATGGCTTGGAACGAGGTGAGTTGTGCCTTTGAGTCAATGGTTCTTAGGGGAGGCATTGCTTCCAAGTCCTCCCTCCTTCCAGGGGTGCAGTGTGGGTGGATATGAGTGGTACAGGTCCAGCTTTACATATAGCTGTGCCTTCTTTACTCTCTTTATATATTCAGGTTCAGTAAACCCCTGGCAAGCAACCGTAGAGCTGCTTCTTCCCTTGCAGAAAGGAAGCATTTTCTATTGCTGCTGAAGTTTATAATTCTCATTATATTCATGACTGTGCAAATGTGTCTAGAAGAACTTTGTACATTTCTGTGCTACTTGTCAGGAACTAATGAACTGTGAATGCAAAAACTCTGAGGCATGAGTGATATGAGTGATATCTGTGAGGGAAGCAAATGATAGAAGAAAATAATTTTGGCTGCAGCTTGTATTCTCCTTAGAATTGAGCTTTCAGGCTTGAATACGTGTGCAGGCTGGTTATCTCACATGGCCTTTTTTAATGCTTAAAGGGCTACACAGCGAATTGAAACTGAAAACAAAATTGTGCCTGGGGCACAATTAGTTAGTTTCACTAATTTAGTCTTTCCCCAGATTCTTAAGATTCAGGAGCCTATATTGTCTTACCTTGTATGCATTTACTAAATAAAGCACAGTAGCCCGTGATTGTACTATTCTTGTGCTTACTGTTCTGTTCTAAAATATTAATCTGCTGTAGTAATGTGATAACAAATCTCTGAAGTCAGAGTTACACTACTGCACTGCAGGCAGGCGATGGCTTCTGTTCTTGGGCAAACTCGGGGAGGTCACTTGAGAACTTTTTAAGTTCTCGGTTGCTGGCTTGGGAATCTGAGCAGCTGATCAGTAGGAGCTGTGCCTGAGGAGGAGTGTTGCTAGACCTGCCCCATCTTTTTTGTACCCAAAGAGAACCATTTTTCCAGTGATATATAGGTTACTATGCCTAAATCTGGCTGTAATAAACTGGATGCAGATGCTTGGATTTCGTGTTCACACAAGTACCACGCTGCAGTGTTCACTGCAGAAGAGTTGCTATAAAGGGATCTGGGGCAAGCTTCAAAACTTAAGCTCAGAATTGCTAGTGCTGGCCTAAAGACCTGACATTAAAACTGTTTTGTGACTTTCTGTGTACATCTAGACAGCAGATCTTGGACTTGATATTGGTGCCCAGGGAGAGCCTCTTGGATACCGCCCAGATGGTATGTCTCTTCTGTTCCCCTTGACTAAACTTAAGTTGGATGAAGTCAAGTCATAGATTTTAAAGGAGAACTGCAAATGAGCAAAGAGCGAATTACCCTTCAGCAAGGTCTTGCAAACTGACAGGCAGATGGGGAACTGCCAGTTGAAATAACAGTTTCTGCAATGTCACTGGTAGCACTGGAATGGGAACTGTAAGAATGTGCAGAACTGGTGTCTATTGTCTGATTCTTGTGGGAGAATCTCCCACTGAGCTGTTGTTTCCAGAAATCTCTTGCATCCTTTACAAATGGACTTGACAATTCCAATAGTGCAGTTTTTCTTTAAAAGCTGGTATCGAATGTATTAGTCTGTAAGTGTCTATAGACTTGAACGCAAGCCTGTCCCTAAAGATTCTAAGCTATTTTTGACTAGTCTTTCAGAAGTCCACAGTCTTGGAGCCTGGTTTTGCTGCAGTATTGTTGAATTTTAGTAGTGTTGATTGTGCAGACTAATGGCTTGGCTGGAATCTGCTCGTGCTTCTGACTGCAGTGTGCTTTGTCTGCAGAATCATACTGGGAGGCTGTTTCAAACAATGGAATAGCCGTCAAGGGCAGGCAGCAGATTATTTTGAACCTGGCTGAACTAGAAAAAAAGAATTAGATGGCTACAAAGATCTTCTCACACACTGATACTTGCAGCTTCTGATGCATCTAACATCTGTTAACATTATGCTTTTTTTCCCTCTGCCACCTTTAACTTTCTTAGATCCTAGCTACCGTTCTTTCCACTCTGGCGGATACGGTCAGGATGCCTTGGGTATGGACCCTATGATGGAACATGAAATGGGTGGCCACCACCCTGGTGCTGACTACCCAGTTGATGGTCTGCCAGATCTTGGCCATGCCCAGGACCTTATGGATGGGCTGCCTCCAGGTGACAGTAATCAGTTGGCCTGGTTCGATACTGACCTGTAAATCATCCTTTAGGTAAGAAGCTCCAACCTTGAATTTCAAAACAAAACAAAAAGAGAAAAACAGATGACTGGACTGAGGACTTGGTTGGCAGGGAGGGATTGGCTCAATCGGGTCCCAGTGTGCCAGAACAGTGAATAAACACTCTGGAAACACGATTAGTACACTCCAAACTGACTTCTGCCCTGAAGTGTGGAAGTGATTAACTGTAATGTCTTGCGCACTGGCTTCATGCAGCCTTAACGTGTGAGAAGAGCCCCTTCACTCAGGAGCACTGACACGTGTTGTTTTTTTCTCTTTGCAGCTGTATCATCTGAATGAACTTGCATTGATTGGCCTGTAGAGTTGCTGAGAGGGCTCGAGGGGTGGGCTAGTATCTCAGAAAGTGCCTGACACACTAACCAAGCTGAGTTTCCTATGGGAACAATTGAAGTAAACTTTTTGTTCTGGTCCTTTTTGGTCGAGGAGTAATAATACAAATGGATTTTGGGAGTGATTCAAGAAATGAAGAATGCACAAGAATGAATTGCAAGATGGAATTTATCAAACCCTAGCCTTGCTTGTTAAAAATTTATTATTTTTTTTAAATCTCTGTAATGGTACTGACCTTGCTTGCTTTGGAAGTAGCCTTTCTTTTTGCAGTAATTGTTGTTAGTTTTTTTTTTTTTAAAGTCTCTCGTAGTATTAAGTTATAGTGAATATGCTACAGCAGTTTCTAATTTTTAAGGATTGAGTAAAGGTGTAGAACACTAATTCATAATCGCTCTAACTGTATTCTGAATAAAGTGTAACATTGTGTAGCCTTTTTGTATAAAAAAAACTAGACAAATAGAAATGGTCCAATTAGTTTCCTTTTTAATATGCTTAAAATAAGCAGGTGGATCTATTTCATGTTTTTGATCAAAAACTTTATCTGGGATATGTCTGGGTAGGGGCCAGTAAGAACTGTTTATTTGGAACCTTGTATTGGACAGTTTACCAGTTGCCTTTTATCCCAAAGTTATTGTAGCCTGCTGTGATACAGATGCTTCATGAGAAAAATGCAGTTATAAAATGGTTCAAAATTAAAGTAAACTTTTAATTCACTCTGTGTCAAATTATTTCAAATCATAAAACCCATTGGTGTGGTAAGAAGTTTTTCTAAAAATTGTCCTGGAATTGCACAACAACTTCAGTACTTCAGAGGAGGAAGCCAAGAACTACTTACCCCTTTCAACCCCCTTAGAGGCTCGAGTCCTAATGACAAGGGCTTTCTACTGCACACCTCAGGGGCCAGGATGCTTCCCCTTGACCTGCTGCCACTTTGCTTTGGCATGTTCCTCAGCACTGGGCAGGTCCAGGCAGTGTGAGGCAACGACACTTGGTGCCTGGCCTCTCCCTTCAAAAAGTGATGCATTACTTCAGCTCTCTGCAGATGTGCCCTGGCACTAGGGCCACAGGGAGATCTTTGCTTACCGTCAGCTGGTCCAGGAGCTTAAATGCATTTTCAGGCATCCTCAGTCTTCAGTTACTGTGTGAGGCACCTCCTGTGTGAAACTGGCTTCTCTCAAGGCAGCACCTGTGTAGCTGGAAGCAGGGAAAGTGTCTGGTACAAACTGTCAGCTCACTCCAGGGGCTGTGCACATCAGCACGGCGCAGCTGTCACCAACCGCAGCCCAGAGCAGAGGCTCCCCCGCAGCTGCACTTCAGCACAGCAGTTTGCTGACAGAAGATCAGAGGTGGTCTTGGCTGCAAAAGATCATGGCTTGAGTTAGGATCCTGAGATGATGAGAGGAGAATGAAAGCACAAAACAGACCCAGCCTTTCCACTTGCAGAGCAAAGGCAGTGCAACTGCAGAGGGGCAAGGAGCACTCAGTCATTCAGCTTTGTTCCTCTCAGCCACACTCCTGCTAGAGGACCATTACTATAAAACACTTAACCAAATAATAGGCCCCAGCTGGCTTTTCGTCAGTTCCGTGACTCTGATTCCAGCTGTTAAGGCACAAAAAGGAGATTGTGATCTTTGAAGTAATATTAGAAAACAATTTCTGTAAAACGTAGAAGATGAAGGTAGTTTGTTTACCTGGGAGTGTTTGTCTGCCTCCACACACTCTGGAGAACTGGGCTGTCCAAGAGCAGGTTTGCAGCAGCAGCTCTTAGTAAGGTGCCTCTTACTTGGTGGGTGGGGGTGGGCCCATGCTGGTGTCACTTGGGAAGATGCACGATAAAAAAAAGAAGTGGAATGTGCCATGCCGTGCCTATTCAGGGGACAGGGTGAGGAAAGGAATTTAACTTTTTTACACACTGTGGCACCTGCAGGCCCTAGCAAATGCTTGTGAGAATTGGCTTTTACTGAGGATAAATAAACTGTCAGTCTCATCGTCTCACCTGTTTTCAAAGAGGAGCTTGAGCCAGGAGTGTTGGTGGGTGAGAATGCCACTCCACCAATACAGCTTGAGCTGTGCAGTGCTAGGCAACAGTGGGGAACACGGGCTTGCAAAAGAAAAAAGCCAAATCCCATGCAACTGAGTAAAAAGCTGATAAAATCTAACACAGAGATGCTGCATACAAACACAGCTGCTCATGGGATTGTAGGGGTTCATTACAGTTGTGTGAGATGCAGAATATTGTGTTCCTTGATGAAAAAAATAATTGTCTAGTGCCAGTCATCAGCATGAGGTGACACTTCAGACTGAGCAGTCAAGGCAGTCACTTGGGAAAAAAAAGATACACCAACATCTCTAACAGTAAGTTAAGATAGTGAGCCACTTTATGTCTATATTGTGAAATAACTACTATTTATTTATAATTTACACTTTTGAAACTCCAGTTGTCAAATACTTGAGCTACATCGCATAACGCCAAGAATGTTAAAGTAGTAACCAAGAATTCATCCTTGCAGGGTTTTAAAAAGCAAATGATACCTTCCCCCCCTCCCCCCCCAAAATGGTTTCCCTCCCTTCCCAAAGCCTCCCAAAGTCACATGGATGTTCATAGACAGCTACAGCTCAACTTGCTAAGTTAGTTACATCTGCTCTGCTCATTTGCAGCTGTTCCTGCAGCGTGAGGTGCTGAGCAGCACACACAACCGGTGCGTTTCGGTAGCCAGCCAGAAATGGTTCACTTGGTAATCTTGATAGTTTCATGTCCCACTGTTCTCAGAATTTCAAATGCCAAGGAAGCAACAGCAACATCAGCATGAGAGCTAGGAATTAAAACAAAACAAAACGGGAACATCTATGAGGTATTCTCAGGGGAAAACATTTTGTTCAAATCCCACGTTTGTCTTTACCTAAGGAAATTAATAGTCACTAGATGCACTGTATGCTCTACATTTCTGCTAGGCAGCAACATACCACTATGGGTTCTACCCTGTGGCAAATACTGTCTGCAAATGAATTTCAACACAAATTCACAGTATCTGCTACGTCACTCAGTCTCCTCTAATAAGAAATATCTTATCATGCCCCCTCTCCCATGAATCAACACATACTTGCAGCTTGAGAGAAAAAGGTGTTTCTGCATATACAGTCCTCTTAACGTAGCGCTTCATGCAGGGGGGGCAGTTCCACTCACAGTGCTGCCCACCCTTCTGGAAGGATGACCAACTGCCCCACCACACACAGCTCTGCAGGTTTGAGACTGAACGGTGGGATCTTCCCCCTTTGATTAACTTAAATGATTTCTTATCATACCTACTTTACCTAATGTTTCCTTCTGGAAACACATTTTCTCTAGCATGGAAACAGAGGCTCTAATGCATTACTGCTAGAGCAAAGAAACAAGTCAGGTTTTTTTAAGACTACCATACCTCATCCTTAGCTTAGAAAGGACATTAGTAGATCAATTTGTAACATCCCTGGTTGCTGCTAAAGACAAATACACAGCAAAACTCTATGTTCTGGAGAACTCAGAGATAGCCAGGAAATCCAAATGATCAGTCCTCACTACACAAGCCAATGTCTTAATGAGTAGCAGTCTAAATAAGAAAAGTTAGTTATCTGAAACAAATCTATCTTGGCAACTGTCTTCACTGAGAAATAAACGGCTATGATCCCACATTTTGAAGTGTAAGTTTGGTTCTACACAGCTGCTCAGCAGAACAGGTTGGTTATGTGTCACTCTCCAGACGACTGCCTGTTCTGACAAGCTGAGGATGTATCGCAGAGAAGAGTTCGGCAATCCCCAGCTGCCAAGTGGCAGCAGGAGAGCACCACAAGCAGCTTACAGTCCAAGCAGTGCCCCTCTCTCAGCACGGGACTGCTTGTCTGGTACCCTCCTTCCACCACACAGGCAGAATGAAAGATTGCAGAAACCTGCCTGCAAAAAATGAGCAAAACAAAACCACTCCTCAGTCACTTCAGCCCAGTGGTGATATGTAGGTAGAAGGGCCTGGGACTATAGGTTGCTCAGAGGAGGGATAGGATCTAGGATCTCACTTGTAGCCTTCTCCTAACACATTTCCAATTCTACACGAGATACAGAGAGGATTCTTAACAGGGTTCAAAGCACAGGTGAGAAAATCAAATTTATCAGGTCACAAGGAATATTCTGGGAATGATGCCACAGGAGGGAATCCAGGGAGATGGCAGAGCATCCATAACCTCTGTAAACAAAACAGCCATTCAGCCAAAGCTTATAGAGCTTGCTAAACCTCACCTTCTCTTGTCTGCCAGTTAACAATTTATCCATTTCTGAGTCTATCACAGCCCCAAGATCTAGGCTGAATTCCTCTCAGTTTCCTTTGGAAGGTAAAGGGATGGGGGACCTGTTCTCCAAAGAAGGGGAGGTGGCAAAGGAAATTGGTGAGTTCTAGGGAGTTCCTCTTGCTGCTGCAGTGCAGGTGCTGGGCACAGCAGAGGAACTTGGTTTATTGAAATATATCAAAACATTCATCATTGGCATCATCTAGAATTTGGTCTACTGAGAATCTCGTGTCAAATAAGAGAGTCTGATGTTTATTTTGGGCTCTGTAGTATGTGGTTTTGTGAGTAAAGAAACGTATAGATAACAGACAATGAGAGGAAGCCAGAAAAGCAGACAGTGAGTGGGCTGTGTAGTGCATCTAAGGCTAAAATGCTAGAAGACAGAGAGAAAATGAGTTCTAAAAGAAGAAAATCCCATCTTTCCCCACTGTCATCTTCAGTAGCAGTGCTACTGTATTCCTTGCAGAGAGCTGACATTATATGTCAGTTACATAATTTAATGTGTCATACGAAAACCCACGAGTCAGCAGCTGAGTATGCAAGAGAGATGCAGACTGTTTTCAACAGGTTTGGTTAGTCCTTGGTGTGCATCTCCTTTTCTTCACCACATTCCAACATTTCCTCTCCATATCTTCCCATATCCCACTTTCCTTCCAACCCAGAGTACACCCAGCCATCATGTCAAGGAGCCAATTTTCACAATGCAACTGACCTATATGTAGCCTGAATTTGGGAGTACAAAGAGCTCTGAAAAGATTATCTTAGTATTTAAAAAACTCAACTGTAATCTACAATTTCTCTGCAAATTTTAGTAAAACCGGGAGTTAAATGCAGCCTAGCATGCCATGGCAGGACTCAGAATTTGTTTTGAGGGGCAGAAAACAGTAATCATTCATCCATTCATCTGTCCAAGGGGGATTAGATGAGGAAAAGCTTACAGGAGTTGATCTGAGATTCAGCAAATTGAAGGGACTAGCACCCCTGTTCTTGCAGAGGAGGCCACAGCATTCTCCAGAGCCTACAGCCTTCTTAGAGAAGCCACAGGTATTCTTAAACAACAGCAGTTCTGTTCTCCAGCTACACATTTGAAAGTAATCAGCTCACAAGCACACCAAACACAATTACCTTAAAACAGGGCACAAGCATCACATTGTGCATCTAGATGAGTCTGCCAGGAATCACTGACCAATACCCCAGTATAGAAACCAACCGTTTGGACTAAAATAATACATTTTAAAAAGAAAATAAAATTGCCACATGTGCACACACACACTGAGCTGGACTGTGCAGCACTCCGTGGCTCACCACAGCTGTGGATCAAAGCCCACCGCCGCCACGGCAAGAAATGTTGGCAGGCTCCAAATGAAAGGAGTTTGGAGGAGAGCAGCGAAGGGAGGGGGAGCAGGAAGAGAAACCTGAGAAGGTTGTACTGCACAGAAGGTTATTACAGGAGAAGACCATAGCAGACAAAAGAGGAGGCGAGGGCTCTCAGCCCTGGAAATTCCTGGAAGCCTGAGGGAACTCACCTGGCAGTTTGAGCCTGGCTCGCTAGAGTTTGGATAAGAGCGTCGCCATCATTCTTCAGGCTCTCCAAGCACTTCTTGTTTGAAGTTACCTGGAATAAAAAGAAAGAGCTGTTATCAAAGGCTTAGCAAGAAATTCCTCTCTGACATTTTGCGTGGGATAGGGGAGATGGAAACAAGTTATAGCATTTATTACATCTGTAAATGGAATGTGACATTAAAGAGACCCAAGAGAAAGTCCTTTTTTACTGAACACGACTGAATTTTAGGCACAGACCATGTAAAATGTCTTGGCTTAATTAACGAGATTCACTCTTGTTCTGAGCCCCTGTATGTGTGTAAATTCACACATCACAGAGTGCCAATCCTGATTTCCTCCTTAGTACCAATGCAAATACAAGCCCCATTTAGTCTGAATTCCAGGGAGAACTTGGGGAGGCAGTCATTTTCATTTCTCACCTCAGGGAAAAAGCAACCAAACTTGTATTAGCCTTCAGATCAGGACATGAGGGGTTTCTCTGAGAGAAGCCAGGTTAAAATCACTGCAATGTTAGCAGTTGCATACTGAAATATTTCTTGCCATTCATCAGTCATTAGGAATATTTCGTGCACGTGACTGGAACTCACAGAGCAGAGGATTGAGTGACCAAAGCTCTATGCTCTTCTGTGTCAAGTGAATCCTGATTATAACTGATTTTGCTGCTGGTGTGTTTTATCAAGCTGAGCTGTAATCACTGGTTCATTGTTTCTCCAGCCTTACACACACCACACAGTTCCAAGCAGCCATGCATTTCCTGACCAGTTAAACTGAAGGTGAGTGGGAAGGTCCTGAGGGAAATGGCATGAAGTCACCTGGCACTGTGGACAGACAGACACTGAATACTTTGCAGCTTTCTGGAGAAACTCTCATATCTGAAAAAAAAAATACTGAAAAAAAGGTTTGCATGTCTGTTCCTCCTTGCCAAAGAACATAAATCTTGTCTGAAGAGAGAGGAGAAGAGGAGGACCAGAGCAACTAATTATTTAAATTCTGGAGGAGCTAATGCTTGAAACGACAACTTCTAATCCCAAAATCTGGCAGGGACTTTTAAGGTTTAGCATACTGTGCCTGGCCTTACTTACCATTGATCAAGCATCTGAGTGACATGCCTTCCCATCTCCCTCTTAAATCTCTCTTAAATCTTTTCTTAAACAAGAGAAACTGTATTTACAGCTGCCATCCCACAACAATTTGTCAGCACTGGTTCTGCAACAGTGTCACTACATCTATAATCATAGCATCCTGTAGTTAAGCAGAACAAGGAACAAGGATCTGTCTGAAGTAAACTAAAATGTATCCTTTGTGATGGCAAAAAAAAAACCAAACCCAAACAGCTATGCCATTACCTAAGTACAAATCATTGGTAAATCCTGATTACAGGTCATTAAAGCTTTGTACTCTCTTGAAGTTTGTATCTGACCCTTTCAGTTTATATTTCAGTAATCCATTCTTGTTTATTCATCACCCATTAGATACAAAAGACGTGTTGTAATCTGGGTTCTGAACATGAGGTCACCACCTGTAATAGTAGCAACACAGTTGCAATACAGCGAGAAAAGTGCTTTCACCACAAGACATTGCTTTCTGTTCCTAGAGAGTGCTCAGGCCTCTACCAAATGCTTCCCCTAACTTTTTCAGTGCATCGGCTGCTACCACATTCTTTGCCCTCATCAAATTTGTGCCCCTTGTTTATGCTGCACACTTGAAAGAGGAAGAGGTCATGGGGGCAGGAAGCTCACTGAAGACTGCATCATGCTCCATAAAACTATGAGGTCAAATAAAGGTTACAGATATCTCTACTTCTAATACATCCTAAATCTTGGGTGCTGACATCTGTACAACCCTCACAGTCTTTTAACAAATTAGTCTTTGTGCACTGTACACAGAACATTCAAAATATGCCCAAGGATAAAATCTGATATAAATATATTTTAAAAGTTTTAATTCTAAAAAACTGTATTTCAAACAATAACAGTCCAACTGAGTCATAGGGTCTGACTATAAGCTTACCCATGTTGCAGCATGCCTTGTGTCATTATTAAGAATACGTTTCTGCGGATACAATGCATTTGAATGGAAAGGATTAGAATGGCTTTATATGCACAGAAGTCAGAACAGAAAGACCCATGAGATCATCTACCCCATTTCCCTATTATACTTCATTGTTCAGAGAAGCTTTCAGCCACAAGCAGTGGGCTGCTCTGATACCCATCCATAGGGGCTACTCCCCTCTCTAATAAAATGCTTCAATAAGATCTTTTCAACAATAAAGGTGGAACCACAAAGAAAGGAAGGATCAGGCCTTTAATAGCACAATCAGCCTGCAGACTTTTCAAATTAAGTCTAAAAAAACCTGAGGACATATTTTTCTTAAGAGCACCAGCTAACAACTTCACAAAAGCCAAGGGGTGCTGGTGAAGAGCAGACCTGCCCAGACAGCATGGATGGAAAACCAGCATGGACAAAAGATGGCTGTATGGATTTATGCAGGCAGCTGGGTTTCCACACCTGCTCTCAATCACCAGCGTCCAGAAAACTGCCTTCTATCTACCACAGGGCATCCACACCAAGGGCCTGGGAGAGGATCCAGTGCTGCAGAGCCAGCTAGACCACAGCTGCCTGTGGGTTTTTGTCAGTGTTCCCATGCTGTTACTGCTCTGACTAGCAGAATTTTTCACCCTTGATATCAGCTGTGCAGTAGATCTGATTGCTCCCTGCCTGATCAGAACTCTCACATACAACAGGTTAGATCCTGCTTCACATTAAGCTCATGAGAAATACTGTCTGTTCTCTTCCAAGACCTAAGATAAAACTTACGTTTCTTATTTAAAAATTGTTCTGGTTTCATCTTCATTTTGTTCCATAGATTAAAAAGTAAATTATGAAAGCACATAAAATGATCAGTAAACAAACTTTTTTTAAAGCATCACTGTATCTTTTGTCCACTTCAGTTCCAGTTCTTGCTCACATAGGATTTTAGCAACTAGCTTAATGATCTCTTGTAATATTGCTATTTGCTAGAGCTAGCTACAACACATATTCAATGTCATAATCAATAGTTATCTAATAGTTAATAAACTATAGCTAATTAAGTATAGTTAATTAAAAATGTAATTAAATCTCAGTCTAGCTGTATACTAAATGCAATTTAACAGGAATTTCAAAATTACTTTCCTTTATTAAGCTAATAGTCATTAACAGCCTTCTTTTCTTCAGTTATATTAAACAAAGATGAGCCATAGGAAATATTGGAACTGATCTGAAAAGATCAGTATTTCCCCAAATTCAGGAAGGCTCTTCAGCTATTATAGTGCTTGCTAAAGGTGAGTGCAGGATAAGATACAATATAAAACATTCAGTGAAAGTTGTCTTCACTAATAAACGGAGGAGTCTCAGATTCTTGATCTGAGTGAAAGTGATTTCTGTAACTCAAGTTTCAAGAAAGCATGGAAACCTATGGGACAACCACTTTTTTTTAAGGCTGGTTTCATAATACTGAATTGCTTTCTCTGATTAGTCATAACTCACATTCTGTAATTTATAACTGAGTTAAATGACCTAAGCAGTAAACTACTCTCTCACTATTTTAAACAGAAAGAAATTCTTCTGCTTTGTTGAGGTTTCAACTAGACCATAAGCTTGGTGTCTGTGATGCAAACTGAGAAATAACGCAAAATACTGATTGGGTAAAAATAAGGAGCTTTTTAGTTGAAGAAAGGCCTTAGGATATTTAGCTGCACCTTCTAGCATTACGTTCTCAAATAAACAACTGTTGTAGATGTTTACCATTTCCATGCTCAGTGGTTGTGTTTCTACAAGTCATCACCATGCCTGTATACACAGATACAAGCAAGGCACTTCATAAATGCTCTTTCTCATAAATTGTCTTTTTCTCTTTCCCAAACACATTCAATACTTTAACCTCATGAAGTGCCGTTTCCTTACTTGGCTTCAAAATTTAATACAACTAAGCTAATTACCTTTGCAGGATTAGATAAGTTTTCACTCAACTTCACCAACACTGTCTGAGAGCAGTCGCAGAGATAACACAGGAGCTGCTGTGGGCTGGTTTATCAGAACCACCAGATACTCAGAGATCCAACATTAGCATCACTTCAATGTCAACACATGTTGTGAATAAAGTACCACTTTTTTCCTGTTGGCAGCTTTTCTGTGAATGGAAATTGCATCTTCATCTAGTACGGCAGTAAAACCAAACACCAGTATATTTCTGTGCACTAACTAGGACCCTATGTAGGACATGAAATATATTTTTTTAAATTAACTTTTTGGAATGAAAAAATTAAAGAATTAAGCAGACTCCGATTGCTCTCTACTCACTATTTCAAATAGTATCTTCATAGTGAGTGCTGTCTCTGCAATTTTAAGTGTGCATTTCAGTCTTCTTATTCCTGCTGCCACCTTTGATTGGCTGAAGACACTGTCAGTATGAACAGAGTCTTTCATTCCCACCCAAAGCTGCTGTTTCAAATGCCATCTGGGCTGGTGGTGATTGAAAGTTGATGGCTATTCACAGCTGCTTAGTGTGACCTTATTCCCATTTTTTAATTAACAAATGTCACAAAATATAGTAGTGTCAGAAACATCACTATAGCTGACGTGACAGCCCAGTAAGTAACTCAATGGGATGGTAACTTCAAAAATGAGGCACAACGTCTGGGTTGGAGGAGAAAACCTTCCAGTGTTACTCCCATCTTCTGCCTATCCCAGTGCATTTAATGGTACTTCTCCTCCCAGGCTGTCAGCAGTGAGCAATTCACAAGCACTGCAGTAATTAAATAAAATGAGTCACTTGGTTTGTCGTTCACAAGTCACGGCAACACGGCCAGAACTGTGTTCCTTAACGGAGGAGCAGACTAATGAAGAATATGCTGCAAACAGGGACTCATTTGGGTGAGCATCCATGTGAAATAAAACTCACAGATACACTGATTGCATTCCAACTTCATAAACATAATTAACTCTTTCAAAATAATCCCCCTCCAAGCATACACATTGCCCAAAGATCTGGCAAACAGATCCATCCCTTCCCATCATGGATCAAGTGGGACTGCCACTTTCATAGGCCTGTAAGCTTACTTTTACAAAGTACCATAACCCTGCCTCTGTGTAATGAAGGGACAGAGCCAGTAAAGTATTTGAAGCTTATAAAGCAGAGGCTGCAATGATTATAAGTGTCCACCCCTAAAGAGGAATCCTGAGCAAAGACCAAGACACCTGCAGACTGCATGGGGAGTTGCCAAAGGGTATAGAAACTGGCATGCTGAGCACAGAATTATTGTAAGTCCCTCTGCTCTCTGGAGCTCAGACTGCTACCACAGCAAAGGAAAACCCATAGTAGAGACAGCAAAGATGACAACTCCAACACTTTCCTCAGTGTCCCCACACTAGGCTCTGGTGCTCTCCTGTAGTCCTCTCTCCTTTTCTAGGCAAGTGAATATCATGTTTTTGTTACTGCAGCACAGTTTTTACTGGACAGGGAGAGGCTTGGATGGTTCCCATGCACTGAGGGAATAACACCATGGCATGGGGACTCCACAGGGAGGCAAGAGGCAGCACAGTTTTTCAGGTCAGAAAAGTTATGCATAAAACTCCCATTTACCAGTGGAGCACTCCAGCAATCAGGGCAATTTTATAACAGTGGCAGGAATTTAAAAAAAAAAAAATCCAAACCAGCTAAAAACAGCAACAAAAGGTCACAGATATCTACAGTGCTCTTTTGTGAGGTGTTAATCTGGCATTTGGTAGATGTGCTCTAGGCATGTACATGGGACTGGATTCTTTAAAGCACTTAGGTGCAAACAATTCATAGGGTTCTTTTAATGAAAACTAATGGTAACTCTTGCCAGACTATGCAAGTATAGCAGAGGAACACCTGAGGACAGTTTGCTCACAGTGACAATATACTAGGATAGTAAAAAGTTATTTTTGCTCTCCATAATGTACAAGAGCTCATTCTAAAAGGGTAAGAAACTTTCCTGGCACTCCTTCCCATCACAGCATGCTATCTTGCTACTCTTCTCTCTACACAGAGACAGACACAGAATGTGTGTGTGGGAAGAACAAATCAAGTCGGACAAGTTATATTTATGTTACTAATTGCCAACTCATTTGAACAGGCCTGAGCAATGTTGCTGGACCATAAAAACAAGAAATGAAAGTTACAAAAGCATGAGTGTTCCAGGTGTGCTTTGGCAATCACATTGCAGTCAGGGATTGCAGACATACAATTACAAAGACACTGTGGCCTTCAGATCCTGCAAATACATGTGAAAACAAGTAGGTATCTGTGACAAAAAAAAAAACCAACAAAAACCAAAAAACCCAAAACAACCTACATCAGACAGCTTAACTCTGATTTAAGAGTTCAAAAAATTTTTTTCCTCTCTATGAATAAAATTCTTGTTCCACTGAAGTCAGCAGCAAACTCTTTTTGACTTTGATAAGGCCAAGATTTCATTCAACGTGTTTTGTTTTCTTCTAATTTGTATGTGTGTGCAGGTTTATTCTAAGTTCAAAGCAATTTCCACAGGTAACTTGGAAATGTACCAGTTTCCTGGCAATATGAAAGCCACGTTGTCTCAAGGACTACTACTCAAAGAGAGACAAGGAACAACTCCCACACACTATATAATGGTTAATTGATTCTGGACGTTTCTTGATACCTTTGAAGCTATTCTCTGCCCTTCAGCATATACATAACACACACAAAAGCAAGCTCTGCGATTGTTGTAAAATTGTACAATTACCAACTCTAAGGGACATTGTCTAAGCATGAGAGAAGATTCATAAACTGTAGGCTAATTATTGAACAGAAGACTGCTCTCTGTCTTGATTTTTTGATTTGTTTTTTCATTGCTAGCAGTGTTCTCAGCTTGCTTTCAGAAAAAACAAGATGTCGTTATAACCCAAAAATTATTCATTATCACAATTTCCATCCTCTGTAACTTGTCAGTTGAAAATATTTGACTTCACAGAACTGGATAGGGCAATCTCTTCACAACCATTAGAACGAGCTGTCCACAGCTTCACTGGCAAAAGTAAACTGCAGACCTGCCTGGCAAAAGGTGTCTCAAAGTGACTTCCATGTAGTGTTGTGGTGTTGAGAAGTTACACATGCTCATGTGCCAGCCCAACTTCAGTATGACATTACAAATACACATTTGCCACCCTCTTGCTGGTGATTTCACCTGCAAACAGATTCATTTGTTATCTACACACCAACGATCCCCTGAGGGACTGGTTTCAGTCTGTCCAAACAATGATCCCAGCTGGCCCCAAACACCAGCTTTAGCAAAGTGGGGTCACATACCAAGCATATATAAACATCACAAGCACCTCAGACCTCTTTCCACAGCTCTAAGCCAGCTGCCTGTCCTCACCTTCCTGGATCTGATGAGACAACCACCTCCTAGGTACATTTCCAACTGATAGTCTCATATGACTTCCTGCTTACAAAAGGAACAGGGAAATCCACTGGAACAATTTTTTTATTACCACAGTAGGTCCAAATTGGGATCAGATCCTATGTTAATGTTTCTTTAGGACCTATTATAGAAACTCTTCGTTGTCTTAGAGCAGCAAAACTAAAAGCACTGTAAAACAATGCAACAGGTTGTCTTCATACCTAGGTTTCCTCTCAAGTTCATAATTCCCTGGATCTTTCACATTTAAATACCCTTTGCAGTTTCTCTTTATCAGATTTTCTCCTAAAATAGCTTCTGACAAATAACTCTCAGCCTAACTGTTGATTCCCATAACTCTTTTTCCAGTGCCACTGTCTTTTATGGCCTCATAATTCAGCTCATTAATAAGATCCCTGAATTCCAGTGTCTGTCATGCCTTATATCACCCTGTAAAACCACAAAATAGTCTGACTGCAAAGTTGGAGTTTTTTTTTTAATTATATCCAACTTTTGTCTATATTCTCCATGGCTTAGGGATGGCTTCTTTTTGTTTTCATGTACATGATCATTTCATGTTCATCAAGTACAGCTGAACTTAGATCCCCCTCTGCCATATTTCATGCTATGACAATTCAAATAATTTCAAGTATTTTAAGGGTAAGAATCATTACTACAGATAACTCATCTTCTCACTATTAGGAAAACCAGTGACACCCAGAATGTATTGGAAAAGTGCTGACCTTTAAATGGCAGCTACCATACAGGAGAAGTATGCAAGTAACCAAGCAATTACCAACCTCGTAAATACTCTTATACCTAAGTACACAAACATTTGAGCCATGCCTGTGGTGCTCAGGTGAACTGGACAAATTCCTAGGAAATGCCAAGCAATTGCATTTTATTGAGGAATTTAATTTTTAATGTATACAGCCTTCAAAGAAAATACCTCCAACCTGACATTGTCCCTTGTCCTGCTTTAAAATGCTCCACATAAAGATAATTAAGTACTATACCTTGACAAAGGCAGCATGATGTGAACAGATGCTGCCAAAGCTGTTCTACACATCCACCAGTGCAAGTCTGATGCAGTATGCAAAATCCCCAGCTTCCCCTAAGTACAACTTTTATATGGTACTGATTAACTTCCATGGAGAGTGAGACCGAGTTTGAAAGCTGATGGTCACATGGGTTATAATCAGGATTTAAACACAAGATTCCAACAACTAAAAGTCTGTAAAATTTGCTGGAATGTTTATGACTTACCATTCCAATGACAGCAGGAACATGGAGAGGTAAATTAAGAACCACATGGATTATGAAAAGTACACAGTTGAACAAGAAGTAGTAAAATATTTTTTGAAATTAATTATGACTATGATTTTGAGCTAAATATTAAAGTATTAAATATAAATTCCTTTGTAGCCCCTATAGACTTGGTTTCTATGGACACATAAAACTTGGACATAGAACCCAGTCTTTCATATACTGAAAAAAAGACAAAAAAGAAGTCTGATATTTTTTTTATAAGGGGAAAAAAGCACCATTGTATTTATGTTTTATGTAAAAAGCAACTAGGAATGCAAATGACTGAACAGGGATATTACTCTATAAAACACCAATTTCTGAGGAAATTATGCCTTATGTAATGGTTCAATTTCCATAACATTGTAAAAACTGTCATATTAACAAATGGACTTCTGAAATTGATGTTTGCTTATTGTCACGTGACAGATGGCTCTTACTGCCTGGTAGAGAGCAAACAGCTACCTAGCTGGTCCTCCCTCACTCCAGAGAAAATAATTTTGGTCTATTCACTTCTTTTTTTTTTTTTTTTTTTGATGAGTCCAGTTGCATTTAAGTATCTTTACAGCAGCTACTAAGTCATCTGCGTGCAATTACAGACAGGTCAAAAGGAAGTAATGGTGATGAGCCCAATAGATGACACAGCCAGGCAATCACAACAGTATTGCAGTACACAAAATTACAGTGCACTGAAACACCAAATTAGTCCAGCAATCCTTTTGTGCCCACAGAAACAATGAATTAGGACTCCATAACAAAAACAACAAGTCACCAAGAATTACACTGGCTTTGAATTATAAATTGAAAAAAACAGGTTGCAGGTTTCAGAACTGCCAGTTTCACTGTATAACCCAAAGCAAAACATCTGTCTGTGAAAGAAGAGAGTATTTCTCACTCCTGCCCATGGCAGCACTGGTTTTCATACAGCTCCTGCATCTATTCATACTCACACTGGGTACCCAAATACCAGCACAATGCTAATCACTGAGGGGTTGGGGGGGTGGTGAACTAAGAAAGGAAACACGTTCTAAAAAAAGTGATAAGAAATTTCTCCAAAAACATGGGTTCACAATATGCTAGTCACTGAAATAAAGACTCCTCAGTCTTGCTGCCCTCTGAAATTAAGGGCAGGTCCCATATTTGATCTCCCCCCCATCATTATCATTAAAGAGCAATCATCACAGATAGACTGAATACTCTGATGTCAGTTGTGAAAGCAACAATCAACCAAAAAGGGAGCCCAAATCTGCAATTAATGCAGACACACATCCACTTTCAGACTTGCACTACTTATTCCAAAAAAACAGAACAAGATTTAACGTAGAATGAATAGTTCAATAGGCCAAGTTTCAAGTGTTTCCAGTTACTTCAGAGATCATTCCCACTCGCTGCATCTCACACAAGCCATAGGTACATTCAAGCTTCAGTTGTTGTCAACATATGCTATTTTATTAAGTTTTGTCTGGACTCCACATACTTCACCTTTTATGAGCCCTGCTGTTTCAGTGACATCAAGAAACTAGTGATTTGACAGTTTTATATCAATTTTCCTCTCCCTACCTCAGCTGGCATATACCTGCACTTGGCTGACTATCAGTTTCCTCAGTGACTGCCAGGAACAGACTCCTGAGTAGCTTACCTATGCTTTAATCAATTCATTGAGTTCCAGCTTCTGGCAGCCTGTGTGTAAAAAATCCTTGCAGCTGTCCCCAGCATAATGCCATCTTACTGTTCTTTACAATAGTATTTCATGACAGAGATGAATATAAACACTGGAGTTTCTTTATTGCAACTGCAAAAACAAAAGGGCTTCAAGACAAGGTTAAATGATTTACAGGGAGCACTTGCAAAGAGAAGATAAATCACCTTTTCTTTCAATATAGTGCTGTACAGTCATCTTTTCTCATCAGCTGCCATTTCCAACACACCTAAGAAGTGCTCCTATTATGCCAGGGAGCAAAAAGGATCAAGATCTTCAACCTGGCAGTCTTCTATCAACAGCAAAAGAAAAAGATACAAAGACTGCAAGTCCAACATGATGTCACTAACTACTGACATGAATGGCAATGTACTGCTTTACTGTTAATAAAAGAAGTCAGGGAATGCCAAGGTTCATTTTATTTAAAGAAAAATTGAAGTAGCTGGTAACTTCTCCCTGATGGTACAAAAAGAAGGGCAACTCTGCATAACACTTCATGGCAGATGGAGTGAGGACAATGAAACTGTCTGTGCAGCTGGTGGGCACAGGAAGAACAATTTTGTCCTAATGCAGTTGCCCAGTTGTGATCACCAAGGTGGGAATATATCACAGTGTCAAGAAAGAAATGTAGAAGATACAATTTATCTGCCTAAATAGTTCGCCCTCTCCACTTAGAAGGATATTGTTATCACAGATACACCAGATAATTTTTTCAATTCCACAGTAAAGCAATTTTTAGCAAAATTTAAATCATGCAATTAAGTAAAGAGTCAAACAGTCACTAGTACTTGAGTTAAAGCAGTTAAAAAGTTGCCAACCACTCAGAAAAAATGTGAAATCTCTGTATATGTGCACCCACTAAATGACAACGTTAAGTGGGTTGGCTTGGGTTTGTAGTAGCCCATTTTACTCCGTGCTGTAAAAGACTGGGGTGTCCATACAGCCAGCTGGGTTGTCTCAGGCAAAGCAGTATTAACTTCCAACAGAGCAGGCAACAGTTGTGCCTTGATGTCACTGTGATCAATATCCTTATTTTAAAATCTCACTGAATATTAAAATTCTAAGCAAGAAATTGCTTTCAACACAGGAAAGATGCTAGCACAATTATTTTCAATGCATCCTTATTTTTATAAAAAATTTGAATTTAGGTTAATTATGTCATCCATTAGTTGTGTTGCCCAAGAGCTTTGCCAAATGGGTTTTGTTGGTAGAGTTGTTGTGGTTTAAAAAACAAACCAACTAAAAAATTCACTGCCTCAACTGTCTGCTCCATTTCATTGCCAGGGGTTCTTGTCCCCAAAGCATGCAGGGGAGATACAGATCCTTGTTTTTTATCTCACTTGCTCTGGTTCACAACTTGTCTTATTAGCTTGCACAGCTGATGAAGGTGGGCCTACATTAATACTGGGCTGAGACACATTCCCAGGTCTGTTAAGTAAGGACAGCTGAGAGGCAGGACAGAGAAGCGGAGGTGATGGTGCACCAGACATGGCAGCATCTCAGAGCCTTAACCTCACCTCACAGCCTTTAGTCACTAAAAGGTGGAAATAGGGAGTTAGAAGCTAAAAGATAATACTTTCAGTGAAGAACAGAAGCCCACAAAAAATGGGGAACCCATCCTTCCATAAACACAAATGCTGCTGAATTCATGAAGTGTTTTTTCCTATAGGAGGTAAACAATTTGGAGAGGAGAACCTTCTCTGAAAGACAAACTGACTGTTTCCCTTTGTAACTCTATAGTACAAGAGAGATTAACCTTTGCATCTTCATTTTGATGTTTATCTTGAGCAAACAGCCTAGAAGTCAATATCTACTGAGGAAAAATTAGGGAAGTGACTTTTCTCTAAAAGAGCAGAGCATATCCTAGAGAAATTTTAATAAATATGAGTCCAGCTGCTGTGGCTGAATGGGATGCAAGATGCAGTCTTTGTTTTGCCATGAAATACTTGCTCAGAGAAGTTAAACGTCCATCTTGAATTATATGATTATGCCTTTCAGAGAGAAAATAATCCTTTGCAGCTTTAGTTATTTCAAAATACATGAAATTTCAGTATCAGCAGAAGAAAAAAGTTTCCTCATTTCATACATGCATCACCTTTTGGTTTTCTCTCATGGATGATTTTAGTGTTCAAAAAATGGACACCACTGACTAAAGATAATCCTAAGAAGACAAGGGTTCTGACAGACTTCACCCACACAGATTGGGCAATGAACCTCACACCAGCTTACAGCACCACCACTTCAGCAGCCTTGGCCAATGCTACAGAACAGCCACTGACAGCCCAGCTTTTAGCTATGATCTCATCGGGATGTGAACTGGGTATTTTTCCCCCTCATTTTCTTTTTTGTTATGGGAAAAAAATTATAAAGTATTATAATCAAACGGTCATATTCATAGTAAATATACACAGGTTCCAAATAAAGCATTTCTAATGGAATAAAGCAGTTTGTTTTATCTAGGAGGTTTCAAATTAAAGCTCCTCATATATTTTTGCTGATGTGTAGCTAATTACATCATGGTTTTTCATTTGCTATTGCACAACTACTATGAGCAAGGTGTGCCTTAAAATTAGATGTTGCATCCCATACACTTGATTAGTTCAATAATTTACATATTAACATAGTTACAGAAATGAAAGCAGACAGATCCTTGTTAAAAAAGAAGTCACTATATACTTTTATACTCTTAAAAACATGGGACTTAAATGTTTTCAGATGCAGAATGAGCATCTGGGTGTCTGTCTCAAGACACTACCTTTTTCTCCTATAGCCACTGTGACTGTCAATCTCACAAGTCTGTCCTCCAGGACAAGGTAACTGAGTCACAGTGCAAACTTAATCACATCACAACACAAAGCTGATGTGATGATCTCATTACTGCTCCAGGAAAAGGACTAAACTCAATACCTATTTACACCAGCAAATCTAGCTTTCAGCAAAGACCTACAAAGGCCCCGACCACATAACAAGGAGAACAAGTAACAGGAGTGGCACCCTATTAAGGAAACTATTAACATAAGCAAGATAGTGACATTGAGACTATTAAAGAAAGTATCAGTGCTTTGTCAGAAGATTTTTGAATTTAAGAGTTTTGAAGGTTAGCCAAATCTATGATCCTTTTTGGTACAGTTAAGGTACCTGGAAGTTACCTTTATGTCAGGTTAAAAATAATTCTGTACATTAAAGGAGAGATTTATTGCACTATTTCAAGCACTCAACCCAATCTAAATTGGCTAGGAGGTTAATTTTGAAGCTCTTAACACTTTTAAAAATATTGTATTTGGAATATTTTCTAGCATAGCACCAAACATGCAGAAACAAAATCTAAAATTACTAAATCTGACTTTAAAAGAATACCTGTCTGATCAAAGCCTCTGTGTCAGCTTTGGGTTTTCTCTCTCTCTCTCTTTTTTTTTTTTTTTTTTAATAGTACTATCTAGGAGGAAAATTCTTATCTTCTAAGAGTTACACTTAAAACTGATTGCTTATAAAGATTTGAAGAATGATTGTGATTACCATTCTAAAACAGCACCCAGGGGAACTGGGTGGATCAAGGGACTGTTAATTAGGTATCAGCTCTTTCACATCTAAACTGCTAATTTAAATTCAGTCCAAGGAAAAGATCCCCCAGCTGGTGGACATCTGATGATCTGTAAAAAATGAGGTGATGTTCTCATTCTATTCTTAGAAGATATATGTTTTAAGAGCACTGAGCTGCTGCCAAAATTGTCACTCTTTATGGTGAAACCAAGGAATGAATTGACAATGAAACATTTTAACTTTATCCCTCAATACAGTAATATAAAACAAGGGTTGGGCTTTCTAGATCTGGTTTAGATCACAATTACTTTCCTAACCTCCTTAAAATAGGAGTTTCAGCCTCTAAGACTACTACAGTAAATCCAAAAGTAAGGTAAAAATTAATATTTAAGTTTCAGAGTAGCTATATTGGGCTTTAATGACATAATTTACAGAAAGGGCAGTGGTAGACTTTAATGAGTGACTCAGACAATTTTCTATTATGCTTTTCTGCAGAAGCAGTCATTATCACATACCAGTTGCTCAGAACATTGCACTTTCTAGTCCTCCCTCTCATTTAATAAAAGCAAATTAATCATTTCCAATCGTTTATGCTCTCAGTGAATTTATACCCTAGTTTCAGTCATAAATTGCACTAAATGTATCATTTTAATTAACTTACTAGTCATAGCTGTCCCACAGTTGTTTTGTTTGTTAGGACATCCTTCAGTCCATGAACTATTTGCAACTCTTATTACTGTGATTCTTGATTTATTAATGGGACCTGTGACAGATCAACTGTATGACTTATTAATGTTTCTCTTTGCTGACTACTGGATCAGACTGAGAGTCCACCTCCTAGGGCTAAGGCTCCTTACTCTTGGTACATGACATGGCTATCCATTTGAAATGGCTACTGTGCCAACCAAGCCCATAGCCAGGACAGGGAGATGGACTGACCTTACCTGAATGTGAATCAATGGGCTGGGCAACCACTAATTGCCACAGCAGAAGCAGAGCCTGTTGCCCTTACTCATCTGCCTTCCCTCTTTCCTTCCTCCACAAAGTACTCCTTTCACCCCATAAATCAGCCCCTTACTTCTTGCAGGAACCTTCCTTGCAGCCCCATGGCAATTACCACCCATGCTCAGTAGGGGAACTCACTGGTTTTTTGTTTGTCTTTCAAAGGGTCCTTCTACTGAGTTCACTGTTCTACCAGCAAAACCAGTTTCTTCCTGTGCTAGGTCCCAGGGCAAATTGCCCCTTGGCCCCTGAAGAGCAAATAATGCAAAATGTTAACCATCCACAGATGTCTCTGCTCCTTCCATGGCATGACCAAGAAGCTCATGTGGGTTCTAAGATGTCCCCTTATAGCTGGCATGCACAGCTAGCCAATGCCACCAAACACAAGACCGGTTCTTTAGCAGGAGGAGAAGAGGGATGCCACAATGTGTGGACAAGGGTAATGTGAAAAGATAACATTACTTCTGCTGCTGATTCTTTCCTCTCTTCCTCTTGTTCTCTGCCTGCTGGATCCTGCTTGTCCCAACTCTAGTTTGCTAGCCATCCCCCCACATATAGCCATGAGCAACTGCTAGAAATTTGTCCTAGGGGACAGAATCTGCAAACATAATAATTCATGGCAGGGGGCAGGGCTCCTTCACATCATAAGAGGATGTCACTGAAGCATCCACAGCTCTATGGCACAAAACAGCTTGTGTGTAGAGACAGTGATATAAAGGACCACCATTACCATCATCAGTCCTCTCAGAATCACTGAGGCCTTGGATAAGGTCCTCTGGGATAAAACTGGTGAGAAGAAAGAGAATGCCTTTGTGCCTTCCAGGCAAAAATCCTTTCTGAAGATACAAGTACTTGGCTACCTACCACCTTTCCAGAAAATCAAGGTTTTGGGTCTGACTTCTGTCATTCTGCCTAAACTTCCCTCTTAGCTCGAGCTGTTCCCAGTCTCCATGCTGACCATTGGTGGCCAATCCTAAAAGGCTTGGCAAGTGCCAGGATGAACAGAATTCAGAGAGGAAAGGTGTACCTAGAGAGCTTTATCTTCTTGCATTTCCTGTGGATCTGTAAGAGGGGCATCATCCTCTGCCAGTAGGCTAAGAAACTTCTTGGTACCCTTCTACTTTTCTAAGGAATAAGATGTATGCACATGCTCATTCCCCTCCCAAAGGAGTCAGATGTGTAATCAGAGAAATATGTCTCATTCCCAGTGGTCTTTCTGGACTTATACTTTACCCTCTTTCTTTTACCCTTTTTCCTATCATTCAATACACTAGGATGGGTAAGGCAGGTGGCTTTTAGGCTCTAAAATCTCTTGCACTAGATGCCAACTTGGCATAGCCCTCTACCAACTATCCCTTTTCATGTTGTTGCAGCACAAGGATCACCATACAGCTTCTCTACATCCCAGCACCTTTACAATGAGGAAAGACACATTTTCCTCCCTATTAACCAAGCCCAAACTCTCAAAAGGCCTCTACAAAGTTTATTTCCTCCAACAGGCTATTTTAAGAACTCTAGGCTGACCTTGGCCAAAATGAAGACCTTATGACCATTACACACACCAGGTAGCAGTCCCTTAGAGAGTTTGACCAGTCAGAGGGGAGTTTCTTACTCATTTCTGGCTTCATGGACATTTTTAATGGACCAGTGTCTGTATAGTCACAATGACTTTTCCCTCTATATATTAGTCAGTGTTTCTCATTACTGAATGTTATCTGCAATTATGTAATCCAGCCAATATTTTGAGTTGTCTGAAACTTTTCACAATCAGCCTTAGTTTTGAATAATTCTGTATTATCAAAAAATCTTTGTCACAGTGATCTTCATCTTCTTTTCCTGGCCATTTATGAATGCATTGCAGAGCAAAGATCCTGTCAGGCTTATGACAGTAATCTAAATTTATGGTGCAAAACTAGCCATTTATTGTTTCCTATCATTTAAGATGTCATTAATCTGTGAGAAGAACTTTCTTTTCTCATGGCGGCCTAGTTGCTTTAGGAAGTTCTACTGAGAAACCTTAAGAAAAGCCTGTTCCAAAGCCAAGTCAATTTGGTCAATTATACCAATTCTTCACATACGATTGACTCACTTGGAAGAACTGGAGAAATACTGCTTCTCTCTACAGACATCATATTGACTCCCACGTAATGTGCTATATTTATCTTTCTGTTTACCCATCTTTCCTTATTACCATACCTAACAGTTCAGCCTTAAGTAAGTGAGAGTTAATTGTTTGCAGCTCTCAGAATGAACCCTGAAACCCTTTTAAGAATTTTGGTATAGACACTGATTTACCTGATAGATTGCATACCACAATTACAGGCTCAGAAATTTCTTGGACAATTATCATTCGAACCAACTAACCCCTGTTACTACATACTTCACCAAATTGTTCCAAAATTTATTATTTCGATACCTCTTTTCAATTTCAATACCTTTCTTTCTATACACATAAAAATGGGTTGAGATGACCAAACTGTTCAACTTTCAGTAGCAAAAATCAAAAGTCTGAAAAGGGACCTTTCGAGTGTAAGCACAAGGCTTTCCCTGTTCTTAAGAGAAATACTCCACAAGGCAGTCTACAAAATGAGTTTAATGCAAAGACACAGCAGTTTCTCAAAACCTCTGTTAATAGTGATGAATTATTGCCTTCATTGCAGATGATGTATTTTTTCATTTGATGAATTTGTAAGCTATTATTGAGCACTGTCTATGACTGTGAGTATGGTATCTTTGGCTCCATTATGAGACAAACGTACATATCAGAGTATAACCTGGATACCTGACCTTGCTAAGTAAAACATACTAGTGATAAAAGTAGAACTGCCAAAAAATAATCTATATTACCATTACAAACTCCTGATGACCTTTTCAGTCTTAGCAGCTCAGTGTTTTGATAAACATTCCAAGATACAAAGAAAGCAGTAGACATTTGAAAGTCCTCTGATGGACATCTCACCTGGAAGTAGGTCATTTCATCACTTTGAAATTATTTCTTACTACACCTTTTGAAACATTTTCTGGATAAAGATCCTGGATATAAGATAGTTCTTCTTACTGATTGTGTCCATCCCTTATCACATTTCCATCCAAAAGTTTCACACTAAGGGGACTCTCCTCAAAACTGACACTCAGAGTGGCACTTTGTGTACAGTGCAGTTTCTGAATTTGCTCATAAGAACAGAAATCAGAAAAGTTTTTGAAGAGCATGTGTCCACATATTTGTAGCATATATATGACAAGCACAAAACCACATCACAATAGCATATCTAGTTTCTGACTCCGAGAACAAATTGTGGGTAGATTAGTCCTTTCTTAATGTGAGCACCACTAGGAGTACTTTTTAAAAGGATTGTAAGGCTGTGCAAAGGACTAAGATTCACCAAACTAAAAGAGGATAATTTTGTGATTGGTGTGGACTGTGGGAGTTTTCTGAATAAATGCTGAGGGCATGAAAAGCTAACCCTTTTTTTTATTTTTCTAACTGAAACAAAAACTTTTAATGAAGACATTAGATAAATGGGATAATATTATTGCCATAGGACTTGCAAGTGTGGTAGAGCTTGGATATGATGGCATTTCAGTGATAAGTAGAAATCACAGGTTTAGAGCTTGGAGACTAATAAAACACAGAAAGCTAAAATTAGAAAATGTTGCAAACATATCTGAGAACATACCCAAAATAGTCTTGAGAACAGCGTGCTTATCATCTTACTGGAGGGAAATTTGCATAATTAGAAGGCATTGATAATTTACCTAATGGAGATGAAGGAGTAAGAACATCATTGTGTTATAATTAAGGGAATTATTTGTCAGTCTCATTTTAAATTTGACTCAGAAAACTCAAATACATCAGTGTCATTCCTATGAGTAAAAGCTACTGGAGAAACCATATTTATAACATAGTAGGATAACTAACTTCCAGCTTATCACTAAACCAACCATTGTGGGGGTGGGGAAAAGATGCTAAGTTGTCTAGACAGTACTGGAGGCTGTGGCACTGAAAGTGTTAAATCAGGGGAGATGCCAAAGAGTGGTTAGGATGCAAATACCAGATTATTAACAAAGAAGTCTCATGGGTGAAACTGCCCTAAGAACAAGCTGGAAGCAGGCAATGTGGAGGGCCTGGTGAGATATCTGGTAAAGGGGGGGTTATGACCTTCACCTTCCTACATCATAGGAGAGTATTTGATTACTGATTGGGGCTATCCTCAAAGCAGCTTCTCCCATGGAGAGCAGAAGGTTTTTAAAACAGGACAACGACATTTTATTCCAGCACAACAGCTGAGAAAGGATTCTCCAGTGTATAGGGAGAACGGTTTTAGAGCTTCTCCTCTCCTTCCTTCTTTTGAATGAACTCAGATCTTGGAAACTGAGCTGCTGCCTATATTAGTTTTGTTTACATGACTGACTGACAGGAGATAATATTTCTTTACATCTCTCCTCACAAACGCCTGCAGCAACAGATGGATTTTGCAGCATAATCTAAAGGTCAACAACTTCTGACCAGCAAACTAATGGAGAACAGACCAGACCGCAGAAAGTTCTGCACTGGGGAAACCTAATTAAAAATTATGTTCACATTTAACTAGTGTTTCAGTATTGCACAAGGACCTGATGTATCCAAGATCTGTTCAAATCAATAAATGTTTTGTGTTTTTTTAATCAGGAAAGACATGCATAAATGTAAGTAACACAGCAAATCCACAATTGGCAAGACACAATATGTAACAAATAGAAAATTTTCTCCATCAGTTAAAACTACTTCAGAGACCTTGAAGCATCTCAGAGTATTCTGAGCTCAACATGCCAAAGGTGTGGATTTTATAGTGATGGCTGAGAAATATTTTTGAGTTGTAGATTTAAAAAAATCCAAAACAACTCCTGAATGGACATTCAGAATCACTAGTAATTAATCAAGACCCTCAAGCTGCAAACATGAAATTCCCTACTTCTCTTTAGTTAAGAAAATTGGTCCAACCCTGCCATGCTGCTCAGCTGCCCACCCCCACACCAAAATTTCTTCAGCTGCCCAGGGGTGTATCTTTCAGTTACTGAATATCCTTCAAACTCAGTGGAACTAAACAAACATGACCTATGCTTAACAGTAATGAATGCATACAACTATAGCACCTCATCCAGAAGAAATAAAAGAACAGTCAGATGCCATTTTTATAGCCTTTCAGTAAGAAATTATTCAAGTCTGGCAGTTTGTACATGGGCAACATGTCAGTAAAACCATTCTGCTCTCATTCCAGAGCAAAAGTGGTCCAACAATGAAATCAGTGCAGTCTCTGAAGCACTACATGACCTCTAAATTGGAAGACAAAGGCGAAAGATCTCTGAAAAACAGTATTTTCTATTTGATTTTATCAAAAAGTGTCCGTATCAGTAATAGTTTATCATTGAACTTGAAACATATATGAATTCTAAACATATAAAATAGCAAAGCCCACGTCACAGGTTATACTTATAGTAATTAATAATACACTAATAGTAATTTCAACTATTATGTAACTGGTCATCATCTCTGTGTTTTAAGTTGCAGAACAGTTATTTGATTATAAGGCCTCTCTTTTACACATACTTTTGTGAATATGCCTCAAAAGAAGAAAAAAATCCTCACTTTAATGAACTGAGATTTTTTAAGAATTCTGAAAGCACTTAGCTATGTTTTCAGCTGCACACTTTTTAACAGGAGCAAGGACAATATGCATGTAGGAAAGGAAGTGCACATTTTAAAGAGCTGGCTAAAAGACAGCTCTTTGATTTTGCCCCAGTTGTTGATTTGATTTCATGAGACCATGAAGAAGACCAACCAGTGGAAATTAAAATATTAGATCACAATATATCATCAGACATGAAAACATTAGCTCAGGCATTAAATTTACATTTTCCAGACCATTGGCTCTGGTGACCCAGAATATACTGGGAAATTTAAAGTTCTGCTGTCAGTTCTGTAGCTCTGTTTCACCCTAGCCCAAAGCAACATTCACAACGTGCAGGCTCTTGCTTCTTTCTCATGCAGTAAACTGGAACATAACTTATTTTTAGGCATGGCATACTTACAATTATATTACACATAGGAGTGGGGAAGCTAAGGTCCATGCTCAGTCTCGGATTGGGATGATGCACACTGTTTAATGGAAATAGTAGATGTTGGGGGACCATACAATCAGGTGCATAGCTACTAGAAGCTTTAGCATACTTAGGGAGAATTTTCAGATATTTCTGCTTCTAATATGGAAGAAATCTTTACTGAACAAATAACAAGCTGCCACTTCTTTAAGGGTTTGAAGCTTTTAAAAAACTTTTCACATAAGAACAGATTTCAAGGGATTCCAAAAGCCACACTGTCTTGCCACATGCAGTAACTTTTCAGAATAGCAGAGTCATATCACAGAATCACAGAATGTTTAGGTTGGAAGAGACCTCCAGGATCATCCAGTCCAACCTTTGACTAACACCACAGTCAACTACTAAACCATGTCCTTAAGGACAAGGTCCAAATGCCTTTTTAATGCCTCCAGGGATGGTGACTCCACCACTGCCCTGGGCAGGTCATTCCAATGCCTGACAGCCCTCTCAGTGGAAAAGTATTTCCTAACATCCAGCCAAAACCTCCCCTGGCACAACCTACATACATTCCCTCTGGTCCTGTCACAGTTTACTTAGGAGAAGAGGCTTTTTTCCTCCTCTCTCCAATCTCCCTTGAGGCAGCTGAAGAGAGTGATAAGAGCTCTTCTCAGCCTCCTCTTCTCTAGACTAAACACCCCAGTTCCCTCAGCTGCTCCTCACAGCACTTGTGCTTCAGACCCTTCATGAGCTTTGTTGCCCTTCTCTAGACACTCTCCAGCACTTCTGTGTCCTTCTTACAGTGAGGTGCCCAGAGCTGAGCATAGTACTCAGGATGCAGCCTCACCAGAGATGAGTACAGAGGGACGATCACCTCCCTATTCCTGCTGGCCACTGAGTTCCTAATACAAGCCAGGATGCCATTGACCCTCTTGGCCACCTGTGCACACTGCTGGCTCATGTTTAGTCAACTGTCAATCAATACCCCCAGGTCCCTTTCCAACTTACAGCTCTCTGACCATAGTTCCCCAAGTCTGTTCTTACCATGGAGTTATGACCCAGGTGTAAGACCTGGCAGCATTTGGCCCTGTTAAATCTCATGCAATTAACCTTGGCCATCGGCCCAACCTGTCTGAGTCCCGCTGTAAGGCTTCCCTACCCTCCAGCAGATCAACACAGCCACCTAGTTTGGTGTCATCTGCAAATTTACTGAGGGTGCATTAAATCCCCTCATCTAGATCATTAATGAAGAGATTAAGGAGGCCCCAGTACTGAACCCTGGGGGACACCACTCATGGCCAGTCACCAGCCAGATTTAGTTCCACTCATGACTATTCTTTCAGCCTGACCATCCAGCCAATTTTTTATCCAAACAGAGTATATTTATCTAAGCCAAGTGCCGTAAGTTTCCAAAGAAGAACGCTGTGAGAGACAGTGTCAAAAGCTTTACTAAAGCCCAGATAGACAATGCCCACAGCTCTTCCCTCATCCACTAGGTGCGTCATCTTGTAGAAGATCAGGTTAGTCAGACGGGACCTGCCTTTCATAAACCCAGGCTGACTGGGCCTGATCACCTGCTTTTCTTGTATGTACCATGTGATGCCACTCAAGATGGCTGCTCCTTAACCTTCCCTAGCACCAAGGTCAAACTAACAGGTCTATAGTTCACCAGATCATCCTTTCGACCCTTCCTGTAGATCAGCGGTACATTTGCCAGTTTCCAATCAACTGGGACATCCCCAGTTTGCCAGGACTGTTGATAAATAAAAAAGCCATCAGAATTTTACAACTATGACCTGATAGTAATAAAGACATAAAGACATAATATCTCCTAGTAATCGTCCAGGAAACTGTGGAAATTTCATCAAGAGTAGCTTAGGAAAATGTCAACCTGAGGCCAACACCTATTATGAAAAATCGGAGCCAAAACATCCCAAAATTACAGTAAACTGCTATACAGTGGGACAAATCAGAAAACGCCTATGCCACAAGGGAAGGGAAAAGAAAAAAAAAACATATTTTGCTGGGTTTTGGCTTTCATGCTTTTAGAACATTCTCTCTCACTATTACAACCACAGTGTTTCTCCTAAACATTGTACTGCAGTGAATTATTTCCCAGCATAGTTTTGTTTCTCTTCCCTATATCCATATTATTTTAGAAATCATACTAGAATAACACTGGTAACAGATGTTTAAGCATGTCTGTTGCTATCACAGTTTCAACAGGAGTGTACAAAAGCTGCAATGATCATGTTCTTCCCACCACCATTCAGAGGATTCATCATCACTGATCAAACACCATGGGACACACACAGAGTTGTACTCTTTTCAATATCCTGGTTGAATAGTGGCTCTCCTGGATTTCTAAACTTATCTCCCTCATAGGAAATTCAGATAATAAAAAAAAAATAATTGGATAGGTATGATTGTGATGGGGATATTACCCTGTTACTAAAGATAATATATGAATAAAGGCTATCACATTTTTAAGCAGTATCAAATCAGTTATAGAATGTTTGTAGTAATATAAGCAGACAACAATACAAATAAATACTTTTAAAAAAAGTTTTCTCTTAGTAAATTGCCTGCTATATGTGATCAGACATCTCTAATGCAAAAATATTCTACAGATAAAGTTTCAAATCCACTCACATCTTATTTCAACTGGTCTTGCATGATAAGTCTAGGCTTCAGTAAATGACAGAGGAACCAGACATCAATGCCCTACATATGGTGCACGTGCTTTTTATATGACATACAGTAAAGGTCAGTGATGCTCTTGATAAACAGAGACTTTCTGGAGAGGCTATAAGGCCATGACCTATAAATAGGGAAGAAGTAAAGTCTGTGATACTTTTTCTCCCTTTTTATCAAGGAAAATCTTAGATCCAGACTCTTGGGGATGCTGTGCATTGAGCCTAATCCCTGGTTAGAAGAAGTAGGAAGAACACTTGGGAAAGCGATGTACATCAAATAAACCACTCTGTTGAACACAAACTACATCCTTACCTTGCTCCCTCTAACAGAAGTAAAGGCTGGGTAGGTAGCTGAGGAGACAGCTGCTAACTAATCCTCTTTTAAATGTGCTTGCAATAATTTTACTGTGATTAAAGAAAAAGAATTGAAATATTTTTCTGCCTTCTGGCACTGGAACACACAGTTTTTGCCACTTTACCACAATGGGTTGTTTTCAACACTACTGTGAAATTGCTTGGGGTAAATTCTTTATGTATTAATTGGGAGTTCAGTTTTCACTTTTGCCCTGTCAGGGAGTATTCACTACAGATGAAAGATGATAAAATAGCACATTCTGAAAGGTATAATTTTCTTTACTTATGTTTATTAGGAAGACTTCTAAGACACCAAAGCCATTCACAAATTAAAACCTTCTGGTATAACTGGTGAAGGTGATATTTTTCCAAAGCATCATTTTCACAGTAAGAAACCAGTTCACTTATTATCATATTTATAGTAGTTGGGAAAGAAAAAGAAAAGGAAAAAAAATTATATTGTGCAACTAAAACACCTAAACCCTCTATTAGAAAAATCAGAAAGTCAGATTCACAGATCTAACAGGCCCTAATATTATTAATTTGTAATGTTGACAGTGGTCAAAGGTCTGGCTCACAAGAACTGAGCCCCAATGTGACAGGTAAGGTACAGATACAGCAAATCTTCCTCTACACTTTAAATTAGGCACAAACTACAGGTAGAAAAAAAGAACTCAACAACCCATATGAAGATGTAATGGTGGCCTAACTGTGTAACATTTGTAGTTAGGCTAAGAATACATTCAAATTGTTAATTCCACAGGTTAAATCAGGACAATTAAACATTGCCCTTTGTGTGGTCATGCAACTTCTATTGTTAATGTGCATGGCCATATCACTGCCACAAAAGATACCCAGATAGGTAATTGCACCTTGGCACTTGACTGGAAAGAGCCAGGGCTTTACATCAGCTTTGACATCAGCAGGATGATTTTTAGTTTGTTCCAGTCAAAGGATGGTCAAAGTCAACGCAATATTACATTAAGTTTCTCAATTCATCAATAGCTTGTTTTAATAAATACTTAGAGTCTTGTAAGATCAGATGACTCTGGGAAATGGAAGGCTAGAGTTTAGATTTTTTCCACTTCTAGGACAGTGTCAATAGTAAAATTAATACAAACAGGTGTCTTTGAACACTTTGCTATCCATTAGCCAGCTCACTCTTCATCATTTTAGCATCAAGTTATAAGTGAACACTTATAAGAGATGTTGTCTGAACCAATAAAACTTTCAGAGCTGAAGAAAAACAGGTATTTGCATTAAAAGATCACCTACTTTAAATATAAAATTTTTCTTATAATATGGCTTAAATATAAAAAGCCTCAGATTGCAAGAGAGCTGAAAAAAGCATTAGAGATCGTATTTTTTAAAACACCCAATGATGGGTTCCCTCTCTGAGCAAGAATGAAGCATTGTTGAGCTGGATGCTGGGTACAGACAGGCGTACTACAAATACAGAGTAGAAATACCTGAGTAGTGCAGACTCACAACAAGCAAAGAGCACTAAATCTACTAGAATCATATCACTCTCGTGATATACTCACAACCCTCACAGCTCTCCATCAGCAAACTGAAAATTACTCACCAATAAGACTGGATCTAACTCATAGCAAAATCACCTTAAAATTAACAATTTAAATAAGACTAAAATAACAATTAATTTAATTAAAATTTTGTTTATTCTGAAATTCCAAGAGTCCAAATATGAAGATGTTTCTTTCCTAAGACACATGAAAAAAAATCAGAAAATAGATTGAAGATCAAGGTATATAGAAAATTGGGTGTTCTCATAACCTTTTTCCCAATATATCTGAGTAATTATTTCATACTTGGGCCTCAGATAGGGACAGTTTCTCCATTTTTAGACAGAGCAGACTGGCAAGCCATTAAGGAAAGTTCTTTCAATTAACTTTCAGCTGTACTCAGTGACATAAAGATGAACTTATTATTGTATAATATTTATTATTATACAATCTCATAGTTGCAGCAGACAAAAGATGGAGAAAAGCTCCATCACAATAAGTTGTCTGATGCCTCTTTGCTGTTTCGAAGACAGTGGCAGACATTTGGCTGGGAAAACATCTGGAAAACATTCTGGGAAGTTGTACTACACTGTGTAAAGCATGCTGCTTCCAAACATAGAGGGGAAAATGTAGATGCAATATTGAAGTCCTTAGGTTGTTCCCTCTTCCATGAACAAATGAGGAAAAGGATGAGGAAAAACAGACTCTGCACAGGAAGAAGAAATTATCAGGAACAAGTGGGGTTGCAATAGCTATAGCTGTGCTTCCCAGTGTTAGACAGTGACCCAAGGCAATGTGAGAGGGACTAATGGCTCTGCAAACATAGGCCAGCTGTTTCAACAGCCAAATAACCACAACCCCTGGCTGTGATCTTCGATGAAGACACACAAAAGGTAGTTTCAAAGGTAGAAGTAGTTCTGCAGTTTTGGTTACTCGTTTCAGAGGTGTTTGCTCACTTCCAGTTATACAGCGGGGTGATTCTTCGCAATTTAGATTTTAATTTACTTTAAAACTTTTCCCTTCAATATATTTAATGAGCACGATATGACTGCAAAATGTGTATTAGTCAGCTAAAACACCCACGCCCTGGGTGTGTTATAGCCCTCAGCAATGCTGCTGCCCCAGTAGATCCAAGATGTATGCATACTGGCTGGCAAAAACACACCTTGTTGTGTGTTATTGCTTACATAAGACAGGACTTAACACATGTAACTGTATATTAATGACACTCCTTGATACATTGTTAAACTGGAAACTATGGCTGTACTCCATCAGAGGCCTAGGCGTGTGCTGTATTACACAGAGCAAAATTAATTAAGAAATCCTGCATTCTTGCTGGCAGTAGCTGGAACGATATCCTGGGAACAGGAGACCTCACTGACCTACCTGGAGCAAAATCTGGGCCAGACTCTCAGACAAAACCTCTACCCTGAAACTTGCTATGATGTTACAATTCTTTTAAATAAAATGAAAAAAAAAAAAAAATAAAAAAAAAAAAATCCTATTTTTTCACCTCCACCCCAAGGCTGCAGGCTCCCCATCTCTGTAAAATAGCCTGTGCCAAAGCTGCCTCTGAAGGGGCCTTTCCCCTTCATCCCCCAATAATCTCCCAGCCCTCCTCTGTGCCAGCACTGGCATCTGTGCAATCAGATGGTGAGAAATCAGGAATGCGATCTGGCCAGCCCCTCCCATGCTTTTTTCCCTAGGTTAGTTTTACAGTTTACCACTCGTGTTCATACTGGCACCAGAGAGGCGGCAGAAACATGCGGCTGGGACCTCCCTTTTTGACGCCAGCCCCCACACACAGGGTGGTTTAAAGCAATCGCCAAACCCTATCAGTAACGATGTTGGCAAAAACCTTCTCACAGACACAGTAATCCTGGTACAAAGTTACCCTGCCCCAGTGAATTTCTGTTTGGTTTTTTTTGTTTGTTTTCTTTAATATCCAGTTAAGGTGGCTCTTTGATGTGGGGCTGAGGGGGAGGTTTCCCCAAATTGTTAACCAGCTCTGCTGGCAAACCTTCACGGCTGCAGTGCAGCAGCACTGACTCCAGGAGAGCATTGCCAAGTGATTCCAGCAGTGATCCAGCCCCTCATGTTTTGATACCGATTTTATTCGCTGCCCTGTTTCCTCTCTCTTACACTTTTTCCTCCAAGGACATCAACCAAGCTCTACATTTCTTTATGCTTTTTATCATTTAATGTTTCAAGCTTGCCCACCAGGAAAGGTTTACCCCCAGATGCCATAGCTCCATCAGCTCTCCTATCAGGCCCATTTGAAAGAAGTAAGGTGTTAATTAGGATGTTAATGGTTACAGAAACACCTTTTTCTTCCATTTCAAGGAAGAGACTGCTGGAAACTCAGCATTCTTTATAGAAGTGTCAGACTGCATAAAAAATTCAACAAATAAAAATGCTTTTATTTGGCACTCAGTATTGACAGTCTTTGGCTCCCAACAGCTCCAAACTACAGTTCTGTTCTCTCATGTCTTTGAATGCCAATATATATATATTTTTAATTTATATAGGTTTATTTATTTTTTTAAATTTTTATTTTAAATTTTGTTTATTTATATATTTTATTTATATATTTTAAATTTTTATTTTTTTTAGAATTACTACCTTAGAACAACAGAATGGTTTGGATTGGAAGGTACCTTAAAGATCACTTCATTCCAACCCCCCTGCCACTGGCAGGGACACTTTCTACTAGACCAGGTTGTTCAAAACCCCATTCAACCTGGCCTTGAACACTTCCAGGGAGGGGGCAGTCCCATACCAGAGTGCATCTTTCCCAACAAGAAAATGTTTGAAGTGACATGTGGGTTCATAAGCCATCTGAGCCTTCTGCTACTGAAAGAAGCTGCCCTCCTATTTTCCCTGACAGTTCTTCCTAGTGCCAGTCCACGGTTGCACTGGCTCTGGCACTTTTTTATACCTCTGAGTTTGGTTAACTCACTATACTGACATGAAGCTGTTCACTTTTTTACTGGGTTCATTTTGTGCCAGTCAAGTGAGCCGAATGAACTGAAAGAGGGGGCAAGCAGTGGGAAACATGTATGGGGGGCATTCCTCCTTTTGACAGCAGCAAGCTGCTAAAATGGTTCAGGCACCTTGTGAAACCTCACCCTAAGGGCACAGCTTTACTAAATTGCCTGATACAAATTAAGAGTTAGCTACTACAGAAAGAGACAAGTCCTGGTAGTCACCTCATCTCATATTAAACTAATTCACTAAAGTGGCAGAAAACTACCTGGGGTGGCAGCTGCTCTTTGCCAGGTCAGCAAGTGGAACTGGCACATCTTCTGGTCAGATGAGTGTGGACACTGATCCAAGGCACAGGCAGAACTGGGTGGCAGGAGTGTTAAGAAGAAGTAAAGCCAGGGAGAGGAGTGAGCCCACTCATCTTCAGCTCTGATGAGAACTGAAAACTTGTCAAATCACATACCATTTTATGAAAATTCCTTGCAGAAAAAAAAAAAAATATTTCTCCACTCCTGTTAACAGATAAATGTGAAGCTCCCATTCCCCCAAAGCCTGGAAGCTAAAAACTGCATCTCTTTTTTATACAAATTTTAATTTTATGTAATAACCAAGTCTAACAGTCACTGCAAAAATAGATAGTGTTTTCAGATACTGCTGTACACCAGACTGTGTGTTACCCTTCTCCCAGCTTGATGAGTTAATCATGGCTGTTCTTCACTCACTGCACTATAAAATCAGCATGTCTGGTTCAAATTATCCTCTGCAACAATTTATATTAAGCAAAGGAGGAAATTTTGGTTGCAATCTGAAAATACTTTCTGGAGATGTCAGATGGATAAGAAACTATTTCCTACTTAAAAGTGTAACTGGCTGGATAGGCCCCCCCTCAAAGGCTTGTCATCACACCAATGCTCTTACAGGTATACAACACTGTCTGTCTCTTTAAAACAGCATCTTTGCAAATATTGGCAGCTTTCAACTTTCACTAGCTGCTGTTTTTTAAAATACTTCGTCTCTTGGGTGGGATTTCAGGGTTTTGCTTGTTTTTCAATGGAGCAGGTTATTTGGATTTAAAATGCTTTATGTTACAGGTAGACCAAGATGAGAGCACACTTGCCAGGTGATTTTATGTCACCCAGAGATTTGAAGCAGCTGGTACCTTTGCTGGCCAAAAAACCCCTGCTTCTCTCAGGGTATGCTGCATCAGTACTAGAGAGGTTAGCATCACAACAGTGTCAACCCAGAATTACAAGTTTGGCATGATAAGACCTCAGAGTCTTCATACGATTTTTTTGCTTGGGGGGCAAAGGAATATTTACCCATTACTTCTATTCAAACATCCTCATGTCATTGGCTTTTGGATGCTCATATCTATTTTCTGATCTACTCTGATAAAATCCTATTGGAAAAGATATTATACAGAAACTTCAGGTCCAATTTGCAGGAAAACCTGGACTCATAAATAAACAATGGAATTCATTAAGCCTCGTTCATTAAAAACACAAGTTTGTGGCTTGTTTCTGGTTCTGGCAGATGATTTCTCCAAAGAAAAGCCATTGAAATTCTGCATATTCTCATCTGAACTCCACTCCAAACTTAATTTAAACTTCAGCTTTAATAAATCAGGATCATTACCTCATCCTTACATTTAACTACTAACAGCAAGAAACTTTGTGGATTGCTACACCTGACAAATTGTTAAATATTTCAGCTATTTTCTAAGTTATAAGTAAAATCCACAACATTTCTTTAGTCCCCATCTCCTTTCAGAGAAATTAATGTATCTCCCTGTGTTTATCTTACTTTATTTAAATAACCTCATAACTCATCCTTTTTCACCTTCTCATGATTCAAAATAAATCAGTATGGTCTCGTACTCTACTCTTCCCTAAGGAATACACAGTCCTCTCAGATCTAGTCTTTTTTGAGTAACTAAAATTTTCAAGTCTTTGAATCATTCTGGTTTTGTAATATTTTTCTGTAATAAGAAAACCAGGATGCAGGCACTACCTCCCTTAATTCAAGTTCTGACATCTCTATTGGCACAGGAAAGTATTTGGACTGGGTTGGTCACAGATATGTAAATATTTCACTTCTGAAGTTAAAGAATTGCTGATCTTTTTAAAGAAATTATTGTTCACTGAAACACTCAGTTAAGAAAAAATACTGAAGGGAAAGGAGTGAAAGTAAATTATTTCTCCAGAGAAGGTAATTACATAGCTAAGCATTATCTATGGAGAGAAAGAAAACACTAAGAATCAATAGGGATTGGCAGAATTACTTCAGTGTTTGAGATATTTTACAAACACTAACCTACAATTTCCTGACATCTTAAATTATATGTTTTTGAGAAGAGTACACTCTGGCTATAGTGTGTCATACATAAAAAGTCCTTGCTGACTGAACAGAATGATATTTTTGATACTGTTATGACAGGCTGGGAAAAGCCTTACAAAATATGCCCTCTAACAAAATAAAGCCCAAAGTTACTGGGCTACAATCACTCCTCAATGCAATCTCAGCTGAGATCCAAACTTAGTTCCCAGTACCCATTATTAACTCCACCAAAAGAGCCTGAATAATCGTTAGAACAAATCAAGAACACGGAGTAATCTTCTGGACCCCAGGGGCCTGCAAGAGATATGATTTCCATGCTTCCAAGAGCATGGAAAATAACCAGGCCAAGTATTTTTACCAGAATTAAGTACTAATGCTTCAGTAGCTTCCAGAAAGAATTATGATTAAATGGAGTTTAAAACCAAATATTAGAGAAGGAAAATAGATTTCAAGTTATTATGTAAACCAGACATTTTCTATGCAAATTCAGGCACTGAACTTCTATAATCTGAATTTTAAAATATAAGCTGATGTCTTGATTGTAAATGGTGGTGGTTTTTTTTTTTTCTGAATGTCATGCTGAATAACCATGGTGTGTGGGTGGAAGGGATTGGCACAAGGAGGAATTCATTCTTGTAAAAAAGGTTTTTCTAAGGGCATGGAAATATAAAAATATTGCACTTCCAATAAAAACGGAACTAACTACTGTTTGCAAACACATGAATGTGCAAATGAAGAAGCATTACTTGTTAGTACTGACAATATTTGATTCAGCCCATGTATATACCAGTAAAATGGTCTTGCTGGTCTCAGTCTCACCCTTCTTATCTCTCTAAGTGGTTCCATCTTTTCCATGGAGATACCAGGGTTCCTTACAAGTTAATTTGGACAAACTTCAGATTAGTCTTCTGAACACACCCTCACTGTTAAGTGCTACCTGTATTGCATTATTAAAGTGCAACTTAGTTATTCTAAATTGAAATACTTGGCTTCTGTAATTTCCATTTTGCCTCATTAGCCAGAGCAGCATAACAGGTGTTAAAAACCTTTTCTGTTTAAAACACCATTCTAGGCCTATTGTGTATTTTCAGTTTACACATCTGCAATACAGAATAATGAGAGGTAGATGGAAACTACCAATCCACTTCAAGCATTCTTAATATATGCAGCCATACCCTTCTCTCATGGGTATGAAGTAGCTGTTTGTCTGTATATCTGGAAATGAGGATTGCTGAGTTTGTGAGCAAAAAAGCAGTGGCAAAGCAGTGAATAAGCCCAAAGTCATCTACTCACCTCAATAAGATGTAGAAGTGCCCCACTCCTGTCCTTTTTAGACTGATACAACAGAACTTTTTAGCTCAAACTGGTGCAGCTCTGCTACGTCACTGACGCTTTGCTAATTTACAAGAGTCAAACCTTTATTAGTTAAGTAAAAGTGGGAAGTGCTTAAATAAATAAGAAAGCCTATTTCATGCTGCATCTCTATCTTGGAAGATTGTTATGTGGTTAATTGTACAAAAGAACTAAAGAATGTTACTTTAAAAATGGATGAAAACATTTTTCATAAAATGCAACATCTCAAAATATAAATAATTCTTTTGTTTACACTTCAATTTTCAGAATAAGATGAAGATATCTCAGCATGAAATCTATTTGTAAGAGGTAACAATATTAGTGTTCTGTATTGCATAGAATTTGATTAATGGCTTTTCTGGAATAGTTTCTAACTCTTCATCCCATAGGGATGGGACCTATCCCATAGGGATAGGTACTAAAACCTATCCTTTGTAACAGCTGTATACTATTCTGCAGAAAGATGCCAAAATGGTATAATCATACATGAGTATGTGTTAACATCTGGTCACCCTTTCAGGTCAGTTTCCTTGAGATAATGGTACTTTAGATCAACATGTGTGTTTCATCTCAATGCTTAATTCTAATTTCCTATTGAAAGTACACAAAAATTTAGTCCTTACTAAGTTTCTTTTTCTTCCACGCCAACAGCCTTCCAATAACTGAATTGAGAACACTTGCTGTCCAGCAGTATCTATAGAGGATAATATTCTACATACACCAGTTTAAGACTTTCTTGTATACCTTTTTTCTCCCTTAATCTAAATTACTCTTAATTTCTTTTTAATACAGCATTATTTTTTGTGGTCACATTATAGGCTTAGGAATCAGGGGTTCTATTTCCAGTTCTATCATGAGCCATCTTGGCTAAAAAACCAAAACATTACTTAGTAAATGTATATTCTGACATTATGAGAACAACTGACAGAAGCCTCAACATATAATGGATATAATAGTAGTTTTAAATTATTTTGTTGCTTCAAATTGGCAATGTCTTTTGGAAAACACGAGGCTCTAAGGGTAAGAAAAAAGTAAAATATGCTTGGAAGAGAGATTAACAGAAACCAAATCAGTTTCATTTTTCTTATCAGAAAACGGAGCAGGTTAAAGTTATCAATGCAAAAAAGAACTTTTCAGATTACTATGCTTTCATCATACAAGACTGGCTGCTTCTAACCAAGGACAATAAAACTTGCATGGGTCAGAAGCCAGTAACAATTTGGGACTTAATGAATGTGAAGTCTTAGAAGTAAAAAAAAGAAACCATCTCTACTGATTTACAGAAGTGTGAAATAGCTGAATGTACAAGTCTGCCCATGACATTGATGGAACAGACAGGTGGTTTCCAATTACTATCTCAAATACAGACATTTTACTCTGATGATGAATGATAACAGAGGGAAATTTCATCCTACCTGAAACTAAATGATCACTTTGGTTTCTTCTTGTCATAATATCAGCACATACATAATATGCTTTTCTTAGAAACTGTTAGCTAAAGCATGAAGAACTTCATATAGAAACAAATGGGCTTTTTTGGACAAATGATAGAAATAGGGGAAGGGGCTTGAAAGTTATTGAAAATCCACCTAAATATTAACACATATTAATTGTTCTCCTTGATATATGAACTGCAATAACGCCAACAAAGAAAAACCACCAAAAACTGAGCAATGAAACATTTCAGGTCTTTTGTACCTCAACCTTTTGTACAACTCATTTTAGCATATAGTTTCAAAACATTATTTTTATTATCCGTCTGTGTTTCATAAGGGCAAGATGTTTAAATAATTAAAAATAAAATACAAGATTTAATTTAGGATTAAAATACTCTCTTTTATGCTAAAATTCTTTGCCTACAATTATATTTCCTATGGCCTGATCCATTTCCCTCCAAAGTCTTTTTCTTTGATCAATAAACCAGTGCTAGCTGAACATTAATAAAAATCAGGGTCATTAAGGTAGGAAGGCAGATGCCAAATTCAAATATGTACACTGAATACTTTCTTTCCATAAAGCTGCATTCAGCTTTACAACTAAATCAAGGCTGAAAGCTTTTTAAGTACAGTATCTAAATTAGGTAAAGGGAATTTTTTTTTTAATATTTAAAAAGTATTTATTACAACACTACAACTACTACTCTGCCATTCAAAATTAAAAAGGAAGTGAACTGATAAAAATATAAGCTGCCACAAAACCATACTTTTCCTGTCTTGAAACTTTTCATACTTGCATGACAACAATTTACCTAACATATCAGCTTCTCTAAAGAGAAACCCTAATTTGTTTTATAAACAACCACTATAAAAAAATTATTCAACTCACATCAATATTCACTGCTGTTTCCATAAGAGTTTTACAAAAAGAAACATTGGCTTTGAGTTTCATTATTAGTTCCCAAGTTTAGACCAAGGTCTACTTACTTGCATCTTACTTTGCCTTTTTAAAAAAACATTTTAGGTACTATCTGACTGTTGCTTTGATGTGATGGTTTATATAGACCAAACACTTTAAAAATCCAGTGGATTAGAAGTATGTAAACCAGAATAAACATGCAAACAAAAATGTTTGCATAGAGTCTCTCTTCAGTCACACTGCAAACATGCACCCAAAGGTTTTTTAGATCTCAGTGTTCAAATGTGAACATATGAAAACATTTGTGGCTTTTTTCCCCCTGTGGCTTCATAGGAGTGTTAATAATCATAATGATCTGTTCCGTATTTTAGAATTAATAACCAGATTTAAGCAAAAGCTATGAAGGTAAAAATGCCAACAGAGGGCAAACCACTAACAGTGACACTCAGATGTTTCTGCCCACATATTCAGCACAGGTTTGGAGACTAGAGATGAATAAGGAATGTACTTAAGGAGAAGATTATGTACTATGTTATACAATTCTAGAAAACTCCTGACATCTGTAATTACTTAACTAGAAACAACGTAATTTTAGTATTATAATATCATGATATTCTTACATAAATTATTTTAGGCAAATTAAACAATAATCCATGAGAACATGACCCATTTAAATCAATTTCAATTATATCACTTTTACATAAAAAGAAATAGCAGAAATCTGTCATTAAAGTCAGAACTGATTAATCTAGATCACAGCTGTAAGTATCACTTGGCATTTAAACTGAATGTTCATATAGGGCAGTGAGACTTTATGATGCATCAGAAACTCACAGCAGAAAGATACCCTTTAATCACCAGCTTCCAAACAAAAAAAATTGAGCAATTTGAACTGTGGATCCCAAAGGTAGCAGTAAACATTCAACTGCTGTCCATGCCAGACTGACTGCTATCACTGTTCCAGTAGTATCTGAACACTTCCCAAACAATAACATTTTGCTACTTTTCCATCTGTAGCAAAAGTAAAAAATAGGGTGGCATGGTGGGGATGTAAAGGATCTTTTCACAGACATTAGCAAGCTGAAGAGAGGAAATTTTGCTTCCCATCAGGAAAGTCACATGAAATCACAAAGTCCTTTCTGCTAACATTAATCAACCTTTAACATACACTTAAAGTCTTAATTTTGATAGTGACCTAGGTTCTTGTTCGTTCCTTCATACTGCTTCTGCTCCAGAAAACAAGGCTAAGATTCTGTTTGAAGTCATGTGCTAGGATGCTATGTCTACACATGGTGCTGAGTAAGAGAAACAAACCCTTCTAGATAGAAACACAATAGCTAGAGGAGACATGCAGCCAGGAAGAAAGCTGTGCAAGTCCATTAGAAACAGACTTAGAAATTTCACATGACAGCTGGGCTTTGACATAGTGACTGCAAAAATCCCTATGAAATTAATAGGACCAGTATTTTCCCCGAGTGTGCTGGAGAACAAAGTGAACCACCTTAGCCCAAGTTAATAGTGCTGGGATGTCCCCCAGGCATGCTGAAGACATGATGGTCCTGTTATACTTATGAAAGCACAAGCCCGTTCTGTTTAGAAAGCCCCTGGAAGAGAACTTGCTTCCTGATGGCTTCTCTATGGTTGATCACATCTCTGGGCCAAACAGAAATAAAGCCATGAAACCTGTCACATTTTCTTTCAGGATGTTATGAGGCAAGCAGGGCATTAATGACAGATGAAACTTTTGTTTTCCTCTTTGTAAGCCCTGAAACGCTGGAATCCATCCAGTTACCAGAGCCAGAAAAGGGTGCAGGTATTTCACTCTGACCTTCCCCCGCTGTATATCCATGCCAAGGAACTTAAAGAAGCTGACCCTCTTAATAACAGGATTACAACTCTCAAAGATCTTTAAATACATAAATCTAGACCAACTATTATATCACAGAAATCACTGTATAACAACTGAATTAGGAAAAAAATGCATGTTTGGTTTTTTTTTTCCTGACAGTTGTTTATTTGTGGATGCACTGAAGTTGTCCAAATAAAACAGTAAAATTATTTACATGGAATCATCATAGGTGCTATGACTAAACAACCCTTACTGCAAGGAATAAAACCCAAACCAAACCAACAAAACCCAAATCAATAGAGATGAAACAGGAAAGTTTTTTGGGTTTGGCTTTGTTTTCCATATATAATCTTACTTCCAGATCTAGTTCTTTAACAAAGATGATTTCACATATATTTTCCTTGTATGTTGTGTAATCAAACTGGTTTAGACATCTCCAATAATGAAGATGTTGCTACTATTATTATAAAGTCACATAAAAGTAGGTGAGCAGCTGTAGCCTAATAAACACAGCTGAACAAAGGAAACTGCTGACAAGCTGCAATCTTGTTTTAATGTAAATTCTCATGTGTTCACATCATATTTTTAATTGTATGCAACAATAAATAAGCTTCTGTCACTAGCAGTTTCTCATAAATGGGCTAATGCTAATTATCCCTCTATTTTAATCCAAATGGTTTTGGTGAAAAGATTTATGTCAGAAAATAACAAAAATAATAAGCTTTGCAAGCCACTTGAGTGGCAGAAAATATTATAGCCTTCTTTATTTGATTTTTCTAGTTTTATACAAAAGCTGTGACAACTCTCATAAGACATCTCAGGATTTCAAGCATTAGATCTAGCAATATATTAATTATGTAAGAAATATGTAACTTGTTTCTCTAAACTTTTCATCAGGATTGCTGTACTGGTGAACTGAAAGCCAAAATGTGCAACTCCAGCATGACCACTGAATTTAAAGATTGGTCTTTCTCACCTGAAAACATGATTAATTTATGGGCAACAGGCTTCCCTTCCATTCTGTCCTTTATTTTGCAGCTAGCATTAGGAAACATTTATTTGGTTTGAAATAATTTTTACCGGTCTGAAAAAGTTATTTTAGCTCTGACTAATGATAAGACACAACATTGAAAAGAATGACTGCCCAGAGAATGATTAAGAAGGGTCACCCATGGAATCATAAAATCATAGATACAACATTCCTCCTTTTGATTTTCACTCTTTTAGTCCAATTAATCCTTCTAGTTACATGCCTTAAGTTTCCAGTCAAAATCAAGACTGTCCTGAGTACTGTACACATATATAGCTCGAGACACAAAGGTGATGCTTGCATTGTGTGGTGGTCCCTAGACCAGGCACACATTTTCCACCCTGCAAGCATGGTGTCAGGTCTGGCTAGAGCACTGCCCCTGCTGCATGGGGGAACCTACAGGCTTAAGCACAGGGTGTGCGTGAGGGTGTTTGCACCAGAGCAATGAAGTGGCTGAAAGACTGGGGGATACAGAGAATACTGCACCTATAGCTGCTTTACTGATGTGGTATCAGTGGCTGTTCAGCTGTAAAATAAGAGTAGGCATATTAACATTCTTGGCCAGGCAGAGTTCAACAGCAATTCACACAAAGCTTTCAGTTTCATTTAAAAGAAAATAAAAAGTTGCCAAAAAATTTGGGAGCATCTGGTCCCAAGAATAGAAGGATCAAAACCATAAAAGTAGATGTGGGAATGTAGAATAAAAAAAGATGTTGAGAAAAGGATCTTAAATACAATGATGAAGGCAATACAGAGACTAGAAGAGTCTATAAAATCATTCATTATTCAATAATACCACCTTCAAAATGTTATATATCTATTTCACTGCAGTTTTAAGATGGAATGTGTGAGCATCTCTCTGATGTCATCAGAGCTCCCCAGTGGAACAAAAATCCACACAAGCAATCCTGAGGGCATGTTATTTAAATCTTTCAGTGACAGCTGTAATTTGCTTTTTAACAATAAGAGTTTTCCTCACCAACCTAAAAGGAATATTACTATATCAGCAGAACCAGGGCCACACATTTGACTGATACATGGGGCACAAATTACTCTTGGACATCTTACAGTTATAGACTTTGAAAATAAATATTGTGTCATTATGTGAATATACATCCATTTATATTAAAATACAAACTGTACTAATGGCTTAAAATGACAAGAGATGGAGGTTGTTGGCAACAACTCCTTAAACACTTTCTTCCTTTTGCTTTATATGGTCACATTACTTATTATGGTCATATCGCTTGGTCTTATTATCAGGATCAGCATACTTTTCCTATACCTACATCATGTTTTTACTCATTATTTCCATCTGACAGACAACCCATATCGGAAATGAGCTATCAGATTATTTGTCTCCTCTGCCTAATTCATGTGCCTCAGAGTCCCACATCCCCGCAGCCTGACAGCCAAGGACTGTCTCCCTCTACAATATACCCCTTTAATCAGTCTAGCTATATTCCCTGTTTATCTTCATCTGTACCATGGCTATTAAATCAAACTCTGTGTAAGATTTGCTCATAGTAAGAGTTTTGAAAATACCAGCTTCCCAGCAGTGCTTCAGCCTTATAAGATAAAGAGGGTAAGGATCTAGACAAAGTGAAACATAGATGATGTTTGTCAGATGCCATATTAAAGTGCAGAACTTGAAATATATTTAAAAATCAATACATAGAATCATTGGAAAGGATAATAAGGGAGCACTGAATATTAACAAAGAGCCTATGTCCTCTTTGTAACCTTTTACAGTGACTGTCCACTAGCAGGTGATTTAGAAGTCAAAGGAAGGACCACTCCTTTCCATTAGGGAATCTAATTCTTACATTAGGTTTCCTTATGGTACATGGTAGTTAAAATTTTACTTACACACTGAGATATAACTATTTCACATGCAGTAAACTTGTCAGCAAGGAAAGTTGAGTTTAAGAGAATTGATGAAATTAAAAAAAAAAAAAAAAAAGGAGGCTCTTTTGAAGGGTTTGCTATATGAGTCTGCAAAAAGTCACAGTAAAACTGCTTTATATACATAACTGTATCTAAACACGGGCAACCAAAATCTTTCAAAGCTTTTATAGTATCTCGTAATGGCCTCATATGAAGATTAGATGAAGACCAAGAATTCTTAAATACTCCTGTGGCCAGAAGAAGTTAAATTTGGAATAAAAGGAAGATACCTTTGTATCGATAATCAGGAATAACTAGTTCAATTCCCATTCCTGCTTGCACAGAATTAAACACTGCTGAAGAAGCAAAAAAGCAGCAAAAGTAGGAGCCTTCCAGCTGTGTATTAGAAAGTTGTCAGCATCAAACAAATACTAAAGAAAAATGAAGGAAAGCCACTAAAATTGTTTTGTTTGAACTTCTGGGCTGGGAGAGGGAGAACTCAGTTTATGATCTCCTTGCAAAGCAGCTGTTTGTCTATGTGGTGGAAATACCAGACTTAGGATAACGCGCTCTCTTTGATATGGAGGAAACACTTCACAGTTACAGGAAAAACACTGACAGCAAATCAGTCACTGCAGAGCTGAAAATGTAAATAACAGAACACCACCTCTAGATTAAGACAGCCATGGATATTCTGGACATCACCATCTGCAAAAAGGTAGGACTTAAATCATATAAGAAGTCCCAGTAAAGTCCTTCTTAACCACAAGCTTCCAAGCTATACAGACTTCTATATAACCCCCCCAAATCCTATCTCACTTTATGTACTACTGCTTAGTGTTCTGATTTTACCACAGGTTATATGAAGTCTAGGTTTTGGGTTTTTTTGTAGAATAGGATCATTGAGTGCTGTGATCAGCTGAAAAAAAAATCTCAGCTTGAATCCAACTAAAACAAATTCTAATTCTCACATTTGTTAAGAATTTCTTGGCACCAGTTAATAATATCACAAGTCACATTAAAAAAAAGAAAAAAAATATACTGTTTGTATATTGTGTGTGTAGCCAGTGTGTGTAGTAGTGTGTAGCCAGAGAAGTACAGAATTCAGAGGGGAATTTTGACACAGCCTGAAATAAGTGCTCCCATAAGCCTGGAGAGTCTTATGGAGATTTAAATACTTGCCTTTTCTATGAGAAGGAATAAGCAGAGCATTCCTGTACCATCTAGTGCCTTGGGTAAAAAAACCAGCAAATTTTCTGCAATCTGGTATCAGCCACAGAACTTCTGGACAGGATCAAAAGTGACAAGATAGGGGAAGATAAGAATTCCAGGGACTGCACTGGTGACTAAGACTTACCCACAGATTCTTGATCTGTTTAATTTTGTAAGACAGAAGAATAAGTACTGGGAAAAAACCCATCAGTATATAACTTGAGAATGCTGTGCTTAAGAATTCCGGCCAAGTTAAAGAGGGATATTATAAAACTTAGAGGTAAATGAAGATGAAGGCTAATCAGAAACAGAAAGGGTCCATTAAAATTCAAATACTAAAATATTCTTCCCTCTCCTCTGGTAGAAAGCCTAATGTCAAAAAAAAAAAAAAAAGAGAAAGTCAAGGACAGTGCTAACATATTGTACTACTTCTCAGCATCCTGAAAACACTCCATGAGTTACACAAAATAAAAACTAGTCTGAATTTAGCCCTTCACAAACTACATAAAGCCAAGTCAAAAAGATGCACAGGCCTCTAAAGTGAAACAGAATCTAACCATTTCAAGTGAAATGGTTAGATAGCAAACACATACAGTAAAAATTTGTATCATGGATTTCATTATACAGAATGTAATTAGTCAATTTAAAATTAACCATGTTTACTGCTATAAAGAATGCCATTGGATATTGAATGCAAATCAACCATAGTATCTCTCTCACATTTGGGTATCCTAAATATTACTAGACATACAAATAACATTTTCATACTGTACTTTTTAAAAAGTGCTTTCTGAAAAGCTATTCTATTCTTAATATCAAGTAAATAATTATAAATAAAATAATCCATATTTTAGGATTTGGTATCTATTGCAAAACACCTGAGAACAAATTGGGATATTATTAACTTTTGAATATTCAGAAATCACACTTTCATTGTCTAAATGTTTTTCTTCTTAGTGCTACTGCAAATGCTTTACTAAGCTTAAAATAAATCTTCTATGAGGGTTTAACAATGAAAGTACAGTGTTTCATTTCCATGGGAATTGGTAGAGCCCCTATGACATTACAAATGAAACACAAAGCTCAAAATAGAGCTTAGGTAAGATTTAAAAAAAATAATACCCAAATTACTTAGGTAAATTAATCAATATTGGCTCAATACTCTGTTCAGTAAACCACAAAGTACAGCAAAGGGGCTCTGCCACAAGAGAACTATTCCCTTCAAGTGCTGAATTTCTTTAAATTACACTATACTAGTTTAATTTAAATCACTGCTTAATTAGTGTTTAAATAGCAGTACAGTAGCTGAGATTAGCTGCATGTACCTCCTGAGTAATTTAAACTAGTTTTTAACTCTTTGCTATCTCAATATATTGCTTCCTCACCAAAGGGCCTGGCCCTGCAATTCTGACTCACAGACACCCCTGCTGACTGCTAATATTCATCAGGGAAAATTTAAGTTTTGAAACTAGGAGTCTCATTAGATTGTAATTCAGTCACAATATATGCAAATACTAGAAGCTTACTGTGCAACTACATTAAAACCCAGAAGTGGAGGAGGAGGAGAGAGGTCTCCAGCAATGTTACCAACATGGTATGGTGGGGCCTGGAAGTGCCATAGCAGAAAGTGACAGCAGGTGCTGGAGGCCTCCCAATTGATCATCTCTTGGGACTCCCTCCAATTTCATTAAAATCCTAAAACAAAATCCTGTCTGAGTGTGCAAACTGAGGGAGCTTCCCCACACAGCAGGTAGGGTGGAGAGGCATTATCCTTGTCATGTGCCTCAAAGCATTTTGAGAAACCTGTCCTAGGTATGATCTACACAGTGTATCAATGCTGATTAGCTTTTTCTTCTAGAGGGTCTTAAGTTGTTTGTGTCTAATGAAGTGCTCCATACTACCCAGAGACATTATTCTATTAGACTGAAGCCAACAAAAGATGCTCTATAAAGAAGGATGCAGGCTTCATAGCAACTTGAAAATAAATACTAATACTAATGAAGGATAAAAATTGTTCATATAAGAGTGATGCTGATTTTAAAAAACTGTAATTTAAAGAAAACATATACAGAAAAACATGAATTTGTAGTGAGAACACCTACAGCAACCTACAAGTGAGTACTGCATTCATTGTCTCACAAGTCTCTCTGTTAGAAAGTCCCTCCTTAGAGTAATGGAATATTATGGACTCCCTTAGTAATTAAAGAAATTATTTAAAGGCACACTTAAAAGATTCAGGTTAGCTGAAGGATGCATAAGAAGTTTTTCTCCAGCTATCTGAGCTTCCTGAAGAATGCTGTGTCCTCACAGCAGGAGTTGTGCCAACGGATTCCAGCAGTGTTGTAAGACCCTGGGAAAGTGGAGGCTGCTGGGGACTGCTGCCGAAGCACCTCCTTGTGGTGCTGAATGCTTGGAGATGAAGCCTTAAAAGGGATGCTTTCTGCAAACCTCTTGGGATTTTGCTTCCCATTCTTTGAGGCAAGCTGTAGATGCACTTGTGTGAATCTACTGAGGAGGGAACCTCCAACAAGAAGTTTGGCTTAGAGAGGGATTGCAGAACCTGCTACCCTAAATCAGTGATTTTTGCTACATGGACTGTTTAGGTCTTCTAGCTCTAAAGGTCTTGCCTTATAATGCATGACCAGTGACTAATACAATACTTAATCTGGGAACTATCACACTGAAATTATACACATATATTTTAAAATATGCAGCTATCAATTCAAAAAGTGTGAACTGAGCACATTGCTCAGTATGGTAGAATTACTAATCTACATCACAGAAATACTTAGGGACACATGATCTGAATGATATTTTAGACATAGTGACCAGTGGTTCTCCAGGCTTTGGTTCATTGGAAACAAGATAGGAAATCTGCATGCAGGTACTCAAGGATGTTGTAGCTGTGGCCCAGACTGGCAGTGAGAGATAATTAGTGTTAAATCCTACAATGAAATTAATGAAAGTTATGGACCTTTAGCACAGCTCAAGTATTGTCATTCTAGCCTTAACATTTTTACTATGCAGCCTAATATGATGAGGAAGCCTCACATGTATTCCCCAAAGGATTTCTCTCATGAAGATGACATTCTAAATGTTTTAGCTGCTCATAAATTAAGGATGAACATTTTTTTGTCAGTAAAGGTACAAAAATTAGTGAAAGTGAGATTCTAGAGAATTGATCATGAGAAAAACCAAGTGTGATTTAGGTAGAATACTTTCTGACAAATACTTAAGAAAAACATCACAGAACAGAAGCTCACTCTCAACAGTGAGTGCTGAATTGCCTGTTAAAGCCTGATTCTTATTCATTTTTCTCTGAGGAATTTTTCCTTATTACTGGGTGGAATAAAAAGTGTTGTTTTGAAAGTTCAAACATTTTGTCAGAAGAAATCCTACAGTAATTATACATCCAGTGGAGATATTTGTTAGTTCTATAAAAATTCTGGTGATAATCACTTACTTTTACATTACTATCAGATTACTAGATGGTAAATTGAGATGGCAGGTAGGTTTTTCAGGCACAATTTGAGCTACCTTCTTTCCAAATGAGAACTTCTTCTACTTCACAAAGAAATATTTTAATGTAGATGGTTTACTGGACTGTAATGAGATGCATTATATCTTCATAGAAGAGACAAAGTTATGATAGTGATTTCCACAAAAGTGCAGCAGGAGAGGCTCCCAAAACCAAACAACAAGACAAGATCACTCATCCAGTGTCACTGCTAAGAGAGATGGAGAATATCTGATTGGCAGTATTGTCTGACCCAAGATGAGGCAACCAGAACAAGAAAGTTAGTAAAAGGACTGAAGGGGAAAAAACCCCCATACTACCAAACCCTGCTTCTTCAATAGCTTCCATCCATTATATCAATGCCAGTGAGAGTACTTTCTTCAAAAAGACTGATTAACCTGGGCCTGACAATTTCAAAGGCTCTGAAAGCTAAACTTTTATTATAAAATAATGGAAAGGCAATAATAAGAGCTGCCTCTTTAAAGCTTTTAAATTATTCTTACACAGTTAAAGAAGTTAGCTCAGAGGATAATTCTTCTGGTTTTCATTCCTAATGATTTCTTTTTACAGAAAAATTAAGCCTATAGAAAGGGTTGCTCATGGTGATTCCATTTGTAAGCATGTATAAAAGATACCGTTTCCTCCCCTGTCTGGCCTGTGTCTTTATTTCTGTTTAATAAATAATGCAAAAAAATTGTAGAACAAGATAAGTGAAGAAAATGTTGCAAGAAGTTTACATTACCCTGCAGGCAATTTGCTGGTCAAAGTTGACAATGACCATACTAAAAAAAAAAACAAAAACCCAACCAAAAAACCCTCACAATAAACCTCCAACTTTGTGCAAACAAACCCTCCATCTACTGGACAAATACAAATGGATGAATACTATTAAATTAAAACAACAGATTTCCTTTTCATCGATTCTCTGGCATACTGTAAACTTAAGACTGAAACTGAGACATCTGTCTCCATTGGTTCACTGGAGTCATATGAAACACTTGGACAAAGATTAGCAAGTCCTACTGTTAAGCCCTTTCCTTATTTACAGAAATATATGCTGTAAAGGCATCTACAGCAAAACCACATTGAATTATTTTTGCAAACTCCTGTCTTACATAAGCAAAACATCTGAGTGCAACAATGAAGTTAATGTAACCATAGACTGGAAAGATGGTCTGAACATCCACTGATTGGCAAGCATGGAAACTGGTTCCTTTGATGATCCCTCTATTAAAATATTGTTCAAATACCAAGAAAAAACAAAAAAAAGCCTCCCAAAAAACCCCAAGTGAACCCAAAAACAAACAAAAAACCCCACCCCATCTCTGCTATAGACTTCAAAATTCAGTATGAACAGCTGATGTGGGCTGAATTCTTCTTTAATAGTTATGATTATATTTCAATGTCTTTTGTGATTATGACAATTTTGACAAGATAATAATCTCCTCTGAGCAGGACTTTTTAAAGCTTAGAGAAATAATGTAAGATTCATTAAATAATCTGTCAAATTATCTATGAACCCTGCTTTCAAAAGAAATCCTATGATCTCATTAAAACAATTACAGAAAATCTATGCCTGCTATTATAAATAACAAGTGTCTGTATCCTTAGTACTCAAAGCTGAGATCTAAAAGTACAGTACAAGTGCAAGATTCAAGAGGTGATAGCATAGCTTTGCTCTCTTAATATGATAAACAGAAGTTCCTGTGATAAATATCCTGCTAGATCCACTTTTAAACCTTAGTCTTCAAAATGGAGGGGAAAGAAACAAGTCTGTAGTTTTGCTAAAAAATCAATTAATATAGATATGTATATCACAGCCTCATTTCTCTTTTCTTTCCTTACATTTTTTTTCTTCTATTCTCTCGTTACTTTTATGGAAAAGAAAAACTCAGTTCCACGCGGCACAACAATGATGCAGAAAGAGAAACACAAGTACAAGCAAAAATCAACAGAAAGTACCTTTAAAAAATCTTTTCTAGAATTCTCTTTTCAGCAAGTACATTAGAAAATAAAGGAGTGAAACCTAAGATGTCAAAGAATGAGAGAAACTATGAAGGTCAAGTATCATTCTAATTTCAATTTTACATATTCATAGAATCATAGAATTGGCTGGGTTGGAAGGGACCTCAGAGATCATCAAGTCCAACCCTTGAACCACCATTGCGGTTACCAGACCATGGCACTGAGTGCCACATCCAGTCTCTTTTTAAATATCTCCAGGGATGGAGAATCCACTACTTCCCTGGGCAGCCCATTCCAATGCCTGATCACCCTCTCAGTAAAGAAATTCTTTCTAATATCCAACCTAAACTTCCCCTGGCAAAACTTAAGATCGTGCCCTCTTGTCTTGTTGAAAGTCATGATTCATTTAGGGAGACACAGGACTGACCAAGAATGGGAAGAAGGATATGGCATTTATTTTCCTGTGATGTAAATACAGCAGGCAGGAGAAAGAGGACAAGAATAGTTTTGGAAGCTCTACAAAACAGTTGCCTCCTCATAACTCAACAAGTGGGACAAACCCTGTTGACACTGATTATGGCTTTACTCTAGTAGTCAGCATTGCACTTGGAAAATTCAAGTGTCTTCTGCCTCTTACACTGAGAAAGTTACATTAATTGAAAACTCTCTACTCTTGGTGAATGAGGGGTGAAGTAATCAACCAATGCAGCTGGCAACGCAGGCAAAGCCTCTTATTAAGACACTCTAGATAAAAACATACTATTACCTGAGAGAATGTTAGCAATACAGGACAGTTTCCACCTAAGTTACTTAAAAGATGCTGTCATGCCACCATGCCAAAGCACGACAATTGATGCTCCTACACACCAATAACATCAGCAGGATAAGACCCTGCACGATTCCCACTGTGGCATTCTGCATGACAACCACTTTAGCAGAAGTAGTTCCTATCACTCATTGAGAAAATGAGGAGTTGACAGTCTACGCACAAACTAATGTCAAGTACAAAACGGCATTTTATTCACCAGGAAATCAAGCAGTGTTTCTGAGCAGCTGTTTAATGCTACAAGGTTAGTTCTTTCAGAAGGCATTCAGAAAATTGTTCCAATACTTCATAAAGATGAAATACTAAGTAAATTTATAAATAAAATGAGCTAATAAAATAGCTGACCGATTAATCAAAATAAGAGAAATTCAACAATTTGTAAGAAGTTTTAAGTGTAGAAAGCTTTTTCTAGAGAAGTTATCTGAAATTTAGAGACATTAAGTTTAACTTCACATATTTTGTTTGAAAATTCTTTTATACTCTTTTTGACTTTAAGAGGGAAAAAAACCCCACAACAGTAAAACCATTATCCAATGATATAAAAGAAACACATTGACTTTTCAAAATGTTGGGAAGCCAACTCACCAGTCTCTTTATAACTCTCAACAAAAGCTTCAGTTGTCGTGCATCTTTTTTAGACTTCAGTACTTCAGCAAAGCTGTCCATGTTTTCTGGAGACATAGTCTCCTGACTGTTCCCTCCATACAGCTGAACCAGCAATGATAAGCACTGTGAGGAGCTCTCAAATATTTCAGTATCTTCACTGGGAAGCTAAAAATGAACAAACAAAAATCAAATTCCAATTTCAGAAAAACTGTATATCCCTGGCCATTGAAAGAGTATTAACATTTGCATTGTTCCAGGAAAGGAAAATTTCTAGTTGAGTGACTCAAAATTCCATTAAACTAAGCTTAACTAAGTGATGAAAATATAATTAAAATATCTCTGTTCTTAAGCAGCAGTAAAACAATGTCTCCAACATAATTCTATCAAACACCTTATCTATAGTGACATCATAAAAGCATGAGAAATGTTGCTCCCAACTCTGTTATTTTCAGACAGTGTACTCGGCTTTAAATAGAAGTAGTTATAGCAGAAGGTATCATTATAGACAGGATGTCTAAGCTTCTACATAATTCACATCATAAAACTTCATTTAATTATTTCTAAATCAAGTCTATGACTTCTGGTTGAGGTGGAGTACAGGCTATCTAGATACTGAAGAGATTTTTACGTAGGCACATTAACAGGTATGTTTTGCAGATTTTGAGTATTTTCCTGAATTTAAGCTTTTCTGCACTCCTTTGAAGGACACTGGAGCAATCTCTTGAAATGGGGTGAGGAAAAAAAAATTGTTCTGGAAAGCAGCTATGTAAGAGATTTTGAGCCTCAGCTCAAATACTGCTATATTTTGATACTGCTATCAAAAAGGCTGTATATAATTTCTGAAAGTAACATCTGGAAATAACAAGTACAGATATTATATTATGCTTGTATTTGGCACTTATGGAATAACAACAGGAACACAATTCCTATTTCTAGGGCACATGATTCATGAAAGCTAGTGAAAAAATCATAGAGGTTTATTGAGAAAAGGTAAAAGGACAACAGAATGGAAAACATAACAGCAGAAGACTGAATAAATTGAACTTCTAGTTTATCAGAGGTGTTAAAGGGCACTTGATCATATTCTTTTGGTTATATGTGAGAAAAAGAAGGCTGAGGATAGGTTAATTCCTTTACCTGAAAAAGGACTGGTAAGGCATGATAGTTCAAAACCTTATCTAGAGCAACACATAATAGAAGGAAGCAAATACTTCGATTTCCCCTTTTTCTTTCTTTAGTAAGAGTAATTAACTGCTGAAACAATTTCATTAGAACTGAGACAGATATAAATTGCCTGTGACAGAGTATCATAATTTTTTTTTTTCGAAAAAGTTATCAAAATGCTTTAATGAGAAATTAATTTAGGAAAGTTCTCTCGTGTTTGTCCTGGTTTGAGCCAGGACAGAACCAGTTTTCTTCCTAGTAATTTTACTTTTCAACTAAGCCTCTTCTAAATGACTGCACTTTCTGAAATTAACAGCATATTTTTCAGTCAGTGTCTGCTTCTAGGACTGATAAGGCTGGATGTTTCCTGTTATTTCTGGAGAATGGTATGCAAACCAACAACACTGCTTGGTTTTGCTGAACTACTTATGAACTGGAAACAAAAGGAAGGAAAGGGGTCACACCTGTGACCCTCCTGTGAGGAGGTAAGGGGACCAGACAGGTAACCAAAATGGATAAAATTAAGTATTTAATCAGAATGAATTTGAGGGGTCACAGGGTCAAGCTCTTTTCAACCATGGCCGGTGTTCAAGAAGGTCTCTATCCAGTCTTCTGCCTTTGATCCTGATCCATGCATCCTTTAATCCCATCATTCCTGAATCAAGTTCCTGTCTGCTACTGAATCGAGTCCAGGGCTTTTCCATGGCCTGCCCTGCAGCCTCAAGGCATGACCATAAGCATTATTTCAAGGGAGCACAATAGTGGTTTTATATATTTGTACATATTTCTTTTTTTTTTTTTTTCATCATTACTGTTTCATTAAAGCTGTGTAGCTTAGTTTCCAACCCATAAGTCTCTCTCCCTTATTCTGCCACTTTTCCTTTTCTGGGTTAATTCATTTTAAGGAAAATTCATGCAGTTACCATAAAGTCATCTGAGAACATACTATCAGACATATATATACTCCTCAAATATGCAAGAAGCAACTCCCCAGAGATCTGCATGCAAATACAATCTTGTTTTCTATTAGCTTCATAGAGCTGGCTGTTTAAAACATACTGAACTGAGATGTAAACTCTGAATACATAGCCTCAAGACATATCAGATTCTATCTGACCTAATGCTATGCAAGTGACAGGACGACAGCAGCTATTTCTTCCACAGTTTTGCTGCATGATTTTTCTTCATTTCAATCTAAATGCCACCTATTTGACTGTTTCCTTTCCAACAGCCAGAATTATCTAATAACACAATCAACAGAAATAGCAAGGCTAAAAAGGAGGAAAAGCTACAAATAGCAACAGTCTTTATACCTCCATTGATATCTTCAATCCATATCAAGTAAAATAAAATAAACTTTAAGCTGACTTGTACTTCCTTCACTGAAAATAAAAAGCAATTACATAAATGAAGGAAAATTAAACTGCCATAATGCAGCTCTTATTCAGTCAAAAAGCAGCACTCTAACTTAGAGTTTGTTAATAGACCAGTGTAGGCAGATATAGCAAGCACTCTTTGAAGAAAATCACAGTACAGGAACTATAGTCATTTTCCAAATATTTTTAGTTGGTTACCCATCAACTTAAAAAATCAGTGAACATTTTCATAGATATGTCCTTGCCCTGGTACTGCAGTTCAGGATAGTTCCCTAGCCTTCATAATCACAAAAATTCCATGTATAAATAATAATCAGAACAGCCATATTTGAAAGTGAGACTGTTCTGAGGATCTTCTTCTGAGATAATCATTAAACATCAAACAGAGAAATGGAAAGGTACTAGTGTGTGCAGAGGACTGTCCCTCCAAGAACCTTGCATGAAGAAATACATAAAAAGCACCATGTCCCTCACAGTTCTTCCTGAGACCAGCAGTATATGTGACTTCCAAGGAAGGAAATGAGCAAGTCCAACCTGTGAGTGTTATTCCCAAGGAAGGCTTCAGCAGGAGGTAGTGAGACATTGCAACATTTTGCCCTAGGTGAGGAGGATCTGGGCTTGGGCCAATGGCTTTGCTTATCTCCTAGAATTCTCAATCAGTTTTTCACTGATGTGGCTCTTCACAGGATATCAAGCTGCCAGTGACCATCCTCCAAATGTAGCCAGCAGTACCCTGCCAGAGTTTGCAGTACTTGACTTGCCAGCCATGGCATCATCCTATTCAATCACAAACACCAATGAAGTCTTTTATTGCCTGTGGCACTTCAGGGTCTTCTGTTCATCTGTTTCACCAGAGTCTGTCTGAGTTTCAGTGCTATCTAGAGTTTGAGGAACAAGCTGTTGTCACCCTGAAAAACTGCAGGGTAAGACACTAGCAGCATAGGTCTCAGATGAATAAGAGAAAAAGCTAGGAAGAGGAAAGACCCTATTTGCTCTGGAAGAGAGGGGAATCATTGGCCTACAGTCTAAGCCATCGATAATTAAGGTGGAAGAGGAACTCTCAGCAATGTCCCTATTTAAACATGTGCGCATCAGCATTTTTCTAACTCACCATTTTGCTGTTTCATTACCAACCAGTAATGATTTAGATGTCAAAAGCCATAAGCTGGTAACCTGAAATTTAACAATGGCTGCCAGTCAGTGTTAGTACTTTCATTAATGCTTATAAAGAGTAGATGATCTGAAGAAAATTATTGGTATGAAAAAAAGCATTGACTGAAAATATAATAAGTAACTGTAAATGTAGAAAACAAGGAATGAAAATTCACCTTTGAAGTGAAAGCTGATGTGAGAATACCTCCAATAAGAGCTGCAAAGCTAGAATCACGTTTCTAGAAAATGAATATAGGCGAATGGTTCATCACTTAATCAACTGGAATAAGTCTGATCATTTTTGTAATCTTAACAGTTCCATTTGATATGAAAAAAATATATTTAAAGTCTTTGAAACACATTTATAGTTTTTCATGATAGCAGCTACTTAACGGTTTTACTTTAGGGGAGGAGAAACACATGAAAAACTCGAGTTCTAACTTTATCTCCTCCTTTAATATTTCATAATCACACGGAAAAGCTCTACTGGCCTTTCATTTTTTCTTACCTTATCAGTTTTAGAGGGGATTATGGATTCAGCCCTTTAGCAAGGTAGAAGCATTAGTACTCCTTCTTGCAGCTGTTAATATTCTGGTCTAGTGCATACCCTGAAGAAAATCCAGCACCTTACAGTAAATGACTGAACAGCTAGAGTCACATTTTTTCCCATTCTCTAACTCGTAACGGTATATTTATTTTTCACTTCAAAATTTTAAAATAATGCCTCATGACAAGACCTCTGTGCAATAAAAATTATATATTACTTTCTACTTAATTTTTATGACCATGTTATAATCTCCTGTAATCAGACTCATAAAATAAAATTCTAATTCTTTTCCTTTCCAGATAGAACAAGTTCTTTGTATTTTAAGGTTAACGTGGTTAAGAGCAGGAAGTTTCTTGTTACTGTATATCTCTATTTCTGCAGTCTGTTGTCAAAAATGCATTCTTTTTGAACTGAGTTGCGGTGTGTTCATGAATTGCAAACCATTGCAAGAAATGTGTGATCATTTGAGCTGAAGTGGCAGTTTTCACACTGTTGGAGTTGTTACAGCATCTAATTTTAGAGCTAACAATGAAACTGTCTGGATTACCCGGAGGGGACACTATTTCAGTGCATTAATGAGGTTATAAACAAAGAGAGTTTATTATGATAAGAGATAGATGTTCATTAAATCAGTAATGTGATTACAGAATGTGCTGTAAAGGAAGGACCATTGGGAACTATAGAGAAGATAATTTTGCAAACATTAAACAAAATGTAAGAGGAAAACACCATTATTAAATCTGCTAACTTTATGATACTATTCTTATTAGTAAACATGTCTATTTTTAAACGAAAAAAATATCTTGTCTTAAGGCAAAATTGTAGTCCTCCTATAAATGGGAAAATATTTCAAAAAACAATATATTTTCTGTTCATCTTAATCTAGCCTAACTGCTATGAAACTAAATCACAATTGTGAAGTTGTGTTTGCAACAATATATTCTTATTTTCTCTGGTGTTTTTGTTTGTTTGGTGGGGTTTTTTTGTGGTTTGCTTTTTTGTTTGCTTGGTTTTTTGTTTTATAGAGTAGCTCTGTAGAAGAGAATTCTTCAAAAGCAATTCCCAGGTAACCTTTCAAGTACAACAGCAACAATAGATTATACAATACAGGAAATAGAGAGATGTCTTTTCACACTGATCACTACCTGACCCTGGCACAGCCTTGGAGCCAGGGTAATGCAGAGACTGAAAGGACCTAGAGGAGATCATCTCATCCATTTCTGAAATTCATTTTTGTCCTCTTCATGTTTGCACATGATCAACTGGTCTTTTAACAATAATATACAGAGCCCAGTAATCAAGTGCAAATCACACTAGTGATTATAATGAAGAAGCTTAGGACCAAAAGACAAGAAAAGTTCTCTTTCAGGTAGGCCACAGAAAAGACTGGAGGATCTACAGAGAAATGAAACTCCTTTTTATACATAATGGCAAGTTTTCTTGAAAAGATCCACACTTAAGTGATTTCAAAAGTAACCTTTTTTCAGTATAGCAGCACATCAATAAGTGGAAGGTATTTGCTATAATTGCTGCAAGTTTCAGTACAATAGTCAAATTACATTTATGTTCAAGTGGAGGAATATTACACAAAAAGCTAGGTGTAATTAACTTTTAAACACAAAGCTGCCAAGCAGAAGACTAAAGGCTCAATTTATTTTTCTCTTATGGATCAACTAAGGGCAGAATCATCACAGGATTAAACACCGAATTCTCCATATTTACACCATTTTCTGCATGACAGAATTTGTAATTATTACTTCTCTTGCATTCTTAAACTCTGATGTTTCATTTACATGCAATCCAGGTTTCCTACACTTGGTTTGCCATGCTCTATCTGATAAACTAAATCACAATTACAGAAAGGAAAAATTGATTCTAAGTTTTTGACATTTTCAAGTTTAACTCACATTGATTTTTTTTTTAGGATTATTAAGAGGGATAAGCACTTAGAACTTGAGAAAAACAAAAAATAAATAGACTAGTCAATGGGCCACAGAACAATCACCTACCTGAGGGATATACATATCAATGAAGAAAGCAATTGCTTGAAATGAGATAAAAAATTATAGACAGGCAGAAATAGCAAATCAGAGAAAATAATTTTAACTCAATGTCTTAAAGAGACAGTTCAGAATTTAAGGCCTCACAAAGAGCTGAATGGCTTAGAACAGTAACAGTTATACAGCCAAACACCTTAACAAAGAGACAAAACTAAGGTCAGCTCCACAGAACATAAACTTGGGTAAAACTGAGTCTTTTTCAGGGGTTAGGAAGCATATATATCTTGAGAGATCTACGAGACTTCACAAAGAATCTAACTCTATTTAAACAGATTAGAGTATAAAATACGTTAAACAAGTGGGTGTTAAATGTTATAAATTATTATTTCAGCCTTAACAAGAAAAGTTTAATAGAGGAATGGATAAAGGATAAAAAAATTAACAAACCTAACTAGGATAACTTTCCTATGTCCAATCAAGCATGTGTAAATACAGAACAACATACACATCGCAAGAGTAGATTTTACAAAATCTTTAGCAAATTTCTAAACCAAAACCAACCAGCCGAAAAGCAGCAGCACCAACGATCTTTACTCAGATGTTAAAATTAACTGATTTTAAATAAACACTTTTAATATACCAGAATTTGTAGAAATAAAGAACAAAGTAAAACCTAATGGTAATTTGCAGCTATGCTTCTGAAATACAAGGGCAAGTCAGAATCTAATTAGTACATGTGAACTATAGAATTCTCCTGTCCTTTAATTAAGAAGTTATAAAAGACTTCCAGGTGGTATAGGCTGAGTAAATCTTGGCCTCTAATTTTCTATTCTTTTGAGAGTTAATGGAATTAAATTTATGGCTAATTTCACTTCAAAGGAACATTTGCATATCGTCCTGTCTTACTATTTATCATTTGCAGTGATTTCTAAACAATAATGAAAAATAAACTAAAATAATTGATAAAGACAAAATACTATACAGCTGAATTTCAACTGTATAGTAAGTCATTTAGTGAACATTTTCAAAAAGCCTTTGTCAATGTATGGTTAAAATAAATCCAAAGGAGGTATTAGCAACAAGTACAATGCCAAAAATTAATAAAAAAGGAATCACACTCTTCCTCAAAATAGATGATGACACAGAGTACTCAAGACAGTTAAAGGGCCACATGTATTCCTATCACTATACATCGTAAAATGTACACTTAAACGAAAAAAAAAAAAAGTGGGGCTGGAAGAGTGAATCTGAAATGCCTTTAAGTGAAATAATGTGAAAAGGACAGTGTGATGTGCCACAAGGAAATTCTCACATCCCACTTTAGTGACTTCATGTTGAATAAAAGGCTGAGGGAGCCTCTAAAAGCTGTTTGTCTGAAGAAGCATTTCTTTACTACAAGATATTACACACAGAACCAATACAAATCTGTGGCACAGTATGATGGAGGCTGAGCTGATGGGATGAGTCAGGGCCACAATACAGCATTCTGTGGAGATTTCAATGCAGAGACGTGACTTCAAGTAAACCCTGGAAAACACTGACTTTAAGCACACAGACTTCAAAGGTATTTACAGATCACCAGGGATTTTCACCCTTAAATCCCTCAGGATCATGTTTAAATAAAACTAAACCCTTGAGAAAAACTCAGAAGGCTCAAAACCAGGAAAATTACATTAAGTCATCACTCACTGAGAACTAATTTTAAGTTTACGGACTTTTCTAATGGTAACAGTACTTATTTTCAAATGTTGAACACCATCCTTTCCCTATGCAGTGTTCGCTGGTCTTCTAAGGGGCTAAAATTTGGTTATACACATACATCTGACATAAGAATATGTACTTGGGACAGACTTAACCTGCTGTTGCTGTGACCTATAATTTCTTAAAATTTGTTAGAATCTTGCCTTTGTACTAAGTCGTATCTTATAAACGATGAAAAAAATAGCAGAGTTCTAAGATGTTGAATTCAGTTGAATAATTCCAACTTCAGCAACATTCCAAAAGGCTTACAAACAAGCAAATTCTCACCAGTTGAATAAGCAGGCTAATTAGGTCCGTCAGGGGTTTATTGATAAGCAGAAGGTCTTCAGCAGCCTGCGTGTCCCCTCCTGTGCCAGATTTCTGTGCCTTAATAAGATGAGGAAAAAGAAAAAGAAACCTTAGGAGACTGTTGCATTATGAGAAACAAATTAGATCCATTAGGTGGTAGAAATCTGAATGGAAGTTTGAAGAAGGTTTCTACACTCTTTTCTTGTTAACTATTCCTGGGCTCCCAATGAGCAGTTAATGCTCCCTGTGTCTGTAGCAATAAGCACAAAGCAAACGGGCCTCATGCTGTCAAGGCCATTCTGTACAATATACTGACCTATGTGACATTTCTTCAGCAAAATGCCATAAACTGGATATGCAAAAGATATCTCAAAAGCCTTAAATGTTTTACGTATTTGTATTTTCTTTCACCATAATGTGCCTATATTAACATTTAAGTTCTGCTACTTTTTTTCCTTTTTCAAGAACAATTTTAAGTGCAACTTGGAACAAGAAAATCAGCGTGACTCAGCAATAATTTCCAACTTTGCCCTTCTGACTTACTTTGTATCCTGAAATATTCATAATAGATTATAATAATTTAAATTAGCTGCCTCCCTGGGGCTGGGTTAAGGAAACCACTAGGAGACTTCCTAGCCTGGCACAGCCCTCAAACTATTACCTGTTATTATTCGTCTATGTGGCAATGAAGCCACAATGTGTAGTCCAGGGATGATCAATAGACAGTTGAACTCTTTGAGATGGTTGGTAAGAGAATGTAGAGCACAAGTTATTTTCTCCACTCTTCTTCCAGTTGCAGGCAGGAAGACTGGGAGATGCACCCAAACTATTAATAATGGCTCTGAAGTTGGTATCACCACCACAGCTTTGGGTTTTTTGATAATGGGATGGCCCACCTAGCACTAGGCTGGCTGCAGCAGATGAGATTCACTTTTCTCAAAGGGGGAAAAGAGTCTTCGCTCATGAACTAGCAGAGCTCACTGACAGAGCCTTAAATCAGACTAGAAGGAGGAAGGAGATAATACCAGGCTTGTCTGTGAAAAGCTATGGGATGGCATACCAATGTCAGAGGAACAAGGTGCTAGCAAGGGCCTTTGGCCTGTTGCTCCAAGACATGCTGGGTACCCTGGAGCACACTTGAAGTCTTACAGAGATGAGAGTAGGGTTTCTAAGGTAATAGGAAATACCTCAAAGGAATTAAGGGATGTTCCTCTGCAAAGGTGACATGGCCAACAGCTCAGCTGGAATGGCTCTATACCAGTGCAGGTAGGAGGAGGTGGAAGCTAGCATGCTGCTGGACAGCTACAACTTAGTTGCCATTCATGAACTTAGCGGGACAAACCCCATGACTGGATGCCACCATCAATGGCTACAAGCTGTTCAGAAGGAACAGGTGAGGAAGAAAGGAGGAAGGGGTTACCTCCTACATAAAGAAATTAATAGAGTGTGAACAGCTGTCTCTGAAGAACAAGCATGAGCAGGTTGAAAGACTGTGGGTAAAAATTAGAGAGTGAGGCAACAAAGAAAACTTTGTGGTTGGTACACTACAGGCCACTCAGTCAAGGGGAACCTCTTGATGAAGCCATCTTACTCCACCTGCAGGAGGCATCATTCTCACAGGCTCTCATCCTGCTGGGGGACCTCAACCAACCTGACATTTGCTAGTGAAATAGCCTTGTGAGCTGCAGACAATCCAGGAGACTCCTGAAGTGCACTGAGGATAATTTCTTAAGCGAAGTAATAGACAGCCCTGCAACAGGAGAAGTGATACCAGACCTGATGGTCACCAGTGCAAGTGAGCTAACTGGTTATATCAAGACTGGAGGCAGCCTGGGCTGCAGTGATCTTGCACTGATGAAGTCTGCAGTCTTGAAGGGTGTCAGTCAGGGAAAAAATAAAGTCAGGACCTTGACTTTTGGGGAAGAAAACTCTCAGCTGTGCAAGAAACTAGTCAATAGGACTCATTGGAAAACTGCCCTCAGAGACAAAGGAGTAAATCTTAAAGAACACCTTCAGTGAAGCTCAAGAGCTCTTGAACCCCAGGTGTAAGAAATCAGGCAAGTAAGGCAAGAGCCCAGCATGGCTGAGTTGTATATGGCATAGGCAGTGGTAGCAGGGATGAGTATCCTGGGAATAGTGTAGAGATGCTGCTCAGTTGTGTAGGGATAGGGTCAAGGCACAGATGGAGCCGAGTTTGGCAAGGGATGTAAAGAATAGTAAGGGCTCCAGTAAGGGTATGTCAGCCAGAAAAGGAAAGTCAAAGAAAGTGCCACCTCCCCTGATGAGCAAGACTGGCACATTGCTGACAACAGACAAGGAAAAGACTGAGGTACTCAACAGCCACTTTTTCCTCAGGCTTCACTGATGATCTCTCTTACCATCCCTCTAAAGTGGATGGACTGAAGGGAGGGACTAGGGGAGCAAAGTCCTACCCACTGTAAGAGGAGATCATGTTTGTGACTATCTGAGGAAGCTAAATATATATAGTCTATGAGACCTGATGAGATGCAATCCAGAATTCTGAAGGAATTGGGTGATGTAGTTGCTAAGGAACTCTTCATGACCTTTGAAGCATCATGGCAGTCCAGTGAAGTTCCTGGTGACTGGAGAATGGGAAACATTGTAGCCATTTTTAAAAAGGGTAGAAAGGAGGACCCTGGGACCTACTGACCTGTCAGCCTCACCTCTGTGCCTGGGAAGTCATGGAATATATGTGTTCAGCTATGATAAGGCACGTGGAGGACAGGGATTCAAGACAATCAGCAAGGCTTCACCAATGGCAAGTCCTGCCTGATCAACCCAGCGGCCTTCTATGATGGAGTAACTACAATGGTGAACAAGGGGAGATCTACTGATGTCACCTATCTGGACTTCCGTAAGGCCTTTGACACAGCCCCCCCCAACATCTTCCTCTCTAAAATGGAGAGATTCGGGTTTGACAGGTGGACTGTTTGTTGAATGAAGAACGGGCTGGAGAGTCACATCCAGATAGAGATCAGTGAGTAGTCGTGTCTCTCAGGGGTCAGTACTAGGACAAGTACTCTCCAGTATCTTCATCAATGGCATAAGCAGTGGTTTCAAGTGCAACATCAGCAAATTTTAAAATTTCACCAAGCTGAGTGGTGCCATTTACACATCTGAGGGATGGGATATCATCCAGAGCAGCTCAAGAAGTGAGCATTTTTGAACTTCATAAGGTTCATGCCAAGTGCAAGGTTCTGCACATGGTTCAGGTATCAATACCAGCTGGGAGATGAAAAGACTGAGAAAAATCCTGTGAAGAAAGACTTGAGAATACCAATGGATGAAAAGCTGGACATGGGGCAAGAATGTGTGCCTTTCAGCTTAGAAGGCCAACTGTATCCTGGGACGTATCAAAGAAACATGGCCAGCAGGTCAAGAGAGGTGATTCTCCCACTCTACTGCACCCTCATAAGACCCCACCTCCAATTGTGGAGTCCTCAGCACAAGAAAGACATGGACCTGCTGGAGAGGCTCCAGAGAAGGCCACAAAAATGAACAGAGGGATGTAACACCTATTCTATGAAGAATGGCTGAAAAAAATGTTTTTTTTCAGATCCAAAGTGATCTCATTACCACCTTTCAGTACTTAAAGGGGGCATAGAGGCAAGATGGGGACAAACTTTTCAGCAGGGCTTGTTACAATAGAAGAAGGGGTCATGGTTTTAAACTGAAAGTGGGTAGATTCAGACTAAATACTAGGAAGAAATTTTTTACAGTGCAAGTGGTGAAACACTGGAAAAGGTTGTCTAGAGAGTTGGCAGATGCCCCACCCCTTGAAACATTCAAGGTCAGGATGGACAATGCACTGAGCCACCTAATCCTGTTGCAGATACCCCTGATCACTACAGGGGTGTTGGACTAGATGACATTTAAGGTCCCTTACAACCCAAACAATTCTATGATTCTATAAAATAGGAATAATAAAATCCTTAAGTGATTAAGATCGAGCATAGACCCTATGAGGAGAGGCTGAAGGAGCTGGGGGTGTTCAGCCTGAAGAAGAGGCAGCTCAGGGGAGACCTCATCACTCTTTACAACTCCCTGAAAGGAGGCTATAGCCGGGGGGGGGGTTGGTCTCTTTTCCCAGACGACTTTCAACAAGACAAGAGGGCATGGTCTTAAGTTGTGCCAGGGGAGGTTTAGGCTGGATATTAGAAAGAACTTCTTTACGGAGAGGGTGATCAGGCATTGGAATGGGCTGCCCAGGGAAGTAGTGGATTCTCCATCCCTGGAGATATTTAAAAAGAGACTGGATGTGGCACTCAGTGCCATGGGCTGGTAACTGCAGTGGTGGTTCAAGGGTTGGACTTGAGGATCCCTGAGGTCCCTTCCAACGCAGCCAATGCTATGATTCTATGATATGTTACTTGACCTGTTACTATTTGTAATTCTGACCACAGTCATCCCCACTCATCAAAACACACTGCTGTCCTAGGCAGCATTATTTATGACCCATCCCTGCCCCAGGACTCCAGAAAGGTCTTCTTGCAAGATTTTTCATTTAACTTGATTATCTTGCAGCTGTTTGGACTATGACCCAGTCTAGCTGTAAACATTTTCTCTGAAGAACACATTTAAAAGTCTTTTTGTACTGTGTTCCACTTAAAGCTTAATACTAAAACTGTCATCCAAATGTAATATCTGAGGATTTTCATTTGGCTAAATGAACACAGGAACAAGGCTCCTGAGAGAGAAGACACTACTGCTGAAGCTCCACTGTTGACACTGATGAGCTGAAAGGATTTCTTTCTTTCTTCGATGAAAAATTTTGAAATGAAAGAGATGTGAAATGTTTCTCCAGGAAGTAAGACACATTGGTATGTCTCTCACTGAGACTTACCACAATAACCTGGGAATGCCAAAGTCCAAGAAGGGAAAAAAAGACATATTGAAGAGAAGACTAAAAAATGGTGTGTTTATATTAATCAAGAAAGGGAAGTGAGCCACCTTCACCTCCCAAAATTTACAATAGCTTTTTCTGGCTAGTGCTTGGATGAGAAGAAAGACATCCTCAGTCAGGGATGCTTGAATAACTGAAACTTTTGCATATTTAGTGTCTTTGGAAAGAGAAGGAATGTCACTAGAGGAATTAAAGTTCATATATGCATCTAAAGGATACACACTACACCACATTTAAACATACATTAAGTCACTAAATTAACATAATTTCATTCTCAGATTAAGACTGCAATTACTCTCAGGTACTGTGGATCACCTGTGGAATATGACACGATGAAACAGCTCAAAACCACATATGGGAATTAATAAGAACCTTTGTACCAAAACACAAGTACTGGGAGCACAGAGAGCTGGCTCTTGAATGAAGCTGGACACAGCTATCAGCACCATTCAGCAAAAAATACTGAAATACAAAGGAAAAGCAGTACCATGTTTCGCCTTTGCAACTGGATACAGTTATCACTTTACATATAAGAAACTTAAATCAAAAGGATTCAAGGGGAGGTAGCCTCATTTGTCAAAATAAACTTCAGAACAAAAAATGGATAATATGAGAAAATTTGATTCTGTACTTCAAGTTCTGTTTTTGAAAGTATCTTATTCGGTAGAGCCTATAAAATCAGGCAATTATTTGCTATGACTACAGTGATACATTTAGTGACACATGGATAATGGAATACTACACAGACACAGAGTTAATATAATTTTTAGCTCCTTTTTAAAAAGGAAGACACCTCACTGGAGGAGGAAGTGCTGCCAATGCCATGATTCACAGTAATCCAAACAGAAACTTGGAAAATACATTCATCAGCATAAGAGAGTGAATACTTTTGTCAACGCCCATGCAGAGGCTAAGTATGCTCTTCAAGCACAGTAATCACATATGATTTATTTTAAAAAAATTAATTTTTTTCTACAGAGTAATCTTTTTCTTTTAAAAGAAATGGAAGAATAAGGCTTTGAGTTGTCATTGAGCAAATGATGCAATACAGAAACAACAGTCTGCTAGGATCTGTGTTTCCAGCATATAGTGAGGCTGCTGTGAATACTCTAAGTAAGCACATGAAACAGTGATATGCAGTTGAAAAGATATGCTCTTCTCTTTCAACCAAACTTAAAATTCAACAAAATCAGAATAGTGAGAATTTCATTATTTGGATACCAGGAAGTTACCTAAAAAGTTGTTTAAGATGGTGATGACACCAGGAAACTGACACTTTTGCATGTCAGGAATGTCACTAAAGGAATTAAAGTTTATATACGTATGTAAAGGATACACACTACACCTACATTAAGTCACAAAATACAATTTAATTCTCAGATCAAGACTGCAAATTACTTTCAGCTACTGTGGATCACCTGTGAAACATGAGATGATGAAACTGCTCCATACCTGTAAAGTTTGGCGCACAATGTTGGCTGTGTATATCAGCATACAGTGCAAAATTTCAAGTAAGGAAAGAAGCAGTGCATTTGCTGTTTTGGTGCTGCTTTTATCATCTGTCTCCAAGTACAGTGTCATGGTTTCTATTAGGAGGTTACAGATGTGGTGAGTCAGTCCTATATAGAAAGTGAGACAAAAAGAAATAGGCTATCAGGAAAAGAACAATGTGGAAAGTAGCCTAGTTAAAAATAATAGTTTTGCATAAAAACAAAATTCACACACATTACGAATATTTATTCAATTTTCTTTTTTCTCCATTACTATAGTTCTGTTCTGTCTGGAGCAGCTTATAAAGAGAACCAAAATGATGCAATCAAATCTGTTAACTGCATGGAAAACTATGTAACTTTCATTAAACAGAGACATATTTTGAATCCTAAACTTTTCTGTAGAGTATGCTCTACAGGTACACAAGCCTCCTTCACAACACTTCTGGTCACAAGAATTAAGCACTCTCCAGGCTGTTATAAAATAACACATCAAAATCAGAGCCTGAAGCTTATAAGCCTCCTCATGTGCTTTAATTGTAGAATTCTTATGCTTAACATAAAATACAGTCAGAAGGTCAGAAGAGAGTTGTCAATAAAATACTGAATACTACATCTAAAATATTAACAAGATCAGTTCAACTGGCAGTAGTAAGGTTTGCTGAAAATACCTTCCTGTCTTGAAGATTTTTTTTTCAGCTTCTTTAGAAGTAAATAACATCATCCCCTATAGCTTGCTTACCCAACAAATCAATTCACATATCAGGAAAAGTTTAAACCATTTCATGGCAACACCACAACAACTCAGAATATTTCTTACTTTCAAATACAAAGTGACAGAGTTAATTTATGTTAATGTTTTTCTTTCAGAGTTTCCTAAAAAAGGACAGGTAACATTTTCCTCACCAGGAACATTATTTTTGTAAACTATGTTCTTTTAAACTGGTAATCAGCTATACTGTGACTTGTGTGCACGTAGGTAGATGCATTGTAGTATATTAGTACACAAATTTCCAGTCTACATGACTGTAAAAAATGACTGAAGCATCTGATCGATTCCACAGAAGTATAAAGACTCCTTTTTTAAGTTCTCCTTTAAGAAGTATTTTTTAAATTTTATAAAACTCAGTACCAGATTAAAATGAGACATTGTATAATATAATAGGTAATTATACCATTCAGCTCTTAAGACTAGACAAATTTGTGAGGTGTTGAACTATTTTTGCTTCAAAAGCTGCCCCATCCATTAACTAAATTTCCATAAAATGTTTTCCTCTCCTATTCACCATCCTTAATACTTTCCTCAGGAAATTAAATACAAAAACATTCATTTAGAATAGAGTTATGGGTCAGGATTGTTAAGACTTGCTTTCTCCTTCTATCTCACATCTTTTTGTGTTTCTGTGTCTACTAACTCTTCCACAAGTTTGATTGATGGACTACAGCTCAGGCTAAGCTTTGAATTTCCTGGGGTTTTGTCTGCATAAACCAAACTCTCAAAATTACATCAGTCTAATCTTGCACATTTAATTTTTTTTCCCTTATTTAAAGGACAGTTTCTGCTGCATTTCTGAACACTTCACATAAAAATGAGAATGTAGAGACATTCAAGTGATGTCACCAACACCCACCAAGAAGAAAACAGACATAATTGCATGTCTACCCAATACAAAACTAGCTGTTACTCCAGGCTTTTTTTCACCAGACTAAATTAGTATAAACCTAAGGAAACAATGCAGTAAGAGTTGGTCCCTAACAAAGCAAGGTCTGTTAAATTGCCTGCAGGGATATGTCCAAGTACACTCTGTTTCTCTCCACGTATTTGACCACAAAACCCACAGCCACATCAAAATGAATGTGTCACCCCTACTATTTCTAGATGGCTTATACAGAACTCTTAAGACAGTGACTTGGGTATTACCCCTGACAAGACCTCTTTCAAATGAAGGTGCTGTATGGATCATGATCAAAATATTTTTAGGCATTATAGCATTGAGCAGGGAATGAGAAGTAGTGAACAAAACAACAGGACCTATGACTCCAACTCACAATGGCTTCCCTTCCAGTTTTGAAGAGAACAATTTCTTTATTTATTCCCTGGCCTGTTACCCACCAGAGTCTCACAGCTGCCTCACTCCTGATGAATGGTGAAAGGGGAGGCGAACCAAATACTCAACTTTCTCCTTAGTTAGAGATGTGAATAATATCACCCAGAATTTCTTCCTTTGAAGTATTTACGTCCTAAGACAATGAATGCTAGGAATACCTGAAATACAACAGGATATTCCCATTTATTTGGTTAAAAAAAAATTTAAAAAATTTAAAAAAAATCAGAGTTGGCAAATTTTTTACAGATATGTACTTTCTCAGAGAGAGTTTTATGTACAAAGATATGCATGGTTAACTTGGAAATTTTGGGGAGAAAACCAGCAAGTATTCCTGGACTTAGAATACCTTCACACTTCAACATTTTTTATAAAGACAGCTAAAATAAAACACTGGTGTAAAATGTCCCCTAACACACTGTATGACTCATACAGAAAACTGATAAATACTTGCTTGCACAGATTAAAAAAAAAAAATCAACAGACTGACTTCTTGCCAAGTAAATATAGTTCTAGACATGCTCTTTAAAATACTTTCTTATGTCAAACAAAATGAAAATTATAGACATGTAAATGTACTCCTTGCTTACACCACAAGAAAAAATACACATTCTTTGTCCTCAAAAGAGAAAGTTGGGAAGCTGGTATAATTTACAGTGACCATGACAAAATTCAACAGGAGTTTAACAGCCTTGGCCATAGCCACTGGAACCAATTTACTCAAAAGGTACCTATAAAGATCAAGACTTGTATGTCTCAGCATTTCAGAAAATGAACCCCAAAATAGATAATCTTAAAAAAAGACAATGCAATTCTATAAAAAGGAAAACTGTATTCATAATTCAGTAAGTCATAACATAAAAATTGCATATGGATATCTATAAATAGAAGATTTTCTGCCAGATTTTGCAAGTGATTCAAGAACCACACGGTTCTTAATTTCCAATAAAGCCTAAAATAATACTTCTCTTTAAAAACTTCCAACAGTAGATTTTTGAGCTATATTTAACAGATGTAAGTTTCTTATGCAGTAATTCTCAACTCTTCATTAGAAAGTCAAATAGTCTCCGATTGAAAAGACACAGCCCATGCACTCCTGAACTTCTGAAGTGGTGGATCTCTATCTGAATTCTGTATCATAGTGAAGACTTAAGCCTGATTAAATTAAACCACAGGAAGATTTTTCTGCTGATACTTACAAATATGTTGGCAATAGCCCACTTTGGACAGAGAAAAGTGTTAGCGACAGTTCACGTGTAATGCATCGTACTTTATTCCAGCTGGGGATTTCTTATTAAGGGTGTTAAGTAAAAACTGAACTTACAAGGTTTTTTATTATTCTAACAATTTGTAAATTTGAGGAAACAATTAAAATATTTCACATCATATCATTTGTGGTTAGAAATTTATTCCAGTCTTTCATTGTGAATTAGTCACTGCCTACTGTTTATTTGTAAAAGAGGATTTTCAAACTATCAAGTTTCAGTGCAGTTCTCTGCTATTCTAATTTCACAAAATTTGGAATTTGTATTAGAATTATTATAATTTTCATAAACATAACTGGAATTAAACAAATAACCTTTTCCAATTGCAGTACAATATTCATAATATGTACTAAAAGGATTGCATCCAAAATTCCCAGCTGCAGTTGTATACCATCTGATGAACCTAGTGTTCACAGCAGAATATTTCTCCTGTCCAAAGACCCCTGCAATGAACTGAACATGTCACTGATGGTAATTCATGAATGAGGACTGTGATGACTATTCCTATGCTTTACAACTCTTTTCAAAGATAAAAGGAGTCTTTTGGCCCATGATACATCTCATCGGACAGAATGTGCCATGATACCTTCTGGAATGAAAGCTGAGAGATTTTATTTTCACCTATTAGCAACATGGATAAAGGAAAAGAAATCCTTGCTTCCAAATCATACAAAACATCAAAGGACAGCCTAAGAAGCAATCTTCTAGGCAATCCTTTCATGCCTACCAGCAATTAGAGCATTCAACAAACCTGTTCGCTTCCAGCTGAAGAAAATGTTAGAGCAGGTGCACTTCCCCTGAACAATGCCACTGTGCAGCCAAGCAGCCAGCAGCAAACCCTCAGCCTGGCAAAAAGGTTTCTCTTTGTTCCTCCCTACACGATGCTCTCTGGAGAGCTGTTTTTCCCATTTGTATCACACTGACACAGCTGACTCCCCAAGGACATTAACAGATATATATTCACTAGCCTTTTCTTCCTTTTATTTACAGTGGACCTTCTTGATTTTGATTTTTTTTTTAATGACTCAAAATAATATGAAATTGAGAATGACAATGATACTGTCAGACTAACTAGCAAACATATTTCATGTTCTTTTTAATGTTAATGATAAAACTCAGAAATATTACTAAGAAGAAACACAGTACTGCAGTTCAATAGAATCTTTTACATAGGAATTTGCTCCTCAGTCCCTGAGCACTTAAGATTATTCACTATGTCATAGATTCATCATAAAACCTTATTTACCCATATAAACCTGGGATTTAATTTGCATTCCTTGCATCACAGCCATATTACTCAAGGTTTACTCTCCTGAACAACTGAAAATAAGCAACATTAAAGCAAATGGTATCTCTAGGGCAATGGCATTTTTTTAAAAAAAGAGGCTCATTGCTTTTAGTGTTATTTTTACTATATGTTACTGTTCACCTTTTAGTAACCATTTGTGTTAGTTACGATATTATTGAGGGAAGAATAAACTAGGATAGAAAATTAGGTCACCACAGATTTCAAGATTTGGTGAGTTACAACTGCCAGCTCAAGTGGAAACAAAACAATAGGGCTGCTGAGCATATCAGCTGCATGAATGATGCCCTGAAAATTATTTTCTATTCTGAGCTTAAAAATTATTAGCATCTTGAGAGGAAAGTACTCATTTTGTCACTCAATAAAGAATCACTAAGTTTGAGGAATAAAAATCTCTTTGGATCTGTCAACACTGCAGTGGTCAATGCTCTCCAGAGCTTCCTTTTGTCGGAAGAGTGTTGCTCAGCTTTTCCCTCTCGTGGCAGGTAGGACACTCACCAATGGTCACCAAGCAGGCAGTCCTGCTCTCACATGTGTTAAAATAGGTGTGGTAAGAATTATGACAACTGAGGAAAAGAAAGCTGTCACCTTTACTACAGCTAGGTTGAAAGCAGACTGGGGAGTACTGTTATCTTGAGTGTGGATGCCCAAGAGGAATAGAGATCTGACATTCTCAGTGTATTTTTTCTGCTTCATCTCAGTCAAAGCTCAGCATGATTCTACTTCACTTTTTTCAGGACTGACAACATTTAGTAATTATTGTTAAAGCATTTTATAGGTGGCATCTTTCCCTGGGGGAGCAGAATTAGTGACTCCTCAGGGAACTATGTCAAACTCTTCTCAGCCAAAGAGAATCCTACCAGCACAGAAGAATATTTCTTCTAAATTTAAGCTATGGAACAAACTTGGAAGTGATTAAGACCAAAGGGTGTTTAGAACAGAAAACTAAAAGATAAAAGACCAAGTAGATTCTCTCAATAAGAAAAATGAGTGTAACAAAAGATATTAAAACATAACTTGAATAATTTAGTAATAATAAAATTACATGCTTGACTGGTCAACATAAAAATAGTAAAATATAATAAATTATTCCAAATAGGCAAGACCGTTGCTGTTCTATATGGAAAGATAACGTTAGAATAACATATACAGAAGAAAAGTATTTCTGAAAATAGTCACTTCTGATTTGCTACTGGTTTTGAAAACGAAAAAAAAAAGAGGGGAGGTGGGAGGGCTCCTATGTTGGACTCTCATTAAGGTTCTGTGACAAAATTTCAACTGAATTCAAGTTTTTGTGTCAGTTTGACTCACCCACCCTATAATTAATTCAGAAAAGATATCCAAGTTGTTTGAAACTAAGTTCAAAGCACACGGGTTTACATAGCATCAAAGTTCTGAAGGCATGGGATTTTGTTCTAGAAAAGATTTACTGAGATGGTCCTCATTCCTAGGAGTATAACTCATTGAACATGAACACAAACTTGTTCAATTTTCTTCTGAAAATAGTTACTAATTATGCTTTTTAAGTCTACCATAATAAAAATATCCACAATTTATATGAGAGAATACTAAATAGCTATGGACTGTAATGATCTTCCAGGGATCTACTCTCAGTGTTAATAAGACATTAATAGTGTCTCATTTTAGCAGTCAGGTTTAATTTGTTTGGCACCACAGTCTCTAGAAATGCTATCTGCTTCTTATATTCTATAAGTAGCTGAGAATAATTGGACATTTACTACAAAAAGATAAGTGAAAACATAACAGAAAGGTAGGATCCACTGAAGATGCCCATGCAAACTTTAAATGCTCCTATCAGGCAGCTTATGGGACTGCACATAAAAGAAACATTTCTTTTTAAATTATTTATTCAAATTAAACTTTTGCTTTCCAGAGAGGAAATTTAGTACCCAGAAGAGTCACAAGATTTACTGCCAGTTCTGCCACTTATGCATATATTATGTATATCACAAATAGGCTGCTTTTTTGTTAATCAGAGAGCATAAGGCTCTTGATGCATGTAAAATTGAGTGCTAGCATCCCAAGAGGTACTGACAATGCAGCAGAGTACAATGCTAAGGCTGCCTGACAGGCATTCATTTTGTAAACAGCTTTGTTGATGGCAAATGCTACTTCTTCCCAGCTGTTTGCTCGTGATCAGTTGTTGGAGGTTACTGCCCCTATTGTCTATGAGTGTGTGTGCATGGGTCAGAGTGAGGCCCCGAGTACTCCTCTGACTACCTGTTGTAAACTGCTCAGATGGGCAGCCTGAACCCAGCTGACTTTGCTGGAAGCAGATGCACACACTCAAAGTACTCTTCTACCTGGAAGACCTGTGGAGGGATGGAGGTATAACAGTGACTTCATAGAATATACCTTTCAAATATTTCTATCCCAAATTGTGCACATATTAAACAACGAATTTGCATCCTTTTCATATGGATTTAAGCATTTTTTATACCAAATTTCAGTATGTTTGTTGCACAATACTTGCAAGCACAAACTTCCATCAAAAAAAAACCAAAAAAATAAATAAACCAAGACAGTAATAAGTAAAATCACATTGTCTGGACTGACTACTACTGTTGTTAAGTAAACTTTATAGTAGCTATTCAGCCATATGTCAAAGACACACTAGAGACAGTAGCCTAATTTAAAAAACATAGCAATACTACAGCATGCTAAACTTCAGTCAGATCCTGATACACCCTATTTCATTCCTTGCTAGATGTCAGCTATGCTAAAATATCTTGATTTTACTAGACAGAAGTCAGATGATGCTTAGAAGTTTTTCCAAACAGCAGGTTCTAATGATCTGCACCAGAATATCTAACAGGACACCTTACCCTCTGAGAACCACAGTTTTAAAACCTCCTTTAAAACTAACCTGAGATAGTGGATGCTAATTTGCAACTACAAGGAAAAAAATTCTTCTCATATATAGTTTATATTTTTTAGAAAAATAAAGCCTGCACAAAGCCCTCAAACTAACAGCAAAAAAAGTCAAAAAGTTCTTCACTAAATTAAAATCCATTATTTTTGTTCAATTAAGAATTCTTTGCATTCAGCAAGATTCAGTCAGTGAAGATTCACTTTTGACTTACTTCTTCAGACAGATCAAGCCTGCAACAATTACAATGTGATAAAATACATGGGGAATTTATATCCTGAGCTTTATAACTAGAAATTTTTCTAAGGAGATTTCCATTTTAATAACAGACTTTCTGTCACACAAGATTAAACCTTATTTATCTACTTCAAATATCTTAACATGTTTCTGCTTTGGCACCAACTTGCCCTTCAACCAAAATCCTTGAGACACCACATTCAGATTTTGAGAGCTGCCTTTCTGACAAAACCAGTGCAGCCCAGATATGAACAGCCTCAGAATGCAGATACAGCCCTAAAATGTTGCCACAAATTGACAGCACTCAACAGCTTTGAATGACATTGCCAGCACTAACTGTTCTAGCTAGGCCTTTAAGAGTCCCTGGACTGAAAGTGATAAGGACCAATGAACCCTGGTCTTCAGAAAATTCTCTGCAGTTTTCAAAGAGTTTTATATTGCAGAAATATAACACAGTTGACTACTGATCCCATATATATCTAAAGAATAAGGATAAAACTCTATACATCACCTACTGAAAAGTCATGCCCTGTAAGAAAAGATATTAAATATTTATTCCTACACCTCTTGGTCTTTTTATTTACTTTACATCAGTCTTCTATAGGATGAAAACCTATAGAGAACAAATATTTGAATTTTCAAGTAACAGTCTTTTACAATTGTTATAACTGAAGCAAAGCACAAAAGTAAAGGCTAGCTTTTCCACTAAGTGGAATTTGCTGCTGTTTATTACAACAAAACTGAATCTATGCCACAGACTCCTGAAACATCCTGCATTATTCATCAGTTAAGTTTACAACAGAAATGAAAGCTGACAAGCCGTAATTACAATGTCCAAGGTGGCCTTGGTGTATTTAAATTTACCTGATCAAAGGGTTTACTTGAACAGAGATCAGGATGTTACATGATAGAAAATCTAGTTTTGCAGCTCTGACCTGATTAAATTCTGCAGCCTTAAACCTACTCTGCTAGGTCAATTTTTTCTGAATAAGTGTTAGGATAGCTGTGACCAACAGACTCTGTTTCTAATTTGCTATCATCTGGCCATACCACATCTGATTAAATCTCTAAAATCTAACCATGGACTTTTCAGCTCAGATGTTAACAGACCTCTTAGTGGAATGCCTTGGGCACATGCCTTATTTTGTCTGCATGGATGCTTGGTTTTCTTGACCTATCCTTGAATTTAAACCTTACCTATGTAACAGAAAGCACAGACCCTTGAGGAAACTTCTGTGTAAGCACTGGAAGGAGATGACATGGGATAGTTTGGTCTACTAGGCTATCTTGGACCAAGTCATCCAGTTTTGAAAGAAAACCAGTGAATTCTACCATTATACTAAAAAACAATTAACTGGACCCTGGTGCAGATCTGATACTGAAAATATAGACACTGCTTTGCTTGAGGACTAACTTTTTTCAGAGGTGAAAAAAAAGCTAAGAACATTGATACAACTACAGGGAGAGCGATGGCCACCACAGGAAAGAGGGATTCCGATTTTTTTGTTAAGTGGGTGCCCTGCAAAGACATGAAACAGAACAGAAGAAACTTGGTATACCATCCCTGTTGTAGTACCTGTACTGGTTTTAGCTGGGATGAAGTTAAATTTCTTCATAGTGCTTGTATGAGACCACGTTTTGGATTTGTGCTGAAAACAGTGTTGAAAGCACACTGATGTTCTAATTACTGCTGGGCAACACTTGCACAGGTCTTTTCTACTTCTCAGACTGCCCCACCAGAAAGTATGCTGTAGGTGCACAAAAATTTTGGAGGGGACACAGTTGGGACAGCTGACCCCAGCTGCCCAAAGAAACATTCCATACCACAGGAAGTCATGCTCACCAATAAAACTGGAGGCAGCACTGGCAGGGAGCTTGCAACTCCTAGACTGGTAGGCATCACTTCTTTGGTGGTGAGCAACTGTTTTCATTTGTATCACTTGTCCTTCTTGGGTTTTATTTTTCTGTTTGTTCATTTGTTACTTCTCACATTTAAAAAAGTTTTTATTTTAATTATTAAACCAGTTTTATCTCAATGCATGAGTTTCTTTCTCACTTTCACCTTTATGATTCTCATCCCCATCCCACTGGGGCAAGGGCGAGTAAGTGAGTGACTGTTGTGCTTGGTTGCCAGTGGGAGTACACCACAACAGGACCTTTTTCTTTTCCTCCTCCTCTACCAGATCTGCTCTACCGGGCATAGGATTTTTTTAGACATTAATGTACTTCAGGGTCCCAGTAACTTTACCAACATATGCCCCAGTCAGTTCTTGGACTCAGCCCAGACTGAGTATTTCTGTATTCAGGCTGATCCTGTAATGCACAGACTCAGGCTGAGTGACTGCCTGACCCATAACCTGGGCAGACAAAATCTTGTAAGCAATGCTGTTCCTACCATACCTTCTGTCAAAACCCCTAAACCTGCTGTTACTCTCTGTTCCTCTGGGTATTGTATCTGCCTTTTCCTTATCTCACGACTTTTCCTTTCAGTGTGGGAAAAATACTGCCATTAAATTCAACTTCTGTTGCCATCTGAACCACGTGCTCTCTGAACTCGACAACATTCAGTGTAATTTCTGAAGAAAATTCATGGTAAGTTGAAGCATGTTTTTCTTTTTCTGGTAAAATGAATAGTGGCATAAACCTACACTTCACATAATTCTGGCTATAATTCACATAATTCTAGGATCAAAATATACAGTATCTGTCTGTGTTCGAAAATGACACAGCTAGTTTAATCAGCAAAAATGCATATTGGAAAGATTGTTGAGACATTGTGGGTAATTTAAGGTTTTTTTCAGTCTCTATGTAATACATATCAGTAGCAGTATTTTTGCTGTCATCCAAGGAAATAAGTCATATCTTATGGCTGTATAAAAAGCAGCTAAAAAGCTTCATTTCATAATATGGGTATGTTATAGGACAGACCTATCATTTAAAAGTGTGAATAAATCTATAAACAGCACTTTACTGGGTTTCTGCCAAGTCTCACAGGAATAGGGGTGAGAGGTTTTTCACTAAGCAACCTGAAATACGATCAGCAAAGAATAGACCTCAGAGAAGATAAGACAAGTTGAAACTAAATGGATGCAGGTAAACAACACATTTACATCCTTTTTTCCTTATCTTTTTAAAAGGTGGGTGGCAACGTGGAAAAAAAAATCTTCCCAGCTTTTACAATCTCCTAAAAACCAGAAGAGTGTATTATATTTAACAGATATCCTATTTCTTCCCCTGTGCACCTTAAAAATTCAAAGGGAAATGTATATCATTTTCCTCAACCAAAAAGAAGCGACAGCTAGCAGATGCAATATCTTCTAGTGATGTAGAGACATCTATAGGAACCTTTAAATCCCATTTTTGAAACAAAAAACCCCTAGTGTTTATTAAGTTAGGGCCTCTTTAAATAAAAAGTTACACCAATTTGCTTAAAATTCAGATCTGAAATCTACCATATGTGCTCAAGGACAAGTCTTTTCTGACACACTTGTCTTCATAGATTTTTTACATAAATATAATCCTGGTTGAATTAGAAAAAAAGTTTAAGATAAAATGAGGGGTTTTTTTAATTATTATTCTTAACAGGTGGATCAACAAGTCTATACCACATTTATGAAATGTTTCTTTTTTTTAATCAAATCATGATGGTGACATTTTTGTCAGAGTAGCTTAAATAACCACTGCCCCTCAGCTACACAAAGGTTACCCCATCAGCTGACTTAAAAAAACCTTTCTATGTGCAGATACATTGCCATGAATGTATCATGGATATAAATATACGTTTAGTTACCATATCAGATCTACCAGGAATTGATGAAATACTGTAGGAAAAAAAAAGTTTTTAACTCCTAGTTAAGGAATAACTTGTCAAAATAAGAAGAAAACATTCACCTGAATATAATGCTTAGCATGGTGGAAAATCCATATATAGATGTGAATCTATGGCTTTAGATGTTAAAAGAAAAATACCTATGGAAATTATTTCTTAAATACAAAACACACATAAAAAACAAACTTAAGAGTACTTGGGAAAAAATAGGATAAACAGTATTATAAAATTAGATCATGAATAGTAAAAGTAAGCAACTAACTATAAAGACCACATATAAATGTTTTATTTGGGGTGAAATTTGAAAAAGAAAAAATATTTACGTGGAAAAATGTGAACATTACAGGAAAAGTCTCAAGTAATATAGACTATTACTTTTTATTTGTAACCTTTGAAATTTTACAGGTATCTCAAAATCAGCAGTGATCCATTGCTTTCATACTGAGACCTTTCTAACTGCTAGAATGGAAAATACATTAATGCTCTGCAACCTATGGCACAGTAACTCTAATCGAAGAGTCTTTTTCCAAATGCATAGTTACATTTCATTCCTTAATGTCATATTTTAGCTTACAAAATACATTTGACAAGCTACATAGGGACATCACCATTATTAGGTTTTAATTCATTATCTGTAACAAGTAAATTGTATCGTTAGCAGTAAACATCTAGCTAAGACAATAGCTCCACTTCTACCCAGTTATTCATCTTCTCTCAAACTGAACAAATTCACTAGTTCTAATATATTGAGTTGGGTTGTACACCAGGGGAGTACCAGCATTTCTAACAGTAATGCTTAAATTAGCCTGCAGGAAAAGCAGCACCTAGAATGAATGCAAAGATGACAATCTCTAGAGGGGAGGAAAAACTATCACAAGGTGGTGAAAAGGAGCATGAGACTTGGTGCGTTTCTTCCTTTTCCTCAGTCCTGAGTTTATCAACAGGAAACCTTCAGATAGCTACAATTTCAGATTCAAAATCAATGCATTACGTTGTAACAAACATATTTTTTAAAATTAGTTTTTCTGCTTCCAAACATTATCCGTCAGCATAATTGTTCAGCCAGAACCTTAAGTCTTAGTTTTGTCTAGGAATTAGATAGGCATTAAAAAAATGTTCATTATGTTCATTATTGGCATATTGGGACCAAAAAGTCTAGGTTTTGAAATTTATTGAACTAACTTCCCAACATTAAACTAAGTTGATCAGTTAAATCATTAGATTTATGTACACAGGCTTTTAGACCACAGTATCAAGGACTGAAAAGATTTTGAATATTTTTTGTTATTACTCCTTGCTCTTCCATCAATTAAATGTTAAAAAATGAGATATCTTTAATCAGGCAGCTACACTGCAAGATGATCTGCTGGGCTGGCCACAGGGACAGTATCAGGAAACCTACTCTGACCACAGAAAGGCCAGTCCTCTTTTGCAGTACAGCACTACTGAGACAAGATGTAATAACCTGTTAAACCTTTATTAACTTATTTTATCCTTTGAAGTCACAGCAAGTGTGCTGTGACATTTTGTGCCTTATGGATACAGCTCTCAACAACAGGTTTGGTTCTACTTGAATGGCATAACTGTTTCTCACAGCAATTACCATTGCTATTTTCATCCTTTTCAGGTGGCTGTATTGTTGAATATCACAGAATTACAAAGGTTATTTTTTTCCTCAAAGACTTCACTACTATCATGGTATTTTGACATGATTTCCACTTATCTTTCATGATACCAGACTTCTAAGTTTACCCATGTGATGTTACATGCTTTCATCTGAGTGACTGGCATTTTGGGTCAGAAAAACATGTCTCCATACTGTTAAAAAAACATTCTGAACTTCATAATATCATAGACTTCTTCAGGCTAAACTGCCACTGATTTCTCATATAAGCTGCAACTCAGTGAACATAGTGACACACGGCTACTCCCTTTACATGTTCAGAGAGACACGGCCATGCTCAAGAGCTGAACTAATTACTTCAATACTGGCAAGGAGCTGTGAAAGGCCTATGCCCTGCATGGCACAAGATGTAAAGTGTACATCTCCTAACCAAGGACTTACCCTGTCACAATTACACTACAAGGAAGGAACATCTGCAACTACTCAAGATGATAAAGTTTTGTCTACACTTACTTTCTGTATTTTAAATATAGAAAATACTTTAATCCATCTTTTTAAAATCTCTTTAATTTTTTTTTAACTGAGTGCATTTTGTTCCTAAACTTTGATTAAATACAGAAAAAAAAAAAAAGTGTATTTAGGTTCTTATTTATACTGATTTTCCTAATGTGTTCTCCCTGCCATTTTTTCCATCCAAAATGACCACATGTTGCATATGACCTAAGCTACTTATTTGCTTAGGTGATGTATAACAAGCAGGTATAAAGTACTGCCAGGAAGCAACATATTTTCTATCTTTGGTCACTGAAAAAATATTGCTATATTGTATCCTGCAAAAGTTTTGCCGAAAAGTCCTGCCTCCTAGGAATAAATAGGGGGTACTAAGGGCTGACCAAATGGCTTCAGAACCAGACTGAACATGTGTCTGATTTCTTCACAGACTAAGTCCGTGGGGTTTGGGTGGTTTTATTTGTTCTATTGTTTCGTGGGTTGGGTTTGGTTTGTTTCATTTTTTCTAAGGGTATAATATTTTAAGTATTGTATTCCATTCCATATTTTATAATTTTAAACATATATATAATTATATGTAATTTATAACTACTGCCTTTCTCTTGCAAGTAGACTTCTCCCCTGTATGACTAAGCCATGGTTCTTTTCCTGATCACTTAGAGCAAGTTAGTTCATCCCTGTCCTGGAAGAAAATGCTGCAACTTTGAAGCCAACTACTCCAGCAACTCACCTATAGTCCCATGCACTGTCACACCAATACCTTCTCACTGTTTTACAGTAGTTCAGACCACTGCTGTATAGATGGGTAAAGCAGGGAGAAAGATCTGTGTTGCCAAGTTAGTGCAGTCTACTGCTGAATTGCTTGAACACTGAAAATTTAGCAGGTGAGAGTGAGCTGGCTAGGAAGCTAGAAGCTGTTCCTAAAAAGTCTTTTATTGGCAGCATACTCAAATGTCTTCTGGAGACTGAAATACAATTATCTGTGAGGAAGTGAAAGGCAGAAGATTTAGGTAAGTAAAAAACCTCTGAGATGTCTCTAGAGAGTTCAGACTTCACTGTCATTTATCTACCATTATGTCAAAGATCTATGTACGTAAAAAGACTGACATACTTTTTTGTTGTTTTTTAGGAAAAATATTAAGTTGTGTCTTGGTCTGATGAGTGCCAGTTTTTGGATATGCAACATTTAACAGACCTTAACAATATGACACAGGAAGACATTTGAAATCCAATTAATCTCTTGGCATTAGCCTAAAAGTCAAAGCAGTGGACCAGAAGATTAATAAGGATACTTCTCTCATGAAAACTGATCTTTCTTTCATGACATGCAAATGAGTTATGATGATCTGACTACAAAGTTTATTGCAGATCTCTTCCTCTTCAATAATTGTTCTAAGCACCTACCATGCTTTCGTAATGTGGTATTTGATTTAACAACTATTATAGCTGACATTCCACATTTACACTAATGGTCCTTCCTCAGGAACCTCAGCTTTTAGACAAGTGCTTGAAGTATCATTTACTACCAACAGCTGTTGCATTTTTAAAGAAGAACTTGAAGGCTAGTTTTATCATTCCAAGTGTTAAGCTTACAGGATTGTTTCTACTTTAGTTCCCAAGATTCAAGAGCATTAACACATAAGGAATAAAGTTCAGGTTTGCTGTACTATATAATAGAAACTGTTTTTAAACATCCAGACAAACTTCTCTGCTTACACTGGTAGTGATGGTTGCTTCAGGATAGATAACCAAACACAGGATCACAGCAGTAGGGGCTGGAAAAAGTCATTCTGTTCAACATGACTGGATTGAACTCTATATACAGATATCATCTCCTTAAAAGACCATCATAACAAAAGAATTAATCAACCATTCATATATATATGAATGAGAGTCCAAAAAAAGAAAAAAATAGAAATTCATTAATAAGTAATAGTGAGCTGCAAACCATTTACTATATTGGGTCTGAATTACAGTGCAAACCTTACCTAAATTCAGAATTACTTCTTTCTGAAAATAGATGCTTATATAACTGTAATAAATTTAAGTCATTGCCAGGAATAAATAGCTGCAGACAAACTATCAGAAGATATTCACTGCAGCCTATAGGATTTATTTTCTAACACAAAACCAGTCTTTCACAAAACCAAGCAGTCTTACTTACTAACACCATTTACTTATCAAGCAGCCAAACCTGCCTTTCTGATTCACCTCATGCGTACATTTGTCACTTTGTCAGTGCCTGTCAATAGACACAGCAGGTTTATCACAGATTTTATGTCTTCCCAGTAGGCTGCCTTAATGGCCTCAGAAACAGATGATCATCAACCGTACTCCTACAACACCTGTTTAAGAGCTGATGATTCCAGTATCTTGAACTGGGTCTTTGTTCTATAGTTAGCAAATATAACCCTTTTCATATGAACAGCACACAGTAATATACAGACTGTCATTTCCTGGCCAGTGGAACTATCAATACACTATATCCCACAGGTTTGCATTCTATATCCCTGCCTGTCTCCTGCCATCTTTGTCACTGATGACTCCTATTCCCAACTTCTGAAACCTTAGCACTCCTCTATCCTACCTCACCCAACTATAAGCACGAGCTACAGAGGGAGCTGCTCCCATACCCTGACTGATCCTGTGGGATCATTACATAGGTGCCCTCCTCAGCCACTGATCCACACTGTTGAGCTCAGTGGTTACAAATCAAAACCAAAAGATTGCAAATATCTTTACAAACAAATAGCAACTGAATATGAAAAAAGGCAATGGGAAATAAAGCAATATTAATATATTCAGTAGACCTCAGAATACTGTACAACAGTACAATTTTTATGCTTTAAAATTAAAAATTGCTAATGGAAATAGAACCAAAACCAAGAATGTTTCACCCCCTTAGCAAGAATTGTTCTAGACCAAGATATAAACTCAGATCAGTTAGCTGCACCTTGATCACATTTTACTGTTATGACAAAAGAAGGACAACAGCTTAAAAATTATTCTCCCTTCACATTTACGTTCCTTATTTCCTATCTGAAGGTGAATTTATATTTTCTGCAAGCATAAGAGTTTTAAAAATGATGTAACTTCAGGTACTAAGATGCCTTTATTTCTGTAAAGTATATATTTTTGTTTGCTTGATGCATGCCATGTATCACATAAATCCATTTTCTGTACATTGGCCAGAAACTGGTACTTGATAAGACCATACTACTGCCTAAGCCATGACACTATGATTTTTCTCCTTTCTTCAGCTATTGATTATTTTAGAAACACTACATACTTTCTATATTTGGACCTTTATGCTCTCTCAAGTTAACTTTAAATCATACGATGATTTCAAAAGATGAGTAAATAGAGAAAAGAAAGAGACTGACAGAGAGAAGCCAAGAGAGCATGCTTCACATTCTTAGAAGACCAAGCTAAAAATGACCACTATATTTTCTTGGCTTTTAAGCGTCTTAATGTTTCACAAGAGACCATATATTAATTTCAGTCTCCTTGCTGAATTCCAGTCTCAATAATTAAATGAAATTGTATTATTCCCCTCTGATTTTTAAGTGGAAATTGTCATTAATATTAACAAATGTTTATTAGCTGATAACACAGCAGAGGCCATTTTAAAATCCCACTGCAACTCTAGTTGCATGTTAATCTCTATTTCACCTTTAAACGTTACAAGTGGTTATCATTAAATATTTGATATATTGTCATGCAAAAAGACACTTCAGGGGAGAGAGAAATTACTAGTAGGCAAGCCACCCTGTATGCAATTTGCTGAAATGCACAACCATATCTTTGTAATTAAAAAAAATAAAAATAAAAATCACAGAGTAATAAGTAATAATGAGTAAGTAATGAGTAAGTAATAGGTAGTAACGAGGCAAGTGCTATCACACAACTTAGAGAAAGGGGAAAGTTCAACATGTATGATGCAACCCACTAGAAACCAAACCAAACCAAAAAACCAAAACCAAAACTATCACCTTATACAACCCTTTTGAGCAGAGGAGATTTCTGAAGGCTAAGAAGCACAGAAAGAAACAGTGATGAGGGTCCCCAGATCATCTGCTTCTTGGCAGCTCAAGAAAGGCATACACAGAACTAGAAAGAAATCCTCATTGCTAACATATGGTCTTTTGGAAAAAAGAAAAAACCTTGACATGACTGTCCCTGTAACCTGAGTTCTTCATAATGTTTGGTAAGTATTGAAAATTTTTAATTTCTAAACCTTCATATATATATGAATTAATTACCACACTGTAATGGGGAAATAAGGGAAATTGATGACCCATAATATGCTGTATTCAGCATTTTTAAGACAGTAGAATAGCTCATGAATGTTGAATACCTTCATTAGCATCCTGAACATGGAGTATTAATAGGATGGAATAACATGCACTTTCAGCATATTTGAAGATGAGATTGAAATGAGGCAAGCAGTTTATGTGATGAAGGGTTGATCCAACATTCAGAAAGAGCTAAAGAAATGGGCTGCCAGAACTTTCTTAGACTTTAGCAAAGTCAAATACAAAGTTCTGCGCTTTGTGCAGAACAGGAATAAATTCACCTGATAGTACAGACACAGGCTGGAAATACACACTGTGTGGCCCACCCACATAAACATTGCGGTTGTCGTCCTCTGGACTTACTCCTGTCTGTCAACATCTTTCCTCTAGCTTGGAGTGAGATGCAGAATTCCAGGTGCAGTCTCACAGGTGCCAAATAGAGGAGAATTATCACTTCCCCCAATCTTCTATTTATTCTTTCATATGGGTGCCTTGATTTGCCTTTATTGCTGCAAGGGCACACTGCTGACTCATTTTCAGCTTTTCTATTTGGACTCCAGGATCTATTTCTGCAACAGTATCCATTTAACTACATTGTGTTCTTCTCCATCACACAAAACCATTTTGAAAATACGAAGCTGAACATCAAAGAGAGTGGCAGAAAAAACTTAAGGTATGTTCTTGTAGAGAACACTACATATTTACAGTTGGCAAAAAAGCCCTCCAGTTTCTTCCTTCTTCATTCAAATATCTTACAGTTTACAAATTACAAGATCAATGCCTTCATAACATTCTTGCAAACCAGATTTCACAAGTTTTTACTGAACAATTAGGCTTTTAATCAATAAAGCATTGGCCAAAATCCAAGTTCCCTGTATTCTGGAGATCAGCTAATGGGGAAAAGGGATGAGAGAAGATAGGGACATTTTACTTGAGATAAATTACTTTTGGCTGCTGTACTGTCTTTTCTAGTCCTGTCACTCTCACAGTGCAAAAGCTTTTCCTTATGTTCACACAGAACCTTCTATGCTTCAGCTTGCACTCACTGCCCCTTGTCCTGTTGTTGGACATCACTGAGAAGACCCTGGCTCCATCCTCCAGACACTCTCCCGTTTCATATTTATACACATTAATGAGGTAACCCCTCAGTCTCCTCCAAGCTTTAGAGACCCAGCTCCCTCAGTCTTCCCTCATAAGGGAGATGTTCCACTCCCTTAATCATCTCTGTGGCTCTGCTCTGCACTCTCTCAAGCAGTTCCCTGTCCTTCTTGAACTGACGGTCCCAGAACTAGACACAATATTCTGGATGTGGCCTCACCAGGGCAGAGTAGAGAGGGAGGAGAACCTATCTTGACCTGCTAACCACCCCCCTTCTCATCTACCCCAAGGTGCCATTGGCCTTCTCAGCCACAAGGACACATTGCTGGCTCATGGTCATCCTTCTGTCCACCAGGACCCCCAGGTCCCCTTCCTCTACAGTGCTCTCTAACAAGTCAGTCCCCCACCTATACTGGCAAATTGTGGTGTTCTTTCCAAGATGAGTCTCCACTTCCCTTGTTGTATTTCATTAAATTTCTCACTGCCCAACCCTCCAGTCTGTCTAGGTCTAGCTGAATGGCAGCACAGCCCTCTGGTTGATGTGGCAGAAGGAAAAGATAAAAGACTTTAATAATGTTTCTCTCCCACTTCTTCAACTTGGAAATTAGCATGACAGAAGAGATGCATTTTATTTTTGGAGCAGATGAGAAGTGAAACAGTATTGTTTTACTACCAGCAGCATAAAAAGTACATGGGTGTTTACTCTGTGAGACAATGAAGAGGAGATATTGAGAAAATGGATAGTTTTGCCATGTTGTTCAACAGTTTTGCACCTAATTTGCTATGCAGAAAAGCAGAATGAGTACAGCATACCCATTATGTGGTTAAAGTGCTTGTAGGACTTTATTATCTGACAACCACTGTAGAACATAAATGCAAACAAGTCTACAGTTTCATGTAATGTCAACAACAACAGATTGGGAAACACCTATAGTAAGGAAAATAACTAAAGATGGCATACCTTCTTCAAAGAGTAACATCATGTTTGTGCTTTTGTTAGCAACCACGTTATTCAGTAAGGCAATCACAGTTTGCATTGTATTCCCAAGTATGCTGTCTTGGTGTTCCTGTAAAGACAAGAGAAAAATATCTTAAAAACCATAAAATCTAGTGTTTCTTTGCAAGGTTAGAAGACAGCAATTCTCTTCCAAAAATACAGCAATAAGAAAGCAATACTCTCTAAATTTCTTCAAGTTCAATATTTGAAATAATGGAAAATCAGCCAAATATATTTGTAGAGGACACAAATTTCAGAAAAACAAATACCAGGCCAAAATTCCTCCCATGTTTCTTTGAACTGAAAGACTTCTTAGCAAGGTCTAAAATTTTAGGTCTTTCAAACATGACATAGAACTTTATCAGCCTAATCTTCTTATATTCAGAAACATTTCCCTTTGTATGGTATTTCTTTTATTCATGACATTAATTTTACTCTTTTCAGTTTCAGCTTCATAATCCACAGTAAGTCTTAGAATCTATTTATTGGTTTTGTTTACACAGTTTCATAAGTATAAAATTAATTTCACATGCTCATTAAAGTCCTATTTCTATATCAAATTCATCAGTCTTAAAATGTCTCTCTCACACTTATATGAACCCTTGAATACAGCCAAAGGAACACTCAAAGGTCCTTTAGGATATGAGCAGCAGTAGCCAAGGACAGTCTATTTTCTATGTCTCTTTGCTGAAGCACTTATAACCCATTGTCTCAGATGTATGCTTTAAAAAAACAAAACAGAAACAAACCAGGGGCAATCTGCCCTTCTTTGTGATAATCTTACTGACCATCTAAATACAATAGCTGGTACAGAATAAGACTGCCTGTTAGACAGTAGCAATCACAGGAACATATTTTATTACTCTTCTGAGAATTCGCTTCAAGTCAACCTATGAATGGCATTCAGAGTGCTTTCTCCATTAGCCACTTTTTGAGCCAGCACTAAGTCATCAGCACTGCATTTAGGATAAGCCACACTATTTGAATCCCTGCCTGGAAACATCACATGAGTTGCATTATTCCTCAAGTGAGACACTGTTTCCTGACTAGGCTGATAAAATTCAGGATACTGCGAAATGCATGTTCAATGCCACTTCAGAAAGTTCTCTTTTACGGTAGTAAAGGGTCATACTATATGAAGGACTAAAGTTTTCCCTTAAACATATAACTACTGAAGGAAAGGTTTTGACAGGCAATGGCTCAGATGGTTCCTTTGGGAGCATTACTTTCTCTTTCTGCACTAAAAAACTAAATGCTATTTTTTCCTGTAAATACCATAAAATATACATGATAAGGCATAATATACTAACAGGTAAGGAAATACATAAGCTTACATGGCTTCCTATTCAACTTCAGCCTGTGTGAATTTTCTACTCACACCAAAGCTCTTTAAACTATATCATACAGAGAAGACAACAAGAGTACTCGGCTCACAGCCTTTTGAAGGACTGTGATTTCCTACTAAAACCTAAAAAATACATGTTCTGTTTACTTTACATAATACTCTGAGATGTCATTTGTAATTTCTATAAATGGAACAATAAATGTCTATTCCTATGAAGGTTTATAATAGAGCCTGATGATTTTAAAAGCAATGCTGGAAAGTATAAATGCTACATTCTTCAAACGATAAGGTAACCAATAAAGGAAAAGACACCATAAAGCCATGGTACTAAAATAAATTTGATTTCCTACACAGTTGAAGGGTAAGAAAAACTTTTTTTTTAAATCAATAGCCCATATATCTGATAGTCTATCATCACAGTATCTTAAGTCTCTTCAAGAACATTTAGAAAACAATAGATTATATAGTATGAACAATTTTGTGTTATTGAAGATTGTTGCACACACTGAGAATATAAAACTAATAAAAGCAAAAATGAGAGCTGACTGATATTTTCTTTGCAACTAGAATAATTCTGTTACTGCCCCATGTATATGAAGTAAACATCTTCGAGTGAAATTGCCTTTTGAGGTACATAATTACAAGACAAACTGGTAATCACTTACAACATCAATCTTTTGCATTCACCAGGTTAATAACATTAAAACAGAAGACATCTTTGCTTTTAATGGAGATCACTTATACTACACAACCCTCTACTGAAAGGGTAGCACTGATGTTTAACTTACATCAAAGCATATATAACAAAACTCTTCTTACTCGAAACTCAGACAGGAATTCAAGATGCAACATAGGTTATCTCAAGGAAAGAAAATGGTCTGTTAATGAATAAAATAATCCTACAAATGGTATACTCTGCTGTATTACCAGAGTTTTAATGTATCTATCATAGATGGGTTCTGACCAAATACTAGGTTTCAAGAAGCTACAGGTATGCATTATTTATCTAAGTCATTGCTGATTGCTGTTAGACTTGATTTTAAAGGGATTTATAAAAATATTTAACTTCGTCATAATCTACCAAGGAGCAAAGCTGATCTAATTTGTGTGCACAGCACTGCAGACTGTGGACATTTAATGAACAGTGCACTTGACAGCTTTAATAAAACATAGCATTTGCCAGCAGAGATAATTAGAATTGAAGCAGCAAAATTCTAGTGTTTGGCAACACAGATGAAACAACTTCATTAAAATGTACAGCTTCGGTGAATGAAAGGCAGGAAAGCACTGGACCCTGAAGAATCAGCCTTCTCAAAACTAATTGCTTCAGTGCTTAAAAAGGACAGCTATGAAATACCAAGGGCATAACAAGGAAATACTAGTATATATTAAAAAAAAAAAAAAAAAGAACCACAGAAGATAAATCAGGCTTTTCAAACAAGACTGCACTGTATTTAGGCCATTAAACTTTTCTTTCTAATTTTGAAGGGTCATATGCTCACAAAAGAAATCAGTTGAAGTCTTTTTTAAAGCCATTTAGGTAAGTGGGTGGGAATTAGCAAAGTAGGACTATGAATCTTGGCAAGACACTATGGGTAAATATGCCATTTCTCTTCCTTTAAGTGGATTAGAATTTAGAACAGCATAGTTTTAGTTACATTCTAGATAACAAAAAAGATTGCAATTGTGATAAGAAGTTACCAATTTAGGCGACTTCCCACATATGCCCCCTGCTCATGCATCTAAGAATCCAGAAGAAAATGCACTAGCTCTGTTTACATATATGCTATAATCGAATCTGTATTCCACTGTACTACTGACCATTCAACATAATCAGAGTGATTAAACTTTATTGATACAAGGTTTCTTCTCCTTAAGCTTATATATGACCTATGAATGCAAGCTGGGTAAATAAGGGGGAGTAACAAGATGGAGGCTTGATTTTTCATACACTAAATCCAACAAAAGATGAAAATTATAGAAATGTTCCATATTCAAATTATACTAACTAAAAAAATGCCATTTTTGGGGCATAGCATAGTTGAGATAAAATAAACCAAAGGACTGATGCCAACAGGACCTCTAACAAGAGCACAGTTCAATATTGCATTCAACCTAATTTATTTTGATACACTATTACTTTCTATATATGAAATAGAAGATCAGAAACTTTTCCAAACAACAGTAGAATTTTTCTGTATGAAGCAATATTATTAGTATGCAGCCTGCAAGGGATATTCAGAGCAGTATATGCACTTGTTTTTAATGACAAGCCCACTGAGAAATTTAATCCAGCTATGTACGTAGTTGGTTAATCTGTTCCTCAATGTTTTGTGGCTTTTGATGCATAAAGTCTAGTTATGCATAAACTGAAAGCCTCTAAATATGGATCTCAACCATTACTGTAACTATTCTCCTGTTTGATGACTTAAGTCAGAAGTAAGCACATCCATATATCTTGCTATTCTAATTTAAATTTAAAAATCCACCTTTTTCAAAAGCACAGTTCTAACAGAGATAGTATTTCCAAATATTTTCCTCTGGGTATGGTCATACAATAAGGAACAACTACTAATCTAGCAAGCAATTTCTGGAATAATCATGTTTCTCAGGTGCATCACAGCAGTGATATGTTGAGTCCACACACGAAGATCAGAAATTTTAAAACTTTCACAGAAATTCTTGGTGGAATATTGAAAAGGATGTATATAAATGTATATAAATGTATATAAATGTATATAAATGTATATAAATGTATATAAATGTATATAAATGTATATAAATGTATATAAATGTATATAAATGTATATAAATGTATATAAATGTATATAAATGTATATAAATGTATATAAATGTATATATTCTTAGTCACTAAGTGTTTAGAGGCAAAGTCAGTCAACGACATGAAAAAAGCAGTAATTATTTTAAAGAACTAACAGAGGAGAACAGATACCATTAATAAAAACTTATGATGTCAACCAACAGAAAGTGATAATGTTCATCTTAGACTTTGTTCTTCCCATGACAGCAAGCGGGATACTTTCTGTCAAGTACATCCATTTTTGAGAAGTCTATTAATTTACAAGTGCCTTCTCAGGCACTAAGTTTAGATTTTCAGAGACCTACTGATTTTTCTTTTTATTCTGGAACTCATCTGTTACATCCTTTTCATTTGCCCAAATTCCCTATTACCTTGGAAACAAGCATGCAATTTTATCTGTATTAATGGTCAGAATCTCAAGAGGCACAAAGCGGAGAGGTGACATTTACAATAAACAGAGGTCTAAAGAGCATTGTTTCTTTAGAATCAAAAGAGAAAAATTGTTCCTTTTGGAAAACCAGCTCCTACCAAGATCACACAAGTATTTCTTTTGTACAACAAACATTACGAACTGAAAACATAAATAAAGACCAGTGACCTTTCTCTTTTCATTTTATTCTCAACTCCTGTAAGAATACAACTTTAAAGAATAGACATGTGAATGAGAACAGTATTTTTAACACCACCTATTAATAGATTAGCTACTTCCTTTAAGAGAACTACTTCATGTTTCAGAGTTGTGGAAGTTGGATAAACCAAGCTAATCCAAGAAGAAAATATTTAGTAAATATTAATGAGTTAAGGATTACAAAACTGTCCTATGTCAGCAAACATGAGATTTATAAACTAAAGAGAAGTATACCCAAATCTATTCAGAATTAGAGGTAGGCAGCCTTCAAGGTTATTTAAAAGGAAATTGCATGAAGGTTTGTCAACAATACTATCTTATGTATGGTAAAAAAAGAAAGAAGCCAGGTCATCAATACACTTTTACAATTAACTTATTTTTATAGTGTGAATTACAAAAGTCCGATACCTTGAGCAAAAATTCCTTTTTGTTCTTGTTTTTCCTTTGTATTTATCTAACAAAAAAAACCCAAACTATTGGCCTGAAAGTTTCTTTAAGTCAAATTTCAATGAATCAAACAGTAACCTTGGGGAAAAAATCCCAGAAAGCAAGACAACATCAGGAATCTAATGCTCCAATTCAGTGAAATTCATGTGCCATTTTTCGTCCAATTTTTGGACCAAGACAGAATAACTTTTGATGCAGCACAACAGAGAAAGCAATAACCAGCCACACAATCTTACAGTCTCTGTCACAGAAGACATGCAAAACAGCTCAGCACCAAACCTCTATATACAGTGGCATTTCTTCTTCCGACAGAGTTCCTACACTTAAATTTCCCATGCCAATGTAAATTCAAATCTTCTCCTTTTGCTCCTTCATTCTCAAGTGAAATTTTCTTTACTGTCAACAGAGGGAGCCTAGGAAGACTCGCCCCTTCATAGGGAGGACACTCTGAAGCAATTTGTTATAAAAATGTCATTTTCCCCATTATGTAAAAAGAAGAATCCAAGCAATTAGCTCCCTACATATTAAAGCTATTCATTATGAATAACAATCAGAAACGCCCTAAAAAGAAAAACTTGCTCAAGACTGAAGAGACAGAATGGAAAAGCAGTTATACACCTATCTTATTCCAGAAAATTAAGCTGTCACATATCAGGGAAGAGCTGTGCATCGTGGAAGCATTTATACTGGTATATTCTAAAGAAATGAAGCTCTAGAAGTAATTGGTATCTCTACAGCAGTAACTGCATTTTTAGTATCATATATCTGTGGGGAGAGTTCTCAAGTATCAGTGAGGCATTCTAACAGCAAAGTCACTTGGGAGCTGCAATCAAACATTAAACTAAGAAATTTCCATAACAGAATATTCACTTACCAGACTTGTGTTTTCAGCATTTAATTGAACACTAGTTCTTAAACAACTTTAGAATGACAGATATCAATGAATTGACATCTTTTTTTCCATGTGGATTTTGCTTTGATGTAAAAGACACTTTGCCATTACAAGGAAAGATATTCAGATGTGTTTGGGGAATTTGCTGATGACATTTTTAAGTTATCCAAAGGCTCATATTAAAATTTTTTACTGGAAAAGGTTTGAAGGGTTCAGAATGGAATTTCTGCTTAAAGTCATAAAAAGAGGTTTATGCAGAATAGAGTACTAAGTTAGGGAACTTACCTAGGATAATAAAAATTCAGTTTCAAGTCTCTGCTGGAATTGGGCTGTGCAGGGATTTGAACATTGGTTATCTTAATTTTGCATTCCCAAATCCATCATTAACTGTTAAGGAATGTGTCTCTGTCTCTATTCCTCCTCTATAGTTAATTGCTAAATTAGAAATCAAAAGCAGATACAGGGAATGGCTACCTACTGAGGTGTGCAAGATCCAGACTGAAATTCCTTTCCTGACATTTCCCCTAGCTAAAAACCCAATTGTGGCAAGACTAGACCTTTCTGAGGAAGTAAAATGGGAAGAGGAAAAACATCGATTGTCCCCCTTAATCACAAATTGAATATTTTATTCTTCCTACTCAGTCTTAAAACTCAGTGGTGCCACAGAAAATATTGAATTTGAAATCATGGGCTGGCAAAGAAACACAGAGATATGGAACTTGTGTGTACGAGGAATAAAATGTTTTTTCCCCTACCATAGTTCAGCTGAGGTGAGGAGAGATAGTCATTTTATTGGATTTGCATGGGCAGGTTTTGGTAGCAGGGGGACTATAGGAGTGGCCTCTGTGAGAAACTGCTAAAAGCTGCCCCTGTGTCTAATAGAGCCAATGCCAGCTGGTTCCGAGATGGTCCCACTGCTGGCCAAGGACAAGCCCAAGCCCATCACTGAAGGTGGTAGTGCCTCTGGACACTAGTTAAGAAAGGAGAGAAAAAAAAATTTTGCAGAAGCAACTTGCAGCTGAAGAGAGAAATGAAAATACGTGACAGCAACAACTGCAGCCACCAAGGTCAGTGAAGAAGAAGGAGGATGTGCTTAAGATGCTGGAGCAGAGATTCCCCTGCAGCCTGTAGTGAAGATGATGATGGAGGTAAGATATTTCCCTGCAGCCCATGGAGGTCTACAGTGGAGCAGAGCTTAACCTATGGCCTGTGGAGGAGCCCATGTTGGAACAGGTGGATGTCCAAAGAAGGCTGAAAGCGATATAATGGAAAGTACACACAGGAGCACGTTCCTGGCAGAACCTGTGGATCCATGGAGAGAGAAGTCCATGCTGGAGCAGGTTTGTTGGCAGAACTTGTGACCCCATGGGGGACCTGTGCTGGGGCAATCTGCTCCTGACAGACTACATCCCACAGAAGGGACCCACATTGGAGCAGTTCATGAAGAACTGCAGCCCATGGAAGGGACTCACATTCGAAAAGCTCACGTAGAAATGTCTCTCTTGAGAGGGACACCATGCTGGAGGCTGGGGAAGAGTGTGAGGAGTCCTCCCCCTGAAGAGGAAGAAGCAGCAGAGACAATGTGTGATGAACTGACCTCTACCCTCATTCCCCTGTGGGAGGAGGTGGAGAAATTGGCAGTGAAGTTGTGACCTAGGAAGGAGAAAGGAGTGGGGAGAGGAGTTCCAAAAGTTGGTTTAATTTCTCATTATCCTACTCTGATTTGACTGCTAATAAATTAAACTGATTTCCCCACAATTAGTCTGTTTTATCCATGCCTGTAACTGGCGAATGATCTCTACCCCTGTCCTCATCTCAACCCTTGAGCTTTTTGTTCTGTTTTCAATCCCCTGTCCAGCTGAGGTGGGGGCAGTGACAGAATGGCTTTGGCAGGCACCTGGCCTCCAGTCAGGGCCAAGTCCTCACAGTCATGCTGTCAAAAGTGAAAGAAAAAATAAATTTAGGTATTTAATTTTTGTCCTTTATTTACCCTTTGCTTTATGCCTTGTACCTCCCAAAATACGATTTAAATTCTTTTTTTTTTTTTTGACTCACCTTTATTTCAACTGTAAACATAACAGAGAATGCTGATAATTAGTTTATTCAAATTTCATTACTTGAAAACAACAAAAGGCTGTTACATCAAAATGAAGCATCTGCTGAATCTTCTGTTACTAGATTCATGATATAGTTTCATTAGATTTGGCATTTTCCTAAATAATTTTATTATTTATTTCCCATCATTAAGGATTTGTAGGGATTTTCTAAGTAGTTAACTACTAGTCTGAAAAACATTAGAAAACTTTGATTGGTTTATATCTTTTTTTAAGGCAATCTGTTAACCTCAGCCCCAGACACCTGTTCATGGAGGGCATGCACTTTCCCAGAGAGGCATGCATTCAGAAAACAAACATACTCAACAATCAGACTATCACCTATCAATACACTTCACTCAGCTCAGAGTACCCATACTCCTGTTTATGAACATCCTAGAAAATTAATCTTCCAGCTTTTCCCCACTCAACTTATTCCTGTAGTAGCAAACTACATCTTCTGTTAGTTTACACCAAGGTACCAATTTACAAGGCAGGGAACAGGGGAGTGCTGAGAACATTCCTCAAGGAACAGACTGGTAGAAGTGCTGAAGAGCAACAGAGCCAATATTACTGTCCCATGAGAGAGAGAGCATCTCTTTCCTGTTCCCATCCTGGGCTTAGATAGTCAAGCAATTATGCTCTAAGCAAACAACATTCTTACTATGAAAATAGGCAAACAAGGCAAGAGAAATTATGAACTGACTGCTATAAAACCTCATCTAGAAAAAGACTGTTTATTAAGTGTAAAGAAATGTAGTTAAATAACTCTACTTATCACCACAGTGCTTTTTTTGTGGTGTGCAGTAAACATTAACTCACAACATTTAAGTTGTTTGCTTAAGAGCGAAACCCATATATATTCTAAAGAAATCTCATAGGGAGGTTTTATTTGCTTAATACACATAGCCAAGACAATTCAGGATTGGCCTAACACTTAAATCATAACAACTCCCATTCAAATCTCTAGTTTCCTCCCTTTCTCCTGACACGGTAGAAGGTTACAGAACTGGATATCTTCTTCATTTTAGCACTATTGTTTCCATACAATTTAACACTGAAAAAAGTACAATGGCATGGTAGACTCAAATACATATTTGGATAGTTGGTCTTTGGTTTCAATCTGTTAATTAAGGGCTATGAACATTAGCACACCTTTACTGTAATCAATTTATTAAATACTTAAAAATCCAGGAAATGAAAAATATTTTAGATATAGTAGAGTATCTCTGTGAAATACAGGAATAGACCTGTGAAATTCCCTCTCCCATAAATTAGTGGTATATAATCTCTACTTTCAATTCTATCTCAAGTTATTATTCCCTGGAAAGCAGTATGTATATTACACAAAAACACTTTCATATCCCATGAATCACAGTGTTACCTTGGCACCCTTTCAGGGACTCAAGGATAAATGTGTTTTCTTCACACTGTGTGTATGAAGTTCAAGAATAAAAAGAGCTGGGGTGAAAATGAAAATCAATGGTGTGAACAGAAACAAGGAATAAATACTGGGGCAAAGATTCTGAATTTGAAGGTAAGATTACAATTCATACTGTGTGTGTGCCACAGGGATTAACACACTTGTGAGAGTAACTGGATTTGATACACATATTTAAGCTAAATACAGCTCAAAGCCTTTGCTGCCTCTCAATGTCACTTCACAAAAATAAGTATTTGTGAAATCCAGGCCTAAAAAATACAGTGTTCACAAAAATCTCACTGCTCTCAGAGAAACAAGTCTGGTACTAAATGTTTTTGCTTGTAGACACAACAGGATGGAAGCTCTTATCCAAAAATCTCCCACAAAAACCTGATCCACGCATTGGCCTGACCTGATGTCAAGCAAACCACCAACACTGTCTTTTAATCAAATTCTGTACAAGGTTAAGATGATTTTGCTGTACTATTATTTACCAGAAGGAAATGCATGTAAGTTAGGACAAAAAAAAATAATTAAAAAGAATAAATAAATCTAGAGACTAAAAAGACAGAACTTCAAGGTTAAATGACAGTACTGCCTCTTTGCTTAAATTATTCTAGGATCCTGCTGGTTTCCAGACTCCACAGAGTTTGCTTTCTAATTAGTTCTGCCTGCAGCAGCACAACTAAAATGGCATACTTATCTTGGTTATGTTGGTATGAGACATTAAAAAACATTTTTACTTTCATCATGATTTTTATTTACTCCTTTATTTGTTTCCTTACTGTTTTACATTTAATACTTAGTCTGTCTCTACCTGTGACCCTTGAAAAAGTGAACATAAATAAAATTCACTCTAATAGGTCATATTTCAGCTATATATTTTAACAAAATACTTAAGAAGAAGTGACAGCTCCATTTTAGCTCTATAAAATACTGGCTGCATGAATGCAACATCAGTCACAGGAATTATATCCTCCAGGCACAGGAATTCATAGATATTAGAGGACAACTGTTTCCTTAGCTGGCAGTGGTCTGCCAGTGATGAGAAGCAGAACCAGAACTGACAAGAAAGAAATTTCAGCTAACAAGATTGGCAATAATAGTAAGAATACAAATACTTACAAGTATTATGCAAAACATACTTACAAATGTGAGGTTTATAATATAAATTTGTATGCTCTAATAGATTACTACTCCTGTAAATTTATGATGGTACCTAAACGAAAAGAGGGTAGATTTAGACTACATATAAGGAAGAAATTCCTCAGTATGAGGGTGGTGAGACACTGGTGCACAGGGAAGTTGTGGATGCCCCTTGAAAAGCCAGGCTGGACTGGGCTTTGAGCAACCTGGTCTAGTGGAAGGTGTCCCTGCTTGAGATACAGGACTTGGAACTAGATGATCTTTATAGGTCCCTTCCAACACAACCATTATATAATTTCATTACTTGAGCTACACCATCAAGTTTTCACACAGCAGCTGCCACTTAATAAAAGACAGACAACTTGTGAACAGTTCTCATCACCCAGCCTATTAAACTAGGAAGAAAAGACAGAAAACAATTTACTTCACTGGGTATATATAAAAAGAATGTATCACAATGAATTTTGGAATGGTCTGAGTCTTCCTGTCACGTTAGTAATCTCAACAGTGCCAGGCCACAGACAGTTCAAAAAATACATGATACAGATCTACTTAGCACTGCAAGGTCAGCTGATATTCCACTGGTACATCCTAGAGCTTTGTGCACTTGCCTGGCAAAACAGAGCTAGATTTTCCATTCCCTCAAATGTTTAGGACTCTAAAAAAAAAACCAAAAACATTCCCAGTCTACACTGACACACACCCTAGGTTTTCAAATTATCTGTACTCCACAGTAGTTCACTCACAGTAAGTGAGTTTCTCCTCTTTTTAAGTAAAAGTTCAGATCAATAGAAGCCTTTTCTACAATGGAAATTTACTGTATGCAAACAGTGGTAACTTCAGTAGGAGATAGTGAGACACTAGTAAAACATCTTGCCTAGTATTTAAAACACATATTTTGAGTTCAGAAACCCAGCGTCAGCCATTCCTTCTACTTCTTTCTGAACTTGGGAATTGCACTTGGCACCTTCCCCTAAGGTGTTCCTGATTAACAGGCTACTGGCTACCCTGAGTTCTGCCTTTCTCCTTTGCCTTCCATGCCATTTTGTGTAGAAATTTCACCCTTGAACATCCTCTCATTGAAACCTATATCCAAATGGGAATAATATCATGAACCACCAAAATAAACCAAGTATTTCCTTCCTCACACTACACACTTGGGTCCTGAAAACCAGTTCTTATCAGCAAGATACGGCTGCACTGCTCAAGTTTTCTACCAACAAAGAATGGTTTTACTCTCCTATGAACTCATAGCCTGGAAAGGAGCTGGATACTTTTAGATCAAAGTAGAATTCTGATGCTGAGAGAGGCATAAAATATCAACCAGAATGACATTTATTATCACTAGAGGCCAGATGGAAATTTTAGCCAATGTAAAATGTCATACAGTGTGTCAGTAAAAGGAAAGAATAAAGGAAAAAACAAAACACCAAAGCCCCCAAAATAACAGGACCACTGGATTAAGATAGCATAGAAACATGGTTTATATGAAATGTTCAAAATATTAACTTCATTACAACAAAGGGTCCTAGTAATAATTAAAGGAGTTAATTTTTTAATTACTCATAAGTTATTTTACAGTTATTAATGTAACTGTATAACTATTTTACTTCATTTTGTTCAACTCATCCTCCCTAAACAGTTATTCATACTGAATATTGTGTATAATAGATGAGAGGGAATAAAAAGATGAAAGAGGAAACCAGCTAAAATATATCTGAAAAGCTGGTAACAAATTTTACAAAAGCCAAGGAGAGGAGAGTAAGGTATTATTAGCCATTTTTATATCCTAATGGAACATGCAGGTTTCAGTCAGTTACTAAGAGTGGGTCCACGGCAAAGAGCCCAAATGATCTCTCAGAAAGGATAATGTACCTTTAATGATTGAAATAGCAAGAAAATTAAATCCAATCATGTTTCATTAAGCATACTCTAGCTCCCATTTTTACTAAATTATTTTATTATGATTTCCCAACTGTCTGTTGAAATAACCTTTTACAGCAATTTAATTCACCATCATAAACAAGTCTCATTTCTCACAATGAAGTCCCCAAGGAATACTGAGAGGAGACAGATAATCTAAACCTTGCCAATCCTGCAGCACTAAGGTAACATCTCAGACAACGATTTTTGTTTCCCTATTTGTGGCTGAGATCATTAAGATATAATTAGAAATGTATTCATGAGTAATAGAGCATCTGTTATGGAGATACCATTCGCCCAACAAGCATCTTCTATACCGGCCCTTAATAAGAAGGGCAGCAGGCATAATCCCCACTTCACTCTCTGGAGAGTTCTGCATTAAATGGATTGCATTAGACATCCCTCTCGCTCCCCCTTTTTTAATGGAATCTTATTCAGGCATCCAGTGTTTTCTCAGACTCCATTGTTACCATCAAAACGGGTAGTCTGTTTGCTTTCAGCAATATGCTCCTGCAGTGCCATCCAGATGTGAGCCCTAAAGAAAGCTACGTGCAGTGAATTTAAATCCCTCTCCACAATTTGTTACAGGCTAAGCAAATGTGGAACTTCACAATATACAGTAACAAATTAATCAGACTGTTTGCAGAATAATCCTTGTCTCTCTGCAGTAGCAGAGAAAGCTATCAACCTCTGTACGCATCTCTTCTCCTTGGTTCCTACTTTACTCATCGAAGTAATTCAAAGAAATCTGTTTTGTCCTTGAATGAAACTTGACTTATTGCCAAACTCCCTATCAGCCCACACAATACAGCAATGGAAAGTTAAAAGTAATGTCAACCACTAAACACCAAGCAGTGCTTATGTATCTGCCATAGGGAGCAATTTATGGCTGCCACTTAAAAGTGCAGAGTGAAAAGTCCTCAGCAACTGTGTGTAGTATGATGCTTGAACAAGCTACTACTATACTTGGTAGCCAGGAATTTGAAAGGGACCAAGTAAATGTAAAAGAAAGTAAAGAGTTCTAGGGCCCAATCTTGCTTCCCATACTCATATGAATAGTAAAGAAATACTTGCTCAAAGCAAGCAAGGGGCAAAAACTCCAACTTGTAATACTAATGGGAGACTTGAAACACAAACATATCCGAAAAAAAGAGACTTGCAAAATCTCAGCTGACTCTCTGAGATGATGTTACTGTTAAAATTATAATTACAAACTCACAGTAGGTAAACTAAGGTTTAATCTTGTTGCATATATTTGACTATAAACCTATTTTAGCAAAGCAATGATTCTTAAGCATGCCTATAACAACATTTTATAAACCAAAATATATTTAGAAACTAAGCTCATAAGACAGTAAGCAAATTACTCTTGAAAGCAGAATATCAAGATTTAAACTGTTTTCCTTTGTGGAAGACTGACATTCTAAAATCTAATTACCATCCTGCAATATGAACTCTTCATCAAGTCATTAACATAAGGAATGTATTATGCACAACTGAAGCCAAACCAGACAAATTCCTAGATAAATTATCAGAGTTCAGAAGCATAATATGCAACCTCTGCCAGCCAGAAGCTGTTCATGTCCATTCAATATTCTTTTACAAGCTCTATTGTGAAGCACACAATAGCTATTACCTTAGTCATCAGAATGCAGCTGGTCAATAAGTGTACAGTCAGCAAGTGCCACATTTCTACACCAATATTTATCCAGATGAGATCAGAAGATATACCTCAGTCATTTGACAGAACATAGATAATGTCACAGTAAAATTCTGGTCACAAGATCAGTAACTTTAGTTCTGAATAGCATCAGTCTCAGCCTTACTACATTATGAAATTCTCTGCCTTGATATTAGCAGGAAAGGTAAATTGATGCACTGGTCTCAGTCAGCATGAGAACCACAAGTTTTGGGAGCAATAAGGTTTTGCTTTAATGTTACTTCTGCAGCAGAAAAACCTAAGTATTTAAATGTAGGAATCAATCACTTCAGGTGAATGTTTTCATTTACTATTTGTTTCTATACAACCTATTTAATATCTTGCAGAAAAGTCCCACAAACTATGATAAGATCAGGTTTCCCTCCTCAACTTCTAATTCATGAAGTCTAGAAATTGGTACTAGACTTGTAAAGTCCCATGCTAGGAAGAATTCTCACTCACACTCTTTCTGCAGCATCTGCATTACACATTTGTAGCATTTACTCCTCTTCTTGAGGTCTGTGTGTCCTTTGGCTTGGTCAGTGACCAAGTTGGGGTGAAAGTGAGGAAAGGCTGCAGGGCTGCACCCCAGCCAGTCCTGGGGGATGCAGCAGATACAAACAGAAGCAGCTCTCTCAACTGGTGTCCTCCCTACTCCCTTCTCACAGTCAACTGGTAAGTAAGTCCTGGGAATGGGCATATTTCTTCTGTTTTTATGTCACAGAATCCAGTATGAAGAACACTTATCAGGTCACAAAGACATGGACAATTTATCAATAAATTATGTCTCATATACACATATATGCTTTTAATATTTATATGTTCCCTCATATATATAAGTGTATGTGTAGTGCATATGAATATTACAAAATTAAAAACTGATTAAAAGACAAGACTAAATAAAATGAAACACATCCAAGGCTGGGCACTGCAAGACTGTGAGAGTGAGATGAAAAAAAAAAAGCCTAAAGACCAGGAGGTGAAATTTACCAATTACTGATAAAAGTGGGGTTGGATGGAGGATGAAAGATAAAGAATTTAATTTGTTTGATTTTATTCACAGCAGAATGAGCCACCAATTCAGAAGATTAATGACTTCTGCTGCTATATTAAATAAAAATGTAGAAGAAATGCAACGAATGCTAAGGAACATTTGGAGAAAAGGGGTGTGATAGAAGTAATGCAGTTTCTGAGGATGATGATACCAGCTAATTCTCTAATTAAAAGAAAGGGCAATTATCCATTTGCTCATTCTCAACCACCTCCAAAATATTTTTCTCTAATAAGTGTGAAAATGGTCCAATTATAATGAATAAATGGAAAGGTCTTTAATGAAATAAAAATTCCATGGAAATGTTCTGTATTAAATATGGAAAGCTAGGAAGCTTAATTCACAGAGAGGGAATCTACGTAAATACAAGGAGAAAGATTGTATCTGAAATTTAACATACAGAAAGCAATGCACATAGTTGGGAAAAAAGCCCTAACTTCATATATATGAACTAATAATATCAGATTAGGAAAGAGTTTCACATGAATCAAAAAACAAAGCCAAGAAAAGAAGAAAGAATAATAATAAAAATTTAAAAAACCAAAACCTGAAAAACCTGAACATCACTGTACCACTGTATAAACTCACAGTTCATCCACCCTTTCAGCACTCCATTCTGATCCTGAATCTCAAAAATTATATTCAAAATCGAAACTATTCTGAGAAAGCATCAAGAATGATCAAAAGTGTGGAATAGCTTCCATTTTAAAATAGCCAAGCAATGATGCCTTTTTATTCCAGCAATCTCTTTTAGCAAACTGAGAGGAAATACTGAGACTTATAAAATCAAGGCTGTCATACGTGGATGAAGCTTCATTGTTTGCTGATTTTTTGAAAGCAGAAACAAGAAATAATTAGCCTGACAGAATCCATGCTCAAAACAGACAAAAGGAGCTGTCTGTTAACTCAGTGAAGAGATACAAAACCAAAAGGCTGGTCAAGACCATTGGCAGGGCCTGATGCAGCCTCTTTAATGTTCTTTCTAGTTGCCTGTACAAAAAGCAAAAGGATCACCACCACACTTCAAAAAAAAAAACCTACAGGAAATAATATATGACAAAAATCAGATTTTGTATGAAGTCCAGGAAACCCACAATAGCCAAAGACAGCGTGAAAAACTCTCAAACAAGCCTGTTCAAACAGAAGTTTCCAGCCTTTTCTATGCAAGCAAGAGACTTCAGATTAATGACACTCACAGCAAAAAAGAGACAAACAAACAAGAATTAACATGGAAAGTAGATTAGGTACCCCATGTTTTTTAGATATAACATAACTTAAGCATAGGGCAAGACAGATAAATATTTACACCCACATTCATTCTCCATCTGTAATTCAGATAAATATTTAAGTTTTTATAAAAATATTTCCAAGTAGAAAATACTATTTTACTTATTTGTGAATCACAAATTATTTGAAACGTATCAGCCTTAAGAATCATTTTAGTATAACAAATTATTATACCAACATCATTAATTCCATAGTTTTAACACAGATATTAATTATTCAATTAAAAATGTGGAAGTCATATTGCTTCTCAATAATTCTCCTTTAAATGATAAAAAAAATTATACATATTTTTTAGCATGAAAACTCCTATGAGTACAACTCCTATGAGACTGAAAAGACTGGACTTGTTCAGCCTCAAGAAGAGAAGGCTTGATTACAAGGTTCCAGTACCTAAAGGGTAGCTACAAAGATGATGGAGATGGATACTCCCTATTTACAAGGAGTCACATGGAAAAGACAAGGGGCAATGGGCACAAGTTGCTCCTGAGGAGATTCTGCTTGAATGCAAGGGGAAAATTTTTCCCTATGAGGACACTCAGACATTGGAATGGTCTCCCAGGGGCAGTGGTGGATTCCCCCCATTTGCAAAGTTTTAAGTCTCAGCTTGACAGGATGCTGAGGCATCTCATAAACATTAATATTAGAGGGGCTGGACCAGATGACCCTTGAGATCCCTTCCAACCTGACATTCTATGATATGATTCTAAAAGTTTCATTTTGTGGAGATAGTTTCAAATAAGTTTCTCTATAGTAAAAAAGACATACATGGGTTTTTTTTTAATACATACATTTTCTAATAACAAAAGCATTGCACCAAGTTACAAAGCCTAATTCCTTCTGGTATTCTAAAGCCAGCATTTTTTGAATAAGTGATAAACACATCTTTGCATGTTCTATTTGCTTACACGTATATATTTCATAACATATAAACAAGACAGTGCAAATCCTAATCAGAAATACTTAGGAGATTATAATAAAAATTCGGGATATGCCTACTGAATAACTCATACTGAGATAGAGAAGGATGCAACTTCAAAATAGGAATGCATCTTTTTTCTATTATTATTACATTCCTCAATCAAGAAGGAACTTCCAACACATTTCTGAAGTCAGATACAATCAGAGATGCATACGCCTGCAGTCACACAAGTAAACCCTGCTGGAGTCAAAGGACTGAGACAGAGCTTGATATTAAAAACTATATATTTTGTAATTCATACAACTAAAAATTAGATATAAATAAGAAGTTTATGTCCAAATTTGTTTCTGAATTCTCAAAATTACTATTTTTACCTCATGTACTCATGGATACCAACATATTTGAATCCAAACAAGTAAGCAGCACAGACTGAAAATTAGCCTCATAACTCAAAACTAATACTGTGTACTTTCAACCAGATACATTCTAAAATAATTAACTTGTTTCAGATAACAAGTCAATACGTTTAAGTAAGAAAAAAGTCTGGTTTCTTATATAAAAGTAGGAATGGTAAGAAAAACTTCTACAGTTAAAGCTAAAAATTTACACTACAGAAAGGTTCCCATGCATGTATTTTCTGTATATAAGCAGAATCTGACAAGTTTCAAACTGAAAGTCTGCTTACTCCAGTAATTTAAAATGCTCAGCAATCCTACAAGCAGCTGTTTAAGTACAAGCCAAGTACATAGAACACTTTCTCCATCCTCTAGGAATTCATAGCCCAAAGACTTTGAGCCAGAAGCTCTATTTGAATATAATAGCTCTCAATTTTTTCCAGCAATTTGGCCTGTCTTTTTACAGTTCTTGTATCAGGAGATACAATGAACAGCAATACTGTTCCCTATTGACTGTGCATGAGCCACATGATACTTCCTGCTCAAACATCACCTTCCATACTAAAGCACATGGGAGAGTAATCTCTTCTATAGTGGCCATTCCAGACCTTTGATATCTCTGCCCTTCTTTGTTGCAGTTTTTGCAGTTCTACTATAATCTTTTTGAGATGGAAAGCCCAAAATCCACACATGGATTAATGTGGCTCCATGTTTTTCTGCTTGCCATAGCAATACTTCCTTTTACAGTCTACATTGTTTGCCTTTCTGACCAGGACTAAGGATTAAGTAGATGCTTTTCTTAGACTGTGTTTTTTATCTATGTCATTCCTGAGTGACAAAACCAACCCATCTTGCATCACTGCATATGTAGAGTTGGGTCTGTCGACAGTAGACACACATTGTGTGTTACTTCAAAACACATATAGGTTTCAGGGTTGCTTTGAAAAGCAGTGCAAATTAAATTGAAAGTGAGTAGTATTAGGTGTCAAAAAAAAGGTGCCTGTGAAAAAAACCAACCCAACCCAAAACTGTTGAAGAGGGAGGAAAAAAACCTTGATCCAGAAACTGCACTGTAGACTTTGTAACATCTTCAAACACTTCACCTTTTCAGAAAAACAGACAGGACTGAACATGAGCTCCAATTGTTTACCCATCCAAGTCTTCAGGCAGTCTGTGGTGCTGGTCAGTCCTGCCCTCTCACTCATGCTACTGGTGACATCCATCACGGAAGCTCAATAGGCTTCTGCTTTAAGTTCCCAAGACTGATGGACTGATCTGATAACTGAAATTAAATTACTAGTACAATGTTCAGTGACCACAGAAAAAGGTCATAAACTCCACTCATTCAGACTAAACAGGGGGATCATTAACAGAATTATTCCTGACAGAATGGGCTAGACAGAAGAATGCACCACAAAGTGATGTTCAAGAGACTATCATTTAAAGTTGTATGTAAAAAAAAAAAAAAAAAAAAGAAGAAATATTATTTCCCTTTCAGGTTGAAAAATCCTGTATTTTGAACTATGCATGAATTCAAGTCTTCCCTTCTTAGTGTGAGATAACATCAGGTTTTTATAGGATGTCTGAACTGCAGAAAAAAAAAAAATCAATGAAAATATCTAATGCCACGGTTTAAGCTACAATAGAGAACTCACTAACCAGTCCTTAATTTGTTTTTTTCTTTACATATAATTCTTCTCCTAAACACTACAAAAATTTTGTTTCTCAACACATATTTCAAAGGAAGTATTTTTTTACTGTAAGGGTTACAGAGCCCTGGAACAGGCTCCACAGAGAGGTTGTGGAGCCTCCTTCTCTGGAGACTTTCAATACCCATCTGGATACATTTCTGAGTGACCTGCTCTAGGTTTTGGTCCTGCTCTGGCAGGGGGGTTGGACACAATGATCTTTAAAGGTCCCTTCCAACCCCTGATTTCTGTGGTTCTTTGAACAGTCAGAGCAATAAAGTGATAAAGCCAGAGACAGGCTCATGAAAGGCATAACAGTGATTGCTACTCTGCATCAACTTTCTCTTTGAAATACATGGTAAAAATATTTTCTTTCCAAAGACAACTTGTAAGATATTATACTGCAATACACAAAGCAACCTTTTAACTAGTCTTTTAACTAGCCTGTCTTTTAACTAGTTGAGAAACATATTCTAAAAAAACCAAACCAACAACCTTCACAAACACAGTGTGCTTGCTTGCTTATGGAAGACCAGTAAAATAAAACATGAACAGTGAGATCAAAGAGATGGAAAACAGTCACAACATCATAAACTTAGAAATGTGCTCTAGTATCAGCAGTAATCATGGTCATTATTTCTGCAAAGCAGACCTACATACTTCACTACTTGTCTGTGATTTCCTTTTCCAGCATGTTATAGCTAGCTCTAAAACCTTAATAAAATCTTTTAGATTTATGTTTATTATGCATAAAATTTTCAACTTCTGGAACAGGACAAAAAAAACCAAACCAAGAAACACATAAGAATATTGTTTATATACAATCCCTTAGCACGGAGCATAAAATCAAAACAATAGTTATGTAGCATACATACTAAAATATTAGTGTCTAGCAATAGAAAGCAATTGCTTTATAATGCAAATAGTTGAATTTACCTCCTATAAAAGAACATAATACTGTGGACTCAGTTTTTCTCTAAGAAGTGGAGCTTCAGGTGATTTTGTAAATAACTTTATTCCCTCCACCAGCAGGAGAACTGGCTAAAAATAATTTTCCAGATATGAAGAAGAGTGACAGGATATGCCTTAGTAATTTTTTTCCTTTTTAAAAGCCATTTTATTAGTCACAATATTAATTTATAATACTAACATGATTTAAAGGATGGCTCTGATTCCCCTCATACATCTTTTTCCACCAGCAATCTTACTGATGACAGATGTACACAGACAGCCATAAAATGGGCTGCTCAAATTTATTTAGAGTTTGTGCAGCACTCTCATAACAAAATCTGACTACCTTCTAAACCCTAATGAATTTTTTATCCCTACATCCCTGTGATGCACATTTGTGGTTTTGATATTACTTTACCGTAAGGAAAATTCATTAAAGAATTGTTTTTAATAACGTCCAGCTGAGACCACAACCAGGCCTAGTTTCAGAATGATGAGCACCAGTTTCTGACAGTTTTGTAGCAGTAAATGTATTCAACACACGCATGAGGGATAGAAGCACACTAAGCAGATCTGAAAAAGAAGGCTTATACAATTTGCTCAGGGTCAAGAAGAAATGTGGACCATCAGCTAAAATAGGAAGTAGTGCTCAGCTCTCTCGGTACTGTGCCAACAAGCTCATTCTTCATCCCATGAATCATGTAAATGAAAAATTTCAGGTAAATGAAAAAAACTGAAACCCTGTTCTCAGATTCTTTCTTTTCTAACAAATACACATTTAACTACTACCATTACAACCTCTCAATATTAGAAAGTTGAATTAAAGCCAGTCAAAACTGTTTGACTGAAGCAACTCCACAAGAACAGCTGGTAATCAGCTACTAATACCGCTTGGAAAAAACCCACAAGACTCCCTACAACAATACTTTTCTCAAGGTTATGGAGCAAAAGAAAGCCATGCCAGTTCTGTTTAAATCTATCAACTCTTAAGAGGAATTTTTTAGAAAGTTTTCATGGCTGTAAATGAGAAACTTTTAATTCTACAGTATTTCCTAACAATATTCATAAAAAGAACACAAAAGAAGTGGTACACTTCACCTGAGAGGTGTATAGCAACCTTCAAAGTGGATGAGATGTGGTTGCCATGTGGTCCTTGAGAACCTGGAATACATTCCCATCACTTCTAATACTCCAGTTCCAGTCCTTTCCATAAGATTTCTTCAAACTACATTGGTCTTTTTCAAGTATAGGACGACATTCATACATTCACTAAGACATCCTTTCCTTTGAACTTGCTAAGGCATCCAAAGCAGGATAGCTGCAGCAGCTAACTGCACAACTACTTATTAAGTTTCACAGAAGGCTTTGCACTTTCTAAGCCCTCTGTTGCTGCACACACATTACTGACATTAGCTAAGCTAATAGCTCAAAGTTAGAGTCATTTTCATGAATTGCACAATGACTGCAACACAGTCAAGGCCTTGAGCTCTGTGGTTATAGCAAACAAAGTCTAGCCTAAGTTACTCAACTCTTTCTCCTATGAATGTTTGTAGCAAAATGCCTATTCAAAGACAACTTCTGTTGATCTTTCCAACTGGGAGACAAGAAGCTGGAGAGATCTGGAGGGTTTGGGTTGACAACAAATTGAATACAAGTCAAGAGTGTGTCCTGGCAGACAACAAGGCCAATCATGCCTCAGAGTGCATCAGGAACAGCATAGGTAGCTGGTTGAGGGAGGTGACTGTCCCACTCTGTACTGTACTTGTGCATCTCCACTTGGACTGCTGCGTGCAGTTTTGAGTGCCTCAATATACAAAGGACAAACTATTTGAGTGTGTCCAGAGGAGAGTGATGAAGATGGTGAAATGTCTCAAGGGCAAGACTTACAAGTAGCTACTGAGGTCACTTGGTTTGTTCAGCTTGAAGAAGGTTGAGGGGTGACTGGATTGCAGTCTACAACTTCCTCAAGAAGGGGCAGTGGAAGGGGAAGTGATCTCTCTCTCTCTCTCTCTGGTGACCAGCAACAGAACATAAGGAAATGTAACAGATCAGACTGGACATTAGGGGAATGTTCTTCACTGAGAGGGTGATCAGTCACTGGAATAAACTTCCCAGGGAAGTGGTCATGGCACTAAGCCTGGCAAAGTTCAAAAGATATCTGGACAACACTCTTGGGCTCATCATTGAGTTTCAGGTAGTACTGTGAGAAGCAGGGACTTGGACAGGATGATCTGTATGGGTCCCTTCCAGCTTGAGATATGCTATGACTCTATGATTGCTATATCCAAAAAACACTGATCATCATCTAACAATATCTGGGAAACAAATCATATACCATGGATTCTCCTTATTAACCACAATCAGAAATGGCTTTTATACCATGCATGTTGTCTAAAGTGTATAAACAACTTATAATGGAAAAAATGGAAATAATGGACTTATAATGGAAAACTCATAATGGAAAAAAACCTCTTCTATCAGACAAGCCATATTTTAGTCCTTGAAAACTGGCAATTATCACACTGTACCTATTGCCTTTTACAGTATCTTCTTCATCCTTTAGAAACATTCCTATTCATTTCAATTAGGAGCAAAGAGTAAATAAATATAGTATCTCACTGAATACTGACATAGGACTTCACCTCATTAGTAAGTAATTTTTCTGTCTGGAAAAGATTCAGACCATATACTTAAAATGTTCTTCTACTCATGGTAATTTTTACATTTGCATTAAATTTGCCTGATTTAAAATGTACCTCATAATTTATCATTCCAAACACATAAATTCTAAGATCGTCTGACACACTTTCACTAGTTTCTCCTTAATCTATTTTTTTATATTAAATTTGTTTCAAAGTAAACAGCTATTTTCCTTTACAAACCATCCACTAAAATAGACTTTTGGCATTTTCTCTTTCAGAAATCCTCACAGATTAAATTCCTAGTCTGTCACAGAAGTTTTACATATACTGCCACAGTGTATATACTATCAAATCTACCAGATTTTAGGAAATATGCACACTTCACAAACTGAGGAAGAAAAAAAGAAAAAAAAAAAAGAAGACATTTACAGATAAATCTAAGACTCTTAACTATAATGAATACCTGTCCTATGAAGGCACAAAAATGCCTCTTAGAATCTAATTTCAGATATCGTAGAAATGCACATTTTCCCTAATAGCAGCAATGAGCAGACAAAATACACCGAAACGAGCCATTGCATTGAACTATTTATAACAGCATTGAGTACACAGTCAGGAACAGGAATACCACACACAAAGCTATTAAAATAAATAGTATTTCCTGTTCTTTACAACACACATTGCCTAACCGTTCCCAGAGACCTTTGGGTTGATTTTCAGTAGAGGCTTGAGGCTAAATTAAGGATTGAGTATGCCAGCAGACTGGAGTGAAATGTCCATAGCTGTCAGTTACTGTTAGTATCAATCTTCTCATGCAGGCACATAGCTTACCGAGGGACTTGAGCTCAAAGTTCATTTACAGCACAGAGGACCAACTGCCTATCCCTACTGAGTGCTAGAGTTTATATAATTTGCCATATATGCTATAGTAATTTTCTCCAGCAGCAATATATGCCCTACAGAAGATAAGAACCAGAGACTCCTAGCCTACTGTTGCAAGTATCCATCCTGAATGGCCTTGAGAGAGTTAGAAACATGCTCCCAATTCTTCTAGACAATCAAGAAAGCGTGTACCACGCTGGACTAAGATGTGCTGAATTTAGCAGACAGAAGTAAACTAATGCTTCAACTGTTGCAATAACCTCTGCCACTTTGGGGCAATGTTTTTAAATCAGAGAAGAGTAGATTTAGATTGGATGTTAGGAACAAGTTCTTCACCTGGCTGGTGTTAAAATGGAACAGGTTGCCCAGGGAGGTAGTTGATGCCTCATCCCTGGAGATAATCCAGGTGAGGACTCGCAAGGCTTAGAGTAATCTGATCTAGCAGACAATGTCCCTGCTTACTGCAAGGGGGTTGGACTATGTGACCTTTAGAGGTCTCTTCCAACCCAAATTATTCTATCATTCTATAGCTGTCATTCATGACACTGCTAAATAGAGAAACACCTCTACCATATCCCTCACATGATATTTGACTGTAGTTTCTCAGCAGAAAATCGAAACCATTTTTATAGCATTTTCACAGGAAATTATTGGCAGAAAAGTATTATTTTTAAATGGTTCTAGGTGGGTGGCTTTCATTCCCTTTAACTGGATTGACAAGGAGTGGAATCTCTTACTATAACCATTTCCAGTAGCTTGATTTTCTGCCTCTAACTAAAATGAAATGAAATTGAAATGAAATATTTAAAATGAAATATAAAATCCAGCCACTGATTCCACTTGGCTGCTATGCGACTTCTTTCTCATAACTTTTTTCTAGAAGGGCTTTGGTTAAATTATTTTTTAACTTTTAAAAAACAAAGCACTTAGTAATACATGGCTATGTATCAATTATTTAGACAATATTTTTACAAAATTGGTGGCTTTTACAAAAAGAAAATATTACTTTTTTTCTTAATTTTACAGTATAAAATGTTACAAATTTTGATGTAACAGACAATTCTTATAATCACATCTAGCTAATATTCTCTTCCTGATGGAATTCAATGGAACAAAGAACTTGATTTTTCAACTGCAATTGCAACAGATAAGCAAAGCACATCTTCCAAAAGGATCAGTGTCTGCCTGCATGATTTTGAAGCATTTTGTGAGCAATCTAAATACAAATAACCACAATTTATAAATAAAGGAGTAAGACACTCAATTCCATTCATCAACCTCACTTCCACAAATAAAACATTATTCAAAATTAATATTTTTGTATATAAATGATATTTCAGATAGATTGCAGATTTGACACAGTAAAATACATTATGAATAAATACTAGGATGTAGCAGGAAAAGGCAGCAAGAAATTAAAACATGAAACACATCCCACTGTAACTTTCCTTCTACAATCCCTTCTGCTTCATGGAAAAGCAGCACTTTCATATTTATACTTGTATCAACCCAAATTTTGGCATCACTTAGTCACCATGGAATTTGGGTCATTATTTTTAATCTTGTTAGCAATGGGAATTTGCACATTTTAAATTTTGCATATTATGATGACTGCTTTCCTTCTATTTTTCAATCACTTACTGTCCTGGACATACTTATGTATTATTGATGTCTTTCTTCCTCCACAGATGTACATCACTGCATCTTCACTGCTCTTATCAGGCATTATAGCAACACAAATGCCACTCATATGGCACTCTTACCTTCACATTGCTTTGTAGAACTATTCTTAACCTATGGAACCACTAGCACTAGGACCTAGCATCAGGGTACTGATGAAATTAATCTGCATTCAGCTGTAACATGAAATTCTCCTTTGAAGCTTTGCAACAAAGAACTGTATCCAGGTCTTTCATATAGTCACAAAGTACACTATTAATTTGCGTTTCCTAAATGTAACTAAGCATTGAGTGATAAATGAGTGTTGAGGGTTACTAGGGGAAGAGCAACTATATTTAAAAGCCTGTTACTAATAGATTAGTAACCAAAACCTAGCTCAGGTGACTAAAACAGATGGTTATTCCCTCAGAACAACTTTTTAGGTAGACAGTAACAGCCTTTTTCATTGATACAGTCCCTGTTGTTTGGCACCTGTAACATTTACAGAATCACAGTCATAAATGACATGAAAGAATACACTTGGTGTGATTCAGCTGAGTTCAGAAATCTAACTGGTCCAGGTACATGACAGATGGTAAGAAATAGCCAATTCTCATTGTTACTGCTTAAACCACAACATAGTAGGCGTCAATGAGAATTCATATCGTTACTGCCATTAGATTTAAACTCAGTCAGACCCTATACACCCACACCAAGGGTAATATGCAATATATGACATAGTGTAACTCTACATCAGAGAAGCAGTCACACTAAAAGTTATGTATTGTGAATTGTCCAGTATCTGCAAGCCATCATGTCTCCCCTGCTTTGATAGCTAGATTAAAGCTAGAACATTCAATCTCACTTTGATTGTGCTATCGTCTAGAAATGAAGACTTCTCCTGGAGATATTTTCCAATGCTAAGCCCACATTATTTCCCTTCAGAGCTTAAAAGAGCCAATATCCTATCAGTGGCATCTCTGGAAAGAACATAAGCTACATATATTGATACATAGAAAATAACATTGGACGTTTGATCTTGGCATAACAAATTCAGTACTAGTGTTATTCCCTGAACTTGATAGTAATAGTTCTATATTAACTTACCGAGAGTACAAAATAGTGCATTGGCTGAAGTATAACTGAACATTTTAGGGTCTGGTAAAATTCTAAGTTCAACAACAGGGCTTGGTGTTACCAAACTGTGCTGTTTCTTGGGACCAATAAAGTATAGAACTTGATAAAGAATAGTTTATGGACTGTAATGAGAAGCAAATGATATGCAGCTCCCTTCACTGATGCAACCATAAAATTTCAGAAACCTATAATGAAGGAGTTTGCTAATTTGTTCTGGTCATGAGGAAAACCAGCCTAACAATTAATCCTTCCAATCTGATTAGTCCTGGCTACCCAGCCTTCCCAATTGCCTGACATCCCTTGGCTGAATTCACTCTTCAGCAGGGGAACAGTAGAGAAGGTATCAACCTCTTCAGGGTCTCACATCCCCTAAAGCCAACCATGACCACAGCTGACATCCAATGCAGTTAAACTTGAACTGCTATATAAGGCACCTGAAGCCACTCCAGGTGTCCTCTCTGAACAAAGCATGTTAAAAGTTTTTTTTTTTTTGGTTTTGCTCCCGGAAAGCTATAAGCTTTTTCCCCTTGGAACTCTACCCAGACATTGCAAAATAGCTACAGAGGTTTAAGAGAGCTATGAAACCTTTGACAACCACCAGTCACAAAGATGATTTTGAAGAAAACCTACATCTAGAACTCATGAGGTCAAACTGTGTGTAGAGACAGCAAGAGGGAGTATTTATGACAAACTCCAACTTACCCTGCTTACATGGCATGGCATGTGAACATTTCAAATACCATGACTATAGATAATTATAAAGAGTTTTTCAAGATCTGTGTATATTTCTTGAGATTATAACCATGCTTAGATACTCATAGCTATATACTAACACACATATACGTACCTATATATGTGCATGTGCATATATATCGGCAGTTAAACCTCAGTATTCCAACACCTTGAGAAGTTTCAAACATTCATTTCATATTTCAGAATATTAACATTACATTTGACTTCTATATTTCACTGTGTTCCTCTTTTGTTACTACCTAAAGCAGTACTTACACTGGGTCAAAAATATTTATGAAATGCTGTAAAATGTTTCTATTGTTAACACTTATAACAAGTAATTTGTACATATAAACACATAAAATAGCAGAAAGCTTGTCTTCCACATGCTACTGCAAAAATCTATTAATAACAAAAGGCTCATATTCTCATTAAGTATTAAAGAGATTTAAAATGATAGGTAGTAAAATAAATCACTGCAAAGGAAGAGGGGTTAAAATACTTAAATCTAAGAGGAAAAAAATGTTTGATTCAGAATCCCATTTAAGATTGAATTTCAAGAATGATAGAAAATCAAGTATGCAATCAGCTCATACTGCATAAACTATGTGTATTTATTTATCATGTGTATTAAGTATTCATTAGGGTTTTATCTAGTTCAAAATGAAAAAATCTTAGAAAGGTTTTATAAAGTAGATAGTGAGAACTGCAGACATCTGCTTACACTAGATTCTTTTGTATTGATAAACTGTTCAATTCCATTTTATCAACATCTCTTATTAAACTTACTAGTTGACATGATTTGGAAAATACAATACCTATCTACTAGTGTGTATGTATATACATATGTGAATATATAAAAAATATTCTTACCAGGATGACTTGGAAAAGTACTGGAAAAAGATGGGTTTCTTCCACAAGGCTGTAAAAATATATTTTAAGATTTATTTAGAAAGAGAAAAGAACTCTTGTTTAACACACTAAACTCACAAAAAAGCAGACTAGTAAAATAGCTGTTGCCAAAATTCATGACCCAGAACCTCAGTTTTTGACTAGTTCTTAAGAAAAATTAACTCCACACTTCTGCTATTAAATAGAAACAGCAATGTTATACTGCTTTGGAAATTACTTCTAGGTCTGTTTCACTGATATGACTCAAGTGAGTGGAGCAGTAATTAAATTAATATTTTTAAGTGGCAGAAATTAATCAAAATACAGAAATATAACATGCATATTGTATAACAGCATGCACCATTAAATAATTTAAATTAATGGACTCAGTACACACAGTGAAATTTTAAATATGCTGTGTTTTTTAAAGTACGCTACATTAACTTCTCTAGGTTAGCATGTTAATATAACAAATTTGTCAGCCAGTTCTCTTAACAATATTGAGGCATTTTACTCAAAACAATTTAGCTATATTATTCAGAATTTCAAAATCAGGTAAAAACCAGTATATAACTATTAATAAGAAGAATATTCTCAAAAAAGATTAATACTTCACATGAATGCATAATTTTCTATTCTTAAAACCTAAACACGTTTATTTATCAGTAAAGCACGTATATCTCTCAAAAGCACTACAATGACATATGAATTACATTACTAAATACTCTTCGCTGTATTATGCTGTGTAAATTCTTCCCTGGAGACATTCAGAGCCCACGTGGATGCATTCCTGTGTGACCTGCTATAGGTGACCCTGTCCTAGCGTGGGAGGTGGACTTGATGATCTTTTGAGGTCCCTTTCCAATCCCTAACTTTCTACAGTTCTATGAAACTGAAGAATACTTCTCTCTTCTCCTTTTACACACTCTACTAGATGCCTATTTACCCAGTTCTTTTCTCGTGTCTTTGTAACATTATGAAGTGGTTCATAAATATTAGGTAGGTTTTAGCCTTGGAATACAGCTATAAAACAAGGTTATATTATGAAATCCATGTAATAAATGCAGAACTTGACCAAAGTGAGTTTGTCTAGAAGTGTTAAACATGTCCATTGTGACTATATACTCAATAGAGGCAGATGCTTTTGCACACTTATTCAGGAAATTCAGCACAGATTACATACTACAAAATGGTCTTGTGCGTGGTACATCAGTTAAGAAAAGAAAGCTTTTAATATAATTATTTATGAACAAACAGGAGTCATAACTGACTAAAATAAACAGCTCCACATTTGAAGCTTTACTCCACAGTATCCTATACTGTCTTCTGGTACAACAATGATAAGATTAATTCTGTTTGGTAAACTATTTGTTTAAAAGAACCCACACATTACTAAAACTACATGCTTCCATTTAACAGTTTTCATTCATGTCCAGTAAGAAAAAGGAGAAGGTATTATTTTTGGATAGTGTAAGATAAAGCACTAGACTGTGAACTAAAGAAACTAAAAGGAATTACACATTCTCTTCTATTAGCTTAATGAGAAAATTGAAAGGGGGCTAGAACAAACATCCAAGGGTCATAAAATCCTTCATTTAGACTGATGTACTTAATATAGCTAAGTAACAGCCTTGTTCAACCAAATATGTTCAATTTCTCTTGCATGTAGAATTGTAAAAGCACAAGTTACAGATAACAGAAAACCTAATACACCCTGAGAAAGAAGAGTTTATATAAGTGTCTTCATTTGAGAGTACCACAGTAAAAACTGCCTGTGGCCATATAGGCCTGAGCACACCTGGGCACCTCACAGCTGCTGTGGGGCTGTGGCTTTGGCAGTGACAGTGGAGAAGGATGGGTAAGGTGACCCAAATGGACCAATCCCAGTGCCCTTGTCCATGATGATCAGTGTAAAATGGCTCCTCAGAGAGACCTCTCCTGGCCTCTCTGGCTTATGTATTAGGGTCTGCTTGTTGGTGATCTCTCCCTGGTGTCCCACATGTTATCTTCTCACCAGAGAAGAACACTGTTCATCAAGGCAAGTCACCTTCTCATTACACTCTCAGTAGGACCAGCTCAGCTGATCCAGTATTTTGGGGAGCTGTCACTGGGATTTTGGATTCAGGCACCCCCCCACCTGTAAGCAGTCTTGATTTCTACAGAGTTAAGATGTTGAGAAAAGCTAAGATGAAACCATAGCAAATATCACATTCTTAAAGGTCATCTGCAAACCTATAGGATTCAAACAAAATAGCTTCAGTCTTTAAAGAAAATTATACATGTAACTTAGCTGAAGCATGAAGTTATGTCAAGCACTGTATTAAGGCAAAGCTTAAATCCAATTTATCTCCACTTTGCATATATGTTTGCAAGAGGTGACATCACCTTCATTGCTATCTTGCAAAGTTTACAAAGGAAAAATCTTAAAGCAGATGAAAGAGGAGTTTAGCTATGGAACTTATTTCATAGACTGCCCATAATTTCAATCAAAGTATTTTGTTTTTCTGATATTTTCAAATTTATATTAATTTATATAAAATCAGATTCTATCCTATTTGGAAAATGTATTGTTTTCGAATAATAATGGTACATGTAAGGTAATTATAACTCTAAATGCCAAGTACTCACATTTCCTTTTCATTTATATCTACACCCAAACTACACTAACTCAAAGCAACTGGTCATCTGATTTTGTGAGACTTGCCATCAGTATTGTCTGAATTTTCAACTCTAACAATTTTCAGAAGGAAATTATACCTCCATTTTTATATAATTATACCTCCACGTGAGATGTTTTTCTCGTACTTCCTTATTTGCCTCCTTGCAAAATAAACATGAACTGCAAGGCAGTGAGCACAGAACAAAGGCTTTTTGTTACACTTGTGATTCCTTTAACAACCCCAGGCACCTACTTCGAAGAGTCTTACAACAGGACTTCTGGTTTAGAATGAAACCTTTCTGTCCCTGCAGCTGCATGCAGAAGGAAGTGAATTCACCAGTCTGTGAATTCACACTGCCTTGCATTTGCTTCTCACAGGAATAATTCCAGTACACAATAATAAAAGCAGTCTGGAGGAGACAGCATAAGACAAACTCCTTTCTTATTAGGCATCAAGAATATCTGTATTTATCCCATATCCAAAATTCTTTTCAGTTGCATGTGTTCAAGCTGGATACTATATCAAGTTAGAAAAAAACCCAAAAGGAATATATTTGAATGAATAAAATTTCTGACCTTGTGTCACTTGCAAAGCAATTTAACCATGTTACTATTTTATTCCTCTAACTAAGAGTCTAACAATTAAATATTTTTATTTAATTTTTTTTAACTGAATGTTTTTAGTAAATTCTCTGCTCAAATACAAACCCATGAATTCTACATGTCTAGATTGATGGTTTCCTTCTTTATAAGTAGGATATGCCTGCAGGCAGTCTATACCTAGAGTGGCAGCACCCTTAAATAAAGGAAACAGGGCCATTTTTTTCCATAAAAATACAGAGTATTGAATTTTCCAAAACACTGAGATTTGTGGTTTTAAGTCACTTCTTTTTTGAAAATCAACATATTGTAGTATTGTCATAAGTTTTGTAAAAACAATTGCTACACTTGGAGTAAATACTAATAATAAATCTTTCAAAATAAACACTTTTCCTAAAAAGGACAGTCATGAAATAACATTCACAACAAAAACAAGGAGTTAACATACAATCAGACTTCGATTTTGATCCCTGAAAAATGATTTAGGAATTACAAATCACAGAATTCCCTTGGTTGGAATAGACCTTCAAGATAACTGGCTCCAATCATAAGCTGGCACTTACCAGACCTTACCTAAGTCATATCCCCAAAGACTGTCTACAGAACTCTCAAGTACCTCCAGCAATGGCAACTCCACCACTTCCCTGGTCAGCCTGTTCCACTGTTTGATAACCCTTTCAGTTAAGAAATTCTTCCTAACATGCAGTCTAAAGCTCCCTGGCTCAACTAGAGCCCATTGCCTCTTGTCCTAACACTTGCAACCTCATTGAACAGACTGATAACCACCTCTTTACAGCCTCCTTTGAGGTAGTTGTAGCAAATGATAAGGTCTTCACTCAGTCTCCTTTTCTCCAGGCTAAACAACCCCAGCTCCCTCAGTCACTCCTCATAAGACTTGTGCTCCAAACCCTTCACCAGCTATGTTGCCCTTCTTTGAACATGCACCAGGAGCTCAATGTCCTTTCTATGGTGGGGAGCCCAAAACTGAACAATACTAAAGGTGGAGCCTCACCAGGGTGTAAATTGATGCTCTTCATACCCATGATGTACTGTAGTCTACCATTGTTCATGTCTGTATTTTTGGTCTGGATTGATCATAAAATTTCTAAACCCACAAGCATGCAAATGTTTGCATTATCAAACCGAAAAGCTGCAATAAGGGCTGAAGAACAGACACAAAAAGGCCAACACTTTAGCAGCATGGAACACTTGTAGAGATGTGAACTCATGTTTCTGAGTTGAAATAGCCTCTCCATGCATTGGTACTTTGAATGAATTAGAGTGCACAAAGTTACTCCTTTTAGGTGAATCCCAAATAATAAGGACCCATCACTGAAAGGGAAACATTCGAAGTCATCTTACTGTCACACTTTCATACCATGCATTTCAGTAGCAAAGACGCCGATTTTAAGAAATATTATACTAAGTCACTATTTACAGGGTATCTAGCATAAAGTACATCAATGAGAAAAGAAGTTATCAACGTTATCTTTAGGGAACCAATTATTTTAAATTTAATTTTCATGATAAGAGTTATTCTTCTATTCCTGTTTCTAAGCATTTTCAGCTACTGTAGTTTACATTTCAAATGACACCGAGGAAAGAAGGAAGAGAGGACTTTTGGCCTTTATGGAGGCAGAAAATTATGTTGGATATAAAACAATTAGATTTTTATTTTATGCTTTACTTTTTCTAGTAGACAGGAAAAGAAAACACAACAATGACAATCTATGTGAGCGATATGCATCACCATTACTTGATTATATTTTAAAGATGTTTCACAAGTGTATAATTAATATTGAATATGGAAAATTTAACAAGTAAAGGCTGACTGGTATTCATAAACACCAAGTAAAAAGAGCTGATAATTAAAATAAACATACACTGTAAGAAAAATAATTGAAGCAGGACATTCAAATATCTTGAGTATTTGCTGTCAAAACTGTTTAAGTACATGAAATTCAAGGAAAATATTTTTTCAGTAAGTACCATATGAAGATTTGTATTCAGTGTATTGATCCACAGAAGTTTTATTTATGTATCAAGATGAATCGTTGAAAACTTGCTGTAATTATGAGGTGAAAAGAAAAGGGTTTACTTTCAGTCCCAGCTCATGAACTGTCTGCTGCACAAATTTATTGTAAAGGTATTAAAGCAATTCCAGTCATCTAGCCAGCAGTCTTGGCAAGCTTTCTGTAGGAGACAAATTTGTAGTTTTCAATTCTTGTTCAGTTTCCAGCTTCAAAATTTTTTTATATGAACATTTGTCTTTTGATACATCTAAATCACAGTATAATGTGTTTTGCCAATTTCTCATTATTTCCTACAATTTTACCCTTGTCTATTCACAAGTCACTTAGAATACTGAACCAATAATCCTAAAATAAAATGTCCCTCTTGTTCTATATAAAATCATAACATAAAGTCATTCTCAGTCAGTGAAGGACAAACTCCAAGAGGGCATGAAAATTATATTGTCTTTTAAATTTATAAGTTAAGTGTGTTACCAGCCTCAAATATTACAGTCCTACAACATGGTATAAAAGAATACCCTATACCAGAAGCTTGAGGCACTAAGGTTTATCATCATAAAGAAAACTTATGAAGCTCTCTGACAAAGTTACAGCTCTGCAACTGTGCCCTGCACATTCACTGGCAGCCATACAACTTCTGCCTTACAGGTATTACATAAAATTTCTTGCTTTTTAGTGTATATCATATTTGTTTTCTAATTAAAAAAATACACAGGCTTGGTTCTTTAAAAGTGATTTGATAAACTGTAGTTCTTTCCCTTGAGTGCCAAGTCCTGAGGGATATTTTGCCTGGAAAAATTATATTAATATTTCCATTACGTGTTATCTTCATGGTCTCTTGACACCCATGAGTCAATAATTCCTCCTAGCTTTGAAAATAATTGATTTAGTCTAAAACATGAAAAAATACATATTCCAAGCCTTTTTTCAATGGTCTCCTATTTTATTCATCATTCCAATAGCAAGGATTTGAGGTTTAAGCCTGTAGTGTTACAATCACATTATTGATGACACTCTAGAAAGGAAAATTGCTTCTCTGAATGCTCCTCCTGAAATTAATATTTACTTTTTTAATATATACAGAGCCTAGCTATCAGTATAAAAATAAATGTAGTTGGTTCCATTGTTGACCACAAAAATAGTCCAATATTGCTAATGATGAAACCTGCACAGCACAGTTAATTTCAGTTTGTTCAGTGACATGTTTCAATATGAATACATAGCTGGTAATTTTTCTATTTCACTTATCTCTGGGAAACCAAAACAGGAAAACTATGTATTGGTTTACCTACAACACAACCTTGAAAAAAAAGAGAAATTGATTTACAAAGCCATAAACTAACATTGGCTATAGATTGATTCATTCAGCTTTCCATGAGCATTTTTACAGATATTTTTTTTCCTCTCAATGTGCATAACAATTCACAGCTGTAATCTTAGCCCTAATATGACTGCTACTAGAAATTAGAAATTCTAGAAAACAAAAGCTCCGTTTTGGACTTCCCTTAAGGATCCTAAACCATTTTCTTGAGCAGAGCTTTTTTGATTGTTGTTACTGTTAAAACTTGAAAACAAGTATTTTCTGCCATGCTGGGATTGCATATTTTAGACTGATATTGTATCCATCTGGAAAGCAAGAAAAACAATTACACTGTTCCTTAAGTTTTAAAGACTTGTTTAAAGGCCAGGAAGCACAATATGAAAAGTCCTTTCTCCAGTCGTGCTACTTTTTTACATTCTATCAAATAAAAACTGCAATAAAGATTTCATAAGTTAATTCTCAGACTTTTATCTAACATAATATATCTTTTCTAGAACAAATCAATAGCTCATTAGAAAAGTTATTTCAACTGTATCTCAGATACTTTCCAAAGCCTTTTCATTTTTATGCATTGTGTATTTATAATTTTAAAGTCAAGCCTGACTGCGATTTCAGCCCTAAGTAGATGTAGATTTCTTAAACCTGAAAATCATCCTTTGCTAAATCTAATTATTAGATATATGAAAAGCTTCAGACAGTCCTGAAAAACATTTTAGCCTTAGGCTGTTAGTCATATGATTTAGTTTTACTTAGTCCTGGGATCCGGACTGAATGATCTTTATGGATCCTTTCCAAATTGAGATATTCAGTCATTCTATGATATGAAAAAACACAACAGTAACATATCAAGCAAGGCATTCTTGCTTCTGGCCTTCTATAGCTAAGCACCCTCATCCCTGAGAGTGTTTATGCATTACTATTTGCATAACTAAGGACTGCAATTAGTCTTATACATCAACCAAGACCTTTGGTTATTTTTATTCCGGAGAAATTATAAACACGGTCTGTTAAAAGAAAGAATAAGGTTGAAAAATACTTCATGGAACAACAAAACCAACACTCTACCAACAAGTTAGATTATTTCCAAGAAGGCAAAGCATACACTTTACATCTCAGACTTCCAACACCTTGCTAGTCAGATAAGTTAATTGAAATGGACCCACATGGTTTTTCAAAAGGTGATCTGTAAGGTTTAAACATAGATGCAGTTATCTGCATAAGAACCAACCTGTGTTTGCAATGCCCTAAGTAATGAAGGTAAGGTAGGTCTTACACCTTCAAGTGAGCTTGTTTGAGACTTCTCTCTTTCTACATTTCCTAACTGGTCATGATATAACACGGAAGCATCATCAAGTATATTACATGGGTTTGGGCCATAGTTCTAGAATATAGTCTACAGTATTATAAATTCCTCTAAATATTCTTTCCACCCTCAAAAAAAAAATCTTGCTGGAATTTAAAATATTAAAAAAACCACTTTGGACTGATGTTTTACCAGGGACAAATGAAGGGAGTTGGCGAGACAAAAGGAAAGGTCCCAGCTCATACACTGGAGATTGCTTCTTTAGGCAGTTAACTTGCATAGATTTCAAGTGCTCTCAGTTCCTACAATATTTGATTCTACTCCATGACCAAAGGCTGTCACAATTTCTGAAGAATGGAGGAAGTTTGAAAGAGAGATACAACACAAGGCTGACAAGCTTTCCACAAAGCAAGACCTTTTCTTCACAGAAGTACTTATAGTCAAGCATCTCTTAAATATTTTTAAAATAATTAAAGAATATTTAAAGAAGAAAAAAGTCATTAAAGTGAACTAAAGGCATCCATTCAACAATGGGATTAAAATCTGAATTGAAAATGAAGATCAACATTTCCAGTTTTAACTTGTGTAGAGGCTGCAGCTCTTGCACACTGCTACCTCTATTTGCTCTTCCTATGCTGTCTCTAGGAGACAGACTATATCCATTTAATAAAGCTGTAAGCAGGCAGATCACCACTCAGTATAACAATAACATCTTTCAGTCCTATGGATATCTCATCCATTAAACTGAAAAAAAGAAAAAAAAAAAAAGAAAAAGGAAAAAAAAAACAACCCCAGCATTTAGAAATAGCAGCAATTCTGAGTTGGATCTGCATCAGGATTTAGGTGCCTTCATGGTCCTAGAATTTCCAGTAATAAAAAGTAGAAACATCTACATAGGTGGAGAACATGGGCCTAAACTGAGGCTTGTAATATCCAGAACACTGAGCAGCAATCTGGCTCATCTGGCCAATATTAAGGCTTAAAAAGCTTTTATCTTCCAGGTTCAGAAATCAATACTGATTTAAGATTCAGCCTCATACATTATTCACTGCTTTTCTTTTTAATAAGGATAGTTCTGGGTTTCCAATGCATCCTGTTGGTTACCAAACATTCTCTTTCAAGGTGTAAGAGAGACCTATATTCCAAATCTCCTCTTCAACCCTAACCTTCTGTCTCCAGGGAGATTTAGCTAGTAGATTATGTTAACTTCATAGAGGGTTACAACACTCCAGCCTTTCTTTGTGAAGCTGCCTTACTGAAGAGAAAAAGGATTGGAGGTTTATTAGACCACAGAAGGAGAGGAGGACTCTGTCACCTATTTCTGCAGTTGATCATCTAGCAAAGCGAGATCAAAAAGGTATGATCTCTTTCATAGGAGAGATTTAAAAGACAGAAAATGTGATGTTATTATATGAAGTCAGATGGGACAGTATGAAAACCTGGCTACTACAGACATTCTAAGCTGAACAAAAGAGTAGAAGCTACTCTGAAGAACAGAACTGGTAGGAACACAGAGCAAGAACCATGACATTCATTGTAAAGGGAAGAAATGTCAAATCCATGACTCGAAGAAGTCAGTGAATATGTGGACACAGGAGAGATAGTTGATAGTTGATTCTTGAGTTTTCAAAATGTATTTTACAAGGACCACTACTAGAGGCTCTTAAAATAGTCTGGACTGTTCAGATTGCAAAAGGTACAGATAAAGGAGATAATACCCCAGAAACTTATGAAGTAGCATTTGCTTCTTTTTCATTGTAAGAAAGCGGTGGCATCAAATTAAGTAGCAAGTTCCAGAGTAAACAAAGAAGTCCAAAGAAAATCTCTAAAGATGATTAAAACTCCATTGCATAATCACTTGCATATAAAGAACAATAAATATTGAAAGTTACTTGTAAAATATCTTTCTGAACCCATCTAAATGGAAATTCTTCATTAATAGCTACTATCTTCCTATATGACTTCAGAGAATGTGTGGGGCCACTTCCTTGCCTTCTTCCTACAGACTTTGAGCACCTGCAGCAGTTGAACACAATGGATTGGATAGTGGTTTAGATTTATTTCATGCTGAACAGCAAATTTGTGGCAGAACTGAATTCACTCTAGGCTGCAGTTCCAACCACAATACCCTAACCAGCTCACCTTTCCTCATTATTTGCTATATTTTTTTATTAATATTCCCAATAACAACAACAAAAAAATCAACACTGAAAGTAAAAATAACCAAGAATGTGTAGCAAGACGAACCTCTTTTAGGGAATGGCGCTTCAAGGTCCAACCAGGTGTTCCAGCAGAGACTCACGAGCAATGCTCTAAGCCTATGGCTCTCAGAGTTGACTAGCCTGGATTGGTGCTGTTGCTCCAAGAGCAACTGGCCTCTCTGCTGGCTAGCTCGGGACTGAGCTGAGCTTGTGTCTCAGGACTCACCTTTTATTGGCCCCCTGGTCCTGCTCATGCGCAGTGGGGGCCCACCCTAATTAGCCACAGGTGGGCTTAACACAAGCTCACGCTCACTCCCTGGCAATTAGTGGCACCTGGTTCCTCATTTCACTACAAGAATGAATGTATTTTCTCCTTCTGTTTAATACTTTAATTAAAAGAGTAAATATGTGAACCTTAAAAAATATTTCTCAACACTTGACTTGTGTAACATCAAACAGTAGTCTCACATTTTTAAAACGTAGGCATTCATCAACTGATCAGCAACACAAAAGAGGAAACAAAATTACAGGTTTAAGGTTAATAGCTGATTTCTTCATTAAAGACGAACTTCTATAAAATGCAACACTAAGGAGTTGTGTTTAACATTAAAAGCGGTGATTAGTATTTCAGTCAGTACATGAACAGACTATGAGAACTCATTTGCAACAATGAACTTTGAACACTGTCTTTGAAATGAATTACAATGGTGTGCAACTTGACAACAGTGTTATTAGCTGCCACACAACTTTTCAAGTCTCTTGCAGGCCAAGTGCTCCTGCCTGGTGATATTCAATAAAGAAGCTAAATGAAATATTTTACCAAATCACTGGATAAGCAAAAATCATTTGACTTCTTTGCTTGTTTATATCAGCATTATTTCTCTGAGAAGAAAATTAGGGTTCTTACAACTCAATTTCTATAGTTGTGAAATTAGTGTAATAAGAATTGGTTTTAAACTCTACATAAATATTCCCCAAAGTCTCTCAACTCATCTGCATTGTGCTTTTCTCACTAATGCTGTATACCTCTACCTAGCATGTAATTCAACTGTTGAGCTCAACAAGACTAGGCCTTATAGGATCATGTATTATCAAAAGTACCCATATTAGTTTATCCATATACGTTACAGAAAATAAGAAAACACATCAAAACAGAAGATTAAAACAGAGAAGTAATTTAGAAGCAAATAGATCTACTTTAGCGAGCACTTCAACCTTCAACTAGAAAACTAAAAGTCCTGGTGGGAAGGAAAAAAGTTGGTTTATGGCAATTAATAAAAGCTCAGATTAGCCTATCCACCAGAAGAGGAAAGCATCAATGTGTTAGCTCTCCAGTAAAGTGGAAAAGAAACTACAACAGGGTCAAAGATCATGTACGTGCAATGTTAAGAAGTGCTTTGAAACTGAATCACATGGGATGTCACTAGAATTCTCCATTGGTAAACTGGAAAGCAATTGAGTGTAAGAGCTCCCATACTACAGAATATTAAAAACAACCTGAACAGTGGAGGAATGGCAAATATTACAAGCTATTTTTTTGTATTCTTAATGAATATTAATTATTAAAGGCATTCCAAATATGTACCCCAGATTAGTAGTATTTCACTGTAAGCTTATGAGACAAAAATATAATAATATTCTAGCATCTCTACTCTATAGAACAAAGTACCTATAATAGAAAACAAGTGTTGAAAGAATGGTAAGAAAATTATTAGAGTGCTTTTCCTCATATCACAACTAGTTAGCTGATTTATAGTATCGGCTATGAAAAAAGAAGACAAAAGTTTGGAGTACATCTTTCTCCCTTCAAGTGCTAAAATAGCAGCTGCTCAAATGTGGGCACCTTTATTGGGAAGCACATAGGAAAAGACTGAGGGGATGGGAAGAAGATAGTTAAGTGTGAGATACAAGAAAAATGGTGGGATTAAAGAAGACAGAGCAAGAAAGAGAGAATGCATAGGCAAGTATGTCTGAGAACAAGCTTTCGTGGAAAAAACCTAAATAAACCACAGCAGTCCTCATCTGGTCCTCCTCCCTATTATTTTTTTTATTTCAAAATAAGACTACTACTGCTAGTAGCTACCTTTGAAAAACATGGAAATAATAAGGTAAATACTGAATTTTACATTTTGTCAGTTTACAATCTTTTGTAAAGATTGTAAAGAAACAGGAAGAGGACAGGCCAAGAGAACCCTATAAATTTAATTTCTTCAGAAATCTAGCCAAAGAAATGGTCTTAGTGAAAGTAAAAAAAGAGGGCCAGTAAGAAAATCAAGAAACAACAATTAGAGCTGTGTCAGTATGTGGAATCTAGTAGCCTATCCTTAAATAACAATACGTGACACAATGATATTTAAAATTATTAGTTCATTGAACAGCTGCTGTTCAATAATATTAAGAAAGGAATTGCTGTCTGCTGCAAGAAGACCACGAGGAGTATGCATCCACTATGCCTACACAAAGCATAAGGGCAAAATACAGTTACTCAAGTAAACATCGTTCATTATGCTGAGAAAAAAGCGCTGCTATAATATCCAGCATTCTAGTTAAAGGAATATTCTTATAACTCTTGAAGTATTAGAATATCTGTAGGCTTATTCTAAAATTAGAATACTGTACTTTTAATTTTGATAATACATAAAATCCTGCAGTAGCATAAGCAGCTTCTATACAATAGAAACACAATTAAGTACATTTACTGTATTCAAACCATTTCAAATCTCAAGCTATTTTCCAGCTCATTTTTAGTCTACTTACTGTATTAAAGCACTGTTCAAAAGCAATATGATAAAAGATCAAAAAAGGATGTTTTCATCTTCAGCAATAAAAATAGTGGGGAGAAAAAAAAATTTCCTTCCATATGCTTTTTTAATCTTAAACTCCAATCAATCAAAGGAAGACAATAGGTGCAGTGATCTCTTAGCCATAACATGACAAGACACCATGAACAGACAATAACAAGTGCAAGAACAAATTTGACTTTCTTGGCAGTTCTGGGAAAAGGAATGGCTGCATGTGTGCAGACATATGTGAGTGAGACTTTGTGTGTGTCCATGACAGCCTAAACTTCAGAAAGAAACAGTAAGATACTTTCAAACATACTCCATGAACCTATACCAAACATTACAATTCCTATTTAGGAACGTAAAAGGGCAGTTATATTTGCAGAAAATCTGAACAGCTTTAAAGTTAATGGACTGGTCTAAGCCTTTTGCAAACACATTTCCTTTGTCTTTGTACAAATATGCTTAACTGGGCAAAATTTTTGAAAATGCTTTGGGTTTAAATTCTTTTTTAATTAATTGTAGTTTTAATGTTAAAATTCTTATGACTTTGACTCTAGCTTTCACTGTTAACCAGGACCATATCAAATTGGAGCAAGAGAGATAAGGCTGTGTGTTCTATAACACGTTCTCCAAGGATTTTCAAATCTCATAAATGGTAGTCAAAGGATTATGACAATGAGATGCAAGTTATTGTTAATCCCTAATGGAAAAAAAAAATCATTTGAAACAGAAATAACCCAGAATAACAGAGAATGTGTAGTTGTATCACCTCACAGAAGCAGGGTTGTGTTCAGTCAGGGCCACCAACAGTTTCAGAGCATACAATGGTACTGGGTCTGGAGCCATCAGAATGTGCTCAAACCTGGAAGAGAAAGGGACAGTGAAAAAAAGACAAGAGGTGTGCATTTATAAGTTGGTATTAAAAATACATCATTTCTCATATCCAAAGATTATCATAACCACAATGGGAAAACAATGGTGTTTGTAATTGCACAAAGCAATAAACACTACCCGCTTAGAAATAGTATTTTAAAACTAGCACCAGGTTACCTTTAAAAGAAGCATTATTAAAAGAACACATTTTTAGAGAGAGACACAATTATAAATTGTGAAATAATATATATAGTTATAAAACACATACAAAAGTCTTATAAAATGTTTCATAAAATATATACTTATTGAAGTTAATTCTGCCTTTATGCATATGATTTTATTGTTCTATAAATTTTTTAAAAATCGAATTTTCAAGTCAAAATGGAGCTCAAAATATTAGTCAGAAGATATATGGGGTGCTCAGGAAGACCATCAACCAACTTGTATATCATTAAGCTCTACACAGCAATTTTTAATCTAAATTAAATATTTTACTATTAAAACACTTGCATTGAGCTTTATGTTTTCAAATTGGAAAAAAAAAAATTGCTTTAACTAGGGTATGTTTCTATTCTCCAAGTAATACAGAACATAGCACAATTACAGATTGGGTAGAGAACTAATTAAGAACAGTCCTGAGGAAAAGGATTTCGGGGTGTTGGTTGATGAGAAGCTTAATGTGAGGTGGCAGTGTGTGCTTACACCCCAGGAAGCCAACCAGATCCTGGGCTGCATCAAAAGTAGCATGGCCAGCAGGTCAAAGAAGGTGATTGTCCCCCTCTGTTCTGTTGTCTTCAGAGCTCACCTGGAGTGCTGTGTCCAGTTCTGGAGCCCCCAACACAAGGAGGACACAGGTCTCTTGCAGCAAAAGTAGAGGAGGGACACAAAGATGGTAAGAGGGCAGGAGCACCTCTCTTATAGAGGCAGACTGAGATAGTTGGGACTGTTCAGCTTGGAGAAGACAAAGCTCCAGGGAGATCTTACAGCATCATTCCAGTACCTGAAGGGGCCTACAGGAAATCTAGGGAGGGATTTTTCACAAGTGCATGTAGTGACCAGATGAATAGTCATGGCTTTAGCCTGGAAAAGGGTTCAGACATTAGGAAGAAACTCCTCACCATGAGGGTGGTGAGACACTGGAACAGGTCACCCAGGGAACTTGTCAGGATGACCTCTCCCTGAAGTGTTCAAGGCCAGGTTGGATGGGGCTTTGAGCAACCTGATCTAGTCAGAGGTGTCCCTGCCCATGCAGGGAGGGGATGGAACTAGATGATTTTTAAGATCCTTCCAGCCCAAACCATGCTATGATTGTATGGTTCTTTGAAAAATACTTTAAATAACGTTGATTGAGAGCTAGAGTGGTGAAGACAAAACTACAGAAAAAACATCTATAAAACATTTCCAAGTATCAGCTCATGGAAATCTTGGTAAGGGAAAACAGGCTGCTGAAAACCAAAATGGGCCTTGCTGTTGCTGCAAACATTCCAGTAAATCCCTCCCAAACAGGGATATTTTTGTCTAAATCAAAATCTGTCTGGAAGACAATACGATAAAATGATGGAAGAGAGAAAGATGCAAGCATAAAAAACCACAGACTCAGTCATGTCAAAATACTGTCTTTGATTACAAATAGTGCTACTCTAAACATGTGGAAGTAATGGAATTGGAAACATAAATCTCTTCATTTGTAAAAGAAAAATCACAAAGAATTAATCAAGTACAAATGAAAGGATGACTTGCAGGACAATGTGGTAGGTTATCATATTTTGTGTAACAAAAGGCTTCCACTGCATTTTTTTCTTTTTTGTGTTCTGGTGGGTGGAGGGTGTGGAACCAAGCAAATCACTAAGTATTTTAGTTCATAGATAGCCCTCATGCTATCTGAAATGAGCAATCGGCATCACTTGCCACAGCCTGGGTTTTGGCATGTGTCCTGCGTGCTAGCTCTTTGCTGGAATGAAGATCCCCTCTCCTCAGCACCATACCTCAGCACTCCGAGTTACACAGGAAGGAAAACTAGAAGAACTTGTGGTGCTTTCTGGCCAAGTCTCTGATCTGGACAACTCTAAGATGAGAAGGATGAAGCATATGAGTTGTTCATTCTTGACATAGCCCGTGGGAGCTTTTTACAAGGACTAACATTCCCAAACAAGCACACAGCCTATGGGCAGCGTGTCAGGGTTACTACATATAAGCTTGAATGGATTGCCATAGAGTTGCAAACCACATTGGAGAATCTACACAACTGACCAAATACAAGTCAGTGTCAGCTTCATGTCTTCAGTGATTAAAGTCTCTCCTTTATAAATTACAAATGCCCATTCCTGAAAGAAAACTATTTCTTGTTGGTGATTAAAAAGACCCTTTCTTCATAAAAAAAAGAAAATACTATAATGCATTGAACCTGGATTTATATCTCCAAAATGGTAATTCCTAATGTTAATACTGAATGAATCAGCCATGCTACCTTGAAAGTCTGAAACTTGGCCATATACATTTTTAATATGAACGCACCAATACCTTCCCTGAGCAAAAGCAAATTTCAACAATTTTAATCCTTCTATGTATTACTTTTGAGAGACACTAGTACTATTCTGCACACATCCTATTTCCTCAGATTTCAGTAATAAACAGTCTCAATTTATTTCCTTTACTTAAAACTCCATTCTCCCCAGATAACATTAGTAAGGATATTTCTAAGGGAAGGTGCTAAATGCCATGTGAGAAAATGTAGATTATTCAAATTATTGTCTTAGTAAGTCACATAAACATATTACCTGAATATAGGCCATTAGGATCTATGAATAAATGAATCTTCTGTGAAGGGAAAACATTCTGTGCTTATGATAATTTTTTAAATGAATGAGTTAATCCAACGATTTACCTGTCACTACATAAGGGAAATCTACCTAGAAACAACAGTTTTAGAGAATGCTTTATAAAGATTTTGTAATGTCTAGATGCTACAATGCAAGAGAAGATTTTGTCAGTCTTTTCTATATGCAACAGAGCCAAAAGGACCTAGAGATCTGGGGATGTGAATTCTCTTAAACTTTTAACAAAGACCTAATATTTTATCAACAAATTATCTTAAGGATCATGACCTTTGTACTTGCAGAACTGACTTGCCAGTCTACTAAGAAGAAGTTATGTAATATTTCAAATTAAATGAAACTTTATTTACTAATTCCCCTCCCCCCCCTTTTTTTTTTGCTTGTTTTAGCTCCAATTTCAAATTATGATATATAGTTAGGAATATTAAGAATTAAATTTAAAGAATGTTTCCATTTCTAATAAAAATATGGATATGTAACAAAATACTTGCCTCATATTAATTTTCTATAGCTCAAAGTTTCAGTTTGTTTATGAAACCCTCAGTCAAATTCAGTGAAGTTAAATGACACAGTTTCATTCAATTTGATCAAAATCCTATGAGGAAGTTAACTTTCTGATCTACAAACCACAAATATTTAATGAAATACCATTTTATTAATGATGCAAAAGATGAGAAAAAAGGTGGCCACTGAATTCCTCCAGTTATCTCAAAATTAAGACTATTTATATTTCATGCATAGTGACCAGAATTCTATTTCCTAGGTCAGCTTTATATTTAAACAAATTAACTTGTAGAAGATATTTATAGGAATGAAATATATATACAAATGAGTACCATTATAACCTTTCTTTAAGAAGAACCCTACAGTTCTTAAATAGCAGAATTAAAAGGTGTAGAACTACCCCAGACAGACTGTCCATGAACAAACAGCCATTGCATCTCTCCTCTCCTCTTTTGACTGTCCTCCATCTGAGTCACACTGTCCTATCCTTACTCCAAAACCAGAAAGACTAAACATCAGCAAACACCTTTTCAGTCTTCAAATACAAGCTGGTTGTCTCCTCTCTTTTTAGCTCAGAGTTTTCAAGTAACTTACTTCTTTGAATAGGGTTTTATGTTATCTTCACAAGCAGGCTACATTGAATCTTACACCTCCTTTCTCTTTAGATTTAGGCAAGATCACTTTGCATTCAGACAGCTTCTTTTGAGAACTGTAAAGATTGTACAAGCATTCATTTCTACCTCCCATCAATATATACCCATATCCTGAACACTGCTGAATCAAACTTACCTTTCAAGTCTTTTTTGACATCCAAAGCTGCAGCTTTGGTCTTCTCTTAGTTTCTTTTTGAGCTTTCACCAAACTGAGTTTTGAGGTTTTGAAGACAAAGCTGAATTTGGGTTTTCTTCACCACATAAAAGCCTCAAATTCTCATCCACTTTGTTTCCTCTGTGCCTTTTTACATTGATTACTTGCTCCCCACAGGTGAACATATTTACTAGGGTTTGCCTCAAACCACAGCTTCAAGTAATGTATTAAATTAGATATGCAGACACCAGTTAACTCTTTCTGATCACTGGAAGATTTACATGCTGCTTTACTATGCTATTTAGCTAGTAAAGCTTGTTTATAACAATTTCAAATATATTCCAAATATCATAAACTTAAAAAATTGTTCCCTGACGTATTTTTCAAAGTTCCTTTTAAATACAATTATCACCATTTCTACAGATGAGAGAAATAAGGTGATTTAGAAAATACTTAAAGCTTGGAATGAAGATTATGGGCATCTGCAAGACCCTTTTTTATGTAACTACAATGCAATTAATGAAAAGATAGGACATGAGAAAACCACAGATTAGGATCAGCCCAAAATAGGAAAAAGAAGTGCCCAAAGTAGGTCTCAGCCCAAAAAGCCTTGCCACTCAATTGAACTAATTAGCTCAGGGAGAGGAGTATATTACCTCTTTTCCTTCTAGTTTGGAACAAGTGTGATGCTCCTCCCCCCCAGTTCAATGACAAATGTTTTATAAGATGAGCATGTCTACTCAAAGCAAAGACAGAACGTAGGCTCACTTGGCTCCAGGTCCCTTTTCTTATCTGAAGAAAAGTATCTGATGGCTTAATATGTATTTTAAAAATATTTTTTTCAGTTTCCATGTTAATTCATAACAAAAAATCTGTATTTTCCAGTGAAAAAAAGTGTAAAAAAATGTAAAAGTAAGCTTCTCTATAGAGCTCTAAGATTTTCTTCCAATTCTCTCTCTCTCAGAGAAAAGCTAAGACATCTTGTATGGCCTTTGGACCTCAAATTTTAAGAACATTAGTCAATTAGCAAGAGACAGTCTCATTTTTGGGGAAGACTGATCATAATCCAGCATCCATTCCTCTACCCTTCAGCCACTTAGTTAATGTCAGGGTGGGGAACTATTTCCTCACTTTGGGCAGCTAAGTATTTACAATGCTTAACTTTTGAGGACCACACATTAAAATACACTGCAAAAATATTAGAATAATGTGAAAGATAAATGATAATTCATCTTTACTGCATTCGTACTGTGTCTCTGCTCCCAGATGTTACCAGCCCACAGTATGCATGTGCGTAACAGAGAGCTGCCTCTATGCTCACCTGCAAGTCATTTTGAAATGAGAGGCTTCATTTGACCATAAACCATATAAATCAAGTTACAGGCCACATCTGGTCCACAGGCTGTAGTTTCATCTACTCTGCTGTAGGGATTTTCTACTGCTGAGGGCAGCAGGAAAGGAGAGCAATTTAGAAGAAATAACCCTTGAGTGGCTCAGGGAGGACTAATCTGTACTATTTCAGAACATCTTACATGAGGGCACTGTCCAAAATAGACAAAACGCTGCTGCTATTAGAATATTCTGGCTTTATTAGCAGTACAGAGAAGAGTATTTAAATCACAGGCCAAAAGCTAGGGAAAACTTTTTCCACTCCAAGAGCAGCCAGAGGCAGGGCATAAGAAATGAATGTCACACAGAAGTTGTCTTTGTGTTGTATATGACAAATTTCAACATAAACCTAGGAGAGAGAAGTTGGGCAGAGAACTCTGGCAACAGTTAGCTGCTATTCCTTCTCATTTTGCTATTTAAATATAAAAAGGGTAGTCAAACAAATACTGGGTCAAAATGGATTGAGTATCAAGCTATTCTCTATTACATGAGCAATATTATACTTACTGAGGCAGCAATGAATCTCTAACGAGAGACAGAAGCTTGCTGTTTGGGTTGAGGCTCTCCCCTTTCTCCTCAGCCATGACCTTGTGGCTTAAAAGCACTGATGTGGTTTCTGAGAGCAACCGCAAACTGAAGAGTCTCCATTCCACTTGAAAATAAAGGTGCCAAGAATGTGACCACACTGAAGTGTAATTAAAACAAAATGTGGAATTCATGGAAATTGTAGTTGATGTGGCCATATACTTACCATTCTGACTGTGGACCAAAGAAACTAGCGGTGGGAGGATACAGTCCTCAACCTAAAACAGAGAATTAAAAGATCTGGCTTAGATTATTCACAGGGAAAAAAATAGAACAGAGATATACTATCACCTCTGTTTATTCCACTGCTCGAGCCCTTATTGAAAGAGATGAATAATCATGGAAATTCATCCATAATTACACTCACAAAACCAACTTCACTTTTCTCTGGTATGCTGTCAAAGTTATAGACAGCAATGTATTTTTATATAGAAAACAAGTGTAATTTTAGTATAATTTCTTGAGAGGGAATTTTACTTTGAAATACAGAATTCAGTACAGATGAAAAATATTAAGAAAAAAAGCAGCAGAATATCTATTAACCATGATGCTTTAATCCATAAACCAATGATTGAACAGAATTCAGAAAAAACAGCCTTCTAAAACAAACCTCCACAGAACTAAAATACATCAGGAAAATGTACTAAATCTAATGAAACATCCTTAAGATTAGTAGGGTCTTGATCTGGTAATACAGTCTTCCATTAAAGTTTACATTTACAGACCTAGGATCTTAACTATAAAAAAAGACAATCCACTGAACTCTTTATTGACTGTGAGTGCATTGCTACATATTAAGAATCTGTCACAGGAATACTCAGCTGAGTTCCATCTAAAATCAACTTGTGGCAAACTAGGAATAACTCAGTTTTATGTATCTAAGAGTATTATTACTATTCTCTATAAGAGAATGAATTACTAAGTCTTAAGTGATTGGTAAAATATAACTCATTTAGACAGGACAAGCTTTGTTTTTGAAGAGAGGATGGATGGACAGCTCTTCAATTTTTAAGTATGCATAGCTTGTGCTTGGAAGAATACTCAAACAAGGATTCATCTTTTTCTTCTCTCAAATGACCACTGACAACTACATGGATTTAAATATCCATACATGAATGAAGTAGTCAAATATTACTTCTGTTTCAGTCTTTATCCCCAATATTGCTTTCCAAAAATTGGGAAATATACTTCTGTAAGACTAAACAGACTAAATAGTTGAAAGATGATCATAACAATAGCTGGATTTCTACTATCTTCTAGCTGTTCATGATAAATCCCTAACTTCAGAAAGGAAGTGTGTTCTGTAATGATGGCACTCAAAAGCTATGCTGCTACAACTGTGTTGTTAGCAGTACCCAAAATAGAAATTAAGTACTAGAAACTTTCATACACATTACATTCACATCCCCTGGCTATTAAATATAGGTACAGGATCAAAAAAAAACCAGATGTAGCTCAGACCTGGTAATACTACTTCTGGCATCTGGAAAGAGTAGATAATAAAAGGAGTAGAATAAACAGAACAAGCATTAAGCATGACTCTAATAAAGCAATTCTTGAGTTAAGAAAATTTCTAAGATGATGTTGTATCTGTATTTTGCATTTAATAATTCTTACCAGGCTTTTCTTTCATGTATTTTCCTAGTCCTAACTTTAATGTATTTATACTTACAGAATGTGCAATACCTATGGCACTGCATTCCACACTTCAATTATGCTTTATAAAAAGGCCCTACCTTGTTTATTTTAAATCTGCAAACTCAATACCAGTTTATCCTGATTTTATGAAAATAAAATACTATGCACACTTGCACTCTCAAGTGTTTTGTCTCCGACTTCTTATCTACTCAGTTCCTCCTTGCACCATTGAGCTGTACATTTTCTTGTTAAGGTTCATTCCCTTTGAGAGCAAATGACCACAACTGCATTCAGTATTCAAGGCTGGAGGGCACCATAGGCTTACCATAGCATAGTGATGTTTTCTGCTTTTTGGTCTCATCCTTTGCCAGTCATTTCTAATAATCTAGTTGTCTTTCTGACTACTGCTGAGTATAAAGCCATAATTTTCCTAGAAAAATGATGCTAACAGATCTCCAGAACATTAATAAGCAGTTTAAGACCTGATACTGCATGCGCACAGTTGGAATGATTATCCCCATGTGCATCACTTTACATTTATGGGCATTCAATTGCATGTAATTTTATTCTTCTCCCACTCAATATCTTGAAGCCTTCAGCAACTCTTCTTGTCAGTTTTAATTTTCACTACTGTGAATAATTTTTGTGTCAGACAGCTTTGTCATGTCCCTATTCATTCCCTTTTCTGGATTAGTTAAAAATAGCACGTTGCAACATTGATCTTTGCAAGGCACCAATCTTAATATACTTGCATTTTTCAAAACTAATCTCTCAGAGGGTAAGAGGAAAGGACCACTGATGTATTTGAAAAGTCTTTGGTGCACAACTTTGTCAAAAACGTTTAGGAAATTGAAGCATACTATTCAAAACCAGAAGATCTGTCTCCAAGTCATTCACTGATTTCTGCGAGGAACATTACCAGGATGAGCACCCAGCAAAAGCTGTGCTCACTTTTCTACAGTATTTTATTACTTCCAAAAATCAGATATTCTAAAAACAGGCACAATTTTTATAGAAGGTCTTCTGCATGTCTGTATGTTACTTTAACCCTCAAATCAGATTTTTGAGTAGTTAAGTGTTTACCAGTTAAAAGAAGGGGCTTGAAAACATGTAATTTCAGTCCTTCTCTACACTGTTCAGGAGATGTCAGACACAAGGCCAGCACTATAAACAATATCTGCCTGCTTTCCTAGAAATGAAAAACCCCACCTCAGCTTTACTTAACCTCACTAAGCAAAGTCCAAGCTCTACAAATACCCACTGAAGAGAAGTTATAACATTGTAAGGGCTCACAGTGGAAGTATCCAATATGCTAAATCCCTATTTAGCAGGAGGTACCCCCTAAGAATGATAATGGAGAACTAAACTTCTGTTCATCTGTGATAATCAGCAAGGGTGAGTTCACTATTCAACATACATATCCAGCTATCATGTCTTAAGGAACTCGCATATAGCCAGACTTATTCCATATCCCCTAACAATTTATGCTGTGTTTATACAGGTAGCTTAACCCTCTTTTTAAGGCCAGAGATCTTACCATAATATGATTAACTTACTGACCTAAAAAAATCTCTCTCTTGATTAAAACTGAGTTTCAGAGCTCTTCAAATCAGTGCTTAAGGCACAAGTGTTGACATCTGCTGTTACACTGGCCAGACAGAAAAAAGTAAGCAGGCTTAAAGCCTGCTCCAGTTGCATCTGTGAGCCATACTCTTCTCAAGAGAAAATCAGATCCAGGAATTAAACAATTAAACTTGTGTAGAGACTACACTATCTATTCCATGCAGCTATCACACCCAAATTCTCAAGTGACTAAGCCCATTACTTTACTTCCAGAGATTTTTCTAAAGGTACCTAGTTCTTTTCAGTGTACATATGTTTAACTTACTACTATTGACAAATAACTTCTCCTTATACACTATACAAAAAAGAACATAATAAAGCAAAGACCATCATCTCCCAAGCCCATTTTTTCCAGACACATGTAAGATCCCCAACATCCAATATCACCTTGACATTTATTCTCATTAAAATTCCACATACAAAGTTATTGCTGAAAGTGACCATTGAATTAAGATCAGCCTGCCTTCAACCTTCTTAAAGCATTCGCTAGAGGCACAGAATGCTCCTCAGAGTTTTAATATTTCCAGTAACCTCTTGAATATAATAGGAAAAATATTCTAATGCATGTTATAATGAACTGGGGAGAAGGATGACATTTCTATAAGTTTTCTTTTTTTTAAAGTCTTCAGAACTTCAGAATCGTCATTGAGGCTTTTTAGGTTTTTTTCTTACTGGGAAGAGACTATTGACTGAGTCAGTGTGTCAATTAGAACAGAACTGGTTTCACAAAAAAAGTCTCATGTCATGTGGATTAGCATAATGGACAGAAAGCCACATGGGGTATATAATTTCAATCCACTTGAAAAGGAAAAGGATTGAAGAAATGCTGTACAATATGTTCACATAGTCATGTCCTACAGTGACAAAAATAAGGTGTCAGTAGTCAGATGAGAACATCCTGTGGATGAAAACCACCACTGATGCTCAATCAAGAAAAGACTAAGATGAGCAGAGCAAAGTACTTGTAGAAGTTGCTAACTCTTCTGTTACAATCTTTGGTGAAAATAATAACTCCTATGTTGTCAAGCAGTACATTTCCATCTCATACTGCTTTTCCCTTGACTTCCCATTATGCAACTCATCATGTTCAGGGTGCTTTTATTTTAGCCGGATTTTCAAAAGTAAGCTTTAAAACCTTGAGAAGGAGAATCGCTGCTGACAACTTTCACCTCAATCAGAGAAGAGCTCTCTGCACAGTACACAGATCATTTTGGGAGCTAGTTAGAGTATAGGAAAGACTCCCACAGGAGCTGCTTGCCATCATGAACCTCATCACTGCTCAAGGTGCTCTGAATTAGCACACATCCTTTTTTCAGGCAAATAAATGCACTTAACAGAGGAACTAAAAATGCAAATTATACAGTCAACACAGAATTATTCCAGTTAATTATATCTGAAACTTTACCAAAATCTTAAAATAAATATTGTTACGATACTTATTATTTGATTTTAATAAGTATTTTTCCATTTAAGGAAACAGGTAGTTAAGACTTGTGTCAGTTTTAGAAACTGGTATTTATATTCCACTCCAGACTACAGAGTCTTCTTGATGGCTTTCATCATCATATTTGCATACCTGGGAATCTACAATTTTGGCAAAACTTGCTGATTCACACCAAGTATGAATTTTGATATCTTCTAAAAATGCACACAACTGCATACAAAATGAAATTACTACTCACTATTTGCTTTCATTTGAGCAATTCCAATTAATTTTCCTTGACTTTATCACTGTTAGCAATATCTAATACAGTGAGTCCTCACAGAAATTATTCTCTCCAAAAACTGACTTCAGGTTGATGGTAATCATAAATTTTATCAAAAAATTCAATGTATTCAATTTTGTTTGAATCAAAACAAATCAAACATAAACTATGACCCACAACAAGCAACCCTCAAAATGTAAAAGAACTTGAAATGTTGCTCTTAAATTCCTATTAACTGATAGAATTTTGATTGCAGCTAAGCTAGAACCAGAACAGAACTGAAAAACTTAATAGATCTGCTTCCTTAATGTATCCTCACTTTTTATTAAGTTCATTAAAATTCATTAAAATGCATTTAATTTCTGATTAGAAACTTTAAAACAATGTCACTGTGTAGTGGAAAAAAAAAGGCATCTTCTTCAAAAGGGTTTCAGCTTTCCTCTTACCTCAGTCACAAAATGCTATTTGTAATCAACTTTGTCTAAATGAGCAAACCAGGCTTCAGAGATCAGCCTAGGATACACATTTCTTTCCAATGAAGGAGTTTCCTATTAACCACTGTTATACTTAAATATTGATCTGGAAGCTCGAACATGTCTGTCTGCAACTTTTTAAAAACCACCAAGTTCCACTGGGTGCTGGCATTTATATTCATAGATTCTAGTCAAGCTCAGCGAGTGGCAATTAGAAGATATCCCTTGAGGAATAGCATTTCTAGAAATATTCTGTATGCATCATAGAAGATGAAGTACCACTTTCCACTAAAGTAATGCATGCCGCACATTCAAGCATAATTAGCACATAGACTTCGTAAATAGTATTAAACTAATTACTGTTTGTACTGCTAGTGGCAGATGTGGTTAGAGATTATTAATTACAGTGGACAATTTCTTGAATTTAACATACCAAATAAAAGGCAACTTCTCCACTTTATTTTGTGTCTGAATGGCTATTTGCTGAGTGTCAGGAGTGCTCTTCAATATTAGGAAGAGCTATTACTTACAAAAATGAGCCTGTGAAAGAATAAATTTTGTTTTCTAAGAAACAAAAAAAAACCTGTTCATTGACATGTATATAATTGGGTTTAGCTAATAAATTTTAATATACACCTATTCAAAGTCAGAGAAACTATCCTACAGAACTGCTATGTGTCATAAATTTAGAGGCACTGGAATGGCAGGAAGTTTTTTCTCTAGCTACATTAGGTTAACTGATGTATTCATCCTAAACTAAAATTTTCAACCTACGTGATAAAGTAAACTGTTCTCCAGAAATTTACATACTTAAATAAAATTCACTCACTGGTAGCTAGGACTTACTTAAAAGACAGTAGGATAGTCATTCCCTGGCTTCATATAACTCTCTACCAAATGTGGAAATGGGACCAGGGGTACAAGGGTTGTTAAAGGAAAAGAACCTTAAGAATCACTGGAGTCTAAACACATGGGGGAATTTTATTTACTGTGCTGATATGAGATACTGCAGCTTCAGTATATGTTGATGGGCATCCATAAAAAATGGTACATATGTATTTTATGTATATATATATTTATATATATAAAACACACTGATAACCCACAGAAGTCAAGTGATTATTTTTAAAAATTTAGGTGGTTCTGGAATGATACAGTCATAATACAAAGACTTGCAGGCTGACAGACAAGCAAGGAAATACCAGTAGGCATTCATACCTCGCTGTCATTCACATTTCTTTTCTAGAACATCCTTTCCCATAGTAAAGTAAATTGAACTGTTTTCTGTATTATTTTCTTCTGACCATTAATTGGTAAGGCCTTTGTTCTAAGGGACATTTTCTTGAATAGCACTCTTTTGTGAGCATTAATGAAAATAAAGCATTAAACTTACATTCCTTTTTACATTTTTATTCGTTTTAATATTTTCACTTATGAAGACTTTATAAACATGAAGACTAAGTACTCAATACACAAGCCAAATAGGATTCAGCTTCCAAAATGCACTCTATTGCTAAAATCAATCATTCTTATCTAGCACAATCCGTATGATTCTTATGAATTTATCAATTTGCTAATGCCTTTCTTGATTTGAATGCTATGAGTGTGCCCTTGACCTAATTCCAATTAAAAAATATAAATTTCAGTTTGAATTTAATGGCCATCCAGTAAATATGGTGGCTTACAAGTCTTGTAATAATTCAGGCACAGAAATGCACTGGTACATTATAATGATTTGTCAGTCACAGAGTCAAGCATTCCAACCTATTCTTAGATCAAAGCAAATAACTTAATTAAAAACTTTGAAGAAAACAAATCTTTTATACTTAAACAAAAACAAACAAACAAACAAACAAAAAATGACTGTAACTTATATAAACTGTTACTCTTGATGACTATCTCATCAGGAAGAGTATGATGGAACAGGATCATCAGCCCCCAGAGGTAGTCCTTCCAACCGATGTTAAAAGCACAATGACAAACGAAGTGTGACATTTTCACTAACATATAGGAGCATAATCATTTTGAAGCTGAAAAAAGACTTACAGAACCAAGTGTTACATTTACAAGAAAATTATTTTAAGAAGTGCTATTTATAAATTTTAAGCCCTCTCATTCTATTTAACTCCAGAGCTAAATATAGCAAACTGACTTGGAATGCCATGCTGCTTCTTTTAAAATTAAATCTCTCTAAAAAACAATAAGGATTTTTCCTGTCAAATATAACCACAATACATTCTAAGCCTAATTTAAGGAGTTTCTAAATCTGCACATCATTCTATTACCATTAGAAATAGGCCAATTAGCCTTCAACTATTTAATTTCTTGTTGGACTTACAGTCAAGCGATGGATTGTTAACAAGACAGGATGCTGTGTTACTGCTTCAAAGGTTGAGAAAGTAGTCCTAATCAACTCTTCTGATGCAGCTTGTCCTATTAGTAAAAATAATTGTGTTTCTTTATAAAATGCAAGTTATAATGCCTGCTTATAAAACTGTAGCACTATCAGAGGTAACCTTACCTATTGCTCCATCCAAGTTTGTTTCTCCTGAATCTATTGATCTCATAAAATTCTACAGAAGAAGAGGTATTTGTATTAGGACACTTTAGAAACAAAAATGAGGAAGCAAAATTGCTAAATAATTTCAATATTAAATTCTTTAAAGGACTGTGTAAATACAAAATGTTAATTAAACTAATGTGTTTCCTACATTAGGAAACATTGTCATAATAACTAAGATATGAAAGACTAAAAGCATTCATGATCTAGTTGTTACAATTTTCCAAGTCTGTAACAGTTGGACAGTTAAATGTACAGTAAGGATTATTAGTCTGACTAATATCAGGAATTACAACATTTCCTGCTAGATAGACAGTAATTAAATGTCTTTATTTTTAACAGAAAACTGTAATGTCTAAGAAGACTTCGAATGACCTTGGATATGGCTGTGTTAAAATAACTCCCTAAAAAGATCAAGGACCCTCTAGAAAATGTAAATTTCTTTATTTGTATCATGGTTTTGCTCTCTGTGCACACTACACACACTGTGAATACAGTTATATATATTTACACACAAAACTGCATATCCTAATCAAAAAACATCTAAATTAGCCATCATTTTGAGGAACAGGGACAATGAAATATTAATAGTCTGCGTTAAGTATTTTACAATTAGACCCATTATTCTCTGGCTTTTTAATTTTGATTTCTATCTTTGGCTTACGTTTCTATGTATAGTTATTTATCTCATAGGTATGCCAAAGATGTGTTATTAACACCTGCCAAAGAAGGAAACATTCTCAGCTGAAGTTGTACTTTTTACTTATGCAGTATTTAACACACAGAGAATTTACTGTGGACTAATAGCTTTCTGATTTTCTGTTTGTACAAATATCTATCTTTTTATGTGATGCTTGTTTTGTATTTCATTAGTAATTAATTTTTTTATTATATATTATATATTATATCGGAAGAAGTGCTTTCTTTTTCTCTGTAAGAAACATGTGAAGGATTCTTCTCTAATTAAAAATATAGTTAGAAACTATTTATATATTTTATCATTTAAACACACCTCAGAGGCAGTCAGGAAAACCAAATCCTTCTGTAAAAAAAACAACAACCTGATCGTTTGAAGAAAATTACTTGTTATTATCTAATCAACTTGATTTGGAAGAGAGTAGTATTTTGTTTATTCATTTAAGGCAGTTTTGCACCTAATCATAGTCTCAAGACCAATCTGGAAAATTTAATACAGGTGTTGCAAAAATTTTTTGGTTACTAATTTCTTAATTTTCTATAAGAGACATAAGATGTATTTATTTTTTAAAAAGGCAAAACCCCATCCAGTCTTCTTTTTTTTAAGCAACAAAGAGGAATGATGTGTGTATATCACTACAAATGTGTGCCCAATACATTCTGCAAGCAGCCTACCATTAGCTGTGCCTTAAGGGCAGACCATGTCCTCCCTGTATTTCTACTCAGAGCTGAAAACATGAAAGGACTGTCCTTACTCCCTCTCCATTTCTTTGCACAACAGTACTGAAAATTACAGTGATGATGGAAATAACTTCAAAGCAGGAAGAAAAAAAATTCTCAATGAACAGTAGTTACAGGAAAATATCTCTTCTATTCCTTCCTGATACCGAGCACACATCTTTCCGCTCCTAATAATTTGTTAAAGACTAAAATTTTTGAATAAATCATTTAAAAATAAAAAAAGGAAAACAGAAACACTGACTTACTAAAGTCCTACAGGCTAAAGTCCTAAAGGTCCTCAGTTATTGCACAATGCTTTGAAAAAGTACAAGCTGCTGATCCAATGTCCCTTTATGGATGTCAGTGTGAATACAAGAGTACTACTTCATTTTTCCTATACTATGCTCTAGTTAGGCATGGTTAAAACCTTCATTTCCTATTGCTAATGTCATAAACAGGTTGTAGATGACAACACGTGATAAAATCTTAGGTCTGTAGCTTACAGTACTCAGCTTTTCATCAGCTATATACAGTGTAAGATACTTACACTTGCAAGAAGGTGACAAAAGGAAAGAATACCTTAAATACAGATTAGATCATAATTTATCTGTCATTTCTACTACTACTATAAAGTTCTAGAAAGAATATTGTATATTTCAGTTTCTCTATAATAAAGAACACAGGATGGCATATTTTCCCTTTAACTCAACAGATTATTAAATAAAATATTTTATTATAATATATACAGATTTGAATATAATCAAAGCTTAAATTTTATGTTCAGAATAAAGTTCTCAGTCCAAGTTATAAATTTAATGTCATAAAATTATATTTTAGTGATGCGCAATTTTTTATGCATATGCAGACCTTATAAACAAGATTTAAGTTAAATATTTGTCTATACTCACAAGTAAGGTCCCGTAGTTGAAAAGAAACTCCTCTGTTACTATCTGGGGACGAAATACCTGTTTGAATTTAGCAGAAGTTGAAAAAATGCCATCAAATGCATATCTTACAATCAGAAAAAGTTTAAAAAAAGTATTTAAGAGCCATGTTAAAAAAAAGAGGACAAGATATGTATCAGCTTCTACCATTAGAATTGTCTTACAACATGAGAAAATAAAGGCTTACATTTTTAATGCTGTTATGTAGCTGGAACATTCATCAGCACAACTACACATTAATAGAAGTTCTATTTTATTCATTCTGGTGATGATCAGCAGAAATTATATTTTGGGAAACTGAGTTTGTTGTTTGTTTTAAATTTTTTTTAGAAAAAAAAATAAAGCTACCTGGGATGTCACAAGATGAAGCACTACAGGCATCATAGGAAGGAACATCTTCAGCTGTTTGGCCTGAACTGTTGATGGGTGTTTACGTCCAGAGACATTAGTTAAGGCAGTGAGAATGTCACCTACATAGAAAACAACATTTTGGACAGATCTAACATAATTGCTTTACTTAACAATGGCAAATGACATATAAAAACCATATTTGTTCCAGTATCATCTGTTCAGGACACTGAGCTTCTCCCTCCTGCTGGAAGCAGTGTTCATGTGAATGCATGATAAATCAGGCTGACCCAGCACTTTTCTTTCCTAGCTCAGTGTTCAGCCAGGCCAATTTCCTGCTCTGGCTACAGGGACAAGCACACAAATGTGATCTCTGGCAAAGAGGTAAGAATACAAATATAAGGCAGGTGTAGAAGCAAAGATGAAATTGCCTGTCTTGGCAGAGTGGACTTACAAGAGCTTTAGGTGGTTACATATGTGTGGAATGATAATATTGAAAGTCTGTGGATGCAATTCTGTTTCCAGTGAAATAAAAGCAAATTTCTCATTTCTTCCAGCTGACCAATCAAGAGCTGAATTCACCATGGTTAGGAGGTGACACAGGGCTTAAGCTGTATCTTTTCCTGTAGCATAGTACCACTGAGAGAAAGAAAGAAATGTCCTCTCCCCTCCTTCCAAAAGATCCCTCCACCAGTCAGGCACACACAAGTTTAATAGTGACACAAAGTGACCTAAAGCAACAGGAATTCTCACGTTCTTATAAAAGGGGTGGCAACAGGTAAATGAGAGAACTTAGTTGCTTCCATACCAAAACTTCAGATATAATTATGAAGGAATAAAACTCTAATTGCAATAGTGAAAAATATACTTCAGACTTCAGAAGAGACATAAAAATCAAGGAACACTTTGCTAAACTTGTGTTACATCAATGATTGCCTCAGAAAAGCAAAACCTCTTTTCTATTGGAAAAGAATAGAAGTATGAGGAGAAAAGTCATGGCTCATTTTCAAAGAAGGAAAATTCTGTCCATATAGCCTGAAAATATTAGTCAAATCCTGCCTTGAAAGGACAGTTACTATCTATTTTTGCTTAATGAGAGAGCTGCACAAACTGTAACAGGGAATTCACATAGACATTAAACAATGTCTGACATTAAATAAAGGACTTTGTTCTTCATATCATTTTCATGACAGAAAAGGCCCTTCTTTTCAGAGTAAGTCACACGTTTTATTCATGTTGAATAATACCAGTGCTATTCTTCTGCTCCCGTGGAGTTCAGTTTTCAACATAAACAGAAGTGACAGAGCCTGGCTCTAAAATAGGCTGTAAAAATACCTAACCTTGAAGATTTGACTTGGTCTGCACAAAAAAAAAAAGAAAATTATGTGTTGCCTAAAACTCTCCAAATACACAAAACAAAATACCATTTTTTTATCAACATATTTCTTTTGAATTACTCAAAACACTGTAATTTAACAAGACCTATTTGTGGTTTACAACAAATAATTCACTCAACAATCTACTCTTTTTCTATGTTTAAGGCATATGTAATCATCCACCGTAACTGCCAATTTTGCCGTTGATAAATACATAGATAGAGTTACTTTTAATTTTAGCATGACCTAAGAAATTTGTATCTACTTCCTAGAAACAGGTTAAATATTATAAACACAGAAATAAAATTAGGGGGTTTAATCTACAAGAACTGAACACTTCTAAAATTATCCAAAGATTAACAATTTTTTTCATTTACTTAAATTTATTTTTAAGGCCCATTTCTACAACTTAATCTGTTTGGTGTATAGCTACATCTGGTGGAAGAAGATGGGATCAATAAGGAGCTTACATAAATGCATATTAAAAAAGTCAGCTAGGATTAATTCTAAATCAACAGTTAAACTGCTTTTAACTGTTCCACTTTGCAAATCTGCTTATTTTTCTTAGAAGCCCACAGCTTTCACCTCCTCAAGCAAAACATATTCCTTTGTCACGCTCACAGCAATAAAAAGCAAAAGCCTTCTGACTAATGTGGACAGATATGGACAGATAGCTTTATCTTAATAAAAATAATGAAAGCAGAAATCTTAATTGGAAAGGAAAAAAAAGTGTAAAAATTATGCTTGATTTATTAGTCGTCAACAATGCATTGAAACTGTACAACAGTAGTAAAACAACCCAGAAGAAGACAATGTTAACACGGTTGTTGAACTATGTATTGTAATGATAGTAAATATATATTTGATGCAAACTATGTTCAGGTTCTCAGGAAGTTTCAGGGCCTACTGTTTAGTTGTATATAGTACGAACACACACATTTATAATCTTCCAAATCCCAAAATATATCCAATATTCAATCCCGATATTTATTTAGAAAAAAAGGATCAGATATTTCAGCAAGCTAAAAATCAACAGTTATAGAAAGCAAAGTTTCTTTTAAAAGAGCAGCATGACATTTAGGTCTACTGACCTTTACAGTTCTACAATTTCATTTTCAATATTTTAGAGATAATGTAGAAGATGGAAAATAAATAAGGTTTCAGCTTAACAGAAAATATTTTTGTGAAACAAATCTTTAATGATTAAATGACAAGGCACACACAGCCAAGGTGTCCTTCCTTCCTGCCATCCTTCCTTCCCCCGTTCCTCCCTTTCTTCCTTCCTTCCTTCCTCTCTTCCTTCCTTCCTTTCTTTCTTCCTCTTTCCTTCCTCTCTTCCTCTCTTCCATCCTTCCTCTCTTCCTCCCTCCGTCCTCTTCTTCCTTCCTTTCCTCCCTCTCTTCTTCTTTCCCTCCCTCCCCTCCTTTCCTTTTCCTTCCTTCTCTTGCTTTTTTTCCTTCCTTTTTCTTCCTTCATCCAATCCTAATTAAGTTTCAAATAAACCTCCCATATTTCCTTATGTAACATACAGCATAGCTTTTTCCAGGAAAGAAAATCCCACCATTCTTACTTATGTAAGGGCTTTTTTCTTTGCCATTTCATTTATTCCATATTGACCCTATGTTCAGTTCTCACCAGCAGATCCTGCTGAAGTTTTCAAGATTTTTACTTTTGTACATATGCCCAAAATTCTCACCACCTCTTGACTGACTTCCCAGACTCAAACTAATTTCGTTCTACTCCAGTTTCTTCTTTTGTTGCCCAGTGAGTCCAAAGTATGCCCTGCAGTTTGCAGGTTTTGTCGTAGTTACATGCATGTCTTTCACCATTCCTTCTGCAAGTCCCCTCTCCCCCAGTAACTCACCCCACACTAGCAAAATTGAGCATATTCCACAATAGCAGGACACCAGCTGCCATACCCAAGCAAATTTCTGTTTGAAAATATATAAACAGCACAAAGGTCAGAGGACCTTTTCATCATTCCAAAGGCTCAAATACCTGTGAAATTTGAGGAGCTATTAAAAAATATTGCCCAAATTAATATCTCCTTGGCACAAAAACTACTTCGCTAAAACTTCAAGTCCTTATTCCTAAATATAAGGGATGGACTGAGGTAGCACTGATGTTCTCTAAGTGAAGATATTTCCATCAAGGTCTTTCACAGCATTCCCCCAGAGAACCTGGCTGCTCATGGCTTGGAAGTGCACATGTTCTGCTGGATAAAAAACTGGTTGGAAGGCCCGGTCCAAGGAGTTGCTCTGAATGGAGTTAAATCCAGCTGGTAGCTGGTTACAAGTGGTGTTCCCCAGGGCTCAGTGCTGGGGCCACTCCTGTTTAACATCTTTATCCAAGATTTGGATGAGGGTGCACCCTCAGTAAATTTGCAGATGATACTCAGCTGGGTGGCAGTGTAAATCTGCCCAAGGGTAGGGAGGCTCTGCAGAGGCACCCAGACAGGCTCCATCCATGGGCTGAGGCCAACTGCATGAGTTTCCATAAGGCCAAATGTCAGGTCTTGGACTTCCGCCACAACAACCCCCCAACAGCACTACAGGAGTAGTAGTGGGGAGGAGTAGCTGGAGAGCTGCCCAGCAGAGAGGGACCTGGGGGTGTTGATCGACAGTCGGCTGAACGTGAGCCAGCAGTGTTCTCAGGTGGCCAAGAAGGCCAACTCCATCCTGTCCTGAATCAGGACCCCAGCAGGACCAGGGAGGATCCTGCCCCATTCTTAGTGAGGCCGCACCTTGAGTACCGTGTGCAGTTTTGGGCACTGCAGTATAAGGACATCAGGGTGATGGAGAAGGTGCGGAGAAGGGCAACAAAGCTGATTAGAGGTCTGGAGAAGAGGCCTTATGAGGAGACACTGAGAGGACTGGGGATGTTTAGCTTGGAGAAGAGGCTGAGGGGAGACCTCATTGCTCTCTACAACTACCTTAAGGGAGGTGGTAGTGAGACAGACACTGGCCTCTTCTCTCTGGTGACCAGTAATAGGACAAGGAAATGGGGTGAAGTTCACCAGGGTAGCCTTAAGTTAGATACTAAGAAAAGCTTCACAGAAAGAGTGGTGGGGGCACCATCCCTGAAGGTGTTCAAAAGATGGGTAGATGAAGAACTACAGTGGATGCTTTAGTGATGAGGGGTTGTAGAGTGGATGGTTGGACTTGATGATCTTAGAGGTCTTTTCCAACCTTGCTGATTCTATGACCCTTTCTTCTGCATGAGCAAATCAGTTTCAAATCTCTAGAACAACTGAAGTATTCAGGCTCAAATTTTCCAGAAAAAATGTCTGAGGCAAATATTCAACATGCGCATTTCAGAGTAAATGATTGGCAGATTTGATTGTACATTTGATTGTCCAATTGGGCCCTATTCCTGACTGAGTAAAGGGGCCTACAATAAAATAGATACAAGTCAGTAATATAGGAAACTATGTATTCCAATGCCAAATATATGATCATGATACAACTAAAAACTTTGTGAAGCTGATATCATGCAAGCTTTATGTAGACAGACAATACAGTCTTTCTACTCATATATATAAAGAGATATTTATTTCTTGAGGGAGTAAGCAAAGGCAAGATTTGCAAAGTTAACCAACTGACTTTACCTAGAATTCCTGGCAGCTCCCGTACAATGTGATAGATGAGAAGATCCAAGCATTTTGACAGATATTCACTGCCACCTTGCTGCTCTTTCCCTGGCGTGGTCTTTCTGCTGTCTCTTTCAATATACATCACAAGTCTACATTTAAGCAAGAGCAAAACATTACCTCTCAGAACAAAAACCAACACAATATCTCAGTAATACTACTGAAGCAGACAATTCTAATACCTGTGGTTACAATCAAGACAATACATTAGTTTTGGCTCTACAATTTTGTTGAAATGAAGTTTGAGACTTTTCCTTTCAAATAAACCAATTTTTAAAATAACACAAATGACAGGGTGAAAGAACAAGAGGAAAGAAACCCTTAATCTTCTGTAAGTAGAACTCTGCTAGTTTAAATGGACATAAGATGCTAACATAAGGAATTGCTCCCTCTGCAGACTTACAGTATAATTTTAAGATCCACTTCATTTTGAAATATATGACCAATATGCACAATAGGAGCAAAAGACATTAATTTTTAACATCTATGTTTTCATAAAGCAAGAATAATTTTAGTCAATGTAAGAGTTCAATCTCTGTCAAGAAAAATCATACTGTATAAGTCATACTACAGCCTATCAAAATATTACCACTAGTTAGAACACTAGAGGTCTTGAAAGAAATAAAACACCAAAGTAACTTTACATCATTTCTCTGGAAAGTTGGTGTTTAAGGTTGCTAAACACAAACTCTGCAGAATGACATCTCTTATAGTATACTATGGTAACTGATTCATTAGCCATTGCCTAACTTACAAGAGGCTACAATAATAATTCACCTGTAATAGAAGGCTTCGGGCAAAATTTTGAAATGCTTATTTGAATAGACAGAAGGGTCAGACATCTGTTTAAAGACATAATATTGACATCTTTATTTCACATTTGAACACCCTGGGGGTTCTTTGCACTTGACATTAGTCACTGGTGATCAAAATCCACAGTCTGGATGTTAAGAGGTACATGACAGAGCTTTTTATTTTGTTCTCTCAGCAGATCAACAACTCACTGTTGTGGTATACATTTTGCTCTGCCCAAAGCAAAATCTGCTCACTGTGACCACAAGTTGCTTTAAAAGACAGACTCCCCCCTGTTAGACAGTGGTTTCCCCATGTGAGTAATCACCACCTGATAACCTCAGATAAAAGAGAACACTCTCCTCTTGATATTCTCATGAATAAAAGGATCGCACAGAAAGTTGTTCACTCCTAAAACAGTGCCTCAAAAATACCACACATTTTAAAGTATTTCAGGTACGACTTTGAAAATAAGCATTACCTCTCTAATTACCTTCTATTATTACCTTACCTTGCTTGACAACTGAGTAGCAACATCTCTCTGTTATTAATTAAAACTTGTAGCAGAACCAAAAAGGCTTTTGCACGAATAAAAGTTGAAGGACTTTCAAGTAAACGAGTAATTGTAGACACAAAATCCTTGGTGGAAATAAACACAAATATGTTAATGTTATGTAATAAAAAAGTTATTGTTCTTTATTCTTATACTGTGCACATTACAATTTGCTCATATTCATGTGCGTTTCTTATTAATAAGGTATGTTTCATGTGACTCATAATAAAAATCCACACCATAGAATGTTAATGAATCAGTTCTGTCCAAACAGACCGGCCCGGTGCAGAGCTGCTTTGTACATCTTCAAGAGCTGCAACAAGTAAAAGCTATCTAAAATATTATGTCTGAAATGGTACAAAATTAACTACTAAATACAACAGAACTCATATTTTAAAATGTCTTAAGGATAAGCCTTAAGGATAAGCAAACGATATTTTAATATATTTATTTTAAAAGAAGACTGAAGAATTTTCAGAATACAAAAATATTTCAGCACAATTACCACTGAATGTTTACCTATTAGTTCCAATATGTGCAGGATGATTAAAAACAACACCTTTGTTAGATACAATCATGTCTGCATCAGACTCTACATTATACAGCAGATGCTCCAAATAGACAGCAAAAATCTAATTTCTACCCTGTCTGACTGTACATCTTTTTGTGCTCATGAAGTAAAGGACACCTTTTCAAGGAATAAACCCAATTAGGATTTGATATTCTCATGAATAAAAGGATTACAGAGAAAGTAGTGTACTACTAAAATAGTCGATAGAAAGAGGATAAACCACAAGAAGTAAGAAATAATGACTTCCTGCATGTTGCATACAAAGTTTAAAATCCCACTGTGTGATGCATCTTTAACGGAAAAAATGTTATTCAAGTTCCCTCTTTTGCTGACAGAATAACTGAAAGGCAACTTCATTGTCATGAAACTAAAAATCAACCCTGAATGCAGTTTATTATAGAGAGCCTTTGCAACAATTAACTATATATCTTTGCAGAGACTAGAAAAGGAACATGAGTGTAAGAGTGAGCCAACAAACCATTAGATTTTACATTAAGAAACCCTGTAAAGCCTCAGAAAGAGTATGTATAATGCAACACTGCCTGCTAATATAAATGAACTCGACAGACCAAGCACAGGGCAACCACAAAATAGACACATGCATCTACAAGCCAAAGCATATCTGACAATTTTTAGTCTTCATGCTCTGGAAAGCAAGAATACTTCAATGCTTCAGGGAGGGGTTACTATGGCTTAAGACAATCTCATAAATCAAAATCAATTACATCAGATCTATCTGGGAATGCAAATTTCTGTGAGAGTTAAAAAAAACCAACTATATAACTCATTTAGATTTTAAGCACATAAAAATTGCATTTAAGCACATAAAAATACAAGTTCATTGCTCATTTTCTGCTGTTCAGCTCTGTAACTGTCACTGAGTTGAAAGCACAAAAAACAGAGCCCACTTTAACTTTTCATTAGTGAAATTACATGGTAGTGAACAAGATTAATCTGAAATCAAACCTTTTCTTGAACCAGCCTCTGTAGATGGATCCCTGACGCCAACATGGCTGAAAACATGGTGAGCATGTACTGCTGAATTTTGCATATTCCATTTGCCAAGGAATTCAGTACAGCTGTTAATCCCACTTTTTCAATGACACTCTGGAAAGCATTAGGTGAGTAGTGAGTAATCCTGCACAAAGCCTACAAAGTGGGAAAAAAAAAAAGTTAGTTAATGGGATTATTACCTTAAGAAAAATAATGGGGAATAAAAATGGGTTATGACTTCTACAATGGTTTAGGAACATAAAGAATTGACACAGTTTTATTCATAAGACAAATACTAAGAGAAGAAGCTGCTTATTGTTAAGAGACCTGGAACTCTTTTAAATGTTTTGCTATACACTCCATGCAGCTGAAACTGAATTATTTGGTACGTCAACATTACACACTCCCACTACTCTTCCCCTCTAGAGAATAATAATAACAAAACAGCAGAGTCCACTCTTGACTCTTTTATCAGCAGAAAATGTAGGTAGCCTCAGTTAACACCATAGTAGAAAGGGGCACAAGCAGCAGAGAATAGAGAGGTGGCACACACCACAGAAATTCTAGTCACTCATAAAGGTGGGCATCTTTCTTCTCTCTCTCTGAGCATGAACCATGATCTCATATGCTGCAGTTCACTTACCAAAAGTCCATCTTTAGACCCAGATACTTGCTAAGGAACAGTGTATAGTATAGTAAGCATGCAGACAATACTCCAAATTGTTGATTTACAAATACTAGTGATTAAAACAATTCTAACAAAAAATGTAGATACTAACTTGACTACTGAAGTGAACACAAATCTGTTCTATGTATATTAGCTTAGCTATTATATAACAAACGTAACCAAACGATCTCCAGAGTAGAGGATACGTTTCTTTAGTTTGAATGTGGTGTTATGATAGGAAAACAGATTATGTCAATTATTTGAGTCATGTGAAAATCAGAATTGGTTTTCCGGAAAAACCGTGAATGCAACTTTCTTCTGTGAAAATTACTTTCTTCTGTGAAAATAAGCAATATTACCATTTTTTGTTCTTTTCAGACCACCTATATTTAGAAATTGCTGCTTACATGGTGTGCATTCAATATTGAGGTCTCTCATTTTAGAGAAACTAGACAATTATACCAACACAATACAATCATCAGAGAAAAAAGTTTCCATGTAGAAACCTCAGACACTGCAAAGTTCACCAGTGCCCTTAGAAACATTACTCAAAACACACTAAAATACAAAACAAGCCCAAAATGAAGGCATAAAAGACAATAAATAAAGAACTTATGATTTTTAAACAGACAAGATGTTGACACTGTTTATCTTCTCTGCTCCTGCTCTTCCTTGTCCTTTCTGGTCCAGGAACCACACAGATTGCAGCCTTTATTTTTTATTTCTGCTTCTTTTTACCCCCCATCTCCTCCTTCCTCCCTCTTTTAGATCAGACACACAATCTCAGTTTCTTAGAACAGCATGGTCTATTTCTCCAAGGACACAACTCAGCCCTTCACCTCTAGTTTGAGTTTCCAAAAGGAGTAGACAGAAGGTATGTGGGTTCACTAAACCTATCTTTGAGGGTCAAATTTCCAGGGAACTACTGTGACATAGAGACAGACTGTGTCAAATAAACATGGAGCTAACCCAGTGGCCTAACATGGTGTATGCAGACCTGGCAATGCCTTGGTTCTCTGCTATCAACCCCGTCAAAAAAGGATGACCATTGTAACCAGACCATTAGATGACACCCAGGCAAACCTGGTAGGAAAGTCATGGCTGTCTTCTAGCATTATATTGCAGTTTTGGAGACAGCAGGAAAGCTCCAGCCCACCAAGATCAAAGATAGTGGAACCGGATTCAGAAACCAATGATAAAAGGGAAGAGTAAGGCTCACACCACCATCTCTTAGCAGAAGTCTTGGAACATGAAACAATTAGATTGAGAGTAAGGCATTGGCAAAATCTCTCCTGGAATTGGCTTCTCTGTCCTTGCTTTCTGCACAGTCTTACCTAGCACCTTTTCTCCCAGCAGCTCCAATGCTAGCATAATTATCCTTAGCAGTCCTTTCCAACTTGAGATATTCTTAAGTTTTTATGATCATCAATGCCCTATCCATTGCCTTCTGGTGTAAGATGCCATACAGTGGCTGGTTAACACTCATCTTCTCAGGATGTACTCCATGACTCTCTCAAGTTTGAGAATGAATACATTAATGTATCTGCAATATCCAAATCTGTGAAAGAAACTGTTCAGCACCCATTATTTAAAAAAAGAAAAGAAAGCAAAACAAAACACAGCCCTCCAAAAGATTGTATCGAGCTTTCTCAAATGTTTCCACTTAAGTAGCTTATATTTTTTTAATTCCTTCTTCAGCAGAAAATGCCATCTGTCTCTTAGAAGTGAAATTAAAATTGTTTCTAAAGTTTTTTTAAAAACATTTTTGTATACTGGAAAGAAAATATTCTTCCTGTTACTAAGCTTGTCAGAATGTCACTTTGACATCTCACAGAATTATTTCTTCTCTGAGACTATCAAAATGATAAAAAGATTTAGATTGAAATAATCACAAGTAAAATTCCACAGTGCTTTACTGCTGAAATACTCTGAAGACAGCCTGTTTGCTCCAGGTAAAGGTGTGAGACATGCATTTCTTTAAATGTATTTTCACATGTGAATATAGATGTCATTTAAGAATAAATTCTTCAAGATACATTCAAACAAGGCAGAAATGACTGCATGATAAAATACAACAAGGCACTGACAATTCCAATTTATGTTGTGCTGAATAAAGATACCTACATATTTATAGCAATAATGTAGTGAACATATAAATTGTACAAGGCAATATAGCTAGAGAATACATCAGTATTTTACTTTAAAAATTATTATGTTACTGAAATCCCTATAAGCTTCATCTGGTAAAACCTCTGCCTGCACTACATTTCAATAATGATTGGTTGGGGATTTTTTTAGAGATTATATACCTAAATACTGCAGCAGTATTAAGATTTAACCATGATTTATATTGTGCATTGAATAATAAGTCCAACAAATAAGGTCACTCTCTTGTTACTTCAGTGTTTCACTACAAAGCAGCAAAATGAATAAATATCACCTTAGCACACCCTACTTTAGAAGCTTCCTTGTCCAATTGTCTTCATATGCAGTATAAAATAATTAAACCAAAGACTTTTGATAAAGGACACAGTGTCCAAAACAGTGGAGGGGAAAATCCAGGAACACACTCAGACCCAAGCACACTTGTGTGATAGGATCTGTCTGGAAAAAGGAGATGGAATGGACTACATAGATAGTGGTAATTTCCATGAAGAACAGAAAAACGAGAAACAAAAGTGTTGGACCAAGGATATAGATTCTTACAGTATTCCCTACTGCTACTTTCACTCAAAATCTCCAGTATGTTAGTCTGAATCAAGTCCTACCTCTGGCATAACTAAAACCTCAGTAACTACCCAAAGGAACTACTACTACTGCCTTCACACTTTTTACTTATATCCTCTATATGTACACCTATACCAGATTTGCACAAGATGTTGAAGAAATTTTTGCCTCAGCAGAACTGCGTGCATGCACCAATTGGTCATCACTTTAAAACAGTGGTCACAACAATAAAGCATGCACTCCTAAGAAATTTTGACAAAAAAAAGCTAACAGAATAATAACAAGGCATCTTTCTAATTTAGTTTGACAACTGCCATTGAAAGGTGGTCCCACAAATCAGCTAAGTTTCTCTTGGGAATCCTGGTAACTGCAACTATCATGACATCCTAAAACACACTGCTTTGTCATCTGTAAGAGGATTTCTAATGTAGACCTTAAGGACTGATGAGCTTTGAAAACTAAGACTTTGAATTTGTGTTATAAAGGGAAATAATGTTTTTTTTTTAAACCAGAGGTAAGAGCTTGGTAAAACCAATATCATTGCTAGCTGTATGAATGCCAGCTCAGGAGTGTCAGATGCTTCAATTCTGAACTACAGTATAAATATGGTAACTTACTATACCTGCCACTTAACATCCCTGGATAGCAAAAACTACACAAAGATCAGGTTGCTAAATCATAATTGCAGTGACAAGAGGCCAACGAACTGAGGAACTCAAAACCTATGATACTTCCATTCTCCTCGCTTGGAAGAGATTGCAAGTGCCAGCACTGTTCAAATGAATTGAGCATTTAAAAAAGCCTCATTGACTAGTAAGCGATGTTAGCTGCTAATGGACACAGAAAGAAAAAAAAAGAAAAGAAAAAAAGTAGGAATAAACTAGGCTACAATAAGCTCATCAGTTTGTAGCTTCCTCATAAAAATTTTCACTTGTCTTCTCATCTAGATGCATAAAGACTTTCTTCTCATTAGATGCTATGGAAAAAAGGCAATTCCAGTGGTGCTTAAGAGAGGCTAGCTATCTGTAACATAAATACTATGACAAACATCTTTCAGTGGTTAAACTTGACCTTGTAGCCTTGAGAAGATCAAATGATCTTCTGAGATCTCAAAAAAGGCTGAGGACCGAGAGTATAACATGATCACCACCAGAAGGTGATGAATTACGAAGATTTTTCATAAGCAGTGGACTGTAACTTTTTGCACTTTTTGACTTCAGAAAATTTATAAATACATTTTATTGCAATCTGAAATATAAATACACATACGTATAGAAAACACACTCAAAACTATTTCAGTTTTCATTTAAAATACCTTTCAAAATAAACCCCAAAGTATTTCTATATCAGGAAGGGAAATTCCTTACCGAAACAGCAGTTATCTTCAATGAATCCACAGTAGAATGTGTGAAAAGATACCACAAGACAGGTCCAATTTCTCCTGTAATAAATCCTTGTGCACAGGAAGAGGGAGTAGTGCAAACATTTTCAATTATCTTTGCTGCCAAATGATTCACCACCTTGTCTTCCTATAGAAAGGAGAGCAAAGGAAAACTCATATGCAAATATTTCTTATGTTTCTCATTTCTTTTTAAACTAATGCCTATGTTCACATGTATTCTCTTGGTGTGGTTTCTTAATTTTATTTGAAACGTTTAATGGGAAACCTCAGCTTGTGACAAAGTTACATCTATGGATAATATTTCCTCTCACTTTCTCTTCTACTACAAAGACAATATATTACAATTATAATTTAATAAAAAACTCATTCAGCTCCAAATTATCACCCCAAATTAAATGTAGTCACTTAAAAATGACAAGATGTTGTTATGTTAGAGGTGTTACAGAATCAGTGCTTTATCAATGAATGTCGGTGTATCAAAACTCATCACAACAACAGCCTCTAGATAGCAAGATTATGAGTCAGACAATTACATTCAGAAAAAGAAAAACATTACATCAAAACCTTTTTATTTGGAAAAGCAAACAACTACCCAGGATAAAGAAAAAGCCTTCTTGCAAATCATTCTAGAACTCTCTTCTCTTCTTCTTCTGTAGCAGACAATCCTGACCAATGTTGAAGATAAACCATTTAATATCAGTTCCTAATTTTCTGTAAGGAATTCTGAATTCTTTATATTTACTACTAATGAAATAATTTTATCTTAAAAAGAATTTGTAGAAAGATTTGTACATGTAATTTTAATATCTACACAGCACTACTCATACTGCTATGTCTCCAAGAAATAAACCCCATCATGTTGGAATAATCACCAGTCATTGGCACACCATGAACATCACATGGAAGCATTTCTTTCTCAAAAGAACTGTTAAGTACTCCAATGGGATTTGAACTAATAGAGATCACTCAAAAGCAGAGTCCCTACTTTCTCCCTCTTCTCTCCCTCATCTCACTTTTTTTTTTTTTCCCCAAATTTTGCTTTCACTTAAAAGCAGAGTTTCCCTCATAGCTGGTGATTTTTTTGGCTGTGTATTGCCTCACCTTATCTCAGTCTTTGATTTCGAATGAGTCAGGTTCTTTCAACAATGTCTTAAATGGCATTCTTGAATTCATAGCTTGGCTTCACAAATAATTCATCATAATATCTAATTGATTTCTTTCCTTAAACTAATCTCCACATTATCATACTAACCTTTGGATTTTTGACATTTATCTTCACAATCAGAACCGCCAACAACTCTGAGCATTGATAATGAAACCTTTCAGAAAGCATTAAAAAAGCCTTCCAGAAGGGCAGAACTTACATTCATTATAAATACCTTCAATATCCACTCTTCCTTTTACTGACTTAAGTATTCTAAAATATAGACATTGATGTAGAAATATTTGGAAACTCTAGTATAATGCTGTTAAAAAGCAGCTGTATTCATGATTTTCATGCTAATCCTTCCTGTTCTTCCAAAGAACTACAGCTCTACTCAAAAGAAATACTGAAGTCAACTCCCAAATAAACCAGCTACACTATTTTATAAAACTTCATTGATTTTTGTGGTCTTTCTTCACACATGAAACCAAGGATGATTTAGGCTTTTCTGTTTTTACAGATGTTAGTACTGCAATATATTCCATCATTTCAATCTACTGAAGACATAATACACAAATATATTTGCCAAAATTAAGTTTCTCAAAACTTTTTATATCTAATATTAGTTTTTATTATTTTCCTTTTAATTATATTTCTGAATTTCAGTCTGGGGTTTTTTGGCCCAGTTAAAGTAAAAATAAATGGATTTATCAAAATAACTATATTAACTTAAAATCCAATCCATAACTGAAGTGTTAATAGTCAAGTTAAAGCTGTCATATATGAAGTAATGACTAGGAATGCCAGCTGGGAATCCACTGATACTTTAAGCAGGCAGAAACACTTAATAAATGCATAATAAACCATTAATTAATCATAATAAGTGTACAGCTGATAATAGATGACAATGGCCATTTTTGCCACTTAAGCACACTGCTGGCTCATATTCAGCTGGGTGTCATGTCAGTTGACACCTCCAGGTCCTTTTCTGCCTCGCAGCTTTCCAGCCACTGTTCCCCAAGCCTGTAGCATTGCACACCATTGTTGTGACCAAAATGCAGGACCCGGCACTTGGCATTACTGAATCCCACCTGTCCAGGTCCCTCTGCAGAGTCTTCCTACCCTCAAGCAGATCAACACTCCCATCCAACTTGATGTCCTCTGCAAACTTGCTGAGGAAGCCCTCAATCCTCTTGCCTGGATAATTAATGAAAATACTGAACAAGACCAGCCCCAAAATGGAGCCCTGGGGAACACCACTGGTGACTGGTCACCAAGTGGATTAAATACATTCTCATATAGCAGCTAACTAGCTATAACTATAACTATAACTAAAACTGTAACATCATGCCTACAATGAAAATCAACTTCCTTTTCACCTTAACAGAACTGGAGTGTAGGAAATGTGAACTTGTGATCCCCTATGTATAAAAAAATTTCCCCATCTTCTCCTGCTGTAAGATTTTCAGGTATAGAAGTGTGGAAACAATACTACCTATATTTTCTGAATATTTTTTTCCTTCACAAGCAAATAAAAGGGACACATGAACATTTTAAACTCCTTCCTGCTTTACTGTTCTGTTTCAGAGGACAATTCCGCTCTGATTATGATGAATCTTATAAAACCCCAGAGATGCAAGTACACTTCAGAACAGTTCATAATGAAATTGAAGGACAGTCAATTTATCCTACAAAGCTTAAAGCTTTATAAACTATAGTACTGAATGACAAAAATGGGGTTTATTTTCTTTAATTCTTATTAAATACATCAAATAAAGCTTCTTAACTGGCAATAAAAACTACAAGTATTAATAAGGCATATAGTTACCATATTCTGGTAATTACCAATCTATTACAAAAAGTTAGTTTGCCATTTTTGATAAACACTGAGGCCATATGCAAATATTAATTTGAGAAAACAGACTGTGCTAAAAGTAAACAAGCTTAGGAAAAAAAAATTATTTAATTAAAATTATATTTAATTAAAAGTAAGTAAGTTTCTTAACTACTAATGTAGGAAAACAAAGTTTACTTATGTTTAGTAAATAATAATTCAGGGACATTTATTGAATAAATAGCAGATAATAGGCTACAATGTAAAATAAAGAAATACAACAACTAAGACCTTAAGATGCAGTCAAATAACATTAAGCACAGCGAAGGCAAGTTTAGACAATATTTTCAGGCTTTACATACCCATTTTTTTACAATTGGGTAAAAAAAAAATTTAAAAAATTTTACAGAGAACCTAATCTTATTTTTGAGTCAGACCTTTAAATATTCTAGATTGTTTGTTCTAACTATTTCTGTTATGCCCTATTTCACAGCAGAAGGATGGGTAGGAAGTGCCATTCATATCCTCCTCTGCCACATCTGAATATCAGCCACTGAACACTGTCAGCAATTCACTGGCCAGAAAAAGCAGCTCTGCCTGCTATCAGAGAAATGAGAAGTTGACAAATAAAATAAAAAAAAAAAGACAAGAAAAACTCCCAGAACAAAACCCACCCCACATTAGAGCCAGTGTATTGTGTTAGCAGCAAAGAACATTGATTTGAAACCAAGACATTTGAAAAGCAACAGGAAGGAGTTCTATTTGTACATCAGTAACAAAAATAAGACTCCAGAAAAACTGAGTTTACTGTTGAATGAAATGAAGCCAAAGGAAATAGAAAAAGCTCAGGAGGTCAGTGCCTTCTCTGACAGTCTTTACTGCTCTGCCATACCTGTGTGACAAACAGCAAAATCTGAGAGAGTGAACTATACCTACAGGACAGGAAGATGAAGGTAGGGGACATTTAAGCAAACCAGACGTGTGTGTAAGTCCATTGTACCAGAGAGGATGCAAAGAAATGTGCTGAGGAAGCCAGTGGGCACCACTGTGAGGGAGCACACATCTTCAAATGTTGATAGTAGTCAAGACAATCCAGGAGAAAAGCCAGAGTGCTGGAGCATATGACATATGAGGAAAGGCTGAGAGAGCTGTTTAGCCTTGAAAAAGGAACATTCAGGGGAGATTTTATTGCTGTCTACAACTACCTGATTAAAGGATAAAGAGAAATTGCAGATAGATGTTCTCCAAGGTGCATGGCCGTAGGTCAAGATGCAATAGCCACAAGCTGTAACATGGCAAACTCCAATCACACAGAGGGGAAACACTTTTCCAGTATGAGGGTTGTCCAGGCATTGCTCAGAAAGTTTGTGGGATCTCCATTCTTAGAGACATCCAAGAATCAAATAGACATCCCTGAGCAATCTGAGCTACTTAGATCTGCTCTGAGCAGGCTGGATTAGACGACCTCCAAAGTTCTATTCCATCCTAAAGTATTCAACAGTTTTACAGCTTCTTTAAAAAAAAAAAAAAAAAAAAAAAAAAACAAACCAGAAAAATTCTCAAAGATCTGGCTATATTTTCAGTTTGATGATAACACACAGATGTTTTCAGAAAAATTCATGAAATAATTTTTTGTGTGTAACTTTGACTGCTAAAGATTGCAAGATCTACTTTTTCAATAAAAAATGTGACAGTCTGAAGAGACTGATATACTGTTATCTGAATGCATCTAACTATAGTAGTCCTACACTTAAATGTTTTGACATAAATCCAAAAATATTCAAAAAGGACACCATAGACTGAATAAAATCTTTCTCTCCCTGTTTTTCCATCTTTGTTCATTCCTCCTACACTCCTGGATACAAAACAACTGATACAAAAAACTTAATCTCCCATTATTCTTTCCATATAAAAACCCTCTTGCCAATGGAAGTCTGACAATAATATGATTTTAACTATCTAATTTTAGATGCTGCGAGAACATTTTTTCAAGAAATATGAGTGGCTGGTAAAAGTTATGGAGAGGAAGAAGAGGATTGCTACAAAAATGGAGGGAAAACAGCAAAAGAAATTGTAAAATTTAATAGTAATGGGTATAATTTTATCTCTCAATTTTCATACGCTGTTAAGTATTTTACATATTTATGGATAATTTTGAGTTTTCAGATGGTGGAGTTCTGGAAATTTGAGGCTGTTACAAATGAGGCACAGCAATCGGTATTACTACATTTGCACTGTACTCAGATACTTGATTACAAACCTTGAGCATCTTCACAAATAGAAACCATAGAAATGTACAGCTGTGCTTGGTTAGCCTACACATAACTAAGCTTATACTTAATTAAATTTAATTCAAACTATTGTGTGGGAAATGTATTTCTATTTTGTGTTATTTTTTGAAGATGAATATATTACGATAAACAATTGAATTTTTTTTACATGTTTCAGAACTAAGAATTGATTTTAGAAAGAAACAAATTAGTGTCTTATGGATATCTCTACACTGAACATTCAGAAATAGCAAGTCTTCCATTACAAAATTTTTAATTAACAGCTTGTCACCAGTGTGCCTTAGAATGACATCTTACTCCAAGTAAGAGCTGGGAAAACACCACAATACAAACACAGTTGTGTGTTCTTGATCACCTAAAGGTTTGAGGACACCAAAATGTACCTAGATTCCCTTTCTATTACTCACAATCTGTAGGCATTAAAGATCTCAACAATAAATAACTAAATGAATAAATAAATAAATAAATAAATCCTTTTGCTTTCCTCCTTCCAGCAACCTCACACACGTTTTCTGCCTTGAGCTTTGCCTTGGGCAAAAATAAAGTCAAGTGGTCTCATATAAGCAGTAAATGCCAAACATCTACTTAATTCTTTTTCATTTTACAAATTGGAACTATATGCATGTTTTTCTTCCCTTTTTCTAACACAGCTAAGTCACTACCAAGAAAAATGAAAAACACAGCATAGCATAAGTACAAGAATAAAACTAATTTTTATTATTTGCCATCAAAAAATTGCTAACAACCCAGAATGTTAAGAATGCACTTTTCTACAACTATGTATCAGCCTCTTCAAAGTTAAAAATGAATCTTGCTCAAAGATTCATGAAAGATGTGCAAAAATCAGATTGCAAGAGGATAGTACAAACTCTCAGAACTTTTCTCAAAAGAAAACCACAGCATTAATATATTCCATATTTACTAAAAGTAATTTATATTTACTGTCCTATTTCAAAAAAATACAGAATTTTTTTTTCATACATAGAACAACGCTGCATTTTTGCACTAATCTTCAGCTTATGTCATGGTCTTAATCAAAAGAATTTAAATTCAGGAGCAATACTTGGATGACAAGGTACTGCAGTGCTGCAGGCTACAATCTTCACACAATACCTAAAGGGTTATTACAGTGGAGAAATTCTATTGAAGACAATGAAAGAGTCTTACCCCTTCCCGAAGACATCTCATTAGCACAGTGTAAGTAGCTGAGGGAACAGCCCAGCATACTCCAGGGTGCTCCTAAAATCAAGCCAATGGTATAAAATATTAGATTTTAAAAATCACAATTATCTCATCTAAAAAATGGGAAACATATTCTTAATAAGGTTCATATTATACACATTTCAAATTAACATATGCTAGAAAATACATTAAATTGCAGAGTAGTATTACTATCTCAGGTTATTTCATGTGCATTACAGAAATTGATGTTCTATGTAAATAGTTAAATAATATCTTATTTAAATAGTCTCCAAAATCCCTGAAAGAATTTGCCCCAGTATTTCTGGGTTTCATTGCTTCCTTCTAATTCACACAAATAATAAAATATTCTTGCATTCCTCTCAATCATTTTGATTACTACAGAGGCAACTGACTGTTAAAAGTAATAATACTTCTTTTTAAGTATTATTTAATTATACCAAACAAAATTACTTGTGTCTGACAACTTAAAAATCAATGAACTTCAATTTGAGAAAAAAACATACACACACAGAGATACCAAGTGTTTCATAAAACTTACTGTATGAAACCTTTAGTACCTATCAACACTATTCAAAGATCTTTGTTTGAAATCACCCTGTTAGCCTAATTCACTGCTAGTTGAATTAGGGGTTTGATTCTTTAATTAGAAGTTACTGAACTCCACTTCTGTCCCACCTGCCCCCCAGTAGCCAACTGCAAAACTTCAAATTTAAAAGAGGACACTTGGATTTAATTAAAAAAAGATTTAACTAAAAGCCCCTCCATAACTAGGAACACTGTACATATCTGGTAATAACTGTCTTGAGTAACACAGAGATATTAGCAAGTGAAAAAAAAAAAAGCCCTCCTCTGAGGAGGAGAAATAATAGGCACTGGATAGTTTGAAGATGATAAGCTGTGAAATCAATGTGTAGCCTTGTCTTAACAAGTAGACAAAAGATAATAAGAAATAATTCCTTCAGAAATTATACATTTCTTGAGCTCTATTGATTATATTGGTAAATTATTTTTAGCTTTCTAATTAACTGTTTTAATAAAAAACATGGGATGGTAAGGTGGGTGCTAATGATGCAGAACTAAATCATACTGAATTCTGAATCTCCTGATTTCTGACTGGCCTACATTAGTACAACACACATGATGTAATAATGTCAGGAACTTAATTAAATCATGGCACATTAGCAACAAAGACTATTACTGAATCGCCTTCTAAAATTATGTTCCTTTCTTTACTGAAAATAAATAAAACTTTACTTGCAACATGTATCAGAGAAAATTAGTATGTTAAATCTCTCATTCTTTTAATCTTTCTTTCTGCTAGCCTTGTTCCACACCTCCTAATAAAATTTTCCTTGGAAGTAATATACAGGCAATAATAATCATAGTTGTTTGACATCTGACAGACACCAGATTTACTACATTCTACCTACCTACCACAAAATTAAACTGTGGATGTATTTTCTATAACATAATTTCTCAGTGTTATAGTCATCTGAGTAACAACATGTTGACATTTAAGCACAGTTTGCTTTCCAAGGCTTAGTGTATAAGTTTAAGAAAAAGCAGGCTACACTTCAAAGCAGAATGGTAGGTTACTTTCTAAGATGCAAAAGTAGAACCTTCTTACCCTGGAAAAAGCAGGACAGCACTAGGTGTTATGACAGAGTTAGCATGACAGCCTGTGCTGAAATTGGCATGGGTCTGCTTCTCATTTTACCCATCTAATCAGAAATTCTGACAAGTTTTTCCGTAACCATATATATTAAATGTACTATAAAAGAAAGTCTTAAGATAATAGCACATCCTGAAACATTTCATTCCTCAGACTAACTAATGACTTTCTGCAAGGTTTAGTCTCTGGTTAGAAATTGTAAAAAAGGCAAAGGTGTATGAAATTTAGCACCATTCTTAATTAGGCTGCCTAAACGTACCTACACAATTTGACATTTATTAAATGTAAAGATATCACCAAACACTGGGGGATCTTCCTAGTTTTTGCTCACAGCCCAGGTTGATTTTGACTGAACTTTAGGTTCTGCACCCTAGTAACACAAACAACAGGAAATGAATAGAAATATTACACAGAACTTGAAAGTTTTCCCTCAAGGCAATTCACTTAAGAGTAACAGAACATTCCCTCTGGGGTCTGCTCATGCTCCCTGTGCATTGCTCTTGGCTTCTGTTCAGAAGAAAAATGCAGAGATGGACTGACAGATCTTACTCATATGCAAGTACACACGTAATATCAGAGTTTAGGATTGAAGAGGACTTCTTTAACAGGGGACTTTTCCCCAGCATTTTCTAAGCCACAATAGTGCAACCTGTGATCCAGTACATAACCTAATGAATCATGCTGTACCTTGATAGCAGAACTTGATTTTAAGTGTTTCATCATTTATGATCTATCAAATGTTCATAGGAAATAATCTCTATCTTATTTAATATATTTAATACATTATTTAATATATTTAATCTTGTGCCTGGACCTAGAAACACTTAGCAAAACCTCATCAGAGAAAAAATAAATAAAATCAGCCATGACCACAGAAAAATTGAAATGATAAATATTTAGCAGCTTGATAAAACAATCAAGCAGATTGAACTGTGAAATTGAAGAAAACATGGGATAAAGAGAAAAACAAATATATTTTATGCATAGTCCTTAACGAATCAGATGCAGTCACAACTTCTTTCTTGAATTAGGCAAGGCATAGAGCTTTGCTGTTTAAATATACAAGTAGAGAATAAACATTCATTTCATCTTATTTTATTACCATTGATTTGGTGTGACATCTTTCCAAGATCATTCAGTACTACTGTTCTTCAATTTAATGAGTTATAGAATACCTAAAAACTACAGTATTCTGAGTTTAAGTGGGTACAGTATAGAGAAGGTTTATGAAGGGATTTTCTTAAAAAAACTTTTTATTTTAAATAAAAAATATTAATGTCTCTAAGCATAAAAATAGCATTGATATTTTTGTTAATTTTACCAAGATGCTCTGCCTTGGAGTTTATGTATGTAAAGTAGTTCCAAATATTTCTTAGCTATAAAATTCAAAGTATTGCAACCCATTACTATAGATCTTCCTGAAACATGATAAAGCTGTCATTAAATACAAGTTACCGTGCTTCAAACACTCTGAAGTTTATAGATACAAACATACACAAAAAATTGTCAGCTCAAATTTTCAGAAGAAAAAAAAAACTCTACTAGGGCCAGTGTATGCAAATAATTTTCCTGTTATAGAATAATGCAAAGAGATTTGTTTAAATCACTAAAGTTAATTTCATAATAAAAGCAAGTGCAAAATATACTTGCCACATAAGTTTTATGGTTTTTTCTTTTATTGCTATTTTGAAATTACATATTTTGCAATCTGCTTTATGATGCTAAGTAGAAATTTTTGTCCCCCAAGGAAAACTAGGGAAGTATTTAAAACATACAAAATTAAACTATGGATGTATTTGCCATAGCATAATTTCTCAGTGCCATAGCAAGTTCTGTGACTATGTGTTTGGTAGATATTTTGGCAGCTTCTAACCAGAAAATGATGATGCTTTTTATTCTACAAAAACCAAGGCAACTGCTTCATCTTGTGGAACATGCAAAGGAGCTAGGGGATGAGGGCAATAAATCAGGGGAATTCAGCATAAAGCCATAACTACAGAAAGCCAAAATAGAGATCCATTTGATATTTTCATTCCTTTATCAAGAGACCTCACACACGAATATTAAATAATGATAGCATTCCGAGAAATTAGATAGTGCAATAAATATCAAGAAGTCACAATCCCTGCAGGCATTTAAAAAACGTGTAGATGAGACACTCCAGGACACGCTCTAGTGGGCATGGTGGTTTGCAGGGTTTTGGTTGTTTGGTTGGTTTTCCTTTTTGCACTTTTTTGGGGGGGGAGAGGGGGTGGGGGCTGGGGGAGTTTGACAGTTGGATGCAGTGATCTCAGAAGTCTTTTCCAACCACTAATATTCTGTGATTCTATTCAATCAGTCTCTACTTAAGATAGGTTCTAACATTTATATCTGCCATTTGGAGGCCAGCAGTCAGTATGGTGATGGATGAAATTGCTTTACGAAGTCAAAATATAACACTTGAAGAATGCAATTTAATTTATCTCAGTTGAAATACGTGATTGGACTAATACGTTTCTTAAAGTAGAAAAAGTATCCCAGAACATACAAGGACAAAAATCTGTCAAGCCCATAAATCTGCCAAGCCCACAAATAAAAAGTCATTTTCTTTTTCTGTCTACTTTTCAGTGGGAGAATTTTTTTCACATTTGATAAATTTGAATGGATCACTTAGAGATAGTCTTACCTTGTTGGCTATGAGGTAAAGAAGCTCCCCAAGTGATGGTAAAAGGCATTGCTTCAATTTGCTGTTTCTAAAGTTCTCTCTGATGAGTTCAGTTAAAAGTGCAATTGCCTAATATAAAAAAATACATCACAGGACAACATCCATAATCCACTCTCAAGCAAAATGTACTGTTAAAGGTAACAACATTTATCTGAAATGCCATCTCACTGATATACTCTTCACTTACACTAAATAGGATTTAGCATAGAAAGACAAGAAAAAAATAATTGTTTCAAAATAGATTATTTGTGTGATTTGGTGAAAATGTAATAAGGAAATAGCCTAGGTGATAAACTGTCACCATTGTTTCTTCCCTTGCACTGAGGATAAAATAGAGGTAAATTTGCCAGGAAAAAAAAAAAAAAGTCTGCTTGCTGTTCCCATGTTTCCAGCAGATGTAAAAGTTATCATCATCATCATCAGGTTACAACAGGAAGAAGCAACAAAAATACACAATACTTTTTTGTAGATATAAAATAAGGAGATAGGAACTCTTGCAGTTTTGTCTCCTGATCTCTGAGTTTAAGGGTAACTCACCGTGTGAGAAATGGACACACTAGTTTAGTTTTCTGTTTGTAAAGCACATATATTTAGATAGATAGATAGTACTTATATGGAGAGCTTGGAGAGAAATTGTAAATTATGTTTCATCTTGTGCAGGTGACCTCATAAGAAATCACTTTCCCATATACACCTAAAACAGATTTCAACCTAACTTTTTAAGAAACTAAAAATGATTTAGCTACCACGTTAAATTGAGAAGTATGCAATCTGCTGGCTAGAGTGTGCTCCCTCAAACCCAAATGGGCTCCAATATGTACCAAGTAAATAGCAGTAGAGGAGACAGCTGTTCCTTTAACTCAGGAATGATGGATCCACAGGTACACCTTGCTACAAAATACTAATGACTTGCAAGAGTAGGAAATGAAGACAGAAAATACAGCTTTAGTACATTTCCTATGTCCCTTAAGTAGGTCATTTGGCTAATGGGAAGCATTTAGTTCTGCTACATTTAAGGTACTTATGAGATACAGAAACAAGCTCTGTAAACAGATACCGTTGGTGAAGTCAGTGATTTCTAATAGTTTGAATGATAGACTAAGTGAGATTTGAAGTTATTTTTATGTACTTTGTACTTTTAATGTAATGTTGCACATACTTTTCCATTGGAAACAGTCAATCTGATAGTTATTATTTTAAATGTGAAGTGCAAAGTAGCTTGCATTACTTTTTTACTAAACAGAGAAAGCATTACTGTCAAGTATCTTAACCTATGGAAACAGGAAAAAAATAGCAGTTCAAGCAAATAACACTACTTATTGCATATGTCACTATTGCACAGCAAACAAAGCAATAGAAACCATCACATGATAAACTCCAACAAGTGGTGCATTTATTTTATTTTATTCTTCTGCTTATGAACTCTTCCCTTCCTGTTTAAACAGCACAAACCCAATAAGCTTAATTAACACATTAATTTAACACATTTCATGTGTTTCTTTCACACCTTAGTAGAGAAAAGACTTTTGTAAAATGGACTTGTTTAAAAGCATTTTAAAGTAGGGTTAACTCTGTGAAAGTCCTATCCCAAAGTCATTGAGTCCAGGTCTTAGATATTGATGATGCTACAAATACCTGACCAGAAGCACTGATATTTACAAAACAATGATTGTTGGGGAAACAGTTCAGAAATACACAGATTGTGAGCAATCCTGACTTACTTCAGTTTAGGCTACATTGGGTTCATGGTTATTGAGGCCTAGTTAGAGGTTTCTAAAAATGAGCTAATGGGAAAGAGTTACCTTAATTGGCAACAGAAATGGAAAATAATGAAGTGAGAAGAGTGGTTCCATGAGAATGGACTGTGTAATTGGAATACAAAGGCACCTGCATGATATGATGGTGGAAACAAGGCTTCTCTATATGAGTGAGTGCAAATTGTTAATAAATGATTTCATACAACCATATTGATGTGCACATGGAATCCTTAAGCCTCCGCAAACTTTTTTCCCACAAACGATCATCTAACTAATTAAATAATAATTTAAAAAATTACTGGATCTCTGTAATGGACTTTTATTTATTGTCTTTTATAGTTTATCTTGTTAGAAAACCATGGCCCGAAGCTACTGCAGTATTACACCCAAAAGGGAGAGAGCACATCTACAGTGCTTCCTCTGAAAGAGATTTGATCTAACATGGCTTTGAAGAGATGTGTAGTAACTGAAGGATGTTACACAAATTTTTAAAAATTACAAAGACACACATTCTTTACTTTGGGTAGTGCAGGGAAAAAAAAAAAATCAAAAACCTAAACAACGCCAAACAACACCAATACCAAAGAAACCACCAATACCAAACAAAGCACAAAGGCAACACTGCAGTTTTCTGACAGATCATGAGAAGCATTGGCCAGAGGCAGAGGTTATCTGAAAATAGTCCAGGCTCTTTGCTTTCAAAACATGATCTCTTTTCTCACTACCTCAGAAGGCCTAGCAAAACAGTCCCATCTAATCAATTGAGCAAGAAGCAGCTAAAACCAAAGCATTATTCTGAGTTTTTTTCAGAATGCTAAGGAAAATCAAAATTTTGAACCTACATCCCATTCTGTATAAAGCAATGCATATAAATGGCAAAACATAAGCTGGCTGCCAATTGCTGCAAAGCAGAGAGCAAATTTCTCATTATAAAAATAATTATTAAATAATCAATGGAATATATGTATATTACCTATCTGCTAATTAAAAAAAAAAAAAAAAGAAAAAAAACCAAACCACAAACCAAAGAAATATAGTACAAGTTTTTATCCACAATCAAAAAATACACACCAAAACAGTATAACTTAAAGACAATTTCAGTATTTTAGCTAAGATGTGTGCTAGGCAGGAGGCAAAATCTGTTATTTTCTGGGAGAGAGCTAGTAAAAATATATATAATTCATATAATAAATTAATTTTTATCCCTGACTTCACAGTTCAGAGTATCAGAGTTCAGAGTATCCTGGTAGAACAAACTGTCTCAATACTTATCAGCATCTTGTAAGTCACTTCAGATTTATTGCAAGACAGCATCTTCTAGAGATCTTTATTTTCTTCTTTTCTTCCTCAGAGCACTAAAGAGTTTTTATCTTCAACTTTCCTTGATTTTCCTTCAGCTGGCAACCTTAACAGTTTCATAACCCCAATCTTTGTACAAAGAAAATCAGAAAAACTGGAAATGTATTCTTCAAATCAAAGCAAAAAGATGCCCTAAACAAACTTTGACCTTGTCCCCCTTTTTATGTAATGCTATGCTCATTAAATGTTTTCTTTAACTGCCTTAAGCATATTTCTTAGATGTTACTGAGGAACCTTAAATGGTCTACTATTTCACAGAGTTTCACTTTCATATTTAAGTGAAGAAATAAATGTATCAGGCTTTAAAGCTCCTAATATATCAGACTCAGAAAACAGTCAAGTTGGCTCAAGTGCAATTCTGCACTAAATGATGAATACATAATGACAGCATTTTCTCCATTATCAGATTTGCTTTCTATACCTGTACAGAATTGCTCTTGCAATGAAACACATATTTTGAGAACTACTTTCACTGTGCAATCAATACCACTAAAAGTACCCCAGTACTGTGGCATTAAAAGAACTTATCCACATTCAGTTAACACCTCTCCACTTTCTCTCTTTAAACTAGGAATGAAGACATCATGAAATAGTGATTTTGACTACACAAAATTGACAAGTCATGTGGTAACACAAGCTGCAGACAATATTCACAGCAGATTAGATAGGGACATTAAATCTTGATGATACCTAAGCTTGCTTGTTTGTGTGCAGGTAGGACTTGATGAAGAAAATACAAATCAAATTGTACATCTTCAATACAGAATCAAAGCAGGTTGTTTATCATTTTATTCATGCTGCTTAACCAGCAGAAAACCTTTGTTTAGTACCAATATGAATCTTGTTTTGCACCTGTAATATTTATTTTCCCAAAGCACGGTTAGTGTTTCATCAAAATTTAAGTGTATTAACTAGATAAATTTATGTATGCAGCTATAAAATTCTAAGAATCCTACGTTCTATTAAATAAAATAGTAAAATAAATGTTGTATTTAATAAGTCATTCCTTTAGTTAATTGTACTAAGATCTGTTTGGCTGTCTTACAACTTGAAGTTCTGGAAACTTTAAATATGCTGGGTATAGTATCTATCTCATTTGGTTGTTCATCAAACTTAAAATTCATGCAAATTAAATGAGAGAACAGTATTAGATATCTGTGAACAGAAATTACTGTTTCTCACTCTGCTTCAAGATTTTAGGACAGGCAAACCTAGTTATCCTTTTCATTCAGAAGTGATAAGAGAATGTTGTTTTCTTGATATTCCAATTCCTACACTTTTCACAAATTTGAATGAACTAAAAGTTCTTTCCTTTCCTTTGCACTAACAAATATTGCCAAAAAGCTAATCAACACTGCAATAAATTCAAAGTTTTCATTTAAAAAAACTTGGTTTATTAAACAAGAGAGATCTGCTGGAAGAAATCTGAGCCATAAGGTCTGTGACTGATTTGCAATAAAATTATTAAATCTTTGCCATGAATTTCATACTGTTTATCTTCATATATTATGAAAAATGTGCCCATTAAAAGTTAATTTTAGCAACTGCAAGCTGATTAATACCAAGAAAAGAACAATTAAATTACCAGAATCCAAAGACTAACAAAGCTGTATGGGTAGAAGGCACCAAAGATTAAACAATTACTACACATTCAAGAGAATACTCACTATTCTTAAGCGCTTATGGTCAAACACAAGTCTGTATTTACCATAATCAGATGGTGGCCTCTTTTTCTCTAGAGAGCATACCATACAGAGAATTTACCCTGTGACTTCCCTCTGTTCCCTGAACATGTTTAAGTACTCAAATATTACAAATATAAGAAGTGCAGGAAATGGAAGCTCATAGAGTATATCACATACTGAACAGGCAGTGTCTGCGCCGTGAATCAAACTTGAGAAAAGCTTCATGACTTCTGCAACAGAAGCTATGAAACACGAAGTTGTGATTCATCACCTATATTATAGGCACAATTACATATATGCACATATTTTTACAAAATACATTTACTGTTATACAGTGTAAAGTATCTTTAATGTATAGCTTAATTAACATATTTTAACATTTGGGAGGAAGGCAAGTAGTTTTCTACTCTGTCTGTGCACAGATTACTTCTAATTTTGACATCAGTGAGTTGGAAATCATTTAAAACAGTCTTTCATCCTCTCCTGAGGAAAAATATAAGATTAAAAAAAAAATCTACCCAGTTTGATTCAACATTGAAGGAGAGTACAAATTTTAGGTAATGAAAGTTCATTACCTGGAAAAATGCACAACAGAAAAACAAAATTTACTTTAATTACAGAGTCTGACAAATAAAGTCTTCTTATCTACAGTACATTTTTTTCTTTTAAAGCTGAATACAGTTTTTCTTTCTGTGAATAGTAATGGACTGCAAGTCCTAAACAGTCTTATAAAAACATCTTAAATTTAATACATTACCTACACCTTTTACACTAGCTGTCAAACTGGATGGCTATAGTAAAGTACATAACAAATGAAGAATAATTCATATCTGGATAGACAGTTCTTACCTTAATTTAGAACAGCAGTGGGGAGTTGATTCTCAACCCATTTCCAGCTTTATCTAGAACCTTTGCTGGAGCTTAAGGAGCCGAGAAGTGAAAATTACAGCACATTCAGGGAGAGAAGGTATTTTATACCTTAAAATGTAAAGTGGCAATGGATAGATTTCAAATATTACTCCATCTTTGATCTATTAGTAGGACTGGCAACAAGTATTAGTGGAAATTAAAACATTTGGAATTCCAAAACCCTTACAGTGCTAAAAACTGCCTATGCTTCAAGCAGAATGGAAATTGCTTTCAGTTTATTTTCTTGTGAGTACACACATATCACGTGAAGTGGGCAAGTAATGCTAAAGTAATCTCACTTTTCTTGGAGAAAACCACTCACATTGGCTAAAAAAGAATGTCATGGTTGTATTGCCACTAACCAGAAGAGAAACTATAGTAATATTTATATATTCTCATCTTTAAAGTGTTGCATGAAAAAATGATGACCAGCCTTCTTGGAACATCTCAAGCTTGTTACCTACCTCCCTTCTTAGTAGAACATGAATAATTAAAGCATTACAAAGGATAACTGTACTTAATCAGGAATTGGATTCACATGTATATATGATATAGATGCTTTTGTCAAATTCTTCTATGGAGTGTAATCACAAGAAAAAAGGAAAGACTAGTGAAATATTCAGGCTTTGCAAATTTTTTGTTCAGTACAATAAATTGGGTCCTGAACTCAGGAGGAGTGAAGGGGAGTCTGAGCATCAAACTGTGGATGTGGTATTAAGTAATAGTTTCCCTATATTTAACTATCATCTTTATATGCAGGTTTCTATCCTTGCCTTCTCTCAGTGTCATGTTTCTATTTATGACTCTATATGAAGTTACTGTAAGTCATCTTCTGCTTCCAGACAGTGGGTCTCCTATACACCTGATTCAGAAGCTTTTGACACTCTTAAAGAGTAATGTCCATCAAGAAAATACCCATGTAGGGTATTTTAGGTCTAATAACTACACAGAATTTCTTCTATTTAAAATATTCTATAAACTCTGAGGATTTTCCATAAACTTTCTTTTAAATTAGTTCTCTTCCTTTGTTATTGCAAATTCCTTTAATCTTCTCCGTGGAGATGCCAACCAGACATTTCCTTCTTCTCTATAGAATTCTTTTTAAAAATTGTTTCAGACTAAAATCACAGGGTTTTTTCCCAGATTATAGCTGAAAAGGCATGTATGCAGAGGAAAAGCTAGGACTACGATCAAAAGGCAAGTGATTTGGCCTAACACTGAGTCTGGTTTGCTGTGCTGTGATCAGAAGGCAGCAGGAAATAAGGTTTTTCAGCTACCACCAGTGTGCAATTTCTATCACCAAACCATGTTGTAACCCAGTTGTGTCAATCAAGCAAGTATATGCTTAAAGGAAAAGGCTAGATTTTTTTCTCCTGTTACTACTCTGTGATTTTCCTTGCAAGTGCAAGATGTTTTGTCAATCTAATAACTGAAAGAAACATACAATTTCCAAACTATTAATTTTGACATTTACCTTTTCATTTTCTATTCTACAAAATTTACCCACAGTAGGCCAGTTAAAGTAACAACACAACTGATGCTGTGAGCAAAAGACTAAAATTTATTCAAAATGCCTAAAAAATAATAGTTAAAGAACATATCTAATTTAAATCTCTTCAATGTACAAGGTTAGCTGCCTAATTTTAAAAAGAAAGAGGGAACTGCAAGCAGTAGGTGCTCTTAGGGCTTTAGAGCTTTTTGGAATTTTTCCTCTCTTTACCAAGAGGCTTTGGCTTGGCTTTACCAAGAAAACTAAGTGTAAATGTCCAAAGGCAACTGGTGAAGTGGATGACAGTTTTGTTGTTACCAGTACATTCATTTAATACTGCTAAGAGGCTCAATTTTTCAATTTTTAATGCTTAGGACACCCACTTTCATGATTTTTTTAAAATAATGGCAAGATACCTTAAATTTCCCATACAGGATTTCATTTTACTTGCCTTGACTTTTTTGTTTGTTTGTTTTAATTTTTGATAAAAATAAAATGCATACTCAATTGATCTCTGTGGGTCAAAAAAAGCCAAAAAACCCCTATATGAAATCATGCATTTCAGTTTAGATTTCCAAATACAGCAACTAAAGAAAAAATTATTCCAAGCACATACAGAACAGGACACAAGTATATTCTAAAGCCTCAGGAAAGCGGTGCTGGAGGAGAGAGCAACCAAAATCAGTTCAGCAAAAGCCCACATACTACAACAGTCCCCAAAACTACCCTTCCCTATACATGATACATATATAAGTAGCTGTCAGATACATAGTACATTTCACATAACCATCATTTTCCTCTGGATGTAAGTTAAGCTGAAACTGCTTATCTGCCTAGGATCAAGAGAAAAATGTAAATCCTATTCTTGAATCCTCCAACTGCTTTCCAAATCAAAGAAACTTCTAAGTGCTCTAGGAAAGGACGGATTGCATAAACTAATCCATAAAGATTTACTTTTTTTCTTACAGTCTGCTTAAAAACAACCCTGCTCTCAGGCAAATATGAAATTGGTAGAATTAAGAATAAAAAAGTTAAAATATTTAATTTTTATATGTTTTCTATGCAGATGAATTGAAGGAAAAAACTTAATATTAACATTATTGGCATTATTTTTTAGACTTGCATTTAAGCTTATCTTTTTCAACAGTAAAAACTATTAGATGAAGTTCTGTTTCTCAGTAGGTTTTGCACAGTATAAATTTATTTGGATACTTCTGATTCTGCAATGGAAAATGAGGGATGAGGGATTCTATACCCAAGTAACTTAAATACGGCAATCTTAAACCTGAATGGCACATAATTTACACAGCAGGTACACAGAACAATGAAGGCAATATTTTTTTCAAGATGGAAGTTGATACTATTGTTCTATTACCAGTTTTTACATTCTCATGTGGAAAGACACTTCTATGCCTCATTCTACATTCTCTGAGTGGATTTTAATTTGCCAATTTTCAACTTCACAAAGTGGTTTTATTCTTAAACTACAATATAGAAAAAACATTTCAATTTATATTTCCCTATATCACTCAACATTTGAGTATAATTCAAGGACAAATTTTTACTAACGAATCTGACACTCTTCAGCACCCTCAGAGGTCCTTTACCATTCTTGTTGGTTTCCCTCAAAATCTATCTTTAACTCCTGTAGTGCCTTTTTTGAGATGGGTGGATTAGAACTGGACGTAGCATTCCAGTACAAGTTGATGGTGGGGATGCATGCCCTCTACTCTAAAATCCAGGCTGGTGAAATACAGAGGACTGGATTTGAACAAAACTGGACACTGAGCCACAGACTTCTTAATATCCATGAAATATCCATGAAACAGATATTGAAAAGATAGCAAAACAGTAATAAAGGTGGGGTTTTGCTTTTGTAGTGTGTTGTTTTACTTAAAGGTATCAGGACAGAACAAGGAAAGTGCCCTTGGAAGAAAGAACCAAAGATATGCTAAAATTATGATCCTCTGTGAGCTTGACTCAAAAGACTGTTTTACAAGAAAAACAACATTCAACTAAACAGGTTGGGAATAAGTGACCAAATTAAAACATTTTTATTTTTATTTACATACAATATGGCCAGATGCAGACCCAGAAACAGGAGTTACCACAGAGATAAGCTAGGAACATGAGATAAAAGTGTCATTCTCTAAGAACTAAAATGACAACAAACTACTGATCTAGACCAAAGCATCCACAAGCAGACCAGCTAGGACTTTATAAGAGTTTGCAAGTCATGCACTTGTAACTATGCAGCTGCTTTGCAACTGTAGAAAACAAGGATCAAAATAATAATAACCAAAAAGAAAACAAAGCCATGGAAATAAAAAAGGTTCAAATTACATGAAGATTCAGTTTGAAAAGGGAAATCATGCTGTTCCATTGCTTTGAAAAAGGAATAACATTCTAAGCTCAGTATTACAGAGATATTCTAATATGCTGTCATTTTCCATGGGTTATTTAGTTTCATAATTTGGCCATGGAATTCCATAAGCAAAGACTTTGCAAAGGAACTTGCTGTGTGAAGGCTGTAGCAGGTTCTCTGAACTCTTTTAACACTCAGCAGGGTAATTGACCCAGGTTTGTAAAAAACCAGGCACAGGTGCTTAGGTCATAGTGAGACTAATATTCTTAATTAGCAAATTTAGAAGAGGTAACAACAAGGGCTGGACTTTGGCCTCCAAAAGGACAGGCAAAGATCAACTCAATTGGTGGAGCATGCTGGTCTCCAGAGAGAGGAGACTGCTCCACAGCATGGAGGCATTCTGTGAAGCTGCTGTATCATCTCTTATAAAAATAAAAAAAAGGGTCTGAAATTTCAAGTCAGAATGGCTGTGTCCTGCATGGCAGAAGATCTAATCTATTGACAGAGAGGAAAGAAAAGTAGCTTGCTTTAATAAATAAGACAAATGAGATAAGTGGAAGCAAGTCTCCCTAACTTGGGAAGAAAAATTTTCTTTCCAAGAATCCTGGAAATAAAGAACATTTTTCTCATAGAATCTACTCTTATCAAACAGTTTCAAAATGTAAATACAAAGATAAAACTTTAAGATCTAGATGTTTTTCTGAGATAACCAGGAATAAATAAAGGAAGTGATATTTCACATTTGTAAATGGCACCTCATTGGTAAGAAAATACAAGTCAGAAAAAACCCATGATGTATAAACAACTTTTAGTGCAAATTCCAGATAGAAGAAACTACATACAAAATGCCTTCAGCTTCAGTATAAGATTGCCCCATTTAATTTCTAAGATCAGTCCCATTTTTTTCTAACCAGTGCAGTTTTCTTCTAAAAAATACTTGACTGGAAATAGATCAACTGCAAGTGAATGCAGCAGTATAAATATTCATCTATTATAATTCTTTTTCTAATATGACCTACATTTTAGAATACATCAGCAGAATAAATATAGTACAGTTCCATAGCTTCACCTTTGTGTAGTCTGTAAATTATTTGCTGTATTTTATTTTTTGCATTTTAGTGACCTCTAGTGTTTATGTTCAAAATAAATTGCTCTTCACTGATTACCTGAATTTTTCTTTTTATATATATAAAAAAAGGAATATCAGCAATTGCTCAGAAAGCAACAAATTAAATTCTGTTGGCATACAATATGCAAAAATTTATTTTAGCCTGCTAAATAAGGATGAGTCTTTTTTTTTTTCTCCCTAAAGTTCTTCTGCTTTTTCAGGAATAAATGTTTCTATTTAACAAAGAGTTTAAACAACAACAAGGTTAATGGTGCAGATTCAGAAGTCTCTATTAGTACCTGTGGTTCCTTAAAAGCACAAAAGAAATCACAAGTAACTGGATGCATGCATAATGAGGTAAAAAGGAACTGCAAAGGGGTTTTTATTAAGTGATAAGAATTGAAAAGAAACTTGGTGTACATAGCATGGATCATACAGGGGGCATAAATAATTCCAAAATTGCATCTTCATAGCTTTGAAGTGACTTTTTGCCCTTAGGGACAAAACTTTGGGGCTACGGGGTCATAGTTTTACAGCGAGACCACTTCTAAGAGGGGGCAAAAAGTATTAGAAGTTACTAGGAATGGAGGAGGAACATTCCTTACTAGGAAAAAGGAGAAACAGCTATCAATATACAGGTCACTCATGTATCTTTAATTGTAACAGCTAGATCACGGACAGTCATTTTAGTTTATGTTGTTCTGACTAGCTGCAGCTTTGTTTTCACATTCCTAAATCACAGCAGTAACCAAGAAACTTCAACTGGAGCATCAGCTGGCTCATATAAAAGGATAAAATAGAGTATTAAAGCATTACACAACATACAATAGATGACAGTCCAGAAGAATGTTCATCAGTCCCACATATTCATTTAATTCCTTTGGGTGGAGCAGAGGGGACCATGATTCTAAGTCAGAAATTCCTACATTTTCTATAATTGAACTGCCAAGTTTTGTGTACTGATTACTATTATCTTATTTTAGATTAAATATGCAAAAAGTCTGAAGACATGTAAATATTAGGATTATTTTTTCCTCATTCTAATTTTGAATCAGCATTCTAAAATATATTCTAAAATATTTTTTAAATTCAGAAATATCAATTTGAGAGAAAAAACTTGTGATGAATGTCATTATAGCAAGCATAGTACCTGGCTTTTGAACAGTACAACAAGTCAGATTTGTTAATTTTAAAAATAATTATTAATTTTCCCAGTGAATGTATGTAAATATTATTTTTAATTCACATAAGAATGGGGCCAGAAACTTCTAATGAAAATTAATTTTCCTTTCTAGTCCCCCAGTTTAAGTGTCACTGGTCTTAATGTATACTTCAATGTAAATCTGTTGCATTTTCATACACTAAGGTGACTAAGATACATATTTCCTATGATGGAAACTGGAGAGGCACAGAAACAATTGCTAAATATATTAGTGCTAAATGCCTTAAACATCTAAAAGCCAAAAGTTATAGGGACATCTCAAAAGTACCATTCAGTATTTTCACTGGAAATTTTAGAAGCTAAATACCAAAAATATCTGCTACACACAAGAGTGCACTTAAATTACGACCTGATATTCTGGGGACATGCAGCTGGAAGTATTGAAAGACTTTGATCAAAATTCAGTGATTATAACCATAAGGACTCTTTCCTCACTTTGTAAACTTTATAAAACAAACAAACAAACAAAACAACCCTAGGTAATAATGTTTGGAGTTCAGTTTTCACTACAGAATTGAACTGTAGTTCAATTACACCAAGCTAAAACAAAACTGGTTTTGCTATTCACTAGGAAGTAACCAGAGGGATCTAGAACAATAAAATATCCTTAGCTGCACAGCCATCAAGTCAGCTGTTAGCCAATAACTACACATTGCTATATGCTAGACCTGCACAGTATAGATGTATGTTTGTGTATTTAGCAGTTGTTACTTACATTCAAATTCCCAGTACATTCAAATCCTGAGTTCATCTCATGAGGTACGAATAATGTCACATTCACACTCCAGACAGATATTAAATAGCAGATTCTGTCAAATTTATATAATTTGTGTGCAAGCATCACAAGCAAAAATTGACAGTAAGATGGGTTTTTTAATCAGTCTATTGTGTAAGACAACTACTGAACATGCAAAATGAAAAAATTAAAGATTTTTTTTCTTCTCCACACAAAATTACTTGCTATTCATTACATACATTCATCCATAACTGTGAGGAATATGAAACTATTTCCATTTCAATTATTAGGAAACAAGATATCTAAGAAACAATTGTACTATTTTTATACTATATTTTGTTTATACTATATATTGTTTTATAACAATTACACTTCAACATAACCAAATATGTCACACAAGAAGTATGGCAGTGACTACTTAAAACTAAATAAATAGTAAGAGCACTAACATAGCTCCCCCAAACTGCCTCAAACCACAATTAAAAAAAAAAAAAAAAAAAAAAAAAAAAAAGTTACCTCAGAAACAGGTACATTTTCTCCAATTTCAGATGTGTGCGACGCCAGTAAACCAATCACTCGAGCAACTTTGGCACGTCTGCATATGAAGTAAATTTTTTATATGTGTAGAAAAAAAATTATGTCCTAGTTATGTTTACAAAGATTGCTAAGGACAGATTGAAGTACAATTTACATCTCAGATTTTCTTATTCTTTCTATTTTATTTGTACCATCTAAGTATATAAGTATTTCAAATCAATTTAGCAATAAATTCATAAATAAACACATTTCTTTCCTTTAGCACTGATGAAGATTCTTTAATTTGTTATAGCATTACAAATCGGCCCATGCTCAGTTTTCTTACAACACAGAAAAATTGGTCATTTTAAACTTTTCACTGTAGCTGACAAAAAAGAATTTAAATCTACAACTCCAAACCAGTTTTATATGTTTCATTAAAGAAAAAAAAGTATTAAATAAAATCAACATTTATGAAACAAACAGAAGAGGGCACTATCACATTGAAATCCTTCTGACCAGACATTTAAAAGAAAAAAACCACATACCATTACAGTTATTTTACTGCTATTATGGTATGGGTTGGATTATGCACTGATTTTAACTAACACGATATGTTACACAAAATTATATAACTTCTAGATAAAATTTTAGATATTTTTCATAATCACTGGTCTTGTGAAATAGCAATGTATTATTTCAATTACTTCATTGCTGAAAAATGCAGTCAGCTATCACAGTAGTCTAGCAGGCTAAAAGATTTCTCCAAGACCCTGTTAAGTAACACCTTTTTAAAAATTCAGTGGTAATATCTTATTTGAAAAAATTAATTTAAAATAACTGCTACTTACATATCCCAGTTGGCAGCTACACGCAGCTGCTGTATCAATATAGGAAACTATAGTTTAAAGAAGATAAATAACATCAGTGATTTTCACTTATTTCATACGTCCCAAAGATAAACAATAAAATCAAAATATGAGTGATTTTATTAAAATAAGCATATAACATTTGCAAAAAATATTATCATAGACAAATACTGGCTATGCATAGATATTGTGCATATAAGGCACGTTAAAATAACTCCACATTTCTTTTGTTATGAATAACACTATGCAGAGGAAAATAACAACAATACTTTCATCTACAGAGTTCATCATGTAGCATTACCCAACAAGTACTTAATAAATAAAATTTATTTTGTGAGAATGGACAAAAATAGTTGGCCATATTACTTTTGTCAGCACACCAATGATTTCCTGGAATACAACTAAAAGCAGCAAATTTTTGGAAAAATGGCAAGTATGTAAACCATGTTATCCCTTCAAAACTTTATTACTTACGAGCTGAGAGCTAATTAGCCTGCTTGCAACTTCTTTGTGGATGACCACAGTACATAGGTAGTAGAGTAAGTTCAGTTTAGAACGTGCTGCTCCTGTATTCTTCTCAGTGGAATCAAGTAGCAAACACACTCTTTGCAAGAAGTCATTCCAGTCCACATCTTTCATAGATGATAATTTCTCAGCTAGCCATAGGAAGGAAACAAATTGGTAAAGATAAGGGATATTTTATTTTCCTTGAACACTCCAGAGAGTAACATCAAAACTAAGAACTCATTTCCAAAGTTTGCATCTAACTATGTTAGTACTTAAAATCTTAAACAAATATGTAATACATGTATGAAGATTACAGAAATAAAAAAAAGCAGGAAGAGAAAACAAAGCATGAAAATGTAGCAATAAAAGCCCCAAAGCCTTTTCAAAACTGCAACCATGCTAAGTCCTAGGACTTCATCTAAGTAAACATTTATTGGTATTATATTTAGGAAAAGTAGAAGTTGACCTTAATCATTACTAATTCTTTATAAGAAAGTGCAGTTTCATTAGAGTAAATCTGACAGCAAATTCTCCTCAGAACTAATAAACTGAAAATGTGTATAGTTATTCATATAGGGAGGTATCCATCCTGTTAAGCCTTAGTACTATCAGAACACAAATGACAAAGAGGAACACAAAGAAGTCAGTAGCACAATTAACATAAATCCTGTAGTTTAATTAACTAACTATTGTGCAAAAAGAGAATTTTCAGACTTCCTCACCAGACTCAATGGATTATTTCACTCTAACAGCCATACTCAGTTAGCTATTTATTGAATAACTTATCAGCAATCAAGAGAAGGTCTTCTGTCTTTTACTCCAATTTTACACAAACATAACAAGTGTTAAGGAGAGCAATTGTAATTTTTGCTAGTAAAGGTGAAAAGTGGTTCAAATTTCAAGTATTTCTCTTAACTTTTCCATACAGTCTTTAATCTTTATTGATAAGCAGCATCAATTACACTAACTTCAAAAACAATCAGGCAGTTGTACAGAAAAAACCCCTACAACCCTGGAAGTGTTACAACCACAAAAAATACTGTTTTGTATTAAATAGATACAGACAACAATAGTTACACATATCAGAAAATTACTATGGTGATTTAGTTACTTAAATGCAAAATGAAATAAAATACAACCCCCTTAGGCACTTAAATCTGGTAATTTTTGCTTAGGATGTTATCCAAAATAAAAATATTTTCTGCTACTATAATCCTAATTAAGACACTGGGGGATGTTGTGCTCCTTTCCAAGTATAAAATTTCTTCAACAAAGTAACTCTCCAAAATACATACTTTACAAAAAGAAACTTTTACTAATGAGAAGAGGTGCTGTGTGAATTCTAGAAGGACTATATATCTGTCTGATATTGTTCTTCAAACATGATAAAGTGTAATATTACTTCACTAAGTAGCCTAAAGGAAATTTTCCAGTGGAAGAAACATTACATTCATGACAATGAGCACCCTTTGGTTTTCAGAAATTACTGCAGCCTTTCTAAATATTAAAAACAAAAACAACCAAAAAAACAAGTCCCAAACAGCTCCAGAAAAGTTACAAGTCCTCCAACTGTGACAGCTCAATCTACAAAGGGAGGATATAGCAAGTTACACCATCACAATGGGAACTTAAGCTTTAACATCCTCAGCAGATCCATACCTGAATATGTTGGTATATGTAAAGTTTTCAAATCAAATCTAACTGGCATTTGCTTCATTATCTGGGAAAACAGACAAACACATTACAACAATTAATACATTTCTGGAAATCTCTAAGTAATTGAACATGAAAACAAAAAGATGCAGAAATTTTACAGAATAGGTATACAAACCATTACTTATAACTGAGACATTTTCCATTGTTTTCTGATAGGCATTTCTCCCAAGCAGATATTCAAGATTTAACTCTATATTTTAGTATAATTAAACTGTCAGTATTTCCATGCATGTGCTTTTTTTTTTTTAATGGGAATAAAAAAAAGATAGGATTTTTTCTGTTTATATTTTTATGTTGCTTGTATGCAGAAAAATACTTGCATTTGGACTGCAAAAGGTACAGAAAGGAAATACGTACCTTAGAGGTCATTGAATGTTTTAGCACTTAATTCATTGCTATACATCAAAAATATGCATATATTAGATCATTCTAGAATATAAACAGTAATATCAACAAGGTATAAAAAACTTCATAAGGTATGAGGTTTTCTTCCCAACAACATATAATTTTCTGCTATATTGTGATACTGGATGACTGCTCTGTCACTGAACATTAGATGGTGATTTTCAGTAACTAAAAAAGTACAAAAAAAGGTAACTGTAAAGTGGAATTTAAACTTTGACAGAGGAAGCCTAAATGTAACTAGAGAGTTATTTTCTAAAAAAGGTCTTCAGTTCCACAAATCTGCAGAACACAGGGAAATTTTACAATGTAACCTTACATTCCAGCTTTTAAACTTCTGCCAGTATCTAGTAAATCCTGTTCCTTGAGACTAAATTGCAAGCTCTTCAGTTTTACCAGGTGTCAGTATCACCCTTTAGTCTGAAGGTCGCCAAGGATGCAATGACTCTGAGTACATGTCCTGGGAATTTAGTGGACAATTTTACATTAATTCTGAATCTGGCATTGCATGGCAAGGAGATTAAACTCCATGTGCACATTTGTATGTACACTTCCCTCTCATCTTCTCTTTATATTTGTAGGTGTAGAAGCAGTGGAGACTAATGCTTTGTATTGTGAGTCCTGAGACAGAAGTGAAAATTTATAGAGATGGCATTCAAGTGCATTTTCAACCTTAAAATTCTCCACTGGCAACAATGTCTCTCACCCCCAAAACAGTATTGTTAGGTAGTTATTTCACCTAGCTTTAGAAAATTTTTAATTTTTGAGATGGTTAGGAAGTCTATTAAAAAAAAAACCCACAAACAAACAAAAAACAAACAAACAAATTGTTATATTAAGGCAATATAACAAGTAAAAGGCATAGACATTCTTATTGAGCTAGATGCTCACTTCCAATGAAAAACGTTGCATCCCAGGCACCAGACACTTACCAGGTAAAATTGTTAATTTTTTTTATTTATTTATTTGTTTTTGTAAAGAAATAAAAGGAAGAGTAAAGGAGCTCTTGTCTATCCCCCCTTCTGCCAATACTACACATGCGCCCATACATAGACATTGCATTGTCATTGCAGTGCAGAGCTCTGATTCTCTTTTTGGTTTTCCCTTTGCTGTCAAACAAGTGTCAGACTGCTTAAGAGAGTCATCACAAAGTGTTGTCACATTATAATCCACATGACAGAAACTGGATGGACATATCTTGTAATTTAAGGTCTTCTCTTTCAGAGAAGATAAGTTCATGTATATTAGAAGCATTATAGTGTCTAAATTTTAGAATGTATACCTTTATAGAACAACTAATCAAGAAGACTTGATAAATGGTCTTGTTTATAGTATACCAAAACACACCCATTTCATGTTCATTTAATTGATAGGTATCAAAGCAAGTTATCCAAAATCACATCTGCCAAATCAGACAACAAAGCATTTAGCAGTTTCTAATTTTTGTACTATATTATTTAATATTAGTATTCAACCCCCAAATAACTCAGTTCTCCAAATTAGCAACACAATAGGATTATAAAAGACTGCCAAAAATCTGCATGAGAACTTGCCAGATGACAGGGTGGAACTGCTTTACAAAGAGAATTTTAAAATACAGGAAAGGAGTTTCACCCTGATTAAAGATACAACTGCAAAAATAGCCTCACCCAGAAGTTCCTGTATCTTATGTTTATTTTGTTATACCTTTGGATTGTCAATGATTGGTGTTATGATAAGATCAGATTCAGTGTAAATGAGCTCTTTCAATGTTGACTCCATATCCTGCTGACTTGAGCACATATTTTTAGCCTAGAACAAGAAAAGTCTTTTAAACTACAGTTTTGCACAAAAAAAAGATTAAATATTATTATAATATTTCATTTCAACATTAAACTACAGAACTTATTTCAAATTACTTATTGTTACGTAGCAGCAGGCAGGGCCAACTAAAATATGTGACGAAGAAACAAGTTTGAAGAAAAGGTATTGGGTCCAAAAAGCATAAGTTGCAAGTTGGAAAAAAATAGACTAAGAAAGAAGATAGAATTTTCATGGAAGGCTGGAGAAGAAAATTGGCTTTGCTACAGGCTCTGAGCTGCAACTTAAGTATAAAGATACCACCATCCCTAAATATTATTTTTCTACTCACCTTTTTAGAGCATGAATCTCCCTGTGGAGAATTCTGGATTGCAGAAGTAGTAGCATCACTTACTTCTACTGCAGTGCTGGTCCTAGGAGTGGGACGGGAACTTAAACAAAAAGGGAGAAAAAGAGAGAAAAAACCAACAGATTAAGTTTCACTGCAAACTACTTCTTTTCAGTTTGCTTTTGAAACTTTCATGCTATATGGTGAACTTTCAAAGCTGACATACAAATTATGCTATGCCTGCTCCATCAACTAACAAGAATTTCCTGTCTTTAAGTATCTGATGACAAGGTTAGGATTTGCTTCTCAGTCAGAAATGAGACAGATTGAGTGGCTACTTTTTTTTAAATGTGTAATTTGATTATTTTCTCACCCACAGTCGGTTCGTAAAGCTGGATGCTAAATCTTCAGTATCTTAATTCCTAACAACAAACAGCAGACAAAGAGAATTGATAAAAACTTGCAATTTATTTTATGCTATTTTCTTCTGACTGCCTACTATTGGTTAGGAAATGGGAATAAAAAACTGCATGATTCTTTTGTATGAATATGAACTGGATTTATTTTTAATTTTTCTTTTTTTAAAACAATGTCATTTGCTAATAAGAAAATGCAGAAAGAAGAGACCAGAAACCTTGCAAATTTTTCATAAAGCTCCTAATGAATTTATTTTTTGTAGTATAAATTAATTTACATCAAAGTTTTTAAAATCAACTTTATAATTAGTAAAATTGGCAGGCCAGGAAACTAATTAAATCAGTAACTTCAAACAAATTTTTCTTCATTAGCAGAAAGTAACATACAATTAGCTGAAAATCAGTTTTATACATTAGGAAAAGAGCAACTAAATAAAAAATACAAACAACAAACAAGAAGATTCTTATTAAAATCCTTGATCAAATTAATAACATAGCTCTACTCATTCTTATCCTTATTTTGTTAAAAAGGAATATTTTACCTATTTTTTTCAGAAATAAATTTAAAAGGATCAATGAAGAGGAGCCAAAATATTCTCTACTAGACAGAGAAAACTACATAAAATATTCCAGTTCCTACAGAAAAAAAAAGTATCAGGATTAGTTTGAAAGTCTTACTTCCTAAATCAAAAAAGTATGATTTTTAGCTAGAGGGCTGAACATATTATTCTAGCTTCCTACATGGTTCAAAACATGCAGATTCATGAAATATTTTTTCCAAACCTATTTTGCTTTCATATGTGTGTGAGAGATGAAAAATCTTTCCTATTTTTCCAGTTCTCATCTATTTTTTCAGTTTAAAACAAGACAAATGATGACTGAATTGATTTAGTTGAAATTAGTAAGATTTTTTCCCTTTGCACATATAAAAGAAGCTACTGCTGTTCAAACCTCATCAACCAGATAAGTAAATTCAGGTTCCAAGAGCCAGGCTGGCAGCTTCCATTCACTTTAATGTTTTCAAAATTCAGCAGGCAACACATGTGGCTTTGAGAAATTAAATTCTTCAAGCAAAAAGAATAGCAGAAAAGAATTAATTAAAACTCCCTGTGTATTACATATCAATTTTTTATTAAAATTGATGTGTTTATTGAAAATAAAATGTGGTTCCTTAAAATACATGTTTTTCTTCTCTTATTTCCAACATAATTTGGACTACATGTTATTATATCAAGTGTTTCTAATGCCATTGCAGCCCTTCTCTTCAGGAAAACAGCAAATGGCATTTTAAACTACTAATAGTATGGTTTTAGCTGTAGTGGTAGAAGTTGTAAGCAAGATGTGAAGTAATACTTTATTAAAACCAACTGAAATAACTGGAAAAGTAGGCAAACCACCATGGACAATAGTACTATTTCACGTTACAAAAGAAGGTCACGAGAGAATTCAATTTTAAAATGGAATATTCTGCTTGATGAGGACAAGAACAAAACCTTTTTTACTGTATAATCTTTTTTGTTTGAAAGGTCACAGAAAGTTTCAGAATCCAACCTCAACTAAAACAAGTAAAAATTAGTACTTTTTATTTTAAATACCTATGCAGTAATTTGTAGATTGATACCAATGGTTTGTGATGAAAAGCTGCAGGCAAAATTTATTAGTAGATCATAGGCTGAATTCTTACTCTTGTGTATTTAAAGTAAGCATAATCAAAGCATATTCTCATGTATATGAAGTAGGACAGAAATTTTGAAGTAAATTATTCTTTTTACACAGACAGCTAAGAAATAAAAAGCCTACTATCAAAAACCAGTACAATGAAACCATAAAAGCATTGTTTTAACTGCACATACTGCTTTAGCAGCCCTTATGAGGAATCTTAATACTAAGTTTGTAATAGAAAATTCAACAAAATGTTTCAAAAACTACAAGAAAAAGTATGAAGAGACAAGGAAACAAACAAACAAAAAAATAAAGTGCTTCAAGGGTTTTCTAATTGTTCCTTAGATTTCCATACCTGAGAAGAAATATTGATTCATTTGATTCACCATCACCTGCACTTTTTGGGCGCAATTCAGCCTGAGTTTCTAATGAAAAAAGAACATGAACTTGCATTTAAAAGTTAAAGTTAAAAATAAGTTAAAAATAAACAAAACATAGTTAATAAGGATGTAAATTTATTTAGTGGGACAAAATTCCCCAGACAAACTAATTCAAAATAGCATAATAAATAATATTACCTGTCTTGAAAGAACTCCTTGATGTCTTATCATTTAGTCTTGAAGATGAGAGGCTATCTAGATTTTTATGAGTATCCACTGGCTCTTTGGCAATCCAAGACACAGATGACTCTGTTTCTTCTCTGCTGTTTAAAAAAAAGATAAACACAGATTGAAAATATTAAAAATTATCATCATATCCATTATGTGTTGCAATCATTAGCATACAATTTCACTATCATTCTCTAGATCAGCACACTATTGTAATATGTGCTACACTTATTTTTTATATTAGAAATGATAATGACAGAAGATGTACACAAAGGACTTGGAAACATATTTTTTAAATCTCTAACTCCCTCAGTAGAACTTGTTTGAAAGAAGCTAGAAAAGCTGTATTATTACCACATAATACCAGAGCTATAAAGAAATTTTAAAAGCTTTATAGACAATTCAATCTTCACATGAAGAAGTCACAACAGACTTCAAAAAACGAAGTCCAAAGACTTAATTTAGATCAGTAGAAACTGCCTTTTTTTTTTCCTTAATGATTCATATCTCACATTTAGTTGCAATTCTATTGATTTTGGTTGCTTGGGTTTTTTAACATACCTCTGTATTATTCACATGGGAATGGGTCATGAAACCTTCCTGACTCTAGGCTATCAAATATTAATCAAAGCCATATTGTGAAGAAAACAAACAGATACATGGACATAACATTTGGAAAAGTACTGAGCTTCTTCTGCATGTCAAGCTCATGTGCTAAGTTGGTCATACTTGTCAACTAGCACATAACTCAGTGGATGTATCAGAGGTATTAGAAAACCCTCAAGAATAAATTCAATAGCCCAAGATTTGGTAGGAGGTTAAGATTCTTCTGATTCTCCGAGAATTCCTCAAAGACGAGCACTGCAGTGGAGGCTGATGTAAGTCCTGTTAAAATCCTGAATGTATTCTTACTTTGTGATATAATGTTTAAATCTTGATTTATTATCTGCCTTGGTGGTGAAAGTGGTAATAAAATTAAGAGACAATGAGCTGTATCTCACACTAGAAAAATGTTAATAAGAAAAATACTGCAACACTAGTATCAGAAAGGGGTATCAAGCAACACTAAAGAGAATTTTTAAATACAGTACAAAAACATTCAGCATCCTAAAAGACAGCTATTGTCACATTAATTTCCTAGGCTGGTATGTAAAATATCTTTAAAATATTGAAAACAAAAGAACATAAAACTCAACACTAAATACTGCAATTCAGAATTTTAAAAAACCCCACCAAGCTGGCAGAAACTTTGAAAAAGCCTAACTCTTAAATACATAGAAACTACTATTCACAAAAGGTTTGGGTTTCTCTGCACATATAGCAGTATAGAATATTACAAATTTAGGGAAGAAAACCCACTAGATTAATGCCTTAAGTCATAAGCAAAGATTATGGGTCAGCTGCCTTTGCAAGGATATAAGGCTGAATCACAAATCTAAGTGCTCTACTGATAGGCTTTGCAATGCTCTAAGCCTAACACATAAGCAAAAAAAACTCAGTAGAGGAAGAACTGACCCATATTTATAGGATGCTACAAAAAGCTTAAAAAAAAGAGATCCAAATTACTGTGCATAATTTTTATATAAACAAATAAATTAAAATGAGAGCAGCTAGTTCAGAAGTAAATTTTAATATATTCTATATCCAGAAGGATGGAGTCTGTCGAGGGTAAACAGACAATGTAAAACTGATTCCTAAGCATTCAAAGCTATTCACTGAATAGTGGAAACTCCATTCATCAATTAATTAATATGAAAATCTACATAAATATGTTAATATATATTGTAAATTAATACATATTTTGTATATGAATAAATAAAAACATACAGAAAACCATAATAAAAATACAGAAATATTTGTTTGCTTTGATCACTGTACAAGAAGTCTTCCTTGAACATTTGGTACCTTGAGCTTGTGCCCAGTCTGTCTGCAGAATCACCACCACAATGGCTAAGTGACCCTTTCCAGAACGGATGCTGCAATAGGTCTGTCCAATTCAGCCTTTTGAAAAGAAAAAAAAAAAAACTATCAGAAAAAGCAGTGGAAAAATACGAGTCCCCAGAGACACCAGAATAGTTTTTTGAACCCGGTGACAATTCAGAGCAATTAACTCTGTTGCTCACTCTTATTTGGTCAACAAATATGTTTTTTTACAGGACAAACTGCCTCATATCAGAAGAGAGAATTGATTCAGCACAAAGGTATGAAACTAGGAATGAAGGAAACTTCACAGTCAACCCCAACATTTGACCTGTCTGAACTACCCTATAAATTATAACCTTATATTATTTAACAATATGACTCTATCAGCCATAAATCAAAGCTTCATAAAACATCTGTCCAGTTCTCTGCAAAAGCAAAGCTGTCAAGTTTTGTAACTTCACATCATTTCATTTATAAAGTTATGTGGCACAAAACTTAATATACTTAATTTATATACTTAATGCAAACATTCATTATGTCTATATTCATATATTAAAAAAGCACATTTCTGGTTTTATGAGGGATTAAATTATTTTTGCATACTTTGTGATCTACAAATTACTATACATCTGCTATGATAGCATCTGTTTTTTTCCAGAGGTGAAAATAGACAATGGAGACAGCTGTCATGGATTAGACATTACCTTTTTTGAGGATCCTTTTGAAGCAAGCCATCAAGCAAATTAATGAAGTCAGCAGAAGGCTTGTGAAAATCAAAACCTGTGAATAAAAGCACTTGATAAGCACTGGTTAGCAAAGCAAACCATCACACTATGTAGATAAAATAATTATCAGATCATGCTAAAAACTTTTATTAATTAATAATTTCATCTGAAAAAATCTGCAAGCATGAAGAATCCTAAATATAGACTCTTTGCATCCCAAAGGATTCTCAAATAAATTAATAAACATCAAAACAAAACATACTCAACAATAATCCAAACAAACCACCAATGCTCTGGCAAACTAAATAACATTTTTTATATGTTGAAAAAAAAAACAAACCAGCACCCTCCAATTATCATTTAGCTGTTAGTAAGAAGTGGAGTTGATATCTGCTAAAATTGAAATTAAATTTCCCCCAAGCATTATAATTTTGAAAATTATCATTGATGCACCCTAGTATACAATAGAGGTTTCCAAAATTCTTATTCAACTGAGAAAGATTCAAGTTAGATTCAAGAAAGATTCTGAGAGGTCAGAAAGATTCTGAGAGGTCAGAAAGATTCTGAGAGGTCAGAACTATGAATTCCCCTTTATTGATTTTGAAAACATCTCTTAGAATTGAAATAAGTAAAAAATTTTACCTTGGTAAGTATTACTGTGACTTATTAAACAAAAAATAACCAAACATTACCCTCTGGTCTAGGTGGCAATGGATCTTCATATAAAATCTTTTCAATCAATTCAGAAAAGCTATCTGAAAAGAATGGTGGTCTTCCTACAAACAAACACAAGAGCATTTCACAGATTAGGCAGATTTCAAAATGTCTGTCAGGTGCAATGATATATGATGAGCTCATACTCCTAAGGAAACATCCAAAGAAAATAAACACCTTCAGCCCAAATTCTGTTATCAAATTCTCTTGTTAATTCAGATATAAGACCCTGGATTAAATTATTCTAGCATGAAGAAAAACAGGGACCAAGGACAGAACAGGTAACAAAGAGGCTTGATTTAGGTCACCATGATAGCTCTATATGAATCAGCAATGAGACAAGAGAAGGCCCAGACAGAAACCTCAATATCTATGTAACTGTGTTCATCCAGTATATCAGTTTATTGTTTAAAATTTGAGAAGGCTGCACTGTAATTCTGTTCTGTGATGAAATTTTCCTTCCAGATGCACTTTATCTGCATTTCAGAAACCCAATGTAGAGCAGTGAAAGAGTTTTCTCTCTGAAACATCAAATGAATAAACTAGAGTTTAATACTAAAGAGATTAAGAACATTACACTATCATGATGGGAGGACTGCTCTAATTTTAAATCATAGTATTTAAATTATACAGGTTGGTTAGTATTATATTATTTAGATCACAGTCAAGAAGACTACTCAATAGTATTACTTCACTTGATTATTTGATAAAAGTCTCCCTTTTTTATTTTAAAGTACAAATTCTTTAAAATAACTTTAAATCCTGTTTTAAGTTTTTCTGTATCTTCACTTCACTAGAAAGTTAACAAGAATTTATTCTGAGACCATAACCTATGTACCCATTGTTACATATAATAAATACACAAACTTACAACCTGAGAACATTTCATAAAGTAAACATCCCAAGGACCACAGATCACTGGCTTTGGAGTAGTCTTCTCCCTTTATTGCTTCTGGAGCTGTGTATTGTGGAGAGCCTACAAAATAGAGCATGTATAATGCACTTTGATCATTAATTCAGTATTTATCCTGGTCAGCACTTCAAACTCTGTAAGTTCAGTGAGTTAGGAATTATCTTCACTTACTGTAATAAAACTGAGATACAAAGCTGTCCTGGTTTGGGCCAGGATAGAGTGTTACACTGACAAAAATTTAAGTTTCAAAGGAACTTCTCTCACATAATGTTACTGAATTACATAGGATTACATATGCTATTTTGTTGTTTATTTCACTTATATTTACCAAGCTGGCTTGTGCTACACTTTTCTAACACTGTGATTAATGCAAAGGATGTTTTGATATATTTTGACAGCTTCCAAAGCTAAGCATATTGAGCAGAACAGTAAACTAACATAATTCACATTTGAGGAACAGAAATAATTATCTCACATGAGGGATTTTTTGTGGTTGGTTGGTTGGTTGGTTTTTTGTGGGGTTTTTTTCACAAGACAGAAACCTTCATGAAATCAGAATGCTCTTGCTACAAAAGCAACATAGTTAGCCAGATGGATCACGGATCTAAAATAGCTATTTTCACACTAAAACACTATGAAAATATCACATATTAAATGTCAGCAGCTTATTCACAAACCCCTTTTATCTTGATATAAAAAAACCACACAGTTCCTATTTCTACAGTTGTTCCCTTCTAAACACTAACTTGGTTCTCAAAAACCTCTTAAAATTACTCAAACTCAGCAAAAACATCTATTCTATTATACTTCAGAAAGCTTATTTTGGATTCTCTTGTTGTTGGCTTTTATTTTTTCCAGTGACAGAAGGACACTAACCACACACATGAAAACACCTGGTCTAAAAGGCAACAGGAAGGAGATCTGTATTTTTTCCTGAATAAAGATCTGGTCTTTAAAGAATAGTATGAAGAAAGTTCTTTTTGTTCCCATAAATATTGCCAAGAACTTCTGATAACAGTACCTGCTATGATACATCATTATCTTACAAAGTGTTCTTAGTGATATGCTCTGGGATGATGACCAATACAAGACTTGGAAGATTAAAACCAACATTCTGAATTTTTCTTCAATGACAAAATAACATAGTATTTTCAACCTATCACCCTTGCATGAATCTGTCCATTGAAAACAAAGCACATTAACTTTCTCAAACTTTAAAAAGGAATTATCATTCTTAAGTAAAAGGTACCGAAACAGTCAAGTCTCAAACTAGAAATCACTTGGATCATTTGAATCAACAAGGACAATAAGGGTGCAGCAGTGTAGTTTGCAATGAAGGGCAGTTTTGCAGTTTGATGCAACACTGAATTTTGAGCATACAAATTTAAAAGAGCCACCTCCAGTTTTGTTTTATTGAGAGTTTATTATACAAGTATACTACAGTTGATGATAACCTACATATGAATTTCCATCCAAAAATAACCTGGTCTGTTTATAAAAAGCAGTACAGGTTATGAATTGCTAATATGCCATGCATTTTATGATAGACAGAAGTATATTTTTTCCAACCTTTAGTTAAACTGGCTTTATGAAACTTAGAATTACTGTAAATAGTTTCTTTTCTGCCTACTCACTTGCAGCTGCTGTTCTCAGGGAGTTATGTTCCCTCTGAACAACCTTCTCGCAGACCAAAATTTTGGGTTTGAGCTTAGTTTAAAAACTCCCCATATGCAGGATATGCAAAGCCTGTTTACATAAAATGTACAGATTGTGCTTTGTGTTGTAAAGACAAACACAAACATTAAAAATCATTAAAAATTAAAACACTGACAAAATGATGAACAACTAATTTATTTTCTTCTCTCCAAATAATTTAAAAAAAAACTTTTTTCCAACTTCCATTCTGTGTCTGTGGTATAATTTAGTTTTGAGTTGTAAAAATACCATACCTTGAAATCTATTTTTCAGATTTCTTTGTGGAGTGCTTTCACTGGTATCTCCTTCACCCTCTTCAGATCGAACTAAAGCAAAAAATTCTTCCAAGTTTTCACCCTCCACTTTAGCCAAGCAAAAATTACTGAATTTCAAGGTGCCAGGCCCTTCCAGGAGAATCTAGAATAAACATAATCCAACATAAAAGTATAATATACTAAAAGTGATGATCGTTGGCATTTCCAAAGAAAAGTATAAAATAATTTTTAAAAAACCTCAGAATCTCAAATCACTTAAGTAGATACAGAAGAGATAGAGATCACTACAACTAAAAACAGAGAAAAGCTTCTCTTTTAACACCAATACTGTCTTTTTTCATATAACCAAAAAATTACTGAATCTCACAACAGAACCCTTCATAAGTTTAAATGCACAGTTTTCTTTCCTCATTATTAAATCTAAATAAGCAATTAAGTTACTATAGGAAAGAAAATAAGAGTAAAACCATACAGGAAACTAAAAGTTCAGTAAAAAACCCCATCATTTAATTTGAGGAAAAAGAAAGGTGAATCTTTCCAATTTTATTTAGCAAAAAATTCAAAAAATTCCATCCAGTGATCATAGAATCATAGAATTGGCTGGGTTGGAAGGGACCTCAGAGATCATCGAGTCCAACCCTTGAACCACCGTTGCGGTTGCTAGACCATGGCACTGAGTGCCACATCCAGTCTCTTTTTAAATATCTCCAGGGATGGAGAATCCACTACTTCCCTGGGCAGCCCATTCCAATGCTGGATCACTCTCTCCGTAAAGAAATTCTTTCTAATATCCAACCTAAACCTCCCCTGGCACAACTTAAGACCATGCCCTCTTGTATTCTTGAAAGTCGTCTGGCAAAAGAGACCAACGTCCACCCGGTTACAACCTCCTTTCAGGGAGTTGTAGACAGCGATGAGGTCTCCCCTGAGCCTCCTCTTCTCCAGGCTGAACAGCCCCAGCTCTCTCAGCCTCTCCTCATAGGGTCTGTGCTCGAGTCCCTTCACCAGCCTGGCTGCCCTCCTTTGGACCTGCTTCAGGACCTCGATATCCTTCCTGAACTGGGGGGCCCAGAACTGGACACAGTACTCAAGGTGTGGTCTCACCAGGGCTGAGTATAGGGGCAGAATCACTTCCTTGGACCTGCTGGCCACGCTGTTCCAGATACAGACCAGGATGCCATTGGCTTTCTTGGCCACCTGGGCACACTGCTGGCTCATGTTCAGCTTCCTGTCAATCGTGAGAGCAATCTATACATTCACTGCTTATTCTCATAAATAAAACCTTCATAATCCCCCAAAAGTTTGGAGAAATAGCTCCCTATTCAGATGGGAAAGAAAAATCTTAAAAAAAAAAAAATTACTTTAGCATTCAGTGTTTTGTATTCCACAGAATACTTGACAGCAACATACTTCTTTGGAAGTATGAATGGAAGCATGTCCATTATGCTTTATTCATATTTTTTCTACTACTTTTGACCCTACAATTTACAGAAGTTGAATATAGTTTTTCAAATTTTTACAGAAAATTCAGAGATGAGCAACTTGATCACTTAGAGATCAACATAAAAAACAGTTACTGTTAAGCAAGAATTTTTGGTTATAGTTACATTCTGGTTACTATATAAATTAAAACCAAACATTTACAATGATACATAAATTCTACAAGCAAACACAAATCAAAAACTACATGGAGATTTACATAAATATTGGAGAGAAATTAACTTGATGGATGAACCACTCACTGGATAAGGAATTGGTGAATGGTTGCACTCAAAGAGTGCAAATCCACAGGAGGGCCATGAATATGATCCAATGGATCCAATGGCTGGAGGTTATTCTGCCTAGAGAGGGCTCCAGGAAGACCTTAAAGCAGCCTTCCAGTACCTGAAGGGGCCTACAGAAAAGGTGGGGAGGGACTTTTTACAAGGGCATGTAGTGACAAGACAGGGAATAATGGCCTTACACTGGAAGAGAGTAGGTTCAAGATAGATATTAGGAAGAAATTATTTAGTGCCAGGGTGGTGAGATGCTGGAACAGGTTTCCCAGGTCAGTTGTGCATGTTCCCTCCCTGGTAGTGTTCAAGGCCAAGCTGAATGAGGCTTGAGCAACCTGGTTTAGTGGGAGGTGTCCCTGCCTATGCAGGGGGGTTGGACCTTTAAGGTCCCTTCCAATACAAACCATTTTATGATTCTATGATCTGTATGTTTATACAAAAGCAAGATGACAATTTAAATGGCATTTGGAAACAACACAGAACATTATTAATAAAGAAAGTTTCAGTTAACTTTATTCCCTCATTAACATATTCTATTACTTCAAAATATTCTGCACCATGAGAGTATAATAATAAAGTCATACATCCAAGGTCAAAGAACTAAAATCCTTCATCAGCTCAAATAAATACACCACATCAAAATTAATCTATCCCAACGCATCAAACATACAAAAGAGAAAGAAATCAATTCTGTCATAAAATAACCATTTGTCTTCACATATGTTCTAAAGCTAAAACTGGTCTCCAACCTGAAGCAAGTCCCTTCCAAACAGTAAAATAGAAATACTGAAATGTTAATGGCATACAAAGTAACATGTAATGTCCACTGTAAATAATACTTCTCCTTACCTTTCCAGGTGTCAGTTCACAAAAGATAATTCCAAGCTTATGTATATGGTATAGACCAGTAATCAAATCAACACCAAATTCTCTCACTACATCTTCAGGTAGATGTTCATCTTGAGCAATAACAGATTCTAGAGAACCACCTGAAATACATTTACACATCTTCAGCAAGTGCATAAAGAACATGCCATTCAGATAATTTCCTGGGACATTATATAAGCTTCTTTCAAAGCTGTCAAGAAAAAAATTATTATCAGCAGACAAAAATATTTCTTGATATTACCTATAGTTTAAAAAGCCAAGATGTATAGAAAAAAATAACCTATTTCCAATACCGTGACAAAAATCTTCATTTTTCCTACAGTTAAATTGACTGCATAACTTGCCAGGTTTTTTTTTTCCTTTTTTTTTTTTTCCCAAAAGAAACATAAAGAGAAAAAATGCAAATATCACTTTTCTTCTTCACCCATCACCTACTTCCTCACATCCCACTGATTCTCAGATATATGAGATTCACTGCATTTGAGCCATTCCTGCCTTAACTGTTCACAGGACTTGGACTTCTCATCTCATTTCCCACGAGCTCATTGAACACTCTCTCTCCTCCTTCATCTCCCAGTCTCCTGTCCTAAAAATGCAATCCATTTCCTCAATCCCATTTGGTTCTTTACTACTCCTGCAATAAACCTGATCCCCTGGTTTGTATTTTGTCAATTATCTATCAGTTTCTTGGCTTATCTATTATTTATATTTTGGGCAATTCACGCAGATGAAAATCTCTGAGTGAAAACAGGGATTAGGAAAGCTTTTCATAGAAAATTATACTAGATCTTTTATTCCAAATCATACAATAGATCATTCTGACCTTCTTCCACTTTGCTCAGTAATTTCAGTTCACAAAATAGCAAGACTAAATGTTTTGTCACTACAGTATTCTTCAAATCATTTAACACTGCTGAATCTTAAAATTTCTAAGCTTTTTTTATCCTGTTTAGTAAACCTGTTACTTCTTCAAAACAAGCTCCATGTTACACAGCTATAGCAAAGATTTTCCCACCATGTTTATTTACTGGGGTTTATAATGCATTTTAGAGAACTACATATAGAATAGTACCATAATATAACCAAATACACAAAGGAAAAATAGCAAAACCAGCAACACAGAAATATGCTGTACCAGATTACAGAAACTCACTTTTCCACCTTGAGACAAGTGAGAGTGATTTTCCATGTTTCAAAAGCAGTTTTCAAGGCTCTACAAAATCCATACTATATCCATGTCTTATCCTAAGTAAGTTAGCCTCAAGACTCTCCTTGCAGTGAACTAAAATACTGCAAGGTAAAATTAGATTATAATTGTTCAAACTATACTTGAACAGGCTGCCTGTCTAATAACTTACATATGTGCCCATGTTAGACTAATCAAACAGACCAAAGCCTCCATATGAGCTATTAACTTCACTTTTAATCACTGAAAAATGACCTGATTTTTTTTTTGTCAGAACATGTAGCTTCTCTGTCAGTAATTTGAAACAGTCCTGGATAGAAAAAAAAGACTGCATGTAATATTGACTTTTACTATGAAACAAACTGCATGCATCACTTGTACAACTGGATGCTTGTTTTTCCCACATGTGGTACAGCATGATATCTGGAGTTTAAAACACAGTCATCATGATTAAAGGAAGCTGCAGTGTATTTCTTCAGTGTATTGCTAAGAACCAATCAAAACTTCATGAATCACTTCATGCAGTTTTGGGTTCTCTGAGATCTGAAATTAACATCTTAAGATAAAAACCAAACTACTTCTACTGAACAAGAAGAAAACTTACTCATTTACTATTAGCTACAAAATTGCCCTTTGACTGAAACATTTATTTGAACAATATTGTCATTTGTACATTGTAACTTGATTTGCTTCTTGCTCTCTTGCAAATCAGAAGAGAAATAAGACTTCAAATGATTTCTAAGAAGGTTTCCAAAAGTAAAACCATTTTTATATCTAAGCAGATTTTTCAAGTTAATAATCAGATAATTATTAAGTATTTTCAATGCTCTAAGTATGTGTAGTGGAGAAACTGCTAAATGAAATCTCTTACAAATAGTGACTCCATAAATTTTCACCTTTTGAGTTTCTTACCTGTGCATAATTCCACTACAAGCCACAGATGGTTACTTGTTTCATACCATTCATGAAATGTCACTATATTCTTGTGTCTGATTTCATGAGTCAAGCGAACCTAGAACAAAGTTTTTGACATACTTAGCTGGGAAAAAAACCCAAAAGCAATATATATGGACTTAAGGTGGCAGAAGACAATACAACTTTACTCAAGATGAACTACTTGTTTTCTTACCTATTCCAGTCCACTACATTTATTCTTCAATTAAAATATTTTAGTTTATATATATATTGAGGAAAGATAACTTTCCTCACAGACTCTACCCAACTCACCTGTTTTTTAAAAAATAGAAAAAAAAAGAAAAAAAAGGAAGGTCCTCAACCCAAAATCATAAGCACTTTTTAACCTTACAGCATCACTAAAACAACAACAGAATCTGGGGTGCAACTTGCATTCGTACTTTCCTTCCAATGAGAAAACAAGCATGAAACAACATGGTGAATACAGTAAGAGGAAATCAAGAGCAAATTTTTCCATCACTCCTAATAATATCAGTCAAGAACAATCATTCAAGGGTCCCTGGAAATTGCATTTCTATGACACCTACATGATCTAATCTCTACAGAAGCCTCTGTATCTTGTCAGAGTGATATATAAGGTATCCCTGATGGGCCTTCTAAGAGGAATATGCTTCTAAGAAAAAAAATTTATCATCCAACAAACAGCAACTGAAAAAATGAGAGGCAATAGAAAACATAATCTATCTACTAGAAAAATATAAGTGAAATGTCTATTTGTATCAGTTACAGTTTATTTTCAGAAAGTTTTTTATGCTTAAAACTCTGCCAAGGTATTACAAATCACAAGTTATTTACCTTAAATGCTATTCCTTCATCAAAAATTATTTATTCCACATGAGAAATTTATCACTATTTCTACCACTGAATTTGCAAAAGTGATAAAAAAATAAAGAAAATCACTACATGCAACCATTTTTACAAGTTTTCTGATGTATCACAGAAACAGTGAGCCTGTGAACATGAACTTATTCATGCAATTTAAACAATAATATAATCAGATGAAGAAATACCTTAAAATAGTCCTCTTTTTAAAGTGTAAGATTTTAAAATTGCAAGACACTGATCTAAATTGGGAACATGGTATTTTTATTTTATATTAACTGTCCTAAAAGGTTTTAGTAAGCTATATCTTTTCCCAGATTTAACAGGAAAAAACATTACTTACCCAGTTTGCTATTTCAGCTCTTTTGCATTTCTCAGTGCAAAGAATAGCAACAAAATTAATTGTCCCCTTTCTTCTTCCTTTATAAACAACTGTCTTATTTCCTCTTCCAATCTCTTCATACAGAATGAAGTTCTCCATACTTAAGGCTGCTTTACAAGCAATGGATTAGAAACATGGTATTAGTCTCAAAACCAAACCTTTAAAGACAGGGCAGGGGGGGCTGGGAGGGGGAATTCAAATTTAATAGTAATTGATGTATAGCATTTACCCCCCCGATTCTTAAAAATAGAGATTATATACTTTCAGCAAGATCAATAACAATTACTTTAAAGAAGGCCTCCTCTCAGGAAATATCAGCAAAATTTTGAAGAAATTCTACTTCAAAAGTTCTTAACACATTTCTGTCCAAGTGCACTTCAGGCAAATGGGCCTCTGCAACAATGTAATTTACACCTGCCAAACAAATCATTTCTCAGCACAACCAAAGAAAACAGAACTCTAAATATTAGTGTACCTACTAATGCTAAGCTGAGTGCAGCTTTAACAGCTATAGCATCCAATATTAAGAGCTTTTCACAGAGAGAGACAATGGTTTGCAGATAAAACCTGAGTAAATTTATGGAATCAAAGAATGGTTTGGTTTGGAAAGAACATTTAAAGGTAATTTGTTGACAAATATTGCATTGTGGGAATGAAACAGTTCCACAGGAAATTAATTTGTATTTCTAACTATCATTTTTGTGTCCAGAATTTTATATGCTTTAGTTTTCATATTGAAACAAACAAAGCATTTGTCATTGGTTGCAAACCCAGCAGGTGGAATTTATATATTTAGATAGTTAGATATTTTTCATAAAAGTCTGGTTAAATATTTGTTCCATAAATATTTTCTCTGAGAATCATGAAGCAATGGGAGAACTGAAAGCAAAATATTTTGCTTTATATACATATAAAGCATATATATATATATACACACACACAAATATATACATATTTAATACATCGGGTAAGAGTTCCTCATCAGCTTTCTGTCCTATCCACAGCTATTCCATTAGATTAAGAGCAGAGAGACAAAGAATCCCAATATTGGCATACTCCACAAGCAGGATATATTACTAACTAGTCCTCAGTGACCACCTTGTAGTAACCTCTTTCAGCTCCCGGAGACTTTCACATTCAATGCCCACTTTTTCCAACCACCCATGTAACTAGTTCCAAGCCACCTGGAGCTGCTCTTTCTCATCTCTGCCATAAGGATGGAGAGTATGATTGCTTAAGCAGTACAGCTGTCAAATGGCTACTTGCTGAACAAAACCTCAGTTTCACTGTAACTCTTCCATGAGACACAAAACACTCAGAACAACAAATCAAAGACCAAAATGAAGAACAGAGAATTCCCAAGCTTTCAGAGAGGACTGACTTCAAGTGAAAGCACAACAAAGCATTGGGCAGCACCAGACTACAAAGAGCCTGTTCACTGAAATACTGGCTCTTGCCAGAACACTAACCAGGTGCCACAGTACAATTGAAATCATCCAGAATTACAACATGCCTAGGAGTCTGATTTCAGGATTTCCTCCACCAAATATTCAAAACAGAAGTTTTCTTCCCAAAAGAATAAAGAATCTCACCATTAGAATTCAAAAGCCCTAGATTGATACTGTAAATTATTACTCTCAGCCAGTGTAACATAAGAAGAAAGACTTTTTCTTCTACAGTTATCTATGAGAACAAGATAATTATACAAAAATCATGTTTGCCAAACATCCCAAAATAGATAAAGCATGAGAATAGATTTGGGCCACCATTACTTTATGTCTCTTTTCTGATTCATGCAGATCATTACACCATTCTCTAGGTTACTTTTTCTTTTCAGTTTACAATATGACCAACTAACCCCTAGTGTCACCCTCCAGTACACAAAGCTTTCATAATAGCAATACAATAGAAATACATCCAACAAACGCAATTGCCAACCCACAGCCCATCCCCAAACTTTACATGACTACAATCCCTTCCTTGCTCTTCTTCTTTCCCAAGAATACTTTAAATCTGACGTGCGCTTCACCACACGCCTAAAGCATATACTTGTCAGACAGACAGATGATGTCTTCACGTTGGATATAAGAAAGCCATTATCATCTACTCATACAATAAACCACACAGGTTTATTGCCAGATTTAAAGATAAGTACAGAAATATGTGATTATTTAACAAAAGCAAGACCAACAAAATGCAAGTGCACACTAGGACAGAGCAGTCATGGTGATGGGACAGGGAAGCCCTTCATTGCTACCTCCTGACTGGCAGTACTTGCAAATAAGGTCTCCATTTCCAGCTCTGCAAAAGGTGACAGGGGTAGAGAGATGCAACCAGTCTTGCAACCCTGAATCTGAACAGTAATGGCTATGTAATCATTTCAGTACACAGAACAATGGAGCATGACCCATGATACAAAGTATGTTCATTAGTTTTGAAATAAAGTGCAAAGAGATCCAGCCAAGTAACAAAAAGAAGTGAAAAGAACTATCTAGAGATGAGATGGCTGCTGTGGGAGCCTGCCACACGCCCATCTGCAATGAAACAGATCAAACTCCACAAAAGAACACAAAGCAGCCGACTCCCATTGCCAAGGAAACTCCATTTGCTCTGTGCAGGATCCAAGACTACAACACCAAGAAAACACACTTCCAGAAGGATTCATTCTTTCTTTCCCTTGATGAGAGAATGACTAGCGCAAGACCCGAGCTCTTCTGCAGCCAAAGCTTTGCCAAGGGCGGCCAGCTCGGCAGGCGCTGTGTTGTAGCCCCTGGGACACAGCTGCCTCCTGGAGCCGAGGTGAGGGTGTCACAAAGCTGGCCACCCTCTGGCGGGCCTTCTGCCCTTTAGGAGGACTTCATTTGGGGTGCCAGGGGAAGCTGAAGGACACCAATCCACCACCCACCAATCCACCACCCACCAATCCACCATCCACCAATCCACCATCCACCAGTCCACCAATCCACCATCCACCCCCAGCTCTGAGCCTGCACTCACGCCTAAGGACCGTGACCGAGGGCGAGGGGGGGGGGGGCACGACCGTTAGGCACGCGCGCGTGCCAGCTAACGGCCGTTAACCGTCCGCGGGAAGGCGGCGCAGAGCGGGGCCGGGGCGATCGGATGTGAAGCGACAGCCGTACCTGTGAGGCGGGGTAGGGGGAGGTGGGCAAGGAGGCAGCGTTACTATCGGCGCGCCGCCGCCATCAACCGAAATCGGCGGAGCTCCGCCCCCGGGCTGGAGTCTGCCATGCCCCGATAGCGGGGAGGAAGGAGTTGGAAGTGCCAAAAGGAGAAACTCATCCCTGCACGCCACAAAATACAGCCAGCCCGGAGAGGCATCCACACAAGAGAAAGAATGTTTCCAGGAATTGCTTTTATTTCCTCTTACTCTAGCAAGAACACACTGCCGGGTCCTACGACGCTCTGTCCACCTCTGGAATGGTCGCCACCCCGCGCCGTATCCAGGAGACGGCTCCAGACGCCGGAAACGGGGATCAGCCGCCATTGGGCCAAGGAGGCGTCTACGTCAGAGAGGGTCCGGAGCTCGTAGGGAGTTCCCGGATGTGGCTGGGCGCGGTGGGGTGCCTGAGAGGGCGGGGTGTAAGGGGCACTGCTGCCCGGTTGCCAGGCAACCGCCTGTGCCGGGGTGAGGGTCGGGGAGGCCCAGGCAGTGCGGCGGGACCGACACGATCAACCTCGCAGCTGATCGACAAAGCCTGTAGCCAGTGGTGTCCCCCAGGGGTCAGCACTGGGTCCTGTCCAACATACTCATCAATGATCTGGAGGAAGGGACAGCGTGCAAAGATGATCAGAGTACTGGAGCATCTCCCGTATGAGGAAAGGCTGAGACCTAGATATGTTTGGCCTGGAGAAGAGAAGATTGAGAGGGGATCTTACTAATGCTTATAAATATCTACAGGACAGGTATCAAGCAGACAGTACCCAGAGACAGGACAAAGGGCAATGGGCACAAATTGGAACACAAAAATTTGCATATACACCCACGGAAAAACTTTAAGGGTGACAGCACTGTAACAGGCTGTTGAGAGAGGTTATGGAATGTCTCCTTCTCTAGAGACATTCAAAACACACCTGCATGCAGTCCTGTGCCACCTGATCCAGGTAAGCCTGCTTTAGCAGGTGCCTTGGACTAGATGAACAACTTTAGAGATCGCTTCCAACCCCTGCCATTCGGTGATTCTGTAACCCCCGGGATGGGGACATCCCTCAGGAAGGACAGCTTGCTGAAAGGGGACTCCAGGAGCACCTGGCCATCTTCAGTCTGGACAGCCGGGGCTTCTTCATTACACCTACATAAGTTTAGCACATGTTGTGTCCTCAGTGCTGTCATGGTGGTCAGTAAACTCCTCACTAGGGAGCACTCTGTTAGAACAAAATTTAGCCTTTGAAACAATCGGTTTTCACTTTTTGTAGTATTTTTTTTTTCATCCTAGGGTGCTCTGGTATTGGGTCTCTGAACAAGTAAAGTATCCTTTTACATTATGTGACAAAACATTTCACAACATCTGGTGTGTCCTCATAAGAAAGTGGCAAGGAAATATGTTTTTTCTGTTGTCCCACCTTCACCTTGACCTCCTGGTAGGTTTGAACCCAGAGACAACCATACTGGATAAAAGAAATAGTAATATTCCTTACAGAAAGGATACAGTTTTTCTTCAGGCTGACAACAGATGGTCAGATTTTTTTTTTTTTTACTGTAGGAAAGATTTCAGCAAGAATTTATACCCCCCTAATACCAAAAGGGAAAAAAGAAAAAAGAAAAAAAGGAAGAAAAAAAAAAGAGGAAAGAAAAAAGGAAGAGGGGGGAAAAAAAAAAAAAAGGAGAGAGTTTGGTCCCTCTGTTTAGGAGAGGGTTTCTGGAAGTTGTCAGCTGCAACAAGAGCTTCAATTTTGTAATTTTGTTTTGTTTTGTACCTTCTTACACAACAGGGCTGTAGACACAAAGCACAGATCTGGGGAAAATTAAGTCTTAATTATGCAACTTGCCAAATATTTTCTTCCAATTCAGCTGCTGAGGGGTTTTGTATAGAGTGTACAGAACTAGTAAGAAATCAGTGCTGCACATAGGTGTAGTTTTTGCTGGTTTATTGGATATCTACATAGAATTGTCCTGACTCATAAGCACTGAAAAATATTATGTGGATATGCATGGCAAAATTGTTTGCTTCTTACCAATTTCAGGTTCTCTCCCATTTTGCAGCAGACCTTTTTAGTGGTTACAGAGTAGCTCTGTAATTAGCAGTGAAGCTACAACTTTGAAACTACACAAGCAAAACAGAATTTCCATCTCATGTAAATGAGAAGTTGACCAGATATAAATAAAACAGATGCCTACCTAGACATCACCTAGTTTCTTTCAGTAAGCATAAGAAAAATATGCTTGGAAGAGAGATTTATTTAGATTTTAGAAAACTCTGTTTTATCTTTGCTCATGATGAGCGTGACTGATACAAGGAGAAGAAATAATATATTAGCTCAATTGCAAAACTGGTCATGACAGCAGTTTGATGGCAGATCTTAAAAAATCATTTAATTCATTGTCCCTGCCCAAGAGGACAAAACTAAAGCAAAATAAACAGCAAATCACTGCTATTGTTTCCAGATTTTAAGTGTTTTGGCCTATGTGCAGTTTCCTGTTAAATTAGTACAAATTAGGGATCATTTTTATGCAGAGAGGGTGATAGCTACCCTGGAGGTACTTAAAAAACATGTAGATGAGGCTCTTCAGGACATACTCTAGTGGGCATGATGGGTTTGGGGGGGTTTTTGTGGGTTTTTTGGATGGGGAGATAGAACAGTTCTGTGAAATATACCTGTTTGGGGGAGATAGTATGAAAAATAATGTTTACAAAGTCTTTTAAGATCTTCATACATTAGTGGCAATAGCATTAAAAAGTACAGAGAGAAACACAAAAAAATGCTGTAATAACATAAAGGTCAGAGATTCAGAGCTTTAAAAAATTAAATGTCTTAACGATGAAACAGTGTCACCAGCAGGTCCAAGGAGGTGATTCTGCCCCTATACTCAGCCCTGGTAAGGCCACACCTTGAGTACTGTGTTCAGTTCTGGGCCCCTCAGTTCAAGAAGGATATTGAGGTCCTCGAACAGGTCCAAAGGAGGGCAACCAGGCTGGTGAAGGGACTCGAACACAGATCCTATGAGGAGAGGCTGAGGGAGCTGGGGCTGTTCAGCCTGAAGAAGAGGAGGCTCAGGGGAGACCTCATTGCTCTCTACAACTACCTGAAAGGAGGATGGAGCCAGGCAGGGGTTGGTCTCTTTTCCCAGGCAACTCTCAGTAAGACAAGAGGGCACGGTCTTAAATTGTGCCGGGGGAAGTTCAGATTGGATATTAGAAAGAATTTTTTCACGGAAAGGGTGATCAGACATTGGAACGGGCTGCCTGGGGAGGTGGTGGACTCTTCGTCCCTGGAGACATTTAAAAAGCGACTCGATATGGCACTCAGTGCCATAGTCTAGTGACTGTGGCGGTAGTTGATCAAGGGTTGGACTCAATGATCTCTGAGGTCCCTTCCAACCCAGCCTATTCTATGATTCTATGATTCTATGATTCTATGATTCTATGATTCTATGAAATGTAAATTACTAGCAGACACAAGGGAATATGTTGACCCATAACCCTCTGTTGTTGTAGGACTTGTTAGGAACTATAGCACATCTTTGTTATTGAAACACTCTTCACTACATGTCTGTATCTTTCTCATTATCTGAATACACAACTGCAATACACAACAGATGGGGAACTTTCCCTTTGATTTGGTATAAGAATCTGGAACTCTCTTCAAACATGTCACTTGCTTCCAGTACAGGAGTAACCTTGAAGAAATAATCTCAATTCAAATACAAATAAGGGCTGTAATTAAGAGACTCTTTTCATTGGTGGCTTTTTCTTAATGTTTTAGTCTGATACTCCTTTAGTCTCTTATTGAACATATTGTACTCAACAAACTACAGTTACTGCAGTAAACCTTTCTGTGGGAATATTTTCAACATTCAAGAATGGAATGCAAAATATTCTCTCTGCTGTTTGCACCATTTCGATACTCATAGCAATTGGTACAGCAAACTCAACCTTGCTTTTTGCCTGGCTATTATATGTGGCAGTCTGATGTGATCAAGTTTTTGTTCTCAAAATATGTGATCTAATTTAAGTTAAACTCTGATCTTTTGATTGAAACTACACAGTTCAGAATTATTACATATTTTGTTTCTCTGCCCTCAATGGGTACTACAGAAGCCTCTTACATTTTACCTGGTTCCCAGGAGTCTGACTAATAGCCTATAGTACTAAAATATGTTTACATTTCATTTTCCTTTGATAAAAGATCTTGCTTGCTTGCTCTAGTGCCTGCTGAAGATGCTAGACAATTCTGTTTTATTTTGCCACATACACTAGGTTTTCTCACAGCTATCATGTTTACTCAGTCTCTATCCCATCTTGCTAGTACAAGATGTTTCTTTCTATTCCAGACTGACTTCATTCTCAAGAGAGTTTCTATTCTTAGTGTCCTGGGTATGATGATACATTTGCTCATGTATAATATTTTTATGTTCCTTTGCCTTGACAGCCCTGACATTTCTGGGAGGTATACAGGGCCATTTTTCTGGTATTTGACCATTTTAGAAGAATTATGAACATAAACATAAGCACATCTTTATCTTGTACTTTTTATTCTCATGTTCTTTTCCAACATCCTCTTGAAACTAATACATACTTTCACTGTATGGGTGAAACTTTATGTGCTTTCCTTTATTTCTGCATTTCTGTGGTAATATTAAGGTTTTAGCATTGCAATTTAGTTACCTTCTTTTTCTGGTACAAGGCAGCTGTACTCACTGGTCCTTCTCAGTCATTAAATAAATTCAAGTGTTACCATTTCAGAATTTTATGCTGCTAATATTTGAGTAGTGAAGATTTTTCAGAAGATTTTGGTAGCTTCTGGGATTTTTCTGTTTGGAAACTTGTTTATTCAAGCATACATCTGACCTTTTCACTGCAGAAACATTGCAAAACAGTCCTGATGTCTTTGTTTCACCAGTGAGGCAAAAACTACTAGTGGTTTCAACTATAAGGACAGGGCTCCAAATCTCCCCTTACTGGATCAACTTGTAAGGTCACCAATATTGCATTATTCCTCATATCGCATTCTGGAGTTCCATCAATTCAGATGCTGATTTGTGAGGCTGGCTCGCAGAGCTGGATACCCTTCTGCATGCTTCTGTTGCCTCTTCCACCATTATGGTGCATATGTTCAAGGTTTGTAAGAGATATGGTAAGATACTCAGCAATTAAAGTTAATAACTTTAAGGGTTGCCATGTTACAAGCTACTTTTATCTTCCCAAAATCACTGGGGTTTCCTTGAGAGATCAGCAACTGCTGCATGTCTGATACTGAAGCCAAATCCAGCTTCCATTTTTTTTTGGTTTTTGTTTGTTAGCATTCAGTTTATCTGATAATGAGATAGGGTTAATTATCATAGAGTGCCACAGTTTCTGCCAGGCATTCCTCACATCACATTCTTTAGTTTCATCAGGTCAGATGCTGTGAGGATGGCTGGCAGAGCTGATGATATTCTTCTGCTGCAAGGTTCAGTGCTACCAGTATTCTCAACACCTAGGCCTACCTGCTGCTGTCTTCCAAAATATGATGATAAGATGGCCTTGCTCATTCAGAAAGGCTGGTGAAAATCTTTTTCAGTGACTATCATGCTGCTTATGTACTTTTGAGATTATATAAAATTATTACTGATACTTTATTTTTCTGTGTATTTCAGTGCTCATATTATTCCTTAATCTAGTGCAATAGGTAGTGTGGAAAGCAGATGCTGTACTAGCTTAATTACTTTAATCTGTGTTAGGTATAACATTGGGAGAGCATCCTGGTTTTCTTCAAATACATTCAGCAGTTTGGACTCATGGAAGAGCCAAATGCTTTGCTACTGAGTGTACAAGTTCACTGTTTCAGCAAAAGACAATGGGTTTTATGTTGCATGTTCTGAAGATTCAGCCTGTGTACTCGGGATATCTTTTGCATCCTAATTAGAATTCACAATATCTTGAAGGTATTATTATCATTCCACACTGTGATTTTCGTCACCTTGCCTTGATTGCACTTTTTTTTTTCCTTTCTTGCAAAATGCAAGCCTGGTGCATTTGTCATTATCTCTCTATTTTGTATTCAATTTCCTCTTTGTTTGTGTACTTGTCTTCACTTCTAATGCTAATGTGAGCTTTACAAACTATTTATTCCAACTTGCACTTCATTAATGTCAAAATATGTGCAAAACTCCTTCCTCTGAGTCACTGTTTGCTTTCTTCATGTTTTTTCAGACCTTGAGCTCTGGAATGGTGCTTCCTGTTGCCACTATTATTATATATGATCCTCTATGCAGGCCTTTTTAAATGTGTTTTCTCCTTAAGACCTTTTTATCTTCATTTTGTTCATCTAATCTGCTTTAGTTTGTCTGTAAACTTTTTTTTTTTTATTTAGCATTTCATTTTCCTTATGTTTCTTTTCAAATTACATAAGTCTGCTCTCCTTTGGTCACAGTCGCAACAGCATTTCATCTGAATGTCATAAGGTGGTATTGTTCCTGAAAGATGCAGCTCCATTACAGAAAATAAATATACTGTAGAGAAACAGTTGAAGGAGACATCATTGGTGCTGGCTGGCGCTATCTGAAGGAAGGGTAGAGTTCTGAATAAGAATATTGCTGTAAAATCAAACCAAACCAAATACAACAACAAACTAATAAATAAAAGATACATTTTTAATATTGACATGCTCAGACAACTTGGAAGAATCTCTGTGTTTTGATATTTGACTAAAAGCATTCATAGCTTTACAGAAAACACCATTTAAATGAGAGAAGATGTACAGACAGCACTATGCAGACACTTCATAGATCCTTTTGACAGACTCACAGCATTTCTTAGGCCATGCTGATATAAAAGAGTGAGAAATGCAGCCACTAACACCATGTAACAGCAGGAAGAACAGAAAGAGGAAGCAGGACAATTTCTACAATCCCTTTCTCCTTAGATCCATGACACAGCCATTCAGAAATTCATGGGGTATGTTTTAGTGATTCTTCTTTTTTTTCTGGACAATTTTTTTAATGTCCACTGGAATTAGCTTGTTTTCTGAGATTAAAACTATCTACTTTGCAATCACAGCTGCAGTTGGGATCTTCAGCTGGCAAACTGAATCTTCAAATGCATTTAAAGCAATATTGTATTCTTTGGTTGGTAAAAGAAGCTCTAGAGACAGCAAGTGAGCAAGTGTATGTAGCAGGATGGAAGAAAAAAGTCTCTTCTAGAGATGTAATCAAGGAAGCTAGATTCAGAATGTGATAAATATCATGTGACAATAACAAAAGAAAGAGGAAATGAAGAAGGTAATGAAAATAGCAAGCAGAGAACTCTAGGAAGTGGTTTTTAAGTATCTCTTTACTGTGTCAGTTGCCAGTTTTGGAATTACTGGGTGGATGAACTGAGATAGCATTAAGAAGGCAATGGAGTATGCATGCATATGTGGTCTATAGTACCATGCAGTAAAAAATCTTGAGGATTTGGTGCAACAAGCATCAAACAATTGCTACTGTATCCCATGACCAGTGTGCAGACACACACTTTCATGCAAGGGACTGGGCCTCTGGTAGTCCCAAGTTCTCTCTCCAGATGTGCTCCCATACAGTCCCTGTGTTTCTGTGGAAACAGTGCATGTCATTGCCATTTTTCCCAATGTGAGAGACTTCAGCTGACTCTACCAACACTCTTTCCAGTCTCAGCATACATCTCAAATCCTTCCTTACAGACATGACAGGTCAATTGGTGGTTCTTGACAAGAAGGCTCCACTCATGCAGACTTGTTTCTCCCTGTTCTTGGTGTGGATCTTCACTTTTCTACTTCCTGTTTTTCCTTCTGCCTGCAGATATTTCTGGCTTCCATTTTTTTTTTCAACATCGGAGTTTATTCCTGGGCTCTGATTACAAGATGCCTCTGTTGTGTGTCTTCCTCTGGTTATGTGGAACTGAAATTTTTTTTTTTTTTTTTTTTTTTTTTTTTTTTTTTTTTTAATCCCTTACCAGCCTATCTTTGGTTTTTTTCTGCTTCTCAAACTCTGTTTCTCAAAACCACTTCTCCTTTATACAGACCCTTCGTCCTCACTGCTGTCTTGGGCTCATGTTACACATTATAACAAATGCCCAGTTGCTGCTTAAAGGTTTCATCCCTTCTTTTCAACTAGCCAGACTCATTCCCTTTCTTGTGCAGCCTCTGTTGCTCATCTCTGGTCCTGGCTGTTTCAGGAATGAATCTGAAAACTATCCTTTTTAAAAGGCTGCTGATTTAGCTTGCTCAGTGGCTAACCCCAGAGTTACTCATATACAAGACTGGGCAAAAAGGAAACAATGGGAGAAAATGCCTGAGGGCAAGAAGTGGAAAAAAAGCTTTTTACTCATACGTGTGTGTTCTTAGCGGTAATGTGAAGTTTCTGTTTTAGGGAGGAGTTAGATGAGCTTATGGAGATGATTTAGGAGTGCTGTGTCACCCAAGCCATGATCCTGTTTCAGACATAAGGCTTCAGCTGTTCCTTAGTGCTTACTCCTGGTACCTTTATGACCTTAAAGTGAATATATTCAGTTCAGCAATCTGGCAGAAAACTGACACGGGGAAAAAAAATTAATAAAAAATTTTAATTAGTTCTCTATCCGGTTAGTGAACTGATTCACTGAGGACTCTGAAACACCAGTCAGTCCCTGGGAAGCCCAAGAGTGCCTGGGTCCTCCATAGTGGAAGTGGAAAGAGCAGCCTTCTCCTCTGGGGAGCGGCAAGCTTATAGGCTGACTCATATGCCACATCCAAGTGCACCCTTAGTCATTTCCAGGGGATCTGCTCTACAGATATGCCTTTGCTTCAGGCGCCTGTAAATCTTCTGTTGTTCTTGTAACATTTCTTCCCTCTATCAGCCCAGCCACCCCCATCTGGGATTCCCTTTGTTTGCATCTGTAAAGCATTGGATCATTAATTCTTATGGGTTATTCAGGGTCAAACCCCGATTCCATTTGCACTCACTGGAGGTTAACACACATCCCATGCTTCCGGAATCCTGTCGTTGCGACTGTAGCTTTTTGTCTTACCAGCTGTAACCTTGGACACAATTCTGTTCTTCCCCTGCCAGTAAACAAAACAAACGCTCCTCCAACGAATACTTTTGAGCTACAGAAATAAGAAGTCTGGATTTCCTCTAGAATTTTTTTTTTCTAATTAGACTTATTAAAACCCCACACTGAAGCTTTTCTCTGTCAGGGGGGCTTAAAATAATTGTTTTCCTTTGGAGATTTTCTGGTGTCTAATACGTCTTGCACTCACATTGCAACTTTCCTCTCTGGGAAGGTAGCGGCAAGATTCTCCTCATCGTTCCTCCACCAGCTTTGAAGAAATACATGCTTTGAGTGGCTAAATTGCACCGCGACCATCTTTCCTATTCCCACTTCGGCTGTTCTGTCCACCAACGACCCTGCAGCCTGTCTGAATGTTTGCCCGGGGTTTGGTTCAAGCGTTTTGCCCAGCTCAGGCAGGCAGCACTCTCGCGTTCACCCTGACAAAACGAGGAACAGGCTGCCGCAGCCGCCAGCTGGCTGTACCAGCACAGGTCATTCAAAAGCCAGACAGTGCGAAGTGAAGGTCTTTCCCAGTCAGAAATCCTAACACTTGTCCAAATCACCGCCTCCATGGCTGGCACACGGCGAGCCATGCCCGCTCCTCACCAGCCTCCTCGCTAGTGGGGAGCAGTGGGGGACCAGGGTGGGTGGAAGAAGGGACGGACAGACCCGGCCTATGCCTCCCGGCGGGGCCCGACGGCTCCCTCTGCGGCCCTCCAACCGGCTCCGCTGCCTTCGTGTGGCCGCTACCGACCCAGCCACATAATTCCTGATCACATCCTGCGGGAGGCGGCCGTTTCGGGGCGGCGGAAGCCCCAAACCTGCATGGGCACGGCACTGCTCGCTCCGGCTGCTCTGCAGGGAGGTCCCCGCGCAGCCACAGCGTCGAAGGACGAGGAGCACTTGACCGCGGGCAACCGAGCCATCTCTAGCCGCAACAGCAGGAGCAACTTCTAATGCTGTTAGGACCAGGGCGAGCGGCAGCGGTCAGTACTGCCTGCAATCCTCCTCGGGCTGCTCCGCGCAGTGACAAATGCCTCCCTTTACCGAGAACCCCTCTTGCTCCGGCTCCCCCCTGGCCCGGGCCGCAGTAGGGGGCCGGTTGCTGAGCGACGTGCGGCCCCTCCTCCGCGGCAGGGCTGGGCCATGAGGTAATGGCCGCCGGGGGGCGGGGAACGCTGCGACTACTGAGCCAGCGGCCTCCGAGGTGGCCGGCGGCGGCGGGCGGTGCCGCAGCCCCCTAGGTGTTCTCGCCGCCCCGCCTCCCGTGGAGGCCGTGCGGCCCGGCCTGGCGGCGAGGGTAAAGGAAGAGGTAGAAGGGGCTCCGCGTCCAACGGTGGCTGAAGGGAGTGACTGGCAGCCGCCCCACGTGCAGTGCAGCCCGGCCGGCGAGAGGGGTTTGCAGCTGTCCCGGGGCGCTGTGGGAGAGCGAGCGGGGAACTGAAGCGGCGGCGGCCCGGCTGGAGAGACGGGGAGGAGGGCACATGAGGCGCTGGCAGGAGGAGGGAGCAGCAGCAGCAGCAGCAGCCCCCGTGCTCTGCCCGCGCCGCACACTGCGGCCCCTCAGCGGCGCGGGCCGAGGAGAAGCCGTGAGGGGAGAAGCAGCCCGGAGGTGGCCGCCGCCGGCAGGGAGGCTCCCCCGGCCCGCGGGGGCGCCGCCGTCCGCCCCCCGCTGCCCTTGGCGGCGCGCGCGCCTGGGGGGCCCGGAGCGGGGTGAGTGGCGAGTATCGGTTCGGTTCCGCCCGACCGCGGCCGAGGGTGCGGGGGTGAGCGGTGAGGGCGTCGCGGCTGCGTTTCGCACCCGCTCGCCCGCCCGCTGCTCGCCCTCAGGTGAGCGGGAGGCGGGGGTCTGGATGCTGTGCTGCCGCGTTGCACGGGCCGGGCCTGCTTCGCTGTCCGGGGTGCGAAACGGGGGGCTGAGCAAGGTGCAGCCGCTCTTCCTCCTCCTTGGGCCCCACAACCCTGTGGCAAGGGGGCGACCTTCACAGCCGACTTGCCCGGAGGCGGGCGGAGCGCCGCGGCTCTGGTGCCTGTGCTTTTTTGTCCCTTCCTCCCCCTTAAAGGAAAGAGGCAGTGGGGTGCAATTGTTTACCGAGGGTCAGGAACCGGTTGCAAAATTTGGCCTGTGAATTATTTATGCTGCTGTTTTCAGTTGGATGGGCACCCGCTTGTAGGGAGCAGATTGGAGGAGGGACAGAAAAATACTTAGTTTCTTCAGTGTCAGGGTTTACATAGCTTTTGGAGGTATACTTCTATTTAAAATGAAGAAAATATTCCATTATGTTGTTTCTCAAGTTTGAAATCTTAGTGACTGCTTTGGTTTGTAGCTGATGATTTTGAACTTAATGTTCAGATAAGCTTCTTCTCAGGTAAAATAGAAAAGAATAGCAGATGTCCCAAAAATAGCACATCTGTTAAAGGGTGGGAGCGCAGGCTTCTTTTTCTCCCTTGCTCGGACTTTTGCAGAAGTCTCCCATTTGGATACTTTTCTCTGTCATGCAATCTGTAACCTTACTTGAACCTTTCAGTCCACCGAGATTAAAGCACGAGTGTAATGGTTTTTGCAATTAGGAAAGCAACAACAACAAAAAACCCTAAGCTAAACCAAACAGCAGTTATGATAACTAGTTTGCCATATGTGCATGTTTTATTGCAGCGCATTATCTGAGTTCATGTACTGTAATTAACACCTTGGCTTCTGACCATACTGGAAGTGAACTGCATTTAAATGTTGTTCCTAGTCGGGTGCTTCTGGAGTTTCCCTAAGGAGCCTAGAGGAAGGAGTGTTGTCTCCCAGCCCAGGAACAGTATTCACAAAGCTCTGCCCATCTCTGAGGCACTGGAACTAGTTTTAATTGAGCCAGAGCAAGCTATGGTGACAATAGACAAGAAAATAAATATAGAAGGACATATATTAAACCATGATTATAGCTATTACTGTGTTTTTCAATTAGCATCATTATATTGGAGGAAAAACAGAAGATGGGAAAACACTAAGGGAAGGCAAGAGTTTTCAGCTTTTAGTGTTAGTGAGTTAAGTGAAGACCAGATGGCTGTATGTGTGGATAGTTTAAATTTATGTTGAAGTAAAACTAAAGTTTCTGTCAGCTGTATGAATGAGTTCCCGCTTGCTAGTGGAGCTAGCTGCATGGTGCATGACAGCAGTGGAAATAAGTTGAGTCTCTTTGGATCTAGTGCAAAGAAGAAACCAACCAAAAATCTTGTAGTTCATAACTTAGCTTGATAATGATGCTAAAGCACTGGGTGTAGCACGAGAGTGCATTGAGGAAGCGTTCATATTATTAGGCACAAATATAAATGTATGTGTTGTTCCCTATTTGCTACCTGCATGCATGTGATCTCGGTGAAATCTGCGGGTTGTTGCTGCGACCTCTGACCATCTGACTAGTTTAATCCAGAGTCCTGACTAACGAAGCAGTACCAGCAGGTGATCTGCAAGTACTGCCCTGTATGTCAATGGATGTTGACTTGGCACTGTATCAGTTTGTGGAATGCAGGTGAGAGTTTGTGAGAAATGAACTTGGGTGAGAGCAAGATCAGATGGAGAAGATGTTCCTGGAGCTGTCAGGAACTCCTGTTGTTCGTTTCTGCAGCAGCTCACAACGGAGTTCCTTGTTGTTTCTTGCATTCTTTCTCTTGTAAAAAATTACTAGCTGTTTTTGTAGAAGTAATTTGATCCTGACTTTTTCATGTCCTCTGAGGATTTTCTTTTGAATGTTGAAATATTCTAGCCAGTCTCCTTTGGGACAGAAGAATAGGATTAGTATTGAAGAAAGTAGTGCAGGTTAAATTTTTTTGTTTTAAATGTGCACTTGATCAATACTACTGCTTCTTGCTGTGTTGCTGCATAAATATGAAGCTAGCACTATGAAAAATGCTGAAGCTTTCCACTACATTTGCTGTGATAGAAGCTCCATAGAATTCTCAGAATGTGGGCAATTGAGGCAGCATCTGCAGTAACAAAATGCAAGAAGTTAAAAACAAACCTTCACCCATTCTAAAAGCTGAAGGTATAGACAGTGGTGTATATGGTGTAAATGTATACACATTTTTCTTTGTAACAGTTTCCCTTGTTACATAAAAATTCCCTTGGAGGAAGGGAGATAATCAGAGGGAAGGCAATGTATGGCAAAGTTATGGTTGTTTGAAATCTATTTCTTTCCAAGAATCTTTAAATTATCTTTTCTTGATTTCAAGAATTGAGGTGGTTTAGTGATCTTGCTGGATTAGGAGTAGCATTTGTGGGACTTAATTTGTTTTGTGTTGTCTGGATGGTGTATGTTATGAGTGGTACTCAAGTAATGGTTGGTGAGATGTTTCTTGTTAGTTTGCAAAAAATGGTGTGTCCTTTGTTTCAGATTTGAAACTGGTAACCTTTCACTCTGCCCAAATAATGACTGTTCTCTTTGCAAAAATGGGTGCCTTATCTAATAAGTCTCCAATATTAGGTCAGATATTTTTCATCAGTGTAACTTTCTGAATAACACCAATTTATCTCTCTTGAAGCTGTCAATTGCTTTCATGCACTTTTTATTTCGCAATAATTCCACACTAATGCAAGAACAGACACAGTAGTATGATGTGAAAAGTTCCAATAACTAGAATATGGTACTGGGAGCTTAGCTTTAGCCTCAGGGTGAGGGAACTATTATTAATAGGTAGGCTGTTAAAACTGGTTCTGTATTCCTTTTGGACTATCCATGTCTCCAGATCTACACAGTGGTTTGGCCTCTGTTGGAAGAAGCTTAGTGATGCTACTAAGATGGAGATTAAAGAATGAATGCACTTCAGTTGCATGTAAAATGACAACAGGCAGACTGACATCTTCTTGTGTGATGGTCATACTGCTTTTTGTTAGTGCTGTGAGATTGTCACTCGTGTGTTGCATAAAGAAAAGGAATAGATTTCAGTAGGGACAGCACACCAAGTGGCTTTCAGAGTTACATAAATATACAGTAAGTAGAAGAAATTCTTTTAACTCACTAAGTGATAACTTGCAGTCATCTGTAGGCAGCTCACTTTATGTATGGAACTTTGTAGTGCTGGGAGTGTAAAACTGGTTTGTGGTCTACAGTGTCTGTGCTGTAAAGGTATGTTTATAAGTCATGTTAGTATTATTAGAATGTCATGAGCAATGCTGTTGCCTCCCTGGAATGCTACACAGTTCTGTGGATTCGGTTGTGAGATCAGTGCTACTGGGAGAGATAAAAATCTTGAGAATTAACTTCCTGTAAATGTTGGCTTTCCAGGATACCAGTTGGTGTCTGATTCAATGTCTTCCTGCTTACTCTGTGGTTTGACTGAGATAGCTGTACAAGTTTATAAGCACTCTTATTTTACTTTGTAGTGAATAACATGATGTCTCCTAAATAAATGTCATGAGTTCACCACTGATATTTTTTTGTCTGAACTTGTCCTTTCTTTGAACTTTGATGCATCAATATTTCTCGTTTTATTGGAGCCTATTGATTACAGTGCAAAAAGTGGTGCTATGTGGTTATCCTGCTTATGGTTGTCCAGCTAAGAGGCTTATTATTACCACAAACAGATTAGCCTAGAGATAATTCTTAGATTCAATTATGTTGGCAGATTTGCTTTAGTTAGATTGGTCAGTGATTGTACTGGAGTTGATTCTTTGCGTGGTCTTGTAGTTTCTCTGGACAGTATTGTCTAACCTTGCTGTCCATTAGATGTTCTAAACCCAAATGATGCTGGTGTTCTTTAGTTGTCATGTTTTCTAGTGTGGGGTTTTTATTTATTTATTTATTTATTGTTCTTATTGATTGATATATATTAGAGCCCTGCTGGTTTTGCTTGCCTTTATAGCAGAAGCTTAGAACAGTAAGAGAAAGAAGGAAGGAAATGTGAGAAGAGACTGGCTTACCACCTCTTGTGAAGTTTCATTATTGTCTTATATTGACATAAGATGGTGTTGCTACCCAGCAGAGCAAATTTTTCCCAAGCTGCGGATTCCCTGTTTTATTCTCTCCCATATTGTGGTGCTGGGAATCAACTCCATGACTTAACTGTTTTTAAGGCTAATATTCAATCAGATTGTTGTCTGGGCAGCTGAGCAGCTGTTAGCAGTGAGGCAAAAGAAGCAGTAAGTGGCTGAGGCTTTGGTGGCAGGATGGGAAACCTTCAGTGAGCATAAGCTGATTTTGAAACCTCTGTACTCTAAGCTCTGGTATAACCAACACGGTTGTGTATTGGTAGATGAGATGCTGATGCTAATGCTGATAATGACCTGCTACATATTTGTGTTTCTGGAATATTCTTGACTTTATGAAGAGAGAAATACTGGGTAGTTGGTCATCTTAGGCTATGCAGAGACATTGTTGTTTATAATACAGAATGAGAATACACTTAAGAATAAATTTGATTGTTTTCATTTTTTTAACATCTGTTTCAGTCCGCCTTCCTGAGTGCTCTTTCCTGAGGCCAAATATTATAGTTTCTACTGTGAACACTGCAATCCTCAAAACTTAAGGTGAAAACCAGTATAATTTTAGTTTTCTAAAGTAATATGGACTAATCTTAAAAAAAAAAAAAAGTAATTTTTTCTTCTGCCTTCACTTAATTGTTCTTTGGACAGTCTTTCAAATCCCTCTTTAAAAATCATTCAAAGTCAGAGCTTTTTTAATCTTAGGCTTCACAGAATCAGCAGGTAAATGTTATTCTTTATAGACCGTAAGACCAGGAAACAGAAAACTACCAGGTGATTTAATTTGACTATTTAAAATATGAGCTCAGAGCTGCATTCTGATGTGTTCTGAGCTAAGATTTCTATATATATTTGTAATTACTGTGGGAAACAATTAACCACATTTTTCATTAAATGGTGAATAGAGCCATGTGAAATGGCCACGTGAAAATTGCTCATGGGATTTCTTTTTTTCTGTGGGGAGGGGTGGGTTTAAAAAAAACCTGGGGTTTGTTTTAAAAAAAAACAAACACAAAACCAAGCACCTTCTCTTATATGATGTGTTCTAAAGCGTTTGGAAAGTAGAAGTGAGAGATTTTAGTTAAGACTGTCACTTTTTATTTACCGATTTTAATTTGTGAACAACTTGAAACTTGACAGGAGGTCTGCAGTACCTTTTAAGTCTTATCTGCAGTAAAGTATGTGTTTTTTTCCATAGTTTCTCTTTTGTTGACCATTTAAGGGAATCAGTGGAGACCAGGATGAAAAACGACTGATGTCAAGAGAAAGTTCGTAGAAGAGAAACAAAGTAACTAAGAGTTTGTGTTTCTGGGATTTTGCAGGCAGTGGGTTGTAAAAAAACCAAAGTTCTTTATGACTGTGAAGGTAGAAGCACTGTGAAAAGTGTGCCACTTCATGTTTGGTAGATCACAGCATGGCTGAGGTTGGAAAAGATTTTTGGAGATCATCTAGTCCAACTTGCCCTGCCCAAGGAGAGCAGCTGATTGCTCAGGACCATGTCCAAACATTTCCAAAGATGGAGACTCCACAACCTCCCTGGGAAACCTGTGCCAGTATTTGGTTACCCTCACAGTGAAGAAACTTCTTATTCAGGGGAAATTTCCTTTATTTCAGTTTGTGCCCATCACTTCTGATCCTGTCACTGCCCATGGTCTGTTCTGCCCCTCCCAGATTCCTCGGTGTCCTGAAGACCTTCTCTCTAGGTCCTTGTAGCCATACTGTAACATTAGCCTGACTTATAACAGGGCACAACTGCAAAGAGCCTGGGTTCATCCTCTGCACATTTCTCCTCTCGGGTATGAATTGACAAGACCCTGCTGAGCCTTCTCTTCTCCAGGCTGAGCAGTCCCAGCTCTCAGCCTTTCCTCGTAGCCTGAATGCTCTGTTCTCCCTTCAGTATGTCTGCAGCTCTCCCACGCTGAGGAGCCCAGAACTGAACACAGTACCCCAGGTGTGGCCTCACCAGTGTAGAGTAGATGGTAAGACTTAACACTCTCACCTAGTTTCTCATCTGTCTTACAGCTGTCAAAGGAAACCATAAGAAATCCACTCCCCAACTCCCTTATGTACTAGTGCCAGTGCTTCAGACAAAACACAGAAAAACTGCTTCTCATTATTTTTCAATAAAGTTTAAAATCTGAAAGCTGAGTTGACTTGTGCCATCTTTTAATGGAAACCAAAGGTTAGGAGAATGTTCATACAGTGGAGACATTTATAGCCTAGAGGGAAAGAATGAAAACTCTGGATACATTAGTATGTATCCACAATAGTTACATGCAACTCTGAGGCGATTATTTGGTTACTGTAAATTGGAACCAATCAATGTACTTCTGTATTGTATGTTCACCTAGTTTATTCTCCTTTTTAAAGACAGATGCTTGTTATATCATATTGGACTTACAATTCATGTAATGTCCTAAATCACACGAAATTAAGTCTGCAAGCAGTGTCCTAAAGGATAGTGAACTGCAGTTTTATTTGAAGACCAGGTTATTTTTTCAAAATTACATTGATGTCTGCAGCTTGTGGGAAATGGAGACTTTTAGACTTACCATCCTCTCCAGTGTTTGCAGAAGTGGAACTTGTATTACTTTTCTTTACTTAGTATTATTTGGAACATTGCCTGTTACAAAAAACCTAGTTTCACCAGCAGGTACTGCAGGGTTGCATGCTTTGCAGTGGGTCACTGCACTCCTCTGCAATAAGCAGAAACCTTGCCATTTGAATCCTTACAAACCTATTACCCCAATGGTACCTGTAAAATGAGCAGAACTGGAAGATGTGTCAAAGCCCTTAGAATGTCTTTTAAGCCTGTCCTGAATGGAATCTCTCTGCAGCAGTGACTGATCATACTCACTGTGTTTCTGATAAGGCATGCACTGTTGAGGTAAGAAGGATGAGGAGCAAATACATCTTTCTGGTATTATGGTTTGTTATTATGATAATCTTCCATAGTCACAAATTGTCCCACCTTCAGAAAACAACAGTAAACTGCTTTTCTGTGGTAATAATACAGCAATGATCACTTCCAGGAAATTATGGAGGGAGTGGAGATCAGTGTTGACAAAAAATACCAATCTCTTAGAGGCTTTGGTCCTGTAATGAATTATGCAAACCCTCATGTGTGAAGGTCATAACAAGATCAGCCCTTTATGGCTCTGTTTCCTGAAGGTTATGTAATCTTGTCAGGTGGTAAGGGTATTGTGGTTTGACCCAGGGACTTGGGACTGACCTGAGAGCCATAAATTTCCAATATCTGAACTGAAAGTGCTTTTTCTGTTTGTCTGAAATGCTGATAACCTTTGATTACTTTTGTATTTGTTACCTACAATTTATTCCATAATGTACTTGTCAAAAATAATATTTTGCAAGACATCCAATGCCATTAGGATGAAAAACTGAGGAAGGTTAAATGGTGCACTAAACTGTCAGGATACAAAAAGTTCTAAGTGGTCCCATGCTATTAGATGTATGTTATGCTCTCCTATAGAGAACTTTGATTCTCTGTGGCAGTCACTTGTACTGCTTTTATCTACCAAACGAGATTTCATTTAAGAACCATTGTACCTCAGGCAAATGCAACTTCCTTAATACTTTGCCCTTTTCTATTGCAACGGCTACAAAACATTCAGTGCAACTTCTGATGAACTGAGGTTATTTTAAGCACTGATGAGTCACAAAAATCAGTTCTCTCACATTACAAAGGATGAAGGGGGTCAGCACGATCAAAATGTTTGAGGTAATTCAGGAATTTGTGGCAGTACGAGAATTAAATCCAGGTCTTGTCAATCTCTGTTATAAGCCTATCAGTCTCCTAGGATCAGTGTATTAGCACCCTCTTTGTGGTATTAAGAGTTTAGGACCTGAGAGGGCTGAGTATCTGAAACAGGCAGCCTTCTCAGCAGACATGAGTGCTACAGCTGCACAGTTTTATTTACAGTAATAGGGTTGGTAATGTATGTTACTAATCCTCCTACATAAGAAATTTCCAAGTGGGCCAGAAGGCACTCTTTTCTCTGAAGAATATATGATTTGCTCAAGTAATTTGAGTGTGTTTTGCAGCAGCTATGAATACACATCTGGCAGACCTGCATAAGAAAGTGCTGCTATTACAATAGTGATTTTAGTGAAATTTCTATATTCTTTTTGCCTTCAGTAAAACTGATGGACTATAATTTAACCATGGTGTACTGCTATGAAAAAAGTTAGTTTTGAAAAAGGGGTCTGGGATTTTCTCAGGCAGGGAAGATAGCACATCCAAGATACTCTGCCGTCTTATTATGCTCACTGGTTCTAGGGAAATAATCTCAGAGCACCTGAGTTACGAACCTCCTCCCTCCAAAAGTAAACACTGCACCAATTTTGTACTAATCAACTTTCAGAGGATGTGGAGGAAGAAAAATGGAAAGTTTTGTTATTAATATCCTTCCAAAAGCAGAGTGGGTTTCTTAAATTCAGCAGTTCTTATTTTATTATCATCTTACTTCATTCATTAAAGGATATTTTCTGTTTTATGCCTGTTCCCAAGCTCTTGATTATACCAGATGACATGTTATCATTTAAGATCATATCATTAAGATATATGTAGAAAAGTTATGAGTGTGAAAACTGTCATTGGCAGTGTTCAAGGTGAGGTTAGGCAGGGCTTTGACCAACCTGATCTAATGCAAGATGTCCCTGCCTATTGCAGATCTGTAAAAGTCCCTGTTCAACCATTTTTCTTATTCTATAAAACGTGGCCTTAAATGTTGGTCTTTTGATCCAATAGTAGCATGACTGCCAAATGTTGAACTATATGAATATTTACAGTAAGATTTAAGAACTGGAATCAATTTTGCTTATTTGCTAATCTTAAATGTATGATTCCTTAAAAGCTGGTATTTAAACAGAAGGTGTAACTGATGTGGACAAAACTTTAGTTTTAAATGGTCCTTACTGTTCATGGTAATTCATTTTTTCCTTTTAAAAAATCTTGGGATTAAACCTGACCTTTCTTCCTTTCTGACTAACTGGGCTATTATTTCAATAGCTGGCTGCTCTTCCAGCAGAGATGAATTCAACAAGAACAAAAATGTCTCTTGGCTCTTCAGTTGCCACCTTCAGCTTCATATGACTATTGAATCTGCCTGGGTTAATTGAAACTGAAACCTCATCTCTTTGTATCTCCAGAAAAGGCCATTGCTATTAAGCCTTGGGTTAATGTTTTTGTCAGTTCTGTAAATTCTGGCTCTAGGCATTCACTTAGTGATTTCCCATAGTCCTGTGGTGTGATGGATAAGCACAGACAGCAATTAATGGAAATACTGATGTTTTGAGTCCTGCCAGAGATTGCTGTTCTTACTGCAATGAAGCTTGGAAGATAGCATTGCAACATCAGTATTTGAAACTCCATAAATCTGCAGGTAGATCTTGAAGTGACTGCTTAAAAGTGGGTGACAAGTAAAGCCACCAGAGTGCCCTGGTTTAGTGTTTTGACTTTTTTTTTTTTTAATAGAACCCAAACAATTTCCTAACAAGCAACTGAAAACTGTAGGAGAGGACAGTCCATTCTCACCTCTCATGCACTACTTTTTCTGTAGTCATGCAGTGGCCCAATTCTGAGACCTCATCTAGCTGAAAGCTACTCTCAGCTGGAAGATGAAAACACCACCCCCTTGGTTTTCTCTTCTGTCCTCTTACCTCCCTCATCCCCTTCGTTTGGCCTTTTAACCAGGTTCCATTCCTGGTCACATTGACAGGGAGTGGTACAAACACAAATATCTTCATGAAGATGGAGGAATGAGAGGAGTCAGAGAGTCACAGAATCATCCGGGTTGGAAGTGACCTCTGAGATCATCAAGTCCAACCCTTAATCCACTGCCACTGTGGTTACCAGACCATGGCACTGAGTGTCACATCAGTCTCTTCTTAAAAACCTCCAGGGACAGGGAATCCACCACCTCCCTGGGCAGCCCATTCCAATGCCTGATCACCCTCTCTGTAAAGAATTTCTTCCTAATATCCAACCTAAACCTGCCCTGGCAGAGCTTAAGTCCATGCCCTCTTGTCTTACTGGGAGCTACTTGGGAGAAGTGCCCGACCCCCCCCTGGCTCCAGCCTCCTTTCAGGTAGTTGTAGAGAGTGATGAGGTCTCCCCTGAGCCTCCTCTTCTCCAGACTGAACACCCCCAGCTCCCTCAGCCTCACCTCATAGGACTTGTGCTGGATCCCTTCACAGCCTCCTTGCTCTTCTCTGGACCTGCTCCAGCACCTCAATCTCCTTCCTGAACTGAGGGGCCCAGAACTGGACACAGTACTCGAGGTGTGGCCTCACCAGCGCTGAGTACAGGGGCAGAATCCCTTCCCTGGACCTGCTGGCCACGCTGTTCCTGATACAGGCTAGGATGCCATTGGCCTTCTTGGCCACCTGGGCACACTGCTGGCTCATGTTCAGCTTCCTGTCAATCCAGACTCCCAGGTCCCTTTCTGCCTGGCTGAATGTACCACTTCAGCTTAAGTCTGTGGTAGGATTAGGGTGTGCTTTTGGGACAGCCTACACTTACATTAGCCAGATGTAATAGGGAAGGCCTGTGCCCAAAGGTTGTGCTTTTTGCAGCCAGATCTCATGGTTTGCCATCTCTGGTAGAAATAGCCCTATCCTGTCACTGGCTGTGTGTTATACACATAGATCTTTCATGGTGACTGCTACCTAATGGGGTAATAAGTCAGGGAGGCAAATTAGGAAAACATGTTTTGAAAATTTTCTTTTATTTCTTTGGTTTTAGTTTCTTGCCAGCTTGTGTTTCTCAGAGAGTTAGATGGATGCTGGAGATGGCAGCAAGGGCAAGGCAAGACTATGCAGGCAAAGCAAGTAACTGTTTAGTTTGCTTTAAGTGTGTAACACCACACCTTGTATTTAACATGTTTCGGGGTTTTTTTGTTTATTTTGGGTTTTTTCCCTCTTTTTGGTTTGGTTTTTTGTTGTTTATTTTATGGTGCTTGTATGGTGATGGGATATGTTTGGGTTTTGGTTTGTCTGTTTTTTTGTTTTGTGGTTTTGTGTGTGTGGGTTTGCTTGGTAGTGGGTTTGGAGGATTTGAGGGAAGTTTGGGCTTTTTTTGAGTGGCAAGTTCTTGGTGGGGGTTTTGCTTGGATATCTTGATTTTTTTTGTTGCTTGGGTTTATTTTTCATGTGGTTGTTGGGTTTGCTTGTGGGATTGAGTGTTTTGGATGTTTGTTTTTTGGGTTTTATTGGTTTGTTTCTTTGGTTCTAGGTTTTTTGTTGGGTGGTTGGTTGAGTTGCTTTTTTGTTTTGGGGGTAGAAGGGATTTGAGGGTTTTTTAGGATTTTTTTGAGGGGAGTTTTTTGTGGGTTTTGATTTGAGTTTGTTTATATGTGTTTGTTTTTTTGTTTTTTGGTTGTTTTATTTGGCTTGGTTATATTGGTTGTTTTTTTTTCTTTTTTTTGGTTGGTGCTTTTTGATTGAGTATTTTTTCTTTGTTTTTTTTTTCTTTAGTTTTAATAAAGGAAAGCAGTAATCATAAGTTCTGTCATCTGAGATGGTGAATTAGCACTTAATTACCTGGTCAAGAAGGCTCAGAGGAAATTCCTAAATGCACCTAGCAGCAAGCCTATTGTTTTTGATCCTATGACCAGCAGGGCGAACTTGAAGATCAAGACGTGATATAATTTGTAGAGAAATGACTAAGAGGAAATAGGAGGGGCTGCATAGTCAGGAAAATGATTAGCTTATAACATGTTCTAGCAGTTGTAATACTGAGTTCAGCTTGGGTGTTCCTCAGACCTTTCTCTGGAAAAGGTAAGCAAGCAGTTGTTGCCATGTGGGCAATAAATTATTTTTTAAAATTCCTATTTAGCAAACTCTTAGACTGAACGAGCTATGGAATGCTTCTTCTAAATCCCACAAGCTGGGAAGGCATGAAATTACTGGGCTTCAGCCTGTTCTGGGTGATGATGTGAATGCTACAGCAGGTAATTAGCTTATCTTCTGAGTGGGAACTGGTAGGTCCTGATAGCCCTGATTTCTAACCAGAAATTGTTGTTTGTTTTGTGACAGAAAACTTACAATACAGCTGTGTTGAAAGTATAGACTTGAAGAGGGACTTATTTGGATGCTGCATTGTTCAGTGGTATTGTCACCACTGGAGAACTGAGAGGATTTTGAACTCTTGGGATTCCATAATAATTAGACATTGGATATTGTTAGAAGGCATTTGCAAGCATCTCCTATGAATTCTGACATTTCTGCTAGTACTCTCTACTGTTTCTCTTGTCTCTTTTTAAATTTTTGTTTTGTTTTAACCATACTGTTTTACTGGCTTTGTTTCATATGTCAAGTATTACAGATTTTGCTCAAAACCAGAAATTGGCAATCTCCTTTACAGGGAGTCAGTCAGTCAATATTCTGTCAACTTCTTGGTAGCAATTAGTTACAAAGAGATATTTGAAGGAGGGGAATAAACAAAAAAGGTTAAGTGGAACTGACAAAATGCAAGTGAAAGTCTTATTTAAGATTTAGCTCATTAAAAAGCAAACAAACAAACCCAAAATGTAAATATTTCTTTTTATAAATTTGTTTTCTAAATATCTGTTCAGAAAAGATAAAAAGAAGTTGTTGTGTAGGATAACTTAGGCAAAATGCCACATTTTATAATAAATCCCAGAAATGGCTGTCATGGCCAAAAGAAGTTGTGCTACTTAACTGTATTCCATGTCCAACAAAAACTTTATGAAGTACTTGTTAAAACTGACCTGAAAAAAAAGACATTTCTGAACAAGCAGATTGGCTGACCTCCTGGAGAGAGGATTTTAATAGAAGTTGAAAACCAATATTTACAGATGTTAATGCCTATCAGTTAGGAGAAGCAGAATGGAGTTATCTTTGCTCTTTTGGAAAATAGTTATCCTGTGCACTTGCAAAATGCTCTTGTAATACTTTTGCTCTGATGCTTCCACTTTTTCATTTTGCCCAGGGGTATAATGCTTTATGATGAAGTATGCATGCAGTTTAGATGAGAAGGCAGGAAAAGAAGTAAATGTGTTTCTTGGCAACACTGGCACTTATCATTTGAGCAGTTCTCATTTGCATCTGGAAGGGTGAACTGGCAAATGAGAGAGTTTGCTTGGGTTATGGTGCAAACAGGAGGGCAAATTTACTCTGTTAGGCTGCCTCAGCTCGGTGCTGGTAAGTGCAACTTGTGTATTTTGTCCAAGTTCTGCCTCTTGTCTGCAGAGTATGCCCAAATGGAAAATCAGGACAAAGTTGCAATTGTGCAAGTGTGAAATAGTTGGTTATTCCATGGTGTTTACTTCTAGGGTTTGTTACTCTGTCAAAGCTTAGCTAAGTGGCTTTCACTGGTGCCTATCACCTGATATACAAAGTGCTCAGCTGGTGTGAATCAAACTGTAACTGAATATTAAAGCTGTATAAGGTAGGAGACTGTCTCATTAACCAAGCTTAATTGTAGTTTGACAGGCCTCTAGGCTACTCTACGGCTGCATGTCTGTGATATGATGGTATTTATGAGCTTTGAGATTAGTTAATGTTAAAGCAACTCCTTCATCTGCCCACAATCTTCTCTGCAGTCTGCGCTGCAGCAGTACTGTCAGAGATGTATTTCCAGAAAGCTGGGAACTGGGCCAAGCAGGGATTATTACAGGTTGTGGTAACTGTGTCTATCGGTGACTGTAGTTTGCAGTTATACAATGTTTGCATTGTTTCTGTGTCATCTGATGTACGTATTTGTCTCCCACCCCAGTCTGTAGTTTCCTGAGTAGCAAAATACAAGTTTTGTCAGGACAGCTGCTTAATAACACACATGTTGAAATACTCAGGAAGGGAAAACTGTTTTCTGGATAAATTACAAATTGCTGAGAGGAAGGATGTAGCATGCAGATGGGCTAAAAAGCATGCAGGTTTATATTTCTGGCTTTTTCCCAATCAGCAATTTGATATTGTAAGTCGAGGAAGGCTGAGCACTTGCAAATTGTGTGCAGATATCGTTGTGTTGAACGAAACAGAATCCTAGAATAAGACTGGCAGGGACCTCGAGGAGCATCTGGTCCAGGAGCAGAGCTGCAGTGCCGAGTGACTGCAGTGTGGATGGCTGAGGTTTGTCTGTCTCTCTCTCTTTGAAGTGTGGAAGTACAAACCCATCTAGGACTCTTGGGTTTTACCTGCTTCCTGTTGTGTGGAAGCTGCAGCTTCACCGTGTGACACCAGAGAAACAGGGAAAAGGAGTTTGGGCCTGTAGCAAGTGAGGCAACAACAGCATTTATGTGCCCGCTTCCAGTCAGCAGTTGTGGACTGATTTGCATGGGAGGACTTTGTTAGTTCTGCAAATTGTCTGTGCCTCTGAGAGATTAAGCTTGTTTTGTGAACAGCAGTCTTCTCTGCCAAATTGAAAGGCCATCATGTGGCTTATTCATAGTTACTGTATCTGTTACACAAGAAACAGCTCAGCAACAGGAGGCTTCTTTAATATGTCTGATGTCAAATTTATTTTTAAAAAGCAGTGTCATTCATAATTGGTGCCAGCCCAGATCTCTGCCACAGTCTACTCTTGTGACACAGCTGTCGCTGCCATTGCATACTTAGATCCCCAGTTGCAGTTTAAGGTGGGAATGAAGTGGGTTTGCTGTATTTGCACTGTCAGTAATCTACAGTATGACCACATACATACAGTCTTTTGTAGGCAGTTGTGTTGTACAGTTTCTGGTAATGTTAAGAATTCATGACCAAACTGATGTTTGAGACTGTAGCTTTCTATAGATGTTCTTCTGGTGTAGGTTTTTTTTCTTATTTGACCTAGTTCTTGTTAAAGTTTAGATTTTAATTGAAAAGGTGGAACAGTTTGCCTAATTTCTTAAAATATAGTTTGTTATACTGAAATGAGAAATAAGAGTGTGTGTAGTTTAATAGCCTAATTGTGAGACTTGCAAAAAATGCTACCTAAAATGCATCTTGATCTCCTAGCTCTGAGAAGTTATGGGTCAGATAGAGAGCTAGTAGAGGAGTAAGTCATATAACTGATAAGTGACTCTAAGTGTGTGTTTGTCACAGCCTGCCTGAACACTGAAACTGGTCTGATCTCCTGTATTCGCCTTTCTCAGAGTTCAGTGCTTTTATTTAAAACTAAAAAGTAACTTGCTTTGTATTTTCCCTTTGTTGCTCAATGATGTGGTGCAAATTAAGAAAGATTATCTGCTAAATGGCTCTTATTTTAAAGTGGGCCAACACTGTTGCACAGTGTGGGAATTTTTTATAAAGTGTTGTCTTTATCTGCTTTTGGTTTTTTACCCCCTTTCTCTCTCATGGGAAATAAGAATGAAAACATTCTCTGATGAGGATGTTAGTGTCACATATTGGTGTTTTATAGCAGACTGTGTAAATGGGTTGTTCTCTGAATTTGGAGCTTAGTATTCAGTCTTTTGTTACTGTGGATACAGTAATTTGGAAAAGTAGCCACCCCTTCATGCTTTGCTAGTGACTAAACTTGGCTGTGGAATTCTTGGCTCTCCTGTCTGTGCAGTCAGTCACTGGTCAGGCTTTTCATAGGTGCACCTGCATACATTATATAAAATAATAAACTGAACTCATCCCTGGCTGATTTTGTCAAGTTACCTGTGGTTTTTTTATAGATGAAAGTAAAGAAGACAGAGGGTGGACTGAAGTGTAATGAAAGTCTCAGGCACCTCATCCCACCCAAGCATTGCTATTTTTGGTCTCGCCTTCACAGATTCTGTCAAATTGTTTTGCTAGCCACATCTTTTGGAAATCAAAGATGTTTCTCTTCATCATCTGTATGACAAGTACTTGGTAGTCCTAATGTTGACTCTGAGTGAGCTTAAACAGTTCCATTTCCTGAGTTCTCTCCTCATCTGCCTTTTTTTTTTCCCCCCTCTTTGAAATACTTTTTTTTTTTCATATAAAAATCAACAGTTGAACATCTTTAAGGCAGGTAGAAACATTCATTTGTAAGTAAACTAAATGGACAGGAGTGGAAGATACTCTGTGAGTTTAATGGAGGAAAAAACCCAACAGCTCCATAATACAATTTAGGGCAGTTAAAGCATTTTATGTTTCTAACCCTGGATCACTGACACAGTTGTTTTCTTGAGCAGTTTCATTTTATGGAATAGGGAGTGCTCTGGTAACCTGGAATGAAGTGAAAGCAGCATGAGGAAATCCTGTGGAAACAGTGACTGTCGAGCTACTTGAATTATAGGCATTTCAACTTGCTTTCTGCATTGGTTCTTTTGTGAAATGCCAATTGAGTTGAGAATGAATGAGTGACCAAATGCAGCCTTTGAGTGTTTCTGCTCTTTGCCTGATTTGGGGGCCAGAGTTAGGAGTGGTCACATGTGTCTCTGCTGAGATCATTAGGCTGGGGACACCAGCTGTGCTATTATTAGGGGTTTTAAAGTCTGTGGCAGATGTTCTTAGGCTCTCTTCCAGACCTCACATATGGTGCTGTGAAGTACATATAAGAAGAAATGTCTGACAAGTCGTTTTTCCATGCAGCAAACATTTTTTTCCCTCATGCAATTGTGCAGGATATTTTATGTTAACTTGGAAGAATAAAAAAACTGTTTGAAGTATTTGAAACAGAATAGTGAAAAAAGGGGTCATATGAGAATAAATACAAGTGCTTTGTATGGATAGTAGGAGGGTTAGCCAGGCCTCAAGTCCGTGATCTGCCATTCATGTATTTGTTTTCTTTGACACAGCTATTTAGACAGGGCTCTTGTATTACTACTGTTTGTGCCTGTATGTAATGTGCTGCTCTTCCTGCAAAGATTTTGAATGTACATATTGAGACATGAGACTGAATATGCACAGGGCAAAGAGGTATTAGTGATGTAAACAGAACTGCTGCTTGTTCTTTCACAGTAGTATAACATTGAGAAAAACATGGGTTTTTTCTTTCTTTTTGCCATAGCAGAAAAAGAGTATGTACGTCTTGTTTTGAATGTATAATTTGTGTCCCTTATGGAAATCAGTTAAATAGTTTAAATATCCTCAAAATATAAATCACAAGCTGCTCAATATTTTGTGAACTTCTGATTGTTGTACAAAATGCAAAAGGGAGTCATCTACCAGGAAGATGCAGGACTGATGGCAGACCAGAGAGCTCCTTCAGGAGTTGAAAAATACCAACTACTTATACAGGTGACAAGTATGTCTCTGTTGCTAAGCAGACCAAAAAAATACATAAACAATTCCCTGTATATCATCTTTTCCTTTAGTGTGTGGGTTTGTTTTTGTGGCTAAAAGTCTGAGTTGTGTTAAAAACAAGTGGAAGAAAATGCAACACTTGATTAGTTTTTATTTTTATAAAACTAGCCACCTCTTGGCTTTTTATCTGTAATCAGATGGCTCTCTCATACAGAGCTTTTTAATGTGATTGAAGAGGACAATAACCAAAATAATCTAACATGCAATTCTTTTGGGGGCTTTCATGCTTTTCCCATGCATTTTCTCTATGTGTACTCAGTTCCAGATATGACAGGTACAGACCATACAATTTATCAAAACATCTGAATGCTCATTCTATGCATTGTTTTATCTGCCACAAATCAGTGTTGGTGACCTAAAGGTTTTTTTGTTTTTACATCACCAAGATAGGATTTTAGTCAAGTGCCCACCCACCTGTAGGTGCATATTTCTAGCAAGGTCTCTACGTTTACTTTCAATGTGATTCCCTCTTTTGATCTCCCCATTCTCAAACTTTTCTACCTTTAGGCAAAGGTATTGTTTTAAACCATTGGAGACCTAGATAGTTCTTCAGGTTGTTCCCACAAATAACAGTGTAAAAGCACTGGCTTCAGCAATTTGGAGAGGCATGCAATGTGACTGCAGAAGTCTTTGGTTGCTCATGTGGATGAGTGCTGTTTTACAGCTATACCCAGGTGTCTGAGAGTACAGCTGTATGGTTGTACCCTAAATAAGCTGTTCTGAGTGCTGAAACCTGGGTATTGATTACTTAGATTGATAGCAGTGAGGAATCAATTGCTGCTTGGATAAGATTGTGACAGTCTATGGAGTCACATAGCTCCCACGAAAAGAACAGTGCCTCCTGTGTTACTGGCATTACAGTGCAGGACCCAGTGAAAGTTTAAGAGGATTAGTAACAGTGTTGTTGCATTAAACCTGACTGCTTAATCAGAAGGATTTTCTCCTGTAGATTATTTTGCTGGCAAACCTGAGAAAAATCTGGATCTTGCAAAGTCATAATTGCTAGCATGACTGGTTAGAAGTTTTTCACAGGTGATGGATGACCTGTTGTGTCTGCACAATGGGAGGAGACTGTGGTAAATGTGTTTGAAGTATAATCTTTATGGAGCTTCTAACAGCATCAACAGCTTTCTAACTGGAATATAATTGCTTAAAGTGGTAGAATCATGCACTCTTGCACTTAAGACCTGTTCATCCCCCCAACCACTCAGTTCTGAACTTGATCAGCTTCTCCAGTTTTCTGTGCATGAAGTGGGAGGAGAGGAGAAAAGGATTTGTTGTAAGCATGTTTCAGAAATGTATTTTTTTTTTCCTCTTAGGGATGTGCTAGAGAGAGCAATTGGGCTTGTTAAATCTTAACTTCCAAGATTCTTTGGAACTTGTATGATGCCATCAGTGATGTTGGTTCACGTGCCTCTTTTGGCAGAAATCGCTTCCATGCAATGGGTTCAAAATAAACAGTTGTCAGTTATTTTAATTTCTCTAACTCTAGAATGCTTTAGACATGCAGATTCTCTTGTATGTGTGTATCTTTGTGGGTAGAATGATCAACCCTTGACAGGTGAAAATCTCATATTCTTCCAGAACGTATGTTCTGAATCATTGTGAGATTGAACAGGAACCTACCAGCCAATTTCACTCCCTCTTCAGCCTTAATCCATATATTGTAATAATGTGGGAACTGCCATATTAGGGGCATTCATGTACTTATTTTATGAATGTTCATTTTGCTAATTGACACACAGATAGATTAATGCATACTCCTGCTCCTTGGGTGTATTAATAATGGGCGGTGATCTTTATTGTATTTTTTTTTTAATCTTCCCCAGCTTGATAGATCTTTTTGTTGATATCTTACAGTACTAAACATATTATTGCTTCAGGTCAGCAATACAAAGGGAAACTTTGTGTTCTAAAAGAGTGAAGCTCTAAAGAAGCAGATCTCTCACACCCTCCTCCCAGTTTAAAATTAGATCTGCTGGCCCAACAGGAGGGGGCTTACATTTCTTGCTCATTTCCCAACTGCCAAGCAGAGCATGGAGTCACGCTGAACAGAGCAGCAGCATTCCTAGATCCGTTTAATGATGTGTTCAGAACTACAGTGCCTCTTGATTTAATGAGTACAGTGAATGTATTCACAACTAACAAGAGCGTGCTCGTTAAACAGCATTAAGTTAACTGTCCTATTCTCTTCTCTTCTCGCAATCCAATTCATAATTAAATGCTGCCATATCTGAATACAACACTTGGCTGTCAGACAGAAGGGTTAGATGTTCTGTGAGTATGTGTGCTTAGAGGACTGTTGGAGTACAAGTAATTTAGCTTAGCTTGCCCCATTGATAGGGCTCCTTTTCTTGGTGATGGCTTTGTTTTTATGAGTCCCAACCCCAAAAGTTTAAACTTAAACAGTTGGCAAAAATGTTAATTTAAATTATTTTAGTTTGTGTCTTTCAGTTTTACAGTCTACTATATTGTACTGCTGCTGTTGTGTAAATCCAAAGTAGCGTAGCTATACTAACTGGAATTACTAGAGTGTAATTGAGGGCAGAACTGGACCCTTTGTTGACTTGACTGCTACATAAACTTTGTCTTAGAGCCCTGATAGCTAGATTATGACATTTTAAAATTGGAGAGATCAGTTTAGTGTTTTGGATTGTCAGATGCAAGCTGAACAAAGCTACACTGCCTAGAAGGATACTGGAGCTTGTTGGAATTGTATTCAATGATGTTAAAATACCAGTAGCAACGTAGTGCTTGCGTAACTTATCTACCCCCAAAAGCACACTTATCTTAATTTTTCATGAAATTATGCATGAAAGCATAAATACTGAATACTGGCTTTGCATTTAATTTGATATTTATTCTGAAATGTTTTGGGTTTAATAGTTAGAAGCAGTATTTAATAACAGATTTGGAAGCAGAGAAAATTTGGACCTGAGGGAGGGATAACGCTGTACTCAGTCTGCTTTTCTGCTGGCAACCTTCTGACACTCTTTGGGGGCTTTTAGCATAATCAGGATGACACCAAGGCAATTCTTATTTAAAATCAGCTGACAGTCTATTCAGCTTGTGCTATCTGTCTTTCTTTAGATTGATTCCAGAAAGAAGCCATGCAGTCCTTAGTACCTGTTTGCCATCTGGAACAGCAAGCTCCCGAGTGGATAGAGGCAGATGTACTGAATACGTGATGCAGCCTTCTGCAGCTGCTGCCTGTTCTCCCAGGCTGGTTGTACCTGGCTCTGGTCTCTGTTCCCCAGCCAGTCCCTGCAGGACCCTGGCAGGCCCTCTGTGTCAGTCTATCAAATTCTCTAATAAATAATCTCTAAAGTTTTCTTCTTTCATGTTTTTAAGAGCCATTTTCATTCAGATACACTGAGTAAGCATCATTGCTTGTCTTTACATCTGTCCTTCTGCAGTAGTACTAAATGGTAAGGTTCCTATCAAATGTAAACTGACTGCTTTGTTCATGCTGGTGTATGTTGCAAAATTTAAGCATGAATTTTTTTATATAATTCAAAGGAAGAAAGCTTCCATGCTTGGAACTACTAGTGTCTGGTGTAGGACTGGGGATGTGTAGTGAGTGCATTGCATGTGGAGAAGGAAGACAGAGGTGGAGGAGACTTCAGGAGACTTTCTTTCTCAAGTTTGTTTTAATACTTAGTAAAACTTTCCGTGCTGGTGTTTGGAGCATGTGAAATGAGCAGCGTAACCTTTTTGCATAACTTCTTGATGGAGGTGAGGTGGTTACTGTGGTAGGGACACCATAAAAATTGAGGTTTGGAGTGATGCTTAATCTGTTGCTTTTGACTTCTGCCTACAGGGTTTTTTTCTGTCTATGCTGTGCAGATCAGTGAAAGGCTTGAATGTTTTTCCTCAGTGTGTGCTTTTGGGGGGTGGTTGCTGGTTTGGGTTTCATGGTTTGGGATTTCCAGGACATAAAATAACTGTTTGGGAAACAAGCTGCTTTTGTTTTATTCTTTTTTTTTTTTTTGAGGTTGGATTGCTTTTAGCTTGTTTTAATACCAGACCACAAATATGCATTAGATGAGGATGAAAGTGGAAACAGTTACTGTGTTACAATGCTCAATTCTGTTTTTGCAAGATCTTAAATCTTGCTAAATGAATTCTACATTTTTTTTGTTGTGGGTTATAGCTTTCTTATGATAGCCACATAACTTATTTTATGCTTTTTATATTAAGACAGTCTACTACTCTGCCAGTTTGCTGAGAGAATAATCTGCTGTTTACTGACTCTGTCTGGGTATCTGAAAAACTGAGACACATTCCAAATGTTCTAGTTCTGAATAATTTATCCTGCCTACATACAGTGCTTTCAGAGAAGCTGTAGGGGAAGGATTTTGTATTGTGGGCATTTTTGCTTGTGTGGGTGTGAAAGGGTGGCATAGGAGATCTTCTCTGGGAAAATGATCCACAGTTTTCTCTGTAGACTTTCTTGGCCCACCACTTAAGTTTGGATCTTTACACCCACCATGCCTCATAGGAGTAATTACAAAGGACAATTCTTTTGTTACCTTGTATCAGTAAACCAACCTTTGTTATTCAAACAGACAGCTACTCCCTTCCTTATAGAAAGATAAAATTGTTTTGGTTGGTAAAGACCTTTAAGATAATCAAGTCAAACCTATAACCTAAGACTACCGAGTGTCTCTAATTAGAATGAACATCTGCACTTATTAAAATGCCTCCACAGATGATGACTCAGCTGCTTCCCTGAGCAGCCTGTTCTAGTTTCCCTAAGTTGTTTTTAAAAAGACAATGGTCTTTTCCTTCCTGACCACCAGTCTAAGATAGTAGTGAAAGCTTTATTACAAACTTATCAAACAGAATAGTTCAGAAATGTTGAGTTGAAGGATATTGCAGGTAAAGGAAATCAAGAATGTGCTTCACGTGTAGACTTGTTCTGAGGGTAGAAATTTTTTTGTTTGGTTGATTGGGTTTTCTCCTATAGCAAATGGGCTGTTAAAGAATAGATCTTCCAGATTGTAGACTTGAGTTACTTCAAGTATCTCTGCAGTAAAACCATGAAGCAGGGAGTCTTGAAGATATGCAGTGTAAGTGGGTAATGTGGGTCATGCAGTACTGGATGGTTCCTGTTGGGGTGGCATAATGCTTTATGGGTAGGCAGGAGACATCTAGGTAATGCCTTAAGGCTGTGGAGATCTCATAGGGTCCGAGAGGTGACTCTTCATAAAAACACCTGTGTGTCAACAGCACAAAATAACTGTTTGCTTGTTGCTTAAAAATGTCCTATATTTATATTTTGCAATATATAGGGTAGTGCTAGGGTTCTCCCTTCTGTTATCTTTTTTGTCTTCCCAGCCTTCAGGAGGAAAGGTGATGGCACTTCAGTGCAAATTTAATCTCACTGCATGTACTTCAAGTATCTTAAGTAAAATGTGTTTTGTGATTTATAAATGCCTTTTGTTTCTGTAAATGAAAGGAAAAAAAAAAGAGGGGAAGATAATCATTCAGTAACAGCTTACACAGGCACTGCTCAACAGTGTGTCATGACAGAAATTACCCCTCTGAAAATCAGTTGAATAGTTGATAATTTCTTTGTTTAACAACAAACTGTGTATTTACATTGGAAGGGAACAGAATGCCTCCAAGGTCTGAAATATACTGATCTGGCTATTCACACCCACAGTTGCATAGAAAGCAATGACTTGTTTCAGAATAAACTTTCCCAAATAATAAACCCAAGCATATCTATACAAGACTTAGTAGCCAATCAGCTGTACAGTTAAATCTTAGTTTATCTCACTGAATATTTAACAGTGGCACAGTCTGACAAAGAAAAAATAATCTTTCTGTCAGTTCATTCATGATCTGAGTGTGAGTAAATCTTCCTGCTGCTTAAGGTGCATGGGTGAGATGCATGGCAATTACATGGACTCGTTGGGAAATACAATAGAAAAATGTTGGTTGGAAAATGCTTGGCTGTAAAAAAAAAAAAGAAACTGAAAAATGATTGAAAACAAAAAATGAATTTTCTCAAGATACTTTATCTGCTGTGATTTCAGGGGAACATCTGTGGAAATCCCGACCTGTACACAAAGCATATAAACAGGAAGTGTTTCTTCTTTAGAGATTCTTTGAATCTGGTAAAAATATTTCAGTTTTCTCTGAAATTTCAGCCTTTAAAATATTTTCTTCCATTCACTCACCCCTAGAATGCTGTATTTGCATATTGCTTTAAATGTTAGCTTTAGTTTGTCTTTGACAGACAGTAATTGCTGAAGGCCTAATGCTTTATTTCTTTCTTTTTTTGCAGTCTTGGGGAAGAGAAAAACTTTTCTTTTAAAAATTATTTTTTGGTATCTCTGCCTTTTAAAATTCCATGGTACTTGAAAAAAATTTTCCTTAACAGTGGAACTAAATGGTATAAATAACTTGAGGATGGGAAGATGTCTTCTTTGAAATAGGGCAGGTACAGTATTTTTTCAGTGAAAAGCTCCATGTAAAACTTTTTCATTCATTATGACTTTAGATCTTGTTATTTTGCTGTGAAGCTTGAATTTAATTTCTCATATTGCAGGCTGCTGTTTTCAAGCTAAGTATAGAAGTGCACATGGGAATAAAATTACATTTGAACATGTAAATTAACTCATTAAATGCACTGTTCACCATATGGTGGATTTCAGTCTTCTGCAATCACAGCCTGATACTCGTAGCAGTTCTTGCACTTGATTGTGTTAAAACTGCATGAGTTAGGACTGTTGTCAAACTGGAAAATAGTGGTATGAAAAGGAACTGGGAGTATCTGCAGCTCCACTGATAAAGTAAATAATAGTTTATGTATTTAAAAGGATGGAATCATAGAATGGTTTGGGTTGGAAGGGACCTGAAAGATGATCCAGGTCCAACCCCTCTGCATGGGCAGGGACACATCCCACCAGACCAGGTTGCTCAAGGCCCCATCCAACCTGGCCTTGAACACTTCCAGAGAGGAAGCAGCCACAACTTCCTTGGGCAACCTGTGCCAGTGTCTCACCACCCTCACAGGAAACGATTTTTTTTTAGTCTCTCACCTCAAACTCTCCTCTTCAAGTTTTAAACCATTTCCCTTTATCCTCTCACTACACACCTGTGTGTGAATGCAAATCGACCTAAAAACATGCCCTAGTATAAAGGAATCTTATAGGAAGAAGACAGTGCAAAATGTGGAATCTCTTTTGATCAGTCAGCTTCAAAAAACTTGATGCAAGAGGAAGCAATGTAAATAACCACTGGATGTAGGTGTGAGCCTTTTGAATAGCTGCATCTGAACTAAAAAAACCTACATAGTTAGACACGAGTGGGAAGGTAAATACTAATAAGCAAGATCAGATGAGGACTGCTTAAAATTGCATTATCCTTCATTTTTTTCTGAAGGAGCCTTTTGGTTTGAAGAGGTTTTGAAGGGAGGGATTTTCATTTCATATATATGGTGCTGCAAAAGTTTGTCATAGGTGCAGACTTGTCTTGGAAGACAATGTTTACACATCCTTTGTTCTTGAGGGTTGATAAGTCCTCAAAAAAAGAATTGCTACTGTGAAAAGTGATGGCTGCAGTTGCAGACTTGTGAGGGGACACGAGACTGAGAAGAGTTCTTGTGATCTGTCTTGGAGGAGAAATCAAGAAGGGAAATTACTCAATAGGCTTCTTGAGGAATGATAAATTATTTCCAAATTCTTAAAAATCAGAGGTTGCTGAGGTGTCAGCTCATGCACTTTATAGAAATGACATTTTGAGGGGGGCAAAATTTGGAAGATAATTTCAGCTAAAAGGGTTTTAATTTGTGGGAGAACTTGTGTGATTGCCAGATGAGCTCATAGCTCTGTTCCCTCTTCAGTGTTTAAAGGCTTGCTGCAGAAAGCCTTAGTCTCTTGAAATGTATTCAGTTTTGAAGTACTGCTTTATTTTGTTCTGTATATAAATCTTACTACTTTTGTGAAAACTCTGGGAACATTCTGTATATTTTCATTATTGTTTGCACTTCCATTTCTATGATTTCTATTAAATGCTTAAGAGGAAAACATCAGCTAATATTTATTCTGTCCAGAAGGGGAAGTTTGCTTATAGTTGTCCATACTGCTCAGTGCTGAAATTATTAATTTCTGACATTGTTAAGAGCATAGATATTGTAAAATACAGAAAAAATCAAGGTTTTAGTGCAGCAGACTGAAGAGAGGAGGGGTCTAACCCTTTGACTCAGTCTGGTAGTTTGTGTAACTGCTCTGCCAAGAGAGGGCGAGGAAACTTGTGCTTGAGCCAAAGTTAGAATTGCATACAAATGACCTTACAGCATCGAGAGCTGTTTGTGTGGGAGAAACGCAAATAGAAGCGACACTTAAAGTGAGCCTGCTGGCCGAATGGTGAAACTCTGGCGGGACACAGGAGAGGCAGGAAAGGAGGAATGCTGTGCAGATGATGAAGAGCGAAAAGAGTTGAAAACCAGGTACAGCAATGGCTGCTAGAGAGCTGTAATCCCCTGATACTGTTTGTCCCTCTTATAATTTAGCTTTAACTGTGCTCTGTATGTGGTGTGTGTGCAGAGGCATTGCTAGCCATGCTTTAAATTACCTCAAGCAAAGGATGGGAACATGGCAAACGCTGCTGTAATACTTCCCGGCTCCCCTTACTCTGCAGTTTAGTTGAATGCTGTTTTTCAAATATTGCACTGCAAAACCCTGCCTGGCCTCTTTCTCAAATAGTGCTGAGCTGAGCCCCTGTTCTGTGCTCAGATGCAGGTTTTATTCTGGAGGGAAAGCCTGATGCTTTGCAGTGGGAAAGTAGGGCACCGACACACTGTGCTTGAATGGGTCTGGTATCACTCTTTACCGTGGCAGCTTTCTCCCTCACTGCCTTCAGGTCTAAAGTTAATCCTAGTAAACTGCCATGTTATTTAAAATGCAGCCATTGTATGTTTGGGTTTGTTGGTTTTTGTCTGACACAGCTAGTGTTTTTAGGGTTACACATGAAACTGCTTTGGACATCAGGTATCTTAAACCTGGGTATTACTGAACAAGTGTTGTGGTAGGAGCAGGCAAAGCAGTGCAAAGTGAATTGCTTGTGGTTTTTCAGGCTTTTGGCTGCTAAGAAATTGCAGATATTTGGGGTGATCACATTGTTCTGTATTCATAGAACAATTAATTTGTCACTGATTTCTATTGGCAGTCCTGGGGCATAAGAGGAAATGTATTAATATTATATGCAATGTGTATTAATCTTTAATATTCGATAGATACTTCGGTAACTTTAACTTAAGCATACTTACTGAAGGATATAGTTAGTCGTGCCTTTCTAACTGGTATTCTGGACTTCTTTCTGCTATTAAATGGAAATTCCTAAAATATAAGGAGCTTAGACACAAGTATTTTCTTTGGAATGCAAGATAACTTGTGCTGGGGCTATCATCATTTTATTAAGCTCATTTTTCTGGATGTGGATTAAATTTGCTTTTGTTATCTGTATTTAAATTTGAAATCAGAGCTTTGAAGCAGGAAAAAGCAAAATGGTTAAAATTAGTGCATGAATTTTGGATGTTATGAAGTATTTTCTTCTCAGAATATTTTTTTAAGAATACTTTTTTAAAGTCTTGATGGTGCTGAAATATTTTTTATTTTTATTATTACTGTATTTTTCACATGCTCTTTATTACAAAACCCATTTTATCTCTGTGCCAAAATAGTTTAAAGGGCCTTCCCATGATTAGGAGCTTTTTAACTTTGGAACAATGCCCATAATAGCTATTCCTTCTCTGACTGATTTGAAGGGGGCTGACATTTGATAATGAAAAGCTTTACATTTCAAAACTTTTGAAAAATGCTTTCAGCTGGCATTACCTGCAATACATAAAAACCTTAGCACTGAAAAATCTCAGTGCTACAGCTGTTTTTAAACTGTTATAGGAAAGGGAAGGAAATCAGATAGTTTTGTGGAGTTTTTAGCATCTGTAACATGACTTTCAAATTACAGGAGTGTAATCATAGTTGGACAGAATGAGTTCACATCAGGTAGAAAGAATACCCTTCTTGTTAGCTCTTATTACTCTCCTCCTTCTCTGTCCTCACTAGTTCAGTTAGGGTTACACTGCATCTGAGGGGCACTTAAATTCTAGTAGGAACCCTTGCCCATAGGGATTTGACTACAAGTTCAGAACTGTTCTTGAGTGAAATATATCTACTGGGTTTTTCTTGTTCATTTTTGTATGGTTTATTTTTTCATCGTGTAAATTCCTGTTTTATCACCTGAGAAGGAACAAAAAGGTATAGTGTATACAAAGAGTTTGTGTTCTTTAAGTTCACTCTGCTTGCTTCTTTCCACTAAGTCCACTGCAGTGAGGTGCATATGTTCATCACAGAGGGGCTCAGAATTTTGTCCTTGCTTTATTTATCTCTAAAATATGGACGAACACCTGCCTTTTACAGATATTGAACAATTTTCATTTCTTGTGGGGAAAGTCTTTTGAAGTAACATGCTAAAATCAGAAATATTTTCAGGACACTTTTATTTCTGCTCAAATGTTTTATTTCTTCCTTTGTTGTGTCTCCCAGACTTTGCTGTTTAATGGGATGGACTGCAGTGGAAATCAGTTTTGTTACTTACAGGTGAACTGTGTCCCAAAATGTAATGTTTACACAGATACTAAGAGGAAAAGTTGGAGGCAGGGGAAATTTGTGAAAGGTGTTGTTAGAAACTGCTACTGTAGCTGGGAGGTCTTGTTGAGTGAGCTGTCTGATTCTAAATGTGTGAAGGGAGCTCAGGTTTTTACAGCAAAGTCTGTACTGTAACTTACAGTCTTTGCAAACTATCCAGAAAACAGAATGACTTATTAATATGTCTTTAAATGCAACTAAAAGTATTTGGACTAATTTATAATACGTTTACTGGCCTTCCTAATTAGGCATTATTCTGAGGTAACTGATTTCAAATATGAAATTAAAGACTGGTGTGGATATGTGGCCATCTGGAGTAGTACAACTTGCCTTTAAATCCTGATTAGTCATTGTGGGGCTGTACAGGAATTACTGGGAAAACCTGAAGATTAGAAGTGCTAGGAATGTAATTCACCTTGTGGTTTCCATGTTGTTAGATTTTGAAATATCCGAACTGTCCTCACCAACCGTGAAACTCTTCCCTTTCATCCCACCTTATTCTGAAAATCCTTTTTCTCTAAAAGAGATAAAATGTACCCCCTGATGCCATTTTACTTCACACATACAAGGTTTTATTAGAGAGCTGAAGTGGAAAACTGATAGACTTTCAATACTGGAGATGCAGAAGGTATAGCTGCCTAATTCAGCTCCAAAAATCATGTGAACTTTAAGCCACTCAAGAGCTTAATTTAGTGGAAGACTGGCTGAGAGGCTTAATATAGATAGCTCACATATCATGTGGGAACTCTAATTTAGACATGTATTGATATAAGAGACCTTGAGCTTATTTTTATTTGCTTCTAGACAGATTGTTTGCTTGCTTGCCTCTCTTAACTCCACATTTTATTCTCAAGAAATGAAGTAAATTGGCAGCTGTTATTCCTCAGCTACACCTAATTGTACCATGGAGAGTGCAGGAAAATTGGCCTTCTGGTACTGGCACTGCTCTGGTTTAGCCAGTTCTCAGTGGAGTCTTGAGTAGACTTGTTTGGTACTGCTTCTGGTAACTTCATCTGGGAACATGAAACGAGTAGTGGCTCTGTTCAGGATTTACTCAGCTTCCTGAGAGGCCTTTGTGACTTTTGAACCTGGCTTTTCCTATTTTTCCCCTAAGGAAGTTCCTGAAGTGGTGAGAGAGGTGAAATGGGTAGGGAAAATGCTTGTCTCTCAAATTTTAAAAAAGAAAGACAACACCCTCTCAGTGCCCCTCTTCAAATGTAAAACAAACTAAAACCAAACTGGAATATAACTGTTTATCTTGAAATGGCAGAGTCTTTATATCACACATTCTTTGCTCTTCTCTGCCTCTTAAACGAAGATTCAAGTTCACTGGAATTTCTGTACTTTTTTCCAGTTATGTTTATGCACTAGTTTACTTCTCTGTTACCCAGTACTGTAACTACAGATTATAGCTATTACATCAAGAGCACAGTAATTTCTAACTCTGCTCAGAAAACATGTTTCTGGTATGCTCATTAACATAACATCAGTAGGAAGGTCATAGTACAACTGATGTGACTTGCCCTCTGATGAAAGTGTCATGGGAAAAACAAATGGACAAATGGATTTCCTGTGTGTTTACAGTAGCCATGGAAAGTTTTGCTTTTCTAAAGTCTACATGAAACTTATGAAAAAACCCACCCACACTCTAAATATTTTTTTTTAAATATGGATGCTTTCAAGTATCACTTCAACTCTGCACAGAAATTTATTTGGTGTAAAATCAAACTCGTGGTCTGGAAGCAGCTGAGGATTTTAATGGTACTGGAAGAAATGCTTCTGAGGCATGTGTTTAAAGTCTGGAGTCTGTGTTGTTACTACACTTTGAGACTTAAAATTACAGGTCTTGGTGCAATCACATGTAACTGGATTTATGTATCTATGACTTCATAACCAGAGATTTGGTTTGGGAGGTATCATTATGAAAGCTACTGTTGTCCTCCATGCGAACAATGAAAATACCTCAACATCCTTACACAAGCAGAGATACAGAGTAAGTTGGACACTTTCATGATTAAAAAATCCCCCCCCCCCCCTACAGGATAAGGAAATTTAATCTCTATGAACCATATAGAATAAGGTTTGGGAAGAATAGTCAGATCAAGTCTCTTTGTCATGTGTTGCAGAGTTTTTTTCTGTAATGACACAAGAGCTCTGTTCTGTTCACTTTGGGTAAGTAACAATACTGTCCTCTGTAGCAGTGAGTGGTGAAAGTTGCAGAAGTTTTTGGTCTATACAGGGAGGACAGTTTCAAAAGTCTTAAGTTCTTCTGTGTCTTTCTGAGATGACAAGTTCCTTTTTAGTTAAGAAATCTCAAATACAGATGCTGTGAGGCAAGATGATTTTTTTTTAAGAGGTCCTTAAAATTTTGAGACTGTAACTGACCTTTATTTCTGTAGCTCTGAACTTTGGACAGTGGATGATCTCGTGCATTTTTCTTGTGGTGATCATAGCATGCAGTGAAGCAACAGAACTTACATTATAGGTATCTATACAAAAGTGGTGTGGGCAAGCCTTTTAATTCTTCTGTCTGTAATTTTTCTCAGTATAAAACAGTAATAAATGTTGGAGCATTGAGAGTGTTACACTTGACTACAAAATGTCACATGCATCATTAGATGTTATAAAGACCTTCAGAGAAACAATTATGGAAGATTGCTGAATTGTAAACTAATACCTGTTTAAGTGTATTTCAGATTATCAGTATGTTCCTAGCATGTTCAGTTTCTATGTTCAGCATTGCTTATAATGCAAAACCAAAAGAAGATGTTTTCAGTAGAATTTTTTGAGATAGCCTGTAAGGTATGTGTCACTTGTGGAAAAAATACTCATTCTATCTTGTGATGGGCATGCAGTAAAGGCTTCCCTAACTCAACAAACCATTCTTTAGTCTGCCTCTGTAGTCTCTCATGTCAACAGACTGAGCTATAGGGCTGTTGCTAGGTCTGCAGAAATGTTTTCCGCTGATAATGTACATGTCCTGTAGTTGGGAAGTTATTTTTAGTGGTCTAGTTTGAGTCTTGGAGTCACTGAGGGACAGAGTCCTGGCGGAGACCTTTAAAAGGGAGCTGCCAATGGTTTGGAATGGGAAGAGGGGGAAAAAAGGTACTTTTCATTCCCATCTGCTTTGTCTATTTTTGACTATATTGCTGTTTCTTGGTAACTTGGAGAGATAAAGCACATCTCTTCAGGTTTGTTAGCTTGCATTTGGCTAGGAATAATCTCTGTGATATTGAGGGAAAATTGGTAGAATTACATGAGGGGAAACTCCTTTTTCACTGTGACTATTTTCAAAGGCTGTCTGGATCTTAACAAGCTGACACCTTCTAAATAGAATGAATCTGAGAAGTGCTGCTTTTCACTGTGTGTTAGTGGAAAGGCTTTGACCTGAGGTAGTTTGGGTGAAGTGGGAGTCATGTCGATTTGTAGACTGTGTTTGCTTATATGCAAGACTTTTTTTCCAGATACATAGTAACTGGAGAAGGGTGATGGAAATGACATTGCCACTGAAAAGGGAAATTGTAAAAATTGTGGAACCTTTATTTTGATCATAATACACAGTTACAGGCAGCTTTTTATTATTTAAAACTTGATACTTAAACTCCTGTGAGCTTCAATTTGATAAATTTCATTTACAGAACTATTACTCAAAAAGGCAGCTGAGGTAGAAAAATAGCATAAAGCAGAAGAGGGGATGTTTACATTTTTATGTGCTGAATTATGAACTCATGGCAGGAAAGCTGCTGCTTTTTTCGTGGTGACAGAATAGCTGGTGAGACTCCTCTAAATATATTGCTGTGCTTTCTGCCTTACTCCTTTCCAGCTTCTTATTTTTAATTTGTGTTTTGTTTGAGTGCTGAAGTCAATGGTCATTCCCAGTGTTTATTACCCATGTGCATACCTGAGTGAATGTGTTTATCTTTGCTTCTATGTTTATCTTTGCAAATAAATCTACAGGTAGAGAATTTAAAACTGAATTCAAAGCTGTTTAAGAAATCTCTAAATTACATACCTGGGAACGCTGCCACATAGCAGAATCATTTCAGTGTTACGTATTTCATTGCTGTGGGGACACCAAAGATAAAGTAAGGTAGACTGTGTCAGTTGTTTCAGTGTTTCATAAAATAACATTCCATGCAATCAAAGGTTTGTAGGCATGCTGAAGCCATCTCTACCTATTTTATTTAATTTAATTTTTTTTTTTTTTTTTTTTTTAATTTTGTATATTCCACCACACCACTTCTACATCTTGCTATGCCTGATATGGAAAAAATGATTTCATACTCAATTTCATCTTTCTTCATTTTGACTGTTGACCATTGGTCCTGCTGAAACTGCTGTATGTGGCTGACTCTTGTGCTACACGTTCATTCTTACGGGTTTTAGGCTTAATCTCATGAAGCTCCTTGCCTGTGTTGGTTGTTTGTAGGAAAACTTTGTACTCCTGCTTTGCTGGGTCAGGTATTTTCTGCCCACTATCATGCGTGGCATGTAGAACAAGTCATATTCTGGATAATCTGCAAACTTTCTGATTGAAAGTTCAGTTTCATTTTTAATGGTTAAAACCTGGTGGCTATGGTAGCACTCCTTGTCATGCAGCAAGAGGAACTGACAGGGAATGCAAACTCTAATGCAGTAGTTACAATTAAATGTTTGGTTATAAAACTGATGGCATACATAGCTCTATTGCTGAGCCTGGTGGCTATCCTGGGAAACATATAAATGATGTGACCAGTGAACCCCCCCCTTAGGTGCCCTTTGCTGTCTGGGTGTATGTTTAGAGCACCAATAGAGCATGCTTAAGTTCTCCTCCTGTCTACAGCTGTAGGAATACACCTAACCACTGCACACTAATATGCATCTACATGACATTAACCAGAATTGTAAAAAAAAAAATAAAAAAATTAAAACTTCCAAGAACTGAGTAGGACAGGTTCGCGTCTCTTCAGTGATGTATGACAGCAAAGCCAAGCTTCATCTTACACGAATGAACTTGAGCAAGGTGAAGAGGAAAAAAATCTGTCTGAACACAGAAACTTGCAGCTGCAGGTGAACACCATGCCAGTAAATCATATATGCACTCTAGTAGCAAGAAAATAGTCATCTTTGTGCTAGCTACGTATTTGGGTTTCCTAATTGCCCTTTAAATGGCTATCTCTGTATAGAGGTCTGAAAACTATGTAAAGATTGAGAAGGAACGGAAACCTGTGAAATTACACTGTTATGCAGAACTTTAAAGGCAAGCATATGTTTGGCATGTAGGATTCTCTGAGAGAATGTACATCGTATGTTCTGGGAAAACAGGTCTCTTTTAGGGCTCTTCTGGCATACTGTGCCAGACTATAAACTATAGTTTTAGCCTATAAAGCTGTGGATCCAAGTCAAGTTGCTGACCTTTTCTTCCTGCTTATTAGTAAACCTTCATCTTTCTACTGCAGCCATTGTAGGTAGAGTGAGAGTGAGGAAGAGAGCATTTCAGCACTGGCTTGTCCCATAAAAAGTGTCAGTGTGCATGACTGAAATTGTGCAATGATAAACTGGAATATGGGCAGGGGCTGACCTGCCAGCTGGTCTGGGTTTGGGTGACTGTAGAGTCTGGACTGAACAGCAGGTTTGGAGCAAGGGCACAAGTGGTGAAACTTCAGACGTGTGGGGATCTGTTAAAAGAAAGAGCCTTAGAAAGGCTCTGTTGCACCTTGTCACTACCAAGACATTCAGACCATAGGTGCTGTGCTGAAATTACTACTGCTTAAAAGCTGACTGCCTTTTTCAACTACAGGACATAATCTTACTTTGGCCTTGACTTTTCTGTTGCTGGTGGTGGAAATTTGCAAAGGAATTATTGCTAGGCCTGAGTCACGGGAAACTTACTGTGCTTCCTGTTCTGGCCATAGAGGTTCCAGCCTAATGATGGGTATTTTGATGATGAGTTCTTGTTTAATAATATAAATGGGGTATGTGCACACTGTTTTTTTTTCCTTTTACGTTTCCATGGTGAGGGATGAGTGTGTGAATATTGAGCATTGCTGCTGTGGGCCGTAGGACCTTACAGAGATGTAAGAGTACTTGGAGGAAGAATGCAATATTATAAAGTGACAGTTTTGAAGTAATGGAATATTTTACTGAGGAGAATGGAAAATTGTTCTTGGTAGAAATTGGAAGTTAGGTTTTTGCTGAACCCTGCAGTTGGTACAGATGAATAAACAGCATGTTTCTGAAAACTGAGTGTGGGTCCAGAACAGCAAAGGAATTAATGTGCACCCACATGTCTGCTCTGCAGTAGGAGTAACCTGTTATTTATATGGGGTGAATGATGGCATAGAGATCTCTGCTGCTATTTTACATACTTTTCAAAAGTTATTTGCTTCTTTTTTACATACTTTTCAAATGTTATTTCAGCATTTCATGCTTTGAATTCTGCTGGATCTCAAATCCTCAGACAGATAGACTGTAATTTGTCATCTTTTTTCTGCTTAGAGCATGACTGAACTTAATTCAAAAGCTTTTCTACGTGAACCACAGAAGGAGTTAAATAGGTTGATTTCATTTCAGGGAAGTCAGTGTCTAGCTAGTATATGGAACTATTTTTTTCTAAAAATTCTCTCTTTTAATGATGTGATATGCAGCCCTTTTCAGGCAAGACCATTTTTCCCTGTCTGCCACACTAAGCTGGAAGGAAGTGCTGTCCAGACCTTCTTTAATAGCAAAGAGAGTTCCATATTCTCTCTTGACAGTAACAGTGATGTGATAAAGCTTTGATTTCTAATGCTAGAACATGTTGGACTGAGAACCTAAAATTAGTGAAATCTAAATAATGAAACAGTGGTTGTGCTGTCTCAGCTGTCAAATCTTGCCTTCTTTTTACTTTTTTTTTTTTTTTTTTTTAAGTTTAAGTAAGAGTTTGTGTGTCAAATAAGTGATCTACACAGAGAATTTACAGTGTAGAAAAGAGATCTGTGCCTTTCAGGAAATCCTTTGTTTATATTCAGGATTGTACTTGTAGGCCTTCCTCTCCATCTTGCTTGTTGATCTAGAAATCTGAATTTTCCACAGTTCCCATGACAGAAACTTGCTTTGTTGTGTACAAACAAATGTGTACATCTTTAAAATAGTCCCTTTGGTTATAATAATAATTTGCTATGCTGTCAGAGTGTCATCTTTTAATGTAAGTGTGACTACTGAAAGTCCAGAAGGTGTTCCAGTCTTAAACCTGAGTAAATATTATCATTATTTTAATGAAACTGAGTATTGGAAGTGATAACTTTCTTTGTGATAGAGTATGTGCATGAGTTGCAGAAAACGAATGATAACTGTGGTTCTGTGGCTGATAGGACTTTTCCTCTGCCAGATTTAGGTAATGGAAAAACAGTGTGAAGGAAGACATTTCTAAGCTAAACTTGTATTGAGAGAGGCTTTCTTTTAAGCTGGGGGTGGGTAACATTGATGATATTTTCATTTTTTTCAGTTAAATGCAGAAATGCTTCAAAGTCTTTGTTTTCCAACCTTGTAAACTGACCCGGTGTTCTGTGTACTTTCACCTTTACCACGTGTCTGTAACATTTTAGGGAATTTGTCCGGTTCCTCTGACTGCCTGAGCAAGGGTTACTTTTGGTAGCATAGTGAAAAAGTTTGCTTTCAGAGATATTTCAGCCTACCAGTTAAGTTGTGGAGAGTACACACAGGAAAAAATCCTTGACATACAGGGCTAAGATTTGTCAAGGAACTGTTTCCCCTCAGTGAAAGGTGTCTCAGTTGCTTGCCAGAGGCTGTTGGTATACAGAATGCTTTCTGACTGGATGCTAAGATTTGAGTAAGTCATAAAGCATGCTGATAAGTGGGAAACTGAGTTAGCTGTGTGGTAAGCAGGGCAGCTTGACTTGTCCTCTTACAGTAGTTTTAGGTCTTCATCATCAGAGATTTACAATAGAGCAGGAGCTGACATGGGTCAGCTAGGTCAAGTTCTTTTTACTGCCTGTGCCAGGAATCTGGTAAGTGAAGTTCAGTGTCCACTGCTCTATCCTGTGCATTTTGGACATGCATACAGGAATATATTTGAGGACAACTTCAAGAAGCATCAGGGTTATTGCAGTTATTTTCCAAAATGAATTTGCAAATTGTTTGGAACTTGGAACTGTTTGGCAAGTCTATTCAGTGCCCCTGGATTTTTTTTTTTTTTTTTTTTTTTTTTTTTTTTTTTGGTGGAGCCACAATGCTGGATTTCAACTTTATTGCATAATTTAATAAGGAGGTTTAGTCTGCAAATGAAGCAAAATCATAGCATATATTACATTTATTTTGCATTTTTACTCATCAGCTTGTGCTCTTCTGTAGTTCTTCCTTGTAAGGAGAAGGTTTGTTTTGTTTTGTCGTGTTTGTCTAAAGACTGTATCACATTGCCCTTGCCATTTTCATGTTAGTTTCCCCAGAATTTTCTAACAACTGTTTCAAAATTGTTGCTCCTGTGACTTTGACTTTAATGGCACTAAGCCAGGGATAATTGGCTCAGCCTCCTAAAATTCCACAGCCTGTTGTTAAGATAAACATTTCTAGGTTCCCAAGAACACAGACACATGTATATGGTAATATACTGGATACACAAAGCAACCTTTAAACAGCAAATTCTTATTTTCCTACTTCAGTCTCGATGTTAACGTACAAACTCCATACAGAGAAAAATGACATGGCAGAATAACTGTGCCTGTTTCTGCATTGTAGCATTTTTAGAAGGGCTATAAGATTTCTCTCCTTTGTAGCAGCCATTAAGTTCTTATGGAAGCTGAAGGGAAGCAGTTCAGCATTGGAATGGTGTTGAGATGTGCCCTGGTTAGTCAGCAGCTCGTGTCTCAGTTGCTGGGAAGTCCTTGTGACCAAGGCTTTGGTATAAGGCCCAGAACTGGTGGTTGTTTAGGAATTTGTATTCTTGTCTTGCTCCTCAGCACTGATACCCAAAGTGACTTGTAAGACCAGGATATCCCCAAGTGTTGAAGGTCTGGCCTTCTCTTTCCTGAAAAGGGCTGTGATCTCCATTTCCCCCAGCCCAAGGCTTTAGTGAAGGGCGATAATTATAGAACTTGTGACAGAGCTGGGTTCAGTTCACACACGTCCTCTCACATGTAATAGTATATGGTTAAAAGCTTTGTTCTTATACATAACTACCTGATGACAATGAGAAAAGACCATAGACAGGAGGCCCTGGGATATTAACAGCCACTTATGAAATTATGGGATATACTGAGGAACTCTGTGCACGTTTAGGGTTGTAGGACAAGCTTGAATATTGAGGGAGGTTCTCACTGAGTGGTGCCAGTTGCTGGAGCACGTGGGGGGGCCTGATGCCAGGGAGGGAGGGCCAGTGATGCTAGTGAGCCAAAGCAGATCTTAGCATCTTCCTGAGAGAAAGGACTAGTGGTCTGGCTGTCCTTGGAGGTAAGCTTCCTGAGAGTCATCAGTAAAACTGCTTCAAGTAGTTAGAGAAAACTTTATATTTTTAATTTCTGCAAACAAAAAAAAATGGAGTGTTCTTAGACAACATGCTAGGTTTTAATTGGTTTGGGCTTGTTCTTGTAAGTAAGTGGATTGGGACACAGCAGGTATGGTGTCTGGCTTTTTGGGGCTTCGTGTGTGTTGTGGGGTTTTTTTTTTGTTTTTTAGGACAGTTTGCAAGGAATTTCATTCCTTTTATTGTGTGAGCTGTTTTCCTCTGCTCTCACTGTCTCTGTGTAATGAACAATAGTAAATAAAAACTGTAGACTTAGTTCTGTTAGGTAATATTTTGTGTAAGTCCTTTCATAAGGACAGCTATTAAAATTTGAAATAATGACACTTCTCCACTCCAATAAAGCAGGCTTTGAAAAACATGTAAATTGCACCAACTCTATGTATACTCTTAAAAGTCATTGTGGAAAAAATGTCCTGTAATATGAGAAAAATAATAGTAATGCAAAACAAGGTTAAAATCCTCACCCTCCCTGGTTTTAAATCATGAAAAATATCTAGTCTGAGTCAGTGTGTTCTTTGGTTAGGGTTACTTGACTAAAACTCTTGGCCCTAATTTATTGGCAGTTAGGTTAACTGTATGTCTAAAGAGCAGCAGTGGTGGGGGGAACCACCATTCTAGCGTGGTCTTTCTGCTGTTTTAATTGCTTTCCCTTGCTCTTTAGTGTTGCCGTGAGGAAGAAGGGATGGCCTAGCTTGGCTGCTCAGGGGTTTGGCTTGGAGTGGTAACCAGCTCTAATTTGATTGCCTTACTGCATGGTGTATTAGGCCCAGGCACAGCTCAGTAGTTGTTGGGGTTTTTTTGTTTTGTTTTCCACTTCAGTTGTAGCTGGTTCAAGTGTGTCTGGAGCATTTGTGCTTCTTTGTGCTGCTTCTGGTCAAGGGCTCTCAAAGGTTCTTCCTGTGCATAGGAAATGAGCAGACTCAAAAGCAGACACAGTGGTCTTGCTTCCTCTGCTGCATTTCAGAGAAATTGTGGTCATCCCACAGCTTTTCCCAACTAGTGTCAAAGTAGTACTGAATGCTTCCTTACCTTCTGAAAGTCTTTGAGGCTTATGGAGAAGAAAAGAAGTGGAGAGTCTCATGCTCTTGTGGTATATAAACAAGCAACACTTTTCTGATTTCTGTTATCACTGTTCCCATCTGTACTATTTGAGGGCCTGGCTTGCTGCTGTTGTAATAAGTTTTGCCCATACCTGAGCTGTTTGACAAATCTGATACATGTCTTTATTTTTTTTTTAGTGGTATAAGATGTGCTGATAGGTACTGTAGATGTTAGTGTCGTGAAGCTGATGTTTGTGTAGTTTAGCTTGTGTATTGGCTGTGTATGAGGCAGGAGTTCATAGATGCCAAGAAAACCAGCCACTCAATCCCAAATGATTTTGTGGTTTGCTTGTTTTTAAGTTTATTGTTGTATTTCAGTGCTTTTAAAGTCATTCTGTTCTTGCCTTCAGCAAGTTTTGGACTGTGCCCCTTGGGGCTGTGCCATCATGTCTTGATCTCCCAGCTTGATCTACCTCACTGAGCACCCTGCATGGGTGTGAAAAAGAAGCAGGTGCTTGTGGTGGTTGTAATCACATTGCTGTACCTCTGAGCTTTATTTTGATAGTGGGTGAATTCCTGCATGTTCTCATACAGGCTGTGCTGTTGGTGGTGGCTGAACTGCTTTCCTTTTCCAAGACAGGTACCCTGTCTGCCTGGCTAAGATCTCCCAGCTGGCAGCATCTTGCATTGCAGGAAAGGGAATGCACTGAGCTTTCACTGTTTGCAGTTTTATTGTTCACAGGGCTGGGGGTTAAGAAGGGCAAATTTGGCCTATATTAAATAAAAGGAGAGCAAGCTGTAAAAAGCTCCCAATGTAATGTGAGCCTTACACAAGGAAGAGCTATTTATAGAACCCTGCAATATTTGCCTGAAGGAACTTCAGAGCAGAGAGGGGCAGTGTTACATAAAGCTGGGTGAGGGCACACTTGTGCACCCACAGCTGCGAAGGTCAAAGCCAGGGTTTGCCTTACAGTAGTGCTCCCACTCTGCCTTGGCTTCAGAGAAGAAGAGATTGATGGGCTTCTTCTGAAGGCCAGTTCATAGTGGTGAGAAACTTGGGTGGTTTTCTTCTCTCTCTCTCTCTTTTTTTTTTTTTTTTTTTTCCTTCTTCTTTTTTCCTCCTTTTCTTTTCTCTCCTTTTTTTCTTTTTTAATCCCTTTCTTCTTTCTTTTTTCTTTGTTTCTTGTCGTCCTTTTCTTTTTGTCTTTCCTTTTTGTCTTTCCTTTTTTCTTTTCTTTTTTCTTTTTTTTATTTTTCCTTTTTTCTTTCCTTTTTTCTTTCCTTTTATTCTTTCCTTTTTTCTTTTATCTTTCCTTTTATCTTTTTTCTTTCCTTTTTTCTTTTTTCTTTCCTTGTTTTCTTTTTCCTTGTTTTCTTTTTCCTTGTTTTCTTTTTCCTTGTTTTCTTTTTCCTTGTTTTCTTTTTCCTTTTTAAATTTTATTTTTAAATTTTATTTTTAAATTTTATTTTTTAATTTTATTTTTAAATTTTCTTTTCTTCTTTTTTCTTGCTCTTTCTTTTTTACTTTCCTTGTTTACTTTACCTTTTTCTTTCCTATTTTTTTCCTTTTATTCTTTCCTTTTTCCTTTTATTCTTTCCTTTTTCCTTTTTTCTTTCCTTTTTCTTTTCTCTTTCCTTTTTTCTTTTTTCTTTCCTTTCTTTTTTCCTTTCCTTTCTTTTTTTCTTTCCTTTCTTCTTTCTTTCCTTTTTTTCCTCATTTTCTTTTTTCTTTTTCCTTGTTTTGTTTTTTCTTTTTTCTTTTTTATTTTCCTTTTTATTTTCTCTTTCCTTTTTCTTTCCTTTTTTTCTTTCCTTTTTTTCTTTCCCTTTTTTCTTTCCCTTTTTTCTTTCCTTTTTTCTTTCCTTTTTTTCCCTCATCGTTTTTTCTTTCTTTTATTCTTTTAATTTGTGATATTTTGACCTGTGTTCATTTTCGAGAAAACAAGACTCTGTCTTGATGGATGACTTGATGGCAAAATAAGGCCAAACAAGGGCACTGCAGCAGCTTTGGGAACCTTGAGATTAAGGTTTTATGCTTTCCATGTTGCTACTGTTGTTTAAAGATCTTGGTTATTGCTGCTGCTATTCTGGCTTTTGTTCTCTAGTGGCGACTCTTTTATTCAAAATTACATTGCCATGCCACTGGAGGTTAGCCAGGAATTGTCCTGGTCTTGAATGCCTTCATCTGCTTTATACTTGTTGCTTATGAGGCTTTATAAAAAGTCATTCAAGAAAGCCTACAAATGTTGTGCTTGAAAACATTATTTTGTAGTTTCCTAGTCAGAAACCCCACTCTTTTGGGAGGGAAATACCTTATAAGATCTTTCGTAGCGTGTGACATAACCACTGGGTGTTACTTCTCTAAAAAGATTGTGTTTGTCTGGGCCACAGTTCCTAGCACTCTCAGCAGAGAAAAAAACAAAAAGGAAAAAACCATGGAATATATTTTAAATGTCATTTAAAGCTTGTGTAAAAGATTCTCTGTGATGTTGGTGTCACAGATGGCTTTGCTGTGACTGCCTTCATCTCTGGACAAAGTCTGTGTTAAGAGAGAGAGAGGAAGTGTTTCCTCTGGCCTAATCTAGGGAAAATGTTTGATTAAATTATTCTTAAGTAGCTTTAAAACCATGTATAAGAATGTAGTCTAGCGTTTTCCAAGTTGTTTGTCTCTTTCATTTGCTGTCAATATAATGGAACTTGTTTAACATGAGAAATACATACTTGTTTTTATGTAAAATCTTTGACGGTAAATTAACTGCTTGTGACATTTTTTCATTGTTCAGTGACAGTTTTACTGTTTGTGTCCCTTTAGTTAGAGGTTTAACTCAGTAGTTAGCATTCTGCATATTTAAAAGCTAACTTATGAGTAGAAAACCCCAAACCCCATGCTTTATAATAGAGTATATGTATAATACAGGACAAAATTAAAACAACTCAGTAAATTATTTGGAGCAAATTCAGTCTTTATCTAAAAATTAAGTACTGATTTTTATATATATATGTGTGTATGTGTGTAAAAGCCAGAATTACTGTAAGTGTCTCTTTCTGTGTGTTCTGACAGTGTTTTTAAATAGATGTAGGCATTTTGACTATGTCTGGGGTTGTGGTTTTTTTGGTTTTTGTTTTTTGTTGTGCTGCTTTTTTTTTTTTTTTTTTTTTTTTTAAAAGATGCAGATTTTTGAACATGAAAGATATGAAGTTCAGTACTTGAAGCAAATATTTTTAAGTTGCTTTGGTCAATTCAGTGGTTATTTTCCAAAACAGAGACTGAAGACTGTATGTATTCTGAATTATTGAAGGTAGAGCAGCGTGTTAATCTAATTCACAGATTAGACTGATGTATAAAGTGATTTTGATTTGCTCCAGCATCAACATAGAACTTTTTCCATTTGAAGACATCTTTTGCATGTAAATAAGATGCTCGAGGGTTCTTTCTAAAGAGTTTAGTATAATTTAGCAGACTCTGTAAAGTGTTCAGTGGATTTACAAAGTCAGGTACAAAACAGGGAAGAATGTTTCTGGTGGAACTCTTGCAAGTGCATTTAAATGGAGGGATTTTCACACCCAGAAACCCTCTGAAGTGTTTAGCCATCAGTTTGTAAATGAGAACCAGTAAATTAGTAAATCAGAATGCAGATCAGAGCTCTGTAGCTTCAGGGAAATGCTAAGAGTAGAAAGCTCTCTGTCCCTTCATAACCTGAGGTTCTAAATTAGCAAATACTTTGGTCAGGAGGGATGGCTGAGTACATCAAAGGTTTAGCAGTGAAGCTCCTCAAATCTTTATTGCTGATTTGGGTATGTTACTTAAGGTTAGGTTTAGCATGGCACCTTGGGATCAATATCCATCTTACCTGTGCAGTTTAAAGCTTTCTGGTGGAGAAAAATGTCATAGGTATGTGCCAGGTGACCTTGCAGTGAAGTCTCATGTCTCTGCTTGGCAACGGGCTGCATTTGAAGGGCATATTGGAGCAGAATTTTCAGGTTCTTATACTCAAAAAGGGACTGATTATTTCTGTGCACCAAAGCTTTGAAAAAGCAGCTAACTCACAGTTTTTCTTCAAAACTGTGCTATTGGTCTAAACCGAATAGTTAATCTAAGGAGGAGAGTATGCATAGCAAAAGGATGACCTGAAAGAAAGGGAAAGATTCTAGCTGGAAGCACTAAAAAGTTATTTATTTTCCCTCTTTGAAGGAACTGTTTCTTTAAATTCACGGATATTTGCAGTGGTCAAGCTTCTATTTGTGACTAGTAAATACAAATATTACTTGAAGCATGAAATCTGAGCTGGATAGCTAATTCAAAAATTGTTCAAAACTTAATAATCACCATAGGCTGCAGCTTGTGGCTCTGCAGCAGGTTATTTGTAGTAGTTCCATACTTTTTGTGCCTACAGTTAATTGTTGCAATTAAGATGCTAATGAGAATCATGTTACAAGGTTACAAATAATGTATTTGTTGTCATTGCTGGACTCTGGGTGCACACACAGCTGAACAGCTCAACATATTCTACTGCTTATGAGAGAGGAAGGAGGACTACTTTAACTCAGTTGGTATTTAGATTGATTTAAATTGTGTTTAATCCTGAATGTAGAAAAACTTTATCTCAAATGGCTGCGAAATAACAAGTATTTTATTTTATTTTATTTGCTTTTGTGTGAAATATATAGTTTCTAAAGCTGAGCCTTCTCCCCCCAGTTTTTTTTTTTCTTTACATCAAAACACTCAACTCTTGGCTGTTTTCTGATGTAAATCTGTCTGTTAGCTTTGAATTATTTTACCTAGATGCTTACAGCTGGATAACTTTTTTTGGTGTTTGGTGTATATAGAATTTAAGCTCTTCATACAGTAATCATGCATCAAGCATTTATTGGGTTAGACAAAAATCTGGGTATTGTACAGAAGTGATGTGCAGGAGAAGTCTTTGTGCTTATGTCCCTGCTCTTATAAAGTGCAACATTTGAATGTGTCTTCAACAAAGAGGTTATAAATAAAGGGGTTTTTTTCAGAGCAAAATGACCTGCTTAAAAAGATTTAAATTTTAAAGGGATTGTGCTCTTTCTGCAAGCTGTTTTACACTGAGAAGTCCTGACATTCAAAATCAAATATTCCTCTTTATTTACACCTTTCGTTTGTGTTTAGACTGCTAGAAATGGTTCAATGCACTCACAGAGGGAAAAGCTGAATTATGTCATACCAGGCTGAACAGATATTTAAGGTTTGTTTTGGGTTTTTTTGTTTGTTTTTTTTTTTAAATCCTGTGTGCAGTCTGTTGACATACAGAGTAGAAAGAATGAAGTAGCTTGAATTTTTCTTCATGAAAAGTTCTGAACTGTCTTAAATTGTGAACTTGTTTGGATGTCAGGTGGAGTAAATAGAAAACACTGCAATTTGTATTATACTGTATATGAAGGTGAGACTGACTAAAGAATAATATTAATGTTTCGTATTTCATGGGTGTAGTAGCTACAATGCCTGTTTCTCTTCATGGCTCTTTTGACAATCTTGTAACTCTTGCTCAGCTGTATTTTGGTTTTGCTTCCTTAAACAGGAAAATTTAGATGAAAATTAAAAGGAAAAGTCTGTGGCCCTGGATTAGATAGTACTACTTCCCTTCCAGAGGTGTCATAAGGACAGTGCCTCTATGGCATTGGCAGTTAGAATCTGAACAACATTTTTGCACTGTTTATTGAAATAGAGGACATTAAATAAGTCTGAAAGAGAGTAGGCATATACATTTATGCCTGGTTTGTCTCCTTCGTGATACAAGGTTTTAGGATCAAGGCAAATTGCCTTCCTTAATCCAGAACTCGAATTTCCCATTTGGATTTACATGGGTTTGTGCAGCAGACCAAGCAGAGACTGTCTTGTGGGGTTTTTTTGGGTTGGTAATTTTTGTTGCTTGTTTAGTTTTTTAAGCTCTGTTTGTTTATGCTTTCTGTAAGTGCAAACAGTAGAACAGCTTCTGTGAAGGAAGAGACTTTTTGTTTCCGAATGTGTGTCTCTATATTTACTCATTCTTAACAGTGACAAGGCCAAAGCTGTCAGAGAGCAGTTTAAGAGGGGGAGAAAGGGTTTCATTGTATCTCACTGGGGTGAATGTTAGTCTGGGTGAAGTGGGAGAAGTGAAACGCTTTCAACACAAACTTCTAATGCAACTTGCAATGGTATATTTGGGGGAAAGTATTTTTGGTGAGGAGCATGTGGGAGATAAAAGTGAATGAGCAAAACTCATCAGGTATGTCAGATGTTGAAGGCCAGTGTGTCCATAAAAGTTACTGGATCTTAAATTCCCCGATCTCATTTGAAGACTTTTCTGTACAAATGACACTTGGGTTATCAGTGTTATTGCTTTGGGAGTGTTGTGCTGTAATAGCTAAGGCAGGGTGTGGGGAGGAGAGGAGTGCAAGAGCTCATGAGTCCTGTTAATGCTTTCAAGTATCTACTTCTAGACATACCCTTGTTCAAAACAAAGCTTATCTAACAATTTCCCAAAACAAATGTGATTCACAAATGTGTGGTAGCAACTAGGACAAAATGTAGCCCTTTTAATCAGCCAGTAAATGCATTTCCAGTATATTTTCTTATTTATAGCTTAAGCTGTTTCTGTCTTCAGTGCAGAAGGGAAAACAAAGATTTGCTTTTTAATTCCAACTTCATTTGAACAACTGGTTTCTGGTATTAGTGATCTCCCTCTTGTTATTCCTAAAGAGCCACTTGAAAGGGATAATTTAAAAAGTAATCTGTACAGGTGACTCCATGGTTCTTTTCAGTATGTGCTGTGACAGTGGAGGAATCATGGATGCTCTGCAGGGAAACCATAAGCTTTTCTGTTAGAACATTTGAGTGACACTTTGTCTTTCTGCAGCTGCCATAGCTGAGTACAATTTCTATGAGAGTATGGTATCATAAATTTATCATTTGTTTAAATCTGATCCTGTAGCTGTTATTATCACTACAAAATATGGGTGTTGAACAGTCCAGTATGAGAACTGTTTCAAGGTTGAGTGATACCATGCAGAAATACAAGTGCATGGAATTGAAGAAAACTTAATGGAATGTCATTTTGCATGTGAGGTTCTGTTTTGTGGGGTTTTTTTGTTGTTGTTGTTTTTTGCTTGTTTGTTCTTTTTTGTGGAAAAATCGGTTAAGAAAAGGTGGTTCTGGTATAGTGTTATAACTTAGCTGCAAAGTTTCTCCAAAGTTTACTCCTAGAAGGTCTAGAATGTATAGTCTGTATCTTGACAGCTTTGAGAAAGAGGCTTTTGTCTTGCAGTGGGATTCTAGAAGTACTGTCACACTTCAGTGAATGGATGTTATTTACTTGAAATACCAGAAAATATGATGCCAAAATCCTGAGTATAACTTTGACAGCAGCATGAGATAACATGGACATGTTCCTGGAGATTAGAAAGAATCTTTTTTTGCAGTATTCTGAAAAAGAACTTTTATTTCTGGTTCTTGATGAAGCACTGAATGTAGCATGTTCCCTTGTTGTATTTGCATACTGAGTTGCACCCACACCTGTTTGTACACCAGTGTGTTTGTGTCTTCTTGCAGGCTGTCTTTCTGCTTTTCCCACGTAGTCTGGGTGTTCTTGTGTGGCCTGTTCCTCAGCTGCTACTAGTGCCTTTTAACTACTGCATATATAAAGTCCCCTTTTTTACCACCTTTGAAGTCCTTTCCTAAGCCTGGTGATCCTGTGACTGTATTTTCCTTTCCTAGCAGTCAGGAGTATTTGCATCTTCTCTTATGCTGCTGATAACGACACCAGTACCATAATGCAGATTCCGTCAGTGCCTTTAGACCCTTACCATAAGGTCTGGTGAAGTTTTTGGATAGGAGGTGTTCTTCATTCCTTTTCTTGCCAATTTAACCTTGCTGAGGGTACTGGTAGCTGCTTTTTTAAAGATTTGGTTTCCTGTTTGTGGCTCCCCAGTGCTTCAGCCTTAGTAAGCAGACACCTCATTAATCCAGTGCCCCTGAAGTTCTGTTTCTTGTGTGCTCTGTGAAGGCAGCAAAGGTGCCAGCTGGCAGTCTGGCAGTGAAGGGCCAGGCTGTGCAGGGTAGCCAGTGGAGAGGATAAGCCTATCAGTGTTTTAATATAAGCTCCTAATAATTTCTGTATTGTATGGTATCAGTCAATTTCAGATGGGGATGTTATTTAAGTATCATTAAATCAGCCAGTGCTATGGAGCCTGTCTGCATGGTGTCAGGTTAAACTGATGTTTAAGGAAAAGAAAACAGTCTATTTCTGATTCATGCCATTTGGAACAGCTTGAATTGAACATTTGTTTCTTTTGTGTTTTGCAGACTTCTTGAAGCCAGCTCTAGCAAAGAGGAAGAGTTCTGTTTCTGCCAGCCAGACCCAGTCTCCAGTGCTGGTCCCCCTGATGGCAGTGTGTACAGCCCTGTGAAACCTGCCAAGCTGGACGCCACAGCTTTGCACGACTCTGCTTTGGCCGCTGCTGTGCCTCCTTCTGAGCTGTCAAATCATGCAGTCCTAGCCTGTGACACAGGCATTCATGAAGAGCACTATGTAAGTGAAGCAGTGGAAGATGATGTGCCAGAATACAGAGAGTACAGAGATGCCTGCACCATTACTGGTAAGCAGTCAAATCTTTTATCTGGGGAAGGATCTCTATCATCTCTATCTCTATCTCTATCTCTATCTCTATCTCTATCTCTATCTCTATCTCTATCTCTATCTCTATCATCATCTCTCTCTCTCTCTCTCTCTGTCTGCCTCGATCTCTATCTCTCTATATCTATCTCTCTATATCTATCTCTCTATATCTATCTCTCTATATCTATCTCTCTATCTCTATCTATCTATCTCTATCTATCTCTCTGTATGTCTGTATGTCTGTATGTCTGTATGTCTGTATGTCTGTATGTCTGTATGTCTGTATGTCTGTATGTCTGTATGTCTGTATGTCTGTATGTCTGTATCTCTGTATCTCTGTATGTCTGTATCTCTGTATGTCTGTATGTCTGTATCTCTGTATCTCTGTATCTCTATCACTCTCTCTATCACTCTCTTTATCACTCTCTCTCTCTCTCTCTCTCTCTCTCTAGTTAGGACTCTGTTCTTAGCCTGTTGGCGAGGTACCTGGTTCCTGGGCAGTGCTGCTGTATACCTACTGTGTGTTTTGCATGTTTTTTTCTTGTTTGAGTGGTGATTTCATAAGGATCTGGATTTTCGATGAACAGACTTGCTAAGTTTTAAGGCTCATGCAAATAGGCTTGACCAAACTGGGGGCTATACTTACATGCTTGGGAAGTGAGCTGTTTGAAGCTGCCTTGGAAAATAAACCAACTGGAAGTCAGGAGTGAGGGGAAGCAAATACTGCAGCTGAAAGTTATGGAATGGTTGGCCTATCGTTCAATGTAATTTAGATTTTTATATTGTTACAAGAATTGCTTTGTGGGAGAAGGGAATAGGAGAAACAGTATGTAACACCATGTTTTGACTGTGTATCTTTTTCCTTTCAAAGCATTCCTTTCCATTTTTGTCACATTCTGGAACTATAGCAGTAGATGTATAAGGAAGAACAGCTTCATCTGCATGCTTGTGTGAAAGGTTAAATGCTGTTTTATCACAGCATTCATACATATAAATGGAAAAAGTGTTTTAAGTGTGGTATTTTACATAGAACTAAATTTTTAGTAATGTGTTCAGCTGACTCATTTTTTTGTGTTTTTGAGTAATTGCTGTAACACAGTCATGGATATGGACAGATAGTTTCCATTCCAAATGCATGGTGTGTTGGCTGAGCTGTGAGGCTTCTTTTAGCTTAAAAGGGCCTTGTCAGATCCAAGATCTTTTGGGAATGTATGAGAAGTCAGCTGAGTTTTCAGGAGGGGCAAATGAGAGGGCTGAGAAAAGGAAGACTGGAGCCTTTCTAATTTACTGCCAGATACATTTATCCTGAGTTACTTCCAGCCATTTCTAGAATTGTCTGTAGGTCAGAGAATTAGTTAATGATCAGCAGATATTTTTGTAGTAAGTTTTAATTTAGCTCGGCCTTATTGCTGTGTAGTTACTAAGGGTTGGTACTCTGAAGAAAAAAAAAAAAAATAGAAGGAAGGGGAGGGATGCTCTTATGTCCATTCCTATACCCTTAAGAAGAATCAGCAGAATTAACACTGCAGTCATGTTCATCAGGTCCACTTTTACATCAAGTTAATGTTTTGTTACAGGGAACCAACTTCCCATCTCTCCTTCTTTGTATTCATGGGATTAAAGACTGTTTTTTAAGTGTCTACACTAGAAACCTCTCATTACATGCATTGGTGAATTCCTGCTAGCATAACTTTGAGACCCTTTGCAGAAGGATGTTTTTTGAAAGTTGATCTTTTGACTGGGTCCTGTCTCCCCTTGCCTCTCCTGTTAGCAGGAAAATACTAACTTCACATATTTCTATTTCTGACTACAAGCCCAAACACTCAGCATCTTTGAATCAGAAGATTTTCTTGATTATGATTCCTTGAAAGGCAAGACAAACTGTCTTGCTTTTTATTTTTTTTAAATAGTTTCTGTTAAATGGAGGTTAGTGTATGTCTTCCTACCTCACACTCCTTCAAGCCTGATGTAATTTCTTCTTGCTTACTTGTGAGCCAACTGTGGTTTTCTGGTTGATCCTGTAATGCTTTGTCATTTGTTAGCTGTTCTGCAGCAGCAAATTTGTACAGTTTGTGATCTGGAGGAAACATGGTTAAGACTTGCAGTAGAAATAGTGGTTTTTTGCTTGTTTTGGTTTTAATTCATAGAATCATAGAATTGGTTGGGTTGGAAGGGACCTCAGAGATCATTGAGTCCAACCCTTGAACCACCGTTGCAGTTGCTAGACTACGGCACTGAGTGCCACATCCAGTCTCTTTTTAAATATCTCCAGGGATGGAGAATCCATCCCTTCCCTGGGCAGCCCATTCCAATGCTGGATCACCCTCTCTGTAAAGAAATTCTTTCTAATATCCAACCTAAACCTCCCCTGGCACAACTTAAGACCATGCCCTCTTGTCTTGTTGAAAGTCGTCTGGGAAAAGAGACCAATCCCCCCCGGCTACACCCTTCTTTCAGGGAGTTGTAGAGAGTGATGAGGTCTCCTCGGAGCCTCCTCTTCTCCAGGCTGAACAGTCCCAGCTCTCCTCACAGGATCTGTGCTCGAGTCCCTTCACCAGCCTGGTTGCCCTCCTTTGGACCTGCTCCAGGACCTCGATATCCTTCCTGAACTGAGGGGCCCAGAACTGGACACAGTACTCGAGGTGTGGCCTCACCAGTGCTGAGTACAGGGGCAGAAATGCATTTTAAAGTTTCAGCTCTTCATTGTGCTTTATAAAGGTGCCAAAGGGCATAAACTGTGAATTTGGAACTGGTCTCATACTTCCTCTGCAAAAATTCTACTTTGTCAGTAGTACATGCTGTGTGTACTCTTGAAACAAGCAGAAAGAGAACAGTTAAGAAAAAAAATGGGAAACCTGAACTAGAGTGCTGTGTGGTGATACATTCTGAAACTTAATCAGCAAATGAGAATGTAATTGCAGCTGACTCTCACACAACTTAGGTCTAAAACCGAATTGTTTTGAACATTTTGCTACTTAACTTTCAAGGCAGCTGTTGATGACAGAATTTTAAATGCTTGGTTTGGGGGTTTGTTTTTTTCTTTCTTTCCCCCTATTCTGTTTGCTGGCAGTAAAGAGGCACTTCAGCATTCTGTGTCAGCAGCACATTCTTTTTTGCCTGGGACCTGAGAGCAGCTGTAATGTAGCTGAGGATGCATTGCACATGCTGATTGTGCTAGGCGTGTTTTCTTGGATACAGGGTTGGCTTAAACATTTCCTGTCCCTAAGCTGCTGCAGATTTGTCCCTGAGCAGATTTCTTTGGGAGTGTAACTGGAGGTGTTTTAGGCAACTGATCTGGATAGAATCCCTCCCCTGCTTTTGTGACAGTGGGAAGATGAGAGCTGCCTTTCAGCTAGGTTACACCTCTGAGCTGCTCTACTGTTGTGGCCTAAAAGCAGTTCTGTTGGAGCAACCCAGGGAAGGGCTTGGGTGATAAAAAAGCAGTGATAGGAGAAATTTTCTTAAGCCAGCGTTACCTCTGAGTGGGGAACAGTACCATAAAAGTTGTCTTTTTTTCCCTACTGAATTTGACAGTAAAGAGATCCAAAACTTAATTGCTATAGCTGAAGTGTTTATGCTTGTGAAAGCAGCTGCTTCTGCATCTGCGCTAATCTGAGCATAGAAGGGGAAATGGAATAGAGTAACTGATCCATTAAAGCAAGTTGTTTGTAGGTGTTTTAAGAAGTACTAAGTAATTTGTTACTGGTGCAGAATGTATTTTCTAAATGTAATCGTATGAAACCTGAAAATGGATCCAGTCGCTACTGTAGTAATTTTTATTTATTTTTTAAAATTTTGGTTTTTATTAGCAAGATTCAAGAGAAGTTCAGTCTAGCCTGGCTGACAAGAGTTTCTACCATTGTCACTTGTGGTGCTTACAGGTAAATGGGCAGAAGGAGACTCAAAACCTGAAGTTGGTGGGCAGTAAGGCAGCACTTCATGGACATGGAAGGTTGCTTCTACACCTGTGAGGCACCTGTCTTGTCCTAGTTGTTTTTTCCTTTGAACTTTTCTTTTTCTAACTGCTATCATTCATCTGAAAGGTAAAGATAGAAATACGGATGTAGCACCATCTAGTGTCCCTTTTGCTAGATAGGGAATCAAAGTGCTTCTGAAAGTGTCTGTCTTGTAATTGGAGTGGAGACCTGGATACTTCCAGTTAGGTCTTGGTAGAAACAGCAACTGGGTTTGGGGGCTTCTTTCTTTGTCTGACACCTGCCTGTCCCATTTTGCATAGGAAGGGCTGTAAATCTTGACTTGATAAAGGGAAGCATTACTAAATTGCTCAGTAGCCCAATTTTGTGAATTTTAAAAGCCTCTTAGTCTGATTGCCTTTTTTCCTCTTCTACCATCAACTATCAGACCCACTCCTGTCCTGGAAATGGAGAGTACAGTTACCATAGAAGTCTGAAATACCAAATACCACTTAAGAAGAGATTTACTCTGGTGACAAATGTTTGGCTGATAGACTCGTTTCTTTTTTCTTCTCTTGGTTTCTCTTAAAATATGCATAATGCAGTATCGTTAGCCATCTTCATTAAGCTAACTTTCAGTCTGCTTCCTCATGTCTGAAGATGTGCTGTTTGCAATGAATTTGATGCAGTATACTTCATAATTCAAGCACTAACTGCTTAAAATGCCATGTAGGTTTCCCTCATCCTTCTAAGGAAAAAGGAGAGAATGGATGGACTGTGAGTTAAATTGACTAGCTCTTTCATTAGTTTGCATGATTCGTTTGTTCATTGTACTAATTACTCTTTCTGAATGGACATAGGGGTGTATTTTCTGGCTGTAATGTCTGGGTAATTCCCTGAGGTTTCTTGGGAATTCTTTGTCTTATCTTTTTGTAATTAACACCAGCCAACAGTTTGTGGGTTTTTTGTTGTTATTTTTTGTTTCTGGTTTGTTTTTGGGTTTTTTTTGTGTCTTAAATTATGTCACTGCATGGGTCCAACTATGAAATGACTCTTTTCTGAGCTGGAAGGTATCTCAGAGAATAGTTGGTATTGACCTTGAAGTTAGTGTAACTTCTACCTGACTGCATTGAGTACAATGATAGATAGTCATAACATCAAGAGAAACCAAATTTTGCTTGCTCTCAAGCCTTACACAATCTCCTAGCAATGAAGATAGCTGCAAAAAGTTCTCTTTGGATGTTTGTCCTGCCTTTGCCCTTACTCAGGCTTTAATTATGTTCTTATATGAAATAGAGCTTCTATTCTCTTCCATCAAATGTTACCACTCTTTATGACAATGTCAGCCAATTTTGACTGAATAATTGTCCAGATACTTTGTGTAATTCTACCCTTATATTTTTTTTATTGTCACTTACTTTTAAATGGTATGCCTAGGGCATACAGAATTTCCATTCTGATGCCCTTCTTCCCCCCCTCCCTCCTCTTCCCCTTCATCCCTCTGAAGGTTCATTTTTTTGTTTGAAAGTCTGAATTTCTGTTCTTGCTATTCCAAGCCTGGTGAAGCATGACTGCCTCAAGATTACTTCTTAAGGATTTTGGTACTACAGGTTGATTGTAGTTGCTCCTGTTACGTGGAGGTGAAAAAATACCATATTGTGAGTGTCCTGTTTAGGGTGCATGAGATACTGCTGTGTTTGGTATTCTGAGAATATTTACCAGGTTGCTCTGGTTGTGTTTGGCACCACTTACAGGTTGGATGGTTATTTTCTAAGCATTAAAGATTACAAAAAATTGATAGTAACAACTCTAACTTGATTCCCTTATTTTGCACCTCCCCAGATTCTGTTGTAGTTACCTTTCTCCTTTAGTGATTGTTTCTTTTGTAGCATAAACCTGCTCTAGCACTTCCTTCCTTTCCAGTTCTTCTTTTGGGGCACTTCCTTGTTTTTCTCAATTGCATTTATATGAGAGAAGAGGTGTAGGATATTGCTTGCTGGAGATGGAACTCAAATGAAGAACAGGAATTCTCTTCTGGGCCAGATTAGCTGACTCAGGACTGTATTTCTGACTCCAATGACAGCAGAGGGTGGGTACGAAGAGCACTCTCATTACTTTATTCTCAGCACTAAGTACCACCATCGTGCACAACTGTGGTACTAGGGATATAGAGAATGTGTCCCTGCATAGTTCTTTCAGTGTCTACCTAGACCTGGATTCTGTCTATGACTTTGTCTAAAACCTTTCTGAATCTGCTAGTTGTGTTACTGTGCAAGTTTGTGGGTTTTACTTAAATTGGTCTCCCACTGATCTGCCAGTATTTCTTTTTCTAGTTATGCAGGATTTAGTGAATATCAGTTCTTTATTTCCCATTCATGGTTTTGGAAAAACCTCTAATTTTTGCTGCCCATCTTCTCCTCTCCCAGCTTTCTTAGTCTCTCCTTTAAAACTTGCCACTTACTTCAGTCCTTTTACTTTGCTTTTGCTGTCAGCAGTCCCACCCTTAAGCTTGATCTAACTGGTGACTCCAGTTGCTCTTCTTTCCTGTCACTTCCTATAAGTAGCTTTTTGATAAATTACAAGCACTCTTTCTTTCTTTAATGTATGACAGAAAGGCCAGACCTATTAAAATTAGATAGCTCTCTCAGCACGGTTGCAACTATTTTATGGGTCTGATTTCACTTCTGTCTAGCTTACTCCAACAAAATGATCTTATTCTTTATGCCTGCTGAATCATTGCTTCTAAAATTTCTGGCTGGATTTTGATGGCACCAAAACCCAACTGCTTCTCCCTCCTTCCCAGCTTCCCATCAGTTGTTTCCCAGCTCTTACCTTTTAACAGTAACTTAGTATTTTAGTATTCTTCCTAAATCCTCTCATCTGATAGGTTATTATGCTACCTCTTAGTCTGTATCTCAGCCATACTTTTATTTCTCTCAAGGATTATTTTTTTGTGTTTTGGTGTTTATGGTTTGTTTGGTTTTGGGTTTTTTTCATTCCTAAATGTCTACTTTATTTAGTATAGGGAAGAGTGTGAGCAGTATGTATTCATCAGTGTTCTGAGTTTGCTCTTTGGAGAAAGAAGTCCTGAAGGTATGTGTCTGATGCATTTTTTGTTTATTTTCCTGTTGCAGGGAATTTAGTAGTACCTGAAGACTAAAAAGGTACATTTGATTATTGGTGTATTTAACTACATGAAAATACTTCTGGTCACAGTTTATTTCCATTACATGCTGAGTGCCACTTTACCTTTCTTCCTCAATGTAGATCCGTATGTCCATCACGAAATAACAATTTTTCCCTTTAAAGTCATCATCTGTAAAGAGCAAGCCACAAAAGAATTCTTATGTTTTGCTTGTGGTAATAAAGCCATTGTTTAGGGGCTGGCACATTTTGTAGCTGGGCTGAACAATAAGCAGAAGTAGGACAATTGCTTTCAGGGTTTTTTGTACTCAGTGATCTATCAATGGGTTTTTGAGACATTTTCAGTCTGTCTTGGCAGCTGGAAAGTCCTAATGGTTAATGAATGTGTTTATTCTTACTGCTGCTGAACAGAACGTTGCCAGCATGCATTTGATACATGAATAGCTTTTGTTCTTGCTCTAAAAGAATAGCTGTGGAGGTGGAATTTCCTTTTATTTTCTGTTTAACGTAAGCATAAAAGCATGAGCATGACTGCATTTAGCTACATGGAAAAACTTGTCTACACTGAAGCAAAAGTCTTCTAAATTTATGGCATAATATACAGAAGGGACCTAATAGTTTAATAGTTTGTCAGCATCAAGATCTGTCTCAGCTTTGCTATACCCAGCAGGAATGTGTTTGTAGGATGCAACCCAAGCTTTAACCTCCCTGTTAGCAGTTACATCCATCACATTGGAGCTGCAGGGTCTAGGTAGTTGTTAGCTTTCTGACTTTCCCAGCTTTGTTCCAGGTTTTGCCCTCTGTGTTTGGCTAAACCAATTTTTCTCTCAGCTTAATGAACCTTCCATATTTAAGCAGAATTTCCAACAAAGGGAAAGTAACATGCTGGACATATCAGTACTTTACATACCCAAAAATGCAGATGTAGGTTGAGCCCAGTGAACTCTAAGGGAAGGCAGTTCTATGGCTTGTCCCCTCCACAGACAGGTGTGGCCAGTGCCTGGTGTGCCAAAACTGAAGGAACAGCATTTTTTTCTGCCATTTTCAGATAGCAACCTGGTCAATGGAATGATTTTTCCCACGCAGTGTTACTATTGGATAATATTGAATGATCTGATCCTTCATCCCAATTCTGCTTTGTAGCAAAGGAAAAGTTGTCATTATATTCTGCGTAGCTTTCCCACCCTTGAATAAATCCTTTAAAATTTTTGGAGAGAGAACACAACCTCTTTTCCAATGGTGAAGCTGGATTTGTTTACAAGAAAAAAGGTGGGAGAAGGGAAGAAAAGCAAACTCTTGAAGTCTTCTTTCTTTCTATTCCTATCTGTTCTTATAAATGCATGTTTGTATGATAACTGAAGTGACCCATGGTGTTACATAGAGAAGATAATGAGAATCTGGGTGCTTCATTTTTGTCCATGAACTGAACTTCAAATCCAGAATTCCTTTACTGAGATTGAATGTGTTCACTTGGCTACCATAAATTTCACCTGCCTTTCCAGTGGTGCCCCACTTACACATTGTGGGAAGTCCAGAGAGAGAGGATGATGTGGACAGTACTGAGTTACAGGTCAGCTTAAATCTTGTTGTGGTAGCTCAGAATATCTAAGACTGTCATGGATCTATGGAAGACTATGTTGTGCAGTATTTTCCTTGTTTAGAGGCAGAAGAACAGCTGCTTAAATAGTTTTGGTTACAGGTGTGGCAGGAGTTTTAATTACAAAATCCTGTTGTGCCAGTGAAGTTAGAGAAGCTGCCTTGGCTGTTTGAAGAGTCTGAGTTTTAAAGGTAGGAGACAGCTTTCTTGTTGAGGAGGTTTTCTTCCATCATTTTGGCTTTCCAACCAGCAACGAAATTCCTGATGTTTAAGCTGCATAAGGCCATCTTTCCCTTTGGATAAGGCAGTGAGTATGGAGGACAGCGGGTTTTCTTCTTAGTAGAACAAATTTTCTCTACCCTAGAAGCTACTCACACATTTTACATTAGAACATATGTATCATGTGTCTTGTTTGAAGGTACATGTACTATAGAATTTTGTCATTTTCCATACAGGGATACAAAATTTGCCATGTACTCATCCTTTGCTTCTGAGAAGGGATGCACCTTCAGTTTGTGTTCTCTGTGTGGATGCATCATGTAAAGCAAGACAGCAGCTGAGATTTGCCAGCATTTAGCATGAGGTAGCCTCAAGTTCATGAACTTTAATTTCATGCACTACATGTGGCTGGACTTTAGCCTCCATGTGGTAGCCCTCTTCTGCAGGGAACCTTCCTTTTACTTAACTAGTAGACAGCCAGGACTGGAACTGACCCATTTCAGGTATTACGTGCTTTTAAAAACCCTAATTTGCTATTTATTTACCAGACAGTTTTAAAGAGTTAAGTTTCTCTTGATACTTATGCTGAAATTTGAAAGAGAGAATGTGTCATGTGGTAGGGTGGATGGGGAGGGAGGTATGGGGAAGGACTGAAAACCAGGGAAAGGAGTAGGTGGCTCCATGTTAGACTGAAACAGTCTTTCTGCTTTCTCCAGAGAGCTTCCTTGTTTCTCTCGTCTTATTTTTCTTCCTGTGCTTTTTTTCCTGCTTCTCTTTCTCCAACTGCCTCAAAAGGTGATGACAAGTTATGAAGTTTTAAATCTGTTGTGAAAAATAAAAACGGAAGAAGTTGCCTGCAAGTGACTATTGAGGCCTTCTTTGTCTTTTAATTTTTTCATTAAAAAAAGATGTTTGCAACATGTGGGCCTCCATCAGAACCACAGCTCTGGAGTGTGGTGCCCTGGGACTGATACAATTTCTGTGTAGTTTTCATCGTGATCTCCTTGTCATGACTGGGGAGTTCTGGCCCTGTCCCTTCTTGAGCACAGTCCCATCCTTCGCCGTGGTTCTTAAGAGGGCTGGAATGGGCTGACAAATGGGATGGGGGGTTAGGGGGATTCGGGGTACTACGGGACTTCTTAACGCCAGGTGCAGCATCTACCGCCAGCAGGTTCTGTAGAGACCTGGAGGTTTTTTTAACCTTGACCAGGGGAGCCTCTGTTTGAAAACAAACACTGCAAAATTTGGGGATGGTTTGACCAGAATTCAGAAACTACATTGTTGCATGTAATGGCTGGACTGATAAGGTGTTTTGTACTGTGTTTCTAAAAACTGCAGATACCAAGATTTGAGGTTTGTAGAGTTTGTTTTCTCTTTGTGTGTGTTTTGTTTGTTTTTTCTTTGTGCTTTCTTCCCTCTTCCCCCCCACCCTTGTCCTTTCTCTTTGTTTTTGATTCTTTTCTCTAAAGTTACCCCTGGTTTTAGGTGAAATTGATACTTAAATAAGTGCTCGTCAGTCAAGCTAGGTTTCATTTCTACAGTAAGATATTACTTTTTAGTTATAGCTGTAAACAGATGAAATCCAAAAGCCTGGTAGGGAATGGAGTTCTACAGATGAGTTGTGTTAGGTGACCGTGTTGTTTGGAATGAGATCTTCAAATCTGTCCGAGTGGTTCATGTTGAACTTTGTTTGAGTTGGACTTAGTTCGACTGAGATCAGATTGTTTGGTTATGAGGTGCTGGCATAATTCCTTCTATCCAAATAATAGTGCCAGCTAAATACACGTTTAACACTGTCTTGGAAGTGACCTTATAGGTCACTCCTATGTGACTCCTAGGTCACATCCTGCAGGAGGTGCAGGATGAAAATATCAGTGTGGGGTGACAGCACCCTGCGGAATGTCTTGTGATCTGTGTGAGGTTATGGGCACAGAGAGTGAGTGGCAGAATCCTTTAGTCCCAGTGCCCCTTCAATACATACAGTCAGCTCCTCTTGTTTCAAACCTCTCACAGTTTTCTGTTGTATGAACTCATTGCTCACTAGTCAGCAGAGAAAGGGTGTAAGAGTACCTCCCAAAATAACCCAAGTGTACTTCTATCCTCACTCGATTGCCCTAAAAATTATGCTTCTTTCTTCCCCAGATAATTTAAAAAAAAAAGTGCCCTCAATTGAACTTAATAATTCATAATTCAACATAACTTAGTGTGCTTTTCAGGATGGGCAGAAGTGTTGGCTAAGAGAGGAACAAATGAAAAAAAAAATGACAAAAAAGACGGCAAAAAAATCAGCAAGTCTAATAAAAATTCTTCTAAGGAAATGTGAACAAGGTGAAACGAACAATAATCCTTTAGTGGCTGCCCTAAGTTATAAGGGAGGTGGTGGCAAGTTTTAAGATGTTCAAAGAAGGGGAAATAGACAAGTCAGTCAAATGCCAATCTATTAAAAGATATGGAACAAGCTAGTAAGTAATCCATTAATAATTACCCAAGAGGTCCTAAAGCAGGAAGAATAAAATGAACAAGAGAGCTCAATGTGGGTGTTCTGCCCAGATTTATGTCTTCTTTTTGAAAGAATGGATTAGAAACGAAGCAACCAAAATCATTTGAAAAAAATCCAAAATCCAAAAGAATTTGGTTTGATCTCCTTAGAAAACATCACTAAGGAGTAGCAACAAGAACTGTAAATCAGACTGAAGAATTTTATCTCCTGGGAATAAGGGCACGAAAGGAATATGTTTTGCACCAAAAGAGGTCAGGGTGTTTGTGTATGTGCTTGCATACATATAAGCTATGAAATATGGCAAAACATTGAATGCATTTCTTGCAAAAATAGGGAGGAAAGTGCTGAAAGCTACAGCCTTTCTACACTATATAAGAGCCTTAGAAAATCATAGAATTGCTCAGGCTGGAAAAGGCCTTCAAGATCATAGAGTCCAGCCTTGTTCCTATCTTTCTAAACATTTTTTTTTCTTTTTCTTTTTTTTTTCCAAAAGCAGAACCTGGAATGACCTACACTTTAGTAAGAATCATTAGTTTTTAATTCATTTAGCTACTTAACTTTCTATAATTTGCTTGCCACATTTTGTAGTTTGTTTGCCAAGGGTGTCCAGAAAACTAAAAGTTTGAAATACTTTGACAAACCCCAAAATCTGTAACAGAGCAGCTTACAAAGATATTTGCTGTGTCATTTCTATTAATGATCAACCAATTGCCCTAGGCTTAGGCACTGTATTTAATTCAATAAAATGAAGGTACCACTTAGCAGAAGAGAAAGTGCAGCAGTTTTATTCCTGCTGGACTTTATCATAAAACTTAAATGGCATCTCAGGTATTATGAGTAGAAAACTTATTTAACTCATATTATCTTTGCAGTTTAATCAGAAATATTAATTAAAACTACCTGGAAGCATGGGGCTTCTGAAAAATGTAATGTGTTTTGGGATGGGAGATGGTGTTAGTCGGGTACCTTCCTGTGACAAGTGCCTGCTCCTCAGGAAAGGGAGGGGAGGAAAAGTGAAGGGGAAGACTCTGTGATTGTACCACTGACAATGTTGCTCTGATTTTAATGGTAAACCAGTGTTTAGTCATACACAAGTGTAATTACAGTGTCCTGTTTTTCTAAATAGACAATTACATCAGAGTCTGCCCCTATTTCCTGCTGCTGGACACATTATAAAATTGCAATAGAAGTTAATGACAATAGTATCATACTAAGTTGCCTTTCCAGTTACTCATTAATATCTTTCCCAGTCATTAGGTCTTTTGACTTGCCCAGAAACACTCAAGATTTTTTTGTATGATAGGGTAGAACAATTGCCTTAGTATTCCACTATAATTCTTATTTACTGCCTGTTCTTCATGTTCTAATTCTTTTCACAATTAAACTATGGGTTTCTTTTGTGTCTATGCACATGTGGGGGGTTTGTGTTGTTTTTTTTTCCCTACTAAATTTTATCGTTAACTTATTTTGCATTCTATTTTCTGCTATTTTTTTATGACATAGCACTATTTTACTTCTCCATACAAAATTATTTGCCTGAAACTGTCTCTTTTTGGCTATAAAGTCAGTCCATTTCTTTTGAAATACTAATTAAAAGCAGAAACACAAAAAAGTTTAAATTTTCCACAGATTTTTGTTTCCTTGTTCCCAGGAAGACCACTGTAGTCAGGCTGTTAGATTCTTCACAAAAAAAAACCTACAATTTCAGCCAAAAAACCCCAATAAAACAATCCAAACAAAACAGCAAACCCCATATTCCTGACATTGGGAACAACTAGGTAATCTAAAGACAGGCATCTATATCTCTAGATATGGACACCCTTGGCAAACAAACTACAAAACCTGGCAAGCAAATCTATATCCTAGATATGTAGATATAGATGTATTCAAAAATCCTTGTGTATTCATGTAGACACACACATATCTCTGAATGTTTAGTTGACATCTACAGGTGTCTTTTAGAAGATGAGCTGGCTTTTCTGAAGTCAGGATTGCAGACACTAAGATGGATGTTATCAATAGTTTTAAAGGTAGCCTGGGAAGAACAGTTTGTAGTTACAGGGTAGCTCTCAGCTTTGGGAACATGGAAAACAGGTCTTGTTCATCTTTGTAAGTTAGTAGTCTTCCAAGAAGGCTGCAAGGTCCTCTTACATGTTGTGTGCAGACTGATAGTCAGATTGCACAAAGGTCCATGTAAATAGCATTGCTTCATCCTACTGACTTGTGCACTTCCACTTCTGAGGTCTGGTGAACACCTACATATATGTAGCAGCCTGGAAAAAAGCAGAGAATACCTCCTGATAGAAAACAGCAGACTCCTTGAACCATAGAGTATAATGCAGTGAATTTTAATCACTGGGATCCTTTAAAGGATGCTGGCAGGAGATCAACAGTGTGAGTTGATCTGCCCTGTTGTCTGATAGAACAGGAATGTTCTTGCTGTCTTATGTGCTCAAAATGATACCTGCAGCAATGCAATTTCTGGATTTGAAAGGTTAAAAAAAGAGGGAATTGATAATCTATAGAAAAGTATGCGTGACTCCCTTCCTCCCTCTGTCAGATCTGCAATAATGAGTTATAATGAGTTTTCTCTCACTGTCAGGGAGCAGCAAGAGCAGAGCTGCCTCACAGCCCTGCCAGGAGCTGAGTGACCACAGGATGGGAAGGGCAGGATCCTTGTTGGCAAAGCCCAGTCCCCTTGTTCCTGAGCAGGGCAAAGGTGCTGGCAGTTATGATTAAAATTGACTCTCCAGTGATCATTAGACAAATTCCAGGTACTAAGCCAATCTGTAATCAATCCAAGAAGCCCAGGCAATTAATCAGTATCAGCAGCAGGGGACAGAACTGGGCACAATCCTACCCTATAGCACTGCACAGGGGTGGACAGGCTGCTTAGGTCTAAATGAAGCTCCTGGGCCACTGGATTTGGCTGGAGTCCCCAGTAAGCCTGGTCAGGCAGCTCTATGGGTGTGAGTTTTGGTGTGGTTTTTTGTTTTGTTTGTTTTTGTTTGTTTTGTTTTGTTTGTTTGTTTATTCGTTTTTGTTTGTTTGGGGTTGAATGGTCATGATCCTTTTCTGTTCTGGCATAAACAGATTAAGTATTTACAGAAAACCTACCAGGGTTTACTCTGCTTCTTAGTAAATATTTGACAAAAAATTGTAGTTAATTGTTGTAATTAGAATGTGTGTATTTAAACTTATGCTTGATTAAACTTATGCTTATGCACTCATATGTGCATGCACACATAAAATTCATCATATAACATATAGATTGGAAGGTACCTCTGTAGTCATCTCTTACAACTTCTACTTAAGGCAGGTCTTTTAAGTTGAGTGCCTTGTTAGTCAAGTTCTAAGTTGTTCTAAAGATGAGAGATTTCTGTCTCTCTGTGACCCTGTGCCATGTTTGGCCATCCATATGGTGAAGTTTGGAATTTTCCGTGTTAAAACTTTCCACTCTCTTTTATCCTAATTTAAAACTCCACTCAACTTTTAATGATAATATTTTTTGCAGGTTTTGATAGTTGTTAGTATCCGGTTTTTAAAACTGTGTGCAAATGTGATATATTTGTGAACAGAAGGACTGATATTCCAGAATGCAGGTCAAGATAGTGTCGAAAGGTTCACTAAAAGTTCTTGCAGCCAGCTTTACCAGTGCATCTGAGGTGTGAACTGTGACACTGTTTGCTATTGCAATCCTGAACTTCTTGAGAAAAATCTGCCAGCAGCGAAGTCAAAAAAAATAGTGTACTCAACTGTGGTCAGACCTAGTTAAGAACATAAAACTTGCAAGCTAAAATAATCTGTCAAGTCAAATTAAAAATGTAAACTCTGTACGTACTAATCCTTTCTCCATACCCAGATTCTAACTTCCTGTCTTGGGCAATGCTCACTTCCTCCCTATTCTTCCATCACCTTATTCATCAATAGATGAGTCCCTGCTTCTGGACTTTTTGTCCTGGTTGGGCTTTTTGTCCTGAAGAGCATACTCTTGTATTTTCTGCTAGTAAATATGCCATTTGGGGATCTTTTATGTGAGTAATATCTTCCCATATGGTTAGTGTCCCCAGGTGTTTTACACATACAGAAGAATCTTGCTGGTGCCAAAACAAAGTGACATAATTGGTAGTTTGTTTGTATAGTACTCAGTTTAAGGTGACTAACAGAGATTGTCCTCTTTCTCTTACCAGATGTGTGCAATAGTACCAATCTTCCTGAAGTTGAAATCATCAGTCTACTGGAAGAGCAGCTGCCTCATTATAAGCTAAGAGCAGATACAATCTATGGTTATGACCACGACGACTGGCTTCACACACCCCTCATTTCTCCTGATGCAAATATTGACTTAACAACTGAGCAAATAGAAGAGACCTTGAAATACTTTCGTAAGTCAAAAATTCAGAAATTGTGCTGAGGAATGAATCAAATAGGGCTGTTTTTGCAACCTCCGAAGTATCTGTGCAGTTTGTTATAATTGTGGAAGCAAGAGAACTGTATGTGATTTGTTGCTTTGGTCTTCAAGTTTGTGATAGAAAACAAGGGAAACATTTAGTCAAAACCAGCAGTTGCATTTCTAATCTGTGTATGTACCTCTGCACACTATGAAGTATTGGTGAAATTGAAATACTTCTTTTTGCTTTAGATCTCTCTGGCAAGATACTGAAACTTTTGTATATAGACGATACAGAAAGCTTAGACCTGTTTCCATATTTGCTTATTTTGAACAGGTTCTCAGACACATTGCACAGTTGTCTGGGGCACTGTGTGTTGGCATCACAACATGACATCCAAATAAATTTTTTGCAGCTTATGCTTCTAGGAAAGCATAAGCTCTGGCTACAAAAAAACAGACTTCAAGCATTTGTTTGATATGGCTTGTCCTTTCTTTCTTTTGTTCATTCTGTTGGGAAAAAAAGGTACTTTTGTGCCTAGAGAGAAGTGTGTATGTTGTGACTTCCTTGGTTTTCATTCTTTTGTTTGAGCCTGTAGATGCTTTTATCATGGTGAAAGCATTCATATCTCTCTGAGTTCTTACACTGTGTGTATTGACTTAGCTGTGCAGCTAGGGAAGACGTCTGCGACTCATCCTCGAGTTGCTGATTACTGAGTAAGGTTATAATTAAATTACTTTTCCTCCCTCCCCCCGTGGTTTTATATGAAGGTGCAATTTCCTTGCATTTCTGCATGTATTGGCTGTTAAAATAGTCTACAAAATATCAAGCCAAAAGGTTATATGCTAAATCTATAGTAGTTAGACTTGCATAGGAGTGGATTGTATAGGTTGAGGTTGTAGTAGTAGATGGATATAGGTAGATGTTGAGGCACTTTGGAGCTTAGAAGGGATGATTACAGGGTTTCAGCACAACCTTTGCAAAGATGCAACTTCTGTATTTTGCAGCACTTGGAATTAATTTAGAAAAAGGAATATTGGTAAAAGCACTAAGAATATCAAGAACTGAATTTTTTACTGCAGTGCTTCAATAGAAGCATTAAAATATTTAGCAGGTAGCTTATTATGCTCTTACCTCCTGCCACTCAGACTAAGTGGGAAAGGGGAGAGGTGAGCCAAAACTGATCTCTGGAATTATTTGTAGCACAATTCCTAATTTTCTATCAGCCATTATTAGTGTTATACTGGTGCAGAAGTTGACTTAATGAAGTGTTTTGAAATGCCGGATTTCCAAAGTCTTTACTAATTAGATTAGTACTGTCTCATGAGTAAGATTGTGTGGGTTGACTGTTGCAATAACCATGGGAAAAATGTTTTGCTGGTGGGGCAGGGAAGGCAAAATTCCACCTGACCCACCATCCATCATCCATCCTGACTCTCCCAGCTGGGACGTGGGAGGTGTCACTTGCAATTGTGCATGACTGTAGGAATGGATACAAAATGGATACAAGAGGGGAATCAAATTGTTGTAGCTTCCTGTAACTGTGAGTACTTAATTTTACCCAGTTCTTAGTTTACAAGCAAGATGACTGCAGCTTTACCATGTGCTGTAAATAAGTTTTCATCCAGTCAACTGGCTTGAATGAAAAATGTTAGAGTATAATTCCTGCCACAACCTATGTTTTCTGCTTTCGTTGTTTGTTCAGTTTTTTTCATTGCTTTGATGATAACTCCATAAAGAAGAGGAACAGAGTAAGGAGAACTTAGATGAAGAGAAGTTTATTCCTTACTACTTATATATAGACATGTGTATGGATACTAGTTTAAGAAGTCTAACCAAACTTAGTCTGAGTCCTAGTCTGATAATCTGAAAACTGACTTTACCCTATATACAAGAATCCAAAATCAGCAAAATTTGGCATTTTTGGAAATTACAACATTGATTGTAAACATCAGTTTATGGAAAAATTAATTGAAATAGTATTTTTATGCTTAAGTTGGCAGAAAAGTCCTGTGGATGTTACCATCATCACTTTGGAGACTGTTTTCCAGGGTGTGGCTGCTTGCACAGTGATTCATTGTCGGTGTTGCAATTAAGGCACTCCTGTACCTGTTTTGTTTGGTTTTAAAACCTTGGCAAAGCAAATTCTCTAGCTTGGCTACTGGAAAGTTTTGGTATATTCTGATACAATTTTCACTATTTTCAAAACAGTATCTTTGTGGTCTAAGAATTCCCTAGGTTTAGTCATAATAAATAATAAAAATTAAGTTTTATAATCTGTCAGAGTTTTCCTGAAAGAAAAATTCATCCTCTTGTTTGCAGAAAAGTGTTTGCTGCAAAATAAATCAGAATGAAAATGTATTACAAATGCAGGTTGTTGCTCTGCCTTCTCCAAGCTTCCTATGGGCATGCAAAGATAATGAAATAAAATTAATATTAGAGCGTGAGCTAGCACAGAATTTTTAGGTCTGAAATAAAGTCTTTTGGTTGTTTGTGTTCCCTGGTGTGTTGCATCCATCAGCATTGAAACCAGGGTGTAATAGGGAGGGAGAGATATGTTTTGCCTTTATTCAGGAAATGTTTACAGACTGAGACATACTGCACAGTAAGGGGGATATTTGTGTGTGCTTTAAATATGTAAATATTCCGCAGCATTAATACATCTAAATTGTCTTTTGTAAGGCTCCCTGATATTTAGGGAGAGAGCTTATTGGGAAGAGCAACATCTTAGAACACCTCACCACCCAGTAAAGTGTTACTGCTTAGGTTGGATGCAGTCTGAAGGGTGACACAATGGTAACAGCCTTGTACTGTAACCCATTGTTTTAATGGTGTTAGGTCAGGGCTGTGAACAACTGGAATTAGGGAAGGAGTATGCTGTATGCATCTGGTACTCTGTGGGCTATAATTGCATTCCAATCCCCCAGCCAAAAGCAGCAGAGGTTGATTTTGGGGGTTGGTAATTGAGAGCAGCTTTTTATCCTTCTGCTGTAGGTTTTGAAGACATTGTGGGCAATTGCCATACTTTGTGATTCTTTAACCTCTGTCTTGTGTGATCCGTATCTCCTTCTCTGTCCCAGCTCCTGTAAATTTTGAACTAAACAAATGTCTGAACCTTTGAACCTCAGTACTAGATTACTTAAAGATATTTGAAGGACCACAGAAGTACAAAAGTAGTTTTCTAAATTTTTTTTTTAAGTATGTATATATGCATGTATATCAACATATATAGTGTATGTGTATCAGTGTACAACTATGTTATTAATTATCCTTTTGAAAGAATTTTAAAATATAGTGACCAAATTTTATTTCTCTACTCTAAATAGTTCTTCAAATGTGTTTTTGGTTATGTCTTGTATAGTGCCTGAAGCTGATTAAAAACATGGCAAACTTAAGCCATGTAAGCAAGATGGTTCTGAAGATAAATGCCTTCTAAACTGTACTGTCATCTTTATTTGTTCCCACTTTAGAATAGGAACATGACTGGGAGAAATCTCACGTGTCAATAAGGTTATGTAAAAAACTCTGATTTTCAAGCTCAGACCAAAATTTTTAAGCACCCAGAAAACAGTGCTCGAGTTCACCACGGACTGTCTATCTTTGAGAACTGTATTTAAAGAGATTTTTTTTTCTCTTTAAAATGTCATTTGTATATGAATTTTATTACAATTTCTGTATTGAGCACATGCACTTACATGTTCACATATACCTATTGTGCTTTTTGCAATACATTCTCATTATCCATCTGGCATTCTCATTTTTTATAAAACAGGCTTTGTAATAGGGAACTTGTAGTACTGCATCCTGCATGTCAGTGTGATTTTTAATTTCTGAGTAATACATTTATATTTAATAAGAGAGGCTCTGTGGTTGTTTGGATAGTCGGATGTCTCCAAAGACCATTATCTGTAAAAGAATTTAAGTCACTTGTAGTGACAGTATTCTCTAGAGCGAGCTCCTTTGTGTTTGCATTTGCTCCCAGGAGACAACCTATGAGAAATATTACTTCCAGGAGTGATTCAGCATGTAAGGTAAACAGCATCTGCATTGCTCTCCTTTAAAGTAGAAGCACTGAAATGATGGAGTTTCCTGAATGCCCAACAACTCTTGGTGTGTTACCAAGCTTCTACATTTTTCATCCAGTTAAAAAGTACATAAGAAGCTATTAATGCTCACATATACTTGTTTTACTGTGACTGAACAGGTACTCTTTCAGGGGACAGAGAGAACTAGGTTTCCCTTTTACCATAGGAAGCATGTAACAAGGAAACACTCTAAAATTAAGAAAATAGTCTGTCATTTTTGAGTGAAAAGAAAGTTGTCTTCTGTGGATAGCAAAATGAAGAGAATATAACTGCTTTTGATAGAGCCACTGTCTTAATGGACATCTCCACTTCGGTTCCTGTTTTGGTTTGGTTTTGGTGGGTTTTTTGTGGGGTTTTTTGTTGTTTTTTTTTCTATTTGTTTTGTGGGGTTTTTTGTTTTTGTTTTTGGTTTGTTTGTTTGTTTGCTTTTGTGGTTTCTTTAGGTCTCCTTGAGTTTGTATATGCATCCTTAATAGAGTATAATGACATATTAGACCCTACTGTAAAGGATGCATGGAGTACTACTGTTCTCAAACATAACTTGATAATCCCAAAACGCCATCTGTTCTTCTATTATTTCTCCTCAGAATATGACAACAAGCAATGAACAGATGTACTAGAAATTGAAGCAGGAATGTGGATGGAGGAAGGGAGAGGTTCAGTGCAAAGATAGAATAGGGAAAACACTGTAGTCTGGGAAGGTTTTCAGCAAATTATGTTCTGTGGCATGTGTATGAAGAGAAATTATAAATTATACTAGTTAGTTTACTGAGTTTCAGACTAACAAGACTTGTTATATAAAAGTCTGTACAAGGTAAGTATTTATGCTACACTCATTTCTTGGATGCCTGAGTGCTGTATGCTAGTGATCTACACTTTAATGCTGCATCCTGAAAGGAGGGGTAGCCAGGTGGGGGTGGGCTCTTTTGCCAGACGACTTTCAACAAGACAAGAGGGCACAGTCTCAAGTTGTGCCAGGGAAATCTAGGTTAGATATTAGAAAGAATTTCTTTACGGAGAGGGTGATCAAGCATTGGAATGGGCTGCCCAGGGAAGTAGTGGATTCTCCATCCCTGGAGATATCTAAAAAGAGACTGGATGTGGCACTCAGTGCCATAGTCTAGCAACCGCAACGGTGGTAAAAGGGTTGGACTCGATGATCTCTGAGGTCCCTTCCAACCCAGCCAATTCTATGATTCTATGATTCTGTGATCTTTCCTGATTCTCAAGTTTACTGAACTTGTTCTGCAAAATCTTCTAGCTCTGTGTAGTTGTTATAACTGAGTCAAGATGAAACTTACTAAAATAAAAAAGCAATGAGATTTTTTTGAGGGGTGTGGATGTGATGTGCATATGGTGATTCCAGTAATTACTGAAAACCTTGGTTTTCTGTGGAGCACATCTCTGTTCTCTGTTGGTAAATCAAATTTACAAACTAGTTTTTCTTAATACTCAGATGTTACATTTTTGCTTATCAGTACTCTTTTTGTAGACTTAGATATATGTTGTAGAAGTTGCAACACAAGATATATCAAGTATAATAATGCTACAGATCTATAAAATGAGCTAAAATTGCTTCTCCAGTGCCATGTTCTGATTTGCCAACTTTATGCTGGTACTTGATTGATATTTTAATCTTTACAGTTCCAAAATTTCAATTTCTGAAACCTTTTTGCTTTCCTGGTATTTTGCAGTAACCAAGGACTGTTTTCCTATTGTTGAGTGCCTCACTACTATTTTTACTGTGGAAAGCAAATTTTGTTTAATAAAATTTATTTATTTAAAAAAGTTCCTCAAAAAATGCATCCTTATTGCTCTGAGGCTAGTAATGTTCTGCCATTTCCAGGAAGACTTCATACTGCTTAATCTCCTCTTAATAGAATGGAGGATGTGCATTGTGAGATACCACAACAAAAGCTGTGGTCATGCCTAGTGGAAGCTGTAGTCAGGAAGAAAACTATGTGCCAAGGGAAAGTTTGGATCCTTTTTGTTAAATCTCCCTCCAACCTCCGTGAAAGCTTTTAGGAAAGGTGTGCTGATTGCAGTCTGCTATTTTGTTCCTATGGACTCTTTTCATACAACTCACTGGTTTTGAGTTGATTCAGAGTTATCTTTGGAATTTTAAAATCTAGCTTTTAACTTTTAATCGTATTCTGTTAGCCTTCATAAGGCTTGCACACTGATGTTGTGCCTGGTCTGTATGAGCATGCAAGATTTGAAGTCTGAGCAATTAAGAAGGGCATTTGATTTCTGAATGAGTTATGAAAAAAATGCCGTGCAGTTTTTGGATTACATGCTTGTTTATAGCTAGTGAGTGGTGCTTGTTTATAGCTAGTGAGTGGAAACATGGTAAGTTTCCCTCTGTGTTGATCCATACAGGATAAGACTCAATAATGACTCTTAGCTATACTGCTGTGGCTTGGTAGAGCAGATTTTTCTCCCTTCCTGTGGCTTTTTGTTTTTGAGACCCTCCATCCAATCTCCAACCACAAAGGCTGGCAGTCACAAAATCTGCTTGGCAGCATCACCTGAGAATGAACAAAAGCCTTCTTAACCTTTGCATTTATTTTTTTTTTAAAGATATTGGTAGAAAGATGAATATTTAAATATCCAAGCATTTAAATTCATTAGTAATTTTGAGGTGGGCACTTAAGCTATAACCTGGGATATGTGGTGCAGAGAATTAGTTCTTAAGATTTACTTGGTAATTGGGATATGAAATCTTCATGTTTGGATAACAGTACTTTTTGTGAGGAACTTAATAGCATGCTAGGGCTGTGGCTGTATTTTTTTTGCATTCTGAAACTCCAAAACATATCTTCGTCATTATTTGCTTCACATGCTTCAGACTAAAAACGGAGACAGTCCCTGCCACACTACCAAAATAACCAATCTGACCCTAAAGCATAATCAAATAAATTAAATGTCATCTCATCTCACCAGTGCCATTAGAGTCTTGAGGCAAAGTGCCTTTTCAGCCAGTCTAAAATGTGCTGTGTGAGTGTATGATACAGCAAAATGGCATTCCAGCTCCCTGCCTCCAGATTAGGGCTCATCAAGCACCCTTTTAGCTGGTGGCTAAGAAGAGTCCTATTTAAGAGCCAGAGCTAGAGCACAGCTCTCAGCTTAGCTACCAGAGGCAGCCAACAGACCCAGCTCTTTGCTTGGGACTCTGGGTTCCTTCTTGGGAGCTTCTGTGGACAGGTTCTGGGCTCATCTGGGGACTCCTGGGAACCCTCTGAGAAACTTGAGGCTATCTGCTGCTGCCTGGGAAAGGCAAGGTAAGAGAAGCCACAGGTTTGTGGGGCTGAGGAAGCTCTGGTGGCTTCTGAGAAGCTGTCATCTGTCCTTGATCCAAAGGTGGTGCATCATTGCAGATGCTACTGTTTAGGGATGGTCAAGCACCTTTTTAGCTGATTGTTGGGAGAGAGTCCTACATAACAGCCAGCTCTGGAACATGGCTCCCAGTCAGCTAACAGATGCAGCAGTTTGTATAGAAGGGTGCAAAGAAGGGATCCTCAACTGAGTTTAGAACATCCTAAAGCTTCAGATATGGTGGTGATGTTGCCACAGGGTGCATTTGCTAGGTTTTGGAGCATCTGTCCCACCAGGACAGACTTGAACCCAGACAGATTGTCAGAGCACTGCAACTCCCAGGCTGCAGGGGTTGCCTGGACCTCTGCCTGAGGAGATGAGACACATAGGATGAAGAAGGAGTGAGACACCAGAGGATTGTGCTCCCATCCAGAGCTCTCCCAGCACTGACAGGCTGGAGACATGAGTCAAGAAGAGCCTTGTGCCATTCAGCAGAGGGGAGTGCCAAGTTCTGCATCTGGAGAGGGACAACCCTATGTGCTAGCACAGGGTCTGACTGGATGGAAGGCAGCCTTGCAGAAAAGGACCTGGGGGTTCCTGCTGGACACCAAGTTAATCATGAGCCATCACTGTGCCCTTGCTTCAAAGAACGTCAATGATACCCTGTGCTTTATGAGAGGGAGTGTTGCCAGCAGGTGGAGGGAGGTGATCCTTCCTCTCTGCTCAGCACTAGTGGGGTCACACCTGGAGAGCTGGGTCCACTGCTGGGCTCCCTGATTTAATATTTCTTCATTGTAATGCAGCTTGCATTCCTTTCACCTCCCAGGAAGCTGCAGTCATGACTGTAAGTGGGGTTTTTTCTTCCTTATTATAAAAATGGGTCATAACCATGCTACTGTAATATTTTTGTCTATCCAATCAAGCATGATGTTAAGCTCAACTTCATTTTACAAATGTTTTTACTATCTCCTGGGAAGATAAAACCACAAGAAAAAGAGATTGTAGTTTACATTTTTTCAGGTGGTTAACAGCTTACAAAATCTAACTCTTTAAAGCTTAGCTATTCTTCATTTCGTTATGCTGGATAGGCATGTGTTCTCTTAAATGTCCAACTTTTGTTATCATGGTCTCATTTATAGTATTTAAATATGCCAGTGATGCCTTAAACTATGAGGCTGATTTTGCAGGTAAGGTGCTGAAGACCACATCAATTTTTATTTTATTCAAATGCAAGTATAGTACTTTTCAGTAATAATTCTGGGGGAGAAATGATCCTTTCATGTGCAAAGTAGGTTTTTGACCTTTTGTCCTTTAATTTAATCTGTCTCCCCATGTCTCGTGTTAAATAATTTTGTTTCATTGGGGAGCATTTAGGGTCTTCTCTGTATCAGAAGAGTCTTTTGCCTGTACCAGGTGAGGTCAGTATTCCCTTATGATTTTCAAATGGGACCAGCTCTGTCCCATGTATAGGAAGCATCTGTACATTTTAAAGCCCTGGACAGTAATTCCATTATGATGGAGAATTAATCAAATCTGAAGCTCCCATTTTTCTAAATGCCAATCCTGCAAGTTGCTGATACAGCGCTTTGCTCTGGTTCCTCTACTTTCTGGTTAAGCAAGCCACAGTGACTTCTTGCTAAGCAAAAGACTACACAGGAAGAGATCTTTGTCCTAAGTTGCAGAATTATTTGCTCTTACCACATTGGCAGTCTTAGGATGCAACTCCTGTTCAGTATTCTTTTAGAAGCTCAAACAGCAGTAACCTTTCACTGCAGTAAAAGTGACCCCAATTTAGAAATAACAGAATGCCAGATTGTCCTTGAAAATGACTTGAGCTTTTTAATATTCTTGATTTCCTTTTCAATGCTCTTCAATAACTTTTTCAAAGTCAGTTAAAAAATGTCAGTTTGCAAAGTGTTGTGGCAGCATCTGACTTAACAACACACATTGCAGAGTAGCAGGCTGTACAGCTGCTCCTCTGCTAAAAAGGACTCCAGACAGTGTTAATGGCATGGTCAGCTTTTCCTGAGTAGTGCAACTGTAGAAAATAATGAAAGGATATTGATGTTAATTATCTGACATCCTGATGTGATGCTGTAGCCAAGAGGAAAATGTCAATCATATGGCGGTAAGATGCTGTTACAGCTGGCATGGAAAATACTCCATCCAGCTCTCGTGTTCAGTTACAGAGGATCCTCCAGAACTGGAAAAGGTTGGAGAACCTGTGAACTGGAACATTTCATTTCTAGTGATACACTCTGCAGTGTATTCTTTGATATTTATTTACCAGCAGGGACTTGCTGCTGCTGGTTCATTTGAATTCTTGAGTATGGCTGGGTGCAACTTGCTTGAGAGAGCATGTTTTATGTGAGTTGCTTGAAACTGTCTTTCTAAAAAAACTCTCTTCAAACAAGCAAAGGGGTTTGTGAGGTTTTTATAACCTGCTTAATTTTGGAAGACCATTTTAGTTTTTACTAACGGCACAATCTATTGTGGCAAAAGGAAGGAGGAGAAGAGCTACTGAGTTTTCAGACCAACTTCTCTGCCTAAGAAAACCTCTTTGTAACTGAAATCTTAAGGAATGCTCAGTCTATCTGATCAGAGTTGGCTACCAGAATTCTTAGCAGTCTGTATATTTTGCTGTATGGAGAACAAATAACAGTATTTTGATTTTTTTTAAAAAAACAAAAACAAAAGAAACAAACAAAAAATCCTCATAGAAAATTAGAACAAAATCAGCAGCTGGAAGGGAATGTTACATGGATGTGCATAATTGTATTAGCTTTGGAATAGGAAAAAAATAAGTTCCTTATAGTAATAGAATCATAGAATGGTTTGGGCTGGCTCATATACTTCAATCCTCTTGCATGGGCAGGGACACCAGGCTGGTTTGCTCGAAGTCCCACCCAACCTGGCACAGAATGCTTCCAGGGGTGGGGCATCCACAGCTTCCCAGGGCAACCTGCTGCAGTGTCCCAGGCCAAACAATCCCAGTTCCCTCACCCTGTCTTCATATTAGAGGTGCTCCAGCCCTCTGGTCATCTTCATGGCCCTCCTCTGAACAAGCTTCAATAGCTCCATCTCCTTCTTGGCTGGGGCTTCAGAGCTGGACACAGTACTCCAGGTAGGGTCCCAGGGGAGGGGAGAAGAGGGGAGAATCACCTTCCTTGGACCCTGCTGGCCATGCCTCCTGTGGTGCAGCCCAGGGTATGGTTGGCTTTCTTGGGCTGTAAGTGCATATGGCAAGCTCATGCTGAGCCTTCTGATTAACCACCACCCTCAAGTCCTTTTCTTTGGGGCTGCTCTCAGTCCATTCACCTCCCAGCCTGTAATTGCTTTAGATTGCCCTGACCTATGTGTAGGACCTTGTACTTGACTTTATTGAGCATTTTAAGCTTGACATGAGCCCACTTCTCAAGCCTCTTGAGGGTCACTCTGGATGACATCCCTCCAGTGTGGTGATCAATAACCTAAAATCTTCTTTAAACTGAAGTTCCTATTAACTTTTAGGCAAGTAATGCACTAATTGCCCAGTGGAATGTAGTGTTCTAATATGGAGCTGTTAATACACAGAGGTTTAATGTTTGTAGAAGCAGTCCATCAAAACAAAATGCACCATTCTGGTTAGTTTTACATAAAAATTTTCCAGCTGTAGGAAGGAAAAATAGAGCTGCAGAGGTTGAAAGAGGGATTCTGCAAGTATTCAGCTTCTTTGTTGGCCTGGTCAGACTTCCCTGTCCAACTTTACAACCCTTCCAGCTCTCAGGTTGTAGAGCTACAATTTCTCATAAAATTAGAAGGGTGCTTGAGTCTGTATACTTGGATAATATAGTATTCTGTCTGTTAAGGGTTTTGTCTTCATGCTGGGAAGTTCATGCTCTTATCCTATCTCTCCAAGTCTTCTGAGGAGTTGTGAAATTTCTTGACCACACACTGCTTTTCTCCAAAGAAAGTTAATGCCTTTCTGGATCACATCAATGTTTCTAATCAGCTCTAAGAAAAAAGTCAATTACAAACAACAACAACAACAACAAACAGAATACCACCAACCCTACCTTAAACTTTTTTTATCCTGGCTGATTGTAGGAGTGTGAGAGAGTAGAGATGTGCAGGGGGAAGACGATGAGAAGAAAATTCTGGCATGTTGGAGCTTTTCTTTGTTCTAAAATGTCAAGAAATAAAAGGGAGGGGGTACCTGCAGCAATTTAAGCTGGTAGCCAGTTTTCATTCTTTGTATTTGAAATGCTTGTTTAATAGCATTACCAGGCAGAAATGATCTCTCGGACAAAAATAATACAAGTGGAACAAATAGTTTATGTGCAGAGCAATTGAGTTAATGTTGCCATAGGAACCTTTATGTGTCTCTGACAGTGTTTTAACAGTGTAGCCTTAATGGCATTTAATAGCATGTGCAGTTTGTGCCTTGTGAGTATCAATAACTGAAATTCCGCAATACAGAGCTAGGGCTGGAGTGCCTTGTTACATTCCTCTGATTAAGATAGCACAGTGTGAAGGCAGAATGATCACAGTTGGCAAAAGAGTCAATATATATTAATGTAAATATTTTTTTTATTTACTAACGGGAAGTTCATGTACACTTAGTATATTGCCTTGACATACATATTGAGTGTACTAAAAATCTGATGACTGAAGTGAATAAAAAAATAATACAATTCTTGTCAAAGGAAAGCAATTTCTGTTTTTCAGTCCTTTATTATCTCAGTGTGTGTCTTGATTTCAGGGTGGACCGAAGTTAGCTTGATGCAAAAGCAATGGCTTGGGGTAGTCTTTTCTCTTCTGTGAGGAATGGTTTTGGTCTTTTCTATATGAAGCTAGAAGTTAATAGGCACAACATTTTTGGCCTGTAATTGGGTATGGAGGGCAGAAGCGAAGACAAGAGCCTTAATTTTGCAGCCAAAGCTCAGGTGTAGGCTGGTTTGTTCAGCTCTGGTTTGCTTTGCATTTTATGCTTTTGCAATTTTAATATTCTATAAATGTTGGGAAGTGCCAGTGAATGTGCTTGTTCTACATACCAGAAGAGGTTGTGCATCTATCCTAGAAGAGGTTGACTATTTTATTTGGACAGCTCTGATTGTCCATCTGGAGTAACTGAAGTACAAACATTGTATCTCTTCGTCTGGAGCCTGATTGCTACTCCTTCAGGAGAGCTGCAGGCATTGGCCTCAGCTGTAAGACAGGCTTGAGGAGAAGGGACAGGGACATGACTAAAGCTAAACAATAGGAGTGGTTTAGACTTGTGGACTGTAGTTTGCTGCTGAGCCAGGAACATCTCATAGGGCCAAGGGGAGGAAAGAGCTCTAGGACTCAGTCTCTCTGATTTTTAAAGTTCACAGTGATCTGAAACCGTCTGCCTTTGTTCCTACTGTGTAGGAACTTAATTATTTTGTGTAATGAAAGAAGTTCAAAGGATCTTATTCTGTGGTAGTTAAACTAAAGAAGTAAATGGATGGAAGCCCTTAACTACAAAATCATATAATAAAAGAATGCTTGAGATTGGAAGGGAACTCTGCAAGTCATCCAGTACAATACCCACACTCAAGCATAGTTCCCCAGAGCAGATTGTGTCAGTACTCAGTCACCCTCCCATTAAAGAAAAACAATAATCTTGTGTTCAGGGTGAACCTCCCATATTTCAGTTTATGCCCATTCCCTCTGGCCTTACCACTGGATACAACTAAAAAGAGCCCAGCTCTGTCCTCCTTGCAGCCTCTCCAGATATTTATATCCATTGATGAGACCACCCTGAGCCTTTTCTTCTCCAGGCTGTGAACAGTCCCAGCTCTTTCTGCCTCTCATAGGAAGGGTGCTCATGGCCTTTGCTGGACTCCAGTATGTCTGTCTCTGTATTATGCTCTGAAGCCTAGAACTGGACACATTGCCAGGTGTGGCCTCATCAGTGCTAAACAGAAGGGAATCCTGTGCATATTGCTAAACAGATTACTGTAGGACAAACACAGTGATTTATTTTATTTTTATTTGCTGGCTTAGAAACGTTATTTTCCAGTGAAACAATGCACTTGCAAGCATAGCTGTCTTAAATTTGGCCCTGGATGGGAAACTTTCATAACCAATTGACACTGACAGTTTTGTGGCAGATGAGCAAATGGGGTCTGTTCATCTGTGGTTTCAGCTATCAGTATGTAGCAAGGCTGTGGTAATTCCCAAGCCCAAAGACACTGCAGTGATAATTTTTTATATCAGTGAAGTTGAATACTAATATGGTTGCAAAACTGATGTATTTTTCAATCTGTGTAGCTTGACTATTCCTTACGTATTTCTGTTACTGCAAAGTGAAGTGGTGCCAATTAGGGGCTAGAGTAAGTGATAACAGCCTAGAAAAGCCATACATGAGAGGGAGCTTATAAAAATCTGCAAAATCATGAGCAATTGGAAGGGAAACTTGAAACTGACCTGTTCAGATTTCCAGAGCTGGAAGCATCAGTTTAAAATTAATAGGAGTAAGACGCAAAGCAAAAGGTGAAGTTTTCTTATAGCATGAATATTAGTTGTATGGAATTCCTTGCAAGAGGATGTTGGAGGTTCTAAAGATACACAATGGGCTCTAGAACAGATGAGTAAGTCCTTCAAGAATTGCTAAGAGTAGAAGCTGCATCTGTCTCAGGCTGTATCCAAAGATGGAAAAAATCAGAAGTCGGGAGGGCAGCTGAGGGAAATACTGGCCAGTTCTCCCTTATCCTCTCCTGGCTTTTCTGCAAATGAAGTCTTGGGCTGAGCAGACACCTCCTACATCAGACCCAGTTTGGCTCTTAGCTTGTGTTGTTAACATACATCACAACTTAATCTATCCCTTTGCTTCTACTGGTGTTCACAAAGAAATGCATTTCCCTAAAAAAGGAGGATGAAGGGGTAAGGAATATGTGGTGGTTAACACAAGATGTATGTCAATCCCTTTGTTAAGTTTACCTGTGACATGTTTTTTGCTTTGTTCATGATGATTTAATACTTTCTGTTCTTCAGACAAATTCTTTTCTAATAGCTTAGGAACAATCTTAATGAATGCTGCAAAATAAAAGGTGGGTTTTTTTTTTTCATTTCTGAAACATTGAACACAAAGCTTGACCAATTTTGTGTGATGGCCCTCAGCATTTTTAGGAATAGAGTAGTTAAAGAATGTTCTAACCCCTTATTTTTCACTGTGAAGCTTTAGCATGATTGAGGAAAAAAAAGGCCAGTGGTTCATGAAGGGGACAAAAAGTAGATATATTTTAGCTTTATTGCAGGGGGAAATGTATTTCTGTCATGAGTTTTCAATTTTTTTCATTTTTTTTGCTACTTTTGCAGTAATAGTATGCATAAAGGATTCTATTATATCAGCCCAGAATAGTGTAAAAAAGCAGTAATGTAGTTTCATTTTTCCATGGGGAAGGTAGGCTTTTATCTCAAACCGTGTGGAGGAGGAGTAGTAATGGACTAGATTTTAATTATTAATGTACAGCATGTACCAAATGAATTGCAGTAGCATGATGCTGTTGTTCTGGGAGCAGTCAGCAGAGAGTTGTATCATCTTTCTGACCAAGGATTTCTGTTTCCAGTAATGGAGGGATACTTCTAGTCTGTAAAGCTAGAAGCAGCAAAATGCATTTTCTTCATCTCTGCATCGGTTTTGGAGCCAGCTCGTCTCCATGGCAACATTGGTAGACTGAAAGAGATGTGGAGACCAAGGAGGAAAGGAATGATTTAGAAACAGCCAGGAGGTGGTGTGTGTCCCCCACGTCAGCGCATCAGCCTTTTGATAGGATGGTTTTGTTAACACCCATCCTGGGCTCTTGTGCAGAGCTTCTTTATTAGAGCAGCCACCAGGGCATCTGCTCCTCCGTTCTGCATCCTTTTTCTATTATTTTATTTTATTTTCATTTTTTTCCCAGATACACCTGCCACACCCCTTTTTATTTTAGCTGCAACCTCACTGAAGATGTGCAGATTCTCTTCAGCTTTCTGTGAGCTTCCTTGGCAGTATGGTATTTTGTAAAGGCAGGAAGGCATGGCTGCATTTTCACTTGACCTTAGCAGCGAAGTGAAAATCTCGTCTATGTTGCTGGAGGATACTGACTATGCAGAAATTTATTGAAGCAGATTATTATGAACTGGACTGGTATTATGAAGAATGCACAGATGGTAAATATTGCTTTCTAGTCTCTTGTTGCAGGATTCCGAGCTTGTGAGATTGGAGCATCGTTATTCAATGGTTTTAAAAATGAAGTACCTTGAAAAAGGCAGCACCCTGGTGTAGCAGACATGCTGGCATGTCTGTTGCATCTCAACATGCCTTGTGAGCATGCTACAAGAGACTGCTGTATAGCTCTCTCTTTTTTCAAAGGGAGTGGCAGAGGAGCATATGCACTATTTGAGCAAATTTGGGGCATGGGGAGGAATATTTTAAATCCTAACTAGTATTAATTATATAATCCAGATGAATTTAAATGCATTTACTGTAAGATTCTATATTAGCTTTGAGTTGTAAGTATTCATGGTTTTTCTGCATTACCAATATGCTGTAATAAGTATATATTTATTGTGCTAATAGGCAGTGTGTGTTTTCTCTCTGATTATTTGTCTGTGAAAGACTTAACTATAGCTTCTTAAAAGTGAGCAGTTTAACTTTTTGAACTGGAAAAATTACAAACTATGGCAAGCACTAACTCCTGAGCCTCTTGCAATTTTCCTAGTATTTGCTAGAGTGCTGATTTTTTTATGGTAGCACTGAATCTTTTCATCAGACTGCTGATGTAAGGCACTTGAGGAAGGATAAGGAATGGATGAAGAGTGGAAAAATAAAGATTCTTCATTGGTGATATTCAGTGGTAACCTCTAAACAAAATGTAGCCTTTGGAAAAGCTGTAGTTGTATATGGGTTTTATTCTGTTTGGAAAGCTTGGCTTGGCTGAGGCAAGTCCAAGATGACAATGAAGCAAAGAATAGAAAGGTGTAAGGAGTGTAGGCCCAGGGGATGTTGGATATGTGTAGCACAGAAAGGTATTTCATAGTCCTTTGATAACAATATCAGAGGGGGCATGAAGAGTGAAGATACATTAAAAAAATTTAATGGGTTTTTGAGGTCTTTCAATTGTCATATGCTTCCATTGCTTCTCTGTACTAGATTTCAGAATGGAATGCAATTTTAGAAGCTTGTTAAATTTGAACTTCTCATATGTTTAATTGATTTAACTGGTTATTCTGGTCCAGGTGTTCAAAGAGGAAAGGTGCATATTTTTTTGAAAGATCAGACCACTTAAGTTGGACTGAACCCATTACATAACCTTTATCCTGTAGGTTTAACCCTAGTAAATACTGTAGCATCTGATTAATCTGCATGATGTAACAGGCAGAGTTGTCCTCCTTTTAGAAGCTTAAAAAATAGAACATTGGTACTGTCATAAAAAGCTGGAGTGGGGTTTTTTCCTCAGGTTAAATACAGATAGTCTTCTCTTTCTTGTTCTTTATGGTCCTTTGTCTCTCTGGTCAAAGCATCGCTATTTGAAAGTGTGGCATGTCTGAATGGTCTGAGCTAAGAGCTCATCTTCATCTGTTCATTGGTTCTGTCTTAAGGTGTATACTGCAACGGGGAGGCTATGGGATTTCCACAGTATTGGAATAAACAACAGGTGTTGGGCAAGCATTTAAATACCTTGTGGGATTATTGCCTCCAGAACTCTGTATTGGTTGGTCTGATTCTGGGCTTACAAGTTTTTTCATGAGTGCTGAGCCCTCGCCCATCGTACTTCTTCCATGTGCTGAGTTCTACACATGTGGAGTTGGATAAAAGTAAGTTCTGGCTGAGTGCTGGAAGGGGTTTTGTGTGGTTCTCCCCTAAGACAGAAGGGTTTAAAGTCTGATAAGGAAGATCTCTCTTGTAGGTAAGGCACACTGCTTTATATATGTATTTACTGATTAATTTGAAATTAAAATATTACATCTCACATGATGGAAGGATAGTAGGTTTAATGGAATTCTACTGGGGTTAGCTTTATTTTGCTTCTTCCAGTTCAAGTGTGCAAGAAGAAGGATTTGAGAGTTGTTGATGGTCTTTGGCCTTTGATACTGGCATGTCAAGTGGGTTTGAAATAGTACTGACACTTCCTGTTGATATAGATATTCTAACTGTAGTGGGAGACAAAAGGCATCTTTAAAATACAGTAGAAGATTTAGCTTTTTCACAAGCCTAGAGCAGATGGCATATTATAAGGGGAGCCTATCTCTTGATTGACGTTTGATTTTTCTCCTCTGTATTTGTCGATACCAGAGTCATTTCCCTGCAGTGCTTTTCATATTCAGTAGAGTTTGACAGGCAGCTGCAGCTCAGCTGGCCTGTTTAGAATATCTATTTTAAGACAAGGTAAAGCATAGAGAGCTCTTTGCTGTACATGGATTCTGGAACTCAGGTGTATGTGTGCATTCAAGTGTCAATCCTACCCAGCTAATTTTTTTTGCTAAATGTAATGCCAGGGGAAAGTTGGTGGTACATTGAAACTAGGAGAAAACCTCACAAGGTATCCTGCAGAATTATTTTTCTGATTAAATTGCTTGTAAACTCTGTCACAGTTGCTGGGACTCACAATTTCAATTTAAAAGGTGTAGCTGTATTTGTTTTGCTTTTTTAATAATTACTTTAGCAGCATATGTATTCCTGTTCCTCAATGGAAAAAACACTTCAAAATGACATCCAGGATATAAGGTTTTGATGCTCTTATTTACCATAGATAATAGGTAAAGAAGTGACTCTCACCCTTACATCAGATTTCATGAACTTCTCTGTGGATCCACATTGTGATGATGTTTCCAACTTGCATTTGGTAATATTTAGGAAATATTTTTTTAACACCTTGTAAAAGCAAATGAACAAATGGCCAAAACTTTGAATTTACAGATCTTTGCAAAGACTTTTCAGGGTTGGAATAATGAATTAATCACTTTACAAAAATCCCTTACAGAGTTTATTTTTGGTAGGAGTAGATGAAATGAGATTAAAGTCATACACTGTTTATCTGAAGATATCTGGAAGAACTATGCTGCTGCTTGGTTAAGTACATTTTCAAGTATAATAATATGAATCTTAGTTGTCACCTTCTTTGGTATTAGTGAAATATATTGTGTGAGTGTGAAAGTTGTTATTTTTATAGCAGACTTAGAGATTGGCAGAACTAATAAAAGAGGAAAAGATAAGACTTTTGTTGACTTCTATTGTGAAAGATAGCAGTATAAAAGTGTCAGTGTGGATGTTTTTTTAAAGACAAACAAACAGATTCTTTTAAAAAATGCACACAACACATTTTTCCCTTGGCTGGGAAAAAAAGAACACAACCCTCCCTTCCCCCCTCAACTCCTAAGCAGCTAAATAAACAGTTAAATGTCACAGAGTGCTTTGGGTTGATCTAGTTCCAAAACCCCTGTTGTGGGCAGGGATGTCTTCAGATAGACCTGGCTGCTGAAGTAGATACCCATAGAAATCTGTATAAATAGTCTTCACCCTCTGTCTCTTTCTTAGACCAGTATTTTTCATCCTCTCAATGAATGAAGCTTTCTAGAGAAATCAAAGTTGACCTTGGATCAGTTACTTTTCTTGTGGCTTCTTCTATTACTTGTTGATTTCTAACTGAACAACTCCACTCTAGGAGTTCATTGCCTGGAAGTCCAGAAGATGCTGTGTATGTGCAATTGGCCCTTTTCTCCCTTTGTTAGCTGTGAGTTTTCGACTATTTTTTGTGGAGAAAATAGTTTTATCCTTTTTTCCTCTCCCAATCAGACTGTGTGCCCTGTGTTGTCACACATGCTAAAGCTTCTAATCCCTTACTGTAGTTTGCTTGAGCAACTTTATCTCACTCTCTTGGTTGTTCCAGAACACCTTATCCTGCTTTTGTGCTTCTCTGTGTTTCAACTCCTACCTGCATTTTCCTCATGCTCACATTGAAATGTGTTCATCTCTTTTTCTGTTTGTAGTTTGAAGCTCCCCTTCTGTACTCTATTTTCCACTTGAATTAAACAATTATCAGCAAACTCCTTGACTTTATTTTTAGTTGAGCAATAATTAACAATGCTAATGCCTGTCCTCCTTGACCTCTTAGCCACTTCAAGCGTGATTACTTTGCCTTGCCTTGCCTGTGTTAGTGTTGCCCTTGCAGATGTAAGAACTGGGTTTCTTCCTTATTTCACAGTCTTCAGCTCTTAAAGTTCTTGGTTCTCCATGGTTCTTTGTGCACCATGGTTACCAACTAACATCACAAACACACATATGCCAGCTCTTTGGGTGGCACAGTCAACCTTTATACTTAAAATATGCTTCCCTTGACACCTTCTCCCTTACAGTAGGAGCTTGGTTGATGGTTGGGCATTTATGATGAGTCATTGTCTCCCACATACATTTAGCCCTTTTAGTCTCCATCTTTCTGGACAGAGTAACCCTGGTGTTATTCTGGATGTTAAGTAGGTACTCACTGGGTATGCCATCTTAAATCTAAGATATCTTGCAAATGCCTGTGGCATGCAATCTCTGAAACAGCCCTTGCTCTATAGAAAAGCAGCTAAAATTTTCATTCAGATTGTTCTGGTTTTACTTTTATGTCCTTTGTCTGTATACTTGATAACTATAGTTGAACCTTGTCTATATTCATGTAATCATTAACACTATTTTCCCAGTTTTCTGCTTTTTACCATGTCATTCTTTTTCTGTATTCCTCTGTTGTCTCTCTATTCTTTATCCACTCAGACCTAAGCTATTTCTACTTGTATGCTGTCTTGAAAAGGCTTATTTTTCAGTATAGAGGTGGTTTTTTTCTCTGTATTCTGCTCAGCTGCTAATTTTTCAGATAGGCATTTTCCCCTGTCAGTCTAGTTCATTCCCCTTCTGCAAAAGTCATGTGCCCTTCTTTTAGCTGAGTGGCAGAAGATAATTTCAGTGCAATTTTCAAAGAGTGTGAAATGTGCAAAACACTTGGATATTCTGTTTCAGTGTACATCTTAATAGAAAGCACATTGTTCAATGACGAATTTCTCCCTCATGTCTGAAAGATACATCTCAAAACACCCACATACCTTCATCAATGTATTTTGAATCTGGATGTTGCTGTTTCAGCTGCTATTTTTAGGACTTAGTTGCTTATAAAGAATCTCTTTGTTCTTAAGTGCAGCATTGTTAGTTGTGGTCAAAGTTAATATGGTTAATTGTGCAAAAGTCGAGATATTTTTATTGATAAGGGAAAGTTAAAATAATTTGAATGCACTGGAGTTCCTTGGAAATAGTGAGTCAGGATCTGAGGGCTGGTTTGTATTGTGTCCAGCCTCACCTTTCTGCACCGGTTTGTTTCCTGCTTGACTGCAAAGTTGCTGAAAGCCTTCTTAGTTCCAGCATTGCACCAGCAATGTGTGTCCCTGTGCTTTAATCATTGCAGCTCACTTAGCAAGCTTCCTGAAAGGAGCTCAGTGTCTGTAGCTGCTAATTCAGAGTGGTGGTTATAGCAAATATGCCAATTTTGCTGTGCATTGGCAACGCATGAAAAGGAATGCTCTATCTGGTTTGCTCTTCAAGTCCCTGAGTACGTGTTTACAGGAAATATGAACAATCTCTTCTGAATCTTTCCTGATTAGAATGTGTATTTTCAGAACCACATACAATTTAGCTTTTTGTTGTTGTTATTGGAAACCTACCTCTTAATCTTTAGCAAGTAAATAAATACTCCTGCACTAGTAAAGGGCTTAATGCAGAATAGCATTAAAAACGAGGTGATAGTGTGAGGGTGTGGTATGCATTCCTTCTCCACCCATTATGAATTTGCTTAATCATTTATCATCTGCTGATATCAAAGTAGGCATTGCAACACTTACCTTTCTCTCAGCTTTTGAATGTCAGAGTCCTTCTGTGCAGCATGAGTTGGCATGAGTCACGGATCAGGAGTCAGCCTGTAGAAACTTTATTTACTCTCCTTATATTGTTGTGTATATCAGGCAGCAACATGCATGTTTTCATATGTTACCACTGCTCTCCTTTATAAGCTAGGTGGTGAACTATAGTTGAACATGTGTCAGCAATATTAAAACCATATTAAGTCAGCATGCATGTGGGTGGACTTTTTCTGTCCCTAAGCTTTAAAAGTTGTGCCTTGCAGTCATTTAAAATTACTTGGTTTTTATGGTTACTCTCTGACTTTACATTCTCTAGCTATTACTGAAATGCAGTGAAATTCTGGATGGCAGACAGGTGCTTAAAACTCTTATCTGATTTGTTATTTTATCAGGTTTTTTAAGTGTTTTGATTAGCTGTTAGAGTGGAGAAATGGAGACACAGAAAAGCTCTAAGAAATCAGAAACTAGAAGTAATCCCCATTACATTATTATTTAAATTATATTTTTTTAATGCCAAGCTATGGGAAGAAAGGGAAAATCATAGTTTTCCCTCACCTATGTTATTGAGGCTGTTGCTGCTGCTTAATACTGCAGTAAATTTTGACACTTAAAAGCAAGGAGGGTAAGTTTGAGCAGTAAGATCCCTTTATTTAGAAATGAGTGTTCCTTTTCTCAGCAAGCACTTAGGCAGATTTTATATCCTTTGGTTATTGTTTATATAAGCATTGTTACTTTGTGTATATATATATATGTATATCTCAAGTGTTTAAAACTTAGAATAATTCCTCGTGATTGTGTAAAATTAGTTCCTTCCCATCTCATACTACCTCACAGTGTCATGCCACTAGAGAACTTGTTCCTATGTGACCCCAACTCTTATGTTCTGCTGGCTGGGAAGGTTTGCTGGTCTCCCTCCCCAGCAGCTGTGTCCCCTCAGAGGGTGATGAGCTGCCTTTCCCTTGCATTGCCCTCACTTTCCCTGCAGCTGCTTTGCTTTGTGCTGCAGATAGGAATGCTTTATGCAACCAGCAAAGAGCACTTATTTGCCATGGAAAGTAAGGGAGGCAACCTGGCAAACATTAAATATCTGTAGCTGCAAAAAGTTAAATAAGAAAGCTAACCTGCCCTATGTCTGTAGTTTTAGCAAACACAGCCTGTTGGAAACTTAGAGGTCTGAGCACAAGGAGTTTGGTTTGTTGTGGACTAGAGAGGGGATATGCAAGCCCATGAGAATGCACTTAGGGTGCAGTATGGAGTCTTGAGTTTGTTTTTTTTTTTGTTCCCCACAGCAGACAGAAGAGAAAAGGCGACTGTAGAAAACATTCACTTGGCAGTTGTTGTTGGATGTTAGTTAAGTCCTTTGTATAAGAGTAATCTTCTTTGTAAAAGCAAAAAACAAGCAAAAAAAAACCCCACAAAACCAAACGGCTGCTTCCTTCCCCTCTGCCCAGTTCTCCTCACAGTGTGTGGAGGATGTTACACTCAGACCATACCACACAGCAGCTGCAGCTTTCTCCATCTCTCCTCTGGGTGAGCTTGGAGAGTGTATGTGTACAGCCTTCGGCTGCTCACTCCTCCTCTGAAATCTGTTGCTTGCAGCATTAGTCAACCCCAGAGGTGATTTAACTCTCTGAAGGTGCACACCCCTCACTAGGTGTGACAGTCGGAGGCCGTGTCAGACTTCCGTGTGGCTGAGACACTCGTGGGAAGCTACCACTTCAGCTGGAGGAGCAGGGGCAGAGGAGAGAGAACCTTGTTGCCCTGAGGAGTGCCAGGGAGGGGGCTCTCAGCCCTCTTACTTTGTCTGAAAGATGCTAGGGGAGCTGCTGAGCAAAAACCGGGTACCCTCAGAGCAGGTATGAGGAACAACGTAAATCTTCCAGTAATTATTAGACAGATGGTCTCTTCCCTCCTCCGCCCCAGCTGTACAACACAAAGCTGTTGTGCTAAGGACAAATACTCAGTCATTCAGGAGCTCCTTGGCTGAGCATGTGAGTGAGGAAAGATGGTATCCTGCTTTGTGGAGACCTCCCTTTGCTCTCCCCCAAAATGCAGACTCCGAGGGAATGACCTCCCTTCTCCTGTGAGACCCAGGCATCTTACTGTGTCCATCTGGGATAACTTTGGCAATGTCAGTAAATGAAGAAGAAAACTTTGAATATGACTACGAAAAGGAAAATAAGAGAGAATGCCAATTTAACAGGCAGAGCCTTGATATCTTGGAAGAAGGTACTTTTAACCTTTTGGTTTTAAACTTCTGTGTCATAGCACATAGCAACATGTAAGGGATTTGAATGATATGTGTAGATTTAAGTTACTAAATTTTACAGTGTTTCTAATGTGTAGCCAGTACATTCAGATGAAATATAAAGAAAATATTCTTAAATGAATAGTCTGAATCTTAATTTTTGTACCCTTGTTAAAAGGAGAAATAAATGATCAACAGATGCAGGCTGTGCAATACATTTGTTCTAGTGAAACTGAATTTGGGAAATAGTCTTTCTTTGTAGTATGTTTTTATATGTACAACTTGTATGTGTATTATGAGACTGTCTTTTAGGCTGTCATTCCCTGCAGGTACTTCTAAAAATGAATAAAAGAACACTGCAACAATTCTGTGTTTATCCATGATCTTGAAAGCACACCAATAGAAATCGTCTAAGTTGTGGCTTTTATGATTTAACTTTTCAACAAAACAAATGACCCCAAAATCCTGTCATACTTTGTAGAAATAATGGCATCTGCAGTGCTGCAGGCAACTGGCCTGTTATATTGGCAATGTGAATCTATCTATATTGAAAATCCTCTTATGTACCTGATGTATGGAGAGCGTACCCACTTAAGGGGCTGTGTCCAAGGGCAGGGTTTTTTTCAGGGCTTGAGGTAACAGAAGCCAAATGCACTAGTTATTTTGTTTCAAGTGCTGTAAATTTCACTGCAAATTAGTGGTTTTGTGGTAAAGGACTGGTATTTCCAAATACATGACAATAAAGCTCTTGTAAGGATGCTTTGAAGGATAGCTCAAACAATGTGACCAGCTATGAATTTACACCTTTATTCACCTCATGATAAATAGTCCCTGAGTGGACAGGCCTAGGAGATGTAGCACATTCTTTGAATCCTGTTGCATAGGACTTTCCTGTTAAATCTTCCTCGGAATCAAATATTGCACCTGGATTTCATTCATATTCAGCAACGAACTATTCATTTCTCCTGTTGTGGAAGATGAGGAAGCTAATTTGTGTGTCTGTACGTAATAGAAAGGTGACTGAGAGAATACTGGTAAAAGGAAACTTGGGGTTGGGGTCAGGAGAAAACTTACTGAGAGAGGCCCATTGACATTGTCTTCTGCTTGATTCCCACTTTTTTTTTTTTTTTTAAGTGATTAAATGGTTGCTGAGGTAGATATAATGCCATTCTTATTCTACCTGCTGACCCTACCTTTCATGCAGATCTCAGTACAGTGTGAAGCTGTTCTTACCAAGTGCCATCTGGGATAAATTTAGCTCTTTTTTTTTCTACAGAATATTTTTCTCAGAAGCTCAATATGTATTTGAAATGCCTTTTAAAGATGCCTTCTCTCCTCCACCTATTCATTCAGGTCAATTACACAGTGTAATAGTGATACAGATGCACAAAAGTTATATATGGTATTTCAATGTATCTCTGCACGTGAATGTACTTAAAAATGATAGTATTTTTTCTTGGGGATGGGTCAGTACATTCTATAAGTAAAGCAGATAGAAACACCAGCATTTTTGTGCTGAGCATAGTAAACCTTTTAGCCATATCTGGTTACAAATGCAGTATCAGAAATGGAAAGCCTTGAGAATATGATTTACTTTAGCCATTTACAGTTATGGGAAAGAAGGGGACAAAAGTTGTGTAAATAAAACTTCTTAACTGTTTGGCCTATTCCATTAGCAGAATGTGTGTACCTTAGTTGTCTGTTATTGCCATGGTCATTTTGATGTAGTGAGGTTTTCCCTGTCTCTTCACTTAGATCCTATCAATGCCCTCAGTGCTATATCTAGAGCCACAGTCATGTAACTAGCATAAGACTTAGAATTAGCATTAGATTTAGACCACAGAATTGGTTCCCTTGATGAGTATGGAAAGCACCTTCCTAAATATTTAAGCACAATGGTCTTGGAGTCAGTACATTGTTTTGGAATATAAATATGCCTGACAGCAACATATTTACTCCTTATTTGATGAGCTGATTTGATGGAGTGACTGCAGTGAAACGTTTTGCAGGGATATATGTTTAGTATCTACTTAGATCTTGTTGATAAAAAAACTTGAGCTGTGAAAGGATAGCCTGTCAGTTTGCTTGGATTAATGATTTTTTTGGTTCAGCTAATTCTGAAACCAGGTTGAATTTTTGATTCCAGCTTTTGCAGATAGGCCAGGAAAAGATTATTACCTGCGTAGGACCCATGATGTCATCCATTCATTATTATTTTAGTTTACTGATGTAACAGATTAAAAATCCTCCTTATCCAAACTACTGGGTAAATGCAGGCTAAGAATCTAATCCAAGCTTAATTAAAAAAAAATAAATTAAAAAATGTTCAGAAACTGCCAGGGACAGACTTACAGAACATAAAATATACCTATTTTATCTTACCAAGACATTGATTGACTAGAATGGAGGCCATACATAGTCTGGAATCTTTAAATGCTAGCAAAGAAAATATAGACTAGTAAGTCTTGAAAGCTTTGGCACAACTAATCTCTACCAGAGGTGGAATAGGAAAAGATCCTATAATTTAGAAGGCAGCTAACAAAACATGGCTTTTAATGCGGGCTTGTAATTTTAAGATGTTTAAAAGATTTACAGTCGAGATCCTGTTTTAAGCTCTTTGCCCAGTTATTAGTTGCAAGGACTGAAGTTCAGACAGTTCTTGACAAGAAATGGATTGAGGAGAATGGCAAGATAGTAATTCAGTGGCTAGCAGTTGAAAATCCCACAAGAGTTGTATTTTTGACAGAAGAGATATGGTGAGCTGTAAATTGTTTATGTGCTATGGTGTTGGCATGCTGCAGGGTCCAAACATGAAGACAATATGATAATGCCTTTGGGTTTCTCCAGGTGTTTTTTCTTATCTCCTTTGCTTTGTGGTTGTGTTTTCCAAGTTGCCATATTTGATCTGTGTCAGTGCTAACAGACGGAGTAAGTGTGTGACAGTCTTGTTGAAATGTTTTCTTCCTTCTCCACAAGAAAATTCATTGCAGTTCATGACCTGCTTAAAGGCAATTTAAGGTGGCTACCAACCTGAGTGGCTGGGCTTTAAGTTTCAGAGAAAAGATAGCAGCAGAGAGTTTTTTCCCATGCCTGAGATGATGTAATGAGGTAGGTTTTTATGTGAGGCTTTAATGTTGGAGATACTAAGCTATTTAAATATGTACAGAGAGGAATGGCAGTAAACACCCTTCAAACCATAGCTTACATGGCAAGAGAAAATATTTCTTAGAAGAATTAATAACTGCACTACTGAAATCACAGTAAACCAGGTTTAATTTAAAAGAAAAAACCCAAACACCCATTGGTGGTGTCTATTGAAGTTATGGTAGTTATTTTTCACTGCTCTAATATGTCCTTGCTGACTGAGTGTGTACCATTCACAACACTGTGTTCTTCCAGACTCCTTCATGAACTTCACCCACAGTGTGATGTGACAGCTGTGGAGCAGTTGGTGGGCTGTGACCACTCTTTGTCCCCTGACCAGGGTTGCAGCCCCCTGCTGAACTCCCCATCTGCCTTCTGGAGGGACTGGCTCGCTACTGTACTTGGGGACTGTGGGGGAGGCTGGAGAAGCTTCTGGCATGTGATGTTAACATTTGGACTTCTGGCAAGTCATGCTTCAGAAGTACATTTTCCAGGCTCCTTTGACAGTAGTCTCTTCACATTTTTAAGCTCTTAAGATGAACATGTTCTCTCAGGGCTGTCCTGAATATGACAGCCTGAAGCCTCTGCCCCAGTTTAACCAGGGCTGCCAAAACCTTCTCTTTAGTGGAGGAGAAGCTACCATGTTTACCTTTAAACATGTGAAATTTTTACTAGTCTGGGTCAATAACAGAGCTGACTGCATGTTTTAGGTGTAAGTTTCCTGAGTTGATTTGAAAAGGAATATAGGTATTGTGGCACAGTTCCATAACTCCTTGCATACTTGGCTCAAGCCAATGCAGTGCTTGCAGTGACCAGTGCCAGAGTATGACTACTGATAGCCCTAGAACTGAAGCTGTGATTCTTAACAAGTGCTTTATCCCTGGAGTGCAAAAATAGACTTTGAGAAATTAAACCAAGGTGAGCCGAGGGATCCAAGTCTGCCAAGTCTCTGGTTGCCAATAATTGCCAAGTGGTATCCAGCAGTAAGGAGAGCACTGCTGGTCAGTCAGTGGTACTGTGTCTGTACTGATGGTCTCCATCCTCAATGTTTAGGATGAGGAGAATGAACCATTTTATTTTCAGTCTTTTCAGAGAGCTATGGGCAGAGAGGAGGGAGACAGAAGCTATGAATGTGGCATGGTTGATCATAGAAACAATAGGCCTTGCCATAGTTCAAGGTTTTGGGTAGGGCACTGTTAGGAAAAACAAAACAGTAAGTTTGTATCCTGCTGCCTCCTTGTCACAAGAAACATCAGAATTAAAACTGCCAGAGATCTGTGCTTCATGAACAGTTCTTGTTTATCCTGATGTTTCTAAGGATATAAATTTTGGTAGCAGGGAGATCCCCATACACCGGGACCTTCCATATTAGACTCTGTAATTCTACAGGTCAGTATGATCTGCCCAAAACTTTACCATAATATCTTATCCCCTATCTGTTTCCCAGTAGTTGGAAGTAGATAGAGAAGTGAACGGGGATTTCCGTTCTTCAGCAATGGCTGCTCTCTTCTAGTTCGTCAATTTGTCCCTCATGGATAGGTCTCAAAAATGGAGAGTGGGGATGGCTCAAGAAGGGAGTGCAGGGGGCAGGGGCTGAGAACACCTGAGGCTGCTGGCTCCTGGGATTTTTAGTTTTTTTTTTAATTTCTCATGAATCTCCTTTTGTGGGTGGTGGCACATTGTAGCAGCTCCCAGTAGTGCTGTTCTTGCTCTCCTTCCTTTCCATGGTTATTTTGTGCTCCTTGAAACACATTTTTTTTCCCTCTGAGCAGCATGGTAAGTGGCTGTTTAACTTTCAGGGAGCAATACTGGAAGATTCAGACTTACTTCCTTTCTTCCTGAGCATCTTCAGCTTCAGAAAAAGTGCTTAAATTGATGTGGAGCTCAGAGCATGGAAGAGGCTTCCAGTCAGATGATGTATTGAATAGATTATGTAAAATACGTGCAGAGTGCATCCTTTCAGCTGTACTCACATTGAGAAATACAGGAGTGTGGGCACCCATAAATTTGCAACCGTCAGGTGGATGTGAAGATGATGCTAGAAAACAGAGGAAATACTAGATCTGTTTAGCATTTGCTCAGTTGTGTGTTTAACTTTTAAAAAACCAAATACTTTGAACTGCAAATATGTCCCTGGTAGAATGTGTTTAATTCTGCCATGGGAATATGATAGAAGCTTTCTTTGTTTCTATTATGGATCTGAGACAATCCATTTCAAAGCAGTTACCAAAACGCATTTTCTAACTGTTTCTGGAATTCTAGGCTTCCTCCATTTGCTTGTAGACATTTTATTATTATTATTTATTTATTGTCTAACAGCCTCCTATATAGACCGAGAGGCACAAGTTGTATTTTGATTTAGATGTTTGAATGCATGCGTGCATTTAGATACTGCACTTCTGTCATCCTCCAGCAAAAATACCACTGAGTTTCCAGAGAACAAAAAGAGGTCAGTAAATTGGTTTTGTATTACAGAGCATTGTCCTTCATTTGCTCTTGTTTTATCTTTATGGTAGTGTTACAAAGCTCTCGTGGTTGGTCAGAAACTCCAGCAGGTTAGAAACCTACTATGCAGAATCCATGAGCACTGTGGAGTGTGTGGGCTTTGATCTGTCTGTTGGCTTCTTTTTGTTTAGGTTGGGTTTTTTTGTGGTTTCTCCCAGCCCATCTGTTTTCACTGATCAGCACCCAAAATTATTATTCAAAATACTGCATCTTTTTTTGCTTGGCAGTCTTTTTGGTCATTAAGGAATTCAAAATCACTGCACTAGCAACTGGCAAATGTTATCTTGTTACCTGTGGAGAGTGTCTTTATGTACTTGAATGCTGTTTTGAGTTATTAAAATGTTGCTTCTGAATTGTTTTCCTTCCTTTCACTTTTCACCTTCTCTTCCCCACAAGTTTTGGTTTCTGGGGGATTGAGAGTGACACTATTTTGCAAGTTTGCCCTCCTTCCAAAAGGAAAAACTTCCTTTTAGTGCATAGCTCTGTGCTTCTGCTATCTTCCATGTTGAGTGTTGATAGGAGGTGTTTGGCTGGGGAAGGCATTTTTTTTATAAGCAATATCTTGAAGCTTGTTTCCATTTGCATGTTGAAGAGGATGCATAAGTTATCATTTCTGCTTTGAAACCCTTCCACATTGGCAGAGTGGTATATGGAGACCTCTGTTTTAACATTCACCAAGAGAAGTTTGATGGAAATTGTGAGAAATAAAAGCTATTGGTGACCACGTTGCTACTTCTTTACTGGTGGCACGTCTGTTGTGATAATGCTGTGGCATTAACCTGCCATGTTAAAGATTAAATGGCAAGTTCTGAAGGAACAGCTGAGTGAGCAGCCATATGAATCAACCTTTATCTCTCTCTCTCCCAGCTGAGTGACTCTTATGTCTGTGGGAACATTGTCCTTTTATCAGTGTGGATGTAAGAAAGATTATATATTCAGCTTAACTGGGATAGTGTGAGGTTGCCATATCAGTGGTGGTCATTGGTGCTAGGTACAGAGTTAAGATTTCCTTCCTAATAACAATCTCAAGCATTATTCTATAGTAGCAAGGAAATGTCGTAACCAAGGGAACTATTTAATATACAGTTGTTTTGGAAAACAAACTGCTGGTGCCAGGGTTTCTGGTAGGCATTTTATTGCATGCCTTATGAACTTGCTTTTTTTTTTTTATGGTGATGTTAGCTTTTATTATTGTGAATAGTCTTCTGAACCATCTGCCTTCTTTTGAAGATTTTAATGGAAATCTGTTTAGTCCCTTTGTTTACTATAGCTGATGTTCTCTACAAGTTACTTATTTTTTTCCCTGTGGAATCCTTATTAGTCTACTTTTGACTAATATAGCTTGTATTTTACTGATGCACCATATTTTTGCTTGTGCAGTAGTACAGTTTTTATTTATACTGCAGTGTAATGTTTGTCAAATCACTACCCTGAAGCATGAACTTTTTACTCTTACCACTTTCAGACTTAATTATTTTGATAAATGTAATTATCTTTTGAATGGCATCCTTTGGAATTCACTGGCACTACCGATGTCACTGAATATTGCAAATGTTTTTAGGATTTGGCCCTCAAAATTAGGATTTGAGAAACAGTAAAACAAACAGTAACAAATTGTACTTCTTGCTGAAGTTTAAAGCCACTTTCTGATGTCCAGGTATAGAATCCTCCAACATTTCAGTAAATACCTATGTACTATTTCTCCTGATAAACAATTAATGTGCCCTCATGGTGATCAGCTGTCTTATTTCTGTATATAACAGAATAGTAGAATGGTTTGGGTTGGAAGGGACCATAAGGATGATCTAGTTCCAACCCTCTTGCGTGAGCAGGAACATGTCAGGTTGCTCAAGGCCCCATCCAACAGATATTATATTTATAAATTGGATAGTGTTGTTTCCTTGGGGTGACAGACTGTCTCTTGGCAATGTTACTGTACTACTATTTAAATCTTCTTAGGCCTTATCTGTCTCTTCTCCTCCCCCCTCCCTTAATGCGCACTAGAGCAACATGAGCCAATCTGTCAGGCTGAGCTTTAGCTGTGACATTGTCAAGGGTAAATCCCCCGATGAACAATTTCTGCTACAACAGCCTGGGTAACCAGTAGTCTGGATGTTCAACTCAGCTTCATTATCAATCCTTTTTTTCCCAGAATTAGACGGTTTGAGGGGTAGGCGTAGCTGAAAATAAAAAGAATATAAGGGCAAAAGCAGAAAGTGCTGTTGTTTCCTCTGGTTATTGGTACATTTTTAGAAAACTTGCAGACTTCTAGAGAAGTCTGTGTAGCTAGCTTCTTAAAAGATGACCTGTGGTAGTAGATAAAACTTCCGCATGCTTTCTTCGGTCTAACAAAACTGGTTCCACCTTAGTGATTAATCATCTCATCCAATCAAAGTAAATATTTTTATGAGTGATAGTGTGGATACCATGGTGTGGTCTGAGTATCTCAAGAATTGCTTATTATTGTGCATGCATTTTGTATTTACTTTGCTGTCTCATACCACTGAACCCAGTTTTTAACTAAACAGGACATCAAAGTATCTTTGTGTTGAACATACATTGGAGTTGCTTATTCATGGGGTAATTTTGCTATGTGCAATGCAGTGACTAGGTGACATGATGGAATCCTAGTTATGAATATAAGAAACTTTGTTTTCACTTATTTTTTATTTTATTTTAAAAAACTCTACGCATTCCTCTTCAGAGAAGAAAGTTGTAACGTTTAGATAGTTTACTCTGCCATGGACAAAAGCAAATGCTCATTACAAAAGAGAAACACTTGTATTCTCAGTTAAACTTGAAGCTTTGTTGTTTGTTGGTTTGGGGTTTTTTTAATGAGATTTTCTAAAGCTTTTTATTAACATACCCAGAAGTTTATATAAGAAGTTTTAAGATAAAAAGTTATGCAAATATAAAATCCTTTAAGGATATTTTCACCCCAGTAGTATTGCCAGTATGATTAATGTATTATTTTATTTCCTTACAGTTTTATGTGCAGAAAGAGTGGGCCAGATGACTAAAACATACAATGACATAGATGCTGTTACACGTCTTCTTGAAGAGGTAAGTATTATATCCCATTCACCATATGAGAAAGTAGTACAGAAATCACTATTCAAGATTGTTGGTAGACTGCCCTTAAAATAGGAGGAAAAAGTGCTAAGTGTATGTGCACTTTATCTCATTGGAAAGGTAAATACTCTCTGTAAGTAAAGGCAATTTATTTACCTTGGTCATACAGATTCTTTACTTGTGCTTATTTTTCAGTTCAGACCATTTAACTTAACTTGCTCTTGGCCAAATATTTTCCATAATGGATGGGGTGTGGGGAAAAAATAATCTTAAAATTACATTTTTACAGTACATGTAAAGCTAGTAATATCACTATTGATGGGTTTGCTATCTTTAAGAACTAAAAAAATATTTATTAACTCAGATAGACAAAAAATTAGAAAATATCTAATATCTAAAACCCATTTGTCTCCAAGCCTTTTCTTCTTTGCCTTTTGTTTGATTGCTTTGGGATTATTTTTTAAATACTGTTATGTAAATTGTTACTACTGTAATTCTTGGCACTCAAGAAATAGGAAAAGAAATTATCAGGCTACAGTGCTTTTGTTCAATAAATGCTGTAATCAATTGAGTTTCTTTTCTGTTGTAAGCTTGAGCAATGATTTTCTAAACATTTATGGAGAATTCTTTAGGTGTAAACTGTTAGAACTGAACTGAAATTACACTCATAGCCGTGTGTAATTTTTAACATTTCATGTTTAATTGCTTGCTTATTGAAATAATAATGTCAAAGGCTGGGTCTCTCTAACCAAGGTACATTGGATGGTCTGTTCTTCCTCTAATTCTGCAAGGAAACAAGCAAGGGAATGCTCAGAGCACAAAATGCAGGACTTTGTACTGAGATCAGATTTATATCATAGTTAAGAAGTGGCTTCTATGGTGATCTCACTACAAAGTCCTGCATTTTGTGCTTCGAGCTGAACTCTTCAATAACTTTCTATAAAGTACTAGTTAAAACTGTTACTTTGCCTAAAAGACTTCTCCTGGAAATACAAATGAATATGTACTAACAGTCTGTTACCTGTTTGTGTCCTGTTCCCTTCATCTTGTTTGGCTGAGCTCTACTTGCATTTGTTTCCATGGCTTCTTCAAGTAATGATGCAGTGCTCTGCCAAACTGTTTCCCTCCCCTGAGTCCTTGTAGCTAAATGGCTGTAGATCCAGGAATCACATTCACAGGAGCAATGGTAGAAGGACATGCTGAGCCAGTATTTTAGAGCTTCTGGTGTGCTTCGCTATCTGGATTATAACAAAGGAAAAATGGGGGGAACCTTTAATAAAACAAATACTCTCAGTAAGCTTTTTTCATTTAGCTGGCCATCATTTCTGATTGAATCACTCTGTTCCTAGGCAGACATGTACCTACAGCTCCTTGCTCTGTTCTCCCCATATTGTGGTTATCACAAGAAATTACGTCTGTTTATAGAAATGAAGGTGTAACTCCTTCTGCTTCCTTCACACACAAGCAAAAAACAACTCCCCAAACCTAATCCTTGTCTGTCCTTCCTGTTGGCAAGCTTCAGGTGTTTCTTTTATAAAGTTGGCAGGTGAAAGGTGCAGTGTTTTGGGGGAGAGGCAGGAAAGAGATCTTAAAACACCATGTGTGCAGATATTTTGAAAATAAGTACCTGCTGCCCTCAAACTGAGCAAAGTGAGTGCACCAGACTTGCCTGGCTATGTGGTAAGAATAGGAGTAGATTCCTCTCTGGACCCATTTTCTCATCCTTTTCTAATAATGGTGGCAATGTGTCTGGGTTCTGTATTTTCTTAAATATTGCTGTAATAAATTAATTCCTCCTCACTGTGAAAAAGTGACCTGACCCCAAATGGAAATTTAGAGCTGAATTGCTAAAGCTTGTGTAGAAAGTCTAGGTACCTTAATTAAAGAGCCTGAAAATACACTTGTATTCCTCCATTTTGAGGTTAGGATTCTTGCTGCTTGATAGCTTTTCTACTCTAGTTAAAGCTGCAGCAGTGTATTTTTTTCAACTTTTTGTTTATGAAAGGAACCAAAATACTGAACAGTAAGTTGGCTCCATATATAAACTAAATGGGTTGTTTTGGATAATTCTGTGGGACCTATTGTTCTGAAAGACTGTACATAAGATTACAGAAAGATTTTACGGCTAGATAATACCAGTACCTTTAAATGCAAATATAAGCCTGACCTTCAGAAACCATTTGCAAAAAGCCATTTGTAGATATACCAGTGCTCAATAACCTGTCTTTTTATTTACTGATTATGTAACTTCCTTTTTTTCCACTACAAAAACCTCTTCATTCAAATTAATTGACCTCAAATCCATGTGATCAGTAGCTGTAGGTAGGCTTTGTCATTAATGCATACATGACAAATGCTTACCTCTCCAACTGTGTTATATCACCACTTCTCAGATTTGCAGAAGCTGAAATGTGTGTGTGTATATGTATAAATATATATGTGCTTGTTATCAGTAAGTTTCTTATTGGTATATGTGGTGAATTATATAGTTATTTGAAATTCTGTGGACAAAGAAGAGAGGGAGGAGGGGGGCACACATAGCATGAAAGTAACAATTTAATGTAGATGTGGACGTCTGCAAAAATGAATTAAATAGGATTTGGTTTTATGTGAAAGCACCTATGGATGTACACACAGAAGATAGGAGCTGAACATATTTTTGTGGTGGAATCCACTTTTTTTTTCCTGCACAGTTTACTGTCCTTTATTTCAAGGTGAAGCAAGTGGAATAGAAGAATGCTTTGAAATGTGCATGTGATTATATTCTGCAAAAGGTATAACAAGGTGATGGAATAATAGCCCTCAGTTTTTTAGACAAAAATTGTAGTAGAGAACCAGATATGTTCTCACTCACGTTGTTTTACTGTAGACTTTGAAGCTGTGCTTTCATGTGTGTGGCTCAATAACTCTGTATGGGTCAGTCTTTTCTGAATAATGTGGGTTGAACACAATAAGGAATACAAACAAAGAATTAGCAAAAACCAAAACAAATACAACCTCACAGAAAGAAGGAGTCTTTTTATTAAAGACTTGTTCCTTCCCTGTTATGACAGTTTAGCCTTCCCTCTGATCCTTTGTTGAATAAAAAGTCTGAAATTAGCTTTCTTTTCTGAATGCTTCACAGAAAGAACGGGACTTAGAATTAGCTGCTCGGATTGGCCAGTCACTGTTAAAGAAGAATAAATCACTAACAGAAAGAAATGAGTTTTTGGAGGAGCAAGTAGAACACATCAGGGAAGAGGTAAGATTTTTTTGCCTGAGTATATCTGCAGCGATGGGAAGAATTTTCCTTCCAGCTTCAACTTGTCCATATTTAATTTTCTTAGGTATCCTGTCTATAGCAGGTCAATCTGTGTTGCAGCAGTTTTGTGGCATGTACTCTTTTAGGAATGTCAAAAAAATAATTTGACCTGTTGGCTCCAATGAGGTGGTTTGAGGGGAAAAAAAACACCTCAAGCCACTGAGTTTTGCTCTGCTTCAGATTTCATTTTCCTCTGAAACCAGCTGCTCCTTTCATTTTGAGTCACTGTACCCACAGTTAACTTTTTCTTCTTTTGTCCTTGTTCCCCTGTTCTATGCATAATTCTCTCTGGTTTGATTATTTTGCTAATCACTCTTCTGCTTCTTCTGCTTTCTGTATGTGCAGCTTGCTCTTCTTACTATTTTTCCCCTGAATCTTGCTCGGTCCTCAGTGCTGTTTTGTTTTTTTTCCAAATGAAACTCGAGTTGAACTTTGACTCCTAGAGTTGTAGCCTTTGAGTACTGGGAGTGCTTCCCACTGTTTATCAAACAGAATAGGATACAGGTATTTATATAAGGTAGATCACTTTGTGCATTTATTGAGATCTCAGAAGTGCATCATCACTGAGATCATATATATTCTGCCTTTCCCAGGCTGGGCCAACTCCATAGACTTGTGTTAAGCTTCCACTGTTCAGGTGGGTCAGGATATATTTTGATGGGCAATTTTTATTCAATACGCTCTCTATATATGAACTTGTCAATGTTAGGAAGCACTGGGTTATGGTAGGAAGCAAATAAGCTTTGATCTGCCACCTTCTATCCAGATGGCTAAGATCTTACAGCTTCATGTGATTTGGCTGTATCTCTTTCCAGTGAACTGTGACAGAATCCACTGAAGCATGGGTCAGGAGAGTGCTGCAGTACATATATCTGTCTGAGTCTGACTGCAGTAATAATATTGTAGACATTTGTTGAACATGTTTGGAATATAATATGGTGGTGCATGTGTCTCTGCATTTGTGCAATCTATAAAACATAACTTAAAACTTGTTTTTAGACCTTGTGTCTTCCATGTACTATTGAATTTTTAATCAAATGTTTACACAGTTACTGTTTTTCTCTGAATGGGGAGTTCGATGCTGTAGATACTGGCAGATTCTTGATGGATATATCTTGGATGGAACTGTACAGGATTCCTCAGAGTTCTTTATCTGCACTGCAAATGTCTCTAAACTCTTCTGACTTACTAACTGAGCTGGAGGCAAATGTTTCTTCTATTCTGGGACAGTGACCTTGGTTTGTGAATCTCATCCATACATAGCTTTGAGCAAGAGGGAGAGAAATCTCCCAGTTACAGGGTGAATAGGAGAGCATGAACAGTGGATTAACAGCCTTTAGAAATGCATCTAATAAAGCTGCTCGGGCATGTGAGGTATTAAATTATATCTGAGATGGGTTGATGAATAAAGCATGGATGGAGGAATCCCAATGGTGCAGTAAATGGTGGTAGAGCACACACAGAGAAATAGAATCATTTGGTGTGGCTTACCCTTTTTGCCAAGGGAAACTAACTGTCTTATGTCACAGAAGAAGTGCTGGTTTCTGCTCAAGTCCCAGCATGTGTCAGGCCACAGTCAATATGGTATTTACTAGGCATGTGCATACTGGCCTGGACAGGGCAGTGCATTCATACCATACTTCCAGAATAGAAGTGCAGGTGCAGGACAGGCATGGGCTACTTCTGCCAGGTCTCTTTTTATTTAGAGGGATTCAGGAGCAGCATTAGCAAAAGGGCCACCAGAAATAAACTTCTTACCAGGTGGCTTGATATGTTGGGCCATATGTTCAATCAGCACCCATCTTTCACACTGTCATTTTGACTTTCAGAAATAGATGCTTTTGAGGCAGGCTTTAAAGTCATGACACTTTTTCTATGCTGAAAATCCTTCTTTAGTAGGTTTCAGATCTTCCATTAATCCTGAGCTTTGAATATTTAATAAAAGGGTAACTAAGACAACTGTCTCTTATGTGAAGATTTCAGGACAATGGATTGAATTGAAAGCCTGAACAGATGAAGTCTTGGGGATCAAGCGTGGTGACAGCTCATGGACATTGTCCTTTGTGGGCAACAGTCCCTATTGCTTGATAGCAACAGGTTGTGCAGGAGCAGAGTGGTGGTGTTTGCTCTGAAGCTCACGTTGTAGTGGCTTGTCAGCGTCAAAGAGATCCCTTTATGTTCATAAAACAAATTTTGTATTTTGCAGTGTAAAAATGTATACTGTACCTGGTTAGGATGGAGCTATAAACTTTGTGACAGCCTGTATGGTGCTATGTTTTGGATCTGTGACTAAAACAGTGTTGAGTGCTATTGCTGAGCAGTGCTTGCATAGCATTTCTGCCTCTCCATCTGTGCAAGATGTTGGCAGGAGGCACAGCCAGGGTAGCTGACCTGAACTGACCAATATCTTCAAATACTCTATACTTCACATTATGCTCAACAATAAAAGCTCAGGGGAAGGAGGAAGAAGCCAGGACATTCATGGTTACAGTGTTTTGTCTTCACAAGTACAGTTACGTGTGCTCAGGCCCAGTTTTCCACGAAGTGGCTGGCAAATCTGCCTATTGATAGAAAATAGTGAATAAATTCCTTAATTTGCCTTGCTTGCACAAGCAACTTTGCTTTACTTATTGTCTTTATCTCAGCCCCTGAATTTTTCTGGTTTCTGATTCTCTAATCCATCCTGTGAGATTCATGGGGGCTTAGCTGCTGGCCAAGGTCAATACACCACAAAATGCTGTGTGAAAGGGAAGTGCTGCTTGAAGCTACTGCAGTGAGGGTTTTTTCCCCCATTTCACAGTGTGGCTGAGCTTGGAAGTGACCTCTGGAAGTCATCTTGTCTGAGCCCCCCTGCTCAGTCAGGGCCAGCTCTAAAGTCCATTTCTCAGGACCATGTACAGGCAGTATTTGAGTATCTCCACAGCCTCTCTGAGGAACCCACACCAACGCTCAGTCACCCTCACAAGACAGAAGTTGTTCCTAATGTTCAGGGGGAAACCTTCCATGTTTCAGTTTGTGCCCATTGCTTCTGGCCCTGTTTTCATAAAATGTCATCCTTTCTGGCTTTTCACCCTCCTTTGGAGAATTGGAGTATTTGAAAATGTGAGGTAAAATAGTATCCTCAGTCTTTTTAATTCATAGGTAAGAAAATGTAGCAGAATCTGGAGATGATCTAATGCCCACCCACTCACAGTGTCTGAATCTTTGCTACTTAAAAAGGCTGAGCCATAATGCGTTGAAGGGAAGTAGTTATTTTTTCCTGTTTTTTGGTTCTTCTGTAAATGGAGAAACTGAACTTCCCAGAATTAATGCACAGATTTTATTTCATGGTTTTCTGAAATGTCATTGTTTGGAATGGAATACTTTTTTGAATTACCTGTCTGGTCTGCTCTGGAGAGGGTCACAGGTGTGACTCCTTTCCTCTCCTTTGTTTCCAGAGCAAGAAGTTGAGCAGAATCAAGCAGTGAACTTGTTTTCTATAGGAGTAAGTGTATACATGACCTTTCTGCATTCCGTTCTCCAGCAACAACTATATGCATCATGTGTTGTCAGTCCTAGAAGGAGATACCGACTGAAAAAAACCATGCTGTTGAGTTCAGAAAATGCAGTCAGTTAGAAGAGACTTAACTGAAAAGTAAAATTGTGAAAAAGAAAATCAGTTCTGTACTGGCTCAAACCAGGACTCATAGTAAAGTAAATGACCTTGTTTACTTAAAAATTCTGCACAGTTTAAGTGCTTTATCGCACTGAATCTGCTTTTTGGTTGATGAAAATGCAGCTTAAATCTATTTTATTGATATTCTTTGGATTTTTGTAATAACTACAAATACAAATATGCCTACAATACAAAAAGCAGAAGTCTAATAAAAAAAGCGTTCTGCAGTTTGTGCATTGGAAAGTGAAAACTGAAGGATGAAGAGCAAGTGCAAGTGGAAGGGAAAAGATCTCTATGATCAGTTATGCTATTTATAGCTATTCAAGCAGAATAAAAATTAATCTCTTGCCACTGAGGTCCTTAATTGCATCTGTGAAGTGGTGTTCATTTTATGGCATAATTAGGCTTTTAACCCTTTTCTTGGAGAATTACAATATGAATTAACCAAGGTTAAGTTTGTGGAGCTCACAGTTACAGGGTATCTTAACCACCTAGTTTTGATATTTGGTTTCTTTTTGATACATGTATGTACTGAGTATGGTTTACTTTGATTCATGTTTCGGTTTCATCAGAATCCCAAACTACACCCAGAAGCTGACTGCACCCACTACCCCTCAGAATGGAAGCCACTGTGCAGTGGTTTTCTGCAGCTCAACAGGCAACCTCACTACACAAGCACTTCAGTAGTTCTATCAGAAGTCTCTTGGAGGGGAAGATATATCTGTATCTGTGCAGGGTCTGTATCCGAGCTAGATGGTGACAGTCATCACATTAAATGGATAAGAAAGTAATGTTTTTCTTGATTGTGTCACACTGATTTCTTGCAGTATAATTGCAGTGTCCACAGTATAATTCACATCCATTTCTGTGGATGTGAATCAAGAGAAATGCAATAGTGAATTCAGGATTGCTCATCGTAAGCATTTCTCTTTGCCTTCTTTATAAAGTGGTGGATAATTACATTTTTTGAGCTCCTAAAAAAATATCACTTAGTGTCTTTTTTCTTCTTGCTAAGAAATAAAGGAAGCGTTTCTGTTCTGTTCCAGTTCTGTGATCTGAGGGAGATGCTTGGAGGATGAATAACTAAGTAATTTATAGTGGGTGTACTTAAAAATCTCCATAGGAAGGCAGCTTACTGATCTGCAAACCCTTTCTTTGTGCAGGTATCTCAGTTGCGGCATGAGCTCTCCATGAAAGATGAGCTGCTCCAGTTCTATACCAGTGCTGCTGAAGAAAGTGAGCCAGAGTCTGTCTGTTCCACCCCGTAAGTTATTGATCTACAACACTGAACTTTCATCTGGTACTAAGCAGGAGCAGTTTGGGCAATTTGATAGCTCTGAAAAGTAGTAAAATGATCTTTGTGTTGGCAGGAAATATAAATAGGACATTGAATTTGGTGCATGGGACCAGCTGGAAGAGTTTGCATGGGACCAGCTGGTTATAGTGGTGCAAAGCCAGGAGAGGAAAGTACACAGAGAAGCTGCTGAGGCAGGACTTTAACTTTCACAGGAATTAGGTCACTGTGGTGGTGAGGCAGACATAGATCCCACCTGAGGCACCTCATTGCACCACAAACCTTTTCATGGTGTGCTAGAATGTGTTAAGTGTGCAACCTTTCTGGTCTGAGAGCACTGTGAAATATTCTAAGCAGAGAAAAAGACTTAAAACATGGCTTCCAGCATACTTCCAGGCAATCAGTTGGCTGAACAGCATCACAGGCTCCAAGGTGCTCTCTGCCCTTGCTTGCAAAATTATTGCTGCATTCTGGTGAAGCATGTGCAGCATTCATCAGGAAGCTCTTCGGTTGCTCCCTGTAGTAAGGTGGTTTCCTTTCTTATAGACTTGCTGAATAACTTTTCCATGGGAAGTAGGGAGATAATAAATAAATAAAATGCTGTTTTTTAAAGGTCAGTGCAAATATATTACTGGCTAAGAATACTGACATGAACAAATCTGTATTTTTTGTGTCTCTTACTAGTTTTGAGACCTCTTTTCAGTCTGTTCCCCTGTAAGATTGGCTGGAATACTGGTTAAAATGAGTTTATAGAATTATAGAATGTTAGGAAGGGAAGGGATGGAAGGGATGTTCATATGATGTGTCTCAGCATGCCATCAAGTTGAAACTTAAAACTTTCCAAAGTGGGGGAATCCACTACTTCCCCTGGGAGACCATTCCAATGTCTGAGTCTCATAGGGAAAAATTTTCCTCTTGTTGAGTTAAAACTGTTGCTTTCCTTACAAGGCTGAAAAGGAATGAATCTTCCTCCTCTGTCCAGAACTACTTTCATTTGGATTCTCTTCAAAAGAAACTCAAGGACCTTGAAGAAGAGAATGTTGTGCTTAGATCTGAGGTGAAATTTCTGTCTTTGTGTTGTGCTTAAAACAGTTGTCCATTTAAATGCCAGAACACAGGTACTGAGAAATACTTATAAAATGCTGACAGGCTCTAACTAAGAATGAATAATGCAACACACGACACAGATCTCTTTGTAGTCGCTTAATCACCATCGTTTATCCTTCTAAATGAAGGGAAACCTGAAACATGGAAAAGACATGAGGGTACATGCAAAGCAGCTTCCTTACCAAAAGAATGTTCAGGAGCACAGGCAGGATTTGAAGTCCAGAACTGTGCTTTGAAACAGGTCTTAAAGGGCTGACCTGGTAGAAACCATGGATGTTAGGTGCAGATATGAAGTTTGCAGGCAGGCATGACCACTCAGTTTCAAATTCAGAGTTTGTCAAAATAAAAATTAGCCTAAATTTGCATTAAATAAGTGTTTGTTTCAAGTCAGGCTGTTAATATGTTAAACTGAGTGTGTTTTCACAGACGATACTGGTTTTGAAATTTTATTTACTGTTCCCTATATGCCAGAGATAACAATATATTGAATAATCTAATAATAACCACAACAATTACAACAATACATTACATTTCAATACAAATTCTAAACTTGGGGAGCATATTACCATTTTGCAAATATATAGCAGAAGAAATACTTCTGCATTAAGAGATTCTGGTAAAACAGTGTCATCATAATTTTCTACTGCAAATGCAGGGCCCGTTGCAAGCAAGTAGTGTCACATCTTTGGACAAGACAGCATGTGATAGCTCTCAAGCTGTGTGCTTCACTGAGAAATGGTGCAAGGAAGATGAGCAATAAATGCTTTGAAAGTAATAAAGGTAGGAGTTAGAACTGAGAAGGCCACTGCCTCAGGAGCTGGTAGGAGAACCTCACACACAGCTGTCTTCCCTTCCAGGGAGATGCAGTCTGTGCCAGGGGACACACAGGAGAGCCAAATCTGAAACCTTTGAGTTATGCATCTCTCTACTGATCTAGTCTGTGGGTGTCTGTGCATGCTGCCAGCACTGGGAGTAGATTACAGACCCACCAAGATGGTGTGAGACAGAAGCAGCTGGATGTAGCCACCTTCCTCTTGGTGCTCTCAGAATTGTAGTGGAAAAGACAAAGCAGAGAAGGAGGCAGCACTTAGGTTTTATGTAAGATACAGTTAACAGTGTCAGAACTTTTCAAATACTATCTGAATGATATATGTTTCGTGTTTTAAAGCAAGCATCTAATTTGTGATGATACCTAGCTTTGCTCAGGGGATCAAATCAAGCTTTGCATAATAGTCTTTTGTATGGTAAAGGTTGTTTGGTTTTGTGGTTTTTTAAGTACAAAATATACAGGTGACATCTAGTGGAGATACGGTGATAAAGATGCAAGTTTCTCCATGCAGTAATGTCTCTGCTGAATGTCCACCTGTCTCCCTGTTTGAAAACATGAGGGGGAGGGCAGGCAAAAACTATAGTTTGTCACTGTCTTCCTGAACAAGTGATTAGAAAAGTTTGTCTTTCTGAAGCAGATGGAAATGCAGCAACAGACTGGCAAAGAGCAAATGTGCTAATGTAGCATATTTGATGTGGATTTCTTGAACAGGCCTGTCAACTGAAGACTGAAACAATTACTTATGAAGAGAAAGAACAACAACTTGTCAATGACTGTGTTAAAGAGCTAAGTATGTCCTCATTTCTTTCCTGTTCTCATTTGAGATTGTTCTGTAAAAAACAAAAAAAAAAGACAACTGAGTCATGTCTCTCAGTCATGGGATTTGGTAGTTCTGCCTGTAAGCTAAATCTTTCTCAGTTGCAAAAAAATTTTATGTAGAAAAAGTAATTAAGAGAAAGTACTTTCTCCTTTGCTGCATGACCACTTGATGTTTCTTTTTTTGTATGTTTTATTGCTGTTTTTCAAAAATACCTTACTGTGTTACTGGGGAAGGATTCTGCTGAATCAAGTGGTGCTTCAAAAAAAACATCATTCTGCTTACCTGTCTGCTTTTGGGTTTGTAATGTTAATTGTAATCACTTCTCTTAAAGGGGATGCAAACATCCAGATTGCAAATATCTCCGAAGAGTTAGCAAAGAAAACTGAAGATGCTGCCCGGCAACAGGAAGAAATCACCCATCTTCTCTCTCAGATAGTTGATCTGCAGAAAAAGGCAAAAGCTGTAAGGAACCCAGTTGCAAGACTATTTTTGATTTACTACTATTGTGGTGGGAAGGCATTAAGGTCTTCTGTATACTAAAGGAAATTTTCCATCCTCCTTATCTGGGTGACCTTGTTTGATGTTTAATATCTAGCATACTTGACTAGAAAGCATCAGTATATTAAAAAAAATGCATAAATGACATATTGAATACAGTAGTTAAACTTATTTTAAATATTAGGTGTGCCCTAGATGATTTTAGTAAGACAATGTCATGGAAGTATTTCAGTGGACACATATTTACTAGTTTTAGGGTATTGTAGATTCACTTGGCAGAGCAGATTGATGCTGGATGTTCTTGTATTAACATTTTAAAGTGTTGTTTAAATGTGTTTAACTAACATGGACTAATATTACTGCAGAGGGGGTCTTGAGAAAAGTTAGAATTTTCCTACCTACATGTAGTTTAGGATACAGACATCATCACAGTGATTCTAACATTTTGGGCATATTTAAGTGTGCAGTTGAAAATGAAGAACTTGTCCAGCATTTGGGAGCAGCTAAAGATGCCCAGAGACAGCTCACAGCGGAGGTGAGTAATTACCTAGTATTACAATAATTTAGTAACAAGGCAGTGGCTGTTCACTTTACTTGTCAGAGTTTTAGTCTAAACTGGATCAGAAGTATTAAATAATTTTCCCTCTGTATGGAATGAAGGAATTCTGTGTTCCTGGTACAGTTCAAAACTTTTTCATTCCTGTTCTCTTGTCCTTCATCTGGCACACATTTTGAAAACCAGAGGCTTATGGATGATGTAGGAACCTCTTTATAGGGTTGCTTTCTCTAGGCTGGTGGTTAAAGCCTATAGTGAGATTACATGGAAGAGCTGATTCATACTGTATTTATTCAGCAAATAAACTGAAGACAGTCCAGAATTGCTGGCTGTCTTCTGGGTGCTCTGTTCACATAAACAAAATGGACAACAAAATCAATCAATAAAGCTTGATCCCCTTATGCATTTGGAATTCTTGGTTGTTGAAGGTGGAAATGCCCATAGAAACTTTTCCTGCTCATGGGCCTTTTTGTATCTGTGGAGCTCCAAAGACAGAGTTTATGCTTCTCTGTCCCTTTCCTGGAAAACACATTAACAGGATATCTGTGTCTAAGCCAAGTAGTTTATTTTTATGAAACTTGTAGGAGTATGGTATTTCAGACTTCCACAGCTTTACCATACTTGACTGAAATGGCTGATGAACTAAAAAACTACAAGGGTATGCAGACATCTGCAGTGATTATATAAAGTGTGTTTGCTGAGAAGGTCAAATAAGGCATGATCTTAGGCTGTTGGAGCCTATATCCATACATATGGATGGATGCAAGTCTTGATTTTAAAATTTCTAAGTCCTTTGGAACACTGAAATGTATTATCCTTTTCCCACCCTGTTTACCATGGGGGTCATCATGGCAGTAGGAAGGCACTGTACCTCCTCAGATTAAAGGTACCTTTTTGTTCTATTTCTTCTCCTTGACAATGGCTTCATGTAGCTACACAGGATAGGAAGTGGGGCAAGCAGTTCCTTCCCCCCAGCTTTTCCTGTTAGTAATCCAGGTTGTTTATTCTTTTCAATGATACACACTCTTTTCCTTTGAAGTGGGGTATTCTTCCCTACAGCAGTATTTTTTACCAATATGAGAAGAATTTGTAGGCTTTTTGTGATGATAGTGCACCTTGTAAGGTCTGGGATGGTTTGCTGTGTGTTACAGTTGCGGGAGCTGGAAGACAAGTATGCAGAGTGCATGGAAATGCTTCATGAGGCTCAAGAAGAGCTGAAAAACCTTAGGAACAAGACAATGCCAAATGCTATATCACGTCGGTACCACTCTCTTGGTCTCTTCCCTATGGTAAGCAGACTTAAAAATAAAAAAAATCACCACTGCACACACAAGAAACCAACCAACCAAAGGAAATGGGAGTGCACAGCTTCAGGGATGCTAGACTGGAGATGAGCATGAGGGAAATGTGTGTTTATATAATGTTAAAGGATACCTGAGTGATCAGTTTTGAATACCTGGTTCTGAAACAGTAGTGCTGTGCAGTTGCTTGTTTTTACTGTAGTATTATATACAATCTGCAGCTAGCAGAGCTTGTACTGTGAATCATGGGTAACATTAATAGGTTGTTAGACAGTTCTGTAAATCTTTATGCATCTCCTGTACTGTTGTGGCTGCTTTTCAGTAGGAGCTTCCTGCTTTTCTTCAATATCCTTGGAGATGTAACTTTCTGATAATATAACTAATGGTTGCTGGACGTGACATCTTTCTAGTCATCTGTGATATACATTCCAGTTCTTACTTCTTGAATAGATTACACATATGTTTTAGTTTTAGGATCACTGAAAATTCAATGGTTTATTAAAAAAACATTTGTTGCTAATATATATTTTGACAATATTAATTACTGCAGTGTCAGTGGTGTTGTCAACTTTGTTCACCTACTTTCATTTGATTATGACCTTGTAGTTTTAAAGCATGAGTAATGTGTGCAGTGCTCATCAAAATGAGAAGGAAAAAAAAAAAAAAAAAAGTGGTAAAGAATGTCTAGGCAAGTTCAGTGCCTGACTCTGCTTGCCCCTGTATCTCTACAATAATTTCATTACTTCTGAGGGCAATTGTGTCAGTGAAGTTTCTTTTGAATTTTACATTAACATCATCACGCAGCTCCTTGTCTTTAGCAGTATCTCATCTTAACTGCTGAGGAAGAACACAGATTATATTTGTGCTCAGAAGAAGCAAATTGTTAGGAAAGGCTTAGCTTGCCTTTTTGTGTTCCCTTCTGAGTCTGAACACAAGCCAATTTCAAGTGCAGACAAAACTACTAGTGGTACTTGTTGCCCAAGTGCAGCTGGAAGCTGCAAAAAGCATGGTTGTGCTGTTACAGGTTTATGTGATTTGTATAAAAATTATTTTCAAACATTGAATCATGGAACCAGAGATTATTGGATTTGTGAATTTTTGACATTTAGACCTTAGATACATTTAGGTACTGTAAAATTGTTAGCCTACCACATTTAACCCTGTAGGGGAACTATATAATGCTTTATGCCAAAAAGCATGTCATCTTTGTGGGTGGGTGGATATTTTTGTGAAAGGGAAGAGTGTTTTCTGTTTAGTTTAAAGGAAAAGAAATCAAAACTTTACATATGAAAAGTGGGTGAGTAGGGAATTCCCTGAATAGGGTGTTCAGTTTAGGAAATCTATTGTTGACTGTGATGGTTTTTAGGATCTTTGACAGATGCTGTATGTCTTCAGATGATAAGTACTGTAGCTGTATGAAGCTAAGCTATAATCTGTCAATGATTTATATATATTCATTAGTCTTCCAGCTTTCCAGTAATTTTTCATTTTTAAACCTTTTTTTTTTCTGGAATTAGGGATACCTTATTAATTTACATAAGTAATGAATTATTTTCTGCAATGGCAATCTGTTAATACTACAATACTTGTTTTTCTTTTGTGCTTATTTTTAACAGGATTCTTTGGCAGCAGAAATAGAAGGGTCAATGAGGAAAGAACTGCATTTAGATGAACCCGATTCTCCTGACTTGGCGTATGGCTGAAAATAATTGTTTCTTAATTGATGGATTGATTGATTATATCTGAAGTTAATTAGTATTTGATGAGAAAGGAAAACAGGAAACAGTTGAACTAGGGCTTTAGAAAGAAGCATTTCTGGCAGAGTGTGGATGACTGAGACAAAGGAAAAGAAATTGTCTGGTTATTGGGGAGGATATATTCTCTGCTAATGCTACCAACAGAAGATGACTATGTATAGATTTTGCCTTGCATTTTCAACTTTTTATCCTCATTCTTGAAGGCTGAGAATGAGAAAAGTTGTGTTACCATGGTAACACACATGAAAGGTTTCTTCAGTTAATGATAAGGGTATGAGTTCAGTATCTCAGGCTCTCTCCTCAGGTGTTATAACTGCAGTTATGAGGTAATTATTGATCTAATCCAATTTTTACACACATCAGAGCAGAAAGGGATTCAGAGTGGTTGGGTACTTAGATTGTGGTGCCCATTACACTTGTGCTGATGTTCTCTTGAATAAAACAAGAGCGTGGTTTGGAACAAGTTAAGTACTTGTGACAGTCTGAAAGCCATAGATAGACACAGCCTCACAGAAAAGGCCTTGCTGACACCAGTTGCATGTGTGGTCCAGTGGGTTTATTTGTGGTACCTGTTTGTACAGAGCATGGCCTGGTTAATTAGAAAGAAGTTAATCCCATCTAGAGGATGTGTTAGAGAAATGGAGTTTACAAAGAAAGGATAGCCAGAGGAAGCACAGTAACCACTTTCCAGAAACAATCTATGTATGTTTACAGAAAGCATAACACATACTTAAACCTTTTCTCAGCGTAAGTCATGAATTGTGAGGCTTTCACACAGTGAAATGTTGATTACAAATATGGAAAATCAGAAAGATCATGCTCAAATCCCATAGGATCCTCTTGTCCTTCCAGCATAGTCTTAACTTAAGAATAGTTTAACCTCTTTAGAATATATTTCATTTTGCTATAAATGTACCTTTTTTCTTTGTTTGTTTTATAGCTTCCTTTGGTTTTATTTGCTCAGCACTATAACCTCTGTGAGACCATTTATTGATAGGTGCTCTTAGCTTAAGCTTCTTAAAGATATACAACGGCAGACTTGAAGCCTACACACAAAGACTGCAACTGTTGATTACTTGGGGACAGAAGGAAAGAGATTTGAATAAAATTAAATAGCATAAGGCATCCTGTCATTGTTATACCCAGGCAGTGTTACCTTTAAACTGAAAGGGATACATTGTTCTTGTGGTCAGTCATTGTTGAGCTGTACAACAAAGCAGCAGCCACAGTTCTGTAGCATGATGTGGAGAAAGCTTTATTTTGCCAAAAAATAAAAGTGTCATCTGATCTTTAATCTTAAAGCAGATGAACAGTGTTTTTTATAATATCAGGATAATGGTGATCAAGAATGAACTGTAGAAGTGGGTAAAAATTGAGGTTTCTAGCCTTGGCAGCCTTTCTCTAAACTTCCTGTCCATGTTTATTGTTTTGTTTGGTTTTTTTAATGCTATTTAAAGAGATTTGAAGTTAGTTTGAAAATGACAAGATCCAAGCTTGCTTCCATAAAGATACTCAGCAGAGTAAGTAAAATTTCTCTTTTAAAATGGATTATCCAGTTCATATTTAAGAATTGAATGGAAATCAATTTTGTTTTTTAAAAGCTCATCTCCACAAAGTGGCTTTAAGGTATTTTTTAGCTGATGTACTGGAAAGCTTTTTCACTTAATTTTTGTTAATATTTGAGAGCGTCTGCATGTAATTCTCAAATGGTCTGCCTAGCATGTTAGAGAATAATGGAAATATGTTGACAGATTGAAGGTAATGGCCAGGCTGTAGCAAGTGCAGGATGCTCTGCATACCACCTTACAGAAACTATGAAGACAAGGTGGTTGGTGGAGTTGTTAATAGAAAGGATCATTAACATGCTGTTACCTGTTTGTCTCTTTCTTCTTAAAGTAAGAAGGCACTGTGTGATTGTTACCTCTCTGTGTGTCTTACCAGTCATCAGAAGCGGGTCTTTGAGACGGTGAGAAATGTTAACCAAGTTGTCAAGCAGAGGTCCATGACTCCGTCACCAATGAATATCCCAGGATCTAACCAGTCCTCTGCTATGAACTCAGTCATTTCTAGCTGTGTCAGCACTCCACGTTCCAGTTTCTATGGGGGAGACATCTCTAATATTGTGATAGACAACAAGACCAATAGCATCATCCTAGAGACAGAATCCTCTGACAATGGGTCAGTACTGTAGCACCGGACTTTGCTTTTGTTTTATTTCTGATGTAAAGACAAAGCTTTTCTACTTTTCTCTTTTTGTCTTACATTGTGCAGTTACCACAGTGATGTACGTCTTCAAAAGTTACTTTATTTTGTGCTTATAGTTCTTGAGCACTCAAGTTTATTTGAAAAGGAAAGCTTTTTGAAAGGTCTGTGCATCAGTGTTCACAACTCACCCCTGTTCCGAGATACAGCAGCAGCAGATGATGCAAAACCACCCCTCCTCTTTTCAACTGTGGTCAACAGTTAAAACTTAATACATTTTTCATCATTTTGCAGTAATGCCAGGGAGTTCTGATCTAAGTTGCAGCTACAGCTCTCTCTCTTGATCCTAAAAATATATGAAGAGATTGTGTTTATGTAGGGTCTCTTAATATGAAAACTTGTTAATGAAACCTATCAGAACTTTGCTCTTCTAGCTACTTATCTCCTCCCCCAGTACAGCTCCACACTACACTGTGTACACTTTCCAGGAAAAAAATTATTTAACATTTCAGAACAATGAATATTTGTCAACATATTATACTCTTGTGACTCATGGTTTTCTTGCAGCATCGGCCTTGTAAGATGTGGTCTGCTTGAGTTTTTATAACGTTAATAGACCCATAACAAGTATGTAACATCTCATTGTAGGAGAAAACTTTTAGATAAAGCACAGCTTTTCCTACCAGGAGTTTCCAGTCAGGAACTAAGATTTAGAACAATTTTGGTATGGAAGAGAAAGAAAATACTGGTGTTTATCATTGAAGTCTCCAGAGAGCTAGCAAGTTGTTCCCAGACACAATAACTTAAAAGTGTTGGTGAGTGTCTCAAAGCTGTCATGTGGAAGCTTTGGGCATCTCTAAGAATTTTTTTTCTCCCTCACTTCTTTTTTTTTTTTATTTTTTTGATGTGTGTGTGTGTCCCTGTTATGTTTTAGTAATGAAGACAGACTGAAAAAGCCCGGAACTCCAGGGACTCCAGGCTCCAGTGACCTAGAGACCGCCCTCCGCAGGCTGTCCCTCAGGCGGGAGAATTACCTTTCCGAGCGGAAGTTCTTCGAAGAAGAGCAGGAAAGGAAGCTGCGGGAACTGGCAGAAAAGGGAGAGCTCCACAGTGGTTCTGTTACCCCCACAGAGAGCATCATGTCGCTGGGAACTCACTCCAGATTTTCAGAATTCACTGGATATTCAGGAATGTCGATCAGCAGTCGCTCCTACCTGCCAGAAAAGCTTCAGATTGTGAAACCACTAGAAGGTGATAACAAGGGGCCTCGGCCTTTATCTGTTGTTCTTAGTGACTCTTTGTGGTCTCTCATTCATTACCAGAAAGCAGGACATCTTTGCAATACATATTCTTTCTATTTTAGAGACAGTAAGCCACGCTGTTGGTTTGAAATCTTCTAACTACTTTTTCCTCAAGCCTTAAAAGTGTTAAGAAACAATTCCAGCCAGGGCAGTAAAGTAAATGTTATAGGCCAGATGTACATTAGCAGTGCAGACTTACATCTAACCTAAGTCCTAATGTTGTCATTTCATGCTTAGAAAAGGAAGGTGGCTGAGTATCTGAGATCTAAGCAACAAGAGTATTATCAAAGAGTTCATCAAATCTCATTTCTGCAAATTTGTGTCTGGAAAGACCTTTACCTACTTCAGATAGTCCAATTGGTCTAATAGGACTATTTTTGTGATGAAAAATGACCTCTGCACTTTAATTGGCTGTTTCAGTGGCCACATACGAGTCTCCATGGCTTTGGTTTCACTTGTAAAATGAGGCGAGGGCTTTTAAAATCAAATTTCCTCCATATTTGTCTCAGAAGAAGGCAAGATATTGATAGATGGTAATCAGAGCTTAGAGCTATATTTCAGAAATCAGTTCCTTTCTGTAATCTGTCTAATGAAGCTGACATACAGTATAGTCTGTCTGGCTTTCTTCCATCCTTTCAAGTTGTTGTTGGAAGATAAAGTCAAGTAAATTCCTCCAGGTTTTAAATAAAATGAAGCTGTTTTCCTATAGTACTTCACCAAAATGCTAGTTACATAATTTAGCTTTGGTTTTTTCTTTTCCTTTAACAGAACACTGGTGTTATGCTACATTGTCTGTGTGTGCTTTGATTGCAAAGGTTCCCTTTTTCATCTTTTTAGAACAAATTTATTATTTCATCTCTAAGGAGCAGTTAGCATAATACATTCAGAAGCAGAAATAACCCTTCTTGTGTCCTGAAGAAAATGATGTGCTATATCTATCTATTCAAATGAAGCTAAAGCCACTGCGCACAAGTCCCTACTGTGTAGCAGATTTTAGTAGTTTTTTCATGGCTGGTTTTAAATGGTTGCAAAAAATCTTGTACCACATGAAGGAAGGAATGATCCAGCTTTGTTTCAGCTACTGATTGGGTACCACTGTAATCGAGTTCTGTCAGCATCCCATTATATCTGCTTTTTTCTTCCAATAAACTCTTTAAAGTCTTTATCATCTTTCTATCTGTCTGGTTTTTTTTTTCCTGGTTTTTGTTCATTGTTATCACTGGGTCATTTTTTTTCTTTAAAATTATTATACCTTCTAAAGTACTTCTCATATCTGCTTTTACATCTCATTTGTGGTATGTTATTGTCTGCTTGTTTCATAAGTTTAGCGTTTGTTATATTTTATTAAAACATGTTTATGGTTCTGTTTCTCACTTCAGCTTAGTTTCTTTCCTAATTATTTTTCATGAGATATAAGTTTTGTTTGTGTGGGTTTGTTTTTTTTTCCAACTGCATGGATACTTTTAAACTACTGGTGCAAAGTAGTCTGCCCTACCTACAGACTGTTATCAGTAGTTGTGCTTTTGGTGTTTATTTCTGTTTTCTTAAGGGTGCTCATGCAATAACATGGGGAAAGAAGAAAAATTATTTCTATAGTGCAGTTCATGTTAGCAACTTCTGTGCCTTTAAAGCAACCTTCCAAATCCCACAGTAAAGAAAAAGACAGAAGGACTAAGAAATTAACCTACTTCCTTTGCACCTTTAAAAAGCAAAAGCCACCTTATTTTAGCCAAATACAATGATTGCTTGGTTTGACTTGCTTTAGTCACTCCAGTGGGTTTAATAGCTTGTTTTGAGTTTTGTTTTTAAACTGTGCATCTTCAGCTTTTTGTACCATAAGCACATAACATTCCTTATGTCCTGCAGGAGAGCTAGCACCTTGGACTGATTCTGACTTCACTCCCTTTGGTGCAGTTGTGGCAGCAACACACAGGAATTTCCAAGCTTTGTCTGATCCATGTACTATACATGTGATGATGCAGAGACTAGGAATAGAAAACCAAACTCTATTCATATAATTTATATTGCTTTTAAATTACTCTTCACTTCAGCCTGGCAGTCCCACTGTTTCACACATTCCCTCATGCTGGTTTTTTTTTTTTGATAGCATAGTTTAAAAAAAATGCTTTGTAGGAGCCTGAGACTGACTATAGGCCAAGGTGTTGTATTCCTCCTTTCAATTCAGTGGGCTGCCCACTGAAGTGGTGGATTCTCCGTCCCTGGAGATATTTAAAAAAAGACTGGATGTGGCACTCAGTGCCATGGTCTAGCAACCGCAACGGTGGTTCAAGGGTTGGACTTGATGATCTCTGAGGTCCCTTCCAACCCAGCCAATTCTATGATTCTATGAATTTAGTCTTATGTTTTGTTTTAAACCCATAAAGTAGTAGACAACTGTTGTGTTGTTTTCTGCATTGTGTAAATTTTCTGTATAGAAAAGTCAAATCTCCCTTTCACACATTTTATGAGATCCACATTGATCCTTTGATGTTTTGTGAGATCCCACTGATCCACATTGATCCTTTTTGCAATGAAGCTTAGGCTGCTTTGATTTCAAGTGTCCAAAGGAAACTAGTAACATGCAATGCGTATAGAAATGTTGAAGCTCAAAATGCAGGTATTCTCCTGAACATTTTTTCCACAGCAAATATATAATATTTTAGCAACTTAATGCTTTGCTCTGCATAGTTTTTCTGGTGTAAATTTTGGTGAGCTTCAAGGTGAAAAACATTGCATCTTCAGAGGCTTGTATATAGAAGTTAATTTGCAACAGGATTTTATGCTTGCATACTGTGCAGTAAGGAATTTTGATTTCTGGTGATTTTCTGTAACTCTTGTGGGTATTTTCATGCCACAAAGCTCTACTTTTTTTCTTAAGACTTCATGATATCTGGCACTTTCCCACATTCAGGAGAATTTCTTTTGTGTAGGAACAAGAAGACTTGACCTTTGTGACAATTCAGGAATAAATACAAGTTATAGGGATGTTTCCTTCATTAGTCATTTATTTTGGGTTTGTAATTGTTCCTACTACTTGAGCCTCAAGAGTACCAATCAGTGCAAATCCTCTTTAGTCTCCCAAAAATGACTTAAATAGCACCCTTATCTTAGTACCTTAAGTACTCTAGCAGATACAATTATTCTGAGCTTAAAATTGCACACTTTAAAAAGTGAGATGGACTTAATTAAAATGCTACTCTCTTATCCCAGTCCTTCTGCAGAAGGATGATTTCCATGTTCCTTTTTGCTATAAGCCTCCTGTAATGTAATATCCTTATTGTGGAATGACAATTTTCTCATCCCATAGGAATTTTCTCAGATGCAAAATAATGTGGAGCTATCTCTTCCCTAGTTATTAGAGTGGTTTAGTTTTTTACATGTACCTTGCAATGTATTGAATGTTGTGTGTCTTTGAACACTGGAGAGAGGTTTGTGTGTCAGTCTCTTGACTGAGTCAGTATTCTGCTTTGGGGAGGGGGGACAGGAACAAGACAGCAAAAACAGTTCTGATTTAAGGTGGCAGAAATAAAAATAAATTTTTTGTTTGTGTCCTAGGGCTTGGAATTAATAGCTTTAAGTCACACACCACAGCACAGTAATGACTGGTAGATGCAAAGGAGAATTTAGGCCCTGGCAAGCAGTGTTTAATCACTGCTTGAGGAACCAAATGAATCCTGCCCTGACTGCAGTGGGCTATCTCAGAGTGTACATCAATTTAATATGATGCCTTGCTGTTACCAATTCATTGTTTTCTGTTGAACACAATATTGAATGCTTTTCTCTGTAAAATGCACTTCTTCCATCACCCAAAATATTTTCCTGCCGAGGATGAAGCTACAGGTACAGTAGCACTTAGTTGTGTAGTAGTTGGCTTCCTGTAGCATAGGGGCTCAGGTAGGGGCCATAAAAGTTGTTAGACTTGGAGTGTAGGTCAGATGTAGTGTCTGCTTACACATGCCTGGAGTTGATGTGGCTTTCTAATGTCTGGTAGAAAGCTGAAATTGCTGTGTAATCTGTGTGACTGCTGTCCTTCTGTTAACCAGTAGTGAGTGCTCACATGTTTCTGGCACCTTTCTTAGTGCAAGCTTAGTGCGGTAGTATGTGGTATATGGTCCTCTTGGAGCAATCTGTGGTGGTGCTCTGATAAACTGCAAAATATTATTCCCTCTGCTCCTGCTTAACCCTGTGAATTTAGGGGAATGAGATTGTAAATGGGGAGGGGATGTGCAAGTGCACAAATATGCCGCATCTTAGCACCAGACTATACCTATCTAAGTGCTTACTTATGCGATCAGCTTATTTCATGCTTATCTGGAAATGATGAAGAGAGTAAATGAAGCAGTTTTGCTTTGTAGCTTGTCTGCCAAGAAATAAAATAATAAAATCTAGAAGTAAGAAACCTAGGGAAGCTGTGGATGCTCTCTACCTGGAAGTGTTCAAGGCTGGATGGGGCTTTGAGCAAGCTGGTGTAATGAAGGGTGTCACTGACCATGCAAGGGGACTGGAACCAGGTGATTTTTAAGGTCCCTTCCAGCCCAAAGCATTCTGTGAAATGTTAAAGGTTTGGAGCTTCTGAAGCTTTGGTCTTCTGGTTAAGCAAAGAGGGATCATCTGCCTTTTAGATTTATTTTGGTTGTCTTTGTGTTCCCTTTTAAGGTTCTGCCACTTTGCACCACTGGCAGCAGCTGGCTCAGCCTCACCTGGGTGGGATCCTGGACCCAAGGCCCGGGGTTGTCACTAAGGGCTTCAGGACACTGGACCTGGACCTGGATGAAGTGTACTGCCTTAATGACTATGAGGAAGATGAGACAGGTGACATTTCTTACAAGGGCCTAACTACCTCGACGCCAGTTCAGCACACAGAGACCTCAGGTGAGAGGTCACAAGCACAAGTGACTGTTTCAGACAACAAGAATAATCCCCGCCAATCTCAGGCTTTCACAGAGGAGATGCAGGAGTCCGCGACTGACGATGATGAGGGGTCTGGTGAGGGAAACTCATTAAGTCCAGTAAAACTGACATCTTTACAGGATTTTGATTACTGGGCCATTCTTGCATCTCTCCAGAACAGCATCCATAGTATTGCTTTGTGTGTAGCATCCGCACGTTAGTGCGTGCAGTAGTTAGAACATAACCATTCTAACATTGGCTCAAAAATCCTTTCTTTAATAATCTTTTAATTTGACTTTGAACAGTAACAGCATCTGTGATCAATATTTTACTCTATTTTGATAGGAGAAGGCTGCTAAAAGGAAGTGGTTTGTTCACAAACCTTTGTGTGAAGCATATGCAACTTCAATTTGTATTTAGTGCATGCTCTTCAGTGTATATAAAGTATAGATGATACATATTTTGTGTACCTATAGTGCAGATATTCTTCTGTTTGTAAGAGGTGATGCCATGCTGTAGAGTTTTATATTTTAGGAACAAAACAAAGACTAAATGATGATAAGAGGTTCATCTGATTTGCCTTTGCTGAAACAAATGAAAGTGCCTTGAAAATCAAGCAAAGAAACTTTGCAAGTTTTATGCAATTACTTCAGATACAGTTGCCTGTCTCTAAATTCCATTTGATGTAAAGCATTAAGAGAATGTTTTTATTCAGAGAATAATGACATTTCCCTCATTCCCTCTTAATCTCCACTATCAAGGTCTATCCTTCCTATTTTTACCATAAGTTCTAGTCTTCCTATAGCATATTAAGACACACATATTCAAGTGACACAGTACTGCATGAATTATTAGATACTCCAAACTGACATTTGCAGTTTATTATTGCACAAGACAGCAGGGTCTCAGACTATAGATGTGTTTTAAGTTTGTGTATTTCTTTTGTTCAGTTTTTTATTTTTGGGAAGGGGTTGTTAGTTTTGGTCCAATAAACTGTATAGGAGTGTTAGTCTTCATTAAGGTTTGCCACTGGTAAAGAATTACTTTTAGTCCAGAATCAGAAATCTACCAGAACTCATTTTTCTTCACACAGCCTTCAGTTTTTTACATAGCTACTTTAGATAAGGACACTTCCTTCCCCTCCTTTTTCTGGAATAGATCATAATTTATTGTTTTACGTGTCTTTGTAAGATTAGATTGTCTCAGGGCTAGAAGATAGTATTTCTGTTATTTTAGTGAAGTGCAGAGTATACTCAGCTCTCACTGAAGTGGCAGTGAAATGCTTTCAGCTGTTGAATATAAGCTACTTTCTGGAGATTAAACTTAGAATCACAGAGTAATTTCATTTGGAAAGGACACTTAAGATCATGGAGTCCAACTGTTAACCTAACACTACCAAGCCCACCACTAAACCATGTGCCTAAGCACCAAATCTATATGTCTTGTAAATATCCCCAGAGATGAAATTGGCCACTTCTCTGGGCAGCCAGTTCCAGTGCTTGAACATTTAAACCCATCAGTTTCCCTTTCCATTGCCAAATGTTGTCTTTATTATATGAGATCTATTGTTCAGGAATAATTATTATATTAACTCTTTGTATTGATAAGTAATGTCTTTGCAGGACATGTGCAGTTTTGGATATTATTCAGGTGTTTATCATTTGAAGAGTCTAAATAACAACAGCAAGAAAAGCTGGAGATCTAAGAAACCTGGACTCAAGCAATCAAAGACTGAAACAACTGGCATTTCATAGTGTCTCTGGAGTAAAAGATTCAAGAGAAGATACAATTAATTTTCACATATGTTGCTGCAGAGGGGAAGGGAATAAGCAGCTCTTCATGTACTCAGGATGCAATGATTGTACAAAAAAAGCTATTCAGGTTGCACTTCATCTGAAGAGTTTTCTAATTGTAAGACTGCAGCACAGGAATGTGTTGAAAACTTGGAAACTTTATTGTCTAGTTATACATATACATGGAGTATATGTAGACGTGTACAGTCTAGGATATCTATTTCTAGGATATAGTTTAGGGTTTGGGGTTTGGTTTTGGTTTTTTTTACAGTATGGATTAGTAAAATATCTGTGGGTAATGACCTGTGAGAGTTCTTTGTTTGGAGTCAAAAAATAGATGTAGGCCAATGTTATGATTACAAACTGGCAAGAAAGACTAGTATTTCCCTCTGTTTCCTTTTTTCAATTTGAATACAGGTCAATATTACTAACAGGTCATTCCTTAGTTACTGCTGATTTTTCCTGGCAGAACTCCAGTTGTCTTGGAGAAGGTTTATCAGCTTATTCCCTACCTTTATAAATTGGCAAGTAGAGAAAATCTGTGACATTATCCTAGTAATTTTGTATCATCCACCTACTGAGTAATTATAAAGTATAAAATAAGAATAGGGAAATTGCTCAGTAAGAATAACTTTGTGTAGAATAAACAAATGCACTGAAAATTTCAATTTCCCATTTTTATCCTTCCTCCAGACTTCCCAGCTGCTTAGGATTTATGAATATCTGTGAGCCACTACGGTATTGGTGGCATTTCTGAAAAGACTTAAAGATAACTTGTATATGCTTTTTGTTGAATCAATTTTCCAGGTAGAAGGTGATTGTGCCTGTTTTCAGAGCAGGTACTTAGTAATGTGATGGTGCTTCTTAGGATCCACAACCTGCCCGCTGAAGAACACCTTTTGGGAGCAGAGATGTGTGCTTAGCTTATGAATTTATTTTGTATTTCAATGTGCAGCTGTTGCTCCCCTTGGAAAACCCTCCTCAGCATTCATTCTGTCTCTCCTGGATTTCTCAGTAAGAAATACAGTGCAGGTAGAGGTGTGTATGGATGTGCATTTCCCTTGAGAGCTGTCACAAGTACAAGGTTATAACTTCATTCCTTCCATGATACAGATTAAGCTCTTGCTTGAGATGTGGAAGTAAAATAAAAAGAGAAACAGAAATATCTTGGATGCAATCTTCAGTAATAGTGCTTTTGCTTGTAATCCAGCATAGCTCTGTTGTGGAAAAATCTAGCTCAAGAGGTTTATAAAAGCCTGGAAGTATTTCTCTGCAGGTACTGTTAGCACCAGTGTAGACCTACGGGTCTTTTGTAGCCATAAGAGAAGTCATTTTAACATCCAGGCAGAAGAAAGGTTGCTGGTACTGCCAAAGGTGCTTTTTAGCCAAAAGAAATTATTCAGAAGAGAGTATCAGTTTTTTTTCTTTTAGACTGATGAATAGAGTCCAAAATCTGACTAAAAAAAAAAAAAAGTTATGATCCTTGAATGCTCTTGTGCCTATGTTGAGACTTATAATATCCATTGATAAGTAAAGTAACTTCCACACTGTACATGTGGATTATATCCCAATTACGGTGCTAAACATTTCAGAAGAAATTAATACTCATGTATATGTTGGTCTGTCATAGCTACATACTGCATGTAGGCTCAGTAATTTTATGGAGGGTTGTAAATTCTAGAATCGCAGTTCCAGCTTAATAAGAGTTTGAAATTTGTAGAAGACTCTCAGCATAATTGGAATGGTTAAGAAGATACAGGACACATAATTGTTAAGAGCATCTAGGAAAAGTAATTTTTTCTTTTTTTTTTTGCAGAGCAAATTTTTAGTAACATCAAATATATTTATTTTTATTCTTTGAATGAAACTGTGGTATATTTCAGAACAGTACAGAGTCTGTTTTGGGGTGAGGTTGTGTTGGTTTATTTTGTTTCATTTTGGTTTTAATTCATTGCCTTACAGGTTTCCTGTAAACAAAAAACCCCAAGCCATTCAAAGCACTTAATAACGTTGTGAATGTTGATTCACTATGTGCTCAATTGCATGCTTGTTTTGGATGCACAAACTGGTTTTCCACTACTTGTGTTGGTTAATCCCACTGACTTTGGGATGGCTTTGAACAGACATGAACACAGGATTATGGGATCAGCCCTTATGTACTTGGTGTTCAGGCCATGGAGGTCTTTCCAAATAGTTGCCTGAAATCCCGAAAACACATAATGAATGTCTTACGTCGAAGCTGGTTTTAGCAGCATTATTATACATGCTTTTAAGAGGTTACCATTGTACAGAAAAGCAATACACTCTGTAAGTCTTCTTAGAACTCTTAAGATATTGATGAATATTTAAATATATTTTATTTTCAAATGACATTAATATTTCATAGTAATTATTTCTTCAAGAATATCTCTCAGTGTGTGCTGTCTGTGCTGGAATTTTAAGTAGCTTGCATAAAATCATGTTGAAGCCACATTAAATACATTGCAGTCTTTTTACATCTGTGCTCCATGGTAATAAACATGTGAGTAGAAGACCTCATCCAGAAGAATGCTAAGAAAATACTGTCCAAAGAATACCTGCCTAGGTTCAGTTTTTCATCATCTGCTTTCTACAAAGGCAAAATAAATGGCATAGTTGTATGGATTTTTGGAGACCTTGAGCATTCATGGTTGCCTCTGAAACTAGTGTTTTCTGAAGAACCTCTGAAGGCACCTAAACTCCTTCAGTAGAATACTGTGCTCACATTTTTACACCTGTAGTGTTTATCACCCCTCTCCATTTTATTTTGGTGGTTAACCCACACATCAGCTCCAGCATACCCTGTATTCTCCCTTTTCTGTCAGGTAGTAGTTTTCAGTACAGCTGGCACTGGGTATCATTTGAGATGTCCAAATTCCACTGCTCTCTCTGCCAAAAAAGCATTGAACCAGGTTTCCTCCTTTTTTTTTTTTTAAATCATGAGAAAGAAATAACGAGCAGAGTGGCTTGCTTTAGAGCTGGACTAAAACCTTACCTATGTGACATTCTGGATACAGGTCACGTTCTGAAGATTTTGGATTTTTTTTTTCTATTTTTCCATAAATCTGTATTTGCCAAAATATGTATTTTCATAGCATGCACAGGTGAATGTGAATTTGAGTTTGGAACCAATGGTACATAAGATAAAGGTGTTTTAGCACAGCTACCTCTTGCAGTTGGTCCTCACACTCCATTTGTCTTGATGTGTTTTTGTGGATGGGGTAGGCCAGTAGTTTACCTTCTGTAACCTTGTGCCTCTCTCTGCATGAGCTGCTTGAAAATCCAGGTTATAAGAAGTTTTTGAGGCTTCCCTGAGCAGAAAGTTGTTTCCTAAATGCCTGCCTTTTGCTGACATGCCTACTGAATAAGCTCTGAATACTCCAGATGGATCTGACAAAAATCAGCTTTGTGTTTTGAGTGGGGAAGGCTCTGTGTCACCAGAAGATGGAGCTCTCTGCACTCAGTTTGACTGGTACTTGCCTTTTGCAGTAGTTTAAGAGATGTCTTTATCAGTGTTTGTCCTTACGCAGGAGGGGCCTCAGCTCTGATGTTTTGCTTATTTCTGAAATTCTAAGAATTTTTTGAGAAAGCTTAATGAGGTAAAGATTCATTAATTATTGAGAGACAAAACAGCAGTCTACATTTAGCTTGAATTTTCATTTAGTGGGAAAATGCACATACACTTTTAATTATGGTTTTCTGATGTATAAAATTATATGATGTTTCTGTAAATTTTGGTAAACACTGAATTATGAACAGTTTTTTTCATACAGAGAAGAAGCCTCATTGTTAGTCATCTATTTCTTTGAAAATGAGGGTATAAATAAAACACTTGGTTTCAGCCAGTCACATGGAGATGTTTCAGTTTAAAGTAACACTTCACTGCATGTACAAATAAACATAAGTCTCTCCTATCATAATCCTCTCAAATTTATACCAACTCAGGAGATGGCCATTCTTATGTAAAATTACTAAGTTAGGAATTAATAACTTTGTTTCTATTTTATAAACTTTGTTCATTTACAGCAACAGGTTCTGACTCTCTTTGTATTGTGTCCAAAGGATGGAAAATGCTACAGCAATATGATACACCCCATTGTTGACTGATGGATGATGAAGCTGGTACAGGACTTTCTTAGTGGTATTTGAGGGTGGAATACATCCTTGGAAATTGGTTCATTTTTTACATACGGTTGATTTGTTTCCTCTTGTTAGAGTCAATGATTTCTCTACTTTTAGCAGCCTTCTCCTATCTCTGACTCATTCATAACAATGAGTCTTGCTTTTACTAATGCAGCTACATATCTTCAGTGTGCCTGTTTCCAATCTGAGGGGATGCCCAATGGATATTACAAATGGAAAAAATGCACTTACTGTATTAGCGCTGTGTGCTTTGGGTTGAGCTTGCAATCAAATCAGCATTGCTTTATTCTGTTCTCTATTCATCATCCAGGGATAATTGCTTCGTTTCTACTTGATTTATGTTGGAGTCCTTTGTTTTCTCTAAGTAACCAATCTTTTAATGTCCAGTTATTTGAGCTCTTTTCTCCAGATTTTCTTTTAACTCTCTACACTATGGAGAAAATCATGATTGCTAGGCTGTGCTCCCTTGTAATAGCTTTTATAGTGCTCTCACTAATCTCTAAAGCAACTGGATTCCTGAAGCGTCATAGTTACCATCTCTGGAGGTGAAGTAGAGCTTCTTGTTATGTTATGTTGTGCTAACATTTGAGTGTATTAACCCACTCCAGTGGGTTTTGAGACATACCCTTCTCTGATGTCCAGCACTACATTCCAGTGCTAAGTAGAAGCGACCTCACATCGTTTGCTTAGCCAGTTCTGCTTCCACTGTTCACACTCCCCATGCTCTACACTTCACACACTGCTTATATTTTAACTTAGAGCTACCTAACTGCACACACTGTTTTGGAGCTGTGATACTCTACATATGAAAAAGGGAACACAGCCACAATTAAAACCTGCTTTGCTTCTGCTATGCATCTCTGGAACTTCAGAATGGTGTCTGGTCCCCTTGGTCTGTCTGTCCTTGGCAATGTGTTGAATAGTTGTGTACTGTGGTGGTATTAAAATGTGGCTTAATCAGGCATTGGCTCAGAGGGTTGGGCAGGACTGAGAGGGAGGGAGCTGGTTTTACACAGTTCTTATTGTGCATGTCTTTCTGCCACCTCCAAGGTTGGTTACTAATTAAGGGAACCTATGCAATCATGATAACTTTGATGTAATGTTGAACTCTGGGTGTTTTTCAATGAGCTTTCCAGATGCATGGCTCTTAAATTTTGTACTTATTTTGCACTGGCCACAGCTGCATTATACAGCAGGTTAATATATACAGAGAAGTAGCTCTACAAAGAAGGAAATTTGCCCAAGTCCTGCATTTTTTTAAAATTGACCTGTAATGCTTCTTTCCCAGATTACTGGTACACTGACAGAACACTATCTTTATAGCCACATTTGTGGGAAAAATTATTTACTATGCTTTTTACAGGTATTAAAAAACTGCTATATGGTGCAGCTGAGGACATACATTCTTAAAGAACCTGAACACCTGCACAAAAGAAATGTCACAGATGTACAGTAGTGGATCCAAAAAACTGCCACTTCCCTTACTGTGAATGTGAAGAGTCAGGGACAGAGAAACTGTAATACATGTTCATCCCCTCCCTGACTCAACAATCTATATTCCTGTAGCATTAGCAAGCTGGATCCATTACTGAGAAGTAATGAGGATACCTCTTTGTGGATCAGTCTGAAAGCTGAAATGCACAAAAGTATAGTGCTCCTGAGCTGGTTCTAGAAAATTCTGCATGTAGTTTCCACTGATGCAAGTTGTTAATTTAGATGAGGGCTAGGATTTCAAGCATTGCCTTGCCTAAATTTGGTTTGAGTAAAATGTACCTGCAGTGTTAGTGGTCATGGGGAGGTTTCAGCAGACCCTTTTAGCACTGGCCTTGGAGTCCTAGATGTGGTTGTTTTGGAGAACTAGTGTCTGTTAGAACACTGTGGCACTTGTGTATTTCACTTCTCTTGCATTGATCCCATCCGAGGTACCTCATCACTTTTTGCATCTGTCTTAGCACACAGAAGTTTGGTTTTCCCCTTTTCTGTGTAAAATGCAAAGAATTTGCTTTTTTTTAATTTAGTACCTCATCCTGGGAAGTGCATGTCACAAACCAACTCCACCTTCACCTTCACCACCTGCCGCATCCTGCACCCTTCCGATGAGCTCACACGAGTCACACCAAGGTAAGGGTTACCCCTGATGGCACAGCCTTCAGCTCTCTCAGTTTTCTCTGTGGTGAAATGCAGTTTCATGGCATAAGCAAAAGCATTAGCCACATTGGTGAAGTACAACACACTCTTAAATTATTCTTCCCATTCTGAGTTTCCTCAACCTGATTTTACTTGAGAGGTAGATATAATGTCTAAGAAAGCCAACCAAAATATCTTAAATTTTGTTGTCTCTAGTTAAAATATTGCAGGATCAGGCATAAGTAAGCTGACTCCCAACGTCCAAGCCTGACTACCTTTGATCCCAAACTAGTTGTAGTTGTCAGGTGTGAATGCACAGAATATGGGCTCTCAAAAAAGAAGAGAGATTTTGCTGGTGAGGAAAAATCTAAATTTTGGGAGAACAAGACAAAAGGATGTGCAGGTAATGAAATCCAGGAGGTACATGAGAAATGCAGGAGGAAATACACCTTAATCAAAACCAGATAGCTTTCTACTTTGTTCCTTGGTGTAATTGTTGGAAATGGGTTTGTAGTTGCTATACTGAAACTAATGAACTGGCTTTTTATAGCAATTGGTATGTATAGGTAAAAGACAATTCTATAGCCTTATAGAAGGTGAAGATCTGAGAACCAGGGAGGCTGAGTGAATTGCATATCTAAAGAGGGAACTTAGCAAACCTCCCTTTGCAAACTGGTGTTTGAAGAATGCCTTTTTCTGTTTAGAAGGAGAGTGCCTCATCACTTTCTCTGCCCCTTCCAGCTCCTTTGTGGCAATGTCCATTGTGTAGTTCTCCATGCAGAAATGATGTGTCTAGACTTGTTTTGACATGAGATGGACACTGATTACCTAAGGAACACATGAAAAGTAAGGGTAATAAATATGAAAACCAGTGAGGTGGAAAGGAAGTGGATAATGATTGAATGTAACTTTTCTGCTTCCCTTTCAAAGTTAGTTAATTGTGGCCTGGATGTCTTTTCTTTTCTCTTTTCTGTCTTTCTCTCCCTTCAACACTTTTACTGAAGAGATCCTTTTATATGGCTGCACTTCTATTTTAGGTTTCTCACAATTGATGAATTGCTGTTAATCGTGGTCCTAATAAACTCCTTGATTACACTGATTACTAAATCCAGCAAGTCGGCCATAACTGACAGCTGAATTTGGTACATTTTCAGGTGCCTTAGTTACGCTGATTTTCATCATTCATTTAGGAGGAAAAAAGAGCAAAATTACCAGTATGATATTTTCGGCAAAAATACTTAAGGACCTTCTCCTCACCAACTGTAAATGATTCTTCACAGGTCATGTGAGGAGGACGAGGAAACTGCATTATGTCACGTTATGGTGAGAGGAGGTATAGGGCAGACACTGTGACCCAGCGTGTCAGGGGGTGAGCAACGCTGCCAGCAGTGTCTGTGTTGGCAGGGTCATGTGCAAGGAATGCTAGTGTGTGTGGCACCAGCTAACCAAGGAGTTTTGGTAATTATCTACCTGGTTGTGTTTTAACCTAGTCTCTAACCCAGGTGATGCCCTAACCTGACTAAATTTCATCTACCTTAAATGAGATGCTCACTTATTTGTTTCTTTTCTCAATCTAACCTGAAAAATGTCACTGGGCTGAGTTGCTGAGAGTACTTTGAGTCTGTTTCTGTAGTGGGGTCAAAGCTGCTCTGCAGCAGTGGTCAGTGTGATGGAGAAAAGGTTTCCCAGTTAAAGCAGTACCTAAATGATGAAACAAATTTTAAAAGCAACACCTCCATAACAACTGCTTTCTTGCAGGAATGTGCTGCTTTTAATTGCACTTGTAGTGTCTACCTGTGGTGACAAATTAGTAGAAATACTCATCTAAATATCTGTGCAACTGAAATCTGAGGCTGGAAAGAATGAAATTAACTGTGTGAGTTAATAAGTCATTGCAGTGCTGTAGTTTTTCTCTGGTGACCAGGACATCTTAGAAGCCTGATAATTAACACCCTATCTCTGGGTTTCCAGAATGTACTTGGTTGTACCCTGTAAAAAGTCAGTTCATGCAGTAAGTTCTCTTTCTTTTCTTTTTGCTTGTCAAGACTTCTTCTGTACTTCTGTGTTCAGCCAGTGTGAGAGATATATCACAGTGGCTGTCACTGCTCTTTAGTTCCACCATGAACTGGAATCAGAGCTATGAAGGCCCAGCTTTAATTGATACTTCAAAGAATTGTGAGCTGACTTCTCCTTTCCACTCAGCCTTGCCTTCAAAGAGTGTGTGTGTGCTGCAATGGGGCTGGGTTGTTTCCTTGGTTCTGCTGTGAGGAGTCCTTCTCCCCTCCTACAGGCACTGTCAGCCACAGCACACAGGGGGGTGCAAGAACACCAATTCCAGAGACACTTAGCAAGGCTGCTTTTAGAATTACACCATTCTTAATACCAGTTTTCTCAAACATGTGCTTCTCCACAGTTAAGTAGGAATGTGTGAGATTCTTCTTGTTGAATCGTAGCTCCAGGGTAAAAAATCCTTTGGCAGTTTCAGTTTATTACGGTAGAAGTTGGTTCAGTTCCAAATCACTGTAGAGATCATGTTGATCTGATCCTATTTAATTGTGGAGACAGGACTTGAGACTTCATACGGTATCAGGCTAATATTCCCTTAATTAAGGAGTGCCTTAAAGTATTGGTGACTTTTTCAAGATGAGTGGACTGGAGTTTGTAGTATTACATTTAGTCATGTCAGCTGATTGCTATATATAATTATATGAAGTTCTAAGCTCATCAGAAACAGTGTCTCAGAACAAAACACTCCAGGATGTCTAACCTGTCATTCACAGTAGTGTTGGCTACCCGGAGTTCATTAATGTAAGGTGAAAAGAGACTTGCCAGTCAGGACATCATATAGCCTTTTTTGTCTATATGGGCAAAAAAGAATGCAACTCACTCTTGTTGGGGTTTCTCTGCACCTGGAATCCAATCAGATTGTCTCAGTGTGGCTATTTGATGCATTTCTTGGTACTGAGAACCCAAGCTAAGTTAAAGTTGCATGTTGACCATCTGAGCTGATCCAAGTGTGGCTCTGCTTCAAAGGGAAGATCCTGTTCTTTCCTCTATTCCTTCCCCTCCCAGCTGCTTATTTTTCCCACTATCTTGCATTGACTTTGGATTTTGTCTGACTCTTTACTGACTATCTTCTACTTGCTTACCTGGCAAGATGAAGGGGAAGCTTTCCTTGTTTTAAACAGTGGTGAGCTCTCAGGTCAATGAATTCTCTGTTGATATCAAGTGGTGTGTTCTTCAGCACCCTTTAAGTGCCATTAGAGGGAATGAATCCTTGCCTAGTATATATCACCGTGGAATTTACTTGTTTGCACTTGTGGCAAAAAACATCATTTAAGTTTAGTTAGAAATAGTTGAAAACCTTTTATTTAAAAGTGCATGGAATCCCTGGGATTCTCCCAAATAGAGATGAATCTGTTGTGTTGTGGATATCCCACGTGTGTTGTTTCTGGAATAAAAGAAACATGACTTATTCATTGATTGGTGAATCTTGAACTGCCATAAACTTTGATTGGGAATTATCTATAGGTAAATAGACTGTGGCTAACCTGATCTATAAGGAACAAGTTTTTAAGGATGGCACTATATAGTACCAGAAGCACTCAAGCCTCAGTGCTGATGACATCTCATACTGTGGCACAGGGGATTTGTGTTAGTAAGTCTTTGGAAATAGATGCTGCCTTCAGCCTGTGTTCATTCAGATGGTCAGTTTATGGGGATAGGAGTGAATACTATCTGATAAGCCTCAAGAAATCCCATCCCTTTATAACTACAAGTGTAGTGTGCTTAAGAAAACAAAACACACTAAGCACAAAACTTAAGTATGCAGTGTCTGTCACTTGTTCTAAATATGCAGATTATTCCCTATTACTACTTTTCCTCTGCCTGTACATTGATTGTTTTGAGAAAAAAGAGCTGGTATTGGGGAACAATTTAGCCATGTTTCAACCTATAGAAATTAATGTTTTACCAAATTAACAGTAGAGTGGCTCTTTGTCATGCTTGGTTGGCTGCTGAGATAACAGTTGCCCATTGGCCAATTTACAACCAAGATGCTGACTATATTTTTCTCAAAGCTTTTGGTGATTTTTCACCCCATTGAAAGCCAGATCTCACATCCCTTTCCTTTTAAATGAAAGCAAATTCCGTATAAGAAGGGAGGAAGGATTTGACCCTACAGAAGTGCATGTTGGTGATAATTCCAGCTTGCCAGCAGCTTTGCTAGAAATGCTTCTATAGTAAATATGTTCCCCTCCTCCCTTGCTGCTGTCTCTGCTATGAACCAGCAGTACTAGAAGGATGAGCAGTTCTGTGTTCCTAGAAGTGAAATTAAAAAGTAAGTCTGTCTTGCTTATACCATTGGTCAAGTCCCTCTGTTTCCTTGTCTCATGGAAGCAACTGAGAGCTGTGACAGCCAATAGATCAGGAAATAAAGCTGAGAGTGTTGATCACAAATGTGTCAGTTTAATAGTTTATCAGAAGAAATGTTGAACTGTTGAGGAATGAACTGATGTCCTGAGTCTGGGTGGTGAAGTATGCAAATGGAGAGGTGCATTTTGTCACAGAGAACATTTTTGCACTTGCCATCGTCTTTGCAAGGAGCTGGGAATCAGTTTCCCGTGCTCTTTCAAGATAGATAAAAGGGTCTTTCAGGATTAAAAATCTTGGTTGCAATAGGTTTTAATCCCTTGGTGGAAAGAATGATTTTCCTGCTCCTTTGCTTTCAGCCTTAACGCAGCACCTACTCCAGCTTGTGGCAGCACTGGCAATTTGAAAGGCACCCCGGTGGCTACTCCCTGTACCCCTCGGCGTCTGAGTCTGGCCGAATCCTTCACTAATCTCCGGGAATCTACGACAACGATGAGCACCTCTCTGGGGCTGGTATGGCTGCTGAAGGAAAGGGGCATCTCAGCAGCAGTGTACAATCCACAGAGCTGGGACAGAGCCAGCAGAAGCACCCTCCTGAACACATACTCCCCTAAAATGGCGATCATTCCGTCCACCCCACCAAACTCACCTATGCAGACACCTTCTTCCTCCCCTCCATCTTTTGAGTTCAAGTGCACCAGCCCACCTTATGACAACTTCCTGGCTTCGAAGCCTGCTAGTTCTATCCTGAAGGAGGTGAGGAATAAAAAGAACATCAGGAATAGCGAGAGTCAGACTGACGTGTCTGTTTCCAACCTTAATCTTGTGGACAAAGTCAAGAGGTTTGGTATCGCCAAAGTTGTGAATTCAGGGCAAATGTCATCTCCTCCTTTAACTGATGACCGTGGACCTCTTCTCTGTGGGGCACAAGGACCAGTGAGAGCCCTTGTGCCTGGAGGCCTGGCACCAGATGGTCTCCCTTTGGGCTGCCCTGCTGTGACAAGTGCCATCGGGAGCATCCAGCTGAACACTGGCATCCGAAGGAATCGGAGCTTCCCCACCATGGTGGGGTCCAGCATGCAGATGAAAGGCCCAACTTCTCTCACTTCGGGGATTCTGATGGGAACCAAGCTCCCGAAGCAAACTAGCTTACGATGAAGGACTTTATTTTTACAGCTTGTCTTTTTAAATAAAAATACTCAGATCCTTTCTCCGATCCTCTTTTCCTTTCCCCACCACCCCTTCATTGCCTCTTGAGTTTGACAAATCAACTTCGTGCCTAATGGGAGAAATGTGTAAACTTTGTATAAAATGTGTAAATATGTACCAGATCTATTGTAACTAATTGGGTTATTTTACTGTTCAGCTGAGTGCAAAAGGCTCTATGTTATGATTGCTGTATTAAGGTTAACTTGCTAACCTCTGAAGAGGTTTTTTTTTTGTTTTTTTTTTTTAAGATGCACTGAGCAAAACCAACTTGACTAGGAAAACATGAATTCTGTAGCTATCCTAACTTGAGTCGAAGGTGCATGGAAAACTATTGAATGTTTTTTGTGAGCCCTTGCATTACATCACTTGAAGCATGGGAGCATTTGTGCTTCGTTAAATGATGAAAAAAAACAACACTCAGTTTAATATGTGGCAGTTTAAATTTTGCTTTTGTAGATGAGTAGAGCGGAGTTAATGGAGTGCCTGGCTACTATGCCTGAATGGATTAATTTTTTTTTTTTAGTTTTTATTTCTTTTGCTCTGTTCTTTATTCTCCTCCTGGAGATGATAAACTTGAAGTAAGACTGTGTTGAGATCAGCAGGCCCACTGGGTACCTGGAATGTTCCTATATATTCCTGCCACCACTGTTTCATTTGGCACATTTACACTCTGTGAGACGTTTTTCTTTTTTTCTTAGTTTTTGTTTGTTTTTTTGTCCTGTTTTTTCTTTTCAGTGCTGCACTGGATTGTGGAAGGGAAAATGCTTTCCTATGTGTTGCTGTCACTGACACACGCTTTGTTACTGCCCCCAAAGAGAACAGTTTTCACAGCTCCTGAGATAAAATAAATGTGGCAGTGACTTCCTAGAAATCAAAGTTGTGGCACAGATTGACAGATAACATTATAAAAGAGCACGTAGCAAAAACAGTGTTAGGAAAAGGTGCATCCTTGAAACCTCAGCAGAGAACCACAAAAACATTTAGTAAGGGAATGGTACAAGCTGGAAAGTGCAACTTGCAATCCTCATGCTGCTCTTTAGTTTTCATGCATGTTGAGGACTGTGGCCTTGCAAACAGGGTGAGGATATTCCCCACCCATTTTCTATTTTTTTTTTCTTTCAGAGAAACCTTTTTCATCCCAAGTTGAACCTTAGCAGGGGTAAAAATATGGGAAATGCTTTATCCTGTGGTGATTTTAAACTGAAAAAACACCTCCTAATACCAAAGGTGTAGCCCCCACTTTTTCAGAAAAGAGAGAACCTCACACAACCTTTAGTTACAGCCAGGTGATCCTAATTTATATTGCCATTTTCTTCCAGTTTTTCTCCCAAACTTCTACTGAGTGCTTGTAGAAAGAACTGAAGAATCCTGGGACTGGAGCAGACTGGAGGGAGCTTGTTTTTAGAGCTGAGCTGGGAACCTTTATTTTTTGGAAGGAGGGATGGAAAGGAGTGAAGGGAGGAAGGTTCAAAATCAGCTTTCTTTTCCTTGCACTTCTTGGGGGATCTAAATCAAGCTCCCTGTTTGTTACCATAATCACACTACACGTAATTGCCATGAATTGCTGTTTGTACAAGACTGTTACTAAATCATTAGCACTGATAATTTCTTGTATAAATGAAACTGTCTTTTAGTCTTTGTGATGAGAGATAGGTGGGTGGGTTTGGCTTTTTTTTTCTGAATGAAGTAGTCATTGCAGTAGTGCTATGGACACTAAGGATATTTTTTGAGAAAGGAAAAACACATCGGTCAGTTACTGCATGTGTTTAAAGACTTCTATTTATTCTATGAACTTACAATGTTTTAGTAAAATGCCATCAGCTCTCTTTGCTGTTGTATGTGTGCACTTATTGCAAGTAAATTTAAGTATCCTTTTATTTGAATGTATCTTAAAAAAGTAGAATAACAGTTGATTCTGGAAAAAAAAAAAAATCATGGACTTAATGGACCATTTTATATAACCAGAGGAAAGAAAGCAATACCATATGAGAACTTGAAGTGTAGAAGTTAATCATGCAATTGGGAAGTATTATTTAGCCTTCAAATAAGAAGTATGAACTGTCCACCCACCAGAGAAAGCAATTGTAACACATCAGGAAGATGAAATATAAATTTTTCTTCACTAATATAAATAAAATAACAGAAAAGTGGCATTGTTGTGTATTATTCAGCTTTTTTCTTATTCATCTGAGGTGCTGAATCTTTCAACTTCCTCCCTTGCTCTCATCTCTCAGTTAAAGCAAAAGAACCGTGACCAGGTTTGGGTTTTAGACACAAAAGTGGTTGACAACTTTTGAGGTTTTAAGGTCAACTGAAAAACTGGTCAAAATGAAAAACACAGAGGTGAATGCTTTTTATTTTTATTTAGCTCCAAAAAAGAATTGGATGTCATGTGTTTTGTGTATTTTTAACAGGAGAGGAGTGTGGCCTCTCATGCTGAACATGATGCAAAAACTGTAGAGACAAAATGTGAAAGTACAGAGTAAGAATGAAAGATCTTGCTTTTTCCAAGAGATGGAAAAGAGACCTCTTAGCCAGTATCTTCATTACTGAAAAAGGAGACAGCCTGCTGATTAAACAGCAGCTAATGAGAAACTCCAGAAATCTTGCACACATGGTGAGAGCTAAGGAGAGGTCCTGGAGGGGAGGGGGTAATCAGTCAAGAAATCATAGAAAGATTGGACAGTTCCACAGACTGAAGAGAGGGACATGTGTGTGGCTAGGAGGGAAATTATACCATTTATATCGTGTGCTTGCAATGGAGAGAAAACTGGAGAGCATTAATACCAAAATAAACTCGAGGAGGGCTGGCACTTGTGTGACACAGTGCTGTGTGCCAGCCGATGCCATCCTGTGCTGGGCACATCCAGGTGCTGTGGCAGTGAGCACAGAGACTCATCCTTCTCTCCTGCCCAGCACCAAAGTTAGTGGTTAGCAGGAGGCATCCAGGGAAGACAAGCACACTGCATCCAGCCCACCCCCAGCCTGAGGACAGGCTGAGAAGAACAAGTGCCACACCAGAGAAGGAGGGAGCTGAGGGTGGCCCGTGGGGTGCCTATGGCTTTAGGATGAGCAGGATCTGGAATTCAGTTGACTCATGAGAGGGTGAGCACTTGTGAACTGGAAAGGAAATCTGGAAAACCATGTGCAGAAGAATGAGCAAGGAGGGAAGCCCTCTGAAGTGCTTGTAGTGGGACCTGTTAGAGAAAGTTGGTACTTAAGGTTTGAAAAATGTTCTACTTGGTGAAAACTGCTAGTGATAGATGACAAATCAAGACATTGTTCAGTAAATGCAGACTACATCTGTCCTGCCTTCCTGTTAAATACAAATATTGACAAGGACATGAGCTTAGATGGACTCCCACTTAAACTGGAGAATTTTGACTTTATAGGCTCTATCTGCATGTTTTTATCTCAAGACTGTAGTATTAAAATATTCTGAGGAAGGCATTTTTCCCTATTACATCTTAAAACAAAAAAAGATTTTGCATAGTAATTCTGAGTAGGAAAGTGTGTTTTTTAACAGGCTTATCTGTTTTATCTGGATATTGCAATGGACAAAGTCAGGTGCTGGTGTCTTCATGCATTACCTTCCTGAGCCTTGGTGAGAAGCTTCAACTCCTGAGCTCACTGATGGTGCGATCTGGGGACAAGCAAAAGTGATATATAAGCCAGGAAAGGTAAAAAATTACTGTGCAGCAGAAGGTGGAAAGGTAAAATTACTTGATTGCACCCAGAAATATTTGTGAAGAGGTTGTATGAGTGATGAAAAATGGTTCTCTGCATGGTTTTACACCATGCTGGCTACTGCTGTGCTGGGTAGTCCTGCAGAAACCCACCTCCCAGCATCCAACCTGCTATTTGAGAGCTGTTGTATGAAGAGATGGTTTCAAATGATCTTTCATAACTTATATAAAATATAATAAACTGAAAGACAAGTGTTTGCTGGTTCTGCACAAATCATTGCCTTATACCAGGTAGCCTGCTGTCCTTGATTTTATAAGCTGTCTGGTGGGATTTCTCCTGTGCTGGCAATTTCCTGCTGTACCTACAGATCAGGATAGCCCAGAGCTCTCCAGGGCTTCCCACGAACCCAAGAGCCGTGTTCTTCCCTGGGAAAGGAAGGTACGTGTCGAGTGAAATACTCCACCAGCCCCCACCTTGGTTATCCAAGGATCAGCCCTAACTTTTGATGCTGTATTTAGCCTGGGTTTCTGTGCTGTTCCGTGGCTCTGACCAGGAGGCTGAAAAATCCCCCCTGTGACACTGCTAGCGATGCAGTTCTGCAGTGCCCTGCTCACTTCTTGCTCTGTTTTGTCCCCACAGCAGCAGCACTATCTGCAGGCAGCCCCAGGCCTGGGCTTGCTTCCCCACGTGCTCCCCAACACATCAGAGCAGTGGCTGCCATGGGCACATCCCTCAGCTCCTGTCTCTTCTTGCCAAGCTGCACTGGGTGCTGAGGCTCTGTGGTGACATTCAGGGTCCTGGGTGAGTTTTGTATGACAGAGGAAGCTGTTTTCTTGGTATGCCTTCTAAAAACCTTTTCTCCTTCAAAAATTAATAACTTTTTTCCCCTCACTCTGTGTTTCCCTTCACTCTGGGAGGAGTAATTGCCACTTTCTGTAGTGAAATGAGACAACCAGGGGCCACTAATTGCCAGGGAGTGGGCATGAGCTTGTGTTTCAAGCCTCACCTTTTATTGGCCCCCTGGTCCTGCTCATGCACAGTGGGGGCCCTCCCTAATCAGGCACAGGTGGGCTTGACACAAACTCATGCCCACTCCCTGGCAATTAGTGGCACCTGGTTGCCTCATTTCACTACAACTTTCATCCTCTTTTCAAGGCCACAATATGCATGTGAGGGGATATGCCCTCTGTGAGGGCAGAGCCACAGGCTTTTCCCTCTTTCACAAGGAGCTTGCAAGTAAGCTGCTCTGTTCGTGGAGATTTGCCCAGCTCCTGTTTTGAAAGCAAGCTGATAAATCTGAAACAGAACTAGTTGAATCAAGAACATGGAGCAAGCAAACTGCCTTTAAATGCAAAAAGGTATTGATTTGCTGTTTTGCCAGTGTTAATTTAGCCCCTGTGCATGCGCTTCCATAAAGATTCATTTGAGTAAAGCTAAATTAAATGTCAGAGAGTTGGCAGTGCCCAGAAACTTGCCTCCCAGACAAGTGCTGGGAAGTTGTGCCAATGAGCTGCTGTGTGTGCTGAAATCTGCAGAAAACTTCTCAGACCAAAACTTTTGCTGTAAACTTTTGCTTCTTCTTTTGGAAGAAAAAAAAGGTTAGTTTTTTTTCTTTCAAATGACAACATCCCCCAGCAATAAGGCTACAATTGTAACATCACCCCCTTGCAGTCCACCTCCCCCCCACAATACTACAATATTACATCCTTCAATATATAGGCCAGGGATAGAAACAGTTTTAAATGTGGTTTGGAAGTTTCTTGTCTTTGGAAGACAGTAAAGTATAAGCTTCATTTTCTTCAAGCTTAATTTTAAAAAAGTAAGTTTGGAGGGAAATGTGTGCATTTTTAGATAAATTTCTATTTTCCTCAGTTAAAAAAAATAAAATAATGAATTCTTTGAAAGTTTTATTGTTTTTTGGGTTTTTTAAGTGGGGACTTAGGACTGTTTTCCTGTGGGCAACAGACGAAACTAAGGTGTTTAGACTTATGTTTGGAAAGGAGTTGAGAAAAGCCAGACTATATGGCTTGGAACCTGGATGACTGAAAGGAACTTAAGAGGAAAAGTTGATACAGAAAGCACTCCCAAGTTTTCAAGATGAGATACACAAAAAACAGGGGCTTGGTGTTACTAGAGAAGAAAATTCCCTATTTTCATCCATTTGCTGAAGTTTTCCCCATCCTCACAGATCTCTGGGGTGCTGTCTGCTCTCCAAGCTGCTGTTGAGAACAGTCCCTAAAAAGATTTGTGTGTTCAGCATAACCATTTCACTTTGTGTCCCAGTCTTCTTGGGTTTGGTAGAATTTTGGTTTAGTACAAGCATTTTGTGTGTGTTATCTCTACAGGTTGCTTTTGCCTATTTGCTTTTGGAAGCACTGTACTTTCAGCATGTGAAAAATGCATTTGTTTTTCTTATTTAATGCACAGTTTCCTGAGAAATGGGAATCACAGAGTGCAGTTATCACTTCCTTTTACAGTTTAAGGAATTCCTTAGGTCTGAGAACCAGCTGCTGAGGCAGACCCAGCAGCTGCAGGAAGGGTTACCTGGGGTGAAGGAGAAGAGGACACATAGAAATCCCATTGCTTGCAGGGGTGACAGTGAGGGAATGGGATGGATGGAGTCCCCAGGGTGTTGGTTCTCCACACTCAGGGATCTCTGCCTGGCTCTGAGCATGGGGCTCACTGCTGTGCTGTGTGCCAGGCAAGGGCACCAATCTCCCTGCTTCTCCCCAGGCTGCTGGGTTAGCTGCTGGGGGGCAACTCACTCAGGCTGCCTCAGTGATAGCCTGGAGTCACCCATTGGCTTTTAGGACATGGTGACTACACGGCTCCAGTGCCTCCTTCCCCCTCAGCACCATCCTCTGTTCTGTTCAGGGAACTTTCCTTGCCCCCACCACGTGTCAGGGGATGCTCTGCTTAGTTCTTGGTTCTCAGCCAGCAGCAGAACTTTCACGTTCAGTTCACAATATAAAATAAACAAGCCAGGAAGGTGAAACATATTGGTGTCATTCCTCTTAGTTTTAAGAACTAGTTTTGACTCTTTTTAGTTTTGACTGTTCACTACAAGCATATGGGCCGGGTGTATAACTCAGTCCTCTACAAATGGGGCCTCCGTGAAGATAGCTGCACTTTTCTGGCAGTATTATGCTGTTGTGATCATTTTTGGGTAAGTTCTCCTTATAGTTCACAGCTATTGGGACTGTCGTAAGATTTCTCTAAAAAGTGGCTCATTTGCCTGGCTGTTCAGCACATGGAACATATCTATATTGCAGAATGAAGGCACTTTCCTCCCTCTCTTTATAGTAAGAGACCCAGCAAAATGCAGTGATAGGACAAGGAGGGATAAGTGAAATAAGTTTAATATATTATCAGTGTATGAGAAACCACAAAAGAGAGAAAACATTTTCTGGAAAATTCTGCATATGTATATATTGCATTGTATAATCTTACAGACAAATTTACATCAAATACATGTTATCTTTTAAAACACTGATTTGAAGAGAACAACAAATTAATTTTCCTCTTTCTGTACAGACATGGGAGTGTGATTTTTTTTTTTTCCTGTTGCTATAGTTTGCTGTTCTTTAGGAGGAATATTCATATTCTTCAGCACTGCGGCGTCCAAAATCCATCCAGCCCATGTAGTCTCTGTCATTTATCCTGTGAGTAGGATCAATGCTCTGTACCCTGTTTCCCATTACTGGGAGCCTCCCAGTGGCACCTAGGGAAACACAATAGTTGAAACTGAATCAATACAGGCCATGTAACACCATGTCATGTGATGGAGGAAAATGCTATAGAAACATTATGGGTAATGTCCTGAAAGTGATTTGGGTTCTTATTGTAAAATCAACAGATTGTTTGCTCCCTCCTGGCTGCTGGGAAGGAACATGGGTGCATTTCTCCTTTTTCCTTCCTATTTCAGTACAGAGACAGCAAGCAAAGCAAAGTCCAGACCATCTCTCACTCTTCCTAGAAGCCCACACCCTTGCTTGCTGGTACTGGGAAAGTCATTCTGGAGGCAAAATAACTCTGCTGGAGAGCAGACTCAGGCCTAAGATAAGGACTGCACCACAGCCCCGTGTTGCCTGAAGAGCCATAAATGTAAGTAATTAAATTACAGTGCAAATTCATTAACAAGCAGGGTAGAACTGTGAATCACAGGTTTTGCAGAGAAGTGGGAATAGTCCCGATACTGAGGAAGCCGCATCTGAAATTTAGAGTTAGTGATGTCTATTGCTGGAATTATACAGGTCATACTTCTCCAGTGATATTTTCACTGCTTATCCAAAGCTTTCATAATTCCCTTCACAGCAAGGTTGGATGCTCCTCTCTGATCCTGCTTTAGCCTTTCTGTCTTCTTGCTTGGGGCATCAAAGAGATACAAACTATTTGCAAGGAGAACTAACACTTAAAAAAAAAAAAAAAAAGAAAAAAGGGCTGTGTTTTGACACCATCACACCATGTAACTAAAAATACAAATGTAACTAAAAATGTAAATTCTCTCTGTACTCCCAGAAAACAGGCAAAACTGAAACATACCAGTAATTACATTGAGTTTAAGCCTTGAGTGAGGAAGGAACAGATTCAGTATATTAATACTTATTGCATACTGAGGCTTCAGGAATACTTGAACGGATCAAAAAGGAAAAGAAGGCCCCCCTAAACCTCTCAAATCCAAATCTACACAGTTGCCTTGCTTATGGTTTCTTATGTTCTGAAGGAACCTTTGGTGAGTCTCTGTTTCTATATTTCAAGGTTTTCCTCATATAATAATATATAAGGAACAAAGAATTAAACCCAAAACAACTGTTTTGTTTCATTAGTGGTTGCAGAGAAGTAAGAGAATTAAGGGCATCAAAAAAAGAAACCAGCCCTGGCTTAGACATTTACCTAAAAACATAACCACAAAAAATTAAATTATCTCTAGAAAATAACATCACCATTCAATGCTCAAAATTCATATTCATAATTGAAAATGTATAATTAAATTGGTGAGAATGGCTTCTTGCCACTGTAATCAGGCAGGGCTAAGATATTGCAGAACCATCACTCGGTGGTATTTAAGAGACTCCTGAGTCTGTGGTGACCTGTGGGTTGTAATGGTTCCCCTGGTGCCATTATGGTGTGGCCTGCCAAGAGGTCCCAAGAGGATAGTAAATGTGCATGTCACTGACTCAAGACCTACAGTTTCTCTTCTGCACAGTGCCAGATCCATGCTGAAAGCCTGGGGTCACAAAAAGTAAAATTAATTTCTTAACAACACCCTCAAACCACTGGAGGTGTCCTGTGGCTACTGCAGAATCAATGTACTTACCCAAACTTACCCAAAACTGTAGCAGCTGGGCTACGAGGCCACCATCTAGCCCTGAACTCTTATGAGGATGTAACTCTCTCACTGTTTTGAAATATTGTCCAAAATCAGCCTTTCTATTAATCACAAGGGCAAACAGCAATCACTGCTAACATTAGCAAATGCCCAGACTCTCTTTCCTCCTTCCAAGATGGATTTTTCTACTGAGTCTTATGGTTTAGACAGGTGAGAAGTGACTAATATACTAGATGTGAGTGTTCTGCAGAGGTTTCTGAAGTGCTGCCCAGAACCTTTCCATTAAATGAGAATGTAATGTTTTGATGGGAACACTGTGTGTATCGTTATAAATTAAGTTAATAGTTTTGCCCCTGTAAATTACATCTCTTATAACTAGCAAGCACATCTACAAACCAGAGCTCAACTAACCTAGTCATGTCACAAGAATCCTATCAGCTGGTTGTAGAGTTAATTACTTATGCCAATTAACATGTGTGCAGCTAATTCTCCCTCATATTACTACCTAACAAAAAGATGTCTTAATATTTTTCACTTCATCTGGCTAAGCTACCTGGAGATGTCAGTCAGGTATTTAAGAGAATATAACAGACACATAAATTTGAACGAGGGGTTCTGTTTCCATGTGGGTGGGTGACAATGACTAGACTGGGGACAGGTAACGAGGATTCTGCTCTGTAGACTCCTGTAGCAAGATTCTTATTGAGTAACAGCTTAATTGGAGGGCTGAGTTGTGGAATTCTACATCTTATTTCTTCTTCTACTTTGGTTTTCTTTTTTCTCTTTTCTACTTCTCTGCTAAAATATATTCCTTACTGGCTACTGTGATAACTGGCAATATGAGATGATGTCTCTCTGGTTATATTAAAAGTGGTTCTTTTCCTGTCGCTTCTGATTTGGCACTATTGTTTGTACACAGATGAATGTGTAATGCACAAAAGATACGTGGCATCTCTGAATTGCAGATCACCATCAAAAACAAGAATAGAGTTGTGCCTAGCACAGTGGCCAGCAGTGAGGCTACCAGGAGAGGAGTGTTAAATGGTCTGTGGAAGGTTTTGTGGAGAGACAGGAGAGGAGAAGGCTCTTACTCATATAAAGTGAATTTTATCCTAAGTATAGTCTGAGACTGGGACTGAATTAATTTCTCAATATCTGTATATTCAGGTAATCCTTATTACTGACTTCCCTCAGGCCTTCTTTGCTTCTCAGGCATTCTCTTTCCCTGCAGTAAATTGATTAGATTGGAATGAAACTATTACAAATAAGCAAGATTTGTGTAGTGGCTTTAGTTGAAGTTGGCAGTCAGAAGGTGACAGCAATTAGGTTGCCCACAGTGTTACTCTGTTGAGATATGAAGCAATAAATAGATGAGACAGTTCAAAAGAGAAAACGTTTTGTTGTGACAGTGGGAAATGGATTTGATCCTTCATTTTTACTGGTCAGCACAGGCAGCATGTGTTTGTGTCGGTGTAAAAATATATGCTGTACAGGTAACAGGGTAAAATGGTAGCAGGGACAGCTTTATTCACATTTATTCATTTATTTGCTAACTCACATTTGGGGTATAGCTGTTCCCTTGAGAGACTGATAACTCACACAGTAAGCACGAAGCCCTTTAATTCCACTACTATACCAGTGATTCACACCCTTGTTACAAATGCATTGCCATGGAGTTAAGTAACTGCAAGGTTGTGTTCCCTGGCTGCCTGAAACCTGAGGCGTTGTAAAGAAAATGTGCTTTTACTTATACATTATTTCACTTACTGTGTTCATAACTCTGAGTTCTAATCCTTTAAAAACTTTCACAGATTTCTAACTTCCTCTAGGATTGAATACATGAAGAATCCAATATTCAGAAGATTTCCCTGGTACAGGTTATTTCTGGCTGAGGTGAGGTTAGCCTTTTGGTCTGTATTTAGCCTCAGAGAAGTTTTTCTGAACTTAAAAAAAGGAGGGAGGAGATGCACTAAAGGAAAAAGTTTGGCCAAAATACAATTCCTGTATTTTATCTGAGATGCAACCTGATGAAAAGAATACTGAAATATTTAAAAGGCTATGAAATGGCAAGTTAAAAAATAAAGCTGAGCTATGACCTGACAGGGACATTATGTTTTCTTCAGTTATCTGTGCACAGGTCTCAGTCAGGGGCTGCTTTGTACAAATCTACTTTGGGAAGAGGTGTGATCCCTGCACACCGCGTCGTACACCAGAGACCCTTCGGGACCCCGCGCCGGTGCGGGGGCCACCCCGAAATCCTCATTCCCGTGGGACCCGGGTGCATCTTCTCCAGCAAAAGAGGGATGCCCTCAATAAATGCAAAAAAAATGCTCTCTACTTCAGGAATAACAAGGCAAATTCTACGTCCTGTCTTCTCTAGGGATTCATACTGGGTGACAAGAGATCACCTTACCTTAACATCTTGGTACCCCTGCAGGAAAATTCCACTGACAGAGAAGTAGTAAAGTAAGCAAGCTATAACCAGTACCTTTTCTGGCTTGCTGGAGGTACTTGGCCAGCAGGGCTCCGATGTTGGCTCTCTGGTCAATGCTTCCATCCATCCGTGACATGGATTTGAGGGTGCCAGCAGAGGAAGGGGCACGGAGGTGCCGGTGATGTTCTGCCCAGCTCTGCTCCACCTCAGCAGGCAGTGGATTCCCATTGTGTGAGCCCACAGTTTGCTGCCCCAAAGAGCTTGCCGAGAGCACAGCAAGGAACATGCAGATGCAAACACTGCTGTACATTGCTGGAGGGAAAAAGGAACCACAGGTTGTTAAAACTCCCAGATTTAATATATGTTTTATGTTGGCCCTACCCCCATCTTCTATTGGAGGTGCTGGTTTCTGAGCAAACCATATGTGTTAGTTGTTTTTTGCTTTTGTTGTTTTTTAAATACAGGTAACTGTGGCATCTGTCTTAAGTTGGAAAACAGGTATATGAATAGTTAAATATCCCTTGATAAGAGGAAGCTAAACTCTAAGGAATAAATTTAATTTATGTTTAATTCACGGAAGTATGTGCTGTGCCTCCTTGATCTACTCAGTTCTTATTTGCTTTTGGGTTTTTTTTGGAAGCTGTACTTAATTAAAACTTAAAGGAGATGAATCCAGTGCTTTGAAAAATCTCAGGATTTAAACACTACAGTATTTTGCTATTGTACTACAATCTGCTGTTATTACAAAATAGTCAGTTTTGACAAGTTCTATGACAAGCCCTCATCCTCTCAGCCATTTAATGGTTTGAACATTAGCGTCCAAGAGGTTCCACCATGTCATACATGGCAAGAAAAAGCTTGTACCAAGGAAAGAAAAAACAAAAATCTAATAACCACTCCAAGAACTTGATCTACAGCCTGAGGTGGCAACAGCTGGTTAGTTAAAAGCTGCGAGAAATATTTTGCAGTGTAACAATATTACACTTCATATTAAATAGAGAATTCAAGTGTAACAATTTTTTACTGATTTCTTAAGCAACTATTAGGAAAAAAAGATGTAATTTTACTTGCTTGTTTGAGCATATAAGCTGAAATAGTATTTGTTTCTGGAAACACAGAAATTACTCCCAGTTATTACTGAGATGTCTCATACTTAATTCTGTGGGGAAAATTTCCAGTCACAAATATACATAAATTTTCTTCTCTGTATGAGAAGTTTTGAATTGGTTGACTTTTTGAACAGTACACTGGACATAATATTTCCACTTTAAAATAGGAGAAAGTTGAGTTTATTTGCCCAACATATACACTAGAATGAAAACAGCTGCAAGGAATAAAATATGTTCTTTTTCATAGAATCATAGAATTAGCCGGGTTGGAAGGGACCTCAGAGATCATCTAGTCCAACCCTACAACCTACCTTGTATTGGTACGAGGTGTATGAAAAATGCCAAAGTGTCACCCCAGCACAGTTATTAGCAAGGAATCCGAGCAGTTTTTGGTACTTAGGCACAGACAGACTTAGATGTGCTACAGCCTTTCCAGAGAGGTAACTTTCTAACCGACCAGATTCCTGTATTTTTTTAAGGCATATATATATATTCGCGTGCATACTCACGACGCCAAACACGGAATCTCGTCCTGGATAGTTGTTTCTTTCACAGCGGGCTCGTCCGGGAGCACCGAGAGTTCCAACCCCCCGGCACCGCCCGGCGATCCCCGCATACCGCGTCGTACACCGGAGACCCTCTGGGACCCCGCGCCGGTGCGGGGATCACCCCGAAATCCTCATTCCCGCTGGACCCGGGTGCATCTCCTCCAGCAAAAGCGGGATGCCAGGACGACCCCCTCCCTCCATTTCGTGTCATCTTCCCCCCCCACCCAAGCAGAGATGTGGTCAGAGGAGGGGTGAGAGGCGCTTCCTACCTTTCCGCTGCTCTTTCCCGAGGTGGGACCTGAGGAAGGAGTGAGGCCCGCGTGTGCCCAGGAAAGGGAACCTGGGGGAGACTCAGCCTCTGCCCTTTAAATAGCAGCGGGTGCCGCGGCGGTGTTTGCACAGCTCTGACGCAGACCGGGGCCACCGCCCCCCCTCCCCCCCCTAACCCTATCCCCCGGTGCCAGGGTGTGTGTCCGTGTGTCTGTCTGGGTGTTTGTGTCTCCTTCTAGCCTCCCACTCAGCCCCACTCAGGGGAATGGGGGAGCCGCGGGGGGCTCGCCCTGCCCGTCCAGCCGGCCCCACCGGAGGGAAGCTTTCGCCGTGGGCAGGGGCAAGCAGGAAAACCCAGGCTGGCTTGCGAATTATTTAAAAAGTGCATCTGATCAGAGTGGGTACCCACCGCTCCCTCCATCCCTCAATCCGCCCAAATAAGAGGGCAAGCGGCTTCTGGTGCGGTTTCCGCCCGCAGGAGCAGCGGCACCGGCCGCACCTCACCCCGCCCCGGGATGCTGCAGGCAGGGCGGGCGCTCTCTGGCCGCAGTTGTTGGCGGTGGGAGGTTTGGGGGTCTTGGGGTTTGGGTTACTCTCGCAGCTGCCTCCTACGACCTCAGCCCGGGGAGCATAAGAGCCTGCAGGTTCTCTCCTCCCTACCGTTCCCCTTTGAGTGGGAAGACGGGGCGGTCATTTTATTTAAAAGAAACGGAAGGGCAAAGATGATCCCCTCAAAACAAAATACTAAAAACTATTTAACAACAAACCCGGGGATGCCAACTCCTTCGACAGCCCCGAACCACCTCCGGGAGCCATGGTTTCGCGGGAGCCAGCGTTAGGCTCCGGCGTGACCGTGCCGAGTTTCTGTCTCAGGGGCATGAAGTTTACAACTCGGAGGTAAGCAAGCCCCGCAGGCTGCTTTTCCTTCCCCGGGAAGGGAGACGGCTTTCTTATCAGACACCGAGGGGTCTGTGCGGAACCCCTGCGCTGTGCGGGACGTGCGGAGGATGTTGAAGTGCCAGCCGGTACCTGTACCGGTGCCGAAGGTTGGCAACTGAAGGTTGTTCCATCCCTCCGAGGCAGGGCTCGGGGGGCTGTGACGGTCCTGAATTCAAGAACGGCTCTTGGGCAAGGAGCTGCGCTTTTTCCCCATCTCATCCTCTCCCCGCCGGTGAAGCTGCTTGAGGGCAGCCCCGTTTGCCCCCGCCGCGGTTCGGTCCGGCCCCGCTTGCCCGCGGTTGAGGTTGCTCTTCCCGAAGCTGCCAGCAGAGAGCGCCGAGGTCTCGCGTAGCCACCGCCTCAGCGCCCTCAGCCACCTCTCACCCATTTCCCGCCTCTCCCCACCTCTGCCCCCTCCGGGGCCGGACGGCTTCAAGGAGGGAGAAGAATTCACCAAAAAATTGTAAACCCCCCCCCCATAGTTGGCAGGAGGCTGCCACGCGTCGTGGAAGTGGGAAAAAGCCAACCTGCCACCACCTCCCCAGTGTGGGGGGAGCCGTGGCCTCGGAAAGTGATAAAATGGTGCCTCATGGCTAATGGTGCCTTATGGCTAATGGCACCTCATGGCTAATGGCACTTCATGGCCAGTGGTGTCTCATGCCCAAGGGTGCCTGAGCAGGAGACCCAGTTGTGGGCAAATCCACCCCACAAGCACTGTGGGCACAGGCTGGAGCGTTACTAGCATGAGGGGGGTATTGTTGTCTACTGCACCCCTTGGTAGGATGAGGATGGGAGGTGGGCAGGATGGTGATACAGAAGGTTTTTCACCACCTTTCAGCTGCTAACCAGGGTGTTTGTCTCTTAATGGGATAAGTTGGTGGAAGAGCAGGCTGCTTTTCATCACCCACATCAATCCTGGCATCAGGCGAAGTTGCTATCTGAGGCAGTTAAGAAAAAAAAGCAAAATCAAAACCTACTTTGAAAACAGAAAAGTAAGTTGAAGCAAATTCACAGAATCACAGCATCATTTAGGTTGGAAAGGACCTCTGAGATCATCAAGTCCAACCCGTAACTTTGTTATCCTTAATGGAAGTGGCAAGATTGAGTTCAAACCGTGCTTTTGTCTCTCTAATTTTCTTTCTACATGACCTACCTATACTCCTAAAGTCTTCCTGAGTAGCCAGCCCTTTTTTCCCTAGTCTGCAAGCTCTCTTTTTACCCCTAATTTCCTTCAATACCTCCCTGTTCAGTCATCTTCCCCTCTGGCTTCTCTTTTGGCAACAGGGACAGTCCAGTCCTGTTCAGGACTTGCTTCTTGAAGTACACCCATCCCTCCTGGACCCCTTTGTTTTCAAGGGCTGTTTCCCAGGGTACATCCTGAATCAGTCTTCTGAAAAGGCAAAAATCTGCTCTCCAGCACTCCACCATAGAGGTTTTATTGATGGCACTCCTTGCATCCCTGAGTATTGAAAACTCTATTATTTCATGGTCACTGTGCCCCAGACAGCCTCCAACCACCACATCTCCCACCAGCCCCTCTCTGGTTGTGAACAGAAGGTCTAGCAGGGACCCATCCCTTGTGGGGTCATTTACCAGCTAGAGCAGGAAATTACCCTCTATATGCTCCAGGAACCTCCTAGACTGCCTCTTCTCTGCTGTGTGGAGTTCCCAGCAGATATTCGGCAGGTTAAAGTCACCCATGAGAACAAGGGCTGGTGATACTGAGACATCTGCCAGCTGCTTGTAGATTAATTCATCACTCTCATCAATCCTGGTTGGGTGGTCTATAACAGGCTCCCACCAGGATGTCAGCCTTGTTGGCCTTCCCCCTAATTTTGACACACAGGCATTCAGCCTTATTGTTACTGACCTCGAGTTCTACAGGGTCAAGAGACTCTCTAACATATAGAGCCACCTCTCCACCTCTCCTACCTTGTCTGTCCCTTCTGAAGAGCTTTTAGCCATCCATGGCAGCACTCCAGTCACATGAGTCATCCCACCACATTTCCGTGATGGCAACTACATCACAGCTTTCCTGCTGCGTAGTGGCTTCCATCGCCTCTTGTTTGCTTCCCATACTGCCTGCATTGGTGTACATCCACTTCAGCTGGGTTGTTGATTTTACTCTTAATTCAGGCTTCCCATCCTCAGGCTCATTTTTGGAGAGTCTGGTTTCAATCCTGCCCCCTCTTCAAACCTAGTTTAAAACCCCCCTGATCAGCCTCGCCAACTTATGGGCTATAGTCCTTTTGCCCCTGCTAGACAGATGAAGCCCATCTGATTTGAAGACACTAGGTAGCATAATTGCCCAGGGAAAGAAAATCACTGAAATTGTTCCAGGAGTACCCATCCAAGTGATAATTTAATGGATCTGTCTGGAAAAAAAACCCCACAACTCAGTAATATTCCTGAAAATTCAGTTTCACTCTTTTGGCATGGTGGGAAAAATGCTCACTGCTATTAGACAATTAAATAGTCAATACTGAATTGAACTGTGGGAAAAGTATCACAATCTTTCTGGGAAGGTACGATGCAATAACAATTCTGGTAGAGTCACATCAATCCCTGGTGAAACTCACTGTAGATAATGAGTTCCCAAAGGACCAGCCCAAAGCTCAACAGAAGAGAAAGACGGTTTACTAATCCATGTGTATGCATAATTCATGTCACAGAGGTATAAATATAAATGCAGGCATTTAGGGCTGGTATGTTTGCCTGGCTGAACATGTAGACATTATAGGAGCTTGTTTACATTGAGCATGCATGCACATGTGGCTATGCGTGGCAGCCAAACTTATTTGTGTTCATGAACATGCAGGGAGGCGGCAACATGCAAAACCAAAGAGAGAAGAGAGAGATGTTTTCTGGACAGCTGTGTGCATACGTTTCTGTGGGGTCTCTGTGCTTTTATAGGATAATATACAAGTTTTATCACTGTACCTCTGAAAATTGATCAAATCAGGATGGAGTGAGAGGGTCAGGAACTGAAGAGTGCAAGGAGATCATGAAGTTTTCTGCCTCATCCTGCCTACATGATCTCTACACTGACTGTAAATCCCTGCTTGTTTGTCTTATTTAGCCATTGCAGTGTATGGAAAAAATTAGTGACGTTACAGCATGATGTCAAATTGTTGAATTAGTCAGTACTGCACTATCTATATATATGCTATCTATATATATGCTATATCTATCTGTATAGTACCTATATCTGTACTATCTTTAACTTTTAATGTAGATTTTTAAACATCGTATTTTCCTCAGCAAATTCCTTAATCTTCAGTCCTTGGAGATCTTTTCCTGACTTGTTGACATTTGCTTTGGTGAAAGTTTGAAGTTGTGTGCAAGTTCCAGTCCTCAATAAGTATAGGTTAAATACTGGCATTTTAGAATTGTTTTGGGTGGAGATAAAAGACCAGACAGCATGTTCAGCTTGAGGAATATGATAGCAGGACCTGGAGGAGCGTTGCCTGTGGAAACTTAGGCTGCATATTACTGACTGATGTGGCCCAAAGAGGAAAGAATCAGGGCTTGATTTGCAGTGATTTGTTAGGTTCCATGACCAGTGTCCTCATCAGTTGCTGAATCTGGGTGTGCCATGGATTTGTAGAGTGCTAACCACAGGACGGCCTTGTGCAACCAGTCTCAGGTGGGGTGAGACAGATGTTGCTCTAATGCTTGACTCCGACCTTATTTCACAAGGAATGAGAGAGCTTTGCACAAGAGCTTAAGTGATATTTTCAGACACCACAAAAAAATATAAACCTAAAATGAACCTCACAATGCAGTAAATGCTAATATAGATGCAATCCTGAGCTAGAAACCGGGTGATACCATAATTTAGAGGCTGCAATGTTAAAAGATTTGAGTGTCTCTAAGCTTTTCCTCATGACCATCAGGATATTTCCATCCTGAATTGCCTTCTCTATTTATCTGCCACAAGTTTTCTTCTGTGTAGCTGGGGTGGAAAACCAGAATGTGTGGCTGTGCACGCATTCTGTGCTGTTCCAGCACAAAGCTTGGGCTTGGAGCGAGGAGGTGTGAGGAGGGGGAGATGGAGATGTTTGTGTTCTGCACTGGAGGTGGATGGTGTTAATAGTACAACAAGGCACTGTGCTAAAGGCTCAGTCTCTCTCAGCTGTGAGATGGAGTACAGCTTGTCTGTGAGTGTCAGAGTGGCAACAAGCCTGGAAAGGCCCTGCTCTTTCCTACAGTGGTAAGCAAGTGCTTTCCTACAAGTGCTGTACGATATTTCATGTCTGTTCATGTAACTTTTTTCTCTACTGTATCTGTTTTTCTTGGCAATATTACATGTTTTGTGATGGCTTGGTTGTCTTGGACTACATAGCAACTTATAATGCCTATGTTTGATGCCTTTTCAGCCAAAAATAAAACATACAGATATTACTCAGCCTTATTGTATGGCTTCATATTGCAAGATATTTAAGCTGAGTATTCAATATGGAGCAGTATATTGCCAAGTATAAGTATATTGGGATTTTAGATTGTGAAGGATAAAGCCAGGTAGCTATGCTGTGGGAGTAGAGGGCTTCATATCCAGGAGAGTAGTAAGAAATATATTCTTCTGTTTTTTAGTATTATATCCTTTTCTGATTATCACTACGTTGGGTTTTCTTACTTCCTTCTGGACCCTGACACTTAAGGGTAAGGCTCTTTGCTATGCTGGGACAAATTAATGTTTTGGGTTTTTTTTTTCTGTGAAACTGATAGATTGGCAGTGTGGAGGATTACAATGAAGTAGAAGTAAACAGCAGAGGATAACATGGAAGGGAATTGCATAATTTTCTGGAACTGAAAAATTTGTGAGTATATTGTTTGGACAAACTGAATGTCTTGTAGATGTAAACCAGAGTCTTGAACATATTTTAAGGCAGTGTATTGTTCTGTGCCTGTATCTGTGGGTGTTGGTTCAGACTTTAAATTTTGGTGTTTTGTTTTTTTGGGGTTTTTTTCCAAATATTATGAACTATAATTTAGTAATTTCTATCAAATCATCAAAGTATCAAAATGCTTTCACTCTAGTCTCTTTCTACTGTATTTACATCGCACTTGACATGAAGATAAACTCTGCTCAGAGTCAGCCCAGGAACTAAGGGAGAAATTTTGGTCCTGGGGAAGTGAATAGTAGTGTTGTCTGGGAGAATTAAGGAATTTGGGTCCTCTGCCTGAAGGCTACTAACCTGCTTTCCCAGAGCCATGCCTCAAAGTAGTATTGGGAATTAATAGATGCCAGACTTATATATCAGACAAGGATCCAGTAGAAGGAAATCAGCAGAGGTGATGCTGAGGATGATTGGATATGCATGGACTGCTCTGTAATGGAAAACAAAGAGCAACAAGTGGGGATGATCAGGAAGTCTGTTTCAAAAGTTTCAATTTTTGTTCCCTATGAGTTTAAGACAATATAGCAAAATGGAACAGAGTCAAACAGTGAGTCACTAGTAACTTTTTAGGAGACCACATAGTCCCAAATTGCTTTTTTTTTTTTTTTTTTGTATGTAATGTTAGTTTGTTTGTTTGTTTGTATTCTTTTGTCTCTGAAAGACCAAATTGATTTTCTGTGGAAATTTGCTCTATATTTACCAAATTGACTACAGGATAGAGGCTTTTGTACAAGTTGAAAACTGGAAAAGGAGATAAAAGTACTAAAAAAAGTGACAAAGACATGTAAAGTGTTTGTTCCTAGCAAATTCTCTGTGATTTCAGACGTACTTTGAGAGGTATGTTAGAATTTGAAAAGGCAGGAAGATAAAGGCCTCTCTTGGCAAGCACTAAATAGAAGTACAGTAACTGGTCTCCCATGAAGAATGGGAAGTTTGTCTAATGCCTGTCTTGTGGAACGGTTTGTCATTTAGTACTCATCTTCCCTTTCCTTTATTGTCTGTGACATACCTATGTTACTTTGCCATGGATATTTCAACTAAAAATGAATGAAAAAACATAGAAATGAAGTAAAAGTGCTAGGTATCGATGTAGAAAGAAGGAGAAAATGACAACTTGTGCTGGCTGTGCCTAAAATGTGAATTTATTTACAGCAGTGAGCTTCTTGATCCTACTCTTGTGAGGTATTTAAGAAGTCTTAAGTCCCTGCACATGTGATTTGGTAGTCAGAGAGGGATGACACCCCTTTAAATAAGTCCCTAAAAGTCCTTTTGTGACCCTCATAAAGACCACTTGATCTTTGCTGTTTTGAGACCTCAGGGCTATATTTTTCCACATTTTTTCACAATTTAATGTTTAAAATGCAAAATTTCACTCAGCTTCTCTTACTTATTGTTACCTTAGATATATTCCATGAACCTTAGGAGAGTCCTTGTCCTTCAGAAGAGAGGTTTTGAACAGACCTTGTCTTGTCTGCCATTGAAACATGAAGTACCTGCTTCATCTGATACTTTTTGTGAGAAATCAGCTATAGCAACACTCTTGTCTATGAAACTGAAATACATATTCACAAGTACTGGAATCTGTTTCATATTGATGAGGTTATTAATTGTTTGAAATAATTGTACCTCACTCCATTGTTATATTTATGTTGGAGAAACCAGTCCAACACACTCGAATGCATATAATAATTATTTTAATGTTAAAACAACCTTTTAAAACAGATGTGCACTCCACCCTGCTACTTGGACCCTGATTAGAAGTGTCTTTTCCAGAGTGTGGCAAGAACAGAATCCAGTAGGAGATACTGTTTCCTCCACAGCCCTCTCCTGTGAGAGGAGAATGTCTGCCTAGTCAGCATTTGTTATACGATTTAAAATCTCCAAAATGAAGTTCTATAAATGACAAACACGATGTATTAGCCTTGTTGTGGCCCAAACATCTGCATGTTTTCATCTATGCTAAAATGAGAATCAGAATTTAAAAATAGCAAAGGAATTTGACACTAGGCAGACTGGACAGCCAATAAGAGTTTTTTTATTGTCCTTCAGAAGAGATAGGGGCTTTCTGTTTGAGACATAAGTGGATAGGACAGTTGTTTCACTTCTCCTATTTAATTACACTTTGCAATGTGGAAAGAAATAGAATTAACCTGGGCACACAAAATATGAATTGTTATTCTGACAATTCTGATTTAAATGGAAATGCCAGAAATGTCCAATGAAGTTGTAGATGCTACATATCTGTTTTGAATGTCAAGAATGGAATGGAAAAACAATTGTGATCTCTGGACAACAGCTCTCACTGTGATGCAGTGAGATGATGGAAGGACTTTGGTACAAGGTTTTTGTAAAGAAGATACTTGGAGTTCCCAGAGATTGCCCACTGGATGAGGTCAGTATTTCTGCTCAGCAATACCTCTTGGCTGTGCAGGAAAAAAGGCATCTGTAGTGTAACAGTTAACATCTTGTGGCCTGGTTATTTCCACACTCATAAACACCTACCTCTGTGACCACCATAATTGAATTATAGCCTCCAGGAGGCCAAATCTAATCAACCTGTTCAACTTATTCAAAGGCTGAGGAAAAAGGCTTTAAATACCTCTCAGCTGTCCCTCAGTGGGTAAGCCTTCCCTTAAAAAGGCAGAAAGAAGACTGTTAAAGATATTTTACTGAATTATCAGGTAGAAATGCTTTTGGAAAGCCCTGGGAGCTAAGAACATGTATGATAGAGAAGAATTATCACCCAGACAGAATAGTTAGATCTAAGGGAATAATTCTTTCTGTGGAAGCAGACACACATTGATATGTGCTGCTTACTTTTATTGTTTCTATCTGTCTCTAAATTATGATTTTCTAAATAAAAAAGATTTACTGTATTATCAGAGTTGAGTCTAGAATGACTTTAAAATTGCCTTCTTACACAGTGCTGTGTGGCATGAAAGACATAGTATTATGAAGCATTTAAATAGATATGGTTTCAAGTTGACTTCTGAAAATTAAGAAAGACTAATTAGTGAGATTGTTCTGTATGGTGACAATGTCTTAGGTTTGGTAATACAAGTGTATGTGTGATATAACACTTTACCAAAGTCATATTTTATTTAGCATGGTCTTGGGCCAAATAAATGAGCTCTAGCCACGTATTCCTCCAGGTCAGAGCTAGTCCAAGGTCCTATCTGTGCTTCCCTAGAATCATAGAACATTGGAAAGTTGGAAAGATCTCAAGTTGGATAAGGATCATCAGGGATGACCTAATTAACATTTAGTTATGGAAACAGGAATAGAACTGTGTAAATGGGAAGCCTCTGAGTGCTCTGTCTCAAATTTTCTCTTGAAATGAAAGAGTAGAATTCCTCATAGCTTCAATGGTGTAAGATGATGGGATTGTTTATTTGTAGTCTACTGAGGTGAAGTAGTGAAAAGGTACTGTGAAATGTGCAAGCATGTAAAATGGAAGGGAACTACAGTGGCTGTATTTCCTTTTCCTTTGTGTATTTCTACTCCAAGAATTATTATGGAAATGAACACTGCCTCTTTTTTTTCTTTTTTCTTTTTTTTTTTTTCTTTTTCTTCTCTTATGATGTCCCTTTATTTCATCCAGGCTGAAAGAGGATGTCTGCCACTTGTGTGCAGTCAATAAAATAGCTCCATCGTTGAGTCAGTGGGTGATGTTTTTGGCTTAACCTGGTTCAGGGAGGAGGCCGAGGGAAGTGTTGGCTGGTAGGGTCGGGTGACAAGTTCCAGCTCAAAGTTTAAGCAGAGCGTGAGGGTGAAAGAGTGGAGAGAGAGCTCCAGGGAGAAGATAAATGCTGCGAGGAGCGGGCTGCTGGAAGTGGACTGAGCCAAGAGTATTAGGAACCTGATGTTTTGTGTTTAAGAGAAGCAGACTGGGTGTCCCAAGGCCTATCCCTACCCCCTCCATCCTCATCTAACTAATAGTGGTGGTTGCCTGCAGGTGATATGCATTAGGGACCTGGCTTTTGGGCTTCATTGGTATTCCCCACACATAGCTGTTCACAAGAATCCTGGGGTTCCCAGTGTGACCCGTGTGTGGGAACAGTCATACAAGCATGTTCTTTGGGAGATAATGCCAGTGGGAGGACAGCAAAACAGACACATTGTACCTGTCAGCTTTTTAAGAGTTGTACACATTGTCCTCTTGTTCTGACAATATAATAGAGCATCCCCTATTGGGGTGTGTGTAGGCTCTGCTAAGTGGTTGTTGGCTTCTTGATCAGGGTAATCCATACCCGAAACATTCATTGGTGTCCATGTAGTGTTGCTCCTGATGATGCTCTCGTTGAACATGTCACTGATTGCAGTAAGTGGGTTGGCATTCTGTGACCTTCTCCTCAAAGTTCAGCTCATGAACAGCATACTCTCAAATCCTTGTTTGCCTCCAGTAAAATTGTGTTAAATCTCCTCAGTTTGGTGAGGAGCAAAAATTTCAAGTTGGTTAATAGTATCACTAAGAACTTCAGATTAATCAATATCTAATACTCCAGGAATACTTATACATAACAGAGAGATGAATTCAGGGTAGTTTGTTCGTTTTGTCTTAAAATCTCTTCCCTCCTGTGAGCCTGAGTCACTGTCTTGAACTTATTCAAAGCAAATCCTTTCATTTTTAAAGTAATGCTATTAGGATAATTACTACAAGTGCACAATTAAATTTAAATGTAGATCTTAATGTATTTATATTTTGCATTTGTGAGAGGGAATAAATCTTGAGTAATAATTTAACTGGTGAATATTTGCTTTTTTTAATTTTCATTGCCAACCAAACCAAGAAGGAAGGAACCTTTCATGTGAACAACTGAAATTCCAATCATCATGTTTCATTAGAATCGTGTTACTTTGCTAGAAATACAAAATTAAGATTTATTTTGGGTACAAGTTGATTATTTTTTCCTTTCATTTTCTTTATTTTTTCTATTGTTTTTTCTTGATTATGAGATGCCTGATTCATTACTCTTTCTCAACAGTGAAAGGTGTTTCAGCCCAAGACTCCAAGTGTGGATCAAATGTACCATGATATTTAAGCAATGCTATAGTTTGGGTGAAGAACAGCATAATTCTGCTCTCCTCTGTGGAATGTGTTACTTTTTTAACTCCCTTGATGGCTTTTCTCCTTGGAGAGAAAAAGGGGTTCATCATATTTATGCCAGCTGTGATTTGTCATGGGTGAAGACTCTGAATCTCTAAGTATGAAACAACTGATCTACGGTTTCGAAAGCAGCATTTCCTCATTATAAGCTCTGTAAATACAAGTATTTCTCAACTGAAAGACCTTCACTCTTGGCTGAACTAGATTGTTTTGGAGACATTTGTGTGTTTGGCCAGACTCACCTATTTTAGCAGTTCAGTAACTTTTTTAGTCCCTGTGATGTAGGGACTGTTTCACTGCGGGTGTAGGGAGTCATTGCGGGTAATATCCAAGAGCCTCTTTGATAAAGGAAATGGTGACTGACTTCAGAGAGCCAGGATTTGCACCTGAAAGCAGAAGCAGATTGCATTTATCTGATTCCAGAAACTCAAGGAGCATCTTTCTACCCAGAGAGAAGAGACTGGCAACAGTCTGCAAGGTGTTCCTCAGCAGAGTTAAGCCTAAGTAAGGGTTGCTGATGGCCCCTGTACTATCTGTCTTGCCAGTATAGCAACAGCCACAGTATCACAGATCTTACTAAACTGCTTTGTTAAGTAGCCAAACTATGTGCTATTTTATTCTAGCTTTTTTAATTTTTAATTTTTATTTCTAATGAAATTTGCATATAAGATTTGACCAAGCTTTGCTTAACAAGCTAAATTCTGCTCCTTTAGATTACTGGAAAATAGAAATTTTCATTAAGGCTAAGCAGTGGTGTACCCTTAACGTGCAGGAAGGTGGTAACTAGGGTTTCCTTGATACCATGTTTCCTTTCCAGTCTGTAAGAATGCCCATGGGGCTTATTGTCTCCTTATCTTTTTGATAACATTGATATATATGTTTATGTATCAATATATAAACAGAATGCCTCAGTCAGTGGGAGGCTGGCAGGCCATTTACTGCTGCAATGTCAACATGTTAGAACTTTTTTGTGTATGGTTAAGTGAAGGTGGAAATTCTGAATCTCTGAATCATCTTGGATGGCTTCTGAATCTTCAGGTTCTTGAACATTTCTGCCTGATTTGGTTTATCAGACTGTTAAAATTACAAATAGGTCTAATCTAAAGCCCTGCCTCAACTTGGAGGTATTTTAAATGCTGACAAGGTTCCAACGTGCCTTTTGAAAAACTTAACACAAATCTTGAATATAAATAGCAGATATTCCAAAAGGGAATAAGATTTTTGCAGTGGGACTGCATTGCCTCTGAAGTAGTTTACAGAGTGGAATAATAGTTTTAGTGCTGAAAATAGTAAAAAAGAGGTGTTGGGTCCGCTTTGTGCCTAAGCCAAAAACCTACAATACCAGAAGCAGCATAGGATGTTAATAACCTTTTTGCATACTGGTGTTAGAGACAATATTGCAGGTGATCACTGTTTGCTATTGCAAAAGTTTTGCTGGACTTTTGGCTGTATCTTTCCTTCCATACCCCTGAGGACACTAACTGTTAAGATGGATTTAGGATGGCTTTTTTTCCAACTACAAAAGTGTACAAGAAAAACAAACATTCAGTGTTCAAAAGGACAGACTTATAGACAGAAGAAAGTGAAAAACATTCCTCTAACAGTAATAATTTCTTGAGGAGATAGATAAAGTGTAAATAGTATCATGCATTATGCATTGTGTCTAATGTAGTGTTCACTAAGGAGGTAGGAAGTCAATAGTGTGTTTCATCATGTCATTTTAGCAACAAACTTAAGCGTTTCTCCCAGTAGCATCTTAAACTGCAAGGAATATATACTTATACATTCCTAAAGGTCACTAAAAGCTGTAGGTGTTGCAGATATCCTTGAAAAGATCTGAGTAACCCTGAATGGGGGGTAATGAGCCACAGGATAAAAATCTGTCGAAATTATCTGAGCTCCTAATGGCTTTAGTGCATTCCCCCACAGCTCTTTGTTGCAGAGATCTCATTTTCCTCATGCTTTTGTAACAGCTCTGGTGTTACCCCTGAACCTTTTCTGAAGTCAAGTGCAATGGTTCTTTCATGTTTTCTTGGTCCTTTGACTTGCTAGTTCACTTTTTAAAAGCAAACTAATTTGAGGGCAAATGACAAATAATTTGATGTCATTACCTACCACAGTGAAATGTGCTGTGGGAGAGAAATAGGAGGAATATCTGCACAGATTAGTTTGATTGTTTTTTCTTTCTAGCCCAAACATGATGAAGCCAGCTAGGGCATTTTTTTTTTTTTGTCATAGAAAACCAGTAAATTATCTTGTTTTAGTCTTACATAGTTATTTTCTGTCAGTGAATAGAATTTTGCTTTGTCCCTGGGACAGGCTGCAAAACCTAACACTTGACTGTGGTTTTCATCTTTAGCTTAATGTTTCAGGAATTAGCTGTAAGTGAAAGGTTAAGAATAATGGGTATGAACAAGTTTGTGCAACTTCTGCCATTGGCATTTCCCCCTCTTTTTGTGCTTCAATATATGAGTATTGCTTCATGGCTTTGAGATTAATACATATATGGGAGTAGGGTAAGGACTTTGGATGTCAAGCTAAGGATGACATGTCTGCCACCTCTGAGAAGCAGAAAATCAAAAAGGCATCATATGTTGTTTTTTTATACAAATATAAATATATTTATATATATAAAGCGCCTGTTACCATATTTATAAATATTCTTTGGAACCAATCTGAAAGCAGAGGTAAGAACAGGGTCAGCCTGTTAGTTCCTCAGCACTTCTGTTTCCAGCCAATTAAAAACCAAAACCAAAACCAAACCAACCAACCAAACAAAAAAACCCAAAACAAAACCAAAAAAGCAAAACCCACAAGACTTTGCTGCCACCCTGCCTGGCTGGTGTTTAATAATCCTTTTCTACTGCATTGTTCATAAGCTCAAAGCAATACAATACTGACATCAGAGGACTTTCTCATCTTCCTGCTTGCTGGAGACTCCTTCCTTTGAAAGCTTTAGGTGGAAGATAATTGTCTCACTGAGCATTTTGGGTTCTGCTCCAGGAACCAGTAACCTTTCAGTCTAACAATATTCCAAAGCATAACTTTTAATTATTCAAGTCAGCTGTTACTGGGTCAAGATGACTGTGATAGGCTGAGATCAGCAGATCAACAGACAAGTTTGGAGTTTGGCTTATACAAGATTTCTTGCTCTCCCATCCATACAGGCATTTTGCTTTGTTTAATTTGTATCTTTCCTGTGCCTGGTTTAGATAGGAAAACAAATAATTTTCTGCTTATGCCTTGGAAAGTGCTTTTAGGTAGAATTCAGTGGCTGTTCCATGAAAGAGATGTAAATCTGTCTTGTATATATTTTTGCTTCAAAGGAAGGGAGAATCACTCAAAAAAATCACAAAATCCCCTTGTTAAACTTCAGTCTCTTACCTAAATAGCAAGATTACAGTCTCGTACCTAAATAGCAAGACTAATTGAAAAGGTTTGATTATATCAAAGTGTACACTGAACACTTTATATCTGCAGCTGAAATGTAAAGCACGATTTACATGCTTCCTGCTTTCATCTGAATGCAGATCTTTCCCTAACCTACTTTAATGAACCTATCCATGTAAAAAATTTCTAAAGTACAAAATGAATCCTTCTGGTTTGTGTCTTAACTCTGTAGTATTCTTCCCTCTTTTTTGCAAGTGAAACTAATGGTCTCTTAAAATTTTATGATGCATTTCATTGGTAGGTGAGAAGATGCCATTTGGGAAACAGATAAGTGAATCAGAATGGGAAGCAGGCACCTGATGTTCTCTAGGAGCTGTGATTTGTGAGCACATTTCATGGGACTGCTGTTGTGCAGAAATGGGAATGTCTTTCCATTTACCTGTAATGAGAGGTAAGTGGAACTTGCTTTCTCCATCTCTTATCAAAGGAAGGGAGCTGCTTTCCTTATTACTTCAGTTCTAAAGTAGCAAGCTTTGCCTTGCTGTATGAATTTCTTGCTGGCTTTTCAATTCATTCATTACCAAGATCGAAGTCAGCATTAGACCTATAATTTTCACAGATTTCTCATTGGTTTAAATCTGCTGCATTGCCACACACTTTTAGCCTTTCATTCCTGGAGATTTTATAAGTTGTTTCTTATCTAGTTAGATAATTATAAAAGCATTTTGTTTGACTGTGGGTTTGTTTGTTTGCTTGTTGGTTTTTGTTGTTTGTTTGTTTTCCTCTTAATAAAGATATTACAAATTGGGATATTTAACAGAGATAGCAGTGTCATGCACAAGAACCCCCCCTTTCTTAACTGATTATAAAATATTGCTGGTTCATGTTTTGGGGTAGAATGTGGAACCACTATATTTATTGGCAAGAACTTAAATAACATAACATACACACACAGGACTGAATTTGAAATAAACTGAGATTATGAGAGTGGAGAGGTAGGCAATCACAGATAAGGGGTTCATAGCTTGAAGTTTTTGATGAGTGGAATGACCCCTGGTTTTGTTTAGATTCTGAAGGTTTAGTTAATTTGCCCAAGAAAATTGTGATAGTGTTATGGGGGTACGTAGAGACCTCTTAATGAGATCACTAAGTGCTATTCAGTTAACTTCTGTAAAAACACCTGGAAGACAAATACAGGGAGCTCACAGCAAGTCTATGAAGATAGTCAGTGTTTCTTGAGAGGTTAGGAACTGGACATAGGCCCAAATAATATGTGGAGTTCACATTCTGAATGGGTTATCTTGTGTGAGATTAAACAAAAACCAATTAATCAATGAGTGGACAAAAGAGAGCTGTTTTAAAACGATTTAAAATGGATCACAAAGTGAAAACGAAGTTGTTGGCAGTGAAAACAAATCTCTTAAGACTATGAAAATAGAACTGAAGACAAATAGAAGAACTTTGTTAACTCAAGCTCCGCTTTTGGCCATAACTGTAAATAACTGAGTCTTTCTCTTTTCCCCACTACTTCTTTACCCTTGTAATAGTGGTGAGCGTTAGTAGTCTAAAGATATCCATTGGAAACCAGGTTTGGGCAAGAGAGATGGAGAGTTGTTCCAGTCTCTTAAGACAAGGCACAAGCTAGACATTGAGTTCCTAACAGAACTCCCTCTGGGGCAGTTTTTATTCTCATTTCTGTTTGTCTCCCTCTCAGAGAAATGCCTGAAAAACATGACAGATTTGCTGCCATTGAACGTTGCTGCCATTGTCACGGTTTAACACTGGCCCGGCAATTAAACCGAATAACAGACGCTCTCTATTAATCTGTCTCTCCTTGATAGAGAAAGGAGAGAGAATAAGGAAGAGAGACTTATGGGTTGGAAACTAAACTACACAACTTTAATGAAACAGTAGTGATAAATAGGTAAAATTACTAAATATATACAAATATACAGGAAAATGGAAACCACATTCCTCCCTCCTTTCCCCCAATAACTCTCACGTCACCACCGAGGCTGTAGGGCAGCCCTGGGAAAGTCCAGGCTGGACTCCTGGAGTCGGCAGCAGTCGGGAACTGGAGGCAGGAACACACAGATATGGGCTGGCACGGATCAGGACCACAGGCACACGAACAGACAGGATCCTTCCAGGATGCCGGGTGAAGGAAGGGAAGCAGGAAAAGATCAGGAAAAGATCCGGAAAAGATCCGGAAAAGATCTGGCTCGGTCCCCGTGATGCCTCAGATTTATACTGAGTGTGACGTATATGGGATGGAATACTCTGTTTGGTCAATTCTGGCATCTATCTTGTCTGTTCCTCCCCAAAGGAGGGCTCAGGTGGGACCTCTGTATCCTCCTGGACGGTAAAATATTTTCCTCAGAGCTGAGGAAAGCAGTGTCCTTGGCCCTGCATACCAGTCTCTAGCAGTAATTACAAACATCAAGTGTTATCAGTCCTAGAAGCACATACACTGTCTGAGAAACTTGCTGTTAATTTCAGCAAATGCAACTACTTACAAGGGACTTAGCTAAAAGCAAAAGTACAGAAACAGAAAACCACCTTTATCCTGGCCCAAACCAGGACATTCCACCCCTTATTCCATACCATTTGCGTCATGCTCCAATCATTACTAACTCTTATCCCTAAACATATCTATACACAAATTACTACTATCTCTCTGTGCTAAAAATCACTAAGTAATTCAGTCTACAATTGCAGATGTTCATCTATTGTAGCAGATTCTCAAAAGAAGGACCAGTCTTCACAGTTCATGTCCATGGTCCACAAGTTGTAGGTTGCAGATGGTAATTTCAAGGAAGTTACTGGATGCCAGCCGATGAACCTAGTTCTGGTTTCATCACCACAAAATCATCCTGAAAAACACTCATAGAACACTGTTAGTTTATGCAACAGTTCACATAACAGTAGTTATGGTGGGATACAAGTTCATGACTCCCAAAGAGTCTATGCATTACTGATTAAGCTAGACAAGCAGAAATTAGGAATTCTCACCTAGTGTTAGATTCCCTTGTGGTACACATTGTACTTCTCCATCTTTCATCATCACCCACCAAGTGTGTCCAGGCCCTTGAGCGAAAGCAACCCCACGAATGGGTTTACCTTTGCCCGAGGCAGGATAAATCCAAACTGTTTTCCCTAGCAGATTCTTTTCATGCACCACAGGCACTTTGTCCCCATCTACTGTGTGTAGAAGATCTGACTGAGCAGGACCAGCTCGATTGATGGAACCCCTGGTATTAACTAACCAGGTAGCTTTTGCCAAGTGCTTGTCCCAGTTTTTGAAAGTTCCACCACCCATTGCTTTTAAGGTAGTTTTTAACAGACCATTATACCTTTCAATTTTACCTGAGGCTGGTGCATGATAGGGGATATGGTATATCCACTCAATACCATGTTCTTTGGCCCAGTTATTTATGAGACTATTTTTGAAATGAGTTCCATTATCTGACTCAATTCTTTCTGGTGTACCATGTCTCCACAAGACTTGTTTCTCTAGGCCCAGGATAGTGTTCCGGGCTGTGGCATGAGGCACAGGATATGTTTCCAGCCATCCTGTACTTGCCTCCACCATTGTAAGCACATAGCGCTTACCCTGGCGAGTTTGAGGCAGTGTGATGTAGTCGACTTGCCAGGCCTCCCCATACCTATATTTTGACCATCTCCCTTCATACCACAGAGGTTTCAACCTTTTAGCTTGCTTAATTGCAGCACATATGTCACAATCGTGGATAACCTGCATAATAGAGTCCAAAGATAAATCCACTCCTCGGTCACGAGCCCATCGATATGTTCCATCCCTGCCTTGATGACCTGAAGCATTGTGGGCCCATTTGGCCAAAAACAGTTCACCTTTATGGTCCCAGTCCAGATCTATTTGGAACACTTGAGCAGCCTCATCTGCTCGTTGGTTGTTTCGATGTTCCTCGGTAGCTCGATATGAAGGTACGTGGGCATCTACGTGACGCACTTTTACATCAAGTTTCTCTAACCTAGTAGCAATGTCTTTCCAAAGTTCAGCAGCCCAGATAGGTTTATCTCTACGTTGCCAGTTGTTTTGCTTCCACTGCTTTAACCAACCCCATAAGGCATTTGCTACCATCCATGAGTCAGTATAGAGATAAAGTCTCGGCCACTTTTCTTGTTCAGCAATGTCCAAAGCCAATTGGATAGCTTTTACCTCTGCAAATTGACTTGATTCACCATCTCCTTCATCTGTTTTTGCAACTAGTCGTGTAGGATTCCATACGGCAGCTTTCCACCTTCGATGGCCTCCTACCAGACGACAGGATCCATCAGTGAAAAGAGCATATTGTTTCTCGTTCTCTGGGAGCTGGTCGTATGGTGGGGCTTCTTCAGCCCGTTTTACCACTTTTCCTGGTGGCATTCCAAAGTGTTTGCCCTCTGGCCAATGTGTTATTGCTTCTACAATTCCTGGATGATTGAGTCTTCCTATCCTAGCTCTCTGTGAGATTAAAGCAATCCATTTACTCCAGGTAGCATCGGTAGCATGATGGGAAGATTCTCTACCTGTGTACATAAAACCCAGTACAGGTAATCGTGGTACTAGGAGGAGCTGTGCTTCAGTACCAATCACTTCTGAAGCAGCTCTGACTCCTTCGTATGCAGCCAATATCTCTTTTTCAGCAGCTGTGTAGTTGGCTTCGGAGCCTTTGTAGTTTCGACCCCAAAATCCTAGAGGTCGGCCTCGAGTCTCTCCTGGAGCTTTCTGCCAGAGGCTCCATGTAGGACCATCACCTCCATCTCCGGTGTAAAGAATATTTTTGATGTCTGGCCCTGTTCGAATTGGTCCAAGGGCCATTGCCTGTACAATCTCCTGTTTAATATTCTCAAAAGCAGCTTGTTGTTCTGAGCCCCATTTAAAGTCTTTCTTCTTCCGGGTAACCTCATAGAGAGGTTTCACAATCTGATTATAAAGAGGAATATGCATTCTCCAGAAACCAACAGTTCCTAAAAAGGACTGTGTTTCCTTTTTGGTAGTTGGTGGGGCCATAGCTGTTATTTTGTTAATCACGTCCATTGGGATGTGGCGACGTCCATCTTGCCACTTAACTCCCAGAAACTGTATCTCTTGTGCAGGTCCCTTGACCTTGCTTCTTTTAATAGCAAAACCAGCCTCTAGAAGGATTTCAATTATCTTCTTACCTTTCTCGTAGACTTCCTTTGCTGAGTCACCCCATACAATGATGTCATCGATGTATTGTAGATGTTCTGGAGCTCCACCCTTTTCCAAGGTATCATGGATCAGTCCATGGCAGATGGTAGGACTGTGTTTCCACCCCTGGGGCAGTCGATTCCAAGTGTACTGGACACCTCTCCAGGTGAAGGCAAACTGTGCTCTGCATTCTGGTGCTATAGGAATAGCAAAAAATGCATTAGCAATGTCAATGGTAGCATACCACTTGGCTGCCTTTGACTCCAGCTCATACTGAAGTTCTAGCATGTCCGGCACAGCAGCACTTAGTGGTGGTGTAACCTCATTCAGGGCACGATAGTCCACTGTCAGCCTCCACTCTCCATTTGGCTTTTTCACTGGCCATACAGGACTGTTGAAGGGTGAATGAGTCTTGCTGATCACTCCTTGGCTCTCTAATTGCCGGATCAGCTTGTGAATGGGGACCACAGCATCTCTGTTGACACGATATTGTCTACGATGCACTACTGAAGTAGCAGTTGGCAGACGCTGGTTTGTAGTCCTCAGCAATCCCACTACAAAGGATTTATCTGAAAGGCCAAACAAAGTATGCAGCCATTCTGCATTCTCAGTCTTAATAGCTGCAGTACCAAAGGACCAGCGGTACCCTTTCGGGTCCTCGAAATCACCTCCCTTGAGGTAGTCTATGCCAAGGATGCACGGAGCATCTGGACCAGTTACTATTGGGTGTTTATGCCACTTTATTCCAGTGAGGCTCACATCAGCCTTCACAATAGTCAGTTCTTTAGATCCCCCCGTCACTCCAGAAATAGTGACGGAGTCTGTGCCTTTCTGATTCGATGGCATTAGGGTGCACTGTGCACCAGTGTCCACCAAGGCTTTATACTTTTGTGGCTCTAATGTGCCAGGCCATCGAATCCACACAATCCAATAGATTCGGTTGTCCCTCTCCTCCACCTGGCTGGAGGCAGGGCACCTCTAAGCTTGAGCACATACAGCATTGTCAGTATGTGCATTACTGGAGCTTGCATCCCCAGTACTCACACCTGATGTGCAGGGATCTTGAGTCACCAGCATATTTGGATTGGGTAGCTCCACACTGGAGATTTGAGCAGCCATCTTTTTAGAAGGACCTCCTTTTGCCTTCGGCTTACTCATCAACTTAATCACTTGGTCCTGTAGGTCAGCAGTAGGTTTCTTGTCCCACTTTGTCATGTCCTCTCCACACTCACACAGGAGTGCCCATAGAATTCCTCTTGGGATATTCTGTTTCCCTCGATTCTGTCTCATAGGAGGGCGTCTCCTCTTAATGGTGGCAATGGGGCGTCCTCCGTCTGTCTGAGGAAAAAGGGGTGAATGCAGTTTCTCAGATGCTCTCTTGATAGCTGAGACCCAGGCCCGATGAGGGGCTGTGACAGCCTCTTCACACTCTCGTGCAGTTTTAATCACTTCACCCACAGTTGTATCCACTTCTGCAGGAACCCATAGCAGTACTGATAGAGTATGGTTAAAAGGTGATGGTGCAGCATGCACAAACCTTTGCAACATAGGTTTAGGACATGGTACGTGATAAGGGTCTTCAATGTCATCATCATTATAGATCACTTCTCGTACAGCCAATTCTTCCAGATACCTGATAGCTTTTCCAAGTGTGGCTGCTTTGACTCGTGGGCAATCTATTGCCTCTTTATAGGGATATCTCTCCCTGACAGCTGACAAGAGTCGTTTCCACAGGCTAGTAGTTCCAGCCTTTTCCCCAAATGCCCGATCAATAGCTGCATCTTTGGCTACAGGGCCCAACTGCCTAGCTTCCTTCTGAGTTAATGTTATGGTAGCAGCCCCATCATTCCAGCATCGGAATAACCAAGAGAGGAGTGGTTCACCTGTAAAACGGCTGAAATCTTTTCTCAGAGTACGCAAGTCTCTCATGGAATAGGGCTGAGCAGATTCTGAGTCTGAGTCCTCATCTGACTCTGCTCTAGGGAATGCTGTACGAGGAGAGGCAGTATCCCCTGTTTCCTCTGTTTCCTCTATCACCTGGTCATCTTGTTCAGACTTGGAAGGGTTAATTTCTGATTTCCCTTGTTTTCCTTTTTTCCTAGTTACAGGGTTAACAAGTAACTGTGTGGGCTGAGGGGGAGAGGCTGAGGCATCTGCAGCAGTAGCAGCAACAGGGCTTGCTTTCTGAGCAGCGGCAGTGTCTGTGGGAGTAGACACAGCAACTGGAGCTGTAGCCGATAAGCTGGCAATGCTGGCCGGCTTTATCTGAGTTGTGCCCTTGCGTGAGGGGGGGCGAGAAGCGGCTGCAGAGGCAGGAGTGGGGGTGCTCTCTTTACGAGGTGTGCTCGTTCCCCTAGTTGTAGTTGTCTTACTCCTCACCAATATATGGTAGCAAATGAACACCTGAACACCAAAAATCAGGAGGCACAAAACTATAACAATCATATTGCCATTTGGACAAGAATCCACTGAACTCAGCCCAAGGGTGGTATGTTTCCTCAAAAGAACTCTGAAAACATAATTACGAACGAAGTTCTTAATCCTTCTATGATACATCACTGCACCATACACCATGATATACATCAATATTGAGGACCATATTGCAACGATGGTCCTTAAGCGTCTCTTACGATAGGAAAGCCACATATTAACACTCATTCCAGCTGCAAAACCACACATCACATTCCCTACATTCCAAAGGTACGGCATGATTGGTTTAATCTCCAACCCTGTGAAATTTTCAAAGAACAAGGTCTGATTCCAGCTCAGGAAAGCCATTCTTTCACTGGAGTTGGAATTCAAACTGTTCAGGCAATTTAGTCAAAATTTAAACTGGACTCGAGCCAATTAGCTCGGGCCCCACGTTGGGCGCCAATAAATCTGTCACGGTTTAACACTGGCCCGGCAATTAAACCGAATAACAGACGCTCTCTATTAATCTGTCTCTCCTTGATAGAGAAAGGAGAGAGAATAAGGAAGAGAGACTTATGGGTTGGAAACTAAACTACACAACTTTAATGAAACAGTAGTGATAAATAGGTAAAATTACTAAATATATACAAATATACAGGAAAATGGAAACCACATTCCTCCCTCCTTTCCCCCAATAACTCTCACGTCACCACCGAGGCTGTAGGGCAGCCCTGGGAAAGTCCAGGCTGGACTCCTGGAGTCGGCAGCAGTCGGGAACTGGAGGCAGGAACACACAGATATGGGCTGGCACGGATCAGGACCACAGGCACACGAACAGACAGGATCCTTCCAGGATGCCGGGTGAAGGAAGGGAAGCAGGAAAAGATCAGGAAAAGATCCGGAAAAGATCCGGAAAAGATCTGGCTCGGTCCCCGTGATGCCTCAGATTTATACTGAGTGTGACGTATATGGGATGGAATACTCTGTTTGGTCAATTCTGGCATCTATCTTGTCTGTTCCTCCCCAAAGGAGGGCTCAGGTGGGACCTCTGTATCCTCCTGGACGGTAAAATATTTTCCTCAGAGCTGAGGAAAGCAGTGTCCTTGGCCCTGCATACCAGTCTCTAGCAGTAATTACAAACATCAAGTGTTATCAGTCCTAGAAGCACATACACTGTCTGAGAAACTTGCTGTTAATTTCAGCAAATGCAACTACTTACAAGGGACTTAGCTAAAAGCAAAAGTACAGAAACAGAAAACCACCTTTATCCTGGCCCAAACCAGGACAATAAAGATATTACAAATTGGGATATTTAACAGAGATAGCAGTGTCATGCACAAGAACCCCCCCTTTCTTAACTGATTATAAAATATTGCTGGTTCATGTTTTGGGGTAGAATGTGGAACCACTATATTTATTGGCAAGAACTTAAATAACATAACATACACACACAGGACTGAATTTGAAATAAACTGAGATTATGAGAGTGGAGAGGTAGGCAATCACAGATAAGGGGTTCATAGCTTGAAGTTTTTGATGAGTGGAATGACCCCTGGTTTTGTTTAGATTCTGAAGGTTTAGTTAATTTGCCCAAGAAAATTGTGATAGTGTTATGGGGGTACGTAGAGACCTCTTAATGAGATCACTAAGTGCTATTCAGTTAACTTCTGTAAAAACACCTGGAAGACAAATACAGGGAGCTCACAGCAAGTCTATGAAGATAGTCAGTGTTTCTTGAGAGGTTAGGAACTGGACATAGGCCCAAATAATATGTGGAGTTCACATTCTGAATGGGTTATCTTGTGTGAGATTAAACAAAAACCAATTAATCAATGAGTGGACAAAAGAGAGCTGTTTTAAAACGATTTAAAATGGATCACAAAGTGAAAACGAAGTTGTTGGCAGTGAAAACAAATCTCTTAAGACTATGAAAATAGAACTGAAGACAAATAGAAGAACTTTGTTAACTCAAGCTCCGCTTTTGGCCATAACTGTAAATAACTGAGTCTTTCTCTTTTCCCCACTACTTCTTTACCCTTGTAATAGTGGTGAGCGTTAGTAGTCTAAAGATATCCATTGGAAACCAGGTTTGGGCAAGAGAGATGGAGAGTTGTTCCAGTCTCTTAAGACAAGGCACAAGCTAGACATTGAGTTCCTAACAGAACTCCCTCTGGGGCAGTTTTTATTCTCATTTCTGTTTGTCTCCCTCTCAGAGAAATGCCTGAAAAACATGACAGATTTGCTGCCATTGAACGTCCTCATGTGCTAGTCTGTGTAAATTGTTATTTTGCCTTATTTCAACATTAATACTTTGCTGTAGCTTGCAGACCACAATGGAGCAGTTTGTGAGTCTTTTGAAAGTCAAGTGTTTCCTTGGAGAATCAGATCTACCTTACATGTATCTGCATTCTCCTTCTCTATAGAACTGATTTTCTTAAAGAGATTGAATCAAGCCAGCACACTGTCTACCAACACTTTCAATTATTATTGAGCCATACAGAAGTGGTGGAAAAATAATTGGCAGTAACTATGATCAGATTAAGAAGAAAGGAGTATTCAATAAAGTAAAGCTATTTTACCGTCATTTTAAGAGTAATCCAGAGCAGAAAACAGTTTGTCTGATCTTCAGCAGTTTTTTTCGTATGGGTAGCTAAGCATTTCTTTAAGCAACATGATTCTTTACAGAATTCCAGGAATTCTGTAGCAACAGATATACAAAATTGTCAGTGCTATGGAAAATATAAGTAGAGAACAAACTATTAACTGTTTTTTTCCACTATAAAAAATTCAAGATGTGACTGAAAGTATCATGCTGCTAGTTTGAAATTCAAAAACTAATGTGGCTCTTTACCACCATGGCATGTAGTTACAGTATGAAACTGGTGGATGCTGAGGGTTTACTTGGATTTAAAGACCAAGTGGACAAGTTTGCAGAACTGTCTGTGCAGGGCTTAAACATGAAGACTCCATCCTGATGGAGAGTTGTTACATGAATTCAATTATTGGATATCCAAAACTTGACACTGAACCAAATTGCAATCTAAAGGTAGTAGATAGAACACAAAAAATTGTTCTACTAATTGTGAGTCAAAGGCCAGGTCTTTCTTTTGTCTGACTTTAGTTCTGAATCAGGACATTCTTGAGTTTTGCTTTATAAGATTTTCCCCATTTACCAAGTAAGAGTAGAGCTTCATGCTGTACTAACTCTTCTATCACCATTTCTGGAACACTGGAGTAGTTCCATTCTTGAAATAATTCAGAGTATAATTAATTATATTATGTGGTAAATATACTTCAGTTAATGTGTACCACATTGCACCATAGAAAGTTATAGAAGCACTTTTGAAACCCAGCATCCATAAAATGGAGAACATAAACCTCTTATTTGTCATGTTTTCTTCCTAAGCTACACTGTATGTTTGATACACTTAATTCTGTTCTCTAAGCATGATAGCATGCAAGTAAATCAGATCATGGTTTCTGTATCTATAACTATATCCAACACATATTGGAATGAGGATCAGGTTAGTTATCAGTACTTTGCTGTGCTCTTGGTGTGTTTTACTTTCTGTCTGTCTGAAGGAGAAAGACTGCATGCCACAGTGGGACCTCTGCACTTGATTACCTGCTCCCTCATAATCCCCTCACTACCTTTGGCTCTCTGACTGCAGGTGGAAGACCAGAACACAGCAACCAATGCTGCTTATGTTGCATGCAGTATGATATCATCCACCCTTTATCACTCTAAACATAATTTCTTCTTCTGAGTCAGAAACTTCAAAACATTTAGCTTCAACTACCCCTTTTTATTTCCCTCTGTATTTTGTGTTACAGTGTTCTACACATTATGCTTTATAGATATGACCATCTTTCAAAGTTGCTGTCTCAACAGCATGTTTTGGCCTAGCTACTTCATTTTCCCCAGGAAATTTGGACTTCTATTCCAGTTATTAATTATTTTTTTTTCACTTTGGTATTCTGGAATATCCCAGGAAAAAAATGCTTCTTCATTTTCCAGTCTCACCACATAGGTACAGTTTCACATCGTAAGGCTAGGAAATCAGGGGCAGCTGAAGTGCAGCAGTATCTGATGAGTGGCAGCACCACTGTGTGTGTATGAGGACTGCTGAAAAACCTGAGTCCCCTGCTAGGAAGGTAATGGGTTGGGAGACTGCAAGAGCCAAAGCCATCATATCACCTTGGGTCCTCACTTCACATTTCTACTGGCCCAGCTGAGAGCAGGATGGTTTCCAGGACACCAGGGTTGTATGCTAATGAAAAGCTGCTCCTCAAGTTCCCATTTCATGAATTTGCTGAGCCTTGGCCTTGATCTTCACTAGCTGAAGAGCTGGATTGGAGGCCTGTAATATTACAGAAGTGATTTACCTCTCACTGAAACTGATTCTTTCTTTTGTACTTTATGTCTGAGTTCAGAACAAGGATTTGGAAAGTTCCTTCTTTGGGGCCACTGCTGAGGGTCTACAAGTGAAGTTGACCAAGGTGATAGCTTCCCTCATCATCCTGCCTTCCCTTTGGTTTCTGTATAGGCCCTGGGAGGAGAAAAATTTCCTCACAAGTATTCTCAGTGAGGAATAAACAGGAAGAGACCTCCCATAGTTTGTAAGGGGTCATATAATAGAAGCAATGAAAGAAGAGCAAAGAAAGAAACGTCTGCCTTGACAGAGAGCTGTATAGTGGCACAGTATTCCATTAGTTAGTTAACAGTTCCTAACACTAAGTGCCTTAAATCAGCTTTTAAAGTAGCGAACAGTTGAATGCATTTTAAAGTTGAACATTTATCACAGTCTTGGCTCTATTCCCAACAAATAAACACACAAAATATTTTGTTTATGGGCTCTGAAAAAAAATCAGGATTGTTTACCTATGCTTGATTTCTACTTGGCGAAAAATAATAATTCTTCAAGCCATCCGTTTAATGCTGAGATTAAATGAAATAAAGAGCCTGAGGAATCCAAATAAACATACTCAGAATTGCACATTAATGCAGAGGGGCTGCTACCTGGTGAGAGGACAGGACTGATGGTTTCCCTAGGCTTTCTCTCACTCTACCATCAGTGACCTATGTCTGTGCATGTCAGAAAGAACTTGAGCCCTCCCTAGGTCTGACAGATACTTCTGTGGCTTTTCTGTTCCTAGTTGTATTTTGAGTGTGTGGATATGGTAGGTGTGGGCTGCAAGCCTCACAGTGGTGCTTCTGAACATGACACCGAGGATCTGATTTACGTGGTCTGCACGTTAGCATGTAGACTGAAGCTGGTGGATAGTAGGATATTCTTGGAGGACTGGATAGGGCACAGGACCAGCCTTGTGCAATCTTGTCCCCACTGCCCACTTAAGAAAGGATAAAAAACATTGTGCAGCAGCTGTGAGATATGAACGAAAATCATGGAAGAGAAACAGCCTTGCAGCACTGAAGTCATAGAAGGAGAAGAGGGAGGAGGTGCCAGAGCAGAAATTGCCCTGCAGCCTGTGAAGAAGACCATGCTCAAGCAAGTAATTCCTCTGCAGCCCACAGAGCAGGTGGTTGTGCCCTGAAGAAAGGTCCATGGAGAGTCCACTCTGGAGTAGTCTCCTGGCGGGAATTGCAGCCTGAGGAGAGGAGCCCATATGGGATTGGGTTTCTGGCAGAACTCATGGTGCATGGGGGACCTGTGCTGGAGCAGTCTGTTCCTGAAGGACTGTACCCAATGGAAAAGATCCATGTTGGAGCAGTTCTTGAGGAACCGCAGCCCATGAGAAGAACCCACATTGGAGCAGTTAGTGAAGGACTGTATCCCATGGGAGAGATCCCAGGCTGGAGCAGAGAAACAGCATGAAGAGGAAAGGGTGGCAGAGTCAAAGTGTTATGAACTGACCACAGCCTGCACTCCCCATCCCCCTGCATTGCTCAGGTTAAGGGGAGGAGATGGAAGAGTTAGGAATAAAGATGATCCTGGGAAGATGGGGCTGGAAAGACGGTGTTTTTAGTTGAGAGTGGTTTTGGTGTCCATTTCTCATTAGCCTGCTCTATTTTTAATTGTCAATGAATTAAATTAATCTTTCCCAAGCCACATCTGTTTTGCCCATGATGGCAACTGATGAATAATCTCCTTGTTCTTATCTCAACCTATAAGCTTATTTTTTTCCCTTGTCATGCTAAGGAGGGGAAGTGAGTGAATGGCTTGCTGGACACTTGGCAGCCAAGCAAAGTTAGCCCACCACTCTTATGTAAAAACCTCCCTTGTGTTCTTGTCAGTAGCCCATATGTATGGATTTACTTTACTGAGTATTTACCAAGAAATGTAGTTGGATGCCAGATGTAGTTGGAAGATGAATACCTTGTCACTCTCTTGTTTGTACTCTGAATGCACAGAAAAGATGAACAGAAAGTTGTGGGGACAGGCACCTGATTTGGACTTTCACCTCTTAACTTCTAGATGTTCTCCTGTCCTATCTACCTCTGAGCAGCACGCAGAAAAAAATGCCTGTGGAAGGGCTTGTTTCTAGAGTATTTGTATCTATTTCAGCCAGAAGTCCACCTTTGCAACACTGGAACAAATTATCTGGGCTGAAATTTCTACTTCTTCTGATGCATCTCTTAAATCCCCATCTCAGGCACTTGATAGATGCTGTTGTTTCCACTTTCTTTGATATTCTCTTTACAGGGCAATGAGCAGTGGTATCGCTATGTTTGCTGACACATTAACTGCAAATATTAACATCAGTCTACTTTTAGCTGAGGCAGCCATGTAACTTCTTAGGTGAGATAAAAAACATCTCTTAAAAAGAGGTTTCTGCTGCCAGTAAGCCACGTTTGCTTGCAGCAAAGGTCATGTGCCAAAATGCTGCCTTGTATTGGTTGGTGGGGGGAGAGGAGATATTCCAGGCAAACCAATTGCCTGGAACTGAATATTTAAATCAAAGGATTTTCTTGCTGAAAAATAAGGTTTGCAGATGTAAGTAACTAATGAAACCTGAAAAGTCTGCTTCTTCCGTTTCAAGTCCTTGAATGGATTGGGAGAACACCCACTGCCTTGCTTATGTTTACATCAGCTCAAACTAGACTGAGGGTCTGTATAACTAAAAGTCCCTCCATCTGCCACCCTAATTCAAGAGCAAGGGATTTCTTGCTGAGCTGCATGAGAAAAGAAATCTGGGTACGTGTATCACCTTTTTGGTGTGGCTTCTCAAGTGCCCAGTAAAGGCTGAGCCAAACAATGATTTGGGTAAGAACAGCTAAAAATCATGCACAAATGAGTCTGTCCAGGAGGTCTGCAACTGCTTATAGATCCTCTCTCTCTCGTGAAAGCCAGTCCCTCAAAGATATATAAAGACTACAGAGTCCATGGTCTTTAAATGCTACCAGGATAGCATTAGATGCTATTAGATGCTTTAGATGGCACCAACCAGTTCTGGCTGTGCTGTAGTTCACCCTACCTGGCCATTGCCTGTTGTCAGATGCTGAAAACAGAGACTTCTTTTTGGAATGAAACTTCCTTATCCTTGTTTACCAGCAAGTATCTCTGGCTCTGGCCACAAAGCTGCTGATGAATGCAGTGTGAGAAAATGGGACCTGAAGCAGTTTGTTTCAGGGTTCTGCCTAATTTATTTCTACAACTAAAGCAAGAAAGAGGCCTTAAATCTCAGACTCTAAAATCATCAGAGAACTTCAATTTGTGAGGTCATGCGAGATAATGACTTCGGTCACTTGAAACTGAACACAGTTTGACAGCAAGGGAAAGAATGAGGGGAAGGTAAAGTGAGCCTTCTTGCATGAAAACACTAATACACTCTAGAAATTGTGGTGGAGACTTCTAGATATCCAGTTCACTTCCAAATGACTTGGCTTTAATAGTCTGCCCAAACCCATTTGACATTCCTTTCAAGCCCTTCAGAGCATTCAGATTCTGCAAGCATTTGTTGTGCTACCTAAGTAATTTGAAAGACTTTGCTTAATCCCAAGAATAAATTGATGGTGTTTTGATCTTTAATAACAAAACTTACTTCAAATAAATCAATTATAGAAAGTCACAAATATGTTACTTTTCTAAGAGATTAGTGCAAAAGAAATAAGCTGTGAAATAAGAAATTTGTTGGGAAATGTTCAGTGACCTTTAATATTACATCAGATTCTTGTTTATAGTAGAAGCTGTTTAAATTTATTCACTCTGAATGTAGCGCAGCCATGGGCCTCCTATCTTATTCTTTCAGGCAAATGTTCCATAGGAAAGAGCTGTATTCTCTTTTCCAAATCATACTACCCCATGCCTCATGGGAAATCTCCCCACAGACCTTTCTGTCTCATTCAGAATATATTTTATCTTCAACAGTGTCAGGAGGGGGTACATGCTGTGGTATTTGATGGAGTGCTGTTCTGCTGACAAGAAAGATGAGAGACATGGTGGAGTGCATCACATGGCTCCCTTCTGCCTGTTGACTTCTGTAAATCATGAGGGCAGAAGGGGAAGGAGGGATGGTGCCCACTTAGGTCTCATCCCACACCCTACTTGAATCCTGAGGCATGAGCCTTAGGTTGGGGGCAGCCTCTGCTGAAACTCCTTGCAGCTGAGCTCACCAAAGCTTCTCAAGCATCTCTTTTCTCAGAGAGCTGGTCCTAAGCTGAGCTGATGGGAGGAGTGAGTAAAATATCTGCTGCAGAGGCAGCACTGTGCAATCAGGTGTTCACAACTGGAGAAATTTTGTTGCCTTGAAGGGCTGCTACACCTTAACAGCTCTGAACAGATTTGCTGAGGGTACACCTTGTGCTATCCTTTGAGTTGCTAGGAAAGATACTGAATATTAACGCTAGTGATAACCTGGCCATTGACTATGGACCACAGGGGCACTTATAGTCCTTAATGTCCCTAACTAGCCCCACCTGCGGCCTCTACCCATGCTTTCTGCCCATGATCTCCATTTAAGCTCAGGCTTGGGACTTCAGTCCTGCCCTGAGCTGTGTAACAGGTATACCTGTTTCCAGTCCTGTCTCTGGTCTTCGTTGAGTGATCTCAAGCCAATATTTTAGGTGGCTTGTCCCTTGTTCTTTCTCTTGGATGGATTGGACCCATATTACAATGTTTTCTCCCTCCTTGTCTCTGGCCTCACCTCCTGTGTAAGACCTCAGGTAAGACCCTGGTTTGTTACTGTGTCTTGCCTGGGACTGTCAATAGATTCTGTTACTACTGCCATGCTGCCTGACATGTTCAAACCTGAGAGTGTGCCCTGGGGAGTGAGGACACTTACAGTATTGTGGTCACCTTTGGTTCCTGGCTTGTTATCCCTTGTGGAGCTGCTCTCCTACAGGTAAAATGAAATTGGAGAGCTGTCAGTTTTATTCTGTCTTCCTTTAATGAATACAAGTTCAAATAAATGAGGATATCCTTTTATATAAATGGCAGGAAAATCTACAGTGAATCTAAATGAAGAATAAGGAGATGAATAAGCAGTTCCAGTTAAGTCCTTACCACTGTGAATCTGATCTAGCTTTTGTGTCTGAAAATTGTCTTTGGTAGTTATTTTTTGACAGCACTGTCTACTCCAACAATCCCTTTCAAATACTGTGTTTTCTGTTGTTATTCTCCTTAGCTGTAAAGATTTCCTACAAGGAGCATTCATGAGAAGGTCTGGAGCTATGGTGAGGAGTCCAGAGGAAAAAGGAGCCCTTCAAGGGTAAAATGAATGATGTGATACTTCAGTCCACTTATGTGAACGGTAATGACACTTAGAATGAAACAAAATTGTACTATACTGGAGGAGGGTCTCTTTTTTTAATTAAAAAAAAAAAAAGGGGGGGGGTGTGTGGCTAAAGCTGTGAATTCCTGCAAGGTATGGAGAATGAGTCTGTGGTATTTGGCTGCAGGGAAGGCTCAACAGCAACTCTCATGTTTTTTGGTTGTTTGTTGGGTTGGTTTTCTATGTCACAGTTTTGGTAAATTCGCCATGATTTTCCACATGGTTTTCCTCTGTGCAAAACTTGCCTGTTTCTGTCTTTCAAACCCACAGCCCCCTCTGCTACATGCAGCAGCCACAGTAGTGCCTTCAGCTTTGCATTTTTGACCAGAACCTCTGATGGACAGAATAATGGTAACAGCAAAAGCTTATTCATGACCTTATTGAAGTAACCTCTAGTCTTCAAGTGCTAAGAGAGAAATATAAATATAACAAAGGTTCTTGACTGCTGTTTTTATGACACTAAGCTCAAGCACAATTAACTAACAGAGGAAAATGATCACACACTGCACAAGAATATTACCAGAAGGCCAAGTACTATGTGCCAAAAGCTGCCCTGAGAAGTTTCCTAAGACAATCAGCATCAGCCTAATTTCCCCCCACCAAAATTGAGGGGTAGAACAGAGTTTGGCTGTGTACATTTTACAGCACATAAGAGTTTGTAGTGATGCAGGGAAACTGTTATTTCCTATGAGTAGAAGGCTTTTATTGGACTCTCAGATTCTGACAGTGCCTGTATGATGTATCAATATAGCAAAAGCTCCACAACCCAATCACAGTGATTTTTGACAGTAAAACTGAAATTATGTGAAGAAATTCTGCAGCTCTTCATGTCTCTAGGCTAACACCTACATTAGCTTCTCTACTGAAAATATTTGGAGAGTGATTGGTGTGCAACAAATTGCCTTTATGGAAAAGGAGGATGTTTAAGAGACAGTGAAGGACCCAGGTGTCTTTGACGCATTTGCTTTATCAGCCTCAAAGACACTTCAACTTTCCAGAGAAGAAAGGACTGGGGGAGTGGCAGAAAGCAAAACCCTGGCTTAAAGTACTTGACAAAAAATCCTGGGTGAGGATGAGTATGGACTCCTCACACGTCTCCTAATGAGCAGGGGAGGGAGACACTGTGCATGAAGTGCAAGGAGAAAAGACAGCTATGGAAAGGAGGTAGAGTAGTAGAGGAAGTATCTGGGTGGCTTTGATGTGAGAAACTCACAAGGCTGTGAGGGTGTGAGCTGGATGTAGAAAAGATTTAGAGGGTTGCCATGATTTACTTGGGGGCATAACTGGGTGAAGGGAAAGTAGGATCTCACATGGAAATCCTGTCTGCAAAAGGCAGGAGGAAAGGTCAGGAAACCTGGTGGCAAGAGGTATAAAAAGGCTTCTTATAGGACTGGGGCACAAAGGGAACTCTCGGAAGAGTTAGTGGGAACAAATTCCCCCACTGGTATGAAGGACAGAAAATTCCTTTGATGGGGAGTGAATGAGCACAGGGCTCCTTAACTTGGGAAACTGGATTTTGAAACTGGGGTCTGGGTAAATGAGAATGATAGAGTGCTGGTATAAGGGCAAACCTTGCAGTGACTCTGAGACATGAAAGGATGAAAAGGAAGGTGTGATAGAGGAGGTGTGGAAATAGAGGAAAACTCTATGCATGTTACAAGTAGGAGGTACAGGGTGAATCCTTGTTAGGTAGTAGTGTTCAGAGATAAATGATTTTTTTTTAACGGTGATGGAGTGTAGTTTTGTTTCTGTTAACTTTGTGTGATTAGGAGGTTACCAGTTTTGGTAGTTGCATAAATATATATGCCTTCAGTGACAGATTCTTTCCACTGTTCTATGTCGGAGTGTAGCAGGAGGAGCCTTTCTTGCTCCTGAGGCTCAACGAGCTGCTGACCTCTACACTACCTCGCACCAGAGCGAGCTTCTCTCTGTGGGTGTGTGTCCCACCTTTATTGGTCCCCTGGTAATAGGGGGCCTGTCCTAATCAGGCACAGGTGGACTCACACCCACTCTTTGGCAACTCGAGGCACCTGGTTTATCTTGTTTCTCTACATTGGAGATCTTGGAGGATATGATTTCCAAAAGTTAATGACAGTTGTGGAAATCAGTTTTAAATAATGTCACCCTGGATTGCTGAGGCAGGAAAGGTAGTCAGGAGTGCACTTAAAGTAATAGTATAAAGAAGACTTTGACAAGAAAAAAGTATTTAACTTGATTTTAAATGATCATCATTTGGCTTCATGCTGTTTTCTGTCTTAGTACTTGGGGTAATTACCAACCTGTATTTCAGACATGCTTATGTTTGATTTTTAGAACTATGAACCAAACAATGCAGTTCTTTATTTCAAATATACCTGCTCTGTCTATAAAGGAGAAACTCTTATTCTTGAGCAATTAGAAGCACACTTACTCACTATGAGGTTAGCAAAGAAATATGTGAGTGTAAGCTTTTCATGAGCACTTAGGCAAGAAAGTCCTGTGGTTTTGAAATATCCTGTAGTGCTGCTACTGTTTTAGGAAATCAGTTTTCTGGAATTACTGTAATATTCGGAGGAAGGGGACTAAGAAAGCTGTCATGGGAAAAGATGGACTGCTAGCAACTGTTGTGGCTGGAGAGTTCACAATATTTCTAGGGCTCTGAATACATGGGTAAACTTGTTCCAAGATTCAGTAGTGGTAGATGTGGCTGGCTACACCAGTATTTAACTTTCTGCAGGGACAAGCCAAAAATAGAGAGACTCAAGCACTCCAGCACAATATTTATGCTCTGAATTAAATATCTTCAGATATCTGTATTCTTAGTTCTATTCTCTATTTAAGTATCTGTTGGATAAAATTTTGTGCCTTATTTCTGTTTGCACTCATTCCTAACTCCAATAACTCCTAGTGAAATGGGAATAACTGGATATTGAAAAAATCCTGCTCATGGTATTGCAAGTTCTTTGACATCAATGGCAACTTGTGAATTAAAATACACTCAAGTGGATCATCTGCAAATTACACTGAAGGAACTCGGTTTCCTTTAAAATTGAAGCAAATAAAGAGGAATGTTCCTCTTCCCTGACCTTGCTACTTTGTTCTCTGAATGTTAACCTGGTTGCTTTCTGGCTAAGGACTAGTTATCTGTGAAACTAGGTTGGCATGGGAGGAATCCGAGGAAGTCTGGAATATATTTCTGTCAATGGAAAATGGATCTTTAGTCAATGTCAATGGATCTTTAGTTGATGGAAGAAGATGCCTTATTTATTAGCATCAACAGCCCAGTTCAGGAACTTTCCATGTAAACATTACTAGGCAGATATGCTTATAGCCATATAGAGGGCCTTACTACTTCAAATCAAAACTAATGGCACAATTAATGGACCCTTGCAGCTAGAATGTCAGCCACTTCTGGGCTGCATGAGAAAAAAAGATGCCAGGCTGAGGGAGATGATCCTTCTCCTCTGCTCAGCACTGATGCCACATCTGGAATGCTGTGCCCAAGTGCTGGGTTCCATGGTCCAAGGGACAAAGGGCCATATTGGAGCAAGTCCAGTGAAGAACTATGGAGAAAAATAGGGGCTTGCAACATCTGTCATACAGGAGAGGCTGAGAGCTGAGACTGGAAAGCCTGGAGAAGAGATGGTTAATTTATCAGGGTGCATAAACATCTGATGGGAGAAGAAAAGATAGATCCAAACTCTTTCCAGTGCTTCCCAGGACCAGAAAACAAGACAAGATGAAATGGCTGTCAATTGAAATATGGGACATTACAGGGAATTCCATTTAAACATAAGAACCACCTGGTTTGCTTTTAAACTGTGGTCAAGTATTGGAACAGGTTGCTCAGCAGTTGTGGAGTCTCTGTCATTATAACCTGAGCTAAAACCTGAGCAACCTGCTGTAGTCTACCCTGCTTTGAGTGTAGGGTGGTTGAACCTTCCCATCTTCCAATGTCTGTGACTCTGCAAGTATGTGTTCCACATCTTTTCTCAATGTTTTAATGTTTTAAAGCTTTTTGGGAATTACTTAGTTAAAATATTATGTAAATAACATGAACACAGAGCAGGTGAAAAACCACAACAGTGCCTAAATTAATGTTGGTTAGTATTGTGAAGAGGTTGCTAGGTTCCTTCTATTTTCAGGGTAAGAAGGACACTAAAGCATCTGTTTGGCTGAAAATGCTCTGAGGAAATTCCCATATCACAGGCATTGCTGATTTCAGAGTCAGCTTTATAGGATCTGAGGCTGATACCATATGGAATGCCAAGCAACCTTGGCTTAGTTCTAACCTTCTCCTTATGGCATCTTATATTTGCAGTGCTCAAGGTGAGTGACTTCCCAATTATATCACTATATCTCCCAGGAGCCCCCTTTGTGTCCCAGTTCTATAAGAAGCCTTTTTATACCTCTTGCCATCAAGATATCCTGATTTAGTTTTTTAATGTGAAGGTAAGAGGAGGGTCAACCATCTTTTGTCAATGTGTTTCTTGGGGTCACATTCTTTTGAAAGAGGTAACAGAGATTCAAGAGAAATGTCTGCTTTGGATAAATTGCATGCTTGAACTATGCTCTCCTTTTGAACAAATAATGAATGCAACAAAAATTCTTCTTTGCCATGTTAAATAACCAGTAGTATTACAGTTCTCACTGAAGCATGACGAGTTTTACAGTTCTTCTTTCTTCTGAATACTAAAGTGGCAATTAAAACATGAGAATATTGATATGGTGAGGCACAGGTTAAGACAGCTGAATATTTTTTCCAGTTGACTGGAGCAGGATGAGGTAGATGAAATTAAAGGGCTAAAAGAGAACAGTCAGCAAGAATTCATAAGAGAAATATGACAGATAACGTGGGTTTGCCCCATTTACCTGTATATGTCTTGTATCACAGCTGGGATGAGAGTGAGTGGGATACCAAAGTCAAAAATCCATTTTATTTCATACTGGCATAAAAGCTTCAGCTTAGCAAATCTGGAATACTCAAATACAGCCCAAATATCACAGCAGTGGCACTGACCACTGTCTGTACCTGCTTTAAGAAGAGGTTACTCTGCTTCTGGTACCCCCCACATGCAGCCTCTCCCTGAGGCTTCTTAGATGTTTACTAATAGATTAAGCACAAGGAGACCACCTCTTCTGGTGCAGCCCTTTAAGCAGCCTCCTCCTCTGTGCAGGTGGCACTTGGTGCTGTTGACACAGGTTTCAAAGAAACATTCTGCATCTCATGTTCCTGTTGATCTTCCTGTTATGGTTTGAATAATCTTGCTTTGTTTGCATGCATAACTACCCTTCCTTCTGCCCCCACCCAAAAAGAGGTCCATTACTTCCCTAAATGGGAATATCACATGGAGGGATAGAAACTGCAAGATGATTCTGATCTCTTTCTGGCTTTGTTCTGTAGGTGGATTGAAATTGCCAAGTGCTGAATACTTTGCGGGATGCTAGAGCTAGTCTCCGTGCTCCACATGGCACCTAATGCCCTCCATCAGCCTGGCTGTGACAAAACAAACTCCAAAGACTTTCCTCTGTGCTGCCTTGGCACACCCTTGCTTTGCTGGAACAGTTAAATCAGGGTGTTAAAGAAGGAGCAAGAAAAATTTAACATGGAGGCAACATCTGTTGCCTTCTTTGAAAGGGTCATTATGTAGAGGGCAGGATGCAACAGATGTTACCACCTTTGGCCAACCTTCTTCAGCTTTGCTGAAGGAGTAGCAGTAGATCTGTTAGGTTGAATTTTGTGTTCACTCTTCATATAATGTGGTCTTTGTATATATTTTTTTTTAATGAGGCTGTTCTTCAATGCTACAGGTCCTTCACAATAGCCACAACATCTGCATAGTAACATTTATAATCTGGTCTTGTGATTTATGACTGTCTTTACCTAATAGAGGTGAAGCTTGACTAGATCAGTGTCAATATCACTTTGAGGAAGCTAAGGGGCGTAAGCTGATCATGGCTATGATAAAAAATTCAATTGCCAGCTATTTTAACTTGTATGTGAACATTAGTTTCCCAGTGGGAGCTGTGTTTCTACACATACACTGTCAGAATTAATCTCACATTAAAGAGAAGCATTGTATGGCAACAGATGATGGTGTTGTCAGGACAGGGCTATTACTTTGAAAGGGATTTCCAACCTATGTAAAAGTGTTAAGGAACTGGCTGAGCAAGAAACAATACAAGTTTCTCTCTTAATGGTATTTAAGATTTGCAGGAGAGAAAGTCAAAAAGTTCTTATGAAAAAACAAAATGCTGCACTGGCAAACACACTTCCCTAAGGGGAAGAGAGAAAGCCAGTGAAGTGGTAATATGAGGTATGAAATGGTAGGACTTTGATACCAGTATTATAGAGATGTGGTGAGTATAGAGTAAACAGGTTCTCAGCTTTAGCGTATCAACGTGTCATTTCTAAATGCTTTAGCAATGACAAATGCACAAGTAATAGATGTTAAAACCTGAGCACTATACATTGTGTCAGTTGTAGGCGTAACAGGTCAATTATAAACCAAGCTATAGACTTTCTGGACTTCAGAAATCTGAAAAATTGATTAATCATTAAATTGTGTATTAAAGATTTATGAATCCTTTAAAAAATTTATGACTAGAACATTAATCTGAAACTACTACACTGTAGCATTGGGTTAGTGGTAGAAGGCATATTGATTGAATGAATTATTCTTTCAATACATGCTGTGAACCTGATATGATGGACTTTCTGAAAGGGCAGCACAGTAGTATGATACAATCTTGATACAAAGCACTGAGCTAAAGTTCCTCTAAACCTGGGGATGCTCATGTCTAGAGTCAGATACAGATCAGCCTTTGGCAAGCACAGGTGGAACTAAACTGAGTTCTGATTATGGCAATGCCAGAAATTGAGCCCAATTCTTTCCCACAGAGAACTTGAGAGGGTGGAAAATTATTCTGTATAGCTCTTATGGGCTCTTTTTGTCTTAGAACAAGAATTTCTTGATCCACAGGAAGATACTGACTTCAGCATAGATAAAGACATGCAGCAGCAGCAGTACTTGGTGACAGCAAAGCTCCAGTGTATTTACATTCCAATAAATTTCTGTGCAACAAAGATAATCACTTCCATTCAAGTACAAATAACACCTGTTATCCCAAACATTTCATTAGAAATTTCAAACATAAATGCTGATTAATGTCAAGAATTCAAATACAGTGACAAATCCTGAAAACCAGAAAGCCTGTCATACTTTGAAGTGCAGGGTTCTTTATTTGTATGGCTTTACTGAAGTGGAAAAAAATTAAAAACAAAAGCCTTAGAGTGTAGCTAAAGTATGCTTTATACTTTCAAAATTGCTCTGTAATGAAGAGGAGATAGGCTTTATCACTGGAGTATTTCTACATTGGAGTTTTCTAAATAGAAAATAGCACCAGTATTGACCACGCAGCACCAACTACAGTTTCTTGCCTGCCTGCTGTACCACCTCTTTCTCCATCTCAGCTATCTGTAGGTATTCTGGAGATATCAAAGTCCATCTTTTCGTGCTTTTTTGGCTGGTTTTCTGTCCCATCTAGCCAATTTGATACTAGTGGATGCAATATCTTTCTAAGACTTACGGTTTCTAATAAATAAAGAGTGGGAGAGATAGCCACAGCAAGCAAATTTCTTGACTTTAAACAAACAAACAAAAAAAAAAAAAGAGAGAGAGAGAAAAGAGATGCTCAAGATGTTATTTATATTTTTTGGTCCCTGTAAAGATAAATAAACTTATGCACTGATCTTTTGCAGAGCAGACTGTCCTTTGAAACAGCTGGTTAAAATGGAACTTGCCAGAAGAATTCAACTAAGGGATTTTTGTTCTGTGACTATCATAAAATGCTCCCTCCTGCTCCTAGGAATGTAAAAGTTGACAGATTGAAATATCCTTCACTGCACTGGGAGGAGCAGCAGCAGGGGAGAGGAGATACTTTTGCCCTGAGAGGTTACCAGTGCCAATCTTTTACAGAGCTGACTGTGATATTATCTAAAGGGAAACACAGTACATGCTGCAGAGCCTTTCTTGCTCAAGAGAGACAATTTCCCAGTGTGAGATTTTGTACTATCTTTTTATAAAGCTGCACGTGTATGAACGCTATAGAGTGTGTTTAATGCTCCTAGCTTTCCTATGTGGTTTTGAACAAAAAGAGGCTAAAATCCTCCCAATTAAAATATAGAAAACATCTTCAGGAAGCCATTTGCTGCTGCTGTAATAAACATTCATAATTAACCCCACTTTGTGAACTGAGAACAAAGCTATTTTGCTGGTAGGACAGCCCTGCTGCGTATAGCTCTGAATTACATCAGTGACATGCTACAGCAAGTATTGATATTCAGCAAGGAAGTCTTTGCTGCTCCTTCAAATTTACCCTTGTTAGGCATAGAAATGTTTTTTTTTTTCATGATCTGTTTGAAGATGCTGAGTTATTTGGTCTAGTAAGAGAAATACAAACAGTGTTCTATTGCCTGTCCAGTTCAGACAAGCTAATGGCCCCAGGCAGATTTCTTTAATATCTTTGTAGCAGTCCAGTGAGAATACTGCTATACTTAATAGAGCTGCCCAGTTGCTAACATATGGGTGGCAAGGGCATAATGAACAATCAGTCCTCTTTATAAAGGACTTCATCTATTTATGTGAATTATTTTACTGCTATGTGAGGTCACATCAGTTTGCATTAGTCCCACTGAGCCCTTCCCGTAGGTCAGGGAAGTGCATTCATTTGATTCTGGAAACTCTGAAGGGGAGAACTGAAACTCTGAGTCTGTTGGCAGATAATACTGTGTTCTTCTGTAATTTACCTGGAAAATATTAACAGAACAGCCATCTTACTGAATTTACATTGAAGCATTATTGACTATATAGTGGATAAATTAAAGAGTGGGCTCCAAATCAGACAGGTGGTTTCATGAACAGGGGAATGAAGGAAATCCGGTTTCTTGTTCATGTGTTATCTCTGCTATGTACCCAAGGTTAGATTTTCATGTGTCTGATAAAAAGGGAACCCATTACCACCTTTTCTCTCACTATGAGGACTCTAACGATTTTTTTTTTCTTTGGTTGCCCCTTCTCATGATGCACATTGAGGTTTGCAATACCCTGCCAGTTTTTGTCAGAACAGGTCTACAAAGTTCAAACAGGGAAGCAAATGAGTAGACACAGATATGAATGTTCATTGGAAATAAGCACTGTGTATTTTCATTACTTATAAATTGATTAGCCCTAATTCTCTGTCTCATTCAACTAAAAAAGTTGTAATGACACAAGGGAATGCAGGTCATTGGTCAGGGATCCAGTCCTTCAGAAGTAAAACCTACTAAATATTTTTTCAGTTAAACCACAGAGCATTCCAGTTCTTCAATGAAGGTGGAATTCTTATCCTTGAAGGTACCTCTCCTGTTCCTGTTGTCTGGATGCCTCATGTACCTTTATGTCTGTCTCAGTAACAGAGACGCATTGGTATCTATGGGCTTTTTAATCTATACTGACAAGAGCCACTTGTGTTTTGTATGGGATGCACTTGTTAAGGTGGGATTTTGCTTTCTTGGTTCTAGTTCTTAGGCATAAAACATCACAAGGCCTACTAGGGAATCAGGTGATTTTTCTTCTCTCCATAGGAAGAATTAATTAATGTTATTTTTTCTTTCATGAGCAGTCCTTGACATAGATGATGATAACTCATCTTGAAAATTGTGTTACCTTTCAAGGTTCATTATGTGAGGAGTATCAGAGTATATTTAAAAGATCGTCAGTTTAATGGCACACAGTGGCAATCATTAGAGTTACTAGAGTCCAAAAGTACTTACAATGCATTTTTTATATTGGTCAAAGTTAATATGATAATGTATGTCATTTTAGTGGAAACTGGAGTAGCCCATTTTAAGACCCCTATAAATTAATGGGTGGAAAAAAGTAAGTAATCTCTTCAGTAGGGTGAATTATGAGTTACTAAGACAAAAAGAGAAAGATGTACTATACCTGCATACATGAACTTGTCTGGCATCATGGACCTTGCTGGAGGATCAGCTTGCATATATAAAAAAAGATGCTGTGGCAGAAGCCTGTGCAGAGCTTCCATTTCCTTGCTCAGATTTATAGACTAGATATTAGGAAGAATTTCTTCACTGAGAGATCAGTTAGGTGCTGGAATGGGCTGCCCAGGGATGTGGTGGAATCACCATCCCTAGTGGTATTTAAAAATGGAGTAGATGAGGCACTGCAGGACATGCTCTAGTGAGCACAGTGGTACGCAACCACAACGGTGGTTCAAAGGTTGGACTCGATGATCTCTGAGGTCCCTTCCAACCCAGCCAATTCTATGATTCTATGACTCTATGATTCTATGATTATTTTTATTAGGTGGGGGGGAGGAAGAAATTGTTGGCTGGACACTGTGATCTTAGAAGTCTTTTCTAACCATGACAATTCTGTGATTCTCTGATTCAGTATTGTCTCCTATAACATCCTCATGTAAAAGCTGGTGAAATATTGACTATATAAGTGGACTGCAAGGTAGACCAGAAAAAGCATGAACTGCCAGGCTTATAAGGCTGTGATCAGAGGCACAAAGTTTAGGTGGAGGCTGTTTGCTACTAGAGTAACCCAAGGGCCCATACTGGGTCCAGTAGTATTTAACCTCCTCATTGATGACCTGGACAGAGTACACCTTCAGCAAGTTTGCTGATGATACAAAATTGGGAGGAGTGGCCAGTACAGCAAATGGTCATGTTGCCATTCAGATGGACATTGATAAACTGGAACAATGGACTGACACAGCTTCATGAACTTCAACAAAAGAATATTCACAGTTCTGCACCTGGAGAGGAAAAATCCCATGCACCGGTACAGACTGGGAGCTAATTGGCTGGAAATGAGCTTTACAGAGTAGTACCCAGGGGTCTCAGTGGGCAACAAACTGAGTATGAGGTGGCAATGTGCACTTCCAGCAGAGAAAGCCAACAGTGTCCTGGGCTGCCAGGAAGAGAGCTGCCAGCAGGCTGAGAGAGGTAATCCTTCCCCTCTATTTGACACTGATGAGGCCATCCGGTTCTGTGCTCCCTAGCATAAGAAAAAGATGGAGTAACTGGAGTGAGTGGGTCCAGAGCAGGGCTGTAAGAATGATCAAAAGATTGGCTTATCTCTCATATGTCAGTCTCATAGGAGACTGACAGAGCTGGGATTATTTAGCTCAGAGAAGAAAAGGCTTGAGGCAGTAAAACATTATCACTGCTTAGAGTTGTCTGATGGAAAGATGTAATGGAGACAGAGCATGACTTTTCTCAGTGGTGCTAAGTGATAGGACAAGATGCATCAAACAAGTTGAAATGCAAGAAATTCTTTCAGAATGCAAGAAAAAACTTCTACTGTGCTGGGGGTTGAACTCTGGCCCAGGCTGCATAGGGAAGTTGTGAAGTCTTCATCTTTTGAGATATTTAGAACCCAATTGGACAGAGGGCAGCATTTAGGTGATTCTGTTTTGATAAAACAGTCTCCAGAGCTCCCTCCCAACCTCAAACATGCTTCTACTCTGTATGTGCCAAGTCCCTGAAGTAAGCACCCATTATCTGAAGTGGTTCTGGATATTCCTCATTATTGGATCCTGTCTGCAGCATCTCATGGTATACTAAATTTTAGCTTATACCTGCTGCCTTACTGCATAAAATAAATAGTTCATGTTATGTCAATACTCTTTGATATTGCTGTTTGCTTTCATGGGGCTCTTGGCTTGAGTATGTGACTGACTCATCTCATCTAGAAGGACTGAAAAATGAGATTGTTTCAAAAGGTACAGGGAGAAATTCCCCCTTTTTTAATGAAAATCTGCTGGCTAAAGTGGCAGAGTCCTGTGTGTCCTTCCCTTCTTTCCTTTATCTCTGCTCTGGACTCTCATTCAAGACTTCACCATTGTCCTTCCCTCTTTTATTTTTCTACCAGACACACAACATTCGTGGCTGATGAAGAACATAAAACAACGAACAATGCTGGTGATTAGCTCATGAGTGAGAAGATTTGAATATGACTGAAATGGTACAGAGAAATCTATATATACTGTTCATTTGTATTTTTATTCCACACATTATGAATCAGACCATCTACTTGAGCAACATATTTAATGATTTAATACTTTATTATGTACATTATAGTCAGACTGGTAATGGTTCCAGTGATTAGCACAGTGCTTGACAAAACAGTCTACAGGAAGGAAACTGGACGGACAATTCTCTGTAACAGTCTCAGGTGCTACAGTAGTGTTTTGAAGTATTGCAGACTTTTACCTCTGATTTTGTTCTGCAGCAAAAAAAGAGACAATGAATGAAGTAGTTTTAATGAAATATAACAAGTCTGCATTTCACTTGGTATCTGTCTGGACCCAAAGGCAATGGGAAGCACACTACATCTGAATTTACTGTAAAGGATGTATTGTGATGTAAAGGATGTAAAGGATGAATTGTGATCTACTCTTACCAGGCTGTAATAAGCAGTTCCTGAAACTGGAAAGAAGACAATATTATTGGTGCTGTCAAAAGAGCAAGTACCTGTCCCATAATGAGCACTGTCTTCTACAACTTAAGATGCAAAATGCACTAAAGCTACCTTTTTCACTTTAATTAAAGTATGAACAGAAGGATAAGATGTCTGGCAGTGCCTGTTTTTGTCCCAAATTAACTAAAGTGTCCTATTAGCTGTTACTGTTGGGGAGTTCAGTAACTAAAAGAACACTGATACATTTTTCTAACTTTCTGAAGAAAAGTTCTACAAATAAGAATGTATCCTGTCTTTTTGCCAATTTCATTTCAAATGCATCAAAGAGCTGGGAGTTCATATCTGTATCTATAGGCTTCAAATGCAAAGTTTTGGTACAGGACATGGATGATGAACAGAATTAAGAACTGATTTCTCCTTAAAAACTGTGTAGCTTTCCAGTCCATCTTTCAACTGGGGTTAATTCTTCCCATACATTTTAACAAAGTGGCTACTGTGGGAATACTTGTTCCAAAAGAAGGTAGAACAGGGTAATCTCATTAGGTGACCACCATGAAACATCAGAGAAATCTTTTCTACCTTTGCCTGTGCTGATCAATACAGCAAAAGCTTCTCTGGATAGAATCTTGTAATGAAAGAGCCTGGTTTGAGTACCCAGAGAGCTGAGCACATTTGTAACTATGTGTGGGTGTTTGAGGAAAGTCTTGCCAGACTCTCACTGTAAGGAAGTGAGTTGCAGTTGGCTTTGCTTTTTGTTGATCAAACCCAGCATCTTACTCAAAATGTCAAAGGCCAATTTTTCCCTGGGATTTATAATTGCCATTCCCACTCCCTTCTACAGAGGCTCCCATTTGCACTGTATCCTTAAACAGATTCCTTTGTCCCTGTGGTCCCTGACACACTTTAATGTTTAAGTCTATGCTAAAAGCAATGGAAAAGCACTGGCTGAAAGTATGATCCAGGTACTATGGTGCCCTATTCTCAACAGAGAAACAACTTACCAAGTTAATATATAGACATGTATTCACTAGCAGGTGCTTCTGGTAGCTAAAGATGTAATTAATCCTCAACAAAATTTGTTGCAGCTGTCACTTTACCAGAATTTATCACCTCTTTTGACCTATCAGCAGAAGGGAATTTCCAAGTCTTCCTTGTCTGATTCAGTGCAAACTTCACCAGCTTAACTTAAATTGTTGGGAGAGATGATTTAAGTTAGCTGTGATATTTGTGTGGCTTAAGTCACTGCAAAGATTTTCTGATTAAATGTATGACTGTATCTAAACAGGGTGATACTTAATAAGATGAGTTGTTCTAATTACAGCCTCAGCTAAGGTTCTCGTGGTTTAAATTGCAAAGTTACCCCTCAAACCATCCTAGGAATGTATTTATCCTGCAAGAAGCTTCAGCTTGAATGCTCTGTTAATCTATTCATCTTAAGTACAGCATTTCCTTCCAGAATTTTGAAAAATTGCTTTTTTGAATGTAGTTCTGGTGTGAGCAAAATGTCATGTAGAAAACAGACTAAGAAGGAAAAAGGAGTCTTTTTTTATTCCACATGGTCTCTTTAAAATGATTTTTTTAAGAGGGTGTTGGAGGAAGTTTGGAGATGCTTGGTGCTTCAAGTGCTATAAATAGAGAAAACGTAATTTATTTATGAATAAAAATATTTTTCCCTATCTCTAAACAAATTTCTACACATTAATATTGAGATGCTGAAATGAAAATCTAAGTGCTTACAGAAAAATGCTTAGCCCAGCTTACTTTCTGTTATAGTAGTTAAGCCTAAAATTACAAAAAAACAGAAGCATGTTGTTGAATAAATTCGTTCAGTGTTAAGCATCCAACAGCTTCCGCTGAAGAAAATGAAGGAAGGCTCATGCTCAGAGTTTTGGAGATCACTTATGTGCATGTTTGTGTTGGGAACAAGCACTGCATAAACCACCATTCTGTTTAGAGTCTTGATCTACTGGTGAAGTCCTGGTCTAGCCCCTTATTTTGTGGATGTCTCCACAAACTGGTCTGAGCTTTCACCAGCAAATACCTCCTCAAAGATATAATCTGTGTTGGTCTTACGTAAACACTAGTAACACATGTAAATGTGCACATAAAGTCCAACTGAAGCTTAAAAAAACCTATCAGGATTCAAAATGTGAGTGTGTATGACAGAAGGAGACCAAAGCAATAACATATTGCTGGCTGTTGGTTCTAACACTCTTCCCACACAAAGATTTAGTGAGAAGAGCTACCTTATAAGACTGTGTCACTATCAATCTGGCCACACTGTGGAGAAGCAAGTAACCAATCCTAAAGGCCCCGAGGCAGACTTATTTATCACATCTCTAAAGCAAGTAAATGTCCTGAAAAGAGGGATAGGACTTCCCAGTAAATTAAAAAGAAGAATATGCATCTTGTTATACAATATGGTGCAAAGTGTCATTCTTACCAGAGCTGACAGTGCTTGGAAAGATAAAGAAGGAAAATTTTTAAACATTAATTGCAGCCATTTTTATCCAGTGTTGACTACTGATTACACAAGAAAAGACCAAGAGTCTCTGTATTTTAGCAAAACACAAAAATATTAATCTACATTGGCTGAACACTAGCCTTATCCAATACACTTATCCAAAGCACAACTACAGTTGACATTGTAGTTGCTCTATCTATTTCAAGAACAAAATTTAAAGTCAGTTGACTTGGAATCTTTGGAAAATGAAGATGGCTTGAAAAAGCAGCTCAGTTCCATGGCTTCTCTTTCAGTGGTGACCTCAAAGGCAAAAAGGCCTCTTTGTAGCCATTGACCAGCATACACACAGTCCTACTGGAATAAACGTTTTTCTTTAGCAATTGGCATGGCACAAGGTTAATAGCAGCACTTTGTATCGTGGTAGTGTGCTAACGATGCTTAAATTAAAAAAAAATCTGTATCATAATTAGTTTCAGAAATACTCCAGTTTGTCTTACAAATAAAAAACATGATGTGTCCTAAAATTATAAGTGAAAGTTCTATGAGAGCCATTATACATTTTCATTTTTCTTTGTCACAGTGTTCATTAATATTTGCATTTTTATTGAGTCAGAATGATGAAAGCACTATAAAGCAGAAAGTCTAACTAAATCAAAGTGCCCTCCTTCAGAGTAGCTATCATCTCTTTTGAAAGGATTCAACAATGGCAGAGTCTTAAAATGGCAATAACACCATGTCAATAGATGTTGAGAAATCCTCATGTCATTTCCTAGCCCAAGGAAGTCTTCAAGAAAACAATAATAAAATGTTGAGCCGAAGTATAGATATCATCCATCCTCACCTGGTTTCTCTTAGTACTGCTTTGGCCACTGATGAAAAAATTTTTGTCTCTGTCTCCTATTACTCCAGTGGCTCTGAAAAAAAGAGAACTGTAAGCTCAGGGAATCACCTCAGTTCAGAGGTAGAGTTCAATCTCAGACAAGAAGAGAAGAATTAAGACAAATTTCTACCTTTCAGCTTTGGGAAAAAAAGCTGTAAATAATGATTATGGAGTGCTGAGAAAAATGTCTGAATCTGTTTTATTTTTAGTGTGAGTGCTACAGGACTACATAGTGACTAGGTAGAAATAAGAGAAGTAATAGAAATAGGTGCTGGTTGAAGAAGAAAAAAAAGTAGACATCTCATGAGCAGAGAAACACATATAGGATGGGTCTGGGAGCAAAACAGTGCAGAGAGAATGGAAACAATCCACACTGGACTAAAGTACATGAATAAGGCACTAATTTGAGGCTATAGGTATGTCTGTGTATAGTCAGTGATAATGTATGCAGGAGTTCAGAGAGCTTGACACACAAAAAGATGGTATATTCTGAGGGGCAGAGGAATCAATTACACACAGAGAAAATGCTAAATTCTGTGTGAAAATAAAGTCATAAAATGCTTATAACTTGACATAACCCAGTGTGCTGTTTGATGGGAAAGGGTCTATTTAAATCCAAGTTGCGTAGGTTATTTGTGCCCAAGGTAATTGCTTTCTTTATGCTAATGAAGCATTTATTGAACCAGCTCCTTGGATTATGTTTTAATGCTAAGCAGGAAGAATGAAGACACTACTATTTACAGATTCAAGGTTTATGGTCTATTAAGGTCAATACAAGTTGCAGTGACCTTAGCTGTCCTCATGATTGGATCTTTATCCATTAGAATCAAACTCTCCACATATTTGCTTAAATTCTGCCTCGGTACTGATGCTTACACTAAATCATACTTAAATGTTGCTTCAGTGCAACATTTCTGTGAAAAACTTATTATTCCTAAAGGAATGAGTTGGATAAAAGATGAGACAGGCTAAGTCACATCTTTTCATAGAATATCCTTTCCTGAAATTTGCAGAAAGAGAAGGAAAATAAGAGAGGAGATAAAGTAATTGTCCTAGGGCACATACTAAAAATGTTAAAACATTGCTCCTCATATAAACATAGTAAAAGAGTTGTGGCTGATTGCAAATACTCTGTTTACTCTGAGATTATATAAGAACGAGTGTGAAATTATTCTAATATGAGCGTGTAGCCAGTATCCCTCCCTTTTAAATTTGTTTAATAATTGGAGTGTGCAATAAAATATATGTGTGTATGTGTATGTGTATGTGTGGAAAAACGATAAAAGTGAATAAGGTGGGACCAATTCTCTATTTATGGCAAAGAAGGAAGCCTTAGGGTCAAACTAAACATTTCTACTTTGCTGTCCTTGAAAGACTACAGGTATGTCAGGAAGAGTTCTAAGTGTCTAATTTGTTTCCTGGATCATTAGTAGAGAGGTATGTGTGCTAGACTGACTATGAAGTATTGGCCAAATTTCTAGGACTACCTTGTGTTATCAGGTAGCCTGGTAGCTACCTATATAATGCAGTTGTTCTGGCCCATGTGATAATATTCTGTATAAAGTCTAAGTGACTTCAAAGTTGTGCCACTATTTTGCATAGGAAAGATATGCCTTGTAAATGAGTTGTTTGGATTTTTTTAAGTGCTGAAGAATTACCAAGTGTTGAAGTTATGCTTATTAAAATATTAGAAATTAATTCTTATGGCCCAGAGGACAACTAGGGCATCACATCAGCCAACGAAAATTTCTACTCATCATAGCCAATTGTTTAAGACTGAAAATGTGAGGAGTCAGGCCAATGCTGCCTCTTTCTTATTCATGATTTTCTGCTCACTACAGGGTTTTAAATAGTTTCATACATGTTGAAAAGCTTATATTCTGAAGACTTGCAGTATTATTTATATTTACTCCTTCCAACATATCTCCTTGTATTTTGTGACTGAATCAAAATGAAAAGAACTTGGCCTATAAATACTGTGGGTGTGAAGGTTCCACTGTGTTAAATTCAAAGGCCTTGTCTTGTGGTGAAGAACCCGTGGCACTTGTAAAAAAATTTTTTTCAGTGGTAAGCACTGCATCATTTATTTCATCATGTTATTAAACATCAGAAATTCCTCAATTTACTTGCCTCTTTGTTGCTCAGTGCAAGACAAAATGCCCTTCAGATCACAGAAAAGGAGAGATCCATGTAGGCCTTTGAGATGACACTCCTTGTTTCACTGATGGTATTTGAGCAGAGGATAACCTACAGATAACCTGTGGGTGTCCGCTTTGGGACAGTGGCCATACACACCTTTTTGCAATCACTGCCTTTTTATTCCAGTATCCAAACCTAAGGTGAGATGTGATATTCAGCTGTTGGTTTCATTTTCTCACAGTATGCCTAAGCAACTTTGAAGTCATGATAGTGAAAAGAAAGGAGAAAAAAACCCAATAATGGTCAAGTAAATCAAGTTATATTTTGTGTATTCCCAGCGTTTCTTTTCCAGCAGATTTTTTGGATCCTGTTTTCTGGGTAGTCTTTGCTTTTTAAATTCAATGTCATTTCATTGACTGTTGAAAAAATTCGAACCCTGTAGGAAGTTTGAAGTATCAAACTAAGGCTGTGTGTGTGTGTGTGTATGTGTATGTGTGGAAAAACAATAAAAGTGAATAAGATGGGACTAATTCTCTATTTATGGCAAAGAAGGAAGCCTTAGGGTCAAAGTTAGGCCAATTTACACCTGCTGTAAGGTCCCTTTACATTATGGGAGTGAAGTAAGATGGTAATGGTGAGCAGTACGGAGCTGGCTGATAGAGTAAATGAGGCCATGATATCAGGAGGTTTTACCTCACACCATGATGCTCTTAGTGAACAGAAGAGAAATGCACAGCTATCCAGATAAATGTATGAGTGGGCTAAGCTTTGGAAAATCAGTTTTGGAATTACTTGAAAATAATTTCTTTTAGAAACAGGAAAGAAGCCATACAGCATGCATGTATAGACCTTGAAAATGAAAAACAGTGTTATGCTGCCCCAGTTTATTACCAGAAAGACATTAATGACTTTGTATCAAATTTCATAAGAGTCAGATCAGGACAGCTTTAAAGAAAGTTAAAACTTTTTGGGAGGAGTGGTGGGAGGTGCTGTACAAACTTCATGTTCCTAGCATTGTACATCACTGAGAATCCTTGCTAAAGTACTCATAGACTGAGGTGCTGTCTACAGCAGCAGGCAGCTGTAACACAGAGTAGTTATTTGTCTGGAGCAATAGAAACAGTACACATCAGAAGACAAAATGTACTGTATGCAGTAAAGAAAAATTCAGCTCAGCTAGTAGGTTCAGGAGTCAGATTTTGGAAATGTCCTGCACAGAATCTCCATTTTATGATCTATTAATCTTGTGATTATTTCCTACAGATGGATGGTACCTGGTGGATCATTGATGTGTGTGCATCCAGGTAGTGATAGAGAGGTATTGAAATTTACTCTGCATAAGAGCTTCTGGGTGGGTTTGATTAGAGATTTCAAATAACCTGGTATTTTTTTTCTGTCTTGTTGAACATAAATAGAAGAGCAATCAATTTCCTAATCTTTTTATTGAAAAAACTATAATGTAATGCACATACAAATAAAATTAGGATTTTCACTTTTTTTGGTAAGGTTACTCTCCTGCAGCTCATACTCATACTCTTTTTTGAGAAACATTCACTTTAGATACTATGTACTAACTCAGAATGTCATGCTATGGATATATCATAAATTTGCATGTACTGCTTAGGCTCCCTGTAATGCTGTTTTCTACAAATGAACAGCACAAATGCTAATCTGAGGTAATGACAAAAGAGGCACCTGAAATTTTATGATATCATCTGTAATGGGTGTGTGAAGGGTTCCTGGCACTAACAGTGCCTATGGAACTTCAAATTCAGCTTAAACTGTTTGAGAATAGATTTTAATTGAAGTTTTTGTCATTTGTATCTGTACAACAGGCTTTTATCTTCTATGGTTTGCTGTACTGGAGCAATAAGAAAACCTGATCTCATTGAAATCTGCAGGAATTTTCAATTAACTTGGGCAGAGTCAGAGGACAGGCAGCAAGCACACTGAATCTTTTCAGTTCTGATTTTCCCTGAGTTTCAAACTCTGTTTGATTAAGAACCATTTCAGTATGTCCTGCAGTATTTCATCTGCTATTTCTTTTTAACTAAAAAATCTGAAACTCCTTTGAATTCTGTTCGTGGTGTGGATATCTATTGAGTGAGCACATGGTTCATTCCCTGTATATCCTATTTATTTTCAGAAAGTCCCATCCTGCAGGGCTTTCCTTGGCCTACTACTATGCTTTTCTAGTAATAGCCCATCAGATACGGGCTGCTGAATAAAGAAACACTGAGTGTTTCTTAAACCTGTTTGACATGAAGGTACTGTGATTCCATTAATCTCTCTGACAGTAACATGGATTTATCTGAGCACAGTACAATCTATAATTGGTTGGCTTGTTTTAATTTAACAGTTACTTTTTCATTTGCTTGGAATATATATCTGTGAAATACACGAACACACAGGCCCATAAACACACACTCACAAAGTTGCTCGGTGACCAAAGTCATCTTTGTCTCAATTTGAAGACTAAGACTGAAGCAAAGTTCTCTCGCAGTTCTGCTGGTCAAGTTCTGCCTCAGTTCTTCTGGTCAAAGTGAGCTGTCAAAGCAACAAAACAAAGAAAAAACCAGTGAGAAATACAGCTGACTGCTGTCAACTTCTGGCACACAAGAGGATTAAGGGCTGTTTGGTAATGATGTAATCATGAGCTTAAGAAGAAATCAGAGTAAATAATTTTGGCAGCTGATCAATAGTACTGACTGGAAGATCCTAAGTGGGCTGCACAGAGCAGGCACGTTGTGGATAATTGGCACATCATCATATATAAATTTGTCTTTGCAATTTAAAAAACATACGTAACTTAAGTTGTCTTTGCTTTGACATGAAGTGAGAATACTTTTGACCTATTTGTCTGCTTTGGCCTAATTTGTCTGTTGATGATACAGGAGAACTGACAAATTTTCATTTCAGTCTGGAAACTCCTAGCCCTCCTCTTGGTAGGGACCAAAACTGGCCAGAAGTTTTGATACTGTTACAATTCCTTAAACTGGAAATATCATCAGGGCAGTAACCAAGAAAAACTACTTAAGACAGTCCCTAGACAAATCCTCTTTGAACATAGCATACCTCTAAACCAAGTCCCCAAGAACCATCTGTGTGAAAGTCACTTGCTGGATTTAGGCTGAATTACTTACTGTACTTACTATATACTATATACTTACTATATACTATACACTTACTATATACTTACTCCACTTACTATAAATGGAGATCACCTCTACATGACTTGCTCATAAGGTGATATCAAACATACAGAAGACAACTAAAGGCTCTTGATGTTTCTCCAGCAGTCTCTGCTTGTGTGTCTGTGCTCATGAATGGAAAGCTACGATTAGATTAATTTTCAGCTCAGTGTTTTTACATAAAGCCCTCATGCTGACTTTGCAAGGCTTGCACATCGTGATTGCCAATAAACAGCATGTGCTGTAAGTCTAAGATTGTAGGTTTTTGTTTGGTTTTGGTTTTTGTTTTCCAGGGAAAAATAATAAAATTACTGATTTGAGAGCTAGTGATGAGTTAAAAGACAAAAGCGCTGTACAGCAGATCAAAATAAAACACAAGACAAACCATACGTAGGAAGTTACCATCACGTCTCTTTAGATAGCAGGGATATCATTAGTGCATTTGTGCACTTCAGAATCTTTGAATATTGAAAGAACAGCTGATTGATAGTTGGTAGTGGTGGAAAATCTCATTTATTAGTCTTTTCTTTATGTGAGAGCAAGACACTCAATTGCTGCAGCATTTGCCCTGTTTGTGTTAATATTTATAATATCTATAAAAAAATCTACTCACCTTTTCTGCTGTTGCAGATCTTGATGTGAAGGAATTCATGTGACACATGACCTTGTAAGCATAATACTCTAGATTATACCCTTGCCCCAGACAAATAATAACTTCTGTTTGTTTGATCAGAGATACCCACACAATCATTTGCTGAGTCTTTACATTTACCTGTACACCTGGAGTTCCCTAAAAAAATTGTCACCTCTAGAGAGGGATGAAGTATACATTTTCTTTATACAAGAGAGGACTACTGAAACAGGAATCTTGTATTCAGTTCTAACAGCCTGAGGAGTGTGTGCCCCTATGGCCTCAAACCTTGTTGTTAATTGCCCAAATATTGATCCTCTTCTCCCTTGTTGTCTTCTAGTGTGGTCTTCGCCCTGCTACTGTTTCCTTCTTCTAGTCCCATCTTCTTTGCTTACCTAGTTTAGATTCTGTTCATTAAATTTCCTAGGCTAGATTAATTCTCACAGTTCAATCACTTTACCATTTTCCTGTCAGAAGACCTCTGGGGTTACTTCCCATTGCCCTGATTTCAGCTCACTTGTTCAGCTCACTGTAGTCTGTTTCTCCATTTTTTTTTTCCTCATTCCATCTTTTTTATTTTCTTTGATCTCACAGTTTCTTGCAAGGACTCCCAGAACTGTTCTCTGTACCTGACTCAATTCATACTCAATCTTCCCTACTCTGAAGCATGATGTAGGAACTTTTGACCATGCAGTCTGGGATCAATATTTCTTTTGTTTATGTTTCTCATGTCTTCTGTCTCCTTGTCATTTCTATTTTCTCTTTTTCAACAGGTCTGTTTTCAGGAAGTCCTCCTCACCTATTTTTTCCCCATTTCTTTCCTTCCTTGTTCTCTTACATCTCTGAAAAGGGAGTGAGTTGTCTGTTAGAACAAACAAAAAAAAAGTCTCAGTGTGGTGATGTTAGAGGGAGACAAGAGGTTAAAGATGGACCAACTCTGGACTAACTATTTGACAGTAGATACTATCTTTGTATGTCCTAGGATGTTTACTGTGCTGTTATTGTTTACTAAAAAAAGAATAATAATGATCTGAATCTAAAACTCTGTTACTTCTGCAATTTGGAGGTTCTTGCAAGGTGACTCACTAATGAAGCTCAGGATCAGACAGACAGAGACTATGGCATCGTATGTTGGTTTAAGTGGGAGATTATTCCACATCTTTTCTGGGAAGAAAGGATGTGACAACTGTTGTTCTTCACAAAGATGTTCTTTGTGTTTGTATCCATGCTGTAGGTCCTGTGTTTTCTTAAAGGCACTGTAGCTGCAATGCTTGTGGGAACAGCTGAACAGCAAGGGCATGGGACAGAAATGTACATGGCTGCTGGGAACATACTGGGAGTACATGTAGGTTGTGACAGGTGTTAAGAGAAAACTGCTCCTTTCAGTTCCAACTTACTCCAACCTTTCCTTTGTCCTTGCCATCTGTGATGAATCTGGGATGAAGTTTTGATTGGAAAAAATAAGGGAAAGAGTATTGACAGGAAGGTATCTGAGGTTATGGAACTGTTCGCCAATAAAAAGGAGGGAATGCCTATAAAGAGAGGATAAGAAATTATTGTAGAAGAAAATGCAGGAGTACTGCACCACCATCAGAACACATTAGATCAGGGCCAGCAGTGACAAAGATTTCAGATACTGTCTTTGCCATACTGGAAGTCTGGGTGCCAGCTGAGTATCATCAAGAGATGTTGTTTACTGGAGAGGTAAGATACAGCTTGCCAGCTGGGAACTTCTGTCTCTCTCAGGTGCCTCTTACAGGTTGATGTGACACCCAGCATAGAGTTTTATGTGCCTAGCTTCACCGAAAGGAAATCTGACACACCTGTTTCTCTCATTTGCCCACTCTTTATGAGGCCCATGAAATTCCAAGAACTATCAGGAATTTAGTTAATTGCTGGCTGCAGTTAACCCCAAAGCTTTCCCTCTGATCAACTCTAGTATCACTGCATAATTGCTTTCTAGCCACACTGCTGGACTACAGCAGTAGCAAAGAGCTACAATCTGTACCCTCAGGTGATGATGATCAGGTCATCTGCAGCAGCAGCTCTGGCTCAGCTTGTCGTTTCCTTCATGATATGTTGCTTAAGGGACACTCAGAAATATTAAAGAAATTGTTTGCATCTCCAGTACTGACAGGATTATTAGCTGAGTAGTCTCTTGCAGTATTTTCTCTCTGTTTATTTGACCATAAAAGAACCAATTATGTTTCTCTTTTGGGTGGTAATCTTTGAATGAGCCTAGTTGGAAAGAGAAATGTTCTCCAAAGCCAACGCCCACAACTATGTTTAAATCTCTCTATATAGATTACAGACAATTCCAAAACTCTCTCTCTCTTAAAAAAAAAAAAAAAAAAAAAAAGCTGAAAAGCATTCATTGCTGCCATTTGTGGTTGAGCAGTGGGAAATGTATTATTTTCACACATGGCCCTTGTGCAGTTCCCCTACTGCATTATAAAAAAGCTGTCTGTGCTTTTTAAAAGCAAGTACTGGTATCCAGAGCACTGTACTTAGGGGTTGGGGGGAAGGTTTCAACTTGTTTTATTTCAATGGTTTCAGAATTCTTTCATATTTTATTGAAAGACTGCCAAAAACTTCTCTTGAGATAGAACAGCACAATGTGATAAGAAGTGTCCTTGCCCAGTTCTGTCTGCTTTCTTATGAGGTGAAAGAGAGTTTTGACTTGCCTTAAGCAAAGGAGGTAATTTTGGGGCAAGATCTCCAATCACCAGAGAGTCTAGAACAGCTGTCCCATTTTAGGTGCAGTATGGACATGGATTGCATAAGGAACTTGGGCACTTGATGATTACCTCTGGAAAATACAGACCTAAAAACCTTGCTAGTGTTGAATCTGTAGAACTGAGACACAGTTTATATTTTCCTAAATAAAAGATAGTTAAAGTTTCCTCCCTATTCTGCTCATGCCCTTCCACTTACACTAAGGAACATTTGTCCTTTTCCTATCAGCTCTGTTCTTCTCCTTGAAGCTACAGAGCAGGTGTCTGACTTGAATCATGTCTTCTACCCAACAATTTCTTGGGTGTATTTGTTTGATATGCTGGAATATGAAGAATTTTACTCTCCAATGCATAGAACAAAAAGATTCAAGTTTTTACTCCTCTTTGATAGTCTCCACCGGTCTATGAATGAGTGATCAAACAGGTGAATTTAAATATTTCTTCTTTGCAAAACACATAGCTCAAATCAGTGTAGCATCTATGGAAGCTCAGACTTTTGCTCATTGCCACTGCTGTCCTTTGCAATCCTAGATGTCTGTGTCATGTTGTATATGACCATACAATAAAATAGAATAGGAATGATCTTTGACGAATTGCCACCTGTATGAAAAACAAGTCTTTTCATGGTTACCAAATTGCACATTTTAATTATGTAAGTAGTCTTTAAAGCTGAAACAAAATAAGGAGTCTACTGCAAGGACAGCATATCTTTAATTATATTTTATTTACTTTTCTGATTTAAGTTAATTTTCTTTTCTGGTTTAAAGACTGTCTTTCACTAACCTCTAGATCTGGTATACTCACTGGAGATTGAGTTCTCTGTTAAGTGAAATCATTCTTATGACCAGAGGACAGGATTGATTGAGAGAAAAAACAGCAAATAATAGTGTTATTAAATGCTTGTTCTGTGAGTGCCTAAACATGATGTACTCAAATTCAAGGTCACAAAACCAGAATCATAAGGACACCATGCACTGGGGGAAATCAGATGTTCCCTCAACATTGGAAGGTTTTGTTTGTTTGGGCTTGGTTTTATTTTTGTTTTGTTTTATCACCAAGCTAGATTAATGCAGAAACTGCTGTGAATAATGTTGTATGCTTGCCCAGTTCTTGTGTTTCTCCCTGGATTTTCAAAGCCGTTCAGTGTTGGAGACAGCATATTAGGCTCAGGCTTTGAACAACTCTGAGATGGCTGTTCTTGTATTTTTTTCTTCTGGACAATTATTTTGCAGTGTGGTCCATTATTCAGGTTACTTTTAAAGTTCCTTTTGCCTTTAAGTCCCTGAGCCCTGCAGTGCTGCTGCTTGTCACCCCAGTAAAGAGAGTAATTCTGTAATGTTACTGTTTGGATGTTTATGAACAAGAGCTTATGGATAAAAAGTGAAGAAGAGCTGAAGCAAGCTGAGTTAAGATGTCAAAGAGACAGCAAGAAATGATAGTTTTCACTATGAGACAGATAAATATTTCAATTCATAATCCAAGTGTAAATGTTTTTTTTTTTTAGTTCATGAAGTGTTCATGAAGGAGACTAAAGGCAGATATACACAGCTTAGGTACGATTTGCAAATATAGCAGCAGATGATAGCCCCCTGTAGAATATCAGGCACAGAGTAGAGGTGATGATCAGGAGATACGAACATATGAAGACTGAACTGCTTTAAGTAGAAATTGTTTCATGGATTTAAAAGATGAAAAAATGTATTTTGCAGATCTTTTTACTGTCTCCTAAAAAGTACTAAATAGTGAGTGGTCTGCCACTGTGAAGAAACTGATGCAGGAGAGCTTTTAAGAAGAGATATAGAACTGACCCCAGAGGTTTCACAATGTAGAAGTTAGCTTTATAATTGGAAAAATAGTAATGACAGAAATGAAGCATAGAACTTGGAGGTCAAAAAGGTGGTGGCTCTTTTAGGCTTCTGGACCCAGATATTTATGTCTGACAATTTAGTCCACTTTCAAACCAACAGAATTATCCTCCATCTATCATCCATCAGGGCAATGTGAAATTTCATGAGTCCAGGCCTGTGGTGTGCAGCTGATGCTGTGAAATCATCTTCTAGTGGTATTATTAATGGCAGGGTGAAGGTACTTCTTACATTTCCTGCAATCCTGAGTCCAAGATTATCACCTTCCAAGGTTTTTTCTCCTCATCCTTCATCATGGCAGTTTGGACATAACCTAAAGTGTGGGAGATGCATTTTCTTTCTCACTTTTCCCAGTTTTTTCTTCTTCACAGTGTCCTGTGGCTAACTACATTCCTTTGGTCTGCCTGAAGACAAATCTTACCATGAGAAACATGCTTTTTAAGAGATCCATAACACCCTACCTTTTAATGTTTCATAAGGGTCACTTAGATTTTAAGGATGTCAAGCATAAGCTAGAAGAGACCTAGAATGGGGAGGATGCCTTAACTGAGTTTTAGTACATTACACTTTGATTTAGGGAGCCCTTCAGGACATACTATCACTAAAAATGACTTTCCTTCATGATCTTCCTTCCTGCTTTTTTTCTGATTAGGATGTCAGCTTTCCAATCAGATCACATCACTGTGACCTTGGGTAATAATGCTTTGGATTCTTTTCTGCTTAAAGTTATTTGTTTTTTCATTTATCTGCTTCTTTTCAGAGTGACCCTGACTAGTTTTGTTTTAAATTCTTGTCTTTGAATGGTAATAAATCAGTTTGTCTTCTACAATGCTCAGGGTGGTCATTTAGAAAAGTAATTTGTTCTGTTGTTTTGTTAACAGTTGTTCTGTTAACATTAATAATTAATTTAATCTTATGGTCTGCTGATCTGGAGGATGCCAGCAAACTTAAAGGTTACCCTCTTAGATAGTAACGATCTAATTGCATTATAGGAAATGTAAGTGATTATTCCATTGGATTATCAGTGCAGGGATATGTTCCATTACCACTGGGACCAGCTTTATTTTTTCCTAAGGGGGTCAAGGAGCAGCAAAGCTAACAGAAAAAAGTGACAAGAAAATCTTAAAAGAAATATACCTTCATAAGGTTTTCTCCTGCCTAACAGAAATTAATTTCTGAATAAGATTTTTTGGTAGGCAGTAGTAATTAAAACCAATGATTCAGTGCTTGCCTAATGTTCAGTAGAGTACAGGAATTCAGCTGTAACCCACTTGGATGGTAACAGGAAAAATGGAGAGAAGAAGATAAGAAAACACAGCAGTATTCTGCTGATACTGACCCAGAAAGGCTAGAAAGCAAAGAGTTGTGATTTTTCTGGGACTAGAAGTGTTGCTGAAAAACTTTCTTAAATGAAATGTCATGAAATGACACCCCATGGCACAAGTAAAAGAAAAAGCCCATCAGGAAAATGATATAAAGGAGGAGTGAAAAGAACCTGATTTTTAAAGTAGCTGTTCAGCTTGTAAAACAAGAACCTTACACAGATTACATCCTGTTCTTTCTTCTTGTTTTGTGCCATTCCTAATATCAACAGCTGTTCTACAGCTCAGTCAAGGAGAAAAATCAGCTTACTTTGTGGGATTGCAAGCTCTGGGCATTTTGAGAGCAGATAGACTTAAAGTTAACAAAACAGAAGAATATTTCATAGTTAGTTACAGATAAGTGATAAGATAAAGAGACATATTTAAAGCTTTAGAAAGATTGAAAATATTTGATAGGATCAAGTCAAAGTGCTATATAATGTTCATGGGTCCTGTTTATATCTGAATTTCTCCTGTACAGATTTCACACCAGCATCCATTACCACAAGGTAGTTCTATTACATTATCAGGAACTCTGTGGATGTTTTTGGACATATGAACTTAAAGCTTGCCCTATGTAGTTGCACAGGGCTATGAAACTCCCTTTGTATATCATATCAGGAAAGATATGGCTGTTTAGCAAAGTTTGAGCTCTTAATACCCACTTAGCTGACATATAGTGTGGTTCGAACAAGTCCCATATTCTTCAAGATGCTGCTTCTTGATGAGGAGCAAGTAGAATACACATCTTCACCTCCTTTAAATGTGGCTCTAACTTGTGTGTAGCAAATAATAGGAAATATAGAAAGTGGAGTGCATCCATTGAACTAAGTCAAGCCTTGCAGCAAGACAGCTGAACTTAAAAAAACCTGAGAGTAAAGAAGCATTAGCCAAATGCCTTCTCCCTCTTCCTGCTTCTGGAAGAGAAGGAAAAACTTATCTGTAACCAGATAAAATTATAATAAAAATAGCAACAAACTGAGCAGTGAATTTTGCAGACATTTTTTGAAAGATGACAAGCTCTCTGTCATGATGTTGCCAATGTGGAATGCAAATCAAAATCAGTGCCCCCATATGGGAGAACAGCGTGACCTTGTTAGGAAGGTATTCAATTTGCAATACAGTACACATGAAAGAAAAAAGAAAACACTATTTCAGGTTGGAATCCAGGCCATCTGTTTCAGTTAACATGCCCAAGGCCTACAAACCCACCTCTCAGTTAGTGAGAAATGACCTATCAATTTAATGATGTTGTTTATCATTATTGTGTTAAATACATGACCCCAAAAATATTTTCAACTACCAATGCTATTGAGTGCTGTAACTTCATCTGGATACACTTTGTAAAGAAATTGAACTTCTGCTACAATTTCATCTTCTTCCCTCTGAACCTATGTGCTCATCAAATCATCTTTTGGTAGGATGAATGGTGAGGCAAAGGCAGCCTCTGTTTCTATTTTGGCAGCAGGGGAGCTATACTCAGCTTGAAGTCTTCATGTTCTTTTTTCTCCCCATTTTTTAATGAACTCTTACCTAGTGCAGCACTGGAACTGTAGCATAATATGGGTATGAGGCAGACACTGTTGGCAAAAAAGCCCAAGGGAAGACACATGTAAAAATATATGTTTCCTTTTTCAGGCAGAACATTCTGATGGCCTTATAACTTGTTCATTCTTCACGTGGACTGAGATAACTACAGAAATTGGTTTGGGATGACAGGGGTAAGTTCCTAACAACACCAAATGAAAAAGTAAAGGCAAAAAGGGTCCTGAGGTATGTAAGAAGGAAAAGTTGTTCTTTTTTCTCCTTCCATTGTAAAGGTTAGAAAACTCCTCTGCACATTTGTTCAGTCAGACAAACAGCAGGTTATATAATCTAGTAAATCAGTTCTGGTACTATTGGGGTTCTACTGACAGCAATGCAGCTGCTAAAATTAAATTCAAGTTGAAATATAAACAGAATTCTTTTTTGGTTGGTTTGGTTGGTTTTGGTTGGGGTTTTTTGTATATATGTGTGTGGTTTTAGTGTTTTAAAAACTCATTTTATTATTTTTTTAATTTCAAGCTCTATTTTATGGCTATTTCAAATGTTTTCTGTTCATTCATGGTAGTGATTACGAAGTTAATAATTAGTGATCAATTGATTTGGAGAGAGCTGAGGTATTTTCTTGCTAGAAAATAGTGCTGAAAATAGTCTTGGTTCTCCACCAGAGTAGCTGTTCAAGCTGGGAGGGAGTCAGAGCTATGGTGTGGTGTAATACCATAGTGAAGAGAGGTGCAAGGTGTAGTGCTGATCCAGATTTAACATCTTAAACCAGCTTTCCATTGCTTATCTTCAAGCCTTTTTCTTCATCCTCATCTTTTCTATAATGAAATCTTTTTATTCTCTCTGCAGAGAAAACCAGAGAGGACCGTCTCCAGGTGGAGGGAACAGCAAGCAATTTTAATTTTTTTTTTTTATGCTTCTCCTAGACATTCTGCTTGAAGAATGTGGCTTCAGGCTATGCTGGAGGCTGTCACAGTATGAACCTTGAGCATAGCTAGTAAGGGTTCACTGGTGAGGCTGAAAAAGGGCTTGAGCCTCAGGCTTCAAATTTAGGAAGGAGCCAAGAATAAAGCACAGGCATGAAAAATCACTGTATCCCCAGGAGCTCTCTCAGTGGTTGTGTCTTTGACTTAGGCAGCAGTAACCAAGCTCTGTGTGGCCCTCTGAGCAGGGAGCATTGTGAATGGGTAGTGCTGTACTTGCATCCAGAAGAGTTTCCATCCTTTGAACATCTCTGCATTGCCTGCAGTGTTTTTCAAGTAGCCACCTACCAAAATAAATTCAGACCTTGCTACCTTAGCTGAAACAAGTTACAGATATTTTGGCCTCTTCATTCTCAGACACAGCACCATGGCAGGGCTCCATAAGCAAAGGGATCAGAGTGGCATTACTGGTTGCAGTAAATGACTGGATGGTTATTGGTATTTCTATTATCTTGTTTAGAATTCAACAGCCTCTGCTGGTGTCAACAGATGAAGGATGAGCGTTCCCTTATAGTAGCCATGTGTGGACTAAGTATCTTAAAGGCAAGGCAGTGATTAATAGTTCTCATATTCACAAAGGTTTATATGTTAGTAAGTTCTGAAAGTGGTTTGCCTAGAAAACAGCAGCAAAATTCCTCTCTGAAAGACAAGTGAGAAAGTTCAGTGCTATCTATTTATGCAGTCACCATACTTGATCAAAAGTAATTTTTAATTGATTTCATTGGGGATTGCACATGTATAGGCTAGAGCCCATGGAGAAAGGCATGTGGGAGGCACTTACTTGGAGTAATGTGTAGTGAAATGAGTCAACCAGGTGCCACTAATTACCAGGTAGTGGGCATGAGCTTGTGTTAAACCCACCTGTGCCTGATTAGGGCAGGCCCCAACTGCACATGAGCAGAATTAGGGGGCCAATAAAAGGCCTAATCCTGCCCTGGCAATTGTATAAAATTTCTTATAGTAATTTCTTAGAAATTAATGATGCAGTTACCTGTAAATGATCTAATAGTAACATATCTGCAAGTGATATAAAATTTTAATGAAACCCCCAAGATTTTTCTCAGTCAGTAATTTGAGGAATGAGTGGAAGCTGGGCCTACAAGAGAAGCCTTTATTAGACAATGGTAGAAGCCTCTTAGAACCATTCAAGTAATGTGATAAAACAAGTATGCAAGGAAATATAATTATATAAATGATTATGTAAATATTTGTAATGTAAACAAAAAGTTATAAAATAAATAAATAGGAAGTAAGCAAGCCTTTCTGTTGCTGCTAGTACTACTCGTGCTGCTGCTTACATGGATAAACATGAGGAAAAAGCTGTAGATTGTTCCAAATACAGTCCCAGCTGCTTCATTAACCCATCTGGACCACGTGAAAGCAGAGTGTTTCAGGAAAATGTGCTAAGAGGAAATCCAATCTAATAGAAAAATGAAAGGAGTGCACAAAGGATAAAGAACAGCCACCAGCTTTCTACTTTTGGCAGGCTCAAAGTGACATGTTTACTGAGCAGGCTAAGCCTTTGTGGGTGTCATGGTCCATAATTAGTATTATTTTGTATTTTTTTTTTGTGAGGAAACACTAGCCACTGTGCATATAGGTTCTGAGAATTGCAAAAGTAACCAGCTTTGTGGTTTAAGCAAATGGCCATGGTTTATTTAGGAGAAAATAACTCCGTGCTGATATGAGTCTTAGGAAGTAGTTAACAGTGGGAGAAAATGCAGGGAAACCTGATCTAACTGATGGATCACTCCCGGGTAAAGCTTTTAAGAAAGAAAAAAGAAGAAAAGGAGCAGATTATTGTTCTTTTCACCCTCTGGAGGATCACTGCTGTCTCTCTGAAGTCACTGCTGGTGCTGATGCTGATGCTCCTCGATGCTGCTTCCTGGTGCTGCTGGCTTGTCACTGCTGCTCCCTGCTTTTCTCTGCTGAGTTTTCTGCTTTTTCCTCTGAATTTTTATAGTAAAAAAATTCTTACTCACATCAATTATTGCCAGAGCTTGCATATTGGTAACTGCAGGCCTCCCCTTTGGCATTTAGATCGGACAGGCAATGAAAATTGGTATCAAATAGAGTAACTAAAGAATTCTGGGAAACCCTGAATTCAGGAGCCAATCTGATCAGCATTTTGTCTTTTTAGTCCTGCAAGAGGAGAGGGGTTTGCTGATGAGATTAGCTTTGGTACATTTGAAAAAGTGTAAATGAAAAGGTGGTGCCAGTGCAGATGGGGCTCTCTTGATGGAAATAACTTTATACATTTTAAAGAGTGTAAACCAAGAAATGGTGGTGCTGGGGTTTTGCTGCTTCAAGAGGGAATTTTCTTATTTTCAGTGTGTATTGCTGTGTCCACATTACAGTGGGTTACCTAAAGCAATTAACAGAACCCCAAAGTCCAAAGCATTAAGCTGTGTAATTAGGATAGCATCACTGAATCAGTGGCTGTATTCTGATGGGTTGTAACTCAGCCTGGCCCTGTGTCTTGCCTTGCATGCCCTTAACAGGCTTTAATTTCCTCTATATAGGCAGAGAAATGGTGACGTGGGAGGAATGCACAGCAAAGGTAGAGCTGTGATCTTCCTGTTGAGAGCTTAGGAAATATTTCTGATGAGAAAACAGACAGTTCTTCCTGGGGAATTGCACTGCCTTGAACATATTTTTTATTTGTTCAAAAATCAGATTCTTTGGTCTGAAATATGCTCAATTTTATTTGGGGATATCACCTCATATTTGCTTATTTTTCAATGATCTTTCTTTTGCGTGCATTTCATACATCTCCTTTACCTTGCTTGCCAGCCAGAGAATGTACATTTAGTAATAAAAAAAAGTACGTATATGTACATATATTGAAACTTGACTCACATCTCTCCTTGGTATTTAGTACAGAGCTAATGGGGGGCCTTCAGGACCTCTGCACTTCCTCATGCACAGTTCCAGTTTCTGGATTTTCCTATATAGCAAACCTAATTAAAAATAAAAAAAGGCAGGGAGGGGAGTAAGCTTACCTTTTACAAAAGCATTATTAAATAAAGTCAATCTGTACTCCTGTTCTCCATTTCACATTTAATGTTTTGTCATTCATGATTCACTATTACTGAAGTGGAAAAATAATTCTAGCAGCACCTTTCTGAACTGAGCTTCTGTAGAGCTAAAAATTAAGTAAGTGACAGTACTTTCACTTTTTAATTACAGAAAAGACAGCTCAGAAGCAACATCTCTAGTCACATGGAGTGAATCAGTGGCAGAGGTTAGAAAAGATCCCACAGCATTTTATTCTGAGGTTACTGGCCTAGACTGAATTGTGTCATTTCACAGCCTGGTTTGTTATGGGTATGAGGCATTGTTAACCAACTGGAGTGTAAATGATCTGGCTGCATCTTTTTCATTTTTCCTTTGTCTTACCACAGTATCTAAAACCAACAGTAAGTAAACTGTTATATGATAATTTAATCTTATTTATGAGTAAGAATCTATTATACTAGGGCCTGTATAAGTCATTAATAGGAAGACAGTTTTTACTTAGAACTTGGAAGTTAGCAGTCTTTCCCTATATCAGGTGACATGCTCTTTCATAATGAATATGCAGTAAAAAAACCTTTGTGAAATTTTTGTCTTATTTTACATGTAAGACCCAAACTCAGCTTCACAGAAAAGCTGTTCTCAAAGCTCTCTATAGCTGTGATGTACTTTATAAGAAAGCAAATTCTTGTAAAACCTACTCTACCCTATGGACAAAAACTGGCCTCTGTGACCTCAGCATTTTACAATTAGTTCTCTCACATACTTTAAAAGTTACAGTAGAATAAAAAACATTAAAAAAATAACCAAACTTTGTTGGTTTACCATTAAATTCGGCATCATTGAACATACTAACATATGCATTAAAACAGTATTTCTGTAATCAAAATTATTTGATCTAAGGATTTATTCCACTGGCAGTGCTGATGTAACCATCCAGTGGGTTTCTCCTGGATGTTTGTCAGTTTGACCTGTTCATTTAAGAGAAATCTCAGCTCTCTGCAATGCTATATTCTTTATTCTAGTTTTGCAGGGTAGGTTTGGGATTGGTTTCCTGCCTAGGTATAAAAAAAACACATTGCCTGATTTTAACATTCTTCAGTCTCATCTTCATCATTTAGCAGAAAAATTGTGTGAAAACATTATATTTCACTCCTCAGTGAGCTGAGGACTCAGGGAGCAGGTTAGTTACCTGGGGCAATGTTATGATTGAAGCTGTTGATGTAGAACCAGCTAAATTGCTGGCAGCCCTTTTTCTTTCATTCATAACACAGTTTCTGTAGTATTTTTAGCTCATCTAATTTCTGTATTTAGATGTGCTTATGAAAATGGAGTTTGAACATGATAAACCTTAGAAACTGTACCGTCATCTGCCTGACATAAATCAGATGCGAGGGAGTTTCAAACTTGTTACTGACCTTCAGTCTAATTGCAGCTGTCAGGCTTCCAGTCCTTGGAAAGTGCTTGGAGGAAGATTTAAACTCTATGATGTTTTTCTCCTCTGTGGTCAATTTTGTCTTTCCTTGGAGGTCCCCCAGAATGATATGAAAAAGGATATGGGGACCTGATTTTGGGTTTGGATATTAGGGGAGCCAATAGTGGTGAAGAAAGCCAGCATCTTTTCTCTGTGATTTCTTAAGTCTGTGGTCAATGTGTTTTGAGCAAGCAGAAGTCTTACACAGTCTTAAAGATGCACCTGAATGCCAAATGATGCAGCTTTGGAAGTGGGGAGAGTGTAGCCTTCTGGTTAGACCACAAAGTTTTGTTAGTCCATGTCTATACACAGAGGGTGAGTGACCTACTCCTACCCTTTCCTAGCTTTCCTAGCTCTAAGGATGTAATGAAACATTATGACGAGCAATCTGCAAGTCTGAAACTTGTGGAAGATGAAAAATGTCAGCAATTCTTTCTGTACTCAGCCACCAGCTCCTCTTCAGTCTGTAGTACATTTGTTAGGAAGACAGCTGGACACAGTTTAAGGAAATCCTTAGATCCCTAAGTAAATGAATCCCATAGATAATTACCATCACAGTTCACAATTACCAATTCTCTTCTTCTCTGTGACATCAATTGGAAGTCAGTAGATCTTGCTGTATCCTTTTTCTTTTTATCTCGACACTAATCTACATTCAAAAATCTCTTCTAACACCATGGTAGCGTCATCTTTCATGTTCCAGTTGTGATTTTAAACCTGTGGCTTTCTGTCCTTCTTATTTGCCAATCACTTCATTTTCCACCACCTGCACAGCTACTGTTGAACTTTGGAAAGGTTAATGCTAGTGATATTTTGCATTTTTAAGTTAAAAAAGTCAAGTGCATAAAACACGATTAGACTATACTTAATCCATCCAACTGCTTTTCAACTGTCTCTAAGCCAGAAATTAGCAAAAAGATTGAGAAAGAAAAATGTCTACTGCATCCGGTTCTGATCCCAGATCTTTCAAGTAAGAGTAAGGTTTCTGGGACTACGCTTTACTGCAAATTACACAAGATATCCTTCATGCTGTGCTGTCTACTTTTGATTCTGCTGTCTGCATCTTGCTTTATTTTTGCCTGACTGCATACTTACATAGTGCAAAAGGCAAATAGAGATTTGGTTTAATTGCGTCAGACTTTCACAAATCACAGTCAATTCTGTCCAAGCTAGGGATATGACAAAAAGGACAAATATGACCAAGGAATAAAGTTGTTATCTGATTCCTCTTGCTTTTTTTCCACTCTTATTTTTAGGTATGGTTGAAAGTTTTTCACTTTCCAGGTGTAAAAAATCCTCATTGATACTGTAGTAAGTGCTAGATTAGTTAATGCACTGTTAGCAAATCTTTATCTTCTTTGGTTTTAAGTGTTCAGTACAGAGCACTCCTCAGACTCATGCATACAGAGTATACAGTGATTGCTGAAAGAGGCAGCAATGGGGGACTCAGAGATGAAGAACCTTTTCCCAGGCTGATCTCCTGCCAGAAGGAAACATTCCTGCAGAAGGCAGCTGGGACTGTGGGTGCAGGAGATCTGTGGTAACTCTGTCCCAGGTGAGTGGAGTGCATTAATGGGTTGTACAGAGTACTTGGGGGACATATTAAGAAAAGCATCAGTGTGGAAATAGGCAAAGATGGTGCTCTGACATGACAGAAAAGGGTGGCTGAAAGAAGAGGCACTGTATGGCTGTCATTCACATGACTCTTCACTTAGGTCTAGCTGTTTTCAGGGTTGAAAGATATTTCTCTATTCATGTCAGATAGATCTCAGCTTAACAATTGATTTTTCCATGCAGTCAGGGCTATAATGTCTCAGATTAATAGGGAATTGATCATAACTAGGAAATACCAGTTCAAAGATTAGCATTAGCAGCTAATGGATGTAAGCAATTTAGAAATGTGATGGTGAGGAAGGCTGGCTTGACAGACAGTATAGTTCCATTCAGGAACTGTGCTAATTGATACCACCAGCAATATTTGGCTTAAGGTGCTTAAACTGCCAGTCATCTCCCCAGCATGTCTGCTTTATCAGTGTAAGATCTATAGAAAATTGTTTTTTCAAAAAATACTTCTGGAGGTACCTGCTCATACTGAAATGAGGAGGCTGCTTCTCTTGACCAGAACTTTAGAGAAATGCCCATTTTAGAAAACAAGAGGCACAGTAACTTGGATGAAAATAGTAAAAGTATACAATATATATGAAGAAGAGAGGCAGAACCCAAATGAGAATGAGTCTTGCTGGTAGTTTCACATCCAGGGTGCCACACAGGCAATGCCATCCTGAATGTGGCTTTTTCCCAGCAACCTTAAGAGAAAATTGCTGGAGGGTGCTCTTTCATCATAGGTTATCAGAAAGCCTCTGGCTATAGAAGTGTGTCAAATACAACTTTCTGGAAAAGATAATGTTGTGTTCGTGGACAGCAAAGATGTGCTCTCTTCAATGATGTGCATTAAAGGAGGGGCAAAACTGTGAAATACATTTAATGCATAGCCTCTTGCACTCAAGTTGTTTATAGTTCTGTTGTGCTGCAGCGGACATTAATGCTGATAAATGGTTTGAGATTTTAATGTTGTCCTCTGGACCATGTTAATGAGGATCCAACAGTCCCTTCTGACCACAGAGCTCTATAGCTACAAGAGTAAATGGTGTTCGTGTTTCCCAAGACCTTACCTTAGATAGGTCACCTGAAAGCAACCCTCAGAGCCATCTCTGCTTCTTCTGACTGTCCCTGTCCTCATACAACAGTTGGGCAACTAGAAAGGTAAAAAAGTTGTTAGATAACTGAGACAAAACATTAGTTAATGACTGTTACTCTGTTTGGTGGCTAGGAACAGGCAAAGTACTGCATTTTGGGGAAATTTCCCTTTAAAACTGTAAATGAACCATAGAAGGCAAGTTAAATTTGTGTATGGCACCAAGCTGTGAGGATCAATTGTACTGTGGGCAACAAGGCTGCCATCTAGAGGGTTCTAGGTAGGTTTGGGGATTGAGCAGATGAACCATATGAAGTTCAAGAAGGAAAACTGGAAAATCTGGCACCTGGGCAGCTGGAACAATATAAGAAAGGAACTGACTGGCTGGGGAGTAGCTCTGCTGAAAAGGCCACGGGGTCTTGTTAGGCAGTGAACTGAGCATGAGCCTGCAGGGTGTCCTGGCAGCAGAGGTGGCAAACAGCATCCTGGGCTGTATGACAAACAGCACACAGTCAGTAGGTCAACAGAAGAGATTACCCACTTGGTTTGTAGTCTACATCTAGAATATTGTGTCCACTTTTCAGCTCTCCAGCACAATGACAAACTGGATCAAATTCAGTGAAGGTCCGCCAAGATGGTTGGGGGTGAGAGCACACTTCTCCCTCTGAGGACAGACTGCATCACCTATATTTGTTGGGCTTGAGAAGAGATGGCTTTGGCAGGACATGAGAGCAGCTTGCCATTACTGACAAGAAGTTTATCCAGTAGGTGAAGCCAGGCCCTTCTCAGTGGCTGCATGCTGGGATAAAAAGGACATAGATTGAAATGAGAGTTTTGAGTTGTCTATGAGGTAAAACTTTCAATTTAGAGCCATGGCCTAAATTGCCATGGGGCAGTTGTGTGGGGTCATGGCTGGCCCCACGTTGAGAAAGTGAGACTAAATGACCTGCTGAGGTCACACCTTCTTGTCTGACCAGCATGTCAAAGGATGTTGGATAATCTTACAGCTAGAATATTCTTTCTGCCATTTTTTGTCCTCTCTTATATAAGACTTACATAAGACTTATAAGACTTATGCCACATGATCCAGGGGTAGACAAATCTACTGACCTTGCAAGCTTTGTACCAAATCTTCATGAATCTCACTGCCACAGAGACTTTGCATATGAACTGGGAAGCCAAGGAGCAGTTCAGAGGTAAGGGAGACAGTGTCCTGAGGATTATCCAGGAGGCTCCATGTCAACAAGTCTGCTGCCAGTTGTTTGCATAAGACTCAGGATGGCAGATGATAGAGGAAATGGCCATGTCGAGACTAAATAATTATTGAAAATATGAGGAGCTCCAGATGGTGTGGTCATAGGAAGAAGCTATATGTAAAAGAGACATGTGGACAAATTTCCTGGGCTGTTTGCAAGCAGAGAAGAAACAGAGTACTGAACTTTGAAAGGTTTGAGGAAAGTAAAGAAACAGACTATGTTTTCAGCACATAGTGCAAACATCAGAAATGCTTCCAAATGGGCATATAATAGTAAGTGAAAGACCTGTAGCTGTACTGATCTAGCTTTGCAGTTTGTACTGCCCAAAGGATCATCGCTTCATAACAAAGTATTGTGCAGAGTTCACATCTCAGTTTCTTTGGAGCTAGTTTAGATCTGTTTCACATAATGCTCTGCTGTTCTGTAAAAATGCTTAGGGAAAAGATTGGGAAATGTGCTTATTCACAATTTGATGCCAAGTGCTATATTGTGGACCTACTCAGACCCTATCAGAATAGAATATTTAGAGACTGAGGTTTGTTTTGTAGATTGCAGTCCTTCAGAAAGAGGACTGTATTTTCTCCAAGTGACCAGTGCAATGGGACCTCCATCCCAGCTGGCCATAGTAAATAATAAAAGCAATAGTAGTAGTAGTAATAATAATAATAATTCCTCATGGTGCTATTAGAATATTAACCTAATTTCCTTCATGTAATTTGTTTTTAGCCTAACTCACCATGATGTTTATTGATTCAAGGAAAAATTGGCAAAGTTTACAGCTTCCTAAACTATAATTAGGTACAGAGGTCTCATTTGAGTTTATTGGGATCTTGGTTCCTAACTGTCCATATGGCCTTCAAGTCTGTGATCTTTCTTGACTGCTCTGTGCAAGTAGTGACTGTACCATGCTAACATTTGGTCCAATACACTCCTTCACACTCTCTTTGGAAGTGAAATGGGAAAAAAATTAAAGTGCAGGATATATATGCTTTGAGCTATTAGAATACTCACAGGGCACTGCATTCTGGTCACAAGGAGCATTCTCAGGATGTGGCACAGTCATCAGGGGAAAACAGAAGGCTGAAACCCTCTGCCTCTCCTCCAGAACAAGACAGCCAGTCTGTCTGTCCCTGGTGTAACTGATGCTTTATTGCTTCAACATATGCACTAGGTGCTGGTGGTGCTATAAAAATGATACAGTACCTGGTGAGTGCTGAAATAATGGACATTCAGAGGCATCCTGAGGCTTAGCTTACTACTGCCATGATTTTGCCCACAATGGAAGGCATATCTTCATCCTTTCTTTTTTTTTTCCCCTTTTAACAGTTGTAATAGTTTAGAGGGACTAAATGCTAGTTATTTATTTAGAGTGCTGGAAAAAGAGTTATGATGGCTGTCAGGGAAAGAATAAGCTCTTCTCTGTCTCAATAACTTCTAAATCTAACTGGTAGAAATTTAGTGGTATGGCTTATGGCACACAGGAAAAAAATATAATCATAATAGTTGTGATTGCAATAAAACTGATCCTAAGATGTAGACAGAGAGAGTGCAAGTAGATTTTTAAACCACTTCTAAGGGTTGTTGATTTATACATTGCAATGCAGTTGTATATAGAATATAGAATACAGAATACAGAGCAGATGGATCAGTGGCCTGAAAGAAGTGTGCATTTGCCCAGCTGCCTAATGAAAAATTGCACTAGAATCAAGCCTCCACACTGCATTTGAATGAATGCAAGTAGCAAAGGCAGCTCTGTGGCATCTAGTGAGCTTGCTAGAAGGAACATTTAGAACACTGGATTTATTTTCGCCCCAGGGAGAGAACACAGGTTTTCTTTCCTCTAACTGGCTTTCTGTGCTGCAAACTGAAGCCCATAGGTTTCAGGTCTTGAGTCTCAACATTTTCTGTTGTTTGTTTGATCTCATGTTAAAAAAACACAAAAAACAAAAAGCAGAATGATTCTGACTTTATGGGTAGAAACCACATGCAATACCCAGGCTCAGGATAGAAAGATGATGAAAATTGTGCTATTTAATTGTCTGGAGATCTCTGCCCTATTTATCATTGAAAGATACTATCAGAATGGTCCTCTTAACATTTTTCTGCTGTTATTTCCCTCATGGATGTGAGAAATGGCATGTGGTAATACCATTTTAATCATTAATGCAGATCTGGTTGAAGACTTTGTGATGGTTTGTGATAGGAAAATGCTTCCTGACAAAGGTCCTTCCTATGACATTTGCAGCAGAAAATGACCATCAGTCAGCCCTTAAGGTGCTTCCTTGTTGCTCTACTTCATTCTGAGGAAACCATTTACTGGCAGATCTGAACTGGGTAAGTCTAAGGTAGTAAAGATGAAAAACGAAAGAAAAGCAGTTCTAGAAGAGTTCTGAATAAGCAGCTGTGGAAAAACTGACAAATCCACCAACATCAAAATCCATGTAATCTAAGAGCATTTGAAGACTGTGGTGAGCTGTCCCAAAGTGGCAGCCAAACCCCCATCCAGCCACTGACTTGCTCCTCCCCATCCCTAGCAGGACAAGGGGAGAAAATAGGAAAGAAAAAGCTCACGGGTCAAGGTGAAGATGGGGAGATCAGTGAACTGTTACTGTTGTGGGCAAATCAGACTCAGTGTGGGAAATTCAATTTAATCATCAGTTTAATTGATGATTAGATGAAATATTTAATTACTGAATGGCTTTGCCAAATGGTCTTCTTTTGGGATCCAGTTTTCTATAAGAGAACACTGTTGTGGTTATGAGCAGTCACATCCAAATGTTTCAGTGTCTTTGAGTTTTGGCTCATTCACCTTTTACCAGTTTTTATTACCATTCCAGTTCTGTATATGGGGTCAAAATGCAGAACCTTTCCAGTATTTTTCAAAGTTATTTCTGTATGGGTGGGCTAACTGAATATCCCAGCTCTAGCTCTTGCTAAAAGTATGGCTAAATTCTGGTTATCTTCTTTTAAGGTATTTTCATCTGCATTACAGATAGAAATGAAATACAGCTTACACCTTTTGCAATTGTATTTAATTTGAGGAGTTTTAAAATGACCCATTTGTAATCTTTTGTTTTACTGCTTTTACTGTGTGGAATCAGCAATCAATCAGCTGTCAGCAAGAGAACTGCTTTTGTTTCATTTAGTTTCACTTTTTTCCCTTAGAACTAGGCAAAGAACTTCAGTAGAAGTTCTAAGCAAAGAACAGCAGTACCAATGTGCAGAGGGCAATTCATTAGAAGTTTTTTTATGGTAAGAGAAATCACTCATTAGCAGTGCTCATTTCTCTTCTGTGAGTGACAAATGGATTTCTAAAAATATCAGCTATAGACTCGATTCTTGAATACCTGGAGTTGGGTGAAATCAATTCCACACTTGGGAAATTTCTCCCACCTTTGAGAAGTAGAATCCAAAAGGGCACAAGCTACCTTTGTGCAGCAGGTTAGGTAGCAGAAACTGGAGGAAGAAACAATGAAAGCAGGAATGACGGAGAGGCAGATTCTGGTAAAGAAATGAAAAGCCATACTGAAAGCACGAGGAGAAAAAAAGAAACCAAAACTGAAGTTGATTTTGTGCTGTATAAAAAAGAAAATAATGAAAAATTGAAAAAATGTAAGGACAGAATTAAGGAGTTCATTTCCTCTAGAAACATCTGAGCTGCAGTCATTCCAAAATACAGCATTTGGAGAAAAAGAATCAAAGCTATACAGCTTTAGAAACCTGAGTCTTAATTCTTAGCTTGCAGAGTGCTTTTAATATGGTTCAACCAAATGAGGTTGCACCAAGTGTAGCTTGAAGTAGAACTTGGTTTATTATTTCCCTAGTTATTGGCTAAGAAAATTCAGTGTGGGGAAAGAATCACATCTATCATTATTCTTGTGACTTACATTGCAAATTGCCAATTAGAAGAATGGCAGGGGAGTAGAACATGTTTCCTTTCATTCCAAAACATGTCCATTCCACTTACGTTCAGAGACACAAAGTAAAAACCACAAGCCAATTTCTTCTTCTTGCTGGAACTAAATCAAAACGGAATTTAGCTTTTACTAATCTTCATCTTCTGTCACAGGCTATAACTACTGTGTGTTCACTCAGCATAACTTAAAAGTAGGTGGCTTGGTAGAGAGAGGTGCAAAGTTCTGCACAGACCAACCACATGAATATTTACACATCTTTTCCAATTTGTGAGCTTTGTGGTGCTGCAATTGCACTGCTAATGATACTCCAAGCAAAGACTATTTCATATGTGAGATGAAGTCATAGCAATGACAAGTCACTGCTGACATCCACTTGGGCAAGGCAGAAATAGAATCATAGAATCGACTGGGTTGGAAGGGACCTCAGAGATCATCAAGTCCAACCCTTGATCCACTGCCACTGCAGTTACCAGACCATGGCACTGAGTGCCACATCCAGTCTCCTTTTAAATATCTCCAGGGATGGAGAATCCACTACTTCCCTGGGCAGCCCATTCCAATGCCTGATCACCCTCTCGGTAAAGAAATTCTTTCAATGTCCAACCTAAACCTCCCCTGGCACAACTTGAGACCGTGCCCTCTTGTCTTGCTGAGAGTTGCCTGGGAAAAGAGCCCAACCCCCCCTTGCTACACCCTCCTTTCAGGGAGTAGTAGAGAGTGATGAGGTCTCCCCTGAGCCTCCTCTTCTCCAGGCTGAACAGCCCCAGCTCCCTCAGTCTCATCTCATAGGGTCTGTGCTCAAGTCAAAACAGGCCAAACTCGGCACTTGGCCTTGTTGAACCTCATCCCGTTGGAATCAGCCCAACTCTCCAGTCTGTCCAGGTCCCTCTGCAGAGCCCTCCTGCCTTCCAGCTGATCCACACTCCCCCCCAGCTTAGTGTCATCTGCAAATTTTCTGATGATGGACTCAATCCCCTCATCTAAACCATCAATAAAGATATTAAACAGAACTGGGCCCAACACTGATCCCTGGGGGACACCACTAGTGACCGGCCACCAACTGGATGCAGCCCCGTTCAGCACCACTCTCTGGGGGCCTCCAGCCAGTTCCTAACCCAGCACAGGGTGCTCCTGTCCAAGCTGTGGGCTGACAGCTTTTTCAGGAGGATGCTGTGGGAGATGGTGTCAAAGGCCTTGCTGAAGTCCAGGTAGACCACATCTACAGCCACAGGCAGGTCACCTGACCATAAAAGGAGATCAGGTTGGTCAGACAGGACCTGCCCTTCCTAAACCCATGCTGGCTGGGTCTGATCCCTTAAATAGGATCTGTTTAAAAGAGCAGTGGAGAAACAAATGGTGCTTTCACTTCAAAGTCTCTCTTGTGAAGTTCAGTAACACTATTGCTTTCAAGATGATGTGTACTCTTTAATTAGCTAAAATCCAGACTGACTATATTTATCTCCCTTAGTATACTATCTGACCCCTCACAGTTATATATATTTTCCTCCTATATTGCTCTGTGACTTAGCATGGTACTACTATTTCTATACTAAATATGAGAAAATGGAGCAGAAAGAGACTGTTTCTGAGGCCACATGAGGAAGCCGAATACAGAATTTAACAGAACTTACCCCAGAGAGTGACCCAGAACAGAAACCTACATCTGTTTGGGGTTTGTGAAAGGCAGCATGGAGTTCCTCAACAAGAATGTACGTCAGAAAACATTTTTACCTCCTGGACTCATTTGGGGCTAGCTTGAGTAAATTCATCTTGAGCAGCATAAAAATAAATCTTAGTGACCTTAGTGGCCAAAATCAGCAGACCATTTTTTCTATATTAAAAGAGTAGCTTGAGACAGGAATCCATTTAGCTGGACACCTTTTCCCCTTTATGAGAAGGCATTTCGAATTTCCTTTTTTGTGCTAACCACTGTTGTGGTTTAAAAGAAAAAGTAGCTCTTGAACCAGGAGTCTCCATCTCTTTCCAGACAGATTGTAGGACTGAGTTCCCACAGGTCCAAGGACATTCCCTGTTCCAGTGGACCTTTCTGTGCAGTAATGACATATTTTAGTTTACCAGAGCTCCCTCTTTCTCAAGGACTTTCAGTAGGTTGTTTTCAGCCCTACAGAGATAGAGAAAGTAGTACACAAGGTGATTGTCAACCTGTTTTCTGTCAGGACTATGCTGGTTTCCAATTAGTCAGTTTACAAGTTGCAACATTAACACTGCAAATACGAAAGACCTGTAGAAGACGTACAGCTTGAAGAATATCACGTTCAGCCTTGATTTACACCAGAAAATATCTTTAGCAAAAATATCTTTTCTTTCTCAAATGCCTGCAAAAGAGAACAGCAAAATGAGATCCATATATTTCAGTTCTTTCTTTCTACCCAGACATGGCATCAAAATCTAACCAATATTTCGTTATAATGTGTCTGCAGGGCTAACCTTTAAAACCTGTACTTTGGATTTTGGTTCACTACTTTAAGGGCTATAACCCTGTATCTTTTCAATTCATAGGTAAGAATGCATTTTTAAATTTCTAATCAAGCCTTTCCCTGAAAAAATAATATATCTGTATATATCATTATCCAGAGAGAGATGAACCTCACAGCTGAAGAGGCACAAGAGGATTGCTTACACCCTTGAGTCTGTGAAATAAATTATGTTCAGTAAAATGATTTCTCATACATCTATTGCTGAGAGAATTTGTTTAAAATTGTGAAAATTGTGCTCTCTTGCTCAGGTCATCTTGTTTGCTGGAGTGCTGTTGTTACCCTAATAGAAGAGATAGGGACAGCAGTGCCTTGCTTTTCAGAAACAGTGTGACTATGGTAGTTAATAATCCTTTAGTGTACAGATTATTATAAGTTATTAGATCAGCAGCTGAGAACAAAGGTGAGGCCTGGTCAGCTTTCAAAGAGAGTGTGCATGCTCTGTTCCTAATGCTTCTAAATATGCATGGTGAAGGAGCACTCCTGCTCGAGAGGCTTATCAGGGAAGTAAGCCACTTTTAAACCAGCACACACTGTGCATTCTGGTGGGCTGCTTTTCTGAACAGATTTCACTGGTTCATGCCATGAAAAGGGGGAGACTTGATTTTACATCTGTGTGGCACTAACTTCGTAAGGTGTGCTGTAGAGGCAAGATTTGCTTGCTAGGGCAAGGAAAAGTACAACAGCCTCCTGAATGGGATTGTCTATGGAATCATCATTTTTTATTTCCAACTTCCTGTCCAGCAAACCAGATGACTTGTGAGCTGCTGACACTGAGATTGTTTCACTCTTCAGCACTGTTATTTTTTTGTCTATCAAGTCTGATATCTTCTACAACTGTCTAACTCCCTGAAAACTTTTCCAAATGATGAGACAGGGAGGAACATTTTAAAAATCACTAGTGACTGTTTACTGTAATACAATCCTAAAATCTCTAGCTCCCCAATGTTCAGTTTATATATTGTGATATTAATCTTTGGAGTGATATTAATCTTGGGAGCGGGCATTGGCGTGGCTGTGTAACATACGCAACTTCCTCTTATGTCATTTCCAACTTCCGACTTATGTACTCATATTTAGTTATCTGAGTTAGTATTCACTTCTTCTGATGACAGGGAAAGGATTAAATCACTTAAAATTAAAACAGCCCTTTGGAGTTTGTGCCATTTTATTCTTGCTGAATTCAGTACTATTCTCTTGAATGTTAATGCAGTAAATCTCATTTAGTACAGATCCCCCTAGAACTCTAAACTGAAGATGTCATGTCATGCATGGTCTTTCTGTGTGTGTGTGTGTGAAAGAAAAGGCCTATGGAACTTTGCTGATAATGAAATGGAGAAACTCAGTCCTCTGTAGAGAAAATAGAAATAAAGAAGGAAGTTGGGGCAGCAGCTGTCTTGGTTAGCCATCTTTTTTAACATGTGAAAACAATTTAAAAGTAAACGAGAGGATTTCACACTTAGTTCCGAGTGTGTTAATTATTGTTCTCCACTGAATATTCCTTCCAAAAACAATCTCTTACATTTTAGGATGATGTACACTAAGTATAAAACTTTTGGTGTAATGTTGATCTGCTCTGCAGTCAGTGCTGTGTTTTCTTCTATGTTCAATTAATATCTGATATTTGCTCAAAGATACTGCATTGCTAGCTTTCTGAGTTGCTTAATAGTTTCTATAAATAAGCATGAGCATAGTTTATGAGCAGTGGCTGATGTCTAAATCAGTACCTTGTCAGTGGTGGGGAATTTATTTTCTGCAGGTGAAGGATGTTATTAACCAGGTGTATGGTATAAGATGGTTTTTATCATCTGTAAGCCTGTAGGAATACTTTGGACAGTCTGAATTCTCTCTGAACAAGCTTCACCTCTCTTGACCACTTTGGATTTTTTTTCTGTAAATTGAATAACTTCTGTAAGGTCATGAAATCAGCTAATGCTATTTTTCAATATATGAATCAATTTACAGCAGTGGCTACTGTCTGTGATCTGTAGCCTCTGGAGCTTTGTGGATGACTTCTAAATTGTGACTATTATTTGTTAAAATTGTGGACTAATATACATGACTTCAAGACCTTTTTCTGAGACCATATAGCCAATTTAGAGTCCATCATTGTGTACTGACCCCAGAGGTTTATTTTTAGATTATTTTAGTTTGCTAATGGGTCACCAGCCACTAAGTATCATGAGAGCTACTCTTCTTCAGTAAGTTTCACTATCCTGAATAGTTTTGTGTCAGTACAAAGTGACCCTCCAAGACTAATAATATGCTGGACACCACAGATCAAACCATGGGTGCCAGTAATGACCTCATAAATTTTGGAAACTTGTCATATATTTTTATCCTTTCTCAAAGATTTTTATTATTATTTAATAAACTTACTGTAGAGAGAACTATCTAACTTATCTAATGAAAACAGTGCCTTTAAGAGCACTCAGTGAAGGACCTTCTTGAAGCACTATAGAAGTGCTTATAAACTGTACCAACCAACCCATCTTTGTATAGACACATGCTGTCTCCTTCATAGAACTCTAGTTATGTGTCACAGAAAGCTATGTCCCATCAAAGATTTTGCTTTTCCCCTGCACATTACCCTTGTGTCTCCTAATGTGGAAGTCAGACTTCTTGAATGGCCTGGTTCCCCAGAGCACAGACCAAGTTTCTTTACAAGATGGTTGAGCCCCTGTGCATGGCTCCTTCCCTTTCAGTTAATTGAACTGGTTCATGGTTAGCAAAGTAGGGTTAATCTTATCCACCAATCAGTTTATCTTCTCTACTATAGAGCTGTGTACAGGGAAACGAGAGCTCAGCAGGCTGATTAGCATTAGAAGAGGAACTTAGAAGTATAATACATTCTGGTCCAGTTCTATAGTCTTGTCATACTTCCCTTTGGAATAAATCAGAACTGCATGCAACCACTTCTGCCCAAATGCTACCCTTTGTTATTAATTTATTTTGCAATCTGTTTTTCATTATTTTGGCAGAAATAACAAGCTATTCTCAGGTGCCTCTTTAGGAATCCTTCATGCAAACTTTAACAAGTCTCTGGTGCATTTTATTTTTTCCCAGACTCTTTACAGATCCCTCAGCTTAGCCACTGTTTCAATGGATCATGGTTTTTTTGTGTGTGTATTTCCAGAGATGGAAAAACGTTTAGTAGTACCTGAGAGTATAAACATCCCTTTTGCTGTCTCCTCTGGTCTTGTTTGTTTAGACCAGGAGAACAGCTTGAAAATTAATACTTTTGAGACTCACTACCAGTCTCAAAGACTCAAACCTGACAACTAGAACAGTCCCAAAGTCAAAATTCAGGCTAGACCTTCAAAGCTGATTTGTCACTGTGGCAAAATACACCTGCAACCTAAACATATCACAGATATGGGGAAGGTAAGGTAGAGATTTTCATGTTTAGGACTTTTCCCTTCAGATTCAGAGCAAGGTGCATTATGTTACTGTACTCTTCCAGATGGCTAGTATTTCACACAACTGTGAAACTGTGTGAATTGTTTTGCTCCCAGTTTCTCTTATACCTTAGTAGGTTTAGTTGGGCTTTTTTGTTGTGCTTGTGGCAGCTCTACTGGTTGTGAGTTGGAAGGGTCCATCTTCTTTTCATGATTCTGTGTGCCAAGTGGTCAGTGCTAGGAAGTCAGCACCCTTGCTGCCTGTTTCAATGTACTACTCCTTTGTCTATGGCTTAATGAGATAGAAAATGGCTACCTAAACCATCTCTGGGCATCTGATTGAAGTCATCACCCCCCAAAAAAAACCTGAGGCACATGTGAGAGGCTCTTTTTTATGTTGCTTTAAAAACAGCACGTGCAGGTGTCAATCCTCATTTCCCCCTGTTTATGTTTGTAACAACAGAGCTTTCATGACAGATTCATCTATTTTGTGCAACAAACTCTTTTCCTAATGTGATGCAATCAGAACTAATTACTTTTTCATGGGATACACTCAATATTTGCGAGTCAGTACAGCTAAATCATTCCTTCCACAAACGGTAATGGGGAAACAGATCATAAAATAGAGAGTCGTCTCCCAAGATAAAACACAGCTTTCTGTAAAACAGAACATTTTCTTCTGGTCTGTAGTGGATGATAAGGTGGAAAGAGACTGCAGGCTGGGTAGGCTTTAGATACTACATTCCTGGAGAGGCAATGCGTTTCAAGTAACATACTGCTTCCAAAAGGGAAGATGTGGTAAACTATTTAAAACAGGCCAGCACCTTTGAAAATTGTCTCACTTTTGAAAAACACATTGCCTTTTTTTTTTTTTTTTTTTTTTTTTAAAAAATCCCTACAACAGGAGAATCTGCACAGTTGTTCCCCAGAGAGGCTGTTCATAGACTACTGCACACAGGCCATCACTAGTCAGGCACTGGACAGCTTTTTGCCAGAAACACTTAAAAGCTTCTAGACCTTTAAGAAGTGATGAATCTTCCTGCTGTGCTCCAGTGAGCTTCCCCTCAAACCTGTCCTGCCCCCCTGCAAGTGCAGCCACTCATACAACATTGGACACAATCAAAACCTCTTTCCTGACATTTATCTTCTTGTGAAACAGCTAGAGGTGCACTGTAGACAGGAGGCCTTAGGAGGACTGTTTTCTTAGTAATGTCTTAAAAGAAAAGAAAAGAAAATGAAAGTAGCTAATACAGCTCACAACAGGTATGGTACAGATTGCCTGTGGTTTAAGACTGAAACCTGCTTCTGCCTCACATTCTGTAGCAACAAAGAGAGCCTTTTCTCTGAGTTCAGAGAGTAGAGGCAATAGTCACTTGGCTAATACCCTGGGCCCTGTTACCAATGAAAAACTAAATGCAATCAAAAAAAGGTCCCTAGCACTTACGTTATATAGGGCTATAGGAAGATTACAAGGCATTACTACATACAGCACAGTTTATTGTGAGTTGCATAATCTCTCCATTTCCATTTTGAAAAAGAGATAATTTTCTATAGAAACCTTTCAATTCAATCACTAAATTGTTCCGGATAGCCTATCTTAATTCTGCAGTGGATATAATTGATCAGAAAGTATAGAGAAAACAAGGTTGTTCCTATCTATTAAAAAGAAAAAAAAAAAAAGAAAAAAGGACCACTGACAATATTGAAAGAAGGATTTAACTGAATCCTGAACTTCCCATATCAACAGGGACAGCTACAGTACAGGACCATTGATCAGCCTGTAATCCAGAATGAGGAAGAAATTTACTACACTGCCTGTTCTTCCCAGGCCATTAATTTCACAAACTATCATTACCTGTTTATGACAGCCTAATGTCAACATAAAACTTGTGCAAGACAACAAAGCAAATGGCCAAACATCAATGAAGATTAGGGTAAGGACATGCACTGCTTAATGTTTGCAAACATCTCATCAAAGCATCTTTAAAAAAACCAGTCAAGCCCTGCAGTTTCAAAGAACACAGAAATACAGACATACACAGAATCATGACTCTTGACATCAATGATCCCTTCACAATACAAAAACTACACTTTAACCACCTCATAAAATCACACAGCATCACTCAGGGGAGTCGAAGAAGATTGAGCCAAACTGCCCAAAATCATTCATCAGTAAATGCTGGCATATGGTTTCTTTCCTTTTTGGATGCTAAGATTTACATCCTGAATAATTTTATTTTGGCATTAGCTTTTAGTTTTCAAATTTTCAAAAATCCACCTGTGTGAAAAGGGACTGGATTTTCTAGTCTTTTCTTTGGTTCTGACTATCTTTGATCGAGCTGGCTGGAGATAAGGCAGGAAAAAATTTTGATCTCTACTCTCCTCTTGTGAGGCTGCACCTGGAATACTGTGTATAGCTTTGGATCCCTCAGCATAGGAAAGATACAGACCTGCTGGGAGGATCCAGAGAAGGGCCACAAAGATGGTCAAAGGTTTGGAACACCTCTGCTATGAAGACAGGCTGAGAGAGTTGGGGCTGTTCAGCCTGGAGAAGAGAAGGCTCTAGGGAGAACTTATAGTGGCCTTTCAGCACATGAAGGCGGCCTACAGGAAAGCTGGGTAGGGCTTTTCACCAGAGGGGGTAGAGATAGGACTAGTAATGGTTTTAAACTGAATAGAGGGTAGATTTAGGCTAGTTAGTAGGAAAAAATACCTCACCATGAGGGTAGTAAGATATTGGAATAGGTTGTCTAGGGAGGCTGTTGCTGTTCCCTCCCTGGAAGTGTTCAAGGCCAGGTTGGATGAAGCTTTGTGCAACCTGGTCTAATGGGAGGTGTCCCTGACCATGCAGGGAGGTTGAATCTTAATGATCTTTAGGGTTCCTTCCAACCCAAACCACTCTGTGATTCTATAATTTGATCATCTGTGTCTGTTGTACCTGTAATTCTCTATTGTGTTATGGAATCTTTTTTCTTTTTTTTTTTTTTTTGGAGGGATAGGGTGGGGTAATCAAAACTAAATATTGTGTTAAAATATAGGATGCAAAATTGTCTCAGGAAGTTCCTGAACTTCTGTTTGCTAGAAACTGGAAGAGTCTTACAAATGAAAGATTTGTATTTATTCCTAATCAGCTGCTCTCAGCCACAATCAGAGAAAGAATATGGAGCTCACCCAATTTGTGTCCCAGTCTGGTGTACCTGTCCCCATAGACAGCACATTAGACAACTGTCAAGGGCTGGGATTTTTATTGTTGCTTTTTGTGTGATTTTGTTTGATTTTGCTTTTTTGTTTGTTTTGGGGTTTTTTGTTTGTTTTTGTTGTTGATGTTGATTGTTTTTGTGAGGTTTTTTTGTAATTGGGAATTGAGAGAATTAAAACAAAAGTTTGAGGCAATGGAAATGTGGAGAGAATGCCCCTAACCATGCAGCATAATATAAAAATTGTAGGGGCGTGTTGAATAATTTAAGTAAATATAACAGTAACATATTAAAATGTACACAGGTAATTGAAATTTTCCTAAAATTTTACTCCATTATTTTGGATAGAGTTTGCAACAACTAAAGAATGTAATCTGCATTTGCTTACAAGTGAAAGGCTACAGGGTATTCCCAAGGGAGAAAGCATGAGCACCATGACCTTTTCTTCTCCTTCAGGAGGGAGGGAGAAGCTGCAGTCCTGACTGAATAATTAATAGCATCTTCCACAATGTGCCTAAGGTGATTGAGGACAAAAACAAACCAACACATTCTTTCAGCAGGCCCTACCTCATGTGGGTTCACCATACCTCACCTAGAAGTTATGGCAGTGTTCTCTGGTGGGTATCCAAATGGGAACGTGGCATTTGTGGTGTAAAATACCCTCAAGGAGAGAAGAGTTCAGACAAGGACAAAGCAGTTCTTTCTTCAAAGTTTAAGCAAGGATAATTTTTACCTCCTTGCATTGTTACTCGAAGGGCAAAGAGTGAAAAGAGTATCTTGATAAGAAACAGTTTTAATGCAAAAAAAGAGTTAAAAAAATAGAAAGGGTTGCCAAGCAAGAGTTCATTACAATGAAATTTCCCCCAGAAGGGAGATTCCCCTGAAGTCACAACACCCTATGACTTCTAATATTCTGCCAAATATGGTCTCTTCTATTTCTGCCAACCAGATTTCCTGAAACTAAGGGTCATTTTTGTGTCAGGAGGGGTATCACTGGAGGTGAAGTGATGCAGGAGAGGAAGTGTGAATGCTGATAAGCATTTTATATTTCATTTCCCTTTAGTAGGAAAAAACCTGTCAAATCTGGAGGTCAAGTCAGGTGTCTGAACGGAGCACCAGAGGATATTTGCAGCAAACCCTGCCAATCTTTTCTATAATACAATTTAACCTGGATTAGTAGTGTAGATAGTGGAAAAACAGATAAAATACAATACAGACAGGATAATAAATAGACTTCATACTACAACTCCACAACTATTATGCAACTTCTTATTTTTAAAGTCTGTGTAACTTACAAAATGTTCCTTCTCAAGGCCAGGACTTTCTGCAGTCCAGAGGCTTATTTTGTGTGGAATATGTGAACTAAAACCTACACTTATAAGGAAGTTGTGTTTTCTCTCACATGATCCTTTGTGCAGTGCTCAAACAGTCAGTGAGAACTGAACTGAGCCATAACCCAGTAAACATGCCCTGGAGATTCCTTTGTGTTAAAGGACTAAGGAAAACATATAATCTTCCTCCAGGTGACAGAACAGGAGACTAACACCTGCTCATAGTTGTTAAGGTTTTTGGTAGGCTTGATCACATCTTTAGGTGACCATCTTGCTCAATGACCATGGATGACTATGGAGTTACCCATCTCTTGTCTCAGGAACCTCATTCACATGAGATGCATGCAGACAGTAATGCTTCTTGGGTGCTTACAGATCAGAAGGAACAACTAAAATCAGAAGCAAAACATATGGATTGCAGGAGAAGTACATAGGCCTTGCACAATTCTTATTGTAGTTTGTTTGGAAATTGCTTCTATTTCAAAGTATATTCCAACCCAGTAATATTTATTATGTGTTCCCACATGGATTCTTCAGCTTAAAATAAAAAGAAGTAGAAATAAATAAAGAACTTTAGAAACACCATAGGTATTTTTGCTGGGTAAATACAGTAAGAATTGTATTTGCAGCTTTCCACGAAGCCAAAGCACTCTGCTTGACAGCAGTATAATCAGCAGGCAGCAAATGGCTGTGTTTTTAAAAATATTTATATAGGCTATGGATTATGAAGAAATGAATTCTGCACTCAGGGTACATACACATGTACTGGCTGAGGCTGGCAGACACCTCTGGAAATCATCAGTCCAACACCCCTGCTCAAAAAAGAGTCAACAAGAACAGGTTGCCCAGAGCTATAGCCAGTCAGATTTTTAATATCTCCAAGGATGGACACTCTACAACTTTGGTGGGCAATCTGTGATAGGGTTTGAGGATTTTCACAATAAAAGATTTTTTTCTTAGAGGTAAGTTGAATTTCCTGTCCATTTCAGTGAGATGGGAGCTTCATCAGAATGATTTGATGCTTAAGGTAAACAGCTTCCTGGCCAGTGTTAAAGGCCAAGATAATAATACCTGCCTATCAAACAACAAATGCTGTCTGAGGTGGTGTAGCAAAGGGAAAAACGATTTTTCCTCAAGGCTGCATGCTCTCCTGACAGGCTTGACAAATATAAATATTTTATAATAAGTGAGCTGTCCATACCCATTCAATTGAATGCTATGTGAATGCTTGTGAATCTAATAATTTTCACCTGGTATTTAATGATGTTCACCTTGTGGTAGATCTAATTGTGCTCTGACATTGGTGAAATTATGATGTAAACAAAGGAAATAAGTCACTGTACAATAACTGCTCTGCTCTAAAATGGACATTGATCTCAAAATGACATGCAAATTGAAAGATTTGCAGTCTGATGAAATTTCAGTGGTTTGTAAATAACTAAAGTAGGATTAAGTCAGTTCTCTGAGCCTGTGAATATTGTCTTTGTAAATTAGTTACCTCATCCTTACTTCCAATTGATCAGCATTTCATTTCTCAGTGATCACTTTTATTTGACATCTTCCTAAGTACTACTGTTTTACACAGAGAAAGATGAAAGCTGAGCATTTTTTTCTTGTAGTGGAACTAAGGAAAGATTTAAAGTATCATTAATAACCGATTTGTTTTTCCTTATATGTAATTATTTGTATGAGCTTCCAACTTTATTAATTATGATTTGTGTTTGGGCTTTTTTCCATTTGTGTTTCTGCCTCGTTAAATCTAATTTCTTAAACTGCAGTTCCATTTTTTCTGTGGTCCAGAGCTGAGTTAATGCAATTGCAGAATTTTGAAATTTTCTGCTTTTACTTATCTTCAGACTGGATAGAAAAAAAAAAAGGTAACATACTAGGTGTAAATGCTAACTTAAGATGGCCCAATTGATCAAATATATTTGTTAAACCACTGAGACTGAATTAACTGGATCTGAGGAGCTACTTTATCTTAACAGATAGAAAATGTAAGAGTTTAAATCAAGGAAAAGAAGCATGTATAGCTTTCCATGGGGTGATGAATCTGGGATACTCCAGAGTATAGAATAAGATAGAAATCTGCCTTGTTTGGGGTTGTTAGTTATCCTCTGCTCTTCAGGGAGAATAGCTGATGCTGCCTCTTGTGCAGATTCTCTATGCAGGGCCAGTTTTACCCACCCGAGTCTTGTTAAGAGCTCTAGGTCCACTGTTACTATGGTAACACTGCAGGTATTTCCCCTGGCCCAAGGCTTGGTGGTCCTGAGGTATTATGATGAAGAGGAGCTGGAGCAAGCAGTGTATCTCTTCCCTTGCTTAAGGACAGTCATGGTATGTACTGCTTTGTCTGGGTCCTACACTAATGAGAATAAAAGTAACAATTTCAAAACAATTAAACAAACTCCCTTTGTAACAGAAGTTAATGAGAAGACCTAGAAAAAAACATTCTAGAAACATACACCTAGAGCAGCCAGGTAACCCAGAGGGAACTGATGCGCTGTGAATCAGATACATTGATTTATCCCAGGAACAGCATAGGCAGGGGTCAGGTCTTTGGTGAGCAGAAATGGTTTATCTCTAGGGGACTAAAGAAAACTAGGAGGCAAGTTCAAAACTTGCTGAAGGTCTGACAGCAGAAAAAAGGAGATGAAGCACAAGTGGCATACGTTTCTTGGGCGGCAGTGCTAGACAAGGCTACCTTTGTTTCTCACCTGGAAAAGCCTCTCCAATTGATGCTTTAAAAATTCCACTGAAAACCTACAGAACATTTTAACAGGTGAATTCATCCTCTTTTATATATTCCTGGTAAATATTTTTTATTTTTCGCACATGATTCATCAAGTGAGAGAGGTTCCTATATTTCTTGCATCTTGTGTAGCCTGCCCCAGCTTTAGCTGTTTTGCCAGCAGTGTGGAGTAAAATCTTCAGAGCTTCTCTTCACAGCACCATCAAAATCAGAGCTGGGAAACTTTACCAGATTACTGAGCCTTGTTGCTGCTGGAACATCTCTGTTGATGGACCTTCAGCCACTGCCCATGGACCATTACTGCTAACATAGCTTAGTCCTTCATCCTCACTTTATCAGGAAAGGAAGGAATCAAAAAAGTACCAGAAAGTTCCTTTGACAAATCCCATTGTGTCTTTTCATGTGAAAAGCTTCTTACTCCTGATGATTTTCAATTAACTTCTATAGAATCTATTTAATCTGTGAGATTTAAACTGAGCAGATCTAGACATCAGCTGAAGAGACTAATGCTGGTCACATTAGGACCAGGATTCCTCCTGGTCACATTTCCCTGTTCCTTCCTGCCATTTTTTACTTTGTGAGAGCTTTGATGCAGTTACTATTTGCTACGTGGAGGCTGTTCTGATCTTGACCATGCCCCTCCATGAAGCAGTTTGTTTCTGCATCCTTCCTTTCTTTGATGTTGCTAGATTTTCCCAGGAAACAGCTAACCCTATGAAATGGTGGGAGTATTGCAATGCCTGATGTCTAAGTATTAGGTGACTTCTGACTACAGATATCCACAGGCTCTGCTCAGTGCCTTGAGTGTTTCTATGTCATCTAGGGAAGATTAGGTACAAAAAAGGGCAGTCTGCTTGAGCTGCTAAACGTGCCATCTGCCCTACCTACTGGTACAAGGAGTATAGTTTAAGGCTCACCTTTTAAACAAAAAAACAGGGTCCTGGTGGAAGCAAGAAATCTGAGAGAGGTGCCTAAAGACTTCAGGCAGTATGGGATCCTAAACCAGCAGCTGAGGTGCAAATGAGAAGCAAAACCAAGCATAAACATCCTATTCCTCTCCCTCAAGCATCTGTTCTGGCTTAAAGAGGGACCTGTTCAGCCACTCTGGGTACCTGTTTTTGAACCCTCTGCTATAGCTGGGCCCCCCACTATGTACAGTATTCATACAGGAAGGGACACATCTGGGTTTCTTAGGATTCAAGCCCATATTTCTCATCATCAGGGTTCTGTCTGCCCAGGAAACCTATCATGCCATAATATATGCATTTTGTCCAAAATGTGATGATGCCCACTTCAATGATGTGACTTAAGTGTCTCTCTCAGAACGAGAAATCATAAATAAATTAAAAATAAGTTTAGAGTATATAGATTTAGAAAATATATATTTTTTGAAAATATTTTCATTTTCATTAAAAAATGTAGTTTTGGATTATTTTTTAATATTTTTTTTCTTTTAGTTCAGAACTAAAGGAAAAACTGAAACCCTGATGTTAATTTTTTTCCCCCAGGTCCCAGAAGGAAAATACTCTTATATTAAAAATGTCAAGTTTGCTATATTGATTATTTTATATTGTGGTGTTAAATGTCATCTAGTAGAATGTGAAAAAAAACCTTCTGCTATGAGCTACTTATCTCTATGAAAAATGCCACCACATTCATTTATTATTTAGATTGCATTTATTCAGAAAATGCAAATATAGTTAAATAACATTTCAAAATAGTTACATACAGAATATATGAAAAATTGGCCCAATTGTTCTGTAAAATAAAGACTATTCCTCTTTTTACAGAGGGATCAGTCAATACAAATTGTCCCAATTTTTGCTTGATTGGCTGAGCTCTTCACAATAAATAGAGTGCAAAAAGACAGCTAATTTCTCCAAGGGCTCATAGGAATAATCTAGAAGATCCTTTTCTTCTTTTGACTTTTTAAGATGTGATTTAAGCAAACAATTTGTATGTCACCTTAGACTCTGTCCTATGTATTATTTGCTTCTCTTGCCTCAGACCTTCTGATGGTCTCTGATAAACCTCCAGTGTTGTAAATCTGCTTGTTCACAACTTTCCTAGCAGCATGTTTGAAATCTTTCCTTATATTTAAGAAACCATATGCCATATAATACCATAAACTGAGCTTGTGAGAAAGAAGGAAACATCCAGTCCAACAGCTTTTTTTTTTTTTTTATGGTGGTGTTGAGCTAAGGGTTCTGTCACATTTTTCCATCACATGTAAACATTCCTTTCTCCAGGTTCCCTCCCTCGAATATCCTGGCGGTGAAAGTTATGATGCTAGTGAAGGTTTAGGGAAGAATGGTGGTAGCTGAGCATGGTGAGAAATGGGTCAGCAACATTTGTATCCTTTGTTTGGGAAATAAGAATATTGGAATAATTAAGTAAAAATTTAAACTTCAGTGTAAAAAAGATGTCAGAAAGCAACAAAGAGGGATTTTCTGGAGCTTTTGTAGCTCATATGAAGTGTTCAAATATTTCTCTTGACACCTCAGGTCTGTTGCATAAAGCTGTACAGAAAAGAGCTAGCAGGGCCATAGTATTGTGTGCAGAGTTACCATTTAAAAGACAAATTAAATATGTGTGTGAATGCAAGTTCCCTGATGAAAATAAATGGAAATATATTCAGTGCATTTATGGCACATGAAAGGTTATATTTAATGTTATCTGCTCCTGACCTTTAGACTGAAATTCACATTTGATTTTCTGTGCCTCTGCATGTTTTACTTCCTGCTCTAAACTGTAGAGTCTGCACACCTTATTGCACTATTGCTCATTTTACAATGGTGCTGGTAACTTTTCATGGTTTTGTAAAGTTAGCTATTGTTTTGAAGAGAAATTCTGAATTCTTGATTCAGTGGGATTACACTGGGAATAGATTTGTTCAAAGCAGGGACAATCCTTGTGCTCTAATCTGTCTGTAGAAAGTGTGTCTGCTCTTTGAGAAGGTTTATAATTGTGTTCTGGCTTTTCTTTAGTCCACACCAAGACACAACCTAAAAAAAATAAAGGTTTACACTGAGACATAGTCTTAGACTATGATAGGATGCTTGACGTTTCATTTTATAAAACCTTTTATAAAGTCAGTTACTTAGTCTTATACTGAACGACAGGAAATATTTTCACTCTCTTCAAGTTCTTACAAGAGAAAGAGCCACAGCAAGTACATGACAATAAGAGATAGGATACTGTTAAAAACATGTGCCTCATTCACTCTGCATTCATTTGTCCCTCATTTAAAGTTCCTGCAGAACAGACAACTGGATAGCAACTCATTTGCAGGGGGACTCTAACACTCAATTCAGGGAAAGATGAGTGAATCAATTATATGAATTATTTTCACCTGCTCATTTGACCAATTGCCAACCTTTCTCTCCCTCAGGAATCTGACTGCTACAAATACTTTAAAATTGTATGGATGCTCTTCTAATGCTAGCAAAGTATAGACTTTGCCATTGCTGATAAATTAATTGTAGCAGAGCATCACTTACAGAGGGGAAAATCACAGCAGTAATAAAAGGCCAATTTGATTGTCCTCACACTTTCTCTCTATTAGATAATTCTTTTCTTTCTCTGTTTCATTCCTTTCTTCTTTCTTTTTCTGTTGATGTAGTGTGTTTATTGATAAAGAAGCACTTTAAAGAGCTAAAATAAATCCAAAGATGAATGGATCTTGGTCACCAAAGATGGGCTTTGCTGTCCACCCTCAATTTTTAAAGGGGTGATTATTAAGACTGCCTGTTTTTTCTCACCAAGAGCACATAACCTCTTGAAACTCATTGTTGTCTGCTACTCTGACTACTGGAGAGAAAACAGGAAAAATATTTTCTGCATACTGAAGCCCATTGTCCAGTAAAAGAATGAACAGAACCATCCAAGGTGGTATATGAAACAAAATGGGCAATGTGGTCTAAGAGACATGGGCTTTACATAACAATCTCATACTGTGGATAGGGTGGGCTGTTTCTGTAGTTGTTTGCCAGTCAGGATGGCATTAATGTGGAAACCCATCATTCTTTCACTGACAGTGACACTGAGGTAGATTTCTGCTTCCTCACATAGTCTTTTATTTTCAGTTTTGGAATGAGTATGTATACAAAAACTCACCATGAAAAAGGCACTTGTGGCATTACCTGCACAGCATGGCATACAGACATAGCATATGGACTAGATGATCTTTCAAGGTCCCTTCCAACCTCTGACTTCCCGTGATTTCTCTGATAGTGTCAAGAATCAGTATTTCTGATCTTCATGTTTCATTGGAGTCTAAATCCTGCCATCACTCTTTGAAAAGTGTCTGCATGAGTAGGGACTCTAAAACCCAAAGATATTGATGAGTTTCTATGACAAAGTCCATTCTTTCTGCAGCCTCCTAACATCTGCAGTGCTGCAGCATTGCTCCATCATCAAGGAGTGGATTTGTGCAGGTACTCTGTTTCTGAAGAACAGTGGGGTTGCTTTATAAGCTCTGAAAAGGAGAGCAAGTGTTGCTTGTAAGCAAATTCACCTTCCTTTGCCTCACTACCTCTCTGAATCCATATCCCTGCTTTTGGAAGAAACACTTGCTGGAGAGCCTTCTTCTTTCCAACCATGGCAAGGTAGGTGGCAACATCTGGGTCTTGGTTGGAGGCAGATGGCAGCTAATGCCTGGCTGGAGGGGGTCCAGGGAGTGGATGCTGCTGGCAACGTGATCAGAACTGTGTTTGTGTTGGCATCAGTCATGGTGCCATTTGCTGGTGCCTACTGTCTCTGGCTGATGCCCAACACAAATGTGGCAGCAGTTCAGCCTCATATGTGAGCCAAGTCTGTTTGAACAGGGCTTCCCTGCTCTCCCCTACCTTACCTGCTGTAGATTTGCTTTGAAGAACCTGTGTGATTGCTGTGATTGCAGCAGTACCTTTTGAAAAGCCTCCTTAAAAGCATGTGGCCTGTAGGAGACATAGTTAGTCCCTGAACACATTAATAATTAAGATAAATCAATGCAAACTGCTCAGGTCTGTCAAAGTAGGTGCAGTCATTCCCTTCCTTACCCTGCCTGTGGCAGGGCTGTTCAGTTCTCCTCCAAAAGGCTGCTGAAGTCCCTCTGTGCTATATATATTTATAAATTTGTAGTGGCTTGCAAATGTACAGAAATAATGGGGAATTCTGGCTGTTTCTTTTGAACTGTGTGCCTTATAATATTGTGAATTTACCAGTTGTCTGACCTGGGTCCTGGCTGTGCCTGAACTTTTAAATTTCCCTCTGGGGTTGCCATTGCTGGTTCTTGTTGCAGAATTTGAAAGATTTCCTTCTTTCCTGACCTGGTGGGGACTGAGAACTACAGGACTTGGAGTATGTTGCCAAGCATTTCCTCTGACTGAGCAAACCACAAACCATCTGTCAAGGCCTTTTCTCTCACTAATTTAAAGGACAGACAGATCACCAGTAGAATAGCTCCAGCTAATTGAACTTGTCAAATAAAACTGTCCAAACCCTACCAGGCCTTGCTTGAAAATATGCTTTAAACAATTCCTGAAAAAATAGTCTTTGAAATAGCTAAAGTATTTGAAAAAAAAGCTATCCCGTGTGAAATTGGAGAATGCAGGACCATTCTCCCCAGATCTGAGACAAAAACTGTTGGTCTGGGAGCTCTCACAAAGTACTGAAAAGGAAATTGTTGGATTTTAATTGATAATGCCTTGCTCATATCCTGGCATCCAGGAAGGAATTGTTCTTTTTCATCCAAATGAGATGTTTCCTGCACAGTCAAAGGCACACCATGAAGCAAGTGGCAATTAAGTATTGAAGCCCACAACAGCAATAGCTGGGAGTGAAAGTTAGTCATGCAGTTGCAGTGAGAATTGTTTACTTATTAAATCTGAAAATACAATCTTAGCATTACTGTTGCCATAATCTTGTAAGTATGTAGCAAAACTTCATTTGCTGTAAATTGCTTCAGTTGGTTGGTGTGGAACTATGGTGAAGTCTCCATCTGTGAGTATGTGTGCATCATTAGCACTATCCATGGGTCACTTGGCAGTCAGACATACCCAAGGTTGCATTGGAGGTTTTCTCTTCTCAGTCTGCCTGGTTTATAAATAATATAATGGACACCAAATCAAAAGAATTATAGGAATCAATTACTCATGAGAGTATTATGTACTTCCAGTCCTGCTTCCTTAAATGTATCACTTCCTACATTATCCCCTTTGACCACTAATTACAGAGGGCAGTTGCGAGTTAAATAGCCTTCAGGGCAAGAATTATTTATAAAAAATTACATGCACAGGACTTTGATGAATTTTTTAACGCTGCATAGGCAAAAACCTCTAAACCCTGAAGGTGATTTGCATTTTTAATTGCAGCTTGAAATGAATTTACTGTAACAGGTGACACTCTGGATCACAGATATCAAATGTGGAATATTCTTTTTGTACTTGGCTGAAACTAATGAAATTTTAAAAATGCTGTGAGGCATATCCATACAGAAATATGTTTGCCTTGAAACTGCAAGTCTTCAGAGCTTTCATACGCATGCCCTCATGTCAAGTCCTTCTGTCATGAAAAGTGAATACAAGGGCCTGTGCGTAAGCATGAGCGTGGGTCTGTGCGTATGCTGGGGGAAATGTCAGCTCAGACTTTTTCTTAGTTTTCATAAGACTGATATAAACTCTCACGGTCTCCTTCTGCTTTCTGTTCATAGACTGTCAGAGGAATGAGATTTATTCAATGCCAAATATAATTTCATTTTTATGTCTTAAGGATGTGCTTGTTGTTAAATTAAGGAGGGTTTTTATCATCCACCAGAGCTAGAATTTCGGCTCAGAGAAATTAGCTCAGAGCTTCTGAGATCTGTAGAAATGCAGTGCAACAGATCCTCAGCTCATGAGTGTGGATGCAATGATGGAAATCTTCCATTACACAGTATAAAATTTGAAAAGGAAAGAGAGTGGGAGACAGAAAAGTGAAGATAGTGTTTTAATAAGAGGCAAAAATTGATTTCTCTGTTGTTCAAAATCTTGAGGTATAAAGAAATATTTGCACAGTACTGGCTTCTTGAAAAAAAAAAATAGTTGACAGAGCCCATCCTTATTCTGTAACTGTCTGAGAAGAGCAAATGCATAGCATCTGGAGCTGATAAGTCAGCACCAGATCGTTGTTCTGGGAAATTTCCCTTCAGATCAGCCAGAGTAAAAGCATAGCTCAGTCTCCAGCTGCACCATCAGCTGTGAAGTTTGCTAGAAGCCCTGTCCCACTGGAAAACCTGTCACTCAGAAACCAGAGAAAGTCAAGGTTTGTTACAGGGCACAAAGTTAGGCACCATGTGTCTGATTCACTGAAGCTGAGTATTCCCCTGGGTTACCTGAACTCCAGTTTTCTGGGGAATCTAAATAAATCTAGATCTTTTAGAAGAGTTACGCAAAACTCAGAGTTTAATCTCACTTCCTCTTAGAACTAGGTGTTTTGATTGATTCTGGTTTGAGTTGGTGAGTAGAGCTGAGAAATATTTTATATTCTATTTGCAAGGGCCATTCTGTAGAAACCAAAACCTACTATAAAGAAGCATCAACTGAAATAAATTTCCCATCAAAGTTTCAAGAATGAATGAGATTCAGCACCCTTGAATGTTTCATTGCATCACTGCTAAAATATAAAAACTGCCAGTTTCCAAATCAAAACATTTTTATCTTGAAATGTAGTTCAGAAAGTGTCTAAAAATTGAAATTTGAATTATTTATATTTTTTTTTCAGTTTCCCTATACTGAACTTATTCCCTATTCCTAAACTTATCCCTATTCCCTAAACTTATAAGAATTTTAAGTTCATTAAAACTTTTACATGTTAAAGTTTCTCATTCTTTTTGTCAGGAATATTCTTGTTCACCTAGAAGCTTGCATAGGCTGGACTTGCTGCTTCGTCTGTAGATGTAAGATTTGCTCATCTGTTCAAATGAAACTTGGGGCTCACACTATCAGTTGGAAATTTATGACCTGAGAAACACTTCCCATGCATCTGTCTTCCCTTCCAGTGGATCAGAGTAAAGGGTAAAGGCTCCGTTATAAATACAATCAACTTCTCTCCTAAGCATTAAAGAAAAGCAGCAAGTTGTTGGGCTGTTTTCTCTCCTGGTTTAATCTCAACTCTGTCTATTAGCAGGTCCTCTGAGTAGTAGGTGGAACTGGTAAAATGTGCTCTCCGTATGTTTTCCTGTAAACGGGACCCAGCAGAGTGCAAGCCACATTGCTTGGCATTTAGCCTAGACCTGTCCCACATCCATCCTCAGTTGTATCATTTCAGAAGCAGTAGCAAGGGGATGGTACTTAGCCTTGGGTTCATTTTAGATAGAACAGCTTTTCTGTTCCTGTTATGATGCCTCCATGTTTATGTGGCCAATATTCATACCCTTGCTTTATAGCAATTGCCTTGTTACCATGCCCTGATGAGCCTTTCCTGTTGCCACTATAACCTTGGAAGCTGGAAATTGCAAGTGCTGCAGGTGGTGAACAGCAGGATTTGATTAATCCAAATTCCATATTCACATTATTGAAAAAGGATAGGGGGAAAGGAATGCTTTGCAGCTGAGTCTGACATAGTTAGAAAAATTGCAGCTATGAGGATGATAAGATGGGTCACAGAGTAATTATTTTGAGCCAGAAATATAGTGAGACCTCACCAGAATAAAGCAATGCTTTGACTCATGGTTATATAAGATATCAGTGAGAAGGCCAGACTGCAAGATAAGTGGTTTTTCGACCATCATTATATTAAAAATGTAATTTTCACTATAACTATGCAGAGCTACAGGCTGGTAACACAGTACATAGTACTGATCTGAATTTGGTGCACTGGTTGGCATCAGAAGATAACTGATTGCACTCTTCATGCAAACAGAAAAACACTCAACTGCTGGCCATGAAGTGCAGCCTTGGAGTAAGAAAGGGAATACTCAGAAATAATTATGACCTTCAGAAATAAAAAGGACAGTTTCATCCCTTTTCTTATTCCCATCTGCTAAAGATCCACCGATATCTGGGCCTTTTTTATTTGTGTTTCTTTGCTACATGAGTTTAATCCTGTATTTCATATTCTTCTAGATCTTTCTCTGTTGCTGGTATTGCAGCCTCATGACAAGTGAGGAGGTTTTGCTAGTGCCATTTCACAGGTGGCTGTGAGGAAGGCGTGCTGCTATTTCAAGAGGGAGCAGGATATGAAATGCATATGTGAAATAGAGAAACAGAGGACAACCAGAGACTCTTATCTCTGGTGTATAAATTCCATGATTTTCCTCATTTCCCTGGGTAGGAAGAAAATGGTAGAAATAAGCTCCAGCCACCAGTATTCATTTCCACACCATCCTGTCCAGAAAATCATGGGACTGAACTCCTGCTGCCAAAGCACTTCTGTTTAGTCTTAAAGCTCACCTATTTTCTGTGAAAACACCTGTATATTAGGGACCTGTAGCATTGGCCTAAAATTCTGTCTAACTGTTGGAACCTCAAAATTGTTCTAAAATGCACTCTTCTGTAAAAACTTGTCCCAGTTACTATCTGTAGTGTAAGTCTCTTAGCATAAACAGACCATGATGACATTCTTGCAGACTTGTACTAAGGCTTGCAAACAAAAATTTGCAAAGTCTCCTTTACTGGCAGACCAGCTCTTTGAAGGAATTGCCAAACAAAGAGGCTTGAGAACATTGGGTAACTTTGGGCTTCATCATGGCAGTGGAGACAATGGAAAAAAGCTGTTTTTCAGGGATGTTTTCTGTGGGTTGGCCTTAGACTTGTGATTTCTGGCAATATATTTGGCAAAGGCACCACATGCTACTACCTGGCTCCTCTTCTCTCAGCTGCCCAGCTTCCAATGACAGATTCCTCTCCTGCCCATGCATTACTACACTGCCATCTGCATTGACTGGGTACAGAATGGTGTTGGTTGAGTACAATTATTTCCTCCAGGTTTTATGTTCAGTTGAAGTTATGTTGAAGCTGCCCATCAACCAAGTCAGGCATCAGCTTGCGCTCCTGTGTGTAATCACAGCACAGGTCAGCAGGCAACTTGTGTCTCTTTACTAATATGACTTTTAAGCAGCTTACTTTCCTCTAGTTGGTAGCTCCTTTAACCATTAATTGGCTTTACAGGCAAACACATTGCTTGGATCTGTACTGTAAGAAGCTTTTAATAGGCACTGCTATGCTTACTGTGTAGCATATCTTGTGGATGTGCAATCCTTTCCTCTTCTTTTTCTGCCTGGATTCAGTATTAAAGCAGCCACTTATGTAGGGCAGAAGTCCTGCAGAGTGATTGTCAGCAATCAGGACGTTCAAACTCACATTGCTGTGCATGTGCACAGAAAGATCATGTCAGACTTCTGCAGATGAACATAATGTCTGTATTTCTAGTAGTCTGCAAGGCATGCCTCTGTTCCTTTAACACTGGATTCATTAGATGATTTTTTCTCCCCAGCTGGGGAACTTCCTCAAGTCCTTAAACCAAAAACCAAAGCAATGTCATCTGTGTGGGGACAGCAAACACACAGATGCATCCATGCTCAAGAGCACTCAACTTCCCTGTGATTGGGCTAGCAGGACATGGTACCTCTCCACCCTGGTCACAAGGTCCTCTGCATCACCATCACTGCCACAGCTCACTCTTTCCTTAGGGACTTGCTGAGCCTGAGCTCTCTTTCCAGCTAAACAACTCATTTTTATCCATCAGTGTTCAGTGTCTTACAGTGACCTCCACAAGTCAGGGTGTGATTGTAGGAACTGTTACCAGCAGGGAGGTTGGGATGCAGGCTCAGGAGAGAGGGGTTAATCTCTTACTGGGTACAGTTGTAACTAAGAAAGTTAAATCACACCTTGCACAGTGAGTATCAAGGAATAAACCAGGGCTCTTAATTCATAATCTTGATCATTATCAAACAGGAGTCCTGCCCACCTTCACAAACAGCTTTTCCACAGAATGTGGAAGGAGGGCAGGAATCAGTGAACAATGAATGCACTTCACACAACTGCTGTATTGAAAGCAGGTATCTGCACTTCTCTGCCTTGGATAAGCTGATATAAGCCTGGAAGTGATCTGGGAGAGCTCCCATTCAGTGGAATTTTCCACTCAGTTTATATACATATACATGCTGTGTGCCTGCTGGGGTGCTGGCAGAATGGAGGTGGGTGCTACAGAAAAAGTGGCTTCCTTGATGCTTTAAAATTACAGTGAAAAAAAATAAGGGGACAATAATAATAAATGGCTAGTGAAATGGTTATAAAATAGCATTTAGTCCTGGAGTGAATGGCAGGGGTTCACAAAAGACTGCTTATCTGAGGTGTCACACATCAAGTTGAAGTGGTGGGGTTTTTTTATTTCTATATACTTCAAATTTTGCAGTCATTAGGATTGCTACAGTACTGTTTATATATATATATATATGAACTAAAAAGAACAACACAACAACAACAAAAACCCAAACAACAAAGCAAGCAAAAAAACCCAACCAAAAACCAAACCCACACACCTCACAACATTTCTGATATCATCAGCAAAGAGTGACACTTGTTGAGTCTTCCATTTTTCTCTTTGCCAACCATCTGCAGATCTTTAACCTAGGACAAGAGAAGGCAGCTATAATGGGGCACAGTGTACACTGTGGGGGAACTGATCCCAGGTTTCCCACTAATCTAGATGAACTATTTCACTTGAAACTCAGGGCTGCTAAATAAAAAAATGCTGACTGCAGCTATTCCTTATTGCTTGGATTGTTTTATGAAGGAGAACAGGTTTGAGGTTTCTGTCACCATGGAAGAGTTGAGCTGTTGTCCTTCCTTTCTGCAATAACAATCCCTGCCTCTGCTTTTTGCTTGAAAAAATCACTCCCTAGTTAACATGGTGGATCTCATATTCTCTATGTATTTTTTTTTCCTCTGGCACTGTAAAGCAAACCTGGGCCCACAACCTAGAACATAAATTCTGCTGGGCAGATAGGCACATCTTAGAGTATTGCAGTAGCTAGATCATTTCTCCAGGCCCAGCACTTACAGAATCAGAAGATAAACTGGAATGAATGAGGAACACCCAGTGCATGGACCTCTTTGCACGTTTTTTCAGGTCCATGCAAGGATAGCCATACATCTTTATCTCACATACAGAGCCTCATTGTTATTCAGCTAGATGACTACTTCATAAAAGCATTTAGGCTCCTTTAGGACTCTGCTTACATCCTGCTGTTTCAGCCAGTGTCCAGTTTTGATGACAAAAGAAAAGGGTTAAGAGTTACAAAGATTCTAAATTGAGCAGGTATGTGTGACTGATGGAGGAGTACCCACCTTGGTCACTGAATCCCTGGAAAGTATCTGGTCTTGAGCAGAGACAGTGCAGAGAATCCCGAGATTCTCCGGTGCACAAAGGGAACACAGCTATTGACAAAGTTGAAGAAAATTACCTGAACTTTGAGTAAACTTTTAGTAAACTATCCTTATTAACATAGGAAGAAAACAGTCTTCTGATAGCAAAAACCCCACACCAGCAAAAGACCCCTCCCCAGAAAACAAGTGCAGTAAGCAGGGAGGATACTGTGACTGGAAATAGAGATGAGGCACACAAGAACTGATAGGAATGAGGGTGATTAACCATAACTTTAGAAAATACAGGTAATGTTGCTTGGTATGTAGAAATACATTCTCTGGGTTAGTCAAAGTGTGCTGGCTTTCAGAACTGTTACCTAGCAGCCTTTTCTTTACAGAACTGGAGCAAAGACTCTGTATGTGGATTGGGGCTTGCACACCAGGTCAAGAACCCAGATTTGGGACAACATTTTGGCAATACAGATGGGACAACCATAAAGCCTTGGCCAGTTTTTCTTGCCATTCCTGACACTGGAGGATTGAGTCAGACAGAACTTCAGCACACACTGACCTGTTGATCAGGGACTTCTTCAATTCCCCTCCAGTGCTGTGTGGTGAGCTACTCGAAGGTGCAATTCTTCAGGAATATTTGTGCCAGGGAGAAAATGGGGGGGTGGATTCTTGGATTGGTGAGTACTCTGTTTAAAATTACTTTGTGGAAGTTTTCTATTTCTCACATGTAGATGCTGGCAATAGGTGCTTTAATTGACTGGTAGGTTAGGGATGAGTGTACACAAAGGAATTACTGAGCAGGTCATCAGAGTGGGCAAGTATGTCATTTGGATACAATTGGAACAAGCCAATCCACAATTCTTCCCTGGAGCCCTTTGAGTTGTATTTTGAAAAACTGGAATAACCAGGGAAGATCTGATGATTCATGGCAAAATGAAAAAAATACTGTAACCAATGGTGACTGAATTATAAATCGGACGATGATGAGCAACAGCCAAAAAAATGAGACTTTGTAATGTAATATTCCATGGCAATCAATGTTGTTCTGTCGCCAACTGGAAAAAATGGAATGAAGTGCCTTATGTTGATGCCTTTTTAACTTCATATAAGGATTCCCCCCAAAAAACCAAAAACCCAACCTACAGCATGGACTGAACAATGTTAGAAAGCAGAGTGATCATGGGAGATTTCAATTGTTATAATTGTGAAGGGATGAGGGGTGGATTGTGTATAAATTGACCATTTTCATGTGGTATTGTGATGCTATCTTAATTTTGGTGAGAGGTTTGTGAGGATTGTGCAGTGAATATGGATTTTAATGGTAATTCTTGAATATGTTCATAGAGGTGGGGGGGAGAATGTGTTTGGTTTGTGTGGCAAGGTTTTGCAAGCAGGAGATGAAGCAAATCAGAGGATGTTAAAGATGTTACTTATTGGAGAGTCGGCACAAGGAGAAGTTACAGAATTGTGTAATAATTGGAATTATGCCATTTTTATTTATAACTGTAGTAGTCCGGATCTGGAAATACAGAGGATGTCCCTAGTTGCTCAAGATTTGAGTTTAGGATGTGTATGTAGGAATTACATCACTCCTTTAAAGGATACTTAGTCTCACCTAACAAATAGTGATACTTCAGCAGAGGGAGACTGCACTCAATGAGGAATTCCAGCCTTAAGACTTACAGTATAGATCAGCAGCAAAGGAAAATGGGAAACTCATCTCCCCATAGCAAATCAGAATCAATACTGGACATTAGTATTATTAATGCTGTGTCCCCTATGGAAAAAGGCACCTGATAACTTGATATGGATAAATGCTTTATGTTGGCTAGCTGAGGTGTGGTATCTCCTAGAATTCTTTTCTTCTCAGAACTGGAATAAAGCCAAATATCTTGATTCTGTGTGTGTGACTGGGTGAAGAACGCAGATTTGGGACAACATTTGGACTTGTAGTTATATCCTTGCTTGATAATCTGAAAAGCATTAATAAAAAACTGATACTTATGCAGTGATACAGCTGCTTTCTTGTGTCCAAAGTTTGGCACAGGAAGGCAATTTAAAAACTGAGTTTCTCAAGAGGAGCCTCTGCCTTGAACATAGAAAAAGAAACTGACAAAGGGGAGCTCAACCCTCCTACTGATGTCAACTTCATGTCTGAATAAAACTTTATGTCCTTCCAAAGGTCAAATTAACTAGGAAAAACGATATTAAGTTTCTTAGGAAAATGCTTCAGTGTATTTTTCTGTTCACTCTGTGTTTCTGAGCCTCACCTCCCCTTCCACTTTGCTATAGATAAAAAAAAAGTGTGCTATGCTTTTTCCTTACTGTTTACCTAATCAGAATTATAATGCTTGCTTTGGCTTCATTTTTTCTGGGTTCCTTGCTGAAGAGATGACATAATTCTCACACATCAGAATGGAGGCTTTAATTGATACCTATATCTACACATATTTTTGTGAGATATTTATATAATCTGTATAGCTATCTCTCACAATATAGAGGTATGTATTCTGTAATGCATCTCTCTGTTTATATCATAAGACAGGCTGTGAAAATGTAATGAATTGGCAACACTTGAGATTTATGCTCTGCTTAGAAATGTAAAAGAAAAAAACCCTCAAATTTTTTCCTTGTCTACCAGAATCAGTCTGTTGTTAATTCAGGACTCCCTACATTCAACCATTTTGAATAGACTCTTAAGCCATTTCTTTCAGCAGTTTTAAAATTAATTCCTTTTATAATGAATAGCAACAGAGCCTTCAGCCCTACTGTGGAGGGCCTATAATTTTAATGCCACTTTCAAGGTCTACAGCCTGCACAGCTAATATATGTTAGACAAGTATAATACATAATAGTACAGATATGTAAGTAAATCCGTGGTATTTTAGAAGCACAGATAAGCTCCAGCAGTACTGAAGGAATTTGACAACATGACAGAAATACTGCTGCAAAAGTATATCCATCCCTAAGCTTTCTGTTATATATTTATTCTTGTGAGTGAAACAGTGAGTAAAATACCCCTTTAATGAGTGTAATTTGATAACAATTTGCAAACATTATGATATACCTTCTTGACTCAAAGACATTTGACAGAGATATGTTGACATTTTCATTACAGGAGATGTCAGGAATCACCTGGAAGAGTCTTATTGGAAGTCTTATGTGTCTTTTGTAATTTAATAATCTATAATAGTAGGGTCAAGTAATTGTTAAGGATACAGCCTTTAATCCTCTATCAATCCTTTTAATCACAGCTGAGCTGCTGAGATGTATAGAGATATTTTGGGGGACAAAGTGCAGCATTGCCAAAGAGAGAGCAGCTCCCTTCCTACATCACCACCTGCCTGTGAATGAACTGTCAGTAAAAACAAAGCAAAGCAAAAAAGAAAAGAAAACAAGACAAAACAAAACAGAAGGTGCTGAGTCCATTACACATAAAAAAATACAAAGGCCTGGTTATATAACACATATCCATGACAAATGGAATTAAGATTACAACAATTCTGTGGCTTTTCATAATTTACAGCTGCTAGACTTTGCCCTTTCTAACTGGCTAGCAAAACTAACAGCTCTAGGGTTATTTTCTATGTAACTGTGAATCTCTATAAGGGCCAGGGTTTTTTTTAAATTTTTTTCTTCATGACAGTTGCTCTGACACTGTTGGATTCTCTGCCCCAAGATGAAGGCACGACCTTGCTTGGGAGCTATGTTGAGAGCAGTCCCAGGGCCATCCCAGTGCTGAGCATCACCTCCCTCAGCATCATGGTCCAGGTTGTCAAATGCATATTGATCACTCAAACTATTTTGGGTGAATAAATAAAGATACACAACAGTAATAACCCCAAAGTAAAATTTCAGAGCTGGCCAGCCACTCCAAAAAGCTGCTAATCTCCCTTGGTTTCACAAAAGAGATTTTGTTGTGCTCACTGAAGGCCCCAGGGCCTTGCTGCTCTTTGGTGGGCCTATTTTTCCATGGGTGGGACAGCTTATCTTTTACTACAGCCATATCTTTATTCATTTTTCAGGCTAATACTGCAAGAGTCCAGCTATTTGTAAAAAGCAAGTAAATAAAAACCCAGTGTACTTCACATCAAATGAAATAATTTTTTTTTTTTATCGCTTTCTGTACGAGTGGGACTCTGCAGTCTAACACAAAGATGCATCCAATGACCCTGCAAATAAGATCAGTGTAATTCAGACAATGAAACTAATCTGTCAAGCCCTGACTTTGTTTGTCACTTATCATCACTGTAGTTTCTCTTCTTCTTCAATTCTTGCTCAGCTCCATCATTTGCTATGAACGGTTTTATTTAGAGAAAGAAACAAAAAAAAAGGAATTTATGCATCCATTATTTAATGATGGGCTTTTAACCCCTGGGGAAAATGGGCAAGAAGGATTCTGATGGCAGAGTGAAGTGAATTAAAGATCGAAAAATTTCCTAAATTTGGCTGAGAGTCTATGACCTAATTTGCATAACTCTAGATTTCATATCAGTGACTTCTTTCCTGCTCCTTTGTTGTGGTTTTTTTTTGTTTTCAAATATAATTGCTTGTGTATTAATTTTCACAATTCTGAAGCCAGCATCCCTGTGAGATCTAATTTAAGGACTTCTTGGAAAATAAGAGACTATTTCACAGAGAAATAAAAATAAAGAACAACTGCATCTTTAAAGTAACATTACTTCTTTTCAGAACAGCATTTCTTTTCTGAGGCTTCCTAGTACAGGGTATTATTTTTACGGATGTGACTGTAGATGTAGTTTTCAGACTCTGACAGGCATTACAAAAGGCCAGAAGAGGCACCACAACATTGCTCAAATTTGCCTGAGTGGACCCAATGCACAGGGGGTACCCCTGTGATTAGGCTGGGTGGAAGGAATTTTACCCTGTTCCACCTCCTCCCTGGCTGATGTTTCATGGCAAGTGGGGACAGCCTGCATGTAGCTCTGTTGTAGTAGCAACTACATATATGTTATCAGAGACGGCATAATAACTATGCTTGTTTTCTGAACAGAAATTATTTTAGCCACAAATATGCCAAAATAAATAAAACCAGGTGCCAGGAGTTTTCTAACCTGTTTTTGGCAGTGCCCTCTGTGTGCTGATGCAGAGGAGTTGCACAATGTGGCCTTACAAAAGCTGCACCATCAGCAAAGCTGCTGAGCACCGTGTGGATGTGAGCCTGGGGGACACAGGATTATTGGCATGTGAAGGATCTGCTTTAATTCTTCTTTGAAGCAATGAGTGCCTCTGCTACCAGTGAAGAGCAGGCCTGGGGCAAACCACAGGGCTGGTGGACTTCTGGCAAGCCTTTGCCTCCCTACTTCAGGGCTGTGAGGGGCAGGAACGAGCTGAGGGGCTCAGCCAAAGTATAAGTATCCTCTTGCTTTCACCAGGAACAAGACAATCAGATTTGACATCTCTTCCAGGACATCCCTCAACAATGCACTTCTGATCTTCCTCATTATTTCTCCCCATTTTTACTAATATTGTGCCAAACAGCCCTCCTAAATGACTCCTGTGCATCTCTGCCTTATTCTTTTTTCTTTCTTGCCTATCATTACAGCTCCAAGCCTTCCATCCCTCTTGTGGAAAAACAAAACAACACAAAAAACCCCCAGAAAACAGTATTTTGAAAACCTTATTACCTTAAAATGAAGTACAGGGTAGGTCAAAGAATAGTAGTAAATATGCACATTTCTGCCTAAAGATTACTTCAATGAAAAGATGGGGAAGCTTATTGATGCTTGAGTGCTGGACCCTTGTGATTGCCCAGGACATGCCAGAAAGGACATAGAGGTGCTTGAAAATGCAGCAGGAGTGTTGTGTGACAAAGAGCTCCCCCAAGGAGTTGCTGAGAAAATAGTCTGGTAGAGCTGAGAAAATAGTCTGACATCTCATTTCCAGTTAAGTGAGTAAGAGCAAGGTCCCCCATGTAAACAGAGCTTCCAACCTGACTCTGCTATGGGAACAGTAAGAGTAATTTCCTCCCCTTCTTTTCCTAAGGTTGTTTTTTCCTTGCTTCATAATCTCTTTACCTGGCTCCATCACAGTTAACTAAGTGGTGCCCTTTTTTACTGCAGCAGTGCAATTTCCTTTGGCCTGAAACCTCTTATTGGTTTTTTGTTTTTTTTTTAAGGGGGGACTTGCCTCCTTTCCCAACATGGCAACCATGAAGGGCTGCACATTCTAAGCACAAGGTTTTTGCACAGCACAGGAAAGCCTGCAAGTACAAAAAGAGCAGAACAGGTCCCAGGACCTGAAGGCACAAAACATGTTTCACCTGAATCAAAAGAGAAAAAAAATAATTAAAAGAAAATCATTATTCACAAACTTAATCTCAATGAGTGTGGCCTTTTCTGGTCTGCTCAGAAGAAATCTCAGAGAAAGCTCTTCTCTGTATCATTTGAAATTAAATTCATGGACAAATGGGTGTGTCTGATAAGTGAAAACATGACCTTGAAGTCATTTGGCCTCTGTGGGACTTAGAGGATTTCCTCTTCTAACCTGTAAAAATGTCCCTGTGTGATCCTGGATCCTTAATCCAGACAGGAATATATTATATTGTCAAAATACCACAGAAACTTCCTTGAGAGTCAGATACTAACAACAAGGACTTTCTTGCATTCAATCCAACTAACAAAAGTTTTCCTTATTTTGTTTTTTTTATGGACACATTAGACTTTGTATTCTGATGCTTCCCATTTCTATATCTTTTTAGTCCTGCTGGTTAGCCTAAAAGCCCTGGGGGTCTTGTCTCTGCCATGTCACAGCTCTCCTTCCAGTATCATAAACCACAGGAAGAGACAGAAGACTGCAGACCATACATGTGTGCATGGGGATGGGTTGAGAAATTACTTGTTCTAAGGCCAATACATTATTTTCTGGTGGTAACTGAGAGGAAATTCACACTCAAAAGTTATTCTTGAAAGGATGATTTTTGCAGAGCTGGGAACACTGACTCACTCCTGCCATCCTCTTCAGCTCCAGTGTGTGATGCAGAGGTGAGATGGGAGAAGGAAGCATCTTTCTTTTGCTGTGATAGAAATAAGGGCTGGTTTGTGACTTGGCTCTTTTCCTGAAAATGTCCAGCATAAGATGGGAGATTGCAATCAGTGAATTACAGATTGCTGGTTTCTGGTGCACAGGGAAAGTTTTCCTTCCTCTTACCTTCAGGTAATTGCCTAAAATACACCAAGACTAGACAGACTCAAGGGAAAAGAAAAATGAGATTAACTGGCTTTCATTTGGTCTCCTCACACTAAATCTAGAATAGTTAAAGTTATAAATGCCACCATGGGATGTGTTTAGTTGAGATGCATACAAAGATACACCTTCTCCAAAGAAGAGCTCTTTTTGTATCTTTCATTTTCCTGTAAATACCATGTTTCAGCTCTGCTGCCAAATGCAACACTCCAAATTTTTTTCCCCCTCACATCTCAGAGAGCAACTGCTGTCTCATCATTGGGTTGCACCACATCAAAGTCCCGCAGCTGAAATGAGTGGAGCTACATGGGGATGCAGCTGTGTTTACAGCAACGAGAATGTGAGGAACATTCAGGCAATGGAGGAAGGAAAAGTGATTTACAAGTGCTATTTGGAATGCTTGATATTTTTGTTTTGCTTAGGTAAATTATTATTTTTGCATACACATACCAAAAAGGTACTTTTAATCTGTGACCACAGGAAGACAATTAGATGATGATATTTGGAGACACCATATATAACACTGGACAGGGAGAAAGAGCATTTTGGCACAGATGGAAAAGGTATCAAACTTGTACTAATAAAGAATTCCTCAAAAATATGCTTACCATAAAAATATGCCTTGCCAATGAAAACTGTGTCTCTCTGAAACTTCATAATTGAAAAAGTTTGATTTAAAGCACAATTCATTTATTCACAAAGGTTATTATACAGCACAAAGTTTCATAAAACAAAATCCAACTGGAATATATTTTTGTATATTTTTCTGAAAATGAAGAAGTTGCATTTGGAAGCATAATCTCTGGTAGCTGTAAATTTATGGCCGCAAGTTCCATTTTTGGGTTCTGAGTTGTGTAATGTCACCATGCTAAATCTTACATTTAGTCTCTCCCAAGAGATAAGCTGGAAATGCAGGAAAGCTTGACAAATCTGCCCCAGAAAAAAACACAACCACAACGTTACAAGGATGTCATTCAAGTTAATGAATCATAAGCACGTAAACTGTAAATAAATGAAGAATAGAGCAACACGAGAGATGATGCACAAACCTGAGTGTGTCTTCCAGTACTTGATACTGTAAAATCAACAAAAGGCTACTTCAACCTTTGTTAAGAGTCACCAGCCTACTGCAGCAAGATTCTGTTGAGTCTGAAAAGACAACCTTCAAAGAAGATTAAGGGTCACCTCCAGATGGGAACCTTGATGTAAGCAAGCCCTTTTTCTCTGATGCTTGGAGTTAAGGCAATGGAGAGGGGCCCTGTTATAGGGATGCTACACCTAGGCCCTAAAATATTGCTCAGTCAAGAAAAAACCAAGCTAATACATTTCAGGCAGAGAAATGGCAGCTCTGTTCCAATGGAGAGGAAAAATACTAACAGCAAGTGATATTAGTGATTTCTTAAAAAGGTGTAAACTGTGTGGTTGCGGACTTTAGGAGAAGAAAATACACATAAACTCAGTTTTTCTGCTGCTGCAAGGCTGTGGGAAGACAACCCATAGAGTTTTAAGACATTTAACAAGTTTCAGCTATAAAACTCTAGCTTGCAGTGGCAGACAAGGATTTCAAAGGAAGAGGATTAAGGAGAATTTGGAAAGAATGAGGACTGAAATATCATTTGAGGAAACGTAAAAAGCTAACAAAACCAAACAGAAAACCAGTGGCAGATCTGTGAGGGAAACAGGGATATCCTCAGAATTTCCTCTTTGCTAGCAGATGATACATCCAAGTAAGCAAAGGTTTCCAGTTTCTTTATGGTGCCAGTAATTTATCTCAGCCCTACAGCTGCAGGTGTCCTGGGCAGTAGATCCAAGGGTCACTCTGGCTTTGGCAGCCAACAGGCTCTTGCACTGGACTTTGGAGTAGACCCTTCTTGTCTCCTGAAAAAACAAACAAACAAACAAAAAAAACCCCCAATAAAACCACCTTTATGTTTAATGGTTTTACATCACCTTCACCTTCACAATTACACATTTTTGAGCTCAGCTCAACTGTGGTCTGACTATGTCTCATTTGTCTGAAGAGTATTTAAAGAGAAGTTCCAAAATGTCAACAGAATGTTGTCTTGAAAGACATTTCAATGCCTGAAAAGGGGTTGAACAAGAGGGAGACCCTAGTGAGGAAATAGTGGGAAAAATACAATCAGCATTGTACATTTAATATCAGATGGTGATGACTACTGTATGAGACAGTCCTGAGTGGGAGAAGAAATGAGGTTTCACTCTCTCACAGTGCCAAGCTGGCCACTGTCACAGTAGTAAAAAAGTGAGAGACAGAGGCAAAAGTGGAGAAAAAAAAACCCCAAAGCAACAACATTTAGGCAGCTTTCCTGTCAATACTGTACAGTTTTCCCCAAAAGTCAGCAAATGGCTTGAATGAAAGTAATGATCAGTTTTGATCAGAGGATATTGCTGTATTTTATATCTATTTACTTATGTATTTTTGCACACCCACAGCCAGTTAATAGTCAATGTCTTTCTTACTAATGTGGCTTATTTTTTCCAGGTTATGAAAGGCAGGTTAATATTTGATCTTGTATCAATAAGCCTCTCTATACTACAATTATAAAAGTTATTCTGGAAAACACATCCTGGCACAGCCATGAACTTACTGTGATTGTAGGAGGAGCAGTTCACTAGGTATCTGAAGAACTTCTTTGCAATTATGTGAATATGTGAATACAGTGATGCCAATCTGTGTTACAGGTACTGTCATAGGTGATGTTATGGAGTGGTATTTGAAATACGTGACTTGTGACTTTAATCTGATCTCTTCTGGACCGTGTTTCACCATCATAGTAGCTGGGGGGCATTGATTTCTTCTGTCACCCCCCTCCCTGCTTATCTCAAGCTCTTTCATTTTGGTTGTCTTACTGGTTTTCATGTTCACTTCATACATTATCTAACTGGAAGCTGTTAGTGAATCAATGTGGTCTCATAAATGTATGTTCTGTTACAACCCTTTGCAAAGAGCCACTTAGAGCTATTTTTATCAAAATGCACTGAGTAGCTACTGTACATGTCTAAGCAAGAGAAGACATCCTTGTGTCAGCCTTGGTCCTGGGTGGAAGGCCTGTACAGGCCTTCTATTGAGTGCATGTATTTTGAAATGCCTGCCATGATACTACAGACTTAAAAGGAAAACACTGAAGCAAGCTAGAGAGACCTTGGTGTGATTCTTTCACCTTAAGTAGTCCCATTTTTAGTGACTCATTTCCCAACATTCTTTCTGTAAGTTGCATGTCTTCCTCTCAACCCCTTCCTTTCCTATATCCACCAATACTGGAAACCCTTCAGAGCAGGGTCTAGCTCTTTGTCTCTGCCTATCATGCCTGTAATGCTCAGTTGCCATCAGAAAGAGTTCCATTAGCATAGTCCCCTAAAGCATAGGTAACAGTAGTCTTAAATATGCAAAACAATGCCAGGATGACTATGATGACAAATTGCCATTATTTTTGCTTCCTGCTTTTCTTACATCTTTAGGTACCATTAAAATTTTACAGTAAGTTCATTCCCATAGATCCAGTCTTGCCTGTCCTATCTGGTCTGCTGCGGTACAGGAGGATATCAACACTGCTTTCTGCTACTGAGTTGGGTTTAGCTGAGAGAGGAAGACTTGTGCTTGAAACTGCTGCTTGAAACTAGTCAGAGTGTTAGAAAAGGAAGATAATTTTCCTCTTCCTTTAAATGGGTACTTGAGGGAAAAGTAATACGCACTCTAAAGTAACCAGCACTTCCATGATAGAAAAGATTACGTTGAATTCAGGAATTTCTCCAAAGAGATTTCACATGAGTTGAAAGTCTACTTGGCTGAACAGAAGTAGAACATGAATGCGTTCATTTTGGAGCTCTCCAACCTGAGACTGAACACTGGATTTTTACCATCCATGTCTATAACGTAGAGTGATGACTGACAAGTGATCTCCCTGCAGCCCACAGGTCCCACAGACCCCAGTGTCACCTGTGACCAGGGGTTGGGGCACTTGGGGCAAATGCTCCAGCTGCATTTGCTAAGGCATTAGAGTCTGGGGATCATTTTTGGTATTTCTGGAACCCAGAAGCTGACGTTCCTTGCAGCACCAAGGAGCATCCCTAGGAGAGGGGCTGGGAAAGGCTCAGCCCTAAGCTAGTGCCTGGGTGGTTGTTTTGGGGATCCCAGCTGGCAGTCATCCCAGCCCCTTGGGAAAGGCCTCATGTCTGCAGATCCCATGGGAAGAGGTTGGAGGGTATTGCTACAGCAGTGTGGCACCCATCCCCTGCTGGCCTGGGATGCCCAGTGGGCTGCAGGCGACATGATCCAGTGTAGAGTGTGAAAAATTCAACACCTGGGAAAGACCCCCAACCTTTGCTCAAAAGGAAGATTTGGGAGGGCAGAAGAAAATGTAATCTGGTACAGACAGCAAGAATGGTGGACCACAAAACCCTCAGCCTTGGCAAAGAGAAGAAATGGGCTCAGGTGCCCCCCATTTTGGCAAATGGCAGGGAAGGCACATGTCTGCATCTCACTTGCGCAGAATTTAAACTGCCCGGGTGGGGCTGCATAGGCAGAGCAATATCCTTTAACTGGAGACCCCAAGTGCTTATTCAGCATTGTTTCCTACCATAACAGATTTGCACAGCACATAATCTCATTCTAATTGACCAGAACTGCTGATTGTGTTATAATTAAATTGCAGTCTAATTTTACTTAGCTGTAACTGATAGAACACAAAGCTACAGAAATTAAACTACAATAAAAGGAAACTACACCAAACACTGGCAGAAATATTAAGCCAGGATTAGACTGAAGAAATGTCACAACAGACCACCATCACAGCCACCACTATTTATAAAAATTAATATTCAGGGACCAAGAGAATGTAACATAGATTTTAATGTGTATTTTTAATATGGCTGTTACTCTAAAAGCTGAGACTGCTGGATGACTGTCATTGTGGGCTCAGCTTTTCCAAATACATTGACTGCAGCACACTTACTGGTGGGTTTACTGGTGGAACTGAAACCCATAGCCCTTGCTTCGAGTGCACATTTTTCTACTATTATATTTCTTCTTTCTTGCCAGATCAACTTTTTTTTTTTTTTTTTTTTTTTAGTGCATTGTAGAAAAGTCTGTTCATCCTGCAGTTAAAATATCAAAGCTGTTCAATGTTCAGGCCCTAAAACTAGGTCACTCAGTTCCTTTTCCAGATTTAATCTTCTCTCTCTTTCATCTTAATGAACCTGCAACAGAGTTGGCTTTTTACATTCCTTGTGTATTGAAAGCAAAGCCACCATGACTTCAGCCCATCCAGGAGCATGAGAAAAAACTCTGCTTAATGCTGGAGAGCACATTCCTGGATGTCCCAGTTGTTGTGCTATGCTCTCATAGAGTAGAGTATCCACTTTACTAAAATAATTGTACATTCATATTTCAAAAAACTATATTTCAAGGGGAGCTGAAAAAGTGTATCAAGCTCTCTCCGTACAAAACAGAGACCACAGTCTGCACCAGCAGTGTCAGTGCTGGGGAATACTCCCTTCACATCCATTCTTCTTCCCTTCTCCTCCACTGGCCAGAAAATCCAAGGCTATGTTGAAATGAAAACCGTATCACACACCAATGCCTGGTATCATCCTCTTTGTGGCACTGCAGTGGTAACAAGTTAGCTGGAGCTTTTACCTGGACATGACCCCATGAGAGCAACTTCATTAGCTTCAGCCACTGCTTGGTTTATTTCATGGTAAAATGTCCACTTCTGGTCTCTTCCCAGGTTTTGTTTCTAAGGGCAGAGTAGCTCCCAAGCACTTGTTTTCCTATTGATAAAACATACAGTTTTCAACAACGAAACTAAAATCTCAGGCATGATATGACTTACGTAGTTAGACCTTCTCAGGAGCCAGAAAAGTAGAGTCATGCTTTGCTGCTCAGACAAAAAATACACAGAGAAGAAACCATCTGCCTGCCAGGCTTAGGCAATGTTCCTCTGAAAGCCAGGTTATGGCAGGAGTGACTTCAGTCCTAGAGCTGAAGACTGAAAGCTGCAGGCCCGTGCCCTGAGATATTTTCCTTTTTCACTAAAGAACTGATGTGAGGTTAATGTGCAAAGAGCTATTAATCCTCCTACAAATGGGTCATTTTTCAGTTCATTAAATATTATTGCTTGAACTACCAGTAGCTCTTCCTCAATTACCCCTGAGAAAAGTGGTTCACAACTAAGTGGGAACAGAAATTGATATTAAACTGTTTATTCTAATAAATTTTTATGCCAAGCAGGATAATTTATGTTATTGTTTGGTTTCTTTGGTCGAGGTGGACATAAGGATTGGATTTGTCTACATTGAAGTATTTTGTTAATGCTAAAGACACAAGTATTAATTCAATCCATCAAGAATTCAATTTATGCTTCCAGAATCTGTATGATGGGCAGAACTGACCACTCTCTTCCCTCCAGTCCTTTCCATCACCTTGCTTGACCCTCTTCCTCCAGCAATATGAAACCTCCGGTCCTGTGTCCTTCTACCCCACTCCATGGTTCCCTAGGAGCCATCTCTTGCAGACATGCATGGCAAACCCTTTGCCTGAAGCCAGAAGTCTGAATTTCAGACCCTGGTACAGCACTGTGTCACATCTACACTCTGCTTTTGCTACTGGAGAGGTGCTGCATGGACAGGATCAAGGTTTGGAGGAGGCAGCAAGGAAGAAGGTGACCAATACTGTATGTCAGCAGATCCTTTCAAACACAGCCTCTAAATGGAGGAGGAAGAATCCCCAGTAAGGCTGCTGTTTCTGGTAAGATGAGAGGACATTGGTAACTGCCATTTGGGGGAATTGAGTAACATTAATTTATGTGTTCTCAACTGTGGATCCAATTTTGAAACCTTTAGTCAGTATTGCATGCCAAATGGATGGTTGTGAAATGATGTATAGAAGGCATCCTCCCGAATCCAATGGACAGACTAAAAGACCAACTGATCCTGGTTTCTCTACTTTACAGCACTATAGCCTTTCCTAAAGGATGGACTCCTTTTAGGGGTCACCAGCAACAGTAAGCTCCTGACTTCTGACTTCAGGAGAGCTGCAGAGCCTAAATTACAGCTGGTCTCTTTGGTGGAAATGTGTTAACCAAGTTGAAACCAGCTAGATCTTACCCAGAAATCAGCAGGTAAGAGATCCACATTGCCAGGGAGTGACCCAACTCACCTGTTTTAGGAAGCATTTAAGTACCTACCAGCAATTTAAGCCCAGCAATGAGAGAGGGAGCTTACACAAAATGTTCAGATTGCTAAATTAGCAGAAACATCCAATAGGCAACATGGCAGTACTTCCACTAAACTGACCCAACCTAACCTTTATAAATACAAGTCAAAGTGAGTTTCTTATTGATATCCAGACTGATGGGCTTGGTCCCTAAGGGTTATGAGAATCTTACAGGAGTGTGCATTGCTCCAGTTACATTTACAGCTTTAATCCAGACCAGGAATGAAGCCAGTAATGATCACACTCTAATCTACCTGACCTGCAAACTATTTGGCTTGAGATTCTATAACTTGTAATCAATACATTTCAGAACGGAGTGACATGTCTGCATGTCCTTGCTTCCTAGGGAATCTGCATGCTTCCCAAGCAAACAAGCCAGTTCCAGTCTTGATTTTCTGAAGGAAAGGAGAGGATTAGGAGAGCTTTGGGTCAAACAGAGAAATACATTTGGGCACCTACAGTTCCACAGCAATCACCAGGCACTCAGGCACCTGAGTGACTTGCTAGAGCCTGTCTTTAGGCAATAATGGCAGATTCCAAAGGTGGTCTAGAAGCAGCTGGCTGCCCATATGAGCTCCATCTTCATCTGTGTGTGAACACCAACCAGGGAGGTCAGTGGGAGAGGACTGACTCCTGAATCAGGATTTTTGCCTGTGCTTGCTTTGCCAGCTCTTGAGTCCCTCTTGGAGACAGCTGGGTTCCACTTAAGGCCAATGCCATTAAACTTGATGGTTCTGAATTTCTAAATTCAAATCCAATCCACTACTGAGCTATTTTGAGAGGGTCAGGCATTATCCTAAGCTGTCATAGGGTGTCCAATATCATGGGCTCCTGGGCTGTGAGGTGATTCTTAGTATTGTAGCTGGTATGTCCATTCTCAGTAAAAGTGACTCATAATTTTATTTCAATGGAACCATATAATTAGTAGATCTTGCTCTGTCACAAAATCACTGCTTCAGTTTTCTGGCTTTATCAGTAGACCACCTTTTTTTCTCTCTGAGGTAGTGCAACCAGACTTTTCCTAACATGTACTTCTTCCTGGGAAACAGCTAAACCTAAAGCCTTTGCTTCATTAAAGTAGCAATCCCATTTGAGCTTCATTCAAGCTCTGCACAAAGGAGAGTAGCCTCAGCAGGGGATCACTTTGTAGCACTTAGATGCATTTACATTGTTGAATTAGCCTGCTGTGCCTGCACTGGAAGGTACAAGGACATCAGTGATCACATAAGACTATTTGACTCTTAAATCTCTACTAAACATGGCATAGTTCAAATAAAATATATGAAGGTTAAATCCTACTATAAAGCCACTCACCTGAAATTGCTACTGTTTCTCAAGACCACCCTGAATGCAGCCAGGCTCAATGTCTAAATTACTGATGCGAGCTCAGTGCTGGTTTTCTACTGTTGCTTGTTGTCCTTTTCCTTTTTAGTTACCATTTTTAGCATGTTGTGCTAGAGAGATCAGTTCTCCTGCCCCAGGAACAATCAGCTGCTGCCTGCTGGGCCATCCTTACTCTGACTCTGCAGAACTCAGTGTCTGTGGTGCAGCATTGAGGGCTAGGCTACAACTGACACATTCAAGACTGACATTGTTCAGCGTGACCTGCATCACTATACCAGCTCACCAGCCCCAAAAGGAAGAGGCAATAACCAACCAGAAGAGTAAGTTCCCTTTCTTCAGAGTTAACATTTCCATCAGCAGCTGAAACTTTTCACACAGCTAACCTTGATGGAATTAATATACTCACAATATCAGGAAAAAAACACCAATCATTCAATACCTTCTTATACTGCAAGAAATCCTAGCAACTTATTTATCTGATTCTCCACAGGCTATCAGGAAGTCCTTCCACATGAGAGTTAAAGATGTTGGGCTGCTTTTTGGATTAGAGCTTATTCTGCAATAGAACTGCATGGATGACAGCAGGGAAGCTGCTGGCCCCAGACTATCTTTGCCTGCTGGCTGTCGTTTGAGATCTCTCCAGTGGTGAGAACAGTCAGGGTCTTCAGCACAAAAGAGCCCTTACAGATGGGTGGTGGGACATTATTCTCATGGAGAGTACTTTCAGCACTGCAGTGGCTGAAAAAGTGGGTCAGAGACAGAGGTAGAAGGAACTTCTTGTTGAGTTTGCCTGATGGTCAGCAGCAAAAGCCATGGCTGCTTGCCTGAGTGAGGAACAGGCAGTGAACAGCCTGGTCCCTTCCTGCGTATCATGGACAACAAAATACAGGCAGGGTTTCTGTATCAGCCCAGAGGGGGCTAACATTTTCCCACATTCTCAAACCCAGTCTCCCACTGATGTCATTGCAGCTGTGTTTGTTTGGTTTGGTTAAACAGTGAGACTGTTTGAAATGAGCTACAAAATCATGGTGCATCCCACCACCAGCCCTGAGAGCATCAAACACAGCAAACCAACAATGCCTGATGAGAGTCCACAAGCATCTAGAATTCTCAAGTGGAGGGGTTAGCATCCCTGCTTTGACCAGAAAGAATGTACATTATTTTAGGAGAACAGGTTTTAAATTACCAACACATTTCTCTGGAGCCATATCGTGGCACACTTTGGTGCTACCTCTCAGTATGGCACTGGTTGCAATCAGATGTCCATGAACTAGGATTTGGTTGATGACAGTGACCTATCTGCTGGATATCACTGGTTCCCAAGTTTCAGAAACTCTGATCTCTCAGGACTCAGTGTACTTTCTAGCCTTGTAATCCTGTAAGTCATTGGACTGTTGCTGATGCTTCATTCTTGAAAAATAAAACCAAAACAAAACAAAAAACAGTGGGCTTCCTGAAAGTTCACATGGCAACAGCTTTCATCCTTTCTTAGTAAAAGTCCTGGGAGTACTTTCCAACACTTACTTGCCACATTAGAGCATTTTCCTCTTCTAAAACAGTTTAAACAAAAGGTAGTTATAGTTTTGATCCTATAGATGTTAAAATTGTGTTTCAGCCTCCTTTTATGAACAAAATACCCAATACCCACTAAAATCCAAAGAGTGTGAGGGTTGAGGAGCTCATCTCTAGTGGGCTGCTTCCAATCCTTACAGTCTTAGAAGAGGAATGGAGGAACAGTCCAGCAAACCTAAGACCAGCACTTCTCTGAGCCTCTAGGTGGACAAGAAGTGACTCCTTAACCCCCCAAAGCAAATAATTTCCTGCTGATTCACCTCCCAGAACAGACTCTTCTCACTGTCAGAAGAAGGGCAGCTCTAGCTGGTGCAAACTGTGGAGATGGACACAGGCAGCTCTGCCTCTCCCTGGCACCTTGCCACTAGCTGACTTCCATGTTAGGAGGCCATAGCTGTTGTCTCCACCTTCTCCTACTTTATTTTTTTCTTCTCTCTAAAGTGGTACTCTGAGACTTTCTTCCTTAGGTGGCTCTGCGTAAGCATGCACTGAGCTCTGGGTTGATGGTGATGTGCAGCTGCGATAGGGAAGGGGTACATCTAAGGACAGATTTCAGACCCTCTCCCTCTCAGGCAAAGGAAACTTGGAGTAGAGTTTCACACTGGCGATGCCTGCAAGCATTTGGAAATTTTACCAGATTTTCCCCTCTGCTTTCCCCCATCTAAGCTTTAAAGTCATTTCCCCTGGCTTCAGTCACTATTTTCAGCACATACTGTCTTCCAGTGACATCTAGGGATACAGACTTGAAATAGCAAGCTGGTCATTTATACTTGCATTGTTTAAAAAGTGTTTCAAGCTGATAAAAACCAGTTTATTTGATAGAGAGTGCTTACTTAATTAATTCTGGGGAAAAAAAAAAAAAGAAAAAAGTCTGGGAACCCCCTGCTTCCCCCCCAAGAAACTTTTGAAAAAATGTTTCTCATGGCAGAATTTGTATTTTTTAAAATCTTTTGTTGTAATCTGGTAAGTATTTGTAAAACTTCAATCACGCAATGGACACAACCCAATAGACCTCTAATAAGGCAGTGGCTGAAGGGTAAATTACAAAGATCAAAGGAAAAGCATCTCACATGTTTTTCAGGATTAATGTATCATACTCCCAAAAGCTCATTCCTCAGATCAGGTGCATTACTATTAATTTAATAAAGTGGTAAGAGACGTGGCACTGTTTAACATAATTTTTCACTCTGGCACAATGAAAGCAGGCAAAGCTTTTGTCTTGATTTCATTACTAAAACCAAAGCATTTGAAAAGGGAAAATGTCATCATGAGGACAGAAAACACTTCAGGGTCAAAAGAAGCAGCAATTTGCCTCATGCACCTGTATTTATCTATTACTTACCCATTACTGTACTCCTTATATTTTCACGTGAGTTCTCTGGTCATAAATAGGAGCGTCACCATGCCTGGTGTTTCACCTGCCATAGGACAAGGATAGGGACCCTGATCTTGAGCTCTTACCTGCAGGGCAGGACACATATGACGGATGCAGGTGACGTCTAAAATACTCAGTGGCCTGGCGTGGTGTCAGACTTGAGTCCAGGGCTGCAGCTTGTTCTTGTAGGGACAAAGCCAAAGCAGCAGCAAGTTCTCCCACTGTGCCTTCATGTCTTTACTGGAGCAGCAAGCAGGCTTCCTCCAGAGCAAAGCCAGGAAGAGCCAAATGTGGTTAGATAGAAAACGCACTCTGGGCCCGTGTAATCCATCACATCAAAGATGTGGAAACATATAGGCTTGCTTTTTAAAACCAACTCTGTGTGACCACACAATCTGTATCTGCTCTGTAAAGTACCCCTGTAAATTTAGACTTCCAAATTCTTCACAGTTTGTGAGAACAAAACCCTGTGCTAATGAATGACTGGACCTTTGGAGAAGCCCCCAAAATGCCATGTCTGTGATGGCAGGAGGAAACATGGAGTATTTTCTCAGAAGAAGATACTACAAAAAGCTCTTATACATGAACCAGGGGCTTGTTTGTCCAAAACCAAGGTATTTAAATCTGCTCACATGGAATACTGGTGTGAAGAAGGTGGGGACAGAGACAAGATGGTAGTTTTCCAAGATCTTTCGTCCCAATCATGAGGAGCTGTGCCAGCTGAGACCCAGATTTTAGTCAACAAACATGAAGAACTCTGTCCGAAACTAAATGTCAATTAAACTTTTGAAAAATAAAAGTCAGTGGATGCTTTGCCAGTACCAGCACTACAAGGTGTGATGCTGATTATACGGCCGGTCCAACTCAATTAACTTCATAGCAACTTCTCTTGATACATACCTGTGAAGAAACTGGAATGGAAAGGGGATGGAAATAGTCCATCCCTTTGTTCCCAGCAGCCACTTTGCCAGACCACTAAAACACTGTAGGAGGTAGAAATAGCAAGCCAAATCTCTGTTCCTGTTTTTGCCACCTCTGGTGCTCCCATCACCCAGCAGCACTGCTCAGCAGCCTGAGCCAGCAGCTCATCGCAGGGCAGTGTCACACATTCCCAGCACTCAGGAGGGCAGCACCAGCTGCAGCTGGCATTCCAAAGGCTCACACAACCCTTGCTGTGCCTTCTGCATGGGGGAACTGGGAGAAAACACTGCTTTTGAGCTGATTTAGGGCACTGAAATAAACACAGCAATAACTCTTCTGGGCAGGAAAGATTATGTCAGAGAGGCTTCAACAGCTGCTTTGCAGAAATGTAGCAACTAAATCGTGTGCTCGGAGGGTTTGCACATCATCTCCTATTTGATCATTTCGCAGAATCATGGACTCGAATCTGGAAAGGACCTCTAGGATCACCAAGTCCAACCATCAAACCAGCCAAACCATGTCCTCAAGTGCTAGGTCCACACCTCCTTGCAGGTAATGGCAGAGAGCAATCAAGTCTCCCTGCAGCCTAGAGGGAGTTTCATCTCAGCTTTGCTTTTAAAGCATCAATAATGCCTTCCTCCTGATAACATACCTTAACAATGTGAGTATTAGTAGCCTGGAATCACAGACAGCTGGGAAGATACCAGAAAAATATGAAAGGGTTAAAAGTAATCTCCTCCAGTTTAGGCGGCTGGAGTGAGGGGGTGCACTGAGTAAATACAGATAAAAATACAGACTAGACACAAAATTTACCAAGTAATGCCAAGTAAGGCTTGTAGAGCCTTAAGATAGCTAGAGAAGGGGTATTACCGTTTTAAACATATGTTTAATTTGCATTCCTTTGGCCTATAGACTCATTCAGCAATATTCAGCTACTAGCAACAGGGTGCTTTTGCTTTCTTTTATAAAACTGTGTCCTCAGGTGTTCACTTTTTGTCTTCTGAGTGGTGGCCTTAAAGATTTCAAGAATTTTACATGTTTGGTTTTTTCCTCCTGCAAATATCCACAGGGGACAACTAGTAATTAATTTTGCCTGTTCAGAGGGCACTGCCCTTAAATTGCCAAGGTACTACTTTTATCAGACAAAAAGGAATTAAAGGGCTGTAGGGACAGGCCCAGAGTAGATACCCATTTCTGTGTGATCAGATCATGTCCCATGACCAGAGTGCTTTGGTATTTTGCACTTATTGCCAGACCCAGCTGTGTATCAGGCTGAACTGCCATGAGAATCAGCCAAGACCTAGAAATTGCACAGCTGCTTCTGTGCAGATCAAACCACAAGGCAGCAGATACTGCTGTGTTCAGCCTGGCTTCAAGCATAGGCAACCTGAAGGGCTCAGCATTGCCCTACTTGGAAGCAAGATGCAGATGCCTTCTTCCCTCTCATCCTCTACAGAAACCTTTATCTTTCACAGGGTTACTGCAGAACCATCTGGATTCAGATTGACTTAAGCCAATACTAGAATTTACTTTGAGTAAATAAAAGGACACATGAAACAATATGATGATCCCCAGACACGCCCCTCCCCTTGATACCCCTCTAAGCACAGCTTAGAATGCAAGGCAAGTGAGGCAGCGATGGGCCAGGACTCCAGACCCAGCTACTTTAAAGCAGAGCACTGTTTATAATATTTTTTATGAAGTAAAATCAATACTGGACAATCAGGAAGTTTCTCCATGCCACTACAAAATGTTACCTAAAGGAAATCAAGGAAAATACTGTTTTTTTTAATATTCCCTATAATGACCTTTTTCATTCAGAATTCTCTCTTGAACTCTGCATGGATTAATTCACAGGTTAGTATTTACTAAAGGAACCTGGGCAGTGGCTTTTTCCAAGTTCTAATCCAGATCTAGGCTTTGAGTTTCATGTGTAACTCAAATACCGACAGAATCAGATAAAATATGAGCTTCCAGGGCCACCTCTTTTAATAATGTTACTGTGTACAGATGTGCTGATATCACCAATGTCTGTTGTGGCATTTACTGAGGTGTAGCCCCATCATTCATCAGTAAGTACCCCATGTCATGAGTATCTAACTTGGAGAGCAGCTAGAGGCTGTTTCCTCTATAACAGGGGCCAGCAGGGACTCTAGGGAATAGACCATTTTTCACCTTTCTTACTCCAGAACTACTCTCCATTTACACATTAAAACATTTGTTATTTTCTGGGTCTACCTAAACAAGCAACCTTCTAGCTCATTTGTAGGACAGGCAACTTCAGCACCACCTCTTCAATGGAGTTAGCTGGCCCACAATACCCACGGCTTGTCTGTCGATGCTGTAGGAACACCACTGCTTCCCTCCTCTCTAATTGGGAGAGGGACCACAAACACAGCTGACAGCTTACTCCTTAGAGAGGAATGACCCATCTACTTGCAACCACATCTGAAGAATTTAGCTACTCATAACTTGGAGAACTGAGTCTGGATCACAGGGATTTTTTTTCTGCAAAATCATAGCACAGATGGCTTAAAATGGAAAAACACATTTATTAAAGACACAAGTACTTTTAATCAGACCCCAAATTACTTGCAGGGATGTGCTGTCACCTTTCACAGAGCAAGCATTCTAAAATAGCCAAGACCAAACTTAAACATGTTACTGGCTTGATCTTAAAACACTGGGCATTTTATTCAAGAAATCAGATGATCTCTTCTACCCAAAGTTTTAGACCTCAAGTCAATACTATCATCTTGGTTGAAAGCTCTGCTATCTCAGTACAAGTCACAGTATTTTACAGTTGGTTAGTACAGAATATGGTAGAAAGTGGAAATATATTATTTCTAGAAGAAGTCAAAGCTGACTACGAGAGGATCACATACATCACTATTGAATTACACTAACTCTATCTTCCAAAAAAAAAAAACAAACCCTACTTAAGAGCAAAAAACTCAGTATTTTAGAAAACATACATAAAATAACATTGTTACATTTTTACTTTAAAAGAATTTGCTGTTTCCACTTTCTAGCAATACTTCAATACATGTTAAGATTTGTTCGTAGAGATCAATCACAGGCACGTAGCAAACATTAAAAAGGCATGCCAAGCACAAATCCTCTTTGGAGATTTTTGTTTTAAGGTAAACAGGAAACAGTAGGCATGAAACATCAGTACAGTAAACATGAATCAACTATGTCATCTTCCTCTTATGCATCTCAAGCATTTACTGGAAAGCAATTTTCATCCTACTGCACCCGTGGGATGCATTCCCAATTAAATGTTGGGATGTAAGTATAGGTGTATGAAGAGTCTTAGGAGGAAGGCAGTTCTTTATATTTAAATACACAACTAAGACCCCTTCCATTTCCCAGTGTCAGCAGCACACTAGAGGCACACTCAGTGACAGCAATCAACACTGAACACACCAAAACTTACAGTAACTCTTACTGGGTCCCAAAGCAATTCATAAAAAGGACTCCCCCATTCTTTAACCAGCTTACCAAAAGGAACTAGTGAGCACTCTATGCAAGGGTGTAATACATGGATCATGTATGCTAGAGCATTCCAAAAGGATTAAGTGAAAGATAATTACTGACTGAAACTCAAGGTACATTCATCTGCATGCATCTCTAGAGCAACTGCATACTAGTTATAGGCAGGATGGCAGAACAGGACAAAATATAGAGCTCTGCTTCATTATTTTTCAAATATTTAAAATTTAAGCTTCAACAACTTCTCACAATTTAAAATTTTATAATGCCTTTAGTTATACTTAGAACCTTAAATGCCAAACTCTCAAGTTTAATCAGGATTTTTAATGATAAGAGTAACAGAAAAAAGAAAGGTCTTACAGAGGTCTTGCAGTTAATCTGAGTGTACATGTGGGTCCTGGTTTTATTTTTTGTTTGTTTGTTTGTTTGTTTTTTCCCTTCTCTTTCCAAAAAGGCACTCCAGAAAAAAATGCTTGTATTTTTTTTTTTGCAAGAACATAGAGAAGGAAGCAAGGTTCATGCAAAGCCACTGACCCAATGAATAGTATGCACACACAACCTAGGCACTACTCTTTTCAAAGGTTCTTCCACTTGAGGTATTTTTATCTGCCCACAGGTGTGCTCTTCACTGAAACAACACAATCAGGTTGAGCTGACCACAGGTGAAGGTTGAAGGTGTGAGAAGTCACACAAGAGGAAGTAGACAGATTACAGACTTATATTGCTATCTCATCTTCTGCAAATAAGAACCTCTACCACCATTTGGGAGGTGCTAGTTTCACTGGTTTCATTGTTCATAAATGCATTAAGCAGATGTAGGCTCTTACCAAACAATAAATTTATTTATTCATTTAATGTATCAGCTAAAATAATCAGCCACAACAGCCTAATGTAACTCTGCAGAGTGAGACTGTGAATTTGAAACAGTTCCTACACCAGCAGCTTGTGGGATAGCCTAGGTATAGCTGAGAAGGCAGTCTTGAAGATCTCAAAAGACACAGATTTCACAATATTCCAACATTAAAAAGCCACCACTCTTCACAGCTTGCCAGTCCCAAGTCCTACTAGTGGGTTTTAAAGTGTTTTCTATGATTAGCTCCCTTTCACTGCCTCCACAGTTACGGGCCACATCCTTTATCATTTTTTAATGATAAACATGGAAAAACATGGAAAATGTTTTGAAACATGGAAAGACTGAAACCTGCCTTTGCTGGGAAAATGTCTTTATAGCAATGATTTAAACAGCTCTTTCCCAAAGTTTTTCAGCATAAAATGATAAAACATTAAATTGAAGCCTTTCCTCTAAAACATGCAAAAAGGCTCAGCTTCTAACAAAGCCAGTTCCAATCATACTGCTATAGTTTAAAACATTTCAAGGACAAAAAATTTCTGCCTTCCTTCCAGAAAGATTAAATTGCTTGTTGCCACAACAAGTCTCATTTATTTATACTTCAAATGTGTTACTTCTTATTCCCTCTTAACTTTGCTCTTTGAAGGTCAAAACACAGGCAGCTCCAATAGAGCATAAAAAGTAAGACCCCTACCAATTGCAAGGTTCCTCCTACCAGAAAGGGACTTTTAAATGAGGAGGAATAAAACAATTTATTTTCTTCTTTCTTCCAAATTGAATGACTATGGAGAAATGACTCATACTTATATAGTAGAAGTTAATGGAATGCAATCTGAAATGAAGACTGACTCAGTAGCACGAGACTTGCTAATAATTTCTTAATCTTCACTTCAAAAACCCACTAGAAATAGTCGTGAAATACAAGCAAAATAGATAGTACTTGTTTTTCCCCAATAGATAGTTGGGCAGGAGAACAAGGTTTAAATGAGGATGTCAGTTTTTCTGCCATTTGATAAAAAAAAAAAAATATCACTAAATGCTGCCTATCCCCAGCATCTATTTATCAGGACCAGATGAACTTGCAGTACAATGATTTTATTCTTTTAATGTGCAAGATTTGCATAAGATTCAAGACTTTCACTCTGCATACTGGTATTTTGTGTTTTGCAGCAGCCTTTCCGTCCTCCTGAACACATTTTACCTTAGAAGTATGCAATCTGTTGGAGTATCATTTTCTAGAACAGTTAAGATTCGTAACACAAGGCAGAACTTGTGGAGATGGAGACTGGATGTTGGTTTCTTACAGGTGGAATTGCCTAGAGCAGACAAAGAATGCTCCCCTAATTATTTTTAGTCCCGTAATATCTGAATTCAGGAATCTTGGATCAGGAAATAAAGGCAGCACAGGTGTCAGTAATATAGTTTTGCCTACTCTTCATGTTTACATAGGTAGCCATCAGTTCTTTTTTTATTAATAAGCTTTATTAATAAAACTTAGCAACAAATGTCTCTTTCTTCCTTTCCAGAGAATACATATTACAAGAAGTTTTCTTAAAACTTTTCCCATTGTTCTTATGGTTTCCCAGTTCTGCAAGTTTTGAATTGCTTCAGAGAAAGTTTCCACTTCTATCTCCCAAGGAAGACAGGATCTGCATGTTCCTTGAAGTAATTTCATTCTGTAAAGAGATAAACCTTAAAAGCAGAATACCCAAGGCCTACAGGTAACTAAAACTAGATAAAAAAGCATGGTGGAAGAAACCTATTTAACTTCAGATCAGAGTGAAATTAATTGCCTGCTTGGAAAGCAGACTAAATCAGCTTTCTGTAGCAACACCCAAACTCCACTACAAACCCCTCCATATTAACTGTTAATCACAGCAAAACTTTTCACACCAGAAAAAACAGGTTAGCATAGAGCCTTTGCCTTTCCTTACTTCCACAGCGAACACCAGCAGCTAACTAAAGCACTCTGCTCGCCAACATTAAATGCAGAGTCATGGCAGAAGCCAACTCAGTATCTTTCACCTTCACTCAGACACGGAAGACAGAAAAAAATCCCACATGCTTCCTTCAGATTACTTGGGAGTACTATGCAACAGTCAGATGTTTAACATGTTCTCGGTATCAGCAGCTTTAAGGACTTCAGCTTATTTTAGTCCTACTATGCTTAACACTAATACTTCATATTCACTGCAGTAAATTTTAAAAGATCCAGTTACTTGCTCAGCAAACAATTTGTCTTATCATGCTGCTACTAAGATACACCAACACAGAACACTTTAAAGCTCTAGTCTTACAGCTACAGGTCACATGAAGCTAATGTACTGATTGATTAGCTCATCTACTGATTAATCATCATGTAGATTTTGCAGTTTATTCAATGAGCACTGAGCTACACTTGCCACAAAACATTTTAGCAATTTTTTTAGTAAGGCTGCTGTGCTAGTTTAAAATTTAAGCTAAAGCATTTCATATATCCCAGAAAATATGAATGAACTTTTATTTCTAAGCAACAACACACACTATTTCAATACATATATTTCAATACCCACACTTTTAAGTCTGGTGGAAAGTAGTAAACTGAACAATCATCACTAAAACATTTCCATTGGAAATGTGTTTTAAGTTTACAAGTGTCTTCATTACCACCTTACTGAAGTTTTCCTATGTGTTTCTAGTCTACACACCACATATTTCACACAGTCACACATATGTGAATCAAATTTTAAACGTTCAGGTAAAAGGGAAGTCCATTCAATGCAAAGATTCATTTTTCACAGAAGAGACTGGCAAGGTAAGACCAAATACTGCAGGATTCTTCATGAGAGCACAGGGATTTTAGAAACCATGAACTTTCAGTTGTTCTTCCTTGACAATGCCAATCTAGAAGAGAAAAGTAACATTTCAATAAAACATCCTACCAGACATCTCCCTTGCTCTGTAGGCTGTGTATCATTTCTTCTTTGAGTAACATCTCTAAATCATGATTTCCATCAGAAACCTAATGGAGAGCTGCACTCTTCTTGTTTTCAGTCTCAAAATTATGGTTTGCAATCAAACACTTTGTGGTTTGCAAACACACAAATTTTACAAGTGAAGAGCTCAAGTTTTAGTGCCAGAGAATAAGTGCTATGTTGTGGCAAGGGAAATGCATTCTACAGTGCCTTGAGTGTTACTGGAGCTTTACTCTCAATCTACAAGTGTAATTTTACTTTTTGTCTGAAAACACAAAGGAACTACAGCTGACATCATTAACTAGTTAATTAACATCAGTGCCACCCGTCACTCTGTTGCTTCCAGAAAGGTTTAGATATTTGTCTGCAGTCCCTCACCTCTAAGAGGAATTGGCAAATGTTCTTCCTCTGGTCACCTTGAAGCTGGATAACTTCACCGTATTCAGGATGTTCAATGACAGTACCATTACAAGCAAATTTCTAGAGAGAAACATTCATATTGTAAGACATCTGATGAACATTATGACTTTGTTTATTGTCTTTTCAAAAGAATTTGGTAACAGAAGCTGCTTACTAAATAGTGATACCAAGCAAGGCAAAGGCTAGATCTATTTTACAGTTGTTTAGAGAGCAAATGGAATGTATCTGCTGATGCACACAGACACAAAGTAAGCTGCTGATGGTAAATTCAGGCAAAGACAGGAGTAGGCACTGTGCAAAAGGAACGAGCCAACAGACATTACAAGAATGGAAAACTAAGTCATAAGATACAGCCTTTCAACTCCAGGCTATTTTAAAATAAATATTTTCATCCTGGTGAAACTCAATATCTCTGTTTTCAATAGCAACTCTGCTATAACAGAAGCAGGAACGCAGAAACAGTTCTACTTTAATTTTATTCTTCCCATCAACAAAGCCAGGTATCTGTGAAATTTTAATGAAACATTCTGAATATATTTCATGTATTTACAGAAAAAAAAATCATTTTTTAAAAAAACCCCGGTGTCACTAAACACTGGCCGGAGTTTTAAGAAAGGCAGGGAAATGGATCAAGCTAAACAGGAAAGTAACATGCACTGGCAAGAACAAAATAAAACATTCTGCTACCTAGTGTTAAAAATACACTCCTTTATATGTTTATTATCAAATCAGCAACTTCACCTTTTTGAAAGCTTTCACAAGTTTCTTCTTGTCATAGTCATCTGCAATTCCTTGAACGGTTGTCAGCGTCTTTCTTCCGTTTCGTTGCTGGATCCTTATGTGGATGTAATCCTCAGTCCCTGCTGGGAGTAAGTCGTCACCCTTTGTTGCATCAGCAAAGGGGTCTGCAGGAGGAAAGAGTCATGTCATTCTCACAGAGGAAAGCACCCAACCTCAAAGCAAAACAGATAACCTTCTCACTTCACAAAGAGCTTTATTTAGGGGATAACCTTGCTGTTTTCTCCTTGCTTAAAAATCACTGTTAGAACCAGAGTACTTTTCTCTTACAGATATATTAAGTCCAACTAGCCTACTAACTACACACAATTATCTTACATCCAGTTGCATGAATGCCTTCTTGGATATAAGCAATTTTAAGCTACAGTATCATTTTATTTACTGTTTCTTGCAAACTCTAAATCCTGAAGTTCTGAACCTGAAAACCAGGTTCTGAGAGAATATTAAGTACACAGAAGTTTTAGATGCCCACATGCAACTTCAGTGAAATACAGAAGTCATATATTACTGGTAAGTAAAGAAAACACAAAACAACTCTTGTAGACACTCCTTTACAGTCTTATACTGCGACAACTAACACACTACCAGCGTTTTAAAGCTTACTAATATAAAATAAACACAGCAACAGACACTAACAAATGTAAGAGGCTGTCTGTAAACTAGGACCTCTCTGCCAGTCAGTAGTTTTAGGGAAGAATTGTAACAAAAATAATTTAGGCTTTAACTACAGGAAGATGAGCTCCCTAATTCTCCCAAGCTTCAATTTATTTAGCACAGGTGAAACAGGAAGACATTTGGGAAGGAGGAGGTTTAATGGCTAATACTTCTTGTGCTCTGATCTCCAAAAAAGCATATTTAACACTTTACCAAGAAATCAAACAGCCCTCCAAGCTTCCTGATCAGTGACTTCAAATAAATCTTGAAATTTTATTAAACGAACCACAAGTAATTTTTGGATACTAATCAGAAGCATACTGAAGAGTCTGTTATTCAGAAAGTGTAAATTCAACAGCTGTGGAAACTACAGTTTCCCAAACCTCCATCCAAAATTCAAACCTAAAAACACTGATCAAGTTTCACTACCCACTTAAAACAAATGCCCAAAAGAGTAAAACTCCAGCAGAAATAGGAACAAGAGTAGTTTAGCTGCAGAAAAACTCATGCTTGTAGAAACAGAATATCAAGAGCATTAAAGACACTGAAAGCATCATGAGGATGAGCATCCGAAGAAATAAGGCACTGGGAAGCTTTAATGACTTAATTTGTACTTTAAGGCATTAAAAAAACCCCAACATTCTGAATTTCACTGTGACCCACAGCTTGGGGACAAACACTAACAGGAAATTTTAGACAGAGAGAAGGTGAGAAGGGACAAGAAAATCACTTGGCACACCTCAGGATTTTAAGGTGGAGATAAAGCAGCGCTGTAGGTGTTAAACACTGAATTAGATCAAACAAATCCTTTGGGCAGCACCTTTCTAAGCAGAAGGGCCCCAAGACCGTGATTAACATCCCCTTCTCCCATGTCTTAAATATGTAGATTAAAGTCAAAACAGAGACCTGAAAACATTATTGTATTAAGTGTAAACTCGCTCACTTATGTTGCCTACAGATAAGGAAGGTGGAGAACCATGGCCCAGCAAACTTCCCTGCTATTTCAAGATCTACCATCTGTACATCTCAATCTGTAGAGAGAATATCCTTTCGGATATTATCGGCGTGTATTAGGTTTTGGAACATTGGTAAGGGTGGGATGAGGCAGCTTTGCTGCAAATCAGCGAGCGACTGGAAATGAGGTGGTGAGAACACGATTCCCCTCCTTAGCAGAGGACGCCAACCCCAGACTCCCTCAGCCCACAAAGATTACAACTTCGGGAGCGGAGAACTGACAGAAAAGCCCATTCTGGGGTGCTACTAGATATGCAGGCACACAGCACAGTACGGGACATGGCAGCGTCTCCTACGGGAGCAGAGAAGTAGCCGTCTCCGGTGCACACACAGGGCACGTCCCGGGGCCGGGGCCACGGGAGGACAAGGACGAGCACTCTCAGCCGCCTTTACCGAACAACGCCAGCAGCGCCGGGGATGGCAACAGCTTCAATGTCACGGCGGAGGAGCTGGGGACACCGGGGGCCCTCGGGAAAGCAGGGGCAGGACGATACCGGGGGACGGAGGCGGCAGCACGGACTGCGGGCCTAGCAGGGGATGGCGGCGGGAAGAGTAGCCCCTGGGTGGGTCTGCTGAGGGGGTGTCTGTGGGGGTCCCAGCGGCAGAGGGGGGCTGGCGGGGTGCCGGCGGCTCTTACCGAAGGATTGGAGGTTCTGGATAGATGACATGCGACTCGGCGGCGAGAGGCTAGAGCAGCGGGGAAAAAGGCCGCGGCTGGGTCCGCTCGGGTCACGTCTCCGGCTCCGCAGTGCCGGCGGGGGCGGGGAGCGGGGAGGGGAGGGAGTGGGGAGGGAGGGGAGGAAGCGAGGGGAGGGGTAACAAAAGCAGAGGGCGGGGAACGAATCTGGGAGGGAGGAAGAGAGGGAGTGAGGGGGAGAGACAAGAGTAAAAGGAGAAGAAAAAGCAAAGAGAAGCACCCGCACTCCCCGCACCCCCCGCACACCGCCCCACTCTACCGATAACAGGCAGCACCCACCCTTTTCCCTCTTAAAATGGCGGTTCGCCCGGGCCGCGCCAGGCATGTGACTGGCACCACCGCCCCCGTGCTGCCTCACGGGAAGCTGAGTCCCCCCACCGCCAGGCGGCCGCAGAGAGCGACGAGTCCCTGCAGCCCCCAGGACTACAGTGCCCAGAATGCACCGCGCCCCGTGAAGAGGGGTGGGCGCTGCTTTAGGGAGGGATGTGGGTGTTGGCCGGTCCGGGCGGTCTCGGAGGCGGCAAAGGGCGGCTGGAAACGGCCAACTCGAGGGGAAGCGCTTCACTACAGGAGGAGCTCCCAAAGCAGTGCTGGAAGGGCCTCTGAAGCCCCGCGTTCCCCAGGCTGGCGTGGCTGCCTGTCCCAACCCTCAGGGAGAGCGCAGGCAGGGTTGGGGTGACATTCTGCACTCTTGTCCTCGGTTTGGGTTGGCAGCCCTGGTATCCTTGGCAGGGATACCTGACACTGGTATCCCTGCCTGTGTTTCCAAGCTAACTGGAATCACGAGCTGACTCCCCAAGAATGTGGGAGAGTGATCCTCTCTTCTCCATCCCTATTGAGAAGCTGAAAACAAACCCCAAAACCCTCAGGCCTGCCTCGCTGAAACAAAAAACACTGCTCAACACACAGAGGAATGGCACTGGAGGAGCCAGTTCCCTCCCCACACATGGCCTGTGTCTTCCACAAGGTTCACTTCTTTGTCCTTCTGTTTGGGTGGGTGCTGCCAGGGAGATGGAGCTGCTGGGTACCCTGGGTACCACCCTACAGGACTCGCCCTTTGGCATCCACCCACTGACTCCTCATGATTTATGTGTGGGGACTAGATAAGTGATGTGGGGCCTGCAGTAGTAAAGGTTTGCTTTTAAAAAAAGTGTGCTTGTGTTACAGATCTTGCCTTAGTCCTCAGGAGGTGATTAATGGCTCTGCAGAGGTACAATAATAACCTAGTTGCGTTGGCACAACTTCCAGAACTTATATTTCTCCCTATTTTTTTTTTTCCTGGCTTTTACATTAAGCTTCAGTCCTCCTAAATCAAAAGGATATTTCTCATCTGTGATCCAGGGCCTGCATCAGCACTGCAGTGGTTTTATGAATGTCACAAGAAAGTCTCTGGTCCTGTTGCTTTGCAAGGAAGTTTGTTTTGGTTTTTTTCCCGTTGCTGAAAGCAAGGCCATTTGCCATGGTACAAAACCACTGTTTGCCCTTTGCTACCAATGCAAATGAAACCTTTCACAATACGGGCTGTAGGGAAGGGTTGTCTAATGCTTTACCAAGCAGCTGCAAAAGGTACCATTGGGAGAGAAATGAGAGGATAGGGAGATGCCAATTGCAGAGATGGAGGTACCTGCTTCAGTAGCAGAGACATGCCGTGATTTCAACAATATCTGTGGATTAAGGTCACAAAGCTAGAAACTGAGACCTGGGCAGGGTGAACAAGCCCTCAGAAGCATGTCCTCAGGATGTCTCTAGCATCTCTATCAGATAAATTACTACTAATGTGGGGAATTTTTCACTATGATGCATTTTTCCAAACTCAAAATCTCTGCAAAATTTTCTTTCATCTTTTCCTTTCCAATTGTCATCCCATAAAACTTTTTTTTCAGAGCAGCAAAGTAGCCCTGTCATCCATTTTTTCTTCTCGGCTGACAGTTTTTTGTTACCTTGGCTGGACCAGTACCTGTCAGTGTGGCATTGTGGTGATCCAGATCTGCAAACTATTTTGAGTTTTAAAATAAAGGTTATCACCTCAGCTTGGCTGCACTGGCATAATTCTGCAACAGTTGTGCTGGGACAACTGAAGAGGAGAGAGGCTGGGGACAGGCCTGGCCATGGATGAAAGGACAGTGGATCTTTCTGACACAAAACCCAAGTCTGAGTCTGCAAATTTAGGCAAGTTCTCTGCTCATGGTGGCAGTTCTTGTATTTACATTGAATACTTATGCATTTAAAATAGTTTAGCACTTCTAGCATTTACTGCAGGGTTAACCCAGACCTATGGGCTCACCGAGCATCTGTGGGATTCATCATACAGTTTACAAACAAATGAGATTTGGAGTTTTCCAAGCACCAGAGCTCCTTTATAAGATGAGATGTGATTTTGTTGGCCTTAAAACAAAAAGCACAATGAGTAGTTCTTAAGTGCAACTCTTGACAGCTGCAGAGGGAATGGAAACAAATTCTACTGGCAGAGCTTGGCATGCACTCTGGGCAGCAGTGCACAAGGGCAGTGGCAAAGCACCCTTATTGCTCCCTTGGCAGCCTGCCACAATGGCCACATGCATTGATGTGGGGTCTCTATGGGGCTGTGCCAATGCTAAAAATTCTCCCTCTGCTGTTCCCCTTGGAAGGAGCTCCAGGTCTCCATGTCACTTCCATTACTTAGGTCTGAAACAAGCAGCCTGAGCCAGCGCCTTGCACCAAACTGTGGTCACTGTGAGGAGACAAATGGCATCCTGCTGGAGATGTTCTCCTGCTTGACAGCTGTCCTGAGATTCTTTGTCCTACATGAATCTTTCCCATTCCTCTTGAGCAGCCACTGATGGCAAATGACCTGTTACAAGGGCTTCTGACACACCAAACTGCAGGAAGGTGGGGCAAGCAGGCATGGCACAGCAGCAAACAAAAAAGGTAGAAGGCATTAAAATAGGTTAAAAACCTAAGTGGAAGCAAGAGGTGGTGTTGCTGCTAGATTTCAGATTACAGCTCATCTTCAGATCTGAGGCTGGGATTAATCTCATTTGCTAATATCTATTAGGCATCACGGTTTAAGTGACGAATTGAGACTTTTGCCTTCCCATGACTAATGTATAACCTGGCAACTATTTTGCTGGAGAAGAAGAACATCATCTCTAATTATCTTGAGCATGGCTTCAAGCTATTTAAGTGTAATAGTTACAAAACCTGGTTATGAATGGCAATTAGAGATCCTCTTGCTTGCCATTTACCTTATTTCGGTTCATCTGTGTGTGAATCATTAGAGGTTACTTATGACTGCATAAACTACAGGTGCTAAAACCAGGGACCTGCTGGCATAGTGAGAAAAAATATGACATACTGAATCCATGAAATACACCTCTGTAAAAACTGTCACCCTAGGACAGAACAGCACCTTCACTGGGTACCTCAGAAGTACTTCACTGACCTTTACAAGCAAAGATTAACCCAGACCAGTGGGAGAAAATGTGGTATTTCTGAAAATTGCTGTCTTGCAGATATGGAATGGGAATGCTAAGAAAAAGCCTTGTGTCAGGGAAAAAAACAAGTCTCTTGCATGGTAGGTGTTAAAGCTCTGCTTTAATTTATAACTCTGAAGGCAGCTGAAGGTAACAGCAGCCTTGTGCTTGCACAGATGGAAAGACAGATGTCCTACAATCTCCCCTGTAATAATCAGAATGAACAACATTGGTTTTCATTTTCCACGGACACGGTTCTAATATAAACTACTATTATTTTCATATGCAGCACCCTAATACTTTGTTTGTTGTTTTTGTTTGTTTTTGTGGTTTTGTGGTTTGGTTTTGGTTGGTTGTTTTTTGTTTTTTTTTATTTGGAGCTTTTACAAAGCCAAAACATCTGTTAATTTAATTAAGGATTGCTCCTGTAGGCAGATCCCCTATACCTGATCCTACTGTCTGCCTTATAAGAAAATGGCAGACTTGCATGCTGACCTGTTCTCTGCCACAGTCTAAAAAGCCAGACAATTTCTGCTCGAAGCATGCTGTGTTCAGAGCAGCTGGAGTTGTCTGAGAAAGTGATTGTGCATGAAATATACAAATGGCACACAGCACCACTCATTTCTACCCTGTATTCCATCAATCCAGCTGCCTCACTCCTGTGCAAGAAGTCTACCTTCACTGGACTAATGTAGTCCTGTCAAAGTTCTGGACACTTGAGAGACAGGCACAAATATTTCTATCCTAGCTTTTTTTTTTTTTTTTTTTAAAATGTAACCTGCCCTGCTCCCACTATGTGACTCTCCCAACAATCTCCAGCAGCACTGGGAAGCTGTGCCTCCTGAACTGCTGTGCAGAAGACTTGTTGCTTTCTAGCAGGGAGAAAAGAAGAGCAAAAGTTTGAGAAGAAATCTTCCCTTTGTCTGCATTGCCAGCAGGATAGTTTTGAAGGTGGCTGAAGGTATGCCAAGCCTGACTTGTATTTTTCTATCCATGATAAGTCTGGTGCAAAGCCACCACATGGTGCTGTGGAGGGGTTTAGGGAGACTGGCTGATGTCCTGAGATGCCGAGCTGCTGACAAGTTATTCCAGTAAGGAAGCTTTAACTGAGAGAACTGGGCAAACCTGGAACTGCACTGGTGGTAAACACCTGGATATGCAGTCTAATTTATCAAATTCTGGGTTATATGCAGTTTGGTTTAGCTTCACTACATGGTGACATTTCAAGATACATATGCTTCCATATGAAAACTGGGGGGATTCATTCCTTGCTCAGCAATGATTGAAAGCAACAATATAATTCCTGTGTTAACCACTAGATGGTCCTGTTTCTCAATGGAAAAAGCAGCTCCAAAACAAAGGCTCTCTGAATCTGAATTCTGGTAGAGAGCAGCTTGATTGTAAAAGCTGCATGCAATTAGCAGTCTTGTCTCAATTGATGTGGCTTTCTGAACATATTCAAATACAGCTTTTCATTGATCCTCCAAACTCAATTAGTGCAACTGGACCTCTTATCAGTCACTGATAATAAGTTTTCTTGTTAATACCAGCTAAGAATTGATAGGTCCAGACAGCACAAATGTCAGCGTTATCACTACCTCTTTTTCAAGGGCAGGCAAAACCAGAATGTCAGTGTCTATTTCATTTCTCACACCTAAGTAATTCTCTACCCAAGTACAGAAAGCTGGGCAGATTCAAAACTTGGGCAGAGGTTCCACACCATGGTACTTGCAAACTGCTCATGCTAGAATGTGAAAAAATGAGAGTGGTGGGCTGGAAAAAAATGTATTTTATGTTTCTCCATCCAGCTGGATCAAATACCTTTGGTTTGGTGGTTTTCACCTTCTGTTTGGGGAAGGCTCCTATCCATGAAAGAAATACGCAAGAAAGAAGCTTCAGATTAGTGCTTTGAACAGACTAGGTGATAGAAATTGAAACCAAAACTGTAGTTTGCTGTTGGTCTTTGGTGTTGTCTGCCCAAAGAATAAATCTCTGTGCTGGGCTTCTTAGACCTCATCCTTCTGGGTCACTCTAACCTCCAGGGGATACCTTTTCATTCCCACAAGTCATCCTCATAATTTCCTGCCCAGGAATCAGACCTTTCCCTAGACTGGAGAAGTTGCTTTCCTTCCCACAGACTTTCACACCTGTGTATCTATCTGCTGCCCTTCTAAGAAGTTGAATCCCATGGAGTCTCCATGGTCACCCCAGAACACCAGGCTTGGTCCCACTCCTGGTTCCCGTAACCCACAAAGGAACTTTACATGGATGAGTCTTTGGTCATATGTGGGGAGGGAAGTGATGGAGGCCTGAGACCTTCCCTTGGGCCGTCCCCAAAGAAGAGAGCATATACCCAGCCTCTCAGCCACAGAAAAAGGATGAAGGTTTTAAATGCAAACCTCAGCCCCTTCACCAAGCTGTTCATCCAAATGATCTTCCCATTTCACACTTTCATGACCCCCTGACACTTCTTTCATGATTCCTTCCAAGTCTGAGTGGCTTTCACATTTCTGTGCTGTGTGAGCTGCCTTGTGTTCCTCAGCCAAAACATAAGTTCTGCTATGAATGTGATAACAAAATAAAATAAAATCACAGCTGCCTAAAAAGACCCTGAGAAGTCAGGATGATTTGTGTGAAGCTCTGAGTACTCTATATAGCACTCTGGTAGTTAAGCTGTGGTTTGGTGGAAAGAAATTATAACTTCCAGTCAATAAGAATGGAGTAAAATAGTACTTTGCTAAGCAAAATGCCTGATGAGGCTCATTTAAACAAACTCACATAGCTTATTAGTCTTCATTGGTTAGAACATTTTATAGTAGCCTTTTGTGAAGGCAGAACGACTGACAGTAAAAATGAAAAAAATAAGTACCTGAAATCAGTGAGTGGTATGTCCAAAAGAGACTCACAGACGTGATCCTTCATGCAGCAGGGAGAGAGCTGCGAAGTCCTTGGCATTATTTTATGGATGCTGAGAATTTATGTGTGCTCAAGAGGAAACTGTGAAGGAAAAGGAATCCATTAAGGGTTGTATTTTGTACCAAAGATGTATTTGGCCTCTGGACCAAAAATCTCAGAGGCCTGGGAGAATATTTTTGTGAGGATTGTCAATATATGCTGTCCTGTTTATAGACTCTTCTCTAGCTGTTCTTTGCTGGCCATCATCAAAACCAAGATACTGCAGTAGATGGACTTCAGCCCTCTGTGGAGACAGATGATCATACTAGAAGATTTTAAATATTGGCTGTCCTAATAATTATTTTTATGGCATATTATTTTGCAGACAACATCTACCAATAAGCAAACCATGTTAACATGATGATATTGCATATTTTTATTTCATATGATAACTTCCCTGCTGGTGTCAATCAGTGAAAATGAGCTGTGCTATTGAAAGGCTTACATTCCAGTACCAACAAGACTTGAAAGAGTAAATGGGATAGAAATGTTTTTTTCCTTCTGTTTTAAGATGCTAGGATCACTTAGGAAACCAGCAAAACAAGGCAGGATCCTTCAGATTCTGTAGAGAAAAAACCCTCACTCCAGTGGCTGCCCACTAGAGATCAAGAAAGAGTACCCACATTTTCGGGTCAAAATAAGGGGACAATAACTATGATGCAACCATGAAAGTCTGTACTTATGAAGAAGATACCCTCTCCAGACATAGACACAAAATTAGTACAGCAGAAGCACAGCTACTGCCTCATTCTTGGGTGCAGATTGATTTTTAGGTAGGGAGCATTTGCAGAGCTCAAAGGGAACATGCTATAAGGAGGCTGCTGAAAAAAGAGTGTATTTACATTATTGATTGTGTTAGCAAGACCTTTTGTGCTATCCTGGACTTGAAGTGCTCTTCATATTTTGCAATTGTAATCCTGAGTAGTCTGAGTAAACTCTTGAAAACTTGGATGAGGAAAGCACTTCTTATGCCTGTTACTAGGTGGAAATTGGAGAATGGAAGATTATTTCTCAGGCTTCTTTACTATTTGTGTTGCCCATAGAGGAAACCATTACACATGAAGGAGAAATTTAGTTTAATCCTTACATTTTGTGATCTTACCTCCCCCAGTAGTAATGGTGGTGTCATCTGAATACTGACTGAGGGCAGAGGCAGGCAAAATTTCAATCATAATTCCTTGTAGAATTATGCCATACATTGTCCCTTGGAAAAAAGAAAATAGGTCTGATTTCTTTTGGAAGGTGGCTGTAGTGAAATAGTGTCATTTATACTTTGAGGCTTTTCCAGTTGGAAGCACCCTTATAAAAAAACTGAACAACAGATTTTCTATTGGAATTCCACTTCATCTTAATGTGATTGCAGCATTTCATAGAATCACAGAAACGTTTTGGTTAGAAGGGAACTTTAAGATTGTCATGTCTGACCTCAGAGTTCCCTATTCAAAGTACAGCTTTAAAATTTTTTTCTTCAAGCAGTCAGTCTTACCAGGAGTGGAGCATAAACCTGTGCCTGCAAAGATCTCTGCAAGAGCTCCTGTGGTCCCCAGACAGCCAAGTAATGCTTCACATCTCAGCCTCCCTGTAGGATGGTGCCACAGGAGCCAAACACCTTCTGCTGTTCAACTGCTGATTCTCTATAAATCTTCATGGTAAAAAAGTGGTCTTCAATATTAAAGCAGCAAGGTCTGTAACAGCAAGACTGTGATGACACATTAGTCAAGAGATGGGTGTTAAAAATAGCCCACAGAAGAGAGGCCTGTTGTAGAAATACAGTACTGCTCAAAAAGAAAAGGCTCGTGCAAATGAAAAGAAAACTGGTTGAAAAACTGTTTCAGGTCTGCCTCAAAACCAGTAAGCACCTCCTTAAGCACTGAGTCACAACTGATTTCATCAGCAACGTGGGTGCTGTGGGGCAGGATGGCTAAAAAGTTGGGTGAGCTGACCCCAGCCATGGATTTAGGGGCTTAATGGGACCAGAGCTGCAGTCAAGTGAGATTCCAAGCAAAAAGCAGAGGGGGGATGGCAGCAAGGGAAGCAAGGGCTGGGAAGGGGCACATATCCTGGCTACTCCAGCTTGCTGGCCCTGAGAGCTTCACAGTATCCCTCTCCTCGTCCTCCCCACACCTTGTCCCCAGCCATGAGTGTTTTTCCCCCATAGTCACGTGCTTCAGGGCATCTTGGCCTGGCAGCGCAGAGAGCCAGGCTTTTGTGCATGAAGAATTTGGCACCCGGTGCTGCTGTGTCCCCATCCATGGGAATGTGGCAGAAGCCCTCTCCCCTCCTCTGTCCTCCTGGTGGGCCAGGGGGTCTCATCCAGGTGTCCTGCCAGTCCCCCCTCCACCCCCCCAACCCTCTGTGCTGCCCTCAGCTCCTGCTCCCTTCCCTGACCAGTGGCTTTCTGATAGAGCCACAGTCCTCTTCCCCTCCCTTTGTAAATTTAAATTTTGCTCACTAGTAGTGCTGACGTCCTCCTTGCCCACCTCTTGACTCCCCCTCCCTCTTCAAGCCCACTTCCCTCCAATATAAAAGGCACAAGCCCCCAGCAGCTGCCCTACTTCTGCTTGGAGCAGCAGCAACCTGAGGAGCAGCTTTGGTGCAAACAGGTGAGTGCCTCCCCCTAGCTGCTTAAGCACTTGTCCTGCCTCTCTCTTGCTGGATTTCTTTTTTTTTTTTTTCTTTTCGGGCTTTAACATTTCTACATTAATGTACACAGCTGTGCTCAGTAACTTGTTTCCAGTTGTTACAGCAAAGGAAATGGTGCTGAGACACCGTGGTTGAACCCTGAGGCAGTGCTCTACCCCTGCAGGGAGATGACCCACAGGAGCCTGCAGCAGAACCTTGCACCTTTTGGGCTGCTCAGCCCTGAAATGAGCTGTGGTCCCGGGCCCTGGCTTCAGCCAGGGCTTGGTCTCCTGTGGGGATTTCCAATGCTGCTTTCAAACATTCATGCCATTCATATTTGCTTTGGAGGGGGATACATATCCACAGATCGTAGGGTTTTAAAGATTTAATGACACTTTGTCTTCTGAGGACATCCACAGTAGGTTTAGACCTGATGAATCTACATCAAACCTTGGATGTGGCATGAGGAAAGCCCCTGTGTGCCTGGAGAAAGGGAGCCAGGCTGGTCGCAAGATGTGATGCCATTGCTTCACTGTAATTTTAGAAGGAGCTGTAACATGCTCTAACTTTCTCCTCTCCTGCTGGTGGAAATTGCCAGGCCACTGTCACCAAAATTGCTCAGCCAAAATTTAAAGGCTGTTTCTGCTTAAGGACCAAACAGAAGTGGAAATCAGGCAAATTGGCAGTGGTGCCAACTGCTTGCTGAGCTCTAGAAGAAAAGCTATTTCTGAAACTTTTAATTATGTCAATTTTTTTTGAAACTGGGAAGTTTTAAAAATTTTTGGTGATCATTTAATGGTTGGAAACAAAGCACACATGCAGACTGATTGCATGAGGTCTTGTTTTTTTTTAGTTCCCCTCTGGCAGGAAGCTGTAGGGCTGTGGGCTAAAGAAGGTGTGAACCTGAGGAGATCACATACCATCTCCCAGCTCCATTACTTGGAGTTAGAAATGCTCAGCATCATGCAGGGTCAAGTTTGTGGCTTTGTCTGTGCCTCAGTTTTCCCTACACAAACAGGGGTGGGAAAATTAGTAGGAAAAAATTAGGTGCTGAACACCCTGATTATTTAGGGGTGGTATGTTACTTACTCAGGAGCAGTGGGAGTGACATGCTACACAGAAATCTCAGCCAGGTCAAAAGTATGAGCAAAAAGTTCACTAAGTAACAGTCCCCTGGAAGGTGGCTGGAATGGCTGATGCAGGCAAAGGATCAGCTGGTGCAGGCTGAGGCACAGCATTGCTTAGGGAAAAGGTTGTGCTAAAATCTTTTCCATTTATTTAATTAATCTAATTATCATCAATGACCTCAAGGCAAGCTCTTCCTTTCTGTCCCTCAGTTCCCAGGAAAACAAGAGACAAAATCAGACAGCAAGTAATCTGGAAAACCTGTCAGTCACCTGTAAGCACAACGGAGAGATTCTCTGAAACATCTTTTTGTCTTGGGACTTAAGGTTTTGTTAAACATGGAGGAACAAGAAATATACACTAGCTGAAACAGGAGGCAGAATTCACCCCGGATTGTTTTACATGCAAAGATCATTTAGTCCTCATAGTTATAAGATATGCAAAATAGAAAAAGTTAATTTGCAGTTCTGTTGAAATTATGGGTTAAAATTACTTTCCAGCTTAGGCTGTCTGCTAAGTGTCTGTCAGTGTCAAAGGAAAAAGAAAACAAACCAACAAACCCTCACTGAATACTCAAGAGTTAAGGAGCTTTTTGTCTGCTTTTTAACTGAAAGACACAACCAGATTCTCCATGTGTTTTTGTTGTGTTGCCTGTGTGGTGTGCTTGTTGCTTGTGAGTGTCCTGCATCAAGATTTTCATCCTGCTCTGCTCCTACAGTGCATAGACAGCAACAGGGGGACAAAAAATAAATCCCACCCTTACATTGGGAGAAGCCTCTGCTTAGGTGTAGCCAAGATGATTTCCTATAGCTCTGTAGCTGCAGTAAGTGATGCTTAAACAAACAGCGTTTCATAGGCAGAGGCTCCAGGCTGTCAAATAAATAGGCAGCCCTTGCATGTTAGCAGGCACCTGGTGTGACAGCTGGGGAAGCTCCTGTGAGGAAGTTTGTCCAAAATACCAGAGCCAGGGTAATGGTGCTACCCTGAGCTCTAAGGGATCCTCCACCTCATGGCATATGATTTTCCCAACTCAACACCTTCTGTTCTGTGTAGCCCTTCTCTCAGAGGGATTTCTCATCTGCTTGCATCTGGAGACATTTACCGGATTGGGGTATCTAACAGTGTAAACCATAACTGGTACTTTTGTATGTTGTCTGTGAAAGGGTGAATGGATGTGGCAGGAGCATTCCCTTTCTGTAAATCATATTAATGCTTTTACTTGTAAAGAGATTGAGTAAAATGCAAATCTGAGACATATTTTACAAGCAAGGATAATGGAAGTAGAGGCCAAAACACACTTTGTTGGCCAATGCCCATGGTGATACAGTGGGCCACACAGAAAGTTAGCATCAAGCTCAGAGTCAGGACTCGTGCCCTGTGGCACTGTGCCAGGGACTTTCACTGTTAGTGAGAAAACACTCAAGTTGCAAGACTTACATCAATAGATGGTTCACTGTGGAGCCTACAGGACATCTCCGGCATCAGGGTTTCACAGAACTTAGTCATGAAACACCTCTGATTATAGGAACGTGCTGTTGCAGTTGACATCTTTCTTCACCTTGAGAGCTTTAACTCATGTGTGTTCCCCATGTTCACTTTTCACCTCACAGCTTCCCCATCACTGCTCCATCATGCGGCATCCGATCTCATGGACGCCACATGCCCGGTGGTCACCCAAGCACTTAAAGTTGGTCATTGTCTACGTGCTGGTGCTCTTGGTGTCACTCAACTTTGCTTCAGGACAGAGCAGGCCATTTAAACATCAGATTGACAACAGAAGTAAGTATGGACTCCCACGTGGCTCCCTGGTGCACTGAGGGATCAGGGTTGGGTTGTCAGGCAAAGCTCAGCAGCAAATCCATGGGGGTGTTTCTATGGTAAAATGGGGGTGTGGGGTCCTGTACTTTCATTTACACTTGTGAGATCATATTCAGAACTTCTCACAGCCCTTAATTAGCTGGGGAAATAGTGTAATTTTTAAATAAGTACTGAAGAAGACACAAATATACAAGAGACTGACAAAGAAAATGTAAGGGAGTATACATGGAATATTTAAGCATCAAATTGTGTTCTGTAGACTTGGGGTAGTTTACAACCACTTCCATTGAGTAACAAGAAACCAAGGGCCGGGAACTTAAGGGATTTTTACTAGTATCTTAATTTTTGTCTGGAACCATGATTTTTGAGAAAATCTTTATCAGGGAATCTCATCTTCCACCAAGAAGCAGAGGCTGACAATTGTATGTGGAGTGTGAGAAAGGTGGGTATTGGGAATAAGATGTGGGCTCCCCACTGCACACCTTTCTCCTTTCAAAGAGAGCTGGGAATGTGGGGAGTTTTTAGGTACCCGGGTGAAAATAATGAAATTACCTAGTGGGCAGAAAGGGTGTTCAGTACAGTGTGGAAAGATTTACAAGATGTATTTATGGAGAAAGTCACAGACAAAGTAGATATTTTCACTGTTCAAGCATGAAAATGCACAGGGGAAAATCCTGCTGCCTTGCCCAGGGCTTTCATATGACTTGGATTATACATAATGCACTTCAAATGAAATTTATTCCTTTCCTGACATTCATCCAGCTTTGGAATGATTTGGCATTTCCTTGGGGTGGCATCATCTTCAGTGCTTTGTAGATTTTTCCTATTGTTATATCTTAGTCTTTTAATGCAACTACCCCTCTCCACACCTGTTCTAAAACTAGACCATAAAAATAAGTCAAGTGTACTTCAGATGCATTAAAAGAAAAAAAGTCATCCATGCAAACAAGTTTCCAAGTGAAAAAGAATTAGCTTTTTATATTTGCCTCTCACGCAGGAACCCTCTCTGCCATCCAGTGGATTTGTTAGCCTAGGGAGATACCATACCTAATGAACACAACAGAAATGGAGGCTGGGCTGTAGGACCTTCAGGTCTTTAACAAAGCAATGACAGCTTATAAGTGGTGGTACAGGGAGCTACTGTGATCTCTCTGGACATAAAGCTGCATTGTAACTTCTTCTAGGGTTTAGATAATTTTTACAGCATGCTGTGCCCTCCTGAATTGGTGGGTACTTTCACATATGTTCAAATTGCAGGTAGCAGATCAGATGGATGAAAATGAATGCATCTGAACTCTCTTCCTCTAGGCTCTGCACATGGCAGATGAACCTCAAAGACACCAGAAAGTTGAGAGCTTAGCTTAGTCATTCCTCTTTTTTTTTTTTTTAATTATTATTTTTTAGTTTTATTTTTGAGGGCTACAAACAAGACCTCTAACACCCTCGAGGATGTTCAGGAAGATGCTTCACTGACTGCTTTGAATTCCAGGTCCTGAGATTGATCCTTTCTGGTATGTGGTTCGTGGCGTTCGCCCCATCGGTCGGTTTGGGAAGAGGCAGCTGAGAAGCAGCCGTGGCAGCTTGAGGCCCATGAGCAGGCACCTGGATCTCATCTTGAATGCTTTATGGGAGCAAAAAGTGTCAGACACAGAAGGCAATGGCTGGTGATCTCTGTTCCCCGAGGCAGTGACCCAACCTCTGCTCTTCGAGTTGCTCCCTCCCCTGCACCTCCGACCGCCAGTTCTGCTCTTGCCTAGCAACCCCACGTTTGCTCTTCTTGCTGCTCCTTGCACAAGTTCCTTCAACAAGAAATATTCAGGGTGCAGGCAAAAGACAACGCATGGACACTAGTGCCAAGTGCAACCATAGCTTATAATATTGTTTCTTTGTCTTACATCCCCACCAATCCCTTGATGCTGTTCACTGTAACATTTAAGTTTATCCCCAAACTGCAGAGCTTTTTGTACTGCAATTTAAACTCTGCAATGTTAAGCATATAATGAAGCCTCCCTGTCACATTCCCAAGTCAATAGCTGTTAACATGTGAAAATAAAAAGCAATGGTTGGAAGAAAGAAAAAAAGGCTCTGATAAATTTTAATGTATCTGCATTAATGGCATGAAATGCTGATGTGTAGACTTCATATAGATTGTTAACAACCACTGGCAGGAATGTAGCTCTGAACTACGCACTGTGCCTCTTTATGATTCTTCCTGCACTGCTAGAGAAATATATTAATGAACAAAAAGATGCTGCTATCAAAGCATTTTCTCTCTGCTGAAGGAAAAAAAAAAAATTGGCTAATTAAACTCTTCAGAGTCGTTTTGTGTCTACTGTGTGTAATCATGCACCATTATCCAAAAGGGCCTAAACACGCTGATTCCCTTTATAACAATTTAGTTGTTTGCAAGTACATGATCTGATCAAGCTGAAGTCCCTCCTTAAGGATCACAAGCAAAGCAGTATCTACTACATCAGTAAGCCTTGGGTTGTGGCTCAACACTCCTGTTTGCCATGGTAATTAACTTTGTTATATTCATTTTATTAGAAGTGTTATTTACAATATATTTAATCTTTATTATTAAGTATTACCAGCAAGAGTATTTGAATGCAGTTCAGTCTATGGTTTAAATCCAGAAAAGATAGTTCACAATTTAACTAATGACTGACCCTTAAATCAGGGCCATGTATCATTCTGCAAAAAAAAGAAATTAGAATGAACTTGCAGTTCTAGTTGTGCTTCATTAGAGTTACTACGAAAACTTAATAGTGGTTGAATTAATCATTGGAGATAATTTAACCCTTTTTTTCTCTTTTCACATGATCTGTCAGCAAAGAGTGGATTTTTACAATAAAAATGTAGTTCCTCCGATTTATAATACAAGATATAACACCCAAAGTGCTCCTTAAAACATACTACTTTAAGTGAACACACTCACGGTGGAAAAAATATACTAATAAAAAATAAATTGCTCAGCACTCATCACCCGTGACTTTGGAAATCCTAGACTAAGATGAACATTGAGGTTCTGGCTCAGTTTGTCATTCTGTAGCAATGCAAGTGAGAGGTACAGAAATTCTGCATAAGCAGTCCTGTTAGAGACAGTATTTCATCTGGACAGTTTGGAGAAGACTAACCATCAAATGTTCCTGATAGGTCCCCCCCAACCCAACCCAACCCAGTGGGAAACCAATCTGAACCAAGTGTTTTACTGTGTCTTCCTCCCCTCAGCTAACCCAGGTGACCCCGTGGAGCTGCACATCTCCTGGGTTTAAGGAGGGACATCAGATCCTTTGTGGACAGGCAGTGCCTGAGCTTCCTGGCCAAAGTGCACAGAAATCCAAACAACAGAGAAGAAATTTGTTTGTTTGTTTGTTTGTGGGTTTTTTTGTTTTTTCTTTATGAATCAGGTCCTTGAAAAGGCATTCTTTTCATAAATTGCTTTTACTCTTCTATAATTTCTCTTGACAATAATTCTCGGTGGATATGCAGATAACAACAACAAGGCAAGCTTAATATTCACTCAGACTTAATCAAATAGATCATCTAGTCTTCATTTTACCAATTAAAATATTTTCATTTATAAAAATTAATCTAAATATAAACACTAAAGATTGAAATCACTCGATGACAAAATAATTCTTTCTGTGCTATAACACATGGTTTTATGATTTTTTTTTTAAACAGTAAATTATATCTCTGCACATATTTGGCACAATAAACATTTGTAAAAATTCAAATGCCTTATAGCAGGTGGGATTTTTTTTTTTTTTGCAATGCCTACACAGTACACGTTTTTCTGTCAAAGGAGACGGAATATTTTAACGATAACACGATAATAGTTGCTTTTCATGCCTCTTAAGGAAAACAACCTATCCCAAGCTTTGTTGGCTTGCTTAAATCACACTAACAGAACAAAAGCCAAAGAGTTATTCTATTAAAATTAGTAATTTCTGTATTGATATTACATACACAATATTAGTTATTATTTATTAGACGAATATGCAGACCAACCACCATTAATGACATCTCATAACACGCATACCTGCGTAAACCAGAACCTGGGAATGTATTGAACATACACGAGAACAGTCAAGGAAGGGGCAGTTGACTGGATAAGAAAAAAATATAACTAGGCACCCTACTCTGTTTAATTTCCTTTACTGGATTGCATATATAAATAAAATTATTTGTTTTATATATATATTTATATATTAAACAGAGTGGGCCAAATTCTGCCCTCACATCTGTGCAAACCAATTCCAGAGAACTAGCATTGTATGAGGGTAAAAGGCGGCATAATTTTACACAGAATAAACCCCTCGGGTTAGATCTTGGCCAGATGGAAATTCCTTGAAGGGATGCAGTGATGCTTATGTACTCTAGGTGGGGACATGGTTGTACTTATTCCAGAGGTTCCTTACATGCATCTGGACATCAGTTTGCTTGACAAGCTCGATGACACATGTGGGTGGCAGATTTGCAGCTGGCGCTACTTTTCCAACTGCCCTGTTCAGACATTCCTTACCTTCCTCACTTGGCCCCCTAAATCCAGCCTGGCCAGGAAATTTGCCCAATTTTGCTCATATTGCCAGTATTGCAAGGCCTGGTATCCCAGGGGATGGCTTTCTGGCTGCATGGAAGGTAACGTGCAGCACTCTGCTTGCGGGTGTTCACTGGGAGTACAGGAAAAGGAGCAGGCAAGGTCCTCCCTAAAGAGGGTGCAAAGGACACCCTGTAAGGATGTAAGCAGCACCTTCCCTCCTGGGCATCTACTTGAGGGCCTTCCACCGTGGCTCACCTTTCAAAGTTCTCAAGAAACGAATGAAGAAATTTTACTATTCACAGCCCAATTCAGAGTGGCCCAATGATAATGGGGTGTACGTGGCACCAGTGACAGGCCCCAGCTACTCCATGTTGGCTACAGATTAGTAAAGGAAGAGATGTCTGGGCTATATTTTCCCCCCACACCTCAGAAAAGCCAGGGAACTGCAGAAGGAAGTCTCTACAGGTTGCAGCCACCCTACAACCACCAGTCAGTCGTCAATGCTTTTACTTTCTTTTTCCAATCTTAAAGATTTGGTCAGAATTTATTCTGAACTACTTTGTGGTTGGGCACCACCATGCAGACCATGCTACCAAGGACAACGAGACATACAAAGGTGTGGGTTTAACAGCAGTGATCTGATATTTTCAGGGGCCAAGATCCTAACTCAACAGACGTCTGATCCAGATGTGCTACCACCAATTCACGGTTCAACACAGCATCCATGTTCCTCCCCTGTTGCCAAAAGCAAAATACCTACTCTGGAGCTAGAACATTATCTCTGCCAAAAGCACCCTCAGTGAACAGAGAAGCCTTTGTACATCACATATCCTCCTCCAAATCCTGTCAAAACTTCCACTTACTCACCGACAAAATGGATGCCTACGTGAATAGTAAGAGGCCAGCAAACATGGATCACAGGTCTGCTTTGTTCTTTCTTTTTTGTATGAAATATTGGCCTACAAGTATGATTGACTGAGTCTACAAAAACATACTGCAGTTTAAAGACAACATACTTTAGTACAATCAATGGGGAGAAAAAGTGCATCTTAAAACGTGGAGCCTTGCTTTTGAAACTCAGCATCCTTTCTGGAGTCTTGTGAGAACTTTAAGGCAGAGTTTCCTTTAGCAGACCACAATGCTGAAGACTTGTACAGCTTTCTCAGTGAGGTATCCAAACAAAGCCCTATAACTGAGGCATTGTGGGTTCTTGAGGGTCCATTTTCAGCTGGACATACACAATGGCTGTTAAGTAAAGGCACTCGAGTGTACAGCCTTAGGCAGTGTGTTATTGGCAGTAGGGAAGTGTAAGTTTAATACATCACAGCAGATCCTAAAGCAGGTTCCTAGAGCAGAGAGGGACAGGAAAGAAAAAAAAAAACATGAGCAAAATGCAAACCAAGCTTCCTGAAGCTTCTAGGGAGCCACATCCTCCCATTTCTCACCTCCCTGCCTATTTACCACATATCTAGTGGCAGACTGCTTCAGGAGAGTCAGGTTTTTTTCCTTATCTTTCTACAGCTGCTCTAGAAAAGAATGCCCAACAGCTGCATGGTGAAGCCTCTGTTCAAACCCTGCATAACCAATGTGTGACCTGTCTACCCCTTAAATTACACTTTGGCAAACTCTAAGCATTTCTTAAAAACTAATGTCACTCTGACTTGCTGGCTTGGTCTGTGGCTGGTTCAGTGAGGGTCTGGTTTGGAAGTCTGAATTGCAGAGGACCACTAATTTTTGGGGTGTTTTTTTTTTTTTTTTTAACAAGGTTAGCACATTTCTGGAGACCTCAGAGCCAGAATACATTCCCAGAGTCTGACATTCAGGACTGCACAGTTGCTATGCCATGGCATGTAATCAGATGCTTCCAAGAATGCTGGTTGTGGGTTTTTTTCAGAGCTGCCTCAGTGGTCTATATTCTTTTTCCTCAAAACATTAAGAGAATTTTTGTGAAGATGCTGAAATACAGCTGCCTACACAGATACTGCTAGCTATTTATTTCTATTGCTTTTAGCAACAGTTTTAACAATATTTGTTATGAGTTTACCATTAAATCCTTGGCAGTGCTTTTCCTTTCTTTAGCTCTTTGTGTTAAAGATCCTTGAAGCATGAAGTTTCTGTTAAATGTTCTGACAGTGGTAACTGGAGAACCATCTAGATTTTCATCTGGGAAAAACACAAAAAGGGGAGATTTTTCACATAACAGACTGAAGGAGATGTAACAATAGAGTAACAGCTTCTAGAGAGATAAAACTCCCCCTAGGATGTATGAGGAAAGCTGGATTTAATTTAAATGGAAACCAGCAGGCTGCAATAATCCAAATTTATTAAAGTTTGAGGAGCTGTCAATCAGTGGAATTACACAAGAGTAAAACAAGTGTAATGCAAGGTGAAGAAGTTCCTAGAATTGTCAGAGATGATGCACTGCAGGGTTAAAAAAAGAAAACATGAAAGAAAAAGGCACTTTATTTCATAAGGCCAATTCACATGCTAGGAGCATCGCTGAGCCACATTACATGGACTGCAATCAGCAGATGTAGACTTTAAGAAAGAAAAGAAGGTTGTGGAGGCTGACAGCTGGCTTTTGATACTTAATACTGTGACTGCTTGGGTCCCACAGGTTAACCCCAGGCATGCCAGAGCAGCAGCATCTCATCTGCTTTTCCCAGCCTTCTGCTTCTGCTCCTGTTAATTTGCCACTGTCACAACTTCCACAGAAGGAGAAAGTGGTGGTGCTTTCTCAATGTGATAAATGGTTATTTCACATTATTCAAGTATGGAGGGGAATGAGGAGGATGGACACACTTAGGCTTTCTCTGTTCGTTTTATAAGGTAATCTTTCCCCCATTTTGCTGAACTGTATTTCTTACTGAACCTTAGAGAGACTATAATGTATGTAACAACTTAAGTGCACCTTTTACTGGTGGAGCTGGAAGTTTTCTCCTCTGCTGTCTCGATGTGTCTATTGTGTGCATCTGTAAACAACACACAGGCATTATTCGACTCCATTACAGAAGAAGAGGCAAGGTTTTCCCAATGTATTTTTGAATACTACATAATGTTCTGGCACCTGGTTTGTTTGCTTTTCATCCCGTTTCCTTGTCAGACGAACACATGGAGCCACGTTCAAGCCTGCAACAGTGAGAGCCGATATCCTGCTCTCAATATCCGAAATCTTCAAAGAAAATAAAAGAGAGAGACAGACAAGACATGGAGGGGGAAAAAGAAGTTTAAGTTTGACAAAGAGATGTCAGACTCTCAGATCTTTGCTCAGTCCTTCACTGAGCACCAATGCTAAGTTAAACCAGGGAGCTGCCATTAAAGCCTGGTGAGGTCAGAGTGCCTCGCCTGGGGCAGGTTGGTCAGTGAAACCATCAGCATTGTGTTGCTGGCAGCATTATGCCCTTGAGGTCTGGCAGCTTTACCTCACTTAGCTTTTGAGCAGGAGCTCATGATGTTCTCTTCTGAGCCCCAGACTTTCTGGAGCCCACTAGAGGGACACTTGACTGCAGGCTACAGGAGCCTTTTGGCTGGGACACGCACAGCTAAATCCCAAACCATCCTTGCAGGTGGCAGGCTCTGTGCTTGGCTCAGCAGTGGCTGCCCTTGGTCTCCTCTTGCAGAACCATCCCAACTCCAGCTTCTTTTAGAAAGTGCTGGACAATCTGCTGATTGGACAAACTGCCACAGGCAGCATTTGCAGCCTGGCCACAGCCAGAAGTGCGGCACAGAGCACGCCGTGCAAGCTGCTTGGCAGCATTCATGGTCAGTATTGCCACTGCAATCCCCTGTCTGGAAACAAGCTGAGGGGCGAAGCAAACAGAGTACATCTCTCTGGACTGAGTCACAAATCTCAGTTAAGCTGTGCTCCACTCCTGGGATGCAGTCAGCATCCTTGCACAATCAGTCCGCTCTGGTACACGAGAATATCAGGAGTAAGCGCGTGCAGGGGCAAAAGGCAAGCACTGGGCTGGGCAGCGTGAGAGCTGCAGGCAGGGAAGAGCCACTGTCCTCACCTGAAGCTCTGCATGATGAACCTGGGCAGCTGCTGTGGCCACCTGATCCTCCAGATCGGCCAGCTCAGATTCCGCAGTGACGCTGCTGATCTTGCGGGCGGCGTCCTCCAGGTTGCTGAGCTGCCCCTCCAGCCCGTACACTGTGCCGGCTGTCAGGTACACCTGAGGGGACAAGATAAGGAGATGTCTCAGCAACTCCATTTTCCTGGGCACAGAGGTCTGAGCAGACTCTTCCACAATGCCTTTGAGGTCCCCTCCTTGCTATCCCACCTCAGGAAGGCTTAGCTGGCAGAGGAAAGCCATGGGGAGAATAATATGAAAATACACACCCATGAAGAGAAGGCAGGTGTGAGGTGGCTGCACTCCAAATTTCATCAGTACTACAGTTTGTTCCAGATTGACCAGAACAACGAAAAAAGGGAATAGTTTGTTAAAAAGCAAATTTCTAATATTTCTATATTCTATACATTTTCTATGTTCTATATTTCTAATATCAATTGCATGTGGTTATTAACTTTTCATAGAGCAGCTGTGCTTACACGTAGAAGACAGTTTTCCATCCCATTCTGCTCTCACCCAAATATCCATCAGCCAAAACCTTCACATCTCCTGGCCCTTTGAAATGAACGTGTTGAGGGTGGGTATTCCGGGCCACATAAAAGAGAATAACAGACTGGACCATTTATTTAGAGATCTTCTCTAAAAAGAAAAAACTTTTAATATTCTGACCCACGCACAATACCTCTGCAAACTACAGGTAAAGGTTTCATTTCCCATTCAGCTCCTTAGAGAAGTAATTCAAGATGCACTGTGTTTTGTCTGTTAAACCTAAGTTACATGGCTGGGTGGAGGTCTCTTGTGTAGAGAAAAGGATAATTTTCAAGCATTAGATTTTGACATCTGTGCTGAAAATTGTGCAGACACAGGCAAAAATAATGCACCTTCTGCCTGTTTACTGGATAGCCAGGTGATTGCTTCTACGAGGCTGGTAACAGCACAGTAGAAATGAAACATATATTTTGATTTTCCTCAAATGAGGTGGCAGCCTCACTCACTCTAATTTCAGTAAAGACTATGGAGCTACAAAACTGGAATAAATGAAACATATTCTGTGGCTGACTCCGTGGTTCAACCTGGCAAACAGGTTCTGAACCAGATCCTTGAGCAGATACCTTCTCTTCATACCTGTTTTCCGCTCAAGGCATTATATTCGCCCACAGTTCCTAGACCATGCAGTCTTTTGACATAACAGATATTCAAATTTCTGGCCATGCTATGACTTTATGGATCAAAAGTGGTGGAGAATGTGTTTACTTTTCATTATTTTAAATTTTATTATTGTTTTTTAATTGCCCAGAATAGTCTTGGGTTTTTTTTTCCTTTGTATCAGTTCTTTCAAAGCATAAATCTATAAACAATTTTTACATGTATATGACTTTACTAAGAGACAGATTCACTAAATCTTGTATGAACTGCATCTTTTAAGACCACAGTCTAACTGCAGGCAATAAATCTGAAAAACGCACCTGGAACAAACTGATCTCATTTAACAGCTAAAGTGCTCAGGGACACAGGTGGACCATAAAGTTAACATGCTGTTTTAAACAGAAGTGCTTCTGCTTTTGCAGATTTTATTCTTTCCAGTCACTTAAATGATAAATTTCTGTGGTGTGACATGCCGAAACTATTTCAGATTAAAAGGTGATTTTAAAAAAAATTCACTATCATGTCTAAAAGCTCAGAGAAAAGCAAAGATTATGAACAGAAACATCTTTGGAAAGTTAAAGAAAAGATACATTTAAATGCTGTGCCAAATTTTCTGCATAAGAAGTTGTACTTTTTAAGAGGGCAAAAGAAAAATCTAAAGAAAGTAGGACTAATAGAGAAATGGGGGTCATCAATGTTTTTGTAACTCAATCAGCTCCTATATCCTATATCCTATATAGTTAAATTATTTTTTAAAAACATGATTCAGCTAGATCTAAATAAAAGATCTTTCTAAATATTCTCTTCACCTGAACAACTGCACTTCCAATCAGCAATGGACTACTTTCACATTCAAATTGTGAATGTGAAATGTGGGGATTTATTTTAATATCTTTTAGGTATGAAGAGCTTCTGCTAAAACCCATCTGACTTTGCATAAATAGAGCCGTATAGTGTCTGAAATAGTGGAGTGAGCAAATCTGAATAAAGTGTTTAGATATATCCAAATCCTCTTCCAAAACTTGCTTCAAAGCAGATGCACTGCATGCAGATATGCCCCTATCTGCACTGGGAAAAAATACGGATTCCTGGACTTCTCAAGGCTGTTTAAATCTATTATGAAGTGAGGTGGTAAAATCTTGAAACCATCAAGTTTTGCCATAGACTTCAAATCCTGGGTAGGGCAGAGAAAGATGCAGTGTGGGGACACAGCAAGGCTGAACTGGGTACTTTATGAGTTATGCAGGGACCTGAAAGAAGCTGAACGAGGGATATGCTGCAAGGAGGGCAACACCACAGCAATAAATGCTCAGTCTCTGCTCAGTGTGAAATGCTCAGCTCAAATGAATGACAAGGGGTCACAGGACCATCAATGTCAAAGCCCCACAAGGACGGGAGAGATTGTTGGAGTGTAAATGGAGGAAAAAGTGCACCTCAAATTGTTTAGAACATTTAGAAAAAATGTGGGATGAACTCTTTCCAAGTTCCAGTAATTTCTTAGTTTTTTTGAAGACATGGTCCAGCCTGGACTTGGACTTGGTGACTCTCCTGACAAATGCATTCTGTGATGTGTGGAGCTAGGATGCTTCAGTATCTCATGGGGGAGAAAACCTCTGAATTCTTACTTCTATTATTTTGAAAAAAAATAATAAAACTCAGCTAGAAGTTTTTGGGAGGTTGGGGTGTCTGTTGGGTAAGATTGAAATGGATATCATGGGAGGTGGCATGAGGTAGGCACTTTGCTCACCACAAGCTCAAGTTATACCCTTCTCTGGGACACAGCCTCCTGTCCTGCCCTACCAGCCCCATGGGGGAGGACTCCCAAGCCTGTTTTGCTTTGTTGTGAGTTCCTCTCTCAGAGAGGAGCTGAGAGCAGGGATGCTGTGCTGAGAGCTCCATGGCAGGGCAGGCTCAGGTAGCAGTGGTGCCCCATGACAGAGAGCAGGAGGTGCCAGCAATCCCACACCAGACAGCATGTGGGAGAGTGAGGAGGAGAAGAAGCACCTAAGATGGCCCAGCAGAATGGCTGTGAAGGCTGAGCAGAGGTGGGAAGGAGAGGTCTGGAGGTCAAGTTAGGATTGGGAACTGACCGGGAGGGAGTGTAGGAAGGCATCCTGTTGGTGTGGGTAGGGGGAAATGTCTGAGATGGAAAAGGTTTCAGAGCAGATAAGGTTAGGAGAGGTAGGATCTAACTTGGGAATCATTGAACCAAAGCAGAGCTGGGAGACTTGAGCTCAGAAAAGGTGTTATGAGAGGGGCTGGGGAGTTGTAGGACTTGTGGGAAGGCTGGCATTATCATGAATAACCTTCCCTTCAGCCCCTAGCCTGGGCTGTTGTGGAAGAGCATTTCTGTTAAGGAAATGGATTAAATCCCCCAAGAAGAGTTTTTGTCTTTAAAATTTTTCAAGGGGCTAGAGGAAACCAAGGATCTATTTTTTAAATTGATTAGGATGCTATAATGGGATAGCCCAGATTCCTACAAGATCTTTAAAAGCTCCTAATGAAGGTAAAAATCACTGCAATGTAATTAGTTAAATGTAGGAGGAAGGGAAAATCGAAATTTATAAGTGTGCCAACTCCATTAAGTGGGCGCATAAAAATTTCCAATGAATAGTGACTTCCCTCTTTGATTCAGCACCACACTTATCCCTGCAGATGAGAGGTACTCATGAAAAAGGATGGGTGATTCTGACATGGACCACCAGAAACTTTTGTTTGATTTGGCCTCTCCAGACTGCTCTTTTGAATAGCACAGCAGGCAGCTCTTGCTCCCTGGCTGCTGAGCTTGGTATGCTTGGGAAGCATGGGTGGAGGAAAAGCTCCTCAACTTCTTCTCTGTGGGACTGGGGACATACTTTTGCCACCCACCTTGACAGTAAGGAGGCTATGGTGGGACCTGGGGATGTGTGGTGTCAGCAAGACATGGCACAGCTGCACAGCCATGGAGGTTTGAGTGGCTTAAGTTAATTCTAAAAACAGGAATTCAAAAACTGTAAACTCCAACACATCCAACTCTCCTCCTTCCCCAGCTATTTTGAAGTAGACATTAAAAAAAAAAACCAAAACAAACCACCAAACAACAATGCAGCAGAGTAACCCTTTCAAACAGGACTTCTTGTTCTGTTTGGGTACTTAATAACCCAGAATTAATTCTAAACATCCACTGATGCTGCCCACGACCTTTCCCTTCCCAGTTGTCATGCAGACAGTTATCATGTCCTTACGTTTTCTTCCAGTGTGGTGAGCTGCTCATCGAGTCTGACGGGGTCCGTCCCCAGTGGGAACGTCCCTCTTCCCCTCTCCTGAGCATCACCTGGGAAATCCCCGGGACCAGTGGATTCTGCTATCAGCTCTTCAGTGGCATTGATGACTTTCAGGACCTCTGTAGATATGTTGCAGAGAGAGACAGCAGAGTACTTCTGTTGTGTTACAGGAGTAGACAGAGAAAACAACAGCATTAAATTAACACAGAGGGGTAGGATGTAAAACCACCTTGATAACAGCTGTAGCTTTAGCCATGCTGAAACAATATACCTGGCTAACTGCTATCCATAGGCACAAGAACTGTGGGATGAAACTGGAATCTGCTTCTCTTTGTCTCACTCCCTTTTTCACATGTGCACACTAATAGAGCATGCAAAAAAACATACACATGCAATTCTCCCACAAGACATCCCTTCTACTGGAGCAATGGTCCAAATCTTATCCCTAGGGAGCATATTAATAAGCAGCTTTAAAATCCAAGTAAGCTAGATATGGCTTTTTTTTAAATAGTGCTTTAAACAGGTGTTAAAGCACAATTTTCCTTTTTGAGTACTGTCAAACAGATGTGGAATCATCTGTCTCCATATCTACATTGCATTGGTTTATGGCATTGCAACCATAAACCCAGGAGAGCAATCTTCAGCAGCCCTATCAGGATGGCAGTTTATAAAGATATTTGCTATGAATGATGTGATAGCTCCGAAAAAACAAAGGTTGAGCTATAACTGTGTAAAACCTTGTATAATGACTTTTTTTAAAAAAAAAAAAACAATTTACCTTTTAAAATATATTTATGAAACAAATGATATCAAATACCAAGGATAAGCATGCTGTTTAATCCATGGTTTGTTGGGTTTCGGTTGGGGTTTTTTTGTTGTTTTTTTCTTAACAAATGTAAGCCCTGTTACCAGTGCTCCTGATTTGTAATTTGTAATTAACTATCCTGATTATGATGATTCTCACAGAGCTTTAGCCTTCACCACAACACCTTTGATGGTAAAAAACCCTTCATCTGATGTGCCTTCAAATGTCAAGCTCAACATCCAAACTATACAGCTTACAAACTATAGGTTGAGCTAAAGCTTGTTGAAATCAATAGATACTGTCACTGAATTTGTGTGCAGTAGCTTAAGTGTTTCTTTGCCCAAAAGAAAGTGTGGGAAGTTTAGACCTAAATTTGATTCCTCAAACCTGCATGTGAATTAGGGGCCCATCCATCTTTAATTTTTTCCACAAACAAAGTATCTAAGCATCAAATCTGAGGAAAGAGTCTTTTGGTTCTATATAGTAAATTCTGTAGTACAGAAAAGTATAACTGATTAAAAATGCCTGTGTGCTATGCAAATATTTTACTAATCAATTTGTCAGCCATCCTCCTAGGTAGGATATAGGAGAAATAAAGTTCCTTTGGTTCACACAAAGTCTGGTGGTTTTAATTGGAAAATCTCCTCTATCATTTCTTTCTTGTAATTAGCTGTTATATGTTAGATAAGACTTTTACTGAAAAACTACTTTTTTAGCAGTGTGTGCTCCATTGCTGTAAATCAATACATTAAGGCAGCTTTAACACAGTTATTTCTCCAAATTACAAGAAATAATTAGAAGCCTGAGATTAAAGAGAAGGAGAACAAAGCAAATACAGTATGAGGCAGCACACAGATCTTTTGCTTGTTAGGACAGCTAACACAGTCCTGAACAAGCAGCCCTAGGACCCCCTTACTGAGAACAAATACTTGAACCCCATAAATAGCCTACTGTTTCTTCCATTTATTTCCACAAGTGCCAATTAGATTAAAAACAGATCAATAATTTTATAGGACAGAAAATTAAATCGATGTTACTTTGTTTTATGATTTGCTTTTACAAGTATCTAACCCTTATTCTATTCTATGAGTAGTGAACAAAAAAGGAAAAAGGCCAGATGCTACATTTTTTTCATCATCTTCACTGATGTATGTTCTCTATTTCAAGAACTGTAGCCTCAATTCAGTGTTCATTATTTCTTATTTTTTTTTTCATTATCCTTTGTACCTACTGATAGATTTCAAAACAAAGATTAAATTAAATTAAAGAAAGATGTTTTTATACCAGAATATGGGAATCCATATTGGCATTTGTTACAGACCAGTTACTACAAAACACTTTCTTTTTTCCTACTAAAGTGTTCTGTGATATAAAGATTTATGAAATAAAATATTTGGAGTTAATTACCCTATTTTCTCAATTTATAATGGGTAGAGGAAGAAAAGTTCAGTAAAAACAAATGTGAATTTTAGTTTCTCTAGAATTTTGAGAAAATTTCTTAGGGGAAGATGCTGTTTAACTTTTAAAATCACATTAACCTTTGCATAAGGCAGCTAGATGGATATTCATGAAGTGGTTGCATCAATGAACATATCTGAATCTGGGCCTGTAGGTATCTAGCTAAATGCAAGAACCACAACACTGAAACTTTTCTTCAGGCTTGTGAAATAACTTACAAGGATACAGCATTAAACACCATAAAGAAATGTAAGGCAAGCAAAAGCAGTTTTCCTTAGAGTCTATCTGAAGAGTCAATCTCACAAAACCTAAGAGCATGAGCAATATTTCTATGTATTTAAATCTAAACTTTGTGAAGGTTTCTGCTAAAGGTCTTTGGAACTCAGCTTGGCCCTGGGCTGCATTTTACAGAGAAACAAAAAGAAATTAATGTCTTCCTGAGGGAGACATAAAATCAGCATGTGGGGAGCTCAGGGTTCCTCAATTGATGTTATTGCATAAATTTCTAGCTCTTTTTTGAGCAGCTGTCAGAAGGTGTTCAAACAGCTCATGTTCTAAAATGGCCAGTTTGTAAACAAAGTGGGTTATTCTAGATGTAACTATTTAACATGTATAAGAAAAAAAGTAAGAAAGAAAAGTTGTGAAGCTTTAGTGTTTCACAACCCTCTCCTTTCCCCAACCTTCCACATCAGACTCAGGAGTATGAGCTCCTGTAAAAATCACCTAAAATTCACAGACATGAGCACACCAAGATCATCCTGGTAGGTGGACATTTCAAATTGCTATCAAGATCTCTTGGCTAATTTATCTTGCCCTTGCAGGAAAGGTCATTGTTAACACCTATAGGTGATGATTCAAAGAGACAGATATCATGAAGTCTCTCCCATCTGTCTTGTCAAGCAAGTCAAAGAACTAATGTGGATGTGACAGATGCAGAAAGCAATCTCTATTACTAGCACAGAAAATTTAAGCACAGCCATCCTTGTCAAAACACTGGGATGCATTCTGATTTTGACTGTGCTTCACTACTTCTGTACTAACACCACCTCTCCCAAATTAATTTGATGCAGTTGATCCAAATTTGAAACTTTGTGCTAATGGTTCTAAGGATCTCATTTTTACTGACTTCGACTAAGAGGTTAATAGACTGAAGAAAACATACAGTTATCCTTTTTATGATAATTAATGCCCACACTCACAAATATGTTAGACAAAAGCAGGTGCTCAGTTTCCAAAGTTCTTTGTGGAAAGAGTTTTCAAAGCAATTAATGCTAAACAAGTGTGTGTGTGCAAGCACCTGTACATATATGTGAGCCTGTGTGTATAATAAAGAACATCTTCTAAAATTTCTTTGTAGCAGGACGAGCCTTTCTTCTTGTTCCTGCAGCTCGATGAGCTGCTGGCCTCTGCACTACCTTGCACCAGAGTGAGCTGAGCTGAGCTTCTCTCTGTGGGTGTGTGTCCCACCTTTATTGGCCCCCTGGTCTTGTTCATGCCCAATAGGGGGCCTGTCCTAATCAGGCACAGGTGGACTCACACCCACTCTTTGGCAACTCGAGGCACCTGGTTTATCTTGTTTCTCTACATTTCTTTACTGTCATTTCCACATGTGGTTGGACAGAAGGAGAGGATTTCTGTTGTTTGCTGAAGGTAAAGTTTCAGTGGTCTAAGCTAACTTTTGCTGGCTCTTAGCCACTTTACTCTCTTCTGCTGTCTCTTTCTCATCCCTGCTCATCTTTTTTTTTTTTTTTTAATTGAGGATGCTACACTGGCAGGTTCTCTATGGAAAGGTACTTGCATCCTTGCACAAGGTAACATAAACAAAGTAGGATAATAAAACTGGAGCAATGGAAGAGCCCAAACTGCTGAGAGGAGGTGAGCATTAAGTCCTTGTAGGCATGTCAGCAGCCTGTGATACCTCCACATTGTTTCCTTTGTATGAATCTTATTACTTTTATTTTCATGCTCCTAAAGTAGTTAAGTTCTCCATCAGTTGAACTGATTTCACTATGGAGAAAAAAATAGGTTTTTATATAATTTTCTCTTCTTTGCTACTGTGATGTCATTGCACTGTTAGGCTCTATTAAACTGGCATGGGAAGCAGTGACTTGCAATTCAGCAGAGAACAGTTGATATCAACAGTTGGGTGAAGCAATAGAGCAAGAGAAACTTGCAGCCCTAGAAGTATTGACAGTGTTAATAATCACTTGTAATTTTTAGCTCTGGTCTCAAGCCATTCTACCATACTCCCATGCCTGTTTCTCAGTCAATATCCTAACTTTTTTTGTTTTGTTGTTGTTTTGTTTTGGAGTTTTGTTCAGAGCTGAGGGGGGCCGCTGCAAAGGCAAGTTTTGATTTGCCACTTGTTGATTCATTTTTTCAGAGTAACATGACTTAATCACAAAATTCAAAAACCTAAAACCCACCTCCTTCTTCATGTCCCCACCCCATAGGAATTCATAGAATCATTGAATGGTTCAGGTTGGAAGGGACTTTTAAAGGTAATGCAGTCCAACCCCTCTGCATTAAACAGGGGCATCTTTGAATAGATCATGTTGACCAGAGCCCTGTCCAACTCGACCTTAAACATTTCCAGGGATGAGGCTTCTACCACCTTGCTGAGCAACCTTCTTCAGTGTTTAACTGTAAAAAATTTCCTTCTTATATCGAGTCTAAATCTACCCTTCTTTTGTTTAAAATCATCACCCCTTGTCTTATCACAGCAAGTCCTGCTAAAAAGGTTGTTCCCATCTTTTTTGCAAGCCACCTCTTAAGTCCTAAAAGGCTGCAAAAAGGCCTCCCTGGAGCCTTCTCTTCTCCAGGCTGAACAACCCCAGAAGCTCATTGTACAGTTTTGAGAAAGCCCTCAAAAGCCCACCAAAATCCATCTCCTTCACAGTCAAGCAAGATCTGGGACACTTGCCAAGTCACAATGTGGGAGGAACGTGCCCAACCATCACTGGCAGTTCCCAAGACTGACCTCCAAAAGGTCTTGTGGCCTAAAAGTGAGCCCTGGCCACTCATTACCAGACAGACTGGAAAAGAAAGGTAAAGTTTGCCTTGATATTTGATGGAAGACAAGTATACTATGATAAACTATGGTACCAAGAAAATACTCTTTTGTGCAAGTTTAAGACTGCCTGCCTTGACCTTAACATCAATAACTTCATTTATGGGCACTTGTTTAGAAATAGACAGCTAAGTTATCCTGGAGAGTAAACTAATTCTACTGACACCCTCTAAAGAGTAATACAGTCTCTCTTTTTGATAGTGCTAGGTAATTCTGAATACTAGATTTTTACTAAGGAATTCAATCCGGTGTTCTAATGTAGTTATAGATGTTATTTCTACTAATTTGTAATGCCTAATTTCTAGAAACAAGTTGCCTATAATAATGAGAAAGGAGGTTTTCTTTCCAAGAGGTGAAATATTATTGTCCAAGTTGGAAGGGGAAATATTTAAATCTCAAAATCCACACAGGAATCTGTAAGAGTGTCTGTAACAGACAAAGGCTAATGACATCGCCCAACTGGATTTATTTTTTTTCTCTAAAATCATCCTTGATATTTTTACTAAAGAAGCCCAAAATGATTAAGAGGTGATTAAGTAAAAAAAAAAAAAGTTGAGAGGAATAATTTGCTGAATTAAGCATCTAATTTTGATAGAAAAAAATGATGCTTATTTTGTGACTGAGAGACTATACAAAATAAATTTGTTTACCACTATATATGACATACTGAAAATAGCATGCATTCTAAAATACAAGATACGTATGTATTTCTCAGGGAAAAAAATGAAAATCTGTTTTAATATCTGACTCTCAAAAGCTGAGAACAGAACAGAAAATGAAACCTCTTTCCATCTAGATGACTGACAAGTGATAGTCACTAGCAACAACGTGAGGAAGTAGCTACTCACTGTGTACAGTCTCCACAATGAATTAAGGGTTTTGTTTATTTTTCAAACTGAGAGCTCAGAAAGGTTTTTGAAGACCACTGTGTCCAGAAAGTGCTAAAAACCTTAGGGCTGAAATGAAATTTTTTTTTTCCTTCCAAACTTGTTAACATAGGTGAGTACCTGATAATAGGAAGATCATACATCTTATCATTGTCCTCTGATCTTCTTAGAAATAAAACCAAATTCTCATTACAAAGCCAAGTAACAGAGCCAGTCTGCTTCATGTCTACTTCATGTTTTTCACTCCCATCATAATACAGGGCTAGCCATATTGATAAAAGGTTTTTCTGCAATGATTATTGATTTTAGACAACAGGTATGATTTTTCAGGCCTGATATTTCCAGCAAAACATTCTGAATATAAGAATTTTGCTTGGAAAATATTCAAACCCTCAATATCACTTTATAGCATCTCTTACTACGTAAGAGATGTAAGAAGACACAGACAAAACAAAGCATTCTCACCTGCTGCAATACAGTGGATAAAAACTGCAACTTTAAATGAAGATCAAAAGCCTAGATTTTGGGAAAGCAGTTAAATAAAAAGGCAGAAAAGTTATGTTAACAGCTACAGATGTTAATGTTTATATATAGGTTCAGACTTAGAGAGAACTATAGAATGAACAGCAAGGTTAAAGAAACTATCAAATATAAGATACCATAAAAATTGGAATTTACATTTATTGTTAATATATTTAAAATATAGAAATGCCTGATTTATGAATGCCTGTGGGAGTTTAAGAGATCTCACTAAGATGTACTGCAAACAACACATCATTTTTAATAAAATTAAACAGATGGGAAGTACTAATTTCCACCATCACAAAACAAAGTGGAAAAAGACTTGTAGCACTGTTAAGAAAAGCCAGCTATCTTCAATCTATAGGGTTTACACAATTGCAACACCATGATGTTTCTAGTTAGAAAAGAGTCTGTACCTCATTTATGCCCCAGTCAGATTCTCACCTTGGAAACACCTGGGCTAAGACCTCTTGTGCCAAATCACTTTCTATTTTTTGCTGCTGTCCCTCTCCTGGACTTCACTATCCCAAAATGAACAAGAAAACTCTTCATACTGCCACTCTCCAGTTACCTTAATCCCCCTAATTTCCTTAGCTCTATTTAAACTAAACAGACTGATTTGCCTTGGGGTAACAACACGACCAGAGTTACCCTGTTGGCTCTGCTGTGACAGAAGTGCCATCCAGCTGAGGAGCAGCATTTGTTTGAAACTCTTCCAACCAGATTTGAAAGAGCCCATCTGTCACTGCCAGGTCTCAGGGCTGCTTACAAAAGAAGACAAGAAAATAGCAACTTTTTGCTTGTTACAGTCTCTTCTCCCTCCATTTTTGCTCCAACAGCTTACACAAATCTTCGCTGATTTTTCTACAACTGTGTCTGTAAAATGGCTTTTACATTTTCTTCCTAAGTAAAGAAATCTTTGGTGATCAGACAACAGAAGGAGATTCTCATGGCACACACACTAGACAGGGCTGGCTTGGGCATCTAAGGATCAACCCTGAGACTATAAGAATCTTCATTACAAAGGTGCTGCATTCCCCATGTGAAGCCATCTGAAATATCATTTATCCTGCACTTCTCCAGGTAGATCCAACAGGGCTTTGATTCAGCTGCTTTAACACAGGCAGACAAGGTGCAATTCGAAACAGCTTGAAGTATCTGAGGATTTTCCAACAATGCTGTCAGATATGAGAGACCTGGAAGAAGCACGTTTCCTCTGGCCTATCCTCTGGGATATAAGTTATCCTCTGGGATAACTTAGGGCATCTCAGCTGGACTATCTAGACCCATACTTCTGAAATTGTATTGAGGCCAGAAAAGGTGAGAATTAGAGGCACACAAACATCACTGCCTGCTTTTGAAAACTTTATTGAAAAAAAGAGAAAATGGTTTCAAAGCAGCTATTTTGCTTGAAACGGAAGAATCAGATTCTGATAACATAAACTTAGAATCCATTTTTCCCTTCCAAAGACCACTAAATAATAGTAAATACACAGGTGAAATTTCCTGAATGGGATTTTTGCCCAGAAAACTACCTAATCCTCAGTTTAAAACAGAACATATACTTGAGTGCTTTGTTGAACTGAGGCATCAAAGTTTTGGATCCCTAACATCAATGGGAAGATTAAAGTCTCATAACTCTTCTCTAAGAAGAAGTCAGTGCTTCACCTTCCCTAACCAAAATCTTTTTTCTCTGCTGTCAATCAAATTTTCTGCAGTTCATAAACCTCTATGGTAAATTTTTACAGTGCTGCCCACAATCAGATTTTAATCCTGGACTCTGGAAGACTGAACATAAAATTAACATCACTATAAAAGCTATGATGCACCAAAACACAAGTATTACTCTGAGCATTTTGCACACAAAAACATGAAACAACAGGCACACAAATAGCATCTAAATTTTTCACCCTGGAAGATGCAATTCTATTACACTACTCAGTTTTATTAGCATAGATGTAGTAATGTAGTAAAGCTACACTTTTAAGCTACTTTAAGCTATAGTTTTGCTACTATACATTTTCTTGCTTAAACAAGCCACAGGGCTCTGGCTCCTCTAAGAACTTACACTCAGTCATTTTACTTCAGATACATGAAGCTGGATGACAGCTTCCTATTAACCCCTCAATACACCAACAAATTACCCAGGAGCTCCTCAGCAATGTTTTCAGTTCAGAGAGTTGCAAGATACCAATCACAAAAACTACTACAAGACCCTCTGTGCAGACAGTGCCTACATCAGCACATATGATTGTGGCAATCTTAGTCACCAGGACACGCAAGATCTCTCTTGTTTAAGCACTGCTCTTGGAGCCATCAGAGCCAACCCAACTGTGACACTGTGACCTCTGGGACACACAGGAGGTATTCAAGGCCCTGTGCATGTCCAGTGCCATTCTCCAGCTCTGTTACTGCTGTGAGCATTTTTCTCTCCAGTGACAAAGTCCCAGGAGCTTCCCCATGCCTCATCTTCCTCAATGAGCCCTGGCCACATTCTCCATGGCCACCAGCATGCACCACTTTAGGGAGCTGGGCTGTCTCTTCTGCTGTGGTAACATGCACACCCCAACCACAGCTATTGCCTACTCCCTCTTCCAAAAGAAATATGCCAGGCAGATTTTTAAAACAATTTCATTATACGAGTAGGTAGAAAGTGCTAATTTACCTGGTGAAAAATGTAAGATGTACTCTCGCAAAACAAATAACATACACACATGAAGATGATGCTTGTAGTACATACTTTTCCCCCAAGTAAAGCTTTACAAAATCAAAGATGAATAAAATGTTTCCAGAGAAGGAAAGCCTAAATATTTTATTGAAAGAATATTTATGCTGTTATTCATACTCTCAATGAACTTGAGAGGTTTCACTTAAGAAACAGGATCTCAGTGTGCTACTTAATAAACTTGTTTACAGGCTGTCATTCAGAGAATGATATTGTCTGCCCAGTCATGAAAAGAGCAGGATTTAAACAAAGTTGCTAAGCTTTGGCTTTAAGAGTCTCTGAGCAGAAGTAAATGCATGAAGCAATTCAAAGAAATTCATCGAGCATGCAGAGTGTTGCATCAAACTAATGCAAAGAGGAAAGGAACTCAGCTTTACTACTGAAGTTTAATTCACTTGCTCATTTCCATCTGTTAAGCAAGGAGTACAATGCAGAAGGAGACTAAAACAGAAACACAACCAAGTTTTTAACACCTACTTTATTTTTTACACTATGTGGGGCAATTTGCAAAAATGGCAGAGGCTATTGCACTTTTTAAGCAGTATCTCTATAGTTAGGTTAGGTTAGATGTCATTCAAAATTCAGTCTGCATTAGGCGCTTCTGAAATTGCCTGCTAAAAGGTAATTCTGGGTTATACCATGAAATATAGACCTGGCCTATCCATCTTCATTAAAAGATGAATGCACTAAAAGAGAAGGTCAGAGGACAGCAACAACCAGATACATCCCATGTATCATTCTTGCCACTCTGAGCATCAGTATCATTAAGATACAAGTGGATTTACAGTGTTGTTTTTTATTTTTCTCAAGGTGTTTGGTTAGGGGCTGGGGTGATCAAGAAAACAAAACCAACCAAAAAAAAAAGATCACCAAAAGAACTGTGAAGCTCTACAAGACCATTTTAGGTAACCACAAAGTTAGAAATGTTGAAAATTATTGTGCTTAAGGTTGAAGTGGATTTATGTCTGAGGCATAAGATTAACTCATGTTAATTAAATACCTAAGTACCTCACATGAACTAAATAACTAATACAAAGATCAGCATTTCTAAACTCTTATCTTAAAGGCAAACATACAACTCAAGATCTTAGTTTGAGGTGAGAACTGAGAACATATAAAGACTCAACTTCAGCTAAGCCCCCTGTTCAAGATGTGCCAGTTCTTGCCTTTGCTATAGATCTTGAAAAAATAAATACTCTTTTTAAAGTGCATGCTCAACGTGTGATTATATGATATTCCCAGCTTCTATTAAATACAAAAGTCCAGGTTTTTAAAGGTGCAGACATGTGAAAGTCAGATTTCCATGAACACCAGTTACTTAATTTCCAGTGATTCAATTAAAAAATACAAACCTTATTCTATGATCAGGTGTACTGTATCTAGGAATTCCCCATGATTTAAGGTTGCTCATCTGTTTCAGAATAAGCTCAGGAAGACTAATATTTAACAAAAACAAGCAGCATGGATAAAATATATGCAAGATGGCTAAAATATAGCATTTCATTTCTGTTCAAGAGCTCAAAGCAGATTGTTGGCACATGAGGTCTCATTTTAAGGTCCCAGAATTTGTGCTTCTGTATAACCAAACTCTTCTTTATAGCTAATTTGAAACTTCATGCCTAGGTCAGAAGTGTGGGACTCTGGCTGAGAATTCTAAGTATAAGTCTAAATGATCTGTAATTCCCTATATAAGCATTCTTTAAAAATCAGGCTTCTTAAAGAGCTAGAACATTGGGACCTATGAATTCTAAGGCATCTAAAGTTACTGCTTTCTTGAAAATACATTTTCTGTGCTTGTCTTCATTCAGAAATGCTGTCTACTCATCTTAAAGTTATTGCATGTGTTATGAGTTTAGCTAGGTCTTCATATTTTAAGTTGCCATAGCCACAGCTGGTATTATGCACTCCCATTTCAGTATTTCATTGTAAGATGTTGGTCAGCCATCTTTCCAAAGAGGAAGTACATGTCACAAGATTTTTCGATCACCTTCAAGGACAACTGTCATGAATAAGAATTACAGCAGTCTTCTTGCTTCTCTACAGCTGGAGCAAGTCCCACTATCAATTCTCCTGAAGTCATGACCATGAAGAGTACTGGGATATTTTATTTCTTTATTATAGATAGAAAGAATATATATAGAGTATATATTGCAGCCATCAATGGCTAAGACCTTTATTTTTTTCCATGAAAACCCAATAAAGAATTACGAATGCCAAAATTTCCTTTCTGCTGAAACTGGAATGTCTCTTTTTAAAAAAAAACTTATGAAATTTTTACTTTATTCCCCCTGACCTCCAAACAGCTATTTATACACACTAAAGAGATACTCCTTGAGTCTTCTCTAAGTTAGACAAGTTCAGGTCTCTAAGCCTCTCCTCATATGACAGATGCCCCCCAGTCTTTTAATCTTCTCTGGGGTCCTTCACAGGACTCACTGCAGTATATCCAAGTGCTCCTTGTAATGGGGAGCCCAGAACAGGGTACAGCACTCCAAAAGTGGCCTCACCGGTATTGAATAGATGGGAATAATCACTTTCTTTATTCTGCTGGATGCCAATGGCCTTCTTTTCTGCAAAGTGCACATTGCTGGCTTAAGCTCAACTTTGTGTCTACCAGGACCCCTATTTCCTCTGCCAAGCTGCTTCCCAGCCAGATGGCCTCCAGCCTGTATTGGGGCATGGGATAATTGCTTTCCAGGTGCAGGACTTTGCAATTCCATTTGATGAACTTAATAAGATTCTGTTGGCCCATTTCTCCTGTCTGTCAAGGTCCTCTAAATGACAACAGAACCACTTCATGTATCAACTACTCCAAATTTAGGATACACTTTGTCTCATTGTCTCTATCAATAATCAAGATGTTAAACAGTACTGGCCCCAGGATTGATCACTGGGTTACCCTGCTAGGGGCTGGCTTCCAACTGGATTTCAAGCCCCTGATGGCAACCCTTTGAGCCCAGTTTCAGGCAGTTTCAGTCCACCTCACTGTGTATTTACTCAGTCCTTACTTGATCAGTTTGTCTGTAAGGATCTTATGAGATAATGCTGAAAGTCTTGTTAAAGTAAAAATGGAAACATCCAGTGCTCTGAATAGCTCAGATTGCCACAATCTTTCAAAGGTGAAAAAGGGTGGCCTCATGATGACATGGGCCAGCTCCCTCAGCTCTTGTGAGTGCATCCCCATTGAGTGCCATGGATGTGTGTCACCCATTTGTTGATGTGTTTGTGAATCTGATCCTTCTCTACCAAGGGCAAGTGTTCCCTGCTGTAGACTTTTCCACAGGTCACTGCAAGAGCAAGCCCTGCTCTCTCCCATCTGATTTTTGCTGCTGATATATCTGCAGAAGTTCCTCTTATTTCCCTTTGTGTCCCTCACCAGATTACAGTCCAGGTGGAGATTTCCTTTCCTGACACCATTCCTGCACACCTGGACAGTGTCCTATCATCCACCTGGATCATTTGATCCTCCTCCTATCTCCTGGTGCATTAGCTCTTTGCATCGTTTGAACAAAACACCTTGCAAATGATGAAGAATTGATTTCCTTTAGAGAGCTTTCTACACCCCCTGTCAAAGCCAAGCCACTGTGCAGACAAAACTCAAGAGGTGAATCAAGACATAGAGCAGACAGGAATGAGCCTAAGTGGATCTGAGGGATAAGCTTGCTTGACTGGCAAGGGGCAGTGCTGGGCTTCTGGAGCACCAAAATCCAAGCACAGCACATGATCTGAAGAGAAATTCAGAGGTAAAAAGGGAAGAGGGCAGGTAGTTAAGGCCTGTGGAGTGACAATGAAAACAGACGTCTCACATAAATGGCCCAAAAGGAAGATCACATACATTATCAGAACTGACTCTAGAATATGTTACTACTCACTGAGGCCTATAAACTGACTGAGAACAGGGTGGGAATACTTTTAAGATGCACAAAATACCCCAATAGAGTTGCAAAAGAAGACACAATGGACTACATGACACTAAAAACAGAGAAGCACATAAAAAGACTGAAAAAACCCCCACTTAAACCAGCTGGTTAGCAAGAATAAAAAAAGAACTGCATATGTTTTTAAATAAAAATGTATAAGCTGATCCTCAGTCCGTATAAAATGACATAATTCCATTCATGTCAGTCAAAGGCTTATCACAAAAGCTAAGTTCACTGCTTTGAATTGATGCTGTAGGCTTACTGGAAGGAACACACACCTTAATTGAAGTTTTACCTGCAAAAAGGTGGCAGGTGCAGACCCAGAATAAAGGACCTTGGGTTTTTTAAGCAACTGTGTTTAATCTTCTAAACAAAAGTTCTCCTTCTGCACTCTAACTTTTACAATACTAGCCCCACTGCTCCACAATGACTGCTTACCTTCTTTAACTCTTCTTGAATACTTCTGCCATTTTCTTCTGAGGAGAAACCTTCCTTCTGGTTTTCAGGGTCCGCTCTAGGTTCTGACTCTTGCTCTTCACCAGAAGATGTTTTCTTGTCACTTATTTTAGCAGCAAGATGAAATAACCTGGATTTAAGATCCTCTTCCATAACTTCAGACTTGATGTTGTGATGCTGATCTTCACTGCTTACATCCGTTTCTGATAAATCATCAAAATCCTACAAAGATATTAAAAGAACAGTATAATTTATTTATAGGTACGGAAAGGAAAACAAATGCCATCCTAGAAATGTATAGGTATAGTTTTTAGGGAAGCTAGAAAGAAAGCACAGTAAATATGTTGATAAAAAAAAAAACATCTTTAAAGAGGAAATGTCAGTAAACTCATGCCTGTAGGACTATATTTATCATTCTTGATTACTTTACTATGAAGAAAAGACCTACCAAGACTAAAAGCTTTATTCTCTCTACTCTCCATTTGGAAATACATAAACAGGAGATTTGCTTTACACAGCTACTCTCTGCAGCCCCATCAGCAGTGCTTATGGATGGACCCATTACCTCCAGCACTCATGGGAAATGTTAACTCTGACAACTCTCTCAAACCTTACCCCAACAAACTGCTCTTAATGGATTGACAGATCATGTTCATAATGTCAGTCCTCATCTCTCATACAGTAAACTACACTATGTGGTCTCTAGCACTTTCACAGCTTTATGGACAATTTTTAATGCAGTTAACAGTAAATCAATTACACAACTAAATTATTGCTTTATAGCTCAGCTTCAGGATACAGAGGACCCTTTGGAAAAATCAAGATTTGAGAGTGTTTGACTAATTATAATAGAAGGAGAAGGGGCTTACGTTGAAATTCACTCTTTTCCCAAACAATCAGCTTCTACAGAATAAAAAGCCTTTTATGCCAAATGGACTTTGAAGCTGTTCTGATTAAATTGAAGAACAAGATTCGAATCAGTATGTTTCCACTTTAGTTTCATAATAAGTTACAATATGCTTTTACACGACTGGTGTAATATCATCTTTTTAATTAAAAATCTCTATTCATTATAATGGCACTTCAAACTGTAATGAGATTTTTTCAGACGTCTCCTGCATATCATTCAACAACTCATTACAACCCCTGCCAACAATCTGCTAATGAAAAATACTCACAAACTGCTACTACTATAAAAAAAAATCTGAATGTTGTTCCTGTTCATCAATTTTTACCCATGTGAGAAGCAATCACAATTTACAGGATTTACAAGCTAGAAAGCACAGCTAAACCATGTGCTTGTATTTTAGGAGAATACAGTTTAGCAGAGATGAGCTATTTAGAAGCAGGTATCTAGTCTAAGCTAATGAGCAGAATCCCTCTTTACTTGAGGTACCTCCATTTATTTAATAGGCACTTCCAAAAAGCTACTTTCATCTACAAAAACATGTGGTTTAGACTTGCTAGTGAGCTCTGACAGCTCAGCACCAGTGGTAGGGGCTGCCTCTAGCAGTGCCTAGGCAGGAAGAGTATAGATGGTCTCGGGGTTGAGTCCACAAGGGAGAGAAGAAAATCCTATTCTATGCAGACATCTGAGCAGATCAAGTTTGCAAAGACAAAAGTTTGCTATTCTTGTTTAAATAAGCTGCTATAAACATGTATAAAATCTAGTGGAGCAGTGAGGGAGGCTGGCAATCCAGGGGGACGGGTTTTCTCACATCTCCACCTGATTGCTGTACCATGAATGAAGTACTGACAGAGTTCATCTCGCAGGAAGACATGTATGATTCCCAGAGAAGACATGTATGATTCCTCTGCAGTTTTTAACATAAAGTTAATACACATGCCCTTGTGGAAGTGACAACCAGTTCATTTGAAGAATCCCTAGTGACAACAGCAAAATCATAACTCCTCTTGATCCTGAAAAAATCAGTCAGCCAAAGACAAAAAAATATTGCCTCTACCAAAAGCTCAGTGAAACCCCGTAGAGCCCCCCAGCTGACTTCCCATGTAATTTGGAGTAATACCTGGCAGCACAATATTGCTAAGTTGCCCAGCTTCAGCAGGATAAAAAATGGAGGATGTAGTTTTATGAAACTCGGAAAGCTAAAGTAACAATCTAGTGCTGCCAGGAGCGTCATCTTGAGCCTTCCTGTTACCTATTTACCCAGTTGGGGTGAGTCACGTAGGCTCAGCAAAGGGGTCCAAATGAGTGCTGGATCTAAGTAAGAGATACTGGATCATGCCAGAGGAAGGTGGAAGCAAGGCCAGAAGGCAGTCAGGAAGTAGGTTCCTCTTTCGGCAGCAGCAAGCTGCCATGTTACCCTAGCCACACGAAACACCATTATTGAAATATTCCCAATTCTATCTTATGCTTTCACACATTTATAAAAGGATTTTCCCAACTTGTTGGCTGGGAAATTTAAAGCACTTTTCTGATACATTTGCCAGCACAGGTGAAAGGTGTGAGCTGCCTTGGCATCCCTAGGGCTTTATTCCACAGGAGCTAAATTTGTGTCACGAATATGCAATGTTTCTTGGGGGAAGATTCATGTTGAGAGTACTGATTTTATTACAAGTGTATTACAGGTATAACTATTATCCACCTTCCTGTTTTCCAGCCCCCTCACAATGAGCAGGTGAAGTATTTACATTTGCAAGAGCTGTTAGTTCTTGCTTATACACAGAGATAATGATATCCTACAGCACTACACTTTGTGGTTTCTATTACTGGTAGGCTGCTTGGCTTGTGTGTTGAGCTTTTCAGATGCTGGAAGGGAACTTTTGGTGAGGAGATCATACCTCATCATGGATTAATAGATAAAAAATGCATTAGAAGCCAGGACAATAATAAAAATATAATAACTACATTGAAAGGTACTATCATTACTTATTTAATAGATGCTCTCTTAATTATTCTTTACTGTTCATACTTTGGCTCTACCCGGTGGGTTTAATGACATCTTTGTGTTTGTATAAATCATTGTGTAAATTCCTATTATTCTCATTAGCACCTATCAGCAACATGCAATACTAACATCTGCAAACAAGAATAAAAGTCTGCCATTCTATCTGCAACAGAGCTTCAGTGAGTCAGGAGACTCACACAGCCACAAACCCAGACTCACTAGAAGAAAAGCAAATGTTTCTAATGCATTGAGTCCCCTAGCAGACAAGGAACTAGGGAATACACCTTTTCTTATGCACAAATCCTTGCATGCAAATGGCTGATAATTTAATCCTAGTGAGCAGAAAAAAAATAATCCTAAAATTAAACAAGCAAGCAAGCAAAGTACTGGCTTGGAGGCTCCAGAACCAAATCCATGTTACGCTATAAATTCTTGGGAAAGAACACTTTGTTCATATAGGAAACAAAAATCAAACCCGGTAGTTTTTAGGAGAAAGCAGGTTTGCAGGTTTTTTAGGTTTGCAGCAGTTTCTCAGCCAGTGTAGTATCAGGTCAGGCATTTTCAATAACTACATCCCAAGCGCCATCCCGTGGGGATCAGGATTCCAACAGCACTGACTCCAGACAAGAGGGCTGGAGTTTACAGGAGGGCTGTTTCCTGTCTCCAGAGTAATGAAGCAAGCTCATCACAAGGGCATTGCTTTCACTTGGAGCAATTAAGCCACTTCTCAGAAATATGCTAAGCAACATCTCCTCTCAAAAAGATAACGAAAGCCAATATTTCAATTTTATTATCACTAGTAACATAATTTCTTAGTATTATTAATAGCAGAGGGAGATTGGTGGTTTGAATTACAATTTCTTATAAAAAGCTACAATTTGAAAAATAATTATCATTAAAAGTAATGTTGCATTTCCCACTTCATTTCTCACAGGAATACAAGCCTTCTGTGGTACCTAAGCAATCAGGTTATCAGGAATTTATTACAGTAGGACCTTTGTTTTATGGGACAGTTTTCATGTCTTCTTTCCTGTACTTGCTTCATGACTGTGAAGCAAGGATGTCTACAGGTAAGAGAGTAAAGCAGGTTGTTCTTCTACCTGTCATTAAAAGGCAAAAAATTCTCTATTAATACAGTACTTCTTGACATCCACTCTCAGGTTTCTCTTTTTATGTCCCTCCAGATTTTATATGAAGAATTATCTCTCAGTCACAAAGTCAGCAGTCCAGTATTGAGTCTAAAATTCACTAAATGAAAAAAAAAAAAAAAAAAGCCACAGCATTATGTTAATCTAAGTACTGGCCTTGATTAAAAATACCTAATTTTTGATAGAAATTCAGTCAAGAGTTATGAAACAGACACAACTGTTCCAGAATATTACTGCTTACAATTCTCTAGATTTGGAGCAGGAAAGGGCTCATTTTCATTTCACAGTGTGTGTCCAAGAGCAGCAAATATGAAAATGACCTCCATTATTTGAAACTTTAAAAAAGAAAATCCAACTCTAAGACTGCTAAACTGTCTGAAATCCTGTCCTACAATTCAAATCATAATGGTTATCAAATTGTCATGTTAATATTACAATACAGTAAAATAAGGTTATTATTATAATGAAATAAAAGCAGGAAAATGTATGTTTCTTCATCATGACTTACATACGCTCAGCTGTTCAGCATCTAATGTGTAAATGCAACATGGTTTAGAAGAGCATTATGTATGGTTTCTGTAAATTCTGTTTAACCTCAGCACATGAAAATCTGTAACTGGTTTAAGACCCCACAGTGAAGCTTCCCTGAGTCTATGCTGTCAGCAATTCTCTGTGCACCTAAACTATCATTTTGTACAAACTCTACATGTAGGGCGCTCCCTGCTGCAGCCTCAGTCATTTACCAAGATCAATACATTACTTTGGGGATCATATGAAACCCTGAGATTCCTCCAAATTCATTTTCCTGAGTAACATAAACGATGTCTGGCTAATTTATTATCATACCTCAAATCACATTCCTTACACTCACTATCATTTTAGTTGCTTCCTAGAACTGCTCAGCCGTGCAACATCCTTGCTATAAACTGTAGCCAGTCCATTCCTGCTCCCAGCAGCACTCCTGTACCAGAAACTGGAGTAACATTTCTCCCAGTGTGAGCACCAGCTGCCAATTCAGCAGCCAGGGAGTGTGTGGATGTCCAAACATGAACTAAATGTATGAAAACCAACTCATATATAAACTTTCTAGTGAGAATTTCACTGCTTTAAGCTCAGTAGCATGACCCTGAAAGCAGCGTGCCTCCAGCTGCCCCATGGAGAGCAGGTCAGCAGGAACAGTCCTTTAGCCTCAGGACTAAAATGAGGGGGAGAACAGAATCCCAAACCTTGTATTTTTGAGCACAAGAAAGACGTATAAGCAGCACTTGAGATGCAAAACAGCTCACAGAAGAGCTGAAAAAAACCAAACAAACAAACAAAATATTTTCTGCACAAGCTTGCACTTTGAAGCTGCAGTAAGCTGATGAAGGATGCCATCACGTACATCTGGAAGCACACTATCCTTCTGTTCTCCACTGAAGGAACATCTCCAGGACATCTTCCCCATGAGCTCTGCTCTTCTATACTCTGCAGAGCAGTAGTGACTTGAAAGCCACAATATGAATACAGACACACACAGAACATCATAGAATGGCTTGGGTTGGAAGGGACCTTAGAATGTGCAAAAATATGTCAAGGCAGAAAGGGAAATGTAGACATCTATGTACAAAATATGGCCTTTGTGCAGCCCCTGGAGGTCCTGTAATTCTGCCTGATGTCCTAAGAAGTCATTAATGGCCACTGATATGTTGTGAGAATTCATTATCATATATAACTCCCCTTCAACAATTGTACATTATAAACATATGAAGATACGAGTATAAACAAATCAATGCAGAACATCCAAACCTGTCTCCTAAAAGCAAATGGAATAGATACACAATTAACAACAGTTTTTCCAGTTAAAAAAAAAAATACTGAATTCCTAGTCTGGATTTATCCTCAGCTTTACAAGTATCTTTCCATTGGTTATATAGGCTAGTAGCACAAAGAAAAAAACCCACAAATTCCAGGCATCCTAAAATTGGTTAGATGGCTTTAAAGGCTTCATCAGTTTGCTTCTAGACAGGAGCACAGGGAACACAGCACTTAGTTACTAGCTTCAGGATTACCATTACTGTACTTCAGTGATACTGCTGCAGGATCTGAAAGGGGTAGGACATGGGAAATGGAACTGGACAAGGGCTCAGTATTTTCTTCAGCCAGCTGGGTAATTTGTTAGAAGTGTGCTTGCACTGCTAAAAGAGTCTGAGCATACAGCTGGGTCCCTTACATACTATCTGTCCCAGGCTTGGACAAATTCCAGACAGACGTCTTGGTTTTCTGGTTATCCTATACTTGCTTAAAAGAAACATTTTGGAGTGCTTTGGTGTCTTCAAGTTGTATGATCAGTTGTTCTGACTTTGGGCTGTTATGTTCTGTTTTGTTTGTTTAAGTGGAAGTAATATGTAGATACTTACCCTCACACACCAGAACTCCTAATCAAGTGACCAATTAAAAGCAGACATCACTTGGATCATACTTCAAAACCAGCCCTTTTTGAATTCCTGCTGCTCATTAGCTTTATCCCTTGTCAGAACATTTGCAAAGAGCACACAGAAGTTTCTGAGGCATATGGGCTATTTCTTAGTTGAAGAACAAATGTTTAAAAAAACCCAAAACAACCCAAAAGCAACAAAACAGGTAATTAGTCAACATTTGTTAGCTCTTGGCAAATTCTGACTGCTTTTTAAAAAACCATTGTATTTTCCATCATTGACCAATAATGTCATTGGTCAGATGGAGAAAGAGTCAAAGCCTGTTCATGGTAATTTTAAGACTTTATCATTGCTTCTTCTCAGTTACAAAGCAAGGTGAGGATAAAGCTTGCAAGAGCACTCCACCTCTCACTCACCATTTACATGTCATTGCCAGTAGACCTCTATTAGTTTTGCCCATCTCTTTCTGAGATTACATTTAGTAAATTTAAGCAGAGTTACCTGACTTAAATTCATCTTGTTGGGATTGGTGCAGTTTTCTCCGTCACATAAGTCTTCAGAAATTGCTTTGCTCTTCCTCCACCTTCTTGATCTCTTTTCTAAATCATAGCAGACTTCTTCAGTCTCACTGCTGTCCGAATACTCCAAGCTGGTTGCCTGAGGATTGAAATTTACATCCAGTTCTCCATGGAAATGTTTTTTTTCCACTCTGGGCATATCGCTTTGAGTCCTGCTTTGTAACCAGAGAATTTTGCTAGATCCTTTAGCTTCCTGGGATGAGTTTACTGAAGATGTTTCAGAGTCAGAGAGCAGTGTCTCAGTATTGGTGTATAATCCAGAGGAAGGGGAGGTCACTGGCTGGTACTGATCGTTGCCATAAACCCATTCAGTACCATACTGGGAATTGGTATAATAGAAATCGCCTGGCAATTGCCGAGGTCTCCGACGCAGCTTGTTCAAGGCCACATTCCAGTCGTAGTCATCCTCACTGTCTGAGCCCATCTCATCATAGGCAGACACAATGCTGGATTCATTCTCCAAAGCTTCAAATACTTGACTCTTTGGTTTGGCGAGCATTCGAGGACGAGGCAAAGTGACATTCTGCAGAGCTACCCAGTTTCCATCAGTGCTTTGAAAAACAGAGGGGGGATGATCTGTGAAAATGAAACAAGAACAATTATCACTACATGATCACAGTGAGAAAGGTTCATTTTACTTGCCCTTTTGTGACCAACTGACCACAAATTGGGAGGTTTCAACAAAACTGATGAACAAACAGAAGAGTTGCTGCTTCGTGAATTCTCTCATCTCGGAAGCCATGCTGCTGTCCTTTTAAAATTCTTAGTGATGACTATTTAGAATGTGAGAACACTGATAGGAGCTTTTTCCACAAGAATTGTTAGGAAAGGCTGAGAGAAAATCAGTATGTAGACATGCATAAATCCTGTGTTTTTACAAATGTCTTGATTCTGTGTGCTCTTCTGGTCTCCCATCTTGAAAAGGAAGTTGGAAAAAGGACGAGAGAAGAGCAACAAAGGCTGCACCGGGTTCTAAACCAGCTTCCATTAAACAAATTATTATATAAGCCAGAGCTCTGCCATCTGGAGGAGAGAAGACTGAGAGGATACAGGTTAAAAGAGAAGGGGGAATCTCTTCCAGCCTAACTACTAGAGAACATGATGTGAAACTAGTGAAATCAAGGTTCCAAACTAGCAAATAAAGAAGTGGGATGAAATGGGTACCAGACCTGTGGAGCTTCTTGCCTGAGGGTGTTATGATTGCTAGAAATTAACCTGGGATATATCAGAGATGGCTATGGACGTGGAAGAGAAGTCCACTGAGGTTTACTGAATACAGAAACACTCTTCTAGCTGAGGTAGTCATTAGTGTTTGTGAATCTCCCTCCAAAGTTCTGGAGGTTCAGAGCCTACTCAAAGGCAGCATGAAAAACATTTGCTTTCTCCTAATCTTCCCTAGGCTCTTGTTCATGGTTACTCTTGCTGCTGTTGTTGTGTCCTAGAATAAATGTGCTTTTTGCCTGACTCAAGCACTGCTGCTCTTGTACTCAGACTTTTTCAGAGTATGTTTTACAACTCCAACAGAAAAACAAATGCTATTAATATGCTGTATAACACAAAGAATTGCATTTCTTCTAAATTTAGGTTCCATTTCCAACTGAACTTGAAAAGTCCCTTCCCAGGAAACATGAATGTGTGATGACTCTAACTCCCACAGCAGTTGAATGAATATATAATGCCATGGATTTACACAGTAATCTCAGCCTACTGAATGAGCTTTTCAGCCTTACAATTTCCTTCCATGAATTCAAATTTGCCATTTCCAGAAAACTGTACAAATACTTATTATAAATTAATAGCTTTCTAAAACTGTAAAAAGAACATCACTCTTTAAAAATGGAAGAAGTAAAATATGGACAGTGTTGTATGTGGTATTTTAGCATCTTGCATTACATGATAACAAATACTTGGAGCTCACAAAGATGACCTTTTCCCTCAAATTGAACATAAAAACCAATAAGTATGCAGTAAGAAGGTGTGCTCAGTTTAACAAAAAAAAAAAAAAAAAAAAAAAAAGAATCCTGCAGTGCACTACTACCAACAAAATACCCCCATAAAAACAAAATAGTAATTAAATGGTAACAATTTTTGAGCTTTGAAACATTATAATAGCTTTTGTATTTGACTCCAGGCAGAAAGGGACCTGGGAGTCTGGATTGACAGGAAGCTGAACATAAGCCAGCAGTGTGCCCAGGTGGCCAAGAAAGCCAATGGCATCCTGGCCTGTATCCAGAACAGCGTGGCCAGCAGGTCCAGGGAAGGGATTCTGCCCCTGTACTCAGCACTGGTGAGGCCACACCTTGAGTACCGTGTCCAGTTCTGGGCCGCTCAGTTCAGGAAGGATATTGAGGGCAACCAGGCTGGTGAAGGGACTCGAGCACAGATCCTATGAGAAGAGGCTGAGGGAGCTGGGGCTGTTCAGCCTGGAGAAGAGGCGGCTCAGGGGAGACCTCATCACTCTCTACAACTCCCTGAAAGGAGGGTGTAGCCAGGCGGGGGTTGGTCTCTTTTGCCAGATGACTTTCAACAAGACAAGAGGGCACGGTCTTAAGTTGTGCCAGGGGAAATTTAGGTTAGATATTAGAAAGAATTTCTTTACGGAGAGAGTGATCAAGCATTGGAATGGGCTGCCCAGGGAAGTAGTGGATTCTCCGTCCCTGGAGATATTTAAAAAGAGACTGGATGTGGCACTCAGTGCCATAGTCTAGCAACCGCAAGGATGGTAAAAGGGTTGGACTCGATGATCTCTGAGGTCCCTTCCAACCCAGCCAATTCTATGATTCTATGATTCTATGACTCCCTTTGGGTTGTTTTCACTTCCTAAATTTCATGCCAGTTTAGAGGATCTGAGAAAATATGTCACTGATATAACTCTTACTCCTCCTTAAAAAGAAACAATAATAATTTTAAAAGTAATAGTTTTCTTGTAGCAATGTAACTGAGGATATAACCAAAGTCAGTTTTACAGGGAGAACAAATAATTCTTTCTTGTAACAGCTTATTTTGAAAATGAAAAAAAATACAAACTCTCAAGCATAAGGAATGTGCTTGTTCACTTTTTCCAAACGTGCTCACTAATCTAAGTGCAGGATTTTCTTCAGAGGAAAAGGACCTTTCCTTAAAAATATTGTTTCTTCAAACAAATAAAGCAGCTCTGCAAGATCCAAACCTCCAGCAGCAATTGAATTCAGCTGCACCACATTACTCACAGGTAATGCCCTGGAGTTTCACATCATTACACCTTTTTCCTCTCCCAACCCATATTCCCATATTCCTGACCCATTCCTTGTTTTGTTTAGCACCAACAACATCAGAATTGGTCAAACTTCTCAGTTAACTGAAGAAAGACAAGATAGGAGCTGATTACATCTTAGAGGGTAAGCAGGGTGGAATGACATACAGAACTATGTACTCAGAAAGCTGACTCGGTTTTATCCTAACTTCAAGTTTCTTCAAATGCTCCCTTTCTGATTTTCAGAAAAGCATAATTTTTCTGAAAGAATGGATTTTGCACACAATTATTTGGATTTACAGCATCATTTACCCATCTGAAAATGAAAATAGATTTAAGATGTCTCCTTGTGAAACTACTGGTACAGGGGAAAAAGCTTTAATCTGTGATTTGGCTCTTGGGTCATCATTTAAACCAATGTAAACCATAATTAAAATGAATTGTGATCTGCTTTTTAGTTATGTCACTAAAAAGTCCACAAACTCTTGGCTGAGATTTCTGTCATTTTCTGGATCCTAATGCAGAGCTGCTTACAACTGCATAGGTGATATCCTATTTAGATAAATTAACACAATTAGGTATTTACTATAAGCTCAAGAGGCACCACAGTTTCATCACAAATGTGGTTCTTAGATGAAAGAAGGGGAAAAAAATCCTCTGAGCAGAGCATCTGAAAGGGAACTCGGTCAATTTGTCTTTCTTCTGTGGTTAGGCAATTGTTGAGTACTAAATTGCTCAGCACTTGAATTCAATGGAGTTGAAGCAGGTTCTTAAATTTAAGCATCCAATTAACTGCTTTACTGAAAATAGACCTTCCACTACAATGGCCAGGGAAACAACATTTCTGACAGGCCTTTTGCAAAGTAACACATACTTCATTAAGTCAGATTTCTGTATTACTTTACTACCATTTTGGGACTTGGGGGCAGGAGGGGCATTGTAACTATTTAATTTTTACTCTCAGTGGCTATCAGCTAGCATTACAGGTAAATTAATGGCATTGATGGGCAGCTCCATCCCTGGTTCCCCCTGCACCCAAACAGGGATTTTTGCTGCTTCTGCTTGCCTGTGCCTAGCAAGCCAGCTGTGGGAGTTATGGCACCAGTAAACTCACCCTACCAAAGAGAAGTTTTCTGCTTGTTTGCTTTCATGAACCCCTTTTCGACCAGGGTCAGAGAGGTTCTACAGCTGTCACAAGAGAAGAAGCAGGAACCAGCAGATGCAATGGGAGGACAACAGCAGCAGCAAGGTTGCGTTTGCTGTACCCTTCACTTGGAGCCAGGGGCTCTATTGCAGTCAGCAGTTCAGCCCTTCCTTCCCCTTTTGCAGCTGTGGGGATGAAAACTAAAAAGCTCTTCTGTGAAGCAGTTGTCTGGTGCTCTTGTTGCTCTTGTAGCCTCATGAACACTACAGCATAACCAAGACAGACAGTAGAAATGGGATTGCCCCAAGAGCAGGAACCACCAAAACCAGCCTTTACTTATCTCAGAGTAAGGAAGGAATGGAATTCCATCCCAGGGTGCTGATTCAGAAGTGGGACTGACTTAAGAAACTCCACACCATCCATATTAACATCCACATTTATTGCACAGAAAGACAGGGGACAGAGATCTAAGGAAACTGCTGGTCTGTGAAGTTCCTGTTCACACAGCTCTCTCAAACTTGTGTGGAAGCAGCAATTCGTAGGGCTGCACACAACCCTGCTCTGGTAAATTCAGCAAAGTTGAAAATAAAGGTGTAAGGGGAAATCCCAAGTGTGAATTATTTCACTGCTTGGTTCACGATGTAACCTCACGACCAATAAACTTGTGCAACAGAAGGTAGTCTGTGGGCAGCTGCAGACTCCTTCAACTGGAGGACAGATAACCAGCTGACAAAACAGGGTTCTTGGGCTCTGGTGTCTTAAAAGCTCTGGAATGTATCTAAATTAGTTGCCTAATATTTCCTAGCACACAAAATTAACTCCCCAAAGGCTCAAATTTTGAGTCTTAACTTGGAAAAAATAGAATGGTAAGATAAGCAGTAAAATCACGATGCTCAGCATCAACATATAGACATCTTTACATGTGACCTCCGCAAGCACAGAGGTCAGGAGAAATTTCCTGGAGAGGGTCCTCTCTTTAAGTTGTATGTATTCCACATGTGAATGAGTGCAAAAAAAAGAATCATACTCGTACTAGAAATATTTACTTGTTTCATTTAGCCTGTCCACACTTTTCCAGCTGGGTAAGGCAGAGAGCTTGCGTTCCTTCTGTTTCCTGAACTGTCCTTTTTGCTGCCTCCAAAGATCCTCAGTCACAGATGATGCAGGGTCTAGTCCTTTACTGGGAGAATCTTCATTACCCAGGGAAAATGCAGACTGAGACCTCTGTGGGAATAAAAATTAAAAAAAAAAAATAAAAATAGAAATACTTAATTATCAAACTCTTCACTATAATCAGTATGACTACTCAGTTACCCATGGAAGCATAGGATCTCCTAGCATGCAGCAATAGTGCTTGAAATAATTGCTTAATCTCTAGATTGCTTATTTAGGTGCATTTCTGATGCTATGAACGGAGGAAGGAAATTGTTTATACTACCACATACCAGATGTAAAGAAATAATTAAGGTAAAGCTGTTAAGAATGGGTTTGGTGAGGACTGATATCTAACTGCTTTGACTCAAACTAGCCAGAAAGAGACCCCATTGTGGTGAAACATGATGATCTATTGGCTCAACAGGCCATCTGGAGTAACAATTTGCAGAAATTAAAAATTTTTTAAAAAGCAAACAAACAGCCTGTTCCTCAAAAATGTGCAATTCAACTGATTTTAATGCAGAATTCTTTTGTTTGCCAGGGCACACAATGCGCTGGGCAGTTTTATACAGTTTTGCTAATGAAGTCAACACAGCCTATAACTGCACATCTACCTGTTTCTAGGACATTTTGACTTAAGTAAAATACTTTTTTAATTGTTAATGAGCCTTAACTGCTGCTATGAGAAGACTCTTTCCTTTGGATCTGCTTAAACAGATCGGATATTTTAGTTTTCACTTAGTCACTTGGGTTAGTTACAGAATTCACATTTAAATATGATCAGATTAAAAAAACCAAAAATAAATTACAGCTGATTCCAGGAGAATTCACTCATATATCTGCTCACATCAAAATTCCAGAAACAAGACAACATTTTGAGTCAAGTTTTAATATCTGGCAGACACAATTAAAAAGCAAATTTTACTACAGCAAAATAAAGAACCTTGCCTTTGATAACAGTGTGTGCTTAGGCAACCTGAATAGCAAGAGATTACTTTTTCAAATGACAATTAGGTTTTTTCCCCATAACTTTTTAGCACTCAAAACCTTTAACTCAGCCTACATAACAGTCAGTAAAGATGGTCTGTATAGGCCAGAGTTTCATTAAGAAGTCTGATTTCAGGTGGTTCAGCTTCTTCATGCAGACCAAGTAGGCAACTCTCAAATCTTTGTACGTTTTAACTGTTTTTTAAATTACAAAGGGTTAATTAAAGCTGTTAATCTCAAAAGGGACAGTCTTTGCCTGCATGATGAGGAAAAAGATAACTTGACTGTCAGCTACTTTCAGGTTCCTTCAGAGCATGAGCATTGCTGGCAGTCCTGTTGGCTTCAAAGCAACACTTACACCACTTTTCTGGCTGCACCTCCTTCCATCTGAAATACTCCTGTGGGGGACTCCATGTACTGTGCCAGAAGATATCATTAACTGCAAATCTTCCTACATCCTTGACTCAGTAGTGGATTTTGTAGCAGAATCAGTAAAAAGAAACACAACTAAGCATTAGAGTTCAGTTTGCCTTCTGAACTCTGGAGGCAAAAAAGCCAGGATTATTGTCCCAGAATAAAATATTCTATGTATCTGCAGTGACCACATAAATTGATTAGTCCTGTCCACACAGGAAAACACTGGAGTGTTTTTTTTTCAAACTACTAAAAATAAGCTCATAGTACTGTGTAATTTCATTATAGAGAATCTTTCAGATGAGTCACAAACCAGCTATATTCGAGTGTACGTTTAGGCTGTTTCAAATTTCGAACAAGATCTTCGATTGATGATGATCTTCATGAAGGAGATTAACCCTTCTTAACTCCTTAACCCTGTAGAAGGGTCAATAATTTAACACAATAGAGACAGGTACATAATTTGTTTGCTGCAGGAATTTGCTCATTAACTTTGACTTCATCCTGCCAGGATATATTGACAACACAAGCTATTCTGCCACAAATCCGCAGCCTGAAGTAGGAGAAGTTTTAATTGTGCTGTGGCTCACTTCACTTAGTTGTAAAGCAAGATCTAATTAAGCATTCTTACAATAAATTAGGTCCAGTTAATGTCTGCAATATCCTCTGATATCTTTGTGTTAAAGTTGTTACTGAAAGCAGTAATTATTGTGCTGTTACTATTTTCATATATCAAGAATATTCCCTCAAGGAACACATTTTTTCCACATACATGGTAAACACAAAGTGATAAGAGATGTTGAAGAACTTCATTTAATCACTTGTATCAATTTTCCCTTATTACTACAAGAACTGAATCATAGGAAGGAGAATTAAAAAAGAAGAAAACACAGCTACCAGCACTGCCTGGGTAATTTAAAACTAGCTTACTGGTGCACCTACACCATAGGGCAGATACATCTTTCAGAAGGACTACAAGATACACAACAGCTGGAAGGATTTAAAAGGGAGAAGATGAGCATGAAGGGCCTAATGCACAAAAAGCACTGAAAAACAAGGATGCACAGAAAAGAAAGTAGACACTGTCCCATGTGGTATAGCAGCCCTAGGTCTCAATAACCTTATCCAAGCAAACTGATTGTTTTCACTTGTGTGCTGAACACTTGCAGGTCAGCAGGGAAACTTTTCTCTACAATTTCTGCCAACTCACTGTTGAGGGTAGAAAATTGGTATCATGCAGGAAATGTTGCTAGTTTCCAGGAAAATCCCTCCAAATGCAACAAGGGAAAAAGCTTTTGGTGCCTCCAAAGCTTGGCTTGAGGCCATTTTCATCCTTTTTCTACACTTTATATGAACTTTTGGTAAAACCTGTCTTGGATTGCTGTGCTAGAAGAACCACATCTCCTCACTGTTCAATGTCACAGAAAGCTCAAAGGGAGAAAAGTAATGCCAAGCTAAAATAGCCTGACTGCACCCCTGCATTCAGATCCTGGAAAAGAACAAAATTATACTGCTGAAAGAGGCTGTTGAACAGGAATACTTCAGTACTACTTTAGCTACTCTCTGTAGTTCTACTATCTGGAGAGATTTAAAAGATCAAGAAGTGACAGTGCTCTAATAGGCTCCAAGTAAGGAGAATAAATAAAAGTAGAGGATTAGTTTTTTTCTTGTTCTAAAAGTTTGACCCAGGAAACTATGTGTGGAAAGAAAGTGTAAATATTCATCTCCAATAACACTGCTAATGATTAAAAAAAATTAAAAAAAAAAAGAATTTCAATATTAGGAATATATAATTCTATTCATAAGAGTAGGAAATGTGTAGGAATAGGACAGAAGCACATCTTGGCATGAGAACAAATCAGACCACATTGACATAAACACAGCCATTTATTCCAGAGCACAAAAGCAAATGTTTCTCCACAAGTTTATCTCCAATTACTGGCCTGACTGGTGACTCTGTCTGAAAAGCAAATGACTCAAGACCTCCTTCTGTTGCTTTTGCAATGATGAGCAAACTAGAAAGTGAGTTATTTGGTATGAGGTTACACAACAAAATCTCTTATCTTGCTTGACACATTTACATCAACTTCAACTCAGTTGAACACCGCTAACTTGACAGCTCAAAGGCTACAGCCTGGGCTTCAGCAGGGGCTAGAAATCTATGTTCATGTCTGCCCATGCTGCTGTCTTCACTGCCACACTTAGGGGTGTCAGACACACAGGACAGTGCTGTATTTGTGCCTCCCTTCATCACAGAGACAACAGCCCACGGTGGAGATTTTTCCACTGTGGACATTTGCTCAGGAAGCAACACACTGAACATAAGGGATCTGGATTGAGAAGCCTATCAAAGTAGTGCTTGGATATCCAAGTGCTCCATGTAGTTTCCCTGTGCGTGGATAGAGGGGAGGCCTAAAGGTAAGGCCAGCTGCTCCACTAAGTTTTTGGATCAGTTTATAATGGAACAAAGGATATTTTCCAACCAAAAAGAGAAGTCATGGAGCCAAATTTTCCAAATTGCCAACAAACTTGGACAGCAACAAGATCTCAGGGCAGAAGAATCAGTCCAGTCTATTTCCCAAAGGGATTCAAGTAATACAGCAGCCTAAATATGATTTTCAAAAGGAGGCAGGAATGTGGGAGGTTTGGTTCTGATTTATAAAGACAGGAGAGGTCAAGATGACTCTTCACTCTCAGCTACACCTACCAGCACCTTTTCTAACCAGAAATTCTGGTTCCTCAGCTGGGTGCAACTTTAGGTGTAATTGTTTGTGATGAATTATAAGGCAGTCCTGTATGTCTGCAGTCAGACACTAAGGTACTGCAACTGTTAGCTTCTGCAATAAATTAGTACATCAGCAGATGGCATTACAACCAAACAGGTCACTTGCCGTGTTCTCTGCACACTCTCCTTCCTTCCTTCCTTCCAGGCATGTGCTGCACACTGGCCTGCTGGGCAGTACAGCAATACAGTCACAGTATTGACAGGCATTTCCAAACACTTTTGTTTGATGCATTCCCCACTGAATCCTGCCTGCTGGTACTTACTTTGAGATGTTTGTTTCAAAAAAAAAAAAAAAAAATCCAGACACATTATTATTCTCTTTGGGTTTTTTGCCCCCTCTTCAGGGAACTTCTACTTCATAGTTACAGTATCTGGATGGAAAGAACTCAGCTTTCATTTTGCATTATGCTGCTGCTAAAAGGAATAGGTTTTTGCATGTACAGTCCTGTTTAATTTCTGGTCTTCAGGGGAAAAAAAAATGAGGCAATGCACTTTCTGAAAATTAAAGAAGGAAGGAGTGACTAACAAGCAATCACAGGTAATGTCTCCTATTACTTAACAGATATAAATATCCACCTTCTGACTTCTGTAACAATTTACAAGTTCATGCTTCTGAACACTGAATATGTAAAACCAAAATAAGTAACCTAAAGAAAGAACAACTTTTTATAAAACCCACTTGTCAATATTGAGCTGATAATCTACAGATTATTTACCTTGAATAACTGTTTTATATGTATGCATGCTCCTTAGAGAGATGATATAGATTTTGCTCTTCATTCTTCCTCAAAAGCTGAAAGACTGTCATCAAAGGGTAATTCCTCTTTTAAAGAGAAGCCAAACTGGTAACTCAAATTAGATCCTCAAACAACTGACTGAAGTCTACAAAGGATATTCTGGATTATGCGTGTATTTCTCCTCACTTCCCTCCTGTTTCACCTTATTTCTTCAGTCTGCTTTACCTAGCAGAAGTGCAATTGATTCTGCACTTATTTCTAGAAGATAAAAGACTCTCCCAGCTTCAGGAGGGACTGAGAACCCTGGGTGCCACAGGGGTGAGGCAAGTCACTGTGGCAGGAACCCTTGGAGGCAGTGGGATCACAGCACTGGGGCTGAGGGCAGGAAGGGCAAGTCTGGATCTGGGCAGCAGAGTCCTGTGCTGTGCAGCCTCTGACCTGTGGGGCAGCTGCTCATTTAGCAAATACAGTAGCAATCCCCAAGCATCAACAGCTAATGCATCCCTTGGTAAGGAAACTCCTACACCAGGAAGGAGACAGTAGGAGCTGGTTCCACTCTGCCACAGCCTATTTATCCCTGAGAGTGATTTTTGTTCTGCTCAAATGTATGCAGTCCAGACATTTAGCAGTGGGAGTGAAATACCATGGGTTTCAAGCATCTGTTCGCTAGTTAATCTAGTCCATGGCAAAGTATTTGTTAACAGCCCTGTGGCTTCTGAAAAAGGACAAGAACAGGCGGGTGAAAGGGAGATTCTCACACTCCATTGAAAAGAAACCCCTCCTTTCTTCATGCCCTGACCTTTAGGTCTTGTTAGGATATACCAGATAACAGGACAAATCCTTGAACAGGAGGCTGGAGGAAAGCAAAGATGACTGCTCCCTCTCCTGCAAAAGCCTTACAGCATCTGTCTTTCCAGAGTCTGCCCAAGCAAGCTGCCTTGTTGTGCACTACTGACACAGCCATAGCCTGGCTGACCTTTAGAGGAGTTAAGCATCCTTCTGCTGGCTCTTTATGCAGCTGATCCCTTAAAAGCATCATTTCTTTAAAAGGAGTATGAAGATAACACTCAGTTTACCAAGAACAGGTCTTTCAGCAGTATGAATTGTGCAGCCATGTAATAATATGTAGAGGAGTATTTGGGTGTGCATTTCTTTTGGATCAGTTTGGATTAGTTGGCCTTGAGATTCCACAGATGGGATACCAGGAAGAAAGGCAGGAGGTTGTTCCTCAACAAACCCATGGCTGCTGAGCATGCAAGTAGCTCTACAAATCACTATGCAGAAAGATGATCCACAGTGTTTGAGGGATTTTCCCCTCCCTCAAACAGTTAGCAGGCCCCACATGTTAGTGTTGTTCCTTTGGTTGCAACAATTTGCAAACTAATAGCGAGGGATATTCAAATATTGGATCCAGAAGACAAACATAAACATCCTGTTATTGTACTTATGGGGCAAACAGTTTAGGAAAGTGCTAGGAGCATAAAATAGCATTGTTCAATCAATGTAATGGGTTTATGTGAACAAGTCTATAAAAATGTGTGGTAAATCCATTGTTATGTGCTTTGACAGGAATAGAGGGCAGATGTACTAATGCAATTATAATGTAAACAGTGCCTTTACAGGTACCCTCATTCATTTAGCTGTTACTATTTCTCAAATGTTCCCCCATGGCCCATTCTTTTTCCCTTCTGATCTTGGAATATTGTATTACATCTCTCTAAGACATCAAACATTGCAGGCACTCCCCAGTTGCATAACACCTTTCACTTCAAGATACTGAGAGCTCAGTTACTGTCCTGTGATGACAATATTACTATATTATTTTACAGCTGAGCAGCCTGAATAATCCCAAAGGCCAGATCCCTGTTCTGGTATAGGGCAATATGATTGTAAGGTGCTACTGGGAGGCTGCATCAGTACTAAGGGGTAGTGGAAGGGGGTAAGTTGGAATTTTCATATCAAGCTAATTGCAGCCTCACATACAAACTCACTTTTTTTTTTTTTTTTTTTTAAGGTAATACTCTTTAGTTAACATAATTGCTCTGTTTTTGGTATTTTCGAGGTTGCTCAGTATCCCATGCAACTTTTCATGTCCCATTCTGACCCTCATCTATAAAGTTGTGCTCAGCAGTGCACTCGCCTGCCCATCAGAGCAAATCACTGCATCTCCTACTCAAAACACCCACTTGACAGAGGAAGCCTTAAGTGTTATGTGTTTTTGTGCTTCTTGCTGTGACAATATACACCCTAATTTAATCTAAAAATAAAGTAAGATTTGTCAGGAAGCCTAGCTCTGAGCACCACAGGCTTTAAGTTAGACCTCAGAAGCTTTGTGATACCCAGGAATGTATTAGGATAGCATCTTTAAACCAAAATAATGCTGAAAGATCATATGATCTAAATTATTTGGAAAATAACATTACAAAATGATCATCCTTCTCTGTCCTCTCTCCTACTCCCTTTCATGCCTTAAAACCTATCTTTGTTTGCTGACAGTAAGTATAATTCAGCTGAATTTAGAACACCATGAGCTTGATTTTGTATCTAGCATCTAGAACTGTCTTCTTGGATATTTGTCAAATGCATGAAACCAAGAATCAGTAATTTTCTGCTAGAAGTACATCTCAAAAAAATTCAAACTATACAAACAATTTTGAAAGGACAATGCTCTCCTGTTTAGCCTTGAACTGATTATACAGATTATACAACTGATTATACCTGAAGCCTTTAAAGTGGTACTTATTGCTGAGTCAGAATTGCAAAATCAGTTGTATCCTATTCATCTGCTGCAGTGGAAGGAGGGAAGTCAGCCAGATTATTATGGACAGGATTGTCTTGATGTGAAATACAGATCCCTTTTGTAGTGATACTACAATGTTCCACATGCAAAGTTAGCAGATTAGAGTTAAGATTTGTGACCTGAAAAGTCTTTTGATAAAGTTGGATCTTATAATAAATACTAAAGAAGACTTTTTACTTTCTAAAGTGTTTTTCCACCTAAGAGTGTATTGTTCTTTCCCATTCTGTGCAGAAAAGATGGTGCTGCAGTTAGCTGCTTCGGAAAGGAAACAGGATAGTAAGGCACCCATCAGGATCCAGCTGATGGGCTTGTGGATAAACACAGACCTGCCTCACTGGAAGTGGGTCCTGGCAATACTCTCTGTGCTACCTTCTGATGCCAGCTCATGTATAAAAGCGAAAAGCTCCATCTTCCATATAACATATATCAGTTATTAGACATAAATATGATGTTTCTGATACAGAGTCATTGACAGAAAAGAACTGATGTCAGCTGGTAATCAACATCCTACATGCCTCCCTCATCTGAAGCTGCTTTCCCTCTGTATTGTATAACTGCTAAACAGGAATTCTGCTCAAGTAAGGTTTTCTTCACGTATTTGTTTGGGGCAACCGTAAAAAGGTATGGAGCACCTGCAGAACCACCAGGGATTTCCAAAAACCTCAGGCTTGTGGAACCTTTCGTCTCTTAAAAACACATCAAAGGAAAAAAAAACAGAAGAAAAAGAAGAATAAACAACTGACAGTACACTGTGGACCTTATAAATAGCTTAACCAGTAAATTTCTGCCTCCCCTGAGGTGCATCATAATGTGTATTTAATGAAATCCTCCTTTTCCCTATATCCCTAGCTGTTTTATATGTTATAAATTATGTATGAGCTTCTGTTTATATATGCCATCTTTTTAGCTGTAAAATAAAGACCACTAATACAGCACTTAGCAAACACCAGGATGCCACCACTCCATCAATGTTTAAATGGGATACAACATGCCAACTAGTTATTTGCTCTCCCTGGCAGTGATGTATGGGGAAAAAATGCCCTGAGAGAGCAGAGAGGCCTCCTCCTGTTGCTCTGAGCTCCTCCTATCCCCCCGTTGTACAGCCTTCGTTTATTGGTAATGAAGAACAGATGGTGCCATCCATCTCTCTTTATGAAATGCAGAAATAAAATATTCAGCCTTGTATTGCTTTTTTTAGCATGGGCAAGGGATCTCAAAGAAGTCAAGAGGGAAAAAACAATATCCATAGCTTCTACCGCATCATAGCACTGCAGGTAAACAATCAATAATGTATTTCAGGGAGGTACTGTGTGCTTGTGTGCCTTGATATGAAGATCAATAGATTTTGCTCCAATCCAGCAGGTCTCATACAGTTGGTGTCTTGGCACTGTGAGCTAACACAGCTCGAGTTCTCTGCATAAAACATTTACTTCATACTAGAAAGAGGTATAAGCAGGGAGGTAAGTCAGGGCTTCCAGAGCCCGCTGGAATTTTCTGGCTGATACGGATGGACACACAAATAGGTGTGATTAACAGAAAAATTCCATAGCAGGTACAACCACAGTTATATCTGGCATTCTTACAGAATCACAAAATTCCAGCATTGGAGTTGGAAGAGACCTTCAGAGATCATTCAGTCCAACCCCACTGCTAAAGCAGGACTGCCTGGACCCCATTGCACATGACTGCATCCTGGTGGGTTTTCAATAACTCCAGAGAAGACGACTCCACAACCTCCCTGGGCAGCCTGTTCCAGTGCTTTGACAGCCATACAATAAAGAAGATTTTTCTCATGTGTAAACTGGACCTTCCTGTGTTACAGTTTGTGCCCATTGCCCCTTGTCCTACTGCTGGGCACTGCTGAAAAAAGTCTGAATCCATCTTCCTTACACTTGCACTTTAGATATCTGTAGGCATTTATAAGGTCTCCTCTCAATCTTTTCCTCTCCAGGATAAATAGTCCTAGCTTTCAACCTTTCCTGGCAGGAGAGATGCTCCAGTCCCCCAGTCATCTTCACTTCCCTCTGCTGGACTCTCCCCAGCAGTTCCCTGTTTCCCTTGAACAGGCGACAGCAGAGTTGAACACAGTATTCCAGATGTGGCTTTACCAGGGCAGAATAGAGGGGGAAGATGACCTCCCTTGACCTACTGGCTGTCTGGTCGTGACTCCCCCTTCCACTGTAAGCAAATTACTTTGGTAATAAGATACAATGCAGCACTAAAACTAGGTTTCTAAAGACCAGAGTTATAGTATGTGACTGCTCTAGGTACCTGAATGTTCCTAGCTTTATTGTGCTAGCAAAACCACATGCATTACCCTCTACAGATAAGACAAATAAAAGTATTTGCTCTGAGATTAATTTCCATTAACAGCCTTAAGATTTCCTAGCCTCACCTCCTTTTCCTCTTTATGTCTGTCTTTCTGTTAATCACTTTTCTTCTTCCCTTTGATTTAATCTATTCTGATTCTGTTTGATTCAAGCACAAATTTATTTGCCATGTAACAAAGGAGGTCTTAAAAAGAGGAAGACTTACTACAATAATACTTATTGGGAAACAGATTCACATACGTAACACTAACCCAGCACTGAATTTTGGTAGTATTGAAAGAAAAAACCACACTTTTTTGGGTTTTTTTGCTTCCTTTAGAGTTGTTGTAACCACATAGTCCATCTACAAAACCTGGGTTACACTAGGAACATTTGCCCTAATAAATCTGTTGCAACAGCTCCCTTGTTATCTGTGGCATGTACTAGGAAGAAAGGGTTTTTAACATTAAAGGCAGATCTCTGCTCAGACTACACCAACACACACAACTCAATGGTAGGATGTGTGTAAAAATCAAGAGTTTGGGGGTTTTCGGTCAAAATCAGTTAGGAAATAAAAAAAAAAAAATCAGTCCATGAAGATTTGTTGTTACAAGTTTGGTCTCAAGAGTTCCAAAATCCAACTTGAAGGAGTAAGGAGGTTTGCCTGGAGAGGGCATATGGCCATTGGGCATCTTTGCAGGCTTCCACAGAAGCTAGAGGGGTTTTTGGAAAGAAAAAAAACCCAATCTGTAATTCTTTTGGCTGAAAAGAAGACTTCCTCAAATGATATACAGAGGAGAAGCTGATGCAGTTTAGTCCTCCAAATCTGCTAACAGATGCATGCTTACCATTTGTAGCAGAGTGAAAGCAAAGTTGAACAGAATGCAAACTCAGGAAAAGGAATTTGGGTTATTCCACTGCAGATGATAAGAATCAAGCAGGCTGTAAGTGCTCTGCTTTTGCTCTGCACGAATTGCTTTTCAGTATCCTTTCCGATAGACCCATTGTTAGAACTTCTATGACTTTATTTCTGCTAGCCTAGCAGCTAATATGACCACAACCACCTTCCCAAGGATTTGTACACTGAAAAAAATCATTTATTCACAGCAAAACAAAAATAAAACCATGACCACAACCACCTTCCCAAGGATTTGTACACTGAAAAAAATCATTTATTCACAGCAAAACAAAAATAAAACCATACACACTTCAAAAGACAAAAGAAAATGATAAAACCCTAGCAAAGCTCAAGGCAGAAGCTGAATATATGGGAAGGGTGAGAGAATCCAGACAAGACAGACAAATTCATTCAAGTTTCTTGAACGGGAAGACAACTGCAGCAGTGACAAATGAGGTGAATGACCCTGCAAAGAGGTAGAAAGTCCTTTTGAAGCATTGTACACACCTGGATCTCTCCTATTGACTGGTAGCTGCAGAAACTTTGAAGCTGTTTGTTGTGATTTTTCTCACCTTATCATGACAGTTCAACTATTTTTCAAACCAATGAGTCTCCCTTGGACAAAATTTTGGGACTCAAACACTTGTTGCTTCCAAACAAAATTCCCAAACGTGTTGAGTTAAACACTCCAAATGCTTCTGATGTAATAACTGAGGATTTAACAGCACGTTCCCCTAGGTCCTGTCCTTAAACACCAGAGAGAAAACTCAGTTGAGTCAGACACAAAATTAACTTCCCTTCTCCTGGCTCTCCCGTTCCACAGGCAAGTTGCCTTGGAGCTACTGAGCAAAGCACTTAAACACTCTCACCCTGAGTTGTGATCACTTGGTTAACAGCAGCAGCTTAAAGGCATTATGCATTCAGTTTGGAAATACCTGGGGGAGCAGAATGCAAGTCTGCATCTCAGCAGTTCCAGCTCACAGTCTTACATTCTGGCATAAATCTATTTTCACTGGCAATGTGAGCTAGCAAACTGAGCTGGGAACTAAGGCACAGCACTCATTCAGCTCTGGTGCTTCTGCTGAGTGGGGGAGAGGTGGTTATTGGCACAGCAGCAGGACACTTGGGAGCAGCAGCTTAAACCACTGTATCAAAATATACTGGAACTCATCTTTCACTGTCCTCCCTCTCAGACTGTGAAACAGCCTGTCCAAGCCTATAGCTTATTTTCAAGTCTTTTCCCTAGCTGCTCTTCTTAAAATGTTACTAATGCAGCTGTCAGATTTTCTTCAGCTTTACAGCAAGACCTAAAGGCATTGTGCTGAGAAATAACTGAAGGGAGGAGGAAATACTCTTTAGTGTAAGACATAAATGGTGCTCAGCAGTTGGGTTTACATTTTGTGGTCCATGGTAGCTGTTTTCTTTAAGATGGTTAGGGAGAAAAAAACATTACAGAAATCTAACATCCTACAAAAAAATAGCACATTCCGCAAAAATCCAAATAAAAGCTATGTGAGCATAAAAACTGTTTTAAGGAATAAACACTGAGGCCTTAGCATTCGAATCAAGGAGTGCCATTGCTCAAATCACATACTTGTCCCCCCCAGCATACTTACCAAGACACCACTGGGATGCACTTCCATGGCCCCTGATGGGCTAGGAAAGCATGCAAGTGAGTGACGCTTTATCCAGACACAGCTCTAATGCTTATTCTTTGCAGGCCTCTACATACCACTCCAGGCAGTAAGTATACTTAGCCATTATTTCAGTCTACCAGTTTTGTGCAGCAGAAAACATCAATAATTGTGTAAGTCACTCACCCATAACGTGTAGGACCCCCTGCGGCTCCCTGGAAAAGTCAGCATGCTCTGATCTGAGACAGCAACAGAAGCCAGGCCACTGCTCCTGGATGGTGGCCATTCAAAGTCAGCCTCAGCCTGCTCAGTTTTGCTTTTCTGCTTCTTTATAATCTGCACAGTAAGGGGACAGAGGGTAGGAGGGGAGGGAAAAGAAAGGTGCTTAGAAAATACTGTCTGGGCACTATGGCGAAAACCTGCATTAACCCTGTCTCAAGGCAAAGTGCTTGGAAGGACATTTGAGTTTCCCTCTGCTTTTGCTCCAGTTCATGCAAGGATGATTCTGACACCCTGCACATGTTTCTTCTCAGCTGAAGTCATACTGCTTGCAATTGCATAAGCATTGAAACAATAAATTGTTATCAATGCCTGTAGGAACATCAGAGGTGAGCTACATAAACATGGAAGCTTGCTCCTACAGTGACACTTTAAACATTAGTAGCATCTGCCAAGCATTTTCTCAGATAAGAATGTTTGCAAAGACGCATTAAATACTAGTTACAAGGAGAATTTCAAAGGTTCCCATGGCATCTAGACAGAAATTTCTATTGGAAAAGAAGAGGTCTGAGGTGACTAGGCACTATTTCTGTTTTTGAAAATCTACAGCATCTTAAGAGAGAAAGATCACACAGACCACCTGTCTCTCTGCTCTTAGAGACTGCATCCTGCTACACATTATTTCACACTTTTCTGACTTCAATTTAAAATACCTACAGAATATTATTCTGTGGCATAAAGGATCTTGTTAGGCAGCTTTTGACAAAAGCAGTAGCAATTCAAGCTTGGCTGAGATAGGCTCTGGACTATCAAAGACCCTATAAGCAGAATTAATCTTCTAACATCCCTATTAAAAAACAAGGCGGATTATTTTCCATTGAGCTGCTGCTCTTCTGGCTTTCTTGATGGCCTTATAAACGACACGTTCCTCTTCTGCTGTGTGATCCATACTTTTTAAAGTGCCAAATCCCATACAGAGATGTGGTGATTAGCCTAGTTCACATGGAGGGAGACTAAATTAGCAGAGTGGTTACTTTGCTGATCACGGGAGCTCAGCAGCACTCTGTTCATGCTTGCCTTGCAACATATAAAAGGCAATTTGCTCCCACTTCTCCATTTTGGTGCTATGTGCCAACTGTGAGCTCTGCAGGGAGAACGAGCATTCTGGAAAAAGACACATAAATCAGACACACAGATGGTTCTGTGATGTTTTGGGTGTCTCTCTCACAGCATCATTAACAGAATTCTATTTTAATGATTGATGTTTTCTTTGTTTGTGCTGCAGATGCAGGGCTCACTAGAGATGTCCTGGCCAAGAGCTGTGTTTCTTTACAGTGGGAAGATTTTTGCCTTCTGGGAAGTTAAGTACAGATGTAAAATTCCATGGAGCAGGGGCCTCCTCTTCCAGGCAAGGATTTCACAGACCTAAGGGAGGGACATCTCTCAGGGCACAGGGCATCAGTTTAGCCACTGGATTAAACTTACTGATTCATATCATAGAATGTCAGGTTGGAAGGGACCTCAAGAATCATCTTGTCCAACCCTTCTAGGTAATACTAACTTATTAATTGATCTCTATGTCTGATGTAGCTGATGAAGCCTCTAATGTGATAACTGAAGTTGCAACTTGTCATTTACCCTGTGCTTTCTGCACTGACATAATCCTTTTTGCTATTAGCAGAGTCAAAGCCCACCAGACTAAAGGAATTAGTTTGGCAATTAAACAAGCTAAGTAAAAAATGCACACCATACCTTCTGCACAATAGTTGTGGCCAGCTCTTCTATGAGGTCATCCTTGTGTTCCTGCAAGTAACAAGCCTCGTTCTGCTTGTCCTGCATGAAAATAGATATCTGTAGTTGCTAAAATAACATAAAAACAACCTTCCCACAGGAACTGAAATTCAGGAGATGGGTAATGTGCCCTTTTGGAACTGTGGGAAGAAATTACATGTATTTACATTGCATGTCACCTTATGAAATGCAACATGCATCTTTGATACAAGTTCATAAAACCCACTCCTAGGTCTGTAGGTATGGCATGAGATAGTCACTAATTCTTTATGTTTTCTTTTCTGCCTACTTCGTTTTGTACCAACACCCAAATTAAAAGAAACATAGTTGTTCTATGTTAGTTAATACTTTGTTGTTTTTTTTTTAAATGTTACCAGGCTGTCACTGTAGGTCTCTGCCTTAGAAATAGCTTCTTCCACTGCTTCCTCTGCAACACGTAAGGCCACAGCAAGGGTATCCATCATGCTGTGTCCTAGGTGAAAAATAAGATAAAACCACCATGTTCTTTATATATGTACATTTTGCATAATGAGCTCCAAAATTCAGACTCATTCTCTGGACATAGATTGTTCATACCAAAGTTCATTTCCTCAGTCCATACTTATGCACAGTAAAATAAACACCTTAAGACCCAAGAAATGTCTCAATCCCTATGCCATCTCTTAAATATAAATACTAAATACAATAAACCACAGTATTTCTATGTTGTTTATTTTAGAACCAATCTAAATAAGAGGAAATAATAGGAAGAAAATCTGTAAACTTCCTACAAATGACAGCAAAGAGAATGAATAAAAATGGATGAGCACAGGAAAGGAAATGCGAGAGAAGTGAAAAAACCTCAAAACATTAAGAAAGTCACAATAGAACAAGTATGCATTAGCTGTCACACCGAAGCAAGATATCCTGGCATCGTAGACAAAAGATTTTCATTATCCCACTAAATGTTCCACCTAAAAGATTGCAGGATATGTGAACAAGACTTACCAGAACTCTGCGCTACTTGTCCAGAAATTCAAAGTGTAACGACTGTGTTTTAATCAAACAAGGTTTTAGCAGCATACCTTCTGTCTGTTGGTAGAATGTAGAGTCACTGCCACAAAAGCTTCCTTCATTTTCAAAGCTTCCTTCAAAGAAACTTCCTTCTGCTCAAAGAAGAAAGTACCACATCTTGGTAAAAAAAGTCCCGATTAAGAGCAGAGGCATTTTTAGATTAGAATATCAATGCAAGATATGATGGCACGAAGAGGGATTATTGGAAAATTCCCCCTGCCTTTTATACAAACCATAATAGCAGCAGTTTTTGTACAAAACTCAACTGCTTTTATACATAAAACCTTTCATTCATTTTCGATGGAGAAAACTATTTGTACAGTAAAAGAGAGAGAGAGAAAGAAAGAAGCTGCTAGGTATGAAACTTACATGGTAGAAGTACAGGGAATTTGTCTTTAATATGACATTTGGGGTTGAAATGGATTCTACATTTTAAAGGCCAATGCTGCATAAGTAAGCCAAGAACCCAGGCACGTATACTAGTATTTGTCTTCAAAGGGTACAAAAGGTTTACCTGACAGTCACATGGAGAGTAAAAGAAAGCTAGCAATGACATTTTTACTCAAAGGTCTTCCTTAGAGAGGTCTCAGAGAGAGTGCACATGCCACTGCAACTCATCATTCCACTGTTCACACTTCATTTCAAGGACAGATACTGAGCTTATGGCTTAAGTAAAGGCAACACAACATATTAAGGTTCTAATGGATCCATTCTCACAGTTTTTAATTCTATTGTCCCACTTCTGCCCTCATTGACATTGATTTTCTTGTTTCCATACATAGTTGATATCAATTGTTAAGGAATCTTCTCTAAAAAATGGGTTTGATACAGAGAAAGCAAAATAAATCAGAATTTTGCATAGGTTTGTCCTCCCTAGAAGTTTTTATGCCTAAAATATTCACTCAGGACTAGAGAGTCCACTTAACATCTTACATAATTTCAGAAAAATACAAAATAAAGACTACAAAAAAATGAAAATCTCTGTAGAAATTTCAAAATAATTACATTCTTTCAAACATTCAGCTGGTTGTGTTTTGACTGATTTGCTTACGTTATACTAGTATGACACCAAACACCACTTTTTCCAACCCATTTCATACCTCAAATTGCTCTTCTCATTAGGAGATATACTGTGACACCACAGTTAAGGGAAAATTGTGTCTTTGCATTTGAGAGTGTGATGCCAATACTTAATCAGCATCTTTTAACCATTTACAAACATCACCACAAAAAATAAGATGGGGCCAGTTTCAGATTCTCTAAGTGAGGACAATCTAAATTTTGGTCAACTTAGATACTGAATATATCCCATGTCAACCAAACTTTGATCCACACACTATGGAAATGTGCTCTGAGACTAAACATTGAAAGTAAAAATACTTTCTCATTCACTGACTACAGAGAACCACGATATTTTTTTGAACGCGCCCAAGAATACAATCTGCAATTTACTCTACAGACTGAAGATAACAGCTCTTCTGTATCAGTGGCATTATTAAGATTAAACACTGAATTCTAAAATAGTTCTCTAGACACAGCACCTCTTTTCTCTCTCCTCTGAGGTCTTTCTCAAAAAAAAAAAAAAAAAGCCATATAAATTTTTTTTTTTTTTGTAATAACACAGAATTTTAATTGTCTTGGCTTGTGTGCTAAAATAGATAAGTTAATAAGAAATCAACACAGCTGTTCTTACCTATGGCATCAGGACAAACTCCACTTTCGAGTCTATGCTTCCTGTACAAGTTCTTCAGGACTTTGGCACTTCCAAAACACTTAAAACGGCTTTTGACATTATTATAGTACCAATCCAGGGACTGGGTCCTTAGGAGTCTAAAATAGAAAAACAATATATTTGAGATGATTCTACAACAAATCAACATAAACAGTTTACCTTCCTTTTATGTAAAAAAAGGATTGTTTAGGTCTTGGAACAGAAATATATTAATCTCTGAACTCATGAGGAAATATCTGCTTCATATTACTCAGGGTTTTGTTTGGTTTTGCTACTACTCCCCTTTTACATTATAATGCCAACACCACAACCTTTTGAGAAATACAAACAAGCCTTGGAACAGCACAGGAAGGTTTTAAAAATAGCCTTTATTTACACAGATTTAGAACCACAAAACCATAGAATTGTCAGGGTTGGAAGGGTCCTCTAAGAGATCCAGTTCCGACCCCCCTGCCATGGGCAGGGACACCTCCCACTAGATCAGGTTGCTCAGAGCCCTGTTCAGCCTGGCCTTAGAAACTTCCTGGGACGGGGCTTCCACCACCTCTCTGGGCAACCTGTTCCACTGTCTGACTAATTTATGTAAGAATATTAGCTCATAAATGCACACCCAAAAAAATCCCATTTCATAAAAATATATCACTGCTTTTATATGGGAAAATCAATGAGTACTCAAAGCCTATTTAGAGGACCTAAAAGCAAAATTAATTTACTGCACTTCTATTGCAGGAAACAAGGTATTTTTATAGGACATGAAAAATTTTCATATATATCACTATGGCTGCACATTAATTTCCCCTTTGTAATAATTATAGAAGTGAGAGTCTTCATACTAGAAGACCTGTGGAATTGTTAGATAATTTAGCAAAAAAATTATAATCTTAACACTGATATTTTAGAAAACAAAAGTTTAGGGTTAGTGTCTGTTGTCAATATATGAGGGCCTAAAGAAATGATATTACTCTCAGGAGTGCTGGACTCTCAGAACTTCCAGAGTTGGAAGACATTCAGATAATTCCAGAGAAGTTCAGGATGCCCCATCCCTGGAAGTGTTCAAGGCCAGGCTGGATGGGGCTTTGTGCAACCTGATCTAGTGGAAGGTGTCCCTGAACATGGAAGGGAGTGTTGAAACTGGATGATCTTTAAGGTGCCTTCCAACCCAAACCATTCTGTGATTCTATGATATTAATTCTACTTCTTAAAACTGGGGCCATGGGTGAAAATCAAAATAAAATGAAAGCCCCACTTAGCCCCATTTAGATTTTTCTCCAGGGATTCTAGATTTTTCTTCATAAAGTTCAAAGAAGGTGACAATTCACTTTTTTTTTTTTTAACACACACCATTTCATAAGCAAATAAAATCTCATCTAGTGAGAGACTTGGCACTGAAGCTCAGGAGATCCCTGATAACCAGCAAATACGCTGAGCCTGCAGTTTCAACTACATGCCTCCAGTCTGGTTTCAGATTTTTTGAGCTTCAATATACTGCTAAAAAGGAACATGCATTTCTCATAAAGTAGAACATTATGTTATAGTCCACTACTCTGTAAACACTGGAAAGTTTTTAGTTGCAAACATCAGCAGCAGGAAATTAAAAATAAAAATCAATGAAGCCTACCATAATCAAACTGTGAACTCCCTGTTAAGTTACATTAGTTGCTCTACCCAGGACAACTGAAGAAAAAGCACATAATGGCACAGAGGCAATTTTTTCTGTATGCTTTGTCAGTAATTAGCTGAAGAAGAGATGTTCACAGATAAGTTAAGAATATTAACTGTTTACTGTCTATTGGCACATAATATCCCAAGCATAACTATATTTTCCAGGAAGCCAATCAGTTCCCACATTCACCATTCTACAAACATCACCAACATGCCACAAGGGCAATAATCCTTCTTTTTCTGGGAAATGTCCTCAAGCATGGTGCACAGGTGACGCGATATCTGATGAAACACAAGAGAGAACACAAGCAAGGGGAAGCATGCCCAGGTCTGTCTGTGAAGTACAGGATTTCTGAATTCCTACAATACTAGCAGGAAGAAATCTGTTGATGCCTATCCAAGTGCTAACCCACCCGACCAGGGCACAGTGATCAATCTGTGAATGGAGGCAAATCTCACTTCCAAATTTGCATTAATTTTGGCATTTTTGAGAATATGCCTTCTTTGTTTAACGCACACTGTTTCACAAGCAAATAAAATCCCATCTAGTGAGAGACTTGGCACTGAAACTCAGGAGATCCCTGATAACCAGCAAATATGCTGAGCCTGCAGTTTCAACTACATGCCTCCACTGCAATCTTGCTTCCCCATCTTTTCCCTGTGTTACTATTTTTTGGGTCTGATCAATACTGTTTCTGCAAAACCAGCTCTTATGGAGACTGAATTAGAAAGAGATAAACATTATGTCTCCTGGTTGCTCAATTTGATTCAGTTTTTTCCACTGAGTTTCTACAGCTGCTGGGAGTGTAGGATTTCAGCCGATACAAGGAAGTGACAAACATTATGATAAAACTAAACATCCACAGCAGGATTGAAAGTGACTTAGCAGGAAATAGTGTCCAGGAAGGATGCTCTCCTGCCCAGGGAACAGTGTTCTCCATACTTTTAACAAAAAGGTGTATCATAGCACTATCACTGCTGGTGGACTCAGCTCACTTAGAGTCCTCAAATACACTGGGTTTTCAAGATCCCTCTTTAAGCATGTTTACCAAGCAAGCTCAGCTCCACCAGCTCAGAATGCTAAACTTGTCATTCCCTTGGAAGCCTGACAGACACAGTTCTTGATATTCTGACTGAGTGACAAGGTACCAAAAAGCAGAAAGTCACCTTTCTCATTGTACAAACAATGACTGACTATAGTCAGTTATGAATGCTGACCTGGTGACTTGGGGAAAACAAGAGATGATACCCACTGCAAGCCTGCTTCTCCTTCTTTTCCCCATGTTACCATTTTTTGGGTCTGATCAATACTGTTTCTACAAAAGCAGAAAGCAGAAAGCAATCACATTTTAATGAGATGTGATGTTGCTGTGCAAGTAACAATACTACAGAGAGGCTTTGTATTAGCAATGATAACCTTTCCTGTATTTGAAATTTGGAAGAGCCAAAAGGATAGAAGATTATATATATCACAGCAATAATGAAAGGAGTGATGCTTGCCTCTTTGTACTAGCTAATCTGTTGTGAGCACAAGGGTTGGGATTTATTTTTTAAAAAAATTTCCTCATTGCTGCAGGATTAACACTTTGGAAGTAATCTAATCATCTCATGCTTCTCTCCAATGTGTTGGAGAGCTACCAACAACTCCAAATATATGGCTCTGTCCTGCAGACGTTTTATAACAGATTACAATGCCTCTAAAGCTTTTCAGCCTCTTAACATTCAAATATGTCACAATGTCCCTGCTGATTCCTCCTGGGGAGGAAGGATTTGAAGAAGAGAGCAGTTCTCTTGTAGATACTAAAAGAACGCACTCAAAAGAGAAATAAGAGCATTTTTGCCTTATCTCAAAAGCCTTTCATGTTGACCTGTATTTTAAATCTGTGTTCTGCAAAAGCAGTCCATGAGCCCATAGTAATGAAAGACTATGACAGAGCCAGCATTAAATTGTTAAAATGAAATACTTCCTTGTTACCTCTAATAGGAAGTGTGCAAGTTCTCCCTGTGAAATGAAGGTTTACACTTAAATGATGTTGGTTATGTGCATTTTAAAGGTGCAGGAATGGTAGAAGCCATTTCTCTCATTCTATGCCACAAAGGTTACTATGTCCTTATTGCTAAAGAGACTTAAATTCTGAGGACATTATTGATGTTAAATAATATTTCCATGGGATTGAATTGCATTATGATGTAGTTTTGGCAGAGGGGAATACTGTTATTTTAAAAATTCTGCCTTACTAGAAAGTGTGAAAGCTAATCAGAAACTTTTAGTTTAATAACATTAAAACTTGAATGAGTATTATAAGGTTCCTGTCCTTTTTTTAGTTCAGTAATGTGTTTGCCTTAATCAAGCAGCACTGTAAGAGCAACGGATAAGCCCATTAAAGTCTTTACAAGTGGTTTTCAGTTCATTTCTAACCAGCAGCACTCAAATACTCCATTTTTAGACTTTTTCTGAGGGGGACAGTACACCAGCTGTGCTGGGGAGTGAGGACACAAATGATCTCTCTCATTATTAGCAATGATCACAAGAAGCCCCCCACAAGATCTCATGAAAAAAGCCCCTCATGCATGATGACAAGTATTCACTAAGCAGTACAGAGATTTAGTTACTGTTTACTTTTTCCTTCTAAGAACGTGTGAGGTTTTATTTGGACTAAAGGCAATATGAATCTTCCACAAAAAAATTCTCTAGAAGATATTACCAACTTAATGTTCATGACTCAGAACACAAGTTGAACTACAAGGAAGTATTTTATCCCAACAACATTTTTCCATGAAATTTGTGAGAAGTTTTCTCTCACAAGAATTTGTCAACTATACAAACTAGATTGCAGCTCAGTAAGTCAGGTGGTGCTTCTGGAATTCTGAACATACATTATTTAAATGCCAGCACGAATAAGTAATCACTTGGAATTTCCTCATTGTTGATTGCACAGGAAACTGAAGACTCCTTTTCAGCTTTCCACACTTACCTCAACACATCTTCCATAGCTCTGTGCCAACAACTGGGCTATCAACTTCTATCCCCTCAATCTCTCTCCAAAATCAGAGCCACAAACTTCACCTGCACATCACTGTACAAATGGTTACACCAAACAATTTGTATTTCTGAGCTCACCTCCGTATATGCATTGTGAATTGTTAGACATGAGTTTTATGCCACTCTGCTAGAGCCTCTTAAATTCACTTGAGGTGGAGGCGTCCCTTGGAGCCCCAGCTGCCACCTGAAACACTTGAGTTTCTCTCCCTCACTCCATAACATTTGCCATCTTTCTACTGGAACAATGGAAACTCTGCTCGACTAAATTTTACTATCTAATGTCTACCTGCAAACCCAGTGATTCTGTGGATGGTCTACAACACATTAAGATATTGGAAATCTGAATTTATGACCCCTAGTTATATAATGACAGTGTGTATAATCGACAGTATAATAATCAGAGAGTGGTATCTTCAAATGTACTTTTACACTTCCTTTTAATGGGAAAAGGTGCTCCTTCAAATATGTTTTTATTCTTTTCAAACACATTAAAAATTAAATTAAAATGTTCAAATTAATTAACTATAAAACTTATTCCCAACGCATCGTCCCAAGAAGTCCAGCATTACCACAGCATTTACTAGAAGCAGACTTATGAATAGGTCACAACTTTCATTACAAACTCAATTTTTCAGGGTTTTGTAACTTAGTTGTGACATGTGCTTCATGGTTCTTAGTTTGTAAAATGGGAACTAATGAAAAGGACCCACTAATGTCCATCATACAAAGGTCTTCATTAAGCAACTGCTTAATATTCTTGAATGGGCATCAGCACTACTCAGCCCTGAAACACAGACATTCAGCAGTGATTTCTCAGAAAACTGCTGACCAGGTAACAACCAATCAAGCTCACTAGAAACCAAATAAAACAGTTGGTGAAAGTAAGTTTTATCTAGGGGAAAAAAAAAAAAAAAAAAGAAGAAGAAGAAAAAAAAGGCTTTAAAATTGTTACTCCTGATGTGCAAATGCCCTAAGGTAATACCTCAGGTCACTTCAGATCCCCATTTGGCATTTGGCTAGATTTACTCAAGAAAAAAGTTGCTTTACAATTTTTTGACATTTAACTCTTGTAACAATTTTTTAAAATTAAGTAATGAAAATTAAAAACCAAACAAACCCACGTCTGAAATAGGGGCCCACCCACAGATCAGAACTGCTGCTCTGTGGGTGACTCCAAAATGCAACACAAGCACAGCAAACTGCAGAAATATTAGAAGATTAAATTTTCAGTGGAAAAGCAACACTCTTTCCAAGCACTCCCAAGGCACCTTGAGCTGTCCGAGGGCTCAACCATGAGTGAAGAGATGGAGGGACTGGGAACGAGAAGAAGTCTTCCTGCTGAGCTACATCAGAAATGGGACGTGGCTGGATCAGCATTCTCTGAAGTCAATCTGCTTCACAATGCAGCTGGGCCAGAGGCAGAGCCATGCTACAGTGAAATATTCCTGTCTTTAACCATGATGCTCTCCCCACAAGCAGATGAGTGAGTGCTGTGCAACCAACACTGCTCTGCCCCTCCTGGGAAGCTGCACATCCATCACCCTACGGCTGCACTGGCACCATAGCACGCAGCAGCCCTCTGGGAAACTCCAGCTAATCCAGATTATGCTTTCTCAGGCACAGCGTCTGTCACAGCCCCCCTGACACAGGATCTCTCCCTGTACTGGCCTCACACAGAACACAAAGCTCAAGGCTTTCCAGTTCCCAGGCACTGAGTGGTCTCAGCCTGATGCCCAGAGAAACAATTAAGATTTAGCCTGTCACTTCTTATTTATTCTGTTTCAGAGTAAAAGTGCTTCAAAAACCCGGCATCCTGAAATATTCCTTCTTTATCAATAGTAATATAAGCTTTTTTCCCTTGGGCTAGTAGAGTACTCATAATGTACTGCTGTATACAAACTGTTGAATTAAAGTATTTCAGTTTCTTTCAGTTTCAGTGTAATCAAACATACCTCCGGGTTCAAGAACGCAACTTCACCTTCATTCTTTTTAGGATGAATCATTACTACAGCACAAAAATACCACACACATGAATATCCTGCCAATGCTCTTTAAAAATCAGACCTAAGAAAAAATAAATTGAGAACATTTGGCCCCCTGAAGCACTGAAAAGGAACTTCCACACATTAACCTTTGGCTAAGCTCACATCCTTTCGAGATGGGCTTTATATTTCCCTCATTGCTCTGCACATATATTCTGCCTGTTAAAGGTTTCTACCTCAAGTACAATAACTCCTAGACATTTAGCCCAAGAGGCTTTTTGTGAAACTTCCTTCCCAAGCTCTCGGTTGAAAACCTATTTATTTTCCTCCAGTGCCATTCTGAAGACCCCCCATCACTAAAGAAGTTCTGCTCCAGAAAATTTCCTTTTTTGATTATCCGCAGAGGAGAGTTGTGCCTGGACATGAAAACAGGGCACACTGACCCATGCAGGTGTGTCACAGCAAAGGCTACAGCAGGACAGAGATACACAATGAGTGCTACCCTTACCAAAATCCAGGCAACAGTAAAGGAGAGACTGATTCAAACCAAAGCATCTTACCCCAAAGTGAAAACTCTCCCATCTAGCAAAAAAAAATGATCTGTTTTTCCTGCAAGTAGAACAAAGTAACTGTGTCCATCAGAGTGAAATCATGACTTTCCAGTGCCCGTAGAAATAAACCTGGCCCAGTCATCCCACTGCACTCTTTAGTATGCTGGGAGCTCCACCTACAGTACTGTACAACAGAAGGTATTTCCTAAAAATACACACCCTCCCAATGCTTTACAGAGAAATTAATTGTGCAAGTTTTTATATTACAACATGCAGCAGCATACTAGGAATAATAAAATAAGGTTAGGGCAGAGGGAAAAGAAGGAAATTAATTTTTCCAAAAGACAGCTGTATGTGAAACCCTTATATATGCTCATTCTCCTCTTTTAAATCAGCAGTCAAGTTAGAAGACACGGTAGGTTTTACACCAAAAACCTAGATATACTTTCTGAAAGGACGAAAGATCAAAATTTGTTGCAAGTTAACTTAATCCCTGTAATTGAGGGAAGTACTGAAGCATCTACCATCTGGATCCTTTAAACCAAGCACATACCAAATCACTAGGAATCACTTGCTGCACTATGCAGTAGGCCACAAGAAGTGATTGCTGGCTCATAAAACCCATACGAGTTCAAATAAAAGGTTGACCTAGCCTCTTACCCTGTCTCAGGCTGTCAGCAGATGTAATGGAAGAGAGGAAGAGATGACATGAAAGGTGCAAGTGTAGAGTGACCCTGCCTTCAACACACTCTGCACTTGTCAGTTTAGGGCATTAGAACAGACCATCCTCAAAGGCACTCTTTGACAGACTCATCTTCCATAAATTTGGCTATACTTCATGCAAATGCAGGCAAACTTTTGGTCACCTAAAGACTCTCTGATGACAGAGCCCACAGCTATATGCCTCACAGATGCATCTGAGGGCCACACTCCCAGTGGTAGTTTGATTATCTAATCTACATTAAAATAAACCGTGAGATTGCTGATCTTTAAGCATATCATTTAATTGTTGGAAAGTAATCAATATGTAAAAAATCAGGGGTAAAACATCTGCCTCTAACAGTCTTTTTGTAAACAAAGAGAAAATATTTTTCTCTTAAGAAAATAACTGGTGCTTTATCAAAAAAAAAGAAGTATAAAAGAAGAAAGATTAGTTGCAATGTATAATCCTTGTATTGGCAAAGCAACATTTGTTGGAGATTACACACAGACTGCAGATAAATACGTACATTTGCTGATGAACATTACATGTAAGGATTAAACACTGTCCATATGCAGTGACAAGTAACTTGGTTGGTATGGGTTGGGTTCACTCAGTGTATGTGATCTTCCAGAACCAATGAGTTGAGCCAAAGTCAGGCCCATGAGACACAAGAGGCCTGGAGTTCAGGTGAACACACCTGTAAATTCTGCTATGTACATCTGATGGTTCCTGTAACTGAGTCAGAGCATTTACAACCTCAAACTCTCCCTGAGACATCCCACACATCTCCCTGACACACCACAGGTTTACACCCTTCTGCCATTTATACCCACCAGTGCTGCTATCTAACAACAAATTTCCACTTGCCCAGCACTATGTGCACATTCCTCCATGACCACATCCTCCTTCCTTTCTGGCAGTCATCAGCACAATTAAATTACTTTTCCTATGAAGCTATTTAGATCTTCTCTGAATTTGACAGTCTTTCAATTACATTTCCCCAGAGTTAAAGAGGTTTCTTTGACAGAGGCAACAGGACACCTCACCTTTAATATTTCTGCCATGGATAAGATTTGAACAAATGGCTGAACACAGATCTGGTTCAGTGGATTTTGAACATCATCCTGAGTCAATCTTCTCATAGGAAAAGGGTCAGGCTAAAAAAGTCTTCTGGTTTAACTCAGGCACAAAGTCATCGTGCTGGTTTGTGAATGAAGGCTGTGAGTGCAGGTTTGGTGAGGACCATTTTCAGGTCTTTTCTTCACCGAGGGGAACTGTCATGCAGCAGGTGAGGAAAATACTGAGACAAGACTGGTGTTATGGTTTGATCCTCTAGTGGGAAAACTCAAACAGGAGTAGTACATGTTAGCATTTAACTGAGCTATTGTGCCCTGCACAATAGGAGGTTGTATGTCAGGAAACACTTGCTCATGAACGAATGCATATGTGGTTTATTAACCTGATCTGCTGCCCCCAGGAAGCACATTGGGGCAACTCAAGTAAAAATATGGACTCAGCAGCAGTTATAAAAGTCAATTTTTTAAAAAGAAGAGGGTTTTCAAACTCAGTGCTCCACTGTAATTTAGCTGACTGTAAACACCAGGGGTGAAATCATGACTGTGGGGAGCTAATAGCAGTTAAAGCAAAGACCTAAGAAGGGGCAGGACCTCTCTTCAGGCATCTACCAGCACCAAAAGATGTGAGAAGCCATAACCAATAGAGCTGACAGTATTGCAGTGAGAGCTAATAAGATTTTGGTATAATAGCATATTTATAAGGATGTTTGCCATGTCTTACAGTCATTAGTAAATATTCTTTCTCCATTTTTGCTTTGTAAAGAGAGAATCAGTGCCTGATGCTTATTTATACAGTGCTGACTTTTGAGTTCAAAAGGCTGCATTGCAGGGGAGCTTGAAGAGACCTTGCAGTACAGCTACAAGTTGCTTCGAGTTGCTTGGGCAGAGCCTTAGACCATGAGAGAACTGGGATCACACATGATGCCCCACATATGATGAGCCATACGTAGGTAACACCCAGCAGATATACAGCTGACCTGCAGACCTCCCCCAGCAATCCTCTCCAGTGTTTTTCTATCCTAATATTGAGAGATTTTCTTAACATTTAAGCCAAGTCTTCCTTGTTTCTATTCAAGACAGTTTAAGATGTTTCCTCTTTTCCTTTTATGTTTTTCTATTTTTTTCTTTAAGACTAGAGAGTCCCATTTCATCCCAGATCATGTTTTCTAGCCATTTGATCATTCCCATGTTTTGGGGTTTTTTTTTGGTTTTTTGGTTGTTTGTTTTTTTTTTTTTCTGGGAAAAAATAGCCAACTGGTCTAAACCTTTGTTTAAATACACATCTCAGAACTTGTAAATTGAAGCACTTGCAGTACTCTTTGAAGAAAGGCAAATGTAACTGTTGGGATAGGACATCACAGAACAGGGTCTGTGAATGAGACCCCACTGAAAGCATCAGATATGTCATGGTGATACTGAGCCAGAGCTCCACAACACTCTGAGACACATATCCATCAGATCCTCACTGAGACTTTCATCATAGAAACTGACAGCTTTTAAAAAAGAAAGATCCTGTTAAACTAAGTCAAAGGTATTTTCCTTCCACTTTTTCCTTAAACTGCCAATTATATGGACGCCACTTGCAGAAATGAGGTTTAAAATGTATCTCCTCGTTTGGTGGTAGAGATGACAATGGGCTGCAATGTCGTTTTTGTGTGAGAAATCAAGGCATTCAGCTGTTACAACTTCTTATCAATGAGCCCATAACTCTTCCACATAAGAAAACCATCAAACCTGTCAGTTAGGAGCCTTAGGGCTGTACGACTTCAACCCCTCCTGCACAAAAATCCCATGGTTCTTGATTTTACTCCCACTTTCCTTTTTAGGCTGATGTGTAACAAGCCTCAAATGTTACTGCAGTCACTGTGGATCATTCAGTGGACAAAAGCAGTCTGTAGCTCTCATGTCAGTGGTGCAAATAGAGCCCAAGAATTTGCCAGCATCTTTTCTCAGCCCTTCTAGGTGCTTCATTCAATGCCTGGAAATCACTCTCCCACTACACTGCCAAGTAGTTTCTTCTTAAGCCTTTCATTAAAATGCTTATCTTTACATACCACATTTATACTACCTGTCAACACATGAAAGTTAAATAAGTGGCCATTAGACATTTGAAACAAAATCAAAACAAGTCTAAATCCAAATGCTGCAACTTTGGTAAAGGCTGGAGCACTCAGATATTGCTGAAATTGAACATTCTAAACATTCACTTCAAAGGGCTTTTTATGAGAAGATATATATATTGCAGGATACATTCATATACATTTGTATACATTCTATATTATTTACTTGGTGACACAGAATAACAAATATACAAACAATATCACCACAGAAACAAATCTTTCCCCCTTAAGTGAAAGGAAATACTTCACTTTTTTCTGAATCCCTTTCACCCTAGAAATTGCACTTTATGTAAAAATTTCTGTAGTTTCTATCTTAATCTGCAGTATATTACATTTTCAGTATCCCAATACTTTTGAAAAGAAAGAAATTCCATATTCTGGATATATGGTACTTGATATTTTTCAGGCAAATAGCAAGAATTCATTGATACTGCATCGTTAGTCGATTCACATGCTCACAACATGCTAAAGCAAAAGAGAAATAAACATGAATCCAAGCAGGTTATTACAGCTACACTGAACACAGATATTCTGTCTTCTACTGTCATGTTTATTTCTGCTTGCTACATCACTGAATATTTACTTCAGATTTCTGAAGGAAGACAAGCAAAAAGAAAAAAAATATTCACATGGTTTACTTCAAAAGTGAATAAGCACTGTTGTTTTTCTTATGAAACAACAAGAGAAAGAGATATTAATAAATTCCAATTGGAGACACATTCTTTTCCTGCTGTGCTGTTACTATCAATTTATCCTTTGCACCTGCCTACTGAACTGAAAGAAAATTTCTAGAGAAGTCTCACGTAAATAAACTTCAGAATGCCAAGAGCAAGATTAAAACACTCTAAGGAACATTGGGTCATTCAGCTTTGTGTTCATGTTAATAAAACAAAAGTATTTTCAGTCAAAATACAAGTGAACATAAATGCACCCTTCACCCACATGAGAAATGTTTTCCATTACAACAGAGGATACTAAATGAAACAAGAGAACATAAACCCACTTTGATTAGCTATTCAAATTACCTAAGTGAAGGATTTTTCTTCTGCAGACTTCATTTTAATTCACAGATTCTTGAAAAGCAGATGAAAAACAAAAAAAGTGAGGTTGATGAAACAGAAAAAATTTCAGAGAAGAGACAGAAACCCCGCTCCACCAGAAAAAAATACCAGGGGATAAACCATGAAAATTAATTCTGTCATCCTGATTAGAAAAAGACACAGGGCTTTTAATATGTAGCTCAAAATGCCAAAAAGACAACAATCCTCCACTTTAAGGTCTGCTTCTCTTCTTGAAAGAGAAAGCTGTGAACAAACAACAGTGAAATGCCAGCAAAGATGAGAAGAATCATCACCACATAGAACCAAAGAGAAAGTTGGTCTCATTTCAAGATTACTTAAAACAAGAAAGGGGGGGGAAATAATAATAAAATAAAATAATAATAAAAAAAACCCCAAACAAGCCAAAACTCCTAAAACCTTGTTGGGTAGTGAATGAATGAGATTCCAGTTCTTATCTTTTATAGTGGTTATCTCCCCCCAGGAGTCCAGCCCCTGCTGGAGCAGGCAGTGCTGCTTCCTTCTGGGCACTGCGCACACAGCGGCTCTGCCACCCCCTTTCTGAGGTGACACGTGTCCCTAAGCTTTGTGACTCCACAAGCCACACAGCAGCTTAAGAAACACACTGCTCAAGTGGAGGCACTCAAATGTTATCCAGCAGCCAGATGACACCTCCCGAACCCAGTCCCATGCAGGTCCCTCACTGAGAGGTGTCAGCAATGTATTTATTTGCCACCAACCCATCTGTTAAGGTAGGAGGAGGAGTGAGACAGAGTGAGGCTGTGCTCCCAGGACAGCAAAATAGCTAGATATGGTTTGGCTGTTTATCCAGGAGTTAAGGCAAAGAGATTTCCTTGAATTATAGTGGAAAACAGGCTAGATGGGAAATAGCTGGCCAGTCCTGGAAGGTCGGCTCCGATCATCACAGCACCTCAGCAGCTCTTCCCAGCACCGACCAAGGGCAAATAAGGACTGAACGAGGGTATCTGATGCTGAGCAGTGCTACTCTTGACTGCTGTGTCTATTTCTGATGGGTATTCTATTTCTGCTTTTGCAGAAAATGAGCCTATTGTATGTTGTGTTAATTGTGCGGGGAGCTCATTTTGATTAAGCCTTTAAAACACATAGGACGTGCTTTTGTTCCACCTCACTTTTTTTAATAACTTGATTTTTTCCAACCAACTTCATTGTTGCATTTTAAATGGTGAGGTTTTCCCTGTTGCATGGGAAATATTTTTAGTTGGAAGCTTTGTGCAAGCTGTCCAGCAGCCTGAAAAAAGCTAAATTCCAGCTTATGGATGAAAACCGTAGGAAAATTTCCAAAGCCTTTACAAATTATACAAATGAGACTTTAATCCCAGCTGGCCTCGGTAACAGGGGCTCTACATCTGGGCACACATACAAATGTACTTTTTATATGGATTTTCAGCTATTTCAATAATGAAAAGTAATAATAAAAAACAACCCTCTATTTTTGTAAATACTTGCATCACAATAATAAAAGCCAAAAAGTCCTGCAAGCACAGATCAGCCAGACTGTCAGAGAAATAAAGCTGCTTCTCAAAACTGGTTCTGCTCAGAGCTCTTGCATAAAATTGATGTGCTGTCCAGAGGAGGATTCACTACTCTAACAAACAGAAAGCTTCTAAGCCACACAATCTTCCTGTCTTCTCCAGGGCAAGCTTATTCTCAGCTGCACAAGGCAGGGGGTATCCCTACAGGGCTACCCATATCCTAAGATACATGTGTATGCATTTGCAAGTCTGATGAAGAGCAAACATGATAAAATGAAAGGAACTAGAAGAAACTACGAACAGGAGGGGTGAAAAGGGCTGCAGAGCTACCTGGTCATTCACACAGACATGACAGTGTGCAATGGGTCTTCGAGTCCCTTAGTGCTGGCTTTCAGCTGCTGGCCATGAGTGCAATGCTAACATCAGAGCAATGCTAATATCCTCAAGGCTCAATGTCCACAATGCTCATTTGAGAAGAGCCTCTACTTCACTCACAGAAGAAAAGCATGATGGAGATTTTTCAAGTTCTCATTAAACTGGGGTGAAAATATGGTAGACAAGGGATGGATGTTACTTGACTGAGATGACTCTTCCTGCTGAATTCCATGAGGTATCACTACCACAGCTTTTCACGTTCGGTCAAGTCAAACACACAAAAGCAATAATTTAAAAATTAGAAATCATTCTATTTAACAGTTTTCCAACTGTGCTGCTTAGGCCCTAAGTGAATAAAGGGATTTCCTACAGATCCGTTTCATACAAACCCTTGTGTTTTCACCTGGCAGTAGCAGTGAAGGTCCCACAGCACTAACAGGAGGCATCTTTACTCAGGCATCCCTCTTATGGGTGGTGACTGCAGGGAAAGACTGGCCAAGAAAAGCTATTCTATTTCTGAGACATGGCTTGCTCTCACATCTCACCAAAGGGAAGGGAATGTAAACCTCTTCTCAAGCAGCACTCTTCACATAATGAATTGAAACTTAACAGCATTTTGGGAAAGCAACCCTAGCTACTAGGAATTCCCTCTGAGCAGGCTGGTTGTACTGGGAATGCTGGCTGCTACTATGGCTTGTGGTGCAGGTGCCAAATGGATGCTGAGCCGAGTGGATCAGAGACAGAAAACAGGAGTGTGTCTGTCCACCCTTCTGTACACCTAAGGTGGGTGGCTTAAAGACCAAATTAAAATGTTCTTCTCTCTGAACATGCCCGATACTATCATCAGAGGGCTGTAGTTAACACTCATGCTGCCCCTACCCCTTTTTCTTTCCATTCTTTTTTCTCCATTCTTCATTATCCTTAGGAAAACATGAAGGTGGGATAAATGATTTGCTTGCATTGCTGAAGACAAATTTGTAGAGTCCTGCTGCAGGCAGGCAGAAGACAGTGCATTAAGAACATCCCCAGTGTGTGTGCTTCTCCAGTAAGGTCCTGGCCTTCTTTTAGGGGGTCAGATGATAACAAATTTGTCCAGCAGATCCAGGGGTGTGAAAAGCCCTATCAGATATAATGCTAAAATATTAACACACAGCCTGTGTAATTCTGTATTTGCCCTGTTACAAAGACAGTGCAGCTGCTAATGTGATTTGTATTCCACCTATAGCAATGGGAAAACAATTTAATGACCATTTTTTAAGGATGGCGTTATGGACAATGCAAACACTTTCAAGCACAAGGAGTTAAAATTATTTTAGACCTTGAGAAACAAAAACTAGGATATAATTGAAACAAAGAACACATTAGTCTCCAGATTAGTCAGATGGATACAGAAAATCTGGTATCTCTTCTACATGAGAAACAAAAGAATGAATAGTAACTACTCAAGGGTATTTAGCCTCAACTTTTCTTCTAGTTGTGATGAACTTTCATAAAAGAAGACACTTCCTCATTTTTTTCAGAAATATATTTTTTACAAGGAGGTCCTAGGAGTAGGAACATGAGGGAAGGAAGGAAACAAAACAAGAATCAGGAAAAAAATCTGACTGGAGTTTCAAGATGGAAAATATATTAAAATATTTTTTATCTTTCAGTCCCCAAAAGTAAGATGTACCAATATAAAATATAGAGTACCTACTTACATTAAGAAAAATAATAAAAGGATCTGCATTCATGGACATTTTACTCCTAGGATGAATCATACCCTGAATAATGACAGGTTAGTACTGATGGTTTAAAATATTTGAGTTTTATACACCTAATCCATCTACAATATTAGTTAAATAAGACAGCCTAGGATGATAATACTGAACACCCTGCAAGCCGCAACAATGGAGTAATTTATCAAGTATACCTAAAATAAAATCATAGGTAGTGAAAAAATATTTTCCAGAAAAAAGCCTAGAAAGTTAAAACCAATAATTTCTTCAATAAATAGTAACAGAATTATTTTTCAGATCAGAGCCAACTACAAAATTCTGTGATACCATCTATGATCCAGCTCCTAACTGGATAACATATTAAATCATATTGTTTGACATATTAAATCTTTAACATATTAAAGACATATTAAATCTTTAAAGGTTTGACATATTAAATCTTTAAAGGACAAAGTACCATAATTCTATAGTAGGTGAAACAGCTAATAAAACTATTTCATAGGTATACTATTTCACGCTTCATTTTTATATGGATTTTTAATACTCTTAACAATCACTAGATATATACCATATCACAGATAATAAAAAACTTACTAGCTCATTGACAATAATGCCATTATCTGAAAGCAACTAAGATCTTTGAAAGGAAGATGACTAAAATCCCAACAAGTAAATAAAATAATTGGACAGATATTAATTAAATCCGTTTTATAAGTGAAATACTGCAACTCCAAGAGATTTGCTTCCAGTTTCTCTGGAAATCTACGATGCTGAGAAAAGAATTTGGATGTCTTGACTCTAAAGCTTGTGGTTTTCACTCAAGCTGACCCCTCTCCCCTTCTGAGGCATTAAATATTTGTCTTACAGTTCTGTTTTCATATCTGCAATTTATTCAAATTACATAGGTTAAATACATATGTCAAAAAGAAAAGGAAACCAACACTCTCAAAAACTTCATGCATGAAGAACTGTGTAAGGGTCAAATAAGGCAATGTGAAGATGCATGCAAATCCCCTAGACAAGCAGCCTATCTCAACATGGAAACAGCCCATAGCCAAGGATTTTTGCAGATTGTTTTAGTAAGAGATATGTCAAGAATTATAAATGCCTGAATTCAGGATGACAGATGAAAATCTTGAGAACTGATCATCTGCATTAAGCCCATTTAGCATTGCTTTTACTGCAACAGCTGCACCGGTTTACTCTGAAACTTTCCAGACAAAGAAGACTTTCATATTGTACAGCCAAAGAGCCAGAAATACACATCATCTATCTCAGCCAGCTCCTGCTGAACAAATCCCTTTGTGCAAGCCTATACTCTCCATGGCCCAAACACTGGTTTTATTCTCAGGGGATTTGGGATGATGTGTCTACATCTGTGGGCTTTACAGTTTCTCACATTTCTTCATTCAGGAATGAACAACGTTGCTCAAGACTGCAATTATCAACAGTGCAACATCTTTTAAAAATATTTTTGGCCAGTATGACCAAAAATGCTCCACATTTACTGAGGTATGACAGTAGTAGGAGTCAGATAAACCTTGTTTAATGCTTAAGTTATATTCTCTGTGTTTTATTGACAACATCCTAGTACCATAGAAAGTTAGGTGTTGGAAGGAACCTTGAAAGATCATCTAGTCCAATCCCCCCCTGCCAGAGCAGGGTCACCTACAGCAGGTCACACAGGAATGTCTCCAGGGAAGGAGACTCCACAACTTCCCTGGGCAGCCTGTTCCAGTTCTCTGACACCCTCACAGTGAAAAAATTCTTCCTTCCATTTATACGGAACCACCTGTGCTCTAGTTTATAACCATTACTCCTTGTCCTGAGTCACCCCTGTGAAAAGCTTGATCATCACTCTGAGTTTCGGCTTATTGAAAGCAATAGAAGTCTAGGCTAACAGAAAACTCCATAAGGTAGGACACTGCAGAAGAAAAGTGAATTACTTCCTCCCCTGATATCACCCTCAGATCAAGTGTCACCTCTGAATCTATCTGTAGCATGTTACTTTGTGTGAAAGCTTTCATAAAAGTCTTCAGTCATACTAGAAAATAATACACAAGCAAGTTACTGTGCATCCTTGACAGCTAAATGTATCCTCCACTCAGAAAATTAACATCTGAGCTCTCATCTAACCCTCATATGAGCATGTACATTCAGAACAAATCAGTCACTGTAAACCACTGTTCAGTACATGGGGATCTAAAGATAGCAAGACCACCATGAAAAAGCAAGGGATGGCACAGACACTACAGAAAGGGATTGGAACATCCACCTCCACTCTAAACAGTCAAAATTTCTGAGACACCCATATCTGTGCTACAGCACATGGGGAGAGAGCATCAGACCACACAAGCCATGACACGTACATTTGTTTTACGGTACCACAGGACTGAAGTAGTGTTGGAAAAAGGTGAGGGAAAACTAAAGCAACCAATATGGTTGATAAACAAGCTTCAACTTTATTGCGCAGTAACTTTTTCTTATATAGTGTTTCTGTGACCACACCCCGGCCACCAAACATCAACATAACGTTTTATTGGACACCCGGTGTGTTTACCTGTAGCACAGCGAATCCCTGGTGCAGGTAGCACAGGATTATGGGCCGATCTCATTGGCCCCTCAAACATGGGGTTGGGCGCGGCAAAGGGTCACAACCCCTACCTTTTGGGAACATTCGAGAGCATTGTAGAACAAAGTAGCTCTGTATATGCTGCTGCAGAGCTACAGAAGTCTCACATTCAAGATGCCTCTGTTTGCCAAGCCAGACTACTTCAGCCATTATCACAACACTTCATTTGGGTTATGTCCAAATGACCCACCACTCAGGGTCTGCATTTACTGCCCACTTAGCACAATGATGAAACTTAATTGGTAGAGGACCACGTTACTTCACGGGAAAGCTCATTTCTGTTAACCAAACCTCTGATAGCAAGGGAACAATATGTTGCTGCCTTTGGAATTGTGTCACAGTAGTAGGAGGACAGGGAGGATGAAGAGAATATTGAAAGCTTTTTTCAACATTAAGTCTTCAAACACATCATAGCCCAATTTGTACAGCTGCCAGCCACTCCTTTTGGCAGCTTGCATGATGTCTTGTTGTATTCTACAGCCAATTTGTTGACTCTAATTAGCAATTTGGGAATATAGTAAGAAGAAAGAGAAATAAAAAATTGAGTGCACAGTGCCAGTTACTATAGAGGGACACACAGTCTTTCATTATTACTTTTTTCCTAATGTAACTGATCATAAGCGTGCAGTTGTTTCTTCAAAACCAGCCATGGGTGTGAGTAGCTCTGTATTATATTTGATGCTGGTTGGGTAAATACTTGGTCTTTTTTCTGTGTAAATGTCACTTGTGACTTTCTGGGTAGATTTCAATGTGCAGCACAGCAGGTGAAACAAATTGTCAAGGAACACTTCTTGCCCCCGCCCCCCCAACAAAAAACCCCACCACATATATGCTATATCAAATATGCCTAGGGTCCCATGGATTTTGACAAATTTAATTTTTAATAAAAGAAAATAAAAGGCAAAATAAAAAAGCCTCTGATCAATAAGCAAACACAAGGGCAGATCTCTTTCAGAGCTCTTTAGACACAAAGTCCCTGCAGTAGATGTAATCTTCTGGAGTTTGCTATACACTGTTCATAAGACTTTCCTTCATAACCAGATCTTTTGGGCCCTTTTGCTCAATTTCTCCAACTTGGAGTAATTAATTTTTCTCACAGCCAGAAAACTGAGAGTTCATCACCTCTCGAGCCATATAGCTGGGGACTTGGACTGCCTGCAAATGGTCTTTTTGGCTTGAAGAAATAGTCAGAATTGTCTTAAGGTCCTCAGCTAGCTTTTACTTCAATGAAATAGACTTTCAACTTGCAGCTCTGGTTCTCCCCTTGAGGTTTTCCTCAAGTTCTGCCTGCTTTGGCTCAGACAGCATTTCACTACAGGAGTAGTGAATATATATAATCACTCACAGATCCATGGATACTCCTGTCTCTCTCTAAATTTCCAGATGCAAGGGCTAGGAACTGCTTCCCTGTGAGCTATGGCTACAGAGTTATTGTAACAAGGAAAATCATCCTCCTCTCTCCTACATGGATCACAGGTAGCATGTGCCTCATATGAGATAATGCAAAAGAAAGTCATCTTAGTCTTCATGGAATCAGAATGGTTTGGGTTGGAAAGGACCTTAAAGATCATATAGTTCCCCTTCCCTGCCATTTTTATTTCAGATGTTTTTGAAGGACATTTTGCAACCTCTGCTCCTTTTAAAGATTATGGGGGTGTAGGGTGGCAACCACAGAATCAATGTATGAATCAATGCACCTAAAAGAGATGGATAAAGAAATGTGTTATGGGTATTCATCCTAAAGGAGTTTCTGATGAACTTCACTATGGCCAACATTGACATCTACACTTTTGCCAGTGTCCTTCAACCCTTCTTTCTTGCTGTCTTCACTGTCAAATTCCATGCTACTCTGAAACACTCAAAAATATAAGCACTCCCTGCTTCCATCACTGCCTTTCCTCTTTTGTCAAATATCACTTTTTGTCTTTGGTAGAAAGCTGCTGCCATCACAGAATTTGTTGTTGGCTGAGTACAGAGCTCTTCAGTGGCACAGGAGGCTATGAGATACACACCCCTGCTACAGCAATTTTTCATCATTTCCCAAGAAAAGCAAGTATATCTCAAATAGCTGTCTTTAGCAGAAAAGGAGACTGAGTTGCAATAGCTTTGGTGAGAACACGACACTGGTGGGCACATTTAAAACTACAGAGGATGCACAAGTAATAAGAAATTTAATTATACTCTTTATAGTAACAGTTCAAGTCTGCATTTCGGAAATATTGCATATTTCTAGTCTGCATTTTGAAAATATTGCATATTCCTAGTGAGACATGACATTTGATTTTGAAACTCTAACTCAGGACAGTTACAATATATTGCATTTAGCTGCTAAACAATTTTTATCTCATTCAGGAAAAAAAGAGTTCCCATGGGGCATGATATTTATATGAAACATTGAAATTTACATCACAGTGGGATTAGACACAGAACGCTCAAGAACCTCAATCACTTTGGGAGGCCATACAATTACCGTGGGCAGAGTTTATCTTGATTCTCCTGAGGTTTCCCTTCAACCTTTCCTCATGATTCTGTTAGGCCAACAGCAGCACTTCAGCCAGGCACTAGCATCTGCTGGACATTGCAGTTGCACCCCTTGGGCCAGTTCACAGATTTTTGGCATTCCCAGCAGGGTGGTGGCATTTTGGTCATCAAGTCTAAGCTTGAGCCCAGCACAGTAAGCAGCTCTTGCTGAGCCTGCCAGCCAAACAGGTTTCAAGCAAGCACGAGCTATGGTCTTGTGGTGGGTGCAAGAAAAGGAGCATGAGGCAGTACTGGAAATATAAACATGAAGAAGAGTGACAGACAACCCTAACTGGCGTGGTTTGGTTGTTGTGCACCTCTTCTCTAAAAGATTTAAGGCAATCCAAGCTGTACATTGTTTCCTATGTGTCTGTGTCACCACAAGTAGTGCAATGTATCAGAGTTACTGCAAAAGATGGAACTGTAACAAATCCCTTCCCCTAGGGAGAAAACACAGTGAGTGTCACTCACAATCACCCAAATCTCATGAAATTTGCATGGCCCTATATGCCTGTTCTAAAAGTCTGACTCATGTCATTGCCACCTGGACCTAGTTCCAGTCCTGACAGCAAGACATGCTCTTACGGAGGGGTGGGTGTTGTGATAAAAGTCTAACACAGCTTCTCTAGACAAAGTGTTAGAGAGATGAGTAAATAGGTTTGGGTTCACTTGTGCTCCACTTCTACCTTCACCATCCTTGTTCCAATTATTTTGCACTCCAAAAATCCAAACTCTTTCCTCAAAACAAAATCCCCATTTGAAGTCTTATTTCTATGCATTACACCCACTATGCCAAATCCACATCAACACTTTAGCCCACCAACAACCCAAGCCTAGAAAAACCCATGTATAATTAATGCTGCCTCCCACCCTGGCTTCAACAGCTGATTCTTCTGTGTCTGCCTGGCTCTCACTTTGCAGGCACTGATACTCTCTTTACCCATCAAATCCCAATGCAAATTAAAAAGGTAAAGATTAACAGATTCAAAGAAGTTTTATGTACTTAAGGAACCACCTAAGTTTTTTCACCTAAGACTTAAGGTCTCAGGCAATAATCATCAGCTTGCTGTTGATACTTGGTATGATGGCGTGAGAGTTGACTGAAGGTGGTGGCCAAGGAAACCAGCCACCCACTGCCCACATTAGAATGCCTAAGGAGCCTGCTGGAACAGAATTGCCCCCTGCTGTCAGCATGTTTGTAGTGAAGAGGAAAAAAAAAAAAAACAAACTAGTGCAGGTAGCGAAGAATAAAATGGATCTGATGTAAGTAAAGTCCAACAGTACAGAAAGTTGAAACGGTCAAGAAAGCTGAAAGGGTAAAAGGCACCAAAAACCTTTTCCTTTCTTTTGAGAGAAAGGTGGATTGATTGCATGTGGTAGGGCAATGAATCTGATAAATGTTCAAATCATTACACAACCTGCAGTTTTATGTGACCTAAGGTATTTCATAAGTTTGCACAGAATTAGCATTTTTGAGAACGTCTTTACGTGGACATACCTTGTCAATCCTTGCAGGCAGAGGACTCTCATGGGAAACAAGGTGCACATCTATTTGGCTAAACAAGAGGTCAGAGAGGAGTATCACAGAGACATCTAGGTTAATGATTGCCTCAGTTCACTAAATATCATTTACATGCTTTATGTCAAAGTTCAGTCAGAAAGTTCAGACTAGCATTAGGACCATTATTATTTCATGATATTTGCTAGGAAGTGTTTTGTAGCAGCAGCTTCTGAAATTAATTTCTAAATTCTCAGCTGACTTGTATAATTCATCAGAGACTGGTTTCAATAATCATTAACAGATAAACCAAAGGTAAAGTGGATGTAAGCTGGCATTCTTGCTTATATGCAGGTCTAAAGAAGGTTAATGAGGCATAAATATAATAGAGTATGTAGAACTAAAAATGTTCTGTGATACAGCCCTCTGCCACAGACACCAAAAGACTGCAAATACATGTAACAGATTAATATTAAAGGGGTTTATCCTTAACATGTACTTTAGGATTAAGAAATGTGACCACAATATTGCACACACAATCTTTTTATTTGAGTTAGCCCTAGAATGCTTTTTCAGGCTAATTTAGGACCAGATATAGGGAAAAAAAAAAAGATTAATCAAAATTTTCTAAAAAGAATATGACAGATAACTTAATCTTTTTGTTCCTCTTATTACATGCTCACTGCTGTCAGAATTTAAGCTTTCCAGTTTATGGAAGTTATTTAAGCAAAAATGAAATACCAAATTTGAAGTGTGATGACTGCACTACTACAGAAAATTTTCTAAGCATTTGTTCTGAAGGTGCTTCCTACAGCTGGTAAGGAGCTGTAAAAGAGACAAGAAGCATTTGGAAAAGAACCTGCAAGATTTCTGTGGAAGAAAAATTACGGTTTTAAAGTCCTTTGATTAACAGACTTTTTTAATGTCAAGTTTTTGCACTGCTAATGTGTTGATGATTCGATATTCATAGAGCTTGGCTAGTTGAAGTAGACGGTTTAGTTTTATTTCTGGATACAGATGGTTTTCTCAGGAAATATGCCCAAACTGAGCAGGCACTTTTCTTATGGGAAGATATCACAGAACATCAGGATAAAGAAATGTTCCAATTAAAAATGTTACATACAGGTTTATCCTCTTTATTCTGCATTAACATCTTTGTTAGCACTGAAACTATTTCAAATTTATCTTGGTGTTACTATGATCAGAACTGAATTCCTAGAACTGCATGATATTCCCCTGCCTCAGTAGTTGCAAGAAGACATTGGTTTTGGTGGAAAAAAAGATTTAGACTTTTCTTCGAGCCTTTGAAGAGTAAAAAAAGCTGTTGTATAGGAAGAAGAAAATGACCACCAAATCACTGATTCCAAAGGCTGCCAGTAATTCAAGTCGCATAGAGGGATTGTTTCCAGAAAACATGTTGAAATCTATGTTGGTTGGCAGTAACTACACAGAAAGGCTCTTAGATCAGCAATGAAAGTACAAGGCTATTATTACTCTTTGTAGTAGTATCAGTAACTGAGATATAAGGATGATGGGCATCCTTAGCTTTTAGTACAACCAGATCTAATGAATTCTTGATCATTTAGTCCAGCGCCTTCTTTTTGCTATGACAAACATCCATTTACAAAGTCTACACTAACAGTAAGACTAATTTTCAACTTAGGTGCAAGATAGGCAACAAGAACATCAGCACATTTTAGGATGACTTTTCTTTTTTCACATGAAATGCCCTTAAAGTGATGATGCTTGTTCTCCCTTGGTTTCAGGAGCATCGTTTCCCTTTTTATTCCCAGGCTCCCTTTCTCTCTTACAACCACTAGACCCAAGTTACCCTGAGAACCCAGTTCACCACAGCTACCAGCCAGCCCAACACAGAAAGGGCCAGCACCCATGTACCAGAGCACCTCAGTGCTAGAAGCAAACTAGCCCAAGGCCTGCAGAAGCACTGACATCTCTGACTTGAGGAAAACTCACCATTAGACCCAGGTGATGCATGGCCTCCTTAAGCCTGGAATCACCAATGATCAGGCACCCCCAGTGTCACAGACGGACCAGCTGGCCCAAACCAGGGCAAAATGCCAGCAGGTCTGAAAGTTCCATTGGGAAAAAACAGAGGTGCTGATATTTTCTGTCCCTTAACAAATACTGTCCAGACCTGCAATACCATGGGGAGACAACACAAATAACAAGTTCTTCCTTTTAACTTTGTTCATGCTGTGCACCAAGAGGGCGTAACTTAAGTGTGAGTGCTTTATTGCAGATATAAAAGCTGGTGCCTCAGCTTGTCCAGCAATTTTTCAGATGTAGAACTGAAAACACTGGTATTGTGGTTTGTGGAGGACAGTTCCTACAAAACCAAAATATATGAATGCATTTCCACACAGATCATAGAGGTATATTTTGTACTACAGGATATCAGGCAGAAGCTGAATCCTTCAGGAGCCAGAGTTCACACAAAGTCATGAGAGAGGAGAGATTCTGGGTTACAATGCTGCAGTACTGAGAGCTGTGGAGTACAGCACAGGTACATTAACTGTGTAATTTCTAGGTAAAGTAGCAAAAACAAAGTGCAAAATCAATTGCATGCTTGTTTTTTAGCCATCTAAGACATGCATAGTGCTTCAGCAGCATCAATACAATCAGTCCCAAATAGCCAGTGCTGTCCAGGACTCATGCCTAAATCCTACAGAAATGTCTAAAAGACAGAGTTGTTGAAAAGTAATAAGTATTTGCGTTTATGTTCCCCAGTGTCCTAAAAAAATTTATGTGTAAAAAGGGCCATATTTTGTGGAACTGGATCCCAACACTTCTATAACTCTATAGATCAATACACAAGTGAAAAATGTTTTTTGATGAGATTAGCCACATCAGCACAGTGGGAAACCTGCCCTGGCAGGGGTCATCTCATCTCAGTTTCAGATTTAACACTGCTGATGTATTAGATTTATCAGTGTGTGGTCATGAAACTGTAAGGGGTATGCATGGAGACATGGCTCACATCCACATACCCATGCCAAACAAAACAACACGCCACCAAATTGCAGTGGCATCGCAAGTCAACATTACAGTAAGAAAAGGAAAACCATGTTCCTTTCACCTATTTCTGGTATTTGCTAAAAAAAAGGGTCCTGGGAGGTGCTAAGAGAGGAAAGAAACCCAGGGGCTTGTACCTGTGTGTGACCCTCTGTCTTGCAAGTATCGGTGTCACCTCTGCGGTAGCCGTGCCGTGTCATTCACCAGTTCTGTGTTACTGCTGGTGTAACAGGGGAAGGAGATAAGCAAATCCACTAAAACAAAGTCAGACAGTCTTCATCAAATTACTAAAAATAACAAGTGAATAACAGGGATTATGAAAGGACAGATACCATTGCGTGAGGCCATTCATATGACTTGTTTCCCCCAGTGACACAGGAGGCAAATGAACTGAGAACTATTGACAACGTACGATTCCTATCTTGCTGCCTGCAATACAATTTAAAAAATGCTTCCAGAGATGGGCTGAGGTAGAGATAAAAAGTGACATGAGACAGCTGGGAAGGAAAGAGAAACAGAGTAAGTTGATTTAATTTTTTTTTTTTTTTTTTTGGCTTTTTTTTTTCCACCCCATAGAAATGAAAACAAACTGATTGCTAAAGGCTTATCAAATGAGTCTCTTTCTTGCAGTGGTACTGCTTATTCCCCTGGAGAAATGGGGAGGTTTTCTGCACAATTAAGGCTGTCTGGAAGCATAGCTCCTCAAAGCCACACACGTATCACCTGACACTACAGAATGTTCTTTCTCCACTGGCCTGACATGGGCTGGCATGAACACCAACTTAGCCTGGGACTGTACTTTTCACAGAACCCAAGGTAACTACACAAACCTAAATTGCTATTATTCCTCCTAACGGTGCAATAGCTAAATGGATGGAATATAATGTTCTGGCACCAGGATTTAGGGGCTGTCTCTATGCCAGAAGAACACTAATATTGAAAATGCTCAAGACTTCTGCAGCACTGTTTGGATCTGCAGACCTAGAAGCACGCTGTGCAAGTGTCCAAATCTTACCTCTGTTCTACAGATGGGGTAAAAGAGTGTTAAGCACAGAAAGGAGTGTATAGTGGTACCTGAAACCTCTTGTTTGAGGGTCACTCACTGGTCAGATCAAAGGAGCAGAGTCACTGCCAACTCTCAGAATTTCAATGCACATCAGCTGTTGGTCCACTTGCCTTGTATTTATCACGTCTGACAAAACCAAGTTCCTTCAAATTCAAAATGATTTACAGTCACCTGTTAAACACATTTAGTGACAAGCGCAAGGGAATAAACCATAAACAGTTCAGATCAGAGGATGAGCCAGGTAAGCAGAGGGGCCATGTTACCATCTTCCAACCTGGAACAGAACAAACAGCAGCATGTGCATCACTGACATACATAAAACCTCTGGCACCTACTTTGCCTCTAGATCGAAGCCTCTTCAGGGATGGATGCTGATGTTTCCACTGACCTTGATTTCCCATCAAAAATCAGGTACGAAGGCAGGGGTCTAAGGACACATATTGTCCCAGATTACTTTGCACAAAATATTTTCATGGGACAAGTCCAGGTAGTACCGTGTTTTGAATCTAAGAATTCCAATTAACTTTGTGTTACACTAGTAAAATTCTGGTACACTGAATATTTTTTTTTATTATGAGACAATACTAAATGACTAAATGAATGTCTTAACCTTTCTCTGAGAAGGTAACTTTTTGATAAAGTTCATGAACACTTCTAGCCATCAGGGATCTCTTGTTTATTGCTAAAGGCCTACTTAATTAACTCATTTTTATCTAGCTAAACACCTCCTGTAATAAGGCATATTTAAGGTCTTCACTGTATTCCAGATTACAGAAAAGAAAACTATGATCCAATAGACTATTTATCAAAATATTCTACTCATCTGGCTTCATACATTTTGATAGAAATTCTTTTTCACAAAATGCTTGCAATTAATTTGTTTTTTCAGTGAATCTAAACATAACTATAAATTGACATATTAGTTTCCAAAGCCACTTTTCCCCAAAAGAGCTACTATTTCACTTTTCATTAATGGGGGCAGCCAAAGTAGGGCAAAAGTTTTAGCAGCAGCTTGAATGATTCCAAGAAGGCAACAAGTATGCAAAGCTCATTGGAAGCATTACCGTAAGTAAGTTAAAAATAACTCCTTCTTTGGCCTAATGACAGAATCACATTTGCTTATAAACTGTAAATCTTAGTGTCCATCCCTTACTTGATATTAAAACCAGCAACACTATCCTCCCAAAAAACACCCACAGGCTTACAGACTGACTTAGCAGATGGAGTTTCTAGACCCTGCACTCTTTTTTAACTGGGGCTAATTAAAACAAGAACAACACTACTTCTTTCTTCTTACATTGATTACATAAATGGTTATGAAATACTGTGAGACAAAGGCCACACAAGTATGTGAAACAGAATCTATATACATTCCCACTTCTCTCCAAATTTTCTGATTTTCTTTTGTAGCTAATTTTATTAGCAGCATGAGAATCTCAGCCTCATCTTTCTCCCTAAAACCACGAGTTTACTACACAGTTTGCCTGAGCTCTATCTTACTGCTCCCATAACTTTTCCAGTCTGGATAAACTACCGAGCTGTCTCAAGTCTGAGGATCAAGTATGATCAATAGCTCTGCAACTCTTGAAGAATAATGAAGCTTGAAAACTTGATAGAAAACAGAGCAGAAATACCCCACCAGTTCCACGCATGTTTTAAAGTCAATCAGCATGTTACAGGTTTCCCACCTCTGGGTCTCTTTGGGGATTACCTATGGGTCCCCTGAACTCCCAAGTACTACATAGCAGGTCAGGACTTCTAAGTCACCCAAACACCTCACAACAGCACTGCAAAACACTGCAAGGATCTGATCAAGAGCACTTCAAAGTCTGGTGTGACTTGAGTGCATTTGTAGCAAGGCTGCTGATACAAAAGCACAGGACTAGCATTAGACTCCTTTTCCTTCACATTTCCTTCATTCCTCATGTTTAATCGCTTCACTGTCTCTTTAGACATTCTCAGACATTTTTTAAAGGGTATTAACCTATACTCCCAGAAAGCAAAAGTGCTCATAAATTGGTTCACAGAATAAAAAACAAATTAAAAAAAGAATCATTTTTGTCAGTTACCAACTCTACAACTTTCTCTGAACTACGTTGTGGAATTTACTGGCCACTGCAAGCATCCAGCAAAATTTGAAACTGTTGCTAAAGCAATTTTTCCAAGTACTTCCTCTAGCAAAGTGTTGCCAAAAAAACCCCAAACCAAACCGAAAACTACCAAAACCTCCACCAAAACAATTAACCTTAACTTTCTCCTGAGCTATCACCAAGGAAAAGCACTGAAATCACACCACACTGGCACAGTACTACAAAAAGTCATAGAAAATTACCAGACAAGTAATAGACCATTTCCCCTTATCAACAGTGGCATATTGATTCTTCTCAAACTCAAGAAAAAAGATTGCAAATTCTCAGACCACATCACAGAGCCTTTCAGAGTAATATACCAGATTGGGCTCACTCATTTTTGTCACTATGATGAGCTCATAATGAGTTGAAATACTTATAGGCATTAATAATGAGAAAATTCAATAAAGTATATACTGATATAAGAAACGTAGAAGCAATCTTTAAATAAAGTTTCCTTTGGAAAAAATTTACTTTTCATTTGAAATTATTTCATGGAAGTTATTTCATTCTCAGACTTCTGAAATGGTCATCTGATATTCTGATTCAATTAGACAATACATTTTAAAATACAAGAAACATTTTTCAGGTACTGAAAAAGAATAATTTGTCATTACTGTCAAGTACTTTGGGCTTTCTTTGTTTAGTTTTTTTCTTACTGAACCTTATTTCTGCTACCATTTCTAGTGATGAAAACTGAGGAAGATTTAAAATGAAATTGCTCACAAAAGGTAAATATCTTTGCAAATCTTGCATTCTAAAGGCTCTCTTTGTTGCCCAGTTTCTGCATTCAGGTTTTTAACAAATGTGTTCACAAATTTTTCACAAATGTGTTTTAGAGTTAGGTGAAGTACCAACATAATTTCCTGCTATAGCCTCTCAGATTTCTTTTAACTTTGCAATTGAAGATCTGCATTTTTTTCCAAATGTTTACTCATATTTTTTTTAACAAACAAACAAACAAAACCAAATAAACTTTGAGCACCAGGTAAATGAACTATAACCCATGATCAAATAGTGTCACAACAAATTCCTTGTGTTTTTTCCAAGGAAACATAGGCCTTTCCAGTAGTCAAGGACTGTTCAGAGATTCGTAGCATTTATTTACCTGTAGGACACACGTCCCATCATTTCATGCAGACTGGCTTCTTAGAACACTAATTTCCTCTTGAAATTCAGACTGTATGTGTAAGCCCTGACTATTTCAGAATTACTATTTTTAACCTCTTTTCAAGACACAGCAGAATCACACCTTCTTCTAGTGCCTGTATGAAGTCTGGTGAATTTGCATTATCCTGTGTAGAAGCGAAAAATACAGCTTAAGGAGGACTCGAACACAATTATTTCACACTATCAATTATCTTACATGAAGAGATCAGACCATTATTTCAAGTCCTCCATCAACCTGCATGAATGTGATTAGGATCTCTTTCACTAAGTGACCCGCCTGTTGGATGAGGGGAAGGCTGTGGATGTGGTCTACCTGGACTTCAGCAAGGCCTTTGACACCGTCTCCCACAGCATCCTCCTGAAAAAGCTGTCAGCCCACAGCTTGGACAGGAGCACCCTGTGCTGGGTTAGGAACTGGCTGGAGGGCCCCAGAGAGTGGTGCTGAACGGGGCTGCATCCAGTTGGCAGCCGGTCACTAGTGGTGTCCCCCAGGGATCAGTGTTGGGCCCAGTTCTGTTTAATATCTTCATTGATGATTTAGATGAGGGGATTGAGTCCACCATCAGCAAATTCGCAGACGACACTAAGCTGGGGGGGAGTGTGGATCAGCTGGAAGGCAGGAGGGCTCTGCAGAGGGACCTGGACAGACTGGAGAGTTGGGCTGATTCCAACGGGATGAGGTTCAACAAGGCCAAGTGCCGGGTCCTGCGCTTTGGCCACAACAACCCCATGGGGAGCTCCAGGCTGGGCACTGAGTGGCTGAGAGCAGCCAGGCAGAAAGGGACCTGGGAGTCTGGATTGACAGGAAGCTGAACATGAGCCAGCAGTGTGCCCAGGTGGCCAAGAAGGCCAATGGCATCCTGGCCTGTATCAGGAACAGTGTGGCCAGCAGGTCCAGGGAAGGGATTCTGCCCCTGTACTCAGCACTGGTGAGGCCACACCTCGAGTCCTGTGTCCAGTTCTGGGTCCCTCAGTTTAGGAAGGAGATTGAGGTGCTGGAGTGGGTCCAAAGGAGGGCAACCAGGCTGGTGAAGCGACTCGAGCACAGACCCTATGAGGAGAGGCTGAGGGAGCTGGGGGTGTTCAGCCTGGAGAAGAAGAGGCTCAGGGGAGACTTCATCGCTCTCTACAACTCCCTGAAAGGAGGGTGTAGCCAGGTGGGGGTTGCTCTCTTTTCCCAGATGACTTTCAACAAGACAAGAGGACATGGTCTTAAGTTGTGCCAGGGGAAGTTTAGGTTGGACATTAGAAAGAATTTCTTTACAGAGAGGGTGATCAAGCATTGGAATGGGCTGCTCAGGGAAGTAGTGGATTCTCCATCCCTGGGGATATTTAAAAAGAGACTGGATGTGGCACTCAGTGCCATGGGCTGGTAACTGGAGTGATAGTGGATCAAGGGTTGGACTCGATGATCTCTGAGGTCCCTTCCAACCCAGCCAATTCTATGATTCTATGATTCTTAGTAGGAACTAGATGGGACCACAGTGATGGAAAGCAGCAGCAGCTCCCTGGACTAACCATTGCAGGATTTAGTCTGCTCTAAAGGAGGGGGAGAAAAAAATAAAAATGAAGTCTCTTTAAATTTTTTGTAGTTTTCTGCAGAGCTGGCAAATTGACCAGCTCCAAGCACTGTAATAATTTCAGCTATTAATGTCTCAAGGGGAAACTGTTCATTAAGTTGCACACAGTTAACAAATTGCAGACTCCAAGGTTGTTTATTTTTTTCTGAGAGAGTAAAAAATTATCACTAGAATATTAAATACCTTGTAGGCTAAAGAAGAGGTTGGAGAATTCAATAATTGTAATTAGGCATACGTATCTGGTCTCATTAGAAGGATAAACCTAATAAAATGCAGTTAACTTTTTTTCCTCATTAAAATAATTCATACAAATCTAAAGATGAAATTTTGGTGATGATAAGCTGAGGACCAGGGGAAGGAAAACATAGACTGCATTTAAAGTAGGATGGAATAGTAATATTTCACATTTCTGATATTACTAGAACCTCAGCAGGAATAAGCTAGGATCAATTAAATAAGTTTGATGAAGCTTGTGTCAGGAAAGTAGCCTGAATTACATGCAGGCAGCATCAAGCATGAAAAAGTAGCTTTATCTTGAATTCCAAACAATGATTTCTTCCTGGGAAGCCCAATTTATATTGTAATGGTGGGGAATATTATTACTCACCTTTACAAAAGGGAAAACCAGGACAGAGGGAGCTGAAGTGGATGTAAGCAAGATTTTAAATTCAAAAAATCAACAGACTTTGTTTAGCAGCCTGTTATCACCTCAATCAATTTGCTTCCCAATATGTTTCATTTTTAGTTTTGTTTTAACTGTGACTTTAATCTGGTTGGGTTCTTGAACTAAAACACTAAACCTGACTATCCACCAATCTCTATTATTGGAAAGAGTGAGAATTTTTCTTTGAGCAGAACTGTTACTGCTTCACACAAACTTCATGTTAAGAAGATACTGGGAAAATTTAAGACTGATGACAATTAGGGCCATATTTTAGTCCAGATGTTTTCACTCTGCCTCAGAGTAAAATGACTTCTACTTTTTGTTGTAAGGGATCCTTCAGTCTTAATACTTGGCCACTGTGGACATGCAATTACAGGGTACCTGTTTCCTGCTCAGGAGCCCTGTACAGAAGCAAAGACTTTGTGATAAAAATCATTAGTACTTAAAAAAATTTTTTTTAAGTGTCCAAAGGAAATTAACAGCTCATTTTTAATTTCCTGCTCATCAAAAAACTGCCTGGTAAAAACCAATGTAAGTCAAAACCCCTTCATTTACCAAAGAAAAGTTCTTTTAGAGTCATCAGAGTGACTCAAAAAATAGTGTCTAAAAATATTCAGCCTAGTTATTCTGCCAAAGTGAAGGAAATGTCAGCAGGGTCATTGAGACTGAAAAATGAAAACCCATTTTCATGTAATTCTTTTATGTACTTTTACCTTTTCATCTACCTAGCCACATGTTGCAGCTGGAATACAGCCCTCAACAGGCACTTTGTGGTGCAAACGTTAAACACTTGCACTTCTGAAGGTGGTGGAGAATTGCCACAGACTGTAACACAGTAAAACAAAGCCATTAATAGGAATGCTGGGTACAAGGGCACATTTCTGGCTGCCATCAGCCAGATGAGAGTAACTAGTAAAACGACAGACATATTTTTGACTGCTTGTTTATGATTAACTCTTATTACATTGTGAAGCAGTCTATTGCAATACATCAAGGCACTATAAAAATGGGTTTGGGACTAAATAGTAAGTCGTATCCCACCTAAGCTCAGTGCAGGAGGAACCTTCATGTTCTGCATCCTTTATAATCTTAGCTGCAGCAATGGAACAAAGCTAATTGTATTCTTGCCATCATTCTTCAGTTAGTGCTGGGAAAGTGCTTATTCTCCATTTCTTCAAATTTCATATCCAGCTCTTACAAATTAAATTAATTAACAGGTTTCCATCTTGTCAGCTACTGGGAAATGACCATACGTCATGAAATAAGAGTTCATATCAAGCTAGCCAGATGGGTTCTTCTACATTTTGCACCATCAGAATGACTGCTATTCTGTCTTTTTCTCATTGGTATATGTGTGTGTATATGTATAGACAGAGGTAAAAGTAGGCATGAATTGTATTTTGCTATATGAACATAGAGAATAGTCTGCTCTTTGTATGAATGGACAATGAACATCATCTAATATATATAAAAAATATTCTTGTATTTTTTAAACTTGTTTGTATATAGTAAAAAGACTGTTTTATCAGCAGTTACTGGAGAACTGCACTGAAAGCAGAATAGAAAATGCACTTTAAAGTTTGCCATTCTATAAACATTTGTCCTTGACAAGAGTCCACCAGTTTACAAAGGCATACACTGGGAGAAGGCCTTCAAAAATGTTACCTAATGAGAGTTTTGGTTGTTTAGAACTTTCCTGAATGGGAAGGCATAAGAAAATTAAAAAATATTTCTGATATTTCTTTCCAGATAACAACAGTGTATTCAAATATCACTTCCAATTCAATATCTTGAAAAAGGCACCTCTGTCACTTGCTATTTTACCAGTATTCAAAGGTTATTTATATCAGAAACTGTCTTTGAAATATAATTCCAGGATGAGGTAACTTTTTGTCATTGTTCACATTTCCAAGCAGGTGTTTGTTCTTTACATTCAAATCTTTTTTTTATTAAATTAATGCATACACCACAAACCTACCTTAGTTTTTGTAACCCTGAGATAATATTATGGTGATCACTGGATAATAGAGATTGTTACTGGGAAACTAATCATCATGAGTAACCTCTGAGAGTTTGTAATTGAGTTTGAGTGTCTGTAATAACAGACCTCATCTTCTTTTTGCTGGAGGCAGGGCAGGCACAAGGCTGCAGGGAAATGTCAGAACTTGGAACTGAAAACCCAGGGGTCTTCCCCTCTCCACATCAAGCTTCCTCAGAAATTAAACCCAGAAGCCTGCCAAGATCTTTACAGCTTCCCAAGACTGAAGGCTCAGCAAGGAAAGCTTTATCCAGGAAAGAGAGGCCAATTTCACCCACCCCTCAGAAGATGATGGGGAACAGCAAGCCAACAGAGACCTGATGGACTCAGCTACTGACCACAGGGCCTTTAACCTTTGCATGCAACAGTATGTGAAGGACAGGCTCCTAAAAGTCACTGCAAGTCACACAGACACTGAGAGGGGTAGAAAGGAGTGTATGGAAAGGAGTCCTCAGATCAAGGTAAAGCTGAGCCCAAAAATGCCTTCTCATACCCTGCAGAACATCAGAGGCATTTCCAGGGTATACCCATGCTTATAACTTTCCAGCAACTGAATCTGGTCCCTTCATTTTCTGTATCTTTGCTGCCTCCCCATTGTATTGCACATCCCCTTTTGTTCTTTATGGCACCTAATGTTCCCCTGAATGTGAATTCAGTCATTCAGGAAGCATGTCAACACATGCAATTGAAACAGCTGAAATCTGATGCACACATTGCCCTGGACTTGCTGGGCTGGTCGTAAAAATGGAATAAAGGCAACATTTTTAGTTGTACCTGCTGCTACATCCTTGTATTTAGTCTCTTGTCTGAGAGAGAGATTGTCAATATCCAACCACATACTGAGTGAGCCATGAAAGTCAGAACAATGCTCTGGTAGGTGTGCTAAGTATTGTTATGCTAAAATCTTGGAGAAGAGGGTGAAGAAGGAGTCCTGGGCTGTCAGGTTGTTCCAACCCCCCATACCTTGCTGGTGGCTCCCAACAAGCTGCCAAAAATTCATATGAAGAAACAAACATACCTTTCATCCCTTCAAGCCAGCCCCTCTGCTGCTTGGGCGTACAAAGAGAGGGCTGATTGCTTGGATTCTCCCTCAACTTTCCTTTCTTGCTGCACTTTCCTTAACAGCTCATGTATTCTTCTCCATTAAAATAGCCTTCCCTTCTAATTGCAGAAGTGTTAGCAGGGATGGGAGAAATTTCTTATTAGTCTCCAGGCAAAGGAAGGAGTTAGGTCAGAATTGGCTTCCCAAACTGCATGTAATGGGAGCAAAATTTCACAATTTTTTTTTTTTTTAATTATTTATTACAATAAGTGAGATCCCAGGGTCTTTTTAATACCAAGAGATCTTTGCAGCTACTTTTTCTACTGACAGCCAGAGCTATGCTGCTGGCTGCCTCCAGAATTACAAATTACCAGTTATTCACTGAGCACTATTTTCTATGAACTGTACAGGGAGAGATGGATGGGCACAGACAGCAGAGATGGGAACAACCCAACAGCAACATGTTCAATGTACAGTCTCTAATGGCATGACCTGTGTCAGTTTTAATTGCTTACACTTGTGAGAGAGACACTATATCTTTTAAAACTGTGTTTATAGAAAAGTAGGAATATGTTTCATAGTCACACCAAATAGTCATTTATTTGAGTACACCTAACTTCTTTTTTTTGCTGTCCATCCTACAGCAAAAACGAATATCCAAGATTTTGAACCTGCTGCAGCTGGCAGGGCAGAGCACAGATGAAAGAATTATCCTCCCATTACCCATGCTTAAATATGTGCAGTATCCCAGTGTTCCAGCTTCTGCTCACTTCAGCAGTTGTTATTCCCCTTACACCAGTGGGACAACATATCACTGCTCCATTGTGACAACACAGATGCTGTGATGCATTTGCTAAGACTTCATGTTGAGACTTGTAAACCAATGTTATGACTGCAGCTGAAGAAAACAGTGTTTAATGTTAATGCTGCTTTCCTGGAATACGGTTAAAAGGCATTAAGAGAGAAAATCTCCAGGAGCACTACAGAATCTTTGTCAAAACACTGTCAAGACAAAAAAAAAAAAATACATATACACAAAGATGAAGGAAATGTGTCCTATCTCAGTTACTAAAAACACTCTCTATCATCAAAGCAGATTGTTAAATCAAATCAGTAGTTTACTTTGCATCGATGAGCTCTCAGCATCTCTATCTGTCCAAGGAAATTCTGCTCTGGTTGTATCCACATCCTTATGCAGCCACACAGCACTGCATTGCTTAGGATTTCAGCAGTGCCAGTAAACATTGAGTAAACATTTATATTGACTCACAAATTTAAGAAGCAAAACTATTTTATTTATGTAAGCCTCTATGTTGGCCAATTTCTTTTAAGTCTGTATTTTGGGACTCAACTATTAAAAACCCCCCATCTTTTAAAGTTGTTATAAATGTTAGAATAAATCAAAATATCTTGAGGAAAACAAAGCTCCCCTTATCTAATCCAGATAAGAATTGTGCAAAGATACATTTATCACAAGTTCCAAAAAACTGAAACCTAAATTTTTTGTCACCTTCGCTGCATCTCAGCATCCAGTATTGAAAGGTACTCCCAGTCCTATGATTAAATCCCACACTAATGTTATGAACTGAAAGAACTGCAATGCAAGGACAGTGATGCACAACACAAGGAATGAAGTCATCTCATTGTAATATCATGCACGACAAAGATATGGGTGCCATCATTACAAATTATAAGAAATAAAGCAATAAGCAGGTTTACCTGGAGTAGTTACTGTGTTCTATTCCTGATCTCTTTCACACTCCTTTCAGGATAAACACCCCTAAAGTATACTTCCCGCTTTGCACTAATATTTTATTCAGGACCTCCGTGTTCTTCAGTAAGTGAAGAACTGTGGGAAGGCAGGAGGCAAGGGGCACAGAAATCCCCCCATTCCCTGCTCTCCAAGCTGAACTCTTACGATGCAGGGGGACAGGAGGATTCTGCTGAAGGGAAAGCGCAGTGCATGCAGCTCCTCTCAGCAGCGCTTCTCTCCCCAGCAAATGCAGCTCGCTTGTGGTGGAGCAGCCTGCAGTAGAATAACAAGAGAATTTCTCAAGTGCTAGTGTAAGCGAAGGAGGGGGTGTGAGGGAAAGCAAGGGAGGAAAAATCCTCGGGAAGCTGCTTCTCTCTTCAGCTAAGGCAGGCTGTATGTCCCTCTTTCACTAGGGTCTTGTGAGGATAGACACACAGAAGATTTTAAGGCTCTGAGATACTACGTGAGATCTAACACAGGCAGCTGGATAAAATAACCAATGTTAGGGAATGCAAAGTATTAAGTTTCCAATAGCAACATCAACACCTCCCTGTTGTAGCTCCTGTAATGTGATGTACATTTTTGAGACAAGCAGCAATATTGTGCGAACTTATTTGCCACTTCTTAAATTGTGTTTGATTTTACAGATACCATTTTCCCTGCTGTATTCTTCAATATTTTCTCTCCTTAGCTGGTTGTGAGCAAACAGCTAAGGCATTAACCCTTGCAGGTGTTTAGACAGCTCTGTTAACAGCCCATTGCCAGAGGGTAACTTTAAGGGACCATGCAGATGAAAACCTATGTTGCATATACAAACCACCAGCAATTCTACGCAACACACATGCTAGAAATAAAGAGAAAATCCAAATTTTTTTTCAAGTCTATGTAAGGCTTTTCCAGACAGCACAGAACTGGGGCGTAAAAGACCAGCTGAATGAGCATCATGCCTTGTGCTCAAGGGCTATTGAGCTGGCATCCCCTCCCGCAGCTCCCTGGCAGCTCCCTGAGCTGACATTCAGGTCTGCAACCCTGGCACTTCCCTCTGGCTCTGCAGACCACTTCCCTGGGGCTGGATCGCAGGCATCCTCTGAACACAACCTCACAGTCAGGCCCAGTATGGGACTGTGACTGGCACCTTGTGCATGAAACAACAGGAGCTGAAATGTTTGCTTTCATATATATAATGCAATCTGCAGGTGGCAGATTTTTATTTTATTTTTGAAAAATATTTTGAACTCTTAAATTACTACAGCCTCTTGGTCCTTGCTAATGTGATATAAACCAGTTTTCCCTCACCCACTATTTTAAAACATTATTTAGAATTACTTTTAAGAAGAAAAAAAAAAAAAGCATTGTTTTGTTAATTGTATTCACAACAACATAGTAATGACTACAGTTTGTAATCTAGTAATAATAGCTCAGAATACTTTTGGGAAGAATTTTTATCCCCATGTAGTTTCCATATGCTAATTCCTATGCAAATTAAGAACCACTGACACATCCTATAATAATACTTGCCCGTTTTATACATGTCTTTGCTGAAATAATCACACTCATATTATGCTTTGAAAGAAGAACATGTCCCAGCCCGTATTGTTGCAACAAGAGATGAGATATGGATCTATCATGAGAGTGTATCTTCCACTCCAGGAGGTGGGTGTTCACTGTCACTAAATGGCATGGACAGTGGGTGGCAGCAGGTTATCATTTCTTTCCTAAGATACCTAATTAGTATTGCCAATCCTGGCCTTGTAACAACTCCAGAGTTTAAGAAACAAAGCAAACTGATGCATTTTTATTTATTACTTCAAGATTCTAGCCTTTAAGTTTTATATTTTCTCTTCTAAGGATCCAAGCGCCACAACTATTTTTAAAAGGGAAGCCTGAGCTTTCCATCACTGTGGAAACTGAAGCTTTAAGTGAAATCACGACAAAATCTATAATAAAATCATGACTGCCAGCATCCTCACATAGCATGTGAAGAAGAAACCCCTTAAAAACACCATATTGCAACTAAATACAAACTGCTAACAACTAACCAGGAAGGAACAGCAAGTAATGCAAGGCAGACCATGAGTGCAATGTTAGTCCAGCTGGGACACTTCTGGATGGGAAAGGGCAAAGGGCTTGTGCTTGTGAGGGGAGGGAGATGCCCATCAGCCCAAAAGGCAGTGCCTTATTCACTGACAGTGCCTGCTCTGGTGAAATCTATGTCAAAAAGGCAAATGCAATTGCTAAATAATTTTCAAAAGAAGAGCACTCCCTCAAGGCTGAATGCAGAGACCTCTAACAAGTCAGGATTGAGAAAACCAACACTCTGAGCAACACTTGTGTGAGTCCTGATCTAAGCCTTGGAGATGTGATGGGCCTGACACATCAAAAAGGTAAGAGCCTTGTCATTATAGTTCTCTGTTGTACATTATTAACACAAGGGCCAGAACCATCCATTCCTTTGTGAAGATTAAGCTCCTCAGATCTGTATATCAGAGATAAGTGGTAAAACTGACGTGAGTCACTATTGTTACAGGGCTGGGGACCCCAAGGCCTCCAATGAAACCCAGGGAACTGTACAAATGAGAGGCATTTCTTGCCTAGGGGAGCTAATCATCTAAATAAAAAAGACAGGCAGGGAGTTGGAAGGGAAGCAGAAGCACAGAGAGGTGAAAGCAATTTGCCCAAGGCCACATATCCAGTCTGAGAGCAAACCAAAAATAGAGGCTGACCCCGTTGATTGTCAGCCCATTGTTCTCTCCACTAGACTGAATCTCCCATGGTGGATGTGACATTAAATTGGTATTTCTGTTTTGCTGCTGTTATTTTTTAAAATAAAGCATGACAGCAATGGCTCTGTACCGATCTGCCATTATCAAGGCCACACAAGCACTTCTGGAAGCATGCAGAACTTCTGCTAAGAAAAGAAAGCAAAGCTCCAGGACACAAGGTCTGGAGAACATATCCTAATTTTCAGCTACTCCTCAGCCTTTAAAGACAAGACTTACTGCAGTTTTGAAGGCTCTGGGCATCATTGCTTTTACCAGAGTAAACCCTTGGCAAGAAGTGTGGCTGAAGAATGCAGAAAAAGGCAAAAGCCATTAGTAATCAAGAAAGGATTTGGCCCTGCACAAAGGCTGATGGCACAAGAGAATTTAGTATCATAAAAGTGTCTGCAGTAGCTCTCAGCCTGGCAGGGTTAATTGTCCTGTGCAGAACTGCCAAATATCACAGAATCAGAGAATGGTAGGGGTTGGAAAGGACCTCCAAAGATCGTCTACTCCAACCGCCCTGCCAGAGCAGGTTGCACAGGGTAGTGTCCAAGTGGATTTTGAATGTCTCTAGAGATGGAGACTCCAACACATCTCTGAGCAGTGCCTTATTACTCTTACAGTAAAAATGTTCCTCCTTATGTTTTGGCTGAATCTCCTATGTTCCAGTTTGTTACCACTGCCCCTTGTCCTGACACTGGACAACACTGGAAATGGTCAATATGAACAGTTGCTGATGACTGATCAGCATCCTGACTCCCCTCTGTGCACCACTCTGAGCTGCAGGACACCTGTCATTTTAAGGCAGAGGTTTCCAAACCTCTTGAAGAAACACCTGTCACTTTAAAATGTGGTCAAATTTTCCAAAACACCTATATCTATGTCTATAAAGGCTAAACCCATGTTACTTCAGGAATCTCAAATGCAAAACAAGACTACACCAGTGTGTACCTGAAGCAGCTTTTCAGAAAACTTTAAGGAGCATATGACATAGTGCTTGGAGGCCTCTGCAGGAAAAACAGCCACAGATGCTGTCTGCATGGAACAGGAGGTGGAATTCAATTACCTGTGTTCCAACACAAGGACAACTAATTCTGGCTGTATCAGTATTTTATTCCATACATTTTGGAGAAAAAACATACAGAATTATTTCAGTTACATTTTTCAAGGCAGCTCCTTGGTATTATATACACAGCCTTAGTCTCCCAAATTAGAAGAAGGCAAATGACACTCTGGTCTTCAAGATGGGCAAGAAATCATACTCGGAGACTTACAGACTGGTAAGCCTCACCCCTGTCCTTGGGAAGCTGATAGAGAAATTCTTCCTGGAAAGCATTTCCAAACACCAGAAAGGCAAAGAGGATACTGGGAGTAGTCAGCATGGAGTTTAAAAGGAGAAATTATACTTGATCAATCTCACTGCCTTCTACAATGAGATGACTGGCTTGGTGGACAAGTGGAGGCCAGTAGATGTTGCTTACCTTAACATCAATACAGTTTTGATGCTGTCTCTCATAAGACCAACACAAGCTGCCAAAGCACATTTTACTTAAGTGAAGAGTGAGGTTAATTAAAAAGTGGCTGAACATCTGAGCCTGAAGGGATGTGACCAGTGGCACCAAGTCCAGTTGGAAGCAAGTCACTAGTGGTATACCCCAGAGATCAAAAATGGGGCTATCTCTGCTCAGCACCTCACTGAAGACCTGAACAATGGGATGTAGTAAACTCACAGGTGATGAAAAACTGGGAGAAGTGGCTGGCACACCAGAGAGAGGTGCTGCCATTCTGAGGATCTTCAATAGGTTAGAGAACTGTGCAGAGGGGAACTTTATGAAATTCAACAAGGTGAAATGCAAAGCCTCATATCTGGGGAGAAATAACCAAAAGCACCGCGATATTCTGAGAGTTGGCTGGCTGGAAAGCAGTTTTTCCAAGAAGCCCCTTAAGGATCACGGTGGAAAAGAATGGTGGATTGCTCATGAGCCTGCAACACACTCTTGCAGTAAAAAAATGCCAAACAGCATCCTAGGCTGCATTAGGAAGACCATTACCAAGGGTGAGGAAGGCGATCATCTCTACTCAGCACTGATGCAGGTGCATCTGGAGTGTTGTGCCCAGTTCTGGGCTCCCCTGTACAAAAAAAGATTTGGACTTAGTGAAGCAGGTCCAAGGCAAGGCCACAAAGATGATTAAGGGACTGGAGCATCTCTGGAAGATGAGGAGAGGCTGGGAGAGCTGGGATTCTGGAAAAAAAAAAGATGACTTGAGGGTATGCTATTAATGTGTATTAACATTTGATGGAAAGGAATGAAAAAGAGGGAACCAGACTCCTCTCAGTAATGCCTAGTGACAGGACAAGATACAGTAGACCCAAAAGAAAATACACAAAAATTCTATTTAATCCCAGGAAAACATTTTTTTTTTTCTACTTGGAGTGTGGTAAAACAGTAGAACATGTTGCCCTGAGACATTATGGAGTTTCCACCTTTGCAGATGTAAAAAACTTCACTGGATGTGTCCCTGGAAAACCTGCTTTTTGACTCTGTTTGAGCAATGGGCCTGACCAAGATAATTCGATAGGTTGCTTCCAGTCTCAATGATTCTGTGATTTGCCAGTGCTTCAGTACACGAACTGCAATTTGCTTGCAATGACCAAACTATAATCAATGCAAATGTATGCAATATCTCACTCACCATGGTTTCTTGATGTGCTTTCTCTCCTGCCACCAGCAGATCACATCAAATTAAAGAATTTAATGCTATTCTTAAGTGTGCCAAGTAATTAATTCCTTAATAAGCAGTGATAATTCACCTTTATATCTTGTGCCTTTTGACAGCTGCTGTGCATATTCCACCATTTCTAACCTCATGCACCTCATTCCCACTAAAAGTAAAAAAAAAAAATGCAGAATTTAACTGGATTTGAAGGCAACTATCTAACTGTGACTTCATTATAGAGACCAGAGGATACTACTTTAATAGATGCAATCATGACTAGCACAAAAGTCAGTGAAATTTGTGAAGTGAAACAATGCAATTCATAGAAACATACTGCAAACTACTCTCAGTACAGGAAAGATACTCATGCTTTGCATGAAGGAAGAAAAATGTCTAAAATACTTTATTTACTATTGTTAAAAGCATTTTAACCTTCTTAAGCAATAAACTGAGAGATTTCAACACATTATTAAATAAAGATATTTAGCACTTGCTAATTTTCCCTCTTGGGGGGAAAAGGGTAAGCAAACTTCCTCTGAAGTACGAAAAATTTTATTATTCCTCAACTGACTAGGTCAAGAATCTAGTAATTCTAGATGTCTGCAATATGAATTATCTTTACGTGTTTGTAGGATATCCAAATAGAAAACATATTTGAATGTACCTGGTGGAATTAATTTCATAATTCCCCATATCTATATTTCAAATACTATCTGGGAATGGAGTCCTTCTCCATAATACAAAAAGACACCAAATAATGGCAGAAACTCAGTTCTACAAAACATTTATCCATCCAACTATCATTCCTGGATGAAATGAGCAACAGATAAAGATTTCACAGAATTGTGTGCATAAGCTGTTCTTTCTTTTGAAGAACTGCATCTTTCCATAGATTTGGGAAGTATTTATTAGTTCATGGTGTTACTGGAGAATAATAGTAACCTAAGTATTGCCAGTTGAAGCTTCTTTCATGAGAATCCTCATTTAAATCAGCAAGAGGATTAAAAAGATTCTATTTGTTGGAAAAGATATATTTTCTGTTTGTATAGCTACCCTCTCCCATATTTTGAATACAAGTGCTGCAGCTATGCTTGACTGTACTTTTAAAAATTAATGACATTAAAATTCCTAAGCATATACAAAAGACTTGATAAGGTTTTACATAAATTAGTTCTACTGACTTAAAATCAGTACTTATATTATTACTTAGGACCCTGTAGTTCTGAAATACAGTTCTGAAAGAGCAGTTTCTGCGGTCTGAGAATTAGGATGGCAAAACTGGAGAAGGAATGTGGGACTTCCTATTACTGCAGCAACCCAGTTATGAGTTCTCATTTCTTGTTTGGACATTACCTATTGAAGACAAGCATCTGCAAGCAAATCTCCAAGATCCATACCTGAACTGTGTTTGATTGTAGCAGAAAGAAGATACTCTCACCTGAAGATTTTTTTCCTTCCCTCCAAAGAATCTGACTACATTTAAAAATAATGCATCTGACATGCTAAAACATGGAGTTCTTCATTATGATGACAGTATTGGTATAGGAACTGGTCATAATGTTCAACAGTCAGACACTGTGGCTATGGCAACACCAGCTTTATGTTGTGCTCCTTATAGCACAGCAATATTTCAAACCCCAACACTGTTGAGCTTGAGCTAAGAAAAAGAAAAAACAAACAAACAAAAAAAACCCCACACACAAAAAAACCCAAAACAACAAAAAAAAGCAAGCTTGGGAAATTTATAGTGCAATTCCTTGGAGCAAATAATTAAAAAACACTAGTAAGATGGCAAAGTTTTAAAAATAAGGATTTTTGAAACAGCTTAAGCTCATGCAACAGCTCACTAGTAAAGTGAATTTGTGATTTCCCTTCTGTAGGCACTGAAGTCTAAATAACAGTTTAGGAAAAAATAAAATTTGGTTCTCTTACACCACAAGGAATTCTGTGCCTAGTTTATACAAAGAGTTAGGAGTGGATGGGTCCAATTTCCTAACATGAAAATAAACTTCTTCAGGATCACAAGATATGCAGCACTTTGTTGGAATAGTAATTTCCAGGAAAACAAAACCAGAGATACTCTGGGTCCAAACCCAATCTGACAGCAAGATAGGAGAAATTTGGATTAAGATTTCACAGTACTAATTCCAGCAGACTTTTAACACTGCTCAGTATACTCTATTCTACTTGTAGAGAAACTGCTTTGCCCAGTATCATAGGAAATTACTGAAAAGCTTATCACAACTCTATATTCTTTTACTAAAAGAGGAAAAGACATGCAAGAAGCTGTAAATCTGCATACTTTTATCTACACCAAGTCCTGTGCAAGAGCTTCCCACAGCCATTCTGTTGTGTGCTTCCTATAAACTGAAGTGCAACACCCCTGAGGACAGCAGACTGTAAAACCTTTCATAGGAAACCAGAAGTACAGATAGGAACCTCTCTCATGCAAACAGAAGGCTCCTACATAAGACAAATTGTCCTAAGCATGGTACAAAAACCATCTCTCTTGTAAACTCAGCACAGAAAGGTAACTTTGGAACTTGTCATAAGAACAGAGCAACCAAAGGGAAAGACAGTGAAGGACAGAAATACAGAGGGTAAATGTCCATGGTGTAGAGATCATTCAAATAAAGTTTATCCTTCCCCCAGTGACCTGCAGATTTTACCAAATGGTATTAAAAAAAGTTAATGTAACTGAGGTAAAGATGTAAAGGAATGGTGCAACAACTTAAAAAAGATTTTAACTCTGTTGCAGCTCCAATCAGTCTTTATTCTCCTAGAACAAGGCAAAGTGCTTAAGAAACTCCCCCCTCCCCCTCAGGTTTTCTAGGTGCAGTATTTAGAGACCTTTAAGAAACTGAATTCAAGTTTTTTTCTTTATGCAACTCTAAAACTGCAGACCTCCTTTGCAATTAAATTATTAAATGAAATGGCTCCAAAATAATCAACAAACATGCTTACAACTTGTACATACATTGCACCAAAATCCCTCTTTTGGGCCTGGGAACAGTATATATAAATGCGTTTATGCAGGACAAATATCTCAGTAAGTAATGTTGACATGAAGCTTTTATGTTAGCTACCATAATTTATGAAAGGGGGTTTTGAAATGGGTATGTTACTATTAAAAACAAAAATTAAACAACCTATACTTTTCATATATAAATATTTATATTCAGATATTTGTTATTTGAAAGTATTACATAATACTCTAAACATGGAAAAAAATGTCCTGTTAATATATTTTCACATTAGGTTAGCATGGATCTTGAGCTCTTTGATTAAACACTTTCAGAAAAAATTATTTCAACTGATAACCTCGGCAGTAAAATTTAAGAAGTTTGTAATACTTTTCATTTAAACTCAAGATGGACCATGGTTTGCAATGTCACCTCTAAAGTAAGAAAAGGCAATCTCTTCCACAACTACATTTTCCCTCTCATGGTTAATGCTTAATTGATCATCAGGAGCAGTAAAAGGATCTTGAGTTCGGCCCAGCTTGTAATGACAGGAGAAGTCATGCTCACATTGTCAAGTAATCAATGCTGGAACCTCCAGCTCTGTGTTAACTGTAGTCAAAACTCAATTTTCAGGCTAAAGGAAACTTTCAGAGGGAGCTGGGAGGAAGGAAGCAAGCCACCCCTGACAGAGCTGAAGAAAACCTGCACTAGAATTTGCTCTTGTATATCATCCACTATTTCTGCATCAAGTCCATCAGCATTAAAGGCCCTACCATGCGTAACAACAAAAGACCAAGTACAAGATAACCCCTCCACTCCTAAAGGCTTGCAGTCTGGCAACAGAGGCAACAATCTATGAGATAAAAATTAAATTATCTGATTTACCAAAGCCTTGATGGCTTTGGTAACCAGAACATATGGATTGCTCCACTGAAGGAATGCACTCCAAGTTTTCAAGTAGACTGTGTCCAACTGCGCAGCACTGGTCTTCATAACTCACAGGGCAGTGCTACAGATAATTATTTTTTATAGCTGTACATAAACTCACCTTCAGTGGGAAAGAAAACCTTCACAGCATCATTAAAAAGAAAAAATATGCATTTTGACCTGTTCCTTTAAAGATGAAAACCATGAATGTTTCCATAGAGCACATCTTACAACGCTGAATAAATCTCTGATCCCTGCTATGTGAATGAAGACGAGGGGGAAATGTGCCAATTACTGAAATGAGCTCGTGATTCCTGCTGTTTCTCAGCACCTTCTTACTGCTTTTTCAGCAAATGAAACTGCATTGCAAAGCCTAGCAGAATTAGAAAAAAAGAGGAATATGGCTGCAAGACTTGCTGAATATGGTTGACTTGCTGAAACCAGCTTCTGATGTGTAGGGAAAGATAAACATAACCTGTAATGTTATAAGTTTCTAAGCACAATAGGGATACACAGATCAGAAAAAGATCTATTTGCACCTATGAAAATGCACAGTAAGAAATGGAAGCATTAACCAGTTTTGGGAAGTATGTTCCTGTTAGGTAGCTAATTATATGGTTTCCAGGAGGTAGACAGGTAAAGTTTGGAGTATTCTGTAAATGGATTTGTAAGAACAGTAAACAGGCTTATCATTTACTATTACTCTTGAGATAACCTGACATACCTCCATATGTTGGTCACTACTTAGATAAACTTGAACTCCTTTGAATTAAGTGTGTTGTGCTGGGGATTTGCTTTACCACAAATATTTGGAGGAAAAAAAAAAAAAAAAGTTGTTCCACAGTTACAGTTTTAAGGATGAGTCTAAAGAACAAGGTGCTTTTCACATATTTTGAAAACATTTATCTTATGATCTTTTTGAGATTATTTGTTCTTGAATGAAGCAGGGGACAACTTCTGAAACAGACACAAGAAAGCTTGTGCATTGCTGTGAAAAAACACAAAATTTGGCAAAAATATGTGGTTTTAAGAAACCACAGTGAAGCTTACAGATACATAGTGGAGTGGTGTGACTTTGCTAACGTGCTCTATATATAAAATTCCAACTACTAAATGCTCACTAAAGCCACATCTTGCAAAGGCAGAAGCAGAGCCTGAGTTGTCTGCTGTTGACAGACCTCTGAGAAACCAACTAAGAAAGCATCTCATTTTCCACTCATGCTGCCTCCCAAAGGGTAACCAGCTGCTACTCCTCTTGCTCCAGATGTCAAAGACCCGCAAGGTTTCCCAAAACATGCTGACCTTGCTACAGATGCTCATGGATCTCAATCTAGCAGCACAAGGGGAAGACTGGTTTTGGCTCAGGATTTTCTTTGCAGAAGAATAACAGAAGCTGTGACTCCTGTGCTGGAATATAAGCCATGTCTTCATGGCAATTTTTGGCTTATTGGCAACATTAATCTCAGTTTATGAAACAAAGAAGCAAATGCTTCAGCTTCCATATAGTTGTTTTTTCACTCCTGCAGTAGGCCCACAATAAGGCAGATGTGCTGTCAACATACCAGTAAGAAATCACAGTATAAATGCACTTTAAATATCTCTTAGTGAGACTGAGATACTTAGAGAATTAGATTGTCTTTAACCGATGCTAGTAATTCTCTTTCTGTAGCCCTGATGTTTCCATAGAATGTTAAAAATGCTTTTTAAGAAACTGAAAAGAAAAAAAAAGAAAAAAGACCAAAAAGACAACTAATTCCAAAAATAAATCTACTGTATAACCCAATAAAATATGTTGGTAAGAATATCCAAGCCCACTATGATCAGCCTGAACTTTATCTCAGTAGCAGCTCACTTCTCTACTTCAAGGTAAAGCTAGCAAAAGGGAAAACAGAAAAGTAGAATGTTACCATGGCAATGTTTGACACCAAAGACAAATGGAGGGTCTCTAGGAAAATGGCTCAAGTTTTAAATAGCAGATATCCAGTGTAAGCACAAAGGCATAAAGAAAGCAATCACTCTGGAGAATACACATTACATTTTTCTTTGCATAGAGTCATTTCCCTGTTCACTTGCCATTAGTTTTCTCAGAACTTGGACTCCTATTTCCAAGCTGGAATTCCTAGTGTTTTACTGGGAAATGATCTGTCAAAATAACCTAAAAAATACAGGATTTTTCTCCCGTTATAATTTTAACATTTGGTTTTCATTTCTAAGCCAATTTCCATCTAGCATTACATGGAAAGTCTGCAGCAGTAAACTAAAATGTAAAAAAATCTGTAAATTTGTGCCAGCTATTCTAAACCCAGCAAACTTAGAGGTCATCTTACATTTCAAACTGATGGAGCTACATTATGGTACCCAAGTGCAAAGCAGAAGTATTCAAACAACTAGAAGCAGTAAAACCATAACCTGTAATTCTACATGGTTGGCAATCCCAGGTTACATTTTAAAGTAACGTTTTGCTTTCCCACTCATATGGTACTTTGACACAGCAAAAGTTGGGGTTCATTTGGGAATGTAACACAAATACACCCATAGTGAATAAAGCAGGGATAATTTAAAGTCACTGCCTCTTTCTGAAAGGGCTTAGATTAGCCTCTTTAAGAGATCAGTGGGTAATGCATATTTTAAAAGACTGTCCTGCTGAACATAAGAGTATGTGGAAGTAATTTAGAGACAGCAAAGGGGTTTTCAAAGTTATGGTGAAACCTTATGTTTTAATTCCCTGTGGAGAAAGAAACTTTCAGTTACAGAGAATGGCAGAAAAATCATGACCTAGGAGTAAATTCTTGAAATATACCAAAAGGTTTCAGTGATTTAGTGATATGGGAATTTTGAACCTGCTTTGTTCTGTCATTACACTGTAGTATGGAGATAAATAAGTTTGAAATTATATTAAATTCATATTAATGAAGATACTTACAAAATTTTCAGAATATTTACTTCAACACCCTAAATGTATTTGTTAATCCTAGGAGTAATATGAAGTGTCCCTCTTCTGAAGTATCGCTGTCTACAACTACCTGAAAGGAGGTTGTAACCAGGTGGACGTTGGTCTCTTTTGCCAGACGACTTTCAACAAGACAAGAGGGCATGGTCTCAAGTTGTGCCAGTGGAAATTTAGCTTAGATATTAGAAAGAATTTCTTTACGGAGAGAGTGATCCGGCCTTGGAATGGGCTGCCCAGGGAAGTAGTGGATTCTCCATCCCTGGAGATATTTAAAAAGAGACTGGATGTGGCACTCAGTGCCATGGTCTGGTAACCACAACGGTGGTAAAAGGGTTGGACTCGATGATCTCTGAGGTCCCTTCCAACCCAGCCAATTCTATGATTCTATGATTCTATCCCTCCTGTGAAGCTCTGCTTCAAATATTAAATTGATTTTAACTTCAATTATGGAAGCACAAACAACACTGGCATAATAACATCAAGTCACATTTCACAGATGATGTTACTGAGTATTTATTTACATAAACTAAACCAGGACCACATGATCCTATTAGGTATATGCATGCTGATTCTGAAAGGCAGATTTGATTTTCGGGTGGTTTGTCCTCCTTCTGACAGCACTGCTGTGGGTTTTCAAATATTCCAAATTAGGGTTTCTTGTGTCCTTGTAATGAGTCTAAACAGGTTGTAAATACATAGAAAAGCCATTTAGACATGGGGCTTTTACACACAGCTAAATTTTTGGCATCAAACAAAACATAGAACTTGAAAGGACTTCTTGCAGAGTCTTTGTCTAAACCAATTAAAAGGCCATAAGTATTTTTTAATCTTTCAATGTAAACTTAGGAATACAGGAGAAAGTGGAGGAAAATAACCAAAAATTATTTTAATGTTGTAATAGCTAGAAAGCTAGGCAGCTCTACCTCATGGAAAGACCTTATTATTTCTTGTATTAACTTAGCAATTAGTTTTGAAAAAAAATATGGCTCCCTGTCACAGGAAATAACAAAGCTCACTTAAATCTTGATGTCAGCTTGAATTAATTTATTTTAGACTGGTGGCAATATCCCATGAAGCTGCTGTATTTTTAATTATTAGGCATATAAGCAGCAGTCTTAATAAATCCCTACAGTAAGGATAATGGCAACATAATTTTCCTTTCTGCTCTCTCAGAGGCAGTACTACTACATTTATTCTAAGGGCAGTGTTCAGATAGGAGACCAAACTGTTGAAGCATCTGAAGACAATTGTTCAGCAAGAATTAAAAGCAGAACAGATCTGTGAGGTTCTCATCTGGAAGGACAAAGCCCTTCTGTACTGGAAACAGTACTCGGCCCTGAAGGTTTACTGGATGAGTTTTGGTACCACAGAGCTTTTTTAGTCCATCTAGGATGCTGGTGTACTAGCAAAAGCTAGTCATGTGAAATTAGGTAAGGAGATTATTTTCCACTTGCCTTCATATATATGTCAAATAGGGAAAAAAGCCAAGCAGCCAATATGTTGCTGTTCTGATGGGATTAGGAAAACTCACATCACAGAGAGGCAATAAAGCTATTTAGCACCTGGTTCCCCACCCCAACTCTCTTAGATCTGCCAGAATCTTTGCTACCACAGGGAAAAGTAATTTTTAACTAGAGGAAACCTTTACAAAAGCATGGTAAGGCAATTAAGCTTTTTGGATTGGCTTACCAGAAAGCTCCCTCTACTGAGGAAATTTTAACTAATACAAAGGCCCAGCAAAAACATTTTTAAAAGAAGCTAATTCTTTCCCACCAGATACTAGTTTGTCGGGTGGGTTTTTTTGGTGGGGTCTTTTGGGTTTTTTTTGCTTTTTTTTTCTTTTCTTTTTTCTTGCAAAGCACAAATAATGGCATTTGGAAGGTTCCATAGGTGGTGCTTAAATAACAATTCAGCATGCAGACCACATCTGCAGAATGATCCAGATCTTACAAATGAAGGGCATAATTCAGTTTGCTACATGCCAATTTTATCTTCCACAGGTTATAACAATGGAAGTTGTAAATGCAGGAAAAAACACTTGGGATATATATTAGCTCACTTTATTTCTACAGTTTCTGCTGAGAGGAAATTACTTGCAGAATCCCAGTTCTCACTTATATTAAGCTCTTATTCCTGTCCCTGGTCCACCAGATGCATCATCTTTATAAACTTCATCTGCTGGTCCACAGAGAAAGGACAGGAGGTGCTGCTGTCAGTATTAGTACACATAGCACATTTCATGAAAAGGATTTATTCTGATTTAAAACTTCTGATCACCATGGACCAGGTAACTTGTGAAAATATATCATTACAAGAGAACTTTTTAGAGTTTGTTGTATCATCTGTCTGAGTTAATCAAATCAGGTGGACCTAGACAAATCTTAAGCAGTCTGTTAATTAGGATGTATGATAATCCCAATCTGTGTGATAACTTGGAGAAGCACCATTTTCAGATTTTTGTCACACCATTAAAAAAAAAAAAAATTACTAAACCCATGAAACCTAGTATCTAAAGACAGCTATTACGGAGGAGGTGTTTCCCTTCAGTAAATGCAAGGATTTATTTTTGTTTTGTCTTTTTTTCTGATCAAGATTTCCCATCTGCTATGTTATGAACTAAGAGAATTTGCCAGAGAGCTCTCCTCAGATTTCGTTTGACAATCACTTGGACAAGAAAGGTCACTTTTCTGCCAGGTGTCTCTCAGGTTCAGTTGCACTGCCTCAACCATAATAAAACCACAGCAGTGCAGTAAGAGCAATAATAATCAACTTTTGATGTCTAGGTGTGGTCCTTTTTTGATCTGATGGTGGCACAAACCCCAGCTCTGTGTCCCCAACACTCCACAATTTCCCCATACGTGTTACAACTTCCATTGTTACAACCTGTGGAAGATAAAATTAGCAAATTCTGAGCCACCTTGATGCTTTTCTGACTGTGGACCTACTGGTGGGGTTTCTCCATTCTACAGCACTCCAGACTAACTCATGCTCTTCTGCTGTGGAAAGCCTTTCTTCAAACACATATTCTATCCAAAAGCAGGCAGGCTGCAGAGAACACATGGACACACAGAAAGGCTAACAGAGAAGAGCAGACTGGTTATACCCTGCTTCTAATAGATGAGATGAGACTCTGCACTGCTCCTTACAGAGGATTCAGAAAAGTTTTAGAATGCCTCTGCTAGTCAACTGTGTGGCATATGTGTGGTTCCTTATTAAGACACAGTAAGATTATCAGAGCCTGGAGCCTTCCAAAACCCTGCTTTTCCATATGGAGCCTGTCACATTCCATGTTTTTTATTCAGACACTCCAGGTCTGTATAACCTCAAGTAAAAAAAAAATAAAAATATACAAAGCCCTCATGAAGATACTCTATCAAGGTAGGGAATATGTTTCTCTCACAATTAAAACAAAAAAGGGGAAGGCAGGGTGAACCATCTCAACACCAGATGGTGAGCAAGATATGAGTAGGAAGCAGAATCCAGGTCTGCCTCCTGCTTCCTCACCTGATGAATTCCCTCACCTACAGAGTAAGGAAGAAATTTACTCCCCCCATATACTGTAAAAATATAACTACTAACAAGGCCTTAAATATAGATAGATATCTGTTATATAAGGCATGGAGGGACATGAAGGAAATACCATTTTTCTCTGCAGCAGAATTCATTTATTCATTTTCTACCTTTATATGTATATACACTAAAGCTCTGCTTTGAAGTTCTTGTCCTTCATAAGCCAGCCTTCCAAAGACATTTGAAATGCACAGAATCAGCATCAGCAATCATCCAGGAAAATGGAAGTGTTCAAATAATTTTGGAAGCCACGATAATGTCTTTATAACCGAAATGAAAAGTGTGCAAGTATCAGACAGCTCATGAGATTCAGCACAATTCAGAAGCCATTGCCTGGTTTTGTCAATCAGATTGCATACATTCACTTTCTATTTTAAAAAGTAATTCTGAGAACTAACACTTTTCCACTGAAGTAATGCTGGTACAGCAACTTTCACTGTGGTACAGAAAGGCTATAAGGATGAGCAGTGTATTTATGTGCCTTTTAAAAGCCAGAGCAGTACATCTGAACTGGGAGAAGCAGAATCTTTGTGTGACAAGAATTAATAAAGCCCATGTAAAGGTCAAACTGCATACTGGAAGGCACCCAGTTATAAGCAGTGAGAGAGTTTAGAAGTGGTGCTGATCTCTATTTGAATTCTGGTAGCACCCATCATCTGCACCTGAGATTCAGACAGAATTGAGAAGCAGTCCTTCCCAAGAGGCTCCATACTCAAACATAAAAGAATTGCCCTCAGAGTGTATTATATTTCAACAGCAAGGAATTAGGGCATGAAGAGTTTAACACAGCTACCCGCAGACAGATGATCTGAAGGAAAGCTGTGAACTAATGCACAACTTTCAGAATTTTTGAGGCAGTAGTTTCCTCACATGGCTCTCTAATATCAGTAACTGGTGCCTTGGAGCGATTGCAGCTGTGGGACTGACACTGCCAAAATCAACACAAGCCTTCAAGAGCTGATATATATACACTCACATAACACAGTGTTCATCATCCCTTTGAAAGTCAGCAGATTTAAAGAAAGCACTAAAAAAAGCCTGCAGGGCTGGAGTCCTGGCTATCTCAGGACCAAACACTTCTGTCCTGAAACTCCTTCTTTAACTTTTTGCATGTCCAGGTTACTCTAGATGCTATTACTGTAGCTAGCCCAGGCTGATAACCTAAAAGGTTTGACTTCCATTAAGCCTGCTATCAAAAGTAAGCTGTCACTAAAAACAAGTATCACAAGAGCGATACAGGCATTACAGTGAGCTCACCAAAGCGCATGATTCTGAGCTGAGCTCTGCATTTTTTCTCAGGCTCTTATTTGTGAAGAAAAACAATGAAAAAGATAAGAGTATTCAACTTTGAGGTGCTCCAGGGATCAAACTGCTGCCCATGGCTTCACCTCATGACAGGACTTAGGGAAAGGAGTGCCAGACTTTCCTTGTTCTCAGGGAGGGACAAGAGGCTGGGGACACAAGCGAGGACATGGGAAATCTTGATTAGACACATGAAAAAAAAATTCACCATCAAAGTGAGACAGGAGCTCTGAAAAGCTGCAGAATTTGCATCCTTGAAAACCTTCAAAACCCAACTGGAAAAGCCTTGAGTAACCTGCCCCTCCTGGTCCTGCTTAGAGAAGGGGACCAGGCTGGAGACCTCCAGAAGTCCCTTACAGCATGAGTTATTCTGTGCCCTCGTTACCAGAGACATTCTCAAGGAGCAGGTGTACATGATAGCACAGCTGCATCCCACACCTCTTAACAGCTTTCAGGCTGGCTCAGCTTCCAGCAGTGCTGCCTTTGCCAGTTCTGCACAACCTGCCATTATACACTTGTTCTGTTTCATCTCTGATCTCCCTCATCAGAGATGCCCACTGCCCTGGGGGAGTCCCAGCCACTACAGCCCCCAGGAGCAGATGGCTAGCACAGCATCCTGACATGTGGGGAGGAATAAATTATATAATTTTTCTGGCTAAATGTTCTATTTATTTATATTTTTTTATGGCATACTGTAAAGACATATCGAGCTTGCTATGGACCTGAGGTCTGTTTTTGCTAGGACTAATTACACTAAGCACTGGAATGCAGTAGTATATGGCCCATGTGATACAGGTATCTGTCAAACAACTTGCAAATTATATGCTGGTATTGTTGTTAAAGATCCTGAATGTTACCCTCCAGTGTTACTAATCCTTTATGCAGATATGTGCTGAATAATTGCCAGTTGGGAATTACGATGACACGTTACATGACTAATTTTTCAAATTATAATCGTGCTGTTCCCCCCACCCTCCTCCTTCTACTTTTTCTGTCAATCTCCTTTCAGTCTATTTTATTGCTGTTGCTCTTGGCAGAACCACCTTCTTCAGTAGCAAGTGGAAAACTTTGAAAGTTGGTAATACAGTATTTAAATGCAGAGAGAACAGACAGAACTACGCTGTTGCAGGTCTCAAACCCAACCCTCACTACCCAAACCCTACGTAATACTGCTTCAAAAGCTGATGTTCCCAAAGGATATTCAACCTCTATAATTTTCCTGATGAGATAAATAACCAGAATTGTCACACTACACTTAGGAGTAAGGCAGACACTTGTTGATGTGTTTTCTGTGTGAGTCATCCAGTTTCTCTATTTAGAGAAACAGTTTCAGGGAGTAACATTCTAAATTGCTAACCCCAAATTCCTGTACATCCAACAGCCCTTTGATCCTAGAAGTGAAACACAAGAAGGAATTTTGACACAGGTCACAGAGCCTAAGGCTCAAAGGCACCAGTTGCAGTGTTTGCTTTTTTAAACATGTAACAGAATTACTTCCCCCAAATCAGGAAAGGCTCAGGATTTCCTAAGCACAGAAACAGAGGCTTTCAAAATGGAGTTGCCAGTGGGCACTTCTTCACAGTATGGCACTACGTTTTTCTCCCCCTCAGGACAGCTTCCAAATGCATTTTTTATCACAACTATCAAAGATCACAGAGGCCTGGTGGGTTTGCAGGATTGGGACAAACTCTCATAAATTGCTTTCTTGCCACTAACACATAGTGATTCACCCCTTACCTTGCCAGAGACTGAAGGTGCTTTTGAGAACTGCAGCTACCTGAGATACAGAGAACCCAAGAAATCCACTGGGTTACAACATCCTGCAAACGCATTGAGACAAAACTATGATTGTGACTACTGATGCAATTTCTACAATCCTTTACACTGATGTCATCTATTGCACAAGAATTCATTTAAGTTTCCATACAGGGAGCACTATTCTACAAGCCCCTCTATTAACCAGCCAGGAATACAAAACAAATCTGCCATAGAAAACTGAAGACAATGCAAGCCAGGATGTGTTCATTATCTTGCTTTACCTCTCATACAATCTCAGAGTGTGACAGATGATAGAAAATAATATTTCTTAATTACATGAAAAAACTCTCTCATTCATTACTAATTATCCTTTGGGGACTTCACCGAAATAGATGGAAGACTCTCAAGCTGAGGTCCTGTAGTAGCACCCCTCAGTATTCACATCAATGAAAAGAAACAGAGATGGAGCCTTGAAGGATGAGTATGGGCATCTGAATTCCACATATGGCCAAGAGACATCACTGAACAGCAAGCTTGACAGAATATTAAGTTTCAAATAATAATAATTATCAGGGCAAACAGTTTTACAGATCCAGAAGCAAAGACCACCTCATTACTTGACAAAGATTGCTTTCCCATAGTGGATGCATTCAGCCAAGGAAGAAAGACCACTTGGTCACAGATGAGCTCCTGAACAACACAGGACTAACAAAACCACTTTGGAAAGAGTTAGCAATTCCTCGTTGGCATCTGAGAACCAAGAGGCCAGAAAATCATACCATACTCATTCCCAGAAACTTATAGTAGATTTAAATATTGGGTGGAGTGGTGGTGTTCTGGTCTTAGCCAGCTTTTATTTAGGCTCTCTGCCAAAATGGGGTCTTCATTTCTGAAGCTGTTTCTGCAAATGAAGCTACAACAACCTGAAATGAATGGAGATGCAAACTGAAAGACAGCATTATGCCACAGATGGTTTTCCCTCTGTGTTAATGTGATTTTATATGTGGATACAAAATAAAAAAAGGAGCTATTAGCTCCCAAGCTAAAATGAACATGATGTTTGGCTGGATAGCTATGAAAAAATATATAGGGTGTGATGTAGGATAGGAAAATGCAGGAAACCTACTTCCAGTACATGTAAGTCTGGCAAGTATTACCACCTATTTCATGATCCTCAAGTGTAGGCTAAGATTTTAAAAGCTGAGGGGGTGAAAGATGGAACAAGATGAACTCTCTAACCAGATTCCATCAGTGCTTACCTAGAGTAAGACTCCCCAGCAACCTAGGTGCAGAGAAGATCTGCAAGTACAATAAAGTACAAGGAAGATTCTGCACATAAATATAGAAAACCCTGCCTCTGGCAGAAAGACAGAGCCATTGCTTTTTCCATCTTCCTTCCTCCCCCAACCAAGTCATGGAAGCAGGATGAGATACTGCCTGATGAAATATGTAAATATACAACCTCATAGATACTTAAGATATCGTGCAGTAAGTGCTTCACTATCTATTTATGTGAGAGATGGGTCTGAAGAATGAGAGCATAGTGGGACTCATTTATTGATAGAGTTAAGCTTTCTAAAAATTGCAAATTAAATTCTCACTTCAACTTCTCTGGTAACACAAGAACCTTTTTAGAGGGTACTGTTCCTGATTGCAAAGTGCATTAGCTAGAGAAAAAGACACATTTGTTATTACTATTCACAGCTAGTGGCTACAAGTTTGGAGGATTTCCAATTTTATCACAAAGGAAAAAAAGCTGAGCTAACCACAGCATTTATAATGCTTCTGAGGGTACCCACACATAATTGGGCAGCTGTTCATGGTTAACAGGATAAATCTTTTGGAGGTAAAGAAGCACCGAGGAAGCACAGAGGGTCTTTAATCCATAGGAAGTGAGATAAAAATAATATGATTTGCCAAAAAAATCTGAATTATTTGTGGAATGTAGAAATAGTCTTTTTGTACAGCTTATAATGATAGAGGCAGAGGGGCACACGGTACAGGTATAAATAGCCTTCTCTGCTGGCAAAGAATATATGGGAGTTAAACCTATGTGGTTCTTACGTAGGACAAGACTTTTCTTTCACTGAACAGACACCCCCTCCAGGTGCCTGCCCAGGTGCTGAAAGTCATAGCAGGCCCCACCAAACATCATGATCCCATCACCTTCAAGGTCAGACTTCCCAAGGAGAAAAAGCAAAGATGATGCACACAGCATGACCCTTTGGGACCAGCAGAGCCCAGGATGACTTCACTGTAGAGGTGGTAACACCAGCATCAGCTGGAGCAAAGTGATATTTCTGTACTTTGTCACAGCTTAATGGTTGCAGAGACCCAGCAGGAGAAAACCTGAAGACTCAGCAAGTGCAGAAATAAACACATATCAAGCCAATTAACAATCTTTCACAATCAGTAATTAAAATATATCCAATGGTATGTCTATGTGAAAGTGCACTCTGCTCTGTTTAAATGCTACCATAGGAGTGCTGGCCACAGTATGACTTTTTGCTTCATTACATACATTTTATGATGGAGAAAAAAGTAATCAGGCACATAACACTTCACATGTGAAATGTCATTTCCCACTGGAAAAATAATTCAACATAGTTGGCATTTAATAGAAACCAAAAAAAAAAAGAAATTCTAATGTGATGATACACAATGAAACTGACTTGACCCAAAAATCAAACATCTGATCTATATAAGAAGTTGAAAAACTCTACTTACACAAGTTTATTTCTGCTAAAAATAAAAATCAGTAAATTTAGTTTTAAAATTTCACTTTTTTATCCACAGGAATTTAACAAGTAACAATTTTATAGATATAAATTTTATTTATAAGAAAAGTTGAACAGCTTTTTCAGATTTACATATTTTGAAAAACATTTCCCAAACAAGATTATGCTAAGAGGATTTTAGAAGCCAAACCTGGAGGGGAAAAACATTAATCAGAAATCAGTCAATGCTGGGCAAGTAAACATACAGTGGTCCTGATGAAGACAAAGAAAGGCTGATGCTCACTGGAGCTGAGGGATGTCCCAGTGCATTCCAAGGCTTGGAATGTATCATTTTACAAATGAAGAAAGGTACAAGCAATATTGAGTCAACCACTGAGGAGCCAGAATGTCAGGCTGACTTTTGATATGACAATTTATTTTTTTTTTTCCTCATCCTTGGAGGAAAATCCTGCCTTGCAATCCTTTACTACTTCACATATTTGTAAATTTGAGCCTTCTAATTAGATATTACCATCTCCTGTTCTCTTGTTCAACCACCACAAACCTCATATCTTCCCTGATTGCCACCAACAAATGTGCTCAGCTACTGTAAGGGGTTATGTTCTCATTTGCTGTTTAAGTGCAGACACTTAATCCTGTGTATGTTTTATTAGCTCTTAATTTGTCATTTTTCCCTGAAAGTCCCTCAGATTTTGCAAAAATGAAAGTCTAAATAAGTCTAATCTGTAATTTGCATGCTGCTTACTGTGTGGAAAAACTGTGTTACATAGATACATATTCTTCTCCTCCCAGTTCAGCAGTCACAACATTTTTGCACAGGATTTACACAGCATTTACTTATTCTAGAGAAAATTATAATTTCTCTTACTACAACTTGCTGGAAGTCCATGGAGCAAAACACAGGCAAGCGTTTACATGTCAGTACCTAAAATAAAGTTGCAATATCCTATCCTCATTCATTCCCTACAAGAATCCAAGCTCTTTCCTGTGCTACTGCAACACGCAAAGCAAAGGTTTTAACCATGCTGACTGCAGCAAATCTTCTCTAATAACAGTACATTAATAATACTTAGCACTTGCCAGCCACAGCTTTTAACTTTCCAGCCACTGAACTCCATGAGCTCAGCATCATTAAATCCATTCTGCACATAGGGAAGCCTGAAACATGGAAACTTCCCAAGGTCACTTGCCAATCAGGTGAACAGCTCGAACTGGAATCCAGAGCTCCTAAAAGACAGATTAGTCCTCCAGGCATTCAGCTGCACACTCACTTTGGAGGCTTCTTAATGCTAAAAAAGATACTTAATTAGCACTGGTATTTAGATTTTTTTAAATAGACGTCTTTCCTACTCTCCCTTGCAGTTCCATTTTTAGATACTTTTCTTAAAAACTGAGTGCAGCATTGCAGTCTGCTGTGTATTATGCAAGTATAGCTTCATTCTGTCTAGCAGAATTGAAATTCTTCACAGTGCATACTTCAGAAATAATTAAGACAGATCAGGATAGCAGAAAACCCTGCAGAGATGAACCTGCCAAAGCAACCAGTTTGCAATTTTCTCTCCCCCTTCAGCTAGGGGACAACAGAATAAACCAAGCGAAAAGATATGGTGTCTGTGATCCACTGGGATGCCAAAGCATGGTAAGGAGAAGGAGATCAAGAGACAGGATACCAAAGAGAGAGAGAGAGAGTGGTGTGAGAAGCCAGGAGGAAGAAAACAAACAGAGCAGCAGGAATTTTTGGAAGGAATTGCATCCATTTTTTTGTACAGCTTGTGAAAATATTTTTCACTGCTATTTATTTTGAATTAGTAAATCCCTTAAGTACAATATGAATTGGATCTTTCAGAAGACTTTTGTAAAAGCAGAACAAGACATGTATGTGTCTAGTGAAGACAACATGCACATGGCAGAGCTAAAATTTTCTCTTTTTTCTATGCCCCACAGTGAGTGAATGCTCCTATCAAATTCTATCTGAAAAAGAAAAACACATCTTCCTGGCATTTACATGACAAAGTCACAGCTTCCAAGTTCTATAGAAGTTCTAATATCGATTCAAGGACCTTAGATGGCAGAAATACACAACTCTCGCAAAAGTACAAGCTGCAAGATGAGGCAGACTACATAAAGATATTTCAGCTTTCCTTTGCCAGATGGTTTTGCCTGCTTGAAATCAAACGATTCCCAAGCAGCATATCTTCATTAGTTTTCCACAACTAAGTCATAAAACCAACTCTTTTGTTATAGCTGGATGCATCAATGAACAATTACAGGGTTCAGTTATTAACTAGGAGTACTTCTTTTTCTCAAGTACCACCCCAAGGTTTTGCCTAATTTCAGTGGGTTTTCTGTTGTTTTCTTTTTCCCCGTAGAGACTGTGAAGCACTTTACACTAATTCTTGCATCAGGTAAGCAGATAAGATGTATCCTTTGGCTGGCTAAAATCATATCTACCATCAACTTTACCATGTTTCCACAAAAATACACTGCACTCTAATGACATTAAAGCAGTGAATTGGTCCCCCAGACAAAACCACCATCTGAAACCAAGATTCCATTTACGACTGTTCCTAGGGCTAACAAAGCTCCACTCTATTTGAATGGTGTCCCGTCTGCCCACTGAATCCAGATTTCTATTTTCTGTTGTAACTTTCATGTTATCAGAAGCCTTGCTCCATTTTTAGAGTAGGGTTAACCCAAATACATACATGCTCCTCAGAGACAAATGTACTGGGCAGTGCAGATAGACTAGACGTTAATAAATTGTCCTCAAGTCTTACTGTAATGTACATTAAAAATAAAATGCATATATAATTAATCTCATTTGATTAATTTTCATGTTCCATTAAAACAATTATACTTGCTCCTGATTCAAATTGTTAGAGGTTAGATAGAACCCAACCTTTCAACTGGGCATCACAAGAAACTCAAAGAAAATGTAAAAAACATCCAAAATTAACTCTGTGTTGAGTATCTCTTAAGAGAAATTAAATTCTCTTGCTTTCTGATTTCCACAGCAGTTGTCAAACTGGGAGTGTGAAGGAAGGAGAAAGAAAAAAAAAAAACAAACCAAAACAAGCAGTTCTCTCAGTTATTCAAATAACTCTGTGCTGCAAACGAATAGCATGAAACTTTTTGAGACCCATTTTGAGCTGACTGAAACATGTTTGAATTTGGACTGCACAAAGTATGAGTGTATGCAGGAGGCTGTGTTTTCATTAGCTAATTCAGAAGAAAAGGAGCAGTGCCTGGCAAAGGACCACCATCAACAAAGCAGCTCCTATGAAGAAGAATAATGACTTCCTACAGACCAGGTGATGCCCCCTGCTCACAGCTTGGCTCAAGGGTGATAATCAAGAGGCCACCAGGTGAATTATCATCTGACAGCAGGCTTTGAGAACAACTGAGAGAATGACACAGCAGATGGATGTGAAGGCATGAAAGGATTAGGTGTCCATGCTTCCACTCACAACAGAGACAGAGACCAGGACACAGAAATCAAAATGGGGGGGGGGGGATCCATGCAGGAGACTCATGAAAAGCTGAGGTGGACAGCCAGATGTTTGTGTGTCTTATTTTGAACGGGTCTGTACATAACCCTCCTGCAATCCAGAAGGTAAAATGTTATTGTTTTAGAAAACCTGAAAAAATATTCATTTTAATGGAATGTATATTTTGTTTTGTTTTGTTTTCCAGAGCAGAGAATTACTAGAAGGGGGTAGCTGGGATTTGGCACCTTGGGGACTGGAAAAGTGGTCTCAAAACAAATGGAAAGCTTGCCCTATTTCTAATAAATGAGCAAAGAACTCCACATCTTACACCAACATTTTTACTCTAGAATGCAAGAAAACTAGAATGTACTCAGTTAAAGGACTTAAGGAGCTACAGACTTCAGCAAGGTGCCCAAACACATTAGGTTATGGGCATCTAACACAAAGATGTCATACAAAGCTTTGTAAGAAACAGAAATGTACTGTACACAAAATGAAAACTTGAAATTAATAACATACAGTTTTATCATAACAGAGTTAGAAATTAAGATGACACACATATAAGAGGAAAATATCCTTTGAATGTTAGTATAAAGAGATAAATCTAAACCAAAGTGCACCAGGAGAATATGTGCTAAAACTGGAAAATTGGGAGACTGAAGGAAGGTTCTTCTGTTCCTCACAAGATCTATACAATGAGGACAAACATCAAAATTTTCACTGTCTTATTGATGAGTTTACAGGGTTTCGAAGACAAAAAGGCTAAATTTTGGGCCAATTTTCTACTCCTGTTTTATGTTTCAAATGCTGGCCTGTGTATCTGATCACTACCAAATGTTAATGTACCTGTCTGCCTTGGAAGATGAAAACCAACTACCAAAGAACAGGTATCTCCACTAGGGTCATGCCTTGAGATGATAACTCAGTATGACAGGAATTGACCAGGAGATGATTTACAGTCTGCCAAAGTCAATGCCACTCTTTTGGAGGAAGATAACGGGAAAAAAATACCCTCAAGAAAAAGGTACATCTCCCAGAGGAGTTTTAAATTCCTTATCCAACTCAAGCAATGTTTATCAGCTTTCAAAAAACATTTCAGCCATCCCCAAGTCATTGCTTCTGCTGCCCACATCATATAGGAGTTAGTCTCATGCTCTAATGTATACAGTGAGCCATCTTTATAAAGAATTATGCTGACAATGCATTATAGCCTTTTGTACAGCAAGAAGCTGCTTCTGACATCAGAGAATTGATTGACACATTCTTAATACTAGAAATAAAACTCAGGATTATTTGATCATGGCTCTAGAGCAGAGTTGAAGAGCACAAACATCATTTCAGGAAGTCTGAAATGCATCTGTTTGTACATTTCTCTAAACTAAAGGTACAAACAACTAAACTCTTTCTGCTCACCAGAGTATTACAACATTACCTCTTGTAGAATAATGCAAAAATGTATAGGGAGATGAAGAAAAAAAGGAGAAAAACCTGAAAATGGAGTCCTCTGAAGATGCTTCCAGCTCACTGCTGTGCAGTAAGATGTACAGACAAGCAACAGCTAAACAGAAAACCAACTCCATTACTTTTACTCTCTTATTAAGGGAAGAAAAATAAAAAGAAAAGACAGAAGAAGAGCTGGGGAAGGACAGAAGAGTACAGGTCAGGCTCCATCTGAAGAGGGACAGGAACTCACATGAGGCTGTGGTGTTTTTCCCCAGAAGAAATACTGACAGAGAGGTAAAAAAAATAAAAAAACACCCCACCCCTCAAAACAAGAAAATAGCCCCTACCAAACCAAAACATCTTAGAAGAGCCTGAAGAATGACAGCCTCTGCTTTCCCTACAGAGATCTGTAAATCCCACAGTCCAATTAATAAAAGAGATAATAAAATGATTAGCAGCAGTGTTAGTTAATTTATGCACTGAAAAATACCTCAAGCAGTGTCTCTGGTCTCATAAATAAAGAAAATGTTTATCGCTGAGTTACAGGTGGGTGACTAAAGGGTGCACAGGATCATGGGAAAAGCATTGACTTCAAGGGCCAGAAATAACATCTTTATTACATAGCTAGAGATTTTTCTTCTGAAATTAAATTCTTCTGAGGCTTTTTTTTTTGTCAGAATCAGCAAAAATTATTTTCAGTGCAGTTCATCAGCATCCACAAACCTGTCTGCCTGTTCCGCTGCCCATGAGGGTGAACTCAGGACAAGAAGAAGAACGAAGCATAACATGAAATGGTTGAATAACTAAGTAGGAACAAGCACTGACTCCACAGCACCCTGTGTTGCTGGAAAAGATACTGCTGTCATTTTTCTGCCTCCTCACTGGGGGAAAGTGTGTAGGTTTTCTAAGGTAACATAAGGAGCAGGAGCAGGTGCCCTGGAGAATACATCTGCCTTCTGGTTCAAGGGCTGGCATTTGGAGACATAGCATCATCTACCTGGGATCCCTATGATTTTAAGGCCCTGTGTCAAAGGGCACACACTTCATTCACAGAGAGTATGTGAAAGCTTAAACTTCAAGTGAATCTTGGTGGGAAACAAGTGGGGGCAGAGAGTCTGTGAGCACAGAAATATATAGCATCAGAAAAGGACTCAGTTCTTGTGATCAGTTTGTGTTCTCCACCAAAGGGAAAGGCAACCATTTTTGTCACATTTTAGCAGCTGCTTTAATAACCAATGTTCAAATTTAAACTATGACAAACTGAGCTATTTCATTCACCCCTTTTTGTCTGATTAAAAAGGCCTTGGTCAGTGCTACACCACCACAGCAATGGCTGCTTTTGGAACCTGGCTTGCAATGCAGAGAAGGACTATCACAGTAACTGTCTGAGGGCCCCTTGGTTCCTATTATGTGCTTGGTTTTTTTTTATTTTTTTTTTACTGGTGCTATCTTTAAATATCATGGCTCCATTAGTCTCAAAAGGTTGAGTTCATAAATCCCTAATACCCTCTGCAAATAGAAGCTTGGCAGAGTTTTCTTAACAGATGTTAAGAATCGTAACGGGTTGCGCTGCTATTTTATCTGGTTATTTGCCAAAGTAAGCCCAAAGCATCCCCACCAATAAGCTGGCATTTAGAAAAACACTCCAAAAGACAGTGGCAGCTGGATGATCTATTCACTAATATTCTTCCTTCCACTCCTCACCCATCAGTGGGATTTGCTGCAAAATGATTAAGTGCCTTACCACCATCTGCGCTCAGGTTCCATTAGTAACCCAAGTGTTTCAGGAGCTCCCCGCCCTGCACAAGTGATATCCAATTGCTGCTTGCTGATTCATCAGTCCAGCTAAGCAAGCTTGGAGAATGTGACAGGTAACCAAACACTCTTGGAACAAATTAACCTCTGCAAAAACCAGACATGTCACAACTCAGGAACAAATCAACCCCTACATAAGCAGGTACTTTGTGTCCTGTCCTGCCAGTGTTAGCTACTGACAAATACCAGGAAAAGCTCAGGTCAGGCCACAGCTGCTTTACACAGGTCACTGAACAATAGGCCCTTACCTTGCTTGCTGGCAGACACTGCAAATCCAAGCCTTTTCCTTCTTGTGGTAAGAACAGCAGCTCTTGCAGATGTTGTACTTGCAGTCCTGGCACTGTCGCTTGCTGTTGATAAGAAATGTGAAGGGGGAACAGCAGCGAATGCAGCAGTGCTCATTGAACTTCTCTTGTTTAGAAAGGATGCTGCACTTGTTGCCCTCTTCATCCAGCTTCTGCTTCATTTCACTGGAACAAAAAGAACACAAATATAATCAAACTTTCAATGGGAAATCTCCTCTTTGCCTTTCACCTCTTCCCACATATTCATGATTCTCTCTTCAAATAACTTTTGCAGGTGTGAAACGAATGTCAGAAATGCATATTCTAAATCCAGTACCAGAAGCAAAAACTCCTATGTTTCCTGGAAGTCACCACTAGCTGACCCATTTAAATTCTCTGAGCCAGGACAACCCATTTCCTTACTCTCAGCTCCCATGAGACAACCCACTGCTTCCAGTGCTCCAGCTGTGCAAGGCTTTAGTGTCATTTGACAATTCAGGCTGCTTTCAAAAAACCTCACAAATTAAAAAAAACAGTCTGTGAAAGTCAAAAGGTTTGGTGCACAGTAATAAAAAATTCTACTCATAAACATTTTGAAAACAAAAGTGCCAAATTTGCTTTGTTCTGACCTCTGGGGTCAGATTATTCATGATAGCTCCAATTTGCCAATGAATGTTAATCACATACTTAATTTCAGAGATCTGGGTGTTTTACTTGTTAGGAGTAATACTGAGCTAACTGTTAGTGAAACTGTGAAGTCCTCCTGAAGTTTTCTGTATTCCAACAGAAGAGTTTATTTATTAAAAACAAAAATTAAAATAAATTTGCGCGCCTGGTATTCAGTAATTTGCATTCTCCCACCTTTGATATTTTACAAATTGAGCAATAAATTCCACAATGCCAGTAATAAACAACATCCAAAAAGAACTGTGTAAGTAGACAAGTCTGCAAACTCATCACACAGCTTCTGGCATGTGCAACTAGGATATATATTGCATACTTACTCAGGAACTCAACCAAGATAATCTATAAGCATCATTACAAGCCAAGCCTGGAATGCTAAAATGACTCGCATTACTAGGCCATACATCTTCTTATTTGCAATTTCTGCCTGAGATTCATAACTCAGAATAAACCCAGCCTATTTTATGAAAGTCTGACAGTTCAATTCTAAACCTGAAGCCTAAAAGGCAATTAAGGCAGTGATCTAAAGCATAGAATTTTTGAACTTGCACATACATCATACTTAAAGATATTCCAGATACACACCTTTTACAAATTTAAAACTTCAAACCCATATATGCTTCTGTCGTTTGTCCCCTATACAAAGGTTTGGCTATGCTAAACCAGATGGTCAAACTAAAGAAACACTCTTTGAAGTTTCAAGTAAATAAGCTTTCCATATGATTTTTGTCCAGAGTGCAAAACTTAACTGTTTTTCCACATTTTACAGAGTGCTAAAGGTGAAAAAGGTAAAAGATTATCATGTAAGAGAGGAAATGACTGAATTTCACAAGTCAAACTGGCTTCCTCATCCAAACTGCTAGAACTATCCCATGGATCCAACAGGATGGTTAGACTAGTTTACCTTATTCTCATTCCTCCCTCCTATCATGATACCACATCAACCATCTTCCTAGGGGAATAGAAGTGAGCTGTTTCCCACATCACTCCTCCATCCACATCACACATCCTACTCTGCAGCAACAGAGTGAGGCAGAGCAACACTCCCGAACAGGAGGTCAGGCAGGAAACCATGCTCCCAGGAGAGAAGCTGGTGAAGGTGAGGGCTATCTGATACAATGAAGTTTTCTGGCATGAAGAAGTGTCACGAGCCCAATCCAGCTATAATCTTTGCTTCAGGCTGGAGACTCCAAGCATCAGATACTGGCCTCCTTGTCAGCTAAGAACAGCTAAGGAGTCAAGGTCAGGAAGAACAGCAAAAGAAGAGAATTATCTTGTCCTCACACAGCCCTATTATCTCCCAGAATTAGTAAGACTGATATTTGGTAGTATCAGCCTGCACACTACACATTGGCATGCTCAATGGCATTTTGAACCCTCATTAGGGCTCTTGTGCATGATAGGAAGATAAATCACTGAAGCAAAGCCACCTATTAAAGCGCAGCAATAATGCTCACATAATATAAAAACAGGCAGTTTCACAACAGAGCTAATAAAGCCTGGTACCTAAAAAAAAAAACTAAGCACACACTGAAACCTTTCCATTGGTACAGGCATTAATTACATCCTTCTCCTCTGTCTGTCTGCCAACATCATTACAGTGGTAGAACCTTAATATCATTAAAGCATCTGCCTCACCGTTAAATAGGACTAAAATTGGCCAACAGATTCAAAAAGTCAATAGGGTTGGACAGGCTGAGAGAGAGCATGATAGAAAAAGCCTCATTTCCACAGGAAACCAGGCAGAACAGAGAAGAAAGCAATACTCATCCCTCTGATGACTGTAACAAATTAAGGCCCTGGTGCACTGCCTGCCAAAGGCTATTCTAGTTTCTATGGGGAGTCAAATGGCAAAGGGGACTGTCAACAGGACTCGTCAGCTGAAGCCAAAAGGCCAGTCCTCACACACTTTTCTTGGAAATAAAATATGGATTTTCCATGAAGGTGCAGTGCTGCACAACACCAGTGGGCAACTGAGTCTGCCTGGTTTGAGGAAAATTACATAGGCAAAGGGGAAAAAAGGGTCTCTTTTATTCTCAGCAATACTGAGATACATGGCTTCAGCTGAATGTGAGGTTTGCACCTTCAGCTCGCTAAGGTAAACAGGATGATTAATTAATGTGAGCTCCCATCTCAATATGCTGAGAAAGCTTGTAGTGCTGGAACCCAGGAGGTACAAGCTGAAGATTGAGGCATCTCAAGCTTGAAAGTCTCAGGCTTTTACCTTCAGGACATTCAAAAAGCTTGGTGCAAGCAGCTGTAACAATGGGCTATGGAATGGGCAGCAGCCGGTTACACTGATCCTCTCATGCAGTGAAACTTGCTTCCAAAAGGGTGACAGTCCCCTGCCCATGAGCTGACTTTCCATAAGAGGCAGGTCAAACCAGACAGCCGTGGCAAACATTACCCCTTCTTCTCCATTGCAACTCCATTTCCCCACCAAAACACAGATGAGGGGAATGGGAAAGAGAAAAGGGGGAAAATGTCTGTGCACTCAGGCTTATTTACTTCCCCTGCAGCATTACTTCCCCAAGGAACATAATGTATTTATAGGTATGCACATAATATGTGTCCAAATAAAACAAGCAACAAAAAAAGACTGCACAAAAAATATTCCCTTTTGGGCGAAGGAATGAAGAGTGGGAACCACAAATGACAGAATTTATTCACATCACTTAATTCACAACTGAGGATACTCAGCTATTACGGTTATGTGCAACATAGTAATAACAATCTGTGGAGAAGAGAACTCCTGCTGTTTGAATGAATCTAAGATTGGATTTCATTTTGGTTTTTGAGTGGCTGCATTTCACTGATTGCCCATACAAAGAAAAAACACAAAGAATACTCAATAGATACCAAAATATCTGTCACCAAGACTACTTCTGTCAACGAACATTTTATCTAACTATAAGTTTCAAAATACACAGATGCATATTTAGCTTTTTCCAGAGGCTTGCATTAATTCATCTGCAAGAGTCTGCATAATAAATATATAATCTATTTCAGTCATTGATCCGGGAGATAGATTCTGGGCATGTAATCTCACAATAAGTCAGGTTAAGAATACTTTCTAGCACAATGCTTTGGATGTAGGTTTTGCTATTATATTCTGAAGGTGAATAGTCATCTTTCCCCTCTTCACCAACTATATTTTTTGCTGCTTTTTTTTTTTTTTAAATTATTTAAATGGCTTCCGTTGCTATGATTTTTTTTTTAGTGTCTTAGAACTGAACTCATGAGAAATACAGTATTCTGCTTTGCTGGTTTGTACAGTGGTTTAAAAATGATACAGTAGGTAAGGTATCATGCTATGCTGAAGAAAGGTATTGCACAGCAAATTGTTAAGGAAGATATGGCTTGAATGTGGCTGGTGAGTCGAGTAGAAACACAGCACATCTCATTGCATGACAGTGCTCCAGCAGCTGGGCAACAGCATCTCTAAAATACCTTGTCTGATCATTCACCTTTGGACTATGAATCGGCAGTCCCCCTTTTTTTATACAAATAACACTGCTTCAGAATTGTAAATGTAGGACAAACCTGGAAAACTGAAGCTACAGGATTTGTTTTCCTTGCTCCTCACTGCCTGTGATTTGTCAAAAGTCACCACCTTTTTACATGTTTTGGTTTATCTGCTGTACAAAAGCAGCAACAGTAAAACTTGAAACGGGAATAATAAGCTTGCTTGCTTAAATGTATAGAGAAATATATAACAAACATCTTCACAGCATCTTTAATTTAGTGGACATATAATCCTCAGCACTGTTGTATCCTTGTAAGCAATACATTTACAACTAATAGTCACACCAAATGATCTTCAACCTCGTATTTTTAACCACAAGACCTCATTGCCTTAGCTAGATAAAACTTGTACAATATATAGCTAATTGAATTCCTACTTATTAGCAAGTATGATAGGGTGTATTTGGTGTAGGTCTACAATACTGAATGCTCTGTTAGAGCTCTAGGCAGGCTTATTCTAGTGGGATTCAGCACAATCGAGGCATTTCTTCCCTGTGATTGCAAAATTTCAGGTTCAGGCTGGCAGGTTACAAGAAAGTTGGGGAAAGGCTTTTTACATGGGTGTGCAGCGAGAGGACAAGGGGAAATTATTTCAAACCTGAAATTCTTTCCTGTGAAGGTGGTGAGATGCTGGAACAGATTGCCAAAGGAAGTTGTGGCTTTCCTCTCCCTGAAAGTGTTCAAGGTTGGATAGGGTCTTGAGCAACTTCATCTAGTGGAACCTGTCCCTTCCCATGTGGGGGGGTTGGAACGAACTGATCTTTAAGGTCTCTTCTAACCCTAGCCATTCTATAAGGTTCAACCATAATTCTTCAAAATTTGCCAAAAAAAATGCCTTCTCCCTCAATAAACTTCAAAAAAAGTGGTTACTGTACATAACTGCACCTCCTGAATACAGAAATACAAGTCTGTTGAAAAGTTTTCTGCTTCTTTGCTTCTTTTTTTTCCACCAAGCCCTCTTTTAGAGAAGTGTGATAAGGATGCTTATTTTTTTTTCTCTGAGCTACAGTTTGATATTGACAAAACTCAATGGTTATAATTATTCTGTAGTTTAATAAGTGAAACAACTTCCCCCCAAAAGGCATTATTGTGATTACACACTCAAGTGCTGGGGGCAGGTGGAGCTATAACCTCAAACTGCAAAGTCAACAGTAATATACATCTTGGCAACTTGCTGTAATAAGATAATACTGTGAGGTTTATAAAAAGATGGAAGGAAGCCTAAGATATGTTTAAGAAAGAGGTTAAAAAAATGTCACTGATACATGGATAAGGCTAGGATGGATCAAGCCCCTCCACTGGGGGCAGTGGTGAAGAGCTCATAAAAGAGAAGGGCTGAAGGCCATGGCCAGCTGTACTGCAAAATAAAAGAAAACCTACTTGTTTTCCATATAACAGGAAGAACAGCTCCTGGTGGAAACCTGACACTTGGCTTGATTTAATCTAGTGATTTGGGCTATCACACCTTCTTTTAATGCTCTGACAGATCAGCAGTTGAAATATTTGCCTGGGATTATGGAAGATTATTTTAGGTCTCTGCTCTATTCAAAGGTGAATTCCTCACTACCACCAGTTCAGATATCAGGTTGAATGGCCTTCTCAAGCATTATTATTCAACTTCGGTAAGATTACCATCAAGTTATTCACAAATATTCACTGCAGCACAGAGCAAGACGGAAGCATAACCAAGCAGCCAACTTACCCAGGAGGCCAGGATACCTTGATTTAGTTTTGCCTTAGGAAACATTTAGGTGTTCCACTGACAGCATGGTTAGCACACTTCTCTGGAAGAGGGAAGACGAGTTGAGGTTGTGCCCTGTGGGTTTTGTTCAAGAGTTGAGTTTTAAGAAGGCTCTCCTGTAAAAAGTAGCTTCACACAGAGGCATTTATGGGAAAGCAATGGGACCACTACCACTGGCAGCAGCAGAAACAGTCCTCTAAAAAGGCTGCAATGTGCACTAGCTACAATGCAGCAGCCCAAGCTGCAGGGCTATATAAGCAAGTCTGTCTGCCAAGCTCCCAGAAACCCAGCTCTTTGTTCTTCTCTAAACTATCCAACTATCAGGCTGCAGCCAGCTTGCCCTTGTCTCACACCAGTCTCCGTTTCAGACTGGCACCTATTTAAAGGCAAAGTCTGGCTGATGAGGTTCCCATTTGCAGCTTTGCTTATTGGGGTGATGGGCAAATACAATTTTTCCTACTGTTTAACCACCTTTTATCTTCCCCTACAGAGAGCAGATGTTAAATCCATTCCAGCTGCCTACACAGGGAAAGAGGGAAATGGAGGGACAGTGTTCCTAGGAGTTACCCAAAAAATTCCCATTCCCTTCACATCACTCCCTCCTGTGAACAGAGGAACAGCACTTTGACCACAAGCTACCAATTACAGGCAGGAACTTTCTCCTTTGGTTCTACAGATGAGGGCTTCTGTTTCCAGTCTTCTTGATTCAAATCACATCTATTTCATAAAATCAACTACCTTTTATCCACTTGGCATTGGAGCATTTTGTCCTTTGAAGACTAGTGAGCAGGCAGCATACATTGCAAAGTGCTTTTCTTAGGGGAGCAGTCTTCTGGTCAGCTACAGAACTGCTTGTCTCCCTGCATTTCATTGCACTATCTCAGCTCTCAGACTACATTCAGAGTGGTCCATGAGGACTAACAATTTGCCTCAACACTGGTTGTACTCTTGGTTTGACCACTCTTAAGAGCCATAAGTTAATTTTTCCTTTCACAGAAGAGAATGCCTTCAGATACTCTTCTGGACAGGCGCCCTTCATACTCACCTATATGTACAAGCCACTGAGACATTTTACTTAATATAAAATCTGGATTTTTACATAGTCTGGGAACCAAGTGAACAAGTTCTGATGTGCTTGTTCTTAACCTTCCAGAGAATCTCTTTTTTTTTCACTCCCACAGTCAGTCCAAGCCTGGTCTATTTGACTGGGAGTTTCCTTGGGAGACAGAGGTTAGCTGAAAATACAAGTTCCATCAACACCATCTAAGCTACAGTCCTGGAGGACAAAGGAATTTTCTTAATCAGAGCCCAATGTGTAGACAGTGCTCTCATCTCTGCTCTCCTTAGACCTGCCAGATGTGCACCAGATGCTGGGGTGGGGGTAAAGCTCCTTTAATCTGTACAGAGCCTGACCGTCTTACTTCTTGGCTGCTAGCACAATGAGAAGGAGTCACAGTCTGACTGCAACTGAAATTCCTCTCCCGTGACTGTGTGTCACAGTCCAAACAGTGACAAAACTATAGGCTGACTTTCTTTTTGGCAAGAACCAGATTCTCCTAGCAGGCAAACGCCTCCATCATCATCCAGTCTCTAAGCACTCAATGCTCCTTTCTTTTAGCTGCCTCTTTAGCTGCACCCCAAACAACTCCCTGGTCTCAGGCAGTGCTACACCATCACCACACCCCTCCTTTTGTTTCTCTTATGTCTTTGCTAAATTGTCCCTGGTGAAACTTCTCTTGCCTCTCTTTAAAAAAGTAGAGCACATGATAGTACCGTGTCCCTTTACAACAAATGCCAATTCGATTCATTACTTTAAAATGATGGCTTTTTTATAGGCACCTATCATCAACACAGTCACAATTTAGCTTGTTGATTTATTTAGCACTTAATATGTCTATTAGTATTCTACACGTTGCTGGTGCTGTCAGAAAGTCATGCTACTACACATGCAAACACTACGTGTGCAGTTGGGAACCCTTTGAGGAAAACACATCACTTTAATCTCTGCAGAGGGATATTGATCCTGCAGCAGTAGCTGACTTTCAGGGAGCATTAGACAGCAGGGAGTGCACCAGAGATGAGGGGGGAAAAAAATTAACATCAAAAAAACCCCAAAGCAAAACACAGTCTTCTGGTGAGACAGTGGGAGAGAACAGCTTAGCGTTCAAATACTAAGACACTCATAAATAGTTATGAGTAAATCACTTGTATAAAAAATCAGGAAGATGAATATTTCACAGTCCAATTACTCCAACTACAGTTGCATTCTTTTATCTACAATCCTACTGGAATCTCTGATGGGTTTTTTCTCTGCAGCTTTTTGTTTCTATAAAATTAAATTTCTATAAAATTACCAGATATCCCTATCAAATCTTGCATTTTAATTTTTCTGTCCTTTTAGAAGCAGAAGCAAACACTGATGATCCAAATAAATTCTTTACAAGCATTGTCAAAGTCTTGCACTTTCATCACTTAACTCAAAAAGCCTGTGATGACACCCATTGCCCTTCAATCAATGCTAAGGATTCATTGACTACTATGCATTCAGACTGAACACTATGTCTATTACATGTACCAGGTGGCCCCAAGAGCATGAATCCCACCCAAGACATGGTAACAGAAGTGGACATTTGAAAGGTGAGCTGACTGGCACACAGCTTCGGTGCCACCAGAGGTCTCATAGAATAGCAAAATACCTAGGAGCTCAGGATAACTTGTTTTATGTGAAATTAGTTACTAGAATAAAACCCTATTTCAGTATTTTTTTAAACAAGACATTGCAACAGCAGTATGGAGACTAAACGACTTCCTTATTACCCTTCTGCCTCAGCTGATGTGCCTTGGACCTGAATACACTAACATTAGAAGACAGATATACACTCTGCCTTGAAAAACATAGTTATCCTTCTACAACCAGAGACAGCACTGTAAAATTTAATCAGTTATGAGCATAAAGTATCACAGATTCTAAGGACAAGCTCTTTCTAAAAACAAGGAAATCCATCACAGTGAAAATGTTTTTTGTTTGCTTTGCTACATTTATAAACATGCTGGATAATAGAAAAAAAGCTACATTGACACTCTCATATTTATTATTGAATACCTTATAATAAAATGCTGTGGAGACCAACCTTTGTGCTAATCACAACTGAATCACACTGCTGATAGAACCAGAAAAATGCTACCATTCTCAGTGCTTACCTTTGTGTAAGAAATACATAGCAGATTCTGCAGTTACTAGAGAGAGAATAAGATTGAGTCAGGACCAAGATAAGCTGTGGTTTGCTTGCCTCAGCCCAGTATCTTGCTTGTCATACGAAGCTGTATCCTAATCAAGTAACAATTTCATGCTCAGGTGAAGCTGTTTCACAAAATAAATGATTTGTGTTACTCTGTAGACACCATGCTAGTGGCTTCTAAGGGAAGTTTGCTTTTCTGTTGCCGGCACAATCACTGTCAGTCAGTGTCTGTCATCAGTTCCAAGTGACTGACATGTCAGAGTGTAGACAAATGGAATAAATATTATACTGGTATTACTTTAAATTCCTTCTTCTCACTTTATAAATCCGTAAACTGTCAAGAGACATTGCATTTAACCCCATTTTCTTTTGTCACATTGTATATCACTGGAGCACAGACTGTACACCACATTTAACTGATAGGCTTTGAAATCTTCTACAGGCAAGTGGAGCAGCAAAGGAGAAGCAGGTCTTGAATTATAGAGCAGGTATTTTGGGGAGCTCTGGGGACATCAGAAATCTCCACATGAAAGCTGAAATGATCTTTTCCGAGAAGCAGTGCTGGGAGTACAGACTCCTTTGCCCTCCTATTCTGATGCTGCCACATGGAACCTGTGAAAGTAAATCTGGAGTTTTACAGACTTTTTTCACCAGTCTTCCTTCTCATCTGCCTTCCTGTCTTAGAGACTCTTTTGCAGCCAGGTAGGGCCTTTTGAGGTGAAAAACTTCACTGCTACTGGAGACAAGCATGTCTGCTGCAGGTACAGGACTTTCTGGTTAAATCCTGGGTTTAATTGATCCACTCAGAAAGGCCAAAAGGTGTGTTTAAAAAGTAAGCTACAAATTTTTCTCCCTTTTTCACTATTACATCCATACTGAACCATTCAATGTCCATTACTATCTGAGCCTAAGTGTCCAGTGAGTATCCACTTTATAATTTCACCTGTAAATGACCTAGCCCCACAATGTGGCTACTGAATTATTAGCCAATTATTATTTATGTTTTCATTTTCTGATATTTTTCCCTTAGATTAAAACATCCAATACTTTCTGTTGTACTACCCTAACACATCCTAACAAACTAGCAAAACATCATCAGTTTTACCACTTTAATGCCTTCCCTGATTTTTTACATCCCACATTTGACAGATTTACAGTTATGTAAATATTTACTACATTCTCCTGTATCTTATTTCCTCTCAATAAATATCATTTTGCTCTCCCTGAAGCATATTTCCCACTGCCTGTCCAGTATCTTTCTATAAATAATACGTCATGCTTCCTGCCTCTTTTTAGCTAATTATAGTAGAATTTTATTTTATCTTTCAATGTTCTTTCTAAATAATACCATGTGAAAAATAATAGTTTAACAGAGTTAATTCCCTGCATCTAATTTTAGAGGGATGAAAACTGAATTCCTGGCCATACTGATCAACTTAATCTTCCTCTCAGTATTTCATTATGTACTCATAACCAGCAGAGGAAAAAATATTCACCAAATGTTGCTATACTTGTACCATTTGTTTGCACTCCCTCCTCACATGTATTACACTCTGTGCCTCTCTCCATGCTCTCTCACTGAAGAATTTCATCTTTCTCCTATGAAGTCCTGAATTTCAGTACAAGGTCATCTGAAGTTAATGAAGTTTTTATCCTTTTTGATCATACTTGAGGAATGATAAATACAGACAAGCATTCTGAAGAATAAAGTATTGTTCAATTCAAAGTTTTCTTAAAATATACATACTCTTCCATCAGACTTCTGTGCAATACATTTTTTGCATCACTGGTGACATCTGTAAGTCTATCTTTCTTAGGAATCCAATTTTATGCTTGTAACAACTTGAAAAAATGTCCTTTAAGAACAGAAACACTCCTCCTATATTAAATAGTTCCTCTCCCAGTATTCACCATGAGTCATTCTTCCCAATTTGTAGTGGGGCTAGATCTGCACTAGAACCAATGTTGTTACTGAGTTACTATTATTTGCTTCCCTTATCATGAGAAAATGAAGGAAGTCTTCTTTGACCCTTCTCACAGAACATACAGCAGAATAAACAGCAGAGCTACAGACCTGTAGAAGGTTTCCCAGCTAGATAAGTCAGAGAATCAGAAAGATCGTGCATGCATTGCTAGAAAAAACAGCTCAAAGACATTCATCCCAATTGTAATCCAGTTGAGATGCTTCATATATGAAGGCCTTCTGCCTGGCTTTCAAAATTTGCCTGTCCTGATCATTGCCATCCCAGGAGAGTGGCTCCCACTCCAGCACCCTGGTGGAAGAGGAATGCTGAGAGGTCCATGTCCTATGGGAATGCAACACAGAGAACTCTGCACTGTGTTCTCCCACAAAAATCTCCACTTCCAGTAAAAAACAGGAGAGCCCTGATGTGCCACAAGAAAGCAGAAGGCATTACCAAATGGTCCAGGCCATACTGGTAACAGAGAGGTCTTTCAGGTGAAACCCCAATGCAGTACTAGGAAGCACATCAGGCTTATACTGCCTAAGGTGATAAAAAACCAAACCAAAACGAAACCATAAAAAGCCTCAAAGCAAGAGATTCCCACTAATTTGGTTTCAGAATGAACTCCTTGCCAATTGCATCACTTAATTCTGTATTTGCAATGTGTAAATGTATTTTCCACATGTAAATAGCTCCTTAAGTCCACCTCCTTATTCGAGCTCCTCTTCATTTTGCCAATGCTCCTAATGTGTGGCAAATAGGGATGTTCTACAAAGATGCCCACTCAAGCAGTTTAACAATTGCAAGCTCTGTAATTCCAAAAAATCAACACATTATGGGTCAAGAAATAGCAGCTCAATATTTTTAGTAAATTAAGTGTATAACAAACTATTTTCTTAAGTATAGAAATAATTTGCAATATCCTTCTAGAGCTGGGTTGTTTTAAAGACAAGGACTTTAAAACTACCACATAACTCCATTGTACACAAGACAGTTTTGTCTGGCAGACAAAAGAAACAGTTTTCACAGAATGCATTTTATCTTGAACACGATATGTTGCCCAATGTGTTTTATACAAACACCTGGAAGCAGCATCATGTCACATACTGCAAACCAGACAAATCTCTACATAGGGGCAGGAAAAGATCAACAGCACCTCCACCCCCTGTTCAAGCAGACACAATGAAGGTAATCCTTTATAAGGTACTGGCAGATGCTATTGCTGTAGTAACACCAGTATTTAACAAAGACACAACTTTCATTTAACACTTTTCCAATACTTCTGAAAAGTGCTAACAGCAGTTAATGTTATTCTAGAAGCTTTTTATTATGGGATTGTTTCTGCACATTTAATAATATGCAAATGTTTTAACACATAAAGAGATACACAGTGATGAAATTAAAGGAAATCAGTACGCAACCACAAAAAATAAAAAAAAAGTAATTTGGAATTTAATTTGGAATTTAATTAGAAAATTAGCTTTGTTTTGTTACTGTGATTAGAAGTGCAGCTCTCTAGTTTTACTCTGTGTATGTGTATGAGCATGCAGGCTTACACATATAGATAAACTGCATTATTCAACACCCTTTGCAAGTGAAGGGTGGGAATCTCACCCAGCTAGTACTCTCCATCTCCCATCCCCATGGAAACATAGTACTAAGCATTGTCCTTGAAAAGGCATTTCAGGTACAGAGGAAGAAACACAGCCAAGTTACTGGACTAGTGGAATATTAAAGAACTAATGAGATAAAAGTCCTCTTGTGTGTGCAGATGCTCCCACAGTTCTGTGTATCCCAGTAATTCTTCCTCAGGCCATGACAGAATGTCTCACCAGGTCAGCTTTCCCAGCAAGGAAAAAGCAGGCAGGGGAACATCAGAAACCTGAATTTTTCATTCCTCCTCGCAGTCCTTGTGTGCTCTCTTCTTCATCCCAATTAGCTATCAACCTGGGGTACAGTGAATGTACTTCACTAGGTTGTTTCTGGTGAATGGTAAAACAAATTAATTAACCCTGAAGACTCTGAAAAACACAAATGCATCTAATCCTGCAACTGTAATTCACATATATTTTCAGAAAGATGATTAAGTGGTAAATATTTGGAAAAGACAAAATGGTTCTTTAATGTTCTTCGCCTTTTTAAAATTACATGATTTGAATTTAAAATGTCCATTTTCCCCCCTAGCTTTTTTCTAATAACAGATTGTAAATACTATCTATTTCATTTTGTAGATACTGCTATTCAGGTATTTGATGCCTTTATTCTCTCCCTCATGCATTTTCTCTCTCCAGAAGCAGCAGATGGAAGAGATCTCTCTTGTGTGGAGCTTACAGAACAATCAGACTCCAGTCTTGGCTATTGCACTTTGCACAGACCCTGTGGCTATGTCTGATTTCACAGATAATTCAGCAGACCAAGAGCAAATCAGGAGATTGAATTCTACAGCACCAAAAGCCTACACCTACAAAGTATGCTGGCCTCAACTTTTGCTTCAGGGAAACCAATCTGACTCCCTGAACCAAATATTCCCACCTTGCACACAATCAGTCACTGGTTCAAAGATTTATCTGTTAAGTGGAGGGAGTTTATAACCAAACAGGGCACATTTGGTGAGCACCAGGAGGTAAGCTTTACCTTACATTTTTCCAGAAGGAATTCAGCTTGTGCACACCGAAACCAACCTAAACCGTGGTGTGATAAATGAGTAGTAGGTTTGCTCCAAAACTGTACTATTGCTAAATTGAAATGCTAACACAAATGAAGGAATAGACAACTAGTAGAGTCTCTCTCAATGCTGGTACCTGGAGTAGGTAGTTTTTCATTTACAGGTCTACAACAGCACTGTCTTCTGAACCTAGAAAACTATTCTGATCTGTGCAACATGCACTGCCATGGCTCATGTGCAGCTAAGTTTTCTGTTTCAACATCAACTTTGCTAACAGGTAACAGAGATGCATGATGCTGATTTCTAAAGATATATAAGAAGCAAGAAGCAGCTTCTGATTGGGAATTACCTTTTTAAAAAAAAAATAATCGCACAGCTGCTTGATATATTTCATGACATTTCCTGGATTGCTATACTTAAAATTTACCTTTATAAAGCACTACCAGGAGGATCCTACTTTTCACCTGTTAGTTTGAAATACCTTTGAACCTAGCTGATGTAACCCTCCACAGCATTGCATCAGTTCACAACAATGTCAGTTCACAAATCCCATCACCACTGCGGTACAGTAAGATGGATGGGGTAATGAAAAAGGAAACAAAAGCTACACCTTCTATAGCTACATCCTGAAATGCTAACAGCAGATGGTCAGACTGTCAGCTTTTATTCAGAAGTAGAAAACGGGGATGGAGTAACCTAGGGATAATCTTGGGAAAAAGTACCCAGTAATTTCCTCAGACTTTTCTGCTGCCTTGCAGATTCTGTGCTTTAGTCGAATGCTCCTTCCTTCACCACACTTCTAAATGAAATGAAAGTTCTACCAAGACACTTAATGCTTTGGTAAATGTATCTTGGATTCCTCTTCTGGGCACAGCTGCTGGACTGACAGTCAGTGGGCAGACTGCCAGCAGATAGTCCTCCCCTGAGCCCCTCTCTGTAGCTGCACTGAGGTACCACTTCCTGAGTTACATATCAAATATGCTTCTGATGGTCACACACCAGTAAATTACTTAAATACAGGAAAAGGAGAATTGCTGGCTTAAAAGCAACAAATCATTCTCAAAACTAAACATTTATTCTCAAGGGGACAAAATAAAGAGAGAGAAAATGAAACACCAGTCTTTCAAAATAGCCAGAATACAAAAACATGGCATCTCCATAAATGCAGAACTACAGAATTCACACAAGTGGTCACAAAGAAATGTATTTAATTAAACATCAAGTGGAGGAAGCTGTTCCAATGGGAACCATAACAATAGAATTCACATTAATTTAATGACTGAAAAACCTAGAGCTGACAAATATTTCTTTTTAATAAATTGTTCATTTTAATTTTTTACATTTAGTTGCATGTGTGTGAAAAGACTAAGGAGTGCTCAGATTTGATTTGATGCTCAGAGATAAATGCAAGTGGATATCTTCAAAACAGTTCTAAAAATGTGTATTTAACCATGATTACACTGCTAAGAAAAAAGACTTAAGAGTTTTCCATAAATATTTCTTAGCAATGGAAGTGCTTTCCACTTGAAAAGCATCTCTGTCTCAACAGTGTGATATGGGTGCAGGAGGGTCACAGCTTAGCAAAGCACATCTGCACAATCTTGTGTTAAATAAAGAGGGAGAAAAGAATCCTCTTTTATTGAAAAGTTATGGTTATGGCAGGTAGTGAAATACTCAGTGACACAATACAGACTCCTCCTGTCATGTGAACACCCCAAACAAATGAGAGGGCTGTTGGAGTAAGGGCAGTAGCATTTCAGTTCCAAGTTGGATGCATACAAGAGTGCTGCCTTGATGATTCCTTACAGCATCAGAACACATTAAGTACTCTTTCCCTAAAGCCCTATAAACACGAATTTTTTTTTCCTATTCCTTTCCACAGAAAACAAAACAATCACAACTCATTTCTGGTTTGTTTTCTTCTATAGTGTCACACCTTTTACAGCTTTTACATTTTTATGTATTGTCTGGCTATAGCACAAATATCCTGGAAAAGGTGCAAGCTAAAGTCAATACACAATATATGACATAGTGGGTCAAAAGTAGACCATAAGAACCAAAAGTCAACTAGTTATCCCCACAAGCAGGTCAGGAAGAAGGATGCAATCAAGAGGTAGTTGCTCACAAATCAGCAGTCACTTATATTCTGTCATGAGTAAGAAAAATACAGGCAAAGACAGAGGTAGCAAGGTGATGGATTTCTTCACACAATGGATTATCCGAGTTTTTTACCCAACTCTGTACTATGATCCTAGCCATTTTTCAAACCACCTTCCTAGGCCAAAGGTGTAAATTTCAGTTACTATGGCAATATATATGACAAACCTAAAAAGGGAGTATTTTAGCACTTGCAGCAAAACAAAAGAAGTCTCTAAAAATCTTTCTTGTCTTCTCTTTACTGAGAAAAACAATTACACAAATTCTTGCCTAAATCAAAAGGCTAATTACATATTTTTGAGAGCTCTAAAACACAAACTGGCATGCACTATTGTTTATAATCAAGGACTCTGGAGCAAAAGAAAATGAAAAACTCTAGAGGAATTCAGTATATTGGTTACATCTATCTAAATAAGGGGAAAAAACAAAAGCTTAAGGTATAGTTTATAGTTTATAAAGCAAAGCAAAGCTTTGCTTCAGAAAACAGATGCAGACTTGAGAAGAGCTGTTGATTTATAAAAAACATTACTTGAAATCAGCAAGCAAAAAAAGCAAATCATTTCTCTTTCTGTTGTACGGGCAAAGCCCATACAAGCTGTAATACATACAGTCAATACCAGAAAAGGCTGTCTCAAATACTTCAGAGCAGGAAACACTGAAGCTAAAAGATACCCTTGATTGCACTCAGTTCATTTTCTGAACAGTGCCACCAGAGTCTTTGTCAAAGAAGTACTCAAAAACCACTCTACAACATACAGTTAAGCTTCCCAGCTCACTTAAATGCTGAATCTGTCTCTAACTTTGCAGAAATACCAGCTGAGACCTCAAGGCTGGGGTTCTAGCATGTGAAGTTGCAAAGACTGAACACCATGTTTATCATGTCATCAACTCCAGCACCTAAATTTTTTTTAAATGAAGTTACTCAGATAAGCTTTATGCTCTCCTACCTCCCACCCTTTTGCAGATTTTTCTTGGAGCATTCCTAAGATCTTTTTGCCTTGCAATTCATTTTTGATGAAGGTATCTTCTGCCAACTGAAAATCTCCATGAGGGCCATAGAAGGCCTTCAAAAATAACTGTGGATCATTATTTATGTTCCTCAGTGTTACTTGTCTGTTGAGAGGGATCAAGGAGGCCAGGTAATTCCTGAAAAGGCAGGCCATGTGGATTGATCTCTCAAGATTCAGTACCATTAAATGCAGAAAGGAAAAGCAACAGCCTTATGGTACATTCATACACACATATGTATAGCCATGTACAAAAAAAAAGAGAGCAACTTAGGGATCACATACTAGTTATTCTAACAACGTGACACTGTAGAAGCCAGGAATCTCAAAATATGACATATAATGATGCCCTAGAGAAAGGAACATGTATTTGATGGCTGGTCTTCATCAGACAGTCCTGATACTATTAGTTCTATTTGCATTTGGATGGAAAACTCAGATACCCTGCAGAGACCACTGGTGTTAAAAAAGGGATCAAAGCTGTTTGTAATGGGGTAGAAGTCAAGAAGTTAAAGAATAAAAAAGGGTTAACTAGGGGCATATTCAGAGCTCTTTTTCCTCTAATATCAATATATAAGGTCTTTTCTCCAGAAGTTTTTGTACCAAGAAACACCAGTAATTCTGACCCTAATCAGTTAGTTGCTAAAAATGAGAAAAGAGGCTAACTTGCCCTTGAAACATGGACTTGAGTCCAAGCAACCTGGTTCTTCTACTACACTTACAGAAACCAAAGGCCATAGAGACAAAAAGATGTGAGGCTGCAGGGAGCTCTACTTCACATGATAAGCAGGTGAGTGAAGCACAGTTTTGTGAAGCCCATAGGATACAATTAGATTACAACCAGTGCAGCATCTGTCTTGCATGTAGACATAAACCCCAATGACTTGGGGCAATGTGACAAGAGATAAAGGCAATCAGGCACTGCCTGTGAAACTAACCCTGGGAACCCAGAAAAACAGTTGGCTGACTTATTTATGTTAAGCACTGTGATGCTACATCGCCTCAAGATCAGCACCCAAGTCACCTAGGTGAAAAAAAAGCCAGATCCCCAACTTAGAGAAATTCATAGAATCATAGAATCATAGAATTAGCCGGGTTGGAAGGGACCTCAGAGATCATCTAGTCCAACCCTTGACCCACCGGAGCAGTTGCTAGACCATGGCACTGAGTGCCACATCCAGTCTTTTTTTAAATGTCTCCAGGGACAGAGAATCTACCACCTCTCCGGGCAGTCCATTCCATAGCCTAATCACCCTCTCCGTGAAGAAATTCTTTCTAATATCTAACCTAAACCTCCCCTGGCACAACTTAAGACTGTGTCCTCTTGTCTTGTTGAAGGTCGTCTGTGAACATCGCAATTCTTGAACATCGCAAGCAGTGAGACTTTAAAGATAAAGGAAAAAGGATGAAAGGATAGAGGTAAGTTTTTAAGCTTGTAAGAGACGTCACGGAAATAATTACAGAGGCCAAAGCTGAGCACTAAACTCAGGTCCTTCATCTACAGTAGTTTGGTGGGAAAGCACCACAAACAGATTGGTGATCTGCATACTCCTTGTACCACAGATGATAAAACCCAGGAAAATCCCCAGTGTTGGCAGGCTTATGTATCCACTTTGGCTTTGCCTTTGCAACAGTCACCAAGTTACTGCCATTTTCAAAAGGTACCTTGAAGGTCCTGTCCTGAAAAAGACAATGTTTTTGAAGACAAAAAAATGTTTTGCAAGTTGAATGCAACTCTAGGAAAGATGCAGTACATGCAGATGTATCCTAGGGTAGCTGAGTGCCATGGAGCAGCCTTATAAACAAACAGCACACAAATTGCTGTCTGAGATTAAGAAAAAGAGGGGTGAGCCATTGATCTCACCATTAACCATTCCTGCATGAATCTGAAGGCTCACACAGGACAGATTGCCATTCGTTACATCCAGTAGCTAGAAATTAAGTAGACCAAGCTCAAATAACACTCAATAAATAATTATGATACTGTAAAATCAAGCAGCAGTTTAGAGATTTGTTGGTGTTCGAGTGCCTAGCTAAACCCCAAAACACAAGCAAGCAAAGGGAAAAATGAAACAAAACAAAACCAATAGAATTATTAGGTTTGGTTATCTGCACTCTCTGCTCAGTGTGAATTTCCCAAAATTACATTCTGAATGCTTTCAATCTACGTAGAAAAATCTCACCAAATAAAATAATTATGCTCAACTTTTACTGGGGTGTTAAGTTCTTTACTAATATTAAAATAACCAATTACCATTAAAATCCTTGTTATTTGTTCAAATCCTCATTACCATATTGATTTGTCAAGATGAATACTTAGAGGTGTACAGATATAAGTGAATATCAAATCAACCTTTATGTACACTGCATATAGCTTGAGATGGGTAATTAAAATCAGATTTTCAGCACCTTTTTTAGGTTTAAAAGAGGTTGCTTTATTGTCACGGCTCAGTGCTTCCTGAAAATCAGGTCCCTTCAATTTTTTTCTCTCTCTTCTTCACTGACCTTGGAGTCTGCAGAGCTGTTGATCTCAAGTGTTCTCACTTCAGCTGCAATTGCTGTTGTGCAGCAATGTTTCCACCCTTCTTAAATAGGTTATTGGAGAGGCACTACCACTATTCCTGATGGACTCAGCCTTGACCAGTGACAGGTCCATATTGCAAAGGTGTCCGACATGGGGGAAACTTCTAGCAGCTTCTCACACAAACCACCCCTGCAGCCCTGCCTTGCTATCAAAACCTGTCCACACAAACCCTATATAGCCTCAAGTTTGAGATCCAAATGCATAGACAAAAAAGAAATTTTTACCTGGCACTGCTAAATTGTAAAATATCAGCTTTTGTCACACCCCATTAAAATGGGCTATATTCAACACACTATCCAGCATCAGCCTTATCAGCCACCAGTGTGCTTGCAGCAAGCATGGAGAGAGCCTTTCATAAATCTTTGTTCAAGAAGCTAAGCCATGATACTTTACACAAAAATTATCTCTTTCTTCCCATCTTAAAACTATTCCACAAATATCCAAGCAAAAGAAAATGATGCACTGAAGTAAACAATTTTCTTGAAACTGCCTCTACTCTGTGTAGCTGAGAAGTTTCTTCAGAATCTTTTCAGAAGTCTTCAATGACTTCAACTTCTTCCAAATCCTTAATGTTAAAATACTTGTTTATGACAGGGTAGAAATCCCCAGAATTATTATTTAATCAGAAGAACATAAAGGGAAATTTGTAGAAGATCAAAGAACTACAGATACAGTAAGAAAAGCAGTAAGCTACATAAATTGGATAAACATTTTAAAATATGCATTATGTGCCTGTTACATTTATATGTACCCAATTATAATAACCAAAATCCCAACCAAACCCCTGAGAGTACAGAAGTATTTTATCAAAGGAAGTTTTATGATCTGTTCAGTGAAGGACAAATGACTCAGATTTTGACTTCATGGTTTACCCTATACAAAAACCCTATTCCATAAAAACAAAAACATATCTAAATTTAATTAGGGCCCAAATCCTCACAGCTGAGGACTTTGCCCTTCACTGAAATAAGAGCATAATTCAAGCTATTTAGCATAATCCTAGTGGAAGGTGTCACTGCCTACAGCAGGGGCTTGGAACTAGATTGTCTTGGGCCCTTTCTAACCTAAACCATTCTATGATTTTATAACCCAGAACACTTTGGTCTGAAAGCAGGTGACCTAACATGAGTGTCAGCAGAACTTACTTCTTAATATTTCACAGTACATTAGATATGGCAAGCACAGCAGAATCTGCTACTTGGAAGAAACAGAAGAAGGTAGAAGTATTGGCACTTATTTTAACAAGCAGGCTGTATATTTCTCTGTATATTCTCTGTATATTTTATATATATATATATTTCTCTGTATATTTCTCTCTCTATTGTATATGTCTCTGGCATCTTGGTGCCAATTATCCTGGTTTGTACTGTTCTGTCAAGCCACGGAAAGTGCATCTTTTGGGGTAATTACATAATTCAGAAGCTAAAGCTACATAAGGTCCCTTCAAGTCAGTGAAAACATTGCCCTCTGGTACAGGGGAATATTTTTCTCCAGTTTGTATTTGTGTTGACATTAAACCACACTGTATAAAATGCAGCTCAGGATATTCTTCCCAGAGAGTCACCTTTTCACTTAGTTAACTGCCTTGAGGTGTCTTTTACTTTTCTTCATTGCCCTGCATCTTTGCAGGTCATCAGCTGACAATATAGATAGACAGACAGATAGATAAAACAATGTACATGCACCATAACAGTGCTAAAAGAGGAAAGTTCCCCTAAGCATCCCTAACATGAATTATAACAGTGTAAGACTCCAAATCAAGTTTCATTCTTTGCTACTGCAGCGAACAAAATCACAACTAAGTATCAAATCTGCCATTAGAAGCAAATATTTGGCTAAATAACCTTTTACTCCCCTATTGCTTCCCATTACAGATTCTCATGAGCACACAGCCTTAGCAAGGGGCAGTGTTGAACTGTCACTCAGAAGAACTGTTGATCCAATGCAAGGAACACAACTTCAGAGTAATACATGACTGGTCTCAAAAATATTTTTCTGAAAGTTCAAGAGCATTCTGCACCTCCCCAGAAGTGAATACATCCTTCTCTCTCCACTCCCAAGAGCAAATGGAATTCGAAGGGAGAAGCTGCTTTAACTGTTTTATTTCTCCAATTTACTGCTGCTTGCTATTACTCTTCTTCCTTCTGTTTGCCCATCCTGTTTTCCTACCTTCTGCTCTTGCAACAACCCATCCCATAATGGATGTGAGCTCTGAGTACATACACACAGCTGTTCTCATGTGGGGCTCTGGGCTGGCTCATCCAGCAAGGAAGTCACAGCAACTGAGGCATTGCTGAGAGCATCAATATTGCTTCAGAGATGCATGCCCAGTAACATTTACTTCATCTTACATTACTCCAAACTATGCAGTAACAATTCCCATTTCACTTTTCCAGTTGTTGCTAACAGAAAAGGAACCATGAAGGTGTCATTGTAATATTTGCCTCTGGAAACAAATTTCACCTATGCAAAATACTCATCGCTCAAATACCACTCAGTTGCCTCTGTTACATTTTTCACCCATTTGAATTTTAAACACGATTTCTAACAATCACCCACATTTTACATCATTAAGAAGTAGTAAAATTCTGGCTTGCTTCTTTTTTTTTTTTTTTAGAACCAAAATTCATTTTAGACTCCTTGAGATTGTTTACTTAATCTTTTAGATTTCCAATTATCTTTCCCAGTAAAATTCTCAACCTGAGTTAATTAAAATTCATCTGCCTCCCCTAAGGCTTTCCAGCATCCTTCTGAGTATCAGTGCATTTCTTTTTATTGACTCTAAAGGCCTTTATATTGTTAATTCTCTGCCAGAGACCTAAAAATTCATCATCATATTGCAAAGGTGTCAGACCCCCTAGCATAGCATATTATTGTATAGTAAAAAATAAAAATCAATCTGCTTCTGCAATAAACCATACTTTGCCCCACCAGCCCCAAACCATTTTTCTAAAGCAGGTGGTGTATAGATTATTTACTGTATGTTGTACTCCTTCTGCTCTTATTCAGTAATGTAATTTTCTCTTCCTCTGGTTGTCTAAATGGCTCTCAGAATTAGGAATTTCTCACATATCAAGATTGAGAGACTTTTAAACTTCTTAAAACTGCATTTTCCTAACATTTTTTAGTGAACTATTTAAAAGAGAGCAAGCAATTTATCTCAACAGCTTCTTCATTCAGCTTTCACTTAAAAATCCAATCTTAGAATTAAATTTCACCCATCTTATTCTTTTCAAATGCACACAACCAAAACCTGCTATCAGCATTACAATAGCTTTTGAAAGCTGCATCCTGAGCTTTCTGTAGCAGACTGTAAGGCTTACACATAACTTCATTCTCCCACAAGCTGATCAGGGTACCTTTTTTATTTTGTCTGTCTTTTTTCTTGCATATTTCAGTTGAATGACAAACAGTTGTAAGTGATGTACTTCACTCTTGGAAAGTACGCTCCAAGATGGACTATAATCCATGTTACACCTGGGTTATATGTCTGACCAGATGGGTGGGAGTTACTGGAACATAGGTTTATTTGTAACTTCCTTCCCTGGTCCTGTCTAGGATTAGATTTCTTCAGAGAATGAAAGTCATTATTGTATTGAAGAACTGTAATGCAGAAATCTGTGGCTTGTTTGTTTGTTCAAAAATCCTGTTAAATATGAATCTCAATATTATTTGGAAACTGAATTCCTTGGAAAAATAATCAGATTTATTTAGTGTAAATGTGATGATGGTACATTTGGTATGAAAAGAAACTGCAAGGGTGCTTAATTCTATACCACATAATGTCTGTGGGTATTTTCATTGTCCTCTCTTGTCTCTTAAGGCAAACTCTTCCACTCTCATGTTTTTTTTAACAAGAAAGCTGCTAATGAAAGCTCTCATAATTATCTATTTTCTCCTTTTCTGATCAGATGCAATGACTATTTAAGGCAATAAGGCATTTTCAATTTGCACAGTGGAATTACAAGACCATCAGTGTTGTCTACCATCATAATTCTCACACCCTTCAGTACTTATTTTACACAGGTACAGTTTTTGTGGAGGCATCTTCCTACCCAAGTATTTTCCATTACTTTTCCCATTCAGTGCAGCACACCTGGCTTGACTGTCCTGTCCAGGTGGCATTGCTGAGCATTTGTCAAATGGGAAAAAGGAAGAAAAAAAAATTCCAATCTAATAAGAGATGGAAATAAAAACTTTACCTACATCTTTCCAGATACTTTTGACCTCCTCACATCTAAATCCTTCTGTTACATATAAATATATTGCCACTGATTTCCAAATTATAGGTCTATAAGCTGAAGAAGCCCTTTCTTATGAAGCCCCACGTGCCTACAGACAAAGCTGGAAATTTACCACTTGTTCCTACTCCTTAATTTTCGATGGAGTTTTTAATCTACAACAACCCTTTATTTCTAACCTCATAATAACATCATGACATTTTCCTCATCTTTTTTAATGAGATTCTTTTGGAAATTAAAAAACCAAAATAATCCTATGGAGTTAAGCAGAGCAAATATCAAAACAAGGCAAGACCAGAAACTGACTCTGGCATCTGGAGTTTGATATAAACTATAAATTTTACACTTACAAACTCACAATTTCTTAAATAATCTAACTAACACTAATGGATTTATTGAAACCTGAACACATGTCTGCATTTCATCAACAATACAATTCTCCAGAGCACTGGTTTTAGTCTTTCTTCATTTTCTAAATGGAGACAAAACCATTTACCCAACTCCTTTGTAAGACACCATCACAAGTGAGAAGTGGTATGAGATATACATAATGGATACCTTTTAATTTTTTCTTTGTTGCTAGAGATAATGGTATCACAAATTTGAAAACACACTTGAACTTAAATGTAAGGTAATTCCAAATATATCACTTATTTTCTTATTAATGGCTAACATGACAAATTGCTAAAGGTTTTTTTTATTGTTATTACATTAACAAACCAGCTGCATTCAAATACTCTTCAGAACAAGAAAAATATATATGAAACACTGCAGCCTTTAGAAAAATCAGTTAAATTCCATAATACATCAAAATGTTTTGCTGGAAATGATGACAAGATTATCTTCTGAACCATGAATAACCTCATCACATGCTCTTTTGTTCAAATTATGTAGACATGTCTAAGAAAATTTTCTCCCTCAAAAAGCAAAGATGAAGTTTTCCCATGCCCATTTAAACTTCTATAGGAGAAAAAACTGCTATTGAGACTTTTTAAAAAACATATTTTAACCTACTAAGGCTTCACTTTTCAGCTCTGTGTATCCCTAAATAAATAACTTTAAAACACATCCCATATCAAATCTGTCTATTTTCCTGGCAACAAGAACAATTTCGGAGACAGTTTTTGTATCACTGTTCAACAATTTCATTTTTTAGTTCCTGTGCAACCTGCAAGCAATACCATCTGGGCTTGAAGTTAAATTTCTTTTTACTGATTTAGTCTAAAACTGACTTTTGAACCTCCCGATTAAGACAGGCCCCCACACAGTGAGAGGTTGATGTGAAAACTCCCCTAAATCCTTTCCCCAAAAAGCCAATGCAAAAAAATTTATTTTGCAGTCATTAACTGCCTTTTTCTTCCTGGAGTGCTCCTTTTCCATCCTCCTCTTTAGCTAGCACATTCAGTCACTCTCTGAAAAGCTTCCTCCTCCTCCTCCTCCTATCTCTGCACAGAATTTTGCTTTGTTTTTTAGTTACTCGTCCTCCATCATCAGGGAGTGCTTCAGCTGTCCCAATTCACTGGCAAGTTCTGTCACTCAGGTTGCAGCAAACCAAAGGAAGTGACTGAAACAGCCACTTTACAACAAAACTTCACTTTCATTTCAAATCCTAGTAAGAAGGCTACTCCTCCTTCCCTGAATACTTAGAGAACAAAAAAAAAACCAAAAAAAAACCAAACAGTGGACCAGTGGACACTAACAAGCATCCTTACTGCCATCTGAGTTGATACAAATCAGATATTTTAGGTGTCCAAAGCACCATTTCAGCATCTATGCAAATTCGGTGAAAGTAACTGAATTGCTTTGGTTCTAACCATGATTTCCGAAGTTTTCTCCATAAAGCCACTCCATTAATTTTCCTCATAGGAATATAAACTACCAAAGCTGTGGCCAAATGTTTTACTCAGATTTTCAAAATCAAAGGGGATATGCCTGCTGGAACTTCTCCCTGTATGAAAATAACTGCATTCCAAATAAAATGCCAAAATTGTTTCAGAAATAAGTTCTCTTATCACTGACTTACAGAAGAGTAAGCTCTACACAGGAGCTTTCAAATGGATGGAATAAAATATGACCCTGTATTCATAGAACATCCTGAAGTCTTCCAGAGATGATGATAGGATGAATAATAGCAATTATGAATGATGCACTGCTATTTTTTCATTACTAAGTAATTCACTTTAGAAGTCATTAGGCAATTTCAGATTGTTTAAAATGACATACTAAACTGCTGCTACTATTTTTTTTTAAGCTTCAGATTCCTGTCTTCAGCCAGTAGCTATGTAATACTGTAAAAAGAAGATCCCTCTGATTTCCAAGAATAATTTTACTAAATATACAATTAACTAAGCAAGAACCCAGGGGTTCTGTAAATGACATACTGCTGTTTATTGTGTGTTATTTCCCCTGTAAACTTGATTATTTCACCAATAAACCTCATTAACTGGAGCCCTGTACAGCACCAAGAAAATAAAGACCACAAGTAATACTTTGCTTGTGCTCTTGATCGTGTACCATAATGTTCTGCTACATTACCCACTGCAGAAAATTAAATTACATCCTTACTTCATGAATTCTATCACCTGCCAACATTGGCAAGAAGACTCTTAAATGAAAGTTCATTTATATCAAAGATTATCATTAAGCACAGATCAGAAAAAGATACTGCAATTACCATTTTATTGACTTTCATTAGCAAAAGAAAACAACAAGAATACATATTACTGCTAAGTAGTCTATGACTTCATTCAGTAACATTTACTCTGCTTTTTGAGCTTGCAAGCAGGCTACATAAATGTTTAATTCAATTGTCAGTGTTCAATGAAAATTTATTTACAATACCAGTTTCCATTAAGCCAATCCATTATATTTTGGACAGATTCACTGTAATGCTATAGAAAATTTCATCACCAGAAGGGATTGAGAAAGCCCTCCTAGAAAACCTCCAGTGGGCCCACAGCAGTACTCACAGCAGCTCAAACAGGCAAGGACCTGGAGCCTTTTCAAGTGATGCGAGTCCTCACAGCAAACTCTCAGCCCACTCTCTGTAACAGGTTTATCACTTTGGCTCTCCCTGAGCTTCATTCAAAGAACCAAAAAGCAAGGTTAAAATACAGGTCTAATCTTCCTGAGCATAAGCTCCTCCATCACATGTCAATCAAACGGAGCTCCTGTATACCAAGGAACACTTGGCAAGCCAGCCTAAAAGCAGTTTTGCTGTTACTTGGATCTCTGATTTTTAAAACATGCAGGAAATGTCAGCTTTCATCAGTTTTGCAACACACAGGTACTGAGAAGAATGCTGGTTTCCATATCTTCCTCAAAAGGATTCTGTTTAAAAACTTATTTATAAAGGTAAGGCAAATAAAAAAGGTAAGTTAACAACCCTACCACTGTGTCATAACCAATTTAAAATTATTCTATGATAACAAAATGAATCATATATAGAAATATAGGTGTTTTGATGGCAAAAATCTGTGGAGTCTTGCAAAAAGAAGGCAGAAAACCCTAAGTCATATGCAGCACAGTGTGATAAACCACTCCATTTAACCAGGATAGAAAATTACATGAATGCCAGAATAAAGACCAGCCAGATAAAGCAGCATCCAAAAAACTGTATTTTTACAAAACCAGTTTACTCACATCTTGTTAATAAATTGATAATTTTTTAAGAAATAAGCATCTTAGGGATGCTGTGGCACAGTACTCCATAAGTGCAAATGAAAACTTTTCCTGAGCCACGGTTCTGAATTTTTCATTTTTAAAGGAACAGGTTTCAAGTATGTAATAAACAGCTCCACCTACTGTCCCAGAAGAAAGAAAAGCATTTCCCAAATTTTCATTTCCAGGTTGCAGCAAGTACAACAGATCTCTTGCAACCCACTTCCATCCTGTTCCTTTGTAACGAAGGGTTACGTCTGAAAAACTTTAATATCAAAATAAAAAAAGAAAAGAACCAGTCATGTATGGAAGTTCTTTAAGATCTTTTTTAGGCAGGTCAAGTCCCACTCCAGCTAGAGAATGTATAAGAAACCCACTGAGATGCAGACCCTCCCACTCAACTCCTGACAAAGAGCCCTAGAAGAGAAGGCAGATGCTCCCCAGCAGGTCGAGCTTTCTTGATGTCTTGCAAGAACAGCAGCCTCTCACTGCCAGTGTCTGCCTCCCAGGGAGAAAAATGCATCTGACTGAAAAACACTAAAACACTATGTAGGCCAAATCAAAGCTTGACACAATCTGTTGTGGATTTTTTTTCCTGGATTTTGAACATGCAAGCTCTTTGGAGGGCAAGAGGGACTGGATTCAGAAAAAGGGAAAGACAGTCAGCTCGAGCGTGGATCTTCTGCATGTCATGAGGGGAAATTCTGTAACAACCCCTTTCAGACCAATGGGCAAAATTAACACAATCACACACCCACAGTGGCTCAGCTGTTTTGATGAATTGGTCAGACTTATTCAAAACAACTTTTTTGAGTGAAACTGTCCTTAGAAATAAATTCATCATAAACAGAGAAGAAGGAAAGAATGTATTCCTATTCCTTTCAAATATCAGAAAAACTATTCAAATACTACAGTGATGTGGTACAACCACAACTTGTAGTCTTTAAGAGTCTGCCTCAAACTGCGGTTTGTAACTCACAAGAGTCTTCAGAGGATCTCCAGTTAGGTAAAATAAGTTCATTTAGCTTAATGCTTAAAACCAGGAAGTTTCCTATTTTACAGAAATCAGTAACTTAATAAACACAAAATTAGCCTAGATGTTTCTTACTTTGCAGGACAGACGGACTCCTTTTGGTCCAAATTAAACAAGTACATAAACACTCCTAAGTGCTACTCTAATCAGTGGGTTGTAAGCACCTTAGAAAAAAACAGAGCTACTAACAGGTTCCTGAAAAACACAGAGCTTGCCTGGCCAGCTATTTTGGAAACATCATGTGACTGCTCTGTTGCAGTGTCCCACCAGCATCCATCACCAGCTATCACCCAAGGGTGGGATGATGACATTAGATTCATAACTACCACCAGCTTCTAGAAATGAATGTGGCTTAAGATGGCAAAAATACCTGTTGTGCAGAAAACATTGGGGAGGTTTTTGTGGGCTTTTTGTTTGATTTTGAGTTGCTGGGTTTTATTAAACCCTGTAAGATTAGGATGATTCAAATAAATTACACTGAAGTTAATGATGCTGAGAGTAACTTTTGCTCACGTGACAGGCAACTGTCATGAAGAGTCATGTATCAACTGATCATAATACACCTACTACAGGGAAGTGGCGTGCTGGGAATTGGAGAATAGCTCAGCTTAATTTGCTTTCACCAAGCGACACTGAAGTAATGACATTACAGGAGAGAGATGTTCAGAGCAGCAAGCACAGCTGCAGCACCCGCCTTGCTTTCAAACAGCCCTACTGCCTTCCTCCAAAGCCTCAGGTTGGATCATCAGTCATACCACTGCATTCTGATTTTCAGTGCTGCTACAGAAGTCATCTACCAAATTTGAAGCCATCAAACGCAAGGCTTACTGCCCAGAACACAAACCTGCAATGAATCTGCCAAGATCCTTATCCTAGCAATCTCTCTCTGTCTTGAGTCTGCTTTAGCTTCTAAATTTAGGATCTGTCATTTTATCAAGTAGATGGCACTACAAGCTTTGGCTAAGTAACAGTGGGGTGCATTCAGCAAGAGTGTATGTCAATAGCTGCAGAGCTCAGAAGGATGAATAAACTAAAACACTACCTAATTCTTTTAGAAAAAGCAGTGACACCTTCTCATCCTTTGCAGGAGAAACTAGGCAGATGGGTAAGTGCAGTTAACTGCTGCCAAAGACTTTCAAAAACAGAAGCTGCAATTTTATTTTTTTTTATAAATATAGACCATAGTGATTTCTTATAAATACAGACCTATTCAATAAATACGAACAATTTTTTAATGAGGATAAGTTTATATTAAATATCTGGTATAACATCTTCATTCTAAATTATTAAGATAGCATGTGGGGATACATCCATTCCAAGCTATTTAGGACTCCTCTCCTAGTCAGGAAAATATGCCCATCTGAAGCATGGCTTCACTGCAGGTGCCCACCTGGACTGTCCTACCTTAAGTTATGCCTTACCACGACAGCACTCCCCTTGCCTGCCATCACCCAGCCTCCCTCAGCACACCAGAACACAAAAATTGAGCATGTTGATAGGTAGAGGCTGAACACCTTGCTTCATGTTCATCAACACTACACAGAGGAATTCAAGCTTTAACAGGGTAGGTGGTATCACCCATGCATGCAGGGCAGCACAGACAACCCCCATCCTGCTCCCCCAGGGCAATGCCAATAAATGCTTTGGTGAGCTGAGACTAAATGCCATGCAATTGCTGCTGCTTTGCAAACAGGGATACAGGAATCAGCTTTAGCAGTAGGCACTACCTGAGCTGATGTGATTGCTGTGAGGATGCAGTTCTCCTGCTATGTTTCACTTTGATTTCCATGTCTAATCACACAGAAAAGCAACAGCTACTCATTCACATCTGCCCCTTACTATTTGTGTCACTGACCACTGCAAGACAAAAGCTCAGCAAATTCAGGAGTGATAAAACAACCTAACAACTCAGCTCCATGGAAGCAGAACAGGATTCAGGCATTCACTGTTTGTACTGAGACTTTCACAGAGATGTCTAAGTCACTCTTGTCCATGTCACATCACACATGTGATGAAGTTTGCTTAGATGGGTGCCACAAATCTACAAACTATCACCTCTGCTGCTTCAGACTAAGCAAAAGGACTGCTCTCCTTTAGAAAAGTACAGCCAGAAAACACCCAAGACCCACAAGCTCGCTGTATGAGTGGACAGCAAGGAAATTCATACAACCCCTTTCTTACAGTCCTTTGAACCCATAATAAATGCAATTCCAGGCAAAGCTTTAGTAACACTGTAATCAGTATCAATTGATATGGAAGTAGGGTTGGTAATCTTATGCTTTGCATGCCTCTCAGTTTGAATACACAGGGTCAATCCTCCTTTTGTTCCTTCTGACAGAAACTAGGTAAATCTTGAATTTCTTTAAATAGATAAAAAGTGAAATGCTGTAAAACCTTGTCAAGCATTGAGTGTCTACAAGTCAGTGAAACATATGGCCTGAGTAACACAAAATACTAAAAAAAAAAAATATTAATTTATTCTGTTCTTTCTGCTGTTGTCTGTAATGTCCTCTTTTGCTCCAAACAACAAAGCACCCCAGGAAAGGTTCATTAAAATTGTATTCAAGTTGGTGTTCTGTGAGAGATTTTAATATAATTTTAATCAAAAAGAACAAACTATCATATTCTGAGACAAGTTTAGTATTTACATCTATTACAGACTTTTATTCTGATCTATTGTAACATGACTAACTCTGCAAGTCTATAATTTTCACAAAATATAAAAATATAAGACAAAAATTTTTGGGAAAAAAAATGCATACACAGGACCAACACCAATGTGCATAAAATAACAATTCGTTGTTTGCATCTTTATTATGAAAAGAAACAACGAAAACTCTGTGGTACTGAAAAAAGCAGCAGTAGCAAAACTTCTGTCTCTATTCTGTCCTTAAGCAATGGGGATACTTCAGAACACGTTAAGGAGATTAAGCTCACTTTGACCAATACACAGACAAAATTGCAATTTGAGCCATTAGAGACATTTTCTTCTTCTCTTTAAATATAAAATAGCAGATACTTTAAATACCAGAACAATTCTGAATGATTCAAAAAAGTCTGAATTGTGATAAAGTGGAGATACTGAGTGGGTATGCACTGCTCAAAGCTTTTATGAAGAGCCAGTTGATACAACCACCATTATTTCTTGGCCTGGACTAGATGGAGTAAATGCCTGGGAAAGGCCAATACACAGATTTACTAAAAGTCTCCATGCCTAATGATCACTGATATTATCAAGTTGTATCATGATACAACCATGATTTTCATCTTAGTGTTTCAGAACCCAGCGAATACTGCTTGTACTTCACAGACTAAAGAAAAGAAAATATTGCCATTCACTTGGTACTGGATACTTCAAAACATCATCTGGCTAATTTTCAACATCAAGGCATTTTTCTAACTGGAACTTTGTAATTATCTGTAACCTTGGCTGCTGCAGATGCAGATGCATTAAGAATGAAAAGACGATGCAAATAAAACAAGAATTTTTCCTTACCTGTTCATAGATTTTTTTAATTTCATTAAATTAAACACTAAGCTTCTGTGGCTGACAGACAAAAGAATATTTATTACAAAAAGTACGTCTAGATTTCCTATTGGTTTTTTTCCCCAAATAATATGGTCATACAGCACCGGGACACCTTGCATTCACCCCCTCTTTTTTTTTTTAAATCAAAATATAGCCTTTACTCAAAATTCAAAACATAGAATTTCAACCAATTTTTTGCTGCTAATTCTTGCATTTATCTTCAGTGTCCTACCTCCTGTGTTTTGTCCTATTAAAGAACATGTGACTAAAAAGTGCCTTGAGCAAGACAAGCAAAGATCGAGGCAGCTGAGATGCCTGTCCTGGTGCTTTACATGACACACTGGAGGAGAGAAATTTTTACTCTTTGAGGACACACATGTCAAGCACTCAGTCTAGCTCATACAGGAAGAATTATGGTAAACTAGGCAGAGAAGAGAGTATTTGAGGTCATTTAGTTCATACTTCCCCCGCATGGCAGAATCACATTTATGTAGCTCTTAGTGAATATTTCCTTATTCTTATACACTTTTAGAAATTGAGATCCTGCAGTCTTTGTGGGTAAGCACTGCAAGATGTTACCCTCAGTGCCTTATGGGTCCTTCCTTATGTGTGTCCTCAATTAAATTTAAACCCATTAACTAATATCCTATCATCAGCCACTCAGCCCCCTCACCCTCCAAGAATCTGGATGTGGCACTCAGTGCCATGGTCTAGCAAACGCAACGGTGGTTCAAGGGTTGGACTCGATGATGTCTGAGGTCCCTTCCAACCCAGCCAATTCTATGATTCTATTACTCTATGAATCCTTTTACTTATTCAACCTGTCCAGTGCTTGTCAGCCTGAAAGTGTTAGCCCACAGGACCTTTGAAGTCAAATATCTACAAAGTATTTCAGACAATTCATTGGTGCATACTATATTATTTCACCTGTCTAAGTGAGGTTTCTCTGTGTTACAGAGATGCTGTTCAGTCAGCATTCAGGAGGTGCATACAGGAGGTGCACACCTAATGAAAGTCAGCTCCTGCATTTCTCAGAGTCTGTCAGAAATGTTCAATTGGGGAGAATGTAGAAGAACACGGGAAGACCATGAGTGACCATGTTTTCTATTTTGATACACTCTGGCCTTCCTTCTTTTTGCATGATGGTTAGCAAACACTCATCCTTTCCTCAGAAGCTCATGCAACAGCTTTTTACAGCCTACTAAGTGTCAGTCAAAACAAACTTTATATTTAAGAAATTGTGTAAAATAGTTAGTATGATGTATCTTAACATATTCAGTGAGTTAAGCCTGATTTAGGGACTATCAGCTTTCTATAAGGATTATACTCAGATCCATAACACACAAACCTTACCACATGCTGTCTTCTGATTCTCCCCTGTCCCATTTGGTGAAGTCCACAATGGAAAGTGAAATGCACAATAATTTCAGTCCACTTTTGGTCCAGAGGTTAGTAGTACATGGTAAGCACTTTAATGCCAGAAGTTGGACAATTTAACCTCTTTGGCTCAAGCATATGTTATACACACATCCACCATCCTAGCAACAAGGCTGATCTTTACAAAGGAAGACAGACATGGACATGAGATGATCTACTAAAACATTATGCTGTACTTTTTACAAAAGGAAAACCTACATGAAGTATTTTGGAATCCAACAAATCTTGCTATAACTAGATTTCATTACTTCTGCTATTCTACTACACCAACCATGGAATTAGGCTTTGTCCTGTTTTTATGTACTCTGAGGATATTGCTTTTCATTTTGTATTATGCCTCCCACTGACTCACTCATTTGATTACCTTTTGAGCACAGAATGAAAACATCCCCTGAGCAGATCACACAAATAGGATTATTCTGAAGCAACTTCATCCAAGCTGAAACCACAGGACACTGATGTAAAAGAGGAAAGGTCACAGAATGCTCGGCTTTAAAGAGAAGATACATGAAAAAGCTTTCCTATAAGTAGGGAAAGCACTTTAGGGTTAACGACACAGGTAAGAATATCCACACAGCATTAAACCCTGCTAGAGAAATGAATGACAGATGAAAAAAGAGAACACCAAAACACTACAATTTAAGTCTGCTGTGGTATCCACTGTACAGTGATGGAGTCTTCACAGCTACCTTCAGTCTTTAATAGTAACACATAATAGCTCAAGATCTTTTTTGAGTTCCTACTCATTCAAATTAATCAGATTTTTCAGGACAGACTGTAACATCTTAACTAATTAAAACCTGCAATGAGGACCCATTGTCACTATGTTACTATATTCATCCAACATCCCAAAATATCTTTAGGGAAAGGATCTTATTTCGCTCTGTCCTGACCAGGGCTTTTATGAATAAATAAAGGCCTAATTTGCACCTATGGGTTTAGAACAAAGACAATCCTGAAAGAAGTAATAAGATTACAGTTGCCCACAAATTATAATTTAATAAAAAAAATTAAAAGATTTGCAATAAGTTAGGATGTGTGGAGACTGAAGCAACATCTTACCACTTGCACAGTTATGGCAAAAAAAATTAATTGAAAAATCTTATTAAAAACAATTAAATTACAGAATGACATAGCTGCAAAATAGAGGAGCTCTACAATACAAGTTACACTTCCTTGGCTAGGTCACCAAGTTCAAGTTACTCTCACTTTGCACCAAAATTCCCAGGAAGGATTCTTATTTTCATCCTGGTCTGACACTGCAACAAGAAGCCTAACTTTGGCAGGATTTTTTGTATCACAATAACATGGAATTAGGCTTTAATGCGTAGGTAGATGAAAAAAGCCTTTATCATTCTTTGAAATTCATGCTTCCCCATTTCATCTCACATCTCTAGAGCTTGAATAAGACTTTCTTTAATAGTGTTAATGCTGCCTGAGTTTATATCATACAGCAAACTACATAAGTCAAAACAAGTTTCTTTTGCTTTGGATAGAAGCAAAACATTCAGCACTAAAGTGGCAAAGATGAAATGCTTTTCCTTTGCTTCTTACATATCTACATCTATAATTACTCATGACAGCTTCAGTTAACATTTTCAACAAAGAAGGTCAAATCATAAAAGCCTAATTAATATTAAAAATACTCAGCGGGATAAACTAAGATTTCCCTGGGGGGATAGACAACCTGAAAGGATTAATTAGGAACAAGTGTAATACACCATAGCTTAAATTTACAGTTTTTGTATATCAATTCAAATTGGCTGGAACTCTCCTCAAATATTTCACCGAGTTCTAGTTTCAAAGTAAACCAACACTGATGAAAGATGACAGGGAAATTATTATTTTCACTAATGCATTTACCTTCATTTCTGTGTCAAAGGAAACTCAGTACTTCTTCTGTCTTGATACATAGGACAGAGGCAGGACAGCTCGTGGCTTTTACCAACATTCAGTTTTCTAGTTTTACATTATAGGGAAGTTCCCTTCTACTGTAAGTTCCAGAAACATATCCCTATATGAAATTTAGACCCTTTTGAAGTGAAAAACAGCAAAGTTATATACTAGAGAGCCACAAATTCACTTGAATTTATACTGAAAAATAAACTGATTTATTTCAAAGTACTTTTTTTCTGCTTTTACCCAAAATTGATGCAAGAAACAAAGCGTATTTGAAGCAAATATTGGCATGGTCTGTTCAAAGCACAGACTGGTACTCTACCCATCCTGAATGCAGAGAAAAGCTTGGGGAAAAGAACCAACCAACCAAAACCAACCAAACAAAAAAACAACCAAACAAAAAACCAAAACCAACCAAACAAAAAACCAAAAAACAATCTTATCAGAATACCTCCAGTTGCAAGAATGCTCAAGTTAATATTTTACTTCAGAATTTCATGGTTCATGATGTTCAACATTTCAGGCCAGCTAAATCAAGTTCATCTTTTTACATCAGCAAGTATGTTTACATTTTTTTAATGCCAGTCAAAAGAGTGAGATAGAAACACAAGATCCATTCAGCAGTCACCTATTTCACAGTGAGAGTGAACAAGATTACACAACATATATATATAGTTCTACACTGAATGTAAACGAGACATTACACCCTCTGAACCCTAACTGTTCTGCCAACAGAGTCAAGACAGAACAGTAGTTATAATTGCCTGCATTTTTCCACTGGATGGAATTCTGCACATATCACTGCCCCCCAACAAGAAAAATTGATTGCAAAACATTTTAATAAATACCACATCTTAGAAGCAGGGTGAAATATTACAGCTTAATAATAGTAGAGGTTAGAACTTAATGTGAGAATTTTTGTTGGTGGGTTGTGGTTTTATTTTTTATTTTAGAACATCCCTGTATTACTTTTCATATCCCAGAAACATACATCTTAGCTAAATATATATATGTCTAGGCTCCACATGGTTACTGAAAATACAGTATATATCAAGTAATCAAAGAGTGTCAGTAAAAAAACCCAAGCAACAAAAATAAGCCAGCACACCCTCATTTGAAAAATGTGCAGACATATTTCCTCATCTTTAAATAGCAAATCACTCAGAAGTGCACAGACTTCTCATGGTATCCAGATATACTAATATACAAAATTAATTTTGAAGCTGCCCATTGCTTTTGCAACTCTTAAACATGCAGTAATTTGCTGAATGACCTCCCAGCACTTAATGTGACAAATCTGGTCATGCCATTATCAGACAAACATAGAGTTCCTTGAACTCTGAATACAGAGATACGGATGTTGCTGTCATGCAAGAATACACAGGATCTTTCAAATTACATAAAGCACTTCTGGTGAGCATTAAATTTCTTTCATTTCAAACTGCTTTGACAAAAAATGAAGTTACCTTTTATTAACACCAACCACTTTGTGGATAGCCTCCCCTCCACCAAGACAAAATAGTGCATTTTCAAGAAATGCTACGTTTTACTTTTAACATATAGGAATAAGCCTTAGGAATCACATTAATCATCTCCCAGATGTATCTTACAAGCACACACAAGCATCATTTTTTTTCTGAGAAAAAAGTACATCTATTAAAGACATTGTCTCTTAAAAATTCTGCTGTAATCCTCTTTCTCTGGCTATTTAAGGCTGACAAATACAAATGGAGCTTTGCCACATCCGTGTAAACTAGTAGGAAATCAACAGTATCTGGGCAAGGAATATAAATCTCTTCCAGAAATAAACCTTTAGCTATGGCTTTTTGAAGGACTACTACAGTGATTCTATTTATATAATCAGTCCAGGAGTCAAAAAAATATCTGAAGCTACATTTACAAAGACACAGAAGCATGCAAATTTATCTGACTTAATAATAAAATGTAAGGCTTTTCTGACAGTCCCCTTTAATTCATATACTAGAATGCTGCTTAGAAAGGTAGAAGTGCATTTACTCATCTTTTATGATGGTATGCATTTTTCTCCAGGATAAGTAGAACAGCAATACTACTGGAAGGGACAAAAATTAGAAGAGGGGACCAGCTGGGTGTTTAAGGCAAGATCTGTACAAGAGACCATCTCTTGTGCAACAGCTCTATCTTTTCTCAGTGTTGAATAAATCACTCAGTCATCTTCAAAAAGTCCTTCCTGAATACACCTGGGCTTCAATCACTTCTCCTTCTTCAGTCTATCAAATGGGCACAGAAGCACTTTCCTACCTCACCTTACCCATTAAGGGAACAAGCAATAAAGTCTGCTCAGGTTCTCCCATATTACAGTGACACAGATTGTGTCTGTCTGGAGTAAAACAGGAGACATCCCACTCAGACACATCTCATTGAGATTAAAAATTACAGAAGAGGCAAGACCAAATCTAGTATGACTTTAAAGGCAAACACACACACTGACAGAATCAACTGTAAAATAGAAAACCTGATTAAGCTATTGTGGATAAAAAGCAAGATGGCAAAAATCCCTAGGATATAAATAATAAAGATAGTAACATTTTTTGTTGTGTTATTGGTAGCTTAGATGCTTTTTGCTGCACCATATTCTATTAACATAGAAAGGTTGATTCTGCATTGACTTGCTTAGCAGTGGAGCTTTGTGTAATCAAAATATTGTTGCTGGGGGGCTTTTTATCACTGAACACTGCAGGGTTTTCATCCTTCTGGACACATTACGTACATGCACATAATTCGGGAGGAATGCAGAACAGTTCAACATGGAATACCATTCACTAGCACCTAACTATCAAGCAGTTTTGATTTTTCACAGAACTCTTGCATCATAAAAAGCTGACCTTCTCAGCATGCAGTATTTAACCGCTTGCTCTTGCTAACCACTGTAGCAGAAAAAAAGAACAGAGTTAGCATACTGATTACTACATTGAATACTCAGCACCTTTATACTCCAGAAAAATTATGAAGCATCATCACTGTCCTTAGTCAATTTAAGTACTAATGAAGCTATGTTGAACTTCATGCAAATATTATTTTAATAAAGCAAACAATCTGAATAAAACTTTGCGTGCTTTAAAAGTTTTATTTAGGGGCCAGAGAATGTGAGATTCCATTATATCAATAACATATTCTCATGTAATTTAGTTGATTATATCTCAGCCTTTTTATTATGTTTAGACAACACAGTTTGCAGTGAAAAAAATTAGTCTATGTTGTCATTCTTTTAATAAATGTGGAAAGACAGATGGCTTGGAGGATCTTTCATGGTCAGCGTAAGCACCAATGTAAAATACAGAAGTGATGTGATATGGACTTTTCTACATGATGAGGTCCAAATTTCATCAATATTCCAAAAATATCTTCTACCAGTACTGCTGACTGCCCTGGAAAGGGGAGAACAGAGACAAGATAATGTACAGGTCCTAGATAATACAAGAACTAATTCAGTTGTAAAAAAGGAAGCCAAAGGCTCATCTATGGCTGCAGTCTGACTTCTCCGTTTGCCATTAAACTTCCTTCCTGTTTCTTCCTTCAGCAGAAAATTTCCAAAAAGCTTAATTACTCAGAAGTTATTAACATCCTGAAATCAGAAAGGAAAAGGAAAAATAAAAAAAATAAATTCAACAGTGTTGGCCTATTAGGTACAAAATATGCTTTTAAAATAATGTTTAACTACACTTCCATTCTCTTGGGTAATCAAAAAACCCATAAAAAAAACACATCCAAAATATTCATCTGAGAGAATAGAATTACAGTCTTTAACTGTAGAAAATGTTGAGCTGTCCAGTATTAATATATATATATATGACAGTGATAAAATCTCTGCTGTTTCTGTTTTGTTTTCTCAGCCCTAGGTTTATAAGTGTAGGCTGTATCTTTGCCTTCAAACCCAAGTTGAACTCCAGTTCTTTCTTTCAAGTACTTGTAAGGAATAGTCATAAGAAAAGGAAACGTAATTATTATAGGGATAGAGAAAAACTCCCCAGACATGTCCCAAGCAGAGCAGGCAAGGAAGAAGGCACAGAGCAGTTGGGCAGAGCTGCTCTTGACTCCTCTGAACCACCAAGGCCGAGAAGGTTCTGGGGCAGCCAGAAGAGAGAGAAAACACAGAGACTACCTGCAAAGAGCTTCTTCTAATGGCATGCAAGACACCCTGTGCTCCCCAACACACCAGCAACTGTCCTGGAGCCTTGGATTACTCATGATGGATCGCAAGGTTATAAAAGCAGCTTAAGCAGTCTTTGTGCTTTGGTTCTTTCAGATGACTAGGGTGAGAGAGGGAGAGCTATAAACCTGAGCTTGTTTTCCTCAACAATTGCCATTCTCCCTAAGTCTCCCTTCCCTAAAACCCAAAAAAATAGAAGGGGGGGGTATGCAAATTTGATTGGGGGCTAGAGCTTAATTTCTGCCTCAGTTCCAAGCAAGAGGCTCAGTAAGCAATGAGGCAGCCAAAGCAGGTGGCCCTGCCAGAGTTACCACTGCAGTGGCCCAAGCAAAAGCCCTGTGCTCATGGCCCAGCTCCTTGACTGATGATGCCAGGGATGTCAGGCTTGGGTGCCTTTCCCATGGCAGTGGGGAGGCAACATCCTGATGGACTGTGGACCAAGCAAAGAGTGCTGGGTTCCCTCCCAAGGTCTGATTTCATCCCCACGGCACATAAGGCATTACTGCTACTCAGATACCTGAGACAGTAATAAGAATCAGAACCAAGAATCAATAGCACACTGCCTCATACCAAGGAAAACAGGAGAAAGCTTAAGCTCTCAGTTCTCATCCTCACACAAATCAGTAATGCAGTATAACAAGTGCTAGCTACTAGCTAGCCAACAGCAGTGGGGTATCTTATACCAAATGAGACCCTGCATTAAAACTTAGAACACCTGATGCTGTTGCTTGATGGAGAAATCTGGTAGCCTGACATAGCTGGATTTCCTGAGGATTTGCAGTACCCAGTGTTTTTTGCACAGCTTGCAACATGCCTTTTCTCTGGAACTGAGGCCTTTTACATCTAGGGATACGCTGTGCTAGGCACTATACATGTGCACAATAAGAAGAATTAACTGTGCCAGTAACTGGTCCTGCCTGCTCTGCCTGGTTCGGCAAAGCACTGAGAAACAAAGAGGAGAATTAACTTGCCAAGACTCACACAACTACTTGGACTCAGAGTTCACAGTGTTCTCCCAGCTCTTTCAAGAGCAGAGCTGACTTGTTTCTGGGTCACATCGTTCCCCTCTCACAGAGATTATCTCCCCCAAGGAAGGCACATTATGAATGAATTAGGTCTGCAGAACACAAGCCCTGCAAGCACTTTAAAGCTGAGCTGTACGTGGCAAGAAGTTGGGATCCTGTGGCCCCAATAATTTTCTTCCCTAGTGAAAAAAGTTTATTTCAACTTCTGCCTGTGTCTTTATCTCTAAATTTAATGAGGAAGCTGCTCCTGTTCTGCTGTTTTCCAAGTCTCTTTGATCTTTTGATTATGTATGTGCTGGTTGCTTGCTATCATATAGAGTCTGAATAATGTGTATCAATGGCAGATAACTCCAAGCACACTACACACCCAGAAATAAAAAACAGCCACTAGTTTGTAAAAGGAATCGTAGAGCTGGCTCAAAAAATCTGAAAAAGGAGAGGACACACACATAAAGCTGTCTCATAGTTATTCCATGCTTGCTCCATACCTGCACAGCACTAAACCAGACAGGGATGCATAGGGAAGAAACAAGAAAACAAGAAATAAGACCAAAAAAGAAGTGAACACCTCTGCTATGAAACCTATCTCCTTTTGCATCACTTCCAGTTTGAAGGTATCTCCCAAACATGAGATATATTCTTATTTAGATGTGTCTGCATAATATTATGCTAGATGAAAAATAAGTAGAAAGGATTGTGTGGTTTGGTTTGACATTGTGTTTGTGGTTTGGTTTTTGTTGGTTTTGCTTGGTTGTTTTTGGTTTTGGTTTGGTGGCTTTTTTGTTTTGTTTTCTTTCCTTGGTGGGAGAGGTGTTTGTTTTAATTTGGTTGGTTGATTTGGGGCTTTTAAAGCTTTCCCCCTTATCTATTTTGGACTCTGTTCTGCAAGTAGTCCAGGACCCAGCCTAAGTACTTGCTGCATCTGTAATAAAAGAGGAAGCTGCAAGAAATCAGTAAGGTCATGGCATTTTCACAGCAGTCTACACTTTTGCAAGCCTCAGAGTGAAATACCCACAGCTTCTCAAACTAGATATACACCCTAATGGAAAAATCACTTCAGGAGACACTGAAAATTAATTGTATTTATAATACTTATGTGGCAGGGCATTAGCTTTGTCTTGAGAAGCCATGGTGTTTCATTCCTCAACACCACTGACCACAGGCACCTTGTAGATATCTGGGCTGCCACATTATCACTACTACAGAGAAACAAATCTTATGTGGCCACCAGCTGCACTGTCCTAACTATCATGATGCCTGCAATAACCCCAATCTGGAATACTTCTTTACATAATATATGTAAACACACACAAACCTATGCATGCAAGTGACCCAGAGATCATCAAATTAGAAGTATGCTGCTCTCAATTCTAAGCAGCTGCTGTAGGATGTGCAGACAACATGGCAGAACAAATGGACCTTATCAAACAACCACCTCATTCATTTGCTCTTCTCCTCCATAGCTTGCAGAGAAGGGCTCAATAGTAGGATGGGACACCTCACCTCATGGGCCTGAGCTACCCTCCTGCCCACGCAGCTTACCACAGCACTGCACTGCAAGACATTTTCAATCTTAATGAACAAAATCAGCTCCTCTCTTCCTGTCTTTACCTGTAACAAAAGTGGAATGTCCTGATGCCTTCCTCTTTTAGGAAATTCTGCCCCTTTTACTTTACCATATTCATGTGGTAGCTCACCTTTTCCCTTGTATTACACACTTCTGAAGAGAAGGGCTTGCCAAATCTCTTTCGCATTGAATGTATCTACATACCAGGACATATGGCAAAGTAAAATGAAATATTTACTTCTTTTTATTCAAACCAATGTATCTCCTCTACATTCACTTCAGACTTGCATTTAGTTGTTTTTTCTCTAAGTCAAGCTGATGGTACTCACGCCCTCACTGATGTGGTCCTATAATATTTAAGGGAAAGCTACTATACAGAATGATAAATTCCCCACTATTAATATTGCAATTATTGATCACAGCATTAAGTTAATTCCTTGCTAATACTTTGCCTTCAGTAACATCAAAATTTTTCTCCTCCCTGTCATATAAATATTAATTTTATGTATAGCTCAAGTGCTGCTCCGTTTACAACAAAATCACAAAGGACACCATAACAACGTTTAGTTCTTGGGAAATATTTTAAACAAACCATGCTGCTATATTTAGAAATCATAAAAACACAATTATTTTATAAATTATTGATGTAAATGATCAACATAGCTTGGGGCTTTTTTGTAACTCTGTATTAGAAAGCAATTACACAAAAAATGTTGCAGGACACTGATCTATTTTGGTACACAAGTTTGCAAAAATGATCAAAGGGGGTTTATTATTATTAGAGGTTGACCATTTTTTTTCCCCAATTTTTCTTTTCCTAATTTTAACGAGACAGTTGGAGGAAGGGGGTGGAGGGGTACAATACAGTTCCATGTAGCTCAACCCAGACAATGCTGAATTACCCAGACTTTTAGAATCTGAAAATTAAAGTAACTATTCATTTTAAAGGAAAAAAAAAATTAAAGATCTGCAGCTAAAGCTCTTTTGAGGAAGCAATTCTGGGATTCTTTCAGCTTAAATAATCTTTACACCACTGTTCCTTTTTATGCTTCATAGATCACAAATAAATTCAGAACACAGAACAAATTTAAATATTATCCATTAATTTTCAAAATACCAATTCTCCTACTATCCTGAGAGTTAGATTATGTTTTATATGATAGTATCAATGGAAAAACGCTCTAAGCCAAATATCCAAAGGAAAGTTCCCTTTTATTGCTTGATATATAAGCAGCAAGCATTAAATGTATCACGAGTTTTTACATTCTAAGCTTGGCTTCATCTCATTTGGTTTCACATTCATAATGTGCCAGGTCCCTAAAGGATGCTTATTTGTGATGCTTTCATTAGGAAGAGTACAAATTTAGACACCAGAAATCCAAGATGCAGGATATGTGCAATTCCGGACACAAGTATTGCTATTCAGGACCTTGAAAAGAAAGAGGTATGTAAAAATAGATCTGAAACACAGACAGGCAAAACAGGCTACTTCAGTGAACAATCTCTGCTGTAACTTCTCTGTACACAAATACACTTAAAGTGGTAGAAAACACACCCTTTGGCCTGTTTCAACCAATTATTGAAAGACTTTATGATTAATACTTTTGAAGACTGAAGGGCAGCATCATTATTGTGGTCACACCACACCGCTCAGCTGCATATTTCACCTCTCAGCTGTGTGTTTCACACTCCCTTCCACACTACAGAAGTTGAGAAAGTCAGTATAAGTCAATAGCCACAGAGACTGAGGGGATTAAGCAAGGTATTATTTATTACAGCACTGGGTACATGGGGGATCACTCCACCCAATGCACACAACCCCTTCGTTATTTGGTTACCCTTTTATCCTTACAGATCATACATATGCATTACATTTCTATACAAGAAATGAGGTTACTCAGATCATCTCCCAGAGTTATTAACATCAGATTCCACCCATCTCTGCATGGGCACTGTCTCCTAGTGGTTGTGGCCAGGGTTATTGGGAGGAAGGCTCAAAGTCTTCTTCATGGTGTGCTTTTATGTAAATCAGAGGTATCCTGCCCAGCAAAATCCTGCCTGCCCATTCACTGCTCCTAGGTTAGATAGTTTTAACCCTTTGCCTCACTACAGAGAACAAAATACCTTGGAAATTTATATTTCTGGATGATTATGCAGAGGAAAGACAACCTGCTGCCTTGAGCTAAGGTTTGAAAACCAGAACTAGAGACCTGGACTGTGCAAAGCTCCTGCATGCCATCTGACAAGTCACTTCTTGTCTTCTGGGCTCTAGGCCCAAGCTATACCCATAACTTCAAGTCTCAGGATGCAAAAAAGGTTACACAGACTGAAGGCTTAATACTAAGATACTATTGTGAGTAAAGATTAAGCATAAAGTCCATAAAGCCTTAATAGAAAACAAGAAAATGTACTGCAGTCACAGGCACAGGTGTCAGAACAGAAAGGAGCACAAATAGCATGCTGCCAGCTCTTGAGACTAAAAAAAGGCATCCCTGCACTTTCAGACTGGGGCCCTATACATTGATTTAAACTGCTTGCCTTTAACCCAAAGCAGTCCCTGGCGAAACGCCCATCATCTTCAGCAAGAGAAAGAAAACTGCTCCTAAGCTTAGCAAAAAGCAAGGTTGCTGAAAATACAGCAAATCACACTTATTTCCTGAGGGTAGCACTGCTAATGTGTCAGTTGCAAGGAGTCATTTACACATAAATGTGGTTACACAACGTTATCACGTAGAAATCCTGACATAATTAACTATTAATTAAATTATAGAGACAAGCAGAATTGTGCTTGCAGGCAAGCTAGCTTTTCCTGAATTATAATTAACTGAGATATTATTGAATAAACACGACAGAAAGAAGATGATCTATGTTTGCTGCTGCAGTGTTTTTTAAAGTAATAAAGATGATACTTCAATACTGCATTGTATTAATTAGAATTATGGTGATCTAGAAAGAAATAGCCTATGGCAAGGGCATTCCTACATACCTACCTGGCTTACAGTGAAAGTTACAAACTATACTGAATCCATTCAAGACACAAAAACCTGAAAAAAATCAGTAGACACAGAACTTTGTTTTCCAAACCTGAGTTAAAGGAAGTAAAAAGAAAAAGTCCAGATCTTCAGCTTTTTTTTGTACTGGAAAACAGAGTTCTTTAATTCATTCAAGGAGACAAACAGAGCTTTAGAAGCAAAATGACTCTGTAGGACCTCCTAAGAGATCTGGAATAGTTTGCATAATTTATTAAATTTGCATTTGATGCAAGGACACAACACACACAACTTGGTGGGAAAGAAATTAAAGGTTTTTGTGCTTTTTAGCTACCAACATGATGAAAGAAGGCAAAGTGAAGGAATGCTGTCCATGCTGGTATTACCAGTCATCTCCTATTACACAAACTTGACTATTATCTTCCTCTCCCCCAAAAAAACCACTTTGAAGCCGAGTTTTAGTCTGAGGCAAGGTAACTCCTACTGTATCCAAAAATTCCTGAAGCACTTTTGAAAAAACAAACAAAGAAAGAAAAACAAAACAAATAACTCTGTGGGAAGAAATAACTTCATCCTTTGTGAGCAAATCTGACCTTTGCTAACGTGAAGAGAATATGCAGGTAGATTGGATACTCCTTGGGAGGTATTTAAAAAAAGAGTTAGTTAAAAAAAAATAAATCTGTGGCTATCATTTGATGAGACATTTTAAGAAACAACGTCTACAGTCCATGTAAAAACATCAGCTCTTAATTATCTATAACCCAATAGACTTTGGCACCTGCCTGTTACTTACTAAAAATCTTCTTATTAATTTGTGTCTTAGAGGACTACTCAGGTCCATATGATCTGGGTTCCCATTTTCTTTAATGCATTCAGAGGTGCTGTGAAGATGAGGAGACTGGATGCTAATTCTGTTTTGGAGGGATAGATTTTTGCTAGGTAAGCATGATTTCTCCAAGCTCACTCAGTGAAGCCTATACAGAAAACTGTTCACCAGCAGTCACAGAATTTTCCATGTTTTCTGCAAGACCAGTGGTGCAAAACTAGGCTGGATAAAGGTGATGCAGGGACTGAGGAGTTTTTATCAAAGTGAAGAACATAAGGAAAAATCACTTTAGTCTGTAAGGACTCCCATATTATCTCACTAAATAATTCAACGTATCACCCATTTGAGTGAACAGGATAGATGCAGATTAGTCAGCCAGTTTTATAAAGAATACATTTTAGTATTAGGCAACTCTGATTCTAACAGAAAAAAGAAAATGTACTTAACGGTTTCATCATCTTTCTATATCCTATTTCAGGTTCAATCAACCTAAACGAAAACCTGACTTAATCACGTAATCTCATGTAGTTTAAAGTAACTGCATCTGCCAGAAAATGTAGTTCTAAAAAGATTTATTACAGCAAGTACTAAACCTGAGCTTTTCAGTGATCTTCAAAAAAGCTTTTCATTTAGCTCTTAATGAAAACATTTCAAGCTAAGTATTTAGAGATCCTTAACAGAAGAATTTTTTTTAAATAAAAAAAATAATGAATCTGTGCTGCACAGGCTTGACATAACAAACAAATGTAAACTTGACTAACTACAGAGAAAGAGATGTCAATGGAGTCCTCAAAATGCAAAGATGTATGAAGTGGCACTGCAAACTATTCCGGTCAGTTCTAGTTAATGAAGTTGAAGAACAAATATACTTATTTAAAGATGACAAAGGCAGACAGAAAAAGAAATTTAATTCTTGAGCTACTGGTAATTTGCCTGAAAAGAAAACCTCTGTGAAATTCAGTAAGAGACAAACCCAAGGTTGAAGACTCATACAGAGAGAATCAACAATGAAGACAGCAGTGGAACAGTAGTGCCTTAAGGATGAATTCGCTCAGGAAAGCATAACAAAATGAGTGTAAGTCAACAGTATTTGTAATACTGTTGCAAAACCATAAAGCATTGATGGTGTAACAGCCTGGAAAACACCTGAAATCAGCCCTCCAAGGTTCTCTACACGGATAAGGTCTCAGCTGGGTTCATTAAGCAGAGTTAGATACTGTTTTTCAATAATCTAGGAGCAACTGAGCAGAGTCAGCAGCAGCAGCCAAAATAGTCTGAGATCCAAAAATAAAGAATATTAGAAAGAAAAGCCTACTGCATAAACATTATGGTGCCTAGAACAACAAACAAACCAACAGGCTGATTTCCCAACATCACTTCTGTGTCTCTTTGAGGGACTGGAGGGTTGTGGAGCAACAACAACCAAATTAACAAGATCAGGGACATTAAGAAGAATCCTGATAAAGCCTCCATCTTAATTCAAAAAATTAGCACTTAAGCATTCAACTATAAGGACTCTGCATACATAGGGAGAACAAAACCTGAAAAATAAGGTTTTTTTACTATTACAGGCAATGTTTCACACCAAGGTCAAATGAGAAATGATTGGTAAATTCTGTCCAACTCTCTCTAAACAGTACGCTTGTTCACAAGAACCAAACATGGTTAAAGAATGAAATTTGCATTTACACTAAAAATGTAAACACTATTTAGAAATAAAAACATAAAACACTTATTACTACTCGTCACAGCACTTCAAATGCATAAAGACATTGGGAACTACTAAGAGTACACACTTCCCTATACTGGACACAGATTTTTCCCTGTTTTTCAAATGTCATCCAGTATAACTCAGCATATTTTTCTTTCATTTCAAAGGGTTTGTATTCAATATTACAAGACAGGGTACTTTAAAAGTTATGTTCTGAATCCCTTAGAAAACTCAAAATATCAAAGTATGAAGGGCTTTAAGGGTGACTGGACTCATCACTTAATATTCTTTGAAAGTAGTGTATGAATGGTTATAGTAGTATTTCCTTGTGTTTGCAGACAGATAATCATACTGATTTAGATGCACTTTTTCCAACTTGTTCACTGTTTTCTTTGTAGTAGTAAAACCTATCCCTACTTTAATCCAGGCAAATGAAGCATAATTTACTACCAAAGAGTATTACAGGTGTGTGAAAATAAAGAGGGGAAAAAAAATAAAAATCTTTGCAGACTGAAAACCCAAATAAAAGATAAATTCAAATTGCTCAGACTCATCTTTAATTTTCACTGGCACAGCTGTAGTTGGAAATTTGTAGGTTTGGTGCATTTCTGTCTATGCAATCTGCAAAGATCAAATGCCCTCACATAAATAACCTCGTTAATGTAATGAAACAGTCATATTCAATTAGAAAGATTCAACTGAGACACAGTGGCAGACTTTCCTTGGAAGAGGCACATTTTGGAAATTGTCTAGGCTCAGTTCTGATGAATCAAACAATAAAAATTCAGCACACCACAAAAATAACTCTCTGCTATTTGAGTTTTCTCTGCTGCACTATTCTCTAATGAGCAATGTTGAAAGTCTCCCTTGAAAATATCAGGGACTAAGCATATCCAGTTTGGATGCTACTGCTTTTGTGAACAAAAAGTAGTTTCTTCATGAAATTAACAATTTCACTTGGACTTCTTTAATCCAACTTGCCTTTTCCTTAATAATATAATCACACAATTTCTAGCCATAGCTTTCAGTGTTTTAGCAGTCTGACAGTGCAAGCAAAACCATAATCTTTAATTTCTGCTTAATTTTGTGTTCATAATTCTTCTCCAGTTCCAGCAAAACTGCTAAGCATTTAATCAGGGGGGAAAAAGCATGTACATCCTTGAACTCATTGCTGTATACTACAAATTTGTCCAAAGTGGTTTATTTTTTTCATATTGGAATAGTCATGATGTTGGATGAGAATCCTTTCTACCTCTCTGCATAGATAAAGCCAAAACCAAATGAAAACTGGAGCTGATGATCATCACCAATAAATAAAAATACAGATATCTATATTAATCTCAAAGGCTTAGAAGGACACTATTCTTTCTACACATATAGGTGCACATACGTTTTCAATACAAGAATACACTGGCAACTGCTGATTAAAGAAGAGAAAAAAGGAAGAAACAAGAAGAGGGTTGTGCTCAAAACCAGCATTTTTGCATCTGATTCTGAAAAAGGAATATGAATGTTATGGTTTATAAGAAAGAACATGATCACTGGAAAAATTATTATTAATTTTCTAACAATTTGATTGTGAAGATGTTAAAGGAGTACAAATAATATTGAGCTGACAGCTATTTTAAGGGGATAATACTGTTCTGTAGGCACATAAGTGCCAGAATTGCCAAGTTACAAACAGCCATTAAACAGACATTAAGTTGAAGCCAAAAATATACCAACCCTCTAAACTTTTATCAGCACACAAGGCAGAACAGGTAGGCCACAGAGAGGAAACAGAAGTGATCAGCATCTTGAACCCATGCTTGTCCAGGAAACTTGTCATAAAAAAATTCCTATCCAGTATTGTGAGTCAGAAACCTGGTGGGCAGAGAGCAAAGTGATAAATTCGTAACAGTCCAGTGAAGCCAAAGGAAAACACTCACTCCTGACATGTCTGGCTATCAGCACAGTCTTGAATGACTCAAATCAGAGCTGTGCCTGTCACCCTGGAGAGGAAGGGTGACCCTCCAGCTGCTCCCCAGGTGACTGATGAGGCACTGACAGGTAAAATAAGAGAAGGCAAGACGAGCAGGAATTGATCTTGAGATGACCAAGATAAGGGCATTAATACAATAGATATGGAATGCAGTAAAAGAACAAAAATTCTGCCAACTTCAATCTTTTTTAGGAACACCAGCAAAGCAAAACACTCAGCACCTCTGATTCAGTGCAGCAGGCCAGGCTGCTTTCAGAGGAAAAAAGAGGCACATTTGCTACAGAATAGAGAAGGTTTAAGAAATGAAGCCTGGCTCAACTGGCAGTGATAAAACAGGAATCAATTTCGGTTCATCATAAGAGGCACTATTGCTGCAGATGTCAAAAATAAAGGAGAAGGAATCTGAATCAGGCAAGTCTGAAAAAAGCAAGCTGGTAAGGGAAGTGACAAGCCAAGTGAGCAGCTGAAAGCTTGAAGCATGTGAGACAACAGACATTGAGACTGGAAAGATGAAATCACAATCTACACAATCACCACAGCAAAGCCTACAGTGCTGAAGGCAGACAGAAAAGAAAGATCAGGTGTGGCAATTCAACCAGCCTAAATTCAAGTGCCTAAATCTCTTCATGAAGCCAAGAGACCAGGACCCACAGGTACCAATCAATGATGACACTCAGGTGTCAGGTTTAGCAGCACTATTTTAGCTGCAAAAAAGCAGAGTCCCACAAGGTTTTAGATTAATTTTTAGAGAGATGGGCTGGAAGTTGAGTGTGATCTAACAAGAAGAGAGATCCAAAAAAGAAACACCTCATTCCCATTAAAAAGACAGCAGTCATATAGAAAGAAACATAGAATCAAAGATTGCAAAACAGATGTTGTAGGATGCACAAGAAAAGATATAACCAGCAATGGGAAATAAAAACTAAAATAAAAAAATAAAATTTACATAAATGAATAAATTAGCATTTCCAAAGTGCTAAAGGAGCCAATAGGAAAAGAAAAACAAGGCAGTTGCTCTGGACTTTGCTAGGATTTCAAGAGAAGAAGAAAAAGTTGTCTGAAGACTGTTATGGTAAAGAGGTAGCTTAGTTTGGGCAGGGATGGGAATCAGAATGGTATCTCTATTGTATCTATCTATTGTAAACTCTACTTTCCACATTTTACTGCATTCTTTATGTATAGTAGATTTTTAGAGTCAATGTAGTCACCACTATTAATGAAAGCTTTTGGGGTAGAAGAACAAGGTAAAAGATCTAGTTTCTGGTAACTAGACAGAGCAGGGGGATATCTGGAGCTTTTTGCAGTAGTGAGATGTAGGAAGTATTATCACACCGAACAACAAATACAATTAATCCTCCAATTTTATCTAATGATGAAACAGCTAAAAGATTACACAGTGCTTCCTTGACTTCTCAGCTGGAGACTTGAGAACTCTTGTATAGGTAATGCAAGTAATGATCATAGAACAACAGTGTTACTCCATGGTAATAAAAAGAAGAAAAGCAAAAAAGCAAATATCTCCAACATGCACAACTGAATCTTTCTACTTTAAATTTTAAATATATAATAATTAAAAAAAAACCTCAATGAACCAAAATAAAACCCTAAGAAGTGTGAAATACAAGCCAGAGGTACAAAAAGACGACATTTAAAAGCTCTCTTACTCTGTTTTCTGGGGTTTTTTTAGATTTTACTTGTAGCACAAAAAGCCGGTTTGAAACATGAATTTTTCCTGTGAGTCTTAAATCTGCAAATTAATACTTATATCAGGTTTAAAGTTGCATAAGGGGTATTTACAAGAATGCATTTCAGTCAAAAAATATAGTAAAAAAGGGTTGGCAATACTAAAAAATGTCTTAATACTTAAAGGGAAAAAAACCTCACCTCCAAAAAAATGGTCTTTTTAAAGTTATTAATAGTTATGAACAGGACATTTTAAGAATAATAAGAGGCAAGAAAACTTTACAGTTGACATTACTTGAGAAGCTCTGTTCAAGTAAACCACATGAAAAATTAATCCTCCAAACATCTCATTTAATACATTCATTTATAAATTACATTAAAGAAGCACGCAGAGATCTCTGAGCTTTTCCTCATATCGAATCTCAGCTTCGGAAAGATTCAGGGCAGAGAAAATGCTCAGGGGCAAACTGATTGAGTTTGACTTATGTTTGACCACATATTTGCAAAAACAAACATAGTTTGTAGGAGTCAGAGTAAATAAGTGCCCAGATGCCCATTCATTTCTTGCCCTCTGGCAAGCTGTGTGCTACATGGCCACATTTCCACAGAGCTCAAGGCTAGGACCAACAACTCAGCAAGACAGACTGCTGAGCAGAGGGCAACTACTAAGTCATTGTCAGTTGTCTTAATATTTGAACTTGTGATCTCCAAGGTGAAAAGCTCAATTTCCTCTCATCACTGGATTAAAGGTATTTAAACATGGGAATGCCAAAATATAAGTGGCAAAAGCTGGTGAAAAAAAAAAAATGTGGAGAAAGGGGTTTGTAGGTCATTGCCAGAAAATTTGAGGCACTATAATGTACCTTTTAGTTATCTGTTCTTCTGCTGCTGATATTCCTGTGATATCTGCTGCTATCACTGTAGGGTAATAAAGATGATGTATGTATCCTATCTTTTTCATCTTAAAAAATTAAAAAGCAAATATGCCTCATACTTTACAAAATACCAAAAGTACATTCCTGCCCAATTAAAGTGAGGTTATTTTTTCAACCGCTGTACAGCTTTATTACTGGCAATTAAATTATTTGTCATTAGTTTCATTCTGAAAGAGTGACATACTAAACTTTTATGTTTTGCAATTAATTTTAATGAGGCAGTTTTCCTAATTACAAAATGTTTTATGTAAGTAAAACCCCAGAGTAAGTGAACATGATATATGTCCACATACATCTCTGTGTTACCATCCTTTATATTACCGCAGTATATGCAACAGTATTACTGGAGAATATTGCCTTTTAATTTTGTGCTTTTCCATTATAGTTACCTACATGTAGTTACTTGCCACTGGCTTTTACTGGCTCTCAGATTCAAAACACAGCTTTTTTCAGGCTGTGCAATAAACTACTGGCTTCAGACACTACCACAGGTACAGCAATTACAGAACATTAACATATCACATAATCACAGCATGGTTGAGGTTTGAATGAAATTCATCTTCTTGAACCTCACTACTCAAGCAGAACCATCAACTGTCCATTGCCCAGAACCATATCCACTGTTTGACTATATGCAGGGATAGAGCCCACCACCTCCCTGGGCAACCTGTGTCAGTGCAGTGCTCAGTGATCTTTACTGATCACCCTCTCCATAAAGAAATTCTTTCTAATATCCAACCTAAACCTCCCCTGGCACAACTTGAGACCATGCCCTCTTGTCTTGCTGAGAGTTGCCTGGGAAAAGAGACCAACCCCCCCCTGGCTACACCCTCCTTTCAGGGAGTTGTAGAGAGTGATGAGGTCTCCCCTGAGCCGCTTCTTCTCCAGGCTGAACAGCCCCAGCTCCCTCAGCCTCTCCTCATAGGATCTGTGCTCAAGTCCCTTCACCAGCCTGGTTGCCCTCCTTTGGACCTGCCCCAGGACCTCGATATCCTTCCTGAACTGAGGGGCCCAGAACTGGACACAGGACTCGAGGTGTGGCCTCACCAGCGCTGAGTACAGGGGCAGAATCACTTCCTTGAACCTGCTGGCCATGCTGTTCCTGATACAGGCCAGGATGCCATTGGCCTTCTTGGCTACCACTCTGTGCCCAGCCTGGAGCTCCCCATGGGGTTGTTGTGGCCAAAGTGCAGGACCCGGCACTTGGCCTTGTTGAACCTCATCCCGTTGGAATCAGCCCAACTCTGCAGTCTGTCCAGGTCCCTCTGCAGAGCCCTCCTGCCTTCCAGCTGATCCACACTCCCCCCCAGCTTAGTGTCATCTGCAAATTTGCTGATGGTGGACTCAATCCCCTCATCTAAATCATCAATAAAGATACTGAACAGAACTGGGCCCAACACTGATCCCTGGGGGACACCAGTAGTGACCGGCTGCCAACTGGATGCAGCCCCGTTCAGCACCACTCTCTGGGCCCTCCAGCCAGTTCCTAACCCAGCACAGGGTGCTCCTGTCCAAGCTGTGGGCTGACAGCTTTTTCAGGAGGATGCTGTGGGAGACGGTGTCAAAGGCCTTGCTGAAGTCCAGGTAGACCACATCCACAGCCTTCCCCTCATCTAACAGGCGGGTCACCTGATGCTTAATTAACTTTCTTTTCTCTCATTAGAACCTTAGAGTGCTTTATGGAACAGTCATACATGATCTATTACTTCTTAATATGAGATCATACACTTCTCTAGACAGATAAACATAAAATTTACATTGTCTGATGTGCCTGAGTAACTAAAAAAACCAGAATGCCTCTGCTTCTAGTTCAAAAAACCGTGTTTATATGTAGTATAACTATAAATTATGCCTGTAAATATCAAATATCTTCTATATGGATTAAATACTGAAAGTATTCCCTTCGTTCCTAATTAGTTTTAAAATTTAGAAAATTTCCTTTCTCAGGATAATTGGGAGAACTGTCAGACACCAGCAAATTTCTGCCAACAGAATCCATGCTGAACCACAGGATGTGAAGGATAAACGTGCAAATACAAAGAAACTCAGGAGCATCACTTTGTGCTGGAGATGCACTTCTTAAAAGAGGCAGCATAATCCCAAGATTGGCTGTGTAAAAGAACATGTAAATTCTCTCATCAATGAGAAACAAACCGGATCTGCCTCCATGTCCCAGGTTTCTCAGCTTTCTCAGACTGCATGATTTTAGCGTGGCTTGAACCTGTTAGCAGGTTTCAAGCAGATGTAAGAAAGGTAAAATCTCAAGATTTCAGAGTCCTGCAATTTAGGTGATTAGAAGGGTTAGAATCCAACAGAGAAGGCATTGCTTTGTTCAGCCAAAAGGGAAATCTCAGTTTTTCTGCAGGTGGGTTGGTAATGGGTGTCAGGCTGGGCAGCAGCAGGACATCCCAGCACCCAAACAGCCCCATGCCAGCTGCCCCAGCCCTGCTCCTTGCCCAGGAGCCACAGGGAAACTGGAAGGGACCTGAGGATGCTGGGGTGGAAAGGACACAAAGGAGGCTGGAGCAGTTTCTGTATGCTCTGTTGAGATTTTAGGGAGACTGCTTTCATGCTGTTTTTTTATTGTGTGTCCAAAATTAACTGTGTACCCACTGGAGTAAACAGAAACAAAAAAATAGAGGACAGTCAGCCTCAGAAGACATTCACCTCGGTCTTCTGTTCCAGTAGTCCACACAATCCTGTGCTTCTGCTATGTCAACCACATCAGGACTCAAACTATAAGGAAGAAAGGGGTTATTGCTCCTCAAAGCAGCACAAAAATGTTTTTATTATAAATCACCCTACCAATAAATGCACACATTCCCTTCCCTAGCACAACAGTCATGAAGACTCAGCCAGGCACCAGACAGATCAGATGAGATTGTTTTCTCCATGCAGAAAAATGCATGTTACCTTTGAAAAAGTATTCATCCCATGAAAAAAAAAATGCAAGCTTACAAGTCTCCATAAAGGATTAATAAAAGACTTGTTACTGTTGGTAACCTCCCACAGGAAGTACCATGGTGGGGTTTTGGGGGGAAATGAGATGAGACATGGCTGAATGAACACTTCCTCCTCACATAGCCTCATTTGACCCTGGATGCAGTAAAACTGTAGCCTTTGGGGAAAAAAAAAAAAAAAAAAGGGTTCAGTAGATAGTGGATAGTAAAAACCCAAAACCACAAATAAACAACAAGCTTAAAACCCAAAACTATCCCAAACAATGAACACAAACCAAATATTTCAAGTCAACAGCAGTCCAAATTCACTGACTCAACTAAGGAATTACTAAGAAACAAATCAGAACCTTCAATTTTCATAAGGAACTTGAATATTATGAGGACACTGTGGAAAAACAAGTTATTTGCATTCATTAGGTATCAAAATGTTGAAGAATTAGCTACTGTAAGCCTGGGAAAAATGTTTCCTGTTAACTTTTAAAACAAATGGAACACAGTCCTGAATTTGCAAAGCAAACTCTTCATATCCACTTTTCAAAGTTAACACTAATGAATTTCCACAATTACTGGGGAAACATCTCTTTTTTTCTCTTTCTGTACACAGCAGTCTGCATGCTGCAGTACTAAATAATTTTTTTTAGAAAATTACCTTTTAAACAGCCCTTTCAAATGGACTTTTCATTGCTCTACTGTTCACACCTGTATTTTGCCATCAAAATACTCCTAGATTTTTCACATCCTGCAGGACACATGCTTAAAACACATTTCAAGAATACATTCCACTTAGTTTTGCTTCCCTCTTTGCAATTTTGACATCATTTAGGCTGCTCTAACTTATGCCATCTTCTAGAAGCCCAAGATGATTAGTTACCCCATCTTTGAGAGCACCACCTCATTGTCCAAATATTCTCACTGTAGGAAGAGGGTGCATTAATTTCTGGGCCAACTAAACTGGGCCAGGGGTGTAATGGAAGTTTAGTGCAAGCAGTTACATAGCCCAGCAAATCAGAGTGAAAACAACTGACTCGCATGAGTTGTTTTACTGGAAATATACAGAGATTTGGGAGAGCTGCAACAGGAGCCACAAGTATTTGCTTGGAGAATGCTGGTTACCAGAGCTAAATTCATTGCCTACACTTCAGTAATCCTGGAGAAAAAAAAAACTTGACTTTGTAAGAGATCACCTATTGATGGCATCTCAAAGGAAAGTCACAGGATTTTTTTTTTTCTCTGTGAAGGATAAGAGGGTGCTCATAGCTACCAGCATCAACTTAAATCTGAAAGAGGAGATTTCTCCCCCCTAACTCAACCCTACCCTCTGTATTGCATCTGTTCCAAGCAGCATAAGCGACTTAGCCAAGGTGGTTTCCTCCTCACAACACTGCAGCTCAAGGTAGAAATCAATGTCCTAAGCACCCCACTGGTGACACCCATGGCAAGTCTTGGCAAGCAGAGATTAAGGGGAGAACAGGCTGCCCACAGGCCTACAGCACTGAGCATCATCTGCAGTGCAGAAACTGACACTGGTTTTGGTCTTTGTCCTTCCTTTCCATTTGATCCTCTCATGGGGAAGACTCTAAGAGAGCTGGACTGTGCTCCAGCAGCAGACAACCCACATGGACCACTAATTTCTCCTCCTATCCTCTAAAAGCATCAGTTAGTATGTCAGCAATATTTCAATCCAAAAATTTTAATTATATGATGCAGAAATAACTAGATGTCATTATCATGACATAAAATCAGTTCTCTAATTAACTGTATTCTTTTTTTGCCTTTATTCCTTCTGAATAATAGATTTTTCTAAAAATTTCTATATTAATCTTTTCACATAGATTTTTTTTCCCCCCTCAATCAGAGACTGGTTATTTTGTGATCAAGACCTCAGTACACAGACATTTATTTAACAACCTAATCTTGTTGGACTATGAAAAAGTGTTGAATGCCTTTGCTTTCAGGATCTTATTTGTTCCATTTAAATTCAGCACAATGTAACACATCTACTTTCAGAGGTTAAGCCTTGGAAATCACAAGAATGGACATTGAATGAAAGTATTGGAAAATCATTACAATCTTTGGCCTTGTGGCACACAAAATGCCCTCTAATATCCAAAACCAAATCACTACAGCCAGTATAGCCGTGAAGCTAAAATTCATATTGCAGCTCAGGCAAGCAAACACTTGAATGCAACTATTTGACTTGCGTGCTAATGTGTATTAGAGCTGGGCAAGGAAAGGCATTTCCACATGAACATTCTTAAATCTTTTCTGGCTCCAGACTGAAAAAAAAAAAAAAAAAAAATCAGAAAATTCAACTTAATCCATCGAAGGGGTTGAAAGAGGATTTCTGGAGGACAGTCCTACCATTGTTGGCCTGGAAGAAATCACATTTGGCAGTACTCTAATGGTTAGATTGCTAAGGAGAAAGAAGACAAACGTGCCAGAAAGCTCCTAATCTCTTGAGAGAGGGACATAGGAGAGAGCACTGCCCCACCTGTCAGACCCACACTAACACCCAATGCCCTGAGACACAGAATGATTTTCTGAAGCTTTGTGGTGTCCCACTAAGCACCATCAGAATTCAGCAGCCGGCCTAGTCAAATTAACCTGACCCTGAAACAAAGTTAAAGCATGATAAAGACTAAGATATGTGGTCCTAATATTGACAGTGTATTTTCAAACTAAAATTTAAGTCAAGCATTACTGCGCTTTGTTTCTTCTCCTTTAGAAAAAGGAGACAAAGTTGCTCCATTATTTATATTTAGTCAGTCTTTTAAAGAGGCTCATCATGCCTATTTATAATTCTAATATTTAAAACTAAACATAGTGCCCTGATTGCTTCTTGTCTTTTTCAAGTACCACATAATAACATCTGGTTATTAAGTTTTAAAAATAAAATAAAATAAATAAAAATCAATAGAATTCATGAACTTGAAACCCAAGCACCTCTTCATTGAGGACAGTGACACTGACTGGTAGTTAATAGAATTCCAGTCTTAGCTTGTGTTTACTGGGGTCTGGATCCTTCCAGACTGTATTATGGTGTTTTTAGCCAGTTGATGCCAGCTGCTTCTTTTTCTTCTTACTCCCTCAGCTTTGACAGCATTCCTGGGGAGCTGTTTTTGGGAGGGGTATTTACTCTCAGCTATATTTTAAGGGAAGCAACTCCAGTCACCCCATCTCTGTGAGAAGAGCAGCAGATATGGTTCCCTATTTTTGAAGAAATGTTGCCTCTAGGGTTCCTGCTTGTATTTGGGATACTATTGCCACAAACAGGAACAGCTAATGACAACACAGAAGCAAGTTTTCTGCTGGACAAGATCACTCCAAGGCTCTCTCTATCTGCCAGTGGGGACAGAATGCACAGAGAAATATTTTATTCTCATGCTTCATACATTGCAAACTCATAGACTTCTTAATGCGTTTACTGCAGTAAAAAGTGGATCCAATCCAATCCCTACTGTTTGACATGTAACAGATACACAACCCTGACATCCTGAATGCCCTAATTACTGAAAGAAATAAATATACTGATGGTAGGTAGGAGCAGGGCGATCACTTCTGCAAACAACTCAAACCTTGGCCTCAGTCTAAAAATGTACTGAAAGCTACAGAAAAGCCAGGGAACTTTAAGCAGCCTCATCTATAAATAAGAAGCAGATACAGTGAAATGAAAGCAAATGATAAATAAAGCTAAATACACCACATGTTCCATGCCTCAGCTGAAACTATCAACCAAAATAAACATGCCTTTACTAATAGAGTCAGTACTTTAAGGGGACTGCTAGAATTCATTTTGGCCTTCATCAGAGCATCTTTGCATCCAGACAATCATATCCACAGAGCATCATTTCAGGACATCTGCACCCTGAGATCGTGAAGCAAGAGCTCATCTAAATATTGGGCATGTAAAAGCATAACTGATCTGGCACCTTAATAGGATATAAAGGCTTCCAATAGATTAAAACGTTTGTAACTAAATACTAAGTAACTAAATACTAAGATGAGGTTGTGCAGTGTGCTCTAGGAAAATGAGGATTCTGGGTACACTGCAATTCTCCTTAACAATTCTTCACATAAAGCATGGTAATGCCTACCTCACCAGAGGCATTTGTTCTTCTTCCTGAGAGGTAATAGAAGACAATTCCTCTAATATAAGGGGTATTCCTCTAATAAGGGGTTGATCCAATCAATTTCAAACCACAAGATCACCAACCAGTTGCTCTCAACATGTTTGGTAAGTACCAAAATATTGCTTCAGTGTCCTGTGTCATAGTCTTTGCCTTCCAGAATTCCTGAAACAGTACCCCTTATATTCTCCCACATCACCCTCCTGAAGGGCTAGATATCCATCACTACCTGCAGTAGTAACTGTGACTCAAGCTGCCCCTAATTCCAAGGCAAAGTCCATGCAGTGTTCAAGGTGTGAGCAGAACAAAACAAAGTCACTGCTACAAGAAATGAAGCTACACTAAAATGATTGGAGGATAGGGGTGCAGGTAGATATATATTTCTTATTTCTTTCCAAACTATAAGATTACTTATTTGACCAATATTCTATGTATTCTTCCAACTACAACAATATTGTTGTCAACTGCTTATAACTTCATAAGGATTTTGCAAACTAAGATATATTGCATGTGCAGTTTTCCAGCCTGAGAAGTATGGGTAACTATGGTGATCTGCAGTTGAGTGAAAGGGTCAAGTAATTTCCTAGTTGAGATTTTCTTTATTTCTCAGTGAGGCAAGCAACAATTGGAGGAAGGAAATGCTTAGGCATGACCTTTCAGAAGTTGTTCTTGTAAGGCAGAAGAACAGTACAGTTAAAAACTAGGAAAATCACAGGTCAAAAAGCTGAAAATATCAAGGAGGGGTGAGGAAGGGAGGAACCAAAACATTAACAAACTAGAAGACTAACAAAATACCATAAACAACTAGAACAAACCTACATATATAAACAGCAAAATAGAAAAAATAACAACTGAAATCTGATAAGGCATCAAAACACTAGAATAAAGGGATATATTGAGTATTGAAATGGTCCACTTTTTTCTTTTGGGAAATAAGTGTGTCAGATTTTAACTGAAGAAACAAGAAACAAAAGAAATTTGCAGCATTCATGATTAATGAATATACTTTAGGAAGCTGCTGAGCTATTGGCTTAATTCAGTGGTTCATTAAACAGCACTACTTTAACTGTTCTTAAAATACCACTGCTACATTTGTATATTAAAAAAGATTTACCAGTGGAGAGCGTTATTTCCAGACTACTTGAAAGATTACAGGGCATATATTGAAGACTTTAGGAACAGCAGAATGAAAATAAATATAAACTAGTTCAGTCTTATTTAGAGGAAAGAATGTTTAACTGCAAAATGTTCACATATATTAAGGAGAGTGCAGTTCTTTCTGCAAGGGTAGATGATTCACACACACACTGTCCTGCTTACTTCTAGTTTTCCTTCAATTCTCTTTCCAAATAGACTCTTCTCAGCTAGGCTATCAGGTTCTTTCTCTTCTTTAGATTCCCAGCAACTAATTGCTACCTTCTCTAGCAACTAATTAGTTTAACCATATTGCAGTAAATATCAAGCAAGATACTTAAAACTGATGTGATCACTCAGAAAACATGTTACGTAAAAAGCAAACAGTATCAAATGGAGGCAGTCTAAAAATTCTGATTGCACTGTGGCTCTTCTCAACAAAAAGATGCAAATAAATCAAAAGGTATCTGAGCTTTTACCACACTACAGTTAGCCATAAATAGGGATCAGATAACTTGGTACACCCTCTAAAAAGTTGTACAGCATTTATAAATAAGCATATTAAGAACATGCAAAATTCATCAATAACTAGGCCACATTCTTGGAAATAAGGCTAATCAGTTTAAATCTTTGTAAAACTTGAGATAAAGTCTCCAAAAACCTAAGACTATAGTAAAATACATTATTGGCCCAATGGCTGCCACAAAGATTTACAAACAGTGAAACAACTGGGCCTTTGACAAACACATCACTCTAATGCATGCACTCTCATGGAGTGCAAGGAGTCATTAGAAGAACCAAGTACAGATGCAAAAAAATCTGAATTCAAAAGAAAGGCTTGCCTTTAGTTTAAACTACACCACCATACACACTTTACATGACTGTTTAATCCCTGGTAATTTCCACAACTTGATTATCTGAGCAAACGATGCGGCAGGGAGGTGAAAAGGGAAGAAATTTCTTTGAACGCGTGGGATTTTCTTCAGACTACTCCACTTTTAATAACTGTTTTGTCTTGGTATAACAAAGAATATTCCCTTTTCCTACAAACCTTATATTCTTTTTTTTTCTGTAGACAATCTTGAGTATAATGCCAGTACAGTCAGATTAATGACTCCAAAGGAACAGAGTTTTTGGGTTGTTTATTCATTTGGGGTTTTTAAACCATCTGTTTGTTACCTGTTAAACTGTGTCCTCCAACTAGCATCATTAATGCAAAATGGTGACAAAAATGTCTATATTCACATTCCTTAAAACCCCCTATTTGATCTACCCCTATACAGCTGTGGGGTTTTTTTTCTAAGCTGAAAAGTTCTAGTCTTCAGACAGAAAATATCCCATACCTTCGATCAAACATTACAACCTTTCCTATACATTTATTATTGGTATATTTTACAAATAACTACAATCTTAAGAAAGTGCATATAATATTGAGAAGTGGACGTGGTACAAGTTATGTTTTCTGGTTTGCTCTCTCTTCCTTTACTACTATATTTTCAAGTTTCTTTCAGATTCAGTAGTTCAGTACCATTGAGCACTGAACCAACTGCTAATACATTATCTCTAAGACCTTTAACAGCAAGAGCTAATTTACTTATTTAAAGGTTAGGTTTTTCCTCTTCACCATGTACATTTTTTGGTATTTATCAATGTTTCATGTCATCTGCATTCAATTACTGAAAGCACAAGGTCCCCTGCAAGTCCTAATAGTTGCTTTTGATTCATAGCAATCTTTTTCCACAATGAAAAACTGATGACATACTGGAACCTCCTGTTTAATAGTGCAATAGAGGAAACATTATTTCCTCAGACATGAATTCCAATGAAAAAAATATCTAACTTAGCTCTCCTGCAATTGCATTATCAACCAAGAATGACTCCTTTTCATTTTAATTATCAGTTTTGCTCATTCCCTGGGTAGCTCACATCTTGCTTATGGTTTTTTTATTATTATTACCTGTTAGGTACTAACAAATTTGGCTTTGAAATTTTTAATTGTTTTACCTTTAAAATGTCAGAGTGTACATTATTTTCTATTTTCTTCAATGGACACTGCTTTCAGTTTTTGAAGGGTGTCTTGTTTCTAGAAGACTTTTCATTCTGCTTTCTGATGCTTTTTTTCTGTCGTTTCAGACTTTTTCCTTTAACTGGTGGGACACATTTACTGGAGCCTCTACCTTTCAACATCAGACATCCTAACTCCAAGCACACTCCCCTCTAACCTCTTCATTTTATATTTTGTTAAAATAATTTAACTCAAAACAATAGACAAGACAAAAATAAACCAAAGGAAATAGAGCTGTGTGCCACCACCTCCTCTGTTGAAATTGCTCTGCAAACAAGAAAAGGCCTTTCTATAAAGCAGACCTCGTTACTCATTCTCCAGGCAAGACATGCAAGATCTATTCCAAAAATTATGAAGTTCTAAAAAGTCTGGGACACTGTTCAGTTAGTGACATAGCTATTAAGACAAAGCTTGCTTAGTCTTACCATTGAACAGAATGTAAACATAATTGTGGGCTTATAACACAATTCTAGGATTACGTGTGGACTTGACTTCAAAATGCAAAATGTTTCCATGCTTAGTTAAGAACATTACTGGAAATTTCAAGCATTTTTCCCCCCCAAAATAATGTTATGTTGTGTTCCTCTACAGCTAAAGTTTGCTAAGTCATTCCTTCAAAAGATTAGAATAAAACTCTTAATTAATTAATTATTAATTTATTGGCAATCATTGGGTGGAAAAAACCAAACCAAACCAAAAACCTCAAAAGCACAAACAAATGAGCAGGCCAAACATATACAGGCTTGGTACTGTTTTGTTAAATTAAGTAAAATATAGACCATTTTCTAAACCCTAATAGTTTACTTATTTACTAAAGGCTTGGAATCATATCCATATTGCTACTACGTAGTTCTCCACTTTTATGCAAGTAGGGAATTTGAAGCTTATTCACCCTTCTTACTGCTACTTCTTCAGTCACCGCCAGGGCTCAACCTTGCCACATAAACTCCACACCAGTATTTGTCTGGCATGAATATTTCTGTTAAATGCTAAAATAAGCTTCCATAAAAAAACAGCTCCTCTGATGCTTTGTGAAATGCACCTGCTTTTCTTCTAAGAAAAGAAAAATCCCTTAAGTTAAAATCAAAAAGAAGTAATAATAGCTTCAATATAGAAACACAGCAGGTTAGCAAGAAATAAACAAACCAGCAATAAACAACTTTACCCAACACAAACTTCAGGAATTCAGTTTTATTACTTTCAGTAATAGCTTTTCCAGCAGGTCTTTCAGACACTTTGCATTAGTGTTTCAGAATGACTTGCTGAAAGTCAGCCTTGTGTAAATGATCATGTGTATTTTGAGAAAATTGATTATTGGCAGTTGATGCAAACTGTTTGAGCTAAAATGCTAGGAGGTTCAATAAATAAATAAAGCCACAACAGCCTGACTTGCTAATGTTGGAGAAACATAAGCCTAGGGTAACGTTAAAGCGTCTTTTAAAATTCTCTTCTCTATAAATGAGAGTATTTTAATTGACAAAAATAATTAGGCCTAAACTCAACTTACATCAGTGTTTTGAATCACGTGAATATTTTTCACAACTGGTTGCTGTGAAGACGATTGTGCTGTCATATGCAGAGGATTAGGATGTCATGTTGGAAATGCTCAGGAGCAGATGGATTTATAAGAAACACAGATCCTACATCAACGGGGAGGACCTGAGTGTATATATTTATATACCCTCCAGAATGCAGTAGCAAGAATTTTTTCAAGTAAATATATTTTTCTTTTTTATAAAAAATTCAAAAAGTAGAGAACAATATGCAAAGAGATGGTAAACAAGGGGATTACCACTACTGAAGAGCTCAGAAAGCCAAACTTACTGAATCCAGCTCAGTGCAACTTCGCGTGGGGCTGTGCCTACAAAGGTGCCCCTTGATTCAGTTCTCATAGAACTGTATATACCAGAACACATATATAGACAAGAACACATTTGACCAATACAAGATCTCTTCCACTGCTATCCTTAGATGTGCAATTCAAAAGGAAGAAGCATTCACCTGTATCAAAAGCTCTGGTGCCTCTCTGCCCACCACAGAACTACTCCCCAAGGAACTGTGCAAACATGAAGGTTCCAGTTAAAAAGAGACAAATAGTTTAGCTGGTTACAGTTTTGCTGTCTTGCCTTCTCAAAGATACTAGCAAGATTGTTACTAGAAGCATTCACAGAAATGGACTCACTGGCTGAGAGGTTGGAACTAGGTGATCTTTTTATATTTTATATAAGTTTATATTTTATATGTTTTCTTATACAGACGCACATTAGACTTTGAAACAATTGGGACATGCAAAATACAAAGAAGAAAATGTCTATGTTATGGTCTCCCAGTACAAGAGAGCAACAGACATACTGAAGAGAGACTGGAAAACTGTGGCTAAGATAATCATAGAATGGTTTGGGTTGGGAGAGACCTTAAAGATGACCTAGTTCCAACCTCTCTGCCGTGAGTAGGGACATCTCCCACTAGACCGGGTTGCTAAAATCCCCATCAAACCTGGGCTTGAACACTTCCAGGGATGGGGCATCCACAACTTCCATGGGCAACCTGTTCCACTGTTTCAACACACTCACAATAAAGAATTTCTTCCTAATACCTAAACTAAATCTATCCATTTTCAGTTTGAAGCCATTACCTTGTCCTATGACTAAATACCCTTATTAAAAAAAATTCCCTCTTTCCTGTAGGCCTCCTTCAGGTACTGGAAGGCAACTACAAGATCTGCCCAGAGTCTTCTCCAGGATGAACAAGACAGATAAGAGTTAATGATGAAGGGCCAAAGCAACTCTCCTATGAAGAAAGGCTGAGAAAGCCAAGATGATGGTTCAGCCTGAAAAAGAGAAGGCTCAGAGGGATCTTAGCAATTTGCATAAATACCTGAAAACAGGGTGCACAGAGGAAGGAGGCAGGCTCTTTCCAGTAGCTCCCAGAGACAGGACAAAAGGAGATGGACAAAAAGTGAAAGACATGACATTGCCCTCGAATATCAGAAAACACCTCTTTTACTATGGAGTTGACTGAGCACTGGCATAGGTTGCCCAGGGAGGAGGCAGAGTTTCCCTCTTTGGAGGTATTCAAAAGCCATCTGGCTCTAGGTGGCCCTGCTTTGGACAAGATGACCTCCAGAGGTCCCTTCCAACTCTTCAACTATGATGTGATTCTGTGAATACCAACCGAATAAGAAAGTGTCTCTGCAATTTATCTTTTCCAGAATAAACTGCACGCTAAATTGCACATGCTGTTCAAACTTCAGCAGTCTTCTTAAATGCTGAGGTATAGTACTCATCAATCCAGTGGGGTTTAGAATCTGGCTCAGCATATAGACTGGGAAATTTCTAAAGAAATATCACTATTGGATCAATATTTTAATTAATATTGATGCACAAGCCCTTCAGAACTACTTTCAGCACTAATAATGTGATAAACATTCACTTTCCTACTATGCTTTGACAGAAAATGTAAATGGAAGTGTTTAATAAGCCTATAGCAAGGCTGATTAATAAGGTAATATCAATGGAATATGAAACTCTTATGAGACAGCTGTAACTCCCAGCAAAAATAGAGGAGAGAACAAGAAGAGACATCCTTAAAAAAAAACCAAAACAAACAAACAAACAAAAAAACCCAGCAAGCAAAGACTAGGTTGTTTTCAAAATGAGATCCTGAACTGGACAAGAATAATGCAAATAAATATATTTTTAAAACAGTACTCTAGTGCAATATCCAATACAGTAACTCCAACTAACCAGTTTCCATATGAACTTCATCTGAACACCAGCTAAAGTGTGCCATTTCAAATATCATTGGGGTTTTAAAGCCTTCAATTATTGACCCCCTACAAAATAAACAACTGGAAACAACTATACAAAATCATATTCCCTGATGTCCCTTGTCATCCAGTCAAAACTTTTGGAACAGCCCCACAGCAGTTACAGTGGATGGCTTTACATGAAGCAAATTACTAATTTGGTCTCAGTCCTACTAGGCTCCTAGGCTCAATCCTACCAGCTCTACTGTCCATCTTAATTTGTACAGGATACACTATCACACAAGTGCTCTCTGATTATATTTTTTTCTCAAAAAATCTTGGCCATTATAAACATTTCTGAAACCAGAGGCTCTATGGAATTTTTGCAGCCCTCCTGAACAAGACATCATGACAGGATCCATGAGACAAGAGGGCACGGTCTTAAGTTGTGCCAGGGGAAGTTTAGGTTGGATATTAGAAAGAATTTCTTTACGGAGAGAGTGATCCGGCATTGGAATGGGCTGCCCAGGGAAGTAGTGGATTCTCCGTCCCTGGAGATATTTAAAAAGAGACTGGATGTGGCACTCAGTGCCATGGTCTAGCAACCACAACGGTGGTAAAAGGGTTGGACTCGATGATCTCTGAGGTCCCTTCCAACCCAGCCAATTCTATGATTCTATGATCTCTTCTCAGAGCTGGTGCCATACAGCTAATGTGCTCTCCAGGCAGGATGAGCTTTCAGCTCTCAGTGACAGAACTAGAGCTAGGGACACTTGGTACTTCCCTGAATCAGTCTTTTAATGAGACTGAACTAGGCAGCATCCCTGACTTCATTTACTAAGTATAATCCATGGAAAATATAATTATGAGGAAATTCTCCTAAACAATGAAATGTAATTCTACTTTCAAGTAATAACAAGTGAGAACTTCATTGAAAAAAATAGCATCACAGGAGGTCACACTTGCATGGTTAAACAAGTCTCAGGAAATACATGAGTTCATACTGAATGCATCACGAATTAATTCTGCATTAGGAGTCAGGTTTAAAGTTCTCATGACACAGATTCAAGATGCTCCTGAGATCTCCCACAGATAGAGAGTCTTGATAACCTTCAGGATATTTTTGACTCCTGAATCTGACACTCCAAGTGTGAAGCTTTCCTTATTTTCCATGCCATTGTCACAAACCAATGTTATCAGCATCCCAAGAGAACTCTATATAACAACAGATGCCCACGACCACCAGGATGTCAGCTTTGCTTACAAGAGAAGTGTTCCCAGCACATTAATTTTAAAAGGTAGTTTGAGCCTGAATTAAAAGTCTACCCAAAAGGACCTGAAAAAGAATCTTGGACCTCTCATGCTTGCTAGCCACCTCATGCTGCCTTCACTTAACTTTCTGAATGTTTGCCAATATACAGAAGGAGGAAGGTCAAAAGCCATTATTATAGAAGGGCTCTAGTTAAAAATAAATAAAAAAAAAATAAATCCAAATCGTGTAACCTAGTGCAAAGAGACTTGCAATATCAGATTTATTGTTCATGACCAGAGCACCAGGAACATGAAGAACCTGAACCTAAAATAATTAGGCTCTAATAATAAGTATTGTTTCTATGTTATCTGAAGAGAATTACTGTTATTAAAGTCAATATAGCCTTATGAATAATACATCCCGCCTTCAGACAGACCAAAAGAGCAGTTAGTTACTCACTGCAAAATTACTTCTCTGAGGGAAAAAAAAAGGCACTTTCTTACTCAACAGATCTGCTTCTTGATAGATAGCTTCACTCAGAAAGATATCCATTCACTCTCATATATTAAAAAAGGCCAAAACAGAGACCTTATTCTTCTCTATCAAGCAAGCACAAGTAGCCTAGGAAGTACAAGTCCCCATGATGTGCTACTGCTACCAGAGCTGCTCTCCACAGATGCTGGTGGTACAGCCATTACTGCCCCAGCTACTTCAACACACAAGGCAGGAAAGTCCCTGCAGGATGCTATTCAAACCAGCCATCACCTGGGTATGCCTAACAGGTAAGCAAGAGAGCAACAAGGCAGCAATCACTGGAACACACAGTTAGGTCTAGAAACAGATTTATCCACAGCCGTGAAGGGAAGAAGCTCAATACTGGAAAACAAAGGGATATGAGAACTACTCAGTGCACAGGTGGCTGGCGGATACATCCAAAGCATCTGCCTCAGGAATTATACCATAAGCCAGGCTATTGTTGCATCTTTACAAGGGGCTTCATAACGTCACAAAAAGAAGATTGAGGAAACCCAGATAAGCAAAACATTAATTATGTCTGTGGCTTACAAATAACAAAGTTGAGGTGTAAAAACAAAAAAAAAAGATAATACTGCTACTGGATGTATATGAAAGTCAATTAACAAATTAATTGCAGCACTTCCGCCTGCATTGAATTACTGCGGCACTCACTTTGGTTTACTAGAAAGATTAAATTTTTTTAAAGTTTTTGCTATGCTTTAAGGCATTTTCCAAACATAAAAAAAAAAAAAAAAATTGGCTGAAGACAATATAAAGAAAATCCCAAACCCATGTTCTCCATCTATTGTTCAGCAAGAGCTGCTATTCCAGCTCTGCATTCTAATGATGTTTTATAGTGGTACTAATACCAAGCTCAGCAGCTTTGCAGAGAACCTGTCCCAAGTAGATGTTAAAGGAACAACACATATCCTTATGGACAACTTGTCACTTGTAATATCAGTTCTAAAAGCAGGATGTGGATGCTTCAGCTTCACAGGCATCAGTTAAGCACTACATGCAAAGCCCAGAGAACATTGTACTACAAACCTATTCACTGAGGGTGGAGGCTGTCAAATATAAAAGATAACACTTTCAGGGGTGCCTTAAGATTTTATCAATATTTGGAGCAAACAATGCTGAAAACCAATTGGGAGTGAACCCCTGAGTATGGGCCAGCAACAAACTTCAATTTTTAGTAACAACATGAAAAACATAATAAACAGCAACATATTAAATAGAAGCAAAAATAACATTAAGCTTGAATATATTTTCTTTGCATGCACATACTACTTCCTTTTTGAAATAAACACAACAATAAATGGTAAAGTACAAGGCTATGAAAAGTCTGATAAAAGCTTCATTCGTATCACAAATACTTATTCATAAAAATGCTTCCCAGAAGATTCAGCATCTTAGAATTTTAAACTTTTTCATAACACATCGTAAGAATATGATTCTAAGATTGCCTTATTTTATTTTTTTCATAATTTAGAAAAACAAGATGGCATGTTGATGAGGGAAAGGTTAAAAGTGAAAAAAATTACTCAGTATACATTCTTAATCTAGATGCTAGTCATGACAGCACAATAGAATGGAAATAGAGAGGACAGCAGAATATGTAAAACAGTGTAAAACAATTCTCAGATCAAAGCTGGTCTTACCACCTCCCCACAACCTCACAAAAAACCTTTACACCTTTGTATAATTTTCTTCCCTCACCTCTTCCAGTTGTTAGCACAAATATTATGTGTGTCAAAGTTAGACACTTAGGATGTGTCAGAGGGTGAAATCTGTATGCAACACCAATATGGCTTGCCTTGTTTCCTCTAGTGCAGCCTAACACAGGAAAACTTGTTTGGCCTTTGAGATTATCTCAAACTCTTCTGGCTTGACAGTCTCTACCTGCCAGAAGCCTCCATTCTGACCTTTATTTATTTTCTTAACAGAACGTCCTTAATTTGGAGGGTGACACTGCAAACAGAAAATACTTGTACTGTTTCATTAAAATAAAAACAGAACCGATGGCTCATTCAAGTAATTCTTTAACACACAAAAAAAGGTAAACCTCAAGTTTAAATCACTGGACCCATTGTTACAGTGTTTAAAGAGTATCAGCTAAGGCAGAAACAATACTCCTCTTATGCTCTGCTGAGAATGTTGCATACAGTATTTAAGCTGACAAATCTCCATGGTTCCAGAGAGCTTGCATCTTCAAGACTAAACCTTTGACTGTTACTAATACTAAAGGGAACATGAACAAACCTCTGTTAAACCACATATAAAAGCTTATTTCAAGAAATGCCAATATTCTAACTCAAATTCTGGAAGCTAAAAAAATCCCCAACACACCCTCAGGAAGGCTGAGAGCCCAGGTCACCATGCCCAGCTAATCCATTCCTAAGTAAAGGTCTCTACCCAGCTGCAATCTTTGTACCCATAGAACCATGTTGGTTTTCTCAGGCCAAGTATGTGCTCAGCTAAGCTTGCAAGTATATTAGAAAAGGATCAGCTTTGTTTCCCAGGGTGCTTAAATTGGCTCCTAGCCTCTCCTCTATCAATGTCAAGCTTGTCCAGTTTAAAATTCTTCTATGAAAGGTCAGTAACCAGGTGGTGGACCTCCAAGAAGCAGCACAGTTCGGAACCAGATAGGACTGCTACTTTCAGAGCAGGATCAAAGACAGAGGAAAGGAGGCAGAAGAAAGTTAAAACCAGTTCTGGATTATTGCAACATGGAGCCTAACATGACAGTCAATTTCCAATGAAACACAACAGGACAAGGAAACAATATTCATGCTGCACCAGAGCTGCCCTTATCCATAGTGAGACAAACCTAGCTCCTGGACAGGCTTAACACAATCCTCCTCCTTGACTTGTAACAAAAGGCACCAGAAAGAAAATCTGCATGGCTGTGGTAAGGATACAGACTGACAATACACACAGATTAATCAGGAATGGGTAATCATTAGACATACAACATGAACATGACTTTTCTGAAGAACTTTGCAGTGATACCAGCTGAGAGAGATGAGGACAAAGCAGCATTCAGAATGCTGCATGCATGGAGCATTCAGAAATGTTCCATGAAAGTAATAGCAATTAAACTAACATCTCAGAAGTGTGAAGGTTGCATTTGTCCTGCAAAATACTGTATTCCAGTAACTACAAAACTCATAAAACACTATATTCAGGAAAAGGCACTACCAGAAATGTGATTTAAAAATCAGTTGGGACAGACAGGAAAAAACAAACACTCAACTCAGGTTAAGCTTAATTCCCCCAAACAAAGCAACCTTTCTTAACTCCATCTGACCAATGCCTCTGTGCCTCAAGTACTATTAAAATAATTACAGAGGATTTTAGAAAACTTAAAGAACCCTGAAAGATCCCGCATTTATCCCTGTCAGGTATGTGACATTTCAAAAAGAAGACCACTGTATCATACTTGGCAGCTTAATATTATGGAACCACTTTATCACTGCACTACTGTTGTGATGAATTCACCAAATAAAAAGATTTTCCTGATATGCTGTAAAGGCCTGTTCTTCCAGTTGAATGAGTAGTTTGCAACTCTCAATTATATTAAAGCAATCAACCTAAGTCTGCATATACTGCTTACAATAATAAACATTTTTTAAATCATCAGCCATGTTTTAGTGTTTATATTCAGAAGAGCAAAATTAACTTTTATTAGATCAGGAATAGGCTATTTAGAATGGTGGCACATTTCAAGTTCTACAAAACCAAGATGGGAAACTTAAAAAAATATAATAAAAAACATAATGTGTTTTCTCCAAGTGTCTCTAAAAGACTCCTAAAAAGCAAAATCCTACTTGCCTACAGACAAATGCTCTAACGTACAACCCAAAATACTACTCCAAGGGACAGATAAAATCTGTCCATTGAGGTACCATTGAGGTAGTTGAGGTTTTTCCTGTTTCTTTTTTACAACATGCAGTACAGAATGCATTCCTAGGACAATGCAAGATTAGTAACTCTTGCCTTCCAGAAAGTAAATTAAAGGAATTTTGCATCTATAATTTTAACCAGAGGTCTTTGAGAAATTACTTACTGGAGAGTGACCTGTATTTTTAATGCCTAGGTTGACAGAACAGCAAGAAGATTTTAGCTACTGACTTTTATATCATTTTTATATATAAAAGCTGATAAACTTATTCAAACATTAATTTGCTGGTGAGGATAAAGCCTTCAGCTACCTAACCCTTCCATCAGATGAGATGAAAAACCTTTACAATATCATTCCCCAGGTAGGAAAGTACTCTTACAGATATATTTAACAGGGACAACAGCCACACAGACTGTTGAACAATTGTCTCAATGTCAGATGCTAATGCAGTGACTATTCTGCATTGCTATGTTCTGTAAGTAAACCTCAAAGAAATCTGTTAACAGATTTGTCAGGTAGAGACTGGAGATATAAATATTACATTTGCCCAAAGCCTGAAACAGAGGAGAATGCAGTATTATCATTCCTATATACCACAGAAAGAGTAGGAGAAAAGGGAAGGAAGAGAACACTCTCCTTTGGTCAACAAAAATAGGAAAAAAGGGGGAAGAGAAATCTCATTTTCTCCTCTTACTACTTCACAAATCCAAATATAGGAGAACTAATTTTTTTATAGCCTAAATTTAATCAAAAGGTAAAATTTATTATATGATCAAATGAGAAATTCCTACAGAATATAAATTTTAAGATTCTTTCAAATTTAAGTCACGATTTCATCTTTTCTCTACAGCAATATACCACATGAGATATAGACAAATATTTAATTATGGACTGCATGTAATAGCAATCACAGTATAAATCCATGCTCAGGAAAAAACAAAACAAAAAAAAGCGCTTAGCTTTACATGTTTGTCAAGAAATAAATTAATACATACATACATCCAGAGCCTACCCCTAACCCAAATTCTTTACAGTACAACCTGCAATGTAAGAGAAGTTTTGGCTTTTTTGTTTGTTTCTTGCACAACACACACAAAAAAGTCCTTCAAAGCCCATTTCCCTGTTACCATTTACACAACAAATTCATCTTTTGCAACAAAAGCTAATGACAGATTATCCATCAATGCTAGTGGAAACCAGCTAGAGTAGGGGAAATCTGAGTATTATTCACTTTATGAATGTTTGCAGTCAACTAAAATCTGCCTTTCAAGCCTCAATTCTGTTCTTTACCATTAACGTTCCAATGACAACTGTAAACAGATGAGCAAAACATAGATAGCCATAATTCCAAATTTCTGGCTATTAAATATCATGGTCTGTAATGAAAGCTAAAGCCTTGCCTATGAAAGGCTCATTTTAGCTAACAGACACAGAAGTTGTGTTTGATGGAAACTAAAAACATTAAGAGGATTGTTAGTCACAGGGCTTACGTAAGAGGCTCAGCATGCCTAGAATCTTAACTTTTGAAATGTTAGTACCTCAGGGGTGGGTTTATGCAATAATGGTTCCAGAAACATTAGGTGGTACTGAAACACAACTCTCCTGTAGTTTTATAGAGTTGCAGACACTCTCCCAGTGAGTATTCAGTCACTTGTTTGATGAAAATCAGTATGTAACTACTTATTCCTCAGGAGCCCTGAAGACACAACACTGCTAAAATACAACAGAGATGGTTTTATTACTTCTTGTGGAATATTTTTCAAGAAATCTAATTACTCACAATCATGTAGCCCTACTAGTGATGAAAGAGCTGCACAAGCAATACTTCTCACCTCACCTGTGCTGTTTCAATAGGGCAGTAAGGCATGAAATTAAAAGAACTCAACTTTTGCAGCAGCAGTCAGGTTTGCAGACTTAATTTGCAGGGGTTAGAGAACATATTTAATAAGAGAACACTAAGAAACAGTAATCATGGGACTTCAAAACTATGTTTTCTTGAACTAGGTCTATATTAAAGGGTCTTATTCAGCCAAATACAATCATACCTGCTGCACCTTGCTAAATTCAAAGGCCATGAATCCACCTCCTTCTCTTCCTCAAGATAGGACCGGCAGAGATTTAAGTCTCTTCTGGCATCCCAGAGAAGGGCTTCAAGACCCTATCTTACATCTTATGTGCAGACAGACACTCATTTCAGTGAGATGAGTGCAATTTTCCTCCCACTAACACATGCTTCACAAGCTAAGGAAGAGATGGGATACTATGAGTACCACAACACAAGCCTGATGCTAGCTGGGACCTTCCCACAAGGAGAAAGTTTCCTGCAGCCACGATGATCTCTACCAACAGCCAGGATTACTGCATTGCTGATGGCAGATCTGGTCCTCAGGAAACATGAGGTTTTTTGGCTTTTAACCATAGGTTCTCATTGTAGAAATTGCCTCTCAGAGGACTGCTGTGCTAGGATCTCCTTCCAGTCACTTTTTAGGGTAATTCCATCAGATTTCACATGGAGGGTAAATGAACACCCTGAAAAATTACTTCTGCCAGGAAACAGCATCAGCTTTTTAATAATATATCATCAGGGCTAAATGTGAGCTCTGTTTAAAAATAATCTTTAGATTGCCTTCTCTGACATCATTAACAGAGACAGTAATTATACAGCCCAAATGTTCTGTAATAAACACCACTACGGGGTTTATTACAGCCATAGAAACTGATTCATTTTCTCAAATTCTAACACTGTGACAGTATGTGCAATCTTCTAAAAACTTGCTTATCCATTAAAGCCAACCCTAAATATTTTTGTAGGAACCACATCATGTGCAATCAAGTCAAATGAGTCAGTAAATAATAGCTCACAAGCCAGGTAGGAAAAGGAAGGCTTAGCATAATCTAAGCAGTGAAAGATTTTGAAACAAACAAGGAGTTCAGAAAGAAATATAACCCTTACAACATGCATTGTGTGCATTAGTAGGTAGATCCAGTCAGCACTTGCAAATAAACAGCCTTCTCTGAATTTTTCTCTAGAGACATAAGTTCCCTAAATTCAAAATCTTCTAAAACATTTGAGATGTACCAGAATACCTTGATTTTGAAAAGAACCTACATGACTCTACATGATGATTAGCAAATTATCACAGTATAATCCCCTGTTTCAGGCTTGTTTTTAACCCACCTTTTTAATTTATCTTTTTACCACTGCTACAGAAATCATTTTAAATGGAAGCCATAGTGGAAATGAATGTGCAGCACCTATTACACACACAAAAGTTTACTGTTAACAGAAAAAGGCTGAGCTCTCTTGTCACCAGAGAGCTGCCTCAGATAAGTCAGTACACAGTGTAAATGGCCCTTCACAAAGTTTCCAGATTGCTATACAGCTTTTCATCTATGCCTAAGGAGCTCTACTGGCCAATTATTAAGAGATATAAAGAAACAAAAGGTATTATTTACACAGCCCCTTCCAACAAATGACGTGCTTTCTGGAAGACAAGCCTCTTCATCAACAATAAAGGAGCTGAATTGATTTGTTCCCTAAGTAAATTGCTCAGATTGAAAGACAGAGGTCTGAGAAGCTCTTCGTATCCTAAAACTTTTCTTCTGCATTCCCAAATAATAAAGTCGCAATTAAAAAATGGTTTAACATATTTAAACATAAAGCATCAGGTGATGTTTTACTCAGACCGTGGCAACATTCAAATATAACTGCTCCTAAGCCATGACATTTTCTAATCACAAGTAAACGTGGAGGATGTTTGTTTGTGTTTCCAAGCCTGGCAGCCTAGAAGAAGATTCAGTGCTTGTGATTCCTGTCATCTAATTTCTAAACACTGCATGAGAGTTAATATTCATTAGCATCTCTATGGCAAGCTGCTTCAGTCTGAAGTTTTGCTACATGAGGCACTTACAATGCTAGGTAGGAGACTGGACCAGATTCCTAAAATGCAAAGATTTAAGTACTTATGTATTTTGGAGTTGTAGTGCCTTGCTGTTTAGTTTTCACTATTCAGAAAAATGGAGACTTAGCCTTGGCTTTAAATCCTCTATGGTAGCTACTTCTACCCAAACTGAAAGCTTTTGTTTGCAAGTGAAGAAATCAATCCATAATACTGAAGAGGAGTTTTATCAGCACAAAGCCAACTGAGCTGGATTCACAAACCACATTAGCAGCAAATCACAAGAACAAAAGCAGGATAAAGTGAACATCAGCCTTTGATTTCACTGGATAAGAGTGGCTTCTGCAATATTATTTCTTCTTCCTCTCTCTTTTCCCAGTCTCCCTTGTCTCAGATAACCCCAATCACCATTACAAAGTGTTGTAAAATGCTGAAGCAAGCAAATCCCACTACACTGAGCAAGTTAAATGTGAAGACACCAAAGATATGCCTGAAATGTTCTGCTATGTTTCTGAGATTACTTCTCTGCACCAAACAGCCGACAGCAGTATTAGAAGACTCTTTCACTGAAAGAAAAATGCCTGCCTGGTCCCATACACTGCAGTTATGTATTGCTGATTTACTCATCACATTAATGGCAATTAATGCTAAAGTTAATAATTGATGCTAAAGCAGCAATGACTGCAATACCAAAATAACACATATATTTAAGATCATAATTTCTGCTCAAGGGGATGATATTAGACCACCACATTCTGCTTTTGCAACAGTACCCCCTCTACTAACTTATTCAAGGTGGGAGCTGTTTGGCCAAGACTCTTTGCATAGAAAAACATTTTAATCATAGAATCACAGAACAGGTGGGGTTGGAATGGACCTTAAGAGATCACCCAGTTCCAACCCCCCTACATGGGCAGGGACACCTCCCACTAGACCAGGTTGCTCAGAGCTCCATCCAGCCCGGCCCTGAACACTTCCATGGAGGGAACATCCACCACCTTCCTGGGCAACCTGTGCCAGTGTCTCACCACTATCACACTAAAGAATTTCCCCCTAAAACAGAGAGATGTATTGTTGAAAATAGCTTGCTCAGTAGTCTACAAGAATGCTTAGCTGCCAAATCCCAGCAGTTCCAATTGTCATTCCTAGCAGGATTCACTACTGTGTCTGAGGCATACCTTACTTTACACAGCTATTGTAAACAGGGGAGTAAGGAAAAATTTAAAAGCAACTTCAGTTATCACAAAAAGTGCCAATGCTATGAACTTAGCCAGGGAAATGTACCCCTAAAAAGTGCACAAAGTGAATTTCTATTTTAAAGTGATGATGGAGTCGCTGTCCTTTCTTTTATGAAACTGAGTCCTAAGTTGATTAAAGGAGAATGCTGCATCTTTTTACATTACCCAAGGGCAGAAAGCTTTGCTTTGGAGTGCTTGGATCTGCTTCCTCAACTGATTAAAACCAAATTAAGTTTGAGAGAACTGCTAGCCAAGAGAATACCTTTTGGTCATCGTAGACTGTGCTAAAGACTATAGTTATTTTCTTTTTTTCATTAGAAAGAAAATTGCTCCCTCCTGTACTATTTTCTGCTGTTATTTATATTCAAATTGCAACAAGATAAAAATACCAGCCTGGAACTAAATTAAGAGTTTGGCAAATTAGAAGAATATAAAGGCTATTCCTCCACAGACCCATTACAAAACATTAAAAAACACCTTCCAGCAGTTAATTACAGACAACTGATGCAGTCTAAGCTGGGAAAATCTGTTACACCTGGATTACAGAACTGTCATCCAAAAGTTTTACATATTCTAACCACACCAGTGTTAATTCAATGTAAGTGTCATGCCACTCTCTGAACTCAGGCCACTTAGAGGTTTCTAAGCTGGTTTTATAAATCTCAGGTCTGCACTTTCAGAGAGCTACAAGTCCAGCCTGTATTAATGGCAAACTTGAATGCACACAACTGACTTGTTATGATGTGTTACTGCCATGGCTCTCTTCCTCTAATTTCTCACCTGCTTCCTCTGAAAGCAAGGCTTGCCATTATGCTATTAGTGTATGAAAATAAATAATTATTAATAGCAAAAACAATAATAATTTTACAGGGAAAAATAAATCAAAGTTCAGACAGTAGAAGGCAAAAATATGATCAGGCTACTGTACTTTGCCTGCTGAGACACAGACAGTTCAGCAGACTGATGCATAAACTGATGCTTAAGAGCTCCTTTTTTGAACTTAGAGCCACTTAATTTCAGACAGATTCACCACCTACCATAGAACAAAAATACCAGTACACAGTACTGCCTAGTTCGGTTTTGCATCAGCATTAAAGAACTGTCCTCAAAACCAATTTGTGTAAAATATTAAATGGGAAAAATCCAAAATCGCTTTAATGAATTTACAGTAAAATTAATTTTGTCTTTATCTAGATGACCAGTTAGCTATATCAGAAGGACCTTCATGTGCCACTCTTACACACTAAAGGCAGCTACCAGTAAAAACACAACAGTGATCAATCAACAGGCAATATTTATGAGGCATCTAGAAACTTCAAATGGCATCTTATGACATGGAACAGATTTCTGTACTAATGACATTTTCTATAATACACCTCCTAACAGGAGATGCTCCATACCTGCCATACAAGTATTTCACTACTTTCATATTAGTCCACATTCCACCAAAATAAGAGTTTTCAAGAGACAGTTTCACAAGTAACATTTTGCTATCAGCAGAAGCCACACCAACTAAAAAGAAAGTTTCATTCTATTGTGTGACCAAGGTAATGAGAGATGGCCATAGCATTACCTCCAGGTTGACTGACAGGCTAAAAGCAGTTACTACAAAGCCTTTAAAATTTAACACATTTTCAACATTCCTACTAAAAGGACACAAGTTTCTTTGCTTTTCTTACACAGGAAAAGTAAGGGGGGGGAGGAAAAAACCCAAATAAACTCAAAGTCAAAACAGAGAAAAGAAACTTATCACCTCCACACGTTTGGGAACTGTGTGAAAAACCCAAGATGACAGCAGCAATACGAAGGAGCTGCCCTCCTGTGAATGACAGGGCTTCTGTCATAACACAACAGTCCCATCCCTCCCAGCGTTATGCTCAAAGCAAAACTGGAAACTCTATCACACATTCATGAAAACTGTGGGGAGGGGAGATGCCACCAGCATCCTCAATGATAAACCCAAAGGTAGCCAAGAGAGGTACTAGAGACATTTGTTACATCTCACCCAACATGTTTCTGAAAAGCAGAAAAAAAAGTAAATTAAATTCCTGTCACCTTCAACAGGCTTCTCTTTTAATTGCTTCTTGATTTAAAGCTCTTCTGATTGAGATGCAAACACAGAGTTCTGTGGTATTTCCATATTATTTCACTTCCATGTGCTTGACAAAAAGTAGTTAAATTCAGATAGAAAGGATATTTTCAAACTGTGGAAACATCACCATTTGCAGCCTGTGTCTTGCAATATTTACTAGCCAAATTATAACCCAAACAGTACCAAGAACCACAACTCACTTGTCATAAAACTGTAATAGGTCTACATCTTTGTAATACATTTAAGAATTATAGTAATGTAAACCCACTATGATTTGTGAAGATACTAACTCCATTATAAACAGCTTTATAGAGAATTTCATATATTTTCTTCATGGAATTGGGATAGTGATCAACAGTAATAGAATGAGTAAAATAGAATTTTAATAAATTCTACTAAGTACTATAGAGCAAAAAGAAAAAAAATGTATGTTATGAGTTCAGCTGCTTTCAGGAGAACTTTAAGTCATAATTAGGAGGAAAATCAAGGCATTAAAGCAAAGAGAGAAAAAAAAAGAAAAGGAGGCATAAGCAAATATATTGACCAATTATATTTCATTCCAATCAAAAATAAAGGAATAGGCTGCTACACAGTCATCTCTGGTGTGCAGTTGAAAGAGTTGCTCTAAACTCAGACACAGAAGCAAATATATACCAACTGTAAATAAAGGCAGCAGTATATTAATTCACCCTAAGTTCAATTACTGGGAAAACTATCACTTTGTAGTAACTGCCCATATGTTAGCTTCTACCTCTAAGCAAACATGAAATTCCTTATCATAATGCTCAAGAGTAAGTTATCATTATCTCACATTTACCACAGAGTGGAATCATATAGTTGGGTAGCACCCACTTCAGTACTACTTAGTGGTACACTGACTTTTGTACCACCCTTAGCTGAGATACAACAGCTGATAATCTTTGCAGGTCTAAAATATTTTAAGTGCAAAACGTGACATTATTACACCACTATTTTATATTATTATTATTATTTTCACAGAGGTGACATAAGCAAACCTATTTTATTTCACACATGCAACAACCAAATGTTAGAAAGTGTTACAGCTAGAAAGTTTCTCCAAAGACATTCCTGAAACAACACTTTGGAAGTTTTAACAACGTGTTTTGACATCTTTGGAATTCGCTCCTTTTTCCTTTAGCTGAAAGTGTTCATCGATTCTATTTAAGAGAAAAAAGCTAAGAATTTTGCCACCTGTGGAACAAAGAAAGATCAACTATCTCTTACAGACACTTCTTGAATCAGTCAGCTCAGTTCCCTTCCGAAAGTTGTCTGGAAGTCCTTTAAACTCACCATGAACACAGAACATTCTTAAAAAAAACCCTAAAAATTGAGCTCCCCTCTAGGTACACATTGTGAAACTTCCAGAAAGCAAACATATCATATTTTGGAAGGGATTGTTTTGGAATGGTGAAGAATGCAGCACAAGTTTTATTAAATCTTAACATACAAAGCAGCTGTCTTGCCATGAATTCATGGCAGAGGTTCCTACCTCAGGACATATTTCTAAGAACAGGTATCACATACTTAGCACAGCTCATTCCTCTGGCACAGCTTTACGTAGGAAGCTGTACATGACAGTTAAGAAATCTGGAGAACCTGGAGGATGAGGTGTTAAGTGAATACAAATTCACTATAGCCATTTGTTAAGATTCATTTTCATCTCTGCCAACTCAGTAGTTTGGGGCAGATCCTGTGACAAACCCCCTAAGCTGCAGCATAGTGAACAAAACACTCATTTTGCTCCTTCTAATACAGCGACCTTACCTTTTATAAGTGCTTCTTCCATACACTGAACATCTGTTTGCCATGTAGATTCTGACAAGCTTTCAGTTCTTCATCAGCTTCAAAAAGGAAATACTAACAAGAATTAAAAATTCACCATTTTTATTAAATGATTTCAGTGCAAAAAGGCAACTGATTCATGGCAGTCCTCTTCTGCTCTGTCTCCTTCCTGTGCTGCTATTTAACAGTGGTTCTTGGCTCTTTCCTCAAATGAGGACACACGAGCTGACCACAAAAAAGGCTTCAGTGTTGGTGAAGAACAGAGATTCTTTATGTGAAGACTACCCCTTGATTCACCAACAATATTTCCTCTTGAAATAAAAAGATGAGCAAATCCTATTTCCAGTCAATACTACTTTCCTTAAATCTAGTACCTCTGAAATAATATAATACTGTCTAAGTATGGTTACAGCTTTTTATGGAGAAGCAGAAGTCTTTTCCTCTTGCAAATGTTAGCTTGTTTAGCGGTGTACTTTTAAACTTCCATAATGCATGTGTATCTAAAGAAACCATTAAGTCAAATTTCAAATTTAAATGACAAGTCATATTTAAGATTAACAGATTTCATCACACTCTTTTCTTGAAAATCAAAGGTGAGCATATTTAAGATGGTAAAACATACTGCTTCAGAGATCCATCCAGATTGATATGGTCAAGGACAGGTCTACAGAATGTTGCTATAGAGACTCACAGTAAAAGCATTTGCTTTTAGCGTTTAAAAAAAAAGCACTTTGAATAGAACACTTCTTCCAAAACTGTAAGAGTTGGCACTTATGGCATACAACTTAGTGAATACTGTATGTAAATTAATTCAGAGCATCCCTATACTGTAAGCACTTATATGAAGAAAAAGGTCTGAATAAGTCACATAATTTAACGTGTCTTTTCATATTTATTCACATATTTTACCATAACTTGAGAAAGCACTATGAATTGTCCTATTAGAGTAACACCTGAACTGAGAAACAAAACACTTAAGGTAAATGTGGGCATGCATAGATAACAACTAGATAAGTTGGTGGAAGATTTTGAACTGTAAAGTTACCTAAGCTGGATAAAACCACATTCCTTCAATAAAGTCACAGGTTTCACACAGCAAACCCACAGTACTTTTAATTACTTCTGTAAGTGCAGCAACCACTAACTGACTTGAAGCACTACAGCAAGAGCCAATAGATGTCAGTAGATGGCATAAACACAAGGCCATGAAGTTAAGAGCATCCAGCAGGTGAATCCTCCCACTGCATAGCATCTATCTGGCCTTTCCAGCTTTGGATTTAAACCATACTTCCAAGGTGCAGATACCTTATCCACACCTTTCTCTTGTGGAACAAAGCCCTGAAATTCAACTGTCCAGGACCTGGTACTTGTGCTGTTTCACATTCTTCCTAGCAACTTAAGCTAACTCCTGGAAAGTCACCTCTCCAGACACTAATGCTTTCAATTTTATCTTCAGAAGCATCAGATTCTGAATTAGTTATTTTTGCTTTCAATAACATCTTCACTTTAGACAGTGCAATACATAAACTGACCCAGCCATTTTGTACATCTCTCCCTGATTCCTCAAAAATAAATAATAACAAATTAAGAATCTCATAAAAAAACTACTTCTCCTGCACTGCAGCATCCGATTTCATTTTATGTCCCAACTCTTCATCCTCCTACTAACAAGATTTTTTTTTTTACCACAAGGATCAATGTTTCAGTAATGTGTTTTTTTTATCCTTCTTAGGCTAATTATTCACCCAACAGTGCTTACATGAGACTAGGAAATTATCATAATTCTGCTTGCATATTTGCATTTTGATGCAGTTTGGTGGTACAAAGATGATAGACACAGAGTAGATGAGCCCAGTTTCCAATGCAGTGTTTGCCCAAATCTAGATAAGCTCTCCAGAATCAATAACTCTGAATTCAAAGGACAACAGAGGGCAGAACTCTAGAGGGAGGTCCAAGTGTTTCACCCTCCTAACCAAGACAAGATCCAGAAACTGACAGCATTCAGATAGACCCTTGAACGCCCCGTCCCTGAAACCTGTGACACAGCAGATTCCCTCTATCAGCCCATGAACATCAGAACATTTTTCCCATAAAGTCACACTGAGCAAAGATTTTTCTGGTAAATTGGTAACATACTTAACCTCATTCCTTCAGCAAAAGTGGCAGAAGCCTCTTCTCTGCAAAAGGCACTTTAGGTTTAACATTTTCAGCATGACTACATTGTATGGGCAGGAGTCCATACTCAAGAGAACATCCCTTCCCTGCACTGCAGGGCTAGTCAGATGGGAGAATATTACTCCTACAAGTCACGTTTAACGGCTTAGACTCTTCGTACACAAGGTATGGGAGATTAAATATTGATTTTACATTATAGCTATTCATCATCACTAGGCACACTCACTCCATTTAGCTAAACTATAGCTGTTAATTTGATTAGTCATAACCCATGACGAAGACCAAATTACCACCAAAAAAAAACCAAACTAAAAACGAGAACCTGAAATAAGTTTTATAACATCTCTGCAACATCATACTGCTTTCTTTATTAAATACTTATCAAAAGGTCCTGCAAGTTTGGCACACTGTATGTGGGCTGCACTTCAGCTACATCTACCATGGCTTGTCCAATATTGAAACGATTAGCTGGGGACATTCCTTTCTCTACAAATTTCTCTAGTATTCCCTAAAATTAAGCTTTTTCTTCTTGCATCTTTTCAGAAACATCATTTCTCATACTTCATCACGCTTGTTCCACCAGCATTTCCTCTCAGTTGAAACCAAATTTGTAAATATATTTTTAGAAAGCCAAAAATCACATCTGGAATTTCCTGTATTGAAACACTTGGCATAAATTTTAAAAATTATGGTTTTGGAAATGAGGTCCTATCTTTGTCCAAACAACTCACTGAGAAGTTCTATCCATGCTTTTGGTATAGCATCTATATAGCGTTCAAATAAAGGTATAGTCATAGTGGCTCCCCATTATAGACTCAAACATGCACAAGCAAGTTGCACAGAACAGGCTTGAGAGGCACCTAAACATAAGCTGCTCTTTGGAAGTACCCTGGCATTTTTTTCTTTATTAGGCAGAAAAAAAAAAAAAAAAAAAATCAGGTCCAATGCTAGAACTTAAACAGCTGAAAGTTCTTTGCTTCTAATGCCAGATTGTTTCCAGTGCTCTGTCTGATTTCTCTCTTTCAAAGCATAAACCAGGTCCTACCCTCTGGCCAGCTACAGTCTCTTCCTCTGCTGATAGGTGAGGCAGGAGCAGGGCTGAACCAGCAGAGCTGATGCACCAGCACTGCACCAGGACATCAGGTGTTGGGGCAGGGAGCTTTGGGAAAACCAAAGAAAGGGAAGCAGGCTCTCAACTAAACACAATTGCACTGCACATGAAGTCGTGTGTTGTTACAGTGCTGAGATACCTATTCCCTTGTCTGATCTCAAACACAGAAATACTTGACAGCAAACAGTACATATGGATCAGTGTTTCTTAAAATTAGTGACAAGTACCAGTTTCTAAATGTGCTTCAAAGTGCACCCTTGCAGGCTCTCCAGCCAAAACAAGCATTTAGCTACCTGACTTTCATGCAGAATTCATCTAAGTCACAATCTTTTGACAAGAAACTTACCCTGAGCTGAGAATATCATTAAGGGATATTTGTTAAAACATTAAACACTAGTGTTGAGAAAGGGCTACACAGTGACAATGCAAAGCCTCTAGTAAACAGATAAAGTAACTATTAACTCTTAATCCTGACAGCCTGCAGGAGCTAGACAACAGGTTTCTTTGCTACTTGGAACATTAGGTAATAAAATTGGTGATAATCTATAAATAAAGATGTCTTGCTCTTAATCTTTTTAATGAACCTTTACTTCCAGGAAACAGCTGTTTTAATCTTGTTTTATAAGACAAAGCAGGAACAAAATAACACACTAATTTGCAGCTATGATTCTGATTCATACCACTAATCTGTCTTAACTTATTTTTGAGTGCAAAATTTATGACAGCTCAGCAGAGCCTTGCACTGGAGAAGTGTGCAGCTGTGTTCATGTGGAAACCACAAAAAGCACTTTTCTTAAAGAAAGACCTTTCTTAAAGAAGGACCTCTCAGACCTTTAATCACAGGGAGAGTGATGCCTGTGTCAGGGCAGCCCATAAAGAAGTGCTTGTCATTCTCCTTAGCAGAGTGCTGCCTTGCTCTCAAGCCACAGGGGCAGAAACAGGGATAATGAAGTAGTATGTTACAACCTCCTTCTCTGGATCCCTTGAGAAGTTAATAAAAAGGCACAAGAAGCAGAACAGAATACACCTTCTACAAGAAGGGAAAAAAAAAAAATCATAAATCAGAGAATGCTCTTTTTGCTCTTCCCACACTGTTTCACTGTTTATCAGACTGAAGAGAAGGCAGGCTGACCTTATCAAATCATTTTGAGCAACAAGGTATTGATCAGAAATTCATCTGTTGGAACTCTGAAGCTTTTGGTAACAATGAGACCAATCTCCCATTCCTTCCTCACCCAGAAAACAGCTTTAAAATGGCTTTGTTTGGAGGTAAGTAGTGGATGGAACACAGACAGGGTTTTTCAGTTGGGTTTTTTTTTGGTTTAAGGTATGAGTCTGCCACAGGAAGGAGGAACAAGAACTGATATGAAGAATCAACAGATAGCTGTCCAAGCTGGCAGGGTGCCAGTTTGATGTGACTCACTGACAATATTTCCATTAGCAGAGTTTGAAGGGACTTTAATATTTTATCTGCCACAAGACCCATGACACATACTGTGAATACACTGAAGTCTACAGTAGTCTGACAAGGAAAAAACAAAAAAAGATTGGTTTCAGGGTTTTGTCAGGTACGAGAATTTATTTCTTAAGAAGACTCTTCATGAGTCTACCCAGGCTGCAATTGGCTGCAACACAAAAGGAGCAGAAAAAACAAAGCAGGCATAAGCATCTCTCAACTTAAAACATTTAACCATCTTCTACACAAGAATATTCTAATTCTTTACCAATTTTTTGGCTAAAAGAAAACTAGAACAACCAGAGTGGAGAGAGTGCCCCAGTGAGTGCACACATCTCAGTTTTTCTGCAGATAGAGCACTGCTGGAGATGCAATCATGAATCACTGCAGTTTGACTTCACCACAACTGAAAGTGCCATGGCACAAATGAAAAGAGCAAAGCTGATATTCACAAACCTAGCTATGAAATACAATATCAGACTAAACATGGTGATGCTTCCACTTGTGGGTGACAGTTGATTCTCAATGCTTCTTTCGTGCTCTTTCAGTTATCCCACATACATATACTGACATTAAAGTGTTACGACCTCATGTCCATGTAGCACCAGAAAGTCAGTATATTTTTCCTTGTAAATACGTTTTCATAGGTGATTAAGAGCACCAAACAAAAGAGAACCATTTCCCCAGAAGAGATGCATTGGGCAGGGCTGAAAAAAAAGCAAGTTTCATCACTCAAACACCAGGGCACAAATGGCTGATTCAGCATTCACAGTAGTGATAGAAACTTTTGTTAGCCAATGGTTATGGGAAAATGCCTTGAAGTGCTTAGGCTATGGCCTCCTAAAATAAAGTAGCTGCTGAAAGATAAAGCATCTGCTTTGCTGACAGCTGATCAAAACTGAACCCTTTCTGTATCTGCCCCTTTGCCCAGCTTTCTGACTTCTCTCCTTTGGCAGTTGTTCTGAATGCTAAATTCAGTATCAGAACAGCCCTTTTTTAACCTGCCCACATGGCTAAAATGTGACAGGTTTGGAACCTCTTCCACAGTAAGATGATCCATCTTTTTTTTTCTATAAAATGGTAATTTCATTAATAAATGATTATTAATTTAGTGGTAACTGTAAAAAAAAAAAAAAAAGCAAAAAAAAAATCCACAACAGTTTTTTCAGGGAGAACTGATTTTACCCACAGTGAAGGAGAAGAAACAGTAGCACATTTAGACAGCCTGGCAAATTGAATACACAGGCAGTAAATGGAAACAAATAAAAGGCAGCAATCTTTTATACATCTGTTCATGCAAAGAGTCCTATCTCATAAACACACATTTGACCTTGTAAACTGTTCTAAGCCTTCTTCTTCCATTTCTTAAAAAAAAAGAAAAAAAAAACCAAACAAAAAACCAAACAACCTAAACAATAAAACAAAATCTCAAAACCACAAACTGCAGATATGACAAAGTTATACACAGTAAAATGCCAAAAAGTTTAACTATCAAAACAGTCCAATCTTCCCCATCTCTGACATTCTGCTGATGTGTTACATTTGGAATTCAAGATTAAGAAAATAAATTCAACTGTTTCAACTGCTTCACACCAAAATCAAGGCCAGCTACAAGCCTGAGGTACAATTTTAGCCTCGGTGACTCTGGATGATTAGACTAATGCTGGAGTAAATGAAAACATAACGTTACTGCCAAAGAACAGAACCAACATATAATCAAAATAGAAAGATTATGGGTGAACAAGCAACAGAGAACAGTAAATATTATTAATCTGATACCAGGATGAGTGCAATAGCAAAAAAAAAAAAAAAAAAAAAAGAAAGAAACAGCTGATCTGAAGCAGTAAGGCATAACAAATCAACCACACTAATCACTATTTACATACAGCTATCTTGTTCTTAACCTACTATTTTAAGCCAACTAATTTTCTCACAAAATGTACAAGAGCTTGTCTGATAACAAAGTTAAGAGAAAGATTTAAGTTAGAGAACCACCACTAAAAATCCTCACTGCAGAGAGATTTGAAACAGTTTTGCAGCAGAAAATTATCAATATGGTTTTTCTCCACACAGTTATCATGGCATTTTGTTTACAGAACATGAAAAATAAATATGTAACAACTGCAAAATCATAAAATATATGGGCATATTAATTTCAGAACAGTTGCCATTTACTTTGCTACCTTAAAAACATTTGTTAGGAGTAAAGATAAACTTCATTTCTTCTAGTCTGCTACTTAACTCTTTGTCTGCCATTAGCAAAGCAAAGCTAAGCTGAAGCTGTTGACCACTTACAGTTTTCTTAACTTTCATGTTTCTCCTCGTATAGTGGAAATCTGTCATATATTCCCTTAAGTACTGTTTGATCCTTAAAAATAATTTCTACCAATTGAAGTAATCCTAGAGAAACATCTGTGAAAATATTGTGTAAGAAACAAAACAACAAACAAGAAAAAACTTTCTATGGAATGAGTAATTATACAGAAACACTATTTTAATAAAGTATCACATGCAAAAGCTTCAACAGTTTCATCCAAAAACTCATGTTGCTACCTGGAATTAATGATTACAGGAATTAAAAAAAAAAACTACTTTCAGATATAACTTATTTTTTAATTTTTTAAGAGCAGTATAATATATAAAAATATATGGACAGCTTTTTTTTCTTTAAAAAAAGTATTTCAAACCTTGGCAGCATTTATACAGTGAAACTATAATGTAGACTTTCCCGGTGATAACTTTCTAAAAACAAATGCAATAAAGCCAAGAAGATCAAAGCAAAAATAAGAACTCATCTGCTCTCTTACAAGTTGAAAAATCTAATCTATAGCAAGGGCTAAGTTTTTTACATTATTAAATTTCCTATTACATATTAAGACAAAAAGATGAAGTTCCAGCCTTCCTTTTAACACATGGAGTAGCTTGATGAAAAAAAAAAAAAAAGATAAGAAAGCTTTGAATTTTACTGGCAATTTTAATATAATTAAAATTATTTAAATTCATATCTTAAATCAGAGAATCATTGAATGGCTGGGGTTGGAAGGGACCTTAAAGATCATCTAGATTCATCCCCCCTGCATGGGCAGGGACACCTCCCACTAGATCAGGTTGTTTAAGGCACATCCAGCTTATATTTCAGAATTTTGACTTCATCAGTACAGGTCATTATCTGCAGCACTTTAGCATACTAAAATACTTGAAAAGGCATGAACTACAGTCAAGAGGAAAAAACTCATACAGGAGTCCATGTGTTGCTACTAATTTCCAGTCCTTTACCTTCCTTCCCAAAAACGTTTTCTACCTGTGATCATTCAATTATTGAGTCTCACAGACAACATCAAGATGGTTAAAACACAAACACCAGCAAAAAGTGAATCTATCCAGGCTTTCCAACTAGTTTTCTATTGGCATACCCTATATCCTCTTCCTCTCACTATAGAATCTGATTCAACAGAACAGATGAGATGCCCCAGCATTTGCTAACTGTGGTATTCTTGCTCCAGTAAGAATACAACCAGTTAAATAAAAAAGCAGGAGCAAGCCCTCATATATACCCTCCTTATATAGTTTCTAGGTTTTGTTGTAAAAGACTAAAAAAACCAAAAAAAAAACTAAAACCCACAAAAAACAAACCAGTAGAACTCTTGGCAAAACAAACAAAAAAAAAAAAAAAAAAAAAAAAAAAAAAAAAACAGAAGAAAAAAAAAGTCTGCATTCAGTCCTCATCCAGTCTTTCATCCCTGCAGCCAACTTGCTCTACCAACCCAAACAAGAACTGGCACAGCATGCCAGAACTGAATCAGGCCTATGCTGCAACCCTTCCTGTTCCTTATGTTCCAAATAGTTTCAGAAAATAGTAACAGAAAACTGACAGAGAAAGGATTCTCAGTTCCAATTACAAATAATATATACCTAGTTTTGTGTTTATTATAGAGATTTTCCTGTTCTGCTGACTTCAGCTTTAGGCTAAATGATAAAAAAACAGATTATCTCTGTGACATTAGTAATATGGTAAGAAAATGTGTATTTGTCAAGTATAAAAAAGTTCAGACTGTTCTAAGGAGTAAATATTGATGTGTTCAAAGAAATTTTTTTAAATTTAAGAAAACATAATAATTCAAGGAAATAATGCTGACACTACAAGAACAATTTTGGATCTACCAATTCACATCTGGTAGTAGCTGCCTTGCCACATACTAAAATTCCTGGGCTGACACACCTTGCAACAGGATTCACTTCTTTTCTTCTTGGTTGTTTCTGCTTGCAATCATTTTGTACACAGGTGACTGAAAGCGAAGTTAACTTCTTGATACAATGAATAAAATGTCCCATTGATTATTTTGCCAGAAAGGGATGAGTTGAACTTTTTCACTTTCAGATGTCTGTATACAGACAAAGTTTCTGAATAAAAGAAAAAGAACTGACTACAGCAAGGAAACAATTCAGGTAAATTTCTGTTTATGTGAAAGTCAGCTATTACTTAACCTCTTCCCAGGCAATACACTGAGATAATTCAGAGAACACTGCCATGGTTCAGGCCAGGACAAACTGAACACAAAAATTAATTGCTTCTCAATAATTGAGTTTGTGTGGAGGACTTTGGATGTTCATTGTCTCTGTAATTGGAATGATTATTAATGCACAGAACAACACTACGGGTCATGTTCCACAGCTGCCCCCCAAGCCAATTTGTATTAAGCCAAAAAGAACAATATTTTTAATCATGTTTTTACCCTTACCTCAGTCTGTCTTCTTCTTTCTTACGGAGGCTGAAATCACGCTGAACCACCTGGAGCACATGCTCTGCTTCTTCATCAGTCAAACCAGAAAGATCCAGTTTTCTCCCCATCATATATTCTGTCCTGGATATAAATACCTATGAGGAATACCTGAAATCAGAAACAGAAGAAGGAAAATGCAAGAAAAATTGAGAGAATTGATATTTTCCCCAAGTGTGTGGAAATAATAGGCACATTTGCCTAAAAAAAGACAGTTGCTGCCATAAACATCAAAGAAGAAAATTATCTGTTTCAGAACTATTCTTCAAGTTCCCTGCACTAAAAGCAACTGCACACAGTTTTAAAAGAAATGCAAAAGATAAATAATTTTGGTTATTCAATAATATTGACAGAATAAGGTAGTATTGCTCTCAACAAGAAACACATGAAACTAAGGTGAAATAAAATTCAGATATTTCTTAAGATTTTATGCCATGGGTTTCCAAAATTTTTCACATAACACAACCTTTGAGACTATGTATGAATCAAAAACATACTCTGGTAACACTCAACAAAATTTATTTTACTACGAAATAAGAAACCAGGGCTTCTTTTAAAACACCATAAAAAGAAAGCATCTACATTTCAAGTGCATTTCCCAGAGTGACAGGAAAGACTTAGATGCCACTAACTCCATGATATCATCCTGGTATCATTCTTTCCCCTTTCCCTGTATGGCAATGGAGGAGAAACAGTAATGGTGAATGTTATGTGTGAAGTGAAGGTACCATAAAACTTCAATAAAGCTTATAGTACCGTAAGTATTACATAAAGCTCATACTGTAAACAATGAAGTTTATAAAGCTTGGTCCATTATTTCATGAATGAATTCTCAATTTTTTTCCAATTAGTTTTCTCATGACTATTTTTTTTTTTAACTTTACTAAATTCATCTATAAGTATTGATTTCTTTAGTTTGGTTTCTGTAATTATTTGGACAGTCATGAGCGTGTCCATCTCCCCATTAAGTTATGGCTTCAGAAACATCACATAGCCCTTGCAGCTCTGTTATGAGCACCCAGCACTGTATACAATTATTATGAACACACAAAAGCTCTCACACTTTATTGAAGAGCCAGCTACTACTGTCCCTTTATCCATCATGAGTGACAAGTGAATGAAGCTATGGAAAACACATAAGATGGTTACCTATCAAAAAACCACCACACCAACACTGCTATGGCATACAACAAAGTGCTCTATATAGTATACCAAGACGCAGAATGGGGAAAAAATTACTTTACATTCTAAACATACAAATTCATTCTTTGCTTAAATGATGATGGGGGATATGGTTGACTGGGTTTTGGCTTTGTTTTTTTTAATATAATAGTTACTTTTCTCCTATCACTTGGTTACAGTTCTTCAAACAGAAGAAAAAAAACAACGTGGCATTGTTTATTTTCTCTATTTTGGTTAGGCTATAATGAAGTCTAGAATATATTCTTCATTCAAGGAAACAACACTAACAAAAACAGGCAAATAGGACAGAATCTTAGGTGAAATCTAGAAACATTCCTCCAGTGAGACCCATGGTCACCGTAGACCTCACAAAGGTCTCAGTGAAAGAATGTGCTCTGGCTTGGCTCTTTGGGTATTCTAAGGAAGCCAAACAGCAAGACCAACATTGAGCTAATAAAGGTTATGAAAATGTACGTCTAAATAAAACTACCCTAATTTTTGCAGGAAAAGGTGCCACAGAAATAAAGGACTACATGTAGCCTTCACTAAGTCTCCCACTTGCAAAGGCCAAGAGCACATGTTAAAATTAAAGGCAGGAGCTTACTGAGGATAAGCTTACATCTTGCAGCTCAAAGACAAACCAAGCAGTGCCCTGGGACATGTTCTTCCTGCCGGGCTTTGAGATACCTGTTCAGCTCCTCCTGTGCAAAGCACTTCAGTGCAAAGGCCTCTCTCTGACTGCCCATAAGCATGGGAGGGCTTCCCTACAGGAAAGCCACATCTGCAGGGAAGCAAGTAGGATGTTTCCAATTAATTTTTTCCACACCCATATACTTTATGGGAGAAACAGAAATTATTAAAGGACATAAAATGATTTTAAACAACTGCTGGGGCAATTAGGGATACCTGCATGGTAGGGCTACAATCGTGTGAGGCAAAGGACGATGAAAATACTGAGATCAAAGACATCACTCCAGTTGTTCTTAAGCATCAAGTTAACAACTGTAATTAACACTGTCAAATAAGGTCTTCTTCAGGTCTTCTTCAACATGTTTTTATAAACTTTGTCAAAATTAATACTGTTCTTTCATATATACAAAGTGTGCTCCTTTGCTAAAGAAAACCATCCCTTTGATTCAGCAGCCACTGCTGATTGTAAGCATGTATCAGAAGGGGGAAAATTACCCCTAAATCTGGGAGTAAGCTGGAAACCCCAGTACCCCTGATTTTTTGGGGTAGGCAAAGACACAATTTCAAGTATACATATATTCTAGAATCACCAGTGAGTAACCTGATTTTCATGTTGCCTATTTACTCCCAGTCTGCATTCCAATATTTTATTAACCTCTAAAGAACTTGGGGTTTTTTTTCCCCAGGATATTATCTTTCATCATATTACAAAATCACCTCTGATCTGGGAGTATGATGGCAGCTTATAAATATTTATAAACAATGCTCAAATGTCTTTTTTTCTGTAGACCCAGACTATGCATTTTGGGAAATACACAATGGCAAATCCCTCTAGAGGAAGTGTAACAAGTTACATTAAAAAAAAAAACAAAAAAACCCAAAAAAACCCCAACAAAATAGTTTCTCAGCCTAAAGTAAATTCTAGCCTTAACTGAAGTAACATCTATGAGGCTATTTAGATGTTTGCCTTCATAAGTAATACTTTTTTACCAAATCCCAAGCTGAATGCAAAATTAAAGCTTTCAAAAACATGACACAGAACAATACCATTCCCTACAAAACCTTTGCTTAACAAATTAACACTGTGTAACAGGAAAGCTTAGCCTTACAATACATTATTTGGTACTGTTTTAGTAATATTTTAATCTTAATACTTCTTACAGCCTGTTTTAAAATCTAATGAAAACTTCCACATCAAGAACATTAAAAAAAAACAAAACAAAACAAAACCCAAAACACTAAGCCACAAAACCCCCACAGAACAAAAGGCACTTGAAATGTTTTTCAAGAACTGCAAGCAATTCTTTTGAATTTTAAAACAGACAAGAACATCAGCAAAAGAAATGAGGGCAATATTATGCTTCCTAGTCACTCATATGATACCTAAGCTGTTTGGACTTGCAGTCTTGGACTTGCAGAAGATTAGCATTACAGAAGGGTGGGAAGAGAGCCCAAGAACTTTTTTTTTTCTTAAAGTACCCACTAACACTTAAAATTGGTAAACTGATTCTCTGCTTTGCAAGGAGCCACACTGTAAAGTTTATTATCCAAATGTTCACACCAAGTATTGTACAATATTGACATCTTAGTTCAATGCAGTAGAGAAGTAACCAGCACTAGAGAGGCTGTATCAAGTTTGGGCTCTCCAGTATAAGCCAGATATGAATTTACTGGAACAAGTCCAGCTCAAGGCAACAAAGATGATTAAGGGACTGAAGCATCTTTCACAAGAGGAGATGCTGGGAGTACTTGGATTGCTCAGCCTGGAAAAAAGAAGGCTATGTCTGGAAGAGATCCCTCCAATATCCTGGAACTGCAAATAAGAATATCAGTACTTCTCTTTCCATTTCTGAGCAAATTTTTAATGAAGATTTACTTGTTTCCACAATACTATCATTTTTTCTCCTGTGCATTTATGAAACGTAATACTAGAGGAGTAGATATCATGAACTCTTTCATCCTAGCTATTTGCAACTTCAATATTTCATATAAAAATAGTTTTTCCTTACATGTTCTCAGCTTTAGTGTCAACAAACTAAACACCAGAGCTTTTCTACTCTGCTCTGACACTCTACAACTTTTAGCATTTACCAGGTAGAAAACTGAGAAAAAAAAATAAAATAAAATCTAAGTAATCATATCTTTGATTCTGCTGCCAACCAACTCATCTTTACTTGCTTCAGCAGACTGTTAAGATCTAAAAAATCCTGCTGGATATGTCTTGTCATTATAGCTTGGCATTTGAACAACTTTTGCAGAATTTTTTTTAGTATCCTAAGAAATTCTTTGTATAATCAGTGAATATTTTGTCCTTTTAAATTTTAAAAGATAGTCATCTTTCTCAGCCAAAAAGTAAGACATGCACTTTGTCCACATCTCATTTTAAAAAAGGTTTTGTTTCATGAACATCCCAAAGAAGTGGTGGCAGCCAGCACAAGGTCATTATGCTTATTTTTTAATGTAAGTATCACACAAGGAATGATAAATATTTTTTTAAATATTGAACAATTTATCTGACAACAGAATGAAGGTCTGAGTGTTGAAAGTGTAAAGGAGATTCTTGTGTTCTCAATTATGGCAATACACTCGAACAAAGTAGACTTTAGCCAAAAGAAAACACTTAAATGTAGAGAAACAAGATAAACCAGGTGCCTCGAGTTGCCAAAGAGTGGGTGTGAGTCCACCTGTGCCTGGTTAGGGCAGGGCCCCTATTACCAGGGGGCCAATAAAGGTGGGACACACACCCACAGAAGGCACCTCAGCTCACTCTGGTGCGAGGCATGGAGAGGCCAGCAGCTCGTCGAGCCTCAGGAGCAAGAAAGGCTCTTCCCGCTACACTTAAAAAACACTTCTGTTCAAAATAATTTCTACTGCATGTTGTTAAGTCTAAAATGCAGCACAGTTAGCATTGGTTTAAATTTCTTAATATTTTTTTCAACTCAAAGAAATTCAGGTGCTGCAGTAAGCAGCATTGCATATATTCTTCCCTTCTCACAAGAAATGGACTCATGTTCCAAAATAACAAGAGGGAAGATACTCATTGGAAATACAAAACCACCTCTTCAGATGAAAAATTAAGTACAGCCCAACTGACTTCAATGTGAGAACTTGTATCAGCTTTACTACACTCTAATTAAAATGCAAGAAAAAGATCTCAAAGAGGATGTTATTCTTTGTACCCACACAGACTCTACATCAGCCTTACTGCATGTATTTCCTGGTCTATAACCAAAGCAGCAAATTATATTCCTTTTAACCTTGTACTAATTTTAGGCGTGATCTGTTTAAAAAACTCAACACCTTACAACCTTCTGTGCAAAGTTAGATTTTTTTCACTGGGGGATGCAGAGGGTGAAGCAGCAGGTTTTTAAAAGAACCATGAAGTTTATCTTCCTTCTGGGAGAAATCTTCCTTATCAATGCCAAGTTATTACCATAATTCTATATACTTCTTGTCTAAAACAGTGCTAAAACATACTGGGGGAACTGTAAATCTTGAAGATCAAAGGTTACCACTTTCTGGTTTTTAAGTGTTAACATATTTAAGAAATAAACAGAAGTTTCGTATTCTTCTTGGTTCTATGCCTTACCTTATTTTAAGCACTGAGTATGAAATACAAGCACTCCACTGAAGTCATATTTTACTGAAAGAATTACATTTCTCACCTAAGGATGGCACCCTTCCAGAGGCAGAAGACAGCATATTGAACTGCTTCTAAAAACTAGAAACTATTTTATTTAAATAGCATACAAATCTGTTTTTACAGAAAAATGCTAAAGATTAGACCAGAGGATGTAATTTGTCATGTACCTTGAAACAACTAAAAAAAAATACAGATTTCATTAAAAACAGAATCTTCATAATAAATTGTTATAACTTTGTACCTATGTATCAAGCCTACACCTGATAAACATCACAAATCCTAGTGGGAATTAAAAATGTAATATGGAAGCCAAATTCATTGACCAGAATAACCTTCACAATGGTAACTGAACTTCCAGATGAAAGGCTTACCCTGAATTTGGTACTATAGCTTTTAAGATCACGGGTTCTCTGGCATAAACTGTTAGCATGTATTTGACTCTCATTGGCTTTCTAGTTCCTGTATCCTCTCATTTTATTTCAGTCTCTTCTTCCACTGCTTAGTCTGATCATAGACAAATTGTACTGAGCTCTATTTTCTCTATTTAGTAGCAAGTGTCTTATGGAAGAATACATAGTCAAGATGATGGGTCTGACAGTATTCTGTGTGAGACCTCTTAGCCAAGTGAGGAAGATGGCTTGGAGAAAAAGACAGAATTGGAGCTGTAATGCACCAACATGCAATTGTATCTTGGATGATTGCCCTCTTTTCCACATGCCTTCAATCTAAAACATGAAATACATCTCGTTACTTTAACAGACTGTCAACAACCCGAAGGTGAAATATAACAGGTCAGGGAGAAAGCCAGCGTGGGTAATTCAGGCAGGTAACTGCTCCCAAAGAGCCAAACATAATCAGAGATTTGCATGACCGTAACTATGAGACTGAAAGGGCTTCCTCTTGGCTGCCCACCTAGCAGAGTGGAGCTGAGATCTCTGCAAGAGATCCCAGCCACTGAATAGAATCATGTTCCTTCTTCCACCTTCCCATCACAACCCAAGTAAGAAGGCACCTGCCAAATCAGTCTTCATGTTGTGCTTTTAAAGTCTGAGCCAGATTGAGGAAATTACTAAGGAAAATGCTAAGTATATTCATGCCTATCTCCTCAGCATTAACTTAAGAGTGAGGACTGCAAAAATAGATCTGTCCACTTATGTTGCACTACACATGCCCCATCCTTCTTCTGAGACACCTGTCAGTCTCAGCTTTGAACTATCAATGATCATAGAATCATAGAATCATAGAATTGGCTGGGTTGGAAGGGACCTCAGAGATCATCGAGTCCAACCCTTCTACCACCGTTGCGGTTGCTAGACCATGGCACTGAGTGCCACATCCAGTCTCTTTTTAAATATCTCCAGGGACGGAGAATCCACTACTTCCCTGGGCAGCCCATTCCAATGCCGGATCACTCTCTCCGTAAAGAAATTCTTTCTAATATCCAACCTAAATTTCCCCCAGCACAACTTAAGACCATGCCCTCTTGTCTTGCTGAGAGTTGCCTGAGAAAAGAGACCAACCCCCACCTGGCTACACCCTCCTTTCAGGGAGTTGTAGAGAGCGATGAGGTCTCCCCTGAGCCGCCTCTTCTCCAGGCTGAACAGCCCCAGCTCTCTCAGCCTCTCCTCATAGGGTCTGTGCTCGAGTCCCTTCACCAGCCTGGTTGCCCTCCTTTGGACCTGCTCCAGGACCTCAATATCCTTCCTGAACTGGGAGGCCCAGAACTGGACACAGTACTCGAGGTGTGGCCTCACCAGGGCTGAGTATAGAGGCAGAATCACTTCCTTGGACCTGCTGGCCACGCTGTTCCGGATACAGGCCAGGATGCCATTGGCTTTCTTGGCCACCTGGGCACACTGCTGGCTCATGTTCAGCTCAATTGAGATACATACATTGAAGAGACAAAAGAAATGGCAAAACCCTTCAAAGAATCGATGGCAGTTTCTATATCATTTTAGGGGCAGGTAGAGAAGTGAGAACTCACTTTTGTCTGTGTAACAGTCCAGTATGTGCCCAACAGAAAAGAAACAGGTTCAGTGCCACATTAAGCTTGAGAAAGCTCAAATATTTATCTCCTTCCCTGTGGAGGGTATATAAAAGAACACAAATCAGAATATCCCTTTGTAGATCCATATTTGAGATGCCAGCATTCTGTTTGGTATAAAGCATGAAGAAACAGAGATACTGAAGGTCCACTGCCACATGCATAAGCTGTGAAGCAGCACATGACAAGCATGTGCTTTAAAGTTAAATGCCTTGCCCACTTCCAACAATCACTATTTGTAAGAAGAGCTATAGAGGAGCATTCAACAGACAACATTCAACAGACTAGCCATGGAAATGTGTGTCCCCCAAGATAAATCTTGCAAGTACAAGATGCCAAAGCATCACTACTATGTAAAGTGGTGCTAAAGCTTCCAATCCAAGTTGTTCACACCTTTAATCTCCAAGAGAAAAGGTGAAGCTTTTGTAGAGCTTCAAGCAGCTCTGGAAACATTACACTTTTTACATCTGCATATAAATTCAATTTTGCATTTTAATAATACAGGTAAAAGGGTTATGATAAATTAAGAATTTCACCATAACTTGAAAGCCATATTGTGATCAACCCATGCAAACAATAATAGTGAACATCGAACTGGATTGCTTGGCTACTACCACAACACCCATGATATAAAATCCACCCAATCTGCAAACATCACAGGCATACTTAAAATAACCTACACAATAAAATGGATTTTTTTCCCCCACAACATATGTTGCAGTAATTGATGTCCTGCATCCTTTATACTGAATACCACTCCAGCATATTCTTAAGTTTGATCCAAGAAATAACCTTTGACTGAGAGCATCTTTCTGCAGGACAAGGACAGATATAGCAATTCTGGTTTTAGAGGTAAGAAAATGCTTCCAACAGCAGTTGCCACAATGAGGCAGTATTCTCTAGTGTTGCCAGATGTGAAAACAAATGCAATACAGTAATTCACTGCTAATTCAAACCACTAACAGGAAGCCCCACTGAATTTTACAGATCATCAAGTAAATGAACAAAATAAAAACCAATGTCATAAGACTGTGCCTTCTGCATCCACTGACACCTGCAAATTGCTTCTAATCCCAATTTATGCTAGAACAAGCAAGAATCATAAGAGATAAAACAGTAAATAGTCACATCTGTAATGCCACATGTCCCATTTTACTGAGACTTAGCAATGAGAGGGAGTTGGCTGACACACAACTTATGCTGCCTGCATGGAAAAAAGCATTTCAGAAGCAAGTTGCCTCTGAAAGGTTTAGACAAACATTTGTTAAGTGACATAACCCAACAGTAAAATAAAGCTAGAGCTGTACAAAGCCTCAAACTAGGAGCTGGGTTAATCTGACAGGTGGGGGAGTTAATTTGTTGACACTGGGACCCACTCTTCTGGGCTTAGAAGAGGCTTTGCTTTGGATCCGAGCTTGGCTACTCTTCTTTATGTTGACACAGCACTACATGGAGCTAATCTGAGCTCTGGCCAAAAAACACAAGCTGGAAGTTCTGGATCCCAAGTTTATAAAAACAAGGCACATTTACACTCAAACATAAGACACAGGAACTTTCTGGAGTTCAAAGGTTCACTGTCAAGTTTTGACTGCTGGTTGACTCACCATCTTCAGGTTTAGAGAATCATCTGGCCAACACAGATACCCTTTTGAGTCCCGCAGAAACTATAATTTGATCAACTTAAATCAAACTTCAAGAACTAGCTAGGACTCCACTGGACCTTAAACCTTCTTAAAAAGCTATTCCCTGTATCAAGGCCCACTCTTGAAGTTTGAAAAAGCATTACCAGTATACTGAAGCAGAAAACTCCTTTGATGAGCCTCCACAAAGAACATCAGCTTTACCAAGACAGTTCCTGTTTCTAGTCCTCCACATTAGGCTATCCCAATTTTTAGATTTCCATTATCCATAATAAACTTTCTGGACATTGATACAACACTGACACCAACTTACCCCCCAAAGAGCATTCTTAGGTATTATTCACAACTATACAGATATTTCCATGGAGGAGGTGAGATTCACTTGTTCATGTATAGAATCCGAGTCCACAGTATTTCATCCATTGATTTCCCTCTTTTTGACCTGTGATACTATCTTGGAACACGGATGTGTTCCCGTTAAACTCCTTCCCATTAAACCCACTAAAACTCCTTCCCGTGGGGGAAAGTAGTGGAAGAATCAGGCTGATCTTCCCTGTAGAAGCGAACTGCTTTCTTCTAACTTGGGACTTATCTCATGACTTCTGTGCTTGCAGTGCTTAACATTAAAAATTTTTGGTACTGTCTTTTATATCAAGCCCAACCAAGACTGTAAAAACCGACACCACCAGATTCTACCTTATAGAATCCTCCCCAAAGCTCTTCCAATTGTTTTTAAAACCTGGTGTTGCTCCTATCCATACACTATGGTTTAGGTTCAATCCAACTCATGGTCTGTCAAACAAATGTCAAAGCATTTATTTATGAAAGCCAGCTGCAAGCACTGAGCTAATTTCCAGAAAGGTGCAACATGCACTTCTGGGGATAACCACTGATAGGATCAGTTTTCTTAAGGGAAAAAAAGGAATCAACCTCTTGCAAGATTAAGGTGGTCAGAAAAACAGACACGCCCTGCAACAGGAGGTATTTCAGGATGGTGTTAACTGCACTTATATCGTACACTGAACATTAATGCCACAGCAATTAATGGCACAAACCAGAGCTTTCCTGTTTGGATTGCCCTGTGGTACATCCTGTTAATACATCTCAAAAGGGACAGAAAAAACCCACACTAAAATGACCTTCTGTATCACAAGTAATGCCTAATAAGCAAAGAAGCTCTTCTTATGTAGCCCTCATCATAAAAAATTACTCCTTAAGCTGTAAACATGTTTTGTTTGTTTCCTTTCCTTTCCATAAGGAAAACAATAGATTATATATTGTCTTCCTCCAAGAACAGGAAGGTGGTTTGCAAAAGCACAGCCACATACTATTCTTCATGGAGGAACGTGGAGGTTGTTGGGGAAGAGATTCTTCTTCAATTAAAGAAATTTAAAGATTTCAGCCTGTTGCCTGGTTTCAAGAATCACTAAAACCAGCATGCCATGAACCTGAACTTTGAATGAGGCTCTGCACTTCAGATTGCAATCACAAGAGCAGATCACATCTCATTTTCTAAAGTAAACTACCTCAGCATCCTTTAAACAGATTTGATCCAGAAACTATGACTGCATTGTCACTTATCCATTTATTCTTCTCCTTCTCTACCATATGTTACAAGGAGGAATCCAGAAATAGAAGATTTTTGTAACTGCTGTACAGCAGAACTTGATCTTGGGTATTCAGCAGCAGGACAGAGTTTCCCTTCCCACCTGCCAGCCAATGCCTTCAAAACTCAAGAAAACTTCTTACTTAATTACAATGAGGCATCTTGAGAAAATGCCATCAGAAGTGTCTCATCTTCAAGAATAATCTCCACACTGGTTAGCTTCTGCACTGCAGTAGCTGGTATTTTATTTGGAGGTGAACTTTGCTCTGAAGAATGCAAAATTGGTCATGCTTTATACCTTAAAGCAACCAGTAAATTGAGTAGTGACTGCAATAATCTGCATACCAATTACCAATTTTAGCTTTTCTTTCATGATCATCAATTGATCAATAGGTATATAAAACGTATGGGTAGCAGGAAGTAAGGAGGTCTTGTTTCCTTTACCCAGCTCACAGCTAACGGGTCAATAAACATTTGCAAGATACAGGTTTTTGCTAGTAAAATGTTCTAATAAATAAATAAATATATAGTTGCTCTGCTGTTGAAATATAATGCACATCAGCCTAGAAATTTAATGTGTTCCTATTCCCAAAAGAGTTTCCATAAGATCTAAAAATATTTTCATTATTGCAATAACGTTGATATTAGCTTATGACAAGTCAAGCCACTGCAGTCTTCTTACTCTTTTCCTCTATGCTAAAACTGCTAGATGATTCATTAAACTGCTTTCCACTAAAGCAGTTATGTATTTACTTTCAGGACATCAAATAACTCATGTGATGTTTATTTTCTGCAAATGCAGTTATAAAAACCACAGCATGGCATTTTTCTGTAAGCATTACAGTACATATCTGTAGATATATTAAAAAAAGGCAAGAGGCTAACACATTTCAACAGAAAGTGAAACAGTAAGCAAGTTACAACCACTAGTCTTTATGATACAAATGGCCAATCTTATGAGTGCCAGCCACATATAAGGAATCTTCCTCTTGGATCTATGCAAATTCACCCAAAATTTGGAGATCAGCATCTATGTCCAACCCCACAGGGATACATGCATGTAGTGTAACAATGCAACCAGGTGCCACTAATTGCCAGGGAGTGAGCATGAGCTTGTGTCAAGCCCACCTGTGCCCAATTAGGGTGGGCCCCCACTGTGCATGAGCAGGACCAGGGGGCCAATAAAAGGTGAAGCCTGAGACACAGGCTCAGCTCAGTCCTGAGCACGCTTTGCAGAGAGGTCAGTCACTCTTGGAGCACTGTATTACCTTCATTGCGCTCATCACCCTCAGGGTGAGGCTCTGAGGAGTCTCAAACCTGGGGCCTCGGCATTGCAGTACTGGGTCTTAGCCAGCCGCGCCACCAGAGCCTCCAAGAGTGTGCTCCAAGAGCGACTGACCTCTCTGCAAAGCGTGCTCAGGACTGAGCTGAGCTTGTGTCTCAGGCCTCACCTTTTATTGGCCCCCTGGTCCTGCTCATGCACAGTGGGGGCCCACCCTAATTGGGCACAGGTGGGCTTGACACAAGCTCATGCTCACTCCCTGGCAATTAGTGGCACCTGGTTGCATTGTTACACTACACATGCAATTAGACCATGGCTTGAAATCTTACCAGATTATACTGTGTTTAGCTCTTCCACAAAATTTCAGGGCTTAGGCTGCAGATAAAGGCCAGGTTTCTTAGGGAATTTGAGTAACAGTATTGATTGCTTTGTGACACACTGAAACATAGAAGTTATCTCCCTTTTCCCTTAAGTCAAATAAGCTTCTTTTGAAAGTAAGCTGATATAAACCTTCGAATATAAGGAACTTGAGAGCAGTTTATTTTCTGGCTGCCAGTGGTCTGCAGGTAGCAAGAAGCCTGTATTATCTCTAAGAATTTATCCAGTAAGTAACCTACCTGGACCCAGAAGGAAGATGAATAAAGCACTCCATAGGAAGGCTGGATTAGTTTGCTCAAACTGAATGGGTTTTCTCAAAGGGAAAAGTTGCTCCTATGGTTTTCATGGAACTATATTCAACTAGTTTTTTTTCAACTTGTCTGACTTTCCAAGGTCAAGTTAAGATGGTTTACACTGCCACAACAGCAGTTTTCAGTCTGAGAACAATAGAGTATAATAAGTTGGCAACAATAGAAAGGAGACACATTTTCATACAGATGCAGTATTTACAAACAATAGTGCATTTGGTATATAAAGCTTTTCTTTAGCATCACCTGTGCTTAGTTGAAGGGTTTATATCTTTTTTCGTTCTTTAAGTACAAGTTTTTTAAGTTTCCTGTTTACTGCAGCTATGAAGTGAGAAAGGTGAATTCCTACTGCGTTCAAACACTTGGGTACAACCTATATAATACAAAAACCTGGTTTAGCAATTAACTGACAGTGCACTCAGCTGTACTCATCAGGCTGGGGTGGAAGCAACTTGGGGAGGAAAAAAAGAAGAAAAAAAAAAGTTTTAGCTTCATTTTCATTATCTTGTATCACTCCTAGACAGCACTGTTTCAGATGAACACATTCCATTAAAAAGCATTAACCTGCCTGAAAGGACAATACCAAGTTACTCAAATCAGTAGAAGGTTCAAAATGCAGTGTCCTGTCATAGGGCCAGAGGTGGAGGGGGGGAAATGACTGTTCTCACTGGTAATTACTGTATCACAGCTGCTGAAAATTATACCTATAATTATTTCTACATTCACCGTACTAAGTTATTTGACAAACTCCATAAAAAAGCTATAAAATTGCTGAGTACATTTCTGCACTCTTTGGCATAACCCCATCAGTAAATATGCTCTGATACCTGAGTAAGAATGGGTGGAACAGTCTGAAGGATTATATACACGATACAGCACCCATGGCTTTTTACCCATCTCTGTTCACTGTCTCAAGCTAGAAGCGACCAGCAAGCATTACTGTTTGACACCTAACTGCAGGGATAGAGCCACTGCTCTCAATGCAGTTCACAGGGAACCTCTATCACCACAAACAGGAAACTATAAAAACCTATTCAGCTTGATGACAGTCCCCTCAAAATCAGAAAAAACAACACCTGGTAACGTGAGAACAAATTATCTTTGCTTTCTTTTTCTATTTAGGCTTCTAGAAAAGGGTTATCAGAGGAACAAGTAAAAGCCTTTATTGCCAGAATCCTTGCTGTACCTATTCTTACAAACTCCAGTCTTCGCAGCAAGGCAGCTATCCACATTTCCAGAAATGCATGGAAATAGGGAAATGGTATGTACAAGGCAACCATTTGTTAAAATAGATTGTGAGATAAGGTTAAATTGCTGCAAACACGCTTAAGGAGGGACGCACACACACTCCAAGGCATTTTGCTATCTAACGTGGTTACGCTCACATAAAACACAACACAAACCCCAGCACAACACACGCCCCGACTTAATCAGGTTCCCTAAGCAAAGTCAGCTCGAGCGAGCCATATGGTATTTTCCTCAGCACTTACGATAAACTGACCTTGATACTAGGAAAACGCACGCTGCCTCTGTCTGAAGCATAAATTACAAGTGTGGAGCGGAGGGATGCTCCTGCGGAGAAGGGCCAGAGGTAGCGCCACGCCAGAAGCCCCCGTGCTCGCGGGAAGTTATTAAAACAATAATTGTTGTTATTATTATTATATTACTGTTATTATTACGCACTGCAGTGACAGCGCTCGAATACCCACGTTGTCAGCAGAACGCTACGAAGCTACTCAAGACATTCGGCCGGTAATTAAAAGAAGCCTAATACCGTGGTGCCGCCGCCCCCCCTCCCCAGGCACACGGAACCACCGTGGAGAAGCGGCCCGGCCCGCCTCGTCCCGGAACGCCGCGCAGTGCGGCGGCACCCCCAGACGCCCACGGCCGCGGGACCCGGCGCCTCTCAAGCGGGGCGGGTCCGGGGGGACCCCACGCCACCCGGGCCCCCACCGTCCCCCGACGGGACGCTGCGGCGGGCGGCCCCGCAGCCGCGTCCCGGCCGCAGGCCCCCTCAGCGCGCCGGCCGTACCCGCGGTGCCGCAGCGGGTAAACCCCCGGCCCGGCCAAGGCGGGGAGCGGTGCCGCACCCCCGGCTGTACTCACCCTCAGCCGAAGGCGAGGGCTGCACCAAAATGGCAGGCGGGCAGTAACTTCCCCGCGCTCGGGGTACGGGCAGAGCCACCGGCGGCGGCTGCACCCCGTCGCTCATATACAGGGAGGGGGCTGCGGCCCCTGGCTGGACACCTGCGCGGAGCCTCCGAGCACAGGTGCCCCGCTCCCGCTCCGCACCAGCCGGTGCACGGCGCCAGCCCGCCGTCACTGGCTCCTGACGCCGCCTCTCCTCCCCGCCGAACGCGCCACCGGGTGCTGCTGCTGCTAATGCTGCTGCAGCCGATGCCGCTGCAGCCGATGCCGCTGCCTCCGCTGCGGTGCCGGTGTCGCCGGCAGCAGCTCCCGCCGCGCCCCCGCCGCGCTCCGGCACCTGCCCGGGAGACGCCGGCCAATCGGCAAGGAGGGGACGGGCGAAGGGCTGGGGGGGAGGCGGTGCCCGGGATGCCGGGGTACGCGCACCCGGGGGCAGACCAGTCGGGAGCGCGATTGGCGGCTGAAGGGGCGCGCTCCCCCGGTGCTGGTCCGGTAAAGCACGTGAGGTGCGGGGTCTGACCCGGGCGGGGATACCCGAGAGGCGGCAAGCGGGTTACCGCAAGTCCAGCCCGTGTCTCGGGGCCGCCCGGAGCTGCCACAGACGGCGGTGGTCGGGGAGCACCCGTCTGCCAGCAGGGTGGTAGCTGGACACGTACAGGGGAGAAACGAAATAGGTGTTGCCGCTGGTGCAGGCCCGGGGGTGGGAAGTGTCTTCCAGAAGGGTAAAAAGAGACGGGGGAAAAAAAAAAAATTAAAAAAAAAATAAATAAAACGACGTCGGTCTGATGCAGCACTCCGGGGGATGATTCCCAAGGTGCGGCCTGGTCAATCATTTAAATCATCATTGAGTCACCGCTGTAACTTGACCGTGCTTTTTATTTTTATTTTTTTTTTATGTCCACTGTGACTGCAAATTGTACTGTGTCTGGCTAATTACTTTTTCCTGTGGTGTTATTTTTCATCCCCTTTTTTCCATGCCTGTTTAACTTAATTTTAAAATAGCTGCAGCTGTTCACTGTGAGGTACGGGTTTTATTTGATCTCGGTTGAAGTGCTTTGTCAAGACAGATGTATTCAATAAATCTTGGCAGGTTTTCAAGGAAAATATTTTCTAGGAGAATAACTTTGTTTATATTAATTTCATGGTATTACAAACACCTTAGTTTATAAAACGCTTACTTCTGTGCTGACCTAAACTTGTCTATATTAGTAAAATGGATGCCACTCTGTGAGACAGACACCACTTTCATTTCAAAAGTATATGCAAAAAACCCAAACAACCAAGTTTAGGAAGTATTCTGCATCAAGTGTTATTTTCTATTTCCCTGAACACACCTCTAGGTAAATACATACCTTCCTGTATTTCTAAAAGGGAAGAAACTTGTTATTTCTTGAAACAAAACCAAGAAGTAGCAGTAATTTTCAACTGTAACAGTTTTCAAGAGCAACATGAAGTGGCAGCAGCTCTGGAACTGACTAGAAGGAAAGGTCACTCAATGCCTGTAGTTGAAGAGTAATCAAAAACACACTATGGGAATTTTTAAGAACTGGAAAAAAAGGAATCCCTCTCCAATCTTACACTTCTAGCTGAACACCTGAAAGAGGAACATGTGTTAAGAGCAGATATCAATACTAATCATCACATATCATAACAAACAACATAATGCTGTTCATTACAGAACTGTGAGCACAAACAGCTAAAACTTTGCCCTTGCTCCTCCCATTCGAGCTAATGAGCTATTATTTAAGTTGAGTTCAAGAGTAACGTTTCACCCTTGCCTCAGCATTGTACAAGTAACTACACGGGGAGTTTATACCTTTTTCTGGAACATTTCCCATTAATCTCCACTGAACACTTGAGGTGCTTTTCATCCACACCAGTACAGTGGTCAGTACATTTTTACTCTGTAACCATACTCCATGAGGAAAGTAATAATTTAAGGCTTTCTTAAACCATCCACAAACAGTTGACAGTGCAATTAAGAGAAGGAAAAGAGAGGCAGAAAGCACCAGTGAAAAATGTTGTAGCAGACTTATGAATAGTATGATGGACTTCTCTATTTGTGTGCATCCCCTCTTTACCTGTTTGATGTCCTGTTTGTCTTCACCTACTGGTTTTGGTGTCTCACTAAAAGAGAAATCAATTTATTTTTGTATTCATAGCAAGTAGTTTCAGACTGTTGCCATCAACAGTAAAAAACAAACAAACAAACAAACAAAGAACAACACCCAATCCTGACAAATATTTTTCACCCCACAGGCAAAATTGTAAGGCACAGATGGGTGAAAATGAGAAAAGCCGGGCTTTTCCTGAATCACATTAAGCACAGCCGTGGAATAATTAAAATAAGTAGCTAAATAAGGATGCAGAATAAAAAAAAAAAAGTCTTGGGAAGACAAACTGCAGACAAAGATGAGAGTCAAACACAAAGTGCCTAACTCCCTTTCCTACCCAGCACGTGGTGATTGCAAAAGAAGCAAGGCACAGGTGTGAGGGATACTGGCAACAGTGGAGTGGTCATCACAGGAAAGGGAGTGCCCTGTATATTTATCTTATTTCCTCTGGCTCTGAAATTCCCAGGCCTCCTTAAAGTCACGAGAAAGTTAGGTAGAATAGCAGGCCATGCAATCTTTCAGTGTCAACAACTTCAGTATAGAGAGAACCCACCCCACCCCCCAAAAAGACCCCCAGATTCCCACTCTGTATCTGTAGTACAGCAACTATTCTGCTACATAGTGCAAACAAAAACCTTGTAAAAAATAGATAGCAGACCTAGTAATAACGGGGTGCAGGACAAGAAAATGGGTATTTTATTGGTGGTGAGCTTCTCTTGTCACAACACAGCCTCCTTTATCAAGAAAAAGTAATCCAAATGTAGACTGAAAAAAGCAGGCAGGTTTTGCATGGGAAGCTCAGCACTAAATCCAGTGCTGGCATAAGCTACACAGAGCTTTAGAGCTGCAGTGGCCAATTGGTAACTCCTGAGCCTGTAGCCCAGCTGCAACGGGTGACCAGGCAGCTGCACTTGTGCAAGGAGGGCAGGGCAGGCTGAGGACCAGGGCCTCAGAGCTGTAACCTGTCAATGGGCAAGCCAGGAAAGGTGTTCCACCCTGTGATGACCTTCTCTTTGCTCTCAGCATCCACAGAATGCGGCTTGTTGCCATAAGGAAGAGTTTTGGAGAGTAGTTCCTATGATAAGGACTTTTCACCACCTGCTGTGTGGCATAGAATTATGGCAGGACCTGCAAAAAACTTGGTTTCAGGGGTAATAAAATTTGCACTGGTTTGGCAGCCCCCAGAAGACGTTAAGCAGGGTGCAGAGAGAGGGTATTAGCAGATGTACTCAGTCATGCTGGGTTGCATAAAGGGCTTTGTAAGCAATCCCAGACCATTCCAGGAGGACTTGGTGAAGTTTGCTTTCTGAGTGTCCCAACCTTCTCAACAAAGATGGGTTTTTTTAGGAAGGAAATTGGATATGCAAATGCAGACAGTACCTGGTGGCAAAACACAAGTCACTCTGTTAGCCACAGCAACCAACCAGGAATTTAATTCAGTGTATTGCTATCTCTGGTCTGGAGAAAATGAAGACAGTAGTAAGTAATTAAGTCTCTCTTGCTTTTAAAAGATCTGTTAAGACCTCAGTCTTTCTGAAAAATGTAGCAAGAAATCATTTGATGGTAATAATTTGGAAATCATCATCATGTTTTACTTACTCAAAGAACTTCACAAATAGGTATTATTTTATAAAGTGTGTATGCAAACAATACAGTATTTTGATAAATCAATTAAGTAATTGTAGCCCAACTGAAAAATAAGAAAGACATGAAAAAGCTGAGAAGAATGGACAAATTTTACTAGTATTTAATATGTACAGAATACAGCGCCATATGACACTTTGCCACTGTTCTTCAGAGATTTCAAGAACCAAGATCCCTGTCCTGCTCTGACAAACATGAAGTGTTAAAAGAGAAAAAGGAAAACTGAGAGATGAAACAATTAACATTAATGCATATGTTAGCAAAGGAGACAGCTTGAAGATGAATTGCTATTTATCTTGCAGCAGAAATTAGTCAAGCTAACACTTTGAGAAGAAACAAACATACAAAGAAACATTTCCATCCCAAGTCTCAGGACTGGGATGAAAACCTCAGCAGACAAAATCTAACTGATACAGTAAAAATTATTTGCCACAACCAGGTGAATGGTGGTAGGGAATGTGTGGCTTCCTGTTTGGGGTGAGGGGGTTTAGTTGTGGTTTGGTTTGGTTTTGTTTGTTGTATTGGTTTTGGGGTTTTTTTTGTTGTTTGGGTAGTTTGTTGATTTTTTTTTTTTTTTTTTTTTTTTTTTTTTGTGGTCGGTTAAAAGGTAGCAACAGGAATATGGGTTAATAAAAAAGATGGCAGAGAAATATAAATTATTATGGGCGTAAGTGCTAGCCATGATTACTGGGGAGAATAACCAGAATGGGTTACCAGAATAGTTTCAGATGCAAACATGATGCTGGCCATACTGCTATTACTGCAGATTTCCTCCTTCATACAGGGTGCATAAATGCAAGCTCGAAGGTGTCTGTGGAAGATGCTACATGCTGAGAAATGAAGGGGTTTTTACTTCTCTTCCTTATGCCTGCCATTGAATGCATATGTGTGAAGATGACACTCAGTTCCTCCATTTCTGCAAGTAAAAAGAAAATTCTTAAAAAGGTGTGGTGAGTTCTTCAGTTTCCCTGGAGGATGAACTTCATCTTGTGACACTGGCTGATATAGACAAGGAAAGCATCCTTCATCCCCACCAATCATTTTTCTCCACTTAGCCCCAACTTTCATGCAGCAGTTCCCCCTTGCTCATCAGTCTGAGGACAAGCAGCTGCAGGAGGAATGTGGTCCCCTCAAGTGTTTCTCTAGAGCCTCATTTATGTCTTGTGGAAAGTGGCACTGACAATGTGGAAGTGTCTTTTATATGATCCAGCACTGCAATGCTCTTTGAAAATAAATTAAAAAATAATAAATAAATAAATAAAATAAAATTATAAAGAAATAAAGGTGAAAAAAAAAAAAGAGAGAGTAAAAAAAAAAAAAAGTTTGTGGTGCCCAGGGGGGGAATAAGAAAAAACATGCACATCTCCAGATGAACAGGAAAATGTTCATGTTACGTCAGCTTCAACTTCATAGATCCAAGCCCGGAACAAACCCAGCCGGTGTTGGTTTAGGTCTTCTCTTGTGCTCAGTAGTATTTTCTTTCAGCCTCGGTTGGTTTCTTTGTATCAAAATCAACAGATGGCTGTGAAATTTCAGGTTTAAACAAAAGTCAGCTAAACCCACTTTGCATGCAGTTGTTTCTGAAGTTACTCTCCTTTGGTTTTACTGATTCAGTTCTCTAGGAGAGTCATAAATTGTTCCTGTGCTTCTAAGCATAACTTTTACTTAACAGTTCTGGTGCCTAGAGCCAGACTACAGTCACGTAGGCTATTTTTCACAGAAAAGTCTATTAAATGTTTTTCTTATTCAAATACATTGAGTTTTTCATTATTTGAAAAATTAAAAATTAAATTACAGAAGTTGTATTCAATCCAACTGCCTTGGGCTAAAGCTGACAAATAATTGTGATGGTGTTAAGAGCTTCCCACCGCCCCCACCATATTATAACTGTGCAGACAAACTATCCTCAGATGTAGAGAGTATGTGCTATATAATTGTCTGCTTATATTTTACAAGTCAAATCACAGCACTAAGGTAGCAAGTCCTCATGAAGAGTCTTAAAAATCCTAGGCAGTGCAAGACAGTGAATTCCTTTAAAGTAGTATTAGTAAAAAATAAAACGCTTTTATATTCGCTTCTTATATTTTATATATATTTATATGCACCCTGAATAAACTAGTTTTCATGAATTCATTTTTTTAAAAAGAATCCCTAATCCTGGCAGTAATTTCTACATGAAAATGGGGTTAACAACACCATCTGAGCAGAGTTTTCCAGCCTTTTATTTGGACAAAAGATTTAACTCCTTTTGAGATGCTGAGAAAAGGTGTGATTGCTCATTTTTTCCCTTTCCTGTTTGACTATTGAAGGGGAAAAAGGTGCATTTTCATCCACACAAGTGTTTACACATTTACCAGTCTTCTATGCAGCCATCTAAGTTCCTACTTCTGTGGTATCATTTTGTTCAGAATCACTATCACATGCCCTAGCAGTAACAAATATTCGTAGAAACTTGTCTCCACATGCATCTAGAAGACATGAACACTAAAATAAAAATTACTGAGCAAAAATTCTTTCCATAATGACTCTGTCATCATGGCAGTTTCTCTGTTGCCAAACACAAAAAGCTTAGGGACAAATGCATAGCAGCAATAGAGGCAATTAAAAGAAGGTTGCCTGCCAGCATCCTTTTGCAGGAAAAAAAACCAACTGAGTCAAAGCATTGTAAAAGTAGATGTGTCAGATGCTGGCACATCTAATCACATTATTGTTTGATACATTCTTGCACAATCTCTCACATGCCTTGATTATGTTCAGTACCTTTTGAGCTGTGCTCTGTGCAAACCCATAGAAAAGACATTGTGCTTGTTTCAAAGAGCTTACCCTGTGAATGCTCTAATTCTCCTCCTGGGATTTTCTATAATCAGTTTGTTCCTTGGCATTTTCTCACACATAAAGTGAAATTCTCCTTATTTAACTTACTCCCCCCAATAAAGCATGGGTTGTACTACTGGAGCAGGATTATATCTGTCACAAGCTGCTGAAATCACTGGTTTTATGCAAATCAGATTCTTCAGGGACTGTCCCAAATCCACAAAAGTTCTTTTTTTGTATATTTGCCTTTTGACCTCACACCAGCTGTTTTAGTTTTCCACCTTGTTTTGGAGGTATTGTGTATGACAGGACCATGTCACTTATCTCACCTTGGCTTATCCTTACTGAGAGCTGCAGGCACTGCACAGATGCGCCCAGCTGCCAGACCTGGATCAGCCCTGCAAGGCCTGTTCCTTACCTCCTTTTTTGCCCAGATTAACAATATATGGACTTCAGGAGTTCCTAATTTTTATAATTCTTATTAGAACTACCTTTCCACCTTGGAAACTGGAGTATCTCAGCCCTCCAGTAGACCTGGGGCCAGAAGGCATATATTCTCTTTTTCTTCTCAGCTCTGAAACTCTCCACTCTCAGGCTAAAAGGGTGTGACACTCCAGACAAATATTTATACATCAAACCACATTTCCTTATGCAAGTTCCTGGAGAACGTATAAAAATACAGTCACCACAATTTTAAAACCAAAAATATCCACATCTATTAAGGGGTAAGACTGGTCTATAATTGCATGGCTCAAACTGTTCATTTTCCTATGGTGTCAATTATTATTGTTCTCCTCAGTGACATCTCCACTGCAGGCTGTGGGACAATGAGGAAAGCTGAGTAAATATTGCATGGAAGGTATCTGTGAATCATTAATGAAGTCATTAAAAATATTATAGATGATTTCTACTGAAATAGCACCTAGCATAGAGAATGTTAGTCTCCCTGTGCACAGGCAGTCTGTGGTACCAGGAACAGAAAGATCCACAGCCAAGTCTTAATCCAACAGTCTTTCTGAAAAAAATTACCTTTATTCCTCACGTTGAGGGCCACGTTGGAGGCCCTCAGTTATTTTCCTGTGGCCATTCTTATGAGGGATTATTCTGATGCCTTGGCTATTTGTGGATGAGAGAGCACTGTGAAAGGAAAGATGCCCATGATCTCCAGAGCAGGGCTCAGCTGGGCTGAAAGGCTTGTTGCCCTAAAGGGCAAGGGTTGGACCCTACACTGTAAAATAAATATAATGTTGCAGGATGACATTTATTTACATTTAAATACAGTTAGGTATGAGCATGACCACCAGTAGACTCCTGGGCAGGTGAGTTTACCATGTGTTGGTACCAGGCTGCCCCTCAGGTGCTACTGGAAACTTCATCCCTTTTTATTTCAGAATTCCTGGTTCTGTAGCTGTATGTTCTCATGTGTGAAGAGTGAAGCTGGAATGGCCCTGTGGTGGCATGTGAAATGTAGCCCCACTCCTGTTCCCACACCCAGTGCAGGAAACTGAGGAATCCTCTTTCTTTTAATTAAACTGCCTTAGGTGATAGCTGTTATTTTTCTTTTTCTTTGAAAGTGCTATGGAATGTAAGCCTTGAAAAACCACAGCTGCTATAATTACGTACTGCTGTGGTAAAAGAGAAGAGACAATAAGGCACACAGCAACTATTAGCATTGACCCAGTGTACATTGTAAGTCTAATGTGACTTCATTATTTCTAGACCATTCGATGGCCTATATTAAACAACATTAATGGGAATAGATTCAGTTACAGTTTTAATGCCAAATCCCAGTTAATGTACTTGAGGTAAATAGCTTTACTTCAAGCTATTATTCTTTCAAAAGGAAAACCCAAACAGAACAGTAAATAAATCGTCAGGCCAATGTTGTTGTAAGACTTCAGCTTTTATCTCTGATGTTTGTTTCACTTGTATCTATATTGCCCTTTCTTGAAATTCAATCTTACCTCTACTGGATACATAAATATATTTTTTAAAATCTCCATATTAAGTACCAAATAACTGAAATGTCCTCTGTCCTTGAAGGTATTATTAAGGCTTTTCACTTATTGCAAAGAGGTACTTCACCAATGGAGAAGTGAAAGGAATAAACTGAGAAGATCCAGGATTCCTGTAGCCCCCAGATACAGCTTTATCTGTAAAGTGAGGTTCTCTGAGTGCAAGATGGTGAGGGTAAGGATGAATTTTTGAGAAAGTCCAAGACATAAATGCATAGGATTTCACCAACTGCATGAATAATAAAAAATACAATTCTTCAAGTATGTCAAGAAAATCTGGTTCAAGAGCAGGACATTTTCACGAATCTCTCTGGTCAGCTCTGGTACCTGAACATTCTTTCCTACTCACAAGAAAAATTATAAAGGAACAGGTACACAAACTTAGTGAAGTTGGTATTGCATATTTAGGACAAATCTGGGTCTTAAGGAAGGGCAAAAGAGAAATTACATATTAAGTATACTTGTGGACCGAGTTTGGTTGTTAACGGAAGGATACATTCTCCTAATCTTTTCTGGAATATTCAGTACTCTAGACCATAAAAAATATAAAAGCATGCTGCTGTCTTCAACTTTTTCTTAGTGGTTTGTATGATTTGCATTTTAAAATAAATGCAGTCAGACCAATACACTTTGCAGTGCATCCATGAGAAGGAGAGGAAGGAGAGGAAGAAATCCAGAGATGTAAACCACATCTTTTTTTTTCAAGAAAATGAGAATAGGCTATAAGATGAGAACAATACACGAAACAGTTTCAGGGGCACTACATTTGAAATAGTGGCACCAACAAAGTGAGTCTCAAACAACTTCATTACTCTCTGGATGTAAATAATTTGGTAGTTCTTCTCCATTCCTTGTCCTGCAGGTACAATTTGTTTTACCTCTCCCTCCCTGCCTATACTGTACTAAATATTTTTTGGATGAAACCAGTAATTTTGAGACAGAAATTATTTTTTCAGGAAATATGGGCCAAATGGTTTCCAATTTTTTTATGTGACTGTGTTTGTCATTTTGCTTATTGTGTTGTATTATCTTGAAGACTTCTGAATGAAGTTCAATGACATTACACCTTATATACTCATCCAGAAGATTAATTTGCTTGAGTTGCAGCAAGTATTTCAAATATGTAATAGTTTCTTATTACTTAGTTGAATATTCAAGTGTAGTTCTCTGCTATGGACTACTATAACTTTGCTTCTCAAATTGAATCATCCTTTTTTTTCCTGTCAGAAGAAGAAAAGAGAACATGTACCTACTATTTATTAGCTTTTTAATAATTGGAATCATATAGAACAACAGCAAGGAGCCCAGGAGCAAATGGAACAACTGTTCTTGCACTCTAAGTATGGGAAAAAAATGTATTTTTTTCCACAATAGATCTTAATGAAAAACAGTAATTTATGTCTTTTGTCTGCTTTCTCCCTCTACTGGTCTGAAATAGAATCTTTCCTACATGAAATTTCAAGACCTCCCATATTAAAATTTTACCTTTTTATTGGTGATGAAGGAAAGAAATTATGTTGCCCTGTGTACACATTCTCTGTGATACCAATGAACCAATGAACCTTGTCTCGTTCATGGACAAGGACAACAGACACCTTCAGTGATGTGGCCATAATTTATGCTATTTCTTCTTAAAATATCTCCTCTCTGTAGGTATTTAAACTTGAGCAGTCATGGGACAGCATGAGAGTTCATCACAAATCCATGATTAATATGTGATCCTGAACTTCATTCAAGTGGTGTGTTTGAGTTATGGTATGCTGAGCAAAATGGAGCACGTGAATGGAAAAGGTGGGGGTCATTGCTTTATTTAAAAAATTGTAACTGCAAGAACATCACAAAGTCTCTGAGGCTGTGAGTTTCTTGCTCATGAGAAGCCAACTGGGATGAAGGCTGCATTCAAAAGATGCTTTCACTATGCTTCTCCTTATTCTTGTTTCTCTGTCCTTGGGAAGCCACATAGAGAGCTGGCTCAAGAAACTGGTCTGGTCAAAGTCTGCCTTCCTGTCTACTTTCTTGTGTGTATACCTCTTGAAAATTCAATCAGCTTAACATGAGAGTGAGTCACAGCCTGATCACAGTTCTGACATCTCAAGGCTCTTCATTTTTTCTTAATATAGCCTTAATTTGACTTACCACATTTCCTGTGCTCTCCTTCCAGAAGGAATTAATCACCCTGTCCCTGGTTTATCTTCCCTTTGGGCCTAAAAGCTGTCCTCCAGCCTACAGCACCAACACACAAGTGGCCTGCCTCCATGCTCTGATGGATCAGGAAAACCTCTATTCCCATGGGACATGGCAGAACAGGTCAGTACAGATCATGCTCAGATAAACATACCCTGGAAACCCACCTTTCTTGTAATCCCTTCCTCTAGCCTACAAAAGAAATCTTGATTTTCAGCATGACTCATCGACAAGTTTTTACCTTGCTGTTTGCCACTGCCTAAGGTTTAATTTACAAGCTTCCTTCAAGAACAGCAAAAAAACCCCAGACAATCTTCTTCAGAGTGGAGCTGAGTGCTCCAGAGGCCAATGTGGACTGCTGCTGCATCCCAGCCAGCCCCAGCAAGTCTCCACCCCATGGCACTGGGAAGTTAAGGTTTGTATTCCTGGAGCAGGAATCCACTGTATTTTACAAGCAGCAGACCAAGGGAGAGCAGAGCTACAGGGAAAGTTTCCCAAGTCTAGGAAACACATCGAAGAGCTGTTTGCATGAAGAGCTCGAATTAATTTCTGCACTTCAAGTGGCAGACTCATCAAACCTAATTAGTCAGGGCCTATAAAATTAATGTTGGTATTTTTTGGTTTTATTTTGTTTTCCACCACACCCTGGCATCCTGACTCTTTGAGTGCAGAAAAGGAGCAAAACTAAACAAAGCCAACAAAAAAAACCTCAAACAAGAGAAAAAAACCCACAAAGCCAAAACCCAAGAGTAAACTTAAGTGTAAAAAAAAAATCCAGCCTGTAAGAACCATTAGGGTTGGTGGCAATGTGAAATGTTTGCTGAGGAGCTCAGAGCAAAGGAAGAGACAGGAGCAGCTAGTTGACAGAATTTGAAAGTATATATTCTTGCTGTCAAAAAAAGCCAAAAACCAAAAAGACTGCTAAGATAGAAGAAGCCAAGCTCAGCATCAAGGATTACTGAGCAAGTGTTTAAAGCTAATCATTATTTGGAACGGTATCCAGGAGTTGTGAGGCAGAAAAAAAACAGAGACCAAACCCATGTGACCAAGAAAAGGAAAGAAATACTCTGGAAGAAAATCACAAGCAGCAGCTACTCTCCTAGGTAGTAAGGGAGCAGGTCTTAATGGCAACATTTCTCACACTCTCATTTCTGGGGCTTCCTGGCTTCTAAATGCACAAGAATGACCAAAGGCATGAGGAATGCCTGTGTCCAGGTCAGACTCCTGCCATAATGTCATTGACAGGAGGGAGAGGGGACAGCCCATGCCATCATGCTGGGTACATATGCCTGCATAGGAGCAGTGCAGACACCTAGCCTCTCCCTCTCCTCTCCTCTCCTCTCCTCTCCTCTCTTCTCCTCTCCTCTCCTCTCCTCTCCTCTCCTCTCCTCTCCTCTCCTCTCCTCTCCTCTCCTCTCCTCTCCTCTCCTCTCCCTCTCCCTCTCCCTCTCCCTCTCCCTCGCCTCGCCTCACCTCAGCCCTGGGCAGCTCAGCTTTCTCCTGCTGCAGGGACTGGGGGAAGCTGGCCAGGACCGTCACAGCCTGTGCATCCTGGTGTGTCTCCCTTTAGCTGCAGTAGTCAATGAGCATCACGAGGGTGTGCAGCCTTCCTCCAGGGGGGCAGAGGAGGCAAAAACAGACCTGGGGCTGCACTAAGGGGCTGGGGGATTTTATAGCCTAGGCTTTGCACTCTAAATGGAAGTTTCTCTTGCTGCATTAACAAAAATTAATTAAACCTGAAGATACCACACTTCCCTCCCCTCAGCTGGGCCACAGCCTCACTTCTCAGATCCATGTGTACCCACAGTAAGGCTGGCTGAGTTGAATCAAAATCAGCATATGAGAGTTTCTATGAAAAAAAATTTCTATGAAAAAAATTACAGACCCCTCTATTCTATTGCACTCCTTAGTTTGATGAAGGCAGTGAGATATCCTAACAAAGTGTCCATGCTGTACAAAGAGAAATTTACCTTCCTGTTTCCTCCACAACATTTGATCATGTTGTCATCCACCTCTGAATCAATGAGTGAGCAAGAAAGCAAGGGGACGAGGCTCTGCTCCCTCCCTCTAAATGGAGCATTTTCTCAGAAGGGGAATGGATGAGGCTTTGCCATGCAACTGGGTTGGAGAGGAGAGGATTGCAGTTGGTGCCAAATCCTTCTTTATCCACCCAGACAATCAGGACAAGGCTTTGATTTCTCAGCAAGTTCTGGCTGAGTCAAAGCTGCCAGTTGTGCTCTTGTGCTCCCTGTGGTGCTTAAATCGAGCAACTGGGCACAGTCTGCACAGAGATTAAGAGGAAAATCACCCTCTGCCCTGGGTATCCATTCACACAGCAGATCTGATCAGAAACCAGCTGGGAGAGAAGGGAAATATCACTGGAGCTGGCTGTGCCTGGGAAAGAGACACACTGTGACCAAGGAAAGATGTGCTGGGGTTGTCTGTGGGAGCAAGAGGAGCTGCAAGCTGCTAAGCCAAGGGGAGAAGGAATTGTGAGCACAGATCAGATGGGTCCCGAAATATAGCCCTGGCATGTGATAAAATGTACCCAGGGCCTCCTGCATGGCTGCCATTTGCTCCTTTCCTCTCATCCAATTAGAGATGTTTAATCCTGCTATTTTCACATACTCTTTGATTTCCAGTGACTGGAAGGGCCCACGTCCTCTCACGAACTTAATTTGTGATCATTGTTTAGTAGTTTACCCTGAATAAACTTCTGTTTGCACTGCATTCCTCAGCCCTGGACTGTTGGCATCTCACTCAGGTGTTATTCCCGCTAAGCCATGGGTTTCAATAGCATCTACAGTGGTGTTCCACTGTTATTCCTCTCCATGTGCTCTGTCCTAAACCTGCCCTTGGCAGGTGGGATCCTCCACACTTCACAGGGCTGAAGCCAAAACCATCATCTCAGCGGTTTCAGTGTGCTCCTGCCTCTCCTCTGACACCCTTCTCTGGACCGTCTGGCTTTTAAAAATTTCCCTAAAAGAATGCTGGGCAGAAATGCAGTCTTAGAAAAACAAATAAACAAACAAACAACAAAAACAAAACAAACCCAAAAACCAACCAAACAAACCCAAACAAGGCAAGCTAGGGGGGAGGAAATAAAACTGATCCTATTCCCATGTATGGTAAAACTGATCCTATTTCCAAGCATGGCTTAAAGCTGTGTGCTATCAGCCCCTGACAGTGCTCATGTCATGTCTGCTGTCTGCCTACTTCTTGAATTCCCTCTAGAAGTTACCCTAGTCAGAGGAAAATCAAAGTGACATGCAGCACTGACACGTGCGTGCTCTGAAGAGAGCAGGGGCAAAGTCCTCTGTGAGGTTTTAAAAATAGATGTGCTGCAAAAGGTACAGAAAGGTAGACTGAGAGTTCCTTTTCCCCCACGTGGCTTCTTTTCCTCCACGTGGCTTCTGTAAGTGCTTTGAATTCTGGTAGTGTCACCACATGATTTACATGTATGTACTTCACTAGGATAGCAAGGTGCACTGCTAGGTGACTGCCAGAATGTGAGGATTTCATGGTTTGCATCACTAATCCACTCCTCCAACGTAACAACAGAAATTATAAAAATTATACAGGTTTTGCCCTCATCAATTGCACTATTTCCTGACATCTCTGCAGTAAAAGAATGAACACACCATCAGTTACTGCAGATGAATTTGATGTATGACAGATGAAGATCTGGAGATACAGTGCGGATGTGTTTGTGTTTGGCTGGGCATTTCCCCCTTTCAACTCACTCTTCCAAGATTTCTGGAAACTACTATAATATACACAATTCCAATGGGGTTTTTGTCTCCCTCCTTAAAATATTAGCAATAGTGCAAAATATCTCAATCTCTTTAACCAATCAGGCACAAAACTTACAAGCAATCTATATGTTTTGTCTGCAATTTTCCTCAGCAGCAGCTGTAGTGGAGACTACTGCACAGTCCTGACTTGTTTAAAAAGATCAGATATGTCCAGACAGTTGTAATTAATTGAAAGTTGTCCCCATTACCTCTTAAGACTGCTGAAAAGAAATTTTATACTCAGCACTGCCTACCAAGAAAAAAGCATTCACAGTTATAAGGAGATGATATCCAATTCATTCAAATAAGTGTTTTTAATAGGGCTAAGTAGAAGACCATACAAGGTCAAATAAATTTCTTATTGGCATTAAGACCAAGACATCTGTTGTGACAGGAATTCAATGGTATTATATTTAGATACTTATTTTGCAGTAAAAAAAACATGTGAAAATGGAAAATACTCCAGTTACAAAACAGTTAACTAACACATACTAAAAATTTTCTCCGAGATTCTTCACAGTCCCCAGTGGATTATACTGTAAAGGAAATTTTTATTTTTGAACCTTAATGCTAAGCTATAAAATAAGAGCTAGGTGTCTTTGTTAGTCCTGCAGCAATTTACCCAGCATTGATGTTGACCTACCTGAACACAACAGATCTGGGTTTGTTTTAATGGATTTTAGGTGTTTATTTTACTTTTGTAAGGTAATGGACATAGAAGGCCTGATTCCTACCTGTGGATATGTGCAGGGTATCAGTGGAATTGACATGATTTAATTAAGAGGAGATGTCTTCTACTTTGATGCACCATACAGTCCCAGAAGAAACAGAAGTTCCCTCACCTGCATTATGTTAAAAATGAATCACATCCTGAAGTGCTGGGGAACAGCAGATAATATCTAGAAGAGGAAATTAATTATTCCTATTATTAATGCCCACAGAAAAATTATATTTCTGTAGAGTTTTGCAGCACATGTACAAAGACACTCAAGATGTATCTGCAATAACTGTAACAGAAAGCCTTCCTCCCACCCTCAACTACGAAAGATGAAACAATTCCAACAAAATATTCAGAGAAATGCAATATGGCCAGGGGGAAAACATATTTTAAAAAATTAATCTCCAAACGGTGTTGTGTTCACTATGTTGTAATATGTCAGGGATCCCTTTCATCTCTGGAAACTTACACATTAGTAGGAACTAAGAAAATTAATGTAGCGACCACAACGCAGTTATCCTCTATTAACTGGACAAACACTTGATGTTATTTTTGCTCCAAGCCACTTACTATCCAGAAGTAGCAGCAATGCCAGTACCATAATGAAACTGGGAGGGGAAATAAAATAAATACATTACCCAATATCTGGGTGAGGCCAGCTCTATTTATCTATTTTACATAACTATTAAGAAAAGAAATCCTTTCTAGCAACAATTCCTAGCTGAAATGACTTTGACATCACTTTTTTCCTAGCTACATCTGGCTCTTGCTTTGTGTTGTTCCTTGATAAGTTTTGTGTTACTCACATTTAATAACCAAATATTACTGTGCACACTTTCCCTAAAATTGTGACAATAAATTCCAAGATTAATCTATTATGCAGCTGATTTTTGCTGCAGAAACATATGTCCCTTTTATCTTTCTCCCAAGCCACACCTTTATCAATTTCCCTTTCACTCCTTCACTCCTCTGGAGAAGCTACCCACCCACGGGTTGTATTTTTCCTGCAGGTGTGCCATTCTGCCACTTGTTCAGTTGTGATTGATTCAATCTAAACAGAAACCTTTTTCTTATGAGGAGATTTTCAGTCCCTTGGCTTCCCAGCAGCCCAGGGTACAGTGTCTCTCTTTACCTCACCATGGGATCACTTGCACTGTTCCCCTCCATCCCACTGAAGAGAGGATGCCCTTTGTGTGGAGCCATCAGGTGGGTGGGTTTGCATGGGTTTTCCCCACTGAACTCACCTTTTGGCCTCTCCATTGGAGAGCCCTTTGGTTCCCAAAGCAGGACCTGCCCCTTATCTACTTTTCTACCCTTATAGACCAGTCAGGCATTTTCCAACACTAAAATTTCTCAGCTAATACATCTCAAGGAGTGATCACCTCAGAGACAAACAGCCTCCTCTCCTCTGAGGCCTCCACCCCTGCATTTCTCCTGGAGCAACACTTGTAATGATGTACTGGCAAAGGTCCTCATACAGATGTTACTTTGCTGCAAGGGTACATGAGACCAAGCATGTTCTTGGTGAAGCAACCTGTCAGTCATAAATCATCTAAATTAAACAGACATGTTTGCCCTCTCTGAAACACACATGCTAATAAAGCTACAGGGAAAGAAAAAAAAAAAAGGGGGGAGAGAGAGAGAAAGAACAGCCTCGTGCCAGTGCTCCATGGGGCAGGGAGCAGCTTTAATGCCTGGGATTCCTCCAGGCACACAGAAGCCTCTTTCAAAACCACAGTGTTGCTGACCTTTTAAGCACCTAGCAAGTAAGGATGAGAATGAAGGAGGGTACTCCAGCTGGGGTATCTGGGGCACTTTCTCAGCCTTTCAGCTTTCTGCTTTTCCTTTTCCTCAAGAAGAGATGAATGGGGAGAGCAGAGGCCTGGAGCAGAGGAGTCATTTCCTGCTCAGGTGATATTCCCAAATCCATGGTTATTTTCCCTAGCACTGGGAAAACTGCTACTATTGCTAGATGTGTCAATAAAAATTAAAGTTTTACTCTGGTTATCGATGGCCATTTAACTTTGCATGTACCAAAATTATAGGTTCTTCTACTGGAAAAGTGCTCTAATCCAGGCAGCCTTTTCCTGTGTGTTCAGTGGTCATTACAAGTTCTTTGCTATCAATCCTGTCTGCTCTATGTGGATCAGATTCACAGCATAGGTAGAAGTAGTGAGAGCTTGCTTCTCCTTCCTGGCCACCTCCCCACCTCCATGGGGACACCTATGGCTGCAACAGGGATATTTCAGCTCCAGTGGCTGTCTAAGGGTGACAGACACCAAACGGAAATGTGAAGCTGAGGATTTGTTGTCACCTGTAAAATCTCTCTTGTGCACATGAGACACAGATTTTCAGTTTTCATGATATGAGGTCATTCTTCAGAGCTCTCCAGGGCTCAATGCCCTGAAAGAGCCACAGACCTCTGATTTGGTTTACATGTGACTTTTAAGGAGATGATGTGATTGCTGACCATGCAGCACACCTACAGATGCCTGTGTTAAAAGCTCCTTTATGCCATATTTTCTATCAATATCATTGTATTCAGAAAATATATAATAAGAAAAGCTAAAGATGAGAGAAAGCAATGTCAGATTATGTAGCCTTGAAGCAGACCTCAGAAACCCATCAGACCATGTCTGGCCCATGTGGAGATGTGGTCTTGCTTGTAACAACAATTTTCTGATGAGCAGGTAAGTAACTATCACCTATCTGCTTAGTGTGACATCCTGTGAAGTAACACCTATTGCTATATTGATTTTATAACTGAAAGTGTTAACATGTAGGGGTTTTTATGTAATGAACAGTCTAAGACCGTAAAATAAAATGCAACATTGAGAAGTACAGGAACAGGATTGTATTGGAGGTCCTAGGGCTAATAGTTTGTTAATGGTGCATTACTGGCCATCAGAGAAATGCAGTATTAGGAGCTGGATGTAAACAAGTTCAGGGGATAATGCAGGGGGCAAATAACATGTACCCAACATATATGAAAACTATCGTAGGCAGTAGATTTGTACATAGGTATCCCTCTTTTTGAAGATAGAAAAAGGTGGACAGTGTATCCAGTGAAAGTATCAAATTACCTCAACACAACAGTCCTAAAGGGAGAAGGAAGAAACCATTATAAAAACATACTCCTCCAGACAAAGGACCTGGCATGAGGATATCTCATCATACATCTCCTTTCCAGATTGAAACTCTCAACCCCAACATCCAGAGGAGCAGTGGTAAGATGTACCAGGGAGAGAGGCAGAAAACTGGCATGCATATGGTTTTGACAAATCATTCTGTAACCTGAGTACAGCAAATTGGGAGCAATTACCTGGTTTTAAGTGTAGGCAAAGCAGATGCATGAAGCATTTCAACATACTTGCTTGAAGTTGCAGGGGAATGCCAACTGAAGTAGAGTCAGGAAACACTCCTTGACCTTTTGAATGTCAGTCTGGTTCTTTACACGCACCTTTTTGCACACCAGTAAGCCAAAGTTTTGAATTCTCTCTGTTCCTACAAGCTTAAATTTTTCAGCCTTTCTTCCTCCAAACCTTTCCCATCAACCTGAATTCCATTGGAGACCAGATATAGACTGAGATCTGGATGTGAGATACTCCATCTGTGCTGGCTCTTGTGTATAACCCAAATACAAAAAAGCCATATGCAAATTAATTCAAATTTAGGTCAGACAATTGAAACACGTCTCTTGTTGCAGAATACTTGAGAATGTTTGCATTATCTTGCTTCAAGGGCAACCAGCATGCAAAGCAATGCTTAGGAGTCAAGTAAACAAACTATGAAGAAACGGGGACAGCAGATGATGTTCAGTATAGAAGCACTTCAACTTGCAGCTAGTGCACTACTTTAAATGATGCAGCAGATGCAGATGACCCCCTGCAGTTTTACCTGACTGTTCGTCTGCACTATCTCTAACCACAGCCTCAGCCTTTGAGTACTTGCAGTTCCTGGTGTCCCCAGAATTGTCAGGTGCCCTCAGAAGCCACTATTGAAGTTCCTAGAGATAATATCAGGAGCTTCTACAAAGATACTGCAAGCCAATATCCACACTTTGGGCTGATCAAACAGCCCAGCTGTGTACAGCTGGGGAAGAAACGAGCTTTAGCCTAGGGGCAAGGCCTTCCTAGGTACCTTCTCAAGAACTGCACAGGCACAATTGAGGGCACAAGCTGCTTGCTTTTCTTTCCCCAACACAAAATGGTGTCTCTGCAAGGTCAGAGGAACCATAGCCTATTTTGCCCATACAGCAGCCTCACATCTGGAGGAATCACAGAATTGTCACAGTTGGAAAATACCAGAGATATCCTGGTAACCATTATGCTTACCAGAATATGTCCTGAAGTGCCTCATCTACATGTTTTTTGATGACTCCACCACATCCCCAGGCAGCCCGTTCCACTGTCTGACTACTCTTTTGGTAAAGAAATTCTCCCTAATACCTACTCTAAACCTCCCCTGGCACAACTTAAGGCTGTTGCCTCTAGTCCTATCATTATTTCCTTGGAGAAGAGGTCAACACCCACAAAAAAAGGGGAAGAGCTCGTTACCTGCCCAGTGGTAGATGCTGGGCCCTGCTCCTACTGGGAGAGGAGGATAGTGAGCATGGCCAGAACTGGCTTTTTGGAGATCAGGGCTTATTCTCATTTACCTTCTGTTTCATGAACTTGAGTTCTTTTGCAAGAGAAACTGCCTAGTGACTCTTGCTACACTGTGAGCTGGTGCTCACTAGAAGTCTTGCAATACAAAGGCAGCTTGTAGTAATATCCTGCCTCTACCTGTGCCAGAGTCTTAAATCTTAGCCTTAGCAACATAACTATGCATATTATTGTTCTTAAATGAAAGACATTATTTGTGCTTTTCTATGCAAAGGAGACAGAGGAGCTGATCTGGCCTAAAGAAGTCTATATAGATTTCTGTAATATCACCCTGCATTATTAAGGATTGGACTCGATGATCTCAGAGGTTCTTTCCAACCTGGATGATTCTGTGATCACACGAAGAGGTTCATTTAGATGTCATGCAACCACTAGCACAAAATATAGTGGAAGTGGCTTGCAGAATAACACTTTTACACTTCCATCCTTCACTCTTCATCCTCTTTAAAGTATTTCCCATTTCTGCAGATGTGCCCATGTAAAAAAAAAACAAACCCAACAAACAAACAAAAAAACAAAAAAACAACCCACACCACCCTTTTTGTCCCTTTATTCATGTTTACACCAGTAGAGAGAACTCTATCACAAATGTCACCCTGCTCTGCCCTTGCATCAGTAAGGGTTCTCACGACAGTAAAGTGGTCTAGGACACCTTTGGCAAAAACTAAAAACTTGGCATGGAAAAAATTCTACCTGAGTCTGACAGTCTCAGTGTGACCAAACATCCAGAAGCTTGAATGGTAATCTAGGTCTTGATAGTCAACAAAGTTACATCACAGACATATCATAATGCACATGCACCTTTTCTCAAACAATGTCTTCTTCCAGTGAATGTTTCTTATGATAGCTGGATGTTGTGCTGCCTGTTTTTCTCCGAAGGAAAGCAGCTGCATACCAGAATTAAATAGCATGATAGATTTGAAAAAGCTAATCAAAGAGTTTGGGTAGAAAACGGGGTGTTTTGCAGTAGTTTTCCCCTGGGTTATGTTTCAAATCAGTTTTTACATTAAGATAAATAGAAGGCATAATTTCCCATTTTGGAAATGTAAGTTTTCTAGAATGATGTGTTTGCTATTTTAAATGCAGAAAAATGAAGTTGTTTCACTTAAATCTTGTGGTTTTTAAAAAGACTTGCAAAACCAAAAAAATTATGTTGACTTGAACTTCATATGTAATATTTATTTCATACAAATGCATAACAGAAATCTGAAAAGCCCAAAGTTCTGTCTGACAGTGGTTGCTATATGATGCCTGAGAAATGTTACAAGAAGACAGAAAAATTCAGGTGAACCCCAAGAGCTCAAGTCAACTGTTTAGAAGGACCAAAAAGTTTTAAATATTAGTTTTCTAAATAGTTATAAGGAAAGGGCAGGTACCAAATAGTTGTAATACAACAGAGGGTGGAGATTTGTCAACCTGGATGAACTAACAATGTTATTTGGAAAAGTATCATACCTGAGTCTGATACAGCTAGTGAATGCTTTAGAATTAAGCCTAGCCTGGGGATCAGATAAAGTTATGACAGCTTTGTAGATTGCTTGCCAAATAAAGGCAAGGTTACTCACAAATTTCAAGCTAATTGTAAGTGCCCTTCTTTACCAGAACCATTTTAAGACTAAAGAAAGCATCCCTCTTTCTGCCCTGGTACCCTCCAGGGTCCAACTCAAGAGGACACCTCACAGGCTTGAAATGACAGGAGTCACAAAGCAAGAGAGATCCTTAGCATAAGTTCAACTTAGATTTCATGTATTTTTTCACAGCTTGCTGTCTCTTAGGTCCTTAATGCTCTTCTGTTCAATGTTTATGCATTTACAGTATGTTACAGTAGATTAGAGAAACGAGTCCCATCTATACAATGTTTCTTTCTTTAGCAGCTTCAAAAACGCTGCACAGTACCAGCAGGACAAGACTCCAGTGCTACCAGCTGGTCTTTGTGAAGAGATCATGGTGTCCAAACCTCTCCTCTTTCTCCCTAAAATCACTCCAGGAAAGCAGAGAGGAGCCCTCTTTGTTCAGTACTAATATCCCCCATGCTCTACACATTCAGGATCTCCTGGCATTTTTTTGAACAGGATGAATAGATTTTGTCCTCTTAACAATACAGAAAGTTGCACTTTCAGTTTGCAATAGAAGAAAAAAGAACTACGTTACTTCACATTTCTAATTTCTGTGGTTTAATAGAAATGATATATAACTTCAAATTCTAAAATGAGCTGTGGGAAACCTGAAATTATATTCCTGTTCAGTGGAATGAAATGTCAGCCCAAATGAAATTTTCTACCTGGAAGCTTTAATGAAGGAATAACGAAATCACTGTTCACAGATAACCATGCTGAAATCTTATGTTAATATAAATTTACACATAGTGGCTGAAGATATTAAAATAGACACCAGGAGACAGAAGAAGGAAAGCCTTACAGTCTGGGAAAGAGCAGCACAGAAAAGACTGACCTAATCACGTAATTCTTATTTTCTAGTTTATTCTAGCAGTTCCTGGAATTTAAAAAGATGTGAAAAGTATTTAAAGGTGGGATAAAAAGCCAAAACCATTTCTGAAGCTGACTTGCCTCAGATGGGCAAAATTGGAGGTTTTGTAATGTTCAGTCTTCAAAGTTGGATGTTTCCACTTCTTTTTCTATTATCAAATTGACTTGTACCTCCCCACAGATTTGACACAGGTCTTCAGTAATGACTGCTTATAAAATCCTGAAAGAATCCTTGTTTTTGAAGTAAAAATTGTCCCCAGATAATTGCTTTAGCAGTCTCGAGAAACAGGCAATTAGTTTTTAGAAAATTAAATTGCAATTCATGGATTTATATAAAATATCACCATTTGTTCCAACCTGAATTTCCACATTGCATAACAAAATATGTTTCTGGGGTAGGGTAATAAATATATGCCAGCTTAGACAACATTTTAATATGGCAAAAAAAGAAACACTAGAAATATGCATAGTTTGCTTAATTATCTATATTATATTTAGAATGTGTATTTTACACGTATAATGAATTTTTACATTTTTCCTGACCCTGCTGAGATTTGACCACCTTTAATAACACAGTACTTTAAAAAAGCAATATTCTCAGGTTTTTTTAGTCAGTAGTTCAGTCAGAGGGAATGGCTGACCCTATAATCTTTGGATTTCTTTTCACACAGCATAAGAAATGGAAAGTTGTGAGGCTTTTCCTGGTCCTGACATGCTGTTTTCTCTCCAGATACTTCCCTAATGATCCGTGAACATAAATCAACTAGGATGCACAGCATGACTGCTGAAGAGCAGATCTTTTTCTTCTGACTTGGCAAGGCTGGTTTAAACATCAGATGGATCAGAAATAATAATAACTGGAAGAAAAGCAGTATATTTTTCCGTTTGTCCCCCACAATCTTTATTCTGTCTCACACACACCTACACTTTTCCAGTCACACACTGAATTCTTCTCTCGGCAGGGCTCTGGAGCACCAAGTGCTTCCTGTGAAATGTACCCAGTAATTTGCTCTGTCATGATCCTACTTTCACTGGCTCCAGTTAAGAGAGGGAGGTTTTATTTAGCTAGGCTACGTGGAGCTGCTTACCTCACCTCTCCAGTGGGTTTCTAAGTGTTACTGGTACAGCACATGGGATGGGTTTCAAAACCAGCATAAGGAACCCTTACGATACTGGGAACGTGGACTGGCTCTGCCGTGCCCATTCTCCCTCTTCCTGCATCCACTTTCCAGGTCCTCTGGCAAAATCCATGCTCCCCTTGATCCTGGAGGGCAACACTACTCTAATTGTGTCTGTCTTAAATAGCAAATCTTCTTCCAGCCTGTCTATTTTTTTAAATGTCACATTTTCTGTGGAGCTGACCTTTTCCTTTTCTGAATTTTCTATCTGACTCGGTGTGGGGAACAATAAAGTCCAGGATTTGGAGGATGGCAATGCAAAGGATATATGCTGTGGAAATGCAGTCCAGCCACTCTCCTTGGATTCCTGATTATAAGGCTGGAGGGGGAGTACATCTGGCAGAACAATAGGAGTGGATGGTACAATCAAGGGCTGAGAGAAACCAGTGCAAGCTGGCACGCTGAACTCTTAAATATGCTTTACAAAAGCTCACAGATCAGCTTATTGCAGGATCAGCCTGTTGACTACCAAACATTTATCAAAACAGTGATTAAGCACTCACAAACAAAACAAACCACATGGTTTCATTTTTTTTTTCTTAATGGAAAATCTCTCCAGATATCTCCAGGCTCAAGGGTCACTTGAATTTTTCCCATTAGGATTTAAACTAATGGAGCTGGTCAAAGACTGTGGGTCACTGTATAGAGAGCTCATTCCAGCTACATCTCCTGAGAGCCCTCCAGCATGCCCAGGACCAAAAGAGAGAATCCTTGCACAGCACAAGTGTAAAGAGAGCACATCCAGTTCATAGAATCATAGAATTGGCTGGGTTGGAAGGGACCTCAGAGATCATCAAGTACAACCCTTGATCCACTACTGCTGCAGTTACCAGACCATGGCACTGAGTGCCACATCCAGTCTCTTTTTAAATATCTCCAGGGACAGAGAATCCACCACTTCCCTGGGCAGCCCATTCCAATGCCTGATCACCCTCTCCGTAAAGAAATTCTTTCTAATATCCAACCTAAACCTCCCCTGGCAGAGCTTAAGTCCATGCCCTCTTGTCTTGCTGAGAGTTGCCTGGGAAAAGAGACCAACCCCCACCTGGCTACACCCTCCTTTCAGGGAGTTGTAGAGAGCGATGAGGTCTCCCCTGAGCCTCCTCTTCTCCAGACTGAACACCCCCAGCTCCCTCAGCCCTTCCTCACAGGACTTGTGCTGGATCCCTTCACAGCTTCTTTGCTCTTCTCTGGACCTGCTCCAGCACCTCAATCTCCTTCCTGAACTGAGGGGCCCAGAACTGGACACAGGACTCGAGGTGTGGCCTCACCAGCGCTGAGTACAGGGACAGAATCCCTTCCCTGGACCTGTTGGCCACAATGTTCCTGATACAGGCCAGGATGCCATTGGCCTTCTTGGCTACCTGGGCACACTGCTGGCTCATGTTCAGCTTCCTGTCAATCCAGACTCCCAGGTCCCTTTCTGCCTGGCTGCTCTCCAGCCACTCTGTCCCCAGCCTGTAGCGCTGCTTGGGGTTGTTGTGGCCTAAGTGCAGGACCCGGCACTTGGCCTTGTTGAACCTCATCCTGTTGGAATATGACTGTTGCTGGTAGCAGTTGACTTATGTCTATGCAACACTAAAATCTCAGTAGTATGATAGTTGCAATATTACCTGTAGTAGCAGGTACATACCCCTCACTAATGAAAGTGATAAATGACATTGGATTTGCAGCAAAATATTAATGTATCGAGTAAGTATACCCAGAGGACACTCACCTAGATTAATCTCCTTCTCTTACGAGTATTGCATAGTGTCAGGCAAATTTGGGTTGGAAGGAATTTCTGGAGGTTTCTAAGGTTCAAGGAAGCATCTGCAGTGAACAGAGCTATACTGCAGACACCCAAAAATCTCGACTGGACTGGCTCTATGGGGTAGCAGCCAGCACATGAGTAAATGGATGGTACTAATTTTGTGTACTAACCACACTGCTACCTGGCTGGTCTGTGTCCCAGCTCTCTCTCCAAGGCTTTAAAGGAGGTGATTACAGGAAAACAGAAGCATTACTACCCTTTTGGTCCACTGAAGGCCATTTCCTCTGCAGTTAGAGAGCAGAAGTAGAGCAAACTTTTGTATTGTTTAAACCCAGAGATATTAAACACACAGGCTAGCCAATTCAATACTTTTAAGTGCTTTGTGTTCTTTTAACTTAACACAAATGACCCTTAAGTTCCTCTTTGTCCCCACTACAGTGACAATCATCGGATGAAACACGCCTTTTCTCATGCTGTGCTAAAAAAGTTTAAAAAAATCACCACTGCTCAGGTAGTGATTTTGGACAATATCATACTGGAATTTCTCTTGAGGACCAAGATAAACACATTTTCTAATGATTCCCCTAAGACTTCAAGCAGTGAAGCTATTCCTTAGCGAGCACATATGCTTATCAAGTAGTCCTGTGGCTTTTGTGCAGAAAATGGAAACACACAAAAATTGGTTTTAATTGGGTCTATGCAATAAAGGTTGCAATGCTGGGGTCCTGAACCATTCTTTCTATGAGTTCAGGCTCCACCAACACACACTGAAAGATCTTTGTGTTTCAAATTCCCTGATGTCATTTTCAAAAATATCATCTTAATTATGTTTTCCAAACCAGAGGGTATCTGGAGAACAGTGGCTTGTTTAACTTTCACAGTGGCCCCATAGTGTAAGTGACAGATTAAAGAGGAACAAATATATCTATAGGCACTTTTCTGAAAAGTCGATCTTGTATGTTCACCAAATTCTGAGGTCTATTTTCCCTAAGGCTCAAGAGGGAGTTGAATCTTGATTTCCAACCCCCCTGGATGCATGCCCAAAACCTTGGGCCATTTGTATGCCAGCAGTTCTGCAAAGCAAGCCTTTTGCTTCCTTTGCCTTGATGTCAAGTGCCTGAAAATAAACAGCTTCTTTCTGGGCAGAACAGTGTGTTTTGTTGGACATGGACCCAGACATTTTTTTCCACTTCCATTTCAGTGAAACCTTCTCACTTGCATGCAAGATTCAGAGTTGGGTTTGATCCAGGTGGAACTTCCTATGTGTTTGGGGGTTTTTTTGGTTTTTTTCTTGTCTTTTGGCAAGGTAAATCCACCCTATAGTTTCCACCCCTTTCCTTGGTATTTGGGTACCTTATTGTCTCTATATCTTTTCCTTTCCCTGGAGATGCTCAGCTCTGTCACCAGCCACAAAGTTGCCAGAACAAGGCTGCTCTTAGAGGTTAAAGTGGATAGAGACAAATGATTTTTTTTCTTGTATTAAAAGGCTGTGCTGTAAAAAAAAGACTTTTCTTTTTTTTTTTTTAATGTCCTGCCTAAGAAAGGTGAGGGCAGCCCCTGGCAGCCTTCACAGCTGGAGCTGAGCCAGCACACCATGGCCAGAGAGACAGGCATGATGGTCCAGCTGTCCAGGGGGCTCCCACCCAGAAGATGCTGGGGCTGCCCTGCTGCAGGAACACAGAAGGCTCAGCTCTCCCACAGCCTGCAAAAAAAAAATGAGGGGTATCCAAGAGACTCGTGAGACCAGCCCTGTTACTCATAGCATTACAGGAGAGACAAATCCTTCTTGCTAGAATGGTTGAAAACACTTTCCTTTAGGCTATGCTCAATATAAGCAAGTACAGGAATAACCTCTTGGCTTTATCTAAAGCTGAAACCAGGAAGGCATCAAAATGGCAACACCCATTTCTATAAAGAGGCTTAAGATTATCCTAAGCACTCAGGTTTCCAAAATACAAGGTTTTCCTTTTTCTCATTTAAAAAAATAAAAAAACTATGCACAGATCAATTACTGACTTGCCAAAAGAAGACATGAAAAGTGAACCATAATTACCATTAAGAAGATGCTATTGGTGTATCACCATCCCCATTATACCCCACCCACCAACGTGTCAGTCAGCCAACCTCAGCCTGCATCAACAAGCCCTGAAGTCTGGCGGGTATTTTGTGAAAATAATTAAATAAGAATAATTAATAAAATTAAATTAATTAAAATAGTTAAATAAAATAATTAAAAAGACAGCATTTACTTAAGGCAGGTACAGTATTTGGACTGTAATGCCTGTTGTCCAAATTTGCTGATGATTGCCCTTAAAGTACAATAAATAAATAAATTAATTAATTAAAAAGCAATTACATTTAAGTGTGGTAAATTTCTATAATTCTGGTTAAAAATTTCAAGAGAGATTGTGCACAGAGAGATAGAGAAGGTTTCAGATGAAATTGCTCATTCATTTCCCTGAGTGATGCTAGGGGGGAAATATTTTGATTTGTCTGTTACACTAAAAGTTTTAGTATTTCTTGCTTTAGAGTAATGAAACGGTAAGAGAGGAGGTGCCATCCTCTGTAAATTTTTTGTGCTGTCATTTTACAATGAAAATGGGTAGATAATTGATTGGTTTTTTGGTTGCTTACACTTTCTGGATACCATAACTTAGACACATTAACATTTAAAAGGGGAATGGCAGAGAAAATGAGGACCTCATAGAGGCACTAAGAGGTAAGGCAGTGAAAACATGTCCTTGCACATGGTGCATTAGCAGGCCTGATGGGTATCTTTTGTGCTTGATTGTGCAATCTCATTTCATAATAAAATACAATGTCATGGAGTTTATTAGTAAATCTGAGCAGACGAGTAAATCCTGTAATTATATCTCAAACTCTGGGCATATATTACTTTTCTTTCCTGACAGCCCAGAGCTGTTCTCATTTTTTAATGCAAATGCTCTATGCTGCTGGCCAGTGACACATTATCTTATCCTGTTTTTCTAAGAAAAGGAGGCATGAAATGGCTTTATCTCTCTGTCAGAGTGCACATAGCAACTTTTAAGCCAAAGGACAGTTTCAAACACATCTCAGGGAGGAAGTCTGTGAAAACATGTGAATGGGTGGAAAGGAGAGGGGCAGCGGGGCACATCCAGTGAAGGATGGAGAGGATCCATCCTAAACATAGCCAGCACAGCTCACTGATTCACAGGCACAACTCTGCCCAGACATTCAGGGGCAACACCGGAGGCAAAAGATCCAGATCATAGAATCATAGAACTGGCTGGGTTGGAAGGGACCTCAGAGATCATCAAGTCCAACCCTTGATCCACTACTGCTGCAATTACCAGACCATGGCACTGAGTGCCACATCCAGTCTCTTTTTAAATATCTCCAGGGATGGAGAATCCACGACTTCCCTGGGCAGCCCATTCCAATGTCTGATCACCCTCTCCGTAAAAAATTCTTTCTAATATCTAACCTAAACTTCCCCTGGCACAACTTAAGACCATGCCCTCTCGTCTTGTTGAAAGTCGTTTGGCAAAAGAGACCAACCCCCACCTGGCTACACCCTCCTTTCAGGGAGTTGTAGAGAGTGATGAGGTCTCCCCTGAGCGTCCTCTTCTTTAGGCTGAACAGCCCCAGCTCCCTCAGCCCCTCCTCACAGGGTCTGTGCTCTAGTCCCTTCACCAGCCTGGTTGCCCTCCTTTGGACCTGCTTCAGGACCTCAATATCCTTCCTGAACTGGGGGGCCCAGATCTGTAGGAAAGGAGGGTGCCTTAGATCTGTTACTAACAGAACAGCTTAAATTGTTTTGGTGCAATCATCCTACTGCTTTAAAATAAATTAATCAAAAGGAGGTGCAAAGATTTTTGAAGCTTTTGATTCTTACAGCTGTTTAAATCTAAACGAATCACTCTTCTATAAATTGCATGTTTCAGTATGTATGGTCTCATCCCTGGGCTCCAGTTAGATCTGGATATTCTTTAAGTAGCAGATACAGGCTATATATTTCTTTATTACTTTCTCTCTGGAGGTAGATGTCAGATCAGGAAAAATATACATGGACCTTAGAGGACTGAAAACTGTCCAGCAGAAATACATCCTTTGCAAAACTTGCTAGCTGAAGGATAGGGGGAAAAAACCCACCATAATAAGCTGACTTTCAAGTCTTGCCTGACCTCTTAGCTCCTGCACACTGAGTGTGAAAACCAGGATTTCTTGCAGCCCCTGCTATGACTTGGTTATCACCACATACCCAGAGAGCAAGGCAAGCTCTCTGTCACCCTGAACCCCTGCAGGCCGCTTCCCAGATAGATTATCAAAGCCTTCCCTGGTGCTTAACTAGGGAGCCTGGTTTTACCCCTGCACCCATTATCTCAGAGCAGAAAAGGCAACACCCTGTGACACAACATGAAATATACAGCTGAGGCAGAGCCTCTGCCTCAGTTGTCTGCATCTGTTGAGATGGTAGCTAAAATTAGAGAAACTGCAAAATGCTTTTTCAGTATTAAACCAGCACGCTCAATCAGAGCATGAAACTCAGCCTCTCACAGCTAAGAAGTGGGTACCTTACCTCCCTATGTTTCCCTCTGGGGCCAAGGCAGGTGTTGCTTCCTAATGAAATTGCTGAGATTTAACGCAGTATAATAGATAGACACAGAGGTACACAATTTAGCAGGACACAAAAAGCAGTAAAAAAGTGTGGTGACTCAAGATAGAATTCTTATTTTTGAGACAACTATTTCTAAAGCCCCTATTCTGGTTTGGCTTTTCTCCCCTGCCACCCCTTGAAATACTTGATCTCTTTTGCTGAATTGTGTCAGAAATCTCAAATCAAATAATCAAAATCTTAAACAACTGTCATTTCTTGTGCACTTTGATATTCTTGTTCTCCACATAAGGAGAGTATATATATGCATATATATGTCCCATTCAGATTCCAGCACCTTCTGGCCAAGGTGTATTGTCTCAGCAGGGACAGGTCAGGATGGAACAGCAAGTGCCAACCTTCTTATTCTCCCTGCAGGGAAATTTCCTCATTAGGAGAGCATACAGGCATAAGAAACATACCAGTCACCCCTGCTGGCTTTCCTTCCTGTGAAACCCAAAGATGTTTCTATCAGCTGAGGGAGGAAACCAGGATATTCCTGACTGGTCCATGAAGGCACACAAGCATGGAACGAACACACGTGGAAAGAATGATATGCTTAACTGTCAATTCCAACCATTCATAATTCCAGAGCTGATCTAATCATCTGAGCCAATGGTTTCAGGGCTGTATTAAATGGCAAAGGTGACAGAAGGTCCCATCATTGCTTCCCTAAATAGCACAAATTGTTCTTACCTGTCACAGAAGATCAGGATGAAGGCTTTAGACTAGCACAGTAGCCATAAAGATCAACCAGGGATGACAGTGGGGGAGAACTAATGTGTATTTAATCCAGGGCATTCTACTGTGTCCAAACCTAATGATAAAATGAGGGAGTAGACTTCAGGCTTCCATGGCTCCTTCACCTTGCCCAGAGTCTTACACCAGCCTCCCTGCACCTGGGGCAGGAGCCAGCCAATGACCACAGGAATGGCAGCTGTCCCCTTTCTGCCCCATCTTGGCTGGCAGGAAGGTCTCTGGAGTGGGAGGATGATGGTGTTATCCCAGGACACTGTGGACATTGAAGAAGGCAGAAGTATATTGTCACGGCAGGCCCATGGTGATGCACATTGGTCCTCCTACCTGTCACCTCACCAGATGCCATCTCACTAGTGATGCTGAGGAAAACATGGAACTTAAAGGGTACATGCAAGCTAAAAAAACCTCAAGAAAATATGATCCACAAAATGCTTGTTTCCATTACTCATGCAAAATTCAGGACAATGATTTAGTCTGTGCATATACAAAGCTCAGGGTGAGGGCTGTTATCTCTTGCTTCTCAAAGGCTGCCTTGCTCAGGAGACACATGGGCTGGATACCTCAGCTCTTCCTATGCTGCTTGATGGTCCTTTTACAAATGACTTTTCTTCTCTAACTCCAGCCAGTGCATCTTAATGTTTGGAGGAGATTAACAAATAAGAATAAAAACACTAATGTCAGCATTTGGAAAACTGCTTCTCTGCCCACAAACAGTAACCTCAGCACATCACTGAACAGAGGCTTTGCAATTATCCTTCAAACAAGACAAAGTGAAATTGAAGGCATGAGGATCAAATCCTCAATGTGTTACATTTATGTAAATACTCACATAAAATAATCAACAGCACTCTTCCGAGAGGAGGGGAAGAGTGGGATAACTGGGGGCAGAGTTGTGTCAAGGCATCCAGAAACCTCACATCCAAAAGCAGCATACATCAAAGTGCAATGAGGAGGGTGGATTTGGGTTCTCTAATTGCTTCATGTTTCATTGAACATGACATTTGTGCTTTAATATTTTTGAGTAGTCGAGGCAAAGTCCCCTCTGGGCTAAAGGTTAAAGGAACCAGTGGCTGGAAAACTCCCTCACTGAGACAGAGCTTCTGCCATCAGTACTGGGACTGCCTTGTGTCAATATGCTGGACAAGGGGCAGCATATGAAAATAGGGTCTTTTGAAGCACTGTCTACTCACATATTTAAGTGAGCAAGCCTCTGGAATTTTCGTTTATTTACCCCCACTCTTGTGTACAGTTTCTTATGCATCATCTTTAAGCTTTGTTGGTTTTTTTTTCCCCACTCTTATTCAGTTTCCTCACTTGGGCCTCAATACAGCCCACAGATGGTCACGATTCAAATGTTTTGGGGACAGCTTTAGCCAGAGAGGATTATCACAGCCTCCTCTCCACCTCAGCATAAAGGTTGAGCCAAAACTCAGCCTTGGTTTTGTTCATTAAACAAAAAAAATGGGACACCTGCTCCTGTGCAAGAAAAGTTAATCAATACTGGCTTTCCTGAATTATGGTTATCTGAGCAGGTTATAGCTCTGGAAATCAGGCATGCCAACCTTGCCCTGTGGAGATCACCTGAGAAATCAGTTTAACCACATCTCACTGCCAGGAAGTGCTGCTGATCCTGCCATTTCTGAGCCCTGCTACACAATTAACTACACTGACCTGTGTAAAAACATGTGGTAACGTGATTCAGCTCTGGAAATTCTGTGGCCAATTTACACATTTCCAAAATTGAGTTACCATCACGTAGCATCTAGTTATTTATTTCCCCAAGGGAAATTTTTCATTAGTATAGGGTGAAGGTATTCAGATTTCAAAAGAAAAAAAACAAATGATCCAACTAATAGTTCATAAAATGATCCTCCCAGTTTGCCTTGAATGATACAGCAAAGGTAATATAATGAAGAAAGTATTACAGGGCCTTGATCTAACATGATCCTTCAGGGCTGAAGAACTTCATTTTCCTGCATACAGATAAGGTTCACTCAGCTGTTCAGGATTTCATACCACATGAAGACATCAATATTTTCTGCAGAATTAAGCAGAGCAATTAAATATCTACTACTATTGCACAGTGGAAAAATAGAGTTGAAAAGGATAATTTTTTGAGGATATCTAGTCCATTCCTACTCGAGGATCAGCTAGACTTACAGTACATCTGCTATGAACAAATGCTTCACCCTGCAACGACCCAAGTTGCTGCAGGGACATGTCCACACCTAGATCCAGCTTAAAAGTCCTTTACAAGTAGTTTCTCTGTCTGCAGGAATGTGAAATGAATTAACAAAGGCCAAACCACTTCCCCATCAATGGTTTGTTAGGAAACAGAAATAACAAAGTGGTTTAACAAAAGGAGAGCACCCAAATTCACTCACGAGCCACGTGAAGATAATAAGTAAATTGCTCTCCAGCCACAGCCAGCTGTGGCCACTCATGAACTTCAGAGGAATGCAGGAATGCCAGTGCAGGGTCTTCAAATGCTTTGAGCTGAAACATGGGAAAGTGCCTTGGGAAAGTTGTAATAAAGTAGAGAAAGAAAATTAACAGATCCTCCAGAAGTCCCCCTACTAGCTGTGACTAATATTGGTCTTTCAAAGCCCACACACGTGATGTGCAAAAGAGCCAGTGACAGACACACATAGAAGTTTTAGTGTAAGGAAGTGGCACTGAGCAACTCAATTCAAATGACAGGTTAGTGGGTTTTGAACAGAGCCATTGAAGAGACCCAGGTGCAGCAGTTTGGTGGTGGGGGGATGCATGGTGGATCAAGGGCATCAGAAGTGATGTATCCACTGTGTGTGTGGTGCACATTGAATGCAGATAACCTAAATGCATATGAGGCTCAGAGAATGAAATTTGCTATTTAGGAGCAGTGACCCTTTCTAAAGCATGAAGTCTAGATGGACTGTTTTATAAGGTCTGAAAGGTCGGTGATTTTACATCTGTTTAGGTGCACTGAGTTGTTAAAAAATTGAAAAAAAATTGATACTTCAAAGCCAATGGCCAGTACCTCTAAAGACTTTATTTGGTGCTTTTATCATTCCTGGGTGCTAACAGAAGGGACACTTGTGTGTTATGTGCTGAGGTTATTATGTCTTCACAGTTCATGGAGTAGCTAAATTACTTTCCCAGAATCACACAATTCATCTGTGTTAGAACTGAGAAGAGAAGCCAGGTGCTCTAATTGCCACCCCAGACTCCAGGCTCAAATAGATTTTGAGTTTCCCTCTACTTTACTAGCTTCTGCTAGAAGAAATGTAAGAGCAATTCATCCTGCATTATATACAGGAAAGGAAGCAGAAATTTGAATAGTTGCCATCTGCTGGAGTTCCTTTGATTTATTGCTTTTCAGCCTCAGCTGAAAATCAAACATGCTCTAGAGAGAAACATTTCCTTAGGTTGTTGCACTGTTTGTATCTCTACCCAGTGCTAAACTAAGTCACAAGGACATGAGCAGAGAAAATTCCCTTTCTTCACCAGAATAATTTATACCTGTAATTCAGTAGGTATAACCAACCACTCGAAAGGTATTGTCACTTTCATCCACTGGCAGCAATTTTTCATTCAGCTAGCTCCAAATTTGAAATTGAATAAAACAATTATGCTTTGCAGTTCCCTGCCTGGATTATTGTATTTTTTCAGTAAGGAGCTCTCTATCCATTAGAAGCATATCCCTACATTTCTTCAAAATGTCACACCAACAATAGTAATTTTATGGCATTTCACCCCATCTATCTACATTTTTAGAAACAAGTCTTGCACTTCATGTATTTCCATTTCCTATCCAAGTCCAAAGCCATATAAATCTTCAAATAATTGCTGCTACTCTTTCCTTCAGATTATATAATTATTTTCCATGTCTATCTGGCTGTCTCTTCATTTGTAGGTTTAATGTTGATTAAACATAAAGTACTATGCCACTGCTAATTTTACTTCAAAGAGAGATTTTCACACTAGGGCGAATAAAAAACCCAGCATGAATATCTATGCATAAAGTAATTTACTTTTCCATTAATTTCTATACTCCCTCAGCCATTTGGTATTACTAGAGACCTTTGGTGTTTGAATTAACTGTGTTTCTTTGCAAGCCAATTCAGCTTTGGCTCAGCCCCAAGTACTGATAATAGTTGAGAGAGGTAATTCATCAACTTAGGGGACGGTTTCTGGCAGAGTCCTACCCAAAAGGAAGGTGCACATCCTACCAAGCAGGGAAAATAATGCCATAGTTCATCAAAAAATACTAAAATTTTGCAGTTTATGCATATTTTATGACAATGTAGAATGAAAGATAGTTATTTCCAAAACAAATAATAAAAGGATGCAACAGTAAGAAAAATTGCAAGAAGAATCTGTAAAACCCCCTAAAAAATGCCAGATTAATGCTTTGTTATCTACTGTCCACAACCCCAATTTATTTTTTTCAGTCATGAAAAAAACAGCATGTGGCTGCTTATCACTTGTGTGATTGGTCAGTGTTCTCACCAGCATAAAGCAGAGCTCTCAGCCTTACAGCCTCAAGTTGCCTCTCTCAGCAACCAGGCTTTGAGAAAGAACACCACCACGTTGCTTCTCTCAGCCTCAAATTGCCTAAGACCAAGGCAACCCAATGTAAATGTCCCATATAAAAGTGTCGCATAACCCTTGTGCTGTAGGTGGGTTTAACAGAGAGAGAAAACCTCTAACTCCCACCAAGAAGTTCCTTAAGTGCCTATCTGGCAGCTTTCCATCCTTTGGAAGAGTCTTTGGGTGACTTTTGGCTCCTAGACACCTCAGTGCTGGGAGCTGGTCCCTGCCACCAGTTCCTCTGCCCTGTTTTCACCAGGACATGTCAACACAGAGCACAAAGAGAGCTCCTGTCCTCAAACACGTCAAGAAAGAGCTCTCAGATAGAAGGATGTCAGTCCAGACAATAATGGATTATCTTGGCACTCTAGTAGGTTACCTGATGGCAGTTTCAGATAAATTAAGGATTCCTAGGTGGTATGGAAGGGGAGATCTGCTTATGGAGGGATATGAAAGATGACGCTGCTCATGGCTTTTAGGTGATGCAAAGATAAAACAGTGCAGAAAACACCAAAAATGCTTTGTGCTTGTCATCCTTTAGTGAGGACAGCTAGGAAAATGTAGTGAAATGAGGCAACCAGGTGCCACTAATTCCCAGGGAGTGGCATGAGTTTGTGTCACGCCCACCTGTGGCTAATTAGGGTGGGCCCTTTATTGGCCCCTGGTCCTGCTCATGCGCAGTGGGGGCCCGCCCTAATCAGGCACAGGTGGGCTTGACACAAACTCATGCCACTCCCTGGGAATTAGTGGCACCTGGTTGCCTCATTTCACTACAAGAAAACCCAAGTCTTTGTGCTCAACACGCTGAGCTTTAAAATCAACAATGGGTTTCCAATTGATACCAGCAGACCCAAAGGAAAGGACCCTAACAGCATACCATCCACAATACAAACCTGTGTATCCTTGGGTTTAACCACAACTTCTTTTTCTCTTGGCTACAATATCTCACTGTGTTTCATTGCCTTTGGGTAAAAAATTGCCACATCATCTCTGACAATTTGCGCACCCCCTGTACTCTGAAGAGAGTGGATTTATTGCATTAAATGCAATAATAAAACTGGAAACACATTGATTCGCACCACTAAAATCATGCCCTACAACAAGAAAGAAACAACTCCAGAGGGAGCCTTAGGACAAAAATATTCAACCCAATCTTTCAACAAATACCCTAAATGTTCCATTCTCCCCTCCAAAATAATTTTGAGGCAGTAATTCCATTGTACTGTGTTCATTCAAACACAGCAGTGACAAACCTATCTGGGGTAGGAAAAAAACCTTCAGAACCCAAGGCAAACTCTAGAATGCATTTTGTTCTTAGTCCTTGCCTTAAATGTCCATTTCCTCCAGCAGATTTACATTTACTACAATTGATTAAAACAACCTGAAAGCATTCAGTTGCTTCATCAACCTTAAATTCCCAGGAGGAAATATATCAGGGCTACAAGAAGGATGAGGATATCATGTTGATGACCAGCAGTGAGCTGTCCATGTCCCACGTGTACATGTTAATTTAAAATTCTGAAAGAAATTCTGATCAAAGCATTAATTGTTGGTGTTTAAAGCATCATCATTAATTCATTGTTTTTCACCTTCTGTGATTTGGGAAAGTGTTGTCACTTCAAATCTCTGTTGTGTGGTGCCAGAGATTTCTAGTAGACATGGATCTGGGATGTTAATGTTTGCATTTATATTCACTCTGCAAACAGCTTAAAGCTTCACCTCCTATGAATATTCAGTCTATGAGAAGTCAGACATCATTTTTCACTCACAAGCCAATAATTGCAATAATTTATTCACCAGAAGAGCTGAAACATACATAGTTGAGCAAATATCTATCTATCTATCCATCTATTAATCTGGACAGCATTCTAAGCTGCAAATAAAAGTTGTGAAAAACTTCTTACAGTATTTGATCTAGTGTGAATGTCTATGTCCAGTAAAGGTGAAATACAACAGAAGATAGCCAGGAGACACAAACTATTAGAGGCTTCACTTTGCACTGGAAAGGGCTCAGAAATGCTATGTTTGTGCTTTAAATCTCAAAAACACGGACATTTGTAACTAGAGATTAAAACAATAGACAAGCTGTGGCAAACAACAGAGGAGAGGTGAGTAACCTTGCAGTGGTATGAAACAGGGAACAGCAAGTACCTCTCACATTCAGTTATGGCAAGCTGGTGGTACCATACAGGTCTTTGCTTCCAACAAAGGACCAGCTGTGTTTCCAAAAATTCTGATGCCACTAAGGAAAAGAGCTTCATGATAGCTTTGCTAATATTGCTGCTGCAAGGATATCATCTTAACCTTCCTCTTATTACCACTGTTTGTCTAATCAGATTTTAGGGTCCACCTTATTGCTGCCCACAGTTAAGAAGTCCTAAACTTCTCCCAGAGCTGAAATCTGCAGCTGAACTGCCAGTATAACTGGTTCATGTTAGTAAGCTCTGACTATCAGCAAAATGCATCAATTAGATATCCTAAGATAGCATCATTCACTCTAATTTGACAAGGTGGATTTCCCCCCAGTGTATTAGGCTGTCTAAAGCTTTCTGGAGGTCACGCAGAGTGGTAGGAACTGGTGTCCCCTGGGTGGAGTAAAAGGCAGAAGTACATGCAGGTAAAGGAGCTGACAAAGCAGAAGCCAAATGCAATTAATATGCATCAGAAAAGGATTTCTTAGAAAATATAGGAGACTTCTAAAGGTGTTCCCACAAGCAATTGCTGTTGCCTCATCTAGGGTAGAGTCCACACCTCTGGGTACTTAAAAATGTCTAAGACAATCCAAACTAAGTTGGAATAAAATCTCTGAGAATAACAAGTGGAGACATTTTGATTTGGGATCTGAAAGATCTGGGATAAACTGCCCTAGAAAAGCAAAATCTGGGGAAAAACAGCCTAACTTCTTTTCACATGGAGTTAACTCAGCAAGAATAGCCTGGCACAGCTGCCTGCCATACCAGGGGACATGATGCCTTGGTCCAAGGAAGTCCCTTCCATCCATATTCAAAGCATCATGGTTTTGAATTGTCCATCTGAGTGAATAACTCAGTGACAGAAATGGTTAACTCCTGAGAATAAGAAAATGAATGCCAACACTGAACCACGTTGGAAACAATGCTTTCCAGAAGCTCAATCTCTGCATGCAGCATTCAGAGATTTCAAGGATGATACAAAAGATGCTGGGGGGAAAAGTACTCCCCTGTTGCGCTCTGCCTGCCTATGTAAAGAGAAGACCTAAGTACAAAATCGAATTCTAGCAGGACAGATGAAGAACAAACAACAAGAAAAGGCATGTTCTTAATTACCAGCTACAACATGATCCCTCTGTCCCCAAAGTGGTTCTAGCAGAGCGTTAGCTCCTTGATTAGCAGAGACATTCACAGATGCCAGCTATTTGGTTTTGATCCTGCCACGTGTGAGTGCAAACTGGCACAAGAGGAGACTCTTGAGGAGCAGATGATTGGGAAGTGCTACCTTGTGAAGCAGCTGGAACAGAAGACATAACTGGCATATTCCTTTAGGCAAGATTTTCAGGGCTAATGCAGCTGGGGTGATCTCATGTTTGCTATTTCTGTGAGGGACTGCAATGAGTTGGAAGGACCAGCCCTCCTGAGATAAACCAAGTGCTCAGGATCTTGACTCCAATATGCGGGAGTAATCCCATGGGTTGTCTTTTTATATGAATATGCAAAGGAGGTGACAAGAAAAAGAAACCTGTCACAGCTACTGATGAGTACAAGAGAAAAAGAGTCCTTGGGGAACTAGGGACAGAGCAACTATTTAGGTTTCTTTCCAGTGACTAACTCCTCTGCACAGCTCTGAGCTCTGACTTTATAAGATGTCAGTGATAATAACTGCAGTTCTTCAGCTGCTCTCAGATCCAGTCTTTGAACATCTCCATGCTTACTTGGCTTCTGCTATGTTCAACCTGCATAGTGTCACATGCTGTGTGTAATCACATCTATTAATTTATCTGGAAAAAAAAGATGTCTTTAAAATCAGCACTAAGTGCTGTATTTTTTCCCCAGTGACCAGCAGTGACATTGCTCCACAATTTTGCCAGTGTTACCCTGTTAGCTAGAGCCCCACAATTCACATTGATTAGATTTCTTCAGGACAGGTGAATGTGCCCCTGTAGGCCAATTTCATGAATATTTCTAGAACCAAAGTAAACAAATGAATATTTAAAGAGAGGCTTTGATGTATTGCTATTTTCTTAATGCTGCTGTAAGCAGAAATGTCTGCATTGCTTGTTGTCAATACACTAACCTCTTGGATCCAGTGTGGAGAGCAAACACCACAGCTGGGCCTGAGATACATTTTAAGTATTTTGCATGTCAAATGACATATTATTTGAAATATTAAATGAGACAGTGGCTGCTCAAAAGATCTTCCTACTTGAACTGAGTAAACACATGGAACCTAGAGAACTTGATATATGTGTAGCCCATTTATTATCTTAAGATCATCTTGTGCTGCAGTACCTATCTTTTGAATAACCCATCTTTTGCTGAAAGACCATGATCTTCAGAGTCTGCTGTGATAGCTCTAAAAGGAGCAAAACAGCAGGTATCTCCCCAAAACCCTCAAGGAAACACAGCAAGTACTTGGATCAACAACCATGGATTGAAGTCTAAGAAAACTAAAATCCTGAGAAGAGTAAAAGTTTCAGATTTGAGAGGGAAAGCATTTGACTGGTCTGAGAGGGCCACAGGTGCACAGTAACTGAGGTATGCCTGCCATGAGATATTGTTCTATGGGCTTTCCAGATTGCTTTAAACCTAAGTTGCTTCATCTGTGCATTTCTGTATTATTATAGTATTGCAGACGACTGCTGTCTTTTTGTTCAATGATGAAAGTGTTTATTCAGAAAGTCTTGTTGGTGCTCTTTCCTTATCCTTTTTATCTTCTGTGATACCCAGATTAAGAGACTAATGGGAAAAAACAGCTTAGTTCCATGCAGAATTTCTCTCATTTGAACATCAGAAGTTTCAACAACTAAGCTTGAAGAGTAAGTGTTCTCACTACTTGTTCGACAAGTATAGGTGCATGCTTATCAAACTAGCCTGTTGCAGCCATTAAAAAAAATGCATAGAAAAAAAACATTCATTTTTCTTTTTGGCTGTGTATATGACTGCATCTGTGAGATTCTTCTTGTGATTTTTTTTCCCTTATCAGCATGGAATTATAATCGGTCCATTCAATGCTCACAAAAGTTTCTCCAGTGATGACAAGGGAACATGATGCAGCAGATTCGTCTGTAAATGGGGCTTGCTAATGTCTTTCTACACTTCTGGGTGAAGATGGTGACTGCCCCCTCCCTGGAAGTGTTCAAGGTCAGGGTGGATGGGGCCTTGAGCAACCTGGTCCAGTGGGATGTGTCCCTGCCCATGCAGGGGGGCTGGAACTAAATGAGCTTTAAGGTTACTTCCAATCCAAACCATTCCATGATTTTATGATTCTATGAGTATTTTTTTATGCCCAGTTTGAGTACGTGGGAAGACATTAATGTAATGGGATGGGGAATTAAAAAAGCCACATCAGCAACAGTACAGCCAGAATGTATGTTTCAACAACAGATTCACCTAGAATAGCAGTCTTAAGACACCTGTTCCCTTCTTTCAAGGAATGCATTTGCAAAGACTTAAATCTTATGAAACTTTTGAAATCTGTTCTCATGAAAATACTGCTGGATTGCAAAAATTAGGGAAACACTTTTAATACAATCAGGAGCTGATGAGTTAGGATTTCATTTGAACCCCCAAAAAAGCTACTGGATGAAATTTGTGACTCAGGCCAAAACCAAGGTATCTCTATTTTTAGATCTAGTGCTAGTAGGCTTTTCTGGATTTATAGTAAAAATTTCAGTTGCAGTTGAAGGTTATGAGATGAGGGAGTCTAACTATACCTTTGGTCCTCTGTCATCTCCATGCTATGAACTGGTAAAGGTTTACTGGAGTGAGCTCTCAGCTCAGGTAGTGCTGTACCACATACATCTGCCCTTCTAGTCAGAGCCCCACACTTAACTCTTCTTTTTACATGCCACTCCCGTGTCAAAACTAGAAAAATAACCACCAATGTACTGAGCCCAGTCATAACTGACACTTCTCTCATGGCATCCTTCTGTCATGGATTTCAGCCAGAACCCCAACTTTATTTTTGGACACAGTCAAAGCAAACCTTAGAGACAAAGCTTTTACTGGCAACACCACCAAATATAATTCCTTTTTCCCTGATGCAATGCCAAATCTCAAATGTCCCTCTCATTAGAATTTAAAACCAGTTTACAAGCCTGGATTTAATAGTAACATTGGTTTTAAAGATCCTAATTTCAGCTAGGGATAAGCGTAAAATCAGGAGGCATTCCTGGCATAAATTTCAGGATTTGATTCAGCAAAGGCTATGCCAGAGGTGAGCTAGTCTGAAGGAAGATGAGTATTATTTTTATAGCTGTATAAAGGCTTGGGCTGTGAGCTTTAAGGGTTTTCATGCAGTGCTGCTGGCCCAGCACTTTGGAGGCAGCAGTATCAGCATTTTCCTGCATAATGTTGACATGCTGCCTCTGCTATATCCATAAAGATCTGGATGTACATGCTTCACCTGGCCTCTGCCTTCCACTAATGCCCATGTTTCGGAGCTAGAGTCTGTGCACAGGCATACTATCCCCTTCAAGACTCTCTAAGGTGGTTCAAAAGGCCATCAGCTTGGAATTCATTTAAGAGAACAATAAGGAAGTGTCTGACTCATGGGTAGGCTAAAAAAACCTTGGGCAGGTTTTCTCTCAAGAACTGAAATTCCTAGTTTAGTTTCTTGCTGATTGAAATTAACGTCAGCTCTAATTGCCCATGAGTCATTGATCCAGCTCTCTGTTGTGGCCACTTGGGTGTATTTGGCCTGTTTGAGCCATTGCAGGTTTTTTTTTGTTAAGTATCAAATGGCTTTTATATTGTCAAACAATGCAGTGCATATCACTGAAACAGGCTCTGGAAGGAACACCAGTAAGTGCCTGCAGTCATGCAATCATGTCCTTTTAATGTTTGTTTTTTGGGTTGTTGTTTTTTTTTAAACATCTGAGATATTTTTGAGCTGAGTAGAGGGTTGAACGCTGTAATGTCTTCCTTCCTGTGAATACACCACTCGTCTGATTACTGAGTATTGCAATAAATTATGCCCCCTACAATAATTTTTCACAACCTGCTGGAGATGCAGTGTAAAAAGGGATCTGTGATTACAATAGGAAGATTACAGCCAAAACAGTTTAGTTACAAGATATTTCAAGTCTTTTTGCGCATTTTTTTATATGCAAGAGGAAGATTATTATCCTTGACTTAGTCTCATAATTCACTTTTCAGAGATGAAATACACATCTATGCATACGAGGCACAAGCCTCTGCAGATGGTTCTGTCTTGTACTTCATGCTATGCTCAGAGTTAGAGCAGAGCATCATAAAGTGAAATCAACTCAATCTGATCAGGCCTCAGCTACAATTTGGTCTCAGGTTGGGCAAAACTAGGGTTAGTTCATTTGAACCCCTCTTCCACTTCCATGCTTTGATCTCAGATGATACCAAAGTAACTTTTCCTCTTTTCTGAGGGTGGGATTAAGATTATATCTGGTGGAACCTGCCAATATGCTTTGTTCACATGTGCTGGAATCCAAAGTCTTTGATGTAAAAATACCTCTAGCCTCCAAGTCAACTACTTACCCTTCCTTGAGGAAATTCATCTAGTAAGACAGCAAGCAGTTCTGTCCATGTATCTCTGCTCCTCCTAAACTCCTACAACCCTCATTAGGATTTTTAGTTGTAGTAGTTAGGGTTTTGGGGTTGTGATGAACAAAAACCAAAGACAGACTGTGGGTCCCTGGAAAACCAAAGAGACAAAACTGGAAATCCAACTGTTTTGTCTCTGTTCTGTTGTAGTTGTACTTGTTTTCTTTAATACACAATTCCTGCTCACTGCCATCACAAATATATAGAATATGGGATTTATATGGTAGGTACAAGATTCCTAAGAAACTGGTGTAATTTTCCATAAAAAATATAATTTAAAACTGAAAACAAGATTTCAGAAGTGACCTAAATGGTACCAGAAAATTGATTCGGTCTTGATTTTAAGTTTCAACAGTTGAGGGTGCCTGATCTCCCTAGGTGACCAACATTTTGCATAGGCCTGCTTATGACATAATCCCCTTTTTGATTCATAAAAGTAATGCTATCAGACATATGGGGTGCACCACTCATGACTACAGAGCCATTCCACCCAAGAGGGCACACCAAAACCAGGGCTGATTTGACAGCAAAAAGACCCTTGGAGAACTCTCATGTCAAAAGCAGATCACTGTACAAGGTGGCACTAAGTGGATTTTTCATGAACAAAGTCTGAAAACAGTTCAGCTACACTTGTGCAACATTGCACACTCCTGACATGGAGTTAAGGTGTCCCCTGGGTACATGGGTCCTGTGCCAGACCTGGTACCTCTACTTGTTTTGGTGTTGTACTGTGACATTACCATGAAAGAATGAAGAAACCTGAGGGATATTTACACAAGAGCAGAGAACTCCAAAGCCCCAGCACATGGCAGCCACGCACCTTACCAGGGACTGATGGTACTACTGCAAAGAAGCAGAAGAGCAGCACAGCTCTGAGTTCGAATCTGTCCACTTTAAACAGGATTCGGAAGTCGTGATTATAAAAAATAATCACTTAAACCTTCAAACAGAAAAGGTCAACTTCACTGACCTATGAACAGGGACCTATGAATGTCTCCTACGAACATTTCATCCCCCTTCACTGTGGGAATCCTTTCCCAGACTTTTAGTAGTGCTTGTAAACTTTAACATGTTCTGTGATGTGAAATTGCTTCTGTGTCTCTCTTACTAGTTACTGATCATCTATGAGAGCAGAAAAGACCAGCCAAAAAACCCCAGGTGTTTGAAAAGCCAAACACTAAAGAATAATAAGGAAATTAGATGAGTGCTACCATTTGTCATTTTGATCATTACAAGCTAATTCAGCTGCATCCTGATAAACAGGAACAGCCTTGCCTTACTCTAGCAAGGCATTAGCTTGCCCATCCCCTTCTGAGACTTAAACCAGACTGTGGAAAACAGAAAATGTGCAGCAGTGTGAATTCAACACTTCATTTTAGGCAACTGGAGAAAAATCATCATAAACTTGATTCTCACAGCTGTGTATTTCAGGGAGTGTCTGGGCATTTCCACCATAGAAAGATTTCAGTTCTTCACTGCCATGTTATAGCATAAGAAGCAGCCAAGAGAATTTATGTCAAATAAATTCATGTCCATATAAATTACAAAGTAAAGCCTACAGCAGTATCTTTTTCATAATAGTGTGATATTCCTGTCTGCCAGAAACCAACGTCATTGGTAATGCTTATCTCTCAAAGCAGTTTTATGCATCAATTTATATTTCAGGCACTATCTTGCAATTAAGTTTCTGGGCTTAAAACGTCTGTTTTCCACTCTCTCCCCCCTCCCTATGCTATGTCCTTGAAGATTAACGAAACTCCTCTGTGCCAACAAATTAATCACAGTACAAAACTAAACCATTCATTAGAGCTGCAGCACACCACAACTGCCATTAAAACCTCAATATTGCTATTTACTGCCTTTAATTTGATGGTGCTGCTTGCAGCAGCCCCTCCTCTAAGTGTACACAGCACTGCAGTGAATACAGTGGTAAGCCCTGAACCACGGCGGGTGGGTCCACCGATGTGCCACAAGCTTGCAGTGTGTTATGACACCAGAGGCCTTGCCTAGTGGTTTTTTGATGTCTGAAGTGTGCAAATTCTCACACTCATTGGCTCACACAGGATTCACCAACCCCCTCCCAAAGTGTACCATTAGTTCCTGTTCACTAATGCTTTGCCACAGTCGGTGAGCAGAGATGCAGCTGCTCTGCTGGCTCTGACAGTGACCTTGCCAGTCCCCTCTCTCACTGTCCAACTGCTCTTTTCTGGCCTTTCTTTCCTACTCCCCACCCCCTGAAAAATCATTTTTGTCTTCTTCCTTCCTGATCTTTCACCTCTTTGGAGAGAGCCAGCTGATCCAGCAAACACTAATGAGTTACAGTCTCTGTCCTGTACTCCAAGGTTTTGTAAGCTGGGTGGTGGCCAGCTCAGACATAGGTAGACTGCCCTTCCTATCCCTGTAGCCTGGATGTATGTCCTCTGGACATTCATAACCTCAGGAATTTTGATTTAATTTAAAATTTCTACTGGTTTTGTTTGGTTTGGTTTCCTTTCCTTTGCTGTTAGGAATAGATGAAATTTTTGGACAAACCCTATGTTAATCTTCTGCAAAAGTAACATTGTAGAGCACAGGACAACCTTGTGATTTATAAAGAAGCAAAACGGTGTCCCCTGCTTATACAGAAGATAACAAAACGGTTTCACGTTTTTGTTCAACTGGGATGAATATATGAATTGGGTCTTATCTGCTCGGCTCTGTACAATCAAAAGCTGTGATACCTTACCCTAATGTAGAATCTGAAAGATATACCATGGTAACTCTGCTCCTAGACATCACATTTGGAAAAGGGAAAAAGAAAAAAAACAAAAAAAACAACCACCAAAAAACACCAAACCAAAAGGAAAAACAAGAAAGGAAAATTGCAGTCCTTAAACACAACACAGACACTGGACCTCAAAAATGGATGGCTAGATCCACTGGAAGTCTACAGGAGAGTGCAGTAACTCTTATCACCAAATCTCAAACCCTGCAGTTTGGCTGACTCAGCTGTTGTGTTAAGCACAGGAAGAGCCCTCAGGCTTATGGCCCTCTGACTTGCAACTGAATTATGCATTATTTTAAACATGCAAAATGAACTCTGGCTTCCCAGCCTTGCTGCATTAAAAACCCCCTTATACAGCTGAAGCTTAACAAATGAGGTCTTAACTTGAGGGCAGCAGAGCTTTGAACTTAGCACCCCATGGGAGGCACCTGGGCCCATGTGTGCTGTGGTCCTGACTTGATGAACACAAGGAAGCCAGATTTTTGCTCCAGGACTCTGCACTGCATCCTGCTCTTATCCTGAGGCAGAGAGGGCAGATGAAAGGCACAGCAGGAGGTGCCTAGAGTTTCCTCTCTCTTCTTAGGAGATAGGGTAAATCACCAGGACTTGGGCAAACTCAGCTCTCCTCCAGGAAAAGCACCTGCCATAAAATTTAAAAGCACCTTCTTTCCTTCCACCACTCCTTACCTAAATGTGTAAAGAAGACAATGAAACTGCCAATGAAACTTGCTCTTCTCTAGCACACAGATCCCTGGCTCTTGATTACGGAATAATTGCCATAACAGTCTTACAACTTTTTAGCTCAGATAGTACAGATTAGCAAAAAACCCACAGCTTTCAGATCTGAAGTAGTCTTTAGCACTTGACTGCTCTGTTTAAATAGATGTCAACAGTACTCATGCATTACCAGCAACTCAAACTGTGAAACAAAACACTTTTTCTTAATCTCTTGGTAGCTGGGGGGCTACAGGCCTGGCTCCTGTGAGAAGCTGATGCAATCTCCTCTGGTTCCAGTCCCTGCCTCACTTCTGCTCAAGGCCAAGAAGATATAGGAAGCTCCATGTGCCTCTGGGAGTAAGGGAAAATGAAACTGCAAAAAATATGAACAGACCTGCAGAGCAGAGGAGATGAGTGACTAATATCCCAAAAAAGACAGCAAGGTCAGCAAAGAAGGAGGGAGAAAGGTTCCTGAGCAGAGATTTCCTCACAGACTGTGGTGAGATGGCAGCTGTGCCCCTGCAACCAATAGAGGAGCATGGTGGAACTGTGCTTAAAGGACTGTGGCAGTGTAAATGTGGATTTATAGCCCCTAAAGTGTCACAAGTGGGCAGATGTGAAGAAGCAGCCTGTGCAGGATTGCAGAGAGGGGCAGATGTGGAGGACCCCGTGCCAGAGGAGGTGACTGCTCCCAAAGCAGACCATGACTCCATGGGCAGCCTGGGCTGGAGCAGTTCCTGAGGGACGGCACCTGTGGGAGGGACTCGTGTCAGAGGGGTTCCTGAAGGACTCTCCCGTGCGAGGGACCCTGCATTAGAGTGAAGGAAGAATGTGAGGAGTCCTCCCAGTAAGGAGGAAGGAGTGGCAGAAACACCATGTGGGGAACTGACCCTGAAGCCCCACTGCCTGTCCCCTGTGCTGCTGAGGGGGAGGCAGCAGGGAAGGGATGCGGGCCAAAGAAGAAGGGGCAGGGAGAGGGTATTATGATCTGGTCATGTTTTATCTTTCTCCTGACAGATTAAATTAGTTTCTTTTTTTTCATTTCTTTTCTTTTTTTTTTTCTTTCTTTTTTTTTCCCCAAGTTGAATTTATATGGTTTTTTGCCCGATACTGTAATTGGAGAATGAAAACTTCCCTATCCTTGTCTTGATTAAGAGCCTTAAGGTGGATTTTCTCCTCCCTGTCCCAGAGTGGGGGTGGGAGATAGTGGAGGCCTGGTAGGTACTGTCTGGGTCTAAACCGTGACACTTACACAGTCCTTTTGTGTGTTTTGCACATTGTAACTACCAGTAACATACTAAGTTGTGGAATGTCATACCTCTGTCTGTGAAGCATAGTCATCCACTTGGCTTCCTCATAATATTCCATATTAAATTCTACCCTGAACCACAGGGGCATTTCACATTTCTTGTTGCATCCCCAAGAATAGCAGCATCTGATAGGCTTTGTGCATGTCTCATGTACACACTGGCTTTTTCAGCTTTACCAAGTGCTTCAGATCCTGAACAAGGACACATCAAAGAGTTTTTCCCACATTTACCCCTGGGATTCTAACAGGCTTCCTCTGAAAACCCGTAGCACAGACACTAAGCTACAACACCCTGTGATGCCTGCAGCCTTATTCCCCTCCAGGTTGTGTTTCTGCCTCACGAGGACAAAGCACCAAGGCTGCTCCCAAGCTCTGTTCCCCTGATCTGCTGTGGGATCTGATGGGAAACTGGACTGGTGTTTAGCTCCCTGTGTACTACCAAGCACCAGGACTCATACACTACCTGTATGAGGGCCCAAAGCTGGAAACCAGAAAGGAGCTAGAATACCTGGATGGGAGAAGGGACACATGCAGGTGACAAAAGTTAAGGTTAAAGCTAAACTGAGTATGCACCAAGACGTGCAAATGTAAATCAGACCTCTCTGATGGGAGAAACATTTCGGAGAGAAAATAGTGATCTGTATTCCCGATGTGGGCTGTCTCCAGGCTCCCCGGACATGCATGGAGATGCAAGAAGGTGCTCACTTGGATTCTGTGTCTCTGTCCCAGGATGGAGAACCTTAACTGCACATCAGGAGTATGGTATGGCAACGGGATGACTGGGGGCATCTCTACCCCTTCTTTCTCATCCTCTGTATTTCATTCTTCTCCCAGGAAACAGCTGTTTCCTTTGGTGATATTTGTGATATTGTAGTAACACAGCTCTATCTCAGACTTTTCCTACTCATTCATGTGCCAATTCATGTACCTGTGTGCACATATCTGCAATGAAGAGAACAGAAGCAAACTGGATGACTAGATGACTTCATCCCTGGTTTGCATGCACATATTTCACATTTTTATTTAATGACCTTCTTCAGATACCAGTACCACACAGAAACAAGATCCGGAGCCAAAATACCCTTCTGTTAGCACTGGCAGACTAGTTATACAGAGGAGCTAATAGCTGTGCACTACATTTCTTTGAAATTTATAGGATGCTATTAAACAAGCTCTGTCATGGTGTGGGTGGCTAAAAGTTTAGGGCTTTTCCTTATTTATTTTGATTGCTTCAAACTTTGCAGCTTCATTTTCATTCTTCCTTGGGGAGCTGCATTTTAAATCTCTCTCAAGGTGTGACAGAACACTGGAATAATTTTTCTTTATCAAGGCAATAACTTCTTTCCTGACTGTGCTCTTCCTTTCTGCACCCTAGCATATGCCCATGACTCCTTTCCCCTGCCTACACAAGGAACTTCTTCAGGTTTGCTTTGATGTTCTTGCTGCAGGCACAGGTGGGCACCATAGTTCAAAGTGGCCATGGCAAGGCTAGCAAATATCTTGGCTTCTAAAGAACTCATCTCACTTCCAGTTCTCTACACCATTCCCACACCTTTCAGGATAGAGAAGGACACAAAAGTGGTACCACTTCTGTCTTCTCAGATGCCCAGCACCACTTGCCCTGGGATTTTGAGAAACCACATTAGTGAAACAGAAAGCATACCTCTCCCTCTTCCATGGACCAGACAAGGTGGCCCAGGATCAAGTATAACCTTGTCTCTAAACATGAGATTCAGTTCAGATTCTTTAAAAAAACATATATGACCAGAGACAAAATCTCTCTTTTTTGCCCTTAAATAATTTAAAGTAGATCCCAGAAAAATTTTGCTGGTCACATATTTTCCAGACTGACTTATGGTTTTAGGCACGCACCTTAAAGCAATTTTAAAGGGGCTGATTTTCAGAATGGACTTAGTATCACTTTCTTCTGAAAATCATACTCTTACAAGTACCCCTCAAGAGGGAGGATATAAAACCATCCAACCTGACCAGTGTACTAATAATCTTAATCTTAGTGCCTGGTCTGTCTCCAGACAAGATGCTCAGAGACACAACCAAATTTTAAAGCAGTCCATGAGCACACAAAAGCCCCCATGACAAATAATACTAGTTTCAGAGCCCTGGAGATTAGAAACCATCACTTAATGACAGCTCAGCTTTCACAGAGGAAGTAGAAAAAGCTGTTTCACCAAACAGGCATGTCATAAATTCATTTCCTTCCAATCACCATGAAATCAATCTGTAAGCAGATAAGGAGATCTTCAGTCACAGCTCCACTGATCAGCTGCAGTCCAGTCCTTTGCTTCTGATCTCTTAGAGGGTATTTCAGACATGAAATATTCCTGACCAGTATGCTTATATTCCTGATCAATACACCTTTTTCTGTGAGGAAGAGGATTTATTTCTTAGTAAGAGCATGTTTGCTTGTTTGGGCACTTTTCTCCATATATCTCCCAGCCAGAGCATCAAGATTTGAGATAAAATCTTGAACATAAAAGCAGCAGCCTATTTCCACCCTATCCAACAAATTCACATTAATCCTTGTATACTCTTTCATAGCTTCTGGTCTGTATTTGAACCAACCCATTGCCTATGGTGAACAGAACAGATTACTGTTGTTATCTGGTGCTTGTCTTTCTTGCACCCCAAAGGAATTGTACTTGGGCTTTCAGTACATTTTTAAGTTCAGCCAAGCTAAAATGGTCAAGAGCAACAAGGAGATTTTAAGGGATCACAGAGAGCCTTCCTGTTCTGCAAGTAATACTGAAAGCTATTATCCTTGTTTAAACTCTGCGGATGAACATGACTCAGCCCTTTCCCTGAGGACTGTTCATAGTTTTGCGTCTTGTCATTGTTGAGACACAGACAGCCTATCTGATCTGCTTTGTTTATGGACTGGCTGTTTGGACTGATGTTGGAAAGAAGAGGTCTGCATGAGCAACTGTCCAGAAAAGAATGAGCTGTGCTCTGCCCAAGCTCTGTGCCAGCCAGAAATACCAGCCAAATCAGTGCCAAACTGGAGATTGTGTCTGTATCAGCACAAAACCAAGCTCAAATGCTCCTTTCATGAGGGTTTGACTTCCATAGCCTGTAATTAGGCAAGTGGATATTGCATATTTTGAACTTAGACCTTTGGCATTAATTCCTACAGTCTTATTCCAACCAAACTGGTGTGGTACCTGTTGGGAAACTGGAATGGAGAGGATGCACAAGCAGGAGAGGAGTTGAATGGGAACATGAGAAAGTTCAGACATGAAGTTCTACCCAGATCAAGAGACACCGCCCTGCCTTGGTCAGGGCAAGCCCGCTGCCAGCTGAGGAGTCTCTCCTGGGGACCAGTCAGGTCCAGCAGCAGAGAGACATCCCTGTGCCTGCTGTGTCTGGGAAGGCTCAAGGCTGCTGCCCAGCTTAGTGATTATGCCTTGTAACTTGTCACAAGGAAAGGCACAAGGCTTCTGATGAAATTTTGAGATGATGAGGGCTCAGTATTGAGCCTCACCAGGTGTGAGCTCAACAGGTAACCTGCTAGGAAAGATTGTCATCCAGAGATGCACAAGTGGAATAATAAACAGACATGTGGTAGCTCATGGCACATCCAGTTATCTCAGGCCTGAAAAGCTCAGCACTGACAGGACCCTTAAGACTGCAACTCAGTTAATGTTCCATTTCTCATCCAAAAGATTCTGAGGTCACTGAAAATGTTCAGTCCTTAAGTTTCATGACTACCTAATTTGCTTTTCTCTCATCTTTCAATCTCCAGATAAAACACTTACTGATGACTTCAGTGTAGCTCTTGCTTTGTGACTGCTTTCAAAATGCAGTGAGTCAAGAGATGGTATATCCCTGTTATTTACTGCTATCAATTTAAAGCTCTTTTGAGATATTGCAGAGAACTTATCTTTTACCACCTCTTCCTCTATCTGAAAATTGAAATTTGTTTGGCTTATTGCTTAGGAAACACTTGCCATGTCAAATGTACTACTTGAAAGCAGAGTTAAAATGTACACAAAATTACATTGCTCTGTTAATACTAACACTAATATTGAGAGAAAATTGCATTACTCTGCTGTTACTAATATATACTGAGAGCTATACTTACATAAGCAGTTGGATAAGGATTTACCTCACATGCTTTTGTGCAGAAATAAGATTCTGGTATGGAAAAATACTCTATTTTGGATTCAGAATAACCAAGTGTTTGGCTGGAGATGAAATGCAGTTTTGTTTTGTAAGCAGAGGTTAGTAATTATCCAACTTGCCCATGGCTGTTTCACTAGAGGAATGAATATGAATATACTCATATTTACTGTTGCTTTATAGAGAATTACAGGTCATGCTAACATATAAATTTTCTTTTTTGAATTAATTGCTATAAATGCAGACAACCTTATACAAAATTCTCAGTTAAACTGCCTGATACAGAAATATATGGAAACCTCCTCCCTTAAGGAAAAAAAGAAAAAAAAGAAAAAAAAGAAAAAAAAGGAATTTTGAAATTATTTTACAACAGATCTATTTTCATTTTCTGTCATCACATATCTGCTTTGCCTTTTGTCCTCCCTCTCCACTTTTGCCTTCTCTCTCTCTATCCCACTTTAAGAGCTGCAACATCTGCAGCACTATCCACAGCTGAGCTTCCCCATAAGTGGCTCCAGAGGAGCAGGTAGCAACTCACATCGAAATCTCCAGCGTGTAGCAATTGCATTCATGCTTGTGTTTCAAAGCAGGAAGCTCATGGAAAGGTGCAGGAGAGATAAAAAGCTAATTAAATGCCACGGTAGAAAGAGTAAAAATAAGTCCTGGGGGTGCAAACAATCCTTAGCACACTGGGAATTTTTTCCTCTCCCCTCTCCTGTGCAAAGAACAGCATAGAATAAAACAAGAAAGAATTTCTTTGAAAATTCAGAATCATAGAATCACAGAATGGTTTGGATTGGAAGGGATGTTTAAAGATCATCTAGTCCAACCTCCCTGCAGTGAGCTGGAACATCTTCAACTAGATCAGGATGCTCAGAGGCTGGTGCAGCCTGACCTCGCATGTTTCCAGGGATGGGGCTTCTGCTACCTCTCTGGGCAACCAGTTCCAGTGTTTCACCACTCTGTACAAAAGTTCTTCCTCTTATCCAGTCTAAACCCACTCTCAGTTTAAAACTACTACCTTTTCTCCTATCATTACAGGCTCTGCTAACAAGTTTGTTCCCATCTTTCATAGTCCGCCTTTAAGTATTGAAAAGCTGCTACAAGGTCTCCCTGGGGCCTTTTCTTCTCCAGGCTGAACAACCCAAACTCTCTTGCCTGTCTACACAGGAGGGGTGTTCCACCCCTCTGATCATTTTTGTGGCCCTCCTCTGGACTCACTCCAACAAGTCAGCAGCTGATAGCAATAGCAGCTCATACCCTCAGCTGAGAGGAGACAAGAGGATAGAGCATCTTCCTGGTGCTGAGGGATGGGGAAGTAGCACATAAAAAGTCTTCGGTTTGTATAGACCCCAAATCCAGTCCCACTGGAAGAGCCTCCCACTTCTACAGCCAGCACCTTCAATGGGGACTTAGGTAAGGTCCCAGCTGTGGGAGGAGGAATTTTTTTCCTCCACCAGCTGGGGGATCCCTTACACTCTTGAAAAGAAATTGGGGATCTGCCTGCCATTTCCTGGCAGCATACACTGCATTTCTATCATCTTGCCAAGTAAACAAGGAAAATAAGATTAATGCATAAACAGTGCAGTCCTTGATGTCCACTGAAGGATTTAGGGACTTCATTTGGGCATTATCATGCATCCCATTATCACACTAAATCTCAGCAACTCCAAAGAAGTCAATATTCAGTTAATATTTATTACATCTGCATCTTTGCTAAGGAAATGCAGATTAGGTTTTCTCTGCAGATCTAGTTACTAGAGCAAAGATTTCAGTGTTCTCTCTGTGAGAAAATACAGTGCTGATATCCAGAGAGGTTTTTATTTAAATAATCACTTTTTTTCCTCCTATCTTTCATTCTTTCTGCTGATTTTCAACCCTCCCTCTCAGGTCAAGACCTCAGCCAAAGCACAGAGCTAGACTCCACAATTCCACAGTTCCTTTTGCAAGCTCCAAAGTTAAGAAAGCTTCAAAAGGTCAAAGAAAAAAAAAACATATGAAAGGAAAAGTGAAGAAAAAAACCCTACTCATATGTCATTTATTTCTGATTTAATGACAGGAAAGGGAAGAAGTGGGCACACATCTTGCATAGGGAATTTGGGTGAAAACTAGAGGTAAAAAAAAAAAAAGTTGCTTGTTTTGAAATAATTCTGAAGGGAAATTAATTGTTGAGTGCTGCTACAGAAACACACCTGTGCTTCTTGTGTCTTAGAGGCTTGCATGGCATGCTGACTCCAGCTGCACAGCACTGGTGCAACTGGGGCTGCCAGGGACTGAGGGAACCCTCTGCTCTGTGAAGTGGCAGTGCCACAACACCACATCTGTGCTTCCAAAGAATAGAGAAAAAAACCCTGAAATAAGCAGCATGTGGGACGTATGCCTGGTGTGCAGCACTTCAACAGCCGGAGAAGAAGCAATTTTTGCTTGGGCAATAAATCTGCAATCTTCTGGTGAGGAGCTGGTGAAATGCAAGGTGTTTGGTGTATTCATGATGAAAATGCGACCCAGGCTTTTCGTTCTCCTGCTCCTCTTATTTCCAACACCTTCATGATCCCTTTGCCCACCTCCTCCCACCAGCAGAGGGTTTGAGGTCCAGGAGTCTCTGCAGTGTCACAGTCCCAATGCTGCGGCCATTAGGAGGAAATCTAGGTGGGGAGTAAATGGGGACCTTGCTAAAAAAGGAAAACCCGACACCAAAACATCCTCTCCTGATGCAGGGTAACCCCAAATGGCAATTGTCTCTCAGCTACAGTGAGGCTGAGTAGAGAAGGAAAGGTGTTTGGCCATGTGTTGTCTCTGCAAAGCTGTGCTAATTTTCACATGCAGAGCAAAGCTCCTGAGGGTCAAGGCAAGGACACTGCATCTTGTCTTCTAGTAGGGAAGGGATGGAAAGTATCTTTAAAGCCAGAAGGAAACAGGGAGCAAGCAGCTGCTGCCACAAATGAGAACAATTTTAAGTGTTTGGGGTCTGTCACTACAGAGCAGATGACAGCTGGCTAACCAGCACACAGGACTGTGGTTGGAGAGCTGGTAGCAACCCCAGATACGTTGCTTTTTGTCACTTCATTGCATCTCTGAATATCAGGCTCAGGATTATTTCCCCACAGGCTTCCAGTCTAACCCAGTGCTGGACCATCCTGGGTCAAAAGGTTTCCATTCTAGGGAAAAGGTTTTTCCCTACAGCTAAACAGTCTCATTTTTTTCCCAGTTTGTAGCTGCTGAAGATTAGGTTAAAATGCCCAACTTTTCTAAAATGGCTGAGCTCGCTCTTTGAGTATGCTGTACCACCTTCATTTTTAATTATGATTTCTAGTATGCATTCTTAGAGGACAGAATGGGAAGTACAGTAATATAGATACACAGAGGAGGAAGGAGCAGAAGTCAAGAAAAGAAGGGAAAAAAATAGAAAAAAGAAAAAAGAGAAAAGAAAAAGGAAAAAGAAAAAGAAAAAAGGAAAGGAAAAAAGAAAGAGAAAAAAGAAAAAGGAAAAAGAAAAAGAAAAAAACCCAACAAAAAGGAAAAAAAAATACCAGCTACCTGGCAGAAGAAGATTAAATCAATATCCTGAGAACAATTGGTTCTCTTGGGATCCTCAATGAAATCCACAAATGTTAGACAGGTTGAGAAAGACTGGATGTGGGACCTCAGACAAAAGTCTGGAGGTTACAATGGAAGGGAAATTAATAAAATGGCAATCTCTGATTGAAAGCATGTGGTCCAGGGATGTCCTTAAGAATCCGTAAAAATGACACTGAGGAAAGTTATTCAGAAATTCTAACTCACCTGAAAAATCTTCACAGTCCTCTGAAGCCAGAGAATGAGCCATTCAGAGGTGTTTTATACATGTAAATAAGATCAACTCTATTACTCCATATTTATTTTCATATCACTGGGAAATCATGATGTGTTAGAGAAAAAGAAGTCTAAAATTTGACTATATCAGCTCAAAAATGGACTTTTAACATAAATATTAAATGAAAACCTGCAGTTGAGTGAACATCCTTTGCCATGTCTCATCATGATCACTTTTTTATAGCTGGAGTAAATATTTCATAGTAATAAGGCTAAATGCTTGCTTAGAAAGAAAAATTGAAGTCCAAATAATCCAAACAAGCATGCTGCTCTTCATTCCATAAGTTCAACTGTGCCATTAAAAAAAAAAAAAAAAAAAAAAATTAAAAAGGAGAAGTGTTTTCCCTCAGAGCCTTCATAGGGTATCAGGTGCTACAGTTTCCCTGCCTCCAAGTGCAGGGACCTTCCCCAAATCTCTTCTCCAGACCATATAACCCAGCACCTACAGCTTGTTTATCAACAAGCACAACAGCACAGTAGCTCTCAACTATTTCTGATCAGGACAGGGTGAAAAATATGGCACAGTTAAGTAAGAATCAAAGGTTTCTAAGCAAAATCTTTACTTTTACCAGACCTTAACAAATGCACCAAAATTAACATCTGGGCTCTTATTAAAATATACCAATTTTTCTGCCCACAGACCGAAGAAGGTCCTCAGATATTACTCTTTTTCCAGAAGAACATGCTGATATGCATGGCCAGAGAGAAAAGGATGTCATCAGCTGGTGACCAACATCCCTCTGATCCCATCTTCTGGGTTTGCTTTCCAGCTGGGTACAGAAAGAGCTCAGACTTCAACTTGTGACCACCAAGGTAAGGATCCTCCCGCTTTGTGTACCCTGTACTTTTGTGCAGTAGTTTATTACCTGCAAACAGGTAATAAAAGTTCAGAAGCAAAATCAGAAGCAGAAACCCAAGAGATGAACCCAACCATTTTTCCTTATAGGAAAACCTCTGAAAAATAGCAGTTGTTACATTAGAAAGAGAGCATCTACAGGCGATATAGCATAACTACCATAAATATGAAACAAGGTGTCAGGAAGAAGGTGGGAATCAATGACATCAAATATTTAAAGAGGAAAGAAGATAATAATGGGCTTACAAGAGGAAACTTGGGGAAAACTAGTCCCCATGTACAAATCAGCGATGGGACATGGTTCAGAAAGCAGTCAATCAAGAGAGAACAAACAAAAAGAGAAGAAAATATGTTTGGTATCCCACGCACCCTAAATGCTTCTTGCCATGCTGACCCTTTATAAAGTTATTCATATGGAAGCAAGAATCTCTGAAAGGTGGAATATGGTGTTTGTCCTGTAGGAAGAAGATGCTCCCAGCCTCATTTCTTAGCTAGATTCATGCTGTCCTAAAAGCCTTTATTCAGCTTCAGTGGAAAGTCCCTGTAAATTAGAATCTGGTTGCAAATAAACCTTAGAAATTCAGGGTTGCCTGGAGTTAAAGGTTAAAAGATGCTTTCCATAAGCATACTCATATAGTTTTGGGCTACTCTGTTTAAGCCCACACCAAAAATAGAAATCTGCCATTTCCATAATCTCTCTGTGTGTAAATAACCATTTAACCTTCTGCAGGATCTGGAAGGGCTGACTCCATTGCTGTACAGTCTGTGGATGCAGGGGACCTGCAGTGCTGGAAATGTTTTGCCATTGCTTAGGGACTGTCTCTGTAGGTAGCTCCAGCTCTGCAGGTGTGTAGTTGGAAAAGATAGCCCACAGAGATGGACACAATTACACTGTAGCTGAAGTTATTCATGCTCTTCCAGGCATACTGAACTAGCAGTCAGCTGACTACCAAAAATCCACTTTCTATTTTCTTAATGTGAGTACTCATCAGAAGACTGAGATTAGATTACTCATGGTACCATCACCTGACAATGCTGTTGATAAAGGCAGTCACTTCTACACGGGCACCATGCTTTTAATCAGTGTAATATTCAATGTATCTCCACTGTGTGAAGGATTTACACAAGGAAAAGGGTAAGCAGCAGATACCATTCTGACAATCTAACAACACAACCAATTGCATTTAGCAGTAGTTCACAATAAAGCTGTAGCTGTCAGGACTTTATTTCCTGTTCAAGGACCACATCAGCCACTTCTCAAGGAGGAACAAGAGAGGAAAGCCAGGATTATGAATAATGGAAGAAAACTGTTGGGCAGAGCATTCCCCTCTCCAGAAAGATCTGAATCTTCACAAGATGACCAAAACAAGGGTGTTTTAAACCTTGGAGCTATCAGTTTCAAATTGCCCATCAGTGACCCATACCCTCATGCCACCTCTAATTTTTAATTTTTTCCCCTTTAAGCTGTATGTCCCTATGCACGTTGTGTTACCACAGCCATTTCAGATAAAGCTGTGATTAGGTACACTGCTCATAAGCCTTTCAATATGTCACCTCCAGCATAGGCAGATGATGAACATTGATGAATTTTACTGTAGCTTGTCATGTGCTACAGCACAAACTACTTCTAAGAGACAACAGCCCCTTTTTAACAGGAAGAAAACACAACTTTTCATTTATCATCAGCAATGTAATAATAACAGCTACTGACCTGTGACAACCAGAGCATTGTTTCACAATCTCAGAGAAAGGCAATTAAAATCCCAGGAGGCCAAATATTGCAGACAAGCTAGAAAGACATGTATGTTGAGGTAAGTAAGGAAGTCTTTGAAAGAACACCAGCTTTGCACCAGGGGAAAAGATGAGTAAATACACAACTGTGTATAGTATTCTGAATTCAGAACTCCTCCTTTTCACACTAATTCTATTTAAAATATTATCCTTCCCAAACCTATAACACCACAAGTTTTAAAAAACAGGCCTTAAAATATCAGTAGAAATATATCTAAGGAGGAGAAATCACACAAAAAGCCAAGACACCCTGTTTTTTAAGAGGTTTTGATGACATCATACAACATTGTGCAAGTCTCTGCTTGTGTGTGCATCTCTGGACTGCTGCAGGCTCTGCTTGCAGCTTCTGATATCCCCCTCTCTAAAGATCAGGGCTGCTTCAAGACAGGTGTCCAAGCAACATCTGATTCAACACTAGAGCACAATATTGCATTTTTCACAGACAAAATATCTTGTCTTTGCTCCTTCTTTATTTCAGTCTGTTGAAGTTTATTTTCCCATCCAGAGGTACATTGCGATTCCAAGCACCTGCAGGTGAGGCCCCTGAAATGGGCTAGTTAGTCTCTCTCCTTCAAAAAGCCACTTTCCTCCTCAACTCCACCAGCCAAACACTAACAGAAGGAGGAGACTGCTATGTTGTCAGACTCCATAAGTGACCCAGAATCCTGACAGTTTTGCTGTGCCTGAGAGCAGTCATCACACCAGGCTGGTGCAGCCAGTGATGCTTTTGGGCAGAGCTACTCTTGCTTAAAACCAACAGTCCTGATCTTCCCCTGCTGTGCCATGTAGCACTGCATTATGATCCAACAGAAATAAAGAAATAAATAAAAATCCTGTTGAACAAAAGAAGGGCCCCACACTTGCCTCTCCCGGTAAAACTGGTTTTGGGCAATGAAGTTGCTACCACAATATCGGGTGCTGCAGGGCCCTGGCAGATTTTGCACTGAAGGCATTGAGCTTATATTCTCCATAAAGAGCCTTGCACAGCTTCCTCTGGCTCCCCTGCTCAAACAGAGGGGCTGAGAAGCCTCCTGGTGTGCAGGCAAAATTTTTGTGATGCACGGCAAAAAGGGGCATGAGGAGCCACGGGCTGCTCCCCTGACTTGCAGGCCCCATAGCAGATGTTAAAGTAGAAGTCAAATACCTGTTAAGGGCTATCCCACTCCAGGGGGCTGCTCCATGCTTTCAGCAGCAGCTCCTATGGGGTCTAAGTCCAAATCTGAGAGCCAGAAATTCCCTGGCTCTACAGCAGAGTCATCTTCAGTTTCCCCCTCTCATTGTTTTTTCCTCTTAACACCTTGGCAGGCCTCCTGCATGCTAATGAGACAGTGTTGGGAACTTGCCCAGCAAGTCAGTGTTTCAGTATTAATTCAGATTTTAGATACCCCATATGCAGCATCTCTGGCTGTTTGCTAGATGGCCAGCTCTCCTGACACAAAAAATCCAGGGCTTGGGGATAAAAAACTGACAACACTGTCTTGGTGTAAGAAAGCTCTGCCTCTGAAAAGCAGGCCTGCTTGATTTCATCTCTTCATTACCTCTAGCTCTAAAGAGAGAGCAGGCAGTTCTGATCTCTGCCATTAAAAAACAAATAAGTAATGATAATAATAGCGAAATAAGTGGTTTCAGGCAGAAGAAAGTAAATAGCAACATTTCTTAGCCTGTGTTAGATAACAATGAAACAAGTGGATTTTGTGATCTTCAAATGTCACTTTAGTGGATTGTGTATAACTGATATAATGGTTTCATGCCTCTTAAAGTGAAATTGGAGCTAGAAAATTGTAAAAACAGATAAAATTATCCCCAGTTTCCTAATAACAGGCAAAGCTGTTTTATATAAGTAAGTTAAAGAGTGACAATCTAAGTGGATTTTAGAGAGTCCCCTATTTTCCTTTGAACTATTATGAAGTAAATGCAACTTATGAAACTTAAATGAACTTAATGAAACACTTATGAACTTCTGAAACCTAAATGAAAATCCCATCAAAATTTATTTACTGAACACTGAGACAGAGGGCAAGTTAGGAGTGCTAAATGAATTGATTAGCCTTAAAAATTAATGAGATTGGATTTGTCAGTCACATTTACACATGACAATGCCATGTTTCAGATCACTTGGTCAGCAGTAAGCTGATCCTGTTGCTGTAACACTTCAGGCTAACAGGAGCCTTTCCTTTGGTAACCTCCCCAATGCTTGGCACTGGTGAGGCCATAGCTGAAATATTGCTTTCTGTTTTGGGGCCCCCTACTTCAAGAACATTGAGGTGCTGAGGCATGTCCCCAGAAGGGCAAGAAATGTAGTGGAGGGCCTGGAGAACAGGTCTTGTGAAGAGCAGGGAGAGAATGGGGAAAAAAGATGCTGAGGGAAGACCTTATTGCTATGGACAACTCTCTGAAAGGAGGTTGTAGCAAGATGGATGTCAGTCTCTTCTTCCAAGTAACAACTAATAGAAGTTGTGCTAGGGGAGGTTTAGACTGAAAATGAAGAAAAATTCCTTTACTGAAAGGGTTGTCAGGCACTGGAACAGGCTGTTCAGGGAAGTGGTGGATTCACCAGCCCTGGAGGTATTTAAAAGCCAGATGTGGTGCTGAGGGACACAGTATAGTGGTGGACTTAGCAGTGTTGGATTGATGGTTGGACTTGATGATCTTGAAGTCTTTTCCAACCAAAACAATTCCATGATGCTTGTATGAGTTGAAGACACCATCACACACCTCTGCAGCCTGACAGTGTGGTGCTCGCCCTGCAATGAACCTCCTATCACTTGCCCATCAGCTCTGGCACTTGCTGCAGGGAAAGATGGGGAGGATATTTCTCCCAGCTCTCCCCAGCTCCTCTCCTGGAGAAGTCAGCTCCAGAGCAGGATGCACAGCATGTGTAAAACCAGCCATAGTATGCAGGGTTCTGAGCCAGGGGACAGATAGGGTCCAGCCCACCAGATGCTTCTGACTCTCCTTCCATCCTCAGCTAACACAAATTTGGTATGTGGGACTTCTCCCCTCTCCTGCTTTCCACCTGGGATGTAAATTATCTATTCCTCTAGTTACAGCTAAAATGCAAGACGAAATAGAAAACAAGATTTGGCTAAAAATGTGGAAAAAAAATGGCAAAGAATGTTTTTGCTTAAAAAAAAAAAAAAGAAAAAACAATTGAAAACAATAGAGAATTAGAAACCATCTTGTTTCTTTCATGTTAACCATCTGTCTGTTAACCATGTTTCTGTCATATTAAACAAAGATTTCAAAATAAAAATGCTAGGGTAACGGCAGCCAAAAAAAAAAAAAAAAAAAATAGAGGAGGAAAAAGAATCACTACTGATTTGCTGTATATCTCTAAATAAAAAGGAATAAAGCAGATTAGAAGAGGAGGCTCAGTTCCTTCACCTTTGAAGGAAAAAGACTGAGCAGACCTCTGTGTGTTGGAGATGTGCTCTTAACACCACAGAGTTCCCCATCCCATGGTGAGGTAGTCTTCTCTCTTGATAGCCCCATTTGAAGTCATATACAAGAGGAATAGGGTAAAGGAGTTGACTGTCACTGAGGGACCCTCAAGATTCAAATCTGTGCTTGCATTTCATTTCTATTTCCAGAGTCCTGTTTTGCTTGCCTATCCAAACTGGAACTGAAAAGTGTTGCTTAAGCATCAGAAGTGCTTCATTCAATTTAAAACTTTAAAAATTTTATTAATATTGTTACTTATTTAGCTCTAATAAAGCTGTAGTGAAGACAGACCAAGTTAAAATAGATTTTAGCTAAAAGCAAGAGGGCTGTCCTGGTTTGGGCCAGGATAGGATTAATTTTATGTCTTGTAATTTTGTTTTCAGCTAGGTCTCTTGTAAGTAGCTGTGCTTAGTGAAATTAACAGCAAGTTTCTCAGTCAGTGTCTGCTTCTGGGACTGATAATGCTCGATGTTAATAGTTATGGATGGAGAATGGTGTGCAGAGCCAAGGCCACTGCTCAGTTCTGAGGAACATCTTATGCTCTAGAAAGAGAAAGGGAGTGAGGGGTTACACCTGCAACCCTCCTTTAGGAAGGGGTGGACAAGACAGGTGACCAAAATTGACCAAATGGAGTATTCCATCCCATACACATCATACTCAGTATAAATTTGAGGAATCATGAGTCTCAAGCCCCTTCTCTTGGCCTTTCTCTTTGCTGTTCACCTTCACCCTTCTTCACCTGTCCCTGTTTGCTTCAGCATCCTGGGAGGATTCCATCCATTCCTCTGCCTGTGGTCCTGATCCGTGCCAGCCTGAATCCCTGTGTTCCTGCCTCCAGCTCCTGACTGCTGCTGACCCCAGGAGTCAAGCCTGGACTTTCTCAGGGCTGCCCTGCAGCCTTGGGGGTGATGTGAGAGTTATTGGAGGAAAGGGGGGAGGAACGTGGTATCGTTCTCCTGGTTTTTTTTGTATATATATAATTTATTTTCCTTTTTTTTTGTCACTACTGTTTCATTAAAGCTGTGTAATTTAGTTTCCAACCCATAAGCCTCTCTCCCTTATTCTCTCTCCTTTATTTAGCAAAGAGGGGGATTAATAGCATTTCTCATTCAGTTAATTGCCAGCCCAGCACTAGTCTGTGACAAGGGCTCATTCAGTGCAGGGAGCAAACCTAAAGATGGACAAAATTGCATAGTCATCACCCTTCTCCAGATCCAAATTCAACCCTTTGCTGATTCCTCAGCTTCCCCTAAGATTTTGTACAATTCATTTATGCTCTGCACAGACCATCCTCCTGTAGATGGTAACCCTCCTTTTCCCATACCACAGTTGCTATCAAGGTTGCACTTTGTGTTTTTAGAAGTGGAAAGACCTCTTCCTTAGAAGATAATATGATTTTATGTGCACTGAATATGACCACCAAAATACATACATTCACACTTTGAGAAACTGGCATCTTGAACAAGATGGATTCCTTGCTCCAGCAAGGAATGCTGAAGCAACCATTTGTTTCTAAGATCACAGCTTTTTTGCCAAGGAAGACTATCAGTGGACCAATGCTTCACATAGGAAATAGATCAACTGAAAGTTTATCACAGTAAACCACTTGACACTCTATTTTCAGTAACTTCTTCTTTTAAATACCACTCTTCAGATAACTTGTGGATGAGAATCTTACTATCTTTCTCAATCCATCAGGAGAGAGAGAAAGGGGTTAACTATTTTTCAGTTTTATTTAGAAATAGAATTACAATGAGCAGCATGAAACCAAAACATATTAGCCACAGTAGGAAGCAGGATTTTATACAGAATTTTTAAAAACAATCTCCCTAGCTTAATGCAAAAAGCATTAAGTGATGCAAGCTCCTAAATGAGACAAACTTCTTTTAAATTTTGTTTTATTTAAACCTGTCTCCTAAACATCTGTGTACTGATGTGGAATGAATATCTAAATCAGTAATAACTGAAGCTAGATATTTATTACATGAAAAGATTCATACCTACCGTTACCTACTGCTTTTCACCTCCAAAAGGATTGCTCAGAATTTACAATCTGTAGCTGAAATACATAAAAATGCACTGCTCCATCCATCAGTGATGGATGGCATAACTGGTTCAGGCAAGAAACACGACAGTAGTTTAACTACAACAATGCACCAGAGTTTAAGAGAAGTTATTAAATCGTATTATTGATACTTGGGTAAGCAGAATGTCATTAAAGGGAAAATTCTCTATTTTCTCCTACTCTCAAAAGGCAAATAAACTACTGAGAGACAGTGGTACTAGCAGTCAAGATCACAAATAAATTTTTACCTGAGAATTTAACCTTTTAAAAATCACATTGAAAGGGGTAACTCATAATAGCTGTGATGTTTGACAGGCCTTCATTGAGCTCATTGCTCAGAACTTCTGACCATTTCCCATTCCCATCAGGGAGAGTGACATCTGAATATGGGAGAAAGTCAAGATTGGTTCCAAAATGCTTATGAAGCCATTCAATTTTTTTCCCAAGACAGAAGCACTGGAATTGAAAGGCACACCCATGTGCTACAAGCTGAAATATGCTCTCCAGCAAAAGTGGGGCCAACAATCCACAAAAAGGAAATCAGCTGCACTTAAGCAGCTTTAAATTTATTTTCTGGACATGAAAGCATCCTTCTTCTATATCTCTAGTTACCTGTATTACACTGCTTTTTGTATTGCAGCTGTGGAGATCACAGACAATGTACACGTGGCAGAGCACACACTGAGCCTTCAGCAAGTAGTAGGTGAAAAAGCATCTGATTTCTAGCCACTCTAGATGATTTACATGAACTTGGCTTCTCAATCAACTTTTATGTGACCTGGGGGCACTTAGGAAATGCTGTGGCTGAACAGTTGAGTTCTGCTGCTCTTTTCAGCCTCAGCAGGGCTGCAGGGAGTGCCAAGGACATGGGTTTGGCTAATCTCAACCTCAGCCCCCCCGGCTCAAGTTTGAAACATTTTTCCATGTAACACGAAGGCATTTTAAGGCACTTTGGGGATCTGGACCACAGGTTAAACTATCTGAACCTGCACAGCCTTTATGCACACAATAATGATAGCAAGCCAACAACTGGACCAATACCAGTCCCCTACTGGAATCACATGATTCCTAACCTATAGGAAACACTTGTTACCTGAATGCTGATCAGAACCAACCCATGTCTTAACTCCTGCACAATTTTATTTGAAGAAGGGATGTTTGAAGGACAACATCTAAAGACAGTCCTGTGCCTTAGACACCATCCCTTTTTCTTTTCTCCCATGTTGTCTTGGGTATAATGTTACAGATGTTCCTGCAGCTGGTTTGAGCTGAGCTGTGGTAAGTGCCAGCATGACCACAAATAATCTGTTTAGGTGAGGCTGTAGCCATGTACCCTGCACTGCCTGAAGCTGAGATGAGAGAATACTACCCACATGCCAACTTCTTCAGCTGCAGGCTTACCTGCTCCCTCACCAGCATAAGCACTGAAATAATTGATTCCTTTAAGTCTTCTTGTCAGGCTTATCCACATTAATCCATCCTAAAAAGGCAGAGGGATTGGATCTGTATGATCTTTAAGGTCCCTTCCAACCCAAACCCTTCTGTGATTCTTTGAAAAAAATAACTTTTTGTCATCCAAGATACCATAGCCTACTAGTGAATATTTTTTGACAAGATTGTATTTCATGACAATAGACAGAGTTCCATTTTCCCATGAGGGTGAGAAGGCTCATGAAGCCAGTTCCTGCAGCATAGCTGTCACTCCTTAGGTAAGGACACCTGGTCACTTGGGAGCTTGTGGACATAGAATAATGTCCACATTATGGGAGGGACTGCTAAAGGTCATCTATTCCAACCCCTCTGCAGTAAGCAGGGACACCCTCAACTAAATCAGGTTGCTTGGAGCCTTCTCAAACCTCACCTTGAATATCTCCAGGGATGAGGCCCCAAATACCTCCTTTGGCAACCTGTTCCGTTCTTCCACTACCCTAATGGTAAAGAACTATTTCCTAACATTCAACCTAAATCTATTCTCTAATTTAAAACCATTTCCCCTCATCCTATCACTACAGGCCCTAGCAAACAATCCCTCTCCAGCTTTCCTGTAGGCTCCCTTCAGCTACTGAAAGGTTGCCATTAGGTCTCCCTGGACCCTTTTTTTTCTCCAGGCTGAACAACCCCAGCTCCCTCAGCCTGTCTTCATAGGAGAGGTGTTCCAGCCCCTGATCACTTTCCTAGCCCTCCTCTGGACCCACTCCATCAGGTCCAAGTCCTTCCTGTACTGAGGGCTCCAGAGCTGGAGACAGCACACAGTTGGACACAACACGTGTTGCTGAGCTGAATGCAGATAGACTTCAGCTGAATCAAAACTCAGCTTGATTTAGTTCAGCCAACAACAAGGGGAGTGCAGGGTGGTGGTCTGGTATCTGAGTCTTGGTCTATATTAAATACAAATTTTTTAATTCAAGTGGCAACTGATATGATTTTAAATTGATGAGGTGACCCTGCATCTGTATATACCATCTTAAATCTACTTGGACCTGGAATTTTATTTTAACTGGCAGTGTAGCACTGTTGGTTTGGGGGCGATGTGGAAGTAATTGCATTTTTTAAGCTACCCGCACAGGTAGCAGTCATAGAGATCTCAAATCTCTTTGAGGGTTGGGGACAGACTCATAAGAGATGGAGGATGGAGGCATGATTGACACAACAGTCATTGCCTTGCTGACCAAAAGAGGAAAAATATCAGTTCTCATTGAAGTTTGCTTCCATTATTATTAGAGGCTCTTACAGAGTCAGGACCATAAGTGTATCTACAAAACAGAAGATCTGCCTCCAGCAATTATCTTACACTGTGCTGCAGTGCCACATGCAATTAGGGCTGCTCCTTCAACACATCAGACAGGTGTACTTCTTTCCCAGAATTATTTTTCAACTGACAGCACCATGAAGGAAATCAGAAAAGACAAATGGAGAAAGCAGCTAAAGCAAATGAGGGCATTCACAGTGCCTGAGAAAGTAGAGAATCAAAAAAAAAAAAAAGAACTATAAGGTAAAGGAGGAGAAAGATCCCTAATCCAAACCTCAGAGAACTCAGACAGGCTTCTCTCAAATGTCATTGAGAGCAATCATAGGATATGTAACTACACCATAGACAGGTGTCCAGAGATGCTCCTATGGGATTACCAGCCTCTTCCCCACTGGGAGAGGGAGATGGGAATGGAGAAGGACACAGGCAGATGGTTGTGGTGGGGACAACTCCCTGCATAAAGCCACGGGGTTGCGTTCAGTCCAATGCACAACATTGGGTTTCTGCCACCTCTGCATCCCTCTTCTGACAAATTCCACTTCCCTGCTCTCCTTGCTGGGCAGTTTGCACTTTTGTGACCCCACATCAGCAATATTTGATGCTTGTGTGGCACTTTTTGGAGGCAGAGCTAAGGAAATAATCCAGTGCAATGCCTGTCTCAGCAGTGTCCCCCGGGGAGATAGCGCCGTGCCGCAGCGGATGCTCTGCCAAGCCAGAGGGGGGACTGGGGAGGGTAAGGGGACAGAAAACTCAGTTCCCAGAGATCAGAGAAATAGGACTGAATATGTTAATGTAGAAAAATTTGTGTCAATACTGCACATACACCAGACAGCTATCAGTATTTTACAGGCTTCTGCTGATGTCAACAAACTTTTGATCAGCTTTCTAAATCTGATGTTTCCAAGTTAAAAATGTGGATTGAAAGCAAAACCTTTCTGAATCTGGATTGCACAGGCTATTTTGCAACCAGATCCTGTGGCTACTCTAACCACTGTTCCCTTCTCCACTTTGATACAGAGAGAAAATGGTAAATCTTTCCCATCTTCCTCACACAACCAGGAACAGGATCCTGACCATGTATGAGAAGATCTTGAATTTAAAATATTAATTCAAATCATCTTTGACCTGGCCAGTGTTTGTTGTTTTCAGATAAGAAAGAAATGTTCAGCTACCTAATACATGCCTTGCTTCCATCCCTCAAACATTTTAAATGCCAGTGATGCAATACAAGATACATGTAAAATAACAATGAAAACCTCATCTATGATTTTAACTGATAATCCTCTATTTCTTTTGAATGAAGATAATATGTAAATTTGCACATTAAAATACATAACACATTATACTACGTTGGTCTGATTGGTAAAAAATTAGTATTTCCCCAAGTTTTGCTCATGCCAGTAATTGGTGAGTGATCTCTCTCTGTCCTTATCTGGACCCATGGGGCTTTATTACTCCTAATGTTATATTATTAATATAATATTTATTATATTTATTATATTTTCTCTCCCCTGTCCATCTGAGGAGGGGTTTTTATATGTGGCATTTAGTCAGGGTCAACACACCACAGCCAAACACTTTGCAGGGCCATGAGCTCTCATGTATGGCAATAGAAGCAAGGTTTCATTCATGGGCAATGCAACCAATAATTTATATTAGCGTGGGTTACCTCACCATGTTTGGGGACAACGCCAGACATTTCCACACTGCCAGCTCAGCACTGGGACCATTGGCACCCACCAGCAGGTGGTGCTCCCCCACCACTGTGAGCAGAACCTCGGGTACAAGGCACCTTTGCTCATGGAGCTCTGATTTCTGCCAGGAAACCGTGTATGTACAGGGGAGTGTGTGTGTGTTTAGGGGTCATAATTTGCAACATAGAAAATGAATGTTGAGATGAAGGCAGCTCGATCAAATATGAGGGCTTTTTTCCTAAAAGTAATGTTCAAACAAAGATAATTTAGTTGGCGTCACCCCGTTGTCCTGGTGTTTGTGAATTTCCCTACTTTTCCTCATAAACAGACACTGAATGGAGTCTCAATTACTTCCTCAAAAATAGCAGCTGCCAGCTTAAAAACTTCTCTTGCAAAATCCTCATCAAGAAACAGAGCTGTTTTAAAATGCACTTTGTTGCAGCAGAATCAAAACTGAATCTTGCAAATGGCTAAATTATCTAAAGAATCATTGCTGGAGGCTTTTCCTACCTTTACTTTTCAGAGGGTAACAAAGGATGTGGTAGCCAGTATGTTTTCAATTAATGTTTCCTAGGTTTCCTCTACAAGTTTGTTGAACCATTTAGACTTCAATATTCCTCTGATTTCCATTTTAAAAACCAGCTTCCAGTACAACATGAACATGTATATCCCATCTAATGCAGGGTTTTGCTGTGCTCTGCCTCCCTCTGATGTTTCAGAATTCTGTCATTTTTATACTCTGGGTATGTTTTATAGAATATTATGCCAATGAGACATTTTAAACATGAGTATGACTGAGAAGTGGTGCCTTGGGCTCATCATTCCTCCATTTAAAAGAGAAAAATTGAGGACGGTGACACAGTGATGGGTTACTGTCAAAATGTGAAGAAAATGATGTGATCAGCTGTAAAGATAAGGCCAAAGCCCTTGTCCCTTGCAGACAGATATTAAGCATGACCAAAGCACAGTCAATTTAGACACTTGTATTTGATAGCAGCTCCAAGCACTCTGCCCATTACTAAAGAAACCAAAAGGGATCAAGAGCTGCCCTGGGGCAGGCAGCCTCTGGCTACCCTGGAAAGGACTCCACACCCCAGACTCTCATCCTTGGGTGGGCAGGAAAGGTTGGGTTTCCCTCCCTGTACTGTACAGAGGCAGAGAGACTTCCAGCACAGTGACAAAGGTGGTGTCATCCTGTGTTTAAGAGACTGTGTGATGCTAACCCCAGCTCTGTTATTAGCTCTTTCCAAAGAGCCCCGGGTGAAATATAACCAGCAATCCTTTGTTTCCTTTAAATTATAAATTTCTATAAACTACAGTTCTGATTTATAAGGCCAGACCTTAAGAGCTTTTTCATTCTTTTTCCATTGGAACATGAGAGCACACCATTTTCTAGAGATAAAAAACATGAGTTTTTATGTCTAGCAGAAGCATTTGGTGGATAGCTTTGGGAGACAGCAGAGTCAGTCACCCAACAAAACACAATTCATTTGTTGTTGCTACCAAACATGCAGTGTTGACCCAGAATAAAGATTTTAAAATTCACTCAGAGAAATATACAAAGCTTTCAAAAAGCAGATGCTGAAAAGTGGTCAGCAGTGGAAGGAAGGAAGGAAGAGGGAACCCATGGCAGCCACCAGTCTGCATCCCTTTACACAGGGCGTGCATCACAGCTTGGCTGGCCCTTCAGCAGAGATGATCACAAGAATAAGGGAATGGAAATGAGCCCTCAGTGATATCTGTGTTTGAAGAAATATTTTGGAGCCATTTGACCTTCAACAAGACAAGAGGACACAGTCTTAAGTTGTGCCAGGGGAGGTTTAGGTTAGATATTAGAAAGAATTTCTTCACGGAGAGGGTGATTAGGCTATGGAATGGACTGCCCGGTGAGGTGGTAGATTCTCCGTCCCTGGAGACATTTAAAAAAAGACTGGATGTGGCACTCAGTGCCATGGTCTAGCAACTGCTCCGGTGGGTCAAGGGTTGGACTTGATGATCTCTGAGGTCCCTTCCAACCCGGCTAATTCTATGATTCTATGATTCTATGATTCTATGAATTGTGAGGTGCTGCACTGCCGTACAAGAAGAGCCTTTGTCTCTCATGTCATCTATGTCACAGAGTGAAACTCCAGAAATACATTTCCACACTGTGTCACCAACATGAAGCTCTCCAGCTGTAGTCATTGCATTGTATGGTGTCACTTGATAAACACAGAAAGGACATTTTAAATATCTCAAGAAGAAAGCTGGATTTTACTAAGGAAAGAAAAGAAACGGAGGATTTGGAACCTTGCTGTTTAAATAAGATTCCTCTGCCAACATTAATTAGACAGAAGTACATTCCTGTACTTTGAATATGTCTTCATTTTAATTTAAAGAACATTTTGATCCATTGAACTGAAGACTATTTTACATCAGGGAGTCACACCCAGACCCGTGGAATCCTGTTTTGTAATATATCACTCAGAGATCTGCAGTTCCTGTGGCTTTCTACAACCAGTCCTCTTATCAATTGCGTTGCAGTGATGAGAGACCAAGAGAGGAAACCAGGGCACACTGACCCAGCCACTGTATATTCTAAATTTAAAAGAGAAAATAATTCCTGCCCCAAAGACCTTAATCTCGTCAAATGCTGGCAGAGGCACTCCTGGAAAATTGTGTTAAGTAAAAGAAACTATGGTTCCTGCAGTAATATCCTCATGTAACTCCAATCAATTGGTCCATGCAAAACCACTAAGGAAGCAGCTTGGAAGCTGGCAGAGCTTTTACCCCATGCCCCAGGGACAGTTCTCCAGCACAGAGCCCTGCTCATCCCCCCTCTCACTGCTGCATCTCTGCATTGCCTCCGAGGATGCAGAAACCTGTGGGAAATGTGCTCCTATAGGAAAGGATGCTAGCTGTTCCCCCATACTATATTTTTGGCCAAGAGTGTAGTGTCATCCATTTAGCCCATCACAAACACCCAGCAGTGCAGTGAATTTCTTCTGAGTCCCTTATTCTACTTGAAAGGATACAACCAGTCTTACAAGGAGCCGATTCAGCTGTGGTAATGGTTCCTGCATGGCACAGTTTAGTATTTAGTAGGCATATCACCATCTGTTCTAGCTTTAAACAATAAGATCAGAAAAAAAATGGAAGCAGCAGCTGCAATCATTAAAAAAAAAAAAAACAAAAAAAAAACAAAAAAAAAAAAAAAAAAAAAAACAGAAAAAAGAGGCAGAGGAAGTTGGTGAGTTAATACATGCAGAACATGTGTAGAAAATTATTGCAGGGGAAACTTTTTTGAGGTACTCTTTTTTGAGCTTATTGCTGCATCCTGTATTTTGCACAGCATGTATCCATAACATTTTTTCTTGGTTTAGACATAACCTAGTGGGAGAGAGGAGGGAATAGAGCTCTTCACTAAACCAGTGAATCCCCATCAGTGTTGATTTCTTCACAGCAAACAGGGGTTCACAGCAAGACCTTTTTCTTATGCTAGAGAGATGATAAGGTTAAATGCAGTGGAGAAGACAACACTCTTCTCCAAGGGTTGCCAATGGGTCTGAGTTAGAGCTGGGGTTTATTTCCTGCTAAATCAAACGTCTGCATTTTCCATAAGGCATGTCTTTTCCAGCAATGCAGCACTGACAGTGACATTTCTGGAATCAAAAGTAATACATTGAGCGGGCATGAGTGATGGTTGCAGTAAATCTGTAGGCAGACTATGTTCCTTCTCTGCATCTTTTTCTAGACAGCTTCTCTGCCAGTGAACTAAAGCAATAATTTGACTATTTTCATCAACGTCCATACAGGGTGTCTGTCCAGGCAAATAGCTATAGTCTGGGCTAGAAATGTAGTTATGTTTGAAAAGGTAGAATTATGTTTCACAGTATTTTTCTAAGGAACATTTTGAAGCTGAATAAAAATAAACCAATTAGAAGACAAACATTTTTGACAATGCATAAGAACATGACTGTAAAAATGTTTGTGAGGATATGCAGTCAAAGAAATAAGATTTTGGATCTGACTTTAAGCTTACGTCATCTTTATACCTTCCTGCAATGACATCTGTCAAAATCAAGAATAACATTGTTACTCTCTGCAGGGTTAAATTCATGTTAAATTCATCAAGCTGGAATCAGCCTCAGTGTCTTAATAGCTCCCACTTTCAGTACTCTTATATGTATTTTAAAAATCCTATTCTGAACTGAAGGCTTTGCCAAGGTCTTCAGAGGACTACCAAGAGGGTAACACTAGCAGAAGGGATACTGAGATCAGCACATGTCTTTAAGAGCAGCTATGAACAGAATTTGGTGAAACAGCTGATAAACAAAAACAAGTCAGCCTGAAGTAAAAGCCAAAACTCCTTCCCTTTCTATGTGCTACACCAAGAAATACACTGCAAACTGTTATTACATAGCCATCAATACACTACAGAGACCTTAAAATAAAGTCTTGTTCTTCATATAAATCAGTGGCCTTGCAGACATACCTATTTGTGCTGTTTTAAGAACAGCTGAATGTTAATGTTGATTTTATCAGTAACTCAGTCTACACAGTAGTGAAACTTCAATTGAAGCTTCTCTCACCTGCCTCTACCAAACTCAACTTGCCTCCCCCTCCCTTTAGGCTTTACTCTTTCTTAAGTCCTTCTGTACTTTCTCCTGGCAGTCCTCCCTGACTGCTTGCTTGTAACCAGGTCTGGAGAAGAGTGGCTTGGGTCCAGTGCAAATACAGGTGCCCCAGCTTAGATTCTGACATGATAGTCCAGATATAGACTTTAGTCTCAACTGAAACACTTTCTCAGAATAGGTTATGGTTTTTTCCACTGTGTCTCTTTTCTTGAAGCTATTTCAAAATCCTTTTTGGTCACTGTGCTTCAGAAGTCTGGAGGGGAAACCTCCAGCTGGAGTGAGTGTCAATAGCAAACACTGGGGAACTCTGCAACTTGAAAAACACCTGAGCAATGAGTTAGAAGATGAGAAAAGTTACGTTGATGTCTGAAGACAAGAGGTGCCTGTTTACCAAGAAGCAGCTGGAGCAGTTCTGAGATAAGGGTATTTTCCTTGGGCTGAAGTCCAAGGTCAATGCAAGTTGAGCTAATGCACTGGAAAGCTACTTTTAAAGATGATTAACTTCAGCAGAATTAGTTCAAAGTTAGATCAGCAGCATTCAAGGTGGCAAAATTTAAGTTCAACAGATTTTGCTGTTTTAACATAGGCTTTGTAGATGCAATAACCTTTCCCTGTGACTAGCTCATCTGAGATGGTCGCCAAGCTGAAACTTGGATAGCACAGTACTGGTTTTGTTTGGACATCTGCTGCTACTGCTCTTATTTACATGTTGCTGGTGAATGTTTGACTTGTTTGCAGTAAATATGATTGTTATTGAAGGCTTGAAGCATATGTGTCACATCTATGGAACTAAGCAGTGAAGAACACAGAGCTGGTGGATGCTATTTGAAGCAAACAATGGAATTAACTATTTCAGTTCTGATCATAGCCAAAAACTTTGGTCTTATTGAAAGAAGATGTGGCCTTCTCAGGGCCTGATGAGTACAAGAAGAGTCAGTATTTATAAACCAGATTCATTTGCTTGCTCCCCTTATTGCAGTGTTAGCAGGACAGACAGAAGACTTATAGTGACTGGCCATGACGATGCAATTTGCATGGAGGAGAATTTATTCTGTTATATGGAAAATAAAATACACCACTGAAGAACATTGTCTTGCTATGTGGTAGGAAATCATTAGTAAAGCGTGTGAGGCAGTGTGTATCTTAGTGTGGTATTACCAAAAAAAAGCAAAAAAAAATCTCCTTTGAGCTGTGCCCTGGCTTGGGACAGCACTGACAGACATGCAGAGGTGAAAGGTCCTGCTATGGGAATGGGAAAGCCTGCACAGCCCCAGCCACTGAACAGCTACCACCCCACACCACAGAAAACTTCCAGAGTGCAACCAGCATCCCAGTTAAACACTCAGTACCAGCAGACACTGACTTGAGCTCTGCTGACTCCTGCCAACCTCCCAGCCACAGCAGCCACTTTCCAGGACACAGGGAAGAGATGAGGAAGCATCACTGCTGCTGGGAAGGAGCTGTGCCTCCCTTGGGATCATCCCCCTCACCCAGGCTCCCATGCCCATCACACGCAGACAGCAAACGGCTGCCTAGATACACTTGTCCTAGGTGAACTGTGAGTAAACAGATTCAGAATTCTTCAATCTGCCTAGAGATAATCACAGAAATTAGCAAGGGTAATAATAAACCTGGGCTGCCTCCCTGTCACAGTCAGTGAAGGGAGAAGAGGGGTTTTTTCTGGACCATGTCACGTCAAAATAGGGTCAGTTTCTTTTGCTGACCTCCAGGCACAATTTCAAGAGATTTTCAAGAAACAACCCTCCCAGCAGGAGAAAAACACCTTCTCACAATTTCAAAAGGAAAAAAAGGCAAACAAGTAGCACACTTGATTCAAAATCTTAACTAAGCTTCATAAAGTGTCAATAAACAATATATGTAATGAACAGTGAGTGGACACAAGTTACATCAATACTCAAAGAGAAGTTAAATGCAATGAACTCAGAAGTCCCACTGAACTCTCCGTGCAGATCTGTGACTGTTTACAGAAGAGAACATGCACATGCACCAATGCAGAAATATGAACATTTCACCCAGGACTGGGACTGTTCTTTTGCTATCTGTGCTGCTAAAGCTATCCAACTGCAGAGCTTGAATCCTCTTAAAGCACCTGTGTCTCCCCACTGACCAGAAATGGAGACAAATATGACTTGTTCAGACATGAATGTCAACACTGTAAGTACCTAAACTCAGAGGAGATGAACTTTATCCAGTAATTCCTGTAACTGCCTTGCAATGCCTGTCCTGTGCTGACTTGAATTGTGTCACCTGCTTGTGATTCATTTAGTCATTGGAGGGATGGGTTAACTCAAGATTTTTTTTGAGCAGCAAGAAGGTAAAACTTAAGTGTCATAGGGCAGGGTTTGTCATTAAGAATGTAATTATTTTTTCTAAGCTATTACTAAGTAAAGTTTATATAGCTAAACAAAATCGACAGATACAGAAGCCTTCAAGAAGCATCATTGGATTCTGCCAAGGAAAGTGGTGTCAGTAGCTGAAATTGTAGGATACAAATTTGACAAGTGGGAATAAAACTGAGAAGTCAGAGCTCACAGATTCAATAAAGCATTGTGTCTGCAGGCAAAAACAAGAAGTGGAGAACTCTGTACTGAAAAAGTAAGAGGACTTAGAAAGCAAGGAGGAAGACAATTTGAAACTAATAACTTTATGATACATAGCTCGATCAAATATTGCAAAGGAGATAAAAGCTGACTCTCTAAGACTAGGTCGGAGCTCCCCATCAAAAGGTGATGCTGAATAACCTCCAAAATGATTGATTGCTCTCATTAGGCATGATATCAAGAGAAAACCAAACCAAGCATAAGCCAGTAAACATGGGAGAAATATTCAGGAATCCAGGAGGAGGAAAAAGTTGGCACCTGTAAGGAGAAGCAAGAAGTGCAATGTAAGGATGACAGGACTTTGCCCCTAAGCACAACTGAGAGCTTGTAAGAGATCTCCTTGATGGTTAATATATGTCTGCATATGTACTAAGGTGAGACTGAAACACCCTCCTCTTTGTAAGTGACTTTACAAGATAGACAACACAAACACCCAGCATCTTAGGAGAATATGCACCTGATGCTTAGTAACTCCTGGTGGGAGATAAAAGTTACAAAATTTGATAGTAGAGAAGAGCTGCTTTCAGAGAATAGAGAAACCTGAGGATGACACAGGAAAGTATCTCTGGATGAGCAATTCCTGCTGACAGAGTATGGTCAGAGGGACCATGCCCAGGGGCACAATCATAAATCATAGATGAGTTGGCTGAAGACTGCATGCAGCCTTGAGCAACTGCTGTCACTCCATCAAAAACAAAGATTTGGGCTAGAGTGGTGGAAAAGCAGACTGAAAACAGTTACAAGAGTTTTCTAAACTGAGGGAGTTCTAAAAAGCATCCAGGCAGGGATGTAACCAAGGCAACTGCAAAATTTTATGTCCAGGGAACACAATGCTTCAGCTTTAGAGCACCTTGCAGCCATACACCCCTTCAAACCAATGCCCCTTGGTTTTTATTTCAGGCAGCTGCAGGGAAAACAAATTAATGCTGTTAAGCATTGTGTTTTGCATTATGCACTCTCCTTTTTGCATTGCATTTCCCCATTCTGATAGCAAGGTGCCAGCTCTTGTTCTTGTGTGGCCAGACCTCCGCACAGCACCATGAATCCACCATCCAGGAGGGGACAGTGAAGGCTCAGTCCTTTCCTTTTCCTTTTCCCTTTCCTTTTTCATTTTTCCTTTCCTTTTTCCTTTCCTTTTATACCTTCCTTTCCTTTTTCCTTTTCCTTTCCTTTTGCCTTTTTCCTTTCCTTTTATCCTTTCCTTTCCTTTTCCCTTTCCTTTTTCCTTTTCCCTTTCCTTTTTCCTTTTCCTTTCCTTTTCCCTTTCCTTTTATCCTTTCCTTTCCTTTTCCCTTTCCTTTTTCCTTTTCCTTTCCTTTTCCCTTTCCTTTTATCCTTTCCTTTCCTTTTCCCTTTCCTTTTTCCTTTTCCTTTCCTTTTTCCTTTTCCTTTCCTTTTATCCTTTCCTTTTCCCTTTTCTTTTTCCTTTCCTTTTCCCTTTTTCCTTTTGTCCTTTCCTTTCCTTTTTCTTTTCCTTTTTCCTTTCCTTTTCCCTTTTTCCTTTTGTCCTTTCCTTTTCCCTTTTTCCTTTTGTCCTTTCCTTTCCTTTTTCTTTTCCTTTTTCCTTTCCTTTTTCCTTTTTCCATTCCTTTCCTTTCTTTTCCTTTCCTATCCTTTCCTTTCCTTCCTTCCTTCTCACAGCTCTGAAATCAAGAGGTGCCTGTTTCCCAAGAAGCAGCTAGGGCAGTTCTGAGATAAGGGCATTTTCCTTGGGCTGAAGCAGAACCATCTCTGTGTTTGTCACAAGGCACTTCAAGCAGAAACGGCACCAAAGTTGCTCATTGTCAACAGTAACCCAAAATGGCGCTGCCAGAACCCAAATAGGAGTGACAAATGGTGCAGAAGCCAGGCTCTTGATATGACAAACATGCCCCATCCAAAACTCAAGTGATCTGGCCTCAGCAGTCCTGGAGGACCAGTGTTCCACCGCCAGCTTGCCTGCAGGCTTAGGTGGTTAGAATTAGCGTGTAATTTGACTTCTCACTGAACACACATGGGCATGCTCCCATCCCCAGGACACCAAAGACTGCTGTTTCTGGAAGCAACCACAGATATTTCACAGGTGTTAATGTCAGCGAGAGTAATGGGATTTTTCAGGAGTTCCAGCAATCACCAACACCAGTAAAAATCTTGTGAGTAGGACTTTTTGTCCTTCATGATTGAAGCAGTTTGGAAAAATGTGTCCAGCATATTTGAATTTCCAAGTCAGGTGTAAAAATCACAGCACCTTTCTTCCAAAGGTCTCCAAATCTAGGCTAGCTATACACAAGATGAGAGATTGGTATTCTGTATCTTAATTCTGTATTTGCAATACAGAATCAAATGAATACGTGAAACTAAAAGTTCCAAGCCAAAATTCATAATGAATCAAAATACAATCACATCAGCAAATTGCCCTAATCTGACAAATTCAACAAGTCAGCCTAGACTTCAGTTAATATCATTGCCTGTCCAAAATCAGCATAATGATACTTCACAACTCCAACAGTCTCGTTAGTTTAACTACCAGTGTTACTTAGCTCCAGGAACCTTGCCAAAAAGCTGTGACATTTTGTCTACTCATCACTGTTGACATGATTGATGTCACCACTGAATTGGCCTTATTTCTTGTCCTCAGCCTGAAATTTTTGGCTCTGGACTATACTTTCTGATATTTGGTATGAGAAACAATCAGCTATGTGCAATTTCAGCTGACATAATTGCCAGGTGACACTATAGTGACAACCTCCTGCCAGGGAACCAGAGGGCCTGAAAAGGTAAAGCCCATCTGTTGTGCAGGCTATGATGGTGAAGACTCTGTACAGAGTGCACTTAATTTCTGAGATGGGCTTCTTCATGTAGGAGCTGCCAGAGAGCAGATGAAATACAGTCACTAAGCCAACAAGAGCTGACACTATTTTAAAGTTGGTTTTGGCACCTAATGAAGGGACCATAAAAGAGTTACTTGTAGAAAATACTCCAGGATAGAGCAGTCCTGAGTAGATTCTTTTTAAAGGATCAAAGAGACAAATGGGAGTTTCTTACAAAGGTGCAAAAATAAGAACATCAGGAAACACAAGTCTGCTGGGCTGAAAACCCTTAAGACTTTCACATGCACAACATGATATTTCCATATATCCCAGGGAAAGCAAAGTCTTCTTTGGAGTTGCCATGGAAATCCAGGAGAAAAGCCTGTGGGGAAAGGGTTCCCAGAGGGAAGGAGGACAGAGCAGCTGGCCTGCTAAAAGCAGAGGATTAAGAAAAATCTGGGTACCAGCTAAAATCTAAACTGAGATGCTTTTACTTGTTTCCATTCAGGGCAATTGTGCTAGAGAAGGAAAGACAACACAGCTGACCCCCATCATAGAGGTTTTTGCAGCACTACATGGAAGAGCAAATAAGTTCCTTATTTAAGAAAGAGAGGACAAGAGCTTTGAAAGCAACCTTGAGATTTAACAGTCTGGCCACACCACCATGAAAATGTTCAGAACAAAGCTGAGAAGAAAGGAATTATTGCAGACATAAAAGTAAAAGGGGGCAGCTTTTGGCATATATTTACCCTATGCCAGCTATATCAGCTGAGACTTTTGTTTTTCTTTGATGACAAAGACATCTTTCTAGACAGAGGAAGATAGGGTAAATTGCATCTATTGGAACTTTGTTAGACAACTATGAAGGATTATTACTTAAACTGAGAATTACTACAGGAAATTTCAAGTGTTTGAAATGACTGCAACCAGCTGGGTTGAAGAAAGGCTTCGTCAGGCCACACGAAGATTATGAGCAGAGTTCTTTATAGATCAATTTTTTTAATTTTTGTCTTCATACTCATTAGTTTTTTCATTAATTACTCTGTGCCGTCAGACCATTTTCTATCAAGATTTCAAAGTGGGAACTCACTGTTAGCAAAGAGGAGAATAAGAAAATTGTTTAAGAAAAAACAGATGACCCTGGAGAGAGGAACAGTGGAAATTTTATTGTAAAAGTACCAAATTATGCATTTAAATGCTATCGCACATCAGATACTTCTCAGCTGGGTACTAGGAAGAGTGGGGAAGAGGGTGCTGTTTTACACTTGCTGGTTAAGAGCTTATTTTGTTCTAGCTGTGAGACATGACTGAGGGGACACATAGATGCCCTCTCTAAAGAGAAGTGTAAAAAACAATGGGTCATAAGCACAGAATTGCCCTTAGTAGAAGAACACAGAAGTATAAACTGTCCAGGAATAAGTCTAACTCAGGAACTAGAGCACTCAGGTTTTGAAGCAGCATCCAAAATAAATTCAAGAGGCCAAATAATTTGAACTGTAACATTTTCAAATTCACAGCCTTTATATGATCTACAAATAACCTACAAATCAGCAGCAGTGTTGGCTGCAGCCATGAGCAGTTTGTTGGGGACAAGTTATACTGCAGGAGTCTCCAGCCTCTGATATCCCCTCTGCCTCTGAAATTTCTCCTCTAGAATTATTGTATCTTTTACACATGAAAACTACACTGCCTGAAAAAGACTAATACTCTAGAATGGATCTGGATTCATTGATGGTGGGAATTATTCAATGGGGTGGCTCATAACAGGAGAGGACCAGACCTGCAGCTGTACAAAGTCCTTTTATACATGCTAACTCAGACTATGAATACTTGTCCCACATCTAAAACCAGGAGATAAAAGGGAAGACTTAGGAATGGCTGTACTTCATGGGACCCAAGGGTGGCCCAGCTCCGAAGGGTGTTTTCTCCAACTAGAACCCAAGGCAGAGTGCTAAAACAGGGCAAGTTTGTGAATATAGAAATAGAAAAGCTTCATGGCACACTTTTTTGGGGAGCAGGGCCTGAGGCACTGATAAAAGATGGAAGATTATCACTTTGTAGAAGGTGGTAATATCCCAGCCCCTCTGGAGTCACTGCCTCATCTATCGAGTAAGCTGAAAAATGCTATCAAGTACAGTCTATGCATTAGAGAAGAAACACATTTTGGACTCAGATTTACAAGGTGCTAAACAGTGAATTCCCACATCAGTTATTTCTCCTGTCCCCCAAGCCTTTTCTCACAGATGCTGTTAATAGAAATAGGGAAGCTCCTACCCTTAAACCGTGCCACTGCATGGCATAGTTACCTGGCTTCCTCTCTATTAGCAATGTAAGCAAAAATATCAATGAGGGAAAACAAGTTGACCTTCCTGACAGGATACCATCAGCTGTGCCTGAATCCCAGTTTTGTTACATATGCAGAGGTATGTTAGGGTTCAGACAATGCTGAATTGTATGGTAAATTCAGGTATTCATGCATTAAGATCCCATGCAGAAGTGAAATAACCACCCCCCTATAGCACTGAGCTCTTTTCTGCTTCCACTGTAAGACTGCAGAGGAGCCAACTACTGCAGACTTCTGCAGACTTGGAATTCTGTTTCTATACTGACAAACCCTGCAATACCTAAAACCAAAGCATACATCCAAGCAATTAATCTACCAGTTATGGATATTGCATATTGGTGCTTTATAATAAAAGGAATTATTCAAACTGCTGACTTTCCAGGCCCTGGAAAGTCCTCTGATTTCTTTGACTGTCCAGCTCAGTTGTCTCATTACCTTAGCTCTATTTCCTGCAGAAATTTAGGTAAGAATTTCTGTAATTTACACCAATGAATTGGCAAACTTGGCAGTGACTCCTCTCAGTAGTAGGGACAGTAATAATTTTGATTTAGAGGCAGCTTTCCAGTGTGATGGTACCAGGACTGCAGCACATAAAAAGAAAAGCAAAGCGGATGGCCCCCAGAAATGAAATTTACTCTGGCAGCTGGCTCATTGCCAGCCATCAAGACAAAGGAGAGGGGAAATCTTCAGTCAAATTAGGCACAATGGGAACTGCAGAAGCTTTTTAAAGCAAGCGAGATTCATCATCTCCACAGTAAACAGGCTTGATAGCAGGAATTTCTATGAATTTCAAACAGGCACAAGGGTTTGGTAGTGCATGACTGTAGCAAGAGTTCATCCATCAAAGCCTCAATTAATCAGAGCTATAGGGAGGGGGGGTTGTTTAAGTATAGACCATGGCTTGCTTCGTCTCAGCTTTACACTTTTTGTGTCAGAGGGTTTGTTTTTCTGCTAAACTTGACAGTTTCTGTTCAGGCAGAAAAGGTGCTCTCCATAGCATGGATAGAGGAACATGTCAGCAAGGCTCTGTGACCCAGGCACATCAGAAAGCTCCTAGAAAGTTGGAAAAAAAAGTAGGAAGATGCATGTGTCCATAAATAACAAAAAAAAGGTAAGTTATTCTTGCTGGAAAAGTAGAAAAAGAAATCAAAACAGGAATATTCCTTGTTCTGTCTTTTAAAATGGGGGGTAGGGAAGAATTTTTAAACCTCTCTATCCTCCCTGCTCTCTTGTCAGCACAAAGGGAGACATCTCTGCCTGTGGTTGCAAGTGACCCCCGCACCCTGGAGGGGGCCAAGGGCAAGGAAGCAGATTGGTACAGACAGATCCCAGTCTGCTGTGGCTTCTGGCTTAGTCTCTTCTCTCAGAAAGAGAGAGTCAAGGTCTCCTGGCTGCCAGAAAGGTCCTGGGTCCAGGTAGGCACAGGGAACTGGAAGAAGGTGGAGATCTGCATTTAAAGAGTTCCTGTTTCTTCCAGCCTGATGGTGGAGTAATTTTTAAAATAACGATAATGATTCATGATTTTCGTGGCTGGTGCATCTGAATTACAAATACCTGTTTATCTGGGGTGTGCATTACACTGAATTATGTCTTAGAAGGAGTAATACCATTTTATTCTCCTCTTAAAAATAAAAAATAAATGAACCCCCAGAGATGTCAATGAGAGTCTCACATTTTTGAGACACCTTGTCCTGGTTTAGGCCAGGATAAAGGTGATTTTCTGTCTTGGTCTTTTCCTTTCAGCTGGGTCTCTTGTGGGTAGTTGCACTTGCTGAAATTAACAGCAAGTTTCTCAGACAGTGTGTGCTTCTAGGACTGATAACACTCGATGTTTATAGTTACTGCTAGAGACTGGTGTGCAGAGCCAAGGACACTGCTCAGCTCTGAGGAACATTTTACCCTCCAGAAGGAATAAAGAGGTCCCACCTCCAGCCCTCCTTTGGGGAGGAATGGACAAGATAGATGCCAGAATTGACCAGACAGAGTATTCCATCCCATACACATCATACTCAGTATAAATTTGAGGGATCACAAGAGCTTCCAGCTTCCTGCCCTTCCTGCCTTTTCCTGCTTCCCTTCCTTCACCCATTCCCTGTTTCCTTTGGCATCCTGGGAGAATTCCATCGGTTCCTCTGCCTGTGGTCCTGATCCATGCCAGCCCATATCTGTGTGTTCCCAACTGCTGCCGACTCCAGGAGTCCAGCCTGGACTTTCCCAGGGCTGCCCTGCAGCCTCGGTGGTGACGTGAGAGTTACTGGGGGAAAAGGAAGGAAGGAGCGTGGTATCCATTTTCCTGTATATTTGTATATATTTAGCAATTTTTCATTACTAACTTACTAGTAATTTTTCATTACTGTTTCATTAAAGCTGTGTAGTTTAGTTTCCAACCCATAAGTCTCTCTCCCTTATTCTCTCTCCTTTCTTTATCAGGGAGGGGGATTAATAGAGAGCATCTGTCATTTGGTTTAATTGCCAGGCCAGTGTTAAACCATGACACACCTCAACCTTCATTTTCTAGAAACTTAAGTCTTAGAAAAAAGCCTAAATCACTAAGAGCAAAAGGAGATATTTCAGCTGGCAGAACTGCTAGACAAAGGCAAATAATGAATATGGACTCCTGAATACAAAGCCAGACTTTGGAGAAGACACCAGAGGAGCCTACCTATTGCTACCAGAAAGAAACTAGGGACTGCATATAACATTTTCATGGAATGGGGCTGGAAGGACAAATCAATGAAAATACTCAAAATGCCTCTAAAATACTCCTATAAATAAAACTAGTAAGCTAAGAAAAAAACTCAAAAATTCCAAGTCCTCAGAAAAGCACTTCTGCTTCTATTCACTCATCTGGGAAAAGCAGATCCCTGCACTTGTTTTGCCAGTCCAGAATAAGAGACATAATTTGAAGCAATTTCTAGCTTTCTAAAGCTTTTAAAAGATTCTCTTGACAGTGCAAAAATATTTTTACCAGCACAGGCCTTTGCTGGCTTATGCCATGTAAAGACTTGTGTCACACGATGTTCAACCAGCTTTCTGCAGGTTCTGCAACAGATCAGGACTCAACTTTCTCTGAGTCAAGAGTGCATCAACACTCTAAGTTACTTAAAACTATGACTAATTAGCCTGCTTGAAGTTAAACTCCAATTTGCAAGCTTTACCAATTCACCATCATGATGAATTTACCTCAACACAGAATCACAGAATTACAGAATTATCAGAGCTGGAAGGGACCTCCAGAGATTATTCAGTCCAACTCTCCCAGCAAAGCAGGATCACCCAGAGCACATTACACAGGACTGCATCCAGGCAGATTTTGAATACCTCCAGAGAAAGGGACTCCATATCCTTGCTGGGCAGCCTGTTCCAGTGCCTTTGAGTACTGTGTCCAGTTCTGGACCCTTCAGTTTAGGAAGGATATCGAGGTCCTGGAGCGGGTCCAAAGGAGGGCAACCAGGCTGGTGAAGGGACTCGAGCACAGACCCTATGAGGAGAGGCTGAGGGAGCTGGGGCTGTTCAGCCTGGAGAAGAGGAGGCTCAGGGGAGACCTCATCACTCTCTACAACTACCTGAAAGGAGGGTGTAGCCAGGGGGGGATTGGTCTCTTTTCCCAGGCAACTCTCAGCAAGACAAGAGGGCATGGTCTTAAGTTGTGCTGGGGGAAGTTTAGGTTAGATATCAGAAAGAATTTCTTTACAGAGAGGGTGATCAGACATTGGAATGGGCTGCCCAGGGAAGTAGTGGATTCTCCATCCCTGGAGATATTTCAAAAGAGACTGGATGTGGCACTCAGTGCCATGGTCTAGCAACCGCAACGGTGGTTCAAGGGTTGGACTCGATGATCTCTGAGGTCCCTTCCAACCCAGCCAATTCTATGATTCTATGATTCTAAATGGAGAGTGGTATATTTTGATGCTGTACTCAAAACCACTATAACCCACTCAGTCCAAGTCCGTTTTTCTGACCTTAAGACTTTGAAAATAGCAAAGGTCAAACATAGAAAACTGGCTGAGGTTAAAAAATTTAGGAAGTTTGACACAAGCTCCTGACAGATTCACTAGCAGCATCCTATAATTGTAGATATCAAATAAAGGGTGAGACCAAACTTCTCTAAATTTGTAGTGTAAAACTAGGGCCAGTATGCACTAAGGCACTGACCAATAGCCAGGGGTTTGCATGCCCAGGCCATGCCTTGGGAAAACAACACTCTGGAAAATGTGTGCTGGTCCTATTTGCTGCCACTTTTAATGGCCTCCTGACCTTAACACCTACATCTACACTGGGGCAGTGAGCATCTTGTGCCTACTGGCTCTAATGGGACCCCAGGCCTTGACACCTGTCTGCCTCAAACTCTCTGTGGATAAAATTATATATAAACAAGAGAATCAGTTCTCCCTTAGGGGAAAAAAAAAAAAAAGAAGAAAAGAAAAGAAAAGAAAAGAAAAGAAAAGAAAAGAAAAGAAAAGAAAAGAAAAGAAAAGAAAAGAAAAGAAAAGAAAAGAAAAGAAAAGAAAAGAAAGAAAAGAAAAGAAAAGAAAAGAAAAGAAAAGAAAAGAAAAGAAAAGAAAAGAAAAGAAAAGAAAAGAAAAGAAAAGAAAAGAAAAAAGAAAAAAAGTTGATTTGAGAATGTCAGTGGCCTCTGTATGAGCCTCTGCAATGCAGCAGACCTCCAAAACAACAATATAAACAAGTTGGTTATGATGGGAAGGGAGAGAAAACAAGTTTTCTCCCTAGTACTTTTCTTGCTTGTACTCATGTTGTTGATATATTTTGTAAACTGCCAAGATTAAAAACATCCCTGGGGCTCCCAGGTGTGAAAGATCAGCACTTCTGAAAGTAGCTGAGAGAAGGAATGTGCACAAACTACATCTTGTCATCATTAAATCATTTTGCTGAATACATCAAATTGCTAAATGCAAATATTTACATATAAATCAATGCTTCCATCCATTCATGTTGCCGGCACAAATGCACACGTATTGCAATTGTATACTTTTGCATATGCAAAAATTAACTTGATCCCTTTACATCTTCCCTCCAGGAAATAATCAAAAAGGAAATTCATGATGAGAAAAAGCTAACTTGTAACCTGGGATGTAACTGAGCAGTGGCATCAGCAGCTTCAGTTTGTAAACAAGTGAACCCAGCAGTTTGGAGCAGTGTGAATCACCTGTGTGCATCTCAGTGGGGCAGGAGCTGCATTCCCAGTAATGAGCCTCTACAGCCTCAGTGCTCTGAGTTATTTCACTGCTGACCAAAGTGTGTAACAATGGAAAGGAAGGAAGGGAAGAAAGGAAAGGGAAAGGGAAAGGGAAAGGGAAAGGGGTAAAGGGTAAAGGGGAAAGGGAAAGGGAAAAGGGAAAAGGGTAAAGGGTAAAGGGAAAGAAAAGAGAAAAGGGAAAAGTAAATGGAAAAAGGAAAAAAAGGAAAAAAGGAAAAGAGGGAGAAAGGAGGAAAAAGGAGGAAAAAGGAGGAAAAGGAGGAAAAAGGAGGAAAAAGGAGGAAAAAGGAGGAAAAAGGAGGAAAAGGAGGAAAAAGAAGGAAAAAGAAGGAAAAAGAAGGAAAAAGAAGGAAAAAGAAGGAAAAAAAAAGGAAAAAAAGAAAAAGAAGGAAAAAAAGGAAAAAGAAGGAAAAAGAAGGAAAAAGAAGGAAAAAAGGAAAAAAGGAAAAAAGGAAAAAAGGAAAAAAGGAAAAACTGAAAAAAGAAAAGGAAAAAATAAAAGGAAAAAAGAAAAGGAAAAAAGAAAAGGAAAAAAGAAAAAGGAAGGAAAAAGGAAAAAGAAGGAAAAAGGAAAAGGAGGGAAAAAGGAAAAGGAGGGAAAAAGGAAAAGGAAAAAAGGGAAAGGAAAAAAGGGAAAGGAAAAAAGGGAAAGGAAAAAAGGGAAAGGAAAAAAGGGAAAGGAAAAAAGGGAAAGGAAGGAAAAAGAAAAAGTAAAAAAAGGAAAAGAAAAAAAAAGGAAAAGAAAAAAAAAGGAAAATGAAAAAAAAAAAAAAAAAGAAAAGTAATAAAAGGAAAAGAAAGATGTATGACATCCTTCCAGCAATATCTTATTTTGGCAGGCAGTGGCTGCCTGAGAAATGCCATCTCCCAGGACATGAGGGAGCTGTTCCAGGGAAGAGCTTGGCTTACCAGTTCCAAAGAGATTCCTCCACCAGGAAGGTTACAGTGATGACCCAGGTCAAACTTAGCAGCCCCTATGCTCCTCACATTGGGGTCAGACTGCAGTCTTTATGAATGGCAGCAATTTTGACCAGTGCTGGTAGCCCTGCTAGTATTTTTGTTACCATTCCTAGGGGCTTTGCTCCCCTAAAATACAGGCAAGTGCTACAAGGATGAGGCCTTCAGCCTAGCAGGATAAATCCTCCATCTATCTACATTAATGTATGGCATTAATATAGCACCTGCAGGGCTCCAGACAGGCAGGGAACTGTGTGGAACATTGACAGAGATATTGTTTTGTTGCAGAATTCATCATATGACTTCTCACAAAACTGACATGACAACAAGGGTCCAAAATCCAAGCACACAGAGGAGGTTTTAGACAATTATTGATTTTGCTCTTCAAGTAGAAAGAGCAGTTCCCATGACAACCAGCCCATCACTCCCTACCTATGGCATTGTTTGTTCTCATAACAGAAGCACTTTGTTTAAAGAAATATATATATGTTCACAGTTACCCTTTGGGGACTGAGTTTCTTTCACTTCACAAGTGATGACATGTCCTGTGTCTGACTGCTTCAAAAGACACCCAAGGCTTTTCCTGCCTCCCATGGTGTCCACAAGGAGAGCAGAAGCACCTGGTCTGTCCCAAGGGGTGCCCACCACAGCTGTGCCCAGGCTGATGCTGTCCCAAAGTATTTCCAGGTGAACCCTGCCAAGGAGCATCCTGTTATGCTGCCGGCTGTGTCCCCAGTGAAACTCCACTCCTTTTGCATCAACACTACGTAAGGGGAGGGGGGGGGGGGGGGGGGGAGCAGGGTGCCCCCCAGTCTTCCTTAATTGCCCCACATTAAAGGTGGAATCAGTGGGAAACAAAATCATCTTTAGAATTCAGAGTATTTCTTCTTTGACCCATCTAATTCTAATTAGGGCAAATAACCCTCAAACACAACATAAGTAAATAAATATATAAAAAGCGGTATCACATCACTACAGAAAATTACTGCAGCCCCAAGCAGAAAATGTCAACTAGTTCTGATATTTTCATCACTTAAATAATAACCCAGCAGGATGGGCTGGCTCCCTAGGAGGTGTAAATCAGCACAGCTCCCTGTGGTTTTAATAGCAGTCAAGTTGCACAGAGCAGGCTCTGTGTCTCAGGAAGAGAAACACCCCTCGGAAAAAAGGGAGACATCAGGTTGTCTTGGGGCAGCCAGCAGGGCAGCACTCTGGGAAATCAGGGACACACCAAAATGCCTCTCACAGGCTTGGTCCTGGCCCGCAGTAGGGCTTTATCTGCATGGAGAGGGAGGAGAGGGTTGCAACATGTGCTGGTGAGCAGCATTACCGGGATGCAGCCCCACACAGAGGCTGGGGAAAGCACTCAGAAAAGAAACGTGAGAAAGAGCAGTAACTCTGGTTCAGGGTAAAAGTAAAATCTCACCCAGATGCAAGATTTTCTTCTAGAAATTAACCACTAATAGAGAAAAACAGAGGTCAATGTGGCAAGGCTGAGAGCAGGGGTGGCTCAGCTGCACCCAGGAGGTAACTCCACATGCAAACACACATGTTAACAAGCAGGACCTTTCAGATGAATTTTGTTCTCCTGGTAAAATTTTATAGGGCATAGACTATTGCCAAGCCCTTTGCTCACACAGCTCTAGATCCTTGCACACCAGGCTGGTGCAGCCTGGCAGGGGCTGCCTGTGCCCATGCAAGCAGGATGCAGGACCCAGCTGTAGTTCCAGGTTGGGAAACCCGAGGGATTTGTGAGCCAGACACCTTGGTGGGTTTGGAGATTGGAATGGAGTGTGGTCTGCACAAGTCTGACCATCCATTCGTGCCATGGGCAGCAGGGTGGCACTGCAAGGGGTGCCAGGAGCCTGGGCAGAGAGACCTCAGGTAGAGAGAAAGCAGAAGATTCGGTTTTTGGCAGATAACAGAGGAAGTCATGGAGATGATTACAGTGAAGGAGATCAGACAAGCCTTGGTTTGGAGGAAGTAAAGGTGTTAAAGCTGAAAAAGCAGTGGCTAGGCTGAAGGGAAAGAATAAGTGTTAAAAGCAACAGCAGGAAGAAACAGATCAATTGCAATAGCTGGAAGTGAAAAGATGTGAGGATATCAGAAAAGTTAAGCATGCTGAGCCTGGAGAGATGCAACATCAACTGAGAAGACATTAATAGATTTGTAAAACTTAAAAAAAACAAAAAAACAAGAAAACAGGACTCTCTGAGACATGCCAGATATGGGAAAGGAAGGTGTGAGGAATCAAATCTGTTTACCAGGCTGGGAAGAAAGGGAAGGACAGCTGGGCAGCCAGCCAGGGTATAAGAAGATATAAAGTAAAGCTTACAGACTGACAGAGGGAGGGATCTATGGCAGGAGTAGGCCACTTTGCTAGGTCCAAAAGGATGGTAATGCACAGGGTAAGGCCTCTCCATCAACCTGAGCTCATGCTGTCCCGTTGCTGCAAGGGCAGGAGAGGTCGGCAGCAGGGAGCTCAGGAGCTTGCCTCAGGGCAGTGGAGCTTTGGGAAACGCAGCTCCTGGGAGCAAACCCCATCCCAACAGCTCATCCAGAGGTTGCTGCACAGGTTTAAAGGAGTTCTGTTGGAAATGTGTTTTGTTCAGGAGCTGGGTGGATAGCAAGCCTGCTTGTACCTACTGAGTGGTGGATTAGAAAACAGTACACAAAGAAAAATGGGCAGAGAAGCAAATGAGAGCTTCACCTTACTTGCTTAACATGCATCTGCCAGAGCAGGTGAAAGATGGAGGGGCCAGTTTTTAACAATTAACACATTTTCTGAGTACATTCAGAATTGACCCTAGATGCTCTCAAGGTCTTCAGTTCATAGCATTTTGCTCATTCTTAGCCTTCAGGTTGGGAAAGCAGTATTTGGGTATATTTTCTTGCCTCCAGAATATTGTTGGGTGAAATTGCTTCCTGAAAAATCATTTCTTTGCTGTATTTTTGTTCTTGTGGGGGGGGTGTTCTTGACTGCTTAAAAAAATAAAGAATGGGGAGAAAATAAAGAGAAGAAAAGAGGAAAAGAGGAGGAAGAGGGGAGGAAGAGGGGAGGAAGAGGGGAGGAAGAGGGGAGGAAGAGGGGAGGAAGAGGGGAGGAAGAGGGGAGGAAGAGGGGAGGAAGAGGGGAGGAAGAGGGGAGGAAGAGGGGAGGAAGAGGGGAGGAAGAGGGGAGGAAGAGGGGAGGAAGAGAGGAGGAAGAGAGGAGGAAGAGAGGAGGAAGAGAAGAGAAAGAAAAGCAAACTTGGCTTGTAAAAAAACTTAATCTCCAGGATAATTCTAGCTTTTTTGCTTTCTTGTGTGAGTGCCCAGGTCTGTAAATCCCCATTCAATACAAGGGAACATCTGTTTCACAGAGGCAACTGGTACAAGAGCATTAGCAAGTGTGAAGGAAATCAAGGGATGACAGAAGGTAGGACTTGGAGCACATCACTCAGCCCACTAATTCAGCAAAGGAAGACATAAGTGGTTTGCCACTGCTAACGTGGATTTTAGTGAGCTCATATAACTGAACACACAGCTCTCCTTGGACATGGCAGAATGATTAAAAATAAGAGAGGAAGGAAAGTCACTGATGTGTTGTATAATGCACAGCTTATCTAATAGTGATGATTACTGGCACAACTGCTTATTTGCCCCCAGGGCATAGAAACTTCAGGTTCTTGCTATTTTGTTTCCTCTCCTCTTTCTAATTTTCCACTGATTTTCATGGTATTGAAGGGTCTCTATCACATCCAAGGATCAGCTTCCAGAGAGGCATTAAGGAGAGATGAGGCAACTGTTTTCTAGCTCTTTCTTACAGCAGGATGCTTTTACAGCAATAATCAATTTTTTTTTTTTCCATATTCATTTCTGTATCTGTACAGAAAGGGTAATAATTGAAAATCTGAAAGAAATTATCTGGAAATGCCTGTGGGCATCAAGGTTCTCCATACACAAAGGCTACCTTATAATCCATCCCCACTGCAGCAGAGTTGGCTGTTGGCTACTGTCATGGAAACAGAACTGTGCAAGATAGATATCCATTTACAATAGTGTTGTCATCAATTATATGCAGCCAATGTATGAATAACTGAAGCCTTCTCCCTGCAGATATGATTGCTGCATGGTTCATGGCAGAAAAAGCAGTGTCACAATTGTTGGAGTTTTATACTTCTTTGCTGAACAAGGCCAGGATGCAATAGAAGTTATATATTTGGTACCTTGTATAAGGCCACAGAAACAACAGTAAGCCTCTTCTTGGTGTCTGTTGCCTTATTTGTGCCTTTACAGTGCAGAATCAGGAAAGACCCTTTTATGTTAAAGGATCTGTGTTCTCTGATCACATTCATTAAGATGGGAAGGAGGGGGAAAAAACCCTAGACCTTCATGCTACTTAATCTAAAGTTAGAAAGTGGAAAGGGATGGCTCTTTTCCTGTCAACATTTTATCATTCTACAAATTAGTCATGATAGTTCAATTATCTTTAGCTATGTAAAGCTCAGCCTTTTAAGAAGACTAATTTACAAGCTTGCTTCATGGTCCTCTGCATCAATTTCCCACGTAGTCCTAGATCAAAGGACCAAGTTGGCCTTGGTAGGGGGGCAATGAGAACACAAAAGCGGGGGGGGGGGGGGGGGGGTGTGAAAGCAGCATTTGTCTCTCCTCTAGGCAGGGCAGGGGTGCTCCTTTCACGTGTTGCAGGGAGAGATGACTTGACCATGTTTTCCACAGCACAAGCTCAAAAAGAACATGATTCTCTCCCGTATTAACTCAGAGAAAAAGGAATAAGGATAAGAGAGAATGTGAGGATGGCTGGGGGAAGGTGGTAACATTTTAAAGTTTTGATCTCCTTCAGAGCTGACCTGAGTTTAATTCATTATTTTACAGCAGAGTTAGGCCCAAAGCATCTCTACAACTCCCTGAAAGGAGGTTGGAGCCAAGTCGGGCTTGGTCTCTTTTCCCAGGCAACTCTCAGCAAGACAAGAGGGCACGGTCTTAAGTTGTGCCGGGGGAGGTTTAGGTTGGATATTAGAAAGAATTTCTTTACGGAGAGGGTGATCAGACATTGGAATGGGCTGCCCAGGGAAGTAGTGGATTCTCCGTCCCTGGAGCTATTTAAAAAGAGACTGGATGTGGCACTCAGTGCCATGGTCTGGGAACTGCAGCAGTAGTGGATCAAGGGTTGGACTTGATGATCTCTGAGGTCCCTTCCAACCCAGTCGATTCTATGATTCTATGATCATTGTCCTGTGGGGATGTTACAAGATTCATACAGTGGGTAGTTTGGTCACTTAAGCAGTACTTTAACCAGATCATTGGCAAAACCAAGGAGATTATGTTAAGCAAAACCTTGGCCATGTGTGCAGCTGTTTGCAAGGCCCAGGGAGCTGTGCAGCCTCCCTGTGTGCTCATGCTGTGCCTTTGCTGGGCTGTCTCAGTGCCTCAGAGGTACCCATCTGAGCCTGCCAATGCAGTAGGAAACCCTCCTGCTCCCCCACACCCCACTTTTTTATGGGGGAGGAGAGTCACATTCTTTGCCACCCAACTCAAAGGGGTCAGAAAAGCTGTGAAGAAAGTGGGAAATAATGTACTAAAAAAAGAGCAAACGCAGGTCTGAGATAGGTGGGAAGGAACACCCCAAGGTGAAATTGGCTGCAAGTATTTCTACTACACACCAGTGAAGGAGACAGTGAAATGGGAAGTTTACTTCTTCCACCCACATTTCAAACAGTTTTTATGAATTGGCAGAAGTTCAGAAAATAATAATCTGTGATCTAGGAAATCTACCTTATAGCTTTGGACTGAGGCAGTCCAGTCTACAAAGTTTATCCATAACTTTATCTAGATGTGGTTAGTTAAGATTCTTTCTGTGCTAATAAGAAGTAACAACCATGTATTTACAGGTGAACCCAATCTATCAGACAAAGATTTAAAACAATATATTTAGTGGCAGCAAGATTAATCTAGCCAAAATCAGACTAAAAGGAAGGAGAACATTTCTTTCAACATTGATCACTGGAACAAGGCATCTCACTATGTGCTGAATTGTAACTATGCAAACCTCAGCATTTCCAAACAGAAATACTTGAACTCAGACCAAAAATTAAGGCATTAATTACTAAGTAAAATGAAGTCACATGACATATGTGATAGGGAAATTCAAATTCAAGGATCAAAAGGATTCATCCAGCATTTAACTGGACTGATCCCTGCTTCTGGGGATCAGAATTAGGCCTCCTACCTTCTTCAGAGGCAGGAGGTCCTCAGCCTCCAGCTGCAGTGCAAAGCTCTCTGTGAAGGGCTGCAACAGGATTTTTGCTTGCTTAGCACTTCCCCACTCATACAGATTAATTTGCAGCATCCCAGCTGTGAAAACCAGTCTGCTATTGAGTTAGGGTAAGGATTTCCACCATTTCCACAGAGACTATTTCTAAAATTTATCCTATGCTATATTTGTGCTGGTTTTGCAAAAATATTCAGCTTTTTTCAGTGGTCCATAGGTAAATCATCTTCCTGGACTATGCAATAAGACATGTAGGTATTAACTATTTCAAAGAGCAACAGTGTGAAACTGGAGCCATGAGTATGGACTAGTGAAAGGAGAAAACTTTTAACCACTGAGTAGAGAAAAAAAAACCCCAACTTCTGATGCTTCACTTGGAAGCAGGAAGCAACAATCAAAACTGATGACTGAAGACTTGTTTCTGACACAAACCTCAAAAGGCAGAGGACAAGAAGGTCAGACACACCTCTCAGGGCTCCATGGTTCCTGTGCTGTGTGTGTGGATATTTGATATTGCCTTTAATGTTTAAGAAACAGATTGCCATAAAGGTACAGTCATTCAGCCCAAGACAAATGAACAGATGTTCTCTCCACTTTCTCCAAATCTCCTGGGGTGGGCAACTTTGAGTTTTACTGCTTAAAAAGCACTTAACCATGATCTGATGCCACATATGTTAAGAACTGAGTGGGATTCTCAGGAAAGGGTTCCCATGGAGGATACTCAGCATGCAGCTTCAGAGATGCTGTGCCAGAGTCAGCAGGGTTGGAGCCTCCTCCCAGGACACAGAAACTGAAAGCAGTGAGGCAGAAAGGTGGAGGCTTCTGCCAACTGCAGTCAAAAATGTTGATTTAAAAAACAAAAATAAAATAAAAAATCCAAACAGCAACTTTTACCAATATAGGTAAAAGTATTGATTCCTTCACACTGTAAAACACAGGGCATCTGCTGGTAAGAGGGACAAAACCAATCCCCTGTAAAAGGAAGCTGGGTGACCAGCCAAAAATGTGCTTTGTGTTTTCAGAATTTGCTTAAATCCATGAGTCTTCTCATAATTTAAGTCCATGGAGATTTTCCCTCCCAAGGAAGCTAATTAAACTATACAGCATGTTTTGCTAGCTAACAAGAAGCCTCTATTCTTAATGGGCCTATGAAAAACCCTATGAAAGCCAAGCTACCACAAGCAAGTGCTGTATACACAGTGCTAATGTGGCCAGCACTTACTGCTGAACAATAGCAAACACACCAAGTGCTTCTCAAATATGCTTCTAGGTTTTCATAGCCTTTTTTCTTTTTCTTTTTTTTTTTCCTAATTTCCAGTTTCCATTCATTTCCATGCCATGCTGTCTATTTTCCTCTGAGCTGGCTGGTTGCAGGCACAGTTCTGTACTCAGGGACATCACCACTTCACCACTCTGTAGGTATTTATGCAATAACAAAGAGAATAATTCTGGGTCCCATCTGCCTGAACACAGACAGAACTGGAGGAGGTAGGTCTGTAGCCACCCATGTTTAGGAGGAAAAAAAATATGCAGAGGGAGTGACTTTCCTGCTGTCCCCTTCCTTGTGGCACAAGCCCACAGCCCTGTGCTGGCAGCATCACACATGCTGCTCCTCAAGCTGGGCAACCTCCTCACAGGCCATCAGTCTCTGATACTAGTAGCTAACACTTTATTCAGTCTATATGATGATTTTGTCCCTGTGCATGATCAAAGTTGTGTTTCAAAATCTGCTCCACTTGGTTTTGTTGTGCACGACCTTGGACATCCTTTAATCACAAGACATCTGCAGCTTAGCCCTGAGCTCAGCATCTAGACAAAAAACAGGATGCAGTCAGTGCTCATGGGGGATCCACGTGTTGCAGAGCAGCAGTCTGCAATTTTCCTGTCATACCCCTGTAGATACAGGGCAAATTCTGCCCTAGTGCATCTCAGTCTCAGCCACTGCTAGTGATGGAGATGTGCCTCTGTCCAGGCTGCATGGACCAGTTTAGATCAGCCTATATCATCTGTATGGCTGCCATGAGAAGGAGGAAGTGGGCTTTTAAAAAAATCTAATGTTTCCAAGGTGTTGTGGTGAACTAAGATCAGGGTACATGAAAACAGGTGGTTGGAATGAGTCTTGAATTAGGTTAGTTTTGTTTTTCAGGAAATCTTGCCTCTGACATTGACTGGTTTCACTGGCTTAGACCAGTGGGCCTGACCATTAACCACCAGGGTAATTTTCACATGCCTTGGCTATTATAAGATTATTATCACTTTCCTTGCAGGTCCCAAACCATCTCCTCCTCTCCCAGTGCCTCAACTATAACAACCCCTCCCTGCCTTTTGCATCAAAAGAGATGCCAAGGCTGACCTTGTCCTCCCCTCTGCCAGAACCCCTCCATCCTGCAAAACCCCTGCAGGCTTCTTCAAGCAAGCAGAACACACCAGAGGATGATTTGAATTGCTTTGGGCCAGAGACTTTTTGCTCTACTTCCAGGCCCAGCACGCTTCCAACTACCTCAATTTCTCATTGCCACAACAATAGAAAAATATTTATCACAGTAGGGCTCTTAAAAAAGTGTAAAAAGTCTGCATTAAGGCTGCATTACCTCATCAATGCCACTTTTACCTTTATTTTTTTTTTAAAGCACCATGGATGGATATAAACATGAGTACATATATGCAATGCACTATCTTTCTGTGGCTTAATACGGAACAATTTACACACAACAGAAAATAACTTGTTCATCTTTTCATCCAATAAATTGTTTTCAAATATTTCAGGAAGAAAGAAAACCAGGACACAGCAAGAGTCTTTCCAATAATTTCCTCTTTTTTTCTCTATCCTGCAAGTGCCACATGGAAACTTCTCCTGAGAAAGAGACCTGCCTGATTTAAGTGCACTCAACTATGATCAGAGGTTCAGTTTTTCTCTCCTGAGAATAAGGAAGCTCCTCACAGGGCATGCCAGACAGCATCTCTTTTGAAATACAGAATACTATAATTATTTCTATTCCATTTCAAGAATACAACATCAATAGTCAAGCAGCAAACATTCCCTCCACAGTAAACTGGAGGACGAGCCAGACAGCTTGTTCAAAATTCAACACATCAGCCAGAAAAAAATGCAGCCAGAGAGAAAAAGCTGGGCATTTCTGACAGAAGTCAGACACAGGCCACAGCAGAGGTGAGAGCATTGGCCCAGAGTGAATCTTACCCACTCAGCTCACAAAACCCCACACCCACACTGCAGAGACCAACACCCTGCAAGCCAGCAGCCTGCATCTTGCCTTTTTTTCTGGGCAATAAAGTGCATTCTCTGCTTTCTACAGCACTGAAAAGTGATTTTTTTGATACTTTTAAGTGTAGAGTCTAGAGGGAGAACTAATACCCTCAGCTTTCAAGATCATTTATGAAACTGACTGTGGGAGAGTTGGACTAGATAACCTCTAGAGGTCCCTTCCAACTGTGATAATTCTGTGATTCTGGGACTTTCTTTTGTTAACCCCAGTTCAGGTGGAAAAACTTGTTGAAAGTTTTCCTTAATATTAATGAATGGGCCTAGCTGAGCAATGGACTTCAATATATTAGAGAGAGTGAGTATATTACAGTGATTTATTAATGATGTCTTCTTTTAAAACCTGGATGGTACTCTGCACCCAAACCATCATTAACTCCAACCCAGCTCTGGGCAGCATTTCTGAAGCACAGTTGTCTGGGGAAAGGCACAACTGACAAAGGGATGCAGCATGGGTATCTCTGGATATGGTTATGACCAGGTTTGCAAAGCTAAATATGAATAGTAATGGTCTTCTGCTGTTCAGGTCAGCAAATTCACAGTTTTTTTAACCTCCATGTGTCATTTAGGTCCCCATGCTTACATATGAATCACAACAGTATTTTCCTGTGCATGAGATAAAGGAATACACACACACACATACAGCAAAGTGTAGTGAAATGAGGCAACCAGGTGCCACTAATTGCCAGGGAGTGAGCATGAGTTTGTGTCAAGCCATCCTGTGTCTAATTAGGGTGGGCCCCCACTGCTCATGCCCACCCTAATTGGGCACAGGTGGGCTTGACACAAGCTCATGCTCACTCCCTGGCGATTAGTGGCACCTGGTTGCCTCATTTCACTACAGCAAAGGATTTTCAAGAACTCAGAAGAGTAACTTCTGTCACACATTTATGTGAGTCTTGAGAAGAATTTCTGAAGCATTTCACATCACAGTGAGTTGGTTGTGTTTGTACCAGAACTCAGCTTAAGAAGAAATAAATGCAGCTAAGGGGAAAATACAGAATCATAGAATAGCTAGGGGTGGAAGGGACCTTAAAGATCATCTAGATCCAACCCTCCTGCCATTGGCAGGGACACCTCCCACTAGATCAGGTTCCCCAAATCCCCATCCAACCTGGCCTTGAATACTTCCCAAGGGTGGGGCAGCCACAGCTTCCATGGGCAACCTGTCCCAATACCTTAGTATCCTCACAGTAAAGATGATGTCCCATCACTATGAAAAACAAAACAAAAAATGCCAAGGGGTTTCTGGCCAGCTCACAAGAAATCCTTACTCCTTACATCCTTACTATTATTATACATGTTGCTATTAATGTGCACACTTTACACTCTGAATTGCCAAGTGCTTCATGTTCACTCACTGCAGTAGCTCACGATGAAATTATTTCCCATGGCTGCTTTGTACTGACTGCTGTCATCCTAGCATAAGACTTCTTTGAAAGCAAATTAGCAAAAAAGAACATTTCATTATATGCTTATTTCCTCCAAATAATACTGAAAAGCCAATTGGTGGCCCAATGAACTCTTGCTTGCACTCCAGCACAATGACATGATCCATGGCCTTTTGTGGGACACATTTCTTTTGGGCATGGAGTCTGAAAACTTGTAATTTGTTATTGAGAGAGTTGCTTATGATGGAAAAGTGCCATTGGCTGCTGGGGGTGGCTCTTCTACTGATTTTACTCATGATTTACATGATATAATGGCCTTTTTGTTCCTTCAGTCTTACAAACAAAAAAATTTGTTTTCTGTTAGTTGGTACAAAAACATACACACATACCACCTATCTTTTTATTAAATGTGACTGATTACATGTTTTGAAAGCCAAGTGTCCAGTTTCCTCAAGGCAATCTCCTTTTTCATCCTGCTATGTATCTTCCACAAAGCATTCACAAAGTAGTAACAAAAATTGATCCAAAAAAACCCAAACAAACCGAGATCCAAAAACTGAGTCAGGACAGTAAGTGACTCAAGGGAGTGAAGAAGAGCAGCCAAAACTCCATCCTGGCAGCTGTTGCTGGTGATAAACCCAGCAATGAAGTTTGCTGTGTAAAGAAGAGGATAGACTTTATCTACAGAGACTTGAGAGCACCCCTCTAACAGACAGAGAGGGATGCTTTTAAAAGGTATAAATCTGTTCAAGCTTGAAGGGAGATAAGTTTTGTTCAGGGACTAGAAGTTTTGGAAACAAGTTTTTAGCTGGTAAATATCACAGTTTATCTTCCGTTTATCTTGTCTGAAGTCTTACTCTTCTTTTAATGGTATCCTGATTTTCCTTTAAAAATATCTTTGATGTTTGATTTTTTTTATAGGTTGATAATTGCTCAAATCTACTGCTATAATCATTCCCTCTCCTCTGCATTTATAACCTTGCATCCATTAAGTCTGAATATACATATATTCAGATATGCACTTCAATATCTGAATTTCTCAACAGAGCAATCTAGTCTCTAAAATTTATATATTTTTTATAGTAGTGACATTTCATTCCCATTAAATCACCAATTTGTTGTCGTTGTCAGTGAGTGCAGGAATACAGCTCAGCAGTACTCACTGGGAGGCATCAAGAATCCTCCTTTTACTTGATGATGTAATAAAACTTGTGATGTCAAGAAGTCATATAAAAATTCTTGAGACAGCCCCAGTGTGCAGCATTTAGGAGAGGCAAGGGTCAAAAGTGAAAGCCCACTGTGAGGGTGTAATGCCATCAGTGTCAAATGTTAAAAGCTTGGTGGTAAATATTTCTCAGGCCCGTACATCATAGTCTATATTGTGTTCACTATAGCAGAATAATTTTGTTCAAATAAACAAGAAGAATTAGGTTTTGTTGTATGATAAATGGATAATCTTTGAGTAATGATTTCAATATTCCTTAAAACAGTAAGGAGATTTAATGCCAAAATCCAGAGTCATGGAGGTATGTGTCCCTTCAGTACTGTCTAAAATTGTAAAAAAACAGCCCACATCACTTTGCTGTAGACATAAGACGTAGATATTGTTTGAGCAAATCCACTTAAATAACACTTGGAATTCAATGTAGAAACCGTGGCAAAAGAGGAACAAGTGGTTAATACAACACAACTAAGCCATTAAATCCCTATGCTCAACTCACAGCGTGTCCTCGGTTTTGCCAGCATCCAGGTCCCCTTCTCATCCCTGAGCCCATCCTCTGAGACACAGACTTTTGGAACATAGAATAAACTCTTCCAACAGAAAAACCACATCATCTTACAGAGTCACTAGAAATCACAATACACCTGATGCTACACAAGTTTTTTAGCTCATGCTCACTGCAAAAGCAAGTGAAGCACCGCAGGCACCTGAGCTCATTGCCTGTTTGAATTGGGCAACTTCCCCTATCCTGGGCATATGGATTTGTGTCTAATTCAGGTCACACTCATTTAGCAGAAACAGAGCAGCCACAACACAAGACTAAAGGATCCAAACTCTCAGACAAGGGATTTGGGTGTTTCCCTCCAACAAAAGTAGCAGAAGTATCTGTAATCTCCATATCTACAAAATTTAGAGCAGGTGCCTCATCTTGAATTTCCCAAACCCCAGGAAAGCATCTCAGCCACTAAAATACGGTCTACCTTGGAAAGGAAAAAGTCTTCTGACAATGTCAACTTAATAAATAAATAAGGGATCATTCTTTACCAGGCCTCCACGCTTTGATGTTATCAACACTTCAATGGCTCAGTACAGGCTTTGCCTCCATGATCCTACCTCCTGTTGTCTCCTTATCCACATCCCTGCTCACCACTGCAGCTGCTCACGGAGGAGCTTTAGATCTTCTCAGTGGTTTTGCCTCCTAGCTGGAGCTGTAAGCTGGGCACTCAGAGCACTGGGGTCTGTGCTGCTGGGCACATCTTCAGGGGTCCCCTTTCAAGAGCCAGAAGAAGTAGTTTCTTCTTGGTCAAGAGGGCAATACCTTGCTCTCTTAGGTCACTGTTGAAGCTGCAGTGATATTCAGGTGCATCGTCAGCCCAAAGACAAGTTGGGATCCATCAGCTGTTAGTGGTCTGCCCCTAGGCATGATCCACCCAGGATACAGCCAAGACCTCCAACATGCCTGAGGCACTTGCATTTTTAGCTCTTCCCACCAAAGCATGTACTTTCAGCCAGCACTGTTGTCACTGAAGATGCTGGCCCCCAAAAAGACACTGGGAGCACAGGTAGGAACAGAAAGTGCAGCTCCTGGCTACCCCATGAGGCAATGTTTCCAGTTGCTTCTCTAGATGGCTCTCTGGCCATGCTCAGAAACTGTAAATACAGCTGTTTCCAAAGAGCTTTTCACTCTCCCCACTTTGCATTTTCACCCTGGCCCATTCAGCATGGAAATATCTCAATAAAGGTGCTATTAATTACTGGACTAAGAGATTGCAATTTAATGTAAACCAGAATCTGGTCCTGCTTAGAAATCTCAAGAAGGAGGAACATTTTCTCATTCAACCTGTGGCATCAAAAGGAGTGAAATGCTATGTGATGGCAAGGTGTTGCTCATAGTCTCCAGCATGGGACAGGATGCAAATCTGGGAATGAGAAGACCAAAGCTGACCTTCTTGAGCTCAAGGTTTAACACCCTCCAGACTCAGTTTCCCTGTGGCAACACAAGAATAAAGCTACATTTCTCCCAGAGCACAATTTGCTAATATTTCCCTACAGAAGTGCAAAATAGATGAGCAGCAATATTCTGTAACTTAAAATACCATAGAATGGAAACTATTTTAGCATAACTTAAGAAGATAAAAGCTGAATCTTAGGCAAACCCCAGAGGTGTACTGTGTTTAGAAGGTCAAAATGAAGGCCTTTCAAATCCCTTTCATATGCATGAGACATAAGTTTCAGAGAAGCTCTTTAAAATTCTATAAAGCAGAAAAAAACACCCAAACAGCCTGGTGCTTGGGGAAGAGAGGGATAAGGTTCAGGTTGGAAACAGCAGGTGCACTCAGCATTGCCCTCTGTCACACAGACAAAACTCTAACATCCTTTTTTGCATTCAGATTCAGAACTCCAGCCCATAATAAATGTTTAGACTATGTGGTTTAGATTAAATGGTCTGAACAGCCCCCACTTCATGCCCTACAGAACAGTTCCTATTAGCTCACAAGTGTGATATTTTTCAGTAATCATAAGATTGTTGATCCTAAAGGGGCACTTCAGAATGTCTCTAATCCAACCTTCTGGTCAGCATTGGGTCCAAGCCAAGTTCAGACCAGTTTGCTTCAGACTTCACCCACTTGGTCTTCATAAACACAGATTGCTCTTTCCCCCTCTCAGATGCCTAAAGCAAGTTCATACTGGCTTTAACAGGAGCCCTGCACTCTTAGAAAGGAACTACAAACCAGAAAGCATGTTATAAATCCAGAAGTGTGACTGTGTACTAACACTAAATGTAGCAAATTGACTTAGGAACAGGCCCATGCAAGTAGAGGAAAAAGCAACAAAACAACTACAAATCCATTCTGCATTTCAAATAGAAGGTTAATATTTTCATCAACAGTATTTTATCTTCCTTAAATAAACTTCCTAACTTGTATCTTCATAGCAACATACTTCACTTAATCTCAAACTCACTCAACAGTAATCTAACAAATGAAGTTCCTGTGATAAAAGTTTCCAACCAAAGAAGCAGCCAAAAGCTGTGCCAGTGCCTATGTACTTGATAAAATTTAAGACATCAGGCTAAGTTTCCCTCTTGTTACACTTTCACATGAGCGAAGTTTAACAGCAGGAGCTCAGCAATATAATTAAAGCCAATCTGCCCAGTGAACATTACAATCTTTCTTAAGTATCTGCCAGTAACAAAAGTTTTGCCAAGGTAACCCCAGCCTGCATTAGCTGCTGGAAGATCATGATTTATCCAAGGTGGTAATTCAGCCCAAGATGAAGGAAAACCTTGCTTGGACACACCTGCATTCAATTTTTGTTTCAAAGTCTCACAAAAAAAGTCCTATTTCATGACAGTATTGAAAACCTTATCTATACCAATTCTGTTTTAGTTTTAATGTGGGACTTACCTGACTCAAAAACCCAAATCCTCCAGAACACAAAGCCAACATAAATATCTGTAAGCATGAAAGAATATGAACATGCTACTGTCCTGACCATGCAGATATGTTTTACACTATACACTTAATGCTGGACATGACATTTCAGAGCACCCAGCCCTACCAAAACTTCCCAATCCATGATACTTCAAAGAAACCAAAATATAAATACATATATACAAATATAAAATATAAATACATATATGCATACACACACACATTTAGCCACATATAGGTAGGTATAGATATCTGCACACACAAATTATTAATAGTAACAAATTACTCTCTTTTTATACCTCTAAACAAAGGGAGCCTTCTCACAAATCATCTAAAGTGAATAAATGTAGCAGAAGATACTCAGTGACTTTAAAGAAAACTCAGATAAAGCAATAGCTTTTCATTACTCAGTTACATCAGCAGCATTCCCTGGACTGGTAAAGGATAGGCCTTTATCTATAATTACATTTTTCTCAGTCAGTATTTAATAACACACAGTCATTTTTAATAACAAGCATGGAAATAACTAACACTTCAAAAATACATGATTTGTTGGGGATTTTCTTGCTTTGCTACTAATTAGATGTTTAATATGTCCATGTGACAAAAAGGCAAAAGTTTCCATAGAACTTTGAGAATGTTTTGCTATAAATGGAATTTAAAAAAAAAATTTCTCCAGACATGCTGAACAGTTGCCTTGAGATTTGATATTTAAGTGCATTGCTAGTACCTTTAAGGAAAGAAACATCATGAAAACAGATTAAAACCATTTTAAGAGACAGCCCAGAAGTTTTTCCTCAAACCAACAAGGACTTCAGGTACCCCAAAAATATGGGCTTTTTCAGCATCACAAGAATTACACCAGAAACCAACACAGCATCATTTTGTGCTTTGGGTGCCATAAAACACTCAAATTCTCTAAGTTTCTGAAACTATGACAAAGCATTTACATGGCATGGCTGAAGTCTGTTGCATCACTTAGCTGCTTGAAAATAAAATTTACACACTTGCATAACTTTATCTCAGTATCTAAACACTTTTTTATTATTATGTTGAATTACTTACCTCAGATTGTAGTCTCAGCTCTCCTGTACAGACTGCCTGCCTTGCAGAGCTCAGCTGTGGTTAATGCCTCATCACCTCACCCTGTTGCCAAATAACTAATTTCAGCCCCTCAACCAGTAGTTTGGGGCTTTTCCTAAAGATATTTTTGATAAGTGACCGTAAAATTCCTCAGGCTCATAATCCTAAAAGATTTATCCAGTCGTGGTTTTGTTACAGAGCAGGAATTCCAAACTCAACTCTATTGTGTTGAACACAGGGGACTTTAATTAAAAATAAATAAATAAATACCCTTCAATAACAAGATGTTTAGTGATAGTTCTTTAAAATGGGACAGCACATAGGAAGCCTTCTATTAAGGATTTAGACAATATGAAGCTAGTTATTAAAAAAGGACTGGCATGTGAGCAAGCATGTAATTAAGGTATGATGGGCGTTCAAAGCCACAAAATCTTCTCTGGCTTTTTTCAATTCTGTTCTGCTTTTTGAGGCTATAACTCAAATTCTGCTTAAGAGAGCAGAAGTTGAAAATTTCAAAGTTCAAAAGACACTCTGCTACAGGCACTCTGGGGCACATCGCTGGCTCACTGGGCACCATCCGGAGTGGTGGAAAAGAAAAAATGGGCAAGACAGCCAAACAAAAGTTCCATCCTCCTCCACCATTTCATTTGTTAAAAAACCAAAAAACAAAAAAGTCCCGCCTTGGTTTGGGGGTTTGATGTTCTGGGGTTTTTGGTTGTTTTTTGATGTTTCAATAAGAAAATCTTTGATTTAAAATGCAAATTTTGTTTAACATAAGTATCTTTTTTTCATTCATTCTTTCAGTCTGGCCGTGACCCTAAAGCACCAGTTATCAGTCAGCCCTGTTTATAGTTCCAGCCCGAGAACCTGTGAAGCCCTGAGGTGAGCCTGTTGAGCACCTTCTCTTAATGAAATGGATATGGCACCACCAAGTCATGCAGTGATGCTTTACAAACACAGAGACTGCTCCCTGGAAACACTTGTGGGGATTATGGCAAGCATAAGAAGGACTTTTGTTAAATGTAGTATTTTAACTCAGCACACCATGTCTGGTCTGCCACACTGGATTTCTTCCTGAATTAGATGCTAATGAAACCTCTGCTGACTCCGTAATGAGTGAGAAAGCAGACAGTGTGAAGGAAAAAAAAGAAATGCCAGTTTCATGAAGTGCAAGACAATATTCCTTTAGAATAGTTTGCCTCTGCCAAAAAACTGACGGGAAATCTGCTGAAGTAGAGCATTTTGCTATGTGAAGTGGCTGCCACAAGAGGGAGGTCCCACTGCACCATCAGCCCTATGGAGCAACACCCACCCTGTTCTTCACACTTCAATGAAAGCCTGGTAGCCATCCACTTCTCCTCCTGTCCTCTTTCTCCAGCCTATCTTTCCCGTGAAGGATGCCATCTCCCTGAAAAGCTTTCTCTCCCCCTACAACCCTCACAGCATCTCTTCACTGCCTATGGAAAAGTTGTCCAGGGACAATGGCTAAGACACAGTTTACAGAACCACAGATCACAGAAGCCAACCATCAACACCCACCCAAAAAACAACCCCAAAAACCAATTATGTATATATATATATATATATATATGCTATATACATCTATATTCATGCCCACTAGACCATGTCCTGAAGTGCCTCATGTACACGTTTTTATATACCTCCAGGGACGGTGACTCCACCACTTCCCTGGGCAGCCCATTCCAGCACCTGACTGCTCTCTTAATAAATAAATTCTTCCTAATTTCTAGTCCAAAACTCCCCTGGTGCAACTTCAGGCCATTTCCTCTAGTCCTATCATATATATATATTATATATATTTTGATTGTGTGTCACTCCTGACGTGGACCAGATCTCAGCTAGCTGTACATGGAGCACAGTGCTACCTTCTTAGGAGCAGTACAGCTCTTGTGAGCAGTATCTCTTCACTTGAGGAATAACAGAGTCTGAGGTAAAGGGGAGAGCAGATTACTGTGGCAAGATACAAATTTATTAAATAATCTCTTGAGATGCCTAGTCACTGTATTTTTCTTCCTCAGACAAATAGCTCCTGTTTTGTCTTACCTTGCTCTTATGCTATGTGAGATGGGTTTTTTTCACTATCATGATGCTGGGTTTTTTCTGCCTTTTACTCTTTTTTAAATCTTACCTAGAAAGCCTATCAAAATAATGATGCAAAGCATTTTATTAATATGGCTTTACACATCTAACAATGGCACAGGAGCATGTTTTGTTTCTTTATTTCTTTTCAATATAAATCAGCTGTGTATAAGGCCTTGAGATAATTTTAAAGAGATCCTAGTTCTGACTTCTAGTCACCCTCTTGCCTCTTGTCTTCTGACACAGACAGGGAGTTCTGACTCTGCAGGTATTTTATGGGGAGATCCCTCCAAGTCCTGTGCATCACTGAGCCTGTGACCTAGCAGGAGCTTTATGTTTATTTGGCACAAAGCTGTGTCCAGTGTTACTTACCAGAGCCTCATGGAAGTCACTGAAGCTTTAAGAGTTTTTCACACTGGAGAGTCTTGCCTTGTGCAGAGGCAGGAAGAGATCCTCTGCGACCTTTGAGCATTTTAGGAAGAGGTTAAAAGCATGCAAGATCCTCCTGCTGTAATCAAATTGTAATGCAGCTTTCTCTATATATTAAAATAATAATAATAATAATAATAATAATAATAATAATAATAATAATAATAATATCTTGGGGTTTGGGCAAAGAGATTTTAGACAGAAGTGAAATTAGCTTTTTCCACAGAAATCCTCTCAAACCCAGAATGAAAGAGGAGAAAATCCAGCAGCAGTATCCCCTTCTGTGTCTGGAGGGGCTGCACATGAGATAGTAAAAAAGGTTCCACTCCAGTGATCTCCTCATACTGTGTCCTTCATTTCTGGCCCTTTGAGCACCTCCTATAAAGCTGAGGGGACAGTGCTGGAACTTGTCTTCCAGACCAGGGCTGAGCAGGTGTGCAAAGTAGGAACAGAGCCTACCAAAAATGTTCCTCACTAAGAAAATCTTCTTCTCCTATTCCAAAATTTGTGCAAAAACATTCCTTCCTCTTGGTTTTCCACAACCATTCTCCCCTGTTTTCTCTTCTTGAAAACTTCACAATCTTCATTTCTGAACTTGATTAACCTTCGGAGAAGGAGTGATGAGTTGAAAAAATGTTGTGCAATGTCCATTCCCTACAAAGACTGTGGGAGATGGGTGAAGGTTTCTGTTTCTGGTGAGTTATCAAAATGGTTTCCTCGGTGCCACTTAGTTACTCACACAGTGCCAGGACTACAGGGCTGTGGTGCACACCAGTGCAGGACCTTCCAGTGCACATCCTCCCCTTGTTTTGGTTTAATTCTTCCTGACAAGCCACCTGAATTATCAGCCCTCTGGCAGTAATAGTTCTTTAGTGAAAACACAGACTAACAGCATGTACAGAGCTTGTTGCACTCCTTCCTAGGAAACTCCCAGCTGTGCCTTCAGGCATGAAGTGAGCAAAAGCCAAGGAGAGAACACTATGAAGTAACAAGATGAAAGAAATTAAACGAGCGATGGCTCTTCCCCCAAGGCCTCATGCCCCCCACCTTGGGTGGGATTATTCAGATAAAGGTTATTTCCATGGGCAAAGCACAAACCAGCAAGGCACGAGTCAAGCATCCCAAACGCTGAAAGATTAGTCTCAGGCAGTTTCTTCCAGTGGGACGTGTGTTTGGCACCATTTTATTGCCTTCAGCCATTGTCCAGACTCACTATTCTACATGGGAGCCAGAGGGTTATTTTCAGATTCTGCAAAAATTAGGAAAAAATTAGGAAAAAATTAGGAAATTTCTTAACATAAGATTATGTTAACTTAATGAGATTGTCTACCCGGGTGTTTGCAGTGAATGCAGTGAATGCTGCTGACAAGTCCTTATTTTCTGAGTATTTCCATGATGCTCTGTCAGGCATCACTCCAGACCCTTGTAACAAAGTACAGGGAAACATTGCAGTGTTGCAGGGATTCCATGAGGGTGAGGATGATCTCTGAATGCATGTATGCTCAGCTTAACATGCAGCCCATGATGAATTTCCATGGCTTAATCAGAATTTTTCTTTTGGAAAATAAAGCCTTGATTTTGGTTATAAGCCAGTTTTATGAAGCATGCCTGAGAGACCCCAGAAGATGTGGTTATGTTGTCTAGAAAAAATAAAATAAAATAAAATAAAATAAAATAAAATAAAATAAAATACTTTTCTTTAACAGTCAGTGCAATAGGACTGAGTCAGTGTTGGGAAGGGATGTCTAACTTCTGAAAGTCTGCCTCAGATGTATCACTAGAGTAGGCTTCAGCAATTTGTGAGTTTTAGGTCCCCATCAAAATACCCCACACACAGGTCAGGTCTGTATTGTTCTTACTGGAAAAAAAAAGCTGCTCAAGTAAAGATTATTTATAGATGAGATGAATACTGAATAAATGTAATCCATGGATTAATTAGCTAAAGCCCCGTGTTAATCAGAAAACAAGAAAGGAAGAAACACTAGCTCATTAAGCATTTAGAGGCATGTTTTGTGTGCTTCCAGGATTCAGTTACCCTCTCTCCATAACACAACTGTTTTTTATTTAACACTTGGAGGTGTGTGAGAAGTCCAATGTCCTCATACACTAAAACTCAAAACTGTCACGCTATAGCATTAGTCACCAACGTGAGGAAAAGCAAACTCAATGGTATAGGGCAAAAAACCAGCACTACAGTTCCATAAATTTTTCACACACTGCATACAAAGTCTGACATTTACATAAGTAATAGCTGGATTCGTGGTCATGCATTACTTACTCATACCTTGTGTGGCATAACTCAAAGGTTAAATACTAATCCATTAATCCCCTCCTTCCAATCCATAATCCTAAGAAATCATAAACCCTGCAAGAAACATTATCCTCTTAGGAAAATCAGGCTCACAAGCTGAGGACAGCAGAGTGCTCAGTGCTGAAGAATTGCAGCATTTCCCTGTTGTAAGGCTATGCAAGCTCAGGTCAGCCCTACAGGAAGCTATTTTGGGATCTGTCATCTGCTTGGTGCACACACACACACACATGGAAAGTCCTGGTGTGCAACCTCTCTCATAGCACACAAGATGCCTCATTGCTCTCCCTGGCCTTGGGAGTTGTTGGAATGCTTTTTGTATATGTTTCCTTTGATGAAGGACCATCTACCTTCAGAGGTAGATAAGTGTAAAAAAAATATGAAACAAAGTACATTTTTATTACTTCCAATACAGCATGTTATTGAATATCCCACCTTGAGGCTTCTCCCATGAATTATTCAACTTTGCATATAAGCATCAATATATATGGGAGAAATCATGGATCACTCAGTATGTATTCAAAAATAATGCCAGGCAAGAGAGGCTGGCATGTCTCTGGTTTGGCTTAAACGTGCTTCACTTTTTGGGGGTCTCATCTTGCATGACACCACTTTGCTGCACTGAACCCTGCTCCTGGAGGCTCCCCAGGCTCATCTGTCCCAGCTTGTGGTCTGCATTGTACCCTCCAGCACCACCTGCCCCCCCCCCTTCAAACGTGGCAGTGATTCTGCCTCTACCCCCAGGGACATGTGCGACGAGGGACAAAGACCCCAAAGCTTCTCATTATCCTTGTGTGAATGAGCAGATGATCAGTCCACATCAGCTGCAGGTGGACCCTCACTTCCAGAGGAGGGAGATGGTGTTACATGGGTTGGGTTATTTTGTTTATACTAATCTTGAGGCTCTGAGGCAAAGGAAGAAGCAGATCACATGCAAAAGGGTTTGTTGTACCATAGGCTGAGTCCGAAAGGTAGCATAGGGATTTCTCCTTAAGTGTAAAGTATTTGAGCACCCATTTTAATAATCCTCTTCATTAGGAAGTAAGTGCTAATCAGTATGCACCTCTCTCTTTGATGGAATCCAGTGAAGTTGGAATTCTGAAAGAGAATGATCCCTACCCCTGCAAGGGGAAAATTCAGCCACTCAGTCTGTAAGACTGCAATTTTGTCTTGGTCAGTCTTCCCATATTTGATAGTATAAGGCACAGGGTGAGGGAAGTAACATCCCCACAGAGCTTACTGCTAATACCCTCAGCCACTAAACAGCCATACCAATGCATTGCCTCACAAATACTGCAGGGTACAGCCACCCTGCAGTGCTCTGCCCCAATGGTGCCCAGAGCACCATTCCTGCTCTGCCCCATACACCTGGATCCCTCTGCTACAGTGCAGGATGGACCCACCCCCCTGTGCAGCCAGAGGTGCCAGATGATGACCGCAGATTTTCTCCAAGTTTGTGGTACCCCAGGCTCCTTGTGGCTGCATGAACAACCACCAAAACTTTGCCACCACCCCCATGAACTGGAGTGCGGGTTATAAAATTAGAGGGGAGTTTTGAGTCAGAGCAGGAGGCAGAGGTATTACCCAGTATTATTCTATCAACATCTTCATCAGCGACCCAGAGGAGGGTACAGAGTGTAGCCTCAGCAAGTTTGCTGATGATATGAAAGTGGGAGGATTGGCTGATACACCAGAAGGCTGTATGGCTATCAGCAAGATCTGGACAGACTGGAGTGCTGGGCAAAGGGGAACCTAATGAGGTTCAACAAGAATAAGTGTAGAGACTTGCAACTTAGAAAGAATAACAGCATGAGCTAGCATAGGTTAGTGGTTGACCTTCTGGAAAGCAGCTCTATGGAGAAGGACCTTGGAGTCCTGGTGGACCATGTCATATCCATGCAACAGCAATGTGCCCTTGTGGCCAAGAAGACCAACAGTATCCTGTGATATTACCCAGCCCTACATATTGATATACTGGCGTCCCATGAGCTGCTGTTCTGGGCAGCAGAGTATTTCTTAAGAAGGGGTTCACAGGTCTCAAAGCACAGCAAATGACTGCAAAATGAATCTACAGTCCCCATTGTTTCTCAAAATCATGAACTTATTATCTATGAGTATGCCAAATGGCAAAAGTAGGTCTGGAGCCTGCAGCTGCCCCCACTTTGGGTGCAGAGTATGAGTACTTACCACGTGGCAGGGTAGAAACCAGGATGCTCAGATTGCTTCTTCCTGAAGTGTTCTGCATACCTCTGACAATGAGAGACTCACATAAGCATACCCTGAGCAGGCAAACAGCACCTGAGTACACCTTGGAGGAGAAGAAGGGTGTCCCAAGGCAGAAGCAGTGCCAGTACTGAGCCCAGAACTGTGGCAGTGTGGTGCACATCCACACTCCTTGTGCCTCTTACCATACAGTTCTCCAGAAATCTGGCTTTCATTTAACAGGGCAAAGGAAGTCACTGGAACCTAATTTTGGGAAACAGATGCTTAGGGCTGAGACATGAGGCAACAGAAGCAGACTACAGAAAAACTGTTCCAGTAGCTTGCACCAGCTGTGAATTGCTCCATTTTGCCTGACCTAGTGATCACATTTGGAGCAACTTCTCAATTTACCACATGGACACATAGAGTTACAGGTGAAACATAGACACTGGAAAGAGCTTCAAAGACCACTTCTGCTGTCTTCAACCTCAGTCAGACCCACTGGTGTGGGTACACAGTGCAAATGCCCTTCATGATGAACTTGAAGGGTTAGACTTGTTAATAATGTATGGGTACACACTATACCTTATGTATTCAGCTCAGGTGAGCTGAGCTAAAGTCAAAGGCAGGTCAAACAATTCGTGATCTTGGACTTAAAATACTTGAAAGGCACCAAAACTCAGTGAGCCAAAAGAAGCAGTCTCTCCCATTTGGGCTGACACCTCCTTGAGCACTGCACTGGGATCCAGAGCAGGAGTTATCTGTGGGAATGGGTGGTGGCAGCAGCATCAGGTTGATCCCCTCAAGTTCCTCTTTCAGGAGGAAAGGAAGGAAATTAGCCCTCTCCCTGCCAACACTTTGAAAAAAGTTTTTCTACACTGTCAATACAAGAGATGATCCCTCAGCAGAGCACACCAGTCAGGTGTCCTTCATGGGTCCTGTGTTGGTAAGCTTTCCTCTTCAGAAACTATTCCTGTGCAACCTACATGAGAAACCTTGCACTAGGAATGCACCAGCTCTTGGAGAGAGCTATAGCTGGGGCAGATACTGCAGGTTTTCCACCAGAGATTGCTCAGACAAACCTGTCCTTGGCCCATTGAAAGTCTGCAAGCCACAGCATGCAATACAATACTTTGTGGTACTAAAGGACCTTCTGAATGAGGGTCTCACATTAATTAATTAAGCCTCAGAGCACCTAGAAGGAAAATCTATCCTATTTTACCAGCAAGTACAATGAGCATTCAAAGGTCACACAGAATAGAGGAGCAAAGGAATGAGATCCTGGTCTCCTGACTCCTGATTCCTAGCTGCGTCTATTAGCTCATGACTCCTCTACAAAGAACGTTTATGGAGGAAAAAAGGTGACCCATAGCCATGCCCAAGGGGCACCATACTAAAAGATTTAATAAGGAGCAGGAGGATGACTAAAAGGGTTACACAGATTGACGCAGGTTAGTAAAGAATATGGCATTAAGAAAACTGATCCTTTCAAAGCCTCCAGCCACATGCTTCTGTCAGAACCAGACGTGACTTGTGTCTATGTTTCATACGATACCACCAAGTGGCCACCAAAGGGCTTTCCTTCATGTTTAAATAATGACATGCAATGTAATGCCGACAGATACTTTTTTTTCACAGGGAAAAAGGAGCAGAAGGAAAAGGGTTTGTCTGAGCTGAGGCAGAGCCCATGTCTTCTTTGCCTCTCCCACCCCTTTCCCCCCTCCCCTGCCTCCATGGCTCGCAAGCTGGAGGCTACCAGTGGCTGGGTGTGCCCGTCCATCTGCAGTACCAAGGAGACAGGCACATGGGCACTGGAAGAGAGAGTAACCTGTATATGAGTGGGGTGTGCAGGTGCAGCATAACAGCTACAGTGTCTCTGCAAAAGACAGGAGGCTGTCATGGGGAAGAAAAAGAAATGTGCTTTACAAGTCATCATGGAAGATGGTTGGTATCACCATGCGATTATTTCAGTTTGGATGCTGCCACATACTTGAGAAAATGACGTGTGACTTTCTAAGCACATCATTTTGCATCTCTCAAGGATCATGCAATTTCAGTTTGCTCCTGCAGGGAACTTTAGTCAATCTGCCAAACTAAAGTATATATTAAGACTGTTGCTGTAGGAAAAGAGTATAATATATAATCAATAAGGTGTGTTCTGCCAAGCTCAGCTGGCACTTGAGGACTAGCTGTGTAAAGCATTGCATGTGTAAATCCCAGCAACAAATGAAATTACTCTGTTTTTTTGTCTTGCAGTCGGAATGGAGGTTGATGGGCAAGTCGAAAGTGACACAGAAAGTGAAGGTAATGTAGAGATTAAAACTTGCATTCTTGTTTGAAATACAAGAAGTGATCCCTTTTCTTTTTCTCTCTGGCTTTTGACTTATTCTACAATAGGAACCATTTCATGAGCCACTTGTAAGCAAGCATATTTTTCCCTTGAGGTTTGACTTGTAACAGTGTTATGTAAACCACAGTTCTTAAGCAGCCTGTACCCTTCATCCATGCTCCTAAAGCAGGAGGCTGTTGAAGCCCATGTCCCTTGTCAGTCATCCCTAATAAATCAGACATCACAGTAAAGCACCACCCTGTGCAGGTTGCACTGCACCAAGGGGTCCTGTGTGCCCACTCTGTAATGCTTGATTCAGTCATAATGCACTGGTATCTTGATTAATCATGGCCACAAGAAATTCAAATTAAAATGAAAATTAATTGGAAGTAGGCTAATGGCTGTTAGGAAAATCAGGAAGCGTCAGTGACTGGATTAAAAACAGCTTTAACCCTCTATGTATAGTAAATAAAGAGGAATAGCTAAGGGCTAAGATTATAACATGAAATAAAGAGAGCTAAGAGGTAAGATCATAACAGCACTGGATAGGTGATATAAATGTAGATGCTACTGCGAAAAATGGTTCAAAACCGTGTCTGTACCATCCATAAAATTTAAGGAAGCAATTAGCAAATGACTGGGACTTATTTTTTTAAATCATAAAGACCTTTCCCATACAGGCATGCAAGAAACTAAGATCAAAGTAATGATCAAATGCCCCACTTCCACCCAATATTTGATAAACTGCAAATGAGAAGCAGTCGGATGCAGAAATGAGCTCTCTCCCTTCTCAAAGGACCTAGATGGTCCTTTGGCTTAGATCACTGACTGAAATTCAGCTGAGATGGACCATTACATTGTAACTGAAACCTACCTAAAGGCTTCTGAGAAATTACCTGACAGCTTCTTCTTTTTCCCCTTGACAAGCATGACAACCACCACCTACTAATTTTTTATCACTTGCAACAAAAAACTGTTTGCTTTTTATTAATTTCTAACTTTTCACTTAAATAAAAATGCAAATCATCAGATTCTTCTTGCTGCTTCTAGGCTGCTAATTTTTCACTCTTGATGCCATTCCAGCACAATTTTCTTCTTCCATTATAACCTTTCCAACCCCAGAGGAAAAAAATGCAAAACTTACAATTTCTTTGTTTGTTTGCTTGAACACTTTCTTTTCATCTGCCAGAAAATCTTTAAAATTAGAAGCCAAAATAGTCTGAAAAACTTATTACTGATTTCAAAGTACTTGATGGCAAAGGGGATAGAGGGTCTTGGTGTTTTTTGGAAATGTTTCTCTGTTTTCTATAATGTTCTGCAATTAAATTATGCTCTGTTTCAGTCCTTCAAGCTTTAAGCACTTCTGACTTCTAGATAAACAAGTTTTTCAGTCTGTAGTGCCAATAAGAATGAAACGCATATCAGAGACAACCAGTTTTTTTGTGCCTTTTCTTCTTCCTATAGGAAAGAAAAACTAGAGAAACAAGACCTGATGCTGCCTAAGCTGTACCTTTTCTCTATATAAACAGAGGCCCTCCCTGGCCTTTAAAAGTAAAAATGTTCAAGGACATTACACCAACAAGCACACTACATACTGTATAATGGACTGAAATTTTTGTTTCCATTGCTCTGGTGTGTGTACAGGTCAGAAAGATATCTGTGCTCTCTGATGGATAGGCTTTTGCATTTGTAACAGATTTCCAGTGTTCTTAAGGTTACATATCATCTGCTGATGTGCTAAAAGTCATTCTACTGTTCTATATGGGAGCTGAATAATGAAAGAGTTGGACATGGTTCTTGGACTGGGTATAACACAAAGGCCTCTAAGGTCAATGGGTATCTGCTCATTGACTTCACCAGGGTTTGCATCAGGCATCCTGGCTGCCTGTGCTTTTTTGAGGAGTCCTTATTTTGCCAGCACAGAAAACTATGTGTCTCCCAAAGTACTTGTTTTTCATCTCTTGCAGAAGATGAAGTGAAGGACAAGACACCTAAGAAACAGCCCCTCAGGGAAAAGGGCAGAGCAAGCAGACTTGAAAGGAAAAATCAAGAGAAAGACAAAGAAGATGAGAGTGAAGAGGAAGACAGCTGTAGCCAACAAAACAGATCTGCTAGGAGAAAAAACAACCAAAGCAAAAACAGCAGTGGAAAAAAGGCAGGAGAGAACGGAAGCTGCCAGAGAGAGAAGGGCAAAAAGTCTCCTACCAAAGATCAGAAGGAGTCAGAAAACAAAGAAAAGCAAACAAACAAGGAAAGAAAGGAGGGGGCGAACAAACAGAAGGCAGGCAGGAAAAACAGGTAATTAAACAAGCCCTGAGTACAGTAGCATTGACATGCTGTGAGCTTGTGATGCATGGGTCAGGACTGCAAGGTCTATAGACTGCAAATAAGTTACTGCCTTCCCAGAAGGGATATGACAGTGGTAAACAGTAGTGTAAAATGCCATGTGGCCAAACTGTCCAAGGTCTTCTGTTGCTCTCATTTCTTAGCCAAGATGAGATCCATGCATGTAGTAAAGTCCTTGTGCATATTGTGGGAGGTAGCAAACATTCTTTAAAAAGGCAACTTGTGTGACTCAAACCTGCCCATGTTTTTTTGATTGGTCTATGGAAACACTCAGGATAATTTGATGGTTTTGAGTCTTTGCCTTCCAAATCTTGCTTGCCTCAACCCTCTGCTTCTCCCCAAATCTTCCATTTCCCTCTGAAGGCATGAAAAACATTTCTTGGAGCCAGCTGTAGCCCTCAGCAATGTTTCTGTAGCTGGAGCATGGTCCAGAGCAGGATGTTGGGTGAGTTGTGGTCCAATGCAACCACCTCTTGATCATCCTGGCTGGACCCCACCTTGCCCTAAATGCAAGGGGACTGTGCTGACATTACACCAAGCCAGGGGATGGTGAGCCACTGTTCTCATATTAGAATGGGATGCCTGGGGTACAGAAGCACTATGACCACCCAGAGCAAGACCTTTCCTCTAACTCCTGCAAGATTTTCCATTTTGTGCCTTTTATTTTGTGTCTCTCCCAGTACTACTTCTGCTTCTTCCAACTCATCCGACCAGGAGTCTCTTTCAGAGGAAGAGCTTGCAGTCCTGATGGAGCAGGTGGAGCAAAAGAAAAAACTGATTTCCACCATGAGAAACAAGCCCTGGAGAATGGTGAAGAAGCTCTCAGTGCTCAGGTACCCATTACACAGGGAACCCCCAACCCTGAGGTCTTTACTGACTGTCAGATGCACTTTCCCTTCCCTAGAAATTGCATTTTTGCTGCTGCTACTAAAACACTCCAGTCTCAGAAAAAGTGAATGGCCAGAATGTCAGAGTTTAAATGATCAGAATTAAAGTGTGGTATTTGATTTTCAGCCTCTGTAACCTAAGAATGGACAAGGTGCAAATCTGTTCAACTGATATCCACAGTGAGGTCATTCTACCCTTATGTTTAAAACCAAATGTCTCACCACTGTCAGACTGCTTGTTAAAGCTAACTCTGTGTCCTGGTTTGCTTATTCATGTCCATTATCAGAGAGAAATCAGAGCAACAAAGTGCCAGGTTACTTCATGCTTCCTGAGACAGTGCTGCTTGGAAAAAAATGTTGCATTATTTGCAGAGGTTTATGAAGCTAAAATAATATTGCCTCCCAGCCCTCACTGAATGTAGGAATAACTCAGTCAGCTGCAGAGCTCTCTTCATGCAGGGCAATGGGGGGCAGTGGGGCAGGGTTGACCAGGACCATTCCCACATGAAGACAATATTTCAAGTCCCAGCTCTAAAGGTTAAAAACCAGTTGAAACCCCTTTCTACCAGGAGAGCTCTCAAAATAGCATTGTATAAACCTACACAGTCCCACGGGGACTCATGATATCCCCCTTCTGTCTTTCCTTGCCAAGAGACTGCTCAGAGCTGCAGACACCAAGCTGTGAAGACTGGTAGTCACCATGTGGTTTTGCTTCTCTCTTTTATGTCCTGAAGGTCAAGACCTGCTCCATCTCCACTAAACTTCGAAGCCTTGAACACTGCCAATTATATCTAAAAATATGAGTAGAGAGCTATGCAGCTGTGTTAAAGCACCTCTTCAATCTCACAGGCACATTGTAAGCCTGAGATCATTACAAATAATATCTTATGACTGTAAAAGTCCAAAGTTCTGCAAAAGAAAAGATTTAAAAAAAAAAAAAAAAAAGCAGCATTATTTCTGACTTATTTTTCATTTTGCTCCAGGATCCTGGCTAAAGTTCTGCTAGGAACATGTTTAATAGTATGACTCCATCCTTTCATCTTGTCCCTGAACCTTGGCAATCCTTACTATCTGCTAATGAACCTAAAAAAAATTGTGGCATTGTTTGTGCAGGGGTCTCCAGAAAGGGTTTCAGAGTGTGGTACATTCATTAGTTATTTTGGCTGCAAAAATTCAGTCCTGAGACAAGAAAGAAATAGACTCGTTGTACAGCAGAGGAATGTGAAACACAAGGAGAGTGAATCAATATGTTCAATACCTAGAAATTTCACTTTATGATTGCAAATAAAACTGCAGGTGATTTTCCCAAGGTTACAGGCTGAACTAGCCAGCTATTTCTACCAAGTAGAAGTCCATCTTCCCCAGAGGCTTAGGATTGCAAAGGAGCTCGTGACTCCTTAAATGTAATCTCTTATGCTGTATCAGCAACATGAATACATGATTTAATCTTATTCACAAACTCAGCATACTTTAACAACATCTACCTAGGTTCTTTCTTTTGTATTTCCTTACAAACCTGTTCTAAAATTGATTTCATCTTTCAGCTTGATTTTACTTCTGACCAGCATCCACGGGGAGCCCAAACCCTTGACTTCACATGGGCAGGGTGGTGTGGCTGGTCCCTCACCAGTGCAGGCAGTGGTGAAAAGTTGAAGACTCCTTTGCTGTTTCAATAATCCACTTGTTTATTTTCCAATTAGGGAGGCACAAGCTTTTGTAGAGAAGTTTGAAGGAGCTATGGGAAAAGGGAAAGGCAAAAAGTTGTACGCATATAAGATAATGATGGCAAAGGTGAGTGTTGCAATGATGCCAGGGAAAAGCTTGTTTACCTGGTTATGTGTTCAGCCTGGTTTTGGTGCAGTTTATTAACACATATTTAGTAAAAGACACACCAGAAAAACAGAATAAAACTTGTATGCGTTCAAAAATATGTTAGCCAGCTTCAAATCTGATGTTTTCAGACAGAATGAGGGAAAGTTCTGAATCTCATTGCCACCGTCCCTGAATCAAGGGAGGATTTGGAGGAGCAGTATAAACTGTGGTTTTCTGATTGCAGTCTCCAAAACCTTGATCTGTGAGAATAAATACCCCTAAAGATGAAAGAGGTCATGCAAAACTCATGCACTGCTCAATGGATCCCTGTAAAATTTCATCTTCTTCAGTTAATGACACAACTGGCATGATGAGTGTGTTTTAAAACTAAAGATGGTTAACAAGTTACATGTTGTCATGGAGATTATACTGAGAAGTAAAAAATGGAGCCAGGCCTGAGATGATAAAATCAATGGAAGTTTAGCCACTGGTGTAATTAGGAAGGATTTAAGCTCATTATTTTATCACATTAAATTTTGTTTTATATAGACTTGGTTCTGCATCAACTCTTTCAGTTCAGAGCTAGGTCTGAATTTTACAGCACTGTGTGACATGGTAAACTGATAGAACAACTGCAACTTTCGAAAAGCAGGGGGAGGTTAAAATTAAGATGATGAATGTGAACACCCGGGGGTAGGGGCAGACTTACGGATTAACACTAGTTTCTGAAATATTCCAGAAGTTCAAACCCAGACTAGAGTTTGTGCTTTGGACTTTACACCCACTCCTAGCAATGCTACCAAACCCTGACATTAGAAAGCCCTGCAGATGAGGCTGCCTTCTATTTCACTCCTTTCTGCTCACAGTGATGTTATCTTGTTTCAGAAATGGGCAAAATTTAAGAGAGACTTTGACAACTTTAAAACACAGTGCATACCCTGGGAGATGAAGATAAAAGAAGTGGAGAGTAAGTAGAAGTTTGCAGTGGCAGTGGGACACTTGGCAAACACCAGCTTTGCCAAGCTTCTTCCAAGCAATGCTCCAGATCCCTTGTCCCCCCTGTTTGCTAGCCCTGGGCACCTGTGCCAAACAAGGACCCTGGGCATAACTTGGTTTTGCTCTCCCCATCAGTGTTGGGAACTATTGGGAGGGTCCTGGGCAACACACTGAGACAGACACGAGGTTAAAGGAGTAGAAGTCTTGCTGGAACAGTTTAACTCTCCTACACTCCTAACCAACAAGTCTCTTCTCGTTCAAGGTCACTTTGGCTCCTCAGTTGCTTCCTACTTCATATTTCTGAGGTGGATGTATGGAGTAAATCTTGTCCTTTTTGGGTTAATATTTGGGCTGGTTATAATACCAGAGGTAAGTGCCTAATTCTCCTTCCAGTAATATTTTGCCCACTGGTTATCATGAACATGAGATTGATGGTGCAAATGAGCGTCCTGTATCAGGCACTGCTTTAAAAATTTAAATGTGTAAAGACAATAATTTACGAAGAATTACTTATAAGGCTGTCACTGACATAGAAGCAAAAGCTGGATTGAAATCAGGAGACCTAAAATGCCCTGCCCATAAAACAGGAATCCAAAAAACAATTTTTACATTTTGACTAAAGTGAGAAACACAGTCTAGGAATCCTCCTTGGTACAGGCTCAGGTCCATAAGAGCCATATTAGAAATGGGCTGTGCTCTGAAATTCATTAAGAAACTCTCCTTTTGGGGCCTGTTGAGGAGCATGGCTCCAGGGGGACAGCACGATAGAGCCCCACAGGAGATACTATCAAGGGAAGGAAGAGTTTCCCAAGCACTTTACCAACCTACATTTCTTTGGGAACTCTCCTTTTTCTTTACTTCTAACTAAGATGATTCACAAGGAAGGATTTTATTTTTAGTTTTTCTGTTCCTTGGTGTTCTTGGAGAAGTAAAAGGATCTCATAAGCAACTTTATATGATCATATATTGAAGAAATTTTTAACATAACCACTACAGCTCTGGCTAAACTACTCAGTCCAGTCTTTAAAGGCTACACAGTCTGCAGACAGTGGCATCTGTTCTGTTCAACGCAGATTTTTATGGAGCAAAATTGCAGCACAGAGTCTCTCCTGAGAACCATGCTTTTGTCCTCCTTAATGTGACTGCTTACACTATTGAAAGTAAAACTCTGTTTCTAGGATGAAGAGACCATTAGCACTAAACAATATAAATTTATTTTGTTAGGAACTATGCATATGGTAGAAGACTAACCAGCTTTTGTCTTTAAAGTGTGCGTACTGCTACTCATTGCCTACTGAGCTGCTATGATATGGAGAGTAGATGGGCAATAAACATTCAATCATAAACAATTTTGAAATTAATTAGCAAGCCCTAAAAAACAAATGATAGATGATATGCCAGGACCTTTGAAGGCTATGAATGCTAATGAGATCTTTTGGTATAACCATCAGTAGAGTCTGCTTGTAAAAATATTATTAACTCTCCGTAGCCCCTGCTGTTCTGGCTGAACTTCAACAGCTGCTGGACTTGCTGTAAGATCTGCTTGTGTGGTGCCATCAGGAAAGGCTGCACCATGAAAACCATTCTTTGCATCATTTTGTCAAACTCTTATTGAACAAACCTAACTGTCCTTCACCTCACCTTCATATCATTTCTTCAATTCAGGACTATATAATACTAAATATACCGCAAGCTCAACCTGTGCTTTTGATTTCTCTCAAAGGAGGAGTCCTGCATAAATAGATAAAGCTAATCCCCTTATGGCATTAGACCCATGAAGTTCAAGCAAAGAACTTTGTGCTTAACTAAGGACATTTAAACTGGATTCATTCATTGAGGGATATAGTTCTTTGCCAAAATAGTTCCTGTGCAAAGGATGTTACCAGGGAAGGGGACTCCTCTGGTTATTTGGGTGAAATTAATTTTAAATACTTTTAACTGCTGCTCTGTATTAAGAAATAAAATATATATTAAAATCAACCAAAAGAAAAACCAGCCAAAAGGGACACATTGAGGAAAAAACTGTTAAAAACTGTGCAGTGTTTTATATGTGCATCACTGTTATTAATGATGACCAGGTCCTGATGGGGATGCCATATGGGAGCATGCCAAGGAAAACTGTACCCCGAGCTGAACAAGCAACAGCTATGGATTTTGCAGTTCTTTGGGACTTTGAGGTAAGTACAGGAGTGTTAATCATAGCAGATCAATTGAATGTGTCCTAAACCCTTCAGAGGTTACTGCTGCTACAGAAACAAATTTGTTCCAAGATAAACCAGCAGTGCATCTATTTCTTCCAAAAGATGAACACACCTGCAGCCATGAAATCTTTGTAGATCAGCAGAGATTTCTGGCCAAAACACATGCAGGCACCTATATGTGGATTTGAACCACTTCCATATAGAAATGTCCTGGCTGGCATATGCCACATGTGTGTGTGTTTTTACACACAGTTATCAATTTCTCATTGTTGAAAGAACAAAGCAGATGCACTTTGATTCCAAAGGGGACATATCATATCCCAAAACAGCTGGCTAACATCACCTGAATTGTGTCTGTCTAGGGTCAATGAGGTGCAAGAGGACAGAGTAAAATCCACTAAGGCAGGTGGAGTTGTACATTTCCACACTGAAGGAAGTCAAAGCAGATTTAGGAACTCCATATCCTTTTGTCTACATAATTTTGTTATTCATGAAGAACAACAAACTAAAGTTAAATTTTCCTGTGAGCAGAAAAACTGAAAACTTCCCAGTGATAAAATTCATGCAGGTCACTTAAACCACATTCACAGAGCTGCCTTCTGAACTCAGGCAAAAAAAAACCTTCCTCACATTCATAATGTTGAATTTTATTCTGAAAAAAAAAAAAAAAAGTGTATGCACAAGACCCGTTTTATTTACAACTAAAAAGGCAGGCAGCACACCAGTGAACAGCAAGAGCTGTTCTAAACCAGGCAGCCAGAAAGTGAATTCAAGCTCTTCATGGGCAGGGAACACCTTACTATACCACTGAACTTGCTCACTGCCTTGGGAAAGGGATCCCTTCCCACACCCCTGGCATCCCTGTCCCCATGAAATATTTATAAGAGCCAAAGTTGGAAGTAAAGTTTAGCATTTGCACCCAAAAGGAGAGCCCAGTTTTCCAGCTGCCCACAAGAGCACGGATGCAACCCTGACTCAAGGCCCTCTCCAGTTAATCTTTCCTTTTGAAGGTTTAGGTCAAAGGGATTACGTGTTTTTAGAGGTGGCCTACAAAAATAAAAAGAGGTGTGCAGAGGGTGGAAAGATTCTGCTGTGGCCAATACCTTGGGATCTGATTTTCAAAGCTGCTGCCTCTGGAAGTATTTTTTTAAATACTCATTGGTGCTGGCCCACATATTACAAGGGTGGGATCCAGTCCTTTCATAATAAACCTCATTATAATTTCCTGTGCTAAAAAAAGAACCTAACAGCTTCTTAATGTAAGCCAGATTATTTAAATGAATATATTACTATGGCTTCAAACACTGCTGTCTCCAGAACCCTTGACAGGGCCAGACCTTCAATTACCACCCACTTTCTGCTGATGTTCATTTTAGCTCTTGCTCTCCCAGAACTTTCACCCACTTGACAGAATCCCAGATCCAGAGGTGAATTAGGGACACTTTAAGTAACATTGTACAGAATGAAATGCTCATTTGAGTATCACACTGTAAAAATACAAGAAGCAGCATTTAACCTCATTAGTCCAGAAAACAAAAAAAACTAAAACAAGCAAACAAAACCCCCGCAGGAATGTTCCTGAACTGCAGCTGATTTTATATGAGAGATCATGAACTCCACACATATGTGTAAGGAAATTTGTTCTTGGATGAGGTTGTACTATTGCATGAAAGGCTGGCTACACTGTGACCTGCCAGACTCCTGCCTGTGAGTTGGTGCATTCCTCTGCTATTGCCAAGGTCCTGATTCTCTGAACCCTTCTGCCACAGAGGTCCCCATCCTGCAGCCACTCCCTTGCTGCTTGACACCAAGGAGCAATCACACAAGCCTGAGAGGCAATCTCCACTTATGAGTAAACTATGTACACCCATATCCTCTGCAGTCAAGAGATACCAAATTAAGTCCTTCACAGAGGCCTGTCTGTGAAAATGAATAGATGCTTATTCCAGCAGGCTCCACAGGAGAGGTGAAATGGGGAAACATATTTCATGGGAGGCATAAAAGGAAGAGTCAATATTGCAATCCTGAAAAATACATTTCAAGAGAGGAGCCAGGGAAACATGTACTTTGGAAGAAAGGAGGTCACATCATAGGTTTCTAGAGGAGCAGAAAGGAATAAATCTCACTTGGATACCAAACACTATTTCACAAATGGAGTTTAAAGAACATACTGGATGATGTGAGCAGAAAAACTCATTTTTCAGTCCCCACCAATTGATGAATCAAAAAGACAAAGGTCTGGGATTACAATGTGACAAAAAAACTTCATTAGCATCTTCCAGGAATATCATCTTTATAATTTGTGTGGCTTTTTTCATTAAGCTTCCTCAGCACACATTATAGTAGTATGTTACGAACCCCAAGCATCAGTGTGTGATCCACCAGCCACAGATTCGCTGTGTTTTCCCAAGTGGCTCAGCAGCACTGCCAGAAACACTCATAAAGTCATCCTAGACCTGGGACACTATGCCTTGTGCGTGGCAAACATGCAGCTAATGGGGTACCCAGGCATACCAAAGTTTTATAGTGGATTAGGAATGAAAACCAGAACACTCTGGACAAGCTTAGTCAACTGTCCTGGCCAGACTGCTTAACTAACTTAATTTATGAGCTGAAAGACATCAGACAAAAAGTGGAGAAAATATGCAATGATGCACATCAACTTGGATGAGAGATGACAGAAAAATAGGGAGAGATTGCTAATGCAGATTAGGAGATCTGCACACTCCTTGAATGCCCCATAGGTCTGTACAATAAAAAATACATCTACTTGAGACAACATGGGTGATACTGTGTCTGGGGCTCTCAGGTTTCTACAGGAAGGAAAAGCTTTGATTTTAGTCTTTAGTTATATTTGCTCTGCAGGTGTAGCCAGTAAAAGAAACTAAATCTGCAGGGTACAAACCATCAGCTGCCTCCTAGTTAAAGGAAATGTTCATATCATGGTAGGAAACCCCACTGCTACAGCATTTCTGCAAGATCTAAGTGTTTGTTTCTGGATTACAGAAGCAGGTGTGTTACAGCCACAAAGAGCAATAAGGAGGTTTTTCTGGAAAGAGTGAAACAGTCATGGATAAGACCTACATTTTAGTTTTGAGCCAGGAGCAGCCTCTGACATGTTCTCCCTCTTCTTTCGCCTCTTAGGAAGATAGGCTCACAGTAGGACGGCTCTGAAAGGTGACAGGGCAGCAGACAGCAAAGAATGAGACACTAAAAATCTTTCCAAGCTGTTATTCCTTTCTCTAAATGTTCCATTTTCACCAGAAACCTTTTCCCTGCAGCAAAAAAGCTACACAGCTTACACAAGGGTTTGCTTTTGCTTTTCCTCCAGGGTTACATCAAATACTCAGCTCTCTTTTATGGCTACTACAACAACCAGAGGACAATTGGCTGGCTAAAATACAGGCTGCCCATGGCCTATTTCATGGTTGGGATCAGTGTCTTTGGCTACAGCCTGATGGTTGTTATAAGGTCGTAAGTACAGTGTTGCTTCTTCTGCAAAATCCACCAGGATGGGCCTAGCAGCCAGGTTCCCCTCCACCAGCATGGCTCAGAGCCTTGGCCAGTGGCTGGGGGAGCAGGGAGCAAAGGGGGATGTGAGTCTTCTGTGTTCATGCACTCAGCCTCAGCATCCAGCACCCTAGCTCTGGTGGACTGAGTGTGCCCACCTGCATTATTTTGAACCCTTCCACCTCCTTCTCCTGTCCTCTTCTTCCCTTTCTTCCTCTCTGGATCACGTTTACCCTTCCTCCAACATGATTACAGCACCATCAAGTGGATTTTGTACATCAGGAAGGATTTTACTTACAGTAAATTTCAATGGCTCTTTCTCTCATCCTTTCATTACCAAAAAAAAAAATTAAAATTAAAAGTTTCTGAAAGCCAATGTGAGCCACACAGATGGTGCAAGGGGTACAGAAAAGAGCCAAGAGCTACCAGACTGCTTTTTTTTTTGCATTGTCAAACTAATCAGCAGAGTTTTAAACCCCAACCCCTGGTGGGGTTTTTAAGTCCCCAACTCCTGGTGCACTGTCCCTGGTCACCATCGAGGTCCCCACCACATCTCCAGGGCACCAAGGATGCAGCCGAGGCACTTCTCGCTTTGTGGTGTATCTTGAGATTGTTTGTATTCAGTCAGTCTCCACAAAGCCAAAAATAAAACCCTCTGTCTCTCTCTAGAGGCCACTGCATGCAAAGATTATTCTTTGCAAGAAAGAATAAGCCCATGGATTTGTATTGCTATCGAATCAGGTCCTACTGCTGTGCAGCAGAAAGAGCTACTTGAGCCTTTGGCTGGAGCAGGACATGGGGATTTGCTGTACATTTGCCATGAAATTGCTGCATCTTTTGTCTTGCCTTCCTTGAGGGACTGGTGTTAGGGACTCTGGTGGGAGTTATAGAAGGATTTCAGGGACCAAATAATAGAGAAAGATCAGCAGAAGCCATATCTGCTCCTATGCTGATTAACAAGAATAATCCTTTTTCTCTCCCTGCATGGTTTGCTGCAAGGTCTTTTGCTCCAGCATTGTGCAGCTACAGAAATCTCACCAAAACCTTATGTTGCAGTCGGTGTACTGGAAACAACAGCAATTTTTTACTCAATTTAACTAACTAATATACTGTACCCAAAATATTTTTTTTCTGTGAATAGTCTATCTTCATGGCATTAGCTGGTGGAAGCAATCCTTACCCTGCTTTGAACACTTATGCTAGATTTTTTTCTGCAGTACTGTTTTTAATAGAAAACCTGCATAGGCCTAAAGACCTCTTTTGACATTTCAGTCCTTCTCAAACCTAAAGTCTCATGGCATGGGACAGACAGTCCCACCCAATCCCTAAGAGGAGTCACCCCACACCTTCCTTAACCCCTGGCAAATCCAAGCCACCAGTGCTGATTTGCAAAGCTGAAGGGCACCTGGTGGCTCTGTGAAACACTCCCTGATCTTGCCACTACACATGTCCTTGCACAGGATGGCACGCAATGCCAATGAAAGTACAGCAGATGGAGACGATGACAACTTCATTTTCAGCTGGAAAATGTTCACCAGCTGGGACTACCTCATTGGCAACCCAGAGACAGCAGACAACAAGTTTGCATCCATCACCACCAGCTTCAAGGTAATCCTCATTGGCATTTCTCTGTCTGCTTCTGGGGATGTGCCCAGCACCTGCCATGGCAAAAGTTTAAGGGAAAATCTGGGTATCTGTACAGCATTTGCTCCCACATCATGACTCACCCCAACAACACTTTTAGGATTTGAAAAGAATCTGGTTTACTTCAGAGTGCAATTCCCCAAACACGCTCCCCTGGAACAAAGCAGGCTGTTTGCTACTTCATGTCTTTCAGTCAACCCAGGATACCTTTGTGAAGCTTTGTTTGATCTTAGCACAAACTATTAATTTCAGTATAGCCTGGGATCACATTTCATAGGGTAGAAAACCGTCCAACATAGCCCCTAGGCTCAGTGCTGTAAGATTCACCCTCCAATTCTGTAAACATCTCTGTTCTTTCAGGAGTCTATCTTGGATGAGCAAGAAAGCAACAAGGATGAGAATATCCACCTGAGGAGGTTCTTGCGAGTTCTGGCCAATGTCCTCATCATTTGCTGCTTGTGTGGGAGTGGCTACCTCATTTATTTTGTGGTGAAGCGCTCCCAGACATTTTCCAAAATGCAAAACGTTGGGTGGTATGAAAGAAATGAGGTAAGAAAACTTTGCTTTCAGTTTTCTGCTGTGATAATTTGGCTTGGACATCAGCATAATCCTTGCCGCAGCTTGAGGACAGAATCCAAGGCAGAGGGATTCCCTACCACAGCCCAAAAGTCCTTTGTACTTTGTTTTAGCTTGTACCTTTGTACTTGTTTTAGCTGGAAAGCACATTGGTCTCCCTGAGAGGTTTTAGGTCAAATTAGCAGCTCCTTCAAAGAGGATAAAATACTCCTACAATATATCACAATAAAAGTCATTGTGCTTTCAGCATTTACATCACTGGCCAATTTTTAAAGAACTTACCACAAATTGCATATTAATGCTTATGAATTCTATTGTATTAGAAAGCTCTCTGGATGTTCGACTTGTCCATGATTAGACATAAAGCTAAACTCAAGTCTTTTGTATCCATCTTGAATAATAGGAGTAAGATACTCCATCCTGCAGAAAAATTTCAATTGTCAAAATTTTTCTGTGTCTAATTTCAGAAGTTCAGGTCTTCAAGCTCTTCATACACACACACACACAAATGGTTTCAGTGAATGGAAAGGCATGGTTTAAGTGTATGCCTCAATATCGTGTATTTATATATCAAAGCCAGATCAAATTCAAAGCCATGCATTTTCATAATTCCCTCAGAAAACATTGGCAAGACAGCACTTTTCTCACAGAATACTTTGCTTTGTTTCAGCCAACTTTTCCCAAAGAAAAAAAAAAAATTAATGTCTGAGGTTTTCCTGGTGATAACTTGAGATCTGAATATATACAGTTCTGGGTACTGTTGCCTCTCCTGGGAAGAAAAGCACAAAAACAGAGACCTGTGAGTCAAAGCCCCCCAGTGGCCCTACAGACACTGTTCCCTGCAGACCAATGGGCACTGTATAGTTGTAAAAAAAGACTTCAAGTCATGCCTTAGCTACCACTGACTTGCCAATGACCTCATTGACCATGGTACAATTTTGGATCTTGTATCATATAGAGGACCAAAAATACCAGTAAGACATTTGCTTGAGCAGCAAAACTGAGTGCTTGGTATGCTTCCATTCAAATCTGCAATTGCCTACTGCAAAAGCAAAGGTGTTGAATGTGGAAAATAAACATTAGCATCAACTAATTATCTTCCTGCACACAAGCCAAGTCTTGTGCTTCCTCTGAAACTAAAATAAGAACCTTGGAGCTGATGCAAGCAGTACTGAGAGGGACTTGAGGAACCTAAATATTCATGAGTCTGGGCTGACAGGGAACAAATGCTTTCGAGCTCATCCTTTTGAGATAACAGCAAAAATGCTCCTGCAAGAGCAAGCTGTGCAACCCAGCCCTGAAGTCTGGTGCTGTGCTGCCTGCACGCTAAGCAAAGACAGGAGCTGAGCTTCCTGAGCTTTGGCTTCCTCCCTTTTGCAAATCCTTCTGAGAGCTCCAAGCAGTTGCTGGCAGCCTCCGCTCTGCTCTGAGTAATGCAGTCACCCTTGTTAATATTAGCAGCAATCTTCCTTTCTTCACATGACAGGTGGAAATAGTGATGTCCTTGCTGGGCATGTTTTGCCCTCCCCTCTTTGAAACCATTGCTGCACTAGAGAATTACCATCCCCGCATCGGGCTGAAATGGCAGCTGGGCCGGATCTTCGCTCTCTTCCTTGGGAACCTCTACACGTTTTTGTTGGCCTTGATGGATGATGTCAATGAAAAAGTAAGAGCTGAGCTGAAAAGCCACATTCACTCGTTCTGTCCAGAGCTGAGGGCAAGCACAGACAAAAAGGATGAACACCCTCTTTGCAGCAGGTGTTTTTCTCTTTCATGATCCTCTTGAGAATCATCTGCAGTGCTCTGGAGAGGCTCATAGCCCAGAGGGGTTTCCAGAGAGTCTCCAGCTTCTCATTACAGCCCAGACAGTAGTTATTGTCTACTATAATCATGGCATATTAGAATAATTCAATTTTTTTCTCTCCATCTGACACTATTTACCATTTCTATTAAGGCAGAGCCTGAGGAGGTAGTTTATAATCCTCTTCCCCTGCCTTTCCCTCTTTGACATTATCCTGGTTGTGTGTTGCAGGCAGATAACTGCAGGAAAGAATATATGTCTAACTGATCTATATTAAAAATGTGTCTGTTTTAAGCTGAGAAGAATTGGAAGAATCAGGGCAGTTTGGTCTGCCCTGAAAAATGAAGAAAGTGAGGAAGGAGGACTGGGTAGAGGCTTCCTCTGCACACTATCCTTTCTGGATGTCTGCCTCCTCCACATGCAGAGACCAGGCTACTAACTCCCCAAAACTCACAATGCCCCAGCTGCTCCAAGATCTAGAGGGGCTGCTGCTCCCCTTCTCCTAGAAAAAGGAAAGGAATTTCTGTGCTATTTCCCTTTCCAGTGCCAGCAGAGCAACTCTGCTGTAAGCAAACGCTTATATACTGGGTAGTAACTGGTAGGGAGGAGAGAGAACCCCAACACTTTGGGTCTCTCAAAACACATTTTCTGGGGCCCCCGTTTCCTGAAGTCTTTGGCTGGGACTTGTCTTCATTGCAGCTGGCTGAAGAGGATGCAGTGAAGAACATCACCTACTGGACACTGCTTGGCCATCACAACTCATCTGATGGCAATGGCAGCACTGTCACCCCACCACCCATTGATCCTGCAGATGTGCCCAGAGGACCCTGCTGGGAGACAAGTGTTGGCATTGTAAGGAATTAATTATGCATTAAGTTTCTGGGCTGGCTTTGGTTGTTGTTTTTTTTTTCCTTGATGTTTTTAGTATTTCCATGCTTAAAGTTTTCCTAGCAAATGGCATCTCCTTTCCTGACTCTCAAACAGTGGCACGAAGGCAAAATAAATCCTTGGCCATGGTTCTTGACCTGTTGTGGTGAAATCCCTAGCTCGATGGGCCCTGGGCATGCACAACTCTGTGGTCCTTTCTGTGAAGGACACAAAAGATCCAGCAGTCTGCAACCACACCTGCACAGTCTTTTTGGTCCAGAACATGACTGTGCCTTTGAAGGAAGCTGTCTTCTTCATTTACTGCTGCGCATTCATTCAACGTTGTAGGGAGGCTCCAGAGCACATGGGTAAACCCAACTGAAGGACATGTCCCAAGGGAACTCTTGACATGTCATAGTCATCATGAAGCCATGGAAAAAGAGCAGAATTAGGCAAAAATAACCCCCCCTGAAATGTATGTAGCGTGGCCTTCAAGTTCTTAGTTTCACCTTGCAAGCCCACCCTGTAATCTTCTCATTTTGGACAGCTTCATTCACTAAGAAGTTCTGCAGACAGACCATGCACAACTCAAAAAGTAGAAGTAATTACTTATCAGTTGATACAAATAGCTAGGACTTCACCAAGATATGGGGCTATGCATTACAGTGTACATACAATGGGTCTTCGCCGGGCAAGTGGATTTTACTCAAGTAGGGAAAGACTAGCCATGGGTGCTCCTCTGAAGGGGCTCATCCAAGTGAAACTGAGCTGTCACCCTGCAAATCCTTGGGTTTTTCCCCTGCAGACTTTTAATCTTTTCTTGTCAGTGGGTTTCCATGTGGGAAGTAGGTATCCCCATCCTACAAGTCTTACTTCTGCCTGCAATTTTTACTTGTCTTGTACATCTCCCCTCTCTACACTTTTTCACAGCTCTGGTTTACAGCAGAACGATTTCCTCAGGAGTCCTACGTGTATGTATGTTTTATAACAGCATTACTGCAACATTAACATTTTGCTTGAGTTCTACATGCTGCCACCACAAAGAGCAGAGTCAGTAATGCTAGCAGCAGCCATCAGGGCTGATGGCTCTAACAGAGCTCGTGCTTCCCAGGCACAGAGGCAAAGCTTAGGCACTACCAAATGTTTGCAGATGAGCAGGGAGTTTGTTCATGCACATCCACCTGAAGGCTGGTCTCACATAAAGACAAATAGCTTAATAAAACATAAAGTACTGAACATGGTACTGAAATTATAGGAGTTAAATGTGGGGGTTTTTTTCTGTGTTTTAAATTGCAGGAGTTTGTAAGGCTCACTGTGTCTGATATCCTGGTGACCTACATTACAATCCTGGTGGGAGATTTCATCCGAGCTTGCTTTGTCAGATTTGCAAACTACTGTTGGTGCTGGGACCTAGAGGCTGGATTTGTAAGTAAATGTCTTAGACCTGAGAAGATAGAAGTAATTTAAGGCTATTTGATCAAATGCTACAAATCCAATTGCTATGAATTATTCCTGTGGTCCTCTGGTCTTGTCTGATAATTTAATTTTAGTAGGTAGTCTCTCCATCATTTCTCTGGATCAATCAGTTTCACCTCAGAAAGAACCCATAATCACCCACCATTCGTTAGAACCACGTTTTTGGCATTAATTTTTCTTTCAAGAAAAAAATAAAAACTTTATATACAGCTCAAGGTGCCAAAAGAAATCCAAGTTTTGTGTGCACGAAAGCAGATACATGTAAAGGAAACAGCAGGTTCATCATTTTCAAATCTATGAGAATAATAATTTATACAATAACGAATACTGTCAAGAGATTAGAGCAGCCTGTTCTGGACTTACTGTCATTAGCAACCACATCAGACAGATGGCTCCACATAAAGCAGTATTTTAATTACTGACTACTACGGAGCAAAATACCATGAGATACCCATCAGGTTATATATTCCCTCATATTTTTCTCCCTTTACTTTCTGGTTCTGTTCTTCAGCAGACCACTCCTGCGAGACACAAGGACATGGATATATTGGTGTAGCATTTGCCCCCCAGCTCGCTATTATCATCCTTTAAACATCCAATAGATGTAGAGCTGTAATTCCATAGCCAGATGCACTGGCTGGAGTGCAAAATCTAGTCCTGTGCCATGGCTCCTTTGCTCTCATGTGGCTTCATATTAGCAGGGAGAAGACATAAAAACAGAGCAACTCTAAAGCCTCTCCATATATCTTTCCATTTTCAGTAAACCAAAAGAAAAGTAGCAGTCCACAAAGCAGTAGCTCCAATTTTTTTTTCACCGCACCACTGTGTACGAGCAGTACACACATCACAGGAGCCCTTCCAGAAATTCCTTCACACCATCTTTAAATAATCATCCTTATACCCAGCAGCAAACAATAATGGGTACCTCTAGCAACAATAAACTCTCCCTTTTTTCCCCATGTAGCCATCCTATTCTGAGTTTGACATTAGTGGCAATGTTCTGGGTTTGGTCTTCAACCAAGGAATGATTTGGTAAGAAATTTCCCCTTCTGTTTTGGAGGGTTTTTTGCTTTATTTAGGAAACCTGACAATGGAGTTACAAATCTTCCAAGCCAGACAGAAAAATCTTTTGGGTTTTGGTTTCTCTGGTTGTTTGGCTTTCTGTGCTTGACTATAAAAATGGAAATTTTTAAATGCCATCTTATTCACCTTAGAGGATTAGCAGTGAGATAACTGCAGCAGAGTATAGTCTTGCAAACCCTGGCCCACTCTTATTTTTACAAGGTCTTTTTTTTATATCATTGCCTTTGATGTTTTACTATTGTGGGGTTTTTTTTTTTAACTTTTCCAAAATTCACCACATACATTGAGCAGAAATGGGTCGAGGACAGGTCACCTTGACATGTTGTGTTGGCTTTGATGAGTTGTTCTAGAACCATGAGATACAGATATTAAAATAACAGCAATGAGGTGCTAGGAGATAACATTAAAAGTAACAATGAGATAATGACAACTACAGCAAAAGTGAAATACAACAATTAAAATAATGGGGATGAAGTGCCAGAAGATATTAGAAGTAATGACCAGATAAAGGCAACTACATCAAACAACCTCTGCTGTCCTGCATAGAGTTGTCCTTGACCCTCTGCCCTACAGAAGATAGTACAAGAAGCAAAAACACAAAGCACCTTCACCTCCTCTGTCAGCAAGGTTTCCCTTGATGCAAAATAATGTTTTCTGCCCATTCCCCTACTACAGCATCTCTGTAGACGCAGGGAGGTCACTCTCTGATGGTTACACTGCCCTGATAGCTTCCAAGCTATCCCCAAGTGATTTTTATGACAAACTGAAAATCTTTCTTTACAAGCACTGAGTGGTCTGAGACCTCCCTGTTCCTCCCTGTGTGGATACCACAGCCTAATGTGAATGCAGGCAGCTTCTCCTCCAGAAGCAGAGGGGTAGCATAAACCAGCCCTCTCAGGCTTCATTGGTGGGCAAGCTCACCACCACATGAACTCTTTTTTGCTTTCTTCTGAAAAGACAAAAACCTTCCCAGTCCGTGAAAAAATAGCACTTGTCCTTCTCCTTTTCTTTTCAGGATGGGATCCTTTTATGCACCAGGGCTCGTGGGTATAAACGTCCTGCGTTTATTGACCTCCATGTATTTTCAGTGCTGGGCTGTCATGAGCAGCAATGTCCCCCACGAACGGGTCTTCAAAGCATCTAAGTCCAATAATTTTTACATGGGACTTCTGCTGTTGATCCTGTTCCTCAGCCTCCTGCCTGTGGCTTACACCATCATGTCCCTGCCTCCCTCCTTTGACTGTGGACCATTCAGGTACTAGCAAAACACCCAAAATGCCAGTTTTCTACTCTGATCTATGGGATTATTTTCATAAAGTTAGAAGGCCAGGATTCCAGTAGAAATGGTGAAATGTCTCCATTTTCCATCTGGTTAAATCCTTAGCAATGTGAGGAAATGAGCTGTTGAATTTTGTTGGAAAATAGCAGGAAATTGATAGGTCTCAGCCTGAAGAGTTGCAGCTTTTTTATTTTTTTATTATTAGGAGAGAATCAGCACTGCACAGAGCATTCAGTGGACTAGATTAACATGCTAATAAAGTCTAATTTGATTCAGTAACGTCAGTCCCTGGGTCTACTGAGTCAATATGACTCAGCAAGGAGCCAGATTGGAAGATTGTTCCTGTAGATGCACTGCTTTAGGTTATCCACCTGCTAATGGAGAGTGACAACAGAAGGAAAAAAGAGTTGGGGGCAGAAGGCAAGAGAGCAAAATTCCCTCAGTTCTATACCAAGGACAGGTGTCAATGAGCAATACCAGAAGATCTGACAAGAAACTTGTTGCAAACATGCTATCATTTGGAGATGACTAATCTGCAATATGAAAGAGCTATTTCAATTCCCAACCAACCCTTCAAAAGCCACTCAGCCTGATTCAGACCCTTGGCACACCCTCTCAACTTGACTGAAAGTCAGTTCTCCCGGGCTTAAGGCATCTGATGATGATGATGGGATCCTGTTCAGCCAAGTTTTTCTTTATTGACTCTCAGTCATCAGGACAGAGTATAATACCTTCCTGAGCAGAATTCTGCCAGATCCCAGGAGACAACAAGGCTAAAGATGTGGAATAGGACTTGCTGGGTTGAATTCACAGGCCCAAAGATGCTGGGGAGAGATGAAGGTCAATTACGTAATCCAGCTTTTTACAGATTTGTTCTCCTTTCATACAGAATACTCTCATCTGCTTTATCAATCTGGTTTGAAATTATTCTTCCACTGAGTTTCCTATTAAGGAATAATCACAGCTTGCTATTTTTGTCATTACTTAGCAGCTCTTCAAGTTGGCTCATTATTTCAGAAAGACGGAATTTGCATATGGAAAGTCATCTCCACCATGAAAAGGCCATATTTAGGACTATTTTCATCAGAAATGTATGGTTACTCCAATCTTTTTAGGCATTTATACATTTCAGGGGTGTAAACTGCCAGAATTCAAAGAAGCCAGATGTGGAAATAAATGTATTGACTCCAGGAGGAAGTTGGCCTAGCAAAGACTATTCTTATAAGCAATGGGGACATGTGGGAATGGCTGGACCAACAGATAATTCAAAATAAAGGCATGTCCACATCTTTGGTGGCCAACAGCAAGCTGATGCTCACTGAAAGAGAAAAGAAACATTCTATTTATCATTGTTCAATTAGGAGTTATTTTGTCCATCTAGGAAATACTTACACTCCATAACTGGTCATTTGTCTTTCCAGTGGAAAGAAAAGGATGTATGAAGTCATTCAAGAGACCATTGAGCTCGATTTCCCAGTTTTTGTTGCCAAGATCTTCAGCTGTGTGGCAAATCCAGGACTGATCATCCCTGCAATTCTGCTCATGGTGTAAGTTTTCCTTGCAACACTACATGCCTGGCTGGGGGAGAAGGTTGAAAAAAAGGCTGGGATGCTAGTGAGGTCCAGGTACAACTTCTGCTGAGATAACAGCCTGGATGAGGGCAGACACATGCTCTCCACCCCCCTCACCTTCACCCAACCCAAAATTTAGTTTCCTGACCCAATTAAACACAACTTTGAAGATGAAATGCACTGCTGATAGGGGCCTCATGGATATCAAGGCTGTCAGAGCTTCCATATAAAAAATTTTCTGTAGCCAGCAGGAGATAAATGGACAGTCTCAGCCTGGTACATTTTGGTAGAAGCAATTTCTATCACAGCTGGTGGTATTTCCAGCCCTGCCAAGCCAGGGCATTCAAAAACCAAGTTTCAATAATACAAAGAGCTATGTTTTGGGGGGAGGTTTTTTGGTTAGCTTTTTTGTTTTGGTTTGGTTTTTTATTGCTTTGTTTGGGTTTGTTTGTTTGTTTCCAAATAATGCATCTGGAATTTGTTCCAGTGATGTCTGACCGTTTCAGATTTGAAACCACACTTAATCCCTAAAACCTTCAGCAGGACTAGGACCAAGCCAATTTCTCTTTTTAAAAACCAAAAAAGATACTTTTGGCATTGTTCTAAAGGCTTCCTTAGCTATCAAAATGAGTAGGAGAGCCATGGCCAAATTTTGTAGGCAGCTCTGAACTCTCCAGACTAAACAGTGGGAGACAGGGAAGGGGCTGGGGAGTGTTATTAAATATGCTTTCATGATCAGAGTCTTCTTAGGGCATCTGCACACAATGGAGATGGGCTTCTGTATTGATCTGGGCACTGTGATCCTTCACACTGAAGATGATGCCATTAAATTCAAACAAAAGTTAATATGTTATGAAGTTTCTTAATCCAAATTAAACTGAAAATGACCTCTCATCCCTTTACCTGCCTCAAACTACTTACTCATTTTAATCTAAATAAGATAAGATAAAGGCAGCTCATTCGTGAGAAATGAAAAAATTATGAGATAAAGGCAACTGAATCAAATGTATTACGAACAGCTCACTTCAGGTCACAGTCCTAAGCATCACTTTTTAAACCATGGGTTGATGCTTTCTAAGTGCACTTGCTTAGCATTTTTTTTTAGAAAATGTTTTTGGATGTTTTTTATTTGCATTTATTTAAAATCACTTTTAAAAACAATCAATGACTTATTAATACTTGTGCTTAGCATCACTTTAAAAAACTGTGCTTTTTGACAGGTTTTTAATTGCATTTGTTGAACATTACATTTACATCTGCGTGCGTTCCCTTTGTCTTGTCATTAATTTTTCATGTTGCAAAACATGTGAGTCCACACACAGTCCCTGACACATACACAGCTTCCTGGCAGAAATCTGAGCCCCCTGAGCAGTACCTCCCTCAGGTTCTATTCACAGTGGTGAAGGAGAACCCCCTGCTAGTCGGTGGTCAGTTGTTCCAGTGGTGAGTTGGCTGTGTACAAATGTCCAGCAGCCAGCTAGCCCTTCCCCACAGCAAAGTTATCCCTCCAAATCCCTTTTCTGTGGTACTTTCCCTTTCCCTTCTCCCTCTCAAGACCCCTTGGGGGCAGCTCAGTCTTAGACAAATTTAATCTCCCTTGAACTATAAACCTGCAATAAACCAAGGACAGAGGAAACTCAGGCTTAGATTGCTCTATTGAGCAGGCTCATATCTGACAGGATCTGGGAGATCTTGTGAGTTCACACCTTTCCCATCAGTGCCTCATTAAACACACGAGTCAGAAGAGGTGGAAGCTGTGGTGGTTAGAGAGGATGCTGGCAGCTGATGTGCTATGGTGAGAAAAGACTAGGAAAGGAATGGGAATTAAATGAGAAGGCAGCTGAGAAACAGAGTACATACAAGATATATTTTGAATAAGCAGATCTAGTTATCTTGATGAAAGTAGGGCAGCTTTGAGCATTTAGATCCTTGTTGGTCACAATAGAAGCAGCAGATCAGCACCAAAGCCCTGGATTACAAAGCAATAGATTTTCTAAGCAATAAGTTCAACAGTGTAGAAGAAATAAACCTAATGCATCCTTAAAGATAAAAAATAACAATTTTCAAATTCATAAAAACTGAGTTCTGGGTAAATACTAGGCAAAAGGAAGCACTTGTTTCCTCCAGACAGACCCCACCAAAAATCCTCAAGAAAGGCCATGGAGACTAAATCCTCCTGACCTGCCACCTGGAAACCATCATGCCAGTACATGGTAACTTTGTGGCCTTAAAGCAGGTTATGAACTGTCAGGAAACTATTTTTAGTTCATCTGTCTCTCTCTCTTTTTTCCCCCTTCCTTTTATAAGGTAATTTTTTACTTTCTTTTTAAAAACAGTTTAAAAATCCGTAGTGATGAACTGAACTGCTGGTGCTTTTCCTGGGAATGGCTCAGAGCTACTGAGCAGATGATGTTTACAGTTTAGGAGAATAAAAGCACTTTACAAAAGCAGGAGGAGACATTTTTGACAACCAAAATATCACTGGCTGGTGAGTGGCAGTGGTGGCAAGACAGCCTTAGACACTTGGGCATGTTTTATAACACTCACCTCCCCATGTGCCAAAGGCTGACTGCCAGCACGTCCTCTCCCATCCCGCTTGCCTTTCAGTTCCCTCCAACTTGGCTCAGTTTTTTCCCTGGTTTTGGCATGTCCTTTTTGCAAAAATAGGGTTTGAAATAAAAGCCAGTGGCTCTGCTTCAATCTAACTCTGGCTCACCCTTGGTCCCCATCTCTGCTCACTCCTGACAGCCTCATGTGTTGGGCTGCAGAAGGCAATTGATCCTAGCCAAGGGGTGGGTGGACTGTACCTTGAGGACTGCTGTCTGCCACTATTTTTCTTGTTTCCTTTTACTTGAAGTTCTCTGTGTGACCTGGTGCCTGCTTTGTCTTTTCTTTGAGTCATAGCAGCCATGTGTTTTATAAGCTGAGTTGGTTTTCACCCAGGTGATGAGATGAATGGGCTCTCCACCAAGGAAAGACCTGAGAGCCAAGGTTAGTGGGATGGAAGCAGAGGGAGCTTGTGGCCAGCTAAGGCAGGGACAAGAGGGTAGGACTGTCACTTCTCTATTGTTTTAGCAGAAGTGACCTACTGCACTGGCTCAGCCCATCTGACCTGACTGTGCTGGAGTGTGTCCAAAGAGCAAAAAAGGTGGTGAAGGGTCTAGAGAACTTCTTAAGAGGAGCAGCTGAGGGAACTGGGGCTGTTTAGTCTGGAGAAAAGGAAGCTGAGGGGGGGGAGACCTTATCACACTCTACAATTACCTGAAAGGAGTTTGTAGTGAGGTGGGGGCTGATCTCTTCTCCCAAGTAATAAGCGATAGAACCAGAGGAAAGGGCCTCAAGTTGCACCAGGAGAGGTTTAGATCGGACATCAGGAAAAACTTCTCCACAGAAAGGGTTGTCAAAAATTGTAATAGGCTGCTCAGGGAAGTGGTTTAAATACCACCCTGAAGGTATTTTAAAGACCTGTAGATGTGCTGCTTAGGAACAGAATTTAGTGGTGGACTTGGCAGTGCTGGGTTAATGATTGGACCTAAAGACCTTAAGTCTTTTCCAACCCAAATGATTCTATGATTCTATGCCACGAGGCAGCCTGAATTTCTCCTAAGCCTTGGACCTATAAGGCACTTTTGGAGACATCTGCTGGGGAAACTAGACATTAGAAGGTAGGCAAAAATTAAAAGTTTTGTCCCTGTCAAGCTTTCTCTCTCCCCTGATGCTATCACTACAGAGACATGTTTGTTTTTGTAGCCTCGCCATCTACTACCTAAATGCTGTGGCTGAAGCGTACCAGCGCGCCAATGCAGACCTGAAGAAGAAAATACAAATGGTAAGTACTGAGCTCACAAAGCCATCTCTGAAATACCATGCATCTCAAGTCTGATATGCAACACAAGCTAATAAAGTTCTCTTTGCTTCTCAACACAGTAGTGACACAATAGGAAGACACACTTGGTGCTTATTTAGTGTTCTCCGATGGTATTTAATGGCTAACTGCAAAGAAAGGTCACATCCCATGATAGGTTATTTCATGCATCAAAACTACTGTGAGTTTTCCAATAAACTGGACTTTTCACCAACAAAAATAAATTACCTCAAAAGTGAAGAAATTATTTGCAGTCTGAGGTTTTCCAGGAACAATAATAAGCCTATCAAAACCATAGTCAGATGTTGTACAAGGGGAGATCTGTCTATCTGCCATGCAGATAGGGAAAGCATGATTCTGACAGATGCAATTACTTGAATTAGCAGGGTAGGATTCGAACCTCATGATATTCAGAGCTGGGAGAAGTTGCAACATGCAGAAGACCACAATGCAAGGACCCCTGAATTAATATGAATTGGATCTGGCAGCAGAATACCTGCAAAAGTGAAGCTCTGCTGATTTACTGAGTCTCAATGGGAAACTGCCACCAGGGCCTGGGGGGATCTGACAGCACCAGTTTCTCCCAGAGCTTTCCTGGTGGGTCTCAAACTCCGTGCTGTTTTGTACTACACAGATGTGGCCAAAATATCAAACCTTGCATCAGAGAGGATATGATGCCATCAAAGGACTGGCATCATTCTACTGGTAAAGGTCAGGACCTAATCCAAGGAAGCAATGCCACAGTGAGCCACAAAGCAGAGAGCAGTGTTACATTAAAGGTGTGGATGTGACCACTGAGAAATGAGGCCCCATAAAATTACATCTGAATGCTCCAGAACTGATCTCTCATGCACACAGCTTAAAATAAGTGTCTTGGTGCACAGGGCATCCTCAACTATTGCAAGAGTTGAGCGCATGCTACAGCACTCTGGCACTTAGGTGCACGTAGTCTATCTCATGCTGCACAAAAGAGCTGTGATTGGGGTTTATGGGAGCAAAAAACCCCATGGAGGGATCACAAAGCAGGGCCCAGGACTCCTCAGAAGAGCAGAACCATCTCCAGACACGCGCTTGCTCTTGTGTATCTTTGTCCCAGAGGCATCCTTAGGTTTGCTGAGACAGCCAGACCTGGCAAGAGGAGGGTTACCCAGCAGGGCAGGGGAAAGGGAGGGCATCAGCACAGCCCCACTGCTGAGAGAACAAGGGTTGGGAGCTGCCTTGTCATGACATGTGGTCAGTGGTTGGAGCCCATCAGTGGCTGAAGCAATGGGCTGCTAAGCTCAGAGAGATCTGCCATGGTTGTCCCCAAAGTCTACCACGTTTGCAGAATGGATGGAGGCTGCTCTGCAGGTTAGGACCTGTATCAAGGCCCCAAGCCACCTTGAATTTCATGGCTCAAGCACACAAGACAGATCATGCTTTTGGGAGATAAAATGGTGCTGGAACGGAGTCCCTCCAACCTTTCTCTATCCAGCATGCTTGTCCTGAGCAGAAACAGCCCCCAGGTATTTTCCTCTTTCTGCTATCCCGAAGGAAATCTTTTTGAAGATATGCAAGTAAAACCAAAGACAGCCCTAGAGCCCATCCCCATGCTGCATTGCCTTCCTCTTCTTCCTCTGGCATTTATCACTGATGCCCTCCCCTCCTGAGAGGGCCACATTTAAAACAAACAAAAGCCCCAGGGAGGCCAGATTTGCAGATGGAGTAACACATAGACAGCCTGGCAGACTTAAATAACGTTATCAGCAAGTGCTTTGCCCTACTAGGACCAGCCATCACTTCCCACTTCCCAGTCCTGTCTGGGATGTACTTTCTTTCCTTGAAGCCCTTGGCCAGCAGAACAAGATTCAGTGAAGTTGGCAAGGACGTTCTGTTCATATCAACAAACACTTAGCCAGGTCAAACATGACATCAGGCCACCATTTCACAGATTAGATCTGCAGTTTCAAACTAAACCTGATGGTGCTTTTTTATTGATGCAGCAACGCCAAGAGGAGAAAAACAAGAGAAACAACAAAGCAAGCACTAACCCGATGCTTCAAGATCTGGAGGAGTTACTTACACCAAAAACTAATAGTGAAAGGCACCCTAAACAAGCAGAAGGTAAAAACAAACCATCCTCCCCACAATCCTCCTGAAAAAGCCCTTTTTGCCACCCAACAATGACCGAGGAAGATTGAGAAGTGATACAAAATTGCAAGGGACTGGATGAGTAAAATTAGGACCGATTTTGCCCACTTATAGAAAGTCCATCAGACACCCAGTTAGGGCAAGTTCTCAGACTGGATTATGTCTCACACAGGTTTATCACAGTGTGGGAACTGTAATCAGAATTATGATTCTTAATGGCAACTTCTAAGCATGCCTGTCATGAAACCAGCAATTTATTCTGGGACCAACAATGAAACTTCAGTGTTGTTTCTGTGCTGATGAGTGGAGCCAAACACAGGCTCTTTCCAAAATTGAGGTTTTCACTGGAGAATTCATTATGAATGAGACCACATTGTTCTTAGGGAAAATCAAGGTGTGCTGCAAGCTCTGCTGAGGGGCTGAGTGGCTGGGCAGAAAGATGTGGGAGGAGGCACTGGCTCTATGCTCCCAGGCACTCTCAAGGAAGACAGTTCCTCCAGGCTTGGTCTGAACCAGCCATTTGCTGACCACCAGAGCCTCCTGCTCTCATTTCAGAGAAACATTGCAATACATTAAATATTTTTATTTTTATCTTGATGCAGATGAGAAAAGCAGACTAGAGTGCCACCATAACCCTCTCACATTTAGATGGGCTGTTCCCTAGAGAGGCCGAGATGAGTTGGAAAGTTCAGACTAACCCGAGGCAGATTCACCCCAGAGCAGATGCAGGGTTCATAAAGTGACATTTAAATAGAAATATTGCTGGCAGCATTGTAGGTGCATAGAAAAATAGAGACTAGAGTCAGCAACTACCCAGTACTACTACATGGCTAGAGGTGTACCACCACAGCTGGTAGGACTGTCATGTCTTGTAAACACCTCAGTCAGAACATGCAAAAAGGGCTCAGGCAGCAGGGACACATTCTAGAAACAGTCCAAAGGTCTTATGGTTTCTTCACTCAGATGCTCAAACACAACCCCCCAGACACTCGAGTTATTGCATCTATTAAAAACATAATTTGTTTTTTAAAAAATATCTGCTTTTAAAACCAGAGAAAGAACAGTCATGTTTGTCTTCAAGAAAATAACTTTTTTGTTCTAGACAAGAAAACAGAGTCTCCTAACAGAACCAGCCCTGTTGGGAAACAAGGCAAAGCAGCACCCCTGCCCGGCAGCCCCATGCCTGGTGGGAGAGGAGCAGCATTCACTCCACCGCCACACGTCTTTGTGACACAGCCACCACCACTGGGTGTCTGGGCACCTTACCCTGGCCAGCCCATGCCAAGGGGACACCCACTGGGACCACTCCCTGGAAGGGGGAGAGGGCAACCACACTACTCATATGCTGCTCGATAAGGTCAGCAATGTTTCTCCTATCTGACATTAAAATAGAGGTGCTGCATGAACAATCAGGGTTTCAGCTGGAAATTATTACTGTATGTGGGTTGCACACTCAGGGTGACCTTTATCTACTCAACACTGACTACTTATAGAACAGCTGTGTTTAGGAGCTTAGTGGCACTTTGGGGCTGCGACCTGCAACGGCTGCGCTGATTTTGATCCCAAAGGGAAGAAGAGATGGTCGGGATGAAAATCAGCCATGGAAATCCTAAGTCACTATCTAGAGGACACAGCCCTACGGTGTGAGTGCTTGTCAGTCCCTTCAAAGGCTTCTGCAGTTAATAAAAGTAGTGAGAGTTTACCTGTCATTTCAACAAAGGGTTTTGGTGTTGTTTTGGGGTTTTTGCTGTCCTTCTACCTGAGGAATTCAGTATTCTTTTTTAAAAGTGAATGTCCCTTTCCAGCTGCATGGCAGCTGCTACTAGGAATAGGGGAACTCCTACTAGATGAGCAAAGGAGAAGGTCTGCAGCCTGCATTTCACCCTTTCTTGTAGCTTTCCCCCAGTCTACCTCCTCCAAACTTCCCTCTTTTTGTTTCAACACATTGTGTTCCTCACCACCCCTTTCTCTCAGTTCCCACTCAAGCCCTCTTTTCATAGTCTGTTGACAGAAGTTTGCAGCATTATTTCAGTTCCTAGATATGACACCTAATTTAGTGATACCACCTACAACAACAGAAAGACTGGAAGTGCTTTGGCCTAGTTTCTTGTTACAGCCAGTTAGGAATTTCTGGTGCAACTTAAGGATAGTATCTTCCAGATCTACAGGACTTCCCAGGACCTCATGGCAGGACACCTACAGCTTCTTTTTGTTGCTGATGCAAACCCATCCCAGCCACTTTAGGTCTGATCTTTGCATGTATGTTCTCTTCATTAAAAAAGTCTGTAAAAATAAACTCATGGTTTTCAGTAAAAACAACCCATAAATATAGCTAGTAACAATTCCACTACAGCTGGGATATTGGAATTAAAGGTTCTCACCTTGAATTTTTCCACTAAATGCCACAAATCTTGTCACTCAATACATTCAGGACAGGAAATTTATTCTCTATGGCTTGACAGAGTATGGATCATTTGACCTTCAGTCTGGGAATGTTCAGCCTTCAAGGAGCTGGGCAAAGGAGCCAAGTTATGTCAGATGTGAGGTAGATTGGGAAAAGGATTTCATTTTTCACATCCCAACTGACAAAAGTGTTTAGGCATCTGATTCTTCAAAGGAATTTAGAGCTTAAACACTGTGTTGTCCTCATTTGTAGATAGACACCTAGTTCATTTTTTGATGTCTGGGATTTATGAGAGACCAGTCCTAGAGAAGTACTTCCAGGAGATACAAGCAAGAATTAAACAGGAGAATTCAGAATTTCTTCAAAAATTAAATCATTATATTTTGCTTTCAGATACAGAAAAGTCAATGAGATTTTTGTAGAAATACCTGTCCCTGGAGTACAGCTCAAAGTCAGTTTGGTTCCCAGGGAACTCTTCCCCGGGAAGAATCAGGGTCACTCATTCTCCCAAAAAGCCCCTGCATGGGAAGATGCTCATCAGATTTCTTTCCTGGTCTTGGGAGAACATTTTCCTGACCTTGCTCTCACAGATAAGGTCTTGTCTTTTCTCTTGGCTGGGAGAGTTGCTGATGCAACAATTCTGCAGTTGCCTTCCCTGCCACCTCGATCTGTGGATACCCAGCCACTGAACTGGAAAAAAGCCAGACAAGATGAGACCTTTTTTCAGGATACAGAGGCTGCTGTCCCCTATGCTTCTCTGCAGCTGTCAGTAGAAAATATTGGCCAGAAAGTGCTGGGGGAACAGAAAGGATGTTGCAGCTACAACTCAGTGCCTTGATTTCAGCCCAACCAGTCTGCCCTGCAGGCTCCTGCATCTTAGGGAATGCTTGCAGAATGGGGAAGAGGAATTCCCTCTTCTTAGCTCCTCATCTCACATTAAAACATAGTTTGGAAAGGGGACATGTGCTGTCAGATGTGTCACCTCTGCTAGAAAACAGGGGCTGGAAATTTGTGCACACATGCATGGGAAAAAAATAGAGAATATTTATTTATTTGCACAAAGAATATAGGTTAATAAGAAACTTTATGAAGAAGCTACAGAGAACTCCAGATGGGTTTTGAAAACCTAAGAAGCAGTTGCAGACTTAGATATATGGGTAACTATTCCAGGGTTTGACTGTTCTCTGATTCAGGCCCCCAAAACAGGCAATAGTACTGAGCATTATGAAGCATTTTGTCATCTCTGGAGCACACAACTGCCCGTTAGCTAATTAATCTTTCAAGGTTTGCTGTTCTCTAATTATAATACATTAAGTTCACCCATTGATCAATGTCTTCTGCAAGCTCAGAGGCTTCAGGGTACAAGGGTGAGAGCAGCAGCCATACAACATTTTCTGCAGCCCAGTGGCAACTCTCTTCCTCATCTCCAGCTCACAGCAGGGTCCTCTGCCAGAGCACAACAGCTGCAACAGGTGTAAAAATGCCAAGCCATGGGCTTCATATTGACAGATATTATAATTTGGCTCTCTCAGTTTTCAGCCTATTTACCAGTCACTCACATTCAACTGGAGGTTAACTTCACAAATACAAAGGAGTATTTTTCTTTTGTTATGAACCACAGTAAATATTTATCTGAGAATTCAGCATTGATTCCCACCCCACCCTTTTACCCTGACTTTTTATGAAAGATTACACCCATCTCAAGCTTCCACTGGAGTTCAGGCTAACTTCAAGGGGAAAAAAAAAAATAATCTCAGTGGTGTGTGGTGGGAGCCTCCTAATAACATCTCACACAGCACACAGCTTACATTCATCTATGATCAGAAAAGCCCTCTGCACTGCAAATTTTTCAGATCTTCTATTGCCACCAGCTCAAAAGCTAAATCCAAAATGTTGTGAGGAAAAAAAAAAAAAAAAAAGGAGAAATCTAAGATTAATTTGTCTATTCTTCTTCTCAATAAAGTCTTGTTCTTGAACATGCAGCTCTCATGGGCATCAGTTTTTAATTTCTCTGGCCAGACAGAGCATGGAAAGATTGAGCATCTGCTCAGTATTACTGATTAACAAGAGGCTCCACAAAAAAAAAAAAAAAAAAAAAAATTAGAAAGGACAATTTTGCAAAACACATGCGGTTGAACACATGCTTTGAAAGAGATCACAGCATGCACACTTCTCCTGGGATTAAAAATGCCATTCAGCTGTTTCTTTCATACTGTGCTCAGCCACAGTGCAAGCCACACTGTATTCTGTTCTCACAATGAACAGAAAATGGTAGACACCACAGAACAGGTTTGCTCATAAAGGCAGCAAAGTGATTCAAATATCTCATGTACATGCAAAGAATACACTGATCTTGAATTCAGTATCAGAATAGTGGGGCTTCTCCCAGAGCAGAAAAATCAGCTTTTCAATCCAGCAGATCAGTAAGTTCCTTCCAAAAGAGATCTTCAGAACACTTGAGGCTGCAGTGTCAGGTTGCTTACATGGAGCTTTCCAAGAAAAAACATTGCCCAGCACTGCTCATGGCAGGGAGAGGAGGGTTTCCTCATACCATCTAATGAACCAGGGCTTTGGGGATGAATTTTTGGGTTCTTTCAAGGTTATGAGAAGAGGTGTTCTCTGTTAAACATCTAAGCTAAATAAATCACTCAGCTATAAGAATAACACTATAATAGCCCCTGTAGGAACAGGGGCCATGGGACACACTGGTGCAGGCACCCCTCAAGATCTACCATGAGAAACCTTCACTGGCAAACCCAGGTGAGGAAGACAACTGACATTTGTTCCTCATGCCCAAATAAACTTCCTGCTGATGCAGACCATCAGCTGTACTTTTGCACAACCCCACAAAGTATGCTGCTCAGCACGTTCAGCTGGGCCGGGACTCCGCCAGATTCAGGAGCACCACAGTGGCTTCCACAGTGGTGAAGATGCACTAAGACTCCACCTGATGTCCTGCAAGACTTGACCCTGGCAGGCTGTGGGTGCAGCAAGTTGCTCATCTCTCTGTACCCCAGGATGCTCAGGTCCTGTTCTATGACCATATATCAGGTGTTTTTGCTGGCACCAAAGCAGGTCAGACATGGACCTTTGAAGCCTGAGCCCACTGCACCTCCAAACTACATCTCTTCAAAGCAGTGATGTCCTGACAAAAAAAGTTGTGTGCACTGAAAGGCTTTAAAGAGTGATCCCTCATTTTGATTTATACTGTATGCAATACTGCAGCTCTTTGGCCTGACAGCTGTGGGGATTTTTCTCTCCCCATCATGCTTTTCTTGACACTTGCCTAAGCCCTGAGGATGCAGCTTCTCCTTTGGCAGGTGGCAGCCTGGTTTCATCTGTAGCCAAGGCTTTACCACTCAGAAATGCTCAGACAGTTTTTTCCCCAAGGGAAAAATGGTAACTCTGGAAACCAAGGATTTCTAGGTCCTGGCCCATTTCTCACACAACATAGTTCTCATTGCTGAATCCAAATTCAGCATCGTGTTTTAAATGAACTATAACCAATGCAATGCTAACACTAGGAGTATTGGCTTTGCTGCAATCATTTGCTTCCAATCACAGGACCCAAGTCCCCTGTGTCCCCTTTAAATTCAGGCAAAACCAGTACTGAACATTGTCTCTAAATCTGATATCAGTACCCACCACCTCCATGCACCCAGCGAACGGAGGCCACTAAGCTCCCACATCTTGGGTGACAGGCACTGAGATAAAGATGAGTCGACTGTAAAATGTTCCAGGACTGATATTTTCTGCACCACTCCTTTAGGATTCAGAGCAAAACTGGAAGGCAGGAGGATGCATTTTTGCCTGGCACACTGAGCATATGGTGGCACGGAAGTGGAAGGAGGAGAGCCCACAGCCATGCAGCAGGCAACAGCATCAAACCTCCATGCAAAGGCCGGATGGGCAAAAGCCACCCAAAGGCAGCAGAGCAGCCAAGGGGAGAGAGGTGCAACCATAGAGGGTCTCCCCTGCTTCTCAATGGACACAAATGCCCTGGGGGCTGAGCTCAGCCAGGCTCTCCAGAGGCTCATGCCCAAGAGAGTTGGAGTGGGAATTAGCATCATTTAACCCAGCTTAAATCAGGAGGATTTATATCCCCAGCTTTAGCAAACAGATAGGTTAGACACATTCAGGAGTCCCAGAGGCCCCTCGGAGCCTGGACAGGGGTATGCACAGCACCCATTGCTGCTGCATACCAAGCAATGAAAAAATTTTGCAAGGAAAAAGCTGGAGGATATTAAAGCAAGAATAGAGGTGAAGGGAGCATCTCTAGTGGGAACTGAGTGATGCTTGCAGAAGCTGTCAATGCCATCACTCTGCAGACAATGTGAGAGGGAGAAAAAAAAATATCTTCAGCTCAGTTGAAGATAAAATAAAGACAACCGTAGTAGCATAGCACTGATACCTGGACTCCTCAAGGACGGGCAAACCATCACAGTAAACAAGTGTGCAGATCAGCTTAGCAGTAGGTAGAATATTATTAAAAATGAGTTAATGATCCCATCCTTATTGGTGAACAGCAGCTGCAGGAACATCTCAAAGAGCTGTGTCCTTCCTCTTTCCTCATTCTCCCTCCCTCAAAGCAAAGCTGTTTTGGAGAACAGAACCAAGACTTCTGCAAAAGGCTCCAGATCCAAACTTACCTCTAATTAGAAAACACTTCACACTTATGAGACTTTCTCTTTTTGTATTTTCCACGGAAGCAGCAGTAAATAATTGAGTACATAAGCAGATGTTCAGGATCTTCAAAATATGAAGTTTATTATCAGATTTACTTAAATCAAGTACCGGGAGAACTTGGAGTCAAGTAAAGAGCCAAAAAAAAAAAAAATTAACAAACAAACAAACAAATACCATCATAATGAAAACCATAAAAAGATGCCTTCTTCATCAGCCAGAGCACTTTGCTACAGCAGCTTGGGCACAGCCATACAGCCCTGGACATGCAGCAGAGCTTCCCTGCCATCACAGCAGCACAGCTCAGCCTGCAGGTCCCTCAGCTACACCAGCAGCTGCCACAGCAGTGAAACAACCCCAAGGCCAGGGCTGCAGGGGTTTTGCAGAAGGCTCCAGCAAGCCAAGCTCCTGCTCCTTAGGAAACCAAATGCTTTTTGGAGAAGACTGCAGAAGCATTTCAATACCACATATGCAATTACAACTAAGGAGCCACTGGCAATCTTTCCCTTACAAAGACGTGCAGCTCAGCTCAGCCTAGGAAACTCTTCACAGCTCCTGCTCAACTTGCCACACATCTGCCACCATCCCCACATGGGACCTGGCTGTGCAGAGCGCCAGTAGTGGGGGAACCTCCACATTTGCACTACCCTGACCCATGGGCAGAGCTGCCCCTCTTCCAAAGAAGCAGTGGAAATCTGCTGTAACTTATCTCCAGGGAAAGCCAAATGTAAGGCACACGCCCTTTCAGCCATTTATGTCCCCCCAGTGCCAGTAACAAGGAGGGTAAGTGGCTTTAGAGACCTCCTGCTGGCTCTGAAGAGCTAATCTAGCTGTCCTGAAACAGGACAAGTCACCACCAGGGTATGCAACATATCAGTAGTGACAGTGAAGCCAAAGGCAAGTAGTGTATTTGAAATGGTCATCCACCAAGCTGCCAGCCCCACGGCATTGTTGGAGATGAATCAGACTTACATGGCTCATAGCACTCATTCAACCCAAAGTCCAGGAGAAAAAACAAATATCCATCTACAAATACATGGCTGTTGCATATATCTGGGGTAGAGCCTTTGGGGTTGGACTTTGGCCCAAGCATCATGCAAAGCTCATTGCCACGCCAACAAGCCATGCAACAAGACCTCACGGGCACAATCTGATCCCCTCCTTCCAGCTTACCCCACAGATACCCTCTGCTCCATCACAGTCTGCCCTGCTCCCTGCCAAATCACACAGCTCCCAGCCAAGAGCACATCTCAACCCAGCACTGATTCACCCCCCTCTTAGTCACAGGTTTTACTAATTGCATTGCAGACTGGTATCCTCCCTGGGAGCAGGGGTGCTGATACACTGGCAGCCATGAGCAGGCAGCTCAGTGCCCTTCCCTGGCATGTCCCAGCCCAGTGTTTAGAGGAAAAAACATCCTGCAAGGCAGAGCCTCCAAGAGTAACATCCCTTTAAAACTATTCACAAGACTCTTGGTCCACCTGGCCCTGGGTGAGAACCTCAGGGTATTTTGGGGAACAGCTCTGTTCTTTGGTCAGCCAAGGCGTCATAGCCAATGTGGCCAGGGAGCCCTTAAAGGAACCTACAAACACCAACATGGTGGGACAGCTCTCCTCACCCCACAGTAACCACTTATCCTAAACCTACCCCATGAGAAATGCAACCCTCCAGCATCAGGTGGGACATGGGGGCTTCAAGCACCAAGACACATCCTAAGCAGCCTCTACCAAACCACACCTAACCCAGGAAGACATACCAAGTGCACACTTGCCACAGGGGTAATAGCAACACAAGAGTCACTGATCACAAAGTCACAGACCCAGGAGACAGCAGAGTCTTACAGCAGTCCTCATGTCCCAGGACATCCAAGCCTGTCCCAGGATGCAGCCAGCCAGGAGATGTGCTGCTCTAACAGCTACCTACCACACAGCCACTAGAAGGGAAGGTCCATGCAACATTCTTGCACTGGCAGAGAAACAGGCTCCCAAAATTTAAAAAATAATAATCATTAAAAAATTAAATAAAAGCAAAGACTCGACACTTACCTGAACAGAGCAGCCTCCATCTCCAGGATCCCAGGGAAGCAGAGCCAGCATAGACCAACTAAACAGCAAAAAAGGATGGGTCCACAGAGCCCCACCTTGAGCCCCATCACATACTTGAGAACTTTGAATCATTTTATATCAAAAGTCTCAGATTTTATATTATAACGAAATTCCTGCTTCTGTATTCAATATATAATTCAACAAATCCTAGCTGTCATTTTGAAACAAACCCACAAACACATAGCTTTCACAGAAGGAAAATAAAATTTAAAGCAAGCTGCAAGAGCAGCCTAAAAGTCAATGAGGAATCCAAGCCACGCTTAGGCAAACAAAATTAAGAATTAAAAATTAATGTCAAAACTTTTCAAAGAACAGAACCCTTGAAATCAGAAAAACTAAATGCTAGATTTCTCAGCTCTCCTTGAAAGAACTTACAGAGAACTGATAGCTGATGGCAGACAAAGTGGGTTTGTTTCACAAAGCCAAGAAGAAAAGCCCACAGCATGCTCACTCCTATCCCACACCAGTTCTTGGGAGCAAAGGGGAGGAGATGTTCCAGGCTCCAGCACCTGGGGCTCATAAAACCTCACCCAGCTGGGAGCAGGCTTGTGATTTAGAGGATCTTCCAAAAAAGGTGCTGTGGAAAGGAAAGAGGTGGTTATCTTTTTATTTGGCTGGTTTTTTTATTTAACTTGCTCAAATTAGAGACTCTAACAGCAAAGTAACAAGTGAAGGAAACTGGTACACACTGATTCCCTTTATACATGTGCTGCTTAATTTTTCCTTATTTTAGGAAAGCCACCAGATGCAGTGAATTGTAGACCTGTGAATTTTAGGAGTACTAGGCAGAAGACAAGTCACTCTAGAAATGCTGGAAACAATAAGCCAACCAGGACAGACAACTTAGAAATTTTCCAAGGCATCTTCAACTTGGAGCACTGTGTTCCCCTGCACTGGAAGCCAGCAGCATCCCACACTCCCTTCCCTAGAGAAATTTAAAATCAAGATCAAGGCTTGCAGTTGAACACAGAAACACATTTAACACTCAGACATATATAAAAAGACAGTTTTGAAAGTTTTTTTACAAAAAGTGTATCACGATCCCCATGTGAGGGAATTAAAAAAAAGCCAGGTGAGACACAGGGCAAGCACCAGATGGAGGCTGGCACTGAGGACACTTCTCCACCAGTCCTTGTAGCCAGTGGATTTGCAGTGGTACTGAGTTTCTTCTACAGCACTAAATAGCAGCTGGGATATTTAGGAGGGGTAGACGATCTCTTTCACAGCAGGAAATCACCCTGAAAGGCCGAGGTGTGCTCACAAAGCTGCTTTTGACCATCCCATGCTCGGGCAGTGCCCACCCTGCCCAACTCTCCAGCTGAGACGTGAACAAACGAGGAATAACAGCCCCACCTACCGAGGTCTTGGAAATGATCAGCACCCTCACATCTTCCAACTCTGCAACCCATCACTATCCTCTACCTGAAACCTGACAGGCAGGAGTGATTCTTGGGTGTTTGCCTGCCCCCAGAAAGCCACTTTTGTTAAGATGCCTTTGTCTGAGAGTGGCAACAGGCTGGTATGGTCACCCTAGTTCATGACCTAGTTCAGACTCAAAAGACAAATATCCAGACCATCTCATTCACTCTCAGCATGCTCTCAGCTCTCTGGAGGTGAGGTGGCAAACAGCCTCTGAGATCAGGACCAGCTTCTTGGGAAACACTAACAAATTCAGCATTACAAGTGACAATAAAGAGACAGGAGCTTCCCAGCAGCTTTCCAAGCATTACAGCTACACCATGGTGTTACCAGCCACAGAACGGGGAAGAGCAGTGCTGGAGTGCATGGTTAGGGCAAAAGTTTTTATCAGCCCTTGATGTGACCGTCCTTGTGGCAAATTAGCTCCAAATTGTGCAATTCTTCCCATCCTTAGCTCCCTGCTTTGCATAACCCTAAATCAAAACCTAACCCACATGGAGTGTGGGTAGGTCCATAGTCCCTGTGAACAACTGAAAGGTTAATTTTTCCAGTCCTAAGCATCCAGCTCTGGCCTATACAAATATGCCCTGTTACCTCTTTTTCTGAGCTGTCTGCTGCTAAAAACCCAAGGTTACTTAGTAAGGGTGGTGGATACACAACGTCTCTGCCAAGCAGTCTGTGCCAGCAGTACAGGTGTGCTGTGGCACCCCTTGTTCTGCCCAAGAGTCACTGGCAAGACTGTGTAACCAAAATGAAAAGAGTGAGCTGAGTGACTCAGGCAAGAAACCCTTCTGAGGGGAATGCAATGGCTTGTAAAATGAGTGGGAAGATTTTGTACCAGAGCAGGTTTCTCTGGCAAGGCTAAAGAGTCATCATTTAAAAGGACAAAACCAACATCCTTTAGAGGATTTATTTTATTCATGCTTGAGCAGTACTAGTAAAAACAGTAATCTTGTAGCCAGTGAAACAAACACTGACAGAAATGCTTAGGGCATGAGAAGAGGCACACTAGTTAAACTCAAGCTTTATGAATTGAGACTTCAAACAGAAAATATATGTATGCAACTAAACCAAAACTAAACAAAATCTTCATTACGTAGTTTCAATCATGAGTAACTACTGAAAATATATAGGAACAGGCATAAATGATGTCACACTTACAAAATCTGGACAGTAGGAAAATGACAGAGAGTTTTCTTAAAAATGCAAGTATCAAAAGAGCAAATACAAGCAGCTTCAGAAATCAGTCATTGCTACGTAAGCTGTAACACACTGTTGTACCTTTCCCCATCACATACTTTCCATGCAGATGAGGTTTTCACAAACTCTAGGCTCCAGAGACCTGGAGCTGGTTGTGCCAAGCGTGAGCTAGAGAAGAGAATTTTGTCTGAAGTGTTGGCCAAGTGTTGGCTCTTTGGTTTGGGAGCTGCAGGGCAGTGGGGAAATGACCCAGCAGCTCCTTGCACCCCCTGCAACAAGGCAAATCTGAAACAATTTTCTTCCTCTGCTAACATGCAGAAAAGAGTTCAGCATACACAGCTATGGAGAACGCTGTGACATGACAACTATGGATTTACCATGTGCTTTGCTCCATGCAAAGTCCTTCTGTACCAACATGTTATTACCTGAGAAAGAAAGAAAGAAAACTGATTTAACATTACAAGATCCACTCCATCTGTACACTGGCACTACAAGGTGGGAAGGAAACCTCCTAAGAGGAGCAGTGAGGTGAGTTCATCAACCACACACACAGCTTACTAGTGCTTTACACGATGACATACAAGCTGCTCGCTGATATTAATCAACAGGTTTCCAATGAGTACACCATACTCCTCAAAGACAGCATCCTACAACCGTTTTCATGGTTTCAGAAAGCAAAACAGCCTATAGAGAGCAAGAATGGAACATGTTTGCAGCCTGGATCTAAGCAAGCAGAGCTGAGTCCCTTTAGCTGTGCATAAAAGCTTTTGCTTCCTGTAAAAGAAAATCTGTGATGTAACACTACAACAATACTCTGATACTAAAAATATGCTAATATTTGGGCAAAGAAATGACTGGAGAGGAAAAGGAACAGCTGTGAATAGGGGCACATAAATTAGTGGGAGAATTACAAAGCATGAATCTCTTGCATGAGATTCAAGGAACAGAAAGTAGCATATTGGCAGAGGATTCTTCAACAGCTCATTTCTCCAGAGGGATTCCATGATGCTCAGAAACATCAGTTAGTTCCTGTTAATAACAAATGTGGAAGAGAAACACTATCCTAAACAGCACATCTTGCCCAGTCCAACCAACCCAAAATAAATGGAAACAAAGTCGTGGAGCAAGGAGACACCACAAGGCCTTTAAGGAAGGGTCACAAAGTGAAAGCATTCACTACATTTGGGTCAAATCAGATTGGTCTAGAAAAACATGGTTACAAGTTCTCTGCCATTCTTTTTCAACATCAGCACCAACAATGGATTTAACAGGAAAAAACTGCAATAATAAACAAGCCATTGTCTCTTGGATCAACTAGGTCCTCTTCCTACCCCTCTGCACTACCTCGAGATCATATAAACAAGGTTTTTCCCACAGGGGAAGCTCTGGCAGATGTTACATCTCCTGCCATAAATGGAAAGGCAACAGGAAAAAAGATCAGTTTCATTTGGACAGACATTATGCAATAATACACATAGCTTACTTTAGCTTTTTTTTAGTGTTGATGCAAATCTTGCAGTAAAAGCAAGTAAGAACATGTGCTAATGGAAAGCAATTTCATACATTTTTCACAGGTTGATTGCCATGGCTGAAGTCATTACTTGAGAGCTCAGCAACACCAAAAAAAGGGTCCAACACGAACCCTTCTCCGCCCCCAACACAATCCCCATCTGCCTCCCCGCATTGCTGTTAACCACAGAAATAACAATCCTCGGAACAGTTAAAGCAGATGGATTCGTTTTGGGGGGCAGAGTGTATGTTTGCGGGCTTTGTTTTGTTTTCCTTGAGGATTCCTGCAATGTTTTTAAGGAAGAAATCAGATGGGCCGCTAGAACGGCTGCTCCACACGGGGACAGGAGCCCACACTGACGGCCTCCTCGCTCCATCCGCCCGGCCTCGCCCTGCCCACCGGTGACGCCAGGGGGGGGGGGGTAATGACGTCACCCGTGTGCCGCGACCCGCGAGTTACCCGCCCACCACCCCCCAGCGCGGAGCGGCGGGAAAGCCATTCGCCTACGTCACACCCCTCTCGCCTGACGACAGACGCACAGCCGCCCGCTGGCCAATAGAAAGCAACCGCGTCACAAGGGGGCGGTAACAAGGCGGGAAAAACAAACCCGGTGCCGGGCAGCGCTGCGGCAGTCGGGCTGGGTCGGGGGGATGCGGGCAGCCCGGAGCCCGCAGCCCTGCTCCCACCAGAGCCTCCCTGCTCCCCCACCAAGCACCGTGCCCTGCCCCGCTCCGTTCCACCCGCGTTTTCAGAAGCAGCAGAAGGGCGGTGTGTACTAAAGCAGTCGTTTATTTCTCTCCCAGTACAGTACAGGAGATGTTTTAAGACCACTCTGTGGTAGTGCCGACCCACTCGGTAGCCTGGGCTGTGGGAGCTGCTGACCAGTCCTCGGTGGCAGGCTGGGCGCTCCAGTCCTCTGCAACAGAGACACCGATGATTAGTGCACCCCAGCTCCCGACACGCACCCACAACACCCCCCAGACACCCCCCCAAATTGACTACCTGTGGGGAACTGCTGGATGGGCACAGCTGGGACCTGCACCCCCTCAGACCAATCCGCAACCTCAGGCTGTGGAGGAGCAGTGAATTCGGGAGCTGGGGCCGTCCATTCCGTCTGGAACTCCTCCTTGGTTACTGCTTTCTCAGCAGCTGCCTGCTCCTCCTTTTCAATCTGCAACAGAAGAGCACAGCTTGTGTCTTCCAGAAACACCTCACTACCAGACACATGGTACCAACCAAAACCAGGCAAGACATCACCTGAAATCTTAAGTCTCATTATTATATTGCCAAAACCCATCCTCAACAGCAAGCCACAGGCCCATGCAGCAGGTGTGCAAACAGGACACCTCACACAGCCAGCCCTTCCTTCCACACATCTCCTACCTCCTCAGGATCCCTGTAGAAGTACAAGTCAGGCATGACTTCCCACGGGTGCTCACGGGAGATGGTGCCACGCATGCGCAGGACCTCCCGAGCCAGCATCCACCACATCAGACCCACTGAATGGGCTCCCTGCAACACACAACAGTATATAACATTTCCTGTAAAGCTAAACCTTTCAACACACCTTTTTTTTTTTTTTCTCTAAAAGAGCAAAAGCCTTACTTGCACTCAACCTGAGGTTCTTGCTTGGTAGAAGGCAGGCATTACTTGCTAATGCCCAGACTATTGTACTTGGGACTCAGAAAAAGGCAACTCTGAGTTCCCAGTGCAATTTTCCAGTCTCAGTAGAAATCACAGAACACTTCAAACACCAGAGACTGCATCTGCTGCATACAGCAAAGCTGGAAGCAATTCTCCTGGGATGGAGTTTCACACTGCTCACCACATTAATCTTGTCCAAAAGATGAGGATTATGCTCATCACTAATGATGTAATTAACAAATAGAAAACTTGACCAAATCAGCAAGTCTTTACACTCTCAGATTTTGCTTGCTTTGGTGAATGACAACTTCTAGATAGCGATCCAAGACCTTTTCCCATCTCCCTAGACTTTACCTCCCAGGTGTTTTATGACAAGGTAATATTTCAGACCAGTTTTTTCACCTGTTCACTTTTATTCCTTCACATTCATAAGCATAAGCTGTGGCAGGAACGACTATCAAACTCCACTCATTGGGCCACAGAGACCCTCATGGCGCCAGCGAAAAGTCCTGCCAGGTTACTGTAGCACACTTCCTACACTTGAGAGTTCCTTGGCCAGAAACTGGCCTCAGCTCCAAGCTCCAACTGTGTGCACCTCACCTCCTCCTCTCCACCTGCCCATCAGCTTGCAAGAGGCCCTTACTAGCTTGTCAGACATGCAATACACAAGCCAACCCTCCCTCTGCAGGAAGAGCCCACCCTGTAGCCCAGGGCACACTCTGGAGGAGAGTTTCCAATGCTCCAAGGAAGGCATTACCTTGTTGTTGCAGGGAATGGCAATATCCACATAGCGCAGCGGGGAGTCGGTGTTGCAGAGTGCAATAGTGGGGATGTTGACATAAGATGCCTCTGTCAGTGGCTGATGATCAGCCCGGGGATCCGTGACAACCAGGAGCCGTGGCTCACGGAAAGCTGCTTGGATCTGATTTGTGAAGGTACCAGGGGTGAAACGCCCAGCAATAGGAGTAGCCCCAGTAGCAGCAGCAAACTTCAGGACAGCACGCTGCAAAATGGACCACAGCAAAACTGAAGCAGGCACCTTGGCTGAGCCACACAGTCATGCTGGCAGCGAACATGCACAAAACATACTTTTAACTATTTGTTTTAATTCCTGTGAAAACAGGGCTCACCGACAGCTCTGCATTTAGAATGAGACAAAACTAAAATGCTTGCAAAAATAGTTACAGCAAGACCAGGAGTCAAAAAGATTTTATCTATCAGCAAAATGAGAAGTTAGGATTCAGAAAAACCTTTTTCTTCCCTAAGCTTAGTTGCAAGCACTAGTCCAAAGTCTCACAAATTGTTGAAGGAGGGAGAAAAAACAGCTTATGAAAAATGCAAAAGCCAATTTTCTTCCCGGGTATCTATATCCTTTCATTATCCAGTGGCGTAGCTTTAGGAAATACAAGAAAAACTCAGTATTAAAATGCACATACTGTAGCCACATCCATTAAAACCACAGTTGGCAGTCCTCATTTGCAACAGCTTTCAACTTTTCAGGCATGAGCCAGCTGGGCGTATGGCAGGGCCTACTATCAAACTCCATTCACAGAGGGAGCTCCTCTCCTGGCGTTAGCGAAAACCCTGCCAGGGGTTTGCTGTAGCACACTTCCGACACTTGAGAGCTCACTGGCCAGAAACTGACCTCAGCATCAAGCTTTAACAGTGTGCAGGTCACAGGAGACCAAGCTTTTCCTTTGTAAATCCACCCCCACTCATAATTTTCCTCTATGTGTGTGGCACTGCCTGCATTACTCAAAAAAAAACCCTAAGCTCAAAGATAAACTTCATTGGCTAGTGAGATTTATACTTAAAATTTAAGCACCCACTTCTAGAGCAGTTTTTTTCTCATCTAAAATCTAGAGGTGAAATTAAAAATACACTATATCTTACTAACAGAGCCAATGATTTCTTTGAAAGCTCTTCTATCAAGCACCTGTTATCTGACTGACCAGGTATGTATGCTCAAAGGAAGATATGAAACAAAAACAAGTTACTGAACACCCTGAAACTACAAAAGTGGATGGTGAGTTTCAATGGATCTAAGCTGCAAGTGCAAGACAAAAGACAGGCTTCCAAGTCTTCCTAGAGCCAAAATTCCTATTACTCCCTTTCAGTATCAAGCTGCCACCAGTGACGAGGCACAGTGAGAGTCCTTCTCCCAAGACTGCAGGCCTCATGTCCAGAAGTATCCATACCTGTCCAGTATTTCTGGAAGAAATGACGCTCACATCAGCTGGGTTCTCAATGGCAACAATAGCCCGGGCTGCCAGAAGAAGCTTTTCCCAGGTCCTCTTCAGATTGATGATGTAAATACCTAGTGGTGATAAAAGGCTTTAGAGTAACCACCAAATAGTCTTCTGCTACTAAACTTGACACATGGCTGTGGTTACTCCAAAATACTGAATAGTAAAAAGCTATCCTCAGGAAAATCATTCCATGGGGTTTTAATGTAACACACTTCCAGCATTTATTAGCATGAACCAGGGCCTGGTATTAAGCTTTGATTTTTTAACAGGGTGCAGCTCAGACTGAGTAACAATGCAAAGAAGCATCAGAATACTGAGACATTAAAACCGTTTTGTTACTGTAGTCAAACAGTAGTGTAAGTGCCCAAATGGCACTTGAGATAGTTTCTCTGAAAACTGTTTTCCACATGTAGATATGATACTTAAGCACATGGTTAAGGGGTAGACTTAGCAGGGTTAGATTACCAGTTGGACTTGGCTATCTCAAAGGTCTTTTTCGACCAGAATTAATTTTATTGTCATAGTTCTTTAAGTAACATGATTCAACCACTCCAGACGTCTGCAACTTATGAGCTACAAACTGCTAGAGAGCACAAGCACTTTCTGCTTTTCTCAGCTGTGCCCACAATATCACTGGCTGCCCAACCAGGGCCATCCATCCTGCGGGTTTACCATCGCTTTTCCTCTTGTAGATATACTGCTCCATCTGGAAGTCAAGATTGGTGCCTCCCAGGTGGGTCCCGGCAGCGAGGAATTTGAGGACATCCTCCTCCTTCATCTGCAGGACATCGAGACCTCCGGACATTGTGGGGTTTCCCTTTGGAAGCAACGACAGGGAACCTGCGGGTACAAGCAGCCGGCTCAGCTCTGCGAGGACCCCAACCTTCCCTCCCTCGCCCCTGAGGATGCATGCCCAGGCATGCAGTCCCGGCCGCCATCTTGGCCGCGCCGGACGCCTTCCACATCCCCACCCGCATCCGGCAGGCCTCGGCCTTCCCTTTCCCCGCGGTTCGGCCAGCTCGAACCTCCAGCACCACGGAAAGGAGCGCTGAGGCCCGCGCAGAGCACCACCACTACCACTACCGCCGCCGCCGCCCCCGAACCCCCACGGCACCGGCTCCGGCCCGGACTCACGCTGGCAACGCCGTGTGGAGGCCTGGCGGGCGCGGAACGAAAAGGAAAGCCGGAAACACGTGACAGGTATATAAGGCCTCGGCAGCCAATGAGGAGCGGCGGGATGGGCGGGGCGAAGGCCGTTGCTAAGGAAGGGGGCGCCTAACGACCGGAGCGCGGCGGCCGCCAGAGTGGGAAGGGAAGGACCGCGAGTGGATGGAAGCGGCATCGAGTTGATGTGTTGTGCTCTGCGGTGGGCACTCGTGTGGTGATTTCACCTTTGGAGGAGGTTTTTGTTGTTGTTCGTTTGCTTTTAAAAAGCAGCAGAAGGTGGTCAGACTTCCGGTGATCCATCATCTTCCTCTTCTCTGTCATATTCAGGGAGCAGACACACACCTAAGAAGGGAGTTTCTTAGAGAAAAGTAGGGATATTTAGGGATATTTACCTTGTTACACTTGCTGTTGTCCAGGTCTATATTTCTGAATGGTGCAGGCACCACTGCAGTGCCTTCTGCGGGTAATAATTCATGTTTATGTCTTTCTTCTTTAGTTCTCTCTCATCTATTTTAACGTGGTTATCACTAAGCAGAGTAGGTGGTCACCGACCCTCCTGAGAGCCCCTCTGCAGGGACTGTGCACTGATTCCCTCTGAAGAAGAGTAAGCAGCAAGTTACACATCATCTCACACACGTTCTTTGTTTCCTGTAAAATGAGACTTGGTCCTGTTTGGGTGAGCAGCAGTTTGTGTGTTTACTGCCAGTCACTTTCCAACACTCCCATAAAACGTCAATCTGCAAGGCATGAGCTGGCTCACACCCTGGTCTTCTTTTCTGTGTGCTTGTTAGGTGATCTTAAGATCACCTAATTAATTAGCAAAATTAATCACCTAATTAATTAGCAAGATCACCAGATTTAGAATATTCTTTCAGATAAATAATTCATACATTTGCCACATGGTGGTGACAAAGGTAAGTAAACCAAAACTCAGCAGATATCTGAGCTCTAGGAGAGAATATAAATTGTTACTCAGGTATGGGACAGATTATAGTGAGATAATGTATATGAGAGCTGATCTGTACAATATGTGTCCCCTAAGAGGAGCACAATGTGACTGTTAGCTTCACAAGGAGGAAAAAGGGCAAGTGGTGGTGTTACCATAATGTATCCAATTACCTGATGGGCATGTGTGATTTTATTGATGTGACTCCTCAGTGTGAGTGGCTGTGCACTCCAAAAGGCTTCTAATATCCAGATTTACCTGGCTGGATTTTAAACACCTTCTTCAATTGCTGGAGAGCTCTCTTGCTTGAGCCGTGACTTCTCTGCTAGGTCCCAGTGAAACACAAGGAGGTTCACACTGTACATGCCAACACCTGACCTGCCAGAGCAGCAGAGATTCCCACACTCCCACCCAGCTCCTGTGGTTCCAGGTTAGGACTCCAGCTCCTGCCAGGCCCCATATATCAGTAGGGTCTCTGGTGTGTAGCCTGAAGCATAACAAAACCTCCTTCTGTCTCACCAGAAAGCTGCTCCCACAGCCTTGGGCAGCTCTGCAACTGAGTGGCAAGGGTCAGCACTTGAGGGCAGATGTTTTCTGATCACACAATCTAAAGTGTCACTAGAGAAAAGCTGCATTTGTCAGAGGACCATCTGCAGTCCTGAAGGGAATATGGAAATTTCTGATGCTTTAATTTAACAAAAAGAAAGAGGAAAAATCAGGGATGCGGGGCAGGGGGAGGAGCAGACAAATCACTCCAAGTATGAAACCTGCTGGCAGAAAACAACCCATAGAAGTCAGGTACAAAAGCATCTCCCAGATTTCTGGGCCTGACACACATGCAGTTAAGCCACATTTTTATTGTTAAACTCAAAATATCAAACAACAATTTTAGCATAGAATGTTTACTGGTAGTTTTCTCCCTGACTTCAATCTATCCCCCCCCACACTGGAGTAAGGGGCTGGGACAGGATGCCCCAGAGGTGGGAGAGAGCTACTGGGCTGAAGCGGAGCTGTTCTGCTCTGCCAAAAGCAGTCCTGCTGCAAATGGACCAAGTGGTGCCTTCTGGGAAAAGGCTCAGGAAGAAAGATGTTTGGGCAGTTATCTATCCCACTGAAAGTGGGACGCTAGTGGGTGTCATCCAAGAGATGGTGTGGAATCCCTGGAGCTTGACCCTGCAGATGACAAAGAGGAACCCACAGAGATTGCCCCGCATCCAGTGAAGCTGCACAATAACGTGCTGGTTAGTACATAGTATCTTGGCTTCTCTTTTGAAGGTTTGTTATAATTAATTCCATGCTTGGGGAAACTTTAACAAATCTATTCCCTTTGTATTTCTAGTTCTAAAAAGCTACTATTGCCTCACATCCATGATAAACATTGTCAAGGTCTTATTTTAACCTCTTACTGGTTTTGTTGGAGTTTTTTTTGTTTTGTTTTGTCTTTTGGGGGGTTGTTGGTTGGTTGTTGGTGGGGGTTTTTTGTTTGTTTTTGTTTGGTTTGGGTTTTCTTGTCATTTTACTAAATTTCCTCAATGCATTTCAATAAAATCTCCAAAAACATTTTAGAAAGTAAGGCAAGGTGGAAAATCAGCTCAATACACTGAAACCAGAAGCAATGATAGAAGGAATAAGCATAATTAAGAGGTCCACATTGTTTTTGCAAAACTACACGTGAGACACGTATGTGTGAGATAAAGAATATTTTTTGGTCAGTACTGGTGTCAGCGAGCATGCATGGTATGTTTAAAAATAAAAAAGCAGTGAAAGCATTTGCCAGGTTTTTCTTTAGGTGAAAGGAAGATTTCTCATTCAATGTTTCATTAGAAGGACAGTGCCTTCCAACTGTTCCTTTTCTATCTTTTCCACTCTCCACCACCCAAGAGCACTAGAGGGCCTATCTGCTATCTCTCCTCACAGCTGGGGCAGCTGGCAGGAGTGTGAGCAGAAACAACTTCTGTACTAGAGGTGGTTCTGCAAGGCAGCAGGAGAGCCCTGGGGAGCCCCACACTTGGCCACCACAACCCCATGCAGCGCTACAGGCTGGGGACAGAGTGGCTGAGAGCAGCCAGGCAGAAAGGGACCTGGGAGTCTGGATTGACAGGAAGCTGAACATGAGCCAGCAGTGTGCCCAGGTGGCCAAGAAGGCCAGTGGCATCCTGACCTGTATCAGGAACAGCGTGGCCAGCAGGTCCAGGGAAGGGATTCTGCCCCTGTACTCAGTGCTGGTGAGGCCACACCTCGAGTACTGTGTCCAGTTCTGGGCCCCTCAGTTCAGGAGGGAGATTGAGGTACTGGAGCAGGTCCAAAGGAGGGCAACCAGGCTGGTGAAGGGAATCAAGCACAGATCCTATGAGGAGAGGCTGAGGGAGCTGGGGCTGTTCAGCCTGGAGAAGAGGAGGCTCAGGGGAGACCTCATCACTCTCTACAACTCCCTGAAAGGAGGGTGTAGCCAGGGGGGGGTTGGTCTCTTTTGCCAGACGACTTTCAACAAGACAAGAGGGCATGGTCTCAAGTTGTGCCAGGGGAAGTTTAGGTTAGATATTACAAAGAATTTCTTTAAGGAGAGGGTGATCAGACATTGGAATGGGCTGCCCAGGGAAGTAGTGGATTCTCCATCCCTGGAGATATTTAAAAAGAGACTGGATGTGGCACTCAGTGCCATGGTCTGGTAACCGCAGCAGTAGTGGATCAAGGGTTGGACTTGATGATCTCTGAGGTCCCTTCCAACCCAGCCAATTCTATGATTCTATGATTTAAGAGGAGGCACTGCCACCAGCCCAGTTTGGTAACTGGGCACAGGCTGAGAACTGCACAAGCAGCTCAGGTCCAGCTGGCACAAAGCTGCACATCAGGACCGTCTGGTAAGTCCATTACACACAGGTAACTTTTCATGAAAATTGCTCCATACAGGAATTCATCATCTAGGCAACATCTGGAAAGAGCTTTGGGATATTCTCATCTGTAAGATGCACATCTCTGTACCAACAATATTGATGTTTTTCTTAGCACAACCTGCCCCTTACTGAATCCCATGCTCAGACAGCAGAAGCGGATCCCAGCATCACCCTTCACCTCAAAGTAGAGAATGAAGTCCCAGGCACGATTCCTGGTCCCCTGGTGAGACCAGACTGCCTGGCAGCAAAGACCTGCTTGGCAGGAGGTTAAAACCAGCCTCTTCCCAGAGTGCTCAAAGCCCCAGTGTCCTCAAGTTGGGTATTCCACCAGCCGGTGTGGAGATTCAATTTCCATCACACAGCAGGCATGCAGAGAAAGCTGTGAAAAAAAGACAAGGTTCCCTGATGTGATGGGCTTTTTCCATTTCAGTACAGCTGATTTAGGTTGTACTTGCACAGCCTGCACACTGCACCCCACAGAAAATGAGATTATGCATTGCCTCATATGGACTCTGATCTTACACAACAAAACTGCCATCTTAGGAAACTTTTGCTTTTTTAAGCCTCCATCCATCCCTTGTGGGTATGACTGGAGTTTGTTTTTTTTAAAAGAAACACTGAAGAAATAACAAATCATTTTGGCAACCAGTTTTAATAGAAACAGATAATACACCTTCTAACATAAATATTTTATACAGACACACAAACATGACACCCTAACACATGCAATGTTCCAAAGTTCCCATTCTGTTCAAACAGCATGAGGAAAAATATGAAAATTTTTAAAAAATAAATCATTGGCACAGGAAGAATGGAAAGATAGTTTCCAAAACAAAAACAATCAGACTATTTCTTTTGTGACCTTACACTTCACTTGGACACTGTCAGCCTCAACATGATAACCAGTTGTGTTCTTATACCCCAGCTGCAGGGGCAAACAGAGCCAGTGCACATTCACTAATAGTGTGTTGCTATTCTGAGTGGGAGTCAACTGCCACCCTGGCATAGACAGAAGGGATCACACCATCTTCTCTGGAATCAAAGCTAAGATGGCTTTGGAAATTATTATCTGTTAGGACTGTTAGTGTTGAATTGCTGACATGATGATAAGCACCTGTGTTCATTCATATCTGCTTTACTTTGCACTTTGGTTGCATAGTGGCCATTTGCTGTTAATTAGAAGCAAACAACCTCAAAGAGCAATATATCTAAAAATGAAGCCCACATACTAGTTTTTATTGACTTGCTAGGGCTATCAAGAAGTAACTTCAATAAATCACTTGAGAAACAGTGAAGAGGGCAAAAGGGTAAAGGATGGTAAAGTTCAGAGCTGAGAAACAGTCTTGTGTCTGCCTGTGATACAGCTTTCAAAATACAGTGACACAAAACTTCAGTTTCCCTTCTCCCATATATGAGAGACTTGATAAAAGAAACAAGATAAAGAAAAACAAACAAGAAATTTGTCCCACAAAACTCACTCTCCCTAGCTCACAAAGTTTTGGATTTGCAGCACTAAGGGTTGATAAAACACAGTGCATTTTAGATCCTCTATTTCTTAAAGAAGCCCAGGCTAATGCACAAATCAAAATCATATATACCTTTCTCACTGGCAACGAAGTGCTTCCTCACTTCCACAAAGTGAGAGGAATGGAAGAACTTTTCCACAGGAAAAGCTAACTCTGCTTTAAGTCTCAATCCAGATTAAAAATTTAAAAAATAATAATAAAAATTGGTAGACTTTAAGACACCAGCACACTGGAATAAATTCTCTAGTTCTTCCTTTGTTATGTTAGCAGGCAGGAGTATAGGGCATAAAAGCCAAAAAATGTTCTGCATTTCAAGTTTCTGGTGAGGACATTATTTAATTTATCACCTGCCATTCTTTGCTCACCCTGCATGCTGCTTTGCCATTGCTGAATCAGGAGCTAAAATATTCATGAAGCATCTTGCAGGGAACTCTATACAACTCTTGATTGCTACAGCCCAGAATGAACATCAGATCCAACTCACACACCAGATTAAGAAAGCCCCAAAAAATTCAGGCTTCCAGTAGAATATGTTGGTTTGATCCCATGTATAGGAAAGTAAAATACATATGAGGTAATTCATGTAAAGCCACCTTACACTGCCAGATCAGCAATCCTAGACTTGGTTCTCCAGCTCTGTGCCAGTGAGGCTCAGAGTAACAAACAGCAGGATGTGTAGCTACCACTGTTCCATGTACCCTCAACAAGTTCAGGTCACTAAGGGTAGGAAGGACAGCAAAAGAACAGTACAGTGTGTCAGGATTTGGCAAATGAGGTGCCCGCATGCCTGACAGTCGGAAGCAGCAGAGGAAGTTTAACAGATGTCAGTCAGATCATGGAATGATTGGATGCAGTGCTCTATTATTAACATATAGATATGTGCACATGGGGCCTTCCAGGACCATTCTTGAAGACTCCAGCACAGGTAGTGCCAGTCTGCCCTCACGGATGGGTTGAGATTAAAAACAAGCAGGACTTCCCATGCCACCAGCCCATCCCTTACACTCTACTCAGACTCAACTTTCGTGTCAGTCATCAAACCTTGTTGGTGTTGGAATCTGGTAAAGAACATCTTCTACAGCCCATGGATCCATGAGTCCTCTGGTCTCCTACTCAAGAGGTTGAAGAACAAGTACGTAGTGCCAGTTGTTCGTGCAGCTATGGCATCATGTCTTCGTATTTAGTGACATCTGCTCTGTTTCTGAAGTGACTGTAATATCCCTAGATATTTAAGAAAACAAAAGCCAAAGCTGTGTCTTCTGCAAGGCACACTACAGAACAGGTTGATCACTTCTACAGCCAGCTTTGCCCCAACACCAGTAGAGCTTCAAAAGTCCAAACCTTGCCAGCCAGCCAGCCAGCAGAGAGGCACAAGTGTAGAGGGGGAGCAAGCTGTACCCAAATTTGGACAGCACACACTATGAGGTCTCTGTTAACAAAGTAGGAATGAGGAAGAAGGCACAAAAATGTATTTATCTCTAAGCCTAAACTCAGGAATACTGAAATATGGGCTTGCTATGAGAAAATGACCGGCTGGGAAACTGTGAAGGCTCTGTGTGGAGCCCAAAGAGAACTGAAGTTCCCTACCAAACACTCATAGGTTTCAAAGTTTGTAGAAAGCTTAGAGAAAAGAACAGCCTCCTCTTTCCAAACCCAAAAATACTTCTCATGCAATCAAGAAGCCGTTTTTAAGTGAAATATGAGGTGTGAGTATATCTGCTTCCATTATACATATTTATGCATTATGAGCTATGCTCTAAAAACTAGATCTCAGAATCAGCTCTCACTAAAGGTGTTGATGCTGGATTAATAAACTGAGGAAGCAAGTCAGTCTCTAGTACAACTGGATAAATACTTCAGTGTTCCTGATATAGTCTGTCCAGCAGGAAAAATGTTTGTCAAAGAACAAGAAGAACTTTGGTAGCAATCAACTCTAAAGTGCTTTTTGCTTTTTAATTACTGTGCAAACACTGCTGTAGAGGCAGAAGCACATTTCAAGAGTGTCAAGATGCTCAATTACATAATAACACGACACAGCAAGGAGGTTCCAGTTACCTTCTCTGCTTTCACACCCAGTATAATAGTGATGACAGAGACCATGTTCCTAGCTTCCCATCAGCACACTTTCTCTTCCACCCAACCCTGTGATTTAAGCATTAAGAGCCACATCCAGTCTCCTACTGTGGTGTACAACATCCCCCTGTGAGACCAAAGAGGATCTATACCAGATTGTCATTGTGACCTTACTGGCCAGACCAGCAAAAAACAGGTTAGCAGGCTCTGTCTGCAACTACTGTTTTATGCTCACACACTTTTGCTCACTGATGTCTCACTGCAGAAGGGGGGTGAGCACAGAGTTATTTTTAAAATGGACTTTCCTTGCAACATAGTTATTGGGCTGTGGAAACCCTACCATTTCCCACAGCAGTCTGCAATTGCAGTCCTTCTGGAATGCATTGATCAAATGATGCAAAGATCTGATCCTTCTTTCCTCTACTGGCCAAGAGGCCCAATCCCCTGGCTCAACAAGGCTTTCTTCCTCACTGAGCCAAGTTTATTCCTCTGTGGAACTGGGAACTTCCTAGTGCCAGTTGATCACATCAAGCAGGAAAAGGAGTGAAGCTGGTCATTTCTTGTGTAAGTCAAGATTTCAAACCCATTTTTTCCATCATCTGTTCATATACTGTCCAGGCCATTGCTGCCATAAGAGTCCGCCTGAGGGCACGGGGCACACCGCCTCGGAAAAAGCCAATCAACCCAAAGTCCTGCAAGAGGAGATGAACAAGCAGAAATCCATCATAATCTGCCTCTAGAGTTTTAATTTACCATCACTTATTACATGGAACAGCAAAAGATTTACTTCAGCTCAGACTCAGATCAGATACTGCAAGACCCAGGCTTAAATAACATTCAATGTTTAGGAAGAATTTGTAGCACCATGTAACTGCAGGGATACCCAAAAAGGCAAGAAGAGCAGCAAGTGGAGAAGGGAATGCCAGGATGGGGACTATGCATAGGGAAAGCCACACTGAAGCCCAACAAAGAGAAGGTGAGGTTTTAACAGTTTCAAGGTACTCAGGAAAATGACTTCTCATTTTAGAGCTTCATGTTTACAAAAGTCACCTAGCTATTCAGTAAAAGTGATATTTGTAAGTGCTGAAGTGAAAAAAAAATCTGGTATGAGAAAAGTGTACCACACAGAAAAATCCATCCACAAAAATACAGATTTCTGTTTAGGAATAGAGTTCAATATAGAAACAAAGCAAACCTGCTAAGATCTGCCCTTCTGAGGACAGGAAGGGAAAAGTGGACTTTGAATACACCTCCATCCCATTCCTGGGCTACATATGTGTCCAAAGGGCAAATAATTGCTTTGTCTTAAAACTGAAGCTGGCATTTCATGCTACATACTAACGAAACCCTTTGCCAAGTGTGACAATCATACATGTGCCTAAAAAAATAAACCGCAAGTAGCAGTAACTCTAAGTACAGCTCCTCAAAGCCTGGCTGAAATGAAGCTGGTATTTTCCATCACTTCCAGTGTAAGAATCCATCCATAACAGACAGAACTGAAGTGAAATCATTCACCAGCCTAAAACATGAAGCAGGTCTGTGTGGAGCAATGCTTGCTGAGTATGACCATTTTTGTTCTCCAGTCCTCTGAGCTGGCTCTCCAATTCCCCACCATCTTTAATTTTGTCAAAACAGATACAAGAGTGAGGAATGGCATACTAATAATGGAGCAAGTTCACTGCCTTTAAATCATTCAAGAAGAGCACTGTAGTGAAATGAGTCAACCAGGTGCCACTAATTACCAGGTAGTGGGCATGAGCTTGTGTTAAGCCCACCTGTGCCTGATTAGGGTGGGCCCCCACTGTGCATGAGCAGGATTAGGGGGCCAATAAAAGGTGAGGCTTGAAGCACAGGCTCAGCTCATTCCCAAGCAAGCCAGCAGAGAGGTTGGTTGAATCCGGAGCAGTAGCACTGAGCCAGGCTAACCAGTCCTGAGGGCAACAGATTCAGAGCACTATTTGTGCACTTCTGCTGGAACGCCTGTTGGACCTCAGAGCGCCATGCCCTAATAGAGGTTTGTCTTGCAACATCTGGGCCATTGCTTGGATTTGTGCTGCTTCTATAAGCACTGTGCTAACCGGATTGCGCCACTGGAGCTCACCCAAAGGGGGGGCTCGAACTCACAGCCTCAGCATTGCTCGGGTTTGCTGTATAAGAGCACTAAACACATCTGAGTAGTGATGATGGCTTCTCTAATTACCAAGAAAATCAACAAACAGACTGAAGCCTCTGACTGCTTTCAGACCATCAAGCAGAGTACTTTCCAGTTGTTACCAGACAAGACAAGTCTGCACATAAACCAGTGAAAAGAGATTCACAGCCTCAGCCTCCCACAGCATGATCCACCTCATAGAAGTGCACATATTAGAAGAGATTCATCTCACCTTGTAGATGTAGGCAATGGCCTGGCTTGTCCTGTGGTACTTTTGGGGGGACAGCTGCATATGTGTTTTGATGACATCAGCAGGCTGTGTTGCCAGTGAGGCCAAGATTCCTGCAAAGATCCCACAGCCGAAATTCAGCAAAGGCATGAGCACTGGATCCAGCTGGTCTGCAACAGAGCAAAGCAAATGCACTCAGACAAAAAACAGCCCAGGAATACTCCTGCTGCATGACAAAGCAAACAAAGTGACAGGTGAACAAACCTTCTCCATCAACTGTTCACAAACTCACCTTGTGCATCTGTCTTCATAAAGACAATCAATCAATTTAGGGCCAATTTCCATTTCTACACTGGGCTATACAGTTCTTCACAGGGAAAGGCACATGTCCCACTAAAAGCTCTACAAGAGACTAACTACTGAGGTAGAAAAAACCAAACAGAGCAGGAAAACAGAGCAGAGCAAACATTTTCCATGACAGCCTCCAATGTTCAGCCTTACCCTGAGGTGTTAGTTTTTTTGTCTGTGTGTAGAACATCAGGTAGATCCCAGAGAAGGGTGCATCCCGTAGCAGCGTTGCAGTGAGCCCACTGAACATGCCACGAGCTCCTTCTGTCTGATAGATATTTTTCAGTGCTCCATACACACTCCCATAGCCATATCTTCCACTCTGCAAGGGCAGACAACTGTTAGTCACCTATGTGCCAAGAAGCCTTATACCCACAACCTAAAGCCACCCTGTGCAAACAAGTGTTAGTATGTGCTCAGTGTGATGCCCCAGTTGACTGCCCAAGGCAAAAACTGTGTTCCACACACCTCAGCTTTTAAAACAATCCTTCAAGAAGGTAAAATTTCACATTGTATACAACTGAAACTTTAAAATCTCGGGATGATTTGTTTCATCTTACACTTCTTGCCTAAAAATCAGTGCACAGCTTTTCCTGCACAATATGAACCAGGATGAAATCAGAACTACATCTCTTTGACTGTAGTCAGATGGCAGCAACCTTCTCCCAGCAGAATTTCTTTTTCATCATGAAGGCGTGTGACATCATTAACAGAGAACACTCACCTCGTATCGAGTCTTCACTACAGTCACTGGCAGCATACAGATCCCAGACACTGCACGTGCAGTGGCACCCAGAAAGACAGACTCCAGGGCTGTGGGTGAACGGTCTGCTAGAAACTTTTGCTTCATCATGTACAGTGTGCTGAAGTAAATTCCAACCCCAGGAATGCATCTCGCAAAGGACTTCAGAAGAAACAGAAGCAAACGAAGGAAGAAAAAGTAGACATAAGACAAAATGTACAACAAAACATGTCAGAGACTGTTAAATCTGACAGAAAGCTTTGCACCAAACCAAAACACACAAAAAAAATTAATTTAGTGACTTTTCCTCAGTTAACATGAAAGAAGACAAGGTAAAAATTAATCATGGCACTGAGAGCAAATCGGTTCAAATAATACCAGGATTTAATGCATTCCTCAACTGCTGCTTTCTAAGAAAAAGATTTTCCAAACCAAAATGAGGTTGGAGCAGTTGCCACTCTTTATGTGCAATGGTATTTGAGCACTCAGGACTGCAAGTCCACAGTGACTGCTATGACCTAGTTGGTGGAACTCACAACATTAACTTCTAAAAATAGGATTTAACCATCTAATTCACATGTTTTCATTCATAACCATACAAGAGCTGGCTATTAAAATCCAGTTCATACTTAGTAATAAACAGTAGGTTTATTTATGCATTTACTTTTAGAGGGTTAAAACAGCCACTTACTGGAGAGACACCTTTCCAGAGCCCTAGGACACTCTCAGTACGAACAACCCTGAAGAGCAGTGTTACCATCCCAGCACGCCTGGACCTAAAAGGAAAACAAGTCAGGAACTGCAGAGACAACCTGCTCTCTAGCAGATGTACTCTGCAGCCACTCTCTCTCACTCGCACCTCTGTGCATCAAGCCAGCACCTCTGGGGTGCTCCTTCTAGACCCAGACTGCTTTTCTTGATCACTTAATCAAGGTCTTCTCTCACCTTATGCTTTCCCTTTTCCTAACCTGTAACACAGGTTAGAGACCTCTCTCAATAGCATTTTAATCTGCTCACTCCCTTTGTTAGCAGCAGAACACGGGACAAATGGGAGCAACTGCACACATGGACAGGTTATGGGGCAACCACACACAGTTTTCAAGAGGACATTCTGTGAAACTGTATGGTGCTTGCCCCAGCAAACACCAGTCACTTAGGTTTGTAGTATGTGGCAAGGGTTTGTGTGGCAAGGTTTTGGTAGTGGGGGCATCAGAGGAATGGTTTCTGTGAGGAGCTGCTAGAAGCTCTGTACATTATAGCCAATGCCAGCCAGCTCCAAGGTGAACCTGCTGCTGGCCAAGGCTGAGCCCATCTCCAACACTGGTAGTGCCTCTGTAATCACATATTTAAAAAGAGGGAAAAAAAAAACCCCAAAGCCTGCACAGCAACAACTGCCGAGGGAGAGAGAGGAGTGAGAATATGTGAAAGCAACAACTCTGCAGTCAGCAAAGGAGGAGAGGGAGGGGGTGCTCCAGGTACCAGAGCAGATTCCCCTGCAGCTTCTGGTGAAGACCATGGTGAGGCAGGCTCTCCCCTGCAGCCCACACAAGTTAATGATGGAATACATATCCACCTGCAGCCTGTGGAAGACCACACGACCGGGCAGGTGAATGTCCAAAGGAGGCTGTGTTCCTCCTCTTGGAAGGACCTGTGGACTGGGAAAGAGAGAAGCCCATGCCAGAATTGATTTTCTGGCAGGGCTTGTGGGGGACCCATGCTGGAGCAGTTCATGAAGAACTGCTGCCCATGTGAATGACTCATTTTGGAAAAATTCATGGAGAATTGTCTCATAGGGAAGGAACACCATACTGGAGCAAGGGAAGAGCATGAGGAGTCCTCCCCCAGCAGCATGATGAACTGTGACCCCTGTACCCTATCTGCCATCCCTCAGACCTGCTGGGGAGGCTAAAAGAAATGGACAGTGAAGTGAAGCCAGGAAAGGAAGAGGGGAGGTGGTGTGCTTGAAGATTTGATTTTTATTCCTCATTATCCTACTCTGATTTGATTGGTCATAAATTAAACTCCCCAAGCTGAGTCTGTTTCACCCATAGTGATAACTGGTGAGTGATCTCTCCCCATCCTTATCTTGATCCACAAGTTTTTAATATTTTTTTTTTCCCTGTCCAGCTAAGAAGTAGAGTGACAGAGTGGCTTTGATTGACACCTGACATCCAGTCAGGGTCAACCCACACCATGGATACAGACAAATGCTATCTTTACATGTTACTAGTGTTCACAAGAGCAGCTATTTTCTGCCTCCTGGAGCAAAATATCAATGCTTCTTCATGCTATAAAAATGTACCACCTATTTCAGCAAGACTCTCAGTATCTGAATTAAAACCCTGAACTTCCAGCCCCTAGCCAGCAAGTCAGGCAGAAGCCTATGGTGGAGCACCCCCACTCCATCTGGCCCATGCATACACATCCCCACTCTCACCCATTCACAGCAGGCTGTAGAGTTTGCAGACGGGTTTTTAGCAAGTCCAGGGGTTGGAAGAGGAGTGTGGAGCAAGTCCCACTGATGGAGCCACACACAAAGGCCTTTAGGACAGGGTGCATCTGGAAGAGAAAGAGGACTTTAAATAGCCATTTAATTAAGAATGGCACAAGAGGAAATATAGCAGTTGACGGGTTGGTTGTTATAGGAAAGGAAGGATAAATCTAAGGACTACTGTTCAGGGAACAGGAAACCTTTTCAGAACTTCTCAGAGACTGATCAAGTTTTCTTTGTGGTTTTTGGTACCTCTACTCTTCTAGGGAGATTGATCCAGAATTTCTTTACTATTTGATAGTTGAAAAAAAAAATTATTAAAAAAATAAAATTATCAGCAACCATTTGGTAACCACTTGCCATGTTAAACAAAATGGGTGCCTTCTTCCCGCCAACTACCTGTGCTTTAGCTTAAGTCACATCCACCTCTGCCTGGCAGCACCTCCAACCCCTTTCTACCCATTGCACACCAAGGACTTCCAGTGCCACGGGCACTACTGGGGCGCTTTCTTAAAACTGCCCATCACCCAAGCCTGGCCTAAATGCACCCAAAGCACAGCACAGCCTGCTCCACCAAGGCCTGGTTTTGTTACCCACACCATCCAGCTGCCACCACTCTTAGGGTGGTAAGGCAAGAGGCACAAAACCGTACAGCAAGCTGGAGCTTGGGTTTTTTGTTCGCTTTTTAAAAAAAACACATAACGGCGGTTTTTAGAGAAGAAACACCCGTTCCTGACCACCCCTCACATTGACCTGGGGCCCGTCTCCCATGAGCTGGGCGACCGCGGGATAGGATGGAGGAATGGAAGGGGCGTAGCGAGCCTCCCGCCCGGGCGCTGCCGCCGGGCTCCCCTCAGCAGCGCATCGGCTGGTAACGGCCACAACGGCCCGTAACGGACAGTAACGTCCCGGGGAGCTACGCGTTACTACCTCTGCCTCTCTCCCCGGCATCCCACCGCTGCCCCGCAGCCACTGAGCGAGCACCCGTGACGCCAGCAGCGCTGCCCCCCCCCAGCGGGCCAATCCCAGCAGCCCGGCCCAGACAGAGCGGCACCACGCCTGCGCAAGCCCGTAACCCTTCCATGCCCTAGACCCTCCCATGCCCTTAACCCTTCCATGCCCTTAACACTTCCAAACCCTAAACTCTACACCTCCCCTTAACCCTTCCATACCCTTAACCCTTCCATACCCTTAACCCTTCCATACCCTTAAGTCTTCCATGCCCATAACTCTTCGCATGCCCTTAACCCTTCCATACCCTTAACCCTTCTGTGCCCTTAGCCCTCCCATGCCCTTAACCCTTCCATACCTTTAGCCCTCCCATGCACTTAACCCTTCCGTGACCTTAACCCTTCCATGCCCATAACTCTCCGCTTGCCCTTAACCCTTCCATACCCTTAACCCTTTGTCTGCCCTTAACCCTTCCGTACCCTTAACCCTTCACCTGCCACCCACCCACCGCTTTCCCCCCAGCCAGCCCCGGGCCCGAGGCTGTGGTGAAGCATCCTCCAGCCGCCTCGTTCCCGGGGTTACCTTTCTGTCCCTTGTCCAATATCCGGCAGCTGAGTCCCACTGGGCTCTGTCAGAGGGGAGCAGGTGAAAGGGGGCGGTTTCTAACGGGTCATTTTCATGTCTTCCCCAAGTAACTTCCCTCAACCCCTCCGTTTTCCCAATCGTTTTGTTGTGGAGACTGTGGATACCCTTGAGAAGCTGCGCTGCTGCTCCCTGGAGCTTTCTTACCGCTGTTGTTTCCACTTGGTCCTCCGCACCGGGAGGACTGGGTTTCCAGAGCATTGAAGGAGCCAGGCACTGAAATGAGCCCCTTCTGCTTCAGATCTGCCTCAGCCTTCCACAGACAGCCATTTCTTATCAGCAAAGCAGGAGCAGGCTGGGAGGAGGGTGCAGTGGCCCTGGCCAGCTGCTTTTCTCAGAATTTTGCTTGTCAGCTTGCCGTGCCCCGACAGAATGAGGGGCGGCATGTAGGGATGGATGCATGGTGCTCCAGCAAAATTGGGTTGTTTCTAGAAGTAAAATCATGGGCACAGCAATAGCCACCACATGCACGGACAAATGGCTTGTGTTTGCTCGCTTTGATACATGGCAGCCCCTTAAGGAAGAGGGAATACACTTGTCTGAGAAAATGTAACACACAGGCTAGCAAAAGCTCTTCATCAGGGACTCCTTCCTTTCTTTTCCAATCTACCTCATTATTCTCTGGAGAGTGACAGCCTTCTTGCGTCTCATTAACTGCTAATCTCTTTGCAAACCCATGGAAGAAAAGAAGATCAATTCACCCCCATTCTGCCTGGTGCTTCTTTTCCCTCGTCCACATCTTGCTCTGCAATGGACCACGAGGCCTCCTCACCACACCTGCACACCACAGTCATCACAACAGACTGCAGGGAAACCTCTCGTGGCCCTGGCACACTTCCTCCCTCTTCTTCTTTACTGACCTTGATGCCTGCAGGGTTGTTTCACGTATTCTCACTCCTCTCACACAACTGCTGTTGCACAGTGTTTTTTTCCCCTTTCTTAAATATGTTATCACCCAGATGCTACCAGTGTCCCTGATGGGCTCAGCTTTGGGTTCAGGGGTGGGTTTGTTATGAAGCCATCTGGAGCTGACTTTTCTGGCATGGAGACAGCTACTGGCATCTTCACCACCCTCACAACTGCCCAGCTAACAAAATTTTGACACATAAACCAAGTACCTCTCACCTCTTTGAAGTGGTGATTCACCTCCTTTGAATCACATATTTAAGAATTTTCATTAAGATACACATTCATTACACAACATTACACAACCTACAATCTTCAGAAACCTATTTAACTTGAACAGAATAATTCCCCACACCAAAATCAAAACAACATCATTACAGTAAAAAAAGTGAACAATCTGCACACATTCCACCCCTCATCCCTTCACCAGAAAAAATCCTGATTATTATGCCTGCCACTCTCTATCGATGTTTTGCCCATTACATCTCCCAGTTACTATCCTTTTCTCACATTCCTCATGCCCCATGCTGGGTGCCACAAAAGACACTGGTGGTTTGACCTTAGCCAGTTGCCCACCAAGCTGCTCTTTAGTCTGTGAGAGCGTCCTGCATGGTACAAGTTTGGGGAGGGGAGATTGGCATGGGCTTGACAGTGGTAGGTGAACAGTTGGACTCGATGATCTTAAAGGTCTTTTCCAACCTAAATGATTCTATGATCAGTTCCCTTGGGTATTTCAGTCTGTGGGTGGGTAGGTGCAGGGGGAAGGCAGCTCCCAAAGAAAAATGTCAAAGCAAACATGGCATTTTTGCCATTGCTGGCTACTGGCAGCATTGGGCCATCCCACAAAGACATCTTCACCAAAAATCCTCGGAGCAGAGAAGAGGCAGCACTGCTTCCTCTCTGCCAGCCACGGAGGCTGCAGAGCAGGAGGTACTGGCAAAAGATGGGGGCACTTTGCAGAGGTGTAGGGGAAATTGCAAATCTCTTCCACTGACGTTGTATCAGTGCTCAAAGTGGAAAGACATAGATTACTTAGAAGATAAACTTGACTTGCTTCCGTTTCTTTAAGTGTGAACTAAAAAGGTGAATTCATTGGCTTTGAGTTTTATAAGTCTTTAATGTAAGATGTATCACACAGGGGAAAAGGCATTTTAAGACTGTGCACTGCTACGGTGAGGACCTTCCCTGTGACTTGTCATTGCAACATAAGCTGAGGTCAATACTGCCAGCGTATATGTGTGAAGGTATACCCACTTCTTAAAAACCTGTGATAAAAAGACTTTTTTTTTTTTTTTTTTTTTTTTTCACTCTTTTAGACACAGTGTTGGATTATGGAGGGGAACTTGACAAGTCTACTGGACAGAGGGGACTCTGAGAACATGCTGGTGAGTCAGTCTTCACTGGGAGGCTGCCCTGCAAGCTGAGGCCAGTAACACCTGAGGGATCCAATTTTACCTAAGGGACACAAAATACTGGTAGGGACAGCAAGGGTTTAGAAGAAATGAATGCGATTGTTATTCTCTGAGGAAAAGAAAAAAGAAACTGAGTGAAATTATCTTTGGCTTATGAGACCAGATGATGCTCTGCCACCCATCTTCTTTAGCTGTTTGCTGTCACAGGTACTGCCTAGGAATGTGGTGGTTGCTGCTGGGGGGCTGTGAGGGGCAGGGGAGCAGGGAAGGGGAACAACATTGCCTCTTTTTCATCCTGACTTGTTCATCCAGGAGAGCAGAGTCACTGATGTTGAAAAGAAATCCAGTCTTCCCTGGTTAGCAGAGTAAAGTCTTTGTGGGTATAAGCTGCTTCCAGAAGCCATTTGTGCTGCCAGAAGCACAGGACAAGATGGCAAAGTTCCTGCTGGGAAGAGGGGAAAAAGGAGCAGATCACCTCATATGCTCTTTGTGAAGTTGCCCCTGGGGCCAGAGCTGCCACCACTGATCTCACCCAGGACACAAAGGGCATGTAGCATGCAGCACCCACTGATGACCTGTACGTGCTGCTGCCTTTATAGCTGAAAACCTCCTAGAACCATGCAGGAGTCCTCTGAAAAATTAACTTGTCCTATTGAAGGGCCATTTGTGTCACTCAGGTAGTTGTAAATGCAGGAGATGGGCATTTGCACATCCTCAGTTCCTCCCTGAGCATTACTCCCTTTCTCCTTTCTGAGGGAAATGTTTAATAGGGCTCTGAAACCTTTGTCAGGGGCTCTCATCCCTATAGCCATGCCCACTTGATTGCTGGTTCAGGGATATGCTCCCCGGCTCTGGCCCAAGTGCCCCACCTACTCCACCTGAACTGCAGCCATGGGACTGGGCACCTCACATGGAGCTGGTGGATGTATACTGGTAACCTCTGGTTTACCACCACAGCTGCATTTTCCTTGGTCTCCTCTGCCCCTCTGCTGCAAGACCTCATCTCTCTGATCTTGCACAGGAGGACTAGTCACTCATGTTCATTCCTCATTGGCATCCTTCAGCACCGCTGTGGCAGTGCTCTTTTGTCCCCATACAGTTTGGTGTCAGCTGATTTGTGCCCAGCATATTTAGTAAAAGGGCGATTTGGGATTTGGGCCTCACGAACTTCATTGTCCTTGAACAGGTGGGTTACACATCACCAACATCTAACTCCTCTGCAGCCTATGAATACTTCTATCCAGAACTGGACACCGACTGTGATCTTGAAAATATTCCTGTATTTGCACCTACCTTTTTTCCAGTGCTGTACTCCCTGCTGTTTGTGGTAGGACTCGTGGGAAATGCTTTGGTCATTTGGGTCCTCATAGTCTTCAAGAAAGTCAGGGCCATAACTGATGTGTACCTACTGAACCTTGCCATCTCTGACCTCCTCTTTGTTTTCTCCCTGCCCTTCTTGGTTCAGTATTCCATCAAGAGCCAGTGGACATTTGGAAATGCAATGTGTAAGATCATTAGCTCAGCTTACTTCACTGGTTTCTACAGCAGCACCTTATTCATAACCATCATGAGCATTGACAGGTACCTGGCCATTGTCCGCTCTGTCTCTGCTCCACAGATTCGGACAACTGGCTGTGGGGTTATCTCCAGCCTGGTCATTTGGGCAGTTGCCATTTTAGCATCAGCACCAGACTTTGTTTTTTTCCAGGAAATGAATTACAATAACCAGACTAAGTGCATCCCTCACTATCCTGACAGTAAGAACGGCTGGAAGAATTTCAGTAATTTTGAAGTCAATGTCCTAGGTTGGCTGATCCCTGCTGGCATCCTCATTTTCTGCTACCACAGCATCTTCAAAAACCTGCAGAAGTGCCATACTCAGAATAAGTACAAAGCAATGAAACTGGTTTTTCTTGTCGTTATTGTATTCTTTGTCTGCTGGACCCCCATCAACATTGCACTTTTTATGGACTCTCTGAGGAACATGTATATCATTGATGACTGCCAGACAAGCCAAAGGCTAGACCTAGCCTTGGAGCTGGCTGAGGTTCTCTCCTTCATCCATTGCTGCCTCAACCCCATCATCTATGCATTTGTGGGTGAGAAGTTCAAGAAGCATGTCCACAAAGCTTTCAGAAGGTTTGCACGTTTTCTGTTGATCTGCAAAAACCAAGGAGTTTCTGATGGGCACGGCCTGGACAAGCACTACACTCTTCTTGGGACATCCTCACAGTCACAGTTGCGCTGACACAATCCTGTAGAGCTACAAGTCAAAAACTTACGACACAACAGATGGCCTGAAGTTGAGAAATCCTCCTAGTGGGGTATTCACCCACCAGGGAACTTTCAGAACACTCTGAGCAACCAAGGAGTGACCGGAATGGTTGCTGCTCATGACCAAGGTTGACCTCTCAGTTACTGTTCCAAGCTATTTGGTAACTTATGAATGACTGATTTATAGGTGAACAGTTATCTGTGTATGCACATATAGATGTAAATATACATACATATATATATATACACCCATACTTGTGTTTATGCATACACAAATATTTGACGTATCTGTGCATACATATCTTTTTTATATATACACCACTGATAGATAAATGACCATTTTGATAAATGTTTGAAATTCAACAGATAAATGAAGGTTCTGTAGCTTTTAGTCCTGATCTGTTTCTCCCTAAAAGATGACACCATGTTGGAGTTTTTATAATAAAGATACTGCATGAAGTATAATGGCACAATCCTCTGAACCTATTTAATTGTTAATACTTTCAGCTTGTGTGTTTTCTTCCATTCTGGGCAGTTCTACAAAACTGACAATCCCTTCAGCTGCATTTTCACTCTCTCTTCCTCCTCCCCTGGAAAAAAGAAGGGGAGAGTAGATTATCTTTTAGTCTAGAAATTTAATTTTCTGTAACAGTCTGCCCTGCTAGTGTTTCCACACGTACTAAGTACCCTTGGGCTTACTTCCTGGAGCAGGGCAGGGCAGAACACAAAACACAAAACACAATTCTTTTAAACCACCAGTCTTCTTTGGATAGGATTTACTATTTTAATGTGCATTTGCAATCTGCAAGGTACAATCTTTTGCAAGAACAGGCTGGTAACAGAGGGTGTTGAAGAAATACACACAGCCTCCTGTGGGCCATGATAGACATTCCCAAAATTATAAAGCAAAGACTGATCAGAGGAAAAGTTCAGCTGCTGCTGAGGTTCCAGGAGCAGTATTGCAGCCAGCCATAGCAGTACAGCCCCTGCCTTTCAGGTGCCTTACCACCCTTGGGCTACCAGGCTTCCTGTGTACATGCAAACACTCAGATGCTCCAGAAAGGGATTCACAAAAATTCAGGACAAAGCCAGAGGGTGCTGGGCAGAAGGACAGCACCAGCTGTCTGCCCCTCCCTGCAGATTTACAGCTTGAGCCCTCCAGACCACACCTTGTTCAAGAGGTGGGAATGATTTCTGCAGCCCTGGAGCCCTCTCCTGCAAGCCTTGTGTGAGTGCTCTGGGACAGGTGCTGGAGCTCATTTGTCCAAGCTGGCAAGAGGAGGATGGACTTTCCCCAGCACTGCTGAGCATCTCTGCCAGGGGATATCTCCCTCTTTCCCGAGGTTTCATTGACCATTGTGTAGCTGTTGGAGCAAGGCTTGCCCACAAGGGCAGAAACCCTGCCGTGTGAGGGTAGCATAAATGTTCAGAGCTTTCTTTGCAGAGTTTTTCACTTTCTTTGTTCTCACCAGGGTCTGGTGAGTGGCATCCTCCCACTGGTGCTGCCTCACCGCTGTTTGCAAAACTTTACAGTGGGGAGGTGGGAGACACCTTCTGCAGCTCAGAGGTTTTCCTGCCAGATGCAGCTGCCTTCCTCCATCGCAGCAGCAGCACTAGGAGCCCTGAGCTGGACCTGACCTCAACTTCTCCTCAGCGCCCAGCAGCTTGGAGCTGTTACCTCTGCCTTTCTGTGCAAAGAGAGAAGGTGAGACCCACATCCGGAGGCTGCACAGCTGGCAGTACCTGCCCTCTGTCACTGTGACAGCCAGCAACAGCCCTACAGGTCTCAAAACCCCTCTCCCTTCTGAAGGAACAGAGCAGTCTGCTGCCCAGACAGTGTCTGTGAGGACACTAAGAGCACAGGAGAGCTGGAGACACCCTCTTGTGTCTCTGAAAGCTGCTGGGCAGCTTGAAGGTAATGACAAATTTTAGGGTCTGCTGAGATAGACCAACCTGCACAGACACCATACCTGTTCATCTTCTTGCCTCAAAAATGCCCACCACAACTATTTTGGTCCTGCTCAAAGCTGCTACTTAGCTTTATATACTGGTCTTGCCAGGAGAGGATTCTGAAATAATCACACAAAAACCCAAACCAAACCAACCAACCAACCAACCAAACAAACAATGACTATAGATACTCTGGATGTAAAAAAAAGTTTGAGAATTGAAAAAGAATTAAATCCTTACCCTGAATACGTTAATTTTAACTGTAATGTGAAGGGTGGCATGTGGTTGTTTGGGGTTTTTTTTATAACATTTGTACCTGAAAGGCAGCACAGTATAGCTGCTGCTGTACTATGCCTATTATGACACACAGCTCCTGATTAATGTGTTTATGTGTGTCCGTGCTCTTCTGCATAAATCTGTATTTCTGTCGACTCAGCTGAAATACCAAAATGTAAACAGGCAGGGCACAGAAATCCTCACCTCAACAGTAGGGTGATTTGGGTTCCCACAGCCTCTGTGATGCTGACGAGTGCATCTTCTGGGGCCTTGTCCAGGCTTAACACTTCACAGCTGAGTGGAACTGTCCACGCAGATCCTCTGTTTTTTCCAGTACTCTGTGCAGCTGGTGTAACCCTGGCATCAGCAGCTGCTTGAGACTTAGCACCTAGGATGAGACATATGCAAGAAAGAAGTACTACCAAGCAAACAGCAATGTCTGCTGTGTTACCTCCATAAATAGTGGTTTTCCATAACTTGGTATCCAAACAGACTTCTCACTAACATTAATGAACATAGGACATGTGCATCCATATCTGCATTACCAAGACATTTATCCCCTTCACCACCTGGCATTCTCTGAGCATGCTCAGTCTCCATAATCCTCCACTTGAGTTTTGAGAGAAAAGGGCACTCAAGCACGACAACCAGCTCAGGCCTTCATGGCACATCTGTCACCATCACCTGCCTCAATATCCATGCTTCTTGTAGAGGATCCTGTAGCACTCCTGTTTCAGGAGGGACTTGAAAACAAGGCTATCATGTCTTTGGTGGTCCATGATTTTCTCCTTTCTTTACAGGAAAAAACCCAAATCCAGGTCGTTAACCAATGAAGTGAAGCAAGGCAAAGCCCTAACCTGACTCATACTTGGAAGTAAATATCTTTCCAGAAAACATGAGGACAGTGCCAAGGTGTGTGGTGTGCATGTGAAACAATCTGCTGGGGTAAACCATGTCCCAAGTTTCAGCTCTGCCACAGGGAGACAGCACACTGGGAAGCAGAGCAGGGTGGAGGGTCTGTTCATCTCTCAGTTTCCTAACAGCTGAGCAGCATGTGGTCCTCTTCTGTTTCAAAGACACCATGGACCTCTCTGAAGCTTGATAGCTGTCATGGAGAAACAGTACCAGCCTGACTCATTCCTGAACCAGAACTCTGATACTGAACTTACTGACAGATGTCTGTGAAGCCAGTTTTAGTAAAAAGAACATGAATCATGATCCAAAGGAAAATACCCTTTTTAGTACCCATCTCTTGACCCAACACTCAGCACAGGGCAAGGGTTGTGCAGGTCTTGGTGGACCAGCAGGGAGGTCTGGGCAGGTTGCAGTCCTTCAGGAAAGCCACGGGATGCTGAAGCTTTTCAGTATGTTGAAGGGACACATCTAACACCTATCACTGGGACAGATGTTGCCACACTGGCTGCAAATCCTCTATGAACTTTATGAACATGGCAAAAAGGATGAGAGGAGATTTCATATGTGATCTTCAGAAAATGTGTCTCTTGCAGCAGCAGGGGATCGAATACAGCAGTGTGCTGTACTCCCAGGTCATTGACAGCCTGTGCCTTACTGCCACCAACTAAAGTGAACTCAAACACAATTTAGTTAAAAATGGACATATGAGTAGGTTATCCTGACTTCTATACTGAAATCTCCATTATCCATTTTTAATCTAACAGCAACTATTGGACCAGTGCCCAGCAAATACTCAACACACACTAAGAGGCATGTATCAAGTAGCTCAGTCATATACAGGGATCTGGCTCCTGAGGCAGCTCTGCACATTCTGATTCCTGAATAGAGAAGACAGGCTGCCTGAGCACAAAGAACAAGCAGCCCCAGCAGCCTGGGAGAGACTGCAGTGGGGAGAGAAGCTCAGAAGCCACACCACGGGGTAGGTGGGACTGAGGGTGACACCTGGGATGTTCAGACTGCAGATGTTATGCTCAGGGGAGGTGTTTCAGCAAACCTGAGCAAGAAAGAAGCAGGCTGCCTGTGACATTTGCACAAAGTTTGTGGCAGGACATCCTCTGGTGCCTCTTTGTGTGCAGACACAGCAGCATGGAATATCTTTGGAGCCACTGCTGCTCTCTGGACATAGGTGGCTTCACAAGTCTTCCTGGAGCTAGGCTTGGTCCCTAGCCAGAGACACCAAAGAGTACCTCTGCTTGCAGCTCACCAAGCTCCATCCCAGGCTTTTCCTGTGGGGAAGAGCTGGCCAGAGGAGATGAGACATCTGTGGGCATCAGTGACAGCAGTGGCACAGGCTGCTGGCACCTTATGCACAGGGGAGAGACAAGGCCAAAGGCCAGTGTCAAGGCCAGGAAGCCTTGTCTGAGGAGAGCTCAGGAACAACACAAATTGTGCACCAGCCCTGGTGGGAAGGTAGCCATCATCCTGCTGTTTGTGTCAGTAGGAGACAAGGAGGAAGCAGGTGCTCAGGCACCTGCCTGAAAATGGCTCTCCATGGGGAGTGAGATATTAGAAATAAATACATTGTTCTGAACAGAGCTCCAGAGAAGAACCTGACCTCAAGGTGTGAACACAAGTGCAATATGTGAGCATGAGCATAGCAATGGACAGAAAGGAAGGACACAGCCCTGCCTGAACACAGACCACCAGGACACTACAAAAGTGTTGTCCCCAGTGTTTGAGTCAGCACCAGCCTTGATTGCAGCACCCAGCAAGAGTTGAGCATTTCAGCAATATTTGCAAACCAGCTGCCAGAAGGCAACACATTTCCTACATGAGAAGTGATGGAGTAAATGGGTCTTGTTCCCCAACTCTCAGGTATTCAACTGGGCTGAAAGCAAAGAGCAACACTGAGTGGTTTTTTTGGATCTTTCAATGCTGGTTCAATGCCCTTCTCCCTTCAGTGTTGTTTCTAACTTGGAGATAACTTTATCTTCACTTTTAATGCATGTTTGGGTAGCCTTCTTTTTATTAGCAGAAAGTATTCAAGCCTTCAGCTTTCTGTGGCTCTTCTCCTTGGCAGTCATTGGGCTAAAACACTTTCATCCCTAGACATAGCTTCTCTCCAAAGGTAATTTTTGCTTCTCTGTCTTTTTAACAAGGGATACATTCGTCTCTCAATGATGGCTGAAAAACCACTGCAGCTGGGTTGTCTTCTTGCATCTCTCCAGGACAGTGACATGAAAGGATGAGGCTCCCTCTGCTGGGTTTCCTTTCTCAAGAGAGACACAGAAATTATTTCCGTGAAGTGTGTGTGTATGTAATCAGCCATTGCCCTCACCTGCACCAAAAGCAGGTGGGCTCTGGGCAGGCAGCAGCTCTGCAGCAGGAAAGCATGGAAAGAACAGGACACTGAGGTGGCAGGGATGTGCTTCCAGAAGTTCCTCTACTCAGCTGACAGAAAAGGGTTTGGAGCAGAAATTAAGAGAAGGGAAAAAAAAATGTCCAGCAGAGTTCAGTGCAGTCACAGATATGGTGCCTGTTGTGATGCTGAGCCAAGCAGGGCAGCTCTGCATCAGAAAGATGTGGCAGGACCGGAGGGCTCCATCCCTGCTCACTGCCCAGCCTTAAAGAGGATTTCCAAGGGATACAGACTGAATAATTCAGCTCATGGCTCCATGACAATGCAGTGAAGATCACATCTGCCTGAGCTTTGCTCCTCCTCTTGAAACACAGGCAGAAAAACCTGGCAGGGCTTCAGACTGTACAAAGTCTTTCTTGGGATGTGGGACACCCAAGTGCTGTTGTTGCTGTGCTTGGGGAAGCAGCACAAGTGTCCCTTGTAGCTGCACCCAGCCACACTGCACCATCCTCATTCAGCTGCAGCTGGCAGCCCCAGGGAAGGGAAGAGATGGCTGCCCCCAAAGCCCAGCAGCATTCAGGAGCATTTCAAATGCTCCATTCAGGCTTGGAAGCCTTGCCAAGGTTGAATTCTGCTCCTTTGAACAATCATTTTTACCAGCTTTGGTGTGTATGCAAAATGAAAGTCAAACATGATACAAGCAGCCATGGTTTACAAAGTTACTTGTAAGACCGAAACATCCCAGCAGGCGCTCTGCATAGCAGAGGGAGTCAAAACATGACCTTATCTGTTCTTTTATCATCAGTGTATGGATGCCTCCAAGTTTGTGTAGGCTAGCATCTCTATAGACTATTCTCCACACTAGCCCTTTTTCTCCCTATCTGCAAAAGAATTAAGTCCTCAAGGCACATTTCTGCTACAACTCCAAAACTGTGTTCTGCCTCTGCTTATTCATTCAAGCTTTGCTACAGTCTCAGCTGTAACTGCTTTCCACTTGGGAAAAATGAAAAATCAGACAAAAAACCCCATGAGACTCCAGAAAATCTAGGAATTCTGCAGAGGGAAGCCCTGGTGTCACAGCACTTCGAGAAAGGGGTTTTCTGGAGTTCCTTCTGGTGTCCCCAGGAAGTTATCATCATCCACTTGTCCATCAGCCCTGCAGAGGGGACTCCAAAGAAGCTCTCAGGACACCCTCCTTCTGTAGACACCCACCATCATCAGGAAGAAAAAGCAGGATGTGCTGGAGAGAATGGTGCTTTGATTCTTCAGTCCAGACTTTTTTTAACAGCACTCTTACCAAGGGTTATCACTGACAGCACAATACAAAACCTTTCCTGTCTCCCTGGGAGATCTGCTGAGGACATCTGTGAATCATCCTGACTTGGTTTCTCTTTATTTGAAGTCCTCCAATCAGTGTGGTTACTCCTCTTGGCAAAACTCATTTCTTCACAAGGGTAATAGCCTGCTCTGTGTTTGGCTCCAGTTGAATGCAATGCAATGGGGAAGCAGTCGATGACTGCCTTCAAGGAAACCCAGCTGCAAGGAGGACTTTTCTACCTGGAGGCAAGTGGTTGCTGGGGACTCTGTCTCCTGCTGTTCCATGGGTCGTCCTGACCCTTATTTGAAATGGTTTCGACTGCAGAGAGCATCACCAGAGGTGATGAGTTGAGTACTGGTGACCCAGGAGCAGGTATGCACTGGCACAAGGGCAGCTATGACTCTGAGCTCTGACAAGACGTGGTTTACAAGTCAGCAGCAAACCTGCTTGGCATCTTTGTGTCCCCAGTGGAGAAGCTCCTACTGGATTATCCACACCTTGTTTCCAAGGCCTGTCTGCAGGAGGCAGTGGCTGGGGAGGCAGCAGCCCTTGATCATCACTTTGAGGCCATGGGAGAGAGGTTTAAATTTGGGTGTCCTCTGAACAATGGCACACCTTCTGCAGGACCCACAGCCAGCACTGCAGGGATAACATCAGACTGTCACTGACATCAAGGAAGCTTCCTTTCACCTTTCTGAACCATAATATGTTTCCTCAGGACCACATACCTGAAATTAACTTTTGGAAATTTGAAAGGTCAACACTTTCAGTGTGTGGGGAGAAACTCAGGCTTTGGAATTTTGATGTTTTCCTGAAAAAGGTGCAGAGTTCTTTACCTGCATTTTCAACGCAGAGGGAGGATGGTGATGCTGGCACCTGTCAGAGAAAAAGAAGAAAAAAAATGAGCTTTGAAAATCTGTTGCTCTGAACTTTTACCATTCCCTAGCCTTTAAACTTTCTCTTCAGCAGTGGATCTTTGCTGCTTCTGGCAAACATTCAGACAGGTATCAGTTCCCTGATTATTTCCATGGTCACCTGTCCTGGCCCAGGTGGCTGACATCACTTGCATAATTTGGCTGCTGTTGGAGTGCCATAACTAGACCTTTGCTATATTGCTATGTAGGAGGATGCAACCTTTGCTAAATAAATCATAATGTCATGAAAAAACATGTTATTGGCAGAAATAGCAGAACTAATATGAAAATGTTTCCCTGGCAGCTCACTACACCAATCAATGAGTGATAACTCAGACAGCCTGGCAGATGTTCTCCACCCTTGTATGGAGGTGGCACAACTCAGCCTTTGGGGAGAAGGCATTTTAATATCTCTTGGCACTTGAGGCAGGGACAGTACCTGGAGGTGTTTCCAGGACTGTATTCCTGAATGTGCTAGAGGACCTTGGCACTGGCACAGCCTCCCGCTGGACACAGCATCTCGGATCCCTATAACACACCCCACATCCTGCCTGGTTTCATCCCAGATGAACTGCTTTTTTTCTGGGATTGTGCCACATTGCATCCCAGTTGTGGGTGCACCCGATACAACCCTGAGCATGATGCTTAGGTCAGGAGCTAGGAAGGATCCTTGAATAATGAACAGGCCAGTGCTAAAACCCTCAGACACCTCTGATCTACTACTGGAGGCCCTGGGCCAGAGAGATGTTGCTCTTAAAATCTTGAGAATGCACAACACATGTATAGGTAAAGCCAAATTAGTCTAATGGCAGGCTCGGGCCCCAGTAATTATTAGCCTAGATCTGTTGTTTGCAGAAAAAAAGAAGAATTAATGCAGTAAATTTTTTTGAAGACACATAGTTTCTAGCCCTTTTCCTGGTGGTATGCTCACCCTTCTTCTCTTCCTCTGGGTCTTAAGGTTGGTGGTTTCACCATGTGGTGGTGGTGCAGGCTGGGGGGTTAGATTGAGCTGTCAGCATCCCTGGCATGAATGTGATGTTCATGGTGGTGTTGCGCCTCCCTCTAGGATCTGTTTGGGGTCACTTTTACATTTTCTAACATGTCTGTATACGTTATTCTGTCCTCAGTAATCTGCAGCCTCATATTATACCAATTTACTATGTGCAGCGTTCATATGTAAGATACTACTTTTGTTCTGTTACAACTAAAGCCATTTTTTCCAGCTCCAGGTCTGTATTTCTTTAACTATGAGTTGTGTGTAGCTGTGGGGATCCCCAGGGCCAGCCCATTCCCCATCATTTACCATCCCATCCCCTATGCTTCATTTTGTGCCCCCACTGCTCAAGGCCCCTGCTATCATGGCCCCAGACTTTCTCTACACTGTATCATTGGCTAAGAGTAATAAATCTCTCATTTTACATAGGATCAGGGGAAGAAAAAAGGGATGAGAGCTTTTACACATTGAGTATGAAGCTCCTCAGGTATTTCTGTCTCCTATGCAAGTCCTGTACTCTAAGCACTTCTGCCTCTCTGAGTGTCTGCATCCTACTTGACAATTTCACAAGGCGTTAGCAGGACCAGATCACATTAATACCTCTTCAGCTCAGCCCCGAAGCTCAGCCCAGGAAGCTGCCCTGCTGAAATTTACATTGCTAGGGAGGGCATGCCACTAGAGAAGAGGAAATACACATTTAAACCCAAACAGGCTTGGCTTGAAGGAAACATTGCAGTTTTCTTCAATGCAGCTATAAATTAAGGTAAGAGATTATTATATTCTACTAAAAATTTGACAGACCAGGATGACAAGAAATCATGTCTCATGAACTTAAGTCCTGACTGCTTAGTGCTTGGAATGTAAAAAAAATATTAAATTTGGGTGAAGATGATGTGGGTAATGTTTACAAGTTGTGAAAGTAGAAATGGGAACTCTTTTCTTAATCAAAGTAGGCTAGGGCAGAGGAATTTTACACAATGACTAATTATTTGTGGCATCTTGTAGCACGAGAAATATTTACACTGGCTAGAATTCCTGAAGGTTAAAGCAAAATGCTTTAGATGACTAGAGTGCAGCATTAGCCCACAAAGACAGACCAAGAAGATACTGCTCTTCTATACCTAAATGTTTATTGTTAGATAAAGAGGGATTTCACAGGAAATTCCCCAGCATTGCTTGCTTTTAGTTTTTGTCAGTGAACCAACATCACTGATGCTGACAGCTCAATACAGAAAATCTGGTAGAGATAGTAGAAAGTGTCTGATGCTGATGGGCAGGCAAGGGAATGGCAGAAATGAAAGAAACTTGAAAACCCAACTTTCTGTATGACAACGTTACTGAATTTCTCTGTGACTCAGCTTTCCACAGGAAAGATGTTGCACAAAGGTGTCTGGTGCTTTGAGTGGGACAGTGGTGGCAGCCAGTTAAGTACTTGTGTGACAGAAACACAGATCCATGAATGGCACCTCCCAAAATCTGCACTGTTAGGGCAGACCCTGCTAGAGGCAGCACAGCCAGAGGCAGTGAACTGGGTGACAGCATAAAAAAGAGCAAGAGCAATGAATTACAAGGGTTTAAGCAGAGCAGGAAAAGTCCAAAGGAGAGAGGAAAAGGTGAAAGTTTGGTAAAGGAGAACACATAGTAAATTGAGTGTAAACTTTATAGTAAATGTGATCTCCCCAGGAAGAGGGTGGCAACTCTGGTACTAAAATGTCATCTGAACACATCCAAGCCACAACATGCTCTGACCTCTAAAATGAGGACATAGAAGATAATTTAGCATATCTCCCATTTCTTGAGAGCCATCTGAGGTTTCTCAAGGGTGCCAAGCCAGTGTGATATCATTAATAACAAAAAGAGAGGGCAGGAAGGAAATAAGCACTGTGATAGAGATGTTGAGAGGATGGAGTAACAGTAAACAACTACAAACAGTGCACACATCTACAATAATAATCTGTTTTCATTGTTCCTTCAACAGAAAATACAAAATAAATTTGAATGCCATTTAAGAAAGGAAGGCCCAGAAGAAAATACTAAGAAGGAGAAGGTAAGAGAAAATGTGGGCAAAATGCTTAACTATACATGTAAGAAAAAAATATGAGTGTCATGAGCAACTGTGCAAGAAGAAATGGGCAAATAGGGGAATTAAGAGGCTGGAAATTTGTGAAACAAATTTTCCAGGAAAGTGCTGATCCTGACTATCACCATCCAGTCAGATGAGAACCCCAAACATCCAGAGCTCTGCAGGCTTTTGGGAGAGTGCCTGGTCCCTGCACAGCTCTGCCACTGCCCCTGCAAGCTGTGTGAAAATTAGTCCAGCCCCTGCAAGGACAAAACCAAATCCTACTCTTCAGCATCATTTTATGTAATTCCCCATCCCTTGGGGAAACAGTCTCAGGTTGCAGAGGCTCTGCAGAGGACCCTTGGATCTGGCCATGGGATCAAGTCCACAAAATCAAGACCCTGAGAAGAACATTTGAAATGCTAAAACCACTTCAGTGAATTTTGAATCACATTTTTAGAGATCCAAGGGGGACTTAGGAGTCCGAATCATACTGTCAGGTCACATTTCCCAAAAGCATAAGTAATTCCTGAAATAGATACTTAAGTCTCTGACCTCCTTAGGGCCAGATTTCTAAAGGAACTTTGACTGCCAGAGGTTCAGATCAGTGCTTTGTGGGTTTTTTTCAAAGCCCCGCAGTGCTTAGCTTCCATTCAGAAGAATAATCTTAATCAGTGACAACAGCCCCAGGAAAATGCCTTGGTGTGATTATCTGCATCTTCACTTGCTCAAGAGGCTTTACGGATCATGCCCTGAATCCTGCGCCAGTACTCTGCTCCACTAAGGAAGAGGTGGGACCCCCCAGCTTGCAAGCATTGAGTCTCCTGCATGGCCACCCTGTCAGAGGGACCTCATCCTCTCTGGAGTGGAAAGAAGAAGCTGAAACCATTAAAATCCTCATCTCACAGCTTTTGCTATAAATAAATCAGCAACCAGAGGCGTGAGCTGCCAGGGTTTTGTCAGGGTTTGCCATGGCCACAGCAAGCCCCGCACTGCTGCAGTGCTGCTGTCTCTCCCAGGTGGCTCACAGCAAGTCTTCCTGATGGGGCAACAAAACCATTGGAGGGATGCCACTGGAGGCAGGATTTGCCATGGCCATTGGGGTTCAGTCCCCTATGTCCACTTTGCTATGACAGTAACACAACCAGCCCGAGTGAGGCCACTGACCCATTCAGCTGGACCATGCATGATACAGCAAGATCTGCAAGATCTACAGCAAGAACCCAACCCCAGTGCCCTGTGCACTTCAGTGGACCTCACTTCTTTCCAGGGGGTCCCATCCTAGGATTTGGGATAGCTAGTGCTGGTGAAGTACCTGGGGAGAGGACAGTTTGGCTTTTTCAGTCATTTGTTACCAAAACAGAGTCATGGTTGCCAAGACAAGTGTGCCCCAATAGCACATTTTTTCTGCCTCCCTGCCCATCAGGGGCTGTAGAGTTTTACCCAGTAACCCCCTCCTGAGCTCCTCCACTGTCTGGCCTAAACTTGTTTCCCAGACTGGTATCTTCTCTTGATGTGGAGACCCTCAGATATGCAAAAATCTCCTTTTCCTACTTGAAGACTGTTCCAATCCTTAGCCTTTTACTGTTTAAAATGTATTCCTGGCTTCTAGCTTGTATGTTTCTGGCTTGAATTTCCAGGTACTCACTGAATTACCAAGTTTATTAACATGAGCAAAAGTGAAATCTAGTGTTCCCAAATTATGCCTCCAGCGCCAGTATCAAGCTCTGCAATGATAAAATCTTCTTTCTTTTGTTCCTTCTAATTTAGTACCTCTTTAAACACCCCTGGGTTGCATCAGCTTTTCTTAAGGCAACATCTGGCAGCTTGGTTTCAGAATCTGTTCATGTTGACAGTCAGGGTTCTTAGTGGATGGTCTCTTAAGATATGGTCTGTTTTGTTTAACTCCCAAGTGTGTCACTTTGACTACTTAAAAGCCAACCTGAACCATCCAAGAAGCCTCAGATTACTCAGAGCTGTCTGAATCAGTCCAATTCTCTCTTTTTTTTCACTTCCCCTTGCCAGCCCTCATTCTGAATCTGTTTTCAGACCAGTGATGAAAATCCTGAAGTGTTTTTGCTTTGAATTTGCAGTTCCCACAGACCATTTACAAAAAAATTCCTAGTTCAGGATGGCTTCCTCCACAGATGGGTAGCTTTTGAGATCTCTGAGAACTTTGGGCTTGTGTTGCTTTGGGCTGGTGAGCTCTGTCAACCAAACAACCAGGCAGTGCAAGTCAAAGCTCCAACTCTCCAGTAGCACAGCATCCTTATCACTGTTGTAACCTCATCAGATGTCCAAATTAGTTTCTTCTCTACAAAGGCATGCAGACAAACATTAGCTATGCTCTCCCCTTTACTGTTTATGTTTTATTTTACCTGGGTTAAAGGTTAAGTTATACTAACTGTTTCACTTTGCTTCCCACTTTCAAAGATTGGCATTGTGTCAGCTGCTTCCAGCACCCATAGGGGGGAACGGGGAGAATGTCTCCCCAGTTCAGGACTGAAGAAAAGACTCAAATTTAAGATTTAAAGTAATGGCATCTGTTAGGCTGGGCCTGTGTTTGACCTCAGATATCTAATACGATCCCAAGCACATCCAGAGGATTTGCTCCACCTAAGGATAGAGCCACTCTGCTTTGAAAGATAAAGTGAAGTATGGGAACCAGTTGGGTGTAGGATTAGAAACCAGGCCCCATTTCTGCTAATAAGTCTAAGTTTTGTTTAGGATATAATCCAAACCCTGGTTAGAGATGTCCACAGCAGTCTGGTGGTAGCTGCTTGATGCCAGGGTGATTAAGTGGTCCACCCAGACTCTATTAAGACTCACATCTGCTGCTGCTTTCCACACAGTTCTGGTTAATTTCCTTAAACCTCTTCCTTTTTTGTGTCAGATGTGCTACCAGCAGCAACATTTCATTTGGAAGTGCTTAAGGACATCCCTACAGTCTTGCTGAGAATCACCCATTAGCGAGAAGCAGATGGGTGCAGTTGCAAACACACCAAACCAACAGTGTTTGCATTTGGGTGGGGTGATAGCAAGCTCAGATGGAAGGATGAGAAATACATAATGTGCCTGTTGGGTTTCACAGGGCTTTCCACAAAGCCCACAGCTTTGCTGGTCCAGCTGTCTCATCAGTGTGCAGCTTCATCCCATTCAGTATGTGCTCAAAACCATGCTTTGCTTGCATGAGAAAAGTGCACAGTCAGCCTCACCCAGAAATTGTGACTGAGGTATGAAAATCTTTCAGAGACCTAAATATTTTTGTCAGCTTACTGTTCAAACCTGAAGGGTGACCCTTTGGCAGGGGTCTGGGCTTGATTATGGCTTTTATTTTCTTTTCATTTGGTGACAGCAAAGACATCACAGAGAGGTGAGGTGCCTGTAGACACCTCTTCTTGGCAGGAAAGCTCATAATGTGACACTTGGCTGATGCACCAAGGATAATAACTGGAGAAATCAGATGCATAAACAAGGATTTGGCTCGTGTCACCCATCCTGATACCAGTGCTCTTTGAAGGCTGACATGCAACTTCTGTTGCTTAAAGGAGTTTGTGTATCTCATAATTTCACTTCCCTACATATTACATATAGTGCACACGGTAGCTGGGATAGTTGAGAAACAGGGGTTTTTTTGTCCTGCAGACTTGTATTTTAGGTAGCCATGAACATGATTAAAAGCAGAAGTGTTTTGGTGGACTAGGGTGAAAAACTGCTGTGGAAATCTGGAAGGGGAGCAAAGCGGTTGAGTAGTCCCATGAGAAGCAGAAGTGAATCTGCTATTTCCTGTACTCAGCAAGGAAAAATGCCCAGTGGAGGGAACTCACAGCCCTGCAGTCCTGCCTCAGTGTCCTCTACACTCTTCAGTTAACTTTGTCCCTTAGGTGAATATTTATCATAAGCACAAGAGAGAAAATGGGGTTGAAGTTGAGGGTGAGAAGACTGTAGTGTGAGCTGCAGAGGGCTTTGTGAGGCTGACAGAGAATACCTGGCAGGGAAGGATGAAGCATGGGCCAAGCTAAGTTTCCTTGCTTTAGGGTGAAGAAAAACTTTATTAAATGGGTATCTAGCATGGGCTCATTTGGGGGGCCCTTGGAGTCTGAAGCCCACCTCTTGAGTATCACCAGCTTAAACCGAACAAAGTTCCATCAGAGGAGCTAAATATTTCAAATGACCTGGCAGCATTGCACATGCAGAATGAGGGGCAGCAGGAGAATGTGAGTATGTGGTTGGGGATACACTAAGTCCAGGAGCTAGAGAGTAAACAAGTCACAGAGTATGCCAGCAGTTTTGGTAAGAGCAGTTCTCACTTGCCCCTGGATATGCCAGCAGCATCTCAACCTTCCCATCGGGGTAGGTACCACAGGCTTTGCAACCACCCATCGAGGGGTAAAGGAAATATTTTGTTACTGAAGAAAGAAATTATCCCTATCAGTGAGCTGTAGGAAATTAGCTGACTGAAGAGGTACTTGAGGAAAAATTCCAGCCCAAGTGATGTTCCTCTTAACTTCAGTAAGGCCAGGAGTCCATCCTGCACCTCTGTGTAAACATTCTCCTGTGAAGAAGATGGCCATTCCCACATCCAGGTGTCTCTCCAGGTGACACCAGTGGGACCAGCCTGTGAAGAAGTCTGTCAGAACTGAGGGCTACCCTATGGTGGGAGCTGCATTTCCTTACACACATGAAATCCTCCCAAGGAGCACAGCACCTTGTATGACCATGTATGACAACTCTCCAGAGGAACAAGCTGTTTTCCTAGATAGGAATCAAGGCAGTGAGCATGGAAAAGGCCTGTACAACTAGAGAGAGGAGAGTGAACCAACATGCACTCCCTCTCTCCAGATCAGGGATTTCACAGAGCACATGCAGTCTAGGGAAGCACCACCAAGCAGCCCTTTCTGGGTGCCTGTGCAGTTACCAAAGATGCTAATGGGGTACAAGCAAGCATCCATTAGATTATTCTTCTGTGGGTGAGAGGACTCTTTCCTGTCACACTAGGACAGACATGCCTGGAACAGGAGCTCAGATGCCAGAGAAGAAGCTGAGGCATCGTGCAGGGACATCAACCTTTGTCACAGATCTTCAATGTTAGCATGGGACTTCTGGAGTTCTCTTGCCCAAGCCCCTGCTGAGGGGGCTGAGTTTCAAAAGTGGAGCACACGAGCTCACAGGGTAAAACAGAGACTTGGGTGGGTGCAGTAGGAGCTCAGTGGCTGGGAGCTGGTTGTGCTGCTGTAGTGACTCATACTCTTGGTGTACCCCAACATTTCATTTTCAAGGCACCTGCTGCATACATTCACTCTCTGGAGTGTCAGGATAGAAAAGCAGAAAATTATGGGCTATTTGGATTATGTACAATGTCTCCTGCTCATTGTCACACAGCTCTGTAGGCAATGCTAAGCAGTTATCTCAATAGTGGAAAGGCACTGCAAGAGCCACTCAGCCTATGGGTGTGCCTACCTGCTGCAAACAGCCTCCTCTGTGCCATGCCTGTGCCCTGAAACTAACCACAAAGACTGTTTTCTAATGACTGTGGGCACTTGTCATTTAAATATTTTGGGGACAAGTACGCTTTGAACTTTCAAAATAAAAAAATATTTTAAAATTGAGAGCCTTTGTTTCTAACAAGCACAAAACCAAACCCAAATAAAAAAACCCTCTTTGTGCAAACAGTAGAAAATCAGAGGCCAGAACTTCATAGCTCACACCCCAAATGGCACTCTGGCAAAGAGCATTGAGAGCAAATGTCAATATGGTAACAGCAGCCACCCATGGGGGAATTTATTGTAGTTGCTGCTACATCATTTGAAACTTCTTGGGTAAGGGCAGTCTCACACCTCAGAACATCTTATTTCATGTTTAGTCTTTCAAGGATTATTTTAAAAAGATGCTATAAAAACTCTATCAGTGAAATGTGGACATGCAGTGGGAGTAGTTATACACCATTGTCATCAACCACTGACTGATGTGTCCATGTTAATCACAGAGCATCATCAATACTCATCACGGAGTTTCATCAACACAGTCACCAGAGTCTGGAAGCTGTTTGTCCTGTCTTAAAGCAGATATGGCCCTTCGTTGGCTGTATTGACTACATTTCCTACTAACAAGTGGATGTAAACATCTGTATTAGAGACAACGTATAGTCACCGAGTGCCTTCTTTACAGTCAATGGGAATTCCTGTAAGAAGACTGTGACACTGTGACCAAGGGGTAGCTGCAGTTTAGTTATCACTGACCTTTCCTTTTGACTGTCTCACCTTTAGCAGGATGGCTTTGCTGTGTTTCTACATCCCTGGGCTTCTGCACAGTGTATCAGACTCAGTTTCCCTCATCTCTTAGAGCAAGAGGAAGTAACAGATAGAAACTCTTCACCCCAAGCAGGGAGAAGAGCTAATGCAGCAAGATCTGCACCCTTCTAGGATTTTTGGTTCCTGCAAACAGAAATCTCTGCAGATACTTGAACACCACATCTCAAGGGAGTGCAGAGGAACTGAAAGGTGCCCCAAGCTATTGGATGTGCAGACCAGTGAGCCCAGAGGTCACACACCTGCACCCCTACGCTCTCTTTGGGTGCAGCCTCCAAGTAACAAGTCTTGGCTCCAACTGAGCTACCCCATTCTCAAGGCAGGAGCAGGCAAAAGGTGTTTCGATGCTCAAGGAAAAGTGTCATTATAGCTTCTCTTATTAGAGGCTGATTCTTTTTAAAACCTCACCAGAGATATGCTTGCTTCCAAGAGATGTCCTAGTGCAAAGTGTTCCCCCCTATCTGCTCAGGCCTGACCAAACTGGGAGTCTTTACCACACTTACAACATGAGGTTAACAAGTGGAGTGAGACTGTGCTCTTGGTGGTGTTGACAGGCATTGAATGCTGATCAACAACCACACGTGAGGTTTGGTTTCCTGCTGGGCACTGCCCAGCAAGCTGCGTGCCTGCATTTCTCACGCTGTGATGCACAACCTGCAGAGCTCAGTTTGTCAGATGTTGGTTTGCTCTTCCAATAAGCAGGGGCTCATTTGCCAGCCTTTGAAATTCTCCTGCTAATTTTCAGTGAAGTACGTGCAACAGCAGAGTCTGGGGTTTTTGTTAATACCTACCGTTCCCTCACAAGAGTACAACTCTCATTAATCAAAACAGTGACAAAATTCCAAAGTGTGCATGTTGGTGAGGTCTCTCAGTGTTTCGCCACTGCAAAAATTGGATCTCTCTGTCTGACATTATTCTCTTTTCCTGTTGCTTATAGCCAGAAAATTCAGCATGACGGAAGCATACACAGAGACGACAGCTGAATACACTTATGATGAAGATGCTTTTTCCTGCAATAAGACTGACATCCAAGAATTTGGAAGATTTTTTCTGCCAATATTTTACCTGGCAGTGTTTGCTCTTGGCCTCACAGGGAATATAATGGTGGTTTTTGCCATTGCAAAAGAAGGCAATAAAAAAAGTATCACTGACATCTACCTCCTGAACCTGGCTGTCTCAGACCTTCTCTTTGTGATCTCCCTCCCCTTCTGGGCTTCCAACACAGTGCGTGGATGGACCTTTGGGACTATAACATGCACAGCTGTTTCCTCCCTCTATTACATTGGTTTCTTTGGAGGCATGTTCTTTATCACTGTTATCAGTATCGACAGATACTTGGCCATTGTCCGGGCAACATATTCTCTGAAATCCAGAACAGTGAAATATGGCTTTCTTATAACCTGTGGAGTATGGGCAATGGCAGTTTTAGTTTCAGTGCCACAGTTTGTGTTCTCCCAGCTGGTAGAAAATGACTGCATTCCTGTCTTTCCCCAGAAGCTGGAGAACATCTGGCCAGTGTTTTGCAATGTGGAGCTGAACACCATTGGCTTTTTCATCCCAGTCTGTATCATATGCTATTGCTACTGTGGGATCATCAAAACCCTGCTGTCCTCCAAAAATCAGAAAAAATCACGAGCCATAAAACTGATCTTGGTTGTGGTGGTCGTGTTTTTTCTGTTTTGGTCCCCCTACAATGTACTGATTTTTCTAGAGACCTTAAAGCAGTACGAGTTAATCACGAATTGCAACAATATTAAATCACTGGACTATGCAATGCACCTGACTGAAACCATTGCATTCAGTCACTGTTGTCTCAATCCTCTTATTTATGCCTTTGCTGGGCAAAAGTTCAGGAAATACCTTTATCATGTCTGCTTAAAGTATTGCCCATTCCTGTGTTTCTGTGGCCCCTGCAGTCGCTACCAGGTCACTCATTCTGCTAGCTATGCAGAAAGTGTTGTGAACAGCAACATTACCCTGAACACCAGTGACCAGGAAGGCTCTGTCTTCGTCTAAAAGGCTCCTTGAAGAAAAAATGTATGTAAATATGTCTTCTGTAGGGCTAGCCACTGCTGAGAGACTGTCTTTATCCATATGGAAAGACTTACACTTGCACTGAATCACTGACATTCCCCTTGTTAAGTGGTAAATACTCTGAAGCAGTTAAAAAAAGTAGTACAGTATTTCAAGCTCAAGATGGAACTGAACTGAGAAAGAGGAAGAGAAAATGTAGAGAAAGAAAAAAAAAAAAAAAAAAGCAGCCTATGTTTTGTGCCTGAAAGGGAAGATGGAGAAGAATTTAAGGATAGGGAAGCTGTTAAACAGTTTCATCATCAAAATTTGTGCATGTGCAGGTGACATACATGTGGGACCTAAACTAATTTTTTAAGAGATCTCTGTAATGAATAGTAGCTGACTGTTAGCAAAGACAAATATTTTTGACAGTTAAGGGTTATAATTTTGATGCTAATATATCCGTATTTAAGTGATTTGGGGGTTATTGCTTGCAACAAATTTTCTACCTGTGCTTTCATGCCTAATAAAATACTACTGTTAAAAAAAAAAAAAAAAGGTTTTCTGAATATACATTAAGTGACAACTAAGTCAACACAGTGTATCTGGCATGCAATAGTCAGAGCAAGAACTGCCCTTAAGGATATGGAACCTGACTTGGAGCTGATCCAAGCCAGTAGGCATATCTTCTGATTGCCACGGGCTGTGGACTGAGCCAAAGGACAGAGTTTGGTGCAGCCCTTCCCTCAGAACATCCCCAAACACTCTGCTGAGGGAGGGGCAACAGCACAGGCTGGGAGGGATGGGCTTGGGTATCACTGTGCTTGGTACAAATATGGCACAGTCAAGCTGTGAACTGCTTGAAGAATGTGCTCAGGGTGTGACTCACACTTGTGCTCCATTTTCCACAATTTATATAAAGAACAACTGTGGCTTTTGGAAAAGAAAATAACCACCTTCCCATACTGCTTACCTTCCTCAACCTTTGTGGCCTCTCCCACCACAGATGATTACCTCTGCAGGAGTTCTTAGATTTAATATGTCCTTGAAGTCACATTTATCACGGGCACTCCACAGGCTCCAAATATCTTTTTTTGTCTTTCGGTGACAATGCATTGAGGGTGGAAAACATCAGGTGATGGAGTCCTTCACCAGGAGCCTCCCTGGGAAGCTTCTGCCATCATCTGCAAGAGAAAAGGAGATTTTTGTTGGCACTGTAGACTGGAGTTAGGTGAACGGGAAAACCACTGTTGCCACCCATGAAGCTGAGATCACCTTGCAAGAACAAAAAATCAAGGACCAATCTTAAATAATGAGTCCATGCCACTGGGGCCCTATTTCTGTACATGGATGGAAATGGCAATATGTAAAATCTGAAGAAACGCTCTCACTTTCCATCTAGCACAAAAGTGTTGTTCCAGAGTATCAGTGGGAGGAGCAGGCCCTTTCTTTGTGAACCTTAATACCCTCTAGTCTATAAGAAAGCCTGGAGGAGAGCCTCTCCATTGAGCAATTTTCCACATGCACTAATTCCACAAATATGAAATATTCAAATTTTTGTGACTAAAAACTCTGTACAAAATAGTGTAATAGCCCATTTTCATAAAATGCCTTGTACCAGGTGTAAGCACATTCTATGCATGCAGCTTTAAAAATTGCTGCTATAAGTGAACTTCCAGACTTACTGGCTAAGATTAATTATAGCTATTGAGTTTAAATTACTTTTCAAAATTCAGCAAGTGAGCAAAGACAAATCCCTCTGTCCCCACCCCCAAGCAAGTGGTATTTTTAAGAAATGGTATTTTTAAAATGTTTTTTGTTTTGCTTTGTTTTGTTTTTTAAGAAATGCTAAGATGCGCAGGGAGAAAGAGGAAGGTACTCTGAGACTAGACAAGAAGTCTTCTGCATTGAAATCAGCCTGAAGAGGGTGGATTGCCAGGCTGAGCAATGCAGTCTCACTTGGTTTACTTAATTTTCCTTTGATTTTTCAGACAATGGTGAATTATTGAGTGGGAAGAGTAAATGGTACGTTCAAGTATGATCCATGAGTAGTCTCCAGAACAAAAGATGCAAGCCCCCAGCTTTGTGGAAGTTCTCTAGAGAAGGAGACCACTTTCCTTCCTAGTCCCAGTGGCTTCCCAGGAATCCTGTGTGTCACCAGCACAGTGCCTCACAGCACACACACTTTCCAGATGCATCTCACCCTGGCAGTGCAGACTTACTACTAGGAGTAGCAAGTTGTTGGGGCTGTTCAGCCTGGAGAAGAGAAGGCTCTGGGGAGACCTCATAGTGGCTTCTCAGTACCTAAAGAGGGACTACAGGAAACCTGAGGAGGGACTATTTGCAAGGGCCTGTAGTGATAGGATGAGGGGTAATGGTTTGAAGCTGGAAGAGGGTACATTTAGATTGGATATTAGAAAGAAATTCTTTACTGTGAGAGTGGTGAGACTCTGGCAGTGGTTGCCCAGGGAGGCTGTGGATGCTCCATCCCTGGAAGTGTTCAAGGCCAGGTTGGATGGGGCTCTGAGCAACCTGGTCTAGTTGGAGGTGGTTCATGGGGGTTCAACAGGGGTTCATGCCAGGGGTTGGAATTAGATGTTCTTTCAGGTCCCTTCCAACCAAACCATTCCACCATGCTGTGAGTCAAACTGCCCTGGCAGGCCTGAGGCCTCTGCAAGATGCATTGTGCAAAACTGCATCTGCAAAAAAGCCTTCACTTCCAAGGCAAGGGCCCCTCCTGAAAACCTGCACTTTTCCTGTCTTCATGGCTACACTGTGCAATGAAAGACTTCAAGGGATTGTCAGCATAACATCATCAGTTTTTATGCCATGTATTTGCCAGTCATTATATAGAATTTGCTAATTACATCCAAGGCCTTATTGCTCGGTATTTGAGCGTTTGTTTCAGACAAAAAAAACACAGAACTTCAGTGAGGTTTTCCAGGCATTGGACTTTGCAACAAGTAGCTAGTCTATACACAAGCCTCCTCACAGCAGAAGTGGCAAATCTTTGAAAACCCACTGAGACCCAAAATTAACATTGTGGTTTTGTTTGCATTAGCAGGAAGAGTTTTTCTGTAGCTGTCCCTTAAAAACTTCAGTCTTAGAGACCCATACCAGTGCTCTGAGGGAAACCAGAAACAAACTACCAGGACTGGGTTCAACTGCAGCTGAGACAGCATTGCTGCTCTTCATGGTACTGTACTCTGCTACCAACCATAGGGAGCTGCAGCTCCTGCCCACAACACATCTCTGAGTGGCTTGTGACTGATAATACTGTGTTTTTTTTCTGGGTTTATGCTAGCACACATTACAGTACATTGGAAGCTTCTTGAAGTTCTTCCTTGAAGTATTCTTTGTACCGCTCAAGCCTGACTGAAGGCCCACTGACATCTCTTTAAGTCTTTCCACTGCATTTTCATTTCATTGTAACCTTTATTTAAGGATACTACTCTTTCAAAACCTCTGCAGCAAGAAACTGGTGCTTTCACACTGTCTAGTTTACAACATACACTTTTCTATGTACAGCATTAGTGCTGTGCATGTCCTTGGACTGGATCAACACATTCCTGAGGACTAGCAACATCCAGTCCCTGCCCAGTACACATGAGAAAGTTAATCAGTCTCTCCACAGGGGATAAAACCTTTCAAGCTGTCCTAAATTCAGGGTACACTCTTGGTTTCCTAGTAAGTTAGAGTTTATCTACAAAAATGCACACATACACACATATGCTTATTTTAGCTCTCCACTGAATAGTATTTGGTTGTGCAAAAAGGTCAGGAAATCTCTGGGTTTGGTGAGGGGTGGTGAGCTATCTTTGCATATTTTTTCCTGCTTGACAATCACACTGTCACTTAACATAAATCTTTTCCCAGATGGGTTATGATTTGAGGAACTAATAAAACCTGAATCCAATTTTTCACAGCAGGTTCATAACCATACTTCTTGTTCTGCTTATAAATAGAATGAGCAAGATACATATTTAGCCAAACTGCTTGCAGTGAGATACATGAGCATCAGTACTCTTTTTTAGGTACCACTGCAAATCCCTCCCATTCAAATATCACATTACAGTCCCAAGATAATAAGATTCGTGTTTCTTCATCTTTAAGGCAAATATGGCTGCTTTGAATTCTTTTTACTGACCTCTTGGTGTCTGGAAATACAAAAAACTTAGAATTGTAGCCAGTTCAGAGAATCAGAGCTAGGAAATTGCTCAGCTGTGAAAGCTGTAGTTTTCAGCACTGGCATCAGAAGGAGTTGCTAACCACATATTTCTCTTGGATGTAGAATTTTCTGGGACTGGATCTGAAGCCCTGGTTAAGGGTAGTCTGAAGTTTCAAGGCTGTATTTCACAGAAAAGCTATTTATAAATGCACTGGTTATGAGTTAGGCTCAATCGAGTGTATTTTGTCTCTATCACCTTTGTGACATCCCTCACTGAGACCTTGGATGTAGCAGAAATCTCTTGTTCTAGCAGGACACTCTGTTGACAACAAGGAGAAAAGTCCTATCCATGTAAGTCCCAGTCATAGTAGTTTTCCAAAGAAAAACTCAGTTATCAGCTTTATTCTTGTCAAATTCAAATAGTAGAAGTTACAGTATCTTCTCCCACCTTTGCTTTTACACCTAGCTGGTAATATGTTTCTTCTGCACTTACTGCCCATGCCTGATAATGTGCTTTGTCTACAGCTATTTACATACCACTTCCAAAATGGCCACATTTTGATAGTGAATGGAATATTTTCTGTATTAAGGACTTACCCAGTCCTGTTCAAAGATTTACTATTTGTGCTTCAGTTTATTTAGTCTGTAAGAGACCTGGAACCCTAGTGAAAAGCTGTGACTTCCAGAGTTACTATTTTGAAATTGAAATCTGGAAACTGAGCTAAATTTTAAGAGCTTAATTGAGATAAAATTGAAAACAATTTGTATCTGTTAAAGGATGGCTTCTACAATTGTTACACACATACAGCTTCTGTTGAAGTTGGTTGAATTCTGTTGAATTCTGCTGCTGTTGTTAATAAGAACTTCCTAATTTACTTGGCAACTGCTGTAGGAGTTTGGTTTTCAACATATACATACTCAAACTTCAAGACTTGAGTTTTGCAGTGTCAGTGTTAACCCACTGCTTTTAATGCAGGAAAAACAATCTAATTACTTCTGTATAGTTTTATTTGTTGCACTAGTGCTCCATAAACAAATGTCATTAGTTTATATATTGCAGTTGTTATTCCTCTCCCTCCAAAAATATGGTAAAATAGCTTCCACTGGACATAAGGAAAATGCTTTGCTAGTGAAGAAAAGTTTGCATTTACCAAATTTCCTACTGTGATACCTCAATCAGAAGGAAGCAGGATGCTGACTTTTCATCACGGAAGGCAGAGTTTATCAAATGGCATAGAGCATGCAAGCAGGGATTCTGGGCACAGCTTTTTCACTGTTATTATCCACTTGCCAACTGCAGCTGTAACTGGAGCAGCCTGTTTTCCACCCCACACAGGTTTTAAGTCTCTAATAAGCTATATGCATTTGTCACTGCTCTATATTCAGGTACAGCTACATATGGATCCATATGTCAGGACATGCAGGCAACTGGAAGAAGCTGCATTTCTCCCCCGACAAGTTTGGGTTTAGCCTGTAAGTGCTACATTTGCCATATAAAAATTAAAAGCAGCAGCACCAAAGACACAAAGAAACAGCAGCAGAGTTTGTGATGGCCATGGTTTGCAGGGCACATTAGAGGACAGGAACAAAGCTGATGAGGCACAATAGGAGATACCTACCTGTGGTATCTGCTGACAAGACAGTTCCCTCTAGTGCCAGACATGTGCTGCAAACACAACACAAACTCAGCTTGGACTCTCCTCAAACCCCTTCCTTCCAGGGCCAAGAAAATATGATGGTGACAGCCTATCATCTGTACCAGGAGGTCAAACGAGATGTCCCTAGGAATTGCTAGAATCTTTACAAATCTCTAAAGCTTACCATCATTTGTTCTCTTGTTCCGTTCCTTCTTCTTGGTCCTGTCACTGGTCCCTACTCTCTAGATCTCTCTGGTGGCTCAGGTTTCAAGAGGCTGCAGTGCAAGGAAAGGACAAAACACAAACTACCATAAAAATGACACTTGATGGATGGGACAGATCTTACAAATCAAGTCAGATTCAGAAAATGCAACTGTAGGCAGTGGCATGCATCCCTCCATCATTTCCTCTGCCCACCTTTAGTTTCAAAGCTTTCTTTGCCTTTCCACCAGAGGGTGGTATTATTACACTCTATCAGACTAAGAAGTTGTATATGGTAAAGCAGGACATTGGAGTCACTTATGAACAAGTGCAGAGTAGGAAAAATGAAAAGTAAGAAGACTGGAAGAAGAAGAAGACTTCTTCTTCACTGAAAGAAACATCAATTTCTTAAACTTTTAAAATTTATTTTATTTGCTTGTTGTTGAACAAATGAGAATCCATGGATATTAAATTATCAACAGGTAGTTTCATCAACAATTCACAAAACGTATCAGAACAGCTAGAGAATCACAAAGACCAAAGAGATGTTCCAGTGAAAACCTTTTATTGTTGCTATCAGTTTTAGTTGTGCCCTAAATGGTTTTACCTGCTACTAAATGAAAATGGAACATTACATAAGTTTTCTGCATAGTTTGTCCTGAAGAGGACTTGAAACAGCTTTTACCTTCTGATGGGTCTTAGCAAACATAGAAAGAAAATTAGTTATCAGGAAGTATTGGTTCATTTTCAGTCTTGATCCTCTGCAAAGACTTTGCCGTTTCTAACTGTCTTCTTTTTTGTTAAAACTGCCATCAAACGAATGGGACAGGAGAGACTGTGAAAATATTCATTGTGTAGATGTTTAGAATTAAAGGCCAATAATTTAATAAGCTTTTGAAGACTAACAACAACTACAGTATTTGAGACTTGGAGGAACATTACCACAATGCAGATGCAACCCAAAGCCTCCATGCCAGAACAACATCCTTCCTCTGTATCTAAGCTTATCACAATCAGTATCAAACAAAGCAGTGTAAGGAGACTGCTACTATTCACCCTTGCTTTCTCTTTTTTTTCCTCTTTGGAGAGACCAGCCTTTAACAGAGAAATCAGAGTGATGTTTAGGGGATGAAGGGGAAACTTTAAAAATTATAGTGTATCTCAGGTATCAACTGATCCTGAGAGTGAAACAGCCCAAAATTGTCCTTTTCCTCTAGAAGCAGATTGGGAACATTTGATATATCACTGTAGAAAGCAAAGCAAGTTCCTTATGGTGTCACTTCAGGTTTAAGAAGGATAGAACTCATGGGTTTTGCATTAGCAATTTTTATTTTAGGTGAAGTTCATCATAGAAAATACCTCTTCTGTCATGTCTGAAGCTTGAAGTTTCAGTTCTTTTTCAGTGAGGAGTTATGACTATGGCAGCTTTGCAAGCACAGCATATGGAAAGAAATCAAATTAGGCAGAGTAAGAATATGTCCCATACCATTCCTAGACTGCTAGTGGACACAAAGAACAGAATGCATAGGACCAGGCCACTGAAAGAAAAAAGCAGGTGTGGAGAATTGCAGCTGACAGTGTTATGCAAGGAAAACATGTTTTTGACTTAAATCTTTTGTTTGTCAGTGCAAGCAGCTGTCTTAGCCAAAGAGAACTTTTGTGTTCAAGATAAATTATGAGTGAATTATCTGGGACAACAGTGTAGACAGTGGTTATTTCTAAATTAACTTTCTTTTTTAAGTCCTGTCAGATTTCTGCCATTTTATTCATGCATAGGACATTTGGAACAAATTAAAAATTATGAGGAAGACAACTGCACAATGAATAGGTAGCACAAACACTCATTAACAAGCAGAGATTTGAACTACAGATGTGCGAAATGTGATTGAAATTCAATTGAATTTCAAAAGAAGAACTGTGCAGGCCTATGTAAGAAGGGGCTGGTCTCCTGGTGGAGAGGATACTTTGTTGAGAAAGGTAATAATTTGTCCAGCTGTGACTTTGGTTGCCTGGATCCTGTGCTTATCCACCCAAGCAGTCAAAATATTTAATTTTGTAGAAGTAGGCTATCTTAATTTACCATCATCTGCCTCTCTGAGGCAGTCTCTTCTGGATGAGGACTTCTTCAATAAACACTCCAAATTACCATGGCCAACACTGGTATCAGAGGGAATGGATAGGCCAGTGGTATATCAGTGGTATCTCACAGCTTAGCTAGCGAGTTAGGTAAATGTGTGTCTAGTCCTTCCTTGGTCAGGGCTCTATGCATCCTGCAAAATGACAAGTAAATGATGAGACTTTCCATAAAAGGTGGGAGTGGCTGAAATAACCTTTTGGCAAGACAAAGGTTCACATTATTTGGGTTGTTGTCCAGCACTAGTGTCTCTGCACTTATGATTTATTTGGTCAGCACCACATATCCAATACCATCTAGTAAAAAGGTAAGAGTTCTTTCTTTTCCCCTTCCCCTGCCAACCTGTTAGCTTTACAGCAACATTCTCTACATGTCATTGAGATCCCTTCCCTATATTTTCTTAATCTCATGGCCTCCTGCCATCCCCCTTTTGCTGGTCTCTGTCAGGTTTGTTTCCAGGGAGGAGCTGAAAACCCCCAAACTGCTATGTTAGAGACTGCAGAGCTCTGCCACTATGGACTACAGTTCTACTTAGTCCCTTTCATTCTTCTGCCTCTTCAAGCCATTGCAGGACCTTGCTGAAACTTCTCTCAACTTTCTTGGTGAAACTCACATCATGTTTCATCCATTTACTGCACCATCTTGGTTTTTTTGTTGTTTTTTTGTTTGTTTTGTTTGTTTGGTTTTTGGTTTTTTGGTGGTTGGTTGTTTTGGGGGGGGGGTTTTGGTGGGTTTTTTTGGTGTGGTTTTTTTTTTTTTTTTGTCTTCTCTGTAGATTTCCCTCCAGGCTTTCCCACTGGTAGGTCACTAGAAGGTGTTTCAGGGCTCATTTTTAACCTCTTGATTTTCCTGAACTATCAGGTGTGGTTTTTTGCCTAGAGTTCAAACATCCTAAGTTTCCATCATCTGTAGCCACAACCATTCTTCTTTTTTTGTGACTTTTTCTGCTCTTGCTTAAACTCTCCTTACAAAGACAGGTTCAGAAATCTGCTTAGGGAGCATTCAATACTTGAAAGTCTTTAATCCAAGGGCAAATGGCAATAGTTCAAATAGGTCTTTCCTCCAGGCCAGTGCAATATGAACCAAACTAAACTGGCATCCATAAGGCTGCAGAAGTGGCCCCTGGTAACATTATGATTGAAAGATGAGAGACGTATTTCAAGTGTGCTAAGGACAGGTCCACAGACCTCAAAAGGTTACTGGTGATGGGAAATCATTGCTCAGCCAAAAAGGGGTTTCACTGGGTAAAAGAGAGATTGCATGTGGATTCAGTTCTATTCACTACTTCATCTGGAAATCAAGAAAAATCATCACTGATGAAATTCAAGGGAGATACCTAGTTCGATGGAGTAGAAAATAATGAGGGGGGCAAGATAGGTGTGCAGATGGATGGGGGTTTATTGAGGCAAAAGCATTACAGGCAAAACTAAGAAAAATGTCTGCAGAACAAGAGGTGTGTTTTTTCCTTAAAAGTAGGTGCTTAAAGGAAAATTGTATGACATGGTCACTGTGGGTGAAGAGCTGAACTTATGCCCCTAGGGCAACAAAATGTCAAAGAAAGAGATTAATGAGGCCCTTATATGGACAAAAGAGCAGCAACAGGAACAGCTTCCAGTTTCTGTGAACAGAGCTGATGAAACCAGTACCACAGTGTTGTCTGCTCATCTGATGTTCACATCTTTAAAGGACAGCTGGTAAACTGAAGGCATACATAATCTGCAGAGAAATAACATGAACTGGAGGCATATCTCCCCATGACAAATTAAAAAATCTCCACAGATGCAGCTTGTGTAAGAAGGTGGAGAAGCTATTTCCCATACCAGTGTTTTAATCTGGAGAAAGATGAAGCCAGTATATCCCACATCTAACGCTGGCTTCACATCAAGCTTTTCTGGAAGAAACACTTCAGCCAAATGTAAGCTATTGGGCAAAGTAACCATGTCAGAAGAATATAGCATAGCAGCAAATAGCATAACTGACAGAAAAGCCATACCTGTGTCTGGAATAATACAGGAATCATAGAATCATAGAACTGGCTGGGTTGGAAGGGACCTCAGAGATCATCAAGTCCAACCCTTGGACCACCGTTGCGGTTACCAGCCCATGGCACTGAGTGCCACATCCAGTCTCTTTTTAAATATCTCCAGGGATGGAGAATCCACTACTTCCCTGGGCAGCCCATTCCAATGCCTGATCACCCTCTCTGTAAAGAAATTCTTTCCAATATCCAACCTAAACTTCCCCTGGCATAACTTAAGACCATGCCCTCTTGTCTTGCTGAGAGTTGCCTGGGAAAGGAGACCAACCCCCCCCTGGCTACACCCTCCTTTCAGGGAGTTGTAGAGAGTGATGAGGTCTCCCCTGAGCCTCCTCTTCTCCAGGCTGAACAGCCCCAGCTCCCTCAGCCTCTCCTCATAGGGTCTGTGCTTGAGTCCCTTCACCAGCCTGGCTTCCCTCCTTTGGACCTGCTCCAGGACCTCGCTATCCTTCCTAAACTGAGGGGCCCAGGAGATTGACCTAAGAGACATGTCACTTCTCCTGAACTGAGAGCTATGATTCTCCCTACCTTCCCAACCACCTCCTGCTGCTTGCTAACTTCTGCTTCTCATTGTGACTCTTCAGTTTCTCCTGATAACAAGAAAGCAGCCTCTCCTGTTGAAAAATGGCTTTTATTTCTGCTTGGCTGCTCTTTTCTGGGAAATGGAGGAGACCAGGACCTGCCAGCTGCTAGTACAGCTGTTCTGCTGGCAGACTCAAAGCCGTCCCATTAATTAGCACATGTCCTCTGTGCTCTCTTCTCTCTCCTGAGGATCACCAAAAAAATTCTCAGGAGAAATTCTTAGAAGCTGCTGCATAGAAACTTTCTATTATGACAACAACCATGGTAAACCTGCACACCCTCTGCTCTGACATCACACACACATGTGCATCCAACTTCTTATTTGGTATTTTGACCACTGTTACAATTTGTGCTAGGTCACAAATAAGTAGGAGGTATATGTGCTGTATATAAAAGCTGCTATGAGAGATATAAAGCAAAAAGGTAGCGTGATTTCACATGCCTTTAGTTTTTAGCAAGATAAGTAGGAGTTAGGAAGATCAAACAGCAATGAATAAAGGGAACCTTTCCAACACTAAATCTATATATACAGCTCTTCTTTTCTACAACTCCATAGCATAACATGCAAAATCATTTATCAAGCAGAGAGGGACTAAAACCACACTTCCCACACATGTGTACCAGGTGCCTTCCTCCTCTCTGCTCACTACAGATGAGGCTTTACTTTTTTCTCAGACTGAATGCTTTTTACAAACCATAAGAAAGAACAACATTTGTGTTGAATGAGAGCTGCTTAGTGGCATCTACTTTTAATGATTATTGGGTGAGAGGAAGCTCCTTTAACCAAGTAGTCAGGCTTTCAGTGGAAACTTTGCATTTCATTACACATTATGTGTGGGATTTTATTTCTGAGTTTGTTTCTGAGTTTTATTTTCTGAGATAGGGGACTATCTCTGGTGAGCACTGAGGGAGAAGCACTTGTGATACAATCTGTAAGGAAGTAAGAAGTTTCCGCCAAGAGACAGAGCAACCCAGTGACATCTGCTTTATGCAGCTGGTGGGTATCACTGTGTAGGCAGTATCTCCCTGACAGACCTACCTGGTGAGAAGCAAGTGATTCATCCTGCACCCCTAGAGCAAGGAGCTTCTTCACATCATCTGAGAAGAAAGGAGGAGAAAAAGGTAAAGATCCCAAAATACAGTTGCTGAAGCTGAAAGTTGTATATCATGTGCACGAGTGTAATGCTTTTCCATTTACTTTTTTGTTGCTGCTCAGGTAATTTTAAAAGCAGTTTTAAGAACTCCTGCATCATGAAAAGTACAACTATATTTAAGTATATTATGCTGAACCTAGATAAGATTCAGGTACATCCAGGTGCAGTTGTTACAAAGCTGTCATCTTACGGCAATTGATGTCAAACAGTTTTGTCCCTGTGATTTGTAATTCAGATTAAATTGCTCTCTGTGTATCAGGGAACAGAACTATAGTTCTGGAAAGGTTTCACATCAAGCTTTTCTGGAAGAAATACTTCAGTCAAATGTAAGTTATTGGGCAAAGTAACAATGTCAGAAGAATTGGCAAGGAAACGCTGGAAAGGTTTCATATCTGGGACTACACAGAGTAGAGGTGAGGTTAATGACAGTCAGTGTTCACTGTTATGTAGCAACAACATACAATGCAAAGACAAACAAAGCAATGATACATTTCTGCTTCCCATTCATAAAAATAAAGATCAAGGGGAAGAATATAACTCAGGCTTCAAACAATTCTGGTATGTTAAGCTAAAAAGATGACACTCGCTGTGTTGTGAATAACACAGAGCAATATTTCAGCAATACATTTGCACTATGTCCAAGTTACTTACCTCCAAGTAGCATAGCTTAGCACTCTGCCTCTGCCTATTAGGAAAGAGCATAGACATGAAAATTACAAATTCCTGTTACTGATTTCACCACTGAAGACAGCACTCACTGAAAACATTGTCAACTTTTTGTGCAGTTTCATTAGAAGAAAAAGTCAGGTACATATAATTGCTGTCTTCTTATGGTGATGTTTGCCTAATTGGAAAAGGTGGATGAAATCCTGAACTGCTATAAATAGTAGCTTTACTTTCTAATTTATTCCACACATGATTTACCCTTCTCGGTTTTGATACCTGTAGTCCATATCTTTTATTCCTATTTTCTTTCCCCTCCACAATTTGGATGCTTGACATCCAAGTTGCACCATGTTGCAAGGTCTAAGCACTCACATGCTAAGGAGAGTACATGTTGCAAGTGTGCATATTCATCCCATAATGCTTAAATAGTGTTGGAGAACCTGTAATGAGAAGTGCACTGGAACTTCAAGTTAGTCAATGCTTGTGGGGTAACCACATGGTCTTCACACACTCCAAGTCACTGATGTTTTTATATTCTTTCCTTCTCAGGAACTGGAGGAAGAAAAGCAAAACAAAACATGACTTCTTCAAGTACAGAGTCCTCAGAATTTGAAGTCTCAACCTTTTATGAGTATTACAATGACTATCTTGATGCTCCAAAACCATGCAGTAAGGAAAGTGTCAAGAGGTTTGCAGCCTCCTTCCTACCTGTTCTCTATACCCTTGTATTCCTGGTTGGGCTCATAGGCAATGTTCTGGTCATTGTGGTCCTTGTCAAATACAAGAGGCTGAAGAGCATGACTGATGTGTACCTGCTAAACCTTGCCATCTCAGATTTGCTCTTTGTTTTATCCTTGCCCTTCTGGTCTTACTTCACAATAGATCAATGGGTTTTTGGAACTCCTTGGTGTAAAATCATTTCCTGGATCTACCTGGTTGGCTTCTACAGTGGGATATTTTTTATTATGCTTATGAGCATAGACAGATACCTGGCAATTGTTCGTGCAGTGTTTTCCTTGAAAGCAAGGACTGCCTTCCATGGCTTGATTACTAGCCTTGTTGTATGGCTAGTTGCTCTTTCAGCATCAGTTCCAGAACTTATATTTAGAGAATCTTTTAATGAACGCAACTATACTACCTGCAAGCCAAAATATCCAGGCAATTTCACAAGATGGAAACTTTTTTCCACTTTGAAAATCAATATTTTAGGGCTCCTAATTCCTTTTATTGTCATGACATTTTGCTACTCCATGATCATTAAAACATTAGTTCACTGCAGAAATGAGAAAAGGAATAAGGCTGTGAAGATGATCTTTGCTGTCATGATCATGTTCTTCTTCTTCTGGACTCCTTACAACATTGTTATTTTCTTACAACTGCTGGAAATAACAGGAGTCATTAGAGACTGTCAAGTGAGCAGGAATCTGGACTATGCCCTCCAGGTAACAGAAATCCTCAGCCTTTTCCACTGTTGCCTCAATCCAGTCATCTACTTCTTCATGGGGGAAAAATTTAAGCAGTATGTGAAGATGCTCTTTAAGAACTGGTGGTTACCTGGGAGTATTTGCAAGTGGTGTGGAGTTCCCATCACTTACTACACTGAATCTACCAGTTCATTCCACACACATTCTACAGCAGAACAAGATGCTCTGTAATGTGGTTCAGACCAACCACTGAACTCACCAGCAGGCAAACAAACTCAGGAACTTTGGAAAACTAAGGAAATACACACACATTTAACAATAAGGTAGTGCCGGATAATTACTTACTTCAGCTTTGACTTCTGCCAATAGATTTTCTGAACATTATGACAGAAGTTGTCCTAGATGTGAAACCTGGGAGACAGATGAGGCAGGTTTTATCTTTTGAGATTACAAATCACTGCTTGGATGGAACAGCAGCCTCAGCTCTCTGCAGAGCACCGTGCCATGGTGCTGCTTTTTCACCAGCATCAGGACAGAGGTTGGCCTGTATGGAGGGGCAGAGGAGAGACAGATGCTTGTCATCAGCAGGTCCATTTGGAAAATACATTCATTTATTCAAGAAGGATGGTTACTACCACATTTTTTTATTATACAGTTGATTGCTGTAGGACTTGTTCGCTCTCGCTCTTTGCAAGCTGTTAATAGTTCCTGCTCATGTTAAATGTTTTATCTCAGGGAGAGGATATACATCCCTGTCACAGAGAAAAAGGACACAAAATATATTCATTATGTGCACAAAGAAGTGAAGCAAATGTATTACATTGTGTTATAGACATGTTTTCTTTTAGGAATCCAAGTTGACAAATATGCCTATGCGTGGGTGTATATTTCGTATATTTGAATTACTTTATAACTGTAATTCAGGATAGCAATGTTTTATTTTAATTAACATAGAGAATTTTTAAAAATATTTTTAAATAAAAGTGTTTTTTTAAAACTTCTGCAGCATGTGTGAATACATTTGAAGCATTTTGGTTAAAAGTATATGTTTTAAAGTAAATGTTTCTTTGTTCCAAAAAGTACTTAACCTCAAGACTCAATTTTCATTTACTGAAGACATGTACCTGGCAAAACAAAAGACAGTCAAAACAAAGATTGTGCAGAAATGATCTGACATAAGTCAGGTGAAGCCGAAAAAGGCCAAGCAAAACTGTTTAGAGACAGAGTTTTGAGTCTTTAAACAGCAAAGGTATTTATTTTCTGATCTGGGGAACTCCCAGCTCACGCTGGACAAAGAGTTCCAAGGGTTAAGAGAAAGGGTTAGGGTGTTTATATAGTAAAAGGGGAGGTTACAACATCATTACATTCTCAATTCTTGCTGACTTCATTATATTGTTGCAAGGCGATATCAGACCCTAGCCATAACTTTCTTCTTATCCATTGGTGGTGACATCTTTATGCTCTTCTTGTGCGGATGTTCACATCCTTTGGTGCCCAGCTGGCGCCTAAATGGCCTTGGCAGTGTCTTGTTTTAAGAACAAGACTTACAGGAAAAGACTTACACTTTTAATTATCTCCGAGATAGAAGTAAATCCCGTTAGGACCTTGTATTGGTTACATTGTTCTAGTGGAAAATGCCATGTCTCAGCTGCTTTGTTCACTTCTCTCTCAGTTTAACCCTGAATTCTAGTTATGAATACAAATTCATTAACATATATTACAAGTTTTAATTCTACATAAAGTAAATTCACACAAACAGCTTGGCCTGATCCACTCTCCTTACAGGAGTTAATCCTGTCAGGATCTGTCCTGGTTTGGGCCAGGATAAAGGTGATTTTCTGTCTTGTACTTTTTGCTTTCAGTTGAGTCTCTTTAAGTAGTTGCACTTGCTGAAATTAACAGCAAGTTTCTCAGACAGTGTGTGCTTCTAGAACTGATAACACTCGATGTTTATAGTTACTGTTGGAGACTGGTGTGCAGAGCCAAGGACACTGCTCAGCTCTGAGGAAAACTTTTACCCTCCAGAAGGAGTAAAGAGGTCCCACCTGCAGCCCTGCTTTGGGGAGTACAAGACAGAAAATCACCTTTATCCTGGCCCAAACCAGGACAGGATCTTTTCTCTTTTTCACAGGAACCACAGAAAGAATCCTAGCATTTGGATGAGCAACTGAGATGAAAGTTGTGCTCTGGGCAAGTTTGCTAAGTCAGGTGCAAGAGGGAGCTCACCTTTAAGTGACAGGCTCAGGATACCACAGCCTGGGGCTGGAGCTCACCAGACATGGGTGGTTTAATCCTCTCTGTCACCTGGAACAAACATTCTTCCTTCATGCCCTGAGCTACAGTGGATAATGCCACTCCTCTTTTGAGAGAGATCTCTGAAATCTGCTGTGGAGAAAGGATGAGATAATGGTATTAATACAGACTAAAACAGAGCAGGGACTTTCAAAATGTCAGTTGACCAAACTCATTACAGGTACAGGCCCACTGAACCACGAAAGAGAATGGATAGACATTTAAGTGAAGCAAAGCTGACTCATTCCTAAACACACATTTTTACATCAGAGTTCCTCAGAAGCCCTGCCTGTGTCCTCTCTTTAATTGTGCTAAGCCACCATAGAAAGGTAGACAAACTTAATTATATTATGTATTAATGATAAAAGGTAAAACCAAGGTGGCTGACTTATTTTCATACAGCTCTTTGGCCATCACAGTCACATAAAGTGAATGACACACTTACCTTTTATTCTGGAAGACACCTATATCCCTTTTGGTTCTACAAAGGAAGCATCATGGCCAGCAGCCTTCTCCCAGTCTGCTCCCCTCAGTCTATAGTGGCCAGTCCTGCAAAGAAAGAAAGGGACTGCTCTTCTCCATCCTACACTGTCCCAGCACCAGCCCCCCATAAGCTTAAAAGAAGCTGTTAAGTAGAAGACTGGGTAACAAACAGTCAACATAAGTGTGGTGAGATTTCTAGAATTTGCATAACTGATAAGACCATTAAAAGTTGATGTAGTATCATCTCACAATGATGACAGCAATGAGGTACACAGGTGCCACTGGCAGTCACTGAAAATCACTCTTAATGGAGCAGGCACTATCAGTGATGAGGAACCAAGTTAGATGCTTCCAAGATCATTTCCTTTCTCACAGTCATTCATCAGAAAAATCAAGAAAATCCCATCTTATGAGACACTTATAGAATCATATAGCATTAGTGTAGTAGCATGAGATAACTCCTGAAAGGATTAATTAATGTCTTCTCTTCACCATTGGCCACTTATTTTCAGAAAGTCCCTGTGTTACAGCTAGGGGAGCTGAGGCACAGAACAAGAGCTCAGACATTATCAGCACAATGCACATTTTTTACACAATCTGAGGGCTCTCCTGGGGAAGAATTTGTATTTCAGCTTGGTGAGGGGGACTCCAGGACAGAGCTGCCCAACGCTGTGCCCTTTCTGGTAGCCAAATCTGAAAAAAGCCCAGCCAGGAAAGTCCCTGTCAGGATACAGGTTCTGCAAGAACCACCACTGGTTAATGTGAATGGTATCTGGAGGTAAGTGGATAAAAATGACAAGCTAATGCTGTGTTCCAACAAAAGATGTTATTCACTGGTACAGATAACAGGGTGTTATCTGTCTTAATATACCAAAGAGCAAGGATCTGTGTTTGCAGATGTCTGAAAAAGAAAAAAGTTCATCCTCTGCATAAATGCAGCCCAAACACATACTTGATCAATGCATCATACTCCTTTAGTTTTTGTGTTGTGGAGTTTGTTTCTTTTTAATTATTTTGGGGGTTTTGTTGTTGTTGTTTGTTTTATTTCAAGTCATCTTGGAAGAGTTGAAGATCCTGTGGGTTTTAGTTTCTTGTTCCAGAGCAACAGCATACATTCAGCATATGTAGCTCAATACCTGCACACTACAAGCTTTTTATAATTTTAGGTGTTGTAAACCAACAACCAAATGAAAAGCAAAGCAAAGCAAGCCAAACATCCTTCTAAAGCACTAAGAGTTGTTTAAAATGCCAAGAAGATGTTTGTTTCCTTGTTTTTACTTTGAACGACTATAGCAAAGAATAAAGAATATTATCTGCAAGAATCTGTTCTCTTTCCACAGATATGAAACCCTCATAAAAGGCATTTTCAGTGCTGTTAGCAACCTGTAAGATAACAAAGACTGAATTAAGATTGACATTGCCAGCTCTATTTTTCTGTTCAAAAGAAGCCCGCAGCATTTGAGCTACATTTTCTGAGAAGCTCAGGAAAAGAGTTTTGTACCTCAGACAGTGATTGCAACAACAAGTGGACATCTCTGCATGAGAAACATATTTGTGTCTTTTGTTCAAGAACTTTGCACTCCTTAAAATAACTCCACAGAAGTACTGAGGTGTGGGCAGGTAGACTGAAGAGAGGGTCCCTCCCTGACTGTAGTAACACAAGTATCTTAAACAGCATAAAGAAAGATCACAACAGATCTCTGTGCTTGCTTAAAACTGGTAAACTGAAATTTGACCACAAGTAAGACCACGACCACAGACTGAGTGGCTTGTCTTTTCTGCTACCAAAATACATGATTGTCACAGTTTAACACTGGCCCAGCAATTAACCTAATGACAGATGCTCTCTATTAATCCCCCTTCCCTCCCTGATAAAGAAAGGAGAGAGAATAAGGGAGAGAGACTTATGGGTTGGAAACTAAACTACACAGCTGTAATGAAACAGTAATGAAAAACTACTAGTAATTTAGTAATGAAAAATTACTAAATATATACAAATACACAGGAGAATTGATAATGCGCTCCTCCCCCCTTACTCCCAATATTACTCACGTCACCCCTGAAGCTGCAGGGCAGCCCTGGGAAAGTCCAGGCTGGACTCCTGGAGTCGGCAGCAGTCGGGAGCTGGAGGCAGGAACACAGGGATTCAGGCTGGCATGGATCAGGACAGAGGAATGGATGGAATCCTCCCAGGATGCTGAAGCAAACAGGGACAGGGGAAGAAAGGGAAGCAGGAAGGGCAGGAAGGGGTTTGACCCTCATGATCCCTCAAATTTATACTGAGTATGACATGTATGGGATGGAATACTCTTTTTGGTCAATTCTGGCACCTACCTTGTCCATTCCTCCCTAAGGGAGGGCTTTAGGTGTGACCTTTTTACTCATTCTCTCCTTCCGGAGGGCAAAATGTTCTTCAGAACCGAGCAGTGTCCTTGGCTCTGCACACCAGTCTCCAGCAGTAACTATAACCACCGAGTGTTATCAGTCCCAGAAGCAGACACTGACTGAGAAACTTGCTGTTAATTTCAGCAAGTGCAGATCCTTACAAGAGACTTAGCTGAAAGCAAAAGTACAAGACAGAAAATTACCTTTATCCTGGCCCAAACCAGGACAGTGAGAAAGGTGTAAAAAGCACACAGAGAAGAAAGAGAATGATGGACTTTCCTGTTGCTTATGCCCTTGTTGCTCATTCACAAGCACCAGGAATGGAAAGAAAATGAGGCTGGTTGATTGCAAGGAACAACAACGTTGTATGATGGCCCTTTAGAGAAACAACGCTGATTAGCTGCAAAGAGTTCTGCTCTTGCTATAAAAAAAAACTTGTTTATGCTTTCTAGATGAGTGAAACCCACAGCAGGAGGTGTCAACACAAAAATCTGCAACGTTACAGAAAGGGGACTGAAGAAGCTACAACAGGAAAGAAAAAAGAAGTTTGGAATTAGGCTGTTTTGTCCTCGGTTTTGCTTCACCAACCCATCCTTGCACGATGCAGGTCAGTGCTTGCTTGCTTTCTCAGAAATAAGAGGGAACACCCAAAATCCCCCATGGGGAGGGTTGTCTCCCATCTGCTTCTGGCTTTTTGCATGAAAGCTTATGCCTTAAACTCCTCTTACACAGTCACCTGGAGTTGAAAGTCAAACCGTTCATTCCCTCACCAGCTTAAGCTCAAGTTCTCTGCACACAGCAGTCACCAGAGTAGGATGCCTGCAGACTATGCTGGCAGAACTTTCTGCATTTGAAGAGGCAGTTTCATGAAAATCTGTCCATGGGAGAGGACAGATTTCTTGGTGGCAGCAGTATTGGTTAGTGACCAACACCTTGTAACTCGTTACTATCGTTTGCATTTTGTTTCAGCTTCAGATGAGAAGTATTTTAGAGTAAGCACAGTCTATTTTTAACATTATTGAAATAAAATATTTCATTGTTTCTGCTCTGAATTACTATTACAATTTTATTATGATAGGAGAAATAATTTCACAAATCCTTATATAACCAAAAACAGTAAAAAGAACGCATGGATTTGTCTTTTTTAATAAATTTCTTGTTAACAACTTCAATAGACTGAATGTACCACATTGCTCAATCAATAGCTTATTCCACATAGCCATGGGAATATGCCAGAATAAAAAAGATTAACATTTAAAAAAACCCAAAAAGATAGCATTAGAAGCAAAATTTCAGTAAAGTGATAGATGTTACTGCAGAAGACTACCAGTCAGGAAAGGGAGGTTTTGCTGTGGTTTGTTGTTTTCTGGGGTTTTTAAAATCTTTTGACTTTGTTCATGTGAAATTGCCTAGCAAATGAATTTTTGTTGCTTCTATAGTGTAAAGAACGAGTGTTTTATAGACTCAATCAAAATGGAACTATGGGGATAACATTTAAATTATCAAACCTCAAATCATCATTCATGAAAGGTCAGCTCAGGTGATAATTATTTAACAATTTGTGTCAGGGACTGAAAAAGAAAGGTGAGAACTAGATACCCAAAACTGTGAAGAATTTTAATTTGTGTTTTTGGTGTTTGGGGGCTTTTTGTTTCAATTTCTAGGAATGGGTTTGTGCATATGCAGGGTAATTACTAATTGTGTGATAAATTAAAAAAATAATTTAAAAAGCTCACCTTTTCTTTAAGGTGATTCACAATTAAACCTCAATCATACCATGATAGGAATGAATGTAGCCTAACTTTTCAGGAAGACACATGCCTAATTCATGAACTGTCATGCAAACAAACTACTGGATATACATTTCCAGCTTCCTGGAAAAAAGTAAAAAGAACTCTAGAGATGTGAACTACTTGTACAGAAACAGCTGTAGAAAAGTTGGTAATCCCTAACAATGAGGCAGAATAGCTCCTATCAGTGTATATTTTAATGACAGCTCCTAACAAAATCTGTCAAGTCTTCTAGACCTGAAGCCACAAGACCCACAAGATATTGTGGGTTTTTTTGCAAAAGCAAACCTAAAGTACAGTAAAAACAAACAAGAAACCATCACCAACAACAAATTCAAAACAGTGAGATCCTTCACAGCAAAAACCTCACGTGTCTGATCAGTGAATGGCACAAGCTGGATATGTCCACCCCAACAAGAGCAGCTGCTGAGAACCCCACCAGCCAGATGTGCTTTTCCTTAGAGGGAAAAGGAACTTCTCCTTTCTGACAGCAAAACCAGAGAGTCCCACGCAGGAAGACCAAGGTGCACAGGGGTAGGACACAACTGGTTCTGCTCATGTTCATGCAGAAAATGCTTGTGCTTGCAGAAAAAAAGAAAAAAAGCCAAACCCAAATATTATTTCTAGACAGCTTCCACTATCTGCACTCTGGCTTCTTTTATCATATTGGGTCTCAAACTTCAACCAGGCAGAAGTAGCCCAAGCATGCCCATCACTACCTATTAACCAGAGTTGATACACCTAAAGGAAACTGTAGCACCCTTATGCTTTACTTATTCCTGAAAAAATAACACCAAAAAAGCAAAACCAAACCAAACCAAAAAAACACAAACCAAATTCACAGCCTTTTTTAAGGTGCTGTTTTCAGCCTTGTTGGGGTTCTTAGTCAATTCAACTCTTTCATCTGCTGCATGGAAATGAAGACTCTATGCTGCTTTGTAGTAAAACATGGCATTTTGCAGATCTTTAAATAAAAGAGATATTAAATGAGCCTAAGTATTTATTCTTACAGAGGAAAAAAAAAAAACAGTGAATTCATTGCAAGATACCTTGCTTGTCTCAAGACATTCAAGAGCCATGCATACTCTTTTACTCACAAGCCCCCCAGAATTCATCTGCTTCCACAGGAGATGAAAACAACTTCATAATGCATTATTAAAAAAAAAAAAAAAAAAAAAAAAAAAAATTGGTTTTGAGCATTTTGAACATATTTCAGTCAATGAGTGACTGTTGTCCTAAAACAGGAAGGTTCACAGACAAGAACCCTACTCCTTTTAGACATGCTTACCTCATGAACTTGACATTTTAACATAATGTAATCAGTAGGGGAGTTCACCAATTTGCATGAACATGCTAAAACAGGTAGCAGGAAAAAATTAAGGACTTCACAAGAACAAGAACACTGTTTCCAAGTCAAACCAGCATTACTTTTTTTCATCAAAAGGCATACAGCTTGACAAGAAGTGAATAAGCCTCAAGAGCAAAACACACCATGGAGCACAGACCAAAGTCATTAAAAGAGGGCTGATGCTTTTAAACAATCTCAATTGCTGTGCACCAGCTTGCATTGCAGAGCATGAGCTTTAGAGTTCAAGGAGGGGTTTTTTGCAAACTGAGTCACAGTGAGAGAGCTGTTGAATGAATCAGCAGATGAAGCTGAGTCTCTTTGACTGAAAGGACTTTAAAATACCTGACGTTTCAGCTCAACTTAGTAAGAAAAGACTTCACCTGAAGTTTTGGATGCTGAAACTCAGAAAGAGAAATCAGATATGCTTGCCTTCAAGAGAGTATACAGGGCTAGACAGACGTTAGTCAAACTCAGTACCATTATTCTTAGTTGAAAAAAAACCCCACTTTTATTAGATGAGAAAAATAAAATAATGACAACAAATAATATGAGCTGAGCTGAGCGTATATTTGAAGCCCTCAGCCTCTGAGACAAAAGCATTCTTATGTGCTGTGCCAGCTGGGCAGAGCCTTGACAAACTCATTCACAATAGAGAGAAGAAATAGTGGGAATACCTGGATGTTCTTTCACTCACCTTGCAGGACAAGTACAAAAGTGTGGTTGCATTTCTGAAGAAGGTACCTGCTCACCACAAACCATAATGAAACTGATCCAGGCATCATCTAGCCTTATCAATTTGTGGACAACTGAAAATACACAGTGCCTATCAAGGACTGTCAGAAAAAGCACAGTTTGTTTCTACATTGAATTGCAAGAATAAAATGGAAGACAAGACAGTGATAAGCACTTGGGAAAAAAATTTCCAGCAGAGCTATGGGTATTCACAACCATTTGGTTAGGTCAATTTTTGTCAAGATTTGGCTATATTTTCTTCAGCTGCACATCAAGCCAGGGGAGCTGAATCTTCACCTCAGTTCATGTCCTTTCTTTCATGTACATTTTTTCTCTATATGGAACTCTGAAAACCAGATAGCTCAGCATCATTCACCTTTGTCAGCTAAGTGAGATGCAAGGCCACAGTCTGTAGCTGGTTGGTGGTGGCTGGAGGCACCAAAAGTGAAGTTACTTTCTTTTTACTTCATACAATAAATTATTTTATTTTTATTTTAAATTCTGTTCTTTCCCCTCTCCACTACCAACCTTCTTGGGTTAGAAAAAAGGAAAATTTAAAAAGCCAAAAATTATCCTATTGTTTACCTGACACATTATTATGCATTCTCCTGTTTTCACATGGTTTCTCATCCAGCTGGTGTCTTGTAACACTCAATATTTGCTTGTATCACCATAGGGCTTAAACATCCCCTTTTTAGCACTGTTCCTGTAGGTACAATAGAAAGGAGAAACAAACTTCATGCAAGTCAAGTATGCTGTTGTTGTTATCTTGTTTCAGCATCTTTGCTCAGCCTGGGTTTTTCAGAATCATGCGATTACAGCATACAGCTTCTGCTCTTGAAGCTGAATTACTGGCATGTTCTGTCCAAGTTCTCTGTATTTGCTAGGGTGGGTGATCAAGATGAATTCTGGCATAGTAGTGGCATGGGGTGTGCCCCTTTTCTTCCAATAAAAGGCATTAAGAGGAGTCAAAATTTGGCTATTAATAAAATACTTACTGTCTTGGTGTCAGACAGTTAAAATTAGAAAGGTTTCATAGAAGCTGTGGGTTTTCTTCAACACCTCTGAAGCCTTTGAGTCAAGCAAAACAAATGTAGGAGTTGAAAAAAGTAGAAAAAAAAAAAAAAAAAAGAGCTGCTTCAGCAGACACCAACCAGCAGCAATTTTCTTTTATTTCAGCAGAAGACAGGTGAAGTCAGTGCTTTAAACAGTCACATCTGTAGGTGTCTACGTTTGGCTGTAGTCAAAAGAGTCACATTATTTTAACTTCATCTCTCAAAGTAGATACTGCTTTGGAACAGAGGACCAGGAGAGCAGCATAGGAATGCACTGTAGCAGAAGCCACTGCTTCAACAAAATTTTGCAGGAAATCATGCTAACCCCTCGTGGGTACAATACCAGGTTCTCAGGTTGTTCACCACACCAGATCTACCTATTCATGACTGATGCAAACCACATCCTAAAACTGAAGGCAAAAAAAAAAAGATTTTAAAGTCTTCTGGGAAGTCTTGCTGGCATAGTGGAGTATTGCAAAATTGAGAAATAAAATCTAACATGGAGGAGGCAAGGAAAGAGTGCAAATTTTCCTTCTGCACAGCTTCTGTCTTATCTCATATGTGCCTGCTGTGAAAACAGCAACCAAGATTTTCAGTTAACAGGAGAAAGTTTGCAGTCTAAAGCTCAGCAACAGACATGGCATGAGGGAGGTTAAAAGTGAGCTATCAGCTTCTTTTCCTCTTTTTCCTCAGCAGTTTAACCTGTGCTTCAGAAGGCTCCTTCACCTGTAGCTCAGGAAGACATCCAGATCCTGCAGGCACCATCTGCAAACAGAGCCATTCACCTCCTCCTAAGGAAGTGCTTTGGAGGGTGTTATAGCAGAAGTCCACCACCCGGGAAGACTTCTGGATAAATTTAAACCAGAGATCCATAAAGGCTCTTCACTAATCCACACCTGACCCAAGATCTGTGGGACCCATGAAAAGGAACCTCTGAATGGGATTTAGAAGAAGAAAAGTCCAAGCAAGCTGGAAGCAAAGGCATCTTCATCCAGCTTGTGAACTGGTGATGGACAGGTGGAAAGGATGGAGATCAACTCTGCTTCAGACAAGCAAAGACACACTGAATTTTAAGTTTCTCTACACACAACATTTTCCTAGTATGAGAGGAAGAACCAGAAAGACTTAAGCAAGAATGAAAGAGGAAACAGAACAATCTCTTAGCTATATAGCATTCGAGGGATGACCCACAATTGCGAGGCATTTCCCCACATTGTGCTCTGGCCCAAAAACACACGATACTGAAAAGCCTCTAGAGAAGCACCAAGTTAAAAAAAAAAAGTAGTGCACTTACACTTTGTGCTTTGTAGCACTTACAAAGACTAAAGAAACTTGACAAAAAAATCCCCTCAACCATAGATACGTGCTACATTTTCCTACCGGATTTGCCCTGGTATTCCACAGATACATCCTACCTAAAAAAGAGTCCCTTTCTGCTGGAGTTTCAAACTCAATTCCTGCTCCATTAGGGAGGGATTGGGTTTTTTTCCTCTCATCTACCAAAAAAAAAAAAATTTTAAAACAAAAAGGCTAATTTACAGTCATGTAGCTGTGAGCACATTACCAAAGTGCAAGATAGTGATCTTACCACTGTGTTTGCACAGTCTGCTATGTGTGCATGCTGGGAAGTTTCATAAGCAAAAGTCTGCTACTCATTGTGACACTTCAGAGTTACAAGTGAGACCTTTCTAAGACCCTGACTTTGGAGTCCTACCTACACTCGTCTCCTGAGGGACAGGTGTATGTGCTCAAGTCCAAACCAGGAATTCTTAAATATGTTGCTGACTCCTTGGCCTTAAAGACCATACATCCAACTGAATAGGGACTGTAGTATGAGAGGCCTGATATGAGCACTGGTTCAATGAAACCTTGAACCTTCTGTAGGTCACACACCTTCAGGACTGCCCCCAAAGCAGGGACTCTGGTTCACTACTCTCATCTTTGACGACTCTTGGGCAAACTGTGCAAAAAACCAAGTTTTTCGTCAAAAATTGTAAAAGAAAATGGCAGGCACTGTAGAGCTCCAAGAGAGATGGGAAAGCTGCCTGCATAAAAGAACTACAAAGGGTACAGAGCGTCTAAAGGGGTGTGGACAAGGTCAAGCCTCAAGTGATTCAGGAACTGTGCAGTCTTTGTCAACACTTAAGATAAATATGAATATAAGGGAAACAGTAGTCTCATAAAGAGGTTAAGAGAATTCAACTACACACTGCACACTTTGCCAGTTCATGTTCACCTACTTGCTCATTCATCCCAGGTACTCTCATTTAAAAGGTCTTCATTAGTGCGTAGGTGGGATTACAGTCTAAACTTACAAATCCCACTTCAGGACTTGAAAAAGTATCAGTGCTAAGCTTAACTCCTACAGCTACAGTCCAGGGGCAGATTTAAGATGGTGCTCCCCTAACAGGATTGCAAGGATCACACCTATCAGTGTTAAAATCTCCCCTTCTCCTTAGAGACTGAGTCTCACTGAACACCAAGTTTGTCCTGGTGTGGTGCAAGCAGAGAACACTGTGCCCATTATTCAGCTGCTGTGCCAGCAAAACACTTACAGATTCCCCAGGACGGGCAGGAGACAGCATCTGAGGAGTCACAATAGGTTCTATTCCTTTTTTCCATGCCTGCAGGAAGCAATTAGCACCACTAAACAGACAATTCCATTGAGCTTCAGCATCTGGAAAAGATGACACTGCTACACTGTGGATACTAGCTCAGAGTCTTAAAATGTTTTCACATCCTGCCCCTCAAAACCAAATTGAAATTTGGCTAAGGTGAGCCAGTTAACTCCCCACAGCCCTTCCTCTTCTATACTTTTGAAGGTTTCATTCTAATTTCACTTCCACCTCTGGCCAGAAATGATGGAACATCTGAGGATAGGTTAAAATAACTGACCTGCTTGAGACTGCAAAGGAGCAAGTTCTAAGCTGTTCCATTTTGCATCAAATACTTAGTCCCAGGAGGACTGCATGCACAGGCTAGGAAACCAGCCATGTAGTAGCAGAGTGGGAGCAGAGTGACCCAGTGTGAGATGTGGGCAGGGCAGAACACCCACCCTGCAGCACCTGCAAACTTATCCTTGGGTAAAGCAGCAGTGAGTGGCAAGAGGCTCATCTGGGGAGTGCAGTACTCTGAAGGCCCCTAACCACCAAGACCTCCCTTCTGCATACTCACAAAAATACCACACCACTTGGCAACCACTACCAATGTTGTCACATAGGTAGACCAAGATTAGAAATCAGGGCTCCAACTTTCAGTTTCTTCCTGCAGACATGAGATCACTTCACTGAAAGCAGTAAATAGGTGGGTGTGTTAAGAACCTATCTAAACCCATACTTGAAAAAAATTTTAAGCCCATTTTTTCCATCTTGTTATGTCATTCCAACCAGATGCACGTTTGTAATCCTTGATGCAAAGCCTTTCTCCTTGTAATATCAGTTATAGCAAAAAGTGAAGTCTTATGGACTATGTGACATTTTCGCAAGCACAGTGTCAAACAATGTAGTGAGAATGAGAGCCGGGAGTTCCACTCTTCCCACAGTACATACTGCCTGAAAAATAAAGATACCCCTGGTTGTAAAGGCACTGAACTGTTGTAGGAATAACACCTAAATAGTACTGTCATTCTGCATACTTCAAGCCACAAAACCCACAGCCGGTATGAAACTAATTCTATTCCATTCCTTACTTTCCAGGCCTTGCTCTGAGGTAATTATTACTTCATAACAAACTTCTTGCAGAGCACATTCCAGGGTCTGCATAGGGACAGTGGCAAGAAGAAAATGAATCTAGGATCAGGGCAGACCACTTTATTCCAAGAATGAATTGCAAGAGGTACTGAACCCACAGGCCCCAGCCACTAGATTTTGCATCTGAGGTGAGAATTCTGGCAAACCACACGTGTCTGGTCTGCAAGCCAGTCTAACACGTAGCAGAGAAGTAGATACTCAAGGGAGTAGTGCTCATTTTCACTCACTCCTCAGGTGGCTGTAATAGTCCTTATCAGCTGAGAAGAAATAAGTTTTACAAGTTTTTGCACTGACCATCTCACAAAAGGGTGGCACCTTCAGGGTCCACACAGCCCCTAACAACTGCTTTGATTTGCTTTGCACACTTCTTGGTAACACTGAAAACAAAGGAGACAACAAGAATTCCTTGTCCATAGCAACTTTACCAACTCATTCCTCCCTTATTACTCTAACTGCTCAGAACTCTTCCTCAGCCCCTTTCTCCTTCCCAAATAAACACAGGAAGGATGTAATCTTTAAAGAACCATTTTAATAATGTCAGACAGAAATCAAAGGAAGAAACCACAGATTATGAAAATAATCAATTCCATCATCTTATTGTGGTTTAAATCTCACCAGAGGTTTTGCATGATTGACATCAAACCCATAAGAATCAAAAAGAATCATAGAATCAGTCTGTCGAGAAAATTAGCTTTACTGACAGAAATTATGCATCTTCGTGAATATCAGGCACTTACAAAAATCATCAGTTCACAGAAACAAAACAGAGGATGTCAATTAATGTCTAAAAGAGAACTGAAGTTCTTTAATTGAAAGCCTTCCACTTCCAAGGTGCTGGCCTATGAAAAACAGGTATTCCGGGTCAATTACAGAAGAAGGGAAAAAAAAAAAAAGGAAAGTAGAGAAAAAAAAAAGTGGATCCATTAAAAGAAAAAAATGTCTCATCTCAAGAGTATGTTATGCAGGAACATTAATCAGAGGCTACAGTCCAACTAAAACAGACTAAAACTTACAGATATCCTTGTACTTATCAATTTCCCTAAGGTCTCCAGAGACAGCAAAAGGGAAGCAGTAAATTTGCCTTCCAAGAGGGGACAGGTGCAGACTACCACATCCCTCCACATTAGTGCTGTTTGGACCAGACTGCATTTGAGTTCTCTCTTCTGCAATTCTGCTCCCATGAGAAACCAATTTAATTTTTTCCAAGGTTGTTTGCATCAAGGTGAAAAACATGAGGTCTGCTCAATGTTGGCAGTGAGTGCATTCAGACTGTTGATAGTAACCAGATTATAAAACTAGCTGGAGGTGTCTTAATCCCTTGGCAGCTCTGATCTAGCAGTCCTCATGAGTAAACAGCAAATTTGCAAGGCTGTGCACACTTTTTCTGTGCACTCTTCAGTTGCAAAATGTGGTAAAAAAAAAAAAAAAAAAAACCAAAACAGCACACAAGAGGGTTCCTGTAATGTAAGAAGCTTACCAAAGTCTCCACTTTTATTCGACTGATGCAAATGTTACCTCCCAGCTGAGTTTTATTTCACAGCCCAAGGTAAATTCTAAAGCTACATTTTTTTAGTGTTTTTTTTTTTAAAGAATTTCAATATTTAACTCTGTCAGATTTAAATTAAAAAAAAAGGTCTTTGATGAATTTAAAAAGCTGCCTCAGTGAAATAACTTACTGATTAACATCGAGTCTTTAAAAAAGGAAAGTATGATTTTAAGAAAAGGGAAGCAAAGGGGGGAAAGATAAGGAAATACTCAAATCATTATAGATTGTTCAGCCATATGTCTCTAGCAAAGAGTTGGAAGGCAGCATTTGCATGATGCATGGTTGCATTGATACTAGGTTTGTCTACAAATTCTATGTGGCATGCCTGGGTGCTGCAAGGAGAACTCTCCAGCTCCAACACTGTTATGTTGTTTGGCTCCGATGAAACAAGAATATTCCTTGGAACAAAAAGGGTCAACTGAGGACCACGGGCTGGCCAGTAGCGACCAAGATTAAAGCCATTGATCCAAATTTGCCCCTGTTAAGAGAGAAAGAAAAAAGAATAACATTTCAATATTTTGGCAGTAATCAAATGATGAAATTGCTTTAAGCATAACACTCTTCACACAGTGACTTAATTTCCTCCATCCTTCAGTTTGATAGAACACAAGGATAGAAAATTTGTTGAAGAAAATGCCAGTGATGGTCAAAAGTATCTAAATCCCCCAATAAGTTGAACTCATTAGTACTTCAATTAAACATTAATACTTGGAATAAAGTGTTCAAATAATGCAATAATTCCAAACTGTACTTAGGAAAAACCAGGAAAAACCAGGATTGCAGGTTCCTGGCACTGAATTTTGCAACAAGTTTCAGAACAACACAGACCTCAAAATTGTACTTGCTTGAAGCCAATTGTCAAAAGGAGAAAGAACTCACAAAAGACAAAAGCTGATCCTAATTCTTTTATGACTGGCTGTACAAGTGTAAGACTGCAATATCCTAGTAGTCTCTTCCTATTGCATGACTTCAGGAAAAAGACACAGCTTCTCTAGACACATGAAATTCTGATGTCTATTATAATAGCATAGTCAGACAAAGACCATGTGAAATCACAACTGCAAGAGTTACTGCATCATTTTGCATCCACCTACATATAACCATTCAAATCTTGGGAATTCTGCTAGCACTGATTTAATTTCAATGAAATTGTGGTTACCTTGGCATTTCAACACTTTACATTATTTTTTATAGTGTAAAGGGCTACAACTGCTAGTTCAAATTACTGTTCTAAAACTACAAATACTTAAAGTTTAAAGATAAAACAAAACTGAGGAAGAGGAAAAGAAAAAAGTAAAATAGTCTACACCACAAAATAGACACCCTGAAATCACACAAACCAATACTATATAAATTGGTGAGCTGCAAAAGGTTCAGAGCTGAATGATGGTTCACTAAACAAGACACAAGGGATAACATACAACTGATTTGGACAATTTGCTTTTACTCCTCCAAAGTATCTTTTCACCATTTGTCAGACATGAGTTCAGTGGACAAGAAAAGCGATGGGAATAAATAATGGCATCTGTGTTTTCTCTTTCTTTGGCCTTTGGTAATCAGAATATAGAGGAAAAACAAACACACAGCACTGATATACACTGATAAAAATAATCTAATAGTCTGAATCAGTGGAAAGTAAGGACTGCTCTTGCACTCATGGAGATTTCTAAAAATATCTGGGATAGATGAAGTCAGAATAATACTTTTAAAGGATTTACAGAAGCATAATTACAATTTAGTGACTATGGCTGTTCAAGTTATTTTGGAGGTATTTTTTGGTGTTCTTTTCCAAGTATCTATGAAAACAAATTTTATGAAACTTGCAAGAGAAATTTTATGAGTGTAGGTGAGTTATTTCAGTTCTGTATCCACTTCTGGTGTATGAGATCCTATCTTGCACATTTCTGCAGCGGTGTTAATAAATTTAGACCTCAAACTTTTCCTTTTTTTTTTTTTTTTTTTTTTTTAAATCAAGTTTATCTTGCTTTGTGGCTTGTTTTTGCTGTATTGAGAGGCAAGGGAGGAGCTATTTATGCAAACTCACTAGTCTGCTTCTTCAGTAGTTTTAAAAGAAAACATGGCATTAATACAATCTCCCCATACACATGATGAATTCATGAGTGTATTCACCATACAGTAAGTAACCCACCTACTACACAGAGTGACTGAAGTCCTGAAAGAAGTAGGAGTTTACTGTAGGAATCAACTGCATTAGAGTTCTAACACAGGAGTTATGATCAGACAGGTCTTTGCTTCTGATCTTGATCATTCACTGCTTATAACTCAGTTTTCCAGTGAAGTTATGAACTTAATTTCTCAATTCTAAACTGCCCTCATTAACATTGCTATTTCTAAAGACAGCACACATGAATTTGTATGCCCTAAACCAGCAAATAACAACACTGTACACACTACCAATTAATACACCCTACACAAAATAAAGGAGGTGAGAGCTCTGTCTTCAGTAACAACATTTCTTTTTGCAGGATCAGCAATTACAGCCCAGGATTCCATAGAAATCAAAAACAGTCCTGATGCCAAATTCTCTTTTCTGTTAAAGAAAAAGAGAAATAAAGGTAGCCACGCATTCAGGGGGATGTATGCTTAAAGGCACCATGCTTCCTCAAGCAAAGGTTGAGGAAGCTTTATTAATAGCAAAGAGTTTAAAAACTACTGAAGAAAAGTGAGCCACAACACAGGTCGTGACTGTTAATGCTGCACCCTTCCTCCAGGCTGTTCAACATGCCCTATTCCTCCTCTTCATATGCAAAGGCAGGATCTTCAGTAGAACTACATGGCAAGGACACTTGCTGTTTTACCCAAACAGGTGAGTTTTAACTCCTACTAAAAGTCTCTCTCCATATCCAGTACAACCTCAATCTTATTATTTCTGGGTATCTTATTTAAAACTTCGGTCCTATCCATCATCCTGGTTTGGGACAGGATAGATTGAATTTTCTGTCTTGTAATTTTGCTTTCAGCTAATTGTCTTGTAAGTAGCTGCACTTGCTGAAATTAACAGCAAGTTTCTCAGTCAGTGTCTGCTTCTAGGACTGATAATGCTCGAAGTTTATACTTACTGCTAGAGACTGGTATGCAGAGCCAAGGACACTGCTCAGCTCTGAAGAACATTTTGCCCTCCAGAAGGAGTAAAGAGGTCCCACCTGCAGCTCTCCTTAGGAGGGGTGGACAAGACAGGTGACCAAAATTGACCAAATGGAGTATTCCCTCCCCTATGTATCATACTCACTATAAATTTGAGGGATCACAAGGGTCAAACCCCTTCCTGCTTCCCCTTCTTCCCCTGTCCCTGTTTGCTTCAGCATCCTGGGAGGATTCCATCCGTTCCTCTGCCTGTGGTCCTGATCCGTGCCAGCCCATATCTGTGTGTTCCTGCCTCCAGCTCCTGACTGCTGCTGACTCCAGGAGTCCTGGGACTTTCACAGGGCTGCCCTGCAGCCTTGAGTGTGATGTGAGCATTATTGGGGAAAAGGTGGGAAGAATGTGGTATCATTTTTCTGTATTTTTATATATATTTAACTTTTTTTTTCCTTTTTTCATCATTACTGTTTCATTAAAGCTCTGCAGTTTTGTTTCCAACCCGTAAGTCTCTCTCCCTTATTCTCTCTCCTTTCTTTATCAGGGTGGGGAGGGGGATTAATAGAAAGCATCTGTCATTAGGTTAATTGCTGGCCCAGCATCAAACCATGACATGCATATAAAGCTGGAATGGTAAATTCAATAACCCTACTTACAGTCACTTTGACTGTTTTAGAGGATATACAAACTATGTAAAACAGATCAGAGGAAATGATCCCAAACAACATATGAGAATTCTTGGACATTTTTGCCATTTTAAAGACAAGCCTGCAAACAGGCAGGTATTGTCATCTTGCTTCCTGAAACAGGTTTATGATTCATGAGGACATAGAATTCACTGCTACACTCTCAAGATTCCAGTTCCTGTGCAAAGACCTAGCTTTGGATTTTATGTTGTGATTGTGTAAGATATGCACATAAACAGGAAGAAGGACTAAGTCAGACTTCTCATCCAAGCTTAGTGAACACAAGACTGAGTGTCTGCAATGAGTCCTGGTCTTCTGCCCATTGTGAAGTGCTTTATCCACTACACTGCTTTATCCACTTCATCCAGTGTTGATAGATTGCCAGCAACTCCTTCTCCTACACTATTTTAATAACAGTAAATTTACTGTTTCAGAAAGACATAATTTTGCTACCTAACACTCTCACTAACACTTCCATGAAGCCTGGACTTAAATATTTCAGCCTCCAAGAGGAGTGGCATTTCTGTGCAGTTCTGTGCTCTCTGTGCTGATGCCTCCCATCAGCTATCTGAGCTGCTCCTCACCCATCCTGCTTGCTGGCTGCTTTAAACATGGCACTGTGAAAACACTCCTTACTGCTCTTGCTGCCCTCCAGACCTATGGAAGTTCCCACTAACAGAATTCTGCCCACAATCTTCTCATGGCAGTGCTGTCTAACACTCTATATGCGTAGTTAAAAGATCTATAAAAAGTTTCATTCCACAGCATGTATTCACTCCCTCCCTCCCTCCAAAAAGATGTTTCTGCTCTACATCTCAAGACACAAAAAACCCCAGCACAACTAAATGCTGCATTTCTAAATAGCCTGACAGTTAATCTTTTTCACTCCTGAAAAACTACATTTTGGGGTTTTTTGAGATGCTCCACTTTCTAGACCAATACCATGTATCTTCTGAATATGTTTCCCTTCTCTTAACCACTTATTTTCAAATTAACTAAAAACAAGGAATCAATTTCCTACACATTTGAGACACCCTACCACTACAACCAACTTCTGCTTATCTAAGAGAGATGGATTTTGATTGTCCATAGAAGATTTAGTAGCTTTCTGAGTGAACTTTAAATTTTTACAGCAAAAAAGTTGTACCTTTGTCCAGCCAGGAAACGTGACATAGGTGTCTTGAGGCAAATCTGGAATCCCTTCAGGAACTGAAAGTCTACCAGTGTAAAAAGTAGGTGTTTCATAACTCAGTGGACTGAAAAAAGGTCTTCTTGGCTGCTCGAGGTGGCCAATAACGCCATGGTTCACTGCTCCATCTATGTCTAGAGGATACATTTCCCAATGAACAAGTAAATCTTCACCAAGAGTTAAATTTGAAACTAGACCCTAGAAGGAGGGGAAAAAAAGAAAAACACACCAAAACATAACATAATTAGCTTAATGTTATTAAAGTTATTTGGCTGCAACTGTAAATCATTCAGGAACAAAAACTGGAACAAAGCACTTGCAACAGCTGGAACTGTATGTATGAAAGAACCCAAGCATCTGGTCTTCACCAAGTCATAAGCTTTGCTTAAAAATAAAGGGTTTCATCTATTTCCTGTGAAAGATCTGTTTCTATTCAAAGTCTTGAGCTTTCAATGATGCCCAAGGTTTTTTTCAACCTTTTTTCCTGTAACTGTGAAAATTTGTTTTCCTTTAACATCAACACAGTTCCAAACCCTGGAGCTTCATAAAAAGCAGAAAAAGCATTAAATATCATTTGAGATACCATCAAGAGATTTGGTAACACTGAGTCACTAACCCAAGACATTAACCTGTACAATAGCAGAGAAAGCAGTATTTACTTCCCACAAATCTTCTACAGCTAACTTACAGTATCAAAAAATCAAAGCACATGCTTTGTGATCCTGATTCAGTGAAATACTTTGAGCTGACAATCACAGCTGCAAGTCCACAGACTCCTGTTTCATTTCTCTGGAACCATGTGTGTTGCTCACCAGGAAACATGCACAATGAATGCAAAAGCAAGGCAAGATCATGATTTTTAGGAAGGAATGTTGTTACCCCTTCACATGTTCTACTCATGTTATAATAATAGTTTCTAAAGTTGTGTTTCAGTGCAATGCAAGAGGTTGATTTTAAACCAGTATTGCTACTTCCAAATCATTGCTTCATAGAAGCTGTTTTTTACTGCAAGTTCTGGTGCAAGCACCAGATGTCAAACAGGAACAAGCAAAACCACAGTTTGTATGGCCTTGGAGAGCTGACACTATTTTGTGTGTCTGTTCTAATGTCTAATAAGCATTGTACTGACTCCATGAGCCTCATCATCAGTACAAACATTAGTTGGTTACCTCTTTCTTTACCTAGATGTCCACTTTGCAGAACAGGAACTTAAGTTTTCTTATATTAAAAATAAAATATTTGCACAGAGTTAAGTAGCAAAATTTTTCTATATGACCTAGACTTTGTTTAGCAATAACTGAAGTAATGCAAAACTTTGTAACCTGTGTCCCTAAGCCCATCTTTAGACAGTATGAATGGTGGGATTTTTCAAATGAGATGAAGTGCCTACACTAAGCATCCTAACTTTGGTCTGCATAAGAATACATTTTCAATGGTCCAGACATGGACTAAAGTTTCAAAGTAAAAAAAAATATAGTGGCAGTGAGCAAGTGAAAAAATACAGAAAACCAGAACCCACACTCTTCCTCCCTTTGTGTCCTTAAACAAGGCTTCTATCAGCAGGATGTTTTAAAACCAAAACTCTTTTAAGATTCCTTCCCAAAACCTAGATGCTTAGTTACATTTCAAGCCCCCAGAAGTGACAAAAATACCAGCCAAACAAAACCCAGAAAAGCTACTCTATTTGCTTCAAAATGCAAAGTTTAGTAAGGTAGGAACAGCTTCCCCTAAAATTATTTTTGAAATCCCAAAATAGCTAAAACCTGAGGTATAATTATTGTCAGTTTTCAAGAACAAAGAACAACATGAAGGAGGGATTTCTATGGAAAGAAGCCATGTACATTTTCAAAATCTACCTGAGGAAGGCTGCCTCTTCTACATGGAAGGATGCTGCTTTTAGAGGATCATTCTCAAAATGCACGTCCACTAAGCTTGCTTTCACTCTTAAATCCTTGAAAGGCTGAAACCCTGGTATATAAGTGTGAATTTCAGCTCAACTACAGCAATAACAGGCACCTCCCTAGTCCAACCCCTTATCCTCTTATTTGGTTATCTTTCTTTAGCACTATGCACCTTATCACCTAACCTGTTATTAAAGAAATAAATAAATAAATGCACCATTTCTGCTGGCTCTACATGAAGGCAAAACATTGGGGAACTCACTGCCCTCTCTCCTGCCACTCAGATAAAGGCAAGGTACCTTGAATAGAAAGTATAAACAGAGTTGGCATTCCTGCTACCCAGTGAATTTATGTCACAAGTACAGGAGACCCAGAGTTGCTGATGCTTTTTATTCAGAGGCTTTTGTACATCATAAAAGTTCCCATATGTATGTAGTTTTGTTTTGCTTAGGATTAAATAACTCTATGCCTTCCAAAGTGAAGGTAAAAAACTGCTTTCTGATATGGTGAAAGCACAACCAGATCTGCAAATAGTGAGAGTTAAATTTCTTTGCTTTAACTAGAGTTTTAACATAACTGGAAATACACCTAAAATCCTCATCACAACACACTTAAGAGTAATACTACTGTTCAATTAAGGCTCCTTTAAACCAAGCCTCAGCTTCAATTCTTGCATACTGTTTAACCATAACTAATATATCCTTCCTTAACAATGCAAACAGGACTATCCTATCCTACTCATGGCAACAAAACACAAATTTGAGAACAAGAGCTTTGGCCTACTGGACATCTTGCAAGTCACTTCCCAGACTATGTTTTATGATTGAACTGGATTCTGCAACAGGCCCAGACTCAACCAGAGTTTATGGTCTCATCAAATAGGCTACTTAAGATCCATACATGTTTGTGTTTACCTGTTCCAGTACTTACAACCTTAAAAATCCCACTTCTTCACAGCATGTGTGCCTTTACTAAATGGTACAGTTCAGCTCTTTCTCCAGCTCTTGTACCCAAACTAACCAAGAAACACTTTGGACACAGAATTTAGATTGAGAGGCAACAGAAGCTTCTAATTTACTTCTCATCACCTTAGCTCCAAAGAGGCACTACAGTCATCAGACATCTATTTATCTGGACAGTCATTAAACACTTGACAAGCTTTTTGAACACTGCCAAGTCAAATCCAGGGGGTGTTTAAGAGATTCTTGCTGTTAGGGGGCTAAAAAATAATTCTTAGTTGTAGAGCTTTGTCATTATTTTGCTATTGCTTGTAACCCAGTAATACCCAAACCTAAAGAGCATCCCTTGTCACTGAATACAGCACAAACACAAGACTATAATACTCCCTTTATACACTATAGCACTCCCTATAATACTTCTCTTTTCAGCAAATATCACACAGAGCTTTGGAATTCTATAAAGTGTAAAACCAAGACAGTTTCCTTTTTACCCCTGCCTTTCCTTGTGTTATGTTAGTGGAATCACCACTTTTTATGTGGCAAGGTTTTGATAGCAGGGGGGCTACATGGGTGGTGTCTGTGAGAAGATGCCAGGGAGTTCCCCCATTGATACACAGAACCAGTTTCAGCTGGCTCCAAGATGGACCTGCCAATGCATAAAGCTGAATCCATCAGTGACATAAGTAGCACCTCTGTGATAATGTATTTCTGAAAGGGAGAAGAAAGGGGGGGTGACACAGGCTGTCCCCCTGGAGCCCATGGACATCCATGGTGAAGCAGATATCAACCTGCAGCTTCTGGAGAACCCCACACTGGAACAGAAGATCACTTTTTGTGAACAAAGCTGTACCCAGTGGAGAGCCTGCACTAAAGTAGCTGGTGGAGAGTAGCCCATGCAAGAGCAGATTTTCTGGCAGAAACTGTGACCTTTTGAGGGACCCATGCTGCATCAGTCTGTTCCTGAAGGACTGTACCCCATGCTGGAGCAGTTCTTGAAGACCTGCAGCCCATGGGACGGACCCATATTGGAGAAGTTTATGAAGGACTGTAATCCTGTGGGTGGGATGACACTCTGAAGCAGGGAAGAGTGTGAGAAGGATGGTGTAGGTGAGATGAACTGTTATCAACTGACCATCACTGCCATTCCCCATCCCCCTGCACCTCTCAGGGGAAAAAGGCAGAAGAGTCAGAAGTAAAGCTGAGCACAAGAGGAAGGGAAGGGTGGGAGAGGGAAGTGTTTTTAAGAGTTGATCTTATTTCTCATTTTCTTATTCTGTTTAACTGGTAATGAATTAATTTTCCTAAGTCGTGTCTGTTTTGCCCATGATTGTAATTGCTGATTGATCTCCCTCTCCTTCTCTCAACCCATGAGCTTTTCATTGCATTTTGTCCTTCTCCTGTTAATAAAAGAGTGATAGAGAGTGGCTTGGTGAGCACCTGGTAGCCAGTCAAGATCAACCCACCACAGTCACTCCTGTGGGAGAAGGAGACAGTCCCAAAATATAGCGTAGACCCAGAGGCATTTGGAAGCTTTCTGATAATTCTCTCTTAACACCTGATCAGTCCAATGAACCAGCAGCTGTCCAAATCTGAACTGGCAATTTTGCATGGGTAAAGTACTTGTGAGGCAGCCTTTCCTGGCCATGCTCAAACTATTGCAAGGGTGTGCTGCTGACAAGTGAAATGGGATATGAAAAGAGACACAAAAGCATTCATGCACACACGCACAAACACAGCCCCAGGATTCACAAGCCTTGAGGTATGACCAAGACCTAAACTGATTTCCAACCCATTTTTGAGTTTTTCCAAAGAGCTTTGCACATTTTAAGATGTTAGCTACAGGCTAAATTCAACCTGAAAGCTATATTTTTATTTTTTTTTAACTTACCTTAAAGTCATTATTGTATCTACCAAAGTTGACCCGGCCCATATTCTCTACCAAGATGTCCAGATTTGCTCCAGCCTTCCCAGTTATATTTATTTGAAGTGATTTGCCTCTTTCAAGGACACCTTGAGGAACCTATATGAATTAAATAAAAAGGAAAAAAATTATAATGATTGAAAACCAACAAAACTTTGTTATTTGTTTCTTCAAATTGCGTGAAGAAAAAGGGGACAATGGAAACAAACAAAACAAGTTTTAAAAATTTCCCTTCCTCTGCATGTGAGCACACACATGCACAAAGAGCTGCTATATCAGTATTCACATTTCAGTACATCAACTGGATGTGATACAAGGCAGGATTTGTCTGACACCTTCTTTCCTTAGCTGAAATCAGCTTAATCAACTCCATAAATGTATTAGTGGTTTTGATGCATGTGATTCACATAAGGGAAGATCTCAAATTTAGTCTAGTACTTAAAAGATTTTGGCAATACCAGTTATTAAACCAAGGTTAATTTTTTTTTTATTTAAACCATTTAAATTCACATCAATATTTAGCTTTATTTATTCTCATTTCCACAACACAAGAAAAGAAGGGCTTGACCTGGGCACAAAGGTGAGCACAGGTTTAAGAATAATTTAAAAATAGGTTATGAAATTTTGTGATATCATATTAATTCTCATTAAGCTGGAACAAACTCCTGCATAAGGGAAGAAAAATAAAGTTCACAACCTATACAGCAAACTTTTGTTGTTGTTGTTAACTTGTGATCAGAAGCCAGTTTTATATGGTAAGATACAGGCTCAGGCTTCCTTTTCCCTCCACTTGAAATGGAAAAAAAAAAAAATTTAAAAAGTGAAATAACATATGGAAACACTGTTAAAAGTTACCAAGCATATATACTATTAGTGTATTTCATAAACCTGCAAGTAACTCTTCTTCTAGGCTTGGGGTTTTTTTCCACTGAAGTCACGTATCAGTGGCTTCAAAATTCAAAAATCTCAAAACTGGAAACAACCACACGCTCCTCAGAAATAACAGTCATCTTCTGAAATATGAATATTTAGTATGAATCAACAGCATACTTCCTTACTTCCTTCATCTGATTAAATAAGATTATCTAATAAAGTTGTTTGGGTAAACTGGGGAAGCACATATCCATGACTTTTGTGAAGGTCACTCACTCACAGCAGAAATGAAAATCAGTGAACAGTGTTTACCCCATCTACAGAGACATAGGCACGGTCATGGACTCCATCTAGAGCTGAAGACAGCTGCGTTGGCTTCGTGCAGTTTTTTGGAAGCAAAGTTCTGTACAGTACAAATCCAAAATACTAAGACAAGAAAAGAATGGGAAGGGAAAGAAAAATATGACAAATTAATGAACAAAGTAATACTGTAAATTCAGTTAACGTTATGAATTAGAAATATACCACGTTCCTGCCTATGTGCTTGGACTGAAATATTAACTTTCGTTCACTTCAGATAGCATTTATCACAGATAGCAGCTGCATATTAGAGTTGACTTGGACCTTTGAATAATGGCTGCAAATTCCACAGAATTTTCATTTTTAAATGTTTCATCAGAACATTTACATAACTCTAAAAGATAAGAGTCTTTGCTATGAAGGTATTTTCTCAATAAAAATAAAGCAGTTAATAACTGATAATGTAATTTCATCATTACAATCAATGAAAGGATAGCTGGAAAACCCTTCATAATTGAGTTTATATATAACAAACTTGAAAGCAGAGGTTGCCTAGTGCTCCTAAATTGACATATTCACTGCCACTATGCCCTCTTTCATGGGGAGGAGCAAAGAAAAAATGAGACAAGGAAAATAAATAGTGAAGAAAAAATGGATTTAAAAAAAAAAAAGTCTCTTAGGAACCTGAAAATCAATACTTCAAAGAAAGAGAGAAAGGTGAAAGCCTGGATCCCATATATACCTACATTCTGGAAAAGAGGAAAACCTCAGGGGAAAAATTTTAGAACATGGAAAGGTCTCCAATGCAAAAATCCTGGACACCTTCGTAATACTAGTACTTCTGTGCTGAGATAAGGTGTAAAACACTGGCCATAAGAAGAGTCAAACCACAGACGGTTGTTCAAACTTACTTTATAAAATTACTGCCAAGTGCTTACTGAAGGAATCCTCACCTGCTTTAGCTGAACAAATGTTAATGGGTAAGTGCTCATCACTGGTCCTGCAGGTGACAGCTTGTCAAGAATCTCCACCACAGTGCCCACCTGTAGCATAGAAAAAGTAGATATAAGGTCAGCAAATTTAAATCTAAATATAACAGCTTGCAGCCACTTAGGTGCATCTGTCCAGAAAGCAATGAAATCTTAAGCCCTTACAGCATCCTTACAGACACGTTAATAATAGAGTACAGAGAACGAATGAGCCCTGAAAGAAATACACTACATGTGGAGCAATGTTTTAAAAAATAAGGATGTTTTATATTTGATATGCATTCATAAAAATAAAAATGATGCTTTATTATTTAATGAGAACTAACCCGGGAATTTCTCACAAAAGTTCAACAAACATCCACAACTGCTCTGGGCAATTAATACAAAACAACAACATTATCTACATTTTGCCTAATTATATTTACAATCAAGCTAGGGAAAATGCCACTGATCATCAGCGAGTTACTCTGGTATCATTCTGAGCTAAGCAGGGAGACAATTTGGTTCCATCAAGAGTTACCTCCCACAATTCACTTATCCTTTTCAGTCTTAAAAGATTTTAGAAATCCTTATCTACAAGTCTCATAGTTCACTATCAAACTTGTTAGTCAAGATGAACACAATATGCTTAGAGTCTACAGGCTCAAAACCACAACTGAATTCTTATTTCTCGTGTCAGTCTGTTTCACCAGAAGTATTGTCACTGTTCAGTGACACATCAGGCATTCAAAATATTTCTCAAATGCAGGTTTACTCTTAAACACTTAAGAAAAAACCCAACAAAAATATTTAGGCATTTAAAATAATGAAAAAACATCCACTATAAAAGCATTCACACCAATACACACTTTTGAGGCTACTTCAGTAACAGAAGTAGATTGTTTACAGAGCATACTTGAAATTCAGCAGTGCTGAAGCATTAAATTACATATATAAATGTACATCACTGTGTGAAATCCTGTATGTAACAGAAGTCAGCACGAATCATCTATGTATACACAATTATTTCTTCAGTATAGCACTGCTTTGGGGCTGGGATAGAGTTAATTCTCTTGCTAGTAGCTTTGTGTGGCTATGTTTTGGATTTGTGCTGAAAACAGTGTTGATATAACAGGGATGTTTTAGTTACTGCTAAGCAGTGCTTACACAGCATCAAGATCTCTCCTGCTTCTCACACTGCTCTGCCACTGAGTAGGCTGGCGGTGCACAAGAAGTTGGGAGGGGACACAGCTGGGACAGCCGATCCCAAATGACCAAAGGGATATCCTACACCATAAAATATTGTGTTTGGCAAGAAAAGTTGTAAGGAAAAAAGAGGAGGCAGGGGAACGACACTGTTAGAATCATGGCATTTGTCTTGCCTAGTAACCATTACACCTGATGGAGCTCACCTTTCCTGGGGGATGGCTGAACGGATGCCTACTGATGGGTAGTAGTGAATTAATTCCTTATTCTGTTTTATCTGTGCATGGAGTTTTTGTTTAACCTATTAAACTCTATTTCATACATCTACCTTTCCAGTTATATCCTTCATCCCAGTGGGGGAGAGTGAGTGAGAGGCTGCATGGGGTTTAACTGACTACTGGGTAAAACCAGGACAAAGAGGTAGACACAGATCTACATGCACTTTTAATATGACCTTCTCTCACTTCTCTAGCTAGGAACAATAAAGCAAAAAGAGGCAACAAATATACAAAGGGTAAGGCCACCAATGCATGAAGGCTGCCAGTCAAGTGATGTCTTGCGAAATTTTGAGGAGAGTAGTTTGCTCTTATGTTTTTAGTTTAAACATTGTACCTAAAATAACAACCCACTTTCATAGAGTAATAATCCCCAAATACTCTGGACTGTGTATGTGCTCCATTCCTTATCTTGTGCTTCTTCAACAGAGCCAGTAATGTTAAAATAATATGCAGGACTCTACGCAGGACTTGGCAGCCCACAGGAGAGACTGAACTGCTGAGTGTTGTACAACAGCTGTGAAACAAGAGATCTGTATCTTTGCACAGCCACTGGCAGAGTTGATTTACAGAACTCAACAACAATCTTAAGAGCATTCAGCCCCAGGTAGACACTGAAATTAGAAATTAATGTAAGTGGTTCAAGTGACACACATGGTCACTTGAACAAGCTACTAAATGGCAACCAGTGCTGCTCTGCACCTTTCTGAAATAAGTATTAGCATTTTGTACCTGTGCCTCTTAGACTTTCTTTATGTTCCTGCTACCAAGTGAGCTTCTGTTCTGAATACAGTTCAACACACAATATGGATTAGGCTGGAAGAAGCTTGTTTGCTGGGAAATTCACTGTCTTTTGTTCAGCTTTTCACAGTTAAGTGGTGCGCACACAAAAAAACAAAGATCTACACTTGCTGCAAGTTCCTCTTGACTGCTCCTTAGTGGAAAACTGGTATCACAACAGGAACTTAACCGTAAATTTAGAAATTACAATGCTGTCAAGAATTTTGAAAAACTAACCTGTAAAACAACAGATGATTTAAAAAAGACTATTTTTGTTAGTTTTTTTTTTTTTTTTTTAAATCTTCCAGAGCGTAAGATCAAACATGAAAGAAGCAGCAAATCTGGTCCATTAGGAATGATACCAACTCCTGGTTGCATCCTGCTTGCTTAACCCTTTTCTACCCTCAACTCATATCAGTGTTGTCTGCTACTTGCTAATGCTTCATCCCAAGAACTGAGTATAACTCCAGGACCTATGGGTCTGCAGTCTCAGTGCTGGGACAGGCATTTCCTTGGGAACAAGCATTCTTCAGAGCCCTAACAAGTGGTGACCAGAAATGACCACCTGCTCACCAGCCTGCACAGCTACAAAGACAGATTGCAGGCTTGCAATTCTTCATTTCCCTCTAGAAAGGACGCTCCCCACATTCTGTGTCGTAAACCTCTAAACCTTATCATTTGGCTCACATTTCTCGAGCCTCTCTATTGTTGTTCTGTGTCTGCCTGCCCTCATTCCTCATCTTCAACACTTCTCTTTTAATCTGTGTAGTAAGACTTTTTCCTGCCTTCATGACGTCTGCTCTTCTGTAGCAACATCATTGTCCCCAACATCTTTTCATAAATTACTTTTTCCCCACACAGAATTCTTTAGAATAGTCAAATAGCTCAAAACTAACAACTTCCTGATGAAGGAACAGAAGGAGCTTTGCTTTTTTTACTTATTTTTATGTCTATTCTCTCCCCAACTAGCCTGGCTTCCCCCATTATTTTCATCTGGGGTAACCTGTTTGCAAACCTCCAAAAAAATAGCAAATACAATAGCTTGCACTGCTGAAGACAAAGACCTCTTTTCCTCAGGTTCAGGTCCTGAGAAGCTGATCAGGTACTTAAGAACTTAATTGTCAAATAATATCTTGTGGGGAAAAAAACAAAATAGAGGATAGCCAGATCTGGTAAGATGTACCTCTGTAATAAGATTCTGTGACTCTGAAAGTGTGCCACATGACTCCCAAAAAAACCCTGGAGTCTCTTTTAATTTAATTTCAGTTTTCTTTTTTCAATTTTAATCTCTCTTTTTCTTCATTTTATCAAGGGAGTTGGCTCATTGCAGTAGATTCAATGCTCTGCATAGTGGGTGACTGCTGGACCTCAACTGCAGAGTGAAGCTTCACATAGTGTGAGTCTTAGCACCATCACTGCAAAAAATATAGCTGAGAAGTCTGCTATTACCAAAGCAAAGTCATTGTTCAGAATATTTCCACACTGATATTCACCAAATACATTTAGACTTCTCCACAAAGCAAGGTGCACTGGACCTGGCCCCAGGAGGGGTTAGACTGCATGACAAGATTTGTGTGGCCAGAGCTGGGTGGGACAGTACGAACTCTATGATTTGGGGCTGATCCTGTGCAGCAGTGTGATGGAGCAGAGGAGAAATCAGCTACAGAAGTAGTGAGTGGATGGAACTAAAAGCAGCCACTTTCCCAGAAAACAATTCTAGAGGCTTTCAGTGCAGATGGCATTTTACATGTACAGGCAATGACAGGAACCTCACATCTGGCAGGTTTTAGACATGCCATCTGGATTCATAAACCTGCTGGGTGGAGAGTAAAACACTTCCTCTCAAAAAAGCAGGAAACAAAGAAGGTGCAGAAGCAGAGTTCCCAGTGTGATGGCCAGATCAAAGCTGAGATATTTGAGCAAGTTTAGTCATCTGACTCCTCCTTTTTAAGACAAGCATCTGGGCCAGACATCCTACAGCATTCATTTCCTGAAGGCATGAAAGAGAAAGTTCATCCTTCTAGGGCAACTGGATGGCCTTATCTGAGAACCATTAGAAGATGGGGGAGTCCAAATCTGATTGCTAGGCTCCCAAATGCCAGCACCCTAGGACAGCAGTAGATACAGTGGGTGTACTGATAATGGTATATAATTAGTCACCACCAAGTATAAGCCAGTTCAGTGAAACTTCATATGGCAACCCCTGCCCTAAAAAGTCTGATGAGATGCAAAAGTTGTTGAAAATGATACAGATCTGTTTCATCTTCACTGGTGAATCACTTTTATTACAAAAAGTGTTTCTGCCCACCATTTGAGTGAGATGACTTGAAAACACCTGCATAGCCTCATCACTACCAAATTTTGCAATGCTTAGCTGCAGCACGTAACAGATCAGATAGATCAACTGATTGGAAATGTGGCTGTCAAATTAGAAGTATCAAGTATAAAATCAAAGCGTTATGAATTACAGTACCCAGCACACCAACTGCAGTAATCCTCCCCCTCAAAAAAACTTGTCTGTGCCCAGCAGAATGAATATAGCCAAATTTGTAGCTGTTCTCTTCCATCCCCCTTAAACACCCTCTACACTCCCTACAGAAATCTAGTTCTCAGCAGTACTTCACAGAAAATAGTCACTGCTCCCAAAATGACAGTGCTGTGGACAAACCCCAGCTACTCATATGCTGACAATTTATACCCTAGTTGTCAGACAGGACACAGAAAGGCTGGGTGCTGCACATGTTCTCCTTTGCAGGAAACTAATTTAATTTCTCTCATCAGCTACAGGTTTTCACAAATCTTGCAAGAAACCTCCCAATAAAGTCAAAAGTGTTATTGATAAATGCTCCATATTAAAAACTTGAACACCTAGAAATGTTTAGAAGATATATATACGCTACCTGCTGCTTCTACTTCAGAGGCACCACCAGCTACAAAATCATTCTTTGCTCAATAGCTCTCATAAGAGCATTCCCCCATACAAGAGTTATCTTGAACAATTATGATTCTATTGTATTAATAATATACTAATTTCAGTTTAATAACACTACAGGCACATATTGCACATTGTAAACATTCTCGTTACATCCAAATAATACATTTTCTCAGTTTTCACCAGGGGCATGATTCTGACTCCAATTTCTGCTCCCTTCTTCCTGAGGGTCTGTTTTCAATATTTTCCTCTTTATTTTGTATGATATCTGGAGAATACCATGATACCTTCATAAACATTTTTTGCACAAAAGCCAACATGCAGCATTATGGAAAAATACACAGCATATTAAATTACCTTCTGCAAGCGAACATTCCCATATGCAAATTTGGGTGTTGTTGGAGGGATAAAACCATCTGGCAACCGTTTATACTACAAAGGGAAGGAGGAAAAAAAACCACATGAAACTTAAATACAAACAGGCTTTAATTGAATTCTCACTTTCTGCTTCACAACTTAAAACAGTAAAATTTGGCTAAAAGTACACATTGTCAATGTGCTTAAGGATTACAGCTGCACCTAGTCTAAAATGGAGGTTTTAGAAAAAAACAAAACACACCTGATTCGATCACATATGGTAAGCAATTTTTAACTACTATTCAACTCAGGGAAACGGTAAAGAAATAGATCAAACTACCTGCTAAAGAAACACAGTGTTCTTGGAGCCCTCCTGTGGCTAGAGCTTGCATTAATGTCTCCAACAGCACTCCTGCAGTGGTAGTCTCAGCCCATGATGGCTTGAGTTAACCTTTCCAAGTCTGCAGAACACTGTATCACCTGATCCTTCCTCAGCAACACTTCCATATGGGAATTATTAGCCTCTTGTGCCTTTCCTTTCAGTGTTACTATACTCCACTAGCACCACCACCTGCTAATCCATTCCTGCCTGTGCTGGTATCTTTCGGAAGCAGCTTGAGACCACAGCCAGCTCCAACCACAGGCACCCTTAAGGTGCCATCGTGAGCTTCCCACTGGTCCTGGTCTAGAGAACTTCCCAAAGAATCATAGGGAAACATGACCAGGAAACGTTTTTTATTGCTGAGCTACTTCTGCTTACTTCTTGCCTGTATCTCAAGGAAGAACCTCCTGAGATCAGCAGAGACAAGGGCTAAAGGATGTCCACCATTTTCTTGGGCAGCTGTGAGGAGTGTCCAGTCTAGGCAGTGGCTTTCTGCTCCATAGTTTATCTTCTTCCTCTGTGAAACTACAAACCTTTCTCCTTGCCTTCACCCCCTTCTCCTGTCCCTACCATTACCATTCCCCTGAAAAGCCCACTCTTCCCACATCTTCTTTCATGAACTGAACATGGCCCTGTTTGCACAATAGAGATAAAAAATTTCTGCAGACAAGCAATATAAGCCTACATTTACATACAAATGTACAACTGACCACTCTTGTGAAGACTTTCTTGATCTGCATATTCAGTGACTTCTGCATGCTTACTTAGGCAGCTCCCAGGGTTTTTTTAAAACACATTTGGTGAGGGCATTTTTCTTAGAGATTTTACTTGATTTTCTGGAATTACATATGGTATAACCAAAATAAAATTAAAGCTCAAAAGCTACCAAAACCAGGTCGGGTTTTTTTGTTTAGTTGGTCTATTTTTTATTAATTTTTTTTCAAACACACCATATCAGTATAATTCCCAGTATTCCCCCGTCAAATGCCAACTATGGACTGATTTATATTTCTGGTAGCAAGTTCACTTCTTCCTCTCTATATCTGAATATAATCATGATATTAAGGCTTAGAGAGAAGAAAAAATATATTCACTCAAGATAAGTAGTCAAAACTAGAATTTTCCAGCCCAAAGATCAAAAAATAGAAAATGCTGTTAGTAACTGAAAGAAACTCTAGACTGAATCTCTTCTTTATTACATTTATTAGCTGAAGGAAACAGTAAAGGTAGATTATAATATGTTAGCTTTGTAGCACAGCTTACGTGTTGAACACAGTCATTACTTATAGACAACTTAATTTTCCCTAATCCACTCCACCTCAATCTGTAACTGAGATCCTACAGACATGGAAAGTAAGACATAAAAGAACCAAATAAAAACAAGCTGTGCCACAACCCAACACACTTTAGGTTCTAGTGACTACTTCAGATCTTATCAAAGTTACCTCAGTGCACTAGAACACTACTTAGAGTTTCAATTGGGATCTTAACTTGAAGAAAACAACTCAAAACAAAATGTTTGGAAATATCTCTGCTGAGAAAAGCTCTACTGAAAGAAGAGATTCCCCTTAAAAGGCTATCAAAATTATCCTATTAATGGAAAGCTTAGGGACAATAGAGAAATTGAATAAAATGATCCACAACAGGCCTTACAGACTTAGAAGAGAGATAAAGGCATGCTCAACCCTAGAGAAAATGTAATACACTTCTGGGAGATGTACTCCCATAAAAACAAATGTCTTTTAGGGCATAAGAGTTGCTGGCATGTGAGAGGACGAGTACTAGTTTCAGCCTTGGGATTTCCATGGAATCTGATTTTAAGCCTCATCTGAACAACATCCAATGCAAAGCTATACAAAATCCAGAAAGAGTTTCCACATTTCACTCCTATCTCCAGTTTCTAGAGACACTGTGTGTGCATTTTTACAGGAAAGGCAAAGCCAGTCCCACCCACCAGCTCCGTTTTGTTCCATCACAAAACCAAGAAGTGTTCATTTGGATAAGCACACTCTTTCTCACAGAGGCCCAAACCCACAACACAAAGCCAGGGATAAACACAGCCAAAGCACTAAGTCCCTCAAAGCACTGCAGTCCCTATCAGGCTAACATGGAGTGATGAGCCTGAGCTGGCTGAGTGCCTGACTGATCCTGCATGGGAAAACCTCTGTTCACTCATCCTCCATCTCTGCTCCCAGTCAAACCCTTCCTGCCTCCTTCTCCTCCTCTTGTGGCAGCACTGGCTCTCATCTGACTGAGGCAGCTTGCTGACCTCAAGTGGAAAGAAAATAAATATAGCAAAAAAGCAAAGTTGAATATTTTTGTTGTCAGATATACACCTGCATCCTCAACTCTAAAAGGAAGCAGAGAGCCATGAAGACAGAAAAGATAGACAGAGAGGTGCAACTTTCCCCTTTTGTAAGAACAAGCAATTACATTGCCTAATTGCCTTGCTCTGCTTCACATCCATTACTTGCAGAAAACAGTAAATTCAGAAGTAACTTACATCAACCCAGGAGTGGGACAGAGTTTGCAGTAAACCAGGGATGTTTCAAAGACTATTTAAAATAATGTCCTATGAACACTCACCATACCAATGATGTCCCTCAAGGTAAAATATTTTTCTGTCAGATCCCCAGCCTCACTCAGTGGAGCATCATAGTCATAACTAGTGGGCTGGGGCATATAGGGCATATTAGCACCTAAGAGAAAGGAATGGATGAGAAAGAGCAATATAAACAATGAAAGAAGATGGGGCTTTTACAAAGGTATTAGCTTTCAGAATTCTTTCCAATCATAGCCAGACTGAGGTGATACATTTTTGATTCAATACATGCCTTGATATTTGGCATAGAGAAACTATTCCTGATCGAGAACAATGTCCTTCTGAGCTCACACTGCTCTGTTATACAGTCTTCAGAAATATTCTGAAGAGAGACAGATTTATATTTCAATACTTTCACAGGAGTAAGCCAACCATAAGTAGCCTTTGAAAAGATAAATACCATGTGGATTTAGTACAACATACTGGCAAAAGACAAAGAAAATATCTAGTGCAGTAATCTTTTGCCATGTAAAAGCAGGCATAGCTTATTCTTCCACAGAATTCAATACTACCTAATTCATAAACAGCTCACTTACATCATTAGTATCACTTAAATTATTTCTTACCATTCCAATAGGCAAAGTTAGTTCCACCTATAAACATGTACCTAAGAAAGGAAAAAAAAGCCATTCACTTAAACCAGGTTTTGTTAAATTGGGAGAAAAATCCCCCCCCTCCCCCCAAATTAACCTCTACTGAACACACACTTACAGGTTTACGTTAGCACCACGTGCCAGGATTTCATTAAGTGTTTTAGCTATAGTTTGTGCGGGCACAACAGAATGACGGTGCCCCCAGTGATCCAACCATCCAGTATAAAACTCTGAATTAACCTGAAAGGAGGAAGGGCAAAAGAGGAAGGGAAAACATGAAGAGGGAACAAGAATAGAATGCAATGTGATTTAAGATCACCAACTGTAAGAAGGAAGGAAAAAGGCACCTTGACTCATTTGAGGCATTTTTAAATTACTATAAACACAAAGTACAAACTAAGTCAGTCCTTTTCAGCTGACTACTGATCAAAGAAAAAGGACTGTTGCAATAATTTTATTGGGACACTTTGAAAATAATTGATTCAGGACCAAACAGCATGGATTCCCTTGAAACCTGTCAACAACAACCTGATTCAGGTGACTTGCCATTCAAATAAATGAATGAACCAATACAATCTCTGCAGAACAGCACATGTAGACTACATGTAATGAAATAAATCTTTCAAATACTCAAATTACATTCTAAGTAATTTCATAGCACAGAGAAAATCCTGTACCCTCAACAGGCCTTGTTCCTTTGGCAAAATGACTTCCAGAGATCTCACATCCATTATAGCATGTGTAAAACCTCTAGGGTAGCTGAAAACAGGAAGCAACTTCCAAGCTACCTTTTAAATTTTGCTTTTAACTTCCCCACACACACGTAGCTCACTAACTAATCTAATCATACTTACTATTTCCACTGCTTTGTAAACGTTTGCCTTAGCATGGAAAAATACTGAAACAAAATCAATACCTTTTAAAACTAAAATAGGATTTGCACACCACCAGTTAAGGTGGATTTGACAAAGACACACAGAAGCTCCTGTGTTCAGTTTATCTGACTGACTTGGAAATTGTTTCTTCATAAACATGACCTAAAACTGTCCAACGGGCTGCTATCAACTCCTCTCTTACTAAACACTGCAAGATTAGGACTGATACAAGAAATTTAATTGAAAGGACATACCAAAGGTCCCATAGGTTCGCTGCTCCTCTGAGCCAAGAATGCTGCTGTGACATTGCCACCTATAAGCAGACAGAAATAAAACTGAGATGCTAAAGCCATGACCTTTTCCATCCTTCATTTTACTGAAATAGGTGTCTTGTCTTCCTTCAAACATCCCGCAAAAACCCAGACAAGAAAGTTACTTCAGATTCCGGTGTTTAAGTTCAAAAGTTTAAGTTCAAAAACTTATTTAAACTATATACATTCATGTACTCCTACCTGCATATATGTCTTTTCTTTTGAGATGTAACTTCTGAAAACCCAAATTTCTTGGTAATGACATCCTGGTACCAGAAAGACTGAGATGTTGTCAGAATTTTTACTCAGTCATGGGAAAGTATAGGCCAGGAGTTTCCACATGAGCACTACAGGGAACAGCAGAACCCAGGCAACCTCTGAAGAGGAATTTCAGCTCTGATCACTCCCCTTCTGGCTCAAGCTATAGCCTTAGGAAATAACTACCTTCATGTGTAGCTCACCATTTTATAAATTAAATTAATTTTTAGGTGATACGCAGCGTGAACACTGCAAATTGTTTATTCATTATTTCATGAGGCAAGGAAGTGATTCTGACTAACTGGGTACTTGCGGGTGATTCTTGGATGTTTAAGAGTACACCAAATATACATAAATGCCAGGAAGTTAGACTTGATAATTCTTATGGGTCCCTTCCAACTTGATATAGTCTATATTTCTATTAACCCATTTAAAGAAAGCCGCCAAGTTTGTCAAGCAGTCAAGTCAGTTTGTTCTGGCACGCACACACAAAAGACTTTTTTTGGTAATCAACTGTGGTCTCCAACCTGGGGCAAAGTCCACTGTTGCATAAAGACCCTGAAGAGCTCCACATTTCAAGTGAAACCAGCTTGCACCATCAGTTGTGAACAGCACGACCTCATCCCCAAGATGCTGGCGAAAGAGCTTCAGAAGGAAACGTAGATAATCATAGTCGCAGGCAAAGTAGCTTCCATACTCATTCTCTACCTGCACAGTAAAAAGAAGTCAGTAAAGCAGTAGCCAACTGCAGTCTGTATCTGATACCAAAAATGAAAAGCCCAGTTTCAACTGTCCTCTTCCCTTGACAGTAATGCTGCAAATGTCATTTTCAACTCCACACTTGAGCAGTAAGAGAAGACAACACTTGTGGACATTCCTCTCACCTCTATCTTATGGTGAAGCAATCATTGTGTTGGAGATGTCGTTTTCCTACAAAATCACCCTCCACCTTAAAATCTCTTCCTCAGTTACTTAACAAGAAAAACACAGGCTCTATTAAAAATTGAGAGCTATGACCCACCTTCCAAGCAGAACAATAAAACCATAAAACAAGTTGTAACATGATCAAAACCACAGCAGAATTGACTTCATGAAAAGAGCTCACATGAACAGAAAAGCCTTTGCAATGGACATAAATCAGTGAGGAGGGAAGGACAACTCTGGTACTACTGACAGGTACACATCTTTCCCTTTTCCTAAATGCTTCAGATTTTTCAAGCTCCAGATCCAATGCCAGGAACACCTGAAGGTTAATTCTGAAAATCCTGTTATAAGCATCTTACTTTTGCCAAGGAATAATTTTGCTCGGTGCTTTTTTCCCCAACAGACATAATACATTACTCAAGAAAATGATCTTGGGCCTTCTATCCCATCCTAAGACAACTGGGGGGTTTAAAAAAATAAATTAAAACAACACTTTTGTTCTGGTCAAATAGTAACATAATGGAACAATCACCACTGCACATCTAAAGGAATTTAAAAGAGAAGCTACTTACCATGCACACACAGTATTGTGCATGGCAACCTGTACAGCTTAAGCTAAGTGCTAAGAACTATAAAGCCTAAACTTTGAGGACATTTTTGTCACAAGTTTTAAGCTTATTCAGTACTGCTTTTGCTTCCATCTGCAGGTATCCTTATTCTCCTTTTTCCTGTCAGAGATTTTCAGGCAGTTGGAACAGACTGTGACTTTCATAGAATCATAGAATCATAGAATTGGCTGGGTTGGAAGGGACCTCAGAGATCATCGAGTCCAACCCTTGAACCACCGTTGCGGTTGCTAGACCATGGCACTGAGTACCACATCCAGTCTTTTTTTAAATATCTCCAGGGACGGAGAATCCACCACTTCCCTGGGCAGCCCATTCCAATGACGGATCACTCTTTCCGTAAAGAAATTCTTTCTAATATCTAACCTAAACTTCCCCTGGCACAACTTAAGTCCATGCCCTCTTGTCTTGTTGAAAGTTGTTTGGTAAAAGAGCCCAACCCCCACCTGGCTACACCCTCCTTTCAGGTAGTTGTAGAGAGCGATGAGGTCTCCCCTGAGCCGCCTCTTCTTTAGGCTGAACAACCCCAGTTCTCTCAGCCTCTCCTCGTAGGGTCTATGCTCGAGTCCCTTCACCAGCCTGGTTGCCCTCCTTTGGACCTGCTCCAGAACCTCAATATCCTTCCTGAACTGGGGGGCCCAGAACTGGACACAGTACTCAAGGTGTGGCCTCACGAGGGCTGAGTACAGGGGCAGAATCACTTCCTTGGACCTGCTGGCAATGCTGTTCCGGATACAGGCCAGGATGCCATTGGCTTTCTTGGCCACCTGGGCACACTGCTGGCTCATGTTCAGCTTCTTGTCGATCCAGACTCCCAGGTCCTTTTCTGCCTGGCTGCTCTCCAGCCACTCTGTCCCCAGCCTGTAGCGCTGCATGGGGTTGTTGTGGCCAAAGTGCAGGACCCGGCACTTGGCCGTGTTAAACCTCATCCCGTTGGAATCAGCCCAACTCTCCAGTCTGTCCAGGTCCCTCTGCAGAGCCCTCCTGCCTTCTAGTTGATCAACACTCCCCCCCAGCTTAGTGTCGTCTGCGAATTTGCTGATGATGGACTCAATCCCCTCATCTAAATCATCAATGAAGATGTTGAACAGAACTGGGCCCAACACTGATCCCTGGGGGACACCACTAGTGACTGGCCGCCAACTGGATGCAGCCCCGTTCAGCACCACTCTCTGGGCCCGGCCCTCCAGCCAGTTCCTAACCCAGCACAGGGTGCTCCTGTCCAAGCTGCGGGCTGACAGTTTTTTCAGGAGGATGCTGTGGGAGACGGTGTCAAAGGCTTTGCTGAAGTCTAGGTAGACCACATCCACAGCCCTCCCCTCATCCACCAGTCGGGTCACCTGATCATAAAAGGAGATCAGGTTGGTCAGGCAGGACCTGCCCTTCCTAAAACCGTGCTGGCTGGGTCTGATCCCTTGCCCATCCTGCAGGTGCTGTGTGATTGCACTGAGGATGATCTGTTCCATGACCCTGCCAGGCACTGAGGTCAGGCTGACGGGCCTGTAGTTTCCTGGGTCCTCTTTCCGGCCCTTTTTGTGGATTGGCGTGACATTCGCCAATTTCCAATCATCTGGGATGTCCCCAGTGAGCCAGGACTGTTGGTAGATGATAGCGAGAGGCTTGGCGAGCTCTTCTGCCAGCTCCTTCATTACCCTTGGGTGGATCCCATCTGGTCCCATAGACTTGTGGGGATCCAAGCATCGCAGTAGGTCACAGACTGTGTCCTTCAGGATTACAGGGGGGCTGTTTAGATCCATGTCACTTTCTATGAGCTCCAGAAGCCATCCGTCTTCAGGGTAACCTGTCTTTCCGCTGAAAACTGAGGTAAAGAAGGTGTTAAATACCTCAGCCTTTTCTTCATCTTTAACAACTATATTCCCACTCGTGTCCAGTAAAGAATGGATATTTTCCCTGCCCCTTCTTTTGCTGCTAATGTATCTGTAGAAGGACTTTTTGTTATCCTTCACAGAGGTGGCGAGATTCCGTTCACATTGTGCTTTTGTGTCTCTGATTTTCTTTCGACATGACTTAACAATATTCCTAAATTCTTCCTCAGTAGTTATCCCTTTTTTCCATAATTGGTAGGCCCTCCTCTTAACCCTAATTTCTTTCAGAGTCTCCCAATTCAGCCAGGCCGGTCGTCTTCCCCGCCGGCTCGCTTTTCGGCATACTGGGACAGCCTGCTCCTGTGCTTTCAGAACTTGTTCCTTGAAGTATGACCAACCCTCCTGTACCCCTCTGTTTTCAAGGTCTGTTTCCCAGGGTATACTCCGAACAAGTCTTCTGAAGAGGTCAAAATCTGCCCTTCGGAAGTCCAGCGTAGAGGTCTTATTGACGACCCTCCTTGTATCCCTGAATATTGAAAACTTTATTATTTCATGGTCACTAAGTCCCAGGCGACCACCGACCACCACATCTCCCACCAGCTCCTCTCTGTTTGTGAAAAGAAGGTCAAGCGAGGCTCCATTCCTGGTGGGCTCATTTACTAGCTGGAGCAGGAAATTATCCTCTATACACTCCAGGAATCTTCTAGACTGCTTCGTCTCTGTGCTGTGGAGTTCCCAGCAGATGTCTGGTAGGTTAAAGTCGCCCACGAGAACAAGGGATGACGATTTGGAGACATCCGCCAGTTGCCTGTAGAATACTTCATCATCCTCATCATCTTGATTGGGTGGTCTGTAACAGACTCCCATCACAATATCAGCCTTGTTGACCTTCCCCTTGATTCTGATCCACAGGCACTCCACCTTATTATTACAGACTTCAATTTCTACAGTGTCAAGGGACTCCCTAACATATAGGGCTACCCCTCCGCCTCTCCTACCCTGCCTGTCCCTTCTGAAAAGCCTGTAGCCACCTATAGTAGCACTCCAGTCATGGGAGTCATCCCACCACGTTTCCGTGATAGCGATTACATCATAGCTTTCCTGATGCATGATGGCTTCCAGCTCCTCTTGTTTGTTGCCCATGCTGCGTGCATTGGTGTACATGCACTTTAGCTGGGCTGCTGGTTTGTCTTGTACCTTGGGCAGACCACCCTTAGGCTCCTTTCTGGAGAGCCCAGTTTCAACCCCATCCCCCTTCAAACCTAGTTTAAAGCCCTCCTTATGAGCCTCTCCAACTTATACGCTAGAGTCCTTTTCCCCTTGTTAGTTAGGTGAAGTCCATCTGTTTTGAGTACACTAGGTAGTACGGAAGTTGTCCCGTGGTCAAAAAACCCAAAGTTCCGCCGGTGGCACCAATCCCTCAGCCACCTATTAATCAGATTAGTTTTCCTAGTTCTCTCCTCATTTGAATCTTCTATTGCTGGAACCGAGGCGAACACCACCTGTGCTCCTGACCCATCAACTAAACGGCCCAGTGCCTTGAAGTCTTTTTTAATCACCTTTGTACTTCGTCCAGCAATGTCATCACTGCCAGCCTGGACTACCAACAGTGGATAATAGTCTGATGGCTGAATTAGTTGAGGGAGTCTCCTACTAATATCCCTCACTCGGGCACCGGGAAGGCAGCAGACCTCTCTGTGGGATGGGTCAGGTCGACATATAGGGCCCTCAGTTCCTCTCAGAAGGGAGTCACCAACTACAACTACCCTTCTTCTTTTCTTCGTGGCTGTGGTTGTAACCCGTCTGGTGGAGAGAGGGCAAGCAGGAGACCTTCCAGAGAGATCTTCCTCTTGTCTGGCCTCCGCCTCATTTTCTGAGTCCAGGGCCTCATATGTGTTCTTTAAGGACACCTGGGGGGGTGGTGGAGGTTGCGGGGAGATTCTTTTGCCTTTCCGATGGCGTACCTGTTTCCATTCCCCCCCATCCACCTGGTCTGCAACTACTGTTTGATCGGAGGAGGGGCAGGGTTTCACTGACTCCTTTTGGATTTCTTTTGCAGTCGAAAGGGTGCGACTCCACCAGTCAATTTCCCTTTCACTGTCTCTAATACTTCTTAGTCTCTCTACCTCCTCCTTGAGCTCTGCCACCATGTATAGGAGGTCATTCACCTGCTCGCATCTCACGCAGACACTGTCCTCAGATGTTAGCTCTAGGCTCAAACACTCTGCGCAGCCAGAGGCTTGAACAGCTGCATCCATCTTAAGGGGTTCCGTCTGTGTGGACACACGTTTTGTTGTAACAGCCGAAGTTTTTCCTCTTTTGGATACCATGGCTCCTTCAAGAGAAGCGGGAGGTTGTTGTGACCCTTCTGCTTGCTCTGCCTGCGCGAACTGCCTCGCTAACTGCCGCGTCACCTTCCTGTTTGCCTGCTCCTGTTCGCCGCGCGCCAGGTCGCTGGCGCTCCCAGAAGCCGCTTAAATCCCTCCTGCCGGTCTGGGTGCCGCCCCCTTACCAGCTGATTGGCCTCTCCGGAGACCCGTCAGTAGAAAGAGTGTGCAGCACGCTGCCGGAAGCCGTTTGAATCCTGCGCTCCCAGAAGCCGCTTAAATCCCTCTTTATGTGACAACAGATATGAAACTCAGATCTAAAAAACTCTAGAAGTTTCCTCTATTGCTTTCTATAGTTGTGGGAAACAACTCTGCCAGAGCAGATAAGTGCTCTCTAAATGCTGGAAACAATGCATTTGATATTTTAGGATAAGTGATTTCATCAGCAACTTTCAGCTACCTGACACAGTGACATTACCACCCAATACCCATTGGAGTGTCTGCAAAAGCAATATTAGCATCAGGCTGCTTGGGATCATTTGACTTTCAGGATGTTACCTGCACCATGATGATTGGACCTCCATTTTGATAGAGGTGATGCCTCATCTTTGGCAAAAGGACACCCATCCACTTCTCTACTGCTGCCAGGTAATCTGGGATATAGAAAGTATAAATGTTTCAAAAATTTTGGTTTTTTTCTAGTTATGTTTTTAAATTATAGATGGGTAGTTTTTAATGAGTGTCCTCAGTATGTAAAAAACATCAGAAGAGCATTTAATGAACTTATGTGCTCCTATACTTCCTCATAAATGTTAGCTTCCAGTCCTGTTTACTAAAAAAACCCTAAACATTTAAATACTGAACAACTTTGAAAATCACCGGAGACACTTCAGTGTGTCTCACACATATCATCCCAGTTCATTTCAAAATTACAACAAATTGAAATGGTGCTATGTGTAATAGATAAATTATCCTACAATGAGTGGAACCGAAATCAGGTATGACATATCTTTGTCCCCTAATACACATTCCAATAAACACATTAATCTCCTGTCTCATCTCATCCTCAGAGCCTGGTCCATGACTAGGAAGCATATAAGAATCCTGTAACTAGTTCTGGAACTACATGCACACTGACCACCCAAGAAGGGTCCCCACCAAGAGTGTCCAGTTAGCTGTTGCAAGATCAAAAAACTCAAAGCTGAGAGATGTCTGTCTTTTCCTCAATGGTGACAATTTTTCTCTTGGCACCAATTTTCATGAAACTTGTTGCTACTCTGGAATATTACTAACCTCAAACACCAAGTCACCTTGCAGCTACTCTATTTTTGCTAGTCCTTTTTGATGCCTGTACCTGGATCAGAAGACCTAAGAACAATAGACTTCTTCTCCAATAGCCATGCAGGAAGACCTCCCTGAGAAAAGAAAAGGAATCACTTCAGTTACCATTTTTAGGAAATACAAGAAAAATATAAGCTTTTCTCAAATACTGAGACCTGCAGATTAATTTTCTACAAGGTAGTAATAATTCCCAATAAAAAAAAAACAAAAAACACAAAGTAAGCTTGCATTGTAAGAAAGTATTGAGGATGCATGGATTTTAATATGCTAAACCAAGAGCCTTGTCCACGGATAAAAGAGACAAATATACTTGGTGTAAGACAGAAAAACATTAGATTTAACCTAAAAATGAGATAACTGTTACAAAAGGCTGTACCATGTCCCATTCTGCACAGATGTAAGGTCCAGCTCTTAGGATAACCAGCAAACCAGTGTCGTTAGCAAGTTGCAGGAAATATTCTAGATCTTTGTCACCAGAAAAATCATACACGCCCCGCGTGGGTTCATGGTAGTTCCATGGCACATATCTATAAAGAGAGAAGATTCACCTGCTGTTAGGAAACAAAGAAAACCAGAACTCCAAATAACAAGTGGTTGTACTATACAGATCATCAAAACACAAGAATGACTCTAAGGGCTTTCTTTGGTGAAGTACTTCATACACATAAGATGTTAAAATTAATGCTGAAATAAGGTTTAGTCCTTTGCAGTATGCCTGCTGAAGTCCATATCAATTCAAGAACAGATTTTCATAGTGCCATTTTGAAAGCATGGTGTCTGTTCCAAAATTTAAATAGTTAACAGTATTAATGTTAGCAAGTCAGGTGCATAGTGGTGGTAGGTTTGTGACAAGATGAATACTGCAAACCACACAAAGGAGGTGGTCAAGAACAAGTTTGCCCAAAGCAGCATGAAAGTTCTCATTGACCAGGAGCAATGCAGATTTTGGAAAAACAGCATGGGAAGAAGAACTATTCTGGGATAGTTAGAGGATGCTAAGCTACCCAGGAGTCTGGAAAAAGTAAAAATTCTTTTCCACCAGGTAATAAAAGTGCCAAACAAGCAGAAAACCATTTGAGAGAACACATCTCTGCTGCTTCCAGAACTTAGGAAACCACAACCTCACCATAGAACATCTCACAGAAAATTAAAATACGCACTCAGTTGCAAGACAACAAAGAAACATACTATCTACCAACTACTATGCATAGTGTTGTAGCTTATGGCCTGTGCTTGACAATAGTTTTGGCTTGGGATAGCACTTAAAGGCAGCTGTAGCATAGAGAGACAAAATTAAGGATGAGTACAGCTTGTGCATGGATTCAAGGGAATGGGAAAAATTCATTCTCCATGCAGGAGAATGAGCTCCTAAACTCTCTAAGAAAGCTTTTACCACTGTTCCAGGGAGAAAAAAAAAATTGAGAGAAATTTGTGAAAACCAAACCATTGTTAGTCAAGCAAAGATCCTCTCAGGCAACACTTTTCTTATTCTCAATTCTTCTATTTTCTTATTCTAAGATAGTTCAGATGTTTCAGAGTTAATTTTGTAAGAACTACCACAGAGGGAGGGAAAGTGCAGAAAATACTGTTTACAATAAGAAAAACAGAAACCCCCACCTGAGCACTGTACTGAAATGGCCACGCTTATATGTACGTTCATATGAACATGAAATACAAAACAAGTATTTCAGCAATAGTAGTTAATATAATAGCCTCACAGATGCCAAAATCTTAAACCTCTGTTTGAAAACAAAGCTTAAAATATGTATGACAAAATGAAGTCAAAGCAACGCACTCAGGCATCAAAATGCAGATTTTCTTCTCTATGTAACATTTTATTTGCATGTCAACCTGCTTTAATAGTTTCTGAAGCACATGGTTAACTCACTTGTAGAAAAAACTAAATGTGCACTTTATATGAGCCCTGTGAAAATACATTCAATGTTATTTAGTTTTGTCCATCTTGTCTAAATTTCAAGCAGAGGTGCAAGCCGATGAGATTTAAGATTACAATAGATAATGTAGAAAACTATTTAAAACAAATGACCTGGCCTACCTCAAAGAAGGTAATATTAGAATAGTTCATTGTGCTTCCTTACCCTGTTCCACATATCACTGTCCAGGTTACCACTGCAGAATAATTTCAGTTTGCTCTAAGTCATAACATATATGTTATTTTCAAAACAATCACTAACAAATACAGAATTCTTAAGTTATAAATATGTAACTAAGGATTCTTCGGGGACACATAAACCTAATTCCATTTGTTCTCAGGAAAATTTGCCTAAAAGATATGAGAAAAGAAGAAAAGGTGATGTGTCTCAACTTAGCAAGGCTTTTAGTACTTTGCTGTGTAATATTCCTCTATGCATATAGTTGCTATAACATTAACATGGAATAAAAATTAAACACAAAAGAACAACCTGCAATTTGCTGGGAAAGCCATGGGAAATTTTGAGGAGTACCCCAAGTATCTTTGGTAGGTCTAACTATATTCAAAGCTTTTATTGACATATGGGTGACGCAAATCTCAGCATGCTTTGTAAGTTGCAGTTGCAATTCCACTGGTGAACATGATGTTAGGAAATAGTAGTTGTTCAGCTTCATCCAGTAAATTTTAAACATAATTAATCACTCAGAGTCAATCATTTAGCATTAGCACAAGCAGCTAGATTTGCAGAAGCATTACACCACAAGCTGTGGACTTTCCCCTTAATACATTTGTGGCCTGTGGACAAGTTCATTTTCTTCCTAGAAGCTGATACAGTGCTGTGCTTTGGGTTTAGTGTGAGAAAAATGCTGATAACATGCTGATGTTTTAGTTCTTGCTAAGCAACATTTATACTAAGTCTAGGACTTTTCAGTTTCATACCTAGGAAACTGAGCAGAGAGAGAAAGAGAGTGAGAGAGAGATACCAGCTCAGTTTGCTATCAACAAGGAATTAAGATTTTTATCCCTTTTTAATTCTATCTTGCATGGGAAAAGGCAAAAAATACAAAGTGAGAAAGAAGACCTATGGAAGTGGTATTCATAGGAAAAGGGTCTGCAGGTACCATCTGACTACGAATCACCAACGTGACACCACAGTAGTAAGACAAAGATTTTCCTGGGAGGAAGTAACAGGCATGTTGGTGCCAGTGTTCTCATTCACTGAAAAAATGCCTCTAGCAGAGCTAAATAAAGATACTAGATATTAACTTAAGGGTTTCTCTCTCTGCCTAAAATACTACTGCAGAAAGACAGCAACTGCTTATATTCCTTTCTTTTCAGGCTACCTAACAAGTATTTATAACTGATAAGTAAATTAAATGGTTAATATGACAAAAGCATTCTAGCTGCAATTTAATTACACCTTGCAACCTGCAATTACAAAAATAACCAAAAAAACCTACAACAACCTCACTGCAGAATTTTATGAACTTGCTCTAGAAAAAAAGTTTTGAAGATCTAAATATGCTTAATAGTATCCAAGGTGAGGACAAAAGGATTTCTCCAGCTCTCTTATGCTCAAGGGAGAAGAAGATAAATTAAAACTGGTTTTGGAAGAAATTTTCTGTCCCATGCTTCCCCACAAGGCTGGAAAAAACCCAACAGATTTCAGTAGAAAAGAAGGGAAGTGAAGACAAAATGTGAAATGATTTCTAATAGGATGAATCATTATATAAATTTTTTTAAACAGTGGTCTAAAAATTGTTATTAATATACTTTAATCTCCCATTATATTTTCTATAGCTAGCAACATTCTCAAATTATTTTAATTTTACTTCAAAATGTTTATTATTAGCAAGACTAATTCTTATATATCATTGTAGAATTTACAGTCGGTTGTGAATGCTGCACTGCTTTAGCTACAGAACAACATGTTTATACAGGAATGCCACATTCCTTTTCCAAACTTGAAAGGCGATATTTCTTTTGTATTTAAGTAACAGCATTTAGCCTGTTTACAAACAATTTTTAAGCTTTCTCCTACAATCTTCCTTCTCTTTAAAAAGTCACGGTTTTCCTCTCTACTTCAGAGATACCAACAGGCTAATTCTCCCTGTAACAACAGGGTGGTATGGTCTTTTTAATGGTATGAAATTAAATAGCTTGTACTAATTCCATAAATAATTGAGCTCCCTTTTATAAATGCTAGTTCAATTACACATTTGAGCCTTTAAAAGAGTAAATTGGGCTAATCTTTTACTAACTAGATATTCTAATCAGCCCCTTTTTGTTAGAGGGAGTTTCTACACATTTATAATCTTCTGCTCACTAGTCAACAAACAGTAAAACAAATCCTCAATTATTCTTCAACTTTTTATGATCCTGTAAAGGTAACTGCTGATTCTTCCAGGGAGTGTCTCCACTGACCTGTAAATATCTAGCCCCATCTGGTGGCTACCTATTTATCTTCTTCTTCTTCATGTCAAAAAAAAACCCCAAGACAGTTGCTTTCAGTCCTTTCCAGATGTCTTTGACAGCATTTGTTTCTAGATGGCAGATACAGCTCAAGAACTGGAAACAAGGACAGTTACCCTGGTGTGAGCAGATGTCTCTGCGTGCTACCTGCTGAGGTCAGGCATGGAGCTCCTTGTTACAGCTCCCTCATCATCTGGGATGTCATACCAGCCACAACATCAGATTTCAGTGTGCTTTTTGGTAGGCTTAGACTTTGATATTTTAAGTTTTAGTGCAAGAACCAGCTTCCTGTCATGCGTTTTCTCACATGCTGTTATTGCTTAAGATGGTTCCAGATGCAGAGGGCTACATACATATACATACATCTTTTCATGAGTTCCAGATGAGCTGCTGAGTCAGGCATCAGCCTGACATCAAGACACAGCAAGTCTTTTGGAAATGAGGCTGCAGAGAACAGGAAGGGGAGCAGGTCTGACTTGTTTTCACCTCAAGGTACTCACGAGGAACAAGGCTGTAATAAAAGGATCCAGTTCTCCTTGAAGTGGTAAGCCTCACTGGGAGCACCTTGATAAGAATAAGGAAGGCTCCCACATTTCAAATTATAGTCAGACCCTTCCATGTCTCATGGGAAAAGCCCCAAGCAGCAAAATCAGTCTTCAGAGGTGGCCCCAAGGTTGGGAGTCAAACTACCATACACTGCCAGGAGATCTGGCAGTGCTGCTGCCCATTCCAGAAAAACTTCACATGAGTGGTATCACGGTTCCCTTCTAGTACTTTTACTGATCCAGGAAAGAGTAAGAAGAAAAAACAAAACAAACAAACAAAAAACCCCAAACAAAACAAAGCCAAACCCACAAGCCCTCTCCACCACACTAAAAAATTATCTATATCAACTTCCATTTTCACCAAAACCACACAAATTCACAAGCGGAGTTGCTTGGGGTAACATGAAAATGTATTGCTTCATCTCAAATAATCAACTGCAACAAGTTCTTTTTTCAAAGAAAAAGAAAAGGTGGCTGGTTTGTTGGGCTTGTTTAGCAACAAAAAAAGTCAGAGACATCAGTGTCAAACGGAAAGATGCATGGATGTGATTCTTGCCGAAAATGAAAGGCACAGGGGTACTTTCTGCTTTTAGCATACACATTTAGGAGCTATTTCTCACCATAATAGAAAAAAAAATCCATGGTAAGCAATGACAGGGAGAAAGTTAAAGAAACCCAGTCTGCCCTACAAAAAAAGAGGTTGTGAATAACCTGTTCTCTGTCACTGGTGATCTGGCAACTACAGCTAAGGCCAGAGGTCACTTGCTCACTGTACCATACCTTCTGTTAAACAGAAACAACTCAGCTCTCCCAATACCTGCACAGTGGAAGGACACAAATGTAAAACAGTGAAGTACAGAGTAAGAGATCTTGACAAGTGAAAAAATGGACAAAACCAAAGAAAAAAACCCACTTTGTTAGCAGGAGACCACAAAGGATGAAGGAAGGAACGGGAAAACAAAGCAACACAAAACAATCAGCCTTGTAGCAATTTAGCCATTAAACAACAGCAATAGGGGGAACAGGGAAGAAAAGATTCCTGTTTCAAAAGACCAGTGATACAGCAGAAATAAACAGAGGGCGCTGAAGATAAATAGGTGTTGGGAGAAGGAAGAAAATAATCAGGGACATAAGGAAAGTACGAGACATTGCAAATCATAGGTGTCACAGAGACACTGTCAGGACCCAGGTTGTTCTTCCAAGATAAATATTAAAAGGTATATCAAAAAGTCTATTTGAGATTACTTTTATTGTAACCAAAAATAATTCAACAGGCATCTCCAGCAAGTCAGCCCTGAGAAAGTATAGCAATTAATCCCATTGTTACTACTCAATGCATGAGAGAACTTTCTTGTTTTACTAGAAAAAAAATTAAAACACCCCAAAAAATCACCCATTAAAAAAAAAAAAAGTTACTACATTTTCATAACACAAGGAAGATTTTAAGGGAGGAGAAGGAGTTCAACATTGCTGCTGAGGAAAGTGCTATGGACTTAAGGCTCTGTGCTGCCAGAACCAACTGTCCGGCAGCCCATAGCACACAAGCAGTCTGTTCCCAAGAGAACCTCTAAGCCTTGTAATGATTTGAGAAAGTAAACCAAACCTGTTTGGGAACTACAGCCACTGCTTGACGAGACTGTGCCATACACCTTTCTACCACATTTCTTCCCTTGTTGAGGAAGCTTCTACAAAAGTAAGAGTAAGGGGATTTTTTTTATCTGTGCCTCATTTGTTGTACTAAGTACACAACCAAGCAGGAAAGACAAGAAGGATGGACTAAAGGTTTGTTAGACACAATTGAAAGCTGTTATAAACTGTCTTTTTTCTTCTTTAAGTACACCTACTTCCCAACCATTTTTCTAAATTTGAGTATTCTTGGTGAAACAGCTTTAAATACTACTGCCGCCTTTGCCAATATTTTCAAGCATTTAAAGCATTACAACCCAGGCTGTATTGACCAGGTATTACAATGCCAAACGCAGAGCACATACAACTGTTTCATAGATGCCAAAGTTCACATTCCAACAACTTATTTCAGGTCAGATTTGCACTCAGGTTTGTGAAGCAAGAGGTGTTGCCTGTCAGTAGGGAAGTGGATTGCTAGCTATAAGCTACCCAGCTGCCCCAGTCCATGCTGTTAGTGATCACCCTGTCCCACCTTTCAGTCCTCCAGAGCTTCCCTACCTATAAATTGATAAACCATTGGTAGCATTTCATTTAACTACTTCTGTGACATCTCCTGGGACTACAAATCACCTTGAAAATCAGCAGGTACTTACGTTTGAATGGCATCAAGTCCTGCCATCCTCATCTTCAACAAGCGGTCTCTCCAGTAATACCGAGGCACCCGTGAGTAGTGGATGCTCCCTGAGATGTAGCGGAAAGGTCTCCCATCCTTGACAAAGCAGTCCCGGTCATAATCAATCCCAAAACTCCTCTGGTATATATTCTGCATACAAGAAAGAAAACAAACCAAACAGCAAAACAATAGAAATCACAATATATTTCTCTGCCATGAAAGATATTGTGAACAGTCTATACAAAACCTGTCAGTTGTCCACAAAAGAAGGTACAATGGTATTGAAGTAACTGATGGTGAAAAGCTCCACACTACCTGCAATGACCCCACCTGAGCCTAACCTGTCAAAGGACGACAATACATCTGCCAGCCATTCAGGAATTACAGGATAGACCAAAATATGCCACATGCATTCAACACTTTCAACAAGTATCCAGTACCATCCACCTTCCTACACTGGTACTTTTTGTGGTTGCTTGCATCAAACAATGAGGAATTAACTAGATTTGGTGCATGCCAACAGTTCACTCTATTTCAACTTACTAGACAGCTGAAAAACACAGCCCTAATTACAGCTTAATGTCACGCACAAGTCCAGAAGCAAAAGCCTGCTGGGACCTTCTGAGGAACAAATACTACATTGTAAAGGCAGCAGGGCACTGATACATACACATTTGAAAGCTTGGTTTCTGGTAAGTATGAAACTGATGAAGCAGTCTGGTGGACTCAATACATTTATAAAACTCACTAAAAATTAATTGTTTTCAGAGAAATTCACTTTTTGATACTTTTCCAGGTATGCACACCCACAAGAAAAATACCTTAACTTCAAGTTCACTGAATCACTCTTCATGAAAGCCAATGATTTTAGTAAGATTTAAAACTACTACGAACAACAGCAGTACTACTTTTGCTTGGTCTAAAAACAAAAAAAAAAGCATAAGACCTCTTTTTTAAGTGCCTGGTTCTATGCCTTCAAGAATTTTATTTTTTTTTTAAACAAAAAAACCCAAATGTTAACATCTCACATTTTACACCACCCTTGTATCTTTGGCTTCCTTGATACATCAGAAGAACTTTTGTCCTCCGCAAACAACAGAATAGTTGGTTGTCTCCGTGTTCTGTGGACTTTGCCCTTGCATTTTATCAGATTTGTTACTGAGGACATTTTAAAAAATCCCTTCAATGAAAGATTTAAGGGCTGTGTGAACAAGAATTACGAGTCAGCAAATTTATTAAGTTCTTTCTCTGCCCCTCATAGAAAGTAAGTCAGAAATGAAACAAACAAAACTTCATGATTCATTGGATGCTATACTAGTCCAAACAAAACTCACCTTTCAACAGAGTAAATTAAAAGCTGTTGAATGACACTGGCTTTGTTCTTGAAAAGATACAGGTCTGTCCCATACTGAGACTGGGGCTTAGCAATTAGGAAACTGATTACATGAAACAAAAGCAATGAAATTAGAAAGGCAAGAGAGCTGTAAACCACCATACAACCCCAGGTGACCCCCACTCAACCATGTTGAAGCCATCCACCATCTAAGGCAATTTGCTCAAAGGTTATGTAGGGACCAACAGACCACACAGCTTTGAAGAACCTTCCCACAAAACCACTTTTTTCTGTTAACTGATGAACAATTTTGTTACAGTAGTGCGTACAGCTACAGGTAGAGTAAAAAGAAAGGAACAGAAGGACTGAAATGCAGCAAGCATGTTTAACCATAAAGCTGCAAGTACTGAGACTCCTGGCCAACAGCTGGACACAACTACCAAACAAGACCATACATCTTTGTATGGCAACATGACAGGAAAAAGGGAGCCTGTGCAACCTGTCACAGCCCAAAAGAGTGAGAGTACAAAGAAAAACCATACTCTCAGGAAAACTAGAGGACAAAATTGCTGAATAAACATGCTTATTCATAGACTGGTGCTAAACAGAGCAACAAAGATAGCACTCTACAAACATTTGAAAACTACAAACTCCAAGGAGGAGGAAGAGTACAGTGTGCTGCAAGTGTGGCAAAGGCATTTCTTCACAGAAAGCCAAACAAAATTGTGTAAAATGTCTTAAATGCACATAGCAATCTAAAACATGCTAACAGAAGTAAACAAGTGAAATGGTCTGTGTGGTGGATGTATAACAACAAATGTAAGATATAGCTCTGAACTGGCAAGGAAACAAGAACTGCAAAGTATTGCATAGGGGAAGCTATTTAAACCCTGATTCCACAAAAAATGTGGGATCTTTGTTCTTAACCCATTCTTAACACTACTTAAGAAAGAGTTGATTAAAGTTGAAATAAATATTGACTAAACAAAGATGTGGATGTGCTAGATGTCTATAAAATCAGGCCCTCACAAAGCCAAGAAATACAACCCAAGAGTAACTCAAAGGTTGGTATCATCCCTGGGAAATTTTATTGTAGTAACTCCAGGCTGTTAAACATAAAGTAAAATACTGTGCAGAAGATGCAGCACAGGAATCTCTCACATCTGCTTACTTTCCTTTCACTTCAAGCCTAAGTGGCATTATGGTGATATGTAATTTATAACCTTCACCTTGATTCCTTGGCATGCTGCACTAGGATAGAATTGGACTGTGTGCAACCCACCCCTAAGGAAACCATTCACCCTAACAAGCACCAACTGGATCTTTCATATTCTTCACATTTTTTTTACTCACAGGAACTGTGCCAAGCTGCAGTAACAGTGCAGAACCAGGTGCTTCAAAACCATCCTGACTAAATGAAATTCAGAATGCAGGTGCAGCAATACAACTCTGCAATATTAACCTAAATAAATAATTTTTTTTTAAAATTGAGAGAAGCATTGGGGGGGGGGAAAGTTATTATCCCTGGAAATAAACAAGGAGAGTCAAAATAAATTGCTGCTGTTTCCCTCTGAGTAATGACTTTAGCTCCCTCTCTTAGCCTAACTACATCAAGAAGCCTATGGAAAAGACATCTGCTGTATTTATGGTTGATAATTGCTGTGAGATGCTGAACACTGAATCAGCCATTTATGTAGCCCCACTCTCAGGGAACAGACACCTCTAGCAGAGAAACAAGTATTTCTTAAAACAATAAAAAGATTAATTATGAAAGTGACTGTTGATCTGTTTACCATTTAAATGCCGTGCTTTTAAAGCTGTGTCCATAACTGTAAATCACTTTCCTTACACATACACTTCCTGATAGAGGATTATTACGGGGATGAGGAGAGGGAGAAAGCTTCCAGAGTACTTCCCCTGATTCACCTCATTCATTGCCCATGCTAAACAGCCTTCCCTTCATGATCAATTACTCAATATTCTCTTATTGTCAGTGCATGATTCTACCAATTGCTTGGAGACCAGAGCCTGCAATGAAAACAAAACAGCTCTCATCACGAATTTATGTCTGGCTCTGTTAATACTGTATGCTTACAGCCATGAATATACAGCAGGAGTGAATTCCCTGCATCTCCCTAGAAGATGAGGTAGTGGGTCTTCAAGGAAGCAAACTCAAGAGATATAAAACTAACTGCATGCTGTTCAGGCTGCCAGTTCATTCACATCCCATACTGCCCACCTCAAAATTCAGACCCTTAAAGGCAATTGTCTAATGTTCCATCCCGTAGGCTGAGAACACACTTATGGCAGAGAAAAGGGAAGAATTAAAGACTCTGCCTTTTCTCAAATCAAGAAAAGTTATTTTAGCAAACTTAATGCTCTTTCAACGTTTTAGAATCGGTTTGTCTATTAACACATGAAAAAAGTTTCATAGCTTCAGTACACAAAACTTTAGTGGCTAGAATCTATTAAGAGTCCAAATTTACAGAACAGGCTTTCTTCTTTTTGAAAAGCAAACAAATGTGGATAAAAATCCTCAATGAAACACTCCACCTGGGAAGATTTTTAGCATCTCCCTATTTCCCAAGTACTTGTGGAAGTTAATGAAGATTCAGCAAAATCAAGAATACAACTGAACATGTAACACAAATATGTAGAAAGTATTTGACAAATGAAGTTATGAAGATTGTAAAAGTAAAGGCTTTGTTTGTCTGTTTGTTTAACCACTGCTTAACCTTTTAATCTATTCCTGAGTAACAGTTAAACTACATCAGAAGGGTATCTTCATGTCTCCAGTCTGCAGTAGTTCCCCCTAGGAGGCATCAGGCAAATTTAAGTGGCCTTACCTGTTCCACTTTCAACCAGACCTAGCAATCTGGGTGTAAGATTTTTCAAAAACTAGTCCAATTTATTGTCAGTAGCTTTTTTGTTGGTAAATTATAATGAGTGCATTAAAATTAGTCAGCATTTACTACTACAATAAATAATGGTAAAAAAAAGAGGTCATTAGAGACATCCTTCTTGATAAGCAAATAAAGTTTTATTAAATCCCAGCATTTGAAGCATTTCTTATATCACAATTTACATATCTTCAAATCCACTCTATACTGATTATATAATGTAATAAATATAACTTTGACAAAGTGGTACTATTCTACTCTGGTATTATTCTGACAGTGAACTGGCCTTTTAAATAGGAAGAAGTATATATTCATTTAGTTAAGTTATTCAGATCAAATACATTCCATACACAAAAAACACAGAAAAAATATTTTAAAAAAAACCAAAAACCAAAACAAGCAGCACAGCAAATTTTTTTTTTCCTCTGGAATACTGAACACAGGTCTAAATCACACACATACAAATCAAATTGGAAAAAATATAGAAAAAGCCTTGAAGGACAATTAGGGATTGTTGTCTCAGAGGTATTTCAGAAAAGGTTAATTTCCCTTACTATCAAAAAGGAAGTTGATCTAAGATACTTTCCATTCACACTTTTTCAAAAAGCAAGATAGGAAAAGGCTTTGAAGTTTTTTTGGCACAGAAAGAAAACCTTTTAAGTGATAACTAATCATCAAGTAAACTAGCTTTCAGAAGGAGGGAGTTAGAAATAATTAAAAAAAAACAACACCAAAAAAACATACCAAGAATTAAATTACATCAGGAGAACAAAAAATTCATGAAATTATAATATGACCACTCCTAAAAGGCTTGTAGCTGTTCCTAAAAGTTCACACAAAGCGGGGCACATACAAATTAATCAAGAAGTTATCTGAACCCCTGGGATGGAAGGATCACTCAAGATAGGTTTCAGCACACATTTAGATGGAATGAGAATAGAAAGGAGGGGGGAGGGAAAACTAGCAACACATTGGGAAACTAACACTATTTAAAACAAGTTCCACAAAACTCTCCCAGTAAGGAAACATGGAAACTTACTCAACAACTAGTCTTAACACAGTAGTAACCCTCAGGGTAATAAATGAAAAGCTGCCCTTCTTCTGGTCCACTGGCCTAGAGGGAATACTCTGCCCTACTAAACCCATAACACAGCTTTTAGCTGAAGTCAAACTGATATCTAAACAGAGGCTATGAAGGCTGTCAAGATTCTCTCTACGCAAGACCATATGACACTGGGCTACCAATGGGAAGAACCTCAGATGGACCCCAGGCAAGCAGTGGGCAGTGATACATGGAAACTTTAGGATGCATAAGTACATACTATTGCAGACAAGAAAAAAGTTTACAAAATTATAGGTGCTGGGAAATAGAAATGACCCAGTCTGGCAAGTGAAGAGACTGGCTGGTCAGGTGTTTGGTTTTCAGACTAAAAGGGGAACTGACATTTCCAGCTCTACCACCAACCTTCCAGTGCACATGACACATTTATAGTATTTCTCAATATTCCTATGAGTAAAAATGCAAGATGTTTGTACAGAGGAATAGGATACAAAAAAACAGCTTAGCAGTTAAGAACTGCCTGGGATGGGTTTGTGCTGAAGAAAGGGAATAAAGGGAAACTTCAAAATTTCACTAACAGAAATCTCTAACTTTTCAAAGCCTTTCAAGCACATCTCCACACCCCTCCTGCAAAACAAGATCAGGAGCTGCAGAATAAAACACAGGTGTGGCTGATCGAGGGTCATAAAGGAAGACAGGAAAAGACTGAACATTATAGTTCTGGTCATGCCACCCTCAGCCTCCTGTGTAAGCAGCAATCTCTTTTGCCCTGTGCTACACAGGTCTCCCAGAGAGGAGGAAAGGCAGAGCAAGGGAGACCCTCTGACTACAGCTGGAGACCTCAGGCTCAGAGGCAGAATTCATACTTTATATTCATTCTTTATATTTCATACAGCAACACTGAGGTGGAAGAGGAGAAGAGCAGATGTACAGAAGTAAATTCTTTCATTGGCCTGGACAATATACCCACGTTAATTTACATCCTGGCTTTCTTAGATGAACACAAAGATATGGATGCAAGAATGGATTAATATTTTCTAATGTATCAAAATTCCCAAAATTATATTAACCTGTGTTAAGCCCTTCTAAGAAAGGCAGAGAAAAATTCTCCATCCCTCATCCTGCAGCAAGTACCCTGTCACGTGCCTGTCATAAAACCAGGCCATAGATCTGCAAATGCTACTGAGGAAAGTCACCTGCTGCAGAGTTTCGTCTTCTTAAAAAGGACACCATTTACTTTAAAACTTGAAATAAAAATTAAGAATTAACCTATCTGCATTGTTTTCAAATAGCATCTTCTTATTCTAGTAAGTGAAAAATCACAGAAGATAAATCAAGCATAAACATCAAAATAACCCCTCATAACACAAGCAAACAAACATAGCATCAAGATAAGAGACTGAGTATTTCAACTTTGGATTTTGTGCTTTACATCAGCAGGTACTGTATGCTCAGACAGCAAGAGAAGTTAAAATAATTACAAGTTTTCTTTTTCATTTGCTTTTGTTAGAGCTATTTTCAGTAAGTAATTACTAGATGCCCAGTTATTCTGGTGAAAACGCTTGCAGAAAAATAGCTACTTTCACCCTTTGGTATCTCAGTCTCCTCAGCTTTTTAACTGGCAAAAAATGTCCTCGTGCACACTGCAGAGAAGATAGCAGGATAAAGATATCCAGTCTCAGTGGAAAAAAAAAAAACAAAAAACCAAAACCAAACAACTATTCCTTTCCTGCAACATTTCTAGCAGAAGGCTTCTACTGTTTACATACTCAGCAGGACACTGTAGTCTCTTCCGGAAAACATTTACAAGTGATTTCACTATAATACATAAGAATTTCACCTGTCTGAGATATGATAAGGCAGCTGCTCAGTGGATAATGAACAGTGGAACATGAAATAGCTGCTTAGACACAGATAAAACTGAACATGCACACAACACGCATTATCTCCATGAAATCTGTGTTATCTTTAAATTCAGAATCTCAGTAATAATGAACCCAAAGAATTAATTTGCTCGGTATTTTAACATGCCCCCGTGATTTGCTACAGAGGCCTAAGATACATTTAGTGGGGTTTTTTCATCAAACTTAACAGAACCTGCTGGAGTCCACCCTAACATAGGCTTCCTCGAATAAGGATTTGCTTTCAGAGCAGAAGAGCCAATAATACTGACCAAAAAAGATGACAGAAGTCTGTCAAATGGAAAACTCCTCAAGGAGAACGTAGAATTATCTCTGTTATTTCAGCTCTGCTGCCCAGCCTCATGGGTATTCCAAAGTACATCGTCCCTGGACTGACATAAACAAATGTGTTCTGCCCAACTTTGTACAAGCCAACAAAGAAGGGATTCAGAAAGTAAGCTCCAGCATGTAGCGGGAACATCTGCCCTCCATGAGTGTGGCCAGAGAGAATTAAATTTATGTCTGGTCTCTCCTGAAGGGCCCACTTTGCAGCAATAGGCTGATGAGCTAACAGCACTATTGCATGGTCACTGCTACAACCTGTAAGTGCTTTTTTTAAATCCATACCGTGCCCTGAGTAGCGCAGTACATCTGCCTCAATATCATCAACACCAGCCAGGCAGAACCAGTCATCCGTGCTCCCTGGTGAAATAATCTTCACATTCTCATTGTGAAGTGGCTGAATGTTAAAGGATTTTAACAGCTCAAACCAGTTGCTAACATCTGATGTGTAGTACTCATGGTTCCCTGTAACAAAGTAAGTCCCCAAAGGGGAGTTAAGTTCTCCAAGAGGCTCAACAGCAGGTCGTATGATTGCTGCCTCTGAGTCAGTCAGGTCCCCCACAATCACAGTGATATCTGGTTTCAAAGCCTTAACCATTCTCACAATCATGGCAAGCTTGGTCTTCCCAACCGTGGGCCCCAGGTGGATATCTGAAAGCAGCACCACTCTCAGATTATTCATAGCTGAGGGCAACTTGTGAACTGGAATCTCCACTGACTTCACAGTAGGAGGCTGGGAAGCATTTAACAGCCCAACGACAGTCAGCACAACAGTCAGCGCGACTGCCAAAACTGGTTTCATTGCTGTTCTGTTCTTGTTTCCAGTACCTGCCTTAGCTCCTCTCCCAGCAAAGAACTTGTAAGCCTGCTCTACAGAGCCTAGAGTGAAGAGAAAGAATATAAGAATGATATAGGCCCCCAGGCAAGTATAGGCAGCTAAAGAAAAGAAATAGGGCTCTTCTGCAACAAGAAACAGCAACGTAAAGAAGCTTGAATGAGCCAAAGCTAGAAACATGAACACAGCTATTTTCCATGGCGTGAAAAAGAAGGAGCTGGCAGCTGAAGACCTGGAGAACGTGGTGACTGTGCTTCTCCAAACATGAAGAGATCCTATCAACATGAGTGCATTAGCAAAGAGTGCCATCTGCAGCCTTAGAAGCCAACGCCGAGTCCTGAGCTCGAGTTGCTCTGCCAGGTAACTCCGCGATAGCATCATGGAGAAGAAAACCACTCCTGCAGCTACTGCAGCCTTTGCTTCTAGAGGCAGTTGCTTGAAGGAGATCATCTTTGCTTCCTGACTGTTCCCTTCTGTTCTGCAGAAGTCTCCAGTAGGCAATAGTGTGGTTATGAAGGGATGCCTTGGGTCAACGAAGCCTGCAACCAGGAACCAGTATCAGCCGTTTTAAAATATTACACATATTCCCTTTTTCCCAGACTGCAGTAAAAGACTGTTACTCTGTATATCCTACTCAGAACACTGGGTCATGCAGAATCACTACCATGAAGGCAGAGGGGACATCTCTTGATGTGGACTAAAATCAGACAACTGAAAACATTGGATTTTGGCAGTCTACTTACAAGCTTCCTGGCTCCCTTCCTCAATGATTCCTTCCCCATTCCCTACCCCCCCTCCCCCCTTTTTTTTTCATATGCCATTTCCTCGTTGACTCTTCCTTAATTAGATGGCAATAGATCACAACAGTGATACAACGAATGCTGGAACCAAGTATTATAGTACTTGCAAACAATGATAGTATTTGTAAACTCTGGACATGTTATGTTACTAAGCTGCTTATGTTAACACAGCACATGTTTTTTGTTCGTTCCAAGCAGGTGGCTCCATTTTAAAAGCATTTCAATTTCCCTACATCATTCTACTAAATACAAGAGGTTTTACTAACATGAACTATATAGCAGCAGTGAAACCCTCATTGGAATAGCTAGTAGATCCATCTGTGGTGCCAGAAACTGCAGAGGGATGTACTGGCAGATATCCTTGCCTCAAGTTGTGAATAGACTTCCCCAAAGCCCTCAAAATCAGTAGAACTAATGAAATCCACATAATGTTTTGCTACTCACTTCCATTATATGTGCAGTTCCCAAAACTCTACAGCTACTTCAGCATATCCTGGTCTACCAGGGTACAATTCAGTTGAAAAGGGATTAAAACATCACACACTGAGCACCTGGAGAAGTAGAGGAAGCACCAAGTCTAATACTTATCTCTGCTCCAAGACTGAAAATAAGGAAGCAAGCACCAGTTATGCTTGAATCGTACTGGAATTCCCTCTTTTGTTCTGTATTTTCCTCAGATTTCTTAGTGCCCCATTTGCATACTTCTACTTAAGATAAATCTGTTTCATTTTAACCATAGCTAAAAAAAAGTTCAGATGATCTTTGGTAACATACAATATAGACCAAGTCTGAGATAACAAACTACCTTACTTTAAGTGCATGTCACTGTCTGGTTTTCAAAACACTTCCTATCTCTGAGTCCACGCTTAATTAGAAAAAAAGTAAGCAATCCTCAAAGCCAGAAATATGTCAGAACTAGGCATGAAAGCAGCTTTGTAGGGCTTTACAGTAAGCCTGAGCCCAGAAGACTACAAACCCGAGTTTACCACGTCGCTTATCTGCAACATATACTTTCTAAAGCTAATTTCAAAGAACATGAGCACCTCTGTGATGATAGGGCCCTGCTATAGATTGAGGATTAGACCTCAGATTTAAGAATACTTCTGCCCTTATTGCTTGGTCAGGAAGCTGTGGGCTGATAGAGAAATCGTGCATCCCAGCCTCAGTTCCTCAAGCCCTTTCAGCTGTTACAACACTATTCTTAAAAAATAGTGCTATTTTACACACATGCCTCCACAGAAAATAAACAAAGTTAGGATGGTAAGAGTGTAAGAAATGCCTTTCTGGTTTGAGTCCACAGTTCCCCCTGACACCAGGCCATATTCTGTCTGGACAACGACAATAAGGAATGCTGTTTAAAGAAATAAGGTGACCCCAGCGTCACTGTCTGTGACCGGCTTCCTTCATACTCCTCCAGCAAACAAAGCTGTTACATCAGGGATGCCAGAAAGTAAATCCCTGCCCAGCTATTTTTGGATGTTGCTTATGAACCTGCTGTACTTTAATTTGGCTAATCCTTTTCAGGAATCTCTTGCATACTGCCTGCTTCTACAGCCTCATGTAGCAATAAATTCCTGGAACTCACCAGATACTTTTATTTTATCTGCTTTAATCTAACGACCGAATCAACCTCTTCAATAGTTATAATTTGATATCACTTCATCACCCTTCTTACCCACCACCTTCAGATGTTTTCAAGCCTCAGCCTTAACCCCACACCTCAGAGATCATACTTACTGTCATCCTGCCCCCCTTTAGTAACTAAATGTCTCCCGTGAGGCTGCGCTACTTTTCACACAGCTTTATCCATCCCTGCACCATTTAATTAGCGACATCTCCCAAGATAATACCGAGGCTCTGCTTCAAACTCCAGGCATTAAGCGACGAGGCACGGCTCCCACACCAACTGGGAAAGACCGAGGATTTGCCTCGGGCCCTGGTGCTGCGTGACACCCGGGCAAAGCAGCAACAAGAGAGTCGGTGCCGAACCTGGGCAGAACGGGAAAAGCTCCTCTCCCTCGCCTCAGAAAGAAACACACACACACACACTCCCCACAGGAAGAGCAAGTTTTCCCATGGGATCCGCTAATGAAGTCTCGGCGCCAGGTAACTGCCGCTCGATTTCCGCCGCCTGTCCCCCCCTAACCCTCCTCCACCCCTCTCCTTCTCCATGAGCTGCTTAAAGATCTCCTTCACCGTGAGCTGCTTAAAGAGGCCTCATAATAAAAAACTTCACAGAGCGGAGCCTGACCGGTGGAAGGAGCACAGCGGGCAGCCCCGTTTCAGCCCGCACCTCCAGAAGGCAGGGGTGTGTGGGGACTGGGGAGGGGGTCAACACAGCGCTCACCGCCCGGGGAAGGCGAAAGAAGAGCAGGCAGGCACCGCCAGCCCCTCCTCAACGCCAAACACCTCGGGCCCGGGCCCAGCGCGGCGGCCGGGGGCAGCCAGGCCTGCTGAGGAGAAGGAACCGGCCCCTAGCCCCCCACCCGCCGCCACACCTGCACCGCCTGCTCCCCACCTCGGCGCAGCCACAGGCCCAGCACCTGCGCCCTCCGCAACACCGCCCCTGAACCACGGGTCGCTAATGGACTGAAAACGGACCGAAGTTAACTGCCTCCCGCGGAGGCGGGGGGAGGGAGAGGAGGATGAGTGCCCCTGACAGCCGGGAGCCCGCCCAGCGGACCTCAGGGCCTCTCAGAGCTCGGGGCTGCTCCGACAAGCGGGGGCTGCGGAGGGGGTGCCCTTGAGGGAAAGGGCAGGCGAGGGGACGCACCTGAACCCGGGGGATCGCTGCCAGGCCGGCCAGCGGGAGCAGGAGCCGCAGCAGTAGAAGCAGCAGCATGACGAGCGGCAGCTGGCAGGAAGCGGCTGCAGCACGGGCGCTCCCTCAGCCCGCCGGTCAAAGAGACAGCGGCGTCAGCTGACTGCCCCGCCCCGCCGGGACCAGCCGGGACCAGCCGGGACGGGCCAGGTCCCGCCCTGCTCCGCCCCTCCGAGAAACCGCGTGTGGCGGCAAGGGCATCTTCGCTTATCACAGGCAGAAGCGGTGCTGGCGTTGTGCTTTCAGGGCCCTCCCTGCCCGTGCTTGCCTTCGCTTCTCACCGCCTCCCCGCACCCCATCGGGCCCAGGCTGGAGGTACTATCACTCCTTCACGCTCTCCCTGTAATTCCCCTGGCTGACGGGTTAAAAAGCCGAAGTGTCAGCAGAAGCTTGCAGGCGACTGAGTGACAACACTGCGCCTTTAACTGGCTGCCCTGCGAAGTGCCTCGGGACTGGTAATGATTAAGATTTAGAAAATAACGGGTTAAAATGTAGAAAACCGGGCGTAGTGAGAGAACTTGTTTATCTTTGTCACAGGTAAGAGGAACTAACTTTGTCTAGGTAAGCATTAAGCCGGAGTTACATTGTCCGCAAGGTTTACTTCACAGAAAAGAACCAGGGACAAGCAGTGATGTTGTCTGGAGCCCTGCCAGCTCAGCAGAGGTGAAAAACAAGGACACCCTGAAGAAGACTCGGAGCCTTCCTCCAAAAGACCCCTGCCCACAGTGCGCATGGGTGGAAATTTATGTTAACAGCTGATTTGAATAACCTCACTTAGAATCATAGAATTGGCTGGGTTGGAAGAGACCTCAGAGATCATCAAGTCCAACCCTTGAACCACCGTTGTGGTTGCTAGACCATGGCACTGAGTGCCACATCCAGTCTCTTTTTAAATATCTCCAGGGATGGAGAATCCACTACTTCCCTGGGCAGCCCATTCCAATGCCTGATCACCCCCTCTGTAAAGAAATTCTTTCTAATATCCAACCTAAACTTTCCCTGGCACAACTTAAGACCGTGCCCTCTTGTCTTGTTGAAAGTCGTCTGGGAAAAGAGACCAACCCCCACCTGGCTACACCCTCCTTTCAGGGAGTTGTAGAGAGTGATGAGGTCTCCCCTGAGCCTCCTCTTCTCCAGGCTGAACAGCCCCAGCTCTCTCAGCCTCTCCTCATAGGGTCTGTGCTCGAGTCCCTTCACCAGCCTGGTTGCCCTCCTTTGGACCTGCTCCAGGACCTTAATCTCCTTCCTAAACTGAGGGGCCCAGAACTGGACACAGTACTCGAGGTGTGGCCTCACCAGCGCTGAGTACGGGGGCAGAATCACTTCTTGTATGCATATGCATGTTTCTGTAATACATGTATAACTTTGTGTAATAAATAGTTGCCTGCATTTAGCTGCAGTGTGCAAGTTAGGAGGACAGATCCCCCTTGCAGCCTGCTCTTTAATAAACATCCCTGCTTTATAACCTTTAGTGGGTTGTGAAGTTTTTAAGTAACTCCAGGGAGCATCGCATGGGTATATGGCAACCCGAGGTGTTAAAGGCTATGGCCTTTTTTATTGTTCCACTCCAGGAACGTGACAAGCTAAAAGACAGATTGCAGAATATAATGTAAAGCTTTCTGATGCACCTTATTTGTGCCACTACCTCTAGAGTGCCTCTTGTTGATGGGTTTAGCACCAGGTCACATTTGAGGAGGTTTTCACAGTGTGGACATGTAGAAAGGCCATAATTTTGTTTTTCTTTGAAAGAACTCTGGAGCAGAATGTGGTGGGCTGCACAAAAGTCTGTAAGGTCATTGCTAATACCAAAGCCAGCTATTTTAATGTTCATATCTGCATCTAGCAATAGATTTTCAGCCTGGAAGAGACAGTAACTGCAAATAACAACTGAAAATACTTAAATTAAAATGCTATTGCTCATTTTTAAAAATCATAAAGCTGAAACATCTGCTAACATTCCCTTCCTTGCAAGGTCTTTAGGTGTGCTTTAGTCTATCAAACACATAACTCCTATTTAAAAGCTCTGTGTACAACGACTTAAAATTATGGGAGCTTTTATACTACCTGAAAACTGGGTTACTACCATCCGTCCACTTACTCCACAGGTATTCATCCTGAGCTACCATAAGCTGAACTGATTTAGCTAGACAGCTACCAGCCTAAAACTTTCCAAATTCATGGTTAGCATTAAGGAATACCAGTTTTACTTACTAGATTTGCTAAATGCAGAAATACACTCTTCCAAGAGCTCTAAAGTAATGTGTAATTCATTAGCTGCAAGAGTCTTACAGATACAGATTGCAGATACAATAAATAGTGTGGTTTTGGCAGGAAAACACAGACCACAGTTTTCCAGTAACTGGCCCTCAATCTTCAAATTAAACGTACAGGTTAAATACATAGAATATTATAGGCAACAGACCTGTAAGCAAGCAAGCAAGCAACCTCACTTGTAATAGTTTTCTTGTACATTTTGAAATATCCTCTCTTTTAACAGTGTCTACTTTTTTAATGTAGACATATCTTTTTCAGGATATTGAGAAGTCTGCTTTCCCTTTTGCCTATGAGGTATTGTTGTAACTGTGTTTGTTCTTTTATCTTATTAGAGAATTGTGCAACAGATTCACTATATAGCCCTAACCCTATAGTGCAAAGACCGTATCTGCTTAGTTGCTTGATTATGACCTTGCTACTTCTTGTTGCTGCATCAACTTCTTGGGATTCCTGAGACTGGGGGAGACACTGAGAACTGGGCATTAAACTGTGTTGGAGTTCTTACTTCTGCAACTGGGACAGTTGATAAGGCCATCAGGAGCAAGAGGTCACTATGGTTCTTCTACTCTTTTTGTGGAAAATAGCTTTGCAAGAAATTGCTACGCTTGTTAGCAGTTTCAGAGCTGTTCCAGTCAAGAGAGCTTGGTTTAAAGCTAGGTTGTAAAATTACACAGAAGAGCAAGATGTTGCTATTATGGGAGATGTTTCATGCTATCTACATAAGGAAACTGCGTAAGCACCTCAAGGGGTGTGTCCTAGCTTAAAGCAGCACAGTACGAATCATTATTTGTCTTTGTCCTAACAATGTTTGATTATATTAAGCCTGTTCTGTTTCTTTAGCAGGGAAAGGATTGTTCCAATGATTGGTAATCAACTATGTCCTTTTGCCATTTTAAAAGGTCCTTTTTTCAGTGTATTCAAGCTTGTCACTATTTGTGGTTGTTTCTTTGCTGTTTTATGCTTGTTTTTCCTTTTTTAGCTCAAAAAAAAAGAGAGAAAAATTCAAACTGCTGTAATCTGCATACACTGATCCTCATCAAATGGTTAATTCTCTGGATCAGAGTCAGTAGTGTCAGAGTATTTATAATTATTAGATTCACTTTCACTAACAATTGGTGTAAGAGACGTTGAAGTGCTAGCTTTGTGGAATTATCACCTGGCACCCAACCTTGTGCAGAGTTGGAATAAAATGAGATCTTGTCTCTGTGTGTTTGATTGGCTTAGTGCACAGCAGGCAATTAAACCCCACATTTAGGACAACAGCTTTGGCAACCCAGATGGAACTGCACTGACAGCCTTGCCCTGTTCATCTTGCCATGTTCAAAGGGGAGGAGAGACTGGAGTGGACTCCAGAGCGCACCGACCTGCTGGTCCAGGCCTCCATTGGCTCCTCCATCTTATCACCAGAAAGGGACACAAAGGTGCAATGCTTGAATTGAGATACTCTTGCAATTAAGGGTAATTAACGGTAAGGGAAGAAAAACAGTCTACTGCTTATACCCCATTAGGATGCATCCTGAAACATGGGGATGAATTTGGAGGGAATCCCCTAACAAAAGAAAGTTTTTGAGATAAAATATTGCTCTGTTATTGTGCGGATTCTTGTTTTTAATAGTAATCCCGTGGTAGTGAAATGCATGATCTTTCTGTCTCTCTAACTTCTCATATTCTCTCTCTCCTTTTCCTTCATCCTCTTCTATTTTATCTTCTCTTTTTTTCCATCATACCTGTCTGCTATGTCCTGCTGCTATAGCTGCTGCTATGACAGAGAGTAATAATGAGAGACATGGGTGAGTAAAAATCAGTCCAGGACAGAGTGAGACATGTAAGATCATTGTCCATGAGGAATCCCTGAGACTGAGCATCATTAGGATTAAATCAGTGTGCACTTTGCTGGGAAGAGGGGCAATGAGTGCCCCAAATAGAAGTAAGAAAGAGAGGCAACAGGAAAATTCAGAAACTGATGTGGATTTGGTGATGTTGGAGGAAACTGACTCAGACTGAAGGGGACAAGAGGAAATTATTAATAGTTCTTCAGCTGATCCTCTGGCCTCAGTTAGGCTGGGGGATGAAACTATAGTGGTTTTTATTAGCCACTGGAGCCACACACTCAGTAGTTATTAGTTGTAAGAGACCTTTAAGTAAAATTACAGTACTGATTGGTGGGGCAACAAGAAAAGCGAGTTTTAATGCCATTCCTGAAACCGATGGAGTGCATACATGGAAATAAGAAATTAACTCATTAATGTCTGTGTGTGCCAGAATCTCCCCTGCCAATATTAGGACGTGATTTGTTGAGAAAATTGAATGCTCAAGTAACCTATTCTGAGAATTCTGCGCAGTTACATATTCCCCAGGAGGTGGCGTGAAAGGCACAGATTTGCTAGAAGAGGCACCTTCTGCTTAGGGAACCTGGAGATGACATTACGAACACAGTAATAGATGTGGTGATTCCTCTGGCTTGGGCTTCAGAAGAACCAAGTAGAGCAAAGAATGGAACACTTGTTAAGATAGATTTAAAATCTGGAACTTTTCGCGTAATGAAGAAGCGGTATCTCATAAAATTGGAAGTACAGAAAGGGTTGAAACCATTGATTGACCCCTGTTTAAAATACAGACTGTTAAGGGAATGTCAATCTGAATTTAACACTCTTATATTACTAACAAAGAAGCCTAGTTATCCCTTGGCTGGGAGTAAGTGAATTGGAAAAAATCAACAATAAATATCCCAATTAGAGGTAAAGTAATTTTACACGTTTCTGTGTATAAAAGTAGCACTTACGTTTCGGGATGCAGAGCTTGCTTTGCGGGATACCACCCTGCTCCCTTTTCTTGCACAGAACTGGATATTGAAGCAAGTATTTCCACTCAGTCTGCGCTCTGCCGGGACACGTCAGCTCCGCCCAGCTCATCGCCGTCCCGTTACCGATCCCAGCCCTGCCCATCTCCTCCCCGATCCGATCCGCCCCCAACCCGTCCTGACCCGCCCCTCCCCGTCCCGCTCCGCCCTGCACAGCTCCGCCGAGCTCTGCCCAGCTCCGCCTCTGCCTGTCCCGGGCGGGGCGGGGGGATTGTCTCCTACCGGGACCGATCCGCCGCTTCTCCCGAAGAGTTCCCTGCTTCTCATACTGCCTCGCCTGCTCCCCTTGCCCCTTTTCGGCGAGCTGCTGGACGGGCGGCCGCACAAGCCGCAGCCATGTGGCTGGCGCTGGCGGCTCTGCTGGCGACGGCGGGGGCGCAGTACGAGCGCTACAGCTTCCGCAGCTTCCCGCGGGACGAGCTCATGCCTCTGGAATCCGCCTACCGCTATGGCCTGGATCAGTACAGCACCGAGAACTGGCCCGAAAGCGTCAACTACCTGGAGGTCAGCATGCGGCTCTACCGCCTGTTGCGAGACAGCGAGGCCTTCTGCCACCGCAACTGCAGCACCGTCGGGCAGTCCGCCCCTGATGCCGGGCAGCCATCCGCCGCCACCGCTGCCGGGGCAGCTCTGGCCGAGCTGCGCCTCTTGTCCGGGGTTCTACGGCGGGCCCAGTGCCTGCGGCGCTGCAAACAGGGGCTGCCCGCCTTCCGCCAGGCCCAGCCCGGCCGAGAACTGCTTGCGGAATTCCAGCGCCGGGAACCCTACAAGTACCTGCAGTTTGCCTACTTTAAGGTGAGGCCTTGCCCTTCATCTCTCCTGTCCCGTTTTGCTGTCCTGCAGCTGCTCCCTGCTCCGGGCTTTGCTCCCCAAAGTCTTGCGTGTCGGTATGTCACCATCCAGACAAGCGAACCGTGACTGTCGGTGTCGCGGTGGAAAGAGACAGCGTGGCATGTCCCACCACAGCCTCGATCAACACAAGTGCCTCGTGTATCCAGTGCTGGAAAAGCCTCCTGCCATGCCCACCTCTTGTGAGGCCGCCGGAGCAGCAAGTTACACTAACCTGTAGCCTTGTCCCCCATTGCCTCCTCCACATAAGTTCAGCTGCTACTTGTCGTGTCTCACCTTGTGGTTGAGCCCCCCCAGTCCCAGCCCACCTGGGCTACTGTCCGTGCACTTCATCATCTTATATCCATGAATTTTTTCAGCCCCTTCCTCTTGTTCACCTTGGACCCACAGTGGAACCACTGTGTGCCTTGTGTTTCCCCCTGCTTGCCCACAGAGTGGCATCCAGCTCACTCTTCCACAATTTTTCCACAACTTTCCCAGCACATCCCTTGGAATAGCACTCCCACTTCTTCCCAAACCCCCAGCTACTAGATCCTGCTTACTTGTTACTATCTCTGCCACTCTTCTATTTCCATCCACCTTACTTTCTTCTAACCTTGTCTGAAATCTTTTCAGACTCTTCCTGTCATCACTCTGATATTGCAAGTGCTCTTCTGTGCTTCCTCTCCTTCAGCATGTCCATCTTCCTCACTTGCTCTCTTCTGGTCCAGTTCCTTCAAGTGCAGCAGCCCCCAGCCTGTGACTTACAGGTAGCCTGATGCCTGCAAAACCCCAGTTTTACAGCTCTGGGAAGGAAAAGTGAAGATGGGCTGCTGAAGTGTGACATAAATGCTCACCCTAAATTGGTATTTACCTTTTGATTTTGGGTCAGACAAGGTGGGGGATGCTTCTAAACAGAGGTCATCTCATTTTTCTAGCTTCTTGCTATCATTCTGTCTAGAATCTAATTGGCAGTTTTCTCCCTCATTCTCTAAGTCAAGGTTCCTTCCTCATGGATTCCCCTCAGGTACTGCAACTACTTCAATTTCAAAAAAATGGGATATTTTTGGGGGAAAACCAAGCAGAATTATTCGGTTGGGTTGTTGTTCTTTCAGGGATTCACTCCCAGTATATCCCTGTATGCATCATATATGCTTGCAGGTTTTTTTGAGATTTTTGCTTGAAAACACACATCTTCCGCTGTCATGGTATATTATTTATAGGGTGGTTGTCCCAAAATACACAAATGGGTGGAAAGAGATGTGTTCTCATAAAGCAAGAACAGTATACACATCCTCAGCATCACACTGGCATCATTCTGTGCATTTAAAACAATTCCTATGATCATACAGAACTTTTCATTGTATTTTAAAGCCTCTGCACACCCACACACCCAGAAATTATCAAACAGGATATTTCTTTAGAGGAACAGAGTAGCCAGGTACTCCTCTCATTCTCTAAGTCATAGACAGGTACCAAAATGACATCACCACTAATGCTTTCCTTTCTTGTCTTACCTGAACAGTTCATTCCAGCCCAGTACAGATGAGGTTTGCAACGTATGGATCACAGCAAAAATCATCACTACTTACCATTTCTGATACACTTAAGTAACTGTCAGATAGGAATGTGTCAGGGACATTGGAAAAATTCCTCCCTCTCCCTTTAAACAGTTTTTCAGTTGTATTTGCAGGTTTGTGCGTTGCAGTTCGGTGGTTTTGGTGTTGCAGTCAGTTGTTTATATTGTCCTTCGTGGGAGATTTTAGTCCAGGTCTGAGCTCTTAGCACTCACTCAGAACGCTCAGGACGGGCCTTCTAGAGCTACAGGCTGCTACATGCAAGCGGCTTTTTCCTGGTGGGTGGTTTTCTGCAGAAAGGAATGCAGCTTTCCCCAGCCCCAACAGCATTTCTAATAGAAGAAGAAGGGAGAGAGAAGCGTTTTACATCTTTTTTTTTAGAGAGATCTTGTGTTTATTCAGGTGGGTTCAACAGTGAAATTTTGCCACGTCTTAGATCCTGGAAGTAGATGTTTCTGTGCTGCTGCTTGCTCCTCTGGAGGGAGCTTTCTCGTAGCCACCAAGTTCACTTCGGAATGTGTTTCTACAGAACTTTTTTTTTTTTTTTTTTTTAGTGGCAAAAGTTGAATACGGGCTAAGCAAAACCGGGAGACCTGTCAGCTTACCAAAAAACAGGGTTAAAGCACGATGCAGAAAAGATACCAGGCATTTGACGAAAGTGGAGCAGAGGTTGATTCCTGTGTGTGGGGCTGAGCGGAAGCACATGGTTTTGGGAGAGCCAGGGAAGGCAGCTGGAGGAGCTCCAGCATCAGGACAGCTGTGGAGGCACAGCAGCAAGAGCTCATGTTAGGCTTGGAGTCTTTTCTTTGGTGTAGTCGTCTCTTCAGTTTCTTTCTGAAATGAAAGGGTACTTATTATGCATGCAAACAGAAAAGTGCGTCTGCATCCCTGCCTGTGATTCTTGCTGCTGCTTCTAGATGTCCACTTCCAAAAGCTTTTTCAGATGTGAGGTGGAGATCTCTGTTCCCTGTACTTCAGTATGCTGAAAGGGTTGCTGTGGATCTTGGCTTCCAAGGGAAAAGGTTCCACCATTTCACGACTACCTAAGACATTTACATTTTCTCTCACTCTTCCTAAATATATATAAAAATATAGTGTCTAGATTATAAAACTGTAAATCTATGAAATAAAAAATGCAAATGCATGTACACATGCATGTGGTGCACACAGCTGTAAATGAGGAGTACATACTTCACAAAATATGGGGTATAAAGTTACTTTTAAAAGGGGTGTGGAAAATCACATAGTACATTAGGACACAATGATTGAGCAGATCCCTGCTATTTGCTCTAACTTTGTAAAACCATCAGGAATATACTTTATTGTAATACTCTCTTCTGTGCTGCTAGGCAAATAAGTGACATAAACACTGTGTAAGCATGGCTCCTCCCTGATATCCATAGGTTAGCATCAGTAATTGCTGGGAGATTAGTCGCACACAAGAGCAACAATATACTCTTGTGCCTTGTCAGCGTCACGAGCAGGGGAGGTGGAAGGGAGAAAAATCATTGATATTTGCAACAATAATAGGTTTTTTAAGTAAAATTTTAAAAATAGTATTCCTCATAATGCAGCTAGCAGTTAGACAGAAAAAAAAGAGTTTGCTGTAGCGTTTTATCTGGTAAAACTGTGGTTTCAGTAAAAGATCTGGAGCATAGAGGCTGCAGAAAAGCTCACTGACAAAAAAATGCAAAAATTCAAAGTGTTTGTGATAATTTTCCTCCCCCTCCTCTTTTTCCCATCCCTGTGCAGGCTAATAATCTTCCAAAAGCTATTGCAGCAGCTCACACGTTTCTTCTGAAACATCCGGATGATGAAATGATGCAAAGAAATATGGCCTACTATAAGAGCATACCTGATGCTGAGGAGCATATTAAAGACTTGGAGACAAAGCCTTATGAGGTATGGTTTTTTTATTCAGGGTCTGGTCTTTTGGAACTGTTTCATTGCTTCTCTTATTGTGTGAGAGTCAAGATTCTCATTTGCGTACTTGCTGTGCAGTTCTTACTCTTCTTTCCATCTTACTGTCTTCCTCAATCATTTCTGTGCTGCCTTCTCCATGCCGTCAGTAAGTCTCAGTCTCTTGTGCTTTTCACTCTTCCAAAATCATAGAATCATAGAATCATAGAATCCTAGGGGTTGGAAGGGACCTCGAAAGATCATCTAGTCCAACCCCCCCTGCCAGAGCAGGGCCACCTAGAGTACATCGCGCAGGAACGTGTCCAAGCGGGTTTTGAATGTCTCCAGTGAAGGAGACTCCACAACCTCCCTGGGCAGCCTGTTCCAGGGCTCTGTCACCCTTACAGTAAAAAAATTTTTTCGAATATTCAACTTGAACCTCCTATGCTCCAATTTACACCCATTACCCCTTGTCCTATCACTGGTAATCACTGAGAAAAGCCTAACTCCATCTCCCTGACACTCGCTCCTTACATATTTGAAAACATTGATGAGGTCACCCCTCAGTCTCCTTTTCTCCAAACTAAAGAGACCCAGCTCCCTCAGCCTTTCCTCATAAGGGAGATGTTCCACTCCCTTAATCATCTTCGTAGCTCTGCGCTGGACTCTTTCAAGCACTTCCCTGTCCTTCTTGAACTGAGGGGCCCAGAACTGGACACAATACTCCAGGTGTGGCCTCACTAATGCAGAATAGAGGGGGAGGAGAACCTCTCTTGACCTACTAACCACACCCTTCCTAATGCACCCCAGGATGCCATTGGCCTTCTTGGCCACAAGGGCACATTGCTGGCTCATGGTCATTCTCTTGTCTACCAGGACCCCCAGGTCTCTTTCACCTACACTGCTCTCCAGCAGGTCAGCCCCCAACCTATACTGGGACATCGTGTTGTTCTTCCCCAAATGCAAAACTCTACACTTCCCCTTGTTGAACTTCATCATGTTTCTCTCTGCCCAACTCTCTAGCCTGTCTAAGTCTCTCTGAATGGCCGCACGGCCTTCCGGTGTGTCAGCCACTCCTCCCAGCTTAGTGTCATCAGCAAACTTGCTGAGGGTACACTCTATACCCTCATCCAAGTCGTTGATGAAGATATTGAACAACACCGGTCCCAGTACCGACCCCTGAGGGACTCCACTAGTCACACACCTCCAACCAGATTCTGCCCCATTGACTACAACTCTCTGACTCCTTCCTTTCAACCAGTTCCTGATCCACCTCACTACCTGATCACCAAACCCATACTTGGTCAACTTATCTACAAGGATGCTGTGAGAGACGGTGTCAAATGCTTTACTGAAATCAAGATAAACCACATCTACCGCTCTTCCATCATCTATCCACCTAGTAATTTCCTCATAGAAGGCTATGAGGTTAGTCAAACATGATTTACCCTTGATAAAACCATGCTGACTGCTCTTGATGACCCCCATGTCCTTGATATGCCTGGAGATAGCGACAAGAACAAGTTGTTCCATCACCTTTCCAGGGATGGAGGTGAGGCTGACCGGTCTATAGTTACCCGGGTCCTCCTTTTTGCCCTTTTTGTAGACTGGAGTGACATTTGCTATTCTCCAGTCCTCAGGCACCTCTCCTGTTACCCATGACTTACTGAAGATGATGGAGAGTGGCCTAGCAATGACCTCCACCAGTTCCCTCAGCACCCTTGGATGCATTCCATCTGGACCCATCGACTTATGGATGTCCAGATTACTCAGCTGATCCCTAACCCAATCCTCATCTACTATGTCAAGCTCCTCATCTATCTCGACTACTTCTGGGGCTAAATGAATCTGGGGCTCATGCGGAAACCCTGCAGGAGTAAAGACAGAGGCAAAGAAGGTGTTCAGCACCTCTGCCTTCTTTATATCCTCTGTCACCAGGGCTCCCATCTCATCCCTTAGTGGGCCAATATTGCCTCTAGTGTTAGTTTTACTAGCTATGTATTTGAAAAAGCCCTTTCTATTATCCTTAACCTGACTTGCAAGGTTAAGTTCCAAGGAGGCCTTAGCTTTCCGAATTGCCTCCCTACATCCTCTGACGACAGTCCTGTATTCCTCCCAAGTGACCAGCCCCCCCTTCCATGATCTGTAGATTTTCCTTTTCCACTTAAGTTTTCCCAGCAGTTCCTTTTTTAACCATGCAGGCCTCCTAGCTCCCTTACTGGATTTCCTAACCATAGGGATGCTCTGATCCTGTGCTTGCAGATAGTGGTCTTTGAATATTGACCAGCTATCTTGAGCCCCTTTATCTTCTAACACCCTGTCCCATGGGATTTCTCTTAACAGTTGATTGAGGAGGCCAAAGTTTGCCCTGCGGAAGTCCAGGGTTCTGGTCCTACTGGGCATTCTGGTCCTTCCACACAGGATCCTGAACTCAACCATCTCATGATCACTGCAGCCAAGGCTGCCATTGACCACCACTGCTTCAACAAGGCCCTCCTTGTTGGTTAGTACAAGAAAAGTCACAGGGATTTAGAGACAGCTGCATCCCTGAAAGCTACTACTTCTAGATCCCTGCTGGAGCTAAGCAGGTGCATAGAGTTAATGAAAATACACAAGTGCTGTAATGGCATGTCTTAAATCACTAGGACATTTGGAGTTCCCTCTGTCTAGCAGGTTTTTCTGTTGATCTGAAATGAAATAACTTACTCGTGTCTAGGAAATATCTGGTAAAATCCATTAGTCACCTGTATTTGTTGTCCTGACGTTAACTGGATAACGTTACTTCTGGTTTTTTGTCCTGCCAATTTTTCAGAATCTCTTTGTCAGGGCTGTCAGAGCATACAATGGTGATAACTGGAGAACATCCATATCAGACATGGAACTGGCTCTTCCTGATTTCTTCAAAGCCTATGATGACTGTACAGCATCTTGTGAAGGCTCCCGGGAGATCAAAGATTTTAAAGACTTCTATCTCTCCATTGCAGGTGAGTGCTTAGGAAACAACAAGGAAGTATGTCCTAGAAGTGTATTTATTTCAGTTTATCACTAGAATTGGCTACCTAGGTCCTGTTCCTCCATTTGCAGTGTGAAATGCACATGGTGCTCCTTGCTCAGCTTGGGCCTATAGGAGTTTCTTAAATTCACTGAAAAATATTTAAATTCTGGCTTACTTTTTCCTTATTTTCCGTCTTCTTAGGCCAGTCAGTTTTAGTTGGTTTCACATATGAGGAGTTGTCAGAGGTGAAAACAAGAGAAGAGGCCTTTGCTTTTCTTTTGCCTTGGTCAGAGACTTGATGCATAAGTTAAGCTAACTTGCTTTCACCTGCCAAAGGTGGTTGACAGGGAAACTAAGGCTTTAAAATACTTCTGTCCAATATTGTTGTCAAATATAATGTTTCCTGAAAATGCTTGAAATTCACTGATAGAAGGTTTTCTCAAAATGTATTTTCTTGAAGATGACTTTTAGTCCTGTCCTATTGTTGCAAGATTTGTAGACTGGGTCAAATTATGAACCTAAAGGTTTCTTTCTGAAAATTGTTCTGTATGAGTGGCACATTTGTGTCTTTCTTACTGTTTAGAATAGCCAGACTGCAGCCACAAAATGTGGCCATCTCTGGAGGTTTATTTTGCAATCACCTCCTGTCGTTCTGTGTGACACCAGTGTGCTCAGTATCATGTAGACCTTATTCATGCAATTTTCAATGGAATAGTAAAGGCTCCAAAATTAAAAAAATAGCACTGTTAAGAACACAATTAAGAAATAACGAGATACTTCCTAAGACGCTATGGAGAACCTACTACCACAGACTACCTCTAGATGTCAGTAAAACCCAACTGCTTAGTTCTCTGGAATTGCAGTTTTGGTACACTTCAGGTTGCAGACTGCACTGATTTTTACAGAAGGGCTGAGTACCTCATCTGTACTTCAGATGGAGTTGTAGATGCTCAGTCCTTCCAAGTATGATTGAAATTCTCAGGTCCCAGGAGAGCGTTCCAGGGCCAAATTTTAGTAGATAGCTAATGGAAGGGGTTGTAACAATTCATTGTACACTATCCATATCCTGTGCTGTTATTTTCTTCCTTCCAGATCATTATATTGAAGTCCTTGCATGCAAAGTGCAGTGTGAGAGTAATCTGACACCCATTATAGGAGGCTTTGTTGTTGAGAAGTTTGTGGCCACCATGTACCATTACCTGCAGTTTGCTTATTATAAATGTAAGTAGTGATCTAAGGTGCATAAATACCTTGGGGAGGATGTGGGACAGTTTTCATTCATAATCTTTTCCCTCTCATAATAATGCTTTAGAATGTAAATAGTGGCCTCCAGAATCTGGATTTTAACATCTTCTGGGGCAGAAAATCTAAGCTTCCTGGCATCTTTTCTCCCTGTATAAATGTAGTTAATAGACAAAGGAGATAAATGTTATGTATTCTAGTACAAAGAAGTGTGTGGGGAGTGTTAATTCATATTTCTGGTTTTTTTCTTCAATAAATGCCCCCGTGGGGATCACCAACCTGTGGGCTAATACCTCACTGATACTGGGTTCCCTAGGAGAAATATTTGGTTAGGAATTTCATAGAAAAACGTGAGAGGTTTGTCCCCACTTTTGAGTACCACCTTTTTTTTTTTCCTCCATGGAGATGTTGAGAAGCTAGAAAATGGGTTCAGTGTCCTGTTTTTCAAAGTTTAGATAATCGAAGGAAATTTTTCGTTCACCTTATCAGCATTTTTTGTGTGTGTTTGTTTATTAGTGAATGACATGAAGAATGCAGCTTCCTGTGCTGCTAGTTATCTTCTGTTTGACCAGAAGGATGAAGTGATGAAACAGAACATGGTCTATTATCAGTACCACAAAGACAAATGGGGACTTACAGAAGAAGATTTTCAGCCCAGATCGGTAGGTGAATTACTTAAAATGCCTTCTAAGCACAGTCAGATACTGATTCCCACTGCAACTCAGTGGGTCAGAGATTGGAAAAATTGGGGCTATGGGTTCTGGAGTTTAACGCATAATGTGTTATTAAAACCATAAGCTGTACAGAGAGATGTACTGTGTAATGTAGATGGTAAATGATAAAATGATTTGGGTGGGAAGGGACCTTCAAGATCATCTAGATTAAGATCATCTAGTTTCAACCTCCCTGCATGGGCAGGGACACCTTCAACTACCAGGTTGCTCAAAGCCCCGTCCAACCTGGTCTTGAACCCTCCCAGGGAGGGGACAGACACAGCTTTCCTGGGCAACCTGTTCCAATTCTCACCACCCTTGTACTAAAGAATTTCTTCCTAATCTATACTCTTACAGTTTTAAGCTGTTCCTCCTTGTAGTATTGCTATATTCCCTTGTAAAAAGTCCCTCCCCAGATTTCCTGTAGGCCCCCTTCCGGTAGTGGAAGGCAGCCATAAGGTCTCCCTGGAACCTTTTCTTCACCAGGCTGAGCAACCTCAACTTTCTGAGCCTGTCTTCATAGCAGAGGTGCTCTAGCCCTCTGATTATTTCCATAGCTCTCCTCTGGACTTGTGCCAATAGGTCCATATTCTTCTTATGTAAACATGTCATAGTTCTTCCCTTTGTACTGATATATTACAATAGGATATAATGTGATCAAATGGCAAGTAAACTGATGCTGGTACTTGTCTGTCACTTACGCTTATTTCTCTCTTGATCTACCTTGGTAAATAAAGCAGCTGGCCACTGAAATCTTCTGATGAAAAGATCACTCCTGTGACATTTGTGCTTTTGTCAGTCACTTCTTATTTGCCAATGTGTAGTTACCATCCTGATTGTTATTTCAGGTTCTGTGGGCATTGGAATGTGTCCAGATATAACCACTCCAGCTAAACTCACTATGCATTTGTTCCATTTAGAAGCTAGTTGGGAAGATGAGGATCAGGACCATATTGCATCTAATTATCTTGGTTAGATTACATCCTGCAAAGAACCCACAGGAAACATCAGTCCATCCAGTAGTGATTGTGATCTGGCTTTGAAAAATTACTCTAAAATTGGATTTGTATGCTGTTCTTATATTTCCATGTCCAAGAAAATTTTACATCTAAAAGCAGCTCTTGCAGGCTGGACTCCAACACACAAGTCAGATTTTTTCTCATTTATTTTTACCAGGAGTTATATCATGCAACTGAATTAAGTGCTTTGCGACACCCAAGTGATTCCTTAAGCATCAGCAGTATGTGCTGTACAAGCAGGTAGTCATTAGCAATAATAGATGTTCCACAAATCTAGTACTTTTTGGTTGTTTTAGGGCATGACTTCCCTGTGGAAGAGTCATTTAAGTTAACCTGGCTGAAGCAACAGTACTACCCCGTGGGGCAATTTTTCAGTTGCCCTTTCAGTATTGCATCTTCAGACACCTCAGTCACTGAGTCACTGTACTGGCCCAAAGGCATATCCCTTCATTCTTAATGCTCCATTAAGCTTAGAAGATCTGTGTAGTGCTTAGGTGGCTTTATCTGTAGCAGCACAGTGGAGCAGTTTGATGGATGCACCTTATAGGTTGCACTGATTTGCTAACTACATTTTCCTTCCTCAGGCCAACCAGCTCAAGTCAAAAATACCACTCTGTTTGAGCTAAGTGGTTTTTATTTGTGGACAGCTGTGGAGTAACGTGCAACACACCTTATCTGCACACTGGAAACTCAGGCTTACCTTGCAGGGCCAGCTGAGACAGAAGACACAAAAAATGCGTTCAGTTCTTTCAGGCAGCAGCATCGGCGAGTCTGAGCTCACAACATAAGGGGACCACTGCTTTGTCACTGCTTTTGGGAACAGAACTGTGCTTTAGAGCCATATTGGAGACAATATTTGATGTTAGTAACAGTATAAAACTGCAAACTTCAGAGGGTTTTGGTGTACATGTGCAGGGAGAACAGAACAAGGGCCCTACACATTAACTCTGAATGTTTCATTGATAATTTCTCAGGACCTGGGGACTACAGACAATTCAGATTTTAATTATGAAATACTAAATGCACACAGCTATATTTTCTTGTACTTTGATCCATGTAGCTATGAATAAAGCTTGCTTTCTGTCCTAATCACTTGCCATGAAAACCATAATGCTTCTGGCTTTTTCAACAGAGTGGTAACAGAGTGACAGCAGCATTTGGCTCTGGCACTAAGCTTTAGATGTTCTTGGGCAAGAGGAAGTCTTCTGTTTTCCTTCCAGACAAACAGCCAGGGAAGAGAGGAGGGACAGGTGGGTGACCATGCAGAATTTCTCTAGTCCAGACTCAGGCTGGAGTGGTGAGTCATTATCATGCAAAATAGCTCAATATTTTTCCCAGAACTGTCTGCTGCCATACGCCAGGGCACAGGGAGACAGAGGCTTTCTCACATCCAAACCCCACTGGAATGCAGGCACAGGCTGCTGCTCAGCTCTGGCGGTATCATTCCTTCTTCTCGGACTTGCCAGTGCTTTGAAACATGAGAAAGAGAAGAGTGCTTTGTTCTTCTCACACTGATGGAGCCTGTGTTTAGAAAGGTCTACAGAAGGCGTTGGATACACTGCTTGTTGTTCTGATGTTCTCAAATGTTTTAACCTCCATCCCCAGCAGGATCTACCTTCTACCAAGTCTGGGTCTGACTTCACAGGAATGGTTTCAGGTTAAGTTTCATGATTATTGCTACCCTGAAGTAATCCTAAATATTTCTGGTTTTGATAGGAGGCAGTTCGATACCACAACATAACAACACTGCAGCTGGAAATGTATGAGTTTGCAAAGGAACATCTGATGGATGATGATGAGGTGAGTTTTCTAGGAAGGTCAAAAAAATAGCAAACAAATTAAAGTGAAGATGGTACATAGGCAAAATTCCAGGATTTAGCTAAGGTGGAAGAATTTTCTTATAGTTGTGTCCAATTTATAATTATTTTTTTTTTATGAAATATAGAAAACAACCAAAACAAAGAACATCACATGTAATTTTAAAAATTAAGGACATTATTCACGCAAAGGTAATTACAATGAACCGAGCCCACAAAAAAAAAGAAAAAACACTTTGCAGGCTCTAACACCAGGGGGCAGAGAAGGAGTACATATATTTAAAGCCAACGGTTTTCTGATTGATCGGGGTTTTTTTAGAAAAGTTGTTTAAGTTAGATATAATGATCCTTGTAAGCTTTTCCAGAAGTAACCACCTAAATTGCAGTTTTTGTCATATGGAAATCTTGTTATCTGTTACTTTTTTCTACCGAATAACATTTTGATCACCCAGTCTTGCTTCTTAAGACGTTTGAACTCCTAGCCAAATAATATATAATGTCTGCTATTAGACTGGAAATATGTCAAGTGGATTTTTTGTGCAAGTAGTTAAATTGTTGAAAGGGCATTTTTTTTGTCTCCCACAGCTGAAATTAAAGTATAAATCATGGAGGCTTTGGATTGCCTTTTGTTTTGCTTTGTTTTTGGAACCTTTCATTTAGGAGTTTAAAAATTCTTCAAACGATGGAATAGCTCATTGCTGGCATTGGCAAAGAGCTATGTTCAGTTACAGCATGGGGCAGGATACTCATAGTGAGCACTGCTGAGGTCTTCTTTAGTTCAGAAAGAGTGAGATGGTTTATGTTAAAAATGAAACCACTTTTACAATTATATGTTATCCAGCATATAGGGAGAGATAACCTTTTACAGTATAGAAATAATAATACGTATTGCCTTCAGTGTGCTGCTGACCTGAAAGTAACTTTATACATAAAATTCCATTTTGAGGTTACCAGACTTCAGGAAGACTTTCCATTGTGATAAAACTCTGTGAAAGACAGTTTAATATGTTTGTTAAAAAGGTTAAGCTTAAATGAGGACTAGTCTGTATGGATTTTCATCAGGGTGTGAAATCCTTGAGCACTTTTTGTATTACCTTGTTGGTTTGTGCTTTGCCCATAATGTTTTCTTGTATTTGACATAAACTTTATGTGTAATTTTTTCCTTCTTTCACATTTGCTGCTGTGGATGGTAATTAAGGATGGGGAGAAGCAGTCCATTGTCAGGGCTTTCCCCATATGTTGTTACAAGAAGGGATTATAGAAACAATCTTCAGCATCAAGCACTCTGCATGGAATAAACAAGCATTCATTTGCTGTAGCCCATTTAACCAGTGCAATTATAAATGACCTTGCAATCTATGGGAGGGAAGTACAGTGGAAACATCAATTAAACTTTGGAAACATCAATTAAACTTCTGGGGATGTGTCAAGGAAGTCTCATTATATGTGATTACATGTTTGATTTAAACAACCAAAATTACTGAGCCTGGTCACACCTCAGATATCCCTACCCCATATTCTCATTGTATTGGAAAGTTTCCCATTGTCCTCTCCTAGGAAAAAAAGCTGAGGAGCTTCTGTGCCCTCCCTTACTAGGACTGAAGAGCCTGGTGAGGATGGAGACTGTCCGTGCCTCTGGCTTGGCTCTGGCTTTTGGTAGTGAACTCATAAATCCGTGACTACCAGAACTTGTCTTGGGATGTCTCAGAACTTTTTTCAGGAGCCTTCCAGGGAGTCCAGACAGAGCAAGAATAGCACAAAGGTAAAATCATTACCTTGCAGTTTCTGCTGTATGGCAGGACCTGGTAGTCTAAGTGGAATCATTTTTATTTAATATTTCTTCTGGCATGGATAGAAAAGTTTATTCCACATGAATGCTGAAAACTGATGAAAAACCCGGATGAAGTGTTACAGTAAAAACTTTATTAAAAATTATTAAGGATGAAGGCAACTTCTCTTTTTAGTGTATGTTTATTTCAACCATGTGCTCCTTGCACCTTTTGTGAGATTCTTTGATCCATGTTTGCTCTCTGTGAAATGCAATGTCAAAAAAAACATACATCTCCAGAAAAAAAAATTCTTGCTTTCCTTGAATGAAGCAATAGGACTGATGTGGCTGAAGGATCTCTTCCTATGCAAATGTCATTATTCCCAAGTGGAGAATCTTGCCGTCTTCATATTTCTCGGTGTTCCTATATCATCTATGTGTCTTTTTTAATCCCATTAGCAAAGTGAGTGAGAACATGGGGCTTCCAATAATACATTGCAGTAATTGCAGAGGCTGGAATATGCAGTAATGATTTTTTCATCTGTCACTGCAAGAAATACTGTAATGTTTTTCCACAAGGAAATGAAAAACTCTAGTTCAAACATTTAGCATGGTAAAGGTGACAGAATATTAGCATTAACTAACTACAAATTACTTTTTCTTAAAATTAATTATTATTAAATATCCTTAGAGTTTTCCTCAGTGAAGTTAAAAGAACACGACACTGCAGTCATCTCAATTGGCCATGGAGCTTTTTGATTTTTGTTACAATGTGTAACACATAACAACTATAGTAGGAACAATTAGTATTGCACAGATTTATACAGCAAACTGGAATGCCTTTAAGAGCCAGATACTCAGCTAGTGTAGATATAACTTCAGCACTATGTTAATTGTGCAAGACATTTTTCTAGACCATAAAATCGGTCTTCTTGAGGAATATTTTTTTCAAGGATAGCTACTTAGCTGTTCTAAATCACATAAGAGCCACAATTATTTGGCTGAGATGGTACTACAATGTGATTTTTCTTTCATTATTTAATCAGTAGGTGAAAAACTATTGGTAGCTTTGATCCACTTTTTTGACATCCTGTTCTTTTTTACTTGTGTATAATGTGTGGGTCCATTTGTATAGTAGCTGAAATGCAAATGCTCTATTTTCAAGCATGGTGCAAAGGAGAATAAGTGTTGAACTAATGTGATTGGTGGAAAGGGAACATATGGAATATCATCAAAGCATGAGGACCCAGTGGATTACTGATACCAAATAATTAAATTAATTCAGCCTGTTTTTCTTTTCTGTTCAGGGATCTCTAACAACGTATATTCAACTTTATTAACTCACTTTTTCCATATGTTCAAGTGATATATACAAGTGCACTCATAATGGCAAGTTGTAACCACAGACCCATAAACCCTGTCCAGCCTGTGGCCCACAGACCAACACAGCTGCAACAGCACTGCCAGACTGAGAAGAGCTTTTAAGAGGGAGCTGGCAGCTAATTGGCATTGTTACAGTCACTGTTCAACAGCCATTAATTTAAAGAAAAAAGAAAATGAGAATTTTTCATCATAATTTCCTACTAAAGATACTGCCCATGTGGCTGGCTTTCCAGGAGCTTCTTGCTTTCCCCTCTTGCTTTTTTACCATCTTATGTGTTCCTCCTTCCATTTAAACAACCATGGTAACCTTCAAGCCCAGTTGGGTTTAAGGGCCATGATGTCCCCTACTTGCAGGTACTTACATTAGGAGGAATTTTTACCTGCATAGATTTTCTTAAGCTTCTGTGTGCAGCATAAAGTGACCAAGAGAGCATAAGTAGAGCTTGGAAACAAAGCCACTGGAAAGCTTCTCTTTTCACTGCGATGGGAGCAATGTTGAAGTTGTTCTGAAGCTGAGTTGACTTAATGTTTTTATAATGCCTATAAAACAGAAGAGGAAAGCATATTTATTGGATTACTGTGAAATACTTTTGTAATAACTGCAGTGTGCTGCAAACTCGTGTAGTATATATGAAGAGAACAGTTGTAAGTTCAAAATATATAATTAAAAAATAAATGGAAAAATATTTGAGAAAAGCCATTAACATATGTAAAGAATAACTAAGCTCTTTTAATGCTGAAAAAACCCACACCAGAACAAACCCTAAAAACCTGTGACAGTGGGTCATACTGTGGACTAGGTATCTGAAAAATAAACAAGGTGTAAGGGCCAAGCAATTTTTCTGCAGAAAGAATTGAGGGAGTTTTTTTCCCCCTGCTAGAAATGCCCAGCCTGGTCTGTCCTGCTCATGGAGGATCTGGGAGGGCTTTGAGGTGTTTACTGTAAACCTGCATGTTTCAGCTGAAGGTTAGATCAAGGAATTTTTTCTTGGTCAAAGGCTGGCTAAACCTTTCAGGCTTAGCTGTTCATTGACACATCCCTTACCGTTATCCTGAAATAATGTCATAGAATGGTTTGGGTTGGAAGGGACCTTAAAGATCCTCTAGTTCCAACCCTCCCTGCATGGGCAGAAACAGCTCCAACCAGACCAGGTTGCTCAAGGCTCCATCCAGCCTGGCCTTGAACACTTCCAGGGAGGGGGCAGCCACAGCATCCTTGGGCACCATTTTCCCAGTGTCTCAGCACCCTCACAGGAAAGGATTTTTTCCTGATGTCGAACCTAAATCTCCCCTCCTCATTTCCCCCACTAAATACTGCTGGCCACTGGGCTGTGTGGTGTGTACTTTGTAGGCTCTGTCAGGCCATGGAGCAGGTATCCTCCACAGCTGGAGCTCCATATCAAACGTTTGTCTTCTCTCTTGTGTGATGGACAAGTATGTCCTTGGACAAAATTTGCTGGCTTTCAAGAACCTAGAAACCAGGATAACTATCCTGGTTATAGTTATTCATTAGTTAGGATAGTTATTCATTAGTTAGAGTGCTGCCCTCACCTTTCTTCACAGAGGTCACCCCTGCAACCCCTCCCACTACCACAAACTTGTCACCCACTCACAGTCAATAAGGGAATCAAATCTTTACTCTCACAGCTGAAAAAGTTTCCAGTCATTAAGATCTCTGAACTTCAGCAAATCTGAATTTTTGCTGTGAAGGACATCTGGGGGACATTTTGTGTGATGGATATTTTCCTTTTAGGTCATAGATTATAAGGAAATAATGATGCAGCCAATTCTTCTCCCTCTGTCTATTGTCTTTTAAGGCTCCATTTGTTGGATGTGTTAGGATGAAGACTATTTCTTATTCATTCACTGATAACTACACATGAAAGCATGTCTGTAATAATATTTTTCCGTAGATCTTGATTCATTCTAGAACACTGTTATTTTAATATTCTCTTATTATTCTCCTAAGAACAGGCTCTCCCACTGGAGTGCCTTTGGAATCCCTATGGAAAAAGCCATCAGCAATTCTGCATGGAAAGTATGGGTTAGTGGAAGAAAACAATTTTTTCCCAGAACTGTTCTGGTCAACACTGAGAAAGGGCAGAACAGATTGTAGGTGGAGGCATGGATCTATGAATGATTAGTATTTGCTATGTAGAAGGCAATGCTTGGTCTTGGCAACCAAAGGCAAAATGCCTGGGTCTGTCAGTGAGCAGTACAACTGCTATTGGTTGCTACTATTTTAAAATGTTGCTGCCAGGAGAAAACATAGTGCTGGACCATCAGTCTCAAGTCAGGCAGAACTAAGCCATGTACTGGTAGCTTTTCCTCTTTGCTGTTTTGTTTTAATAGCTGGCTATCAATCTCCAAAATACAGATGTTTCTGCTAATAGGTTGTGTTTTGTGTGTTTGAATGCAGCAGTTAATATTCCATAAGGAAGGGCTAGCAACCCCTGGTCCAGTGTGTACCTTGGTCTTGGACAGTCAGCTTGCAGTATTAAGTGAGGAGTTCTGAATTTGTCTCCTTTTTTATTATAATCCATCTACTCATATACCCACTGTAAAGCTTTCTTGCATTCCTGTGGTACAAAACTTGTGTTTTCCATTTGTGCCTCTTGTTCATGCTTCTGTTGAGTTGTTGGTCTAAGCCATAGGTGCTCCATTTGCATATCTTATAGATAATTGGAGGCCCCAGTTGGTCAGATCACCTTCTCTCACTCTTCCTACCACTCACACCAGTCAGGGAGCATTCCCTCACAGCTGTTCAATATCATTAGTCCCATATTTCAGGTTATACCTGTCCCATTCTCCCATACAACCTTGCTCTTGCTTTCCACTGTCTGTCCCTGGATTGGGAGAGGGAAAGGATTGTTGGCAGAGAGAGGTCATGGAGTGTCAGCAGAGCTGTTGTATCTACCCATAGTTGGCTTCCAATGCAAACCAGGAGGCAGTGGGGACATGCTTCACTGCCTGAGCAGTCCACATGCATGTACTTTCCAGTTGTTATCATCAGGCATGTAGTAGTTTGGTGGCAAGCCCTTTTATTGCCCCTGGGTTCAGACCCTCTGATGTCTGAATTTAGTCAGACATCAGCTACTGAATTTACTAACTACCAGCCAGATAGCTACATCACTGTTTGGGCCATGTTTTGCTTAGTGCTAATTTACATCATCATGGTGTCTGAGCAGCAGATTTATGTAACCTGCTGTGGTGGCTGTGTTCCCCCTGGTAGCTGGCAGCAGAAAGAATTATGGCTTTGCAGTTTATTTTGCATATTAAATTTGCTGTCCTTCCCATTCAGGTAGGTAGGAGCTAAAGAGCATACCATGTAATAGGAGGAAGACTGTCACACCAAGTTCTTAAGTGGTATCAGAGAACAATTTTCAGACTCCAGGTCTATGGGCCAGCATGAACTTATTAGATAGCAGCAGGGAGGAGGCTTTTTCCATGGAGTGAAGACCTGTGAAATATTTGCTGACTTCACTCATGCAAAATGCCTGATGTGATGTCAAGTGAGTGCTAATGGGACAAGGGCAGTGATCAATCTGGTCATAGCTGCTAGTGTGGCAATGCAATCAGCTTGCCTGACGTAGGGTTATCCTCTCTTCATTAGGCTGCCAACCACCACTTGCAAATGTTTTACATCCTGATGGTGAAGGCATGGGCAAAAGTATTTTAACTATAGGGTTTGTTTGTTTCAATTGTAATCTAGAGTTTTTGTCTTTTCAAAACTAACAAACATCCAGACATTTACTGAGTTGCATTGCATCATATTTTCTGTAAATATATTGTTTTGGCAGCTGTTTTTATATTTTTGCCAACATCTCTTGCTCCCCAATATTTCTCATTAGATCGCAACTACTTCTGTCATACTTCCCTTTAGAATCACTTTCAGGCACTAGAGATTTCATATTTCAGTCATATTTTTTTTTCAACTGCTGTTCCTTTTAAGTATCTGTTTCCATTTAAAACTTGTGCTTCTTATGTGTTTCTGATTTGTAAACACACCAGAAAAAAACAAACCTGAATTCTATCTGGATATTCTATGTCTTCTGAAATACCTTACTGATGAGAGTGACACTTGTGGGAACTGAACTAAGTTGCCATATGGTTGAAAGATAAGATAAGATTGAAATCTCCATTTCTTCCTTATACTTAATTCTGTGTCTTCCACTCAGATCACAGAATCATAGAATAGATGCATATGACTTTCACCCTGCCTCTCAGTCTCTTACCTTTTGAGGGTTATTTTTTGCAGGTAGACCAAAGAAAAAAATTGTTTTTAATATCTCTTATTCTTTCATTAAACTGTGACCTGGAGATGTAAAAGAGAGAGTCTAAATGAGATCTGGGCTACCTGTAGTAGTAGTGGACACTTGTATTTCCAGTCTAATATCTCTGTGAAGCATTAATGGCACCTGCCTGTCTGAAGTCTTTCAAGAGGCACCCACGAGCTTATGCCCACAGCTTTAGGAGCTATGCTGTAAAACTTGACCTGAAGACTTCTGTGCCTCTGTTTCTGGAACTTTCAATTGCTTGCATCGTGATTGTTGGACTTAGTGGATATTTTCTTCTTGTGCATTTCTGAAGTTGTATTGAGCTCCTCCCACGATTGGGCTTCGTAGGGAAACAGAATACTTCTAGCAAAGGAAAACGTGCAGAAATGTCGAATTCCTCTTTTCCAGTTGCCAGATTTCCCACAACGAGGAAGACAAGTAATGAATATAAAACTGCTGGCATTATTTCTTGTGTTTTTATTGAACTGGATACTTAGCTGTTTCTAACAAATTCAAAGGAAAATAGATTGCCCTCCTTCAGGATTTGCTAAAACCACTTCATAGTTTCAGAAACCCAACAATCTTTTCCGATGGAGCTATGAGGCAGGGAACAAGAGCATCAGTTATTTCATCCAGCTTTCCTCCCACTGTTTTTTTGTTTGGTTCTCATTATTTCTTTCGTTGCTAGATTACATTTCTGAAAAATGTGCTGTTAATATTTTTAATAACTATATTCATAACACAATTGTATTCTCTTGCTTTTCACTACTGAAAAGCTGGAAGTGAGTACAGTAGATCCTGTAGTATCTAGATTACTCAGATACTGTAGATTTGCAAGGGTGCAAATTCCAGATAATGAGGCTTTATCACCCCCAAAATACTCCAGCTTGACTGCAGGAAGACACATGGTGTATGACATACAACTATGTCAGGAGTAGTTTAACTTAATTAGGTTGGAGTGTTACATTGTATTGGTACCTTCTATTAGCAGAGTGGAGCTTGTAAATATATTTTCTGGTCTTAATCTAAACCCAACTAACTTGTTTCCAGTATGAAAAGCATTCTGGTATCTCTGGTTCTTTACATTTTTACTAAATCAAAGCATGGCACATGAGGATCTGTGGTTAAAAACGGAGAAGGTGTGTGTTGAAGGGTATAGCAGAGGACATAAACTGCTAGAGCACAGAGATGCAAAGTCAAAGTTATGGCGCTACAAAACCCTTCTGCTTTGAATTTTGAAGCTTTTTAAAATTCTTGAATGTTTTATGGTATTTTAACAATCACTATATATACTTTAACAGGTGCTCTAAACATTTGTACCTTTACTTTCTATGTGGGTTTCACTTTCTGTTTAAATACCTGAAAAAAATATAAGAGGATTTGCTATGAAGTCTAATATTTATTTCTTTTAAGAGCTGTATGTCACTGCATACATGTGCTACCCCTGTATGGGTAACTTGCTTGCATTTTATAGTCTAGTTGTGCTAGTTGCAATATGAAGGGTCTTTAAAATATTTAGACACCTATTATTACAGTATATGTTTTGGTCAAAATGGTTTAAATTTTTTACTGATTTTGCAGTACAGAGTTAACTTGTTTCTGTTAAATTTAATCTTTCTAGGGTGAAGTTGTGGAATTCCTTGATGACCTGTTAGAAGTAGAGGAAAAGAAGGAATCCTGATGAGTGAAATCACCATGAAGTATTTTACAGAAGTGAAGACTCACCATTGCTCCTTACTGTTGTTTCTGGTCACCTGTAGTTCCAGTTAGATATACCTCAAAGGTGCTCCTTTAAGCTCCACCTCATGTCACAAGACCCACTCCAGAAAGATCACTTCCATGCTGCACTGACTCTTCTGGGAGCACAGTGCATTGACAGAATTGGTGCTTGTGGGTTTTCCTCTTGAGCTTTCTTCCTTTTACACAGACACAACAAAGCAGACTGTATTTTTTGGTCTAACACTAAGGTTCCTCATTTCAGTGCTGTTCTGCTAAGTTTTAACAGTACAGCTAAATGCCAAAGAACTTTTTTTCAGATTGTGAACCACAGAAGACATAACAGTTCCTCTAGACTTTCTCAGCTGTGTTTTGTATTATTTATATGTCTTTTTCTGTGATGATGAATGAAGTGATACTAAATTCCAGTGTACCTGAAAGATGTTAAGATATATTTAAGTAGCCAAAATAAGATGATTAGCAAAGCAAAACTAGTTGTCTTGTAAAATTGTTTAAAGAATTCATTAAGCAGTGTTGGTCTTTCTTAAAAACTAAATGAAACTTCAGTATGTGAAACTTGGGTCACTAAGAACCAACTAATAAAGAATTCCTTCTACCTACCAATTCTTATTCCTTCTATTGAAACAGAACAGTTTCCTGTATGAGGTGGGGCCAGACTTGCATAAAATGATGATAGTCATGGTATTTAGTATCGTCTTCTGTAGAAAACAGTTGGCATGTTTTTTTCTGTCTTGAACTATCTGCATAGTTTTCATCCAAAAGTAAGTACAGGTGGAGGTGGAGGCAATTTTAAGTGGAATAACGAAAAACCCTTGCATGTGAATTTGTGACATTTTTATTAACTATATGGCAGAGTCCCGTGCAGAAGTATTTTGAAAGCCTGAAAAATACTGTGTTAGAGATGAACAGTGAAGAAAAGCAGAAATCAAATTTACCTCAGAGGAGGATTGCTTTCCTCTTTAAATTGTAAGGATGAAGCCTGTGAGCAGTTTCATCCCACTTGTGTCAAAGGGACACAGGAGCGAGCATTCAGTGCCCTTTTGACTGAAGCCTAACTCAGCTGAATGGAAGTGAATTGCAAACCCAAAATCTGCTCTAGGTTTCTAAAAAGGCAAAATGATCCACAGTACCTTGCCAAGTCGTTGGTGCTATAGCTTATGTATGCTGTAGAAGTGTGGTGTCTGCGCTATTGAGTGTCTGCAGAGAACAAGGAGGGGAACCCACAGCGTCAGGTTTAAATTTCCCCTGGCCTGTGACAGCAGTGGAACATTTTAAAATGTTTAAAATGTTGTGTGTGAAAGGTGTTTGGAAGATCAAATTGGGGTTTTTTAGCTTCTTTAATATAAGTCACAGCTAAATTGCTGGAGTTGATGAGCAGACTGTTTTATTCTCAAAATGAAAATCTATCAAGAGCCTTTTAACTTGAGGAGATTTACCCAGCTCTGCTTGTGGTAGTGAGACCAGAATCTGGCTTTAACATACAGAGGGTGTATCAGATTTCCTTATGCTTTTTGTTCCACACAATATTAGCACTCCATTTATTCTAATTTTATGTAAGATTTCAACTTTGCTTTTGAAAGTTACAAGCAGTTGGTTGTAAGCCAGCATTTAACTTCCCCATGAAATACATGACTTATAATAGCCAGCTGGGGTGACTTCTCCAGTTTATCTTTAGATCTCTGTTGCTATAGGTTTATGTATGTTCAAGGGAGAGGTTATTGCTCTGGAAGACCCTTTGACCTCCTTTCCAACCTGCATAGGACAGCTCCAGGTTTCCTCCTCAGAAACTGCACCATTGAAGCTAAGGTCGGATGCCCAAGAAACTCTGTCTTTGATACTCTACCTTTCAAATCCAGAAATCCCACCATTAAAAGGTGTGGAATTAGTTGGGGATGGATGGGTCTATCTACGTTGCCTTTGTTATGCAAAGTTAATAGTTTCCTTTTTTCTTATTACCATTTACCAGACTGACTTAAGAGCCCTGCCAAGTGCAATCTCTTGAGTGGCTATTGGTTTGTCTGGTGCTCTCGTGTGCTGTCTGTAGGTACTGCAATGCCTTAAAGACTGCCAAGAGAGGTGCCTGTATACTTCAAGCTCCTGGGCCCGAGGTTTTCTGTAACTTTACATTTTCTGTGAAAATAACATATACAAAAAGCTTCTAACCAGGTTTTGCCTGTCAGTGAAGCAAGTAGCATAGACTACAAGGTGATCTCTTTGGCTCGCCACACAGAATGGTTTCTTTCCAGCTAAAGAATGCCTTTTCCTCTCCAGCACTAATTGTCAGAGATCACTAAAATCTTTTTTAGAGAACCAAGTATGTGGTAAGATCCTGTAATATTTTCATTCTACCAGTAAGCACTAAGCACCAGAGCTAACCTATTTTGAGATTCATTTGATTTCAATGGGGTTACCCTGAGGGATACATTCAGTGCCTATGAACCCTAATACTTCCTCTCCATCAAAAAGCTATTCCACCATTGCAAGTCTCTCAAGTATTATCAGTTTTCTGGTAAGCTTGTGATTCTATCTTTAAGCCTTCCTTAACTGATCTCTTTTCATATTCAGTCATTTCCTCTGCTCTCCAACTTACAGCTAAAATCCCCTGCCGCTGTGCAGGGTTTTCATGGTATACTAAGATGTCCATTAGCTAATGATTGATTTTGCTTAAGCCTACCTTAAGTAAGTCTGATGTCTTTTACTGTTCCATTTAACTTGGGGAGACAACTGATACTCTTGTGGCCTTCTGAAATGGCACTATGATTCCCTTTTTCATTTGGTTCAAGTGTCTGTGGATTTTTTCTGGCTTTCTTAATTTCCACTGCATATGGTCCCAAGCCAGTTCAATCTTAATAAGTACAAGTAGTTCTCAAACCCTTGTTCTTTTCTAATGAGAAATAGCTTGCCTTCCAGTTCTTCAGTATTTATTGTGGCTTTTTTCAACATTCTCAGGTTCTTTTAACTGATATTTTTTTATTTTGCTGCTGCTGTTGTTAAATGCCAACATTTACATGTGACTGCAGTAAATTAGTGACTTTTCTTCCACTTCTCTGATCCTGCCAGTTCTTCTTGGGAGGCTTCAGGAATATGGTTCAAGCCTCCCTTCTGCCACCTCAAATTCTTGCAGTTTTGAGTTGTCTGCTCAGATGCTAGCAGCTTCTGTGTAACCCAATGACATATTTAGATTTTGTCTCCATATCAGGTTTTGACAAGGCTTCCAGTATGAGGCTGATTGATGCCCAGGAAAGTGTCATTTTGTTGAAGCCACCATGTTTGTGTGACTACCCGGAATGTAGCATCAGTGCCATGTGTCTGCTGATCCAGGGCTGGCCCCGAAGATAAAATTCATATCAACATCCATGGTAGTATTGCTTTTTGTGTGAAGCCATACAATTACACTCTTTAATAATTGCTCACATTTTTAGTAACAGAGCTGGCTATATGTCTGATCCTCTGTTGATACCCACCAGCAAGTCTGCAGTAATTTTGAGCATGTAGTTCTGCCACCACTCTTGGTGAGCAGTGGGTGAAGTCTCTCTTCTGGCAGATGGCAAGCCCAAGGGCCTGTACATAGCACAAGTCCTGTGCTTGGCCTCTTGTTGGATGGAGTTCAGCATGGTGGGCAACTGCTTAAAAGCTACCAAGGTGGCAGTGATTTTTCTGCTCAAAGTTGAATTCTCTTCCCATAAAACATCATTGCAAGCCCCACACATCTGTGCCTCAGCAATTCCAATAGCCAATAAAGTCAGCTACAAAAAACAAATACTTGCACAATGATCAGTTCTGGCAAATTCAGATGTCCTGCTGGGCTCTTGCATTCACCGCAGCAATTATGCAACCAGACCTTCATTAGTTCTGTTGACAAACTACAAGCCAGATTCAAATTTAAATTGCTCCGTTTTTCAAAGCTTTACTGCTTTGGAATGCAAAACCAAAAAGTTCATGAGATGTTGTACTCAGTTCACCTGGAAAGCCCATCCGACCATTTTCTCATACTTGCCAGAGCAAGTTTGAGGTGGAATTAGAGGTAGGTCTACTGAAGACAAGCTGTTCCTCTGAAAATCCCGTAGTGTGTCCTGCTTTACAAGGCTTTTTCACAATGCACTCTTGCAGTGAATGTTCCCCATGTGGCTCCACATTCAACATGGTGATTTATTGGTCTACACTGATAATAAAGGCAGATTTAGAAAATCTTTGAATTTCTAGAGAATCTTCATGAGAAATGGTTTTAAGTAGCATGCAGATTTTACAGCTCTGAAAATGGAGTTGTGATTAAACAAAGATTTGTTGGATTACAGAAGTACAAGTGTTTATTATGGCTGGTACTGAGAATAAACAGTTGCCTGCATATGCCAGTTCCTATGGAAATATGTTTTTAAGTTCTAATGTGAGCTGTAAACCAAAGCTACTTCAGTTAAAAAAATTCAATACTTAAACTGTAGGGAGAAGTAGTCAGTGCCAGAGAAAACATTCCCATTTAATAATGTTTGAACATAGAGCTGTGATGCAGTTTGTAGCAAGGCAGTGAGAAAAACCCACAACTAATCCTTCATTGCAGCTGTCTGAACTTTTGGTTGTCTGCCATACTTTAAACAGCGACTTCTTTTTTCTGGTGACTCAAGACTTGAATGACCCAGTGTGGTGAGTTTAAGCTATGTACAAAAAAGAAGTTAAGTAAGAAATAGTCAAAGTAAGTTGGGCTGCACACTCCAGCAAATCACAGCTTTGTATCTTAAGTCCTCTTCAGTACCTAGGAAAAAAATATTAAAATAAATAGATAGCTATTTATTTATTCATTTATTTATTGCAATGAAATATTTAGCAGTTTAGACACCCATCTCTCCTCCCTCCCCTCTCCTCTCCCTTTAGGGTACCAGTGGTATATGGAAAACAAATTCTGTAGAGAGTTCTGCATTGTTTAAGCTTATAAACACCAACTCTTTCTGTAAAAAAAATTTCTACATTTTCTTTGATTATTTTTAACTGTTTCTTTTCTTGGATGTTCTTTTCTTTCAAGTAGGCCCTTTAAGGGGCATGAAGTAACAAAAGTGCTTTTTTCCTGATTAATTCTTTTCCAAGGTAATATAACTTCCTTTCAAATGGGAATATGGGTGTCACAGGTGTAACTTTATGTGACTATTAAATATAAAGGAAAAAATTGGGGCTCTCTGCCTTTGCCCCATTCTCGCTTTCACTTATTAGAAAAGGGATTAAAAGTTGAAGTATTACCCTGAGCTGGTGGTAACCTTGTAGTTTAACAATTCTTACAGCTATCTAATAATTTCTTGTTATAACTATGATCTAAAATGGTCATTCATAGCTACATATTCTGACCTTTCACACCTATGTACTGTGTTGCATCCTTGCATTAAAAATTATGGGATATAAAGAAAACCCTTAAATTATTTTTGGTTGAAGGAAAAAACTCAATCTGTGCAATCCCCAGCATAATAGTTTTTGTGGTACAATACGCAGTTAGGCTAAACAGCAGAATGAACCATATTTTGCCACCTAGCTGGTAAATGGAAGGACAAGCACAGAAAGTGAGGGGATTTCAGCCTGAGAACTTACTGAGTACCTCAAATCTGATCCCAGTGTAAAGGGCAGCGAGCACCTTTTGGTTGCAAGGGCTTGAACCCCCAAACACTGCCAGTAGCTTTGATGTTAGACCCCACAGTGTCACTTCTCAGCCTTCCTGACAGCAAAGGTGTACAGGGCCCAGCAGTTGATCTGTATGAAATGGAGACCCAGTTAATAGGTGGCTGTTAATAAAGCAAAGGAGGGGAAAGGGAGATCATATCTCAGTTTTAACACCAGTGAGGTGATTCTGGCCAGCCCGTTATTAACACTTGGCTTCCCTGAAGAGCCCGATGTCTGACTTCTACCACAGAGCAACACAGCATCTCATCAAGTCTCTTAATGGCTGGATGCCACCATCACAAAATCACTCCAGTTCTTTCCCCTTTTCCTTTTCTTCTTTCCTATCACCAGCACGCAGTTGGCAATTTTCACGTCGTAATTCCTATATTGAATATATCCTGAGTAATTCATCCCCCTCACCCCCCCATGTATTTTGTCCTTATCATCTTTCAGGTTTTTTTTTACTATATTTATTGTTCGCCACCCCTACTGTCTTTGAATAGCCAAGATTCACACACAAAAAGAGGTCCAAGTCAAATGTATCATTCATGGGCTGTTTATCCCCATGTTTTTATTGGTCCTCTCAAACTGCCTAAATCATTCTGGTATATGCAAAAGCTGTGAGCACAAATAGATGCTGCTTCTGAGCAGATCTGGGCTGGCAGCCTAAGCTGAACACTTTTCAGCTATTTTTTTAGTATCAAGGTGTCTTCTACAAGAATTATCTGAGTGACAGACCTGTCTTCATAAATATGGGGGAAAACTGGATGATTTGCACAAGAACACACACAGGCACTTCCTTTCCCTCTTATTTTGTAGCTTGATTTTTATTTAAATACCTCAAAAAGCATTATGTTAATGTACATTTTCTTCTGGTTCATGAATAACAAGTATTTCTAAGTGTCAAATAAGATCCCTGTCCAGTTTGTGTTTGTAATTACATTTTGTGTCTCATTTTCAAAAGTTCAGTTCCTGAGCCAAATAGTATTGACTTTTCATTTTGCATGATGCTACACAGATCTGCAACATATACTTGTACCTTGTACAATATTTTTAATGGATGTTCCTGTCTTTATTTTTTAGCATATTTCCATGAGATTTCAGATGGCATCTTAGTCAGTCTCCATGAAGTTGCCTAGTGCGAAATCCATTGTGTATTTTTTTAAATGCTGCTGCATAAAAAATAGTTTACAACAGAAATTCCAGGTTATTTCATAATCTAGAATGCATTAAAAGCGTAAAGTCATGCATATGTCAGAGAACACAATATTTACAGTTCTGTACAGTTTCTGTCCTTCTTTATTTACTGTGGCTCTTGCCAGGCAATTAGATTCAACTCTTACCACTCTGAGGTCAAATTCTCCAAGGTAACATATAGCCATCACCTAAACATGCTTTGTTTTGCTTACCAGCACTGAGATTGATGACTGTATGTATGAATGACACAATTCTGCACTCCATTTCATAAATTCTACCTTCCATGGAGTTAGAGGTGGTCACCAATGTGACACAAGGAACATGAAAAGCTCTATGGTCACCTCTTCTTACTCCGTTGTTTTGATGTGTTGAACTACTGGTGTATTTTGGCTAAGGCTGTAAAATGGAGTGGCAGATGAATTAATTTCTGACTGGCAGATTATTCAGTTGCCAGCCTTTTGCCTCTTCATTAAGTACGGTAAGAAAGAATATTTTATACTCAATGTACCAGAACTATGCTAAGGGATTCTAGAAAACATTTCCCCCTCCTTGTTTATTTTCAAAACAGCTTATAAACAGAACATGCAGTTAGAAAAGCCTCTGTGTTTTTACACTAACACCCAGTTTACAAGCCAAGTGTTTGCATTTTATCAGCTGCATGGTGTTTCTGTCTTTCCCAGGTTTACTTTGCCTTTGAAACCACAATGACCAGCAAAATAGAAACGCATCTCCTGTGCCCAGTGGCCTCCTCAGACACCCTCCAGCTGATGATGGAGCAGAACTCTGAAACCCAGTCCTTCTACAGAGTTCATATGGCAGAAGTATTATATATGGCTTCAGCTGCCAGAGGTACTGCTGGCTGGGAATCAAAATTCAGTATCTCGGTCAGTCAGTGTCATGATCAGAAAAGCAACTGACTTTTAGATAGGTTTCCCCTGGAAAGTACCTCATCACTGTCTGGCTCTGTAATCGGTGGCTATTCATCATAACAACTGGAATCAAAGGTGCTCTGGCTCCTCTCCTGCCTCGAGGAAGAATGGCACTTACAGTACTCTCTGAGTGCCAGGGAGGCACTGTGATTTCTATAAAAAGATTAGTATAAGAATGGCACTTCTTCACTAAGGCTAAAAGAACACCTTCCAGAAAATGGCATAATGATCCAATATTTGTGGCTTGTTAAATTCACAACATTGAAGAAAAGTACCTTAGTAATCATTGCAATACTATCCATTAAAGTGTGGTAGCAAATAGTTCTTCTTTTTAAGATGCTTCAGGTAATAATTTGTTACGGTGGTTTATCCTGACCAGCTTGGACAGATTCAATAAAAGGAACAAACACCACACGTGTGCTTGCTCCAAAAACATCCTTCTTCCCTTCTTCAACTGAAAACAGACCAGAAAGCCTGACCAGCCCTACCATTACATTATAACCAGGTAACACAGAAATTAATCAATTAATTTATTATTAATAGGAGCAAAATGTAAAAGCGGAACAAACTGTAGATGTACTACCGAGCACGCTGTGTCCTGCTGATGACTCCAAAAGACCCTTGTGATAAAAATGTACAGATTCTTTAGCTCTGAAAAGTCGAATTTACAAAACTGCAGTTTTAAAATTATGGAATCTTTTCCGTCTTCTATGTTCTTTTTTCATTCTTTTTTAGTTCTTCTTTCCGCACTGCTGGATTTTAGCATCCATGAGACACGTGATTCTTCTACCATCAAGATATTTTTTTTCTGATGTCTAGCATCTCTGCCCAAAGACCCTTGGTTAGACTTTCTGCATTTCGATGTGTTGGTGGTGGTAGTGGTGGTAGCAATGGTGTCTGGGTTGACACCTTCCATTCAGTTTATAGACAGAATTTTTCTGCTGCCGTTTTTTGAAAAACCACACAGCCAGGACAGCTGCAACCAGTAACAAGCAGAGCAGAATCACAATTACTGCTATGATAGCACCTTTACTGGACTTGGAACAATCCTCTCCCTCACATGGCTCAGAAGTTGGGACAGGCTTTTCTCCAAGGCCCTGGGTGAGATTTTCTTGTTCAGCTAATTCCTGGGATGACGTGTCAGTAATGACATCTGGAGCTGGTGCAGTGGTTGCAACTTGCTCTGGGTAGGTGGTTGATTCTTTTGGTTCTGCATATGAAGTGGGATCAGAGGGGCTGATGATCACAGAGGTTTCTGACATGGACGTTTTTAAACTGGTTATGTCAAACATTGTCGTTGTACTGGTCTCCTGAGTCATAATTTCTGGAGAAGTAGTTGAATGGTCCCAAGCATCATCATCATAACCTCTGCTCACACTCAAGTTCTCCAGATCACTCACTGATATAAGTGGTCCTGGTGTCTCTTTGGCCACTTCATCATCTATCCTTGTTGTTGCTGCCACAATCTGTGTTAAACTTTCCTCTGGAGCTGGGCTACCATTGCCTGATTTTCCTACTTCAATGTGATTTGGTTGATCCGTTGTGAGGACAATATCATCTTCCGTTCCCATTGATCCATCAACTTTATCCCCTTCCTCTTCATCATCCTCTACCACTTCTTGTGTTACTGGATAGCCATCTAACCAAGACTCATCAGTAATGGCAACTGCATCAGTCTCTGCCTTTGTGTCATTAGTTGTGAGAATGGGTCCAATAGGGAAATCCTCACTGTCATAAAACATTTTGGCACCACGTTCATCATAGGCTGTCTTCACTCCAATGTGGTTATCACCTTCAGAAAACTGTGCTCTAGTGGCATCAGCTGTCTCTGTATCAGGCTCACTGAGAGCCTCTGATGGAAACCAGAACAAGTTTTTCTGGCTTAAAAGTGACACTGGGGACTCAGTCGGTGCCTTGCTTCTTTTCTCAGGTGTGTCTGTGTCCTGAGTAACAGCTTTGGTACTTCCCATTCTTCCTTCATCTGAACTTTTGCCAAAAGAAAGCTGTTCTTGCTCCTGCTCAGTTTCCTCTTTTCCATTGACACGTTCATTCTCAACAATAGGTATTGATCTGTCATCAGGAAAATTATCTTCATAGTCAATGTGTGCTTCAGTTTCATCTAGAAAAGGCAAAAAAAAAAAAACAAAACGCAAACAAAAAACCCCAGTCAACATTTAACTTCTCCAGAAAAGCACTGGGCTCATTTGTTACAAGAAACCAAGAGCAAAGGTGCAATGAGGAGAGACTTGTTATACAATATTTTTCATTCAGTGTTATTGAATGTTATACTTGAATATATATTCAAATGTATATATATATATATTCAGTGTTATACTTGAAGATGGGGTTGACCATAGGCTGATGGTCAATAGCAAGTTTTTTTTCAAAATCAGGATAGGTGTCAATGGTAACTGCTAATAGCTCATCTTTCCAGATTTAAAACCATACATGTTATCTACAGTAAGAGGACTTTCTTCAATTGCTTATTGTTTTCTCAAATCTTTACTCTCCCTGACATGACTCTTTCTGCCAGACTTGAATTTTTTCATCATATTCAAGCAAGAAATGGGTCTGGAGAGGAATGTGTAAGAAAAAACTAATTATTCACTAATTGGACTGTAAAAATAATAAAAATCTGCAAGTTTTACAGCAATTTCATCCCTTTGGAGACAGCTGCTTTTGAAGGATTATATTCAGTACCTTATGTTCAATTCTTTATCTTTACACAACACTTTTTATCAATGACCTTTGTGGTGCAATGTTACAACACCTGGGGCTAAGTAAACTGAATGCTGTTTCTCATTCCAGGAGAGTCCTTCAGAGCTGTCCAAGGAAGAACAAAAAGCTGACCACCAAAGCTGACACTGAGTTCTGTTCACCTTTATCTGAAGAAAGCGAGATGCATCCGTGACTGGAAGGATAGAAACCTCTGTCTCCAAAACTTAAAGCCTAACACCTAGGTAATCAACTCTCAGGCCTCCAATTTTAAGAAACTAAATGTTAGCAAAAAAGAAGTAAGGGGAAAAAACTGAAAAAAGCAAAACAAAAACAGACAAAAAACCCCACACAAAAACAAAACCAAAAAAAAACAAACCCCAAAAAACCAAGAAACCAAAACCCTGGCAAAAAAAATAACAAAGTGCAACAGAGGAGCATATTCATCAAAAAGTTGAGTTTGATTTAGAAGTACTTCCCATGCTTAGCAGACCTACCACTCATACCAAAACAGACTTGGCTCAAAGCATGAAACTAAATGTTTGAATTTGAATTGAATAATACATTGTAATTTATATTTCTTCCACTCTCCTAAAACCTTAGCTCAATGAAAAATTTTCCAAACTAGACAGAGTGGTTGATTTTCAGCTCACACAAGTTTTACTCCATAGAAAGTTGATGTAATTGCTGAGATTTATGCTGGCATTAAAAGTCCTAGAAAATAGTGCCTTGGGATATGGAAAATAAAACAAACTGAATCATGGTGAGAATTTTTCTTTTTAAGAGAGTGTTTGGTCTTTCGTGAAGACAGTGAAGCAATAGATCTGGAATGACAAGGGAAACAAGAAATTAATAGGAGAAGCTGTACTACAAATCAATGCATTCATAAAGCCTTATCTTCTTTTGACTTTTTACACTCAACCACATTTGAATCACATTTTCATCTGGAGCTCACCTCAGTTTCCTAATGAGTCACATTCTCCTTGGAGACAGCTTCCCAGACTTCTGGCAGACCCAGAAGTCTACTTTTGGTCTACTTTTAAGAAAGATTAGAAATATTGTCAAACCAGTCTGACCAAAACCACTTAGTGGTGATACAGTTCACACCAGCTTACTTTTTGCCAGGACAACTTAAGCCAGGTGCCAGAACAGAGTGAATATTAGCAAAAAGTATTTTTCTTGGAATAGCATCCACGTCTACCATGAACCAAAGCAGTTATGCTGAGGAAACCAAAATGTGTGACTGAGCCTGTGGAGAGTTAATACCTCTGTGGAAACTGTCATGATGGAGAACTTGGTGTTCTCAGCAGGTCCTCTCATCTCACAGCAAGGACATAGGGTGATGCCTGCCCATGATATAACAGCACAAACAATGGACCTCTCTCCCTGCTAGTCCTGGTATCTTCAGCTGCATGTGATATTCCTCTAGACCCTCTCTGTCCTTTCTGAAACAGGAAAAAACTTCTGTCTGGTGCAAAGACCACTTAACAGACAGGGAAACAGAGCTCTCAGAGTGGAAAGCTTCCTGGTAGAACTCTCGCTTTTCTAATTATTCCTAAAATATTTTCCAACAGTATTTCAGGCTTTCTTTAATGACTTGAGGATATATCTGCATACCAAAGCATTTTAGCAACATATTTGTGAAGTTCTGTGTGGCACTGGCCATTGCAGTGTTTCACTTAGAACAGACATTAAATGTGAGTCTCACTTTTTGTCTTTGGTCTCTCTTTCACTCAAGACTTTCTCTACCTGTCAGTCTCTTCACATGGAAATGCTGCTTCGAGCCATCTTGTCCTCTTGCCATCCAGACTCCTGCTAAAACCTGATACACAGTCTGTCTACTTCACTAAAGTCCAGTGTGTCACAGGACAGCCTGCAGGTGTCTGTTGGATATATGTTCACCTGGACATCATCATGTGAGAACTCCCCATTTTAGCAGCTGTGATGGTCACGGTGTTCTTTGAGATGAATCATCACACCAGTTTATCTTCACCTATGTGTTCCCCTGTACCTCTATTTTTGCCACCCATTTACTTTTCAGACTACAGCTGAGGATGGAACATTAATATTTATGTTCTGGCATTTCTAGTGTGTGCACACACCCCATGAACAAAAATTAGTCATATGCTTATACTGTTTCCTCCAGACCTAGTCTTTGGTTAGCAATATGAATAGGTGTCTAGTATTCATCTGATTGACCAGCATGGATCATTAACAACTGTAGCAATATGCTTTCTATAGAATTTGAAGCGCCTCCCTTTCAATGCCTCTCCTGCTATGTACTTTGAGCCCTTGAGAAGAAAGTCTTATGGAGGCACAACAGGAGAGAGCATGTGCGTCCAGGAAAATACAAGTCTTCAGTCTATCAAAACATATTAAGGGTTTGTTGAGCCATCAGTCAAGTTAGTGGAACCATCAGTCAAGTCTCCATCCACCCTGCTGTCTTTGGGCCTGATCCTGCATGTAAAGAAATGAATTGGTGCTTTCTTAACGTTCAGCTGAGGAAAGAAAAACCCCATTGTAGTCTAAAGAGAGCCTGAGATTGGAGCTCATTATGTGCTGCTCCTCACAGCATAAGGGAGTCTTGTTCCTCCTGACAATCAGGTTGTGGCCCCAGTTGTAAAGCTACCATAATGTATTTTCATATGCAAGCTCCTGTATTTGTATAGTTTACAGCAAAGGCTATCAACATAACCGATGTTAGCTTGTGGGATGCCAGAATGAAAGCAACTATTGAGCCCTCTAACCATCAAAGGAAATGCAGACCCCCTCAGTCTGAAGCTTTGATTTATATGATCCTGAATCGACTTACACAGTAATAATACTCTATTCTTTCTTCTGGGCCCCAGACCTTCAAATGAGTCTTGGATCTGATATTTAGTGAGTTTGTGTTACCATGACAATCTTCTAAGTCAGCTGTGAGCTTGATTTTCCAGGAACAGATCGCACAACTTTTGCACTTCTTTTTTGCTCTCCTCCTCAGCACTTCCTGGAGCTTTCCAGATCTCTGAATTTTAGTATTAATCCTGAAGAGCAACAACCAAAGTAGATTCAACTCCACCTCTTATCCAAATAGTTGTGCTCATTTTTAAAACAGCTAGCAACTGACTTGAGAGTGCTTACATCTTCCTTCCTACCCAGGCAGGTCTGGTTTTAAGAAAAGCCAGCAAAGAAATGAATTAGTTCAAGACCAGAATCTTCCTATATCTGGCCACTGTTACATCTTCCCCTACCCTCCCCTGGCAGACTGAAGGATCCTTTAGTTTCACTTCACTGTCTGAGGGATTACTGAGGCTGAAATGAACATTCTACTGCAACAGATGCTGAAATGGCATACTACCAAAGATGTGAAGCTCAATTAAAAGGTAAAATCCTTTTCATTTAGCCTTGTCTTCCTTTCTGGGAAGCATCCAGTCCTAGAGAGCTTTTATCTCCCTCAACTTTCGATCCTAATGTGAAAACAGCGACCAAACACAAAGACAGGCAAAAACAAAGAGCCTGCTTTTCCACACTCAAGGATCAGTTTAATTTTTCTTCTAGATAGCCTATTGGCATGCACACTCTATTTTGAGTGTTGCTATTTTGAACGACCATAAAGTGCCCTGCATATTTGGTGGAAGTATTTTTGGAGTACAGGAAATTGAAACTTGATTCTATGTAGCCCATCACCATAAACATTTCTACTGTATAAAACCATCTTTATTCTAAGAAACCCAAAGTAGTTGCAGCAAATATTAACAAACAGGCATCTGCCTTTAAGAGTGGGAAGGCAAAGAACATATGGACAGAGTTGCCTAAAATCAGTCAGATTTATGAACTACAGAATCTCAAAGAATTATCCATTTGACTTGGATCAGGCACACAAACACACTCCTCTCAAATCAGACAGAGTATGCTAGACAGAAACTGTGTTGCCTTCTGTCTTTTCCAACACCTACAAGGGAGAGGATGGTTTTTATTCTAGCAGAAAGCCTGCTAATATAAATAAATAGCCCATCATAATCTTTAAAGTAATTTGATTTGGCAGAATCAGCTCATGCTGGATCGATACTTTACATTAATCTAATACAACCACTGAGTGATAGACCTGAAAAGAGAACCAAAATTTGTCATAACAATTGTTTTGGCAGGCCGTGTACATTTTTTTGTTGCTTTTATTTGTCTGTCATGACTCTTCCTTTGCACTGTTTAGAAAAAAAAATCACTCTTAAATAAGATCAGAAGACATTTTAAAAAAAAGAATTAAATTATGATGGCTAGTCAGCCTTGAATATGAATCAATACTATTCTTGAAAAGACAGAAAGTAATGTTTGAAGTAATGAGAATAGCTGAATCAGGGAAAAAGACTGGGAGCTGCATATGAAGCTTACAAAGGAGGTGAATCCTTCCTATGCTGAAATCAGAGAAGTGTTTTCCTCACTGTGGAAAAGTTAGACCAGCTCTGAACACACCAGACAAGTATCCAGGTGTTGAGACTGGAGAGATACTTTATATGTGCAGAAGATACAGGATCTCCTGCCACAAGCTTATAGCTGGAAAACCTAAGCAGCTAGGGGAGGAGGATAAATATATTACATTCTTCTTAGCCAGTTTAGGGCAGAGATGTGACTTAACTTCCCAGCCATCTAGTCTGTCTTCTCTTTGAGTAAGCAAACTCTTGAGGATGCAACCTAATGCAATGCAGCCCTGACCCCCCCACTAAAATGTTGGTATTAATGCTCCTGATATTGAACCTATGGTTCACTTGGGGGAAAAAACAAAGGTCATTTAGCAACTGCCTCTTTAGTCTCTGTGCCTCTAGGACAGCCACAGCTTGGCATGTATACATCTGCTTTCAGCCCTTACTACAATGCCAGTCTTCAGGGTACATTTTGTAATAATGTGTTCTCTCCACAGAAACAGAAAATATAATAAACTGAAAAAAACCCCATGTATTTCCTTACCCTCTGCTTAAGGTTGCTTTATGGGTTTGAATATCACTGTGCTTTCAGCTTGAACACAGCATCTTTTCATGATGAGAAATTGCAGGAAACAGTAACTATAAAGAGTAACTTCTTTTCTTAAAAAGCATCTATCTTGATTTAAAATTACCATCCATTACGCAGTGTGCACAATATACACTGGAGCCATTAGCAGTGCACTGTTTTCTTAATTTCTAACATCCTTTGCTGTATCCAGAGTCCACTTAATATAACCCTGAAATGGACTTTCTTCAGTTATGCCCACGGTCAAATTTTGCCACGTATTTTGGACGATTTGTATATTGATATGTAACTGTTTTTGTCATTTCATTTATGAGTCTGCAGACTGTCTAATCCTTACATCCAGGGTGCCAGAAAGCACCATTGCTTTTCTAACTGGATCAAAACAGAGAGGAAAGATGATCATACAGCTATTTCAAAGAACATGTCAGTGCTAGATTTAGACACTGCTACCATGATAGTCCTTTGACCTTGTAGTAGCTCTGGGTGGGCAACAGGGAATGTAAATCTGAGTATCATCATGGGGCAGCACCCAAGCAGGACAGCAATACACAGCGATGACATCCACAAATCTCAGACAGCTTTATGAAGCTGGATGAACACTACCACTCTTTCATGGATGAAGCAGAGTAAGCAGCAGAGAGTAGCATAGTGACTTGCCCCTCGTCTCTGATCCAGTGCAAGAGGTAGGAAGAGGCTTTCTGCCTTTTACTGCTCTGAACGGAGTTTTCTCCCTGTGGTCCAGTTGTGTCGGTGTAAGAGCACTGGGATCACATCACATTTCCAGTTGCTCGGCCAGCACAGATGCAGAACAAGGGAACCATCTCATCTTACCAGACTCTAAACATAGCACTTAAGTATTCACAGCTTCTTCCCTCTGATGTAAGCCACTTAGGACAGAAATGGCCCACTCTGCCAACAGGGATATAAATTCCCCGTTAAGTCCCGTCATTAACCTTCATGGGGAAGTTAATCTGCTGCCTCAAAGCACTTAAAAAGCAGTGTGTCTGCTGACTTCTGGAGTACTTAATTAATAATTATTCTCCTCTCTCATCTGACCCTGAAATATCTGTCAAATATAAATCAAGTTTCTTTTAATGAAATTCCATTTTTTGGTTCTTTTCCACTGAATCCTTGCTTTTTAAAAAATAACAAAGCCTACCATCACAGATTTTAATCTTCCTGTAAAACCTCTTCTCTTAAAGAATTTTTATGAGGAAGATGGAATATATAATTATTTAACTGGACACATACTGTATTCTCTGCTCCAGGTCCTTGAAGTGTTTGAAAAACGTTAATCAAAGGAAGACCCTCAGCATGCAGTCTACATTTAAATCATTTTAAAAATCATAATCCGCAATATTATATCTGCTCCCAAGTTCCAGTGTTGATGTTTGTGATTTTACAGCCACACTTTCCTATTTCTTTAAAAAATATTTTTCTCTCCCCTGCGGCTGTGTGGAAGGCTCAGGCAAAACAGGGGAAATAGACTATTTATCCAGGGAAAACAGTGAAATGCACACAGCTTAAATGGCCTGATTCTTTCCCCTCCTCACTGTGGTGTAATACAGTTTTATTCCTGTGCCTGAAGAAGTTAGCATTTTCACTAATCTCAGTGAAGGAAAAAGAAGTATCAAATTGGTGTGGATTATAGGAGATTCAGACCCACTGGGCTATCAGATTAGATATTCTTTTCCTTCTCTCCCTTTATGGTCCTCCTCCACTCCCTGCTGTATTTCAGTCATCTGAACTGCTGTTTTTAAGAACATTTCTGGTTGCTGAAATAGTTTAGGAAGATGTTGGATTTTTAAAATTACATTTTTGTATCTCTATACCATTTTGATGGCTTTGAATATCTGGTTCCCTGGTGCACAGATATGACCCATTTCTACTAAGAACACATTTGACCTTCTCTCATTATTATCCACTGCCTGGTATCTATGTATGCCTGATACATATTAATAAGTAAAAATAACTCCTTGCATACCCCTGGGCATTAAGGAATATATGGGTTCGGAAATGTATATACTTACTCCACCCCATACAGATAGCTCAGCTATCAAACAGCTGCTCATTCCTTTGCTTAAAATTTATCTGTTTTGCCAGAAATATAATCTTAAAGGTGTGATAACTCTCTGGAAAAAAAACAAAAAAAACAAGATAATCTGATGACTATTCTTAAATCCTGGAAAAATAGGAAGCTTTGGGTATTTAGCAGGGTAACAGGATGATAAAGCAAAATTCAGATTGCGTCCACATCTGAACTCATGGTACTATGTACTTCATGTTTAAACAAGGAGAAAGTAAAAAGTTTGTTGCAGAATCTAAATAACATCTAAAGGTGGATTTTCTTGAAGGTTTTAATTAGGGAAATATCATAATTTCTCAGAGCTATAACATTTTGTTGGGTGGTTTTTGTTTTGTTTTGTTTTGTTTTTTCAATAAAAGATTCATTCCTCCAGTCAAGTTATTTGGTAAGAAAATCTACTTTCATTTCTTTTAATGGAATCACTATCTGGGTAGCTGGTGTCTGTAAGCAAAAATCCTGAAAGTGTGGTACAATATAAAAATTGTATGCCTTTTTATTGGGGCAAATAAAAAATAAGTTTTTGAAAATGTTCATCTCACTGCTTAGCTCTAAGCCAAATTGTATTTCTGCCGCTATCTCACAGACTTTTTCTGTGGCATGAGCAGACCTTTTAATTTACACAAGTCTTTAATTTTCCTAACCTATCAAAACAAAGTAGCTTTTATCATATATGTAAGGCCAGAAGTTCAGAAATCCTAAAGGAACTAGAGGGAAAGGGCTAGTAAAAGCTCAGATCAGCCAAACTATCTTCTTAAAAGCTAGTGGACAAAGTCTGGGGCTTAAAAGATGGAGAGCTATTGCATTACCCATTTAGCATCCCAAATAAAAATCCAAGATGATCAGCTCAAGTCATCACAGAAAATATAAAGAAGTGGAGGGAAGGAACTACATATGTGTTTGCTGTGAGCTGGAGAGGTATTGACCCCTGTTTCTATGGGGCCACCATTGCATCTTGTCTTGTCTGTACGTGCTATCTCAGAGGCCTCGGAGTGTAGCATCTCATGAAGATGTATAGGCTGATTATCAAATGATAAAGTCATGGAAAGCCTCAGCATGTCTTTGGCAAGAAAAGATGTTATTTGCATGCAGGCCATGATCAGTGCATGCCTGCAAAAAGACGCCAGCTTTACTCTGTACTTGCTCTTGTTTCCTGAAGTCAAGAACAAATACCAAGTTTTCCTTTCAGTAGCCTGCTCTGTAGCAGCTCAGTGGCTTCATGTGAAAAAAAGCAGCAGAAGACATACAAAACATGCATTGTACACTCTATCTGGTAAACAATGTCTTTGGCTCATCAACACTGCTTGGGCATGGCTTTTGAACTACTCTGAAAAAAACACCTTCGGTATTTCTTGCAATGTCCTTAGTAATCCATTGCCTTGAGTAAGCAAAGTAAGTATGTTGAAACAGAATGAGCACATATACAGTTATAAGCAGCTCATCTCCAGAAAGGAGCTAATTCTGATATTAAATATGCAGGCGAAGGGTGTTCCCAAAGGTTATTTGCCAGTAATCAAAAAATATGTTCAGCACTGGGTGGTGAGACACTGGCACATGTTCCCCAGAGGAGTTACGGCTGCCACTTCCCTGGAAATGTTCAAGCTTGGATGGGACTTTGAACCTGTCTATGTAGGAGGGGTACTTATCCAGGAACTAGATATTTAAGGTATTTTCCAACCCAAATCATTCTATGATTCTATCATGCTAAAAAAAAAGGGCACTGGGGGAAAAAGAAGGAAGATGGTGAACTGGAAGGCGGGAGCTGAATGATAACGCTGGGATAAAATTCAGTGAATTCCTGAAGTAGGCTTAGTGGATACAGAAAAAATTAGTATGTCATAAAAATAAATCCTAATTTTTAAAGCTTAGTGGCTCCTGCAGCCCAGAAAGGTACTGTAAGTTTGTATAAGTATGACTAATTATCCTCTCCTGTGGTTTGCTGGGCATGTCTACCAATGGGACTGTCTAGACATCAACTTTCTGAACACCAAGTCCCTCCACTGGGACTGCCCGTTCCCAGGAGACATCCCTGTAAGCCTGAATCCATGTTAGGTGGGCTGATGGGGGTCTGTGACCTCTTGTGGGGGTGCACTGGGTGTTCTTACCTTTGACACAGGCCTGGACCTGCCCGTACCACTCCCCGCAGCTGTCGCAGAGCAGCGTGAACGCCGTCTCCCCGCTGCCCATGACGTAGCCCTGGGCACAGACATACAGCAGCTCATCCCCCATTTCAAAGCCAGTGTGGCCATGCAGGGTGGTGTGTGGGAAGGATGGAGGGTCCCCACAGGGTTTGTCTGGAAGGAAAAAAATAAATGAGATGGCAGAGGCCTTGCAAAAGTCTTTAAATGCAGTGCTGATGGTGATGCTAAAAGAGCTAACCTGAGGACAAGGTTTATGTCCTCAAAACACACGTGTCATCTTATTTGTGCTCTTGTCTTCCTTCATAAGTGTTTTCAGCTGTAATCGGGAAGGTGTTTATTGGGCTAAAATTGCAATGTGACAACTGTGGTATTACTTTAACAGCAATGCATCTAGAGGGGCTTTGTTTCTTACAAGTCAGCCCAGGCTGTCAAGCTAAAGCTGTCTTCTCCACCTGCTTCTGCAAAGGCTAACAAAGGTTTGAGACTGGAAGGCAAAAGCTTGGGCACAGTTCTATTTCTCAACAGCAGAAAAGCTTGTGAAACTGTTTGACACTACTACTAGACTGTAAGATGCTGAGCAGAGGCTGAGCAATGACCCAGTTCACCTTCACAGAAAGGAAAGGTCCAGGTGGACACCAGTAATTTTTGATAAAATATCTCTAAACTTCCACTCTTTCTTAAAATCAAAAGTTGCTTCCCAGTTACCAAAATTTCCCTGTTTTTTGGTTACAGAAATAGTGACTTGTGATTTTCAACTTAGCAACAACCAGGAGTAACATAGCTCTGCTCTCTGAGACTTAAATTTATCAGGACATGAAACCTAATAAGAAGCTTCATAATAATTCCTCTGACAGCACTAAAATCCAGGAAGAAAAATTATTATAAACAGTAATAAAACTGATTTGAGATTTTCTTTTCCTGAAAGAAATGCAGGGAGGAGGCTGACAGAAAACCAACAACACCAGTGTAAAGTGAATTTTAACTCTCTTTTTTGGGTTTGAATAATCTTGCCTATTGTTAATGAGGTGGTTCATGAGCTTCTAGAGAACTTCTAGGTATTGTCATTTCTCTTCTGTCAAAGGTCTTCGCTTATCAGAAGGGCTCTTCAAGAGGGGTTTACCATGTCCCCTTTTTTTACAGTCTCTTTTGAAATTGGCATCTGTTGGTTATAAAACCACAAAACAAGCAAACAAAAAATCTATAATGCAAGAACATGATTTTACCAAGAAAGCCAAGTGGGGAGTGTTGGCATAGACAAACACTTTTGTATTCTTTCTTAAAACTGGTATTTTTTCCAGCATTTCTAAAGCCCTTATGGAAGAAAAAAAAACAAAAAAACCAACTGTTCCACTTGCCAAAGTATCTGATGACTCAAAACCTGCTTTTGTCCTGATACAGAATAACTAAAAATGAAAATGTTAATAGGGGATAGCTCAGAAGTTCTGGCTATTGTATGCTTATTATTAAATGTAGGAAGGGAAACTTGGGGTGAGTTTGGTATTCTAGTATTGAATCTCCTGTTGGAACAGTTTGCCTTAGTACAAAACCATAATTACTTAGTTGGCTAAGCAAAGATATAGTTCCCATGAAAGAATTTTGTTTGGAAGCTGAAAAAGTGACCTCCAAGACTATTGCTCCTAAGCATGCAGCAGAAGAAATATCTTGAGAGAGCACCCTTGCTACTTTGCTAGAGTCGACTTTACACAAGATGCAATGAACAACATTTCCATTGACACCAGTTCCCAGCCAAGGTTTTCACTGGGGGACAGTTTGGACAGAAAAGCTTTTTCAATCTACTTTCTGCAAAGGTTCAGGCTTTCCTGCTTTTGCCCTAGGGACATTCTGCAAGATCCTTGTGAGTCCCAGCTTCAGCTTTTCCCATCATCCACCCACTTCTGACCCAGGCATAGGTAAATACATATTTATTTAGAAATATGATGTATTTATATTGCTAGTTGCTTGCTTCATAGTGAAATGAACATCCTAAGATAAACATCCATACTCTGTGAAAGCTCTTTGGATCAGGCTTTTAGAAATTGTCTGATAGACCTGGCTAAGAGTTTCTCAACTGGGTATGCAGGAAAACATCTGCCACTAATTTAAGGGACACGCTACTGCAGTCAAAGCTTTGAAGTCTATTCTCCATACTGTACACATACATATATACTGTCTAACACCTTCAGAAGTTAGTGGGAGTTATGCACACACACACTGACAGAAAAAATAAGCTCTTGAGGCTACACAAAGCTCAGTTTATGTACAGTCTTATGGAGGCTTGGCATCCGAGGAAGTGAGGAGCAGTTAGCAGCTAATGCCTTTCCTGTGAACTGGTTGGATGAATAGAGATTGATGTGGATGAAAGGAATAAGAAATATTTTATTGCCTCATAGGAAGGCTACAGCCCTGCTGCATTTCATGTACTTTATTTATGTAGTTACTTCCATGGGTACAAATGAGAGCTGTGTATCTGGTCTGAGGGAAGTATTGATCCCAACACTGTATGGGACAATTATTTTCCAGAAGGTATTCTTATCTACAAAGCCTTGCTTCTTAATCCTGTGCCCAGAGGAAGCAGAAAAGTAACACTTACATTAGTTAAATATGGCAAACATATTCAAAAAGCACATTATAGCCTTCCAGTATATAAGAAAGCTGAAGGGAGCTTTACTGTAAAATTTGGCAACAGACTTGGTAACAGAGAATTATGAAAAGAACGATCCAGCTGATGTGTGAATAGAAAGAAAAGCAGAGATTTTAAAGATGTTCATGGATGAACACCGTATAGGGAAGTTTTGACTCTCATAAGAGACATTGTAAGGTCATGTCTTTGCTGCAGAGCATATGGAGTGACAGTACGAAAAAGCATCAGTGAAAGCTGATAACCTGCAAAGATATACTGAGATTCCTACATCTACTCTGCTGCTGTCCCCTCCTGTGTGAGATGTACAGGAATTTTCCAGGTTGCAGCATCTTACGGCTCCTCATCCTGCTGGAGTCTCAGTTGCTATGACAATTCCTGCTCAGCCTTTTGCCAAACTTGTTCTTTCTGGTGCATGTACAGAAGTGACACTGGTACAGCAGCTCATCACAATGAGCCACTTCTGGGGACAGGCTTAAGGTTTTTGCCATTCTTTGTACCAGGAGAAGGCAACGCAAAGGCTTGTTTGGAACAACAGCCTGTGCTCAGTGCTGGCATTCAGTCCATTTTCTTGCTGAAAGAGAGGAGGCAGATCTGGGCCATGAAGCGTGACAGAGGGTGTGTTGGCAGCAGCTTGTCATGTAGAGGAACAGTAGTGCTCTTTGTTGAGGTGACCACAGGGCTTGCCTGGAGTGGTGATGCTGGTAGATGAGGACTGGCCTCCTCCATTGCTCAACTCTCCATCTGGAGCACTGCTTCCCCTCATCTATCCTCCCATAAACCAGGGAGTTTTCTTAGTGCTTGCTAAAAAATTAGCACAATCCATCTTTCCCGGTGGGAGAGCCCAATGTGCTTGATACTCAGGCCTCATCCAGCAGATCCCATGCTCTGCCTGTGTGTGTGAGAGATCACATCTCAAACCTGGAAACTTGAAATCTGTTTCTGGGTGTTTTGACCCTTCCTGAGCTTGTGATATATTGACAGGGAGGTCAAACACCTGACTGGGCTTCATACATTGACAGCTGACCTCCAGGACACAAGGATGAGTTGGGTTACACAGCGAGACACCACAGCACTACACAGATGTAAAGCAATGTTGAAGTAGACAGAAGAGCCTCAAGTCAGGAGTAATTTGGCACAGACTGTCTTCTGGAGTGAAAATCAATGCCACAGTCAATAAAGAACTCAATACACATATCTAGAAATCAGGATAGAATCAATGTCTGACAACTGAATAAGTGGCACAGCAAAGACATTAGTGTTGAGTATAGATGTGTTAGGCTAGTGATGACTGGTTACAGACCTCTTAAAGACTCGGTAACTAATTCTTACAAGGGACTGAAGATGCCTCATTAATCAAGTTAGCACATTCAGTCATGATTGGCTTTTAAGAATTATGGCCCCTCTGAAGTGTAACTTTAACTCCAGACCATGTGTGGAAAAGAGTCTCTTGCAGGTGAGCTTCTGGCAAAGAGCTTACACAAGACACTTTAAGAACACGACACCTCTATGCCCAAATCTGGATTCCTCCTGAAGCATCTTCTTGATTTCAATTACAAGCATGCCATCAGTTTGCAAATATTTTTTGAGATGTCTTGATAAAATACTATCTACAGAAAGAGCAGCTTAAGATCAATAAGAAGAAAAATCAACACAAAAAAGGTGCAGACTTCAGCCTCCACACCACCTGGCAGAACTGAGAAGCTACTGAAACTGATTCCCAGTTTATCTACAATTGCTACTTTCATTGTGTACTATACTCTGAAAGCTGACATGAAACATCCTCTTTGACATAAAACATCCTCTGTTACAAGTGCCCAATTCAGCAGAGTTTTTCCAGAGAGACCACTGGAATTTATAGGATGTCATCTCATCATTAAGAAATTGGAAAATGCAGCTCTTAACGCTCAGCCCTGTGAAAGATGAATGTGGAAGTTTGTTTTTCTTCTTGATTGCAGAGGCACTAAAGTACATGGAATTTTTCTTTTTGGATAAAAATGCTGGGTACAAATAAGAGTACAAAGAACCAGACCTCAATCATAGCCAATGTAAGTGCTGCTTGTAAGCTTCTAATGTTAGGATGCCAATACCTCTTTCATCAGATACAACCTGAAAGAATTTGTTAGTTTAAATGACATCACCAGGTAGCTGGAAATTTACTGTCAGCTATATGCAAAGCTGTGGAAAAGAAAGCTGTAGCAATGAAAAAATGAAAAACTTCATATCCACAGCAAAGCATGACACATACAAAGAAATGGCTCAAATATTACATAAAGCAAATTGCAGATTGATTGCTCATGTAAAGTACATTTAATACGTTTTCTGTAAAGAGGAAATTTTTTTTCTAACTGCTAAAAAAGCCAAACTGAAATATGTACATTAGCCAGCAAACTTTGATGGGTATCTGGAGCCTGCAGCCATGTATAACAAAGTTTGATTTGCATTTATGCTGTACACTACTACAAGTTGCTGCCTGTTTAGTTTTTCTATGATGGCAGTAAATCAAAGACTTATGGAACAGAGATCTTACTTGTTGCCTGTAAATACCAGTGGGGCACCAAAAAAAAAGAATAAGTAAAACTTGAGAGCTAAAAACAAAGAGATCTTTCCTTTGTCGCATTTTTTTTTTAAGAAAGGGAACTAAGAAGATTATACATGTATGGAAATGAATGGTGTGTGGTGCTACAAAAAGTAAGACTGGTAGGAAAAAATTGAGCTTTCTGTTTTTCTTGCTTTGTATCTTTGTGACTTTGAGTTATTGTCTTGTGAGCTTTGATGGAGGATAAATACATACCCTGTGGGCCAGATCTGATGTACATGTACATGTGATACTCAGTTTTCAGATTAGACAGAATCTAATACATTATTCAGTAATTTTTGGCACTCAGGACGAAGAGAGAAACTTTCTGACCTTTGCAGATCCTGAGCTGGTAAAGAGTTGTCTTTTGAGTCTTGTGGCTGCATGAAACATTTGTTTATGAGAAACTGAGAAGACATTTCTTGGTACTGCAAAAACTGCAGGTACACTGACAGCATTCATAAAACATTGCAGCTACATTTTTCCTTGTCAAATATAATTCTCATTACAAATCCCCTGTAAAGCACAACTCTTAGGATCAAAGATTGCTCAGATTCTTCTCGGTGTACTGAACAAAATCCATTTCAAAAGCACAAAAAATTATATATATATATATATGTATATATATATATACATATATATATTCAGGATCTTTAGTTGTAAAAGCCTGATCTTTTAAGCACACCCAGAGCACTTCCAGGATCTAACCACTGTCCTGGCTGTTAAGGCATGCTGAGGTGCATGATAAGCAATTCAACTGAACTCATTCACGTGGTAAATGATTGAAAATTAACTATAAATCAAGGACTAGTAAGGGAATTTTATGATGGTTTGTACTGGGAGACTCATGGTGGTTGAAGATGCCCTTTGCACAACCCTAAGAAGTGAAAATAGAGTTGTGAAAGGTTACAATCTTGAACTTAGTTTCTGGAGAAGGCTGATGAGCTTGTTCCCTTGTTCTGTCCTCACCCTGCCAGTCTGTCAGTGTCTCTGGCTGACCTCAGCCAAGCTGGGCAAAGAAGGAAAGCTGTTGAGTGTCTGCTCATTTTGGTAAGATGAGTTTGAACTTGTGTTCAGTTTTGGGGCCCTCATAACAAGAAAGACAACAAGGTGCTGGAGAAGGGCAACAAAGCTGGTGAAGGGTCTGGAGAGCAAGTCTTATGAGGGGCGTCTGAGGGAAGAAAAGGGGGTTCAGAGGAGAGCTTATCACTCTGAAATTACCTGAAAGAAGGCTCTAGCAAAGTGTGTGTCTGTCTTTTCTCCCAAGTAGCAAGCAATGCCAGAGCAGGTTTAGATTGGATATGAGAAGAAACCTCTTCACTGAAAGTGAAGTGTCTCCAACACTGAAACCGTCTGCCCAGCAAGGTGGTTGAATCACCATCCCTGGAGGTAATTTAAAGGACGTGTAGATGTGGTGCTTAGGGATTCGACAGATTAATGGTTGGACTCATTGATCTTAAAGGTCTCTTCCAACCAAAATGGTTCTGTGACTCTGTGAATGAGGAAAGAGTCAAAGCCAGATGTCTTTTCCATTAGGATGGGCATGGGTAAGACTCAGATCTTACCTGTGGTCACAAGCAGTGTTGGTCAACTGATGGGCAATGCAGAGTGGATAGCCCTGTATGCACATCCACACCTCTGATTCAGTCACAGCACATGTGGTCCCCTGCCCATCCTGAGCAGCAAGGAGCTGCCAGGAACCTCAATGCAGGGACCTGATGGGTAGAGGGTGAGGTTAGAAGGAAATTCTTTCTCCAGTAGAGAGAACTAGATTAATTTAATATGGGACTGAAGCTTATTGGTTGGATGGATATGAAAGAAATGAAAAGGCTTGTAGTTGTTGTGTATGGGGACAGAGGTCTCAGCATAAGAAACCTGGGATTTATCACTTTCAGAAGGGCAAAACAACTTGCTTCTTAAAATTGATTTCAACACACAGGGCTTAGTACTAATGCCTCGATGTATTATAATTACAATTGTGTCAATTAAATGCAATGTCCTCCTTTCTAAAAGAAAAAAAACACTTGGGAGGTTTCAAGTAAGAAGCAATTCATTAATCATAACTTAGATGTGCAACCACCTGTGGGAAACAGCAGAACAGATACAGTGTGCCAGAGGCTGTGGTGCAGGGTTTGCTGTTGCTGTTTCTTGCTGGATTTTTGCTTCCAAAATTCAAAGTGGCATCCCTGAGATGAGGATGTTCTCTAATCAGTGAATTGCTTTGTGCTTGCTTGTGTGTGCTCCTGTGTGTTATACTTCCATGGTAAGACTATTTCCTTTCTGGACTTCACTCTTTTCATATCAGCTACAGACCAGGCCCTACCACACAATTTTGCTTGAGCTTTTCCATTCAAACATTGACTCTACATCCAAAGTTTTTTTATACATTCGAAGAAGAGAGGACCTTATTGTCATTCAGAGATGTTTCTGTGTGTAAGGATTATTTAGTGAGTGCACTGGCACAATCATCCCAGTTTTTCATCAGGAAACTCCCTGCCTTCTACAAAACTAGTCTCTTTTCTGCAAATGGTCCAAATTTTTCCCTGAGTTTTTAGTACTCTGTTTTGTAGTCCTATAGAGTACTCCTTTCCAATAAACACTGTCTGATTGTATTCTTAACTTCAGCTTTACTGCTCCTTTACCATGAACAGTAACCAAATGCAAAAGGCAAACACGGGTCCTTTCCCAAGATTCAGCAACTACGTGTAAGCTTGGAGGCAGCAGGTGGAGACAGACAGCAGGACACAATGGAACAATAGTGGCCAGAGCAGTGACTTCAGCCTGCCACAGCTGTCCCACCCACCACAAGGTTTTTCTTGGAGGGGGATGATGACAGAAGAGAGATTTGAAGGAAGACAATGAGAGAGTTTTGCAGATGTTTACAGGGAGCTGCCCTTATATGTGAGGAGCAGCATGGAAGAAAGCACAAAGGTGCTTGTGTGACAACATGAGCAACTGGGTGACAGAGCTGGCATCACTCATAGCAGCACGGAGCCTGGGGTTGATATCAAGAGGTTTGCTTGAGAGGATGGTCAGTCAAACTCTGAGACTGTGTGCACATCAAATATACATCACTTTTGCCACATTTCACTTCAACTGTATTTTCATCCCCTCTGCTGCCACTGGCTTTTTGTTAAAATAGCCCTCTGAATTTTGAACTTATTGTTTCTCATCAAATGCCATCTGCTTGCCCCCTCTTTTCTTGGAAATGAGACATGAAACTTCACTGCAGACATCAACAGCCTGTTATGATGGTTCCCAAATGTCTTTACACAATCCTGCCTATCACTGACAATTTACTTTACAATGCCTTCAGAATGCATCTTTGCTTGCAGGTTCCAGCTTTTGAATATAAAAAAGCTTAAGCATCCACCTCAGTTGGGAATTATTTGGTTTTCAGAATCATCCATGATTCCATTCCCTATTGGGCTAGCCTATACTTGTTAGCAAAACAAAACGAAACAAAACCAAACAAAAAACTAAAATTGAGGCAATGAAATTATTTGCATACATATGCTGTATACTAACAGATATGCCACAGCTTGGTGTTCTGTGGCTGGAAACCAGATTTCTGAGTTACACTCAGTTACAGGGCTGAGTATCGGAGAAGCTTCAGGCATCTGAGTTATATTGGTGCCAGGTAAACAGTGGCAGATAAATACTTTTCCATAAAGTATGTTCTGTGAACATGAAAATGGGTTCTTCCAGATCAGTAGTGCTGCTTGAACTTGCTAAACTGCAGCAAACACAAAAGATAATGCGATTTATTTCACGCAACCAGTGTCTTTGCAGCTATTGGCTCACTCAGTGGGTGATTACTATAAAGATTTATTCCTTAACATTTCCTTTTTGCCTCCCAGCATAAAAAAATCAAAGGAAAAACTTTTAATGTTGCAAAATTGAGGTGATTGTGCATTACATTCAATAGCATATCAGTGCTGACCTTCATCCTTTACACAAAAAGCATCGTATTGGTCATTCACAAAGGGATCGGTTTCAATTTTAACATCAATGGCTTTCATGCTCTGCTGTTTGCTGCCCGTCTTTCTGCATATAATTGTCCTAAAATGAAGAAGAAGAAGAAAAAAATAATCAGAAATCTTCTGGAGTTGTACATGCAGGAGAAATTTGGAGATGCTTTATCACAGTAGTCAGGCTTTAGCCTCAGTTTAACTGTTTAAGAGTTGGCACATAAGGCATTACTGTGGGAAGATCTATGAAAAAAGCCAAGGGAGAATTAAAAATAATTTAAAAAATGTTTTCTGTAGATCAAATTCAAGATAGGAAGGAGTAAAGAATGCTTATCTTCTTATATTCTGTAATATTTCTAAACATCAGACCAAGTTCCAGAGTATTTAAGGCCACACTCTGCTCTTACATTCCAGCAATAAAGATTTCCACCAATGGCACCTGAATAAAAGTTAACAGAAAACTCAAGATTTAGTCTGAAAGATTATAAATCATTAGCATTTTAAATTTAAAGACTGTTAAGGTTATATATTTAACTTCTCAAAAGGTAGCAGAAGCAAGCTCAGAAAATTAATCTTGAGTTCCTGGAAGGAAAATTCTGTCTTGGTTTTTTTTAACAGGAATTCACACCTTTGTGTAAACTCCATTTCTTCTGGTTTGGTACTCAGCAATATCTAATCCACCTTGTTGTCCTTCATAGGCTTGGACAAAGGTAGTAAATCTGATTTTTTGGTTTTACAGCTCTGTAGATTTGAACATGAAGGAAGAGATTACCTCTTCTCTCAGCTGTACTGGCTGCATAAAACTAACAAATGTAAGACAGTTATGAGACAGTTTGTTATAGAAAACATTGGTTTTACTGCTACACTGGAGGTTCTAAAGGCTGGGAAAGTGAATTCAGCCCACATTTTTGCAGCTGGATATAAATGGTGAGAGTTTTGTTTTTTTGTGGACAGCAGGTCTGCAGAAGTGCTATTCTAATGAAAGCAAGACAAAAATGCATTCCACAGAGGAAGGCTTCCAGTGGAGGAAATTTATCATTTTCTATTGTGCAATTGTTGATCTAATTTTGCCATCAGTCCTGCACTCATTTTGGAGAATAAAATAAATGTTCACTAACTGACCATTCACTGAATGTGGAAAAGATCCAGTGGAAACCTGGTATATGAGCGTGACCTTAAATACTGCATGACAGTTGATTTACAGAAGTAGGCTGAATTGTGATTGTACAGAACATCTTAATTCTGGCATGTGGTAGCTTTTGAGCAGTTAAATATGCCACTTTAGTGTTGTTTTTTTTTAAAGCAAACAAACAAAAGCAGTATGAGACAAGCCATATGGTGGTAGTCATTCATATGTACCAGAATGGTTCCTAGCACACTTCTGTGTGTGGTTAGCAACATGATGTTATCCTCTACAGAAAGCCTCTAATAATTTCAAATCAAGTTATGTTTCCTTCGTAAGCATAACACCCCTTAATTTTTAAAAGGGGAGTCACTTGAAAGACAATATTGTCCATATAGGTTTAAATCCAAGTTTTCTTAGAATATAATGCATTTAAAGTCCAAATCCTCTAAGTCACTCACCTGGCACTTAGACACATGACTTGATCTGCCAAACTGTGTTCAGGAGACTGGGAAAATCAGGCCATCAACTAGAAAATGTTGTCTCTATTACATATTGCTTCATTAGGACTTGTTTCATGCAGGTCCTAAGTAAATGACATAGTTATGTCTCTCTTCAAAAAGTGATTTACCAGTCTTAACCTTCCCAATAATTACTCAGCCCCTGAGGCACCTGGCTCAGTTATGCCCTGCAACACTGAGTAGGCAGATAGTGACAGGACTTGAAAAATTTGTGCCTTTTGTTTGAAATTGTGTACTTAAGACTTCAGGCTCTCTTAACAAAAACAAAACAACCCCAAAACCTAAACAGTTTTTAAGACTGTTGCCATAATAAAATTCTGGCCTCTGAAAATCAGGCCACATTCCTTTCCATGCATGCTTAATGAAGAAGTGGAATTGCTGATACTTGGATTTTCTGATTTCTAATTCCCATTTCTAGGCCATATATTTTTCTGCTGCCCAAAGCACTGTAATTTCTGTATTATTTCTTCAGTAGGTTAAAAAGTTATCTGTGGGTGACACATCCTTGGTATATTCAGGTCATCTCCAAAACAGGATACCTGGCTCACATATAGGACTTGAAGAGCAAGTTTTTCTTATTTTTTTTCAAGTATTTTACAATGAATTACAAGTTTGTTGTTACAGAATACATTGATTAGTTACTTAATTTAAAGGGCTTTTCTTAGCTGTCAGCCAATGAGACCAGACTTACAGAGGTGTATCTTGCATATAGGTTTAACATTATACATTAAAAAAGGATTTAAAGACTTTAAAAATTTGGTTCTCATTAAATTATTTTCCTACATCAAGTTAAAAATTGCTTTTTCTTCTATTTTTTCCCCTACTACTACATGTAGTAGGAAAATTGCTATTTCTTCTATTTTTTCTTCCACCTACTAAGAAATTTAACTGGGATCTGTGTCATATTAAAACTCATTTGATTAAATCTGCAAACATTCTAATGTAATTTTTCTGAGATGAAAGAAGTCATGTCTTGCACACCTGCAAAAAAGCAGCAGAAAAACGATCATGGATCTCATCTATCTCATCTCTCCCATTCCTCTTTCTCTGTCGGGAGCTTCATACCATGAGCTCAGTCCTGTGAGCTTTAAACACCTTCAGTAAGGTGTTATTACTGCTGCTGAAAGGAGCCTCAAGAACACTCAGCTTTTCTCAGTAGTGGATTTAATGATCAGACCTGCAAAGCCTTTGGCATAGGAATAGTCTCTTTGCAGTCAGTAGGCCTCCAGGTATGACTTAAAATACAGTGATGGTCTCTTTTCTCTCAGTTCTTGAGGGTGGGTATAGGTTGCCCTTAAATCCTCAAATGCTGGGCTTTCACCTGTAATTACAGATTAAATAGAGGTACACTTTTGTCTCTGTTCTAAAAGGTAGGGTTTGATGCTTTTGAATTTGTTACATTTTTCATTAAGGACTGAAAAATGACTATCAAGTCAGAATTCACCTTAGTTGAGAATTTCTTCAGCAGCATTACCACGCTGAAATAAGAAACTAAATTTGTACATTTTACCTCCTCTTTCCAGCAGCTAGATGAGAGGTTCTGTAAACATGTCGTTTAGTTTGTTGCTTTACTATTTGGAGTCACTGCACTGGGGAATGCATCATGGTTGAGAGAATGCCACAAACTACACTTTTTTTAGGGATATATCCACCTACCCAGCCATTTAGAATCATGTAGTCAGGCAGAGAACTGTTCTATTTATTGCTACTTTCAGGTAATAATTGAATTAAACTTTAACCGACTTGCTCACTATTCATAGAGTCACAGAATCATAGAATCTTAAATGGTTTGGGTCAGAAGGGACCTCAAAGGTTATCCATCATCTGTCTGTATTTAATACTCATCTGCTTGAAATATCCACACATCTCTGAAAATTACTCTTACAAAGCCATGAACTCAGTATCACAGCATAAAAATCCATCACACATACTATCACTATAGACTAAGTACCATGTACTACCAGTAAGGCAAATATTTTTGCCTTTATTTGCCTTATTTTTTGCCTTATATTTTTGCCTATTTTCTGGTTGTGAAAGGGGAAGTTATAGTGGTGTTGACAACAGCCCCTCTCAGGGAAAGTGGGACGGTGCCTGGTTGGTGCCTCTTTGGATTCCTTGAAAAGCCAAGCTAAATACTATGGAGAATCTTCTCAGCCCACCTGACAGGTTGGGCCTAAGACCCCAACCTGTTCCATGGTGCCTCTTCTCCTCTTGAGTGAGACAACAAGAGGCACCAGAGACTCTGCACAGGGCTCAACTTCAGCTTATTTCCCGCTGTACCATACAATTCCTCCAACTCGGAATAATTATCAGTCTTTCCTCTGCTCCTATCCCAAAAGAAAGATCAGAGGCTGGCCAAGCTGCTCATCATTTTCCTATGAGGAAGCTTATCTAGCACAGCAACACATGAACCAGACTTCCCAGAAGCCTTCCACTAACTCTTGTGCTGGTTAAATTATTTCTGATCTATCATGTAGCCAATGAGTAATTGGTATATTTTCCACTTACAATTCCTTTGTTCAAAGAAGGAAATCGCAGAGAAGCTGGCATGAATAGTATTTAATTCACAATATGCCATAGTATGCAGTTATGTAATATATATTATTAAATATATCATACTGATATGCTCGAGCCATAGTAATGATATTTGATTTTATATATTTTATGTACATATTATAAAACTATCTATAATAAACCCAAAATATTTATAATAAGTTTTGTTATTCACTGATACATCTACTCCCAAAAATAATTGCTTAGCAATTTTGTAATATTTGAAAATTTTCCAGTAAACCCAAGCTAAAACATATGGAGTTAACAGCTGAGTTTATTTGACATAAAGTGATCCATCAGCACAGAAACCAGTATGTGGGACTGGGATGTTTTGTAGTCATTCATTTATCTGCCAGTTAATTATTCTTGTAGTCTTAGTCAATAAATTCACTGAACTGAGTCAGAATGGTCTTATGACATTTATTCCTAGTAGCATGAACTTGCATATGAATATACTCAACTCAGAAGAACATCAGCAATGTGTTAGCTGAGGCACTGTGAAAGTCTGGTTCATAACATAATATCACTATAACAAACCTTCCCCTAATTAGAAAGTTTAAAACTTCATCACTCTTCTTAGTCAAGATAAATCTTTAACATCCCGTGCTAATTTTTTTCAATAGTCAGATTTACCACTTGTGTTTCAGTAACTAGGTGAGAGAAAAAAAATTAATAGTCTGGAAGCCAAACTAGAGGATTTTTATTCTCAGTCTTTCCCTTCTGTAGTTTGGGAAACTGCAAATTATAAAGCTGGCTCTGATGAGGAATAAAATATAAATGACATTTTCACGATTACCAAAGGGAAGAAAGTTCCCTGAAAAGTCATGAAGGGGAGCACAGGTGGGCTTTGGAAAGTCCATTGACTGGGAACTATAGAGGCTAATTTTGCCTGGATATGACCCAAAGAAAGCAGCTGCTAAGTGTGACATGAAGACATTCCAACAGCAATACTGCCACTGGAAATGTCAAAAGGAGGTCTTACCAAGGCAGAACCAATATCCTTTAGATTCTTAAAAATATACACCAAAATGCAGCCTTTTGTGCTTGAAATTGTACATATGACTACTGAAATAGTAAGGCCTCTGTTCATTAAATAAATATGGTCCATTCATGCAGATTTTCATACTCTAGCCTAGTCTAAAAGGTTTTATATAGATATTTTACTATAATATCACTATGTATATATAATTTGAGCATACTTAATATGTGTAGAGGAGAATTGTGTTGTTTCCTGGCCTGGGCTAGTTGGCTGCTCAAAGACATGTCAAGTGTCACTAGAAAGTTGGTTTTACTCAATTTCATTTTATGGGCTCCAGTTTAACCCATGGCTTTCGTAACTAATGTTATTGATTAGTTACCAAAGAGTTAAAAAAAATAGATATACCCATTGAACGCTATTAATTCACAAAGAAGCTCAATTCTCAGAAAAAAGGCCTTCACACAAGACAAAGCATTACAGAGATTCTTATAAAAGGGGAAAATATGTGAAGTTCTCATGGGACCACATCTAGAATACTGTGTCCAGCTCAGAAGCCTCAAAACAAGAAGCACATGGAGCTGCTTGCTCCTTGTGAATCAGAGGGTGATGATCATAGGGCTGGAGCACCTCTCCTATGAAGAAAGGCTGAGAGAGTTGGGATTGTTCAGCCTGGAGAGGAGAAGGCTCCAGGGAGACCTTAGAGCAACCTTTAAGTACCTGAAGGGGCTACAGGAAAGCTGAGAGGGGACTGCTCACAAGGGTGTGTAGTGATAGGATAAGGGGGGACAGTTTCAAAATTAAAGAGGGTAGATTTAAGCTATATACTAAGAAGTTTTTTAGTTCGAGGGTGGTGAGACACTAGAACAGGTTGCCCAGGGAAGTTGTGGGAGCCCCTACCCTGGAAGTGATCAAGGCCAGGTTGGATGAAGCTTTGAGCAACCTGGTCTAGTGGAGTGTGGCTCTGCCCATGGTAGGGAGTTTGGAACTAGATGATCTTTAAGGTCCCTACCAAGCTAAACCATTCTATGATTCTAAGAAATTACAAAATCAACCTCACTAAAACTAACTTGCAAGTTGAAAACCCGGTATTAGTCTCTCTTCTGCATTTGCTAAGAGCAAACATATCCCCTTCCTGTCTTCTTTTTGTTAAGCTAAACAAACAGCTCATCTTTAATCACTTCTGATTAAAGAGGCTCTTTCTTGGACTGATCTCAGTCTGAACTCATCCCTTCTGAGCCTGGATGCCAAGAATTACTTTGCACAATTGCAGGTGGTGCAATGAGTGCCTCATTCAAGCCCTTTAGTACTGCTCTCTCTCTCTCTCCTGGAAGATCTGATGGAGGGCTGCATTTCCTCTTTTCACACATTTTATGTGTTATTTTATTTCACAACAGATTCACTGCCACCAGTGTTCTGTGACTATACCCAGCTTTTTCTCTTGCTCCATCTTTTCCAGCAGAAATTCCTATTCATCCTCATGTAATACATTGAACCCTGTTTCTGTTACTTTATCCTCCTGTTCAATACTGTGTTTTTCCTTGGTCTTAAGAATGAGTTCTCACCTTCTGACATTACCTGATTTCACTAGCATACCCCTACCTTTTGTGCCAAAGTTTGCTAAAGTTTTGCTAAAGCACTCAAAGTTTGTTAAAAAAAAAGCCTCCTAATAAAAATAAAATTTAAAAGTGCAACTTACAGCTAAGCAAATGGCTGCCCTGGGGATTGTAATTCTACAGGTTAGCAGATGGTGGGTTGGGTGCTTGTCCTAGAAAGCACATCCAAAACACATTTTCTTGTGAATGATGTTTTTCCTGGAAAAGTGTATTTTCTAAAAAACTCTTCAAATATTGGGCTCTCTGTTTTGTAAGACCCATGGCCGTCATACCATGCCCATGCTGTCTTCCCAGGTTGTGCCACGAAAAAAACAGCACCACGCCCAGAGCTGATGCAAAGTTGTTCATGTCCACTTTGCTCAGTGATACCATTCCTTGGAGTAAACTGTCCATGTCCATACATTAAATTCAAGCTCTTGACTGAGCTTTATGTAGAAATCCCCATTTCTGAAGCACAATCACTTTGGTCTTTTCTCTGTATGAGACTTTTTGAGATGATTGACAAGAAACAATGAGAAAACACAGTTATCTCCTAGCAGAGCATGATACAAGCTGTGGGAGTAGTCTGTGACACGAAGGAATTTCAGAGTGCAAACCTCCCCAGACTGTTTCAAAAGCATTTTCAGCATTTTGAATTGGACCATTGTCAGCTGTGTCTGGATTTTTCTCTTGAAGGGAATTAACTGACCTATCTCATACACATGTCTGGAAGTAAATTCATATGCATTAGCATCAGGCAGCAGCGCACAGCCTTAAAATAAAACAGAGAGCTTGGCAAACTGACATATCATTAGGACTGCTTCTCTGGAAATAAGCAAGAGGGCCTGTTAGAGAGTGTACACCTGTAGAGATTTCAAGGGGTCCACAAGTCCAAGAGTTTACATACACAGTTGAGAGGACTGGCAAGGTTAGCAACTGACCTTTATTTCATTCCTTGGATATTACTTTTTTTCCTTTCCAAGAAATGTGCTGTTATTACCCTGCTACCTATTACCAGGTGCTAGGCAAGTCCTCCGCAGAAGGCAGAAAAAGAAGTAGGTAGTCTTGTGAAATGTCGTTTCTGAGTCTTATTTCCCACTGGTGTCATCTGCAGTGAGGGCCCCGTTACATTTGACACTGTAGACACATTCAATAGGAGTCAGTGAAAAACCCAAAGAGCTAACAAAAAGAAGGAAAAATAGAGATGAAGTAATTTTCCTTGCAGCAAACATTTGGTCTGTGGTCAGCTGAGAAAAGAACTCCAGTATTCTGACACCCTCAGCAAAGCTTATTCTAGCTGATTTTGCTTGCCTGCCCCAGAGTTATCCCTTCTGAAATAAACCCTCCAGGGACTGGGTAGGAACCAGCCTGAGAAAGTTTCATGCAAAGGAATAGGTTGACAGCCCTGCAGAAGGTCTATCATAGAACAGACAGACTAAAAAGTCAGAGCTTCAAAGACCTATAGGAGGGATACATGGCTTCATTCTTCTGTACACAAACAAGGAACAGGGTAGGGAATAGGACAGCTTCAGTTGTCAGTCATAGAAATGTGATGGAAATTAGTAAATTTGCTATGAATATCTTAACACAAGCTTTTGAGGATGTTTACAATTACTAAAATAAATAGCTGCTTTCTAATATTCTGATGATGATAAAAAAAATCGTGTCATGTTTGCTTTCCAGATTTCAAAAATCCCAGAAATGAACATAAGACCCTACAGGACACACTGCCCAGTGCTGGAGAACCTGAGACATGGTTTTCCAGTAGGACACCTGAATTTAAAAGATTGCACTGCAAGCCCTTTAGAGAACTCTGACACATTTTTTTCATTTATATTCTGGCAGATTGCTTTCTGGTTTTACTGACTCACTTGTCTGACATGCAAATAAGTCATAAGAGTGTCATTTTTAGTACAAATAACTATCAGGGCTCATCTGAGAAATGAAACCTGCCTAACGACATTTCATTTCCTGAAATGTTACAATGTTTAATGCTTTATAAGTTACACATGTCAAGACTGACTTGTAAATGGTTTACTTCTGGGATGCTGGAAGAAGTTACCCTTTATCCTCATATCCCCGTCTACTTGCCAGTGACTCTCCTCTAAAGCTTCCCAAGCCCTTGGAGCTGCTGGTGAATTGCCTCCGCAGACAGCCCTGAACTCTGATTTTGGTTGATTTGAACAATTGGAAGTGGAAGACAAAAACAGCCCTTTATGCTAACAAAAGATGTTCTGTCTCACAAAACCTCCCAGGTTGTTGTCTCTTTGGATTTGCTGGCAGGGACCTATTCACTCAAGCATCAGTTGAAGAGATGTCCCTGCCCAAGCAGGTGAATTGGAACTAGATGATCTTTAAACTCTCTTCCAACTTGAACCATTCCATGATTCTATATTTTTTGAGACCTGCTGCTTGTGGTAACCCAGTCTGCAAGGACTGAAGTGGATTGGAGAGGGCAACATGAGAGACTCCACCAGCAGACCAGTGTCTTCATCCACTGCCATCATTCTCTGCAGAATGATGTTTTATAACACCCTAACTAGTAGCTGGCTGACCATATTACTCACTTCTGACTTAAAAGACAAAAGAGACAAGCACCTTTACTAACAGTGTAACTGTTGTCCCAGTTACACACAGAATCACACACACAATTTCCACAGTTGGAAAAGACCTCTAAGTTTAAGAGGTCCAACTGTTAACATCCCCTCCAAATAAAATACATGTATCAATATCTATATCACCCACTATCATAGAATCATAGAATTGGCTGGGTTGGAAGGGACCTCAGAGATCATCAAGTCCAACCCTTGATCCACTACTGCTGCAGTTACCAGCCCATGGCACTGAGTGCCCCATCCAGTCTCTTTTTAAATATCTCCAGGGATGGAGAATCCACGACTTCCCTGGGCATCCCATTCCAATGCTTGATCACCCTCTCAGTAAAGAAATTCTTTTTAATGTCCAACCTAACTATAGCATGTCCTGAAGTGCATGCCACTATAGCATGTCCTGGAGTGCCTCATCTACACAGTTTTTAAATATTCCAGGGATGGTGACTCCACCACCTCCCTGAGCAGCCCATACTCTCTCAGTAAAAAATTTCTTCCTCAAAGCATTTCTAAACCTCCCCCAGTGCAACTTCAGGCCATTTCCTGTAGTCCTATCATTACTCACCTGAGAGAAGAGGCCAGCACTCACCTTTTTACAGCCTCCTTTCAAGCAGTTATAGAAAGCAATAAGGTCTCCTCTCAGCCTCCTCTTCTCCAAACTAAACATCCCCAAAGCCCTCAGCCTCTCCTCATGGGGCTTGTTCTCCAGACCCTTCACTGGCTTGGTTGCCCTTCTCTGAACTCTCTGACTGCAGTGGGTCAGGAAGAAGTAGGTTGGAGTGAGATGGGCAGCCACAACTTCATCGGATTGAACAGAAGATGTCCCATTACAATATCTAAATCTTTGCATGCTTCCATGTGGATCCATGTTTACATATGAATCATCAGAAATTTGACAGTCACCCAAACAGGACTAGTTCTTCAGACCAAATTCTCCTCTTTGCCAATATGAAATGTCTAGCCAAAGAGCAGGCAGTATAAACACACTCATGCTCACACCCTGATGTGCCTCAGTCATATGAGAAACTCCCATGTGTTTCCAATGCGTTTCCAGGTTCCTATTTGGCTGTAAAAGTAACAGTAAGGACCCAGCAGCTGACAGTGATGGATATATTTACTGGAAGTGGGATTCTAATTATTCCCTAAGGCCATAAAATAGCCATCAGAAGCGAAGAGATCAGTGACTTATACAAAACCTGGAAATTTGATCTAGAGGTGGAAAAGTTCTTACATCTCTGCTAGAGCTCCTGTCCAATTTTAAGTCTGGTCAAGAGAAGACTGAAGCATGTCAGAAAATCTGCAACAATATAATGACTTCACTCAAGTATTTTGTTTTTGTTTACTTCTACAACTAATGTTTAATCCATTTTTCCTCAGGGGAAAGATTGGGATACTTCCCAGGAACCACATAAATAAACCAAACTGCATTTTTCCTGAAACTTGGAACTTCTTTTATCATCTTCCCTCATATTCACCTCCTTTCTGATGTACACTGTCCAAGAGGATATGGGAGAAGATTAGACTAAAGCTCTGTGATCTGCACTGGATGCCAATAAGATGCTGGGTGGAATCCAAGGTTTTAGATACAATGGGGATCTAAAATCCTGAACAGCTTTGGACCTGGCAAATGTGGAGAAGTTACTTCTTTCCCTGTGCTGCGCCATCACATTCAAAGATGTGGAGGTCCACTAAGATAAATACAATAAGGATAAAAATTCCAAGTGTGGATCAAGGTTTTTCTATTTACCAACTATTCTTTATCTTTGCTGTCATGGTTCCATTTAACAAGTAAATGCCTGAAGTATTGAATAGATAACTGTTGATTTATTTTTAAAATTAAATAACTAATTTTGTAAAATATTTCTCCCCCCTTCTTAATAGCTTTTCCATTCCTTTAATCATTGTTGAGCCCTTTTTTTAAGCCTCTTTTAGTATTTTTCTTCAGATGCGTTAACAGTTACACACATAATAATCCAAAGGAGGCTGTTATACTGGCACATATGTATGTTTGTATGTATGTATTTTTCATATTCTTTGTCCCATTCCATAGGCACTCTAGCAGCTTCTTTGTTTGCTTGTTTGTTTGTTCAGTTTTACTACAGCTGCAGTCTGACAGAGCTTTTCTTTGTGCTGTCCATAGTGATGTCCCTGTATCTTCCCTGGGCTGACAGAGGTAAATCAGAACCCTGTAAGATATTTTCAGGTAGCTTGCATATTCCTTCTGCATGTATTATCACTGAACTCCATTTGTCATCAGTTGCTTAAAGTCCTCTGAAAATCTTAATATTTGACTCAAGCTTGTCTGTAGTGAAATGAGGCCACCAGGTGCCACTAATTGCCAGGGAGTGAGCATGAGCTTGTGTTAAGCCTTTATTGGCCCCCTAATCCTGCTCATGCGCAGTTAGGTCCTGCCCTAACCAGGCACAGGTGGGCTTAACACAAGCTCATGCCACTCCCTGGCAATTAGTGGCACCTGGTGGCCTCATTTCACTACACTTGTCCAGCTTAGATTTATCTCATTTGCACACTTTGCAGCCAACTGCTCATTTCCATCTCCAGAGCTACACTAACTAACAGCAAAACCAGTAAAACCTTTTCAGGCATTACACTTTTCCTTGCTTTCCCCACAGTCAAAAATACCCAGTTCAGCCAACCAGGTAAGAGACATTCTGGTCATTGCCCAGCTTTGGGTAAAAGAGTTCCAGAGAAGAGAGTATTAAATACCAGTTCTGAAAGACTATTCTCTTGGGTGAAGCTTCCCAGGGAAGGTCAGATGTGGTGTCTGCACAGCAGTGGCATGCTGAGTGCCCTCACAACATCCTTTCTGACAAATAGTTTAGAGACTTACATATAAAGAAGGGGTTTACTGGAGGAATGGAGTATTGAAAGTTGGAAGGGATGAAAAAAACTCCTTTTCTTCCCATCAGTATGATGATGATGATGATGTGATGTGTACAATACTATCACTCTACCCAGTTTTGCTAGTGAAGATATTCAGGGATAAGCCCACAACTCTCTGTTAATAGATGTAGGTCCAGTGCCTGCAGTAATCAGTTGAAGATCTTTCAGGACTAGTAGCACCGTGTAGTAAGCAAAGGGACAGTTTCTTCTCATATCCATCATCATTCCTTACTTCTATAATACAAGGGCAGTATAAAAGAACATGTGCAACAACTTAGCCCTGCAAATCTTAGAGCTGGATAGTTATCCTGGCTCTTCAGCCTGCATTTCAGCAACAGGCTTAGGAAAGAAAAAATAAAATAAATTAGGATTTAGATCACTGTCATATATCCTGTAAGATTTCGGGATTATTTTAGTTATCAAAGTACATGCAAATAAATTTTCAAACAATTTTTCGCCTGAAAAAAAAACAAACACCAGAACTTGTCGCTTTTGATTGGAGTTTTTTTAAATACTACCTTTCATTAATACTAGTAATTTTCTGTCCTTTGGAAACTTTATCACTAAAAACACATAAACTCTAATTTTTACTCAGCTGATAACTGTCAAAATCCAATACTATACCAAAGTTTAGAAACTTGGATACAGATCTTGATAAAACAAAACTTTATCATTATTGAACACTGGCAGTAGACCAGGTGTTACCATCTAACTCATGAAAACTTTGTAAAGCACCTTAGGGGAATGAATACAGATGTTGATGCTTGGATGGGTGCAGTGTCACACAGCTGGACCTGTAGAAGACTGGCATGAGCCTCAGTTAGCTGGAGTTTGGGAAGCCCTCATCAGCCACAGCTGAGAGGCACCTTGGCAGGGCCATGGTGCTTCTGGTGTCCAGCTAGCACCCATGGGGACGTGTTCCCAAAATCCTTAAATTTCACTGAAGGTCATTGGTACTTCTGGACTACTCATGAAGGCTGACTTTAGCCCCCTGAAACTCTTCAGCAGAAGGAAGGAGTTTCCATTAAAAGGACATTTTTACATTCCTGCTTTAAATGCTTCCTTGACAGGCTGTGGCAGGGCAGTGCATTTTACACCACTTACCTGCAGCGTGAGGCAAAGCTCAGCCTAGTGCCATGTGGAGTCACCTGAGCTACCTCAGATGTTCAGCACATGGAGTGACACCACCAGTTCCCTTCTGACCTTTCCCAACAAACTCTCTATGACCTCTGCATTAGCTACTGCACCTAAAGCCATACCTATCTGAACATGTTTACTGTCTATTCAGACATGCATGAGGACCTGAAACAAACGTGTGGTTTCCATGAGTTCTACTACATTTCCATTACATTTTCAGCTTTCTTTTGAGGAAATATACCACTCTTGGGCTGAGTTCTAGTCAAAATGGCAATATGCTTATTATAGTTTTGGTTCTCCTGCTTCTTGTGGTCAATATTTCTCAGATGCGTGTATTTGTGTATAGGTGTATTTAGGGATAAGTGATAGTGAGGATTGGAGCATAACACGAATGGTATGAAATAAGGGGTGGAATGTCCTGGTTTGGGCCAGGATAAAGGTAATTTTTTTCTTTTTTTTTTAGGATTAAGTGGCAAGATGGATGTCACCACATCCCAATGGATGTGATTAACAAAGTAACAGCTATGGCCCCAACAACTACCAAAAAGGAAACTCGGTCCTTCTTAGGAACAGTTGGTTTCTGGAGGATGCATAATCCTGCTTACAATCAGATTGTGAAACCTCTCTATGAGGTTACCTGAAAGAAGAAAGACTTTAAATGGGGCTCAGAACAACAAGTTGCTTTTGAAAGTATTAAACAGGAGATAGTGCAGGCAATGGCCCTTGGACCAATTCAAACAGGGCCAGACATTAAAAATGTGCTTTACACCAGAGCTCAGCAACCTGAGCTTCCTAGAGCAGAGAATGATGGAGTCAGTGTGATGACTCCAGAATCAGATGTGACTCCAGTGTGACTCCAGAATGATGGAGAGCTGACACAAGCTCCAGAACTGCATCCTCAGCCTGCAAGCTCCTTTAGGATTCAGCACCCTGCTGCATGCCAGGTGAAAGGGAGCCGCAGTGGCACAATTCAGAAGGAAAGAAGAAGGAGAAATCACGTTAGATCTGTGAAATATTATCTGAGACTGACCACTACTTGTGCCCCTGCTTTATTAGCAGTACAAAGTTGGTTTTGTTGTGAGAGTGGCATACATCATGCTGCGGGAATTGTGGCCAGTGTTTTTCAGTAATATTCTTAGTCAAGAAGGAAAATTTGCTTGACAGCTGTCACTCATCCTTTTCAGGAAGGGTTACGGTGTTGTCCTTACCCAGTGGAGCCACCAGCAAGCCATCCCGTGGTGCAGGCAGAGAAAGAACAGTCCAGAACAGCCCTTTTCAGTTCTTCTGCAGTTGCTAAGCGAGCACTCAGGTCAACGCAAGCTTTCTCAGCTTCAGCTAAATCCAGAACCCGAGAGCTGTTCTTGGACTCCAGTGCAAAGACTTTCCCTGCGGCACCAAGAAAGGACACGTCACTTCTCATGCTATGGCACTCGTTACACATTCAACAAAAACATTGCAAATTATCACCAAATAAAGTTTACTTGCTTTAAGTAGGTTCATTCTGATGAGGAATCTCAGTAGGTTTACCAGGACTGTGAGTACCTTTGCTGTAGCTTTCATTTAAGTTTTGTTGATCAACAGTAAAGCATGTATGCCTAATTAGGGCCCTAATCATTCCCAGCCCATATGAGCAGCTCATCTTGCCTCTATAGGTCTGTGCCTAAGACCTGGGGAGAGAAAGCTTCGTATTCTCTTGATACATGCACATATGTAGTCAAAGTAAGAACATCTCCTGTAGGCTCTGATAGTGGAATTCCAGACACTGAGAATTCAATCCTAAGCATTTTACAGTTAAAACCACAAATATAAAAGGCAGTATGGCAACCCAGTCTTCTATGTCACAAGCAGATTTATACTTTTCTCTAAAATAAAAATAGTGTAATTCTATGGCAACTTGTGCCTAAATGCCACTGGAAAGTCATTTTGTCTTCATATCTTTCTGGAAAGACAGACAGAATTTTTTTCTTAATGGAAGGCTCTTTTGAATGAGTATTGGAACATATTTAGCATAATAATTTCTTGTGCTATCTTTATTTTCAGTGCAGTTCATTTTACTTTAATTTATCTAACACTGTGAAAGCAATATGGGTGAAAGTTAGAGGTTTTGGCAACTAGGAACAGGGCAGTTGAGGTTTTGGCAACAAAGCTTGAGAAGTTACTGGGTTATGGAATAAACACATTAGTTGGATGTCTCCAGAAAAAGAAAGAAACAATGAGGCAGTTTACAGTGCTGACATTTAAATTGCCATAAGTCTCTTCTTTCTGAAGATAACCTCCCTCAGAATATATCTCAAACTTCAAAAGTACTGGTGCAGGAAGACACCTCTTCATTCAGTAAATGCCTGAAAACACTTACTATGTCATATTTCAAAAGTAGATTATTAGTAACAGTATTAGTAAGTTGTCTGAAGGCATATCTTCCACCACATACTGAGTGTTTGCTACATATCTGGCTTCACATCCACAGATGATCTTGACCAGTATCAGAAATCCTTCAGACTGATTGGGTCTGATTCTGTACCAGGTACCACCATTCACCACATATTATTTCAAAAATTGATAAATCTGACTTCAATCCTAAATATAGGGAGGTGAGTACCTGATAGCTTTCTGTTCTCAGCTTGACCCACTGCAAGGATCACAGTTTTTACAGAAGACAATGAAAAATTTATTTCAAGTAAATATGGTGGTTCTGTTCACATTAGCTAACAAGCACAGAGAGGTTCTGATGGAGATTCCTACTTTGATGGGAATTCTTTATGCACACAATGAGAAGTCATCCTAACATGGGCAATTTCAACATGTAGGGCAAGCAGGGATGAGAAAAAAATTGGAATAAAGTGTATCCAGAGTGATTTTCTCAGGCAGTTAACAGTAGTTGACCAAGGAATGCAACCCAGAAGCACAGATCAGTGTCCTAACCATTAGACTACATTGTCTCTTGATGCCCAACTATAATCAAAACCATAAACTGTAATTACAGCAGGAGAGTTTGTGGAGAGCAGTGGAAAAAAAAAAAAAAAAAAAAAAAAAAAAGCAAGCCTCTACAGTCCTAAGTACCAAAACATCAGAATTCTTGGCAAAATGTCCCAAATAATGATTAGGAGACCAATGTAGGCTTCTGTTTCCAAAGCCATGAATAGACATAGTGAAATATGCATGGTGAGAGAGACAATATAAGCAGAAATCTGATGGTTTTAAACAGCAACTCTTAAGTTTTGGAAAAGCTTTAATTTGAAAGGCAAGCAAGAATTAAGCTCAATGCTTTATTGAGGCTTTGTCCCAAATAAAAACTTGTTCATGTTGTACATTTCACTATTTGACTGTCGAGATTGAGATGCATCATCAAAGATACATAGGGCAAATTGTGAAGCACATGATTTAAATAATAAATGCTAATTTGACATGGCATGAACCCTTTTTTTCCAGCCATTGGTATTTCTGTTAGAAGACTTAAATCAAGGAAGATCATTAAGGATCAAGTTCCATCTAGATATAACTAGAAGAAATTGAGTTCATCATTTAGTCTTTTTATCAGTACATAGCAACTACATTTTAGAGGAGTTTGGCTAGGCAAGATTGAAGCTGAGACATCTTTCCTTAGCTACAGTAATGTGTCTGCTAGTACTTAAGATAAATTCAATTTTTATTAGAAACTATGAAGATGCAGCTCCAAAACAGTCTTGCCCTTTGAAAAGGAATCTGGGATGTCCAAACTATGTAGATAAATAGTTTTTTGGGTAAAGTAAGAAGGAATTACTGGTTGGGAAAATTACAGTGAACTGCTTTATAGGAAGTTCTGGTTAGCCAGAAGTGGAGAAAGAAAGCTGACCTGCTTACCAGACTGACCTAGGATTCTTCTCCAAAGTTTTAGAAACTTCATGGTTATCTGCTGAATATTTAAAGATGAGCACTTTGGCTTTGCCAGATTTCTTATTTAGAAAATAAATGACCAGTGGTATGCTGGATCCTCAGTATCCTGAGCTGTATCACATTACAGGAAAGAAAACACTGGAGACATGCTTGCACAGTAATAGGAAAAATACAGGAGCACATCAAAGCAGGAAATCCCCTTAAATAAATAAGACTACAACACTGGAATGGAATTCTGCACCTTATAGTAGCATGGCTAACATGCTTGAAGTATTCAAGTACTGAAGTTTCCTCCCTTTTTGTCACAAAAGTGGTATAATTTCCAAGCTGGGGATCTAAGGATCCTGGTTGAATACCTGTAAAATTTTTATGGCTGCAAGTTGCAATGAAATATTTTTGTGTTTTGGTTTTTTTTTTTAAAAAAGAAGGTTTGTCTCACATACTTGATGATATCATAGTCATTTTTCTTATTGGGGTTCTGAAAAGTTAGATGGCATTTAACTTTCTCTCTAGCACATTATGACAGCAGAGAGAAGTTGTAAACAGTTTTCTGCCTGACATGGTATCAAGAGATGTGTTGTCATTTTATTTTAATTATGCAGTTTTAAAGATGAGACTGTTCTGTATTTCCACGAGGCACAGAATGGAGGATCATGTCTTTGTGCTTATTTCTGGGAAGAACATAGAATGTGTTTGGTTGTGGTACCTTTGAACTGACGCTGTGTCTCAGCTCCCTCTTAACTCTCACCCTTAATTTCTCCCCCAGAACATTTGATTCCTATAGTGTGCTGATGGAATAGGTGGTGTGGAAACTTGCTTCCCAAACTCCATGTACTTTTCTGAAGCCTTTTTAGACAAAGCCAGTCCTTTTGGTTTCAAGATCAAGCTAAAAATCCGTGAAAAATAGTCTTTGTTAGGAGGCTTAATGCACATCTTGCATGAAGCAGGTTCTGAATGAAAAATACCCTATTTACAGTAAGTTTCAGGTTTGAAGGGCAGTGAAAAAGTTTTAACTTCAATGGCAAGACATACAACATAATTCTTCCAGCTGTTAGTTAACAGCAGGATTCATCACTCTGAAGAAAAATTCAGGCTTGAAACCAAAAATAGTCCTTCTTTAATAACTAGCCTATACTATATCATGAGCCTCTATCATCATCTGATCAAAATGATTATAGAATATTGATTATATTTTGATATATCATTGAAATAATTGTTTGGCACTACAACTTCATAAGCAAGCAGTATCTGAATATAGGTTTTATTTGAGTACCCCAATATATTCTGATTGGAAAAAATACCCATAGAAGAGCAGAGCTTCTAGGATTCACTTTATTCACCTTGTTTAATTCCTGCATAACTGGACTGTGGATTCCCTCCAGTAATTCCACCATCATGTCAAAAAATTCATGGTTGAACTAGTGCATGTTTTTTCAAAGGGCATCCAGTCATGATTCAATGGCTTCAAGTAATGGAGAATTTACAGCACACTTTAGAGTAAACTGTTCCAATGGATCATTACTCTCGCTCCACCTTATTTCCAGTTTCAAATTTTGCTAAACTCAGCTTCTGACAACTGGACCTTATTATGCTTTCAAGACTGAAGAGCAGTACAATTGAATATGTGGATGCACAAAAAAGGGACTCTGCAAACATAAAGCTAGACTAAAGCCTATTTCTTTTTATTTTTAGGGATCTTAGTTAAATTAGCAGATTTTTCTTGGTTACCAAAAAGACAGTTTGACTAGTTTATTTTAATAGAGTAACAGATACAGATAGAAGTCCTGAGGCATACAGCATGGTTCATAGACTTTAGAAATGAGTTGAGAGTTCTCCATGTCATCAGCAGGATTTGCATCGTGCTTGAAGAAGAAACATAAAACTGCATAACTAAATATAATTTGAAATAAAACTGTCTCTCACAAATAACATAAAATGAATGCCCTTCCAAAAGCATGCCCAGTCTGCTGATCTCATTACATGATACCTATTAGTTCAAAGGACAAAACCTACTAAGATTCAACAAAATAAATGTGGTGAAAGCTATGCAAATGTGTAGTCTAATTTATTTTTACTTAAATGTTAAAAACTTCAAATTGAGGCAAAAGGGAGCAGAGAAAGGGAAGGTCACTTCAAGAGCAACTTCATCTCCATTTCTATGGTTGTATATAACAATGCTGAGGTTTTTTTATATAATAGGGGTGGAGGATTCAATAAAACTGTACAATTACAGGCAGAGATTTGGGTAATTACCAGTGCTGCTTAGTGTTCATGAATGTAGAGTTTATTCTGCGAGAAAGTAAAGCGAGTGATGTCTTATTTAATTCCCATCGAAAACCATCAAAACAGGGAGGTCACTTTTCAGTTCCTCCCCAGCTAAATTCAGCTTGAGCTTAAATTTGAATTTTACTTCATGCTTTAGGATCAAATAATTGGAACTATTTATGCATTTATTTTTGCAGCTACAATAATCTGTGCTGTTTCCCAAGTGGGAGCCTGAAATGCTCAGACACCTGCTACACTGATGCAAGTGTCCAGAGAGAGCAAAAGAGGAAAAGCGTACTTTTTTTCCTTTTCTTTACAAAAACAAATATTCAAAGCAAGCCAAAGAGTGTAACAGGCTTCTTTCCTACCTTTGACATCAGACATAGCTGATTTTAGGTCAGAAGAATGTACCTCAGACCCTCACCTTATTATGCCTCGCTTTCTGGATTCAGGATCCTCCAACTTGTAAACCTCCACAGTCCCTAAGCAAGGTCACTACCAGATGACTGGCTTGACCAATAGGTCTTCTGTGCAACTCAAATTTAGCCAACAGCTCAGTTCTCTCTGTTGGTCTGTAACAGTTGGTAAAGCTTTGCAATTAGCATTTTTTTTTCAAAACTTAGGAGTGTCTTAGTAAGGTAGATTAATTGCCATCATTCTCCTCTGACATGCTGTCTCAGCAAACTATGCAGAACACCATTGCTCATATGTACAGATATTTTAGAATCCATGAGAAGACAAACAAGAGTAAAGAAAATCACAGGGAACTTCTGTGCAGGACGCATGAAGCTGCATCCTTGTTCTCCTAGTCCAGAGCAAATGCAAGGACATTTTCAAAAGCCTGTATTTGCACTGGTGTAATTGAGAGCCAAAGTTATAACCTCCTTTATTCTCCAGTAATGGTGGCACATCATAGAATGTCAGACCAGGAGCAAGCCCTTGAGAAGCCTTCTGTCTGCCCAGCCCTGACAGCTATGAGCGATCACATTTCATTGTAAAAAAAAAAAATACAAAAAAATACAAAGTGAAACAAAGCTACCTTTTATTTTGGCATTTCTTTTGGTCTTTCTGCAGTCTACCTGTACTACAGCAATATGTGCTATGGTAAATACTAGGCAAAAGAGATCAATTAAACTTCGAGCCTTTACACCTTCACCAGACCTCAACTGCCTCTACTTTTCACTGCCTCCTCTCTATTATTGTTTCACTGCCTCTATTATTTCTGGGAGAGATAATAAAGTGCAAGTCTTCCTTAGGGAAATATATTGTAACCAGTTTTGGAGTTACCCCCACCCCCGTTTCTGAATTTCACAGGGTTTTTACAAGGTGAATGCAAAATCCCTTCAGCGGTTTGCAGAACAGCCAGTTACTCTAAGTTGAAAATAACAAATATACACATACATAGGTGTCACCCAGACAGTCCTTTGGCACCGAAGTTACATTTGCATGCATTTGAGAGTAGCACCATTGTATTTTCACCAGCAACATATGCAAACGAGAAGGCAGTTTCCTGTCTGGATCAAGCCAGAATCTGGTACAAAAGAAAGTATTAATCCTGTAGCGTACTCTCAGATCTTCTTAAACACATAAGCCTACACATAGCGCTGATTTTTAAAGTCCATGGAAAGTGTTTTCTTCTGTATCAGTGTATACTAAGACAGGTGTTTTATAGGAGAGCGTTACACTTGTTTGCTTGAATACCAGCATCAGGAGAACACACTGAAGATCATGGTACTGGAGGATTCACATGGTTTTTTCACAGTGGTACTTAGAAGTTAAATTAAAATGGAAACTGCAGTATTATAATAGTGCTCCACAGCTGTAATGTACTTTAGATAGTCTGCCCTTTAATTCTTATAATTGCTTTACCATGTGTGAAATAAATTTGACAAGCTGTTGAATGAGAATTAAAATCTGTCACAGACTGCCTTAAAATGATCTCCAATGTTCTTTCCCTGTCTCTTTTAGAGGATTTCTGCTTAAGAACCAAGAAAATGCCATTAATTCTACAGAAATAATACAGATTGGGAGCTGCTTTTGAAAAGATAAAGGAATTCTTCAGATGAAGCATTCTTAGCAAGGGAAGTTAAATATCCCTGCCTTGTTCCTTTTTCTTAAGTTCTGTGGAGTATCCTCTTTTATGGGTGTGCATTTTTTTTTCTCCTCATCTTGCTAGGGAAGGACTATTTCCTGAACTCAGAATAACAGTTTTGCCTACTGCAACACAGTACAGCTGTCTGACATATTTATTTTCATTTATTCTAAATGAAATGTAATTTTTTTCAAATTTGCAACACAGAGTTCTGTTGTATAAACGATTTTTTACACAAAGTGGTACAAACATATAGGTAAGAATAATTTTCTCCCTTCCTGTTGCCATACTTCATCATCGGCTGAATTTAGGGTAAGGAGGAAAAAAACTCTGACAATGAAAAGAAGAGGGTTTTATTGCCCTATAATGCTTAAGATCTGCTCTCTGGAATAACACAGCAAATATTGACGGTAAAGGATTTGTGTACTGAAATAAAAAAAATCCTGAGATCAGGCATAAATCTACTGCAGCTGTGAAAGTGAAAAAATGCAGCCATTCAGAATTGCTCTCCCAGGAAAAGACACAGTTGTTTGAAAGATAAATTGTGGTTTTGCTAAGGCACGCTGGTAATCATTACCATAGCCTTAATCATTAAAGGGCAATAGGCTACTGGAAACTTTCAAGGGATGCAGCTATTCAGGATTATCATCAGCAAGTAAAAAGTCCCAGTTCAGAGTAACTGGTAGCTGGTGCTTCAGCCACACTCATGTCCTGATCCCATCCCTTGGCAGTGAAGTGGAGATGAAACTCACGTGGAGAAAGGTAAGCAGTCATCTTCAGCATGTCTGGCACTGAACAGGAAAGATTAGAAAAGCCTTTGACTTCTTCTCTGCCTTCCTTCAAGTACCTGCCCATATAAATTAACACTGGGGGGCATCCGAAGTGGGCAGATGGGGAAGTTCATTGGTGAAATAATATTTTTGTTATAAGGAGGGACCTCCTAAAATATAGTTGATCTTTCTTATTCATGTTCTGGGTTTGTTTTATTACTCTGATTTCCTCTGGAAAAGTTCACTATCCTATCATTTTGTTGTAATAAAATAATCTTAGCCTTTTGGGATCTTATTTCCTTTCTCTGCTTAACCCCAGGATATTTGTAGAGTTCCAAAAACCTATGAATCAGACATTTCCTAACCCAAACTGGGGTGTGTTTTGAAGTTTCTTATTTAAAAGAAATAATAATTATAATTTTTAAAAGTTTGGGTTTTGTTTTCTTTTTTTTTGCAATAACACATTTCAACACACAGCTCTTATTCCAGCCATAGCAACCCAGCCCAAACTGAATGGGAGACTCACCATCAGCCTGAACAGAGATGATCTGAAGGATGAAGAAGACAGATCCCACGCCCTGGAGAAAGGTGAGAGGGAATCTCTGAGAGCCTGAAGCCATTGCCCTGTTTGCAAAGCTCTCAGCTGCAGGAGGTCGGCTGCCGAGGTGTTTTTTTTTTTTCTCTCTCTTCTCTGCACTTTCACAGCAGGGGCTGCGGTGATGATTTCAAGGAGCACTTTCCCTCGGCAGGATCCTGCGTCTTGGGTTCGCACTGAAGGCGGGAGGGGTGGAAAAAGAAAGAGGGAGGGAGAAAGGAATCCTTGGCTTGGCTGGTGTGAAGGGGAGGGGAAGGTGGGGGGGGGAGATGTCCGGCCAGCTGGGGCTGGAGAGAGGCTTTACCCAACCCAGTCCACAGGGCAGTGCAGACAAAGAGTTGGTGTGAAAAGTCACATTACGCTGTCGGTAAATACCTAATGGATCACGGTGGGAAGAAATATAAAAGCCAAGAGGGAGAGGGAAGGGGGGGGGGAAAGCACGAGCGGCGAGCAGAAGAAATCCCTGTCTGAGTGGAGAAGGGCAGCTAGATAGCTGGAGCTGGGATGTGGTGAGTTTGTGGACTTAGCTGTGCATCTCCTAGAGGGATGGGTTCAGGCATGGGAAGTGTTTTCTCTCTGGAAGATGGAATCAGGCAGCGGCACGCTGCTGGGGGTTGCAGGTCAGGGGCTGCTGCAGCAAAGGTGATGGTCTTCAGGTAAGGGCTGAGGAAAGGTGGCAAATGGCATGGGACCCTGGTGGCCAAGCCTCCCTGAAGATGGGGGCTGGGATGGATTAATTGTGCTCTTTCAGGTTCTGAGTTTGGGACAGCCATGAGGAACTGAAGGTCAAAGTTGGGGTCTATCAGCTGGTCTCTGTCAGCACTCCTGGTCCAGATGAATGGTGCTGGTCAGGTTTGAATGCTCTGAAAGCAGCTGATGAAGGGAGTTTCTAGCTCCCACTGGCACTGACAGCACTGACAGCACTGTTATCTGTCCCTTATTCTCATTCGTCCTATGTTTGTCCCACACAACTCTAAAGAAACCCCCACAATAAGAGGAAACATACTGGTGGTGATGCCAGAATTTATTTCACTAAACATACAAACGGAATAGTTTTGTGTTGCTCTTGGAACTGAGCAGGGCTCAGAAATGTTGTTTTCATATTCCCATCCTACTTTGCTTTTATATAAGCTTCTTAAATTTTTTCCTTTAGAAATTCAAAGCGGGGTAAAAAAAAAGGATCAGTCTGCTAAAATCTCTGAGCCACTAGAAGCTGAAGAAAGGACCTGACCCTCCTCACTGCCAGAAGCCCTGATGTCCTACGTGGTGAAGTGATCTGAGATTTCTTGCCTACCAGAAAGCTGGCAATGGACATTTTAGGATGTCAGGTAGTGATAGGACTAGGGGGGATGGTTTCAAACTAGAGGAAGGTAGATTTAGCTTAGATATTAGGAAGAAGTTCTCCACCATGAGGGTGGTGAGACACTGGAACAGGTTGCCCAGAGAGGTGGTGGAAGCCCCATCCCTGGAAGTTTTCAGGGCCAGGCTGGATGGAGCTCTGAGCAATCTGATCTAGTGGGAGGTGTCCCTGGCCATGGCAGGGGGGTTGGAACTGGGTGATCTCAAAGGTCCATTCCAACCCTGAAAATTCTATGATTCTAATTCAACTATTTTGCTAATGATGAATCTGACCAATGTTGGTTTTGGTCTAAGTGAAGTGACCAAGGATCAGGAACTGCTGTACATGATCTTCAAGGAAGCAAGTAATACAGGGAGCTTTATAAATACTTATGTTTGATGAATTCAGTGGATAATGCTCAGATTCTGTTGACTTTTACAGAACTGTAGCGTTCTTCCTCTTCTTCAAACCTATGTAATGTGAATGTACATGCTGAAAGCTTTCAGACAGATAGCTTTGAATTTTCTCTTTATCCAGACAGCAGGTTTCTTTACATTGCCTTGACAGCCTGATTTGTAACAAACACCTCCAGCATTAGAAAGATGGGCAGTTTCTGGCTCACACCATTCTTAGGTTAGGATGGTTGGCATCATATAACCACGTTAACTGCACTTCACTTCAAAGAAACAGTATGCTCTGTTTGGCAGAAGTTAACATAGAGCATGACAGAAAAGGCAAGAGCAAATTGCAGCATTCTTTGAATTTATTTGTGTTTCTTTTACTAGTGAAAGAGCCAATGGCATAAAATGCAGTTTTAACTCTCTGATACAGCATTTGTTCTACCCTTATATTAAAAATTATGGGACAAAGAACGATGAGAGCAGATGTATATGTTCATACTTTTGGTGAGATAGCAAAGAAATTTCATGAAACTGAGTAATTACAGCAAAACTCACAGATATTAACAGAGACTTGATGCGACAACAGTAGCTCCAGTTTTCCTTGACTTAGGACTGCTCCATGTCCTAGGGCTGATGACTTTGTTGGCCCTTTGCTGTCCTCGTGAGTTTGGCCAAAGCAGTTGGAGGAGACAACAATATCTTCCGGATTTCCATCTAAAATTCCAAAGGTCTGTTGGATTAGTTTTGCTATAACTGGATCATTTCCTTGTGTTGATATATGTAAAGGCATGTTGCCACTCTGGCTCCTGTCTTGGAAAATCTCAGCTTGTATTCTTGAGTAGAACATACTACTGATTTTAAAGAATTACAACAGACCACAGGATCCGTTCCTTTTTGAAGGCACGAACGATTCACAGAATGACTTGGCTTCTTCTTGTCATCCCATCTCATCTGTAAAGTAACTCTGGAAGTGTGGAAAGGTAAGGATGCTTACCACTTATTAACTCCTGGAATGTAAGAAGCTCACTGCCAAAGAGTTGTCCTTCCAATCTAATATTTCTATCAGCAGAAATTCCTGCTCCTACTCTATTTTGGGAGATTTACATAAAGATGAGCAGACTAGGTTTCGTACTGAAATGATGCATGCATTATTTTGCATTGATATCAACAGTAATCAGGCAAAAATCCTGCCTCTAGACTCTGGGCTTCTTGGAACAAAAAAACCCCTCCAAATGATATCTGCAAGTTAAGGAAATAGATCCAACCTTTTGCTCAGAACCTCTTGCATTTCCATAACTACAGGAAGGCACTGATCAAACTATTCACATACAATGTATTATTATGACACAATTACAATTGTATGTGAGGTTTTACACATCCTGACTTCCTTGGGAGTAGCAAGGGTTCCAAGGGTGATACTTTATAAAACAATGCTACACTACATGCAAACTTTTACACAGGGATTAAGACACATGAAGGCAGTGGGCCATAAAGGATGTAGATCCACGTATGAAGGGACACACACCAAACACTCTTGAGCTTTAAAGTGCACAGCAAGGGTTTGGGTACCACATACCTGAAGAGCACCTCCATGCATTTAAATCTGGAATATGTCATTCAAGTCAGAGTGGATTTTTAATGCTAAATAAAACACCTAAAGAAAACTGAAGTGAACAAAGACACATTTGAAAACAGGAACGTGTGTATTTACAATAGAGATTATTGTATTTGGTCTCTTCATATCTACTACTGGGAATATTTACTTTCTGCCATTAAAAATTTATATAATATAAACATTATAGATATAAAGGCTCCAATTCTGCAAATTCTAACACATGATCTTAAGCCTTTGCAAGATAAGGACCTGGGAATCTAAGGCCTTGAGCAAATAGACATTCTCAGAAACATTTGCTATCTCAAGCCAAGCTGGGCAGATGTTGGCAGATTTGCTAAAGTGCTGCAGCCGGCAAAGAATCAGGTCTTTGAAGAATGCTGGAAAGTCATAGGAAAGGTCACTTTTCATATAAGAATAAAGCACAATAGAAATAAAGTTTCCGTTCAGAAAAAGATACCTCTGTCACTAAAGCACAAGACTCTGTTTAGCTTGTTTCTCTGCATAATTGCTTCACATGTTGACAGTCTGTATGATTTAGATTGAAGAACTGAATATACTCAAAGGAATATAGGCTTCAGGTTTACTTATCATGCTTAATTTTAATTTATTATTTTTAAAAGACAGAAATCTACATTAATACATGAGGAAGGTGGTGACTAAATAGCTCTAGCTAGCATGATAATTAGAATTTTTCATTCAGAGCCTGCACAAAACGATGGCACTACTGGAAACTTTGTCATCATCTATGGAGATCCATGCCCAGGTATGAGGTACACCCAGACTTTTAGATCCCAGTTGATATATATAAATATTGTGAAACAGCTGGTTTCCTACAGGCCAGGCATGTTGGTGATGATACAGGGGTAAGAACTGTGGAAAACAGAAGATTTGGGTTCTGTAGCTTACTAACATTTACTAACACAACTTGTAACTCTACACAATCTTTCAAAACTCTTTCTCCTCACATATAAAAGGAGATAACCAAGTTTGTACAGCATTCTGATATACTCCTAGTAAACAAACATAAATCTCTTTTTCAGGTACTTCTGTAGTATCATTATCATTATTATGGGGGATATTGCTTTCCTGAAGCTGCTGCTTGAAAGAGGACATAAAGAATTATGGCTCAGCTTGCAAAGCACCATGTAAGGGGGGCTGAAATACCTCATAAACAATATAGCATTTACATACAAGCACTGCAATGACTGACATCTCCTAACGGATATGGAGTCTGTGGGACTGAAAGGCAGGCAGGAAACCTTGGTAGTACTGTACACTTATTGTATTCACAGATAGTATACCTACTGTATATTGGGATCCAAACTTATTCTGCAGCTGTGTCCAAGCTTCTAACCCCCAAAAGCAACTGGAAAAGGGAAAGAAAAAAAGAGGGAGAGAAAGATTTCTTTGTTTATAAAATGTGAATTATTAAGCAACATTAACAGAGACAAACATTTTTCAGTGTCTGGCAGTCTGCAACAGTATACTAGCTGCAGGGAACTTTTTATTTTATTTATACAGAGTGTTTGCACCTAATTAAATGGAAAAGTAGAAATGTGCAGAACTACCTGAAAGTAATTCAGGGAGCTGACAAAAAAAAAACAACAACCAAAAAAAAGGGTAAAGGTATATGCCCCACTTTGTGGGTGGTTTGTCAAACACAGGGACCTGTGTCATGGTGCTGCTGACCCTGGGAAAGAGTGTGATTTTTACACTTACATCATGTTATGTGGGGTCAGGCGTCATCATATGACAGGCCATGACCCTCATATAAATCATTGCCATGTAAACTGTAAAAATCACACTTCATTTCTTGAAGACTGAGCACTCTCAAGAAAAGAATGAAGACATGTGGCCATTACACAGCAGCCGCTATTTTAGTGATCTACAAAATTAACTCCATTTTTTTCCTGACAAACAGAGGTAAACCAAACATCTGGCTGGTTTTGGTTGCTGTTACTTGGCTGAGGAGAAGGCGATTCTTACTTTTTTTCCTTTCTTCTTTTTCTAAAACCTCCCAGCAGTTTAATGGGTGAAAATTATGTAGCAGTACAAAAACGGTACTCAGGTTTAGCCAAATGGTTTCTCTTTGGTTTCTGTGGGCATCTATTAAAGTCTGGGTAGAGACAGAATCTAATACCTTGCCTGGCTTTCCATCTTCAGCCTGCAGACAAACTGCTAACATTTTACACTTTCACTCTCCTTTTCTCAAACCTTTTAACCTTCACCAGCCATGGTCTTTAGTGACATGACAGAGACCAATGAAATTAAATTCAAGGCTGCATCTTCCTAGTCAATAGCTGCTGACTGCCTCACATTGAGGATGTCCACACAGCATGAGCAAGCATGGGATGTGACTCATCTTCTTGTAGGCCCTGGGCAACAACCAGAGAAAAGAAAGTCCCTTTTTTTAGGGATGTCACTGATGCTGGGAGGCTCCTGTGAAGCAGGGTGCCCATATCAGCACCCTTACCTCCATCAGCACGGTGCCATGCTGCAGGAATTGCCCTGAGATCTGTTTCACCTGCACCCATGGGGTCAAGATGAACAACGAGCAGCAGGTGAACTTCAGTACTTACCACAGATCCCCACACCTTCTCCTTCCACTCCTACCTTGAATCCCTTCAATCCTCTGTAAGTTCCATTGCATGGAGTTTCAGGAATACTACAGGGCCAGAGTGTCCGTGGCAGGAATTCTGGCCTCAGCAAATTTATGATGTGCCACATCTCTGGCACAAGACACTTGGCATGGAATTGGCTTCCTGTAGCAGAATTGTGCTCCAGCATCTCAGCTTTGGTTTTCAAAGGAACACGTCTAGTCCTCCCATTTGCAAAACACACCCTTGCAAATATGGGAGAAGCAGGCATGTAGAAAGCTGGAAATGACATCTCTCAGAGCTGCAAACACTCGCAGCTGGGGCTGGGGGCAATACACAAGGCCATGGTTGTAGTGGTTGTCATGCTTCCAGCACTGTAATTAATTTGTCTTTTATTTTACCAGTCACCTAATATTTTGGCTTTTGTGTCTCAGCCTCCTTCTCCAGCTATTTCCTAAAAATTTATTTAACTGTCTTATAATGTACAGTCTCTAGATCTTAAGGCATCCCTAATTTTTTCATTAGCTGTTAGCTCTGCCCTCTAGTGCTGCATGTGACAGGGGAACTGGGTGTTGTGTTACAGATCCGTGGCTTTGCCATAGAAGAAAGCCCAGCTGGTGTTTAAAAACTGACTGCTTAAATGCTAAATGGTCAGAAATCTGCGTGTTGACAAAACTGACTTGACATTTCTTGTGGCTCCTGGGAGTGGATTACCAGTCCATTTAAACAAGAGTCCTCTGAAATACAGCCCACCTAAACCCCAACATTTTACAATACCAACCAACTTAAGTGAAATTTCGTTATATCATGCTTTTGGTGCTCAGCCTGTGGCTCTGCTCAACCCCACAGGTTCTCAGCTGCTCAGGATGTCACCGAGTGCTGCTCCGAGTGAAGCACAACTGAGCAAGTTTCTTCACCTCAGCATCTGGAGTTTGAGGTCAAGGTGGAACAAAGAGCTGAGCCAAAGAGAGCACCAGGCTGTGCTGAAGCAAAAGGGTTATATGGCAGCATGACACAGTAACCACATGTGGTACAGTCATGAAACGTGAGTTTCAGCCTGGATGCTTTGAAGTTTGCAAAGCAGACACAAGAACTCCTGATAGCAATCTGGATCTAAGGAGCAGACTTTTTAAGTAGAGTTTTATACAAAACCTAAAGTGCTCTGTTTTCCTAATTCCAACTGGGGAAAACAGCACTGATCAAACACACTGAAGCAGTCAGGATAATGATTCCTAACCCAGCAGAATCACGTGCAGGAAGGAGAAGGCATAGCTGTTAATGTCAAGCTTGGAGATGCCCTCCCTCTTTGCAGGCAAAGCCAAGCATGCCATTGCTAAGGTCACTCTAGCTTTTTGGTAAGACAACAGATAATACAAGAAAGGCAAATGCTGAAGAAGCTTTGAGTCTTTCTTGTCATAGATGTTCATTCAAACTTGGGAAGGAAATACCCTTCCACACTCCCATCTTCCCTTTCTCCAGTTAGCATGCTCAGTTCTCATAGTCCAACCTCTTTTCACACCTCTCCATGATCTCTCCAGGATATGGGGGTACCTGAGGAAACTAGAACTGAGCAACTGGGATTGTAAAGCTGACCCAGGTTGGGTTTTATTCAAAGATCTTTGGAGAAATCAGCATTATAGAGGGTAGACTGGAAAAGCTAATGCAGATGCAGATCTGTGGGGAGCTGTGCAGATTCCCGCATCTGCTACTGTGGGAATCTGGGGCACTGAAGCATGGAGAGAATCATAGGAAGAAAAAGAACAAGCTCTTTAGCTTGGTCAAGAGTAATTTCTGTTTTCTCAATCCCCCACCTACATCCCTGCTCACAGTGTGATCTTTCATCTTCTCAGAAAATATATTTATTGTGTTCCTCTCAATCTCTTCTCCTGCATCTTTTCTGCATCTTTTCCCCCTTTTCAGCTTGTGAGCCTCACACTTACACTTGGCTCTCCCAGGGCAGAACAGGCTGAAGAAGGAGCTACAAATTTTCTTAACAGACATAGGACCAAGAAAAGTGCAGCTGATTCGAAGCCAGAGTCAGTGCAAGTCCTGTGCAAGGTGATGGTTACCAGGGGTTCAGAGGTATGAGCCAGGGGCAGCTTAGTTGGGCTTTATGATAGTATTGAGAATATTGTTTCAAAGAGGACCAAATACCTAAAAAACAGCAGCTGACCTACCTGCCATCAGTTTTACAATGGCTATGTTACACTTTGGGAACATCATCTAGCACCTTCTCCCTTTCCATAGAAGTCAGGATTTGTATTGAGATCCTGGCAGGGAGAGTGGACGCACAAAATTCAAACCATTTTCTCACTACCCATCGAATAGCATCCACCACATGTAATGTTCACTACAGAGTAAATCCAGTCATTAGAAGGTGACATTTAAAGAGCTCTTTAAGTACCCCTGTGAGCCATAAGAACAACTAGGGTTGAGCAACAACATAATTTATGCACCAAAAGCAGTAACCAGGCTTAACAGCTTATGAATTAACATCAGTCCCTTGGACTGGTCAGGTCTTGCAAATATGTTTGAGTTGAATAATGGGAGGAATTGTAATCAATGTATCCACAAACGCAAGACTACTAATATTGCAACCACTGATTTTTATTACCCATTACAAAAATAGCAGTGGATTATTATTAGTTTTTAAAATGCTGAAAATATAATTATGCTGTTACGTTAAATTTAAACTGTCAATAAAACACACGCTCTTAGCAGAGGAAGTAGCCAGGATATTTTTGATGTTAAAATATTTATTTAAAAAAGAAAATTAATATTCTCTCTCATTTGGTAAAAGGAAAATCAACACTGTCTGTCCTCAAAGAATTGATCATTTTAGCTCTATAAGCAGAAGGAAATTTGTAATAACTCTGTATTCCCAGGCCAGGCCAGGGGTTGAATATCACTATTGAGGAAGTGACTAATTTTCTTCTTTTTTTTAATATATAAATCATATATTTCATTTGCAAATGAAATTGAACCCTGCCCTTTAGTTTGCCACATCTGCAATTTGTAATTGTACAAAGAAACTGTGAGAGCTGAATCTAAACAGAAGCTTTTTGTGTGGACGTGCATGGGTGCATGCACAGGCACATGTGTGGGTGGGTGTGCTCATGCGGGTGTAGGAGAAAGAGGGAAGGAGAAAAATGGAGAAAGATTTTCCTTGCTTCATTATTTTTGCAACTCAGGACCTGGCAATGGGTGATTTCCAGACACAGATCCAATGTTGCAGACCTCATCATATGCTGAAACCTTGTGGCTAAAGCTTCCCACTTGGAAAACTTTGATATTTTTTGTGTGTGTCTCATGAATGTGTGATAGGTTTCAGTAAATGTATAAAAAAAGATGCTCTGAAGCATGAAATGGACCTAGATTTAAAGCTCAGTGTTTGAAAAAAAAAAAAAAAAAAGTAGTTATAGAATAGGAAGATTAATTAGTAAGGTATCTGGTAAAATAATATTTTAATCAATAAGCTACTATTTAATTGTACAATAAATAGTATCTAATTTCAGAAGCTGAGGCATTGCTGACCAAGTTACTTTATTAAAAGACAATTTTATATCAGCAATGAATTATTGACCAATAGATAATGCCTAAAATAATACCTGCAGTCACAGTTTATTTATCAATCCATCTTTTCCCTTCATCTGACTGACCTTTTTTGGTCTCAGTCTATTTGCAGCCCTTTGGAGTACAACCAATACTTATTAGCAAGACAAGCAGCCTTAGGGGAGGAGAGATGAGTGCCTGAGAGCTTGGCACATGAGGGCAAGTGCAAATAGTCTGTGCCTCTGAATGCAACAGAGAGAGGTTTATTTTTTCACCGTTTCAACCTTCTTTACAGTCAGAGTTGTACCACAAGAGCAATTTTAGCCTCCCATCCAAGTCATGGTATAAGGGCTTCCATGGTTATCCTTAGGCTTCTCTGGTTTTCTGATCAGCCCACAGTGAAAACACTTCCAACCAGGTCGATCGTACAAGGAACCTTATTTTAATTTGGGCTTTGCATTTGAAGTATGTGGAAAAAAAATTTCTGACATTTTCCCTAGATGTAATATGGCTCACCACCTACAAAAAAGGCAAATCCAGCCTCCTGGGCTACATAACTTATTAACTGTTCTTTGTTCCGTAGGCACACAGGATATATGGAGTGGCTAAACAGGGACTAAACCTGACACAGCTATTTTACAAGCTGTAATAAAGAGTAGATGGATACAAAGAGAGCATGTTATAGCTAGAAGTCTTGTAAATTTAATGACAGATTTAAAAGTGGATGGGAGGCAGCTCAATGTACATCAAATAGGATGTCTTTTGGGGCAGAGACAGAAACATTAAACAGTGTAATAAAAAGAGAAAATTTCTCTCCAGAGAACTGTAGACAATTATTCGGGAAATGAAAGGGATAGAAATGCTTCAGGAGACACTCTAAGTAAAAGGGGAAGAAAGTCCAAAAATGAGAACAACCTTCCACTTAAAAAAAAAAAATAACCAGACTCCAGTGTGTTTTGCTGAGTTAGTCCTTCAAGCCTTCTGAAAGTCATCACGAATGCTTCAGCTCTGGAAAAGCAGACTGTGACAGCCCTCAGAAGATTTACATGCCCTCTAAAGGAAACAAAATTTGCAAATTTAATTTCAAACCTAAGAATTTTAGGGCTATCTCCTTAACCCAACACTCTTAAAGATCTCTGAACTTCAGGTCAAGTTTGCCCTTCAGAAGACACATATATACAAAACAATAATACAAATGAGCATGCATCATTTAAAGGCCTGAAAAATCCTGGTCTCCAAATGGGTCCATGTGCTGCTGCCCATTTGCTTTGGCAGAGATAATCCTTGGTTAAATATTGGCATAGTTTCAGAACACTAATTAGAAATAGATAGCTATTTATAGCCATGATGATCACTTCCAGAGCCCCAAAGTGGCTGCCACCTTTAAAGGATAGGTATATGCTGAATAATATTTCCTGTTTGTTTGCTTTGTTTTCTCCTCCTAAATCTTCCCCATTGTGAATTGGAGAAGCTTTGTCTGTTTCCACCCTTGCTTTCCTTTCTCTGTTTTTTATTTCATCTATTAAGTTGCTCCCTCTCTGTCCCTACCTCTATGTTCTCAAAAAAACAAAAAAATATTAAAAATGGGGGGAGCAAGATGAAGGATTGCAACCCTAGTAAGCTTTTGCACATCTTGTGTTACTTGGTACTTTAGAACAGGGCTGGAGCTTGACATGAGAAATAGTAATTTTCATTTGGAAAAGAGAAGGCAGCTTTCTAGCACACGTGGTTTCTGAAAAAACATTATCTGAGCATACCCTGAAGGCTAAGAAACCAAAGGCAAATAAAAGGAACCTCAAATTGATTATTTTTAAGCCAGAAGGCAAATAGAAAGGAACTCCAAATTGATTATTTTAAGCCACCCTCATCACGTATGATTTTGGAACGCATAGTTCTGGCAACACTGCAACTTGGATCAAATGCAGGATTTGCCAAAAATCAGTCTGAGCTTCCTCCATACATTTGCTTCCTCTTCTACTCTTTAATGCAGCACTTTAAAGACTGACTGCTAGAACCTGTCACCTGCAAACTGGCAAACCAGCAGTGTGCACCCTGAAAGCTGGTGAGAAGAAGCGTCAGTGATTGAAACAGGGAATAGGGGAATGTTGTGACAGCTGAGCTCCCTCTTTTCTCAATTCCCATGTGAGGATAGGCTCTGAGTCTGGCTCTGAAACCAATTCACTCTTCTGCCTCATTTCCAGGATTGGTCCACCAGGCCATGTGTCCCCTTGTGACCACAGATAGCAAATAATGACAAAAATGAGTGGTAGTGTGACAGTGCAGGGAAGTGGTGAGCATTATTTGTCCTCAGGTTCCCAGTGCTGAGAAGAGAACATAATGCTAAGCCACAGCATCTTCTTCCTCTTGGGTTTGGGTGGCATGTGCTTTCCTCCAGTTATCCTGTTTTTCTTGAAATATCTTTAATGATGTCTCAGTAACAGCTCAGCTTAAATAAGAAACTTCTCCAGACTTGACCAGATCTTTGTGATGGATGAAAAGGTGTTTAACTCTCAGGGGTTTTGCATTTTTTATTTTGTTTTGTAAGGAGAGGGAGTATCATCATCATCAAAAAATGAAAAAAGTGCCACAGTGTTCTGTGTTCTCAGCTGTTTCCTCCTGTTTAGGTAGCTAAATTGGCACTCTGGTGGGCATCACAAAATTTTGGGTTTAACACAAGTCATACTGTAAATACCACAGGACATGCTCCCCTCTGTGCCGCTGCTACCTTATTTCCTAGTAATTTTCAGGCATGAATCCATCTATTCCACTCTAAGCTGATCTAAAGCTCAGAAATGAGAAACTGTGGAACCCATAAAGGAAGTAGCATAGAAAGAAGAAAAACAGCTATTTACAATTACAGTGACTGGCTTTTTTTTCCAAGAAATTCTGATTTTGTGTATTCCTCTGCCCACGCTGTTTCAGTTTCTGTGGTGGATGGTGTGATGGATCTGGATTGGAATGAATGATGTTCAACACAGAAGAGGCAGGAAGCTTGGCAGAGCTGCTGTTTGCTGGTGGTGAGGATATGTAGACTAAATCGATAGTGAATTTCAGGACACGGTAAGTAAAGGTTTAACTGGGGAGAGAGAGCCATGGAAGGGACTCAGCAATTCCTGTTCAGACTGAACCTCAGACAAGAGTTTCATGATTGTGTCACAGAGATGTGAGCCTGCTATAAATGTACATATGTCATGAGGAAGCTGAATGTTTCTAAAGTCCTGGTGATAAAAGGAGAAACTCTGATTTCAGTTCACCTTTCCAGAAGTTCATCGTCCTCTTTCTGCATTTTAACATCACCTTGTTCCTTCCCTACACACACCTGTCTCTTGCCTGAACCTCTTTGTCATTTTGAAGATGCTGTGCTATTACTAAATGGATATAGAACACACTCTAAACTTAGCCTGGCTCTTTGGTGAACCCCACAAGAAGATAAGGTGCTTAAAATCAACAGTAATATCCGAGGCTGAGTGGTGCCTCTAGGAGCTGGCAGAAACTGCCTTCTGAAGCAGCATCTTCTTGAAAGTCGAAGGGTCTTCGAGATAGAGCCAAAGTGTTACAAAAATTCCTGACTGTAATGCTCACTTGTCCAGTTCATAAATCTGCCTCTCTATCCTTCAAAGTGCCAAAAGCTATCTAGCCAGACATGCAGCTTTCATAAGACAGTCTAACAAGCTGTCTGGCTCAATTAGTTAAACTCTGATGGTGTTCCAGATTTTCAGTCAGCAGACCACTTTTTAAGGAAAATATCTACTTGCAGACCCCATTCCCTTCCAGTACCAGTAGTTTAATCTACTATGTTACGGTTCTAAAATGTTGGGTTTTTTTTTTCAATGAACCACAAGAAAGAGATTTGCAGTCCATCCACACAACACAGTTCCAAATCCTTGATTCCTCAACCTTTTTTTTTCTTGGCCTTCTTCACCGTAAGGGGTGGAAGGAATACTTTCTATGGTCTGGTTATGCATAACACGATGTAAAAAAACAAAAGCTGCATAGTTGGTTATGACTGAGAAATTCTGAGTGCAAAACTATTCCGGATTTCTTCAGCCTGAGCTCACACTGTTCTTGGACAATCCTGTAACAAGCTGTTCTTGATGATCACAGATGTAAATGGCCCCAGAAAAGTTGGACTCTATTACCAAGTTAGACTGTGTATGGTTATACCCAATTGCTGTTTCCATTATAACTTCTAGTAAAAAGCTGGTATGGCTCAGTTAAACAGAAGCTCTCTCCTTATAAAAGCAGTCAGGGCTTTTCCCCCATCAGTAAGGAGTAAAACAACCACTAGAATTGCAGATTTGTTGCAATGCCTCTTCCTAAAAATGACTTCTTAAGAAAGTAGCTTTTTTTTTTTTTTTTTTTTTTTTTTTTTCCTAGCTGCCCAATTAGCCTAATTCTTCAAGTTTCATCCTTGGCAGTGAACATATATACAGAGATATTCTCTTTCTCTCCTGTCAGTCCAGGGGCAGAGACATTTTCACCTTCCTGTGTTTCTACTGTTCCCCTCTAATGCCTTCAGCAATATTCCCACCAGTGCTCCCAAGAACCTGGATACTTTGATGAGGCCCCATGAGTGATGCAGACATCAATGAAGCAGCCACACAGACAAGAACAAAAAAAGAACAAAATCCAACCAGAAACCTGAAAAACTGCAGACTCAAAATTAATTGCTTCCTGTCATTTTATGAATGTTGGTTAGTTTGGGTTGTTTGGTTTTTTTCACAGTGGCTATGCTCAGATTATTCAAATATGTTATATTCTCTGAGGATTGACAGTGATAAAATGCTCAGTCATGCAAAACACTTGGAGAAAAGGTAAATGCACAATGGGACGCTGGGAATGCAATGTCATTACAGCTTTAATGTTTTCAGGATTTAATTCATTTCATCAAGAAAATTCAGCAAACCCATACAGATTTATTTTAATTTTTCAGTAGTTTGGGGGATTTGACCATTCAAATAAGATGCTACTTCTGTATACTACATGGTTAACTTCATTCTGTACAAAATTTCAGCCAAGTACCTAAAGCACAACACAACTTATCCTACATGAAACAAATATCAGAGAAGAGAAGCTATTTTTAAACTAGTTGCACTGATTTGGACATATTTTAGAGCAGGCCTTATTTTCATAAACCTCTCAAGTTAATATGCTATTTTTATGAGAGAGAATCACCAGGATTATGTGGAAAGGCATCGGCAAAGTAACACATCTAGTAAAATAATTCTCAAAATACTAGTCATTATTTTCAATTATGTTTTCTATTTGATTGTTAAAAGCCAATCTTGTTGACCCAGCAATGTACACTTGGCTTTGCAGCCACTGTTCCTGCTTAGTAATGTCTCGGGAAATCCTGTGCCTTTTAAATTCTATGCAAATTGTCTTAAAGGAGCCAAGGTTAACACTCAGGTTGAATTAGAAAATAGGAAAATACAAGAAGTAAGTAGTTTAAGGACAAAGTTGTCTCTAGCTAAAATTAAGCACTGATTCACAGTGACATTATGAAAACACTAAAGTGTACATTAAAATTCCTAAACATTGCTGCTATTCACAACAGGCCAATGCAAACATTCATTACTTCTGTGTCTGGGGGTGAATTTGTGAGTTAGGAAAATGATGTCAGTATGAAAGAATTCAAAACCAATTTTATCTGATTGGCAAGTGAGCTCAAGTACTGAGATACTAAATAAATATTTGACAGCACCATTCCATACCATAATTTATTTCACATATGCACCAAATTAAAAGGAGACCTTTTCTAAACTGCAAGCAATTTCCAGGCAAACCACTAAGCGGGACGATGGTGATGGCTGCCATTGTGTCACCTTCTTGCTCTGGCAAAGGTCGCCAAAGTTTCCAGCAAACAATCAACCCCACAAGGCAGAGAACAGTACAGTCAACACAGATTTGTCACACTTGTGACAGGGAATTTAAACTTATACTGCTGAGGAGGGAAAAACACGGTGCATGCCTGACCTTGTGTCTGTGTCAGTAGGTCTAGAGTTATCCATAAGGAGCTTAGAGTTTTGCCCAGCAATGGACACTGCTGGGAAAATGCATTCCAGCATGACAGGGCTGCTCTTAAGGTCCCACTGAAATCTGTGCTGTGTCCCAGTGAGTGTGTGGGAGTGTATTCCCTACGCACTGACCAATGCTCACAGGCACACAGAGAGACACCAGAGGTCTGTAATAACTATCAGGCTTGAGGCACAGACAGACCCAGAGCTCAGGATTTCTTTCGAAGAGGAAACTGAGATACAATGTGCTCCATGTTTTAGGTGCATGTTGAAATGGAAAGTGAAGAGGGGCTATACTGTAGGGACTTGGGAGTCTGGATTGACAGGAAGCTGAACATGAGCCAGCAGTGTGCCCAGGTAGCCAAGAAGGCCAATGGCATCCTGGCCTGTGTCAGGAACTGCGTGGCCAGCAGGTTCAAGGAAGGGATTCTGCCCCTGTACTCAGCAGTGGTGAGGCCACACCTCGAGTCCTGTGTCCAGTTCTGGGCCCCTCAGTTCAGGAAGGAGATTGAGGTACTGGAGCAGGTCCAAAGGAGGGCAGCCAGGCTGGTGAAGGGACTCGAGCACAGATCCTATGAGAAGAGGCTGAGGGAGCTGGGGCTGTTCAGCCTGGAGAAGAGGAGGCTCAGGGGAGACCTCATCACTCTCTGCAACTCCCTGAAAGGAGGGTGTAGCCAGGTGGGGGTCGGTCTCTTTTCCCAGGCAACTCTCAGCAAGACAAGAGGGCATGGTCTCAAGTTGTGCCAGGGGAGGTTTAGGTCGGACATTAGAAAGAATTTCTTTACCGAGAGGGTGATCAGGCATTGGAATGGGCTGCCCAGGGAAGTAGTGGATTCTCCATCCCTGGAGATATTTAAAAAGAGACTGGATGTGGCACTCAGTGCCATGGTATGGTAACCGCAACGGTGGTTCAAGGGTTGGACTTGATGATCTCTGAGGTCCCTTCCAACCCAGCCAATTCTATGATTCTATGATCCCTGGAAAAGGCAGGTCCATTCAGTGGTTTCTATCAAAGCATAGTTTATATGAAAAAATCTGTTATCAAGCAAAGAAAAAAGAGTTTTGAATGATGACAGGGCAGTGGAGCTGCATTTTTAATACTGTAATTATGTAGATATATAATGAATCCAGTTTAGACCTTCTGAAATGTTAGGGTCAATGTTAGAACTAAAATTCCCTCAAATTGAGAGGCTGTTACACAGAATTTTTATTTAAACCCTCGTAGAGACAATAAATACCTGCAGAGTTCAGCTGGTTTGTATCCCAGAGGACTTAAGAAGGGCAAGGTTCATTACTAATTACGAGAAAATGTAGGTAATGTTTATCTCAAATGCAAGCCTTATTTATGTGTAATACCCCATGCTTTTAAAATACTACAACGTACATGCATTAAATGCAAAACAAAAAGTATTCAATAATAGTTACACTTACAAAACAATCATCAAAAAGTCCATGCTTTTTTTCCACAACAGAAAAAGTAAGAATGCTGTAGACATCTATATATCAAAAAACAAAAGAAGAAAAATGTAAACCTCCATTTATACAGTGAAATAAAATTTAAACTACATTTTTCATTTTTTATGGTATATTTTATGTTTCCTGCCTCAGTCACTTCCATAACTTACAGAAGACTGCAATACCTACCCGAAACCTTAATTAATATACCATCAAAATATTTGAAATACTACAAGGAAAGTGAATGCAGAGAGTGTTGGAGGTTCTACATTAATCTTCACTCTCAGTCCAGCAAATTTTTATACGTGGGTATACATGCTCTCATCTTCTTGACGTACTTTCTGTCATGTACACAGGGTCCTTTGCTTTCTAGAGAGTGCTAATACAGAAAAATGCAATTGTTGGGAAGCTTCACTAATACAATACAGAGTCTGTATGGCACTTTGGCATTGTTCTGGATGAAAAGGATTACATGCACGTAAGCTGTGTCATTAAAAAAAAACAATTTGGGAGATTAGAAAGAATGAAAAAGAGAAAGAAAATTGTGGTTCTGAAAGAAAATAATGGTACTGGGAAGTCAACCTTTTATCCTCCTAGGCTCACAGTGCCACGGAATTACCAGTGTGAAGAAGCTGTTCACTTTATGTACCATTGCAAAATGAACTCTTTTTGTGTGCCTGCATGTTCTGTTGCACTTTGAAATTCAATACAGTTCATTGCTATTGAAACACCAGCAACAAAGAGTTTTCTAGCAACACACAGGAGGTGTCAGAAGGTTGGTCACAAGTCAGTACTTATTCCGTCACCTCCTAGCCTTGTTTCCAAAGTGCAGAGGGCTCAGCATCTTTTGAAGTTTCTTCTGCTTTAAAACTTTAATCCTACATCTCCATGGCCAGATGCTGCACATGCAATTTTATGGGAAAGTACACATGCCCTCAGGCTGGGCACAGGTTGGATACAACTCTTGGGTTTGCGGATGTTTGAAAAGGTATTTGAATGACAGGTACAGGTAATTGCACCTATAATATGTAGCAGAAGTCTGGACTAACTGAAATATTTCAGGGAAATTAACAACTGTTAAATTTAATAGTGTCCCTGAGAATATGAATGCATGGTATACAGCTATGGCATACTGAATGACTACAGAATTTTTTAATAACACTGCTATTAAACAGCTACTGTGATGCCAATGTATGATTCCAAGTTATATCAGCCTAAATTGGTGAATTTCAATTAAATATATTACAGCTACTCCTGATTCTAAGCTGAAATGTGTCACATTCTGACATCAGCCTAGGTTAAGTACCAGTCCAGAGCTGATTTAGTCTCCGGTTGCTATAAAATTGTCAGAAAACACCTTATTTTTATCAGGAAATAACTTGAGTAAAGGAAAGAAATTTTTTGTAACCACAATAACTTACTGTTTTCTGTGTAATACTACTGAAAAATACGTCTTTCGTAAGTGAAAAAATTTACCATGGGATCTAAAGGCAATTGCAATGTATTTCTTTCTCTGATCTTTAAATACATTGCATTTCTTCCAGCTTTTCCCACCTCATCACCTCCTGTCATTCTCCTCGTGCAGTGCTGCATTGTTCAACAATTGGTATTAGTTTCTCTACTGGCCTTCTGAGCACAGGCTTTAATTTCCTGCTGATCTACATGGTGCCTGGAGAATTGGTTTGTTTTGAAATGAGGTTGGTTTACCACCCGGTGTTGTAAATGCCACTCTACACAGTGCAAACACATATGTTGGTTTGGCTTATCCATGTCTTTCAAATCCCCAGTGTTATGCTCCAGTAAATTTTACCACAGAACCTTTGCAACAGGCACATTCCACCCACCCAAAGCCTAATCCCCTACAAATCTGCTCATGCAAATGTCTTACTTCTCAGTATCATTTTCTAGTTCAATTGTGTAGCATGGAGCGGTCACTCTGGCTGTCAAGTGTCATTTTCATTTGGAAAGGGAAAAAAGACAAGCAAAGGAAAACAACTTTACAAAACCAAAGATGTATAAAGCAACTGGAACCAATAAATGTTCATTTTTCAGTGATTACATATTCCACGGCATGCAACGAGGATGTGAAATTAAGATTCTTTAGGCTTTTGCTCAGCTGAGGAAAAGCAAAATCTATGAGCAAAGTGATAGCTGGAAGAAATTGTTAGGATAGTCACTGCCTCTCGCCTGTCTCACTGGAAAAGGAGCCCATCACTCTTCATTTCCTACAAGGGGAACAGTTACCTTGTTTCTAGACCTAACACACACCACGCATATACTTCTACTTTATCCATTATGCAAAGGCTGCAGCTAATCTTGCAGTATCTGCAGCCCCAGACGTTCCTACCCTTTCTGAGAAGAAACCCCCTCTATTCCATCCACCTGCAGGACATCTGGAACATTCAGGCTCCAGGACTGTGTCATCAGAAGAGGTAATGGTCAGTAAAGAGGTAAGGCCAGAACAAAGTTGCACCCCCTTGGCTGAGGCATGGCTTGGTGGAAAAAACTCTGGTGGTCCAGGGGGTCAGCAAGCCAAGCATCAGCCAGCAGCAAAGAACATCAGCCCTGGCAGCAACAAAGGTGTATCCTGGGTTATATGAAAAGTAACATAGCCATTAGTTCCAGAGAAGTTGTATAGTAATAATAAATAAAATTTTAAAAAGGGCCTTTTATTGGCCCCCTAATCCTGCTCATGTGCAGTGAGGGCTCCCCCTAATCAGGCACAGGTGGGCTTAACACAAGCTCATGCCCACTACATGGCAATTAGTGGCACCTGGTTGCCTTATTTCACTACAAGAAGTTATCTCCCTCTGTTCAGTACTCATAAGACCACACGTGAAAAGCTGTGTACAGTTATGGATCCCCAGCACATGATAAATTGGAGTGAGCTTGCCACCAAGATGGTTAGAGAGGGCTGGAGTGAAGATTCCCTCTGGGGAGAAGCTGAGGGAACACAGATTGTTCAGCCTGGAGAAGGGAAGATTAGGTAGACCTGAAAAAATCCTCCTGCTTGGAGGCTGTAGAGAAGATGGAGCTAGGCTTTGCACACTGTAGTGTTTGATGGGAGGACAACTGACAACAGACATGAGACGAAAGAGAGATTTTTACTGGATATTGGGAAAACCTTTTTCTCCATTAGGATAATTAGGAAGTGGAACAGGTTGCCCAGAAAGACTGCGCCATTTCCATTCTTGGAGACTTTAAAGAACAAACTGGCTAAAGCCATGAGCCACCTGCTCTGATCTCAAAGCCAATCCTACTTGGAGCAGCAAGTTAGATAGGATGACTGCTCGATCCTTTCCAAGCTGAATTATTCTGTAATTCCATGATTGTAAACCATTAAATGTGCTGTTCAGGAAAACAGCTGCTGGAAAAGGCAGCTTCAGTTACCTCTTACATGTTGGTTTCACCCACCTGAAATTCTGCAGGCAAATAAATATTGTGATGCAGTCTGAAAGATTTCAAGGTGTGTCTAAAATCATGGCTAAGGGCCCTATTGATAAGCTCTATAGGGGTGACTCTTGAGAAATGTTGATTCTTCTAGCATCCCAGCTCCTAAATCCACACCTCAGCCCTATACCTCTGCAGCAGTCACTGAATGCCAGGAATACAGCACAATGATGACCACGGATAACCCCAGGGCAACCATGTAAAATCACAGTGGAAAAGCATCAGGAAGGGAAAATACTGCAGAATGTTATAAATGGAGAACTGGCAAGTGAAGTAGTTTAATTGGTATGTCAAAGTGGATGAGCCTACAATCTGCTGGATCAAGCACTGGCTGGGTGCAAGGGCCCTAAGAGTGGTGATCAGTGGAGTTAAACCCAGATGGCAGCTGGTTGTAAGTAGTGTTCCTCAGGGCTCAGTGTTGGGACCATTTCTGTTTCACATTTTTATTGATGCACAAGGTACCTGCTTTTATACTGCCTAGCAATCAATGGAAGATCTTCATGGACTTCAGAGGGAATCTTAAACCATGCCAAATCTTGAGCTACTGGTATCAGTGTCAACTTTCCAATGGACTTAAAGAAATCAGTACTGTGCCCTTTGACTAATTTGAGTTCTTGTCCTGTTCTAGGTCTTTGAAAGATTGGCTCCTTTTGGGGTACACTATGTATGTATTTGTTGGAATTCTGAAAAATCTTTACTCCCGTAGAGAGCTGGTCCTCCAGAAGACTAAAACAAAATCATAACACATATAGCAAAAAATTAGGTTTTGCAGTGGATAACCTCTATGAAAGTAGATGGCATTTCACTGATAATTTCCAGAAATCCCTTGGGATTGCTTGGCTGTTTCTATTTTCCACATAAAGTATAATTAAAAGGAAAAAAAATCATAAGTGAAATTCACAGTATGAATTTGTGAACTAGTCTAATTCTTGTCAGTAGAATTACAGTGGAGATAAACTTAGTTCTGTAATTGTCAAGGAAAAAAGCTGTTAAATGAAAGTTATGGATTTTTTTGGTACAACTTTTGGTAATGAAAGGACACGGCAGTACTTTGTTTATGGATCTATATATTGTCTTAATAACATATCCAATCTGAGGTAAGTATGATTCACCCTTCATAATTTATTATTCTCTTTATAATGTACAACAGTTGAAGGGCTGCCATTAGGATTTTGTCACTGATGTAAACCAAACTGTAAGTTATTTTTAGAACCTGTCTTCAATATTTAAAATATATTTCCTACATAAAAATGCAGATACTATGGAAATTGAATGGAAATATGGTCTAGGCCTTATTTTTACATGCTTTTCTGTTATTGCAAACTTTTTTGGATATGTTCCAGTATTTCCAATCAACCATTAGTAATAGGTTTAGCAGTTGCTTCAACTTCCCTCAACATTTTTATTCTCATTTCTTTTTCCATAGAAGCCAATTTAGACATCCATTTGCAAACACTGCTATCCAGAGCAGTTTTTGCTCCCATTGATAGTCCTTGTGAAGCTGAATTAGCAAGTAGTCTACCTAGTAATGGGAGCTGGAAGGACAGGTGCTTAGGCTTCAAATGTATGCTAAATTTTGGGAAGACATCCAGGCAACCCATGTTTCACACTACGTGTTCTGTAACTCCTGCTTTCTGTTTCTATCACTGCTTCTGACCAGCTGTATCTACCTGAACATAGGCCATGGATTAAGAAACAAGACAAAAAATGTCCCATGGCACTTAGGAACACAATGTTTCATAGGTAATCTGAGAACTGAGATAGTGACAGAAGTACACTGAGGACTTCAGTAGAAATGCCTGTTTCAGAAAAGTCCATGACAAGCAAAATTTCCAAAAAGATCTTACCCTACCCTTCATTTCTATGCAGGAATCACACCTGTGATTCCCACTTACTGTTTCTGCAGCAGCATTATCTAGTGGTCCCATATACTAAACACTAAAAAAGAACATCCTTGTAACATTAATATTTATACTTCACTTTGTCTGTGTAACAGTGTTTACATCTTGAGGCACCTAATTTCAGGTTCCCTATGCAGTCAATACCTATGCAGGTAATTATAAAGGGCATCTACTCTTCTTAATTAAGCAACTAATTTAGATGTCTAAAACTTCCAAAACTCTGCATTCAAACAATTGAACACAAATAAGGTTGGGTGGGGCTTTGAGCAACCTGAACTAGTGGGAGGTGTCCCTGCCCATTCTGGGGGTTAGAACTAGATGATCTTAAAGGTCCCTTCCAACCAAAACCATTCTGAGATTCTATGAAAACAAATAAAAAGCCTCAGGCATCCAGTTCAAAAAGGTAATTTCAGAAGGAATCATCACGGAAAGGAGCAACAGCTCTAAACCATCCAGATGACTTGAGAAAATAGGTATCTATGCTATCTCTTCATCTCAATTTCCTATTGTGCTCCAACCTTTTGTTGCTGAGCAAGATGAGAAGGACCTCTCTGCACTTAAGACTAATCCAAAGTCCAGTGTTTCACAATGTTTCCTTTTCCAAGAAATCAAGCATATTTTTTACATTTAAGAAACCATGAATAAGAAAGATATGACAATGGAAATGGCAGAGACATGAAATAGCTGTTCTGCTAAAGCAACAGCGTGTATTCCAAGTTTAGAGAAAGCAACCATGCTGCCAAGGCATTTGACCACAGTCATTTTCATTCTCCATTTAAAATTTTAGTATTTGTCTTCTCTTCTGCTTTTATTCAATAAAAGTCCACTCAGTTTTCTCCCTGCTAAGACAACACAGGTGCAATGATTTTTAGTTTACCTGACCAACAACTGACTACATTAAAAGGTTTTGGTTTCACAGTTGCAAACTAATGTTATTAGAGAAGTCCAAGACATACCATACAGCATAGAACAGATTTACCAAACATCATTTTCAAACTGCAGAATTGGATGCTAACACACACTTAAACTAAACTCAAATGAGGTCTACTAAACTCAGTAACTTGAGTGCACCAATCCAAAAATGTTTGGCTGGCACTTTTATGCAAAAAAATAAAAAATAAAAATACAAAACTCTGAAAACACAAAGCTCAAGCAAAAATCTTTGCAAAATACCTTCAAGAGGTCACATCTGTATCTTTCATGAGTGGCTTACAAATGTATGCAAATTAAAAAGAAAAAAGGCAAAAAGCACAGTAGCACAGTTTATGAGCAAAGGATTTTATTGCACTTTGTAAAGGGTATCCTATCCCATCACTGTTTCTGTCATCGTAATATATTTCACATGAATGCAACAACTGGGCACTATTTCAAAGAAGTATTAAACAGTAAGTTTTATTGACATTTATTTTGACACAGAAGATTAGGAAATGCCATAAAATACCACACTGCTTGTGAACCTAAGTTTTGTTTTTATTTGCAACCACACAAATCTTACTACAGTGATTTTTTTATTTCTCTAATTTTGACTTTGGTTTGTTTTTTTTTTAACATAGCTCTAAGACAAATATACTATGCTACTGGGGAAACCATACATGGTCAGACTGCTACCACAAGTCTATGCTGCATGGAAAGTTACTCTCCATCAGCATACTGTTGATAGATATATGCGACAGCAGTTAAACATATGTACTATGTTCTTGTCAGGAAGACAAGTCAACTTTCCTACTGATTTTACAAATAAATCTAAGTGCAAATGTGATAGAAATTTCAACAGTTCTTACTTAATCTAGAAATTAAATTAAAAACATTAGATCCTTCTGAATGGCAAATGAAAGCATGTTCTTTAAATGTATCATGTTAGAAGAAGTACATATAAAGAAAATTCTGGAGTTGGATATGGAGGAACTTCCATAGCAGCTCTCTGGCTTTGTGCTTAGTGAACTAACGTCACAGACACAGATAATTGTTAAGCACTGGCAAGTAATTATTTGAGTGACTGTGGTGAAATTCAAAGATTTTATCTGCTTAAATCTTTGTTTGTGTAAATTAATTCCCTGCTGCAAAGATTCACTGACATGGAATGCAGTTTAAAAATGCTTCTTCAATTTTTTTTTTTCTGAAACAATGGGAATGTACAGATAAGACCAACATTGTCCTCTCAAAGAAATGAAAAAGGGTGTAATGGGAATGTCTTAAACAAAAAGCCGCCACTCATCTTCTTTCTCTGACTGCAAATATTGTCTGGTTCAGATTGTTCTGTCTGATTCAGAAGGTTTCCTTATTTGTCTGGGGTTTCCAGATCTATAGCAGCATGATCAGTGCCACTGCACAGGAACTACAACCAGACCACCAATGTGTTAAGATGAGCTGGGACATACCCAGAGATCTGGGTATGCACATTAGCTGGTGATTTTTGGAAAGCACTGGACTGGCTGAACAGACATGACAGTCTATTTCTTGGCTGCTCGGGCATCTCCAGACTTGCAATTATTCCCTACTTTCTGAACTTGAAAGAGGCCAATTCTTCTCCTGCACTTCCACTGGCTTCATCTGAAATTCACCATATATCTATTTGTGCCAACTTTATACCTTCAAAGTGACAGAATAACACAATCTGAAGGTAACTTCCAAAGGTCTTCTAGTCCAACTTTTTTCATTTCAAGGCAGAGCTACCTTCAAGTAAGACTAGTTTACTTATAGTCTTCTCCAGCCACATTTTGAAAATTTCCAACAGCGGAGACCACACTGCCTCTCTGAGCCCTGTTCTAGTGCTCAGCTACTCTCGTTGCCTTGAATCTCTCCTTATATCTGACTGGAATTTCCCTTTTTGCAGCTCATGACTACTGTCTGTTATTCTTTCACGAGACACCTTCAAGGAAAGTCTGGCTTAATTTTCTTTACAGCCTCTCTTTTAGGTAGTAGAAGACTACAATTAGGTCCCACTGATCTTCTCCAGACTAAACAAACACTCAGGTTTTCCTTGTTTGGCATATGCTGCAGCCCTCAAACACTGTAGTGCTCCTCTGCTGGACTCTTCATTTTTTCATCATCTCTCTCTGATGATCAGGGCCATACTTCAGATGCTAACCGTACTTCAGATGCAATCTCATAGGTGTTGAATGGAGGGTTACAGTCACTTTCCCCAAAGCTTCAAGCTACTCCCTTGTCAATGCAGCTTCCAGAGTGCACTTCTTACTCACGTTCAGCTCCTTGTCCACCAGGACTCCCAGGTCCTTTTCTACAGAGCTTTCTAGCCAGTCCCCAGCCTGTGCTGTTTAGGGGGTGTGTGTGGAATACTGCATCCCAGATGCAGCACTTTGTGCAAAGTGTCCTGAGATTCCCCTTAGCCTGTTTCTGCAGCTTGCCAAGGTCTCTCTGCATGGCTGCCCAGCATGCCAGCAAGTTACATGCTTCTCATGATCCACAAATCATGTGGCTGAGGATGTACCATGAGACTTGGTCAGGTTGCTGGCCCAAATATCTGGGTAGGTCAGGATATTCCAAGCCTATGGTGTGTGCATTACTAGCAGTATAAAAGCCACTTTTGAAAAGACAGCAGCACCACAGAAGTATAAATCCTAGCACAAAGCTAGCACGTGCTACTGCCATGCTTAGGGAAGAAAAGAGTTTGGGGAGTCTTGATCTATCAGCTCTCACAGGGTAGCACATGAAAAAGCCATGTCAGACATTAAAACATCAACTACTTGTGTTCTACTGATTCACCACTTTTTACCCATAATGATGATTAACAGATGTAGACCTTCTTGTCACAATCACTTATCTTCAGGAAAGACAAGCCCCTTCAGACCCAATGTAGTTGTTTAGAGAGTCAACTGCCAATAACCATTTTCCTACACACCTGTAGGTTAAATCCTTCACAGCTGAGTTGTGTTAAAATGATCCTAAGTGAGCTCTTTGTCAATCTTGGTACAAGTTAGCTGGAAGCACTACTAAGTGAGCTTTATGAGCCTCTGCTATCCTGTGGAAGCAAGAGCTTTAATGAACAGCTGGGAACTATAGCATCCTAAATTTATTGTGACCATTCTCTGGGATGTAATTTCATTTGACAGATACAGGCAGATGGGGAAAAGGAAAGGAAAAGTTGAACAATTATCTTGTTTCAAGCCAAATTCCTTCAGCCAGTGAGGGAAATTCCTGGAAAAATTTACATGTAGTTTTATAAGCACATTTCCATTGCTAAGAATACTGTCCTATTTCTCAATTTGGAGAGTGTTGGGCTCAAGGGAGTCCAACAATCAAAGGACCACTGTACAAGAAGCTACTACATGGCAAGTGTCTTGCTGCACTGAAAAGGTTCAGTTACTGCAGCCTGGCATCGTTTGGTAACAACACAGATGGGGAAATCTTCCCTGGCTACAGAATGAAGCTGGGAAAAGCAGGAATGGGTGGACTCAAGGAAGAAAGCTCCTTTTGCAAGACTGGGCTACTCAGTCTCTGCAATGGGCTTCCTGGAATCTCAAAGTCTCTTCTGAGCTGTGGGACCCAATGGCCCAGAGGCTCTGAAGCTGCTGGTTAGCAAGAGCAAAGACCTCCAAAATCACATTACTAACTCACCCTCTCATAGGTGGCACTTGTTAATTTTCTCTGGCAAGTATTTAAACAAATTTTAATTTAAGTTTGGTAAAAAGTAAGTAAGAAGGGAACTTGGTCAGCATTCAACAAGAGTCTAGAACAATTTGGAGGAACTTCAGACAGTCAAGTTTGAAGGTCAAGCTCTTGAATACAGCTCTGCAGCTTACAAACTACAAAAAGACATCAGTAATAACAGTTCATCTAAAATGACCAGTGCAAAGGTGTTCAATAGAAACCTAATGATTTTAAAAGAATGCTGAAATTAGAGCTGGCTGTGAATTTGTGGATGAAAATTTTTACACCACACAATACTCCCGTGGAATGGTTGAAAGTAGGACGCTAAATATTGATATATTCTCTTAACACTTCAAATGTGAGTGAGACATTCCATGGACAAGAAATGGAGAAGACAGACCAGGACACATGAGTACACACATTTCTGAAGTCTCATTTCCACAACTAATTGTTTATTTGACAAAATTCAAGTCAATATCGAGGATATTTTGGGGTAAGCTTTTGCTGACTTTTCAAGTGATACCACAAAATAGAGAACAAGGAGTCCAGAAAATAGGTAACCTGTCACTACGAGATCAGCAACTGGTCCAGCTGCAAAGATTCAGGTTTCAGCCTCGCACATCCTAAGCAAATACAGGTGTGGAACATACATGGCTGTCTTTTCCTTCTTAGGGGAGGAAACAAGGGCTTTCCTAGTCTTTTCATACATAAAATGTTGGTTCTATAATATTCCACTCCTTCTGATAGTTTTCAATCAAATGAGACCTAATGTTAGGCCACGGAGAGTCTACTTGCACACTTGCCTCCTTTCTTGCATCCCTTGAACAAACAAATCCTGATTGGCTTACTTAGCCTGAAATCCTCTTCAAACACAGTTATTATTTTGCAATGCCCCTTCCTTGTGCAAAATTAACTTTTTAATTTTCTGGTTCTTCACATTGTTGCAATTCAAACTGATTCTAGCTCCTTAAGTTTCTTTCTTTTTGCTGTAGGGGTAGGAAAAATTGTCATTATCTCTATAATACAGCCCAGAGATGTGCATTGAACTAAAAAAAAAAATACTATGTGATAAAATAATGTGATAGAAAAATCTTTGGTTGTTTTTTGTTTGTTTGTTTGTTTATTTTTAATGTGAACCAATAGAATTTAGGAACTGCCAAGTCTGGGCCTTCTGCAATTCAGCTGAACATGTCCAAATTGTTTATACATATTTCACATTTCTGAGGCTTTCTTCCCTCCTATACAAACCAGACCAACTGTATGAACTGGGTTGTTCTCCAAAATCTGGAGGGTATAAGACAGCAGATTTAGAGATGCGCCAACAAATGGTATGTGCATGTACCAACTATTTCCATGCGGGTTCTGAACAAGGACACTTTTGTAAGAAACTATTTTTTACTGTTAATCAAACCAGAATGTTTCATTCCTTAAAGGAATGAAGACAGCCTGTTCCAAATAGCAAACTCCTGTTATTCTACAATAGCCACTTGCATTTCTGAGAAATATGAAGGACTGAGTCAACAGAAATCAGTACCTGCTGGGATAAATTTCCCCCCCTCCTCCCCGGTTTTCCCTATCTCCTGTTTCGCATGTGGTATTGTGACTGCAGAACAGATGTAACCTGTGAGTGTGCTGTTAACAATATTGTATTTGGCTTTGGCAGTGGTTTTATACAGAGAGAGTTGGCAGAAAAGCCCTGCCCTTACTGACAGCACGCATCACTTTCAAGCGCCTGGCTCCCTGACAGACAAAGCTTTTGTGGATTTTTCCGTAGCAATTTTGGATGTTATCATCCCCCGGTTGCAAGAGGAGCAACCAGGCGCTCCAGTCGCATCCCCTCCAGTTTACAGGGCAGCATTTCCCACCCAAAAGCCAACCTTTCGCCTCCCACACCGGGCTGCCAAGTGGAGGAGCACGGGCAGCTCCACCTGCACTACCAGCCCCCTGCAAAGCTCCAGCAGCGCACGCAGCTGCCTCCTTCTCTCCCCCACAAGCACGCAGGCTGCTCCCAATCCCAAGGGCCGGGAGGTACCGCTGCCTTCGGGTCGGGAGGAACCGGGACAGTGCGACAGCCCTCCCTCCCTCCCTCCCTCCCTCCCTCGTCCAGCTGACAGGCTCAGGACCCGCCTGGACTCCCACCAGGTCAGGCCTGCCCGGGGCCGGCTCTTGCTCTTCCTCCCTCCGCCGGCAGCCCCTGGCGATCACCCCTCCGTCCCCCACCGAAGCCGCCATACCGCCACCTGAGGCGAACGGGAGGGCGGGGCCGGCGGCGGTGGCGGGGCCGGACCGGACCCACGGCGCAGGGGCGGTGCCGGTCACATGGGCCGGTGGCGGCCCCGCCCCGCCCCGGCTCTGGTAACGGCGGCGGCGGCGGTGTTCGCGCAGGCGTTGCACCTGGCGCCCTCCTCGGGGCTCCCCGTCGCCAGGACAACCGGCCTCGCCGCCGCGCCTCTGCCATGGTGAGACCTCGGCCCGGCCCGCTGCCCCGCGTCGTCCTCCGCCATCCGGCTCGGCCGCTTGGGGCCCAGAGCGGGGGAACGGCGGCGAGGCGAGGCGAAGCGGAGCGTGCATGTGGTGGGGCGGGCGGCGCCGCCGTCGTCGTCGCTGCGGTGGGGAGCGGGCGGTGGTCGGGCCGTGTGGAGCGGCGGCGGAACCGGGGGGTGGGCGGGCGGGCGGAGCAGGCGCAACGCCTGGGGTTGTCGGGCGTGCACGGTGGCGGTGCGGATGCGGTGCTGGGTGCGCGGCCCTGCGGGGAGCGGGGATGTGTCTGTGTCTGTGAGGGGCTGTGCTAGGCTGTGCCGTCCCCCGCCGTAAGAGCGGGGAGGAGGAAGTGTGTCTGTCCGTCTGTCCAGAGCAGGTGGGGCTTCTTTGTCCCTCGCTATAGCACCGTCGAGGAGAGGACATGCCTGCGTGTCTGTGGGCGAGGTGTGACGGGTGTCTCGCCTCCCTGTCCAACGCCGGAGCTGCCATGGTCGGAGCCTGCCTGTGTGTAGATCAGGTCAGGTGTGGCAGGGGTGTGCTGTCCCCCTGTCTAACACGGGAGGGATCGTGCGTGTGTGTGTGAGCGTGTCAAGCGGCTGGGGTGTGACACAGGGGTGTGTCACCCCCCCTCTATAAAGTAGGGATGAAGGTAACCTGTGTGTCAGCCCACAAAGCAGATGGTGGGTGTTACGGTGTGGATGCTGGGGTGGGGCACGGTGCTGGATGCTTATGCCTGTGCAATAAGCCAGGGTGTGGCCTGGGATGTGTGCGTAAAACAGATACAGGGTAGGATATGAGGGTAGTAACACACCTCCGTGACAGCATCTGCGTGTGTCTGCTGCGTTTTTGGCTGTGTGCATGTGTTGTGTATTTGTGTTGTAGCAGAGACGTGACATGATGTGCAGGGACATGACATGGCAATGTGTGTATGTGGCTGTGTCTGTATACTGCTGCCTGGTATGGGCTTGCATCTCTATATATATAGTGAACACTTGGCGTGGCATAATAGTATGAATATTTTTATAGGCATGTATGCTATGGGTGTGGCAAGGATTATCTACTTTGTATATGTATGTAGCAGATAGAGGGTATGGTGTTTTGTGTTGAATGGAGTGGCACTTACGTGTTCAAGTATGCATAGCTGTGATGGTTTATGTGAACGCACAAGTGTATTTATAAATACAAGAAATTTGTGGTATGTGTACTATAGATTTGTGGTATGTATGTGGTGGGCGTGGGGTTTGTTGCATCTGTATGTAGAAGATGGTGTGTCATGGAGCATGTCTGTGGAGGGTGCAGCAAAGGAGGAAGATTGGTTGAGGCTTGCTCTATATGGGAAAAGTATGTGGGGATGTGATCTGGTACTTAAAGGCAGTAAGGGGGAGAGGAGCATCGTGCTTGTGAAAGCAAAGTGACAAGGGTGTGAGGGGGGTGAGTAGGGACCAGCAAAGCATGTTTGGAAAGGGTATTGGTTATGATCTCTGTTTTCAATTGCAACTTAAGTGTCTGATGCATTATTGCTTTGCAGTGATAGTTTTATACTGTCTTTCACATGCAGGGAAATGCACCGAGTGTTACAGCAGAAAATCAGATTATGTGTATGTTTATGTGTGTGTAGTGATAGTAGGTTTGCTGTAGCAAGTCTTGAAGAGGGTGGGGGAGTGCTCAGACTTACAAAGGGAAGGAGCAAATCCCTGTGGTGTTGTAACTTCTCTTTCTTTCCTTCCTTCCTTCCTTCCTTTGCATGGAGGTTTGTTTGCGCTCCTTGTCTTACTTCGCTTGCACTTTGTCCTCTCTTCTCTGATTCTAGTCTGTATATTTTGAATGTCAGCAAAATAACCTTGAAAATTAAAATGTGAGATGGAATAAAAATATAAATAGACTCTTTGGGATTGCAGTGTGCTTCTGTATAGAATCATGCTGGTTTTCATAGCTTTTAGGATGTATTTGTTGCTACAAGGAGGAGTAAATGCCTGTCAATATGGCTGTTGATGGTGTAGTATCGGTGAAATCATGATGATGTGACTTGATGACATATCCTATATCACATCAGTATTCTATTACACATCTTAACTGTATCTTCTCTCATATTAAGTATATTAAAAGCAAATTGAATATAATGCATTTATCTCATGTTTTAAACTGAAAATTTTCCTCTCTGAAAATCAGTGAACAAAATTGTTTATAAACTGTTTCACAGTACGAGTAAATATTTTCCATTTACCGTTTCCATTACCAAACTCCAGGTGTAGAGTTTTTCTTCATGGTCCATTTTGACATTCCTGATGAGGTATCTTTAACAGTTTAAATTTAGCAGATAAGATAATCTGCAAAGAAGCACTGAATTGTTGCTGTGACTGCAAAGGTGACATCTCAGAAAATAAGCTTTACTGTTGTATTGGCCAGCTCCTTAGCTGTGCAAAAGAGTTGGTGGGAAATAGTGAAATAGCATCTTTTTCAAATTATTGTTCTTTCTATGTTTGCTTTTTGTTTTGAGATATTTTATTTAATGAGTGCTCATACCTTATTTGCTCTCTGTTATAGGTTTAGTCCTGCTTAGGTTGTTCTTTCCCTCTAAATTATTCATAGCTGCGTAGTTTAAAATTTAAGAAAGGCGAGGAAGAAATTAATTTTGACCAGTTAACACCAGACCTTTTAGTTTAGGGAATATCAGTGTTCCTGTAAGTCAGAAGGCCTTTTAGCTTATTGTTTTCTTATTTTGACAGTAGACTGGAATATTTGCACTCACCTTGGTTAAAATTAGGGATAACATGGGGCTGGCAGATGTGGAAAATTTAAAATAAAAATCAGATTTTTTCACTGAAGCATGGCAACTATTTTTAGATTAGTGTAGAAAAGTACTACTAATCTTGGCACTATGACAATATTGATCTGAATGCCAGCAGAAGGCTACACATTAGCAGTACTTCAGCTGTTTTGTCAATTAGAAATCAGAATAACTGCACGAATTTCATATAAATTTTATCAACTTGTATAATAGTTCTGGTTGTGTTTCTACTGAGTCAGAAATACACATAGATGGCATAGGCTAAGTAGAACAAAACCAGATGAAATTGTGAAACCAAAGGGGTTCTCCCTCACAGTTCAGACAGTAGCCTGGAGCTAGTTTAGACAATGGCCACAACATTCACTTGCATTCTTTCTAATAACCCTAATAACTTTTTTAGGAAGATGATCTGCATACTCGATAGATGTCCTCTTTATTTTTTTTTCTCTTTATGTTTTGGCACAATGCAAAAAGCAGTTAAAGTTCCTGATCATATCTGAACATACGTATTTGGGGTGACTTGATTTGAATATGTGCCAGGGCTGGAGTCCCCCTGACCGTCCAAGTTTTCACAAAGCGTTTTTCCCACCTGAGCTTATAACATGGGGAAGGATATTCTAATTGTTTGTAAAGTGTCTGAGAAGGAAGATTGTAAACACAGAGTACCTTCTAAATGGTGAAAGTCAGATTTGCATTCTTGAAAATGCAGTAAATTGTTATTCGTTGTTCCAACCGAAAAAGGTAGCCTTAAGACATTAGAAGAGTATAATGAGGGACTTAGAATTCACAACATACTGGTATCTCCTCTGTCAATTCAATGTTTATTTTTCAGAGTCAATATGTTACCTGCCTCCATGAAAGATTAAACTAGTTGTTCTTGAGCTTAAATATATATTTTTACTAGTAGTTTGTAAGGATCAAACTTTTCTCTCAGATTAACTTTACAAAAATGTATTGTGCTATGAATGTTTAAAAAACTGTATGTGTAGTGTGATACTACAAGATTGTGTGAAACCAAACGATGAGATGAATTTTAGCTTGAGTACAATTCCTGTGAACGATCTTGTGATAGATGCTGTCTTAGGATCTGTAGCAGCATTTCTGTGTAGAGTCTCAAAAGTTATTTGAATGGCCAAAGGGAAATGCCTTTCTCAAGTCTCTTGAACATAGATTTTGCACATTGCATTCGAGTGTCTGATACCTATGGAGGAATTTGTTACTTGCCTGGTCAAGAAAAAGAAAAGATGGAATCTGTAAGATGCATATTTTTTGCTTCAATGACCTCCTACCTGGTCCCCTGTCCTAAGCCCCTCCCAAAAAAGCTAAACCCTAACCTAACACACAAACAATACAGCAGTATGAGCTTAAGCCTTTAAATGGACTAAAATAATTTCTGTAGGGTACACAGAGATAATGGAAATACAACAATACTTGTATTGTTTAAAATAAAAGGGCACCTCAGCTGATAAAATCAACTATAGCCAATCTCTTTGGCTAGAGTAATTCCCTGTGGGTTATCTTTGCCTTGGAGGAACCACTGCACTCATGCTAGAGGAAAACTAGAACTGGAAATGTGCCCTTTTCTGGGCTTGCATGTTTGTGACTGCTGGGAACTACAAGCTATTGCTGTGTAGCCCACAGGAAAGTACTTAAAAATTGGTGTCAGGCTGCTACCCTTAAAAATACTGTCCATACTTTATGTGTTTTCTTGTGTTCTCCTTCAGGCAGAAGGAAGTAGTAAACCCTGTTTTCATTAGATTTTATTGCCATTCAGTGGGTTAACCAGTATGATCTGTAAATTTAAACTAACAAGGAGACAAGACATCATCAAAGCTGCAGAAATGTGAAAGTCTTACCAGTATGTCAAGTTTGTCGGTCTTCAGAAGTTGAAATTGAGGTCAGAGCTTCACAGAGGAAAGAAATTTCCATATCATGACTTGATATTATGAAATAGTTACCTAAACATTATGCAGCAAGATGTCTGAGCGTGCTGTAGTTCTGAAAAGGGTCTATAATCTACTTCTTAAGCAAAAGTATCATGTTTATTTTATTTCTGCAGACATTGAAGAGCTACACATTTTGTCAAATGCTAGCAATTATGTGAGTGTCCAGTTTCTCCTCTAGATCTTAACCTCTTGCCTATCTTGGAGCAAGTCAGTTATAATTGCTGCTTGTAATCATGAAGAGGTCTCTAATTTTGTCTCTTATAACTGAAAGCTTTAATTATACACTACACATTTGGCATCTGCATCTGCAACACAGTTTTTATGTCATCTTTTTGAGGTTCATACTTCAGGGAGATTACCTTGCAGGGAAGTTTTGCTTGTAATAAAGATTTCACACTCAGTACTAGGAAAAACATCAGTTCTGACATAGTGTTTATGATGCAGATCAAGCACTGCTTTGAAATGGCTTTGTAAAAGCAATAGAATAATTTCTGTCGTAAATATGTTTTAAATCTTATATTTTTAAGAGTATTTTTGAAGAGTAGTTATGTTGGTGGGGAAAATATTAGTATTCAAACTTTGTTTCACAGGTACTTCAAAGAAGGGATTCTGCTTCAACCATGCAGTCAGGACTTAGGCTGTAATTTCATTTACAGTTAGAGCTAAGTACAATAAGAAAAAATAAATGCCTTTCTGGATGTGAGGTTGCGTGACTGGAGGGAGGATGTGTCAGCCCAAATGAGAATGGTGCAGACTCCTGGGGAAATGGATTTGAAGAAGAGTTTCCGTGTGCACACTCCAGGAAGATTTCAAGTCTTCACTGCTATGCCATCAGTGTCTTTGTATGCTGATGCTGTGCTGGGAATAAAACTTAGCAGTATGTGTGACAGTAAAAACAACTGTATGAAGAAATGGTGATTCAGAGGAGGAGTTTTGAAAAGTGTACTCTGAAGGGCTCTGATGAATCTGTAATGTGGATTAAATATGGATGACTGAGATGGAGCAGCTGTCTCTAACCAAATATTGCTGCATTGAAACAAACGGACACCACCTTTTCTCTCAGTCTGTTTTTTCAGAAACTAATCATGCTTTGCATGTCTGAGAACATGTATTATAAAGCATGGTTCTACAAGGCTGAATGAAATCAAATGGATTGTTTTTGTGATGAAACAAATTGGAATTTGAGCACAGTCCCTATGAATGTTGTGATGGAAGCTGCCTTCCAGTAGCTCAGTTTAAAATCTCTGTTATTTGAGTGGCTAAAGGAAAGTACTTTTCTCAGGTGTTTTAACTTAGGCGTTTGCAAATTGCATTTGAGTCTCTAATGCTTAAGGAGGGATTTGTTGTTAACCTGTTCAAGTAGCAAGCACAGGATCTGTATGATGGATAATCTACCCTTGTGATGGGCTGTAGTACACAACTGCTTCATCTGTCTGCTTTTAATTTTCTACCCTTAGTCTGTTTATCTCTAAGCCTGATACAGGCTTCCCAGTGTTCCACTTCAAGTGATTTGTGGATTTCATTGTTTGAATGCTTTTTTGCTTTTTTTTTCAGAAATTATGTCTAGATGCTTCATCATGTACCGTTTTTATTTGGAAGTGAATAATCTTAAAATTGGATAAATATCTGAAGGTGGAATCATTCTGTCTTCTGTTATTTAAAAAGAAAACAAACTGAAGAAAAGATTTCCCAGTCAGTATATGAGTAATGAATGATGAGAATCAAAATTGTCAACCCTGTTTTTTCAACTGTCTCTTTATGTATGTTTATAGAATGTACAGGGATGCGATTAACAGCTTTTTCCAGATTTCTTAGTGTTTAAACTGTAGTTACTGGATTTTTTTGTCTATTTGTTTTTGTTTTGTTTTTTCCTATGCTGATCCAGTCTCTAGTCATGAAAGATTAGGTCGGGGGTAGTTGTATTTTTCCATGTAGTTCAGGTTTGCTTTGCTATCTCTGGTAGTGGTTAGAATGATGCTTTAAAAGACAAAGTGTCAACTAGGTGGATCATAACCTCAATGAAGGACTAGTCTTCCATGTAGCTCCTATCTCAGTAACATGGAGGAAGCAGAACTTGCAAGCCTGTTTTGTGTGAGTAGTGTAATTCCCATTTCTTTTGATTAGGTATTGGATTGAACCTAATGCTTGCTGTCATGCTGACTACTAAACATTGGTTACGTGATAGCAAGTATTGATAAAATGCTATCTTTCAGCTGAATTTTAGGCCTAAAAGTAATCAGGTCAGTTGCTAATTCTGCAAACCACTGGATTTCCCCTTCCTAATTTTTGACAAGGTAAAATAGGGACTGGCATAATCAAGTCAGTCTGAACTGTTGACATGGTACAGAAAAATGTATCCAACATTATATTTGTTCTGTGCCTCTTTGGTTTGTGTCAGAATTTTCAATGAACTAAATGTTTAAATAAATCTGGGTCACAGATGCTTAAATAATAGTGCTGGTAAGACAGCACTATGTGGATGTGTGCTTCATGAGTGGGGCAGGTTCAGAAAATCGCTGTCTCTCCAGTGACTTTATAGGAAAGGAGTTAAGTTTTGCATCAGAGGATGGTCAGCTCAGCTAGCAGGTCAGGCTAATCTGTTAATACCTTATTATTAAAGTAATACATTAAATACCTTGGATGCTGGTAGAGACTGAGCCTTGGTAATTTCCAAGTATGCTGCTGGCAATAGGTGACCGCCCCTCTGAAATATACACAGAAAGGGGTGATGTGAGCTATTTGGTTAACTGAGACTGAGCTGGTGCCCTTGACATAGCAGACAAGACAACCTGAAGCACCTCCTGCTCTGTGTTAAGAGGCAGGTGAGGTGTGACAGCAAAAGGCCTCACGAGAGAGTTGCACAGCTACAGACATCAGCTCTGAAGTTCTCAAATGAGCTTGATCTGTCACCCAGTGAGAACAGAGCCTTGCAGAGGTATAATGATGCCCTCCAGTAAAATTTGAATGATGCGATATGAATACCAGAGCTGGCAAAACAAGAATGATGGCTTTACTGGAAGAAAACCAAGCAGCAAAGTGGGCAGCGTGGGCAGCGTGGCCAGCTGCTTCTGCCTGGCAGGTTTGGTTGTATTATACAGCATTTACTCTGGGGAAACTTGAAAGCAGTATGGCCTATATAGGCAGCCCTAAGTCAGAGAAAGAGAGATTATTATAGAAAGAGAGATGTTCCTGGTGGTATTTGATGTTGTTCTCGGAAGGTGAGCTTTAACTGTTCTAAGATGACCAACAGGGTAAAAGCAAAAGGCTTTCATATGAGGTGCTGGTTTTGGTCAGCTTGTCACAGTGCTGAAGGGGAAATGATCAGTGCAGAAGATCCAGTGGGTATTTGGCATCAAGGAGGAAGCTCCAAGCCTACTGAAGACAATAGGCTAGACTGTGGTAGAGTGTGTCCTAGGCAAAAAGAGGTTAGTGACCACAACAGGCCAGGATGGCTGGGATTTTAAAGTACACAAAGTCAAAGTCTGAGATGGAGAATGGTGGTCAGCTGGAGCATCATAGTGAGAGCCTGGAGGGCAGATAGGAGTGAGAGTCTGTGTGTTGAAATAAAAGATGTTGCCAGTCTGTCTCTGTGTTAGATGATTTTGGTTTAAAATGGCATCACCTTCCAAGGTTTGCTTTGATAAATCATAATTTTATTGATTTTTACAGAAAGCTTTACCATGGGTTCTAGTTTAACACCAGCCCTGTGGCATCAGCTGTTGTGTCTTCCATATCACTTATTTCTGTTCTGTTGGCAAGGCTTACCCATTTGCCTGACACTCCTTTTGTTGCTTAGATACGGTTACATTTTGCTACTTGCATCTTGTTAAATGGTTTTACCCGTCTGCCTAAGTCTAATACAGTAGTTGTACATTTCTGAAGGAAACACCTGCTAGCAGCAATTCTTTGACCATTAGAGAGAACTCTGTAGTGTAACAAATGAGATAATCCAAAATTTATAATAAAAGAAGATTGTTTTCCGTTTTCTTCTTCCTTCTCCATTTTTCTGCTGTATTGAAATGTGGAGATTTTTATGGTGCCATTCTTCAGTGTGCTCATGAACTGCTCTGCTGAACTGCCTGCCAGTATAGGAAGAGGCAATTTCAGTAGCTTGGTGAAGGGGAAATTGCACAGGCAACAATTAGGTGTCTGCTGAGGAAGAGACATTCAGCAAGCTGGTGGCTTTTGCGTTTCGTAACAATAATCTGCACATCAGGGGAACTGAATAAAATTTTTGTTTTATTTTGGCAGGATTTTCCTTTAAAATATCTTGCTCCTAAAGTGCCTATTAGCGCATAAATAATACTAAATAAATACTGTTCTTGCCAGTGAAAACCTGAAGGACCTGATGCTTTTAACATATGGCAATATTTACAAGTTTACTATGTTTGCTCTGTCAGCCGTAGGAGAAGGGAAATGTATGGATTTAATTCTAAACTGCTGCCTCCTTTGGTGACAATATCCTAGTGTTGGGTTTTATTCCTGATCTGATAAATAATTCATCCTTGTTGTCAAGATATGTTTTTTCTTTTTTTTGCCTGATGTATTTTGGTGTCTCTCAGATTTCCTTGTCCCTCATTCCCAAATCTAAATTTGCCCATAATTACTCTCTTTAACACACTAGTAAGCAAGGCTGTTTTTCACAATCTGTTTTTCAGTAACTTCTGATTGGAAAAGTTGACAGGTTTAAAGCCCTCTGATTTCAATGGAAATTAGATATGTAAATATCTCTGTGGAACCAAGCCATCATGGATGAGCTTCTAAAAAAACTTTTTAATCTGTAGAGAAAATAGTCCTTTTCAATGGACTGAATGGCAACCAAAATTGCAGAATTAAAAAAACCCCCTCAAGGACTACCAACAAAAGTAGTAGCATAAACAATTTTGATCCTGAAATACTAGTTGAAGGGAATTTCTAAATGTTTTAGATAATCATGGTAAAACAAGATGAATTTTGCTTTGTTTCTTTGTGGAGATAAACGAACATTTTGAGCACATTACACATATTTGCCAGTCTGGGAACAAAACAGCAAATGTGAAACTCCATCAGAAAGGATTTCTTCAACTCTGTAATTCTGGTGAAAATAGGAGAACTTTATCACTAACGGTTAGACCAGAAAACAGTAACGTGTGGTGCTTCTGATTGTGGCAAGCCAAGTTATATTCTAGGGCTAGTGACAATTGATGTGTTTAATAAAATGGAAGGGGAAGCAAAACCGGGAGATTATTGATTTGACAGGTTTACACAATGGTGCTTTAAACAATACAGAGAATAAAAAACAAATAAAGTGGTAGTTGCTGAAGGAACTTAGTGTAAGCAAGTGTAAGGTAATTTTTAAAGGAAATGCTCACTTTTTAGTTCACTATAACCAGTCTTGAAAAAGTACAGTGAAGATACCACCAAGAGAGGTCAGTTAAAGAATGTAAGAAATGGCTCAAGATTAAAGTAATAAGCAATTACAGTTGTCTCTTGTGAGTTTTGTTTTGTTTGTTCTCACAATTTATTTAAGAATATTTGCAGGAAATTTAGAGCTGGTTTTAGATTAATATTATCACATATGTTAAATCTCACTGTCCTGTTTCCTTGTGCATAGATTTGTCTGTTGCATTTCAGTGTTTTATACAGTTAAGACCACACTCAACTGAGATTCCTAAATGCAACCATATTGGTCATATCTGCTGTCAGGTACTCTTTGAGTTTTTCTGTCCAACTTTCAGTTAAAAGCCTAAAAATACCTCATGTAAACACGGAGAGATTATAAATCACTTTCTGACATGACTTGCCAGTTTGGTTATAGGTTTAGATTTTCAGCTTGGCATCACTTGAAAAATGCTTATTATTCCCAAAAGTCTGGACTACGATTTGTTGTGATTTAGCTTTTCAGTACAGGAGTTGATAAATAGTCTGAAATACTCAGAAGCTTCAGCATGCATTGTACCTGTATTAAATAGTAACTTCCTTATATCTTACTGACTTAAATGCTGTGTCACCTTCACACAGTCAGCGTGTATCCATGTTGCATCTAGGTATATCAAGGTATATCTGGGAACTTAAGGTGTAGAAAAAAAATGGATAGTAGTTGCTGTACTGGCAAAATAATGGCACACGTGTGTAGACCAGCAGCAGTCTGCAAAGTTTATTTTAAAATACATACTTGTGCATACAAGTGGGAAGTCTGTGCTAGGTTATTGAACTCCTGAGGAACTGTCTGCACCCATAGAATAATTAAGTTGAAAGAATTTTCAGTGTTCTGTGATGCCAAATGTTCATATTCTGGATGAGAATCTAAGTTCACTTGTTTGCTGCAGACCTTGTGTGCTCTCACAGAGGTAACTTCCTCTTTTGCAACTCTTTTTTTTTAATTAATTGCAATGCACAAGAATATTTCTCTGCTTCACTCACTCCTCAGTGGTCTTAAATTCTATGAGGATGGAATGTGTCTCCTTTTTCTGAATGAGTGCTCCAATGAGCACAATTAGGCCTATGTTTTGACTGTCTAAAAAGATATACTCTAGTTTTCAGGCTATGAGCTGCAGACTGTGAGTAGCATGTAATATTAAAATGACATACAGATGGTTCACAACTCTGAGTTGCCAAGCTCAGAAGCAGTCAGTTGGTTCTAAAACCAGTGTTGATGTTCATAGTATATTTAGCATGGACTAAAAAGAATTAGAGCAATGGGTACTGGATGTAAAGCAGAACCTGTGGTCAGACATGTGGAACTGCTTAAAGCCAAGTACATCTCTCTTTTGAAGGAACTAGAGTTGTCCTGTTGAAATATATATCCATAGGTGTTTCACAATTAGAATGTCTACAGTTACCAGTCTGTGGATAATTGTGCTGCTCCAGTTGCAGGAAAAATAAGCTTGTTTAAACTTCTTGATCCTGTTGAGAGTTGACAGCTTGATTGTTCTTAGATGCGTGGCTAATTGTGTGTAGAGATCGTAGGTTCAAAAAGTGGCTTTTGCTGTTGTGTCAGAGTTGAGAAACAATAGTATGCAGTGTAGACCTGAAGTCAGCCTAGGATGTATTGTAAGAGAAAAAGGGTTCTTGATGTTACAAAATTAATTTTTTTATCTTACAGTATTTAGGGAGATATTTTCAGAATTTCCAAATGTGTATTTTCTTCTGGCTTTATTTTTTTGGTGAAAACAGCCAAACTTATAGTCAGTTTTTTCATTCTTTGATTGATGTACCTCTTTTTTCAGAACAACCTTTTTGTTTTCTAACCAGGAAGCAAAGCAAATAATCCCCAAATATTATATATTTGTTGATGACAGGATAGGCAAGAAGTAATACCCTGATGGTTAACTCAGGATATTCTTAGTGAAGGACAGGGAAAAGATTTCTTCAAATTATTTTTCATGTTTCTGTTTTATGTGGTTTTCAAATTTACCTGTTAAACTTCAGAAAACTCCAGGCTATTCTGAATGCCTCTTTCTAGCTTTTTTTTCCAGTAATGTGGACACCAAAGGGATTTCATAAAGGTCTTCTCTTTACAGGGGAAGTGATAGCTTGTGGCAGCAGTTCCTTAAATTCTGAATCACCCTCTTCTTTGTTTTTCTCAAAACTAAATATTTACAATAATTTGCAAGACTGGTCAGTATTTCTTTTGTCTAGTATTTCTACTTAGCTGTTGACTGATGCTTTTCTCCTCTTGCAGAAACTTTTACCTATATAGTTTTGTCTTGCTTGGGCGCTTTCTTTTCATGTCTCCACCTTCTATATCTTTAGAGATATGTTAGTAATATGAAGTTCTAGGTAAGAGGCATATTCTGGTTTTCTTCTGTCATTTCTTGAGGAGCTCCTCTTGCTTCTATAGCAATTGCTATCGTACCATCCCATCTGTAGCAGTAATTTCTTTGAATATTTAGATTTTTTCAGTGTATCTGTCTTCACATAATGTGGGTCAAAGAATGTATGCTGTAGACAGGGAAGGAGGGATGTGAGTAACTAGAAAGTATCCAGGTTTTTTTCTGTGATGGGACAGATTTAGGACCCTGTAACTAGTTTATGTTTCTATGTGTTGTACTAATGCTAGAAGTTTTAGTATTGGCTAAAATACTTCTTTATGGGGTATAAGTGTGACTTCTGTTGGCTTATTTAATGATTATTAAATAGTTCCACAACTTTTGTGTTAAGTCTTAGCACTAGGGAAAAGAAGGTGTGCGAGAGTGAGGAACTCTTCTATGTATTGAAATAGTTCTATTGTGTTACCAAATAACATGTTGAAAACTTGACATTAACAGTAACTTAAAAGAATAAAGTACCCAAGTAGATGGTGAAAAGACTCTCTAAAACACTTTTTCATGTTGGTTGTTTTAAATTTTGACTTTTCTTTCTGTTCCCAGGTTTTCTCAAGTAATGATGAAGCCCTCATAAACAAAAAACTACCCAAAGAACTCCTGTTAAGGTAATGCTATTTATTATGTAAATGAATAAAAAACTGTGGGCTGTGTATTGCTTATTTGGCTTACAAACTATTGAGTGCTATTCATTCTTTCCAATCAGTTTTGAAATAAATATCAATGTATCTGATTTAAACTTGTCTTTTTTTTAGTCTTGATTTGTTTGAATATGTTCAAATAATACTATACTGTGAAATATGTAATGTAATAGTGAAATTTTCCTTATGTGTCAGAAAAAGAATCAAAATAAAATTTCCATAAAGCTTTGGTCTATTGAGTAGTCAACTTTTCCATGCTGCATAATGGTTAATCTGTATGAAGAAGCCTATCATCCTTTCTCTAATTTAGCTCACACTCGTGTCTTGAACTTTATTATAACAAAATAAAATCTAAATTCAAAAAGTCACTAGGGAAAAACTCTGATGGTTACCATTACTGTCAGGCTCTATTGTAGGAGTGAGAACCAAGAGGAGGATTTTTCTTACTGTAGTCATTCAGGTAGTCATACATTTCATCAACTTGATGGTGTCTGAGTATATCACCTTTGCAAGAGTTAGTTACAACATCAAGATCAGTAAGTTCTGTCCAGGGATGAGACACTGATGGATCTCTTCATGCTCTCATCTTGTTGAAAGTTCATTTCAAGCAAAGTGTAAACTCTTATCTGGGTGATACGATCACTTCATAGCTGGAACTGAACTAGCTCAGCAATATCTTCTGTACCTGCATATTGGTTTTGTTCCAGCCCAGTCTTTGAAGGAGGAGGGGGAAGGTTTTCACTTATAATGGTGCAATTACAGTTTTTAGCGATTGTGTTATTAAAACTGAGCAGATAATCTATTTTTCATACACTAAAGAGATGTTTGGTTTAGCTTGTACATATGTTCATTGCTTCCTGTTTGCTTTAAAGTGGGAGAACGTCTCAAGTAATAGAATTTTGCATCTTGTGTCTGAAGAAAGTGCTTTTAAACCATTATGACTTTTTTTAGTGTCTGTGCTATCGCACTGCTCTCTTGATGGTATTAAAGAATCAGTCTGTTGCTAAAGGAATTGAATTTTAAAAGGATATTCACTTTTGTTGAAAATACTCATTTTCTATGGTGACAGATTTGTAAAATAGACTCGTAGAACTGTGTGATTAAAAGAGACATGTCACTGAATTATGCCCTGCACAGAAATTCTAATGATTTTGCCGTGTTGCATTCACTGTCACACAAGAACCACAAGATAAAAGTCAATTTAATATGCTGCCTCCTTATCCAAAGAGTCATAATCTGCAAGCACTTTCCTAGCAGTAGGCCATCTGTGGAAGTGACTGTTCTTTTCACTGCTGAAGAATACATTGAAGGATAAAAAGAAACACTGAAACTATATACACATTAAATTCCTAAATTACTGTGTTTATTCCAGTTATGTGAGTGAAACATCGATAAAATCAGGTATTCAGGTTTACTATGAGAATCCCTGCTTCTAACTCCTAGGTGCCAGTTTCTTGAATTCATTATTCCAGCACTGAATTTGGTAACTTCTTTAGAATAGCATGTAGGAAGCAACTTTTTTGTTTCATTGAGCAATATGTTTATCCCAACCTATATCTAACTATACAGGACATTTTAAATAACTCAGCAGAAAAAAACCCCATGTGCAAGTAGTTGGACAGCATCAGTGGCTTTGCTGTTGGCTCTTGTACACAAGATAACTTTATTTTAAGAGTAATTCAGAGGATATACAGACTTAGCTTGGATTTGACCAAGTGAGGAAGTGGTGCAGCTAGTCACTGCCACTACACTATCTATGGTGGCAATGTTTGAAGAAGCCTTTTGCATGGCCTGCTCTCTGGTTTTTGTGCAGGTATGCCCCGTTTCCAGTTTCACAGGGATGTACCAAAGTAGCATTGCAGCTCTAGCCAGAAGAGTTGTGATCTGAGGAACTTAATTGGGACAGTCAGTTTTCTCAGTAAAGATCATTATGGTCTCATGCTGAAAGCTTGCAATGATTTGGGTGATGATCTCCCTGTAGCCAGAGAGATATAAAGTCCACATTTGGTAGCATCTGTAATATTGTGCTGAGCATCACAGCTTTGGAATGGAGAGGAAGGGGATGGGTGAGAGAGGTGCTCTGTAGACCTGCTTTTGAAATTGTGCTGCTGCTGAGACAAACTCTCACAGGGCAAGAAGCAGAATGTGTTAGTGGGAGCGTTATGATGGGACATGGGTCTGAGTTCTGATCCCTGTGGGATGTAGATACCTAGCAAGATTTAGGGGCACAAACCTGGCTTTCCAAAGGATTGTCTGTGTGAAGTTTGCTCCTTCATATAAATGCTTTTGTAATTCCAAGCCTTTACACACCCTTAGGTGTCTTTCAACACCTAAACTAGTTTATGCTTATGCTACAATACATTTTAAAATTGTATTGTTGTATGCATATTATATATGGTTTCATGTTTCTGCTCTTTGTTTTTATTTCTGCACACAGCTTTTCAGTCAACACTTAGTGTTTTCATCACTGTAAAGACCAATAACAAGAAGCTTAAAATTAGTGAAGTCAAACTCAGTATTTAGTAAATTTGCAGTGATTTTTTTTTTTTTTTCAGTGACTAGATTTGCTGTGCTGAACTGTGAGAGAAATCAAAACGACAATAGCAAAGGTTTCAACTAGAAGTTGTTATAATGCCATTGGTATTTCTTAGCTAGGTACTATAGGAACTTAAGTTACCACAATCACTGTTAAATTTGGCTGCTGTATCTTAGTGTGCTAACTATCAGTTGGTGAGTCAAGGATCTGAAAAATATGAACTTGTATCTGGACCTGATTTCAGTTGGTAAGAATTTTGTAAGCGGACAAACAGTATGTATTTTGAAGGGGGGGGAATCTATCATCTCAAACATGATTCATTTTCCCCCTTCAAGGATTTGTATGATTAATTAGGGCAATATTTTACCCTGAGTAAGAAAGACTGCTGTTCAGTGTTTGACAATCTCAGTAAAACATCCCAGTGCTATAATGCACATGCAGTCTACTGTTCTGATTTTAGACCATGTTTTGCGTTACTTTGAAGTCCTCTGTAGTTGCTTGCCAAACAAATAGAATATAGCTATTTAGAATCAGAAACAACCAAGTTAATAAAATGAAGTAAAACTGCATTTATACAGTTTATGAACTGAATTGCTTGTAAATAGGAGTTGCTTATGAAAGTGAAACTTGTTTCCTCTCTGTATATTTGCACAAATCTCTATTTTTTGTTAAGGGAAGTTTAATAGTGCCTTCCTTGTACAAGTAACTTTCATTAACTAAAGTAAGTCCTTTGATTTAGCATTCCTTAAATAGATTTGTCCAAGGAATTACTGCAGAGTAGCTACAACACTCCAGTCTCACGCTAACTACCCAATAGAGAAATTCCTTAAGATAAGGGTCAGGGAAGCAACTAGACATGGACAGGAAAGCAAGCAAGAACAGTGAGATTCATCACAATATAATATCAAATTCAGACTCACTCCTATAGAATCATACTCATTTCCAGTGGTCCTTACCACCAAAAAAGTGATCAGCAAAACTGACTGAGCAAGTTATCAAAATGAAAAACAGGCCAGGGTCATGGGTAAGATAAAGCCTCTGGAAAGCAGTTATATATCTTGATCTTGAGCCAGAGTAACAATAGATCTGTAAATCTTTGGGACTCTTTAAGACTTATTGGATGTTTTCAGAATTCTTGTCTGCTTTAGCAGCAATTGATAAATAATATCATGCTACCAGTCCTGGGTTTGTTTGTTATAGCATGAATTATCCAAGGTCAAAATGAATAGCCTAGTTTCTCTGTACCTTCAGTCTTCAAGGTGCAGCATGTCTATCCTCAAGTGTAAGTTGAGAATGCAACAACTTGCACTTTTTTTGATTAATCACCTTTTGGTAGAAAATTTTGCAATTATTCTGAAGTGAGAGTAGGTTTTCATACTTCTCAGTGGTTTACCACAAAATCAGGAGAGAACTTGTGTGCTTGTCTCAGAGAAAGCAAAATACTAAATCAATAGCTTGGTGGTCAGTGTACCTCCTTCAGAATATGGAAAAGGTCTTGTGTTGGCCTTTTTTTTTATGCTGCTTCATGTATTGTTTGTCTGCTTATGAAATTCTTACCAAGATCAATTCCAGATGCAGGTTTAGATTTTTCAGTTCTTTGCCTGAGCAGTTGGTGCTTTGTATGCGTTTTCTGGACTCTTGGTACGAGATGCTGCCCACTTGCAACTTGATTACATAATCAATTAAGTTTGGCCTTTGAGATTGCAGTAGGTAGCTGCCATCTTCATATTTAATGTTTAATTGATTTGGTTTTGTTCACAAACAAATGTAAAGATGTTTCAGATTGCATTCCTTTAAAAGTGTGTGTGAGATGCTCTAAGAACACAAATGGAAAACTTAACATCAGTGCTCTTGTTTACTGTGTTAATGCAGGAGAGTAGATCTGGGAATCAAAGAGATTTCAAACTTTTTTTTGTCAAGGTGCTGAGTAAGATTTGTGAACTTTGAAGAGGAAATATTTTTTTCTGCTTGAAAAGTCGTTTCGTATAAATGGAGTGTTTCAGCTTACCTGGGTCAAATACAAACATCTCTCAATAAGAATATGTTTGTGGCAAAGGATTAGTCAAACAAACAAAAGTAACCAACAAGCATTTGAAACAGGAGTAAGAGCTAAAAAAGGGGATATAATGAGGACTTAACACCACTCTTGAAATCATAGGTTACCTTTTACTTTGTTTCATTTTTTTCTTTTATTTGTTATTAAGTGCCTAATTATAACCTATTCTTTAATTGAGACTTAATTCCATCTAGAGATTTAATTATCTTGAAACTAGGGTCTTATTTAAACTCAGTCTCTTGCTTAGCAAACTATTAAAGCCAAACATTAATAACTATCAGTGATATAAAGAAGTCACACTTTCGACATGGTGCCTTGGGGGGCAGAGGAGAAAGTCTTGTTCTTTGGCATTTCTATGCTAAAAGTGCCATCAAACCATAAGGCAGTTCAAAAGATACTGTACCTCCATAAAAAATCCCCATAATTTGTAAAATCTTGATGCTAGACAGTGTAAGTAACAATACCATACACACATCTTTTTTTTATTTTTAATTCTTTATTTACAGGAGATGTGAGCTTTTTTGTTTGTGTCTTTCTGAGGCAGACAACAGGCATCAGAAAGAGAAATCTGTTGTTCAAAGTCATCCTTCATAGCAGTAGCAAAGCTTCAGGTTGAATCAAGTCTAAATCAAGTTTGAATAAAGATAAAATCTGTATCATTAATTGAGCTTTTTGTCGGTGCTTCCTATATGTGAGTTTTGTGTGTCGGTCTTTAACTTGACTTCTAAAAGGTTACAAAAATGTGACCTTTTAGGTTGATTACTCATCTGCAATATTCAAGTAAATATAAGTTGAAGATGGAAGAGTGATGCATTTGTGTGCTTTCTTCTATGTTTCGTTTTCAGGCTAAAGTTACTCTGAGTTGAATAATGTAGTTGTATGTAATAGCTAAATAACTGACCCTGGAAAAGAAATTACTATGTAATGAAGTTGCTGTTCTCTGTGTATTTGATGTTAAATTAAAACAGAATTGTCCCCTTTATCGTTCAGCATTTTGTTTTGCATACAAGGAGAATTAGGTACTGAAAATGTTACAGTGGTTTCTACATATGGTTTCACCGTACTTTATGAATAAAAGTGTTTATTTTTTTAAGGAATGAGTAATATGATACAAGAGTAATATGAGTAATATGATGCACTTGCTTGCAAGTATCCATAGGCCATAAAAAGTTAGGTGCTGCTTTGTAACAATAAAATGAGTCTGGCAGATTTGTAGAAAAATCTGACTTCTGTTTCAGGTGAAAATAGGTGTTAGGCATCCTATAGACAGCCTCCTCTATTGCTAGTACTGATAGAAGGATACTGATACTGCGTAGCAATAATCATCTTGGAAAAAGAAAAGATTTGGGTTGTAAATAAATGGTTTTTTGGGTGTCCTGTTCATTATTCAAGGTTTTGCTGTGTAGATAGCTAAGAAAGGCATGAGTAGTTTAAAAGTGGAGTAGTTTAAAAAGGAAGTTAAAAAACACCTAATTCTCCTTGTATGCAAAACAAAATATGGTTAAATTTCCACATTTACAAGTGGAAATTGTGGAGATAAAAGTTCCTGAACCTCACACAGGTTCTATTTAAGTGCTTTACAGTAGCACATCCCTAGTAAAAAGGGATTTGTTTTAAAAATTGATCCAAAAGGTGAAGTGAATGGATGTGTGCTTCATGTAGAAATTTGTGTTTTTCTGCCTTCTGTGACATGCTACTGAAAACAAGTCTTACAGAAATGATATAAAAGATGTATTTATTTTTTTGTAATAGAAAATAGCCAGGCTCCTCAAGCTTTTAATATCCCCCACCATTACATTTCCAGGACAAATAATATTAATGGAGTTTTGTTGGATAAGATGTTACTGGCATTTACCAATGAAGCTGTTTCCTATCTCCAAAGCTGGTAAAGGTTAGAACACCACCAACACTTACATTGCTAATCTAATCATACAGGTATAAATTTCTGCATGCAAAATTCCACTTTTGCTGATTATGGCTATAAATTATTCAGCTTATGTGTGTTCTTTCTAGCCTGCATATTTTCATTATGGTGTTTATATTTACTGCTGGGCTTTGGATACTGCTGACATGCCTCCTATCTCAGTAGGTTGTTAAGTAAAAAGAGGGGATGAAGGGAGGAGATAAACCTATAAATAAACATATAGTTATATAAATAATTTTAATAGTGTGTATATATATACACATATATATAAATCTAATAATCTTTGGTATTTATTGAATATGCCATTTTAGGAGAACAACAAGACAACTTCTGTGGTGGTTGTGAGACCTTGTGAGTGTGTTTGAACACGGTTAGTGGTGAACTGAGAGTGGCTGATGCTCTTCTCACCATTGCTCCTTAACAGGGTATATACTTGGTCATTCTTCCAGAAAATTCTGAGCAAAACCTGCCAAAAAGAGGAAAATCAAATGAGTGAAAAGCTGTGTGAAGGAGGTGACAGTATGGGCATGTGGTACTTACTGTTAGCATTTTGTTACCCACTTTGTATCAATCCACATAGTATTGTGTCAGAGTACTGAAAATCATAGAATCATAGAATCATAGAATTGGCTGGGTTGGAAGGGACCTCAGAGATCATCAAGTCCAACCCTTGAACCACCGTTGCGGTTGCTAGACCATGGCACTGAGTGCCACATCCAGTCTTTTTTTAAATATCTCCAGGGACGGAGAATCCACCACTTCAGTGGGCAGCCCATTCCAATGACGGATCACTCTTTCCGTAAAGAAATTCTTTCTAATATCTAACCTAAACTTCCCCTGGCACAACTTAAGTCCATGCCCTCTTGTCTTGTTGAAAGTTGTTTGGTAAAAGAGCCCAACCCCCCCCTGGCTACACCCTCCTTTCAGGTAGTTGTAGAGAGCGATGAGGTCTCCCCTGAGCCGCCTCTTCTTTAGGCTGAACAACCCCAGTTCTCTCAGCCTCTCCTCGTAGGGTCTATGCTCGAGTCCCTTCACCAGCCTGGTTGCCCTCCTTTGGACCTGCTCCAGAACCTCGATATCCTTCCTGAACTGGGGGGCCCAGAACTGGACACAGTACTCAAGGTGTGGCCTCACCAGGGCTGAGTACAGGGGCAGAATCACTTCCTTGGACCTGCTGGCAATGCTGTTCCGGATACAGGCCAGGATGCCATTGGCTTTCTTGGCCACCTGGGCACACTGCTGGCTCATGTTCAGCTTCTTGTCGATCCAGACTCCCAGGTCCTTTTCTGCCTGGCTGCTCTCCAGCCACTCTGTCCCCAGCCTGTAGCGCTGCATGGGGTTGTTGTGGCCAAAGTGCAGGACCCGGCACTTGGCCGTGTTAAACCTCATCCTGTTGGAATCAGCCCAACTCTCCAGTCTGTCCAGGTCCCTCTGCAGAGCCCTCCTGCCTTCTAGTTGATCAACACTCTCCCCCAGCTTAGTGTCGTCTGCGAATTTGCTGATGATGGACTCAATCCCCTCATCTAAATCATCAATGAAGATATTGAACAGAACTGGGCCCAACACTGATCCCTGGGGGACACCACTAGTGACCGGCCGCCAACTGGATGCAGCCCCGTTCAGCACCACTCTCTGGGCCCGGCCCTCCAGCCAGTTCCTAACCCAGCACAGGGTGCTCCTGTCCAAGCTGCGGGCTGACAGTTTTTTCAGGAGGATGCTGTGGGAAATGAGTAACTGAGAGGCTGTCACTGCACAAGCTTATTCCTTATGTGATTAAATTGGGAAGGGCCTTACAAAGGTGACACAGAAGTTTGACTCCTGCACAGTTTGATGGCTCACTCTGTAGTTGGCACAGTCACAGTGTTGGGGTTTTGAGAATTTGCTGGGTTTTTCTGTGGCTCCACAGGGAGGGAAACAAAACAGCAGGAGCCATTTCTGTATTTGGGAAGACACAGGACAGTCTGTTTATAGCTTATAGGAATAATGAAGCATGTATGGAAGTCCATGGGAAGGTGTTTGAGGTTGTAGATCATCACTTCTTGCACTTGATGCTACCATGTAAACTGCACTGAAAGTGCCTTAAAAAGGAGACCTAGGAGGTCTGGGGCTCTCTTATGGTGAGTTTTGGGTATCAAGAAAATTCCAGAAGACTAGAAGAATATGAATCCTGACTGCAACACTTTTTATCTAGGCAAAGGATAAGTGACCAGCATTCTTAGCTTCATGGTATGCAGTGGAAAAACATCTCACCATGGATTTGTTTGCTAGAAAATGGACAGAGAAATATAACTGACACAGTTGTTGTTTTGTGGAAAGTAAGTGATTGGACAGAATCATTCTTGGAAATGCACTTTGCATTACCAACCAAAATGACACATCTGTTCTGACATGTGACTTCAACATTTTATCCCTTTGTTTAAAAATTGGCACTGTACTTGTGCATATTAAAGGGATTCAGGTTTTTATTAACAGTGTTGCAGCAATGAAGTGGACCTAATTTTTTAATTTCTTTTTTTAATACAATGTTTTGGAAATCACTGCTTCAGAAGTCACTGAAAAGTTACAGATGACACAAAAGAACTGTAATTATAAACTACTGGGAAGACAAGGCAGTCTCCCAAGGAAGCCTAAGTAACATAATAAATTGTGGTGTGCTCAAACAAGGTTATTTTACAGATAAACTTCATTTGGCTAAATAGACAGGACTAAATGCTGTAGAAAGAGGTAATGCCTGGAATATGTAGTCCCAGAAGAGGATGTGAGGCTCAAACGAGTAAGATACTCTGTTTGTTTCTTTGCTGATGCTGTGTCAGTAAAGCTGCTACAGTAGCCTGAAATGGCTCTGAAGATGGGAGTAATGAAATCCTGCTTTGTCTGTCTGCAGCTTTGTTGGTACTGATAAAGTTTTTTAAGCTGCAGGTTTCTGATGTCTACATTTGAAGAAATGTTCTTGGGAAAATGAATGTGCAGAGTTTTAAGTAATAAAGTAATAAGATTATTAAAGGAAGAATTAAGGATTACATGATAAGTAGCTTTAAAACTCAATGAGGAGAAAGTACTAACTGCTAAAGAGCTCTTTAATTTGGTGAAGAAAAGTATAAAATATAAATTTGGTGAAGAAAAAGCATAAAGCTGAATGTCAGACATTCACCTTGGAAATAAGGCAAACATTTTAACAGAGTGAGTAACCAGTGGAGTAAGCTACTAAAGAAGGCAATGCTTTTCTATCTCTTGAAGACTTTCAAATCAAGAACAGATCGTTTTCTGGAAGCTTTAGCCAAATAGAAGTTTACCATAAAGGAGCAGAGGAACTGTGTGAGCCTGTACAACCCTGTGTGCATTTTGCATGAAGCTCATGTATGCTGCAGGTAGTGTTAACACGAAAAGATCTCCAGGCACATGCCCAGAGTGGATGTGCCCAGGGATAAGAAATCTTGAAGAGCTCTGATTATAGATAAGTTGATTCTCCTTCTTGAACTCAAAGCAGAATGACTATGGAAAATCTAATAGCCTAGGATATAGGAAGTCAGAATAGATGATTTTAAACTATACTGTGGCTCTATTAACTTAATTTCCAGTTTCTCTGTACTAATCCATGCCAAAGACTTCAGTGGAAATTAATCCTGCTGCTGGCTGCATTAGCTTCCATCCAGGTAGCTATGGTCAAAGAGGACAGAAGTGCTATACAGCCATCAGCTGCCCTATTTAAATATTTTTTTCCATTTCTTAAAATTGCAAACGACTCCTAACATAGTCCTTCACCCAAAGCACCAGAAATGTCAGCATCTTGACACTGACAGATGACTGACAATGTCAGTGTTGCCATCTGCCTCTCAGTTTGCTGCTTGTTTTTTTTAGTCCCTTAGAGCTTTAACATGTTTAAAAACTTTAAATGACTTTAAACTTTAGAGTCTTGTGTCTTGTTGGGGAGTTTCCCTGGCTAGCAAGTATTTGCTAGTAGCTCTATGGGACTGCAAGTAGAGAACCAAGTGTATGTTAGTGGTTTGCATGGAGGACTGTACTATAGAGTAAAAAATGTGGAAAAAATGTTTTCAAGAAAGTTAGAAAAATTGTTCTTAAGACTTGTAAGATAATTTAATATTTCTTGCCCATAATAGTATTTAACTGAATAATAATACTTCTGATTCTGATGGTTTGTAATGCATCCTACTATTGTTTATTTTGATGGGGAAAGCCTGGGCTGCTTTGCAAGAAAGTTTCCTATTTAGGACAAAACCAAAAGCCAAAAAGCATAATGAATGTTTACACTTACTAAAATATTTATCCTTTTAGTACAGACTGACTACTATTAGTTTTTGACTTTTAAACAATCTCTTTATACAGAGTGGAGCAAAAATACATACATTACATCCTGCATTTGGTTTTCATTTACTCTTTTAGTAGAAATTACACATCAACATGAACCTCTTAACAGCAAGAAACAATCAAACAGAAGATAGATTGCCAGACAGTTCAGAGTAGTGGGGGTGTAGAAAACATTCTCTCTTCAACATCTTATAGTTTCTTCTGTTATTTCTTACTTCCTTAGAACTTGGTACATCACTTCTGAAGCATGTCATGCTCTTCATTTAGGCAAGAGTATTGTGTCATGAGGTGGTTTGTCACAACCCTTCCTCTCTTGGTTTACTAGTAATGTAGAAATCTGTCTTTAGTGCTTCAGCTTCTCTAAATCTAAGGTAGCCCTTTGATTCCTTTCATACACTTGTACTTTGAGGAAGCTTCTACAAGCCAAGCAGCTTTTGCAGCTCTCTAGCATAGTCTCCACACCCTCATCTTCTGTCATATGCCTCATGGCAGGGGGAAAAGTGACCTCAGAAAGAGGGTTCATGTTGAGTCCTGGGTATAAATGCTGCTCTTAAGAGAGAGTGGTGGCTTTCAGTGCTCAGCTAAACAGCCCAGCAATCTTGCCGAGCACATTGGGTACTTTGTGTGTGAAACACTTAAGTTTCTTAAAGTAGGCAGACCTCAGAATTGGTGTTACAAATGGCAAAACAGATGCTGTCAAAATAAATGTTATCTACAGGGTTTTATAAATTGTTTCATAGGTTGAGTATGTCTGTCCTTCTGTTTGCATGGCTAGTAGTTCTTAGATAAAATGTCTTCTTACTGTACAATGAAAAAAGGTTTTTCATGGGTTAATGAAATATTTGAAAACTAATCTCTGGAGTGATTGTAATAAACATCCAGAAGACTGTTGTGTAACTTCCATGAACTTCCATTACATTTTTTTTACTCTTACTGCAGCTAAAAATTACAGTCCTTAAGATGTAGGCATCCATTTCAAGCTCCAGCTTCAGGTTTCCACTTGGAAAACAGTAATCAGAATTTCACATGATTAAATTCAGGATCTCTTAGCAGTTGTGTTTGCTCCTGGTTTTAACATCCCACTGTAAGGTGAAATTATTATTACTGTTCATCATTTTGATATCTGAAAATGTTCATTGGCAAACAGGTAACAGTATATAAATTAATTACTGTAACATATTTTATGTATCTCATATCTTTTGGTCTCTCTAACAGAACGTTATTTTGGAATAGGATCTTTTTATGCTAATGATTTGTTTTTTCACAGCAAACAGCCTTTGAACCCATTTCATTGTTGTCCTGAAATGATATTTAGCAAAATTAATTTTGACAGTGAAAAATTTATTTCAGAAAACTATTAAGAGTTGGCAGCCATGAAGAGTTGGTTCCATGATCAGAATAGTAATACTAACTTTTGGATGGTAGTTGTTTGTTGTAAAGTGAATTAAAAAATGATACTGACTGTATTAGCCTTGGTAATCACTGTGAAAATCTAGATAATTGTGCTTTGTGTTAGTTAGACTCACGAACCTGTATTTATTGATGTGTTATTTCCATCTCTTACTTTTCACCAGCCACTGAAGTCTTTAGCTGTGTTTATTTCTCTAATTGTAGCACAATTAAAAGTATATGAGCTAGTTTATCTGAATTTAGAAGACCTGGAATTTGCTATCATTCATACGTTTTTGGGTAATGAGGAGGAAACAGAACAGATTTTCAGAGGAAGCATCTGCTAATTCTAACATATTGGTGTTGACTGTCTTCAGTTGATAGCTATGGTATTATTCCTTAGGTCTCTAATTAAAATAATTTGATAAAAATATTTATATTGCCTTTAACTTGCTTCCTGTGTAACTGATGTCTTTCTATAGAACTAGTGAACTATGAATTTATAATAAAGCAATTAATTTGTTCTTTTCCTTTCTTCTAGAATATTTTCTTTCTTGGACATAGTTACTTTGTGTCGGTGTGCACAAGTTTCCAAGGTATGTATTTCTGTTGTGGTGGTTCTTTGTATTTTGGGAAGCTTTGATTACTTGCAAATCACTGGCTTTAGGGCAATCTTTCTGTCAGAAAAAAACCAAATAGTTCTTTCATCTTCTTTGTTTCTTAAAACAAATAAACAGTGAGCCCAGGTTTGCATTCAGAGGTGAAATTGTACTGGACTTCTTTTTAAAGCCTATGGAAAAGATATCCAGTAGTGTATGTCCTATATCTGGAGAAAGGATTAAGCCATGCTTGGCATAATGGCATTTGCTTTTCATAAAACATGTGGCTATGTAACACTATTTTTCAGACATATTTTCTGCTTAAAATTCCATGTAGTTGGGTTAATGTGCACCATGTGTCCAAGCAGTACATCCATCGTTTGCTTGCCAAGTACAAAAGGTGTTAAGTAGATGGACTACTAGTAGGGGAAAGAAACACAAGATAATGGAGAAAGCATGCTAAGTAAGCTTTTCTGTTTAGCTTGTCTGGATATTTTTTTTTTTAAATTAAAATGAAAAACACTTTTCCTACTTCAGGTATGTACAATGAAGTATCCTTATACAACATGAATGAACAACATGAATTCTTTCAACGATGATTGGGTTTTGGGTTCTTTTTTTGTTTGGTTTTCTGTTTATTGAATTTAGTGCATAATAAAAACTGTGTAACCATTTCATTCCTATGTCCTTATCACCCTGGCCTGCAGCTTCAGTAAGTTTTGTGAGCTAATGCCAGGTTTTCTTAGAACCTTCAGCTAAATCTTAGAATACAGTTGAAGAAAACCACAATCATTGAGTAAGTCTGTCAGTTGGATGCAGTATTATTATTTTTTTATATTCATGTTTTTCTGGTTTCTTCATTTTGCTTTACCTTGAACAAACATTGCTTCAACAGTGAAGGACAAACTGTTAAATATGTCCATGTAACTTAACATGTGTAAAGGAAAGGCCTGATCTTCACAGTGGAAAGTCAGCAGTTTTCTGAAAGGTTTCTGTTCTTCTCAGAATAGTAACTAGTGAGGTTGAGGAGCTGTGGTTTTATTGGAAGGAATCTCATCTGTAGTAATTTTTCTCAATATAGGTCTAGCAAAAGTAACTTACTAGACAAATTTACAAAAGCTTTTCTAAAAGCGGAGGGATAAATTTTGCTGTGTCCATGCACGTGCTATACATTTAATTTCTTGCTTTCCCTCCTGTTTTATGGGCCTAAGTTAACTTTTGAAGTGTAATCCATTTAGATGAGTTGAGATTCATTTCATACCTTCTGTATTTTTAACTAGTTGATATTGTATGACCACTTGTAGCTACAAATACTTTTTTTCTTCTTTTTTTCCTAAATGCTACCTGAAATTGTATCTCTTGTTATATTTTGAATTGCTGAGAGGCAAATGCAGAGAGCAGGCAGTGGCAGTAATGACCAAACTGTATTTGGTTTTTGTAGGCATGGAATGTTTTAGCTCTGGATGGAAGCAACTGGCAAAGAATAGACCTCTTTAACTTTCAAACGGATATAGAGGTTAGTGTCATTGGATTTTTTTTCATTATATGCAGATGTTTAGGAGCATAGCACATTTGGAATATCGCATAGAACGTCCTTGTGTTCACACATTTTAAAAACTGAAGTTTTAGATAATAAAAGTTCAAAGGAACAAATAGAAAAAGAACTGTGGTGGTTTTGTTGTTTTTTTTTTTTTACAGTGGATGAACATTTCAATTTTGGTTGCCAGCTATGTATCAGATAATTTGCATATACAATACATACAAGGCTATAGAAATTCAAAGCTGCTTATTTCCAGAAAGTAAAGGTATAACTAGCTAGATCCTCTGAATCACTTTCATGATCTAGAAGATAATGTTGTTGGTAGTCCCGAGTCTCTCTCTGAGGGTGCCATCTAGTGCTGAAAGCTCTCTAGGCACTTGGCTCTAGGACTTTCAGATTGAAACAATAAAATGCAGAATAGTTTTTCTTACCTCTGCCTTCCCTAGATTTGATTTTGTGTGTATACAATTTCCATTTTATGTACATCTGTTTCATAAGGTTTGAATCCTGCCTGAATTGCAGGTACATGTGGATTAAAGGCATTTTCAGCATACAAGGAAAGGATTATGGCAGTTTTGTCTTCTGTAAGAAAAACATCTGCATTAATTAAATCTGCATTTAATTAAAAAAGTCGGCATTAATGCTATCAAAAATAAACATAACAAAATAAAATATGACATCTGAAAATGAAGACACAGCTCCACCAGGCAAATACAGTTCCTTAATTGAATCCAAACTGGTTTCTTCTTTGCTGTTTGGTGATAAAAATTTAATTTAGAATACAACAATGAATTTGCTTCTGAATTTTATGTTTTAGGTTCTTGGCTGCATGAATAAAATCCAGATGAGTTTCATTTGGTATATTTTGCTAACCGTGGTTCAAACTGTTCCTCAAACCTAAGAGTAATATATAGGGTAATTTATTTTCCCCGCTCTTATAAAATTTTATTGCCAACTCCTCTGCTATAGTGATATTAAACATCAGGATCTTACAGAAGTAGGAGAAAGATTTTTGGCATCTGCCTGTATCGAAATGTATCTAAGACTTGGAGCTTTAATGTCATCTTTTCAGTTGCTTTTAAAAGAAGTTGTGTGCTGCTGGTTAGCCTTGTCTGTGTCTGAAGCCTGTCTGTTTAGAAACACAATATGGGTTTTTTATGGTTTTGGTATGTTTGCCTTGCATTGTACCTACTGGTGTTGCCCTTTGAGATGCTATGTTTGTAGCATGGGACTCAGGAGAAGGAATGAAATTAAGTTATGATCATCTTTTGCTGTCAGAAGCTGTTGTGGTTTGGAGCAGTTCATTACTTCAGTGTATTGTATCTCAGTACACATGCTGCTATAATCCTCTTAAAATTACTCGAATGTTCAACCAGCAATTATTACATAAACCAGTTTTGAATGAGATACACTTTCACACTTGGTGTCTGAGAGCTCTGTTTTTTCTTCAGCTGTTCCAGTAACTTTTTTTTTTTTGCCTACAGATTTAAGACAGGTAAAAGCTTAATTGTATTTGACTCAGTTGGAGGTTACACTGTTTGGTGATGTTTTATATAGCATAAACTATTACTTGATCTGAGACTATCAAACAATGAAAATTAGGTTCTGTTGTGAAATTTGCCATATTGAAGACCTCATGTGGTAGAGAATAAAGTAAGGGAAAAAATAGAAAGAAAAAAATGTTTATTTTTCTATCACAAAGATGTGTGAAAATCTACAAGTTAATTTTGCCCTAGGATTTCTTGGTATGTGGAACCAAATGCAAGCTGGGGTAATTTGAAGAACTTTTCTTTTTAAATGACATTGAATTATAGAAGTAGCTAAATGCATTAGGATGCACTTTAGATGTTTTTTTGAATGTGCTGTTTGGTGGGGTTTTTTGCATGGTTAAGAAAATAAATGGGTTTTGGAGAACTCCCAAACTTTTTTCTGCAATGTAGAATGAATTTGCATTATATATTAATTGAAGAGTGTATATTTATAGTAAAGATACTTGGCCTATACTGAGAAGTAGTTCTGACTAGTTAGAAAGCTTTAAAAATACATAACTTTATTCATATAATGATTTTCTGTTTGTTTGTTTTACTGTAACTTCTGAGAGATAAGATAAACAGTGTTACATATGGACTAAGAAACAAACTCTGATTAGAAAATATTTTCACATTGTGTCAGCCAGGACTTTGGTATTAGAGCTAAACAACAAAACATAAGAAACCTTTGACTGTTGCAATGAAATTGTCACCATCCTGCATAGACTTTGAGAGAGAAATCACCAAAATGTAATATTTTTAAGTATTCCTCTTTTTTTTAAAAAAAAAAAAGAGAAAAAGAAGAAAACAAAAAGTGCTATTAAGTATTAGTCCAGCTTGTGAAATGATCAATGTTGTTTTATTTTACATTACCTCCCTAAAATTAGACACAATGTGATGTCTAGTCAAAAAAAACAAAAACCAAACCACAAACTAAACCCTTATACTTTTATTACAGTTTACCTAACATTTTCCCATAATGCAATTTTATGATTGAATATTATAACTACTATCCCATTCCTTGTACTTCTAATATATAGCAAAACACTTACAGGATGTAAATAAAAAGCATTTTGTAGCCAGTGCGGGCTCAGGAATTTTTGTAGGTACTCTGCACCTCAGCTTTTGACAAAAAGCAAGGCATAAAATCTTTCGGCTTTGCAGTGTGAGCAGTTCTTGGTGTTCCCAAGTTCTAGGCACAGACACCTAAATATATGTGACATTGAAGAGTGGCACAAGGTGAGCTCCAGCAAATCTCCTGGGGGCAGCTGATGTGACTGCTCCCAGCCCCAGCTGCAGGGGGGAACCACCCCTATAAGCAGGGACTGTAAAATGGGACCTGGAGAGGCTGCAGCCCAGACTGAGGGATGAGCGTAAGCACTGAGTAGTGAAATGAGGCAACCAGGTGCCTCTAATTGCCAGGGAGTGAGCATGAGCTTGTGTCAAGCCCACCTGTGCCTGATTAGGGCGGGCCCCAACTGCGCATGAGCAGGACCAGGGGGCCAGTAAGAGGTAAGGCCTAAGACACAAACTCAGCTCAGTCCTGGAACTCCCAATCTCGGCATGCTTGGCTTTAAGTGCTGCTTTCAGCACCGCACTACCTCTATTGCTCCGCTAGAGCTCATCGCCAGCAGGGTGAGGCTTGAGTGGCGTGGCCAGCTAAGCACGTAACAACACAGCCCGAGCAATGCTGGAGGCCGCGGGTTTGAGACTCCTCAAAGCCTTACCCTGACGGTGATGAGCTCTAGCGGAGCAATAGAGGTAGTGCGGTGCTGAAAGCAGCACTTAAAGCCGAGCATGCCGAGATTGGGAGTTCCAGGACTGAGCTGAGCTTGTGTCTTAGGCCTTACCTCTTACTGGCCCCCTGGTCCTGCTCATGCGCAGTTGGGGCCCGCCCTAATCAGGCACAGGTGGGCTTAACACAAGCTCATGCCACTCCCTGGCAATTAGGGGCACCTGGTTGTCTCATTTCACTACACTGAGGACTATTTTAACTTTCATGCTGCAGCAGTGGTAGCTGTGATACCCTCTGGGGCAGTTCTTCAGGCTCTCTACATATCTAGCCAAACTCATGGAACATTTTAGCATTTTAGTTAGATTGAAAAGCGTGTCAGCAAGGGGAGATTCTCACCAGGAGCTGTTTTTTATTTAAAGTAGAAAAAGATTTTCAAAGAGGTGTCGTTCTGGTGGGGTATAGCTGGGGCTGGTCTTTAATATTTTGAATTTGTTTAGAATGTTATGTCAGAATACAAGTCTACAAAATCTTCCTTTTATTTGGTTTAAGGGTCGTGTTGTGGAAAATATATCGAAAAGGTGTGGTGGGTTCCTGAGACAACTTAGTCTGAGAGGATGTCTTGGTGTTGGAGACTCCTCTTTAAAGTAAGTAAATTCCTAGATTGAGACATCAATTATTTCCTAATGCCTGGACCAAAAACTAATTATTGTTACATTTGTTTGGATTTCTCAGTATTGACTAATGATCACAATGGGATACTTAAGTACTAAGTAAATTAATAATGACTAGATGAGATGTCAATTTGAGATCACAGTATGGCTACTGCTATTTTCTGGAAATGAAGTAAGAAATTTTCAGAAATATCTTTCTCTTTCAATAGTATTATGTTGATATCTCTCCATTTTCAAGCAGTTAATATGTCTTCAAACCTATACTCTGGTATCCTACAACATCAATTTCATTGAGAGTCAGTCGTTTTATCTTCTAGTCTAGATAAGGGGTGACTCCCTGCTAATGGGAGGAAGAATAAAGACTGATCCTATTGAGTGCCTACAAAATAGGGAAGGCCTGAGATGCTGGTTTTTTACTCTTAATACATAAACAGGCAAGCAACACAAGCATTTTGAGAGCCTGTTAAAAGAGACAGTGTCTGCTCTTTCTACAGTATATACATTGAATTGTTCAGTTTGCTCCCAGAAGTTAGTTTGGATCCATACAAGCTTTTTCTACATGCAAACTGTTTAGCCAGGTTCCTCTCTGGGTGTTTCTCTAAGTATTTAAACCCAAAGATCCTACTTCTATCCCTAAGCTGCAAGTACTTCAGGGCTTAAAGCATGTTTGGAGGAAGACTTCCTGTATGGCTTTTTGTAGTTTTGCATTCTACTGCTGTCACAGGAGACTGCACTGGATGATGTTCATTCTGATGTGGTGTGTCCATTCATAGGTGGGGAAAAAACCCCACAAAAGTATTTGTTAGGCAGTAGGCATTAAGTTATTGTCTTGGGGCCTGTAGCTCTTCTCTATAATTTTTAAGTCTAATTCACTGTTGTTTGTCTCTAAAGTAAATTCATCCAGCCACTAGTTAGGCAATAGTAACCCAAATTAGCATCCTAGCTTCAGCCTAGAGGCTTTCCTTGCCTCTAGGACACCACCTCCCAAACTGCTCCATCATGCAGTTTTGCCTTCTCAGTGCATATTATTACCACCTCCCAGTTTACTGCTGTCAAAAAGTAGATAGCCCCAGCCAGAGTTAACTTTCTGCAGTGTTCCTCCAAGTTCCCAGAGCATTCAGGTGGCCTCTTGGTTGGGATGAGGTAGTAAGGAAGATGAGGAGCAGGTAGTAAGGAAGACACTGAGAAGGGTGCGTAGGAAGGGTCAGGACAGTAGAGGTATCAGGTTTCTCCCCTATATCTCCAGTTTCATGTTTGGTTTTTGCTGCCAGCAGTGCTTTTCAGGACACTAAGGCTAGGGGACTGCAGTGAGGGTTGTGAACAGGACCAAAAGTTCTAAGTGGGTTCAGGTATTAGTGGCATGTGAGATGAGGGGAGGGCTGGAAATTATTTGTTTTAAAATAGTGATATATTAAGTTAGCAGATACTTACAGTAAGGGCAGGCTTAGCTGAGACCAGCTACCAGTATGTTACCAGTATTCATGTGAGCATCCATAACAACTACCTGGCACAGATAGTGGTGTCTAAGGCACTTTAAGAAGGAAGATGGTTCACCCCTGAAATACGAGCAGGTGATACTGCAATTAACAAATGAAGGATAAGCACATGAGCTTTCAAACTTTCAAAACATTAGCATGAGAAAGGTGGCATTAAAGGTGGCACTTGTCCTGAAAGTGACTTTTCTTATCATGCTTTCTGTGTTGAGGTGTTTCCAGATCCATTATTTTTCTGGGTGATACTAATTTCTCTATTGATCCTTCTGCTACATCAACTTTTGCTTAAAAATAGCCAATTACTGAAGGAGGTATTGGCTGTGTGAGTACAGAATGTTTGTGACAGCTGTGTCAGGACGTGCCCGATGCTTGAATCTCAGAGGCAAAGTTTACTGTTCCTGCAGGTCACTCCAGAGTGTAGCATCTTTCCAAGTGATCTGAAAAGCGTCTCGATTGTAAATCTCCTGCCAGTACGTGAATTTTTGAATAGCTGTTTTGAGAGTTCAAGTGGAAACTCTTCACCAGTATAACTGCTTGCTGGTTTGGGTTTTTTTTCCATTGTTTTCAATCCACACTAGAGAGCCAGGAAGTTGTTACCAGCTGAGTGTGTAGTCGGATCTGTTAACCAGGGCAAGCCTCCAGACAAAACTGTTTTTGTGTGTTTCCTCCACCCCTGCCAATAAAATCCATGCAGTTGAAGGAACCACGGGCCTAAAAGCAGTGTTCTGAAATCCAGTGCAGCTGTAAAGATTGCTCTACGGAGGTGAAAAGAAAGTTTATGTATTTCTTCTGGGTAATGAGTATGATCACACACAGGCTTTTAGCAGTATAATAGCTCCAGTTATGCCTGGAGCTCACACCCAGTAGCGCACATACTTGCATTTTGTTTTATAAAATAATAAAAAACTAATTTGCAACTAATTTCCATATTTTATCTGGTGGGCTTAGGTCCCGCGTCTGTATTGCGCAAGGTGCTTTCCTTTTCATTTGATGTGGGAGTGAGCTCCTTAGTAGGACCTACAAAGTCTGCACTAATCAGACGTGTGAAAAGTCTCCCCAGCAGCTTAGTATTTAATTGATATGGTATTTCAATCTTTCTGATCATACCCTTAATGATTTTAATTAAGGCATGTGAAGCAAGTCAGTTCCGGCTTATACATGATAGAAATAAACACCTTGGCTCAAGCAGCATTTGAGAGAGGAACTACTCTTGGTTTCAGGAGTTACCTAAGATAGAAACTTCCCATAACAAAAGGAAAAGGGAACCACTGAAACAAACGTATTTGAGATGTACTTCCTAATCACTCTGTGGCTTGAAGCTTTTTGACAGAGATAGAAGGAGGTAGGGGGGAGAGCGCACTCTAGTGACTGTATTTCAACTTGTGATGATAAATATTAATTCTCTAGCTTTTTGTTGGTGTTTCAGGACCTTTGCACAGAACTGTAGAAACATCGAGCATTTAAATCTAAACGGGTGCACAAAAATCACTGACAGGTAAGTCAAAGAGGTTTTCTGTTTGATGGGGAGTTTTGGAAAAAGAAGTAGCTGAAGGTATTTTTAGTGTGTCTGCTGTTTTGCAGCACGTGTTACAGTCTTAGCAGATTCTGTTCCAAGCTGAAACATCTGGATCTGACATCTTGTGTAGCCATCACAAACAACTCTTTGAAAGGCTTAAGGTAAGAAGATTCAGTGTTTTGTGTTAAAGTGTTAAAGAGCTGTTCAACATTGAATACAGTTTCATGAGTCAGTGCTGAACCTTAATGCCATGGTGTATCAGCACTGGCTCTATCCTATATCTAGCACTTCTTGGCTGTAGAATATGATGTTTGTATGTGGTCTTTTCTCATGACATTTTTTGTGGAGGCCTGGCACAGTCCACTGGCTATCATTGATTTCTAACAGTGTGTTTAATTTGGGTTTCCCACTGTTATGACTATTTGAAGGCTGGATTTAACTTTATGTATTTTTTTAATTCTCCCAGTGAGGGTTGCAGAAATCTGGAACATTTGAATCTTTCCTGGTGTGATCAGATTACGAAGGATGGTATTGAAGCACTGGTGAAAGGGTGTAGTGGACTAAAAGCTCTATTTCTTAGAGGTTGCACACAGGTACATAACTGCTTGGATGATCCTTTAGGAATAAAATTTTTATTTTGGGTTTTTGAAATCGCCATGAATTAAAAAATACTGTTTTTGTTATAGTCTTTTGTTCAATATTACAAGATGTGTACGTTCCTTGGGCTGCTTTGCTGTGCTGTTAATTTCCTGTTTCTTTTCCTATGTCCAACTTAATTGCTAATACAGTTAGAAGATGAAGCATTGAAACACATTCAAAATCACTGTCATGAACTTGTAATCCTGAATTTGCAGTCCTGTACAGTAAGTATTTGAAGCTTCAAAAGATCCATTCCATTTTGGAATGCTAATGAATTGAGCCTGCTTCACACTTAAATAGTTCAGATAGTCCATCTTGGCAGTTTACAGAAGTTTCTGTAGAGGTTGTAAAGGAGCTGGCTGTTCCTACAGCTGAATGTGGATTTGGAGTGCTAGGGGATTTTTTTCTGCTCATAATATCTTTTAGCTGTAGCAACTTCTAGAGCAAGGCTTAAATGTGTTGATTCAAATCTCATGAACTGTGTATGCACTAAACCATTAAGTTTTACAGATGTGCAGTTCTTGTTCTCCTATCCCTAGGTTTAAACATATTGATCCATTCATAGTATTAAGGTTGCTAATTGAGCAGAAGCTATATCCTGGGCTACATAATTGAGAGTAAAATATAATGGCATCATAACTGGGGATGATTCAGAACCATTTGGTTAGCAGAAGGGTTTGCTTTTCCAATAGTAATGGAAGAACACATTCATTTGTAGCAAAATGACTGGGAATCATTCCAGTACTTTTAATTCTGCTTAGAGAATACACAGAAATTGGACTTGCTGTATTTTATTTTTGCTTTTTTTTGTTTGTTTCTGATGTGACTTTGCAGAAATGGGAAAGATCTAGTTTTAGTTTTTAAATGTGTTTCAGACACTCTTTGTAAATAAGCCTTAGGAAATATTTAAAGAAATCAGAATTTCAGTATTTCAGTCATGCAAATTTGAATAATGAAGATGTTAGGCTTTTTTGTTTCCATTTGTTTGGTTTCTTTTGTGGAAAGCTCTGAAGAGGTCAGATGATAATCAGTTGTGATCTCTCCTGCTTAAAAGAGGCACTGCCATAGTTTTTCCTTGGCCCATGTGTTTGTTGTCATGTAGGTATTAATTACCAATAAAAAACCCCTCATGAATGAAAGAATTTTTTGAGTTGATAGTCTGTGTGTCCTACATAATTATGTGTGCTTGAAAACTTTATTTCACTGGAGGTATGTTCTGCTTGCTTTGGCTTAGAAGCATGTTACCAAAAGCAGAGAGGCTCTTTATGATCAAAGGGCTAACACTGATTTTCACACAGCAGGTGTCTGTGCTTTATGTGATCCACACTTTAATTCTAGTGGCTCTATTTTATGGACCTTGTAAAATACCAGGCTGTCTCCAGCATCAAATTTACATAGTTCTTACCTTCAAAATAGTTCCTTTTCCAGCAAGATTGTCATGAGTATCTCAAAGGATACAAAACATTTCCAGAAAATATCTTCTTACCTGTAGATGGTGCAGATCCTTCTGGATCCAGAAAAAGAAGACAAGGCTTCTGGTTTTCTGTCTGGAATTAGTTTCATTTGGCAGAACAATTTGCAGATTCACTGATATTAAGAAGTGCAGGGTTGGGTATAGGGGCATAAGGTGATTGCCCTTTGTTCTGCTACTTGTCATCCTGTTTTCATCTATAAAAGATGCTTGTCCTAATAGCCTTAGAAATAAGCTGAAGAAACATTAGTGTAGCTAGGTCAGTGGCTTATAGAAGGAGTGTGTATTTTCAATTCAAACTAGAGGTCTTTGTTATCATGGGAAGAGTAGTTTAGGCTAGGAAATAAAATACCCTCTTTCACCATGAAGAATTAGTCATTCAGCAGAAAAATTAAAGTTTTGGAGTCAGGAGTGGGAGGAGGAAAGAATGCTTTCTCTAGAATAGAAGGCCTGTAAACAAAATAATATTTGCACACATACCAAATAACTTCCTGTTGCTATTTTGTGTGCACCTGCATTGGGGCTATTTCTTATAGTTCCTGTTTCAGAGAGAACTCTTCTCATATTCCAGATTTAGAGTTACTTTTTTTCAGAGTATCTACTGCAAAACAACTTCGAGAAATAAAAAAACTTTTTTTGAGTTACAGCTTACAACTGAAGTCAACTGTATAGGGTAGGGAAAACCTGGCTTTTACATTTATCTTCTGTAATGAATGGATTACTGGTAACTCTTGTTTTGAAAATTATCTGGATGTGAAAGATTTTTACCCTTGGGTTCTACTGCTGCAGTACAAAATGAGTAGTTACCTCTCCTGCTGTCAAGCTTTAAGGTCTCTTCTACATAGTTCCACAATGTTACACAGTCACTGGAGCAGAAGACTTCAACTCTACAAACATATAAGGAGCAAGTTATTTTGCTTTACAATGACAACTAAATGCATATTAAAAAAAAGTAAAAAAAAAGTAAACATTATAGAGCAAAAGCAAATTGAAAAAGGAATGTAACAAAAAACAACTACTCTTCTCTGTGCTTCAGACTGCCTTTGAGCAGTACTTGAGGTCTGTGGAAAAATACATAGATAAGCAGGAACTGCATGTGTTGGTTATCTTTAGTGATGCCAGGCAATCTGGTTGCACAACAGTGGGTTTTGGTTGTAAATCCACAGGTTGCCATGAGGTTATATACAGTGTGACACTAATAGTTTAGTACGGTGACTTGATTTTTAATTTTTTTTTTTAATTAGCTAATTAATTGATAATGAAGTAACTTCAACCTTCTTCTGTGTTGCAGCAAATTTCAGATGAAGGCATTGTAAAAATCTGTAGAGGATGTCATAGACTTCAGTCGCTCTGTGTTTCAGGCTGTAGCAACCTTACAGATGCTTCTCTCACAGCACTTGGTCTAAACTGTCCAAGGCTGAAGTGAGTATGTCATGAGCATGTTGTGAGTATGTCATGTTATTAATGGCCTGATCTAAGAAATTAACTTCTGAAGATAATCAGCTGATATCCACAGGTTTGCTTTAGCTTTATGTTGGTTTTGTTACCTTTGCAACCAATATTAAATTAGAAATACCAGCTGAATTGAAATTTGAGGGCTGGTTCTCTATAGCAACCATATGAATGTAGTCCACTTAGAAAAAGAATTAAAACAAGCATTAAAAGATGACAAATCATGTTGAACCTAGCAGTTCAATTTGTATTTTTAGCAAAATGTCTCAGGTACTAATTACAAGCCAGAAGAAAAGGAGATAAAAAGCCCATTTTTAAAAAAAAAGTAAAAACCTCCATTGTGTTGTGTTCTGTGATGTTTGTGCTCTGATACGGTTTTATGCAGTTGCAAAAAAGATAGCTACATCATACCTGAGTACTATATTTACATATTTTAATATGGAAGTGTTATTAATATGCTCAGCAGTACAGTACATCATAGCATTCTTAATTTCTGATACAGAGTTCGCAAACTCTGCAAACACCTAGGACTGATATTTAGGGGATATGTTTTGAGTAGTGGGAGCTCATCAGCTAAAAATATTATAAATTTTACATGTGTAAAATCTGCTAACATATAGGTTATAGTGGTATTCTCAGAAGTGGGGATAACTTCACCTTTAGTAACAAAGCTCAGTCATGCAACAGCTCTCTGGTTTTATAGATGTGTCATACTTCTTGTAAGGTCTAATTTTAATGTAAATTTTTTTGGTGGCACTGAACTGGCATTTTGTCAGGAACGTGCAGAAGTCACAACCTGCTACACTGCAGTCACAGATCTAGGGAAGTGTAGAGTGTAAAAATTAGGGAAATTCAAATTCAAATGCCAGCGTGAGATACACTGTCAGGCAGTCTCCCTTTAGCTGCTTGAGTGAAAAAGAGCTTTGCTACTGTAGAAAACCTTTCCTTGGCAATTGAGGATGCTTGTCCCTTTCATGTAACTTTCATACTTACAAGAGCTTATGTGTGCCCGTGTTTGGAGCTTAGGAGTCTTCTGACACGTTTTTGTTCCTTAGGAAGCTGTGCTGTTATCATAGAATGATAGTAAGTTAGGGGTTAGAAGGGACCTTGAAAGATCTTTGGGTCCAACCCCCTGCCAGAGCAGAGCCACCTACAGGAGGTCACGCAGGAATGTGTCCCAGTGGGTTTTGAATGTGTCCAGGGAAGGAGACTCCACAGCCTCCCTGGGCAGCCTGTGCCAGTGCTCTGTCACCCTCACAGTGAAAAAATTCCTCCTAATATTTATACATAACCACCTAGACTCCAGTTTATAACCATTGCCCCTTGTCCTATTGTTAGTCACCCCTGAGAAAAGCTTTATTCCATCCTCCTGGCACTCATCCCTTATGTATTTATAAATATTTATGGGGTCACCTCTCATTCTCTTCTCCAAGCTGAAGAGCCCCAGCTCCCTCAGCCTGTGAGGATAAAGGGAGATGTTCCACTCCCTTCATCATCTTGGAGGCTCTGCACTGAACTCTTCCAAGCAGTTCCCTGTCCTTCTTGAACTGAGGGGCCCAGAACTGGACACAGTATTCCAGATGTGGCCCCACCAGAACAGAATAGAGAGGGAGGAGAACCTCTCTCTACCTAATAGCCACCCCCCTTCTAATGTGCCCCAGGATGCCAGTGGCTTTCTTAGCCCCACGGGCACATTGCTGGCTCATGGTCACCAGTTATTACTAGTCTTTATCCACAGTGTATCTCATTCCCTCAGCTGACAGCTCAGACTGGGAATAAAGGGAGGTCTGAAGTGCTCTTAAGTTGTGCAGTTCTTTCCAAGGGCAGTACAGCTGTAGCAGGAATAGTTTCAGCTGTGGTAGGTACACTGTTAGGCCCTGTCTGTGCCACGAGGGGGAAGGCGTCTGCTGTTCTTCTCTCCTCTAATGAGGAACAGGATCAGGGAAAAAACTGAGTCTTTGCAGTGATTACTGCAGAGGAGTTCACGATGGAAGGACAGCTCGTTACATCTAAACTTTTGAGATTATCTATGGAAAGCATTTGCTATAAATTGTGTAGGAAATCAAAGGGAAGTGTAATTCTGTGGGTTTTTTGTACCTTCTGAATACGTTGGTGTTGAGTATGAAAGAAAACTCTTCTGCTTTTGTTACACGTGCTGGCCCTTTTAGGAAGCTTTTGAGTATTTTCTGTAGTGTCACATCAGGGTTCTGGATGTCCTATTGTGCTGCCTTCTGTGTTCTGCAGCTGTTACCACTCACAAAAGAGTGTGGAAAAAAAAAAATCCAAACCCCTAAGCTTGACTGGCTCCCTTCAGCAGTTGTACATCAAGATGTACAGCTGTCTCCTAATTTATTTTTGTATCTGCTCACTTCAGTGCTTAATACCTTCTCAGTTTTTCTTCCTTTGCACTTTTAGTGTTAAAATACAGGTAGGTGTTTTGATGAGGCTTACTAAGAAAATCACTTGTGAACCATTAGTGTCCTTGTCTAAGTGGGGCTGTAGAAAATAGTATTGTATTGCCTTTAACCCCACCAATGTCTCTCCTACCTCTTGCTAATTCAACAGGAGTAGGGAGTTGTGGTGTTCAGAAACAAAAGACATCTGTGGGCAATGAATGCAGCTGTAAGGTCTGTCAAAGAGAATGTTGCTTTAAAATTAGTGAGGCAAATCTGCTCTCAGATATTGTTTTGCCTTATCAGTTTCTATGCTAAATGTCACAAATCATTAGATGGGAAATAAATGTCGACTGTGTCTGGAAAAACAGAGCCCTCTGTAATTAAGTACAATCATTAAAACAAAGCAAAAATTAGAACTTTGTTTATTTTCATGCTGACCAGCACCTTCCCAGCTGATTTTGATACTGAGGCCTGGAATCCTCCCAGGATGCTGAAGCAAACAGGGACAGGGGAAGAAGGGCAAAGAGAAAGGAAGGGGTTTGACCCTCATGATCCCTCAAATTTATACTGAGTATGACACGCATGGGTATGGGATAGAATACTCTGGTCAATTTTGGTCATTTATCTTGTCCACTTCCCCCTAAAGGAGGGCTGCAGGTGTGACCTCTTTACTCCTTTTTTCTTTCTGGAGCTCAAGATGTTCCTCAGAACTGAGCAGTGGCCTTGGTTCTGCATTTCTTAGCTGTAACTGTAAGTATTGAGTGTTATCAGTCCTAGAAGCCTCACCAGTCCTAAAATGCATGTAACTAAAATGCAAGCTGAGAAACTTGCTGTTAATTTCTGCAAGTACAGCTACTTAGAAGAGACTTAGCTGAAAGCAAAATTACAAGATAGAAAATTATCTCTCTCCTGGCCCAACCAGGACAACCAGCACAGTCACCATCAGAGCCCCACGTCCTGTACTCTGGTGGGATTCTGTTTTTCTAATGCACACAGCATGGCATTTCAGCATGGTTTCAAAGAGGGAGAGCTTTCTAAAGACTTCCAAAACTATTGGAAGGATCCTAGATGTCTCTGAGCATTACCACAGCAAGAGATTATTTTGCCCATTTTTCCCTGCCTCCTCTGCACCCACCCAAGTATAGAAGTATTGTTTCCTGTGGTCAGTGGGTAAGCTGGTTGTGGTGCTCATTACACAGAGCTTTGGTTTTCCCCTTACTCATCTTGATACTTACTCTACTTGCAAAGTAAAAAAAAAAAATTGTTCATTACAAAAAACAAAAGAAAGAAAAATAGCAAAACATCAGTAGTGATGTTTTGAGCATTGTGAAGGCCTGTTCTGCATATTAGTGGTGCTGTTTGGGACAATTCATCTTTTTTTCCTCAGTACTGCTTCCCCAGTGCCTCTTGAAAGAGTGTTAGGTTTGTCTTTCCAAAACACTGTTACTTTCTTTAAGGTTGTGTTGGTGTAGTTTATTGGTTTTACTGTGGTCTCAGAGATTTTAAGCTCCTTGCTTTCTGTAACTCTTGTTGCTGTGCTTCATGCAATTCCTCTGAGGGAATTTCTGGTAAGCACTTGCTGAGCTTTGTGGCTTCTCAAGGTCCTGTTGAGTGAACACATTTTAGATGCAGGCTTCGTGTTTTCCTTACCTCAGGTTTTACTCTCCCCTAACTTTCCTTAGCTAATGCAGGAGAAAACCTGAGTATTGTGCTGTCTTACTGAAATGAGGTTAAAATGCATGTAATGATGTATAATTTTTCCCACTAAATGTTGAGAAGATGTGAGGATTGAACTTAATGTTTTCTGTGAGTATTAGAATCTTCTGGTACACTGGGTCAAAAGTCTGCCTAGTGCTTTTTTAATTAAAAATCACAGTGAAAACAGGCATATAAATATATATATATAGTGTTGCTATTGAGAGTTTCAAGTTGCCGAAGACAAATATGTATCTCAAATGCATTTGCTTTTCACTATGTTAATGTTTTCTTTAACATTTAAAACTTTTCCAGGATTTTGGAAGCTGCAAGATGTTCACATCTTACAGATGCTGGTTTTACACTTTTAGCGCGGGTAAGAGTCATTATAGAAGGTTAGAGCTTGCCTTGTTTTCATTGTGGCTGAGCAGCTGAGAATTGTTACAGTCCTGCTGGGAAGGAATATGAGAAGAAGAAAAATAAAGTAGGAAGAACCAGTGGAGGAGGGGAAATCGCTAAAAAATGATTTTATTATATTTAGAACTGCAGCTTGATCTACTTTGTCCTATCATTAATTTTTTCACTTTCCCCCTCCCTTTTTTTTTTTACATTTAAATTGAATTTATTATACTTAACATAACTCTAAAATTGTGTAATGTATCCTAGCCAAATTTTACATATGAAGTGACACTTTGTGATATTTAATCCAAATAAATCACCATGGAATAGATTATTCTGAACATGGCTTTAAGGTACAAAAATACTCACATTATTCTTTATAGACTCAAGGGATTTGTGCCTTGGTTCATGCTGTAAATATGGAAACAAGCATATTGGTGCTAACAAATGCTTCAAGTTATACTTGTATGCCTGGTATTTTAGAAAATCTGAACCCCAAATTAATACTTTGTAAATGGGATTCACTAACACTGGTAATATATAGTGTGAATGAAAGGGGTTTTTTTTCTAGCCACAGTGGTTAAACAGTGGTTTTCTGACTATTCAGCCTTGGGCTCTTGGTAGTCACCTCATGCCTGCTTTTAGGAGCTGCAAGTTAAACCATTTTTTTCCTGTGCCTGTCAGAAACAGGGGCTGGGATTTGGGCTGAGCTCTGCCCCATGTGGTCTGCTGCAGGGTCACAAGATTGCATCATTTTCTTGAAATTGGTCATAGAATCATAGAATCAACTGGGTTGGAAGGGACCTCAGAGATCATCAGGTCCGCTCCTTGATCCACTCCCGCTGCAGTTCCCAGCCCGTGGCACTGAGTGCCACATCCAGTCTCTTTTTAAATATCTCCAGGTCCTGAAAGCACTTCTAAAAGCTTGCTAGGGATCTCTCAGAATAGTGGGGAAATTGCACGTATAAACTGTGAAGTACAGCTTTCTCCCAGCCTCAAAGGGTGTCCAATTTTAATATTTTCAGCATTCATGATTGACAAAGCAAATTGTTTTTAAGGCTTCTTTCTGAAGTAGGATGGTGAAGAGAGATGTTTCACAGGGGTGTGTTTCCAATTAGCTTGGTGAAGGTTGATGTACACAGAGGGTGGATTCATCTGTACACAGGTTAGTTAGCCTTAGTGCACAGGATGGAAATACTCTCAATTTGAATTGAAGTTCACCCCAAGAGGAGGAATGGAAGCAGAGGCAGGTAAATAATGATCATTTAGATATTGTTCCAAACCTTACAGGGTGAGGAGGAGAAACTTCAGTTGGTACGAGAGACACTTGAAAATGTAGAGGTTTGAGGACGAGGTGGTGTGTTTCTTGTGGATTCTTTTTTCCCTCTTTCCCTTATTACTAGACCTGTGCATGATTTTTATATCTGTATGTCATTTTATTTCATCTTTTGTTTACCTCTTTGTTCTTTTTTCATTTAGAATTGCCACGAGCTAGAGAAGATGGACTTGGAAGAATGTGTTTTGGTGAGATTTAATATGAAAAGGAATACTGAATGTCCAGTGTAAGAACACAGTGCCAACAAGAACATTAGCACTTTCAGTTAAATGTGCTTTGTTGTTTATTAATAATGCTGTGTTTGTGATAGTAAATAAAAATAATTATTTGGAAATTCTATACAATTTTTGTGTAGGAATATTTGAAGAGGTGGTTGGGTGTTTTCCAGAAACTTTCTCTGCTAGAGAAAGAGAGATCCTGTTTGAGGGTTGGCTCTCTTAAATTCTGTTCCTTATGGTTGTTTGTTTTCTTTTATTTCTAGATAACTGACAGCACATTGATACAACTTTCTATACACTGTCCTAAGCTACAAGCATTGGTAAGTTTTAACTCTGTGAATTTTAGTGCATACCTCCAAAACCACACCCATACACAACTCTTTCAGTGTAAGGAGTTTACTCTGCATCTAGAAAAAGCTTGTGATGTAGTATGATGCTGTGCAAAATGTATTCAAGTTTCATAAGGGTTCTGAAAGAAGCAGTTTATTCCTAAAATATCTACTTGCTTTGTCTCATAAAAAGTGTTAGCAAATCATAGTAATCAGACAGCTTCTATTTTATGGTTAACATAATTTAAATTTGATTACTTTGATAAATTAAAACTTTTCATAGGGAACTTACATTATTCAGACCTTTATAGATACAGTTAGGTGTTCACTAATGTTTGTGTGATGTTTTAAGTTAAACAATGGATAAACAAAACCACCCAGTGAAGATAAATGTAGTCACCCTGTAATCTATTTTGCATGCTGGCAGTTTTCCCTAAGGACTACATTTACATACTTAATTATGGAAAGGTTTTTGACCTAGACTTTTGAACCTGGAGATGACTGAGATGCCTTTTGTGGAGTAGCCTGGAGTAGCCTGCTCAGTGTATTTCAAATAGTCAATATTTTAGTCAATGGTTGCTTAAATCTTTCAGAAAATCAAAACCCATTACAGGTGACAATAAACTTGGATGTTCTTTCAGTCAAGGTACTACATAATTACTAGACTTCCCTTACAATAGATGCTCCTGTATTTGGAGCCATTTGTCCCATCAGTGAAGATGTTATAATACTACTTGAAATGTACCTGAAGAACAAGTACCTTTATAATCTGTTCTAAAATGGGATTAAAGGAAGGTTTGCTGCTTCGTTAATTAAATTGTCTTATGATGGGTTAGTAACTCAGTGTTACTAAGGCAGCAACATGAGGAGAGATGGCTTTTAAAAAGGAGCTTGTTCTCAAGGCTTTTTTTGTTGTTGTTTTTTATTTTTGCTCATTAATTGTCCAACCTGATTTCTGTACCATAATTCTTAATGTTAAGCCAAACAGGATATGTGAAGCCATTCATGTGGGGCACTTTTTGTTCTTTTACAACAAATGTTTTTTGATATTGTAATCCCAACCATAACTGGTACTTTCCAGAGACCTTTTATACCAGTTCTGCCAGTGCTTCACCAGATATATCATAAAACCTCCTATCTTTAAAGTATTTTTCTGAACCTGCTCCTGATTGCTGGCTTCTCTGTTTTAGCCCACTGAGAGGGAAGGGTGGCACTGATAAAATCACATTCCTTTCCTAAGGGAACCAGAAAAATTGAGGGGTTTGTTGATGTGTATATCCTGTGTGTAGCAAGGGTGCATACTAGAAAATTGTGAGGGGACAGTGATGGCTGAGAGTTACAGGGAAAGAAAAACCAGACTGGAAGGTGCCAGATGCTGTATATGAACTAATCCTGAAAAAATGTAACATTGTTGTATTGTTGGGTGGTTGTGTAAACTCTTGTGTTGCTGTGCTTTAGCATATGTTTAGGTATATTTAAACAAACACTTTGGAGTTGCAGAAACCATCTTGGAATTTGTTTCCTGATGTCTGAAGACTCAGGACACAGTGAAAAAAAAGCAAAAGCACTGTTAGACCAATTAGGACCATTAGATCTTCATCAGTATCAGAGTAATTAAATGCTTTATTATTCCCTGGATTTAAGAATTAATTTCTGGTGAAAGCAGTTAACAACTGCACATTCAAATTATGAGGTAAACTGAAATACACATGATATTCCCAGAGATAAGATGAAAACTGAATTTTTCAGTGAAGTTGATCATCCTGTTTCTTCCTGTCACAGTATACCATGCCATATTTGACTTTAGTACATATGAACAAAAAAGAATTCGGCCGTATTTCTCTGTTCTGCAGATTTTGAGCAAGTGTCGTTGTAAAATTCCCATCACTAGCACTTTCTGTCATGCTTATGAAGTCAGAAAAATCATGTGGTTTAATATAAAGTTTATATTATTTGGCAGATTTGTTTTACAAACGCCTGTGAACTCAGCTGTACATCCTGTATTGTCCTTCCAGCACCAAGCACAGTGTCTCAGGAAAGCTGAATTTTATAAGCTGCTTACTTCTGGGACGGAAAACTCTTAATTAGCCAGCAGACTGCTGCTGTAGCCAACAGCTTCACATAACCTCCTGTCCTTCCTTGAAACAGCACGTCTGCTATAAATGTTCTTTAACCCTGCAGCTGCTGATTGTTTCCAGGCTGTGAGCCAAATCAAATGCTCAGAAGCACGTACGTGAAGCAAGCAGGTAGAGGAGAAAAGTTTCAGTACTTAAGGAGCCAATAGGTTGCAGAATGTAAACGTGCCATATGGCAAAACCTTGTTGTTGGGGACAAGGGTTAAATTTCTGTTGCCTTTTGCACTGGTCGTGGTGTTGTTTGGAGTTGCTGCCAGCTGCTCACGCTTTGGTGAATGAGTAAAATTGGACCAGTTGAAGGGAAGGTGCTGGGGTGGGTCCCAGCAGACTTGAGGGGAGTTGCAGACCTGTCTCCCATGGGGCCAGTTCTCTGGTTATTTGTTCATCTTTTCAGCAAAGGAGAATAAGAATTGAGAGGCAAGTTGTTCTGAAGGGCAGGACAAGACCTCCTGTGTCTGGTAGAAGGCAAGAAAGTCTTGTGACTCCAGCTGGGGTAAAATAAGGGTCAGACATGGTTGGTAGTCCTCAGGCTTCCTTATCAGGCTGAAATAAAAGATGGAGATGTTGTATTGAGAGAAGGAGAAGATTACACATTTTATTTAGATGATTGGCAGGAGGCACTTTTGAACACTGCTGTTTGCTTGTGGAGAGTTTAAAAAGGGCTTTTGGATTGCTGCAAGTGCTTCTTCATCAATTGGTGTCTGAAAAATACTGATAGCAGCAAGGAAATGCTGCTTCAGAACCAGTCATCATTAGGCTCAGGTACAAGTAAAGGACACAGGGCTGAGCAGAAAGCAAGGAGCTAGCTCAGAGCCCACAGTGAGAGGAGCAGAGTTCATAGGGAGGCAGATTTGAGAGCATTCATTTCACTGGTGACAGAGAGTGGTTTTTAAGCCTTCTCTGAGGGAAATCTGTTTCCTGTTGTCATCAGCACTGCTTCTCCAAAAGTCACGAATTCCCTAAAGGAACCAGGAAGCTGCTTTATGTGGTGCTACTGCCCAAGACGCTGCAAGTTTTTCCATGCTCTGGAAATTCAAGGGAGTAAGAAAATATGCTGTGAAGAAGCAGAATTTTTTAGTTTCTTATGCTGATTGTCACAGAAAAGAGCTGCTTCTGCAGCTGGGCAATGTGTTTATTACCCCTTGTACATACAGCCTGGGGTGCTTAGTGCTCACCATTTTTCTGAAATTTGTAATTGGCAAATCAAGCCAGTCTGATAGTTACTCATCTCTGTGGGCTTGCACGGGCTTGGTCCTGATGGTATTCATGAAAACATGGTAGCTGTGAAATAGTAATTCCTGACAGTAGATGCTCATCTACCCCTGTAAGATTCTTGACCATCCTTTAAAGTTGCTTTCTGGTTCTGGCACCCTCAGTAACAGAGGTGTGTGGCAATTGGAATGGGCCCCTTGGTTGTAGATGAACATGGAAATTCTGAGCAATTTGGCAGTAACGTGTGTTTTGGGAATTTATTTTGCAGGAAAGTTCAAGTGCAGCCCTTTTGTTAGGAGGAGATGTTGCTTTTGTTATTCTTCTGGATCTCAGCTGTGTGCTTGTGCTCTCTTTAACTGTTGGAACACTAGAATGAAGGAGGTTGAAGAGGACTTCTGAGGTTTAGAAGATGGAGTAACTTAACAGCCTTATCTGCCTTTCTGTTTTAGAGCTTATCTCACTGTGAACTGATCACTGATGACGGGATTCTCCATCTGAGCAACAGCACATGTGGTCACGAGAGGCTGCAGGTTCTGGAGCTTGATAACTGTCTTCTCATCACTGATGTGACTCTGGAACACCTGGAGAACTGCCACAACTTGGAGAGAATTGAGCTGTATGACTGTCAGCAAGTCACACGAGCTGGAATCAAACGCATCAGAGTACGTGTATGCTGCCTTGCTTGAGTCATTGATAGTGCTTGAGATTGTCTGAATCCTGCAGAATGTCCCAGCCAAGGGGAGGAGGATGAAAAAACAGAGCCTGACTATTTTTCTGTTAGGTCCCCACCTCTAGGGACTGAACATAATTCTTTGGTGACCATTAATAATTGTCTAACTTTGTTTATAACTCATGACACTTTTGCTGTTGGAATGGTAAGTGCTTCTGCTCTCTGCATATTTTTCAAGTACAGGCTCCTATGTTTTTAGGATTGTGTAGTGGTGTTTGATAACTCTCCTAAAATATATATTAATATACAGAGCCAATAGTAAAACACCTGCATGGAGATTAAAGGGTTAAAGGGTAGTAGGGTCATTAAGCCCTGGAATCCAGCCACAAACTTCTTCCTCCTTTTCCCTCTCCCTTTAGGTCAAGGACTGACCACCTTGAGGTGGGGCAGGGGGTCAGCATTTAGACTTCCTGGTAAACTTCTCTTGCAGCTTCCTCTCCCAAATCCATGTCCTAACACTTCTGCAGTTTGAAATCTCATCCCTGATAGAGACTGGGGGCAGATGCCCTATTCTATTCTATGCTGCTTTCTAAGATGAGAGAAGCAGGGACTGTGGGGGAGAAGACAGGGAAAAGTCTTCACTTCAGTAGGCAGCTCACGTGCCTCATGACTGAGGGCTCTCTGGGTGGATGGGTGTTTTGTAGGGAGGAAAGTGGGAACCCTGAGCTGGTGAGAGCCCAGATGTGCCTTATCAGGATGGGACACCAGAGCTGCATGTCAGAAGCCAACTGGGATAGTATCAAGTGTATAGCTGCTTTCCTTTCAGCTATCCAGCTGCTTGCTGGCAGTTACTGGGGTGCACTGCTGCTTTTGTTTTTACAAGGTGTGCTTATTTCTCTGCTATTATAATGCAGCCTTTTCATCCACAGGCTCATCTACCTCACGTGAAAGTTCATGCTTACTTTGCTCCAGTAACTCCCCCTCCCTCGGTGGGAGGGAGCGGACAGCGCCTCTGCAGATGCTGTATTATTCTTTGACAGTAAGTGGAACCACACAGAAAAGTTTGTTCTTGGTGTTGTTGTTGAAGAAGAGAAGGGGACTGCAAGTCAGTGGAAGGAGTCGGTTTCCTGACAGTCCTAACGCTGGTGTTTGGTCATCCAGTTTTGTGACAAGAGAAGCCTTTGGTTTTTTTGTTTGGTTGGTTGTTTTGTTTTTTTTTCCAGGTAAAAATCTTAACGTGATGTGCAGCTGTGGGTTAAGTTGGTGATGCTTTGGTTTCTGGTAGTAACTCCTTCCTTCTGTTGGCATGAGAACTGAAGTACCGTGTAAAACGTGGGGCCATTTCAGCCTAGCAGCTGCTTGGTGAAAGATCACAGAACTCAGAAGTTAATTTGCATTTGTAAGCACCACTTGGTGTGAAGTTCTACTGTAAAAGCGGGGCTCAGGTCTGTCCCACCAAGGAACTGAAGAACCTGCTGTCCTGTCATGTACACGCCAGAGTAAATATCAGGTTTAAGGACAAATCAGCTTTAGCAGATGTTGACCAAAACCAGTGCAAGGCAATCATGAGCTCTTACAGCAAAACAGCTTATACTGTTTCATGATTCAGCTTCGTATTTAATTACACAACGGGACATAATAGGTAATGTCAAAAGGTAAGATAGTACCTCAAGCTAACTGTATAAATAGGAAAAACTTCCCAAGTTTTTGAACTTGGTTCAGTCAAGCTCTGTGTTAGCATAAAGCTTGCCTGTCACTCGAAGCACGTTTTACCCCCAGTGCCATCGGCCTTGAACAAGGGCAAGAAATCCACTGTGGTAGAGCTTGTGCACTCTGCTGCCATCGGCTGCCACACTCATCCCTGGTGCTCCCTGGAACACCCCCACTCCTCTGTGTCCTCAGTTTCACCTCCTCGGGTTGTACGGGAAGGGGGCGGAGCGGTTCTGGAGGGTGTAGTGTGAATGCTTCAGTTCTACAGGTGAGGACTGGAAACGAGGTGCAGTTCCAGGGATGATAATGATGATAATGATGATGATGATGATGGAGCATGGAATTGAGTTCCAGCTGTTGGTCCCAGCCACTGCGGGGACACAGGAAGCAGATGGGGGAATAAATACAGCTGTAGGTAGGAGGTGAACCAAACGAAATGAAACCTGTGGTTTTCAAAAATGTAGAAAGTCAAATTCTTTCCATTCGGGTTATTTAAGGAGCTGTCAGTTTCTGAGTGGTGATGATGATAATAATAATAAAATCTATGTATTAAGGCCATGCTTTCATCTTTAGTTTTTCAGTGCTAGAGGGTTAGAGAAATAAATTTTTTTTTATATTAAGCAACTTCTGAGATAAACTACTCAACAGTTCAGAAAGCTTTTTTGTGCAAGACTGATTGTGTGTATGTATGTATTAAGAGTTCAGGGCCTGTGTGTTTATTGAAAATTAGTAGAAATACTGGTTTTAAAAGCAGTTGGAGAAGCTGCTATTGTAATGTACTACAATTCCCCCCCCCCCCAAATTTTAATCTACGTTTTGAAAGAGTGCAAACATAAGAGACTTCTGTGGACAACAGTGGCTGTGTTGTGTTTATGCTTCACAGATGATGGGGACAGTACATTAAGGTCTCATCTTGGAGGACAAATTAGAGATTAGAGTGCAGAACGTGGATTTCTGCACTGCTACAAAAGAAGCCAATCAGAGCTGGTTTGCACAGTAGTGAAGTGTTGCTACCATCATATTTGAGGTTCCATTAAGATACTGCTGTAAATGGAGAGTTTAAAGTAGATTTTTATTTTCAACTGTACCTGGAAAGTCTTCAGAACCAGTATGTCAAGCTGTGTTGCCTTTTGTTGGCTCATTTTTTTCTAAGAACGTAACGAACCTTGTAAGTCTGTTGCATTAAAGATGTACAACAAAAATGGAACCTACTCTGATAGAGGACACATAAATAAACAATCAGCTGATGTCAGGTATGATTTCGTTTCAATTATTTCAAATTTAAGTTTTCCATTAGAAGCACAAGATCTGCAGAATAAACTACAGAGCTGCTTTGCTTCCCTTGTTTACCTGTAGCTATGACCCCTGCCAGGGGTGGCCTTGCAGTTAATCTGGACAGAAGTCTCTCTGGTGTGTGCAGGGGGGGAGGGGAAGTAAACAAAAAGAAAAGCACATTTACAAAATTATTGAAAAACATTTATTATACTTAAATTGAAATGTGTACATCTTATTAAAAAACAAAAGCAATTTGCTGGTGCCATAATTTAATTCCAATTTCAAGTGAGCTGGACAAACTACTGTACAACTTTTCAGTATGCTTTAAAATTAGATACTTGGACGCTTTCCAATCAGGGATTTTTCCACTTTTATAAAACATTTAAATTTGGATATGGTGTGAGCTGAAAAGACACAAGTGTCAGCTCAAGAAAATACTAGGACCAAACAATACCCAAAGATGGACAACTTATAGGCAGAAATGTTTTAAGTACATAAAATTTTACTTGCAGTGCAGAAAAAATAAAAACAGGAAAGGAACTCTAGCTTTGATGACTTTAATGTTTCAAAATGCTACAGCTTTAAGAAGCTTTTCTGCTAAGCACTTTAGCCAGTTAGGAAAGAGGGACAAGAAAATCAAAGTTGCCTTTTTTTTTTTTCTTTTTTTTCTTTTTTTTTTTTTTTTTTTTTTTAAATCATGCTGTAGTAGTTGTTTACATTGAACACTGCAGCATAAAAAGCAAACGATTCCCAAGCTTTTAAGCCAGAGATCAGGGTGGAACTTTTCAAAGGCACAAAAATGACAGCTCTGACACTGTCACTTACAACCTTTTGAAACAGTCCCCTCTAAGTACCTAACCAGTTGAAACTTAACATCAATGTAGGAAACGCTGTGCCCATCTCTTTGCAAGAAATACCCGAAATATTGAAAAAAACCAGATTGCCTGTTTCTCAAGAAGTAAATATTTTCTCATATGGAAGAGGCACTGTAACAGCTGTACAGTATGGATTGGAGGGCAAAGAAAGGTCAACAGAAAAGGTAAGATACTTGTCCATAACAGCAGCTACAGCATTTACCTGCTGGGAAGGAGACTTAAATAGTGTATATTTAGTGTTTCTTAAGCGATTTATTTGATGTTGCTGAAAGCTATGCCAGCCCTGTGGTGCCAGTGGGTCATCTTCCCTCATCGACATAATTCCACTAAGTTGTAAAAAAATCCACCTCTCACTGCTAGTAAGTATTCTTGAACCCACCATTTTTACAATTTTTTTGCTTTTTACAAGCAAAGAGTTAAACTGCAGCAGTGCTCCGCAGAGAACCTAGGAAACTAAACATAAAAGATGCATAGGCAATTCTCTTCCATTAAGTTTGTTAAAGCAAAACACAATTACTTGGTACCCCATAGGATTTATATTAACCCCTCCAATAAGGTACTATTGATAATGCAGTTTGCTGCATGCATATATTGCATCTGTCTAGGGCTTCTTAAAAGCCCAGTTCTGGCATTTACACTTCTTACATACACTCTTATACACAATTTACACGGGAAGCTGTTTTGACAGCTGTACTCTCAAGGACCCGACAACCTGATCACTATCAGCTTAACTATTCATCTCCACACAGATTAACATGTGCTCTGCTAACATCAAAAAAAAAATAAAACCAGCATAAGGTACAAGCAAGTAACAGACAAACTGGCACAGAAAGGTAAATGCCCCAAAATAAGTTTACATTCATCTCCAACTGGATACAGGTCACAGAAAAGCAGCAGTGCTTCACTTCTAGAAACTGTATCTACTGGCCATAATTTGCCTTATTTCAGTAAAGGGCAAGCACCTTTGCTCACATTGCCTTCCATGCCTGTACGTAAGCTGTCATGGCATTATACCTCTCATGAGGACACTTAGCTATGGCAGTGATAAGAAAGTTCACCTATCAAACAGCTCATTAGAAAGGTCATTTTGTGTTTTCAATATGAAACATCTTATACAGTGAAGCTAGATCCTAAAGTTTTGGATGATCTTCATAATCTTTATAGGCAGGACTTCATTCTGCGTTGGAGTATCAGTCTAGCAGTTGTGTGGCATCACTTCAGAATTATATGGAAGCCTTCACCATTTTCAGCTGAAAAAGAAAAAAAAATGTCAGTCTTTCATAAACAGCAACATAACTATAGTAGCCTGGCTACCAAAACATCAAAGTATAGACTTGGTTTTTACTGTGTAGAAGTGGCCCATTACTACTATCAAATACTGAACTTGAAACATGCAAAGTATCAGTAACCTACTTGGATGAAATGCTTGAGGAACCTTTAAACCATTTCTTTGGTTTGCAGTTATTTCTGAACTCTTCCTACTAAATATTAAACCCATCTGATTTGAAGAGGTAGTATCACAGGATTAAGTTAGTTTCTACAAGACCAATATAAACCCTTAGTGTATATATGTTTTTAACTTTGTTTTGTGATGCTCAGCCTTAAAACTAGAAAGCCAAATGGAAACTGTGCTAAAAAACCAAACCACCTTGTGGGTGTTTCTTGTAAAGCTGGCAGTCTCTCCAAAGGGTTTGAGACAGCTTCGAGAGAGAGGTCTCTAACAATTACCAACCATGTGGAGGGATTTTATACTACGTACAACGATTAGTTTCAAGTTAGGATGCTGATACAGTGAAGTCGACAGCTCAGCTATAGCACAGCAAAAACAAACAAACAAAACCAAAATCCAGTCAGAAAAGACACTGTACCTTTTATTGCGGTGAATAAGAAACAACTCTCATCTTGGAAATTTTGAACCATCTACAAAAAAAAAAAAAAAAAAAAAATTTTGAAACCCCCCCGATTATAACCAATGCAAAAACTAAACATCAGATACTAAACACAGCTTTTTATAAACAATTGTGCATTACTAGTTTTACTCAGCAAGTGAAAAGCATATACCAAATTAAATTGGAACACATTATTGTCAAAATGCTGCTTGTTAATCATCTGACAACTAGTTGGAAGCCTGTTACCACTGGCTGTGGTTTTGGAGCTCTAAATATGTGTCACAGATGCTTGAATAAGCTGAGTTCAACAGCAGAACTCCCTGCCTTTGGGCATGTTCAAAATAAATACATACTATGTAATTACTGCAGCATCTCAGAACTATATACACCAGGTGCCTTTCTCTTAATTTGAGTTTATTCAGATGGAGGAACAGTGACATTTAAAGGAACATTCTGCTCATTTTAATGTAAAGGAAAAATAAATGTCATAAAATACCAGGTTGCATTATCAAACAGGATAAACTCTAATAAAGAAATAAGAGTAACAAAATCCTCTATGTTAGTTAATTCGTAAATAAAATTTCCATTACCTGATCACTAACAAGAATGTGGATACCTGTGGGACCCTGTCTGTAAACCTGGTTGATCTGATGCAAAGGAATATTAAATGCCAAAGCAAGCTTGCGGGTGACTTCGGAGGCTACCATTTCTTCTAAGTAGATTGCATGATAAACTAGAAGTAAAAAAACCACAACAAAACATTTAAATAAGCACAGTACTAACTTACAACAAGCAACTGTAAGGAAAAAATCTGAATTTCATAGAATCATAGAATCATAGAATCCTAGGGGTTGGATGGGACCTCGAAAGATCATCTAGTCCAACCCCCCCTGCCAGAGCAGGGCCACCTAGAGTACACCAGCTGTTTATACACCAGCTTTAAACTCTCTCCCTGTCCTCACTAAGCAGCATGAACTGCCATGATTTGTCTTTCAAGGTGAAGTCCCACGCACACCTCTCTGACCAGGAGGAGGCTTCTGGTGCCTCTGATACTGAAAGCAACTTCCACATTTTTTCTTGTATACTGCACAAAAAAGGCAAGAGTCATGTCAAACAGACTTAAACTGATCTTTAGAGACACCTAAGGGTGACCTTGGAAGTACTTCTGGACCATCTCAAAAGAAGGAGGTAATAGCCTGACTCATCCTACTACACTGTTCCTTTAAATAGGGATGTAGATTTTATTTTTTTTTTCCAGAAAGCCACGTTCCACTGCTCGATTAAATTTCCTACAGATCGACTCAAGCTGCAGGGTGTTGGGGAGGGGAAATACAACACCACAAACAAACAGAACAATAAGCAGTTGCATTTGATGCTGAATTTACCGCTCTATAGCTTTATTCAATAGTGGTAGAAGCCCTTACAAGCTCCACAATTTGCACATTTTTCTGTCTCAAACAAAAGACTGAAAATACCAAAGCAAAAATACACATTTGACAGAAACAGTGTCCTGTTCACAGATCCTTCCTCCACCTGTTTCTTGCATGGAAAATACACAGCTACTATTACAGCAGCAGCCTATCCAGATTTCAGGTGGTTGAGGAGGGAGGTCTCTTCAGTCAAAGCCAAAAAGAAGAAAAGAGTAATTTCAAATAGCTCCATTCTCTTAATTGTAATATTATCATGAATTTACAATTAAATATTAAGTTTCCCTGTTGAAACAGCAGCTATCTCACAGAAAAGTACTACTGGGCAACTAAGCTGTTGAAGGGACTTAAGCACAGATTCTATGAGGAGAGGCTGAGGGAGCTGGGGCTGTTCAGCCTGGAGAAGAGGAGGCTCAGAGGAGACCTCATCACTCTCTACAACTCCCTGAAAGGAGGGTGTAGCCAGGGGGGGTTGGTCTCTTTTGCCAGGCAACTCTCACCAAGACAAGAGGGCACGGTCTTAAGTTGTGCCAGGGGAAGTTTAGGTTGGATATTAGAAAGAATTTCTTTACGGAGAGGATGATCAGGCATTGGAATGGGCTGCCCAGGGAAGGAGTGGATCCCTGGAGATATTTCAAAAGAGCCTGGATGTGGCACTCAGTGCCATGGGCTGGTAACTGCAGCGGTAGTGGATCAAGGGTTGGACTTGATGATCTCTGAGCTCCCTTCCAACCCAGTCAATTCTATGATTATGATTCTATGATTACTAAAATTATATGCCCAGATATAGCCTGGCTGTTTTTCCTTGCCCTAACATTGCCAGCTTTAGTTCAGTTGCACAGAAAGTGACAGCAAACCATAAAAAGAATTACGTGTTTTATTTTCACGTAGCTGCATTCACCTGGTTAATCCCTTGGCTGCAACAACACAGCACAGCTCATTTGAGAGCTCCTTATTTAACTGCCATGTAACTACAGTTTTATCAATGGACTGAAAATAAAATAAGTCCATGGTTTAATGTTGAGAGGTTTTAAGGTTTTGCTTGTCCCACATCAATGTCATTCTGAGTACCACTTCCTATGGTTTCTCTTTTACACCACAAGCATAAATCCAGCCTCTTCCCTATTTTTCCTTTCCCATCTATATTGTTTTAGTCTTCTGAAGACACAGAATTCATCTGCCCAGAGGCCCCCCGTGCACCGTACCGTATATTGCACCGTTGCTGCTGTCACCATTCCCTGCCTCTGGTCGTTCCAGTTGTATGCTCTGCAGTGGCTCCTGGCAGACATAGATTGTTAACCGGGGCCTGACAGACCTGCAGGCCAAGCACAGTTACAGAGAAAGGGGTTACTGGGCCCTGGAAACACAGGAATTGTGACACCACCCACCTGGATTTGTCGTGCCTAATGGCATGCTTGAAAGGTTTTCCTTCACTGACTAAAAACAACAACAACCAAAATTAATATGCTGGTAAGTGGCCTCTCAGATTCTGCTGCATTTTGACAAAATTTCGGTCGATTTAAGTTCACCACCACACTGCTTGTTGGAATCCTGAATGCAGCTACTGAGTTAACAACTCCAGTTGTTAAAAAGGTCAGTGGTACCAAAGTCCCATTTCAGTCCCCACCAGATCCATCAGTTGGGATGCTGTCCGTCCTAGCACACAGCATGTGTAACCTCAAAAGGCCTCGGGTTGTTCTTGGAGTCCCTAAATAAGAAGTTTTGTGTCTTGGCAACAAATCCATCTGTTTCCAAAACATGAGCAGTGCTCAGCTGCATTGGTCCCAGCCTTACAGCCTCGCTTTGCACTCCTCAGTGCCTGCTGATGACACAGAACTGGGAGGAGTGGCTGACACACCAGAAAGCTGTGCTGCCATTCAGTGAAACCTAGAGAGGCTGGAGGGTTGGGTGGGGAGAAATGTAACGAAATACAGCAAGGGCAAGTGGAGAGTCTTGCATCTGGGAGAGAACAACACCATTTACTCCAAGTATGAGTACAGGTTGGGAAGTGACCTCTTAGCAGTGTAGAGGAAAGGGACCTGGAAGTCCTAGCATACATGAGCCAGCAATGTGTCCTGGTAGCCAAGAAGGCCACTGGCATCCTGGGGTGCATGAAAAGGGAGATGGCTGGTAGGTAGAGAGAGGTTCTCCTCCCTCTCTACTCTGCTCTGGTGAGGCCACATCTGGAATACTGTGTCCAGTTCTGGGACCGTCAGTTCAAGGACAGGGAACTGCTTGAAGGGTGGAGAGCAGAGCCACAAAGATGATTAAGGGAGTGGAACATCTCCCTTGTGAGGAAAGGCTGAGGGTCTCTTGGGCTTGGAGGAGACTGATGGGTGACCTCAATAATGTGCATAAATATGTAAAGGGCAGGTGTCAGGGTCCAGTGATGGACTAGGGGTAATGGGTGCAAGTCGGAACATAGGAGGTTCCATGTAAACATTAGAAAAAGCTTTTTCACTGTGACAGAACACTGGAACAGGCTCCCCAGTGAGGTTGTAAAGTCTCCTTCTCTGTGTGACCTACACCTTAAGTGATCCCCCCTGGCAGGGAGTTTGGACTCGATGACCTCTCGAGGTCCCTTCCAACCCCAAACGTTCTGTGATTCTGTGATCTCATCTGGAGTCTGTCCTGAAGGTGAACCCAGGAAGCTCTTTTTAAGAACAGTGCTGCCAGTTCCCAAGACAGTTCTCACAGGCATTGAGTCCTGACACTAATTTCCCAGATCTCCAAGTTCTAAGGACCGGGGACTCTAGCAAATGACAGAAGAAAACCCACTCAGCCTCATGTTGAACATATTACCTGGATTTCAGTGCATTATATAGCCGAATTCCATCAGCTGGACCACAGATTTGTACCAGATCTTCTCTTGTCAGCTTTAATAAATCAGCACCTGGAAAAAACCAGGAGGATTTTTTACAAAGATTATTTCTTTGTACATTCATTTACCCAGGAATACAAAAACATCCACCATTATAAAAGTGGAATCCTGCAAACACAAGCAAGTAAAATTTAGAACAGGCATTAGCTAGCATTAGGAAAACACAACTGATTTTCCAGAGGTGGTTTAGTTTTACTTGGTGATATTCACATCTATGAAAAGGCATCAAGGCTGCAAGGCTTGCAGTTTCTGTAGAGCCAGAAGACTGCTCTATGGCCAGTCAAGGGCTTAAATACCTCAAAAGTTTTACCTCCCAGGTTTGTATATTTTAAACACATGCCAAATACAAAGCAAAGGGATTTGATGGTTTCTCAGCTCAATGAATCATCCCAAGCATTTAACTAATGCATCGTATCCTCTATCATGTATTATAATGCATTCATTCATTGAGATGCTGCTTAAGGCTGGTGTAACTCCATCAGTGTGGTCAAATCATCAGCCTCTGGGCTGAATCCAGGCTGTGGGATACTTCCATCCAAAAGTAGTTGTTTTGTTTTGTTTTTTGAAGTGATCCTGGGAATAAATGATCTGTGAAAAAACCCAACCTGCTTCCCAGAACATTTACTTTAAAAAAAGAAGATTCAATAAAACACACTAAGCAGATCTAAAGAAAGATTACTTCTTTGAAGTAGCATGGGTGTCAACATAAAAAACAAAACAGTGTGAAAAATCAGTCCCCTTAATAGATACGTGGGAGGACAGGAAGGAAAAAAGATCTTCATTCAGATACTCTGGTAAAAGCCAGCAAAAATAATTTGTCATCACACCTTCTAAGTGCTATAATAAAAAAACCCACCACACCTGCAGAAGTACAATTAAAAGCTACACTGCACTTCTTGCTTCAAAGAAAATTCAGCAGCCAGCTAGTATTTGACTTCTATAAACATATAAAGGTAATAATGAAATGAAGAATCACTCTCAAAGTTTTCCCAAGGGTCACTGTCAGACCTAAAGCTTGCCAAGAGAGCTCAGCAACCACAACGCAAGCAGCAAAGGTCAAAAATTATCCAACAGCAGCAGCAGCTTAAACAGTCAATTTCTAGCACTGCAAGGGTTGATGGTAAAATATTGTGCTTTTCCATTAGGTCCATGATATTTCAAATAAAATCATCACTGATTTAACTAAGGAGCCTCAGGGTGTCAGTCCTGATGAGCTGGTAGATGCTGTTGGTTCTCTGAAGCTTGCAGCAGTACTGCCCACTCACCTACACAACCAGGTTGCTTTGCTAGAAAGCACATGGGTGGTAAGACAGGGAAGCTGTGGATGCCCCCCCTCCATGGAAGTGTTCAAGGCCAGGCTGGATGGGGTTTTGAGCAACCTGATCTAGTGGGAAGTGCTCCTGCCTATGGCAGGGGGGTTGGAACTGGATGAGCTTTAAGTCCCTTCCAACCCAAACCATTCTATGATTCTGTGATGCTATAGCCACACTGAGGAGGGAAACCCATGACAGCACCTATTTATTGCTGAGATAGCTACCAGTGCCATGTGGTTCTTACACATTGTGTATGTTAATCTGTGGGGGGGCTGCCTCAATGAAATCACGTTGCTATGTGCCAAAAGATGCAGTTTTTTTCCAGTGACTTCACCAACATCTCAAGGTCTGGTCAATTTTTATTTAGGGAAATCATACTGCCTATGCATGGCAAAATATCGTGGACACCTGGAGTCTTAATTCTAGTTATTTTAACTATTTTACTATTAGCAGCAGCTTACACAGTTTTACTTATTGCTGAGCCAGAACTTGTCAAGTTTCCGTATGGTTTGCTGATAAATGTACTGCAAAATACTGACTCATTCATTAATGAGATTGCAGAACTTCCTTTCTGAGGGTGGGATGACACCTTTAGAGCTTGTTCAGAAAAACTAATTGTGAGCTTATTTCTCAAAGCTTGGATACAGTGGCAGAAAACAGTACAAATTTTAGGTAGAAAACATCAGGCAGCATGAAGTAAAATTTACAGAAAAAACAAAACTTCCAACTCTTACAGCTTTAAGTAATACCACATTAGAGAATCTGTACTTTTAGTCTTGACCAAGAGAGATGCCTGGTACAAAGGGGGCAGAGGCAGACAGCAGAAGTTATCCATCAGATTCTCCCCACCATGTGTCACCAGAGAAAACTCAGCTGCAATTTTATGTGCAGTGTGCACTGTGTCATCCCACTCTTTGCATAATTACATGGAGGATTAAAAAAGCAAACAGCAAAATGCAGCCCCAGATGGTGCATCTATTGCCATTTCTTGCTTCCATATATAAAGTGGACACTACACTGGCACACATTTAAGGAAGATCAACCAGACATTTTGCCAAAATTAAAATATAAAGAAATATCCGGTGCTTAGGGACGTGGTTTAGTGGTGGAGTTGGCAGTGTTAGGTTAATGGTTGGACCTGATGATATTAAAAAGGTCTGTTTGCAACCAACAGGATTTCACTAATTCTATGGAAAATAAAAAAAAAAACAACAAAACCCAGGCAAACACACATAGGTAAAAGTATTCTCCAGTTGCACGGCATTGAAAAAAGAGTTCACTACAAAAAAAGAATTTGCCGTTTCTATGACTCCCAGAGTTAGGAAGGATAAAAACTTCATACACTACAATTAAAACTAACTCCTAAGAAAAGATCTAACGTGGGGCAGATGTTGGCAATTTCTTGGATTTCATTTGAGATTACTACATTTTGGTTGCCATTAGGAAACAGCAGAGCAAAAGAGATGGCCCGGCCCGCTGGTCTGCCTCACCCAATTGATTAATTTTTCTTGATGGACTATAATCAAGGTTAAAAGTGTTCTTTTTGGAAAAAAAGAACCTAGATTCACTTTGGGGGGTTAGGGTGAATTTATGCAAAATGCAACTACAAAACAAAGCTTTCCAATGCAAACTGAACATTTAATAAGCAAATCAGTGAATTATGATAAATATAAATGCCCTGTTGCTTTTAGAGAATTATTTTCCCCCCACAAAACTTGCTCACCAACTCAAAGAAAGACTCTGAGCAAAAAAGTAAAATGCAGATACCTGAGAAATTCGAAAAAAGCCTTGTATAGGTAGAGAACCTATGCTTGAGCAACCATTGCTGAGTTTCCTGGATTGTGGCTGAAGGATGAAGCTGCTGTAAAAAGAAGATAGGAAAATCTTGATATTAAAAAAATATAACAACATACCTATTAAAAAAATCTCCCCTAGTTAGACACTCTCTCAGAACCTAATAATATCAAGGTATGTATAATAATAATACTAATAAAATATGAAATACTCTGACATAAATATAGACATGATCAGTAACAGAAAGCAAACACTCACATCTCCAGAGCCTTGAGAAGTTCCATCTCCTTGATGATTTGGGGAGGAAGAATTGCTACAGATTAAAAAGGAAAAAAAACAAAGGATTATTAGAATTTCATTAAGCAAAATATTCACAACATTGCATGAAAAATAACCTGAAAATGTCAAAACAATACATGTCTCTGTTGAAAGACAATTTAAATGTGGCATTGAAATGTGACATTTGAAACAGTTTAAATTCAAGAGAATGATCATCACAGTTCTATATGCAAGTCAGCTGGTTCCTGTTCTCTTTATCCTTCACCAACTGGAGAAGCAGTTTTACCAGTACTCATGGGAGGTTAGCAAAATACAAGGCAGACAAAAGTGTATAGACCAGGCTATCCCACTGTAAATCATTTCTTGATCACCCAAAGTTTAATTACAGTAGTTTAATTATTGCCTAAATACAAAATGCTTTTACTAATTTCTGTTGAAAAGCTTGTAAAGATTTTTGCTGGGTTTTCTTCTTGCAAATTTTATCAGCTGTGCATGAGGGGAACTAAGACTCTTCTTACTGAAAAAAACCTAATTTCCAAAGGCAGAAACTAAATTAGAATAGTCAAAAAGTAAAGTATTTGCTGGGTGGCAAAGAACAAGAAGAAACAGCTTCCAACAACATACAGTGAGGAAGAAAACTATTGAAGCAGAGGTAATTATGTTACAAATGAATCACACAATCCAAGTCTCAAACTGTAAAATAAATGCATAGGTCACAATAAACTCTCATTCATCAGGAGGACCAGAAAAGTTGAAAGCTCCTAGAATTATTGAGAAAACACTTTTTATTAGGCTTGATTTTACAATATTACCTTTAGTTATGATAGAGGAAAGAAACCTACCTGTCTGGGACATTGTAGGAATTATGTTGAGCAGAGGTAAATGTCGGTGCAGGAGTAGGACTGTTGTTCACAAATGTTGTAGGAGTATCAGGCCATGGTGAACACTGAAGACAAAAAATTAAAACTTAAGTTTCTCTTTAGAATAATTTTTTTACTTTGATGCACAGTTCTTTCGTTTAAAGCCAAGGGATTTTTCCTCCCACAGAGAATTCTGATTTGTAATTCAAAACAAAAGGTCCCTCCATCCCACGCATTACATGCAGAAACTCCAGATGAAAATCCCTTTTATCTTATTTCCTCCCCTTATTTCCTTATTTATACTGTCTTCTGTTAATAAAGTGAAGGTATCAGTGGTGGATCTGACAGAAGACCTGCACAGATTACTCAGTTTAAAATAAACCAACCAATCAACCCAAGTCATCTGCTGCAAAAACTCCTTTAGGATAAAAGGGTACCTGTTTAAGATGCAGTATGCAAGACTTGACAATAGGTATTCCCTAACAAGTAAAACTATGAAGCTTGATTTCACCTTGTAGATAAGTCTGATGTATCTGCACTGACAGCAATTAAATACAAATGGAATTTTCAGTAGGAATTCTGTGAATTGAAAATTTTGATTCCTTTACTGCAGGACTAAAATGTATGTACTGCTTTCTCTAAACTGCTTGGTAAACTGGACTTCTGATACACAAATTTAAGTCATCAAAAAGTATATTCTGAGTCAGCTGACTTCTGGACAGACTGGTATAGTGATATATTTTTGGGGGTATTTTTCAAATCACTATGATAAAAGCCCTTCAAAATGAGACTAGCTTATAGCGTTTTAAATGCCATTGCAGATCCAGTATTTAAAGAAAAAAAAATTAAAAGAATACCCAAACAGATTTTGGTATGTTCAAAGACAAACTGACAGGATTAAAACAAGCAAGTTGCCCAAGATAAAGAAAGCTAAGACCACGCCTGTTAAAACAACAAAGCTTTCTCATATACCTATGCACCACCTTAAATACCCTGTAAGGAAATTTCCAGAGTTCCAGCATAGCCTTGGGAGAAGGCAGGGGATGAGGGAAGAGGGGGAAGGAAGGGGAATAAGTACAACCTACTATTAATGGAAACACGTTTCAACAATTTTGTGTTGCAAGACCATTTCACTCTCTGGGGGAAACAGCAAATGAGCACAATACCAACTGTAATCTTCTGTAAAAGATTTAACAACACTTCTGTGCTGGGCTCCAGTCTTCACTCATCAAAGCAAGATTGCAAGTTCTCCCAGCATGGCACAAACAGTTTTAAAAAATAAATAAATCTTGCGTGACAGTAGCTTAAAAATCAGAAAATTCTTCATTCAAGATCAGATTAAATCAGTATTTTGTTACAGTGTACACACTGCCTTTAATTACCATAGTCAAAGCCATCCTTTAGACTTCAAACAGTGCCCTCCACACAACTGTGATGTGCTCTGGTGTTACCCACTCTTCCTTCTATAGTCTATATATTCCCATCTGTTGTTTCTCTCCTCAAGCTCATTTTGATGTTACTGACATCAATGTTGTACTAGAACAGGTAGTTAAAATAGGCCTTCATTCCCTAATTATGTGGTCCAAAGCCAAAATTTTAAAATAAAAACTTAACAAAATTAACCTTGTTCTGAAATATTTTGAAAGCATAATAAATTTTCTTTAATTTTCCAGCATTTTCTCCCTAAATTTTACTCCAGGTTACCTGGACACACAGATGCAAGCTCAGCCCCTATTAAAAGCTTTTGTACAACATATATTTGAATTCAGGGGCAGAGAATAACACACTGGTGTCTGAGAACAGTTTTTGAGCCATTCCCAAGGTATATATTGCAGTTAGTGTTCCCATCCTTCAAATCCAGATGAAGTTGTTCACAACAAAACTCCGAGTTTCAATGCTGGAAGACGCACATTTGTAATATTTAGTCAAAGAAAATCCCAGCCCAAAGCAAGCAGCCTTTCTTTTCTACAAACAGACTTTCCTACCTCATCTCCTCCTCCAGCAAAAATGTCACCAATAACGAACCACTGAGACAGTATCAGTCAGGTAAAATAAATAAATAAATCCTAGCAGTAGTAGCAGTAGTAATTTTAATGTGACATGCCTGCTGGTTCATCTCTCCTTTCACCTACCTTACATATTGTGGAGGGAAAAATGAGTATCTGAGTACTGAGATACTTAATTCTGAAAGGTTCAAGAAACAAAGACATTTAGCCTTAAAAAAAAGAAAAAAAAAAAAAAGGCAACTGCATATGTTCTCTAAGTATCTCCTCACAATTAACCCAATCTTTATGCCTTCAGTATCACTCACATGCCCAACTGTCCCACCCTTCACTAACCCATTATGTTCAGAAACAGAATTAGAAAAATCCCTGGGCATCAAATCCATCACAGTACAAGAACAAAGCAGGGATGTGCTTTTCTGCTGTCCTGCATGTTGATTCTGGATACTGGTGGGTGTACAAGGGGAATGGATCACAGGCAGTGGCAAGGCTGCTGCCTTGTTTGAGGCACAGCATCTGCACTTGCCAGTGACAGACTCTACAGACTCCTAGTCTGATGAATCAGGTTATTTCCTGTATTCTTAAGACCAAAAGTGAGTTAAACAAAGGACATTCAGCAAGCTAAAGATAAACAGAAGACCCTGGTCATGGGACACAAATTTAAAAAGAAAATGTCACTCTGTCACAAGGAAGCATCCAGCTCTGTAAAAAGCTATCACAGAACAGAAAATTAAAAAAAAAAAAAGGCATTGTATATTCAAACAACAGACTTATATGCTGATAAATTTCCAAAGAAGTTGTTTTTAAGGTCTCAAGACTAACTGGCCTCTGTTTCTAGTACACCGATAGAATACTAGTGATGGAACCATACTTGAGAAACTATGCCTTTATTTCTGGACACTGATTAATTCTTGAATAGGAGAAAATGATGTTGGTTTCAAACCTTTAACATTCTTCTATGTATGATATGAATGAAGTTATAAAGCACTAACCAATGGTTTTACTGAAGTATGCTTTTTCAGGTACAGGATTCGTAGCATTTAAACTCAGAATGTTCTGAATGTCTGGAAAATTACAAAAACTCAAGCTATTCTAAGCCACTGCTTAAAGTCATTTACCGTCCTACTTCCAGCCTACCTGCATCTGCCCATATGCATGCTTTACAAGACAGTGAAACTGAATTTTGGCAAAAAACTCCACGAGATATTAAAATACCAAATTAACATAAGAACAGAACATCTGTTCTCCAAATTAGGCTTGTTATACTTGGGCACACAACATCATCTTTAGAGAACAGGACAAGAATTGTACTATACATGGAAGAGAGCTTTTTCAAAGAACCTATAAAATACAGGGTTCTTACTCTAAATAACTACAGTTGTTGTTGACAAAAGCAAAAGCATTCTGCTCACATAGGGTTGATTATTCTGAATGAAGAAGTTGCTCCCAAAATGTGAGGATACCCACATTACATATCCTGTATGCTACTGATTCTGCTACAATGAAGTACAGATAGGTGTAAGGTGAAACTAATTGAGCACATACTGTATGCTTACATTAGTAAATGTTATTTTTGCTCCAGCTCCACTTTATGGCTCACAGACTCTACAGGGTCTTATGTTAAATTAAATTTAAGTCACTTACAGAGAATATTTATGCATTCCAAGAGGTTGTTAAGTTAAAAACAGATTGGATAACTTTCAGGTATCATTTGGCTACACTGTGTCCTAGTCTGGACAAGAGATTTGCCATTTATTTTAAAAATGCCTTTATCTATTATTCTTCCTACAAGTAATAATCATTCTATGAAGTACTTATAAAAGAAAAAGAAAATTAAAAAATAAAAAATCCCTCCAAGGACCAGATTCAAAATATTCTTCAGAGATGCTTTGTAAGTAAAAGTGATAAAATCCTGTTTTCTCTTGTCTACACCTTCTGACTTCACAGCCCAGTAAGGAACAAAAAAATAACATCTGCATTGCTAAGTAATGCTAAAGGTGCATCTTAAAAGAAAAAAAACCACAAAAAAACTAACAGCCAAGAAGGTAAATTTACAGTGCTTACAGTAGTACCTACAATAGTTTTGGGTAAAAAAAATCCTCTGAAGAATCCATCTCATTTAATATTGCTTGTTCACTCTCTCTCAGTCACACAGTTTGCAAACAACAAGACCAAGGCACTGAAGTATTTTATAACCTAAACCTTACACACCACTTTCAAATATCTTAAATACAAACTATATAAGGTCTGAGGGACCAAAGACAGACAGTGACTGTGCAAGCACTGCTGGGAAAGAGCTGCCAGCACAAGACACCTGTTTAAAGGACAGTCAAATAACTGTCTTCCACAGCCACATCATGAACTGACATTGAAACTTGCCAACTGGAGGGTTGTTTCTCATCTGAGAAATGTATTTAAGGAATCTACAGTGGAAACCCTTGACAGGAAGAGTGCACAGCACGTATGTGAAGTTCATTCCAGGAGGCAAACACGGGGTTAGTGTACACGTGTCACACGTGCCAGGGAAGATGTGCTAACTCTTCTGAACTGCACTAAACCTGCTTGGAGCACAGTGTGTAAAGGAAAAATCAGTAGCTACCAATTGACCCTCCACCACTACACACCAGTTTAAAAATACCGACGGACGTGGAAACTTGTATTGAATGTCAGGACAGATATGGGGCAGAACACTACATTTTGCTGTTCTTTCTTCCACTACTTGCACACATACAGGAAAGCAAAAAGCTGTTTCATTTCAAGTCACATAAATGGAAAGGTCTTGACTTTTCAAAGTTACACAGTCCCCCTGCAACAGTTTAAGTGTTAGATTTAGGAAGGATTCCTTTGCTGAAAGCAAACATGGAGCAATTGGTATACGTAAAACGTGAATAAAATTAAGACAGAGGCATCAAAATATTTTTATACTTTATATCATGGAAGTTTCTCCTATATCTAACACTGCACAAGGTATCTTGCACAATGAAAAGGTAAGCAGAAGTCCCTTACACTGCCTCGCTTTGCCAGAGAATCACCGTAGTCTGCTGGCAAAGTCCGCTTGCTGGACTTTTTCTGCTCATGTTCAACTGCATCTTCAATTATAGGCTCAAGCCTCATCTGGACAAACACCAAAGATTTGGATCAATTTCTTTTCATTATACAGTGAGGAAAGATCTAAAAGCCTTTTAAAAAGTTCTGAAATCTTTATAAAAATGCATAGAACTCACTGATGTTCAAATAAAAAGAAAATGCAAAAACCTACTGAGGCTCTGGCCTAAAATTCTGTGATGATTCTCCAAATGTTTCTCCAATGATTCTCCAAATCATACTCTTTTGAAGCCCAAATTTGGCAGATAATTAAATTCCAGATTCCCCCCCTTTATTTGGCTTTGGTTTGGGGTTTTTTGGGGTTTTTGGCAGCGAGGGTTTTAGATCTGTACCAAGACTTGGCGCTAAGGTTCAGTACAGTCAGGCAAATAGTGGTCAGTCTTAGTGTGTTTTAGTCTAAGAATCAAAATGAAAGTTTACTACACAAAATCTTAAAATGTGATGTTGCTGTTCACTGGACAAGTTTGTCACATAAAAACCTTATTTTTGTGTAGAATTAATTTCTCCCCAACCCTTCCAAGACTGTAGCCATGTTACATGATGTATCTATATATTTTCTCCTCAGTAAGCAGTTGCAATTCTATTTTGTTACCTCTGTAAGAACTGTGGTGTCATATGAAGGCTGATACTTTTCTTTTTCATGTGCAGTTCTCTTTTCCATCTTTTCTCTGTCTGTTTTCTGTTTCCTGTCTGCTCCTTTTGGCTAAAAAGGAAAGTTATATGAGCGAGAAAGCAAGAGGAAAATGGGTTTTATAGTTGAAATCTGATCTCAGAAGTCAAGCAGTAATATAAAGATGTCTCCCATCTTTACGAGAGCTTCTGAGAGACTTATTAAGAATCTGTTTTCTGCCATTACCTTAAAAACTTTGATTTGACAGCTGGCTGAATGCAGATGATCTGTATATTCTCCATTTTCAGTCTGTTTAAAAGTGTCAACCTGAATCCTAAAAGGAACTCCTTTCTCTCCTCCATGTTTACGAGGGGTAAATTCAGTGCTGATACAATGTACCTGAAAAGAAAAAAACACCAAACACAAAGGACCTTCAGAAGTATTTTAGATGTTAACATGTTACCCACATCATGCACATTTTCAAAGGGCAAGTAGCAAATTACCCCTTCTATCTGAAGACCAAGCTGCTAACTAACCTTTCACTCTGTGTCATACCCTCAAGTAATTGAAGCCAAAAACATTACACTGGAGCTGACAGGGGAGAGGGTAAAGAAACGAATGTGTCACTAAAATCCCTCCAAAAAGCTTAAGTCATTCTCAGCTCTTATTAAATGAGAACTTCCCAGATCTTAAGAAAAATGGACATGGATGACAACTAGCTCTATCATTAATACAGTAAAAACCCTTTAGAATAAACTTCAGAGCTACTTTTATGAAGTATTACCATAGCTATACAAGGTCACTGACTGAAAGAGTTTGTAATCTCATGTGAAAGTAGCTTTGTAATCTCATGTGAAAGTAGCTTATCTTCAGATATGCCCAACTTGTTAAAAATAGTCTGCTGACTTCTACAAGCAGGATGTAGTAGCTTCTAGTGCTACATCTCCCTGAAGACTGGGCTTAAAAGCTAGAAATACACCTAAAAGATATCAAAGGAGAAAATCAGTGTAACAGAGTTATAATAAATCTCACTGGACAGTGCTCCAATTTTTCACTTCCTTATGGAATTCTAAGCAGGCCAGGTAACATGGACCCTGCACTCTCAATGACTCCAACACTAACTTTGTATTTTCTATGGCCATCAACAGACAAAAGTAAGGTAAAAATTCCAGTGCAAAATAAGTGCAAAATTCCATCTAAATAGTTTGCAGAGAAAGCATATTTAATTGCCCCGATTATCAAATATATAAATAATTAAAATTCTACTACAAGGAAGCCTACTGACATAAGAAACATATCTGAACATGTGATTTAATTCTTTGATTCACACTCATTCTCATTTTCTGTCCTCAAGCCAAGTGTCTGCAAAAGCTCACCAATTAAAGAGTGGACCTCTCAACTAAAAAAACAGTAGTCACAACAATTTAGAGGGATATAGATTTATTTATTAATTTTTAGCTTTCTGCAACGAGCTTTCTGAAAGGCTTTTATTAAAGTTGTGCTTAAAAATTGTTTTTAAAAACTCAATTCAAGTTGAAAAACCTAAGTAGGAAACTTTCTAGAAGTAACATTTGCTATGAACCTGTGTTTTTCACAAATCTGGCATCTAATGTCTTTCCCCCAGATAATAAAACAAGTAGCTTCACAGTGCAAGTATACAGCTGTTTGTGACCTGAAAGGCACCAAACACAAACATCCAGTCAAGTAAAGTTTCAAACCTGAATAAAAGCAGATGTACATTTTGTTGGATCCCACAAAAATTCAACTGCATTGAGCTGGCTTGGATTTGTCTTGATATCAATGACTCCAACAGACATTGGAATATCTACATTAAAATAAGCAGTATATATTTTAAATTAATCATATTCCCAGAAAACACTAGAAACAGATTTTAATATAAGATTACCATCAGCAAACACCGGTAGGATAAAAGAAGGTGGGCTTTGATGGCTTAACCATAAACAGTTTCTCAGGAATAATCTAAAGCAATTTAGCAGACTCAACATAAGAAGTGCTCAGGGGCTGGGGTTGTTATTTGATCCCACCTCCCCGATGCCTCCAGCTTATGAAACAAATATAAAGTCAAGCCAAACTAAAAAAAAATGCTGGTGTCATCTGCACAGTCTCCTGAAGAAAGTTACTTTTGTCTGTGTTCACCTAATTATTGCAACATTTACTAACAAAATGCTAAGGTTACAGAGTTGTAGCACTCAGTTTTAAAAGAAACTGAAAGTAACATTTATATTCAAAATACACACTATGACAAAGCAGCACACAGAAAACTGCTCTGAGTTTTTTCACCAGCCCTAGCATAAATGTGACAATGATTAATTTGAATTTGGAAACTGAATTTCATACAGTGGCAATAGATAGAAACAATTATACCTAGGTCAAGAAGTCTGTCCCCAGGGCGGTTCCACTTCCAGCCTTCTAGCTGCTGGTGTTCTGTATACTGCAACCTTCTGTCATGGAACACAACTCTTATAATACTCTAATAAAGAAGAAAACAAGCATCTGATGAGCCACAAAGTTACTCCATGTTCAGAAAGCGCCTGAAGATCAAGCACTGCAAACATTCCAAAATAACCACAGTGCTAATAAACACTTATTTAGAGCAAGTAATATGGCAGCCATCAGTACCCCAAAATATTCCAGAACACAGGAAAAGAACTGAGCAGTGAGAAATATTTGAAAACGTAGTAAAAACGTGGTAAAAATGCAAGAGAGAATTACACCTAACTGCATATTCTAAAGGTCACTGTGAATTACACACAGTGAACTGGCAACACTGGCAGCACAATATCAATATTGCAGAGGCAACAAACTTATTTTAGGAAACAAACAAAAAAGACTTCCTTTCTTCTGAAAAGCAATGGATATACTTTAACCATTTTCATAAATTTGTAATTTTTTAATTTTTTTTGACAATTTTAAGAAAATAAAAGTAATAGAAAAACCCATTCCTGGTATTTAAAGATATTTACAACAAGTCTTATGGTTTCAATTAATAGTAAGAAGTAATAAAGAACTTCCAAACTAATCCAGATATTCTAGCTGAAATGTTAACCTAAAAATACTACAATATGATTAAATTTATTCAACTAGAAGCACTTAGCCAACAATCCCTATTTATGAGACCAGTTCTGCTATGACTCTACTCTCAGTCCTATTAAAGAAAGGTTTCTGTTCTGCTGCATAAATGCACCAACAAAGCAACTTGTTATACAGAAAGGAAAAAATTCTGTACATTGATTGCTACTGAACAAATTGTAGACAAACTTTTTAAAGTCTCTTTTCCTATTAGTCTACAGTCTCACTTGTATTTACAGTGGCAAAAATTTATTTAAAAAACAAAGACAAAACCAAAAAACAAACCAAAACTCAAGAACTTATAAACTAAGTGCCTCCTCCAGATACACTGCATTTCCTTGGTTTTATTTCAAAGATAACAGCACATGTGAATGCACACACACAAACATACTGCTCCTTTTTCGCTGCAAACTGGCAAGTTTGGAACTTGGAAATACCTGCAGCTGCCTTCAACAAAGTAGGCATTTCATGCTGGTGAAGTACTGATATTCCACTACTAGGTGTCCAAAATGAAAAAAATCCATTGATGCAGCATTACAATGCCTTGCTATGATAAAATTTACTTTTTCAAGCTTTCAGACTGCTTTGTCTTATGTACCTACCAAATGGCTCACTGCCAATACACAGCAGAAATTTCCCAGTGTTACAGCACTGGAAATAGCACTGAATAGGCAACAGCTCTGAAGAGGGCAAAATTGTCAACATGATTATTACAGCAAGTCAAAATGCCAGGTTGTAAAAGGTTTACTTACAGAACTCGTAAATCCCAGTTTTACAGTTGTGCTTAACACTTCCTGAAATCATCCCTGAACAACCATCCCTCAAACAAATAAGACCAAGGCACAGGACTATGAAAGCAGCCAAAGTGCACAAATTATATAGCCCCAAGTTGACTCAGCTTCCCACAGACACTGTTCCAGTGTACTTATCAACACCACTGTCAAAATGGATTTAATGATTTTTCCTTCTTCCCCAAAACATGAGTAATTTTGTTTTTTTAATTTAGTAAAACTGTCAGATGCTTCTAAGAAAAGTTCACCTCCACACAGTTCAGCAGCTATTTTAATACTGTGTAGGATTAATTGGACGTTCTTCAGTCTACCTCCTTCTTTTACTTCATGCATTACCCCAGATCCACAATACCTTCTGCTAACATTAAAGTATAAGGAGACCAATAGGGAATTAGGAACAGGAGCTCAGCTATGGAACAAACTGCTCAAGAAGCAGTAGAATGAGAGATCTGTTTTCTATCAATCTATCTCTTATGTGTCAATATTGCACTGTTGCAAAAAACACAGCTTGGCTCACTGCATCTTCTAAGGCCTATTAAGAAACACGCTCATAATGCCTCCAGTTCTTTCAAAATTACCCTCTACCCTCCTTCCACATCTCCTAATTACTTGAAATGGAAAACAAAATTACTCAGAAGACATCAGATACTCATCTATAGACAACCAGGAATCTTCTGCATAAAATAATTGAGTGTTCATTATACAGGATGACTCAATGCATTGGGGCATTCATAGTCTTCACATTCACTTTCTCATATCATTTTAGGGCTCATCTTTTAATATTACCAGCCAACAGTCATTCTGAACATGTATCTGTTGACACTAAACAAAAAATAAATCTATAAAAGGTACAGCCTCTGGATTAAATTTCTGTCTCCTAACTTTATTCAGCTAGATACCAAATTTATTCAGCTAGATATCAAATTCAGAGATCTAAATTTGTTACCATAGCCTCCTTTTATCTCAGCAGAAAGACATTTGCATATCTTCAAACAGTTCAGACTGCAGACCCCATAAAAGGTATATAAAGCAATTAGCTCATTTCTGATTATCAAAAATTCCATGAAATCAACCCATTCATGAATTGGGAAATACACACATATATATTATTTAAATTTGTAGTAAACCTGACCTAAAACAATAAACCCAGGCATTAGGTTACACTGTGCCTATCTTCTTTACTGGTCAGATCAGCTGGGCCACCTACCTCCACGAATCACAGTAGAATAAAAGGGTAAAACTACTCTTTCATGTGCAAGTAGCAGAGGTTTGCTAGTGACACTGTCTAGTTAGGTGTTAAGCTCACCTTCACCAGTTTTCCATTGATCTCTGGTATATCTCCAGCTTTCCGATTATCTAACATCCGTATTTCATAGGACTGACCTTCAAAGAGAAAAAAAGTTTGTATCATTGGAAGAGTCAGAGCACAAAGCTGTTTAAACCTGCATTAAGCCTTGGTTCATACACAGCACACATGAATCATTACCTGAAACTTCTGTTTGAGAAATTTTTACAACAAAGTTCACTTCACCACCCAGGAATTGATGGAACAGACTTTTTACTTTTTGGTCACTTAAACTTCGGAAGTATCTGTAGTTTTAAGTATTTAATTTTTAACAAAGTGCAAGTACTTTTTCCTCTGTGTTCTTCTTTGGATGAAAGTTTTCAAAGCTGAATTCCTTTATTCTTGAAACTAATGAGAGGGTACATACTGAGAACCATAGACCAATCTTCCAAAAAATACTCTTGCAAAGAGTTTTTATACTTTTCATGCAGCATACATACTACTCTCACATGTTTAGTTTTGCCCAGGTACCTGTTGCCTTTCTATGACTTGTAGGCTTTGTATTATTTCAGAAATAAGCTTTTAAAAGAACTAGCTATTTCAAGCAGGTATAAATGAACCTATCTTTCTAGTGAATAAGACAAACTGTTATCTTTCAAAAGGGAAAAGCAAGTAATTTAATTGAACTGCAGATATTTTTTTTTCCTCCAAGATGAGCAGCACATGTTTATTTGCAAAAATGTATTTTTAAAATACAGACAAAATAGTGGTCAGAAGACACTTATTAGCTTTACCTACAAGGTAAAGATTCTGCTGTCACACCCCAGTGAAGAAGCATATTTCTTTACCTCCTTTCACTGCTCCATAGCATTTTTTTGTTGCAACACATGTAAGTCAATCTTCATTTACAGACTGCATGAGGGTTGTGGTGTTTTTTTAATCAAGCACTCACTATCAATAAAACTTTTGCAAATATTTCACTGTTCTCTTTCACCATTATTTTGAAAGACAGGTGCAGAGAAAGTACACTTTTATTGCTTTTTAAACAAATGTTGCTAGCCTTTTACAGTACAAAATAGTATTAAGACTGATCCAATGAGAGTAAAAATCAAAGAACGCCAGGCTCAGAACCACAACAGTAGCATGAGGAGCTTTGGAAACAAAGGGACAGGTAAGTTTCATTCTGGATTTCTGGACATGTAGCTGCTCTGGAAGGGTAAACCTCACCACAGCACTGATTGCAGTCAGATCTGTAGGACAGCAGCCACACAAGCAAGGCAACATAAGGTGCACAAGAACCTCAACTGACCACTGCTTAACTCTTTTACAGAATGGTTGAGGTTGAAAGGGATGTCTGAAACTCATCTTGTCCAACCCTGCTGCTCAAGCAGGGCCACCTAGAGCCAGCTTCCCAGGACCAAGTCCAAGCTGCATCTGAGTATCTCATACCCAGCTCACACTTCATTAGCTTCTCTATGAGGCTCTTACCAGAGAAAACTGAAAGAAAATCTTATTGAAGACGTTTTGTAGACAATATCCACTACTCTCCACTCGTATACCAAGTCAGCCCGTTTATCACAAAAAGCTTATCAAGTTAGTCAAGTGTGACTCCCCCTGGTGAATCCATGCTGACTACTCCTGATGACCATTTTGTCCTTCATAACCCTGGAAATGGCTCCCATAACCTTCCCTAACCCAGGCTGACCAGCCTGTAGTTCCCTGGGTCCTCCTTTTTGATGACAGGAGAGACACTTGCTCTCCTACAGTCCTCAGATACATCTCTTAGTCACCCTGATCAAAGACTATCAAGAGTGGCCCCACTAGATCTGCCAGCTCCCTCAGCACTTGTGGGTGAACCCCATCAGAATCCATGGATTTATGGATGTCCAGTTTGCTTCGGTTATTTCCTGACCTGTTGTTCTTCCACCAAAGGTACATATTCCTTGTTTCAGACTTTTGCTCTTGTATCTAGGGTCTGGGATTCCTGAAAGCCAGTGATGCTAGTAAAGACTGAGGCAAAAAAGGCATTCAGTACCTCAGCCTCTTCCATGTCCTTTGCCACAAAGGCTCCTGCCCTGTTAAGCAGGATGGGAACGTTTTCCATAATCTTCCTTTTGCCACTTGCATACTTAATGAAGCATATCTTGGCATCTTTGACATTCCTCTCCAGATTTAATTCCTGACTGCTTTCCTGACTTTATCTCTGCATGCCTGGGCAGTGTCTCAGTATTCCTACCAGGCTACTTGTCCCTGCTTCCACCTTTTGTATGCCTACTTTTTGTGTGTGCATTTTTGCCAGAAGCTCCTTGCTCGCCCATGCATTCCTCCTGCCAGTTTTGCCTGACTTCCTGCTCATTGTGATCTACAGCTCTTGAAGTTGGAGGAGACAACTCATTAATATTAATCAGCTTTCTTGGGTCCCTCTTCCCTCCAAGACCTTACCCCATGAGACTAACAAGATGATCATTGAAGAGGCCAATCTGTTCTCTTGAAGCCCAGTGATGTGGTCCTGCTTTCTGTCCTACTTTCTCTTTCCAGGATCCTGAACTCCACCAATGGTCATGGCATCCAAGGCTGCTTTTGACATTCACACGCCCAAAGAGCCCTTCCTTGTTGTAGAACACACCACACTTCTCCTCATGGGCTCCTCTTATCACTTAGGTCAGCAAATTGTCATCAGTGCTCTCCAGGAACCTCCTGGATTGTTCATGCTCTGTTGTGTTGTCCCTCCAGTAGATATGAATGTAGATGAAGTCCTCCTGAGTACCATGGCCTGTGAATGTGAGGCTACTTCTAGCTCTTTGCAAGGTTCTCATCTGTTTGTCCTCTCTGGTCTGTAGTGGAGGACATCCTGTACAGATGGTCCTGTAGTGGAAATCCACTACCATGTTACCCACATTGTTCTGCTCTTTAGTGCTTATCCATAAGCTCTCAGTTGGCTCATCAGCCATCCCTAAGCAGAGCTTCAGGAACTCCAGCTGTTCAACCAGTGTCCTGGTTTGGGCCAGGATAAAGGTGATTTTCTGTCTTGTACTTTTGCTTTCATCTGAGTCTCTTGTAAGGAGCTGCACTTGCTGAAATTAACAGCAAGGTTCTGAGTCAGTGTCTGCTTCTGGGACTGATAACACTCGGTGTTTATAGTTACAGCCAGAGACTGGTGTGCAGAGCCAAGGACACTGCTGAGTGCTGAGGAACATTTTGCCCTCCAGAAGGAGAAAAGGAGTGAAGAGGTCACACCTGCAGTCTTCCCTTAGGGAGGAACGGACAAGACAGATGGCCAAAATTGACCAAATAAGAGTATTCCATCCCATACAGATCATACTCAGTATAAATTTGAGGGATCACATGGCAATGAGGACACTCAAAATATTTCACCCATCAGTCAGTGCCCTCTGTTAGAAGAAAAACTGCATTTTCATGGAAATCAACCACAGGCTAGGAGGAAAAAACATAGGCACTCATCTGAAGTATTTATGTAGTTCACTTCTGATAAATGAAGACAAACAACACACAAACTCCAAAGGTAACTACAAAGTCAGCTGCACTTGAGTTTATGTTCGAAACATAATACTGTTTTGGGTAGATATGTACAGTTAATTTGTCAGTGTGTCCTCTGTTGTGCAACACTTTGTTTAAGGCTTAACATTTCAACATTTATTATTACTTTTTGGGTGTGTCTGTAGGACCTTATGCAAATATCATCCAAATAACTTATTATCAGTCAACTTTAAACAGGAATGCAAAATTAGTCTTGTACTTCAAGCTATTAATACTTTGAGTTTGTCTCTTAAGAGCTCTGTTGCCTTGATTTTTTTTGCAGTGGGGAGTGGAGAGGGGTAACACTAACAGAAGATAAATGAAAGAGAAGCACAATGAGGAAGTTACCCAACCTCATTTCTGATGTTCATTTATTTTGAATGTATCTACATGTATCAAAACATGAAATACAATTCCAGTTTGCACCAAAAGCTGCATTCACTAGTTATGCCTGCAACATATGTATACCAACCTTGATTCAAGTATGTAAGGGTTTCATCATATAATTTTACTGCTGGAGATGTTGCAGCACACATAACATACTGGAAGGGTGGATGTTTGGTCTCATTTTCTTGTGGAAGGCTGGAATCTTCCTGTTTGAAAATAGGCAGTGCCAAAACATCGCTGAAAATAACAAACAAAAATCTTAGTGAGATTGTTGGTCCTGTTATGCCTGAAGCTGAAGAAAAAAAAGTTATTTGTAACTTAAAGAACCACAGTAATACATGCAGCATTGTTCAGTTGCTCAGTTTATTAGTGAAAGCAATGTGATCAGTGTCCCAAGGATTTTCCACTAAAATTTTAGGCTAGGATACATAAACAAAGGTCTGAGACCTAAGCAAAAATAAACATATGGTGATCCTCTGAAAATTTAATCTTTAGTTCTTGTCTCTACTGAAAAAATATCAGTTTACTCTGAACTTTTTATCTATCAAGACAGACAAGCTTGCCTAATATACATGCAGCTGAGAGGAATACATGAACTTTCTTCTTCAAAATAATATTCCTAAAGTTACCTATACTATGAAAATCTCTCATTTAGTGCCATTACATCTAACCTATGAATTTTATTGCTATGTAGACTTTTGCACACTGAATAGCACAAAAATGATTAAGCAGCAGATAGTCAAACATAAGTAAGGAAAGTATACATCAAGATACATTTCACTTACAGATGTAAGACCATCTTTGGAACTGCAAAGTTTCTGAAGAGTAAACAGCAATCCAAGCTGTCTACATGCTGCACTGACCAGCAAACACATCATCTGCTTTCTACATGATTAAATATTCTATATTAGCAATATATTTGCTCTCCTTGTACAAAATAGTCCTTCATATAAAAAACTTCAAAAATATCCATGAATTCTGTTCAGAGATAGTTTTTCCAGCACATAATTTTTGTTCATTATGACATTCTTATCTACAGATCTGTTAAACTTTCTGTGAACATTTTTGTGTCACAGAAGGTGCAGACTTGGTTTGTGTAAGTACCAGACATAGGAGTGCAGCAAGGACACCCCAACTTTTCTTTCAGGGCACATGCCACATACAGTAAAGTAAATGCCAGCCACATCATACTCCAACTTCCCTGGCTACCTGGAAGAAGCTATACTGACCTGAAAGAGGAAATATTTATCAACAGTGAAAAAGCTTAAGTTTGTCTATTCCTTGTAGAGATTGTACAGCCTCTCCCCAAAATAGCAACTAGAATTAAAACAAACAACAAAAAAACCAAACAATAACAAAAAAGACGCATACAGGTTCCTTCACACTAGGAAGAAACCACAGGAGATGCTACAGGCATGAAAGGAGGACAAGGCAGGATAATGCCAAAATATGCAGTAAAAGCCAGCTGAACCATACCTTAGCTACTTCTGATGCTACGTCCCCAAACCAGAGTGCAGAAGAAACTACTGAACTAGTTACAAAGGAAAAGAATGTGAAATATCCACTTAGGAAAAGCAGATGCTCTTGAAACACTTTACTTAGAGAGACAAAAGGAACAGCAATATCCAGAGATAGACAGAAAATTCCATAGACTGGTGGACTGCTTCTTAAGAATGACTCAGAAGAACTGAGATGTTTTGTGCTTTAGTATCAGTCAGAAGGCAGTATGAGCAAAAGGCAGCCCAACACAAGAGGGAGCACCAGGACAAACAAGAGAAGCATGGTCCCAGAACAGGACTCCTGCTCTGGGAACCCATGCTCATCACACACTTTGGCACATACAGCAATAGTCAGTGTTTTTATGAAGAGGAACTTTAAAACTGAGAGAACACGGAAACAATAACAATATTTAAAACACACTCATAGGAGTCGAAGTGCAACAAAGGTGGCATGGGAGGTAGCTCACCAAACAAGCTGTAGTTCTTGACTAAGGTCTGCAGCACTTGGTTTTCACACCAGATCAAAAAGAGAAGTCTTTTGTGTATTCATCAAAAATACCTTTCAAGACTTCATTTTCCACCCACAATTTAAAGCTAAAAATTCAGCTGATCTGGCTTAAGAATGTCTGCTGTGGTTAATGAACTAGTTAAATTAAAAGACATAACACTGAAATTCAACAAATACAAATGGAAGACAAATTTAGCCAGCTTTAACCTTGGTTTTGCTACTACTTGTGGTAATGAGTAATGAGTAACTGCCATTGCAGAAGAAAAATAAAAGACATCCAATTCCTCGACCCTACAATTTAGTTGTAAAGAGAGCACGATGCACATTCTTAAATGCCACCATTCCAAAAACATGCTCCAATAAATGGCAGAAGGCAAATGTGAGAATCTTCATTTATTTTCCAAGATAAAAATGTTTTTCATATAAAAGAAAGTCTAGGTACTAGTACATCCCAAAGGAGAAGAGAAGCCAATGCAATTAAAACGCCTTCCTAGACCATCTTTAAATAAGTACTATTTAAATAACATTTTGATTTGTCCGTTCATAAAGAATGGAATAGGTTTTCACATTAAAATATACTTGTTCCTATCTAAAATGAGAAAAAGCTGCAGATAATTAAAGAGAGTCAATGTGGTAGGAATAAAGTATTTCAAATGAAGATTTTAAAGCATCAGTGATAAAGAAATGCTGACTTAGAAACAACTATTTATTCTTCTTTAAAAAAGTGAGACATCTTCTCTGACTTTCAATACAGAAGCTGCTGTGAAGCAACTGGTCTGTCCTTCAGCCTCTGTCGTACAGCAGCAGAGGATACCAGCACTGCTTGATGCCCACGAACCCATGGTTCAGCAACACAAAAGGTCTTCTGGGCAGGACTGGCATAAAGGATTTCTGCCATGTGAGCTGCTACTCCTTCCCTATCCCCTCCCCTCTACAAAATATTTTTCTGGGCAATGTTGTGATCTCTATCAGTCCACAGCACAGCATGCAGCTATGCAGCTGAGAGTGGTAAAAGCAGGTGATAAAAATCTTAACTGTTGAAAAACCCCCATCCTACCAAACATAACTTGAGGGTAGGCATAATAAGTCAGGCCCACCTCCTTCCTTGTGATTGGCAGTAACTGGGATATAGGAATCAAGAAGAAATTGCTCATGTCTGTTTACCTTGGAAATCATTAGGAACATGCAGCTTTTAGAATACAAGAATATGGAGTGCATTTCCTCCCCGTTTTCTGAGGACAAACTCTCCTGTTTATTCCTATATTAGTTCAAATAAGGACCAGCTAAATTTCAGTGACAAGCATTTTGTACAAGATAAGATTAACTGCATACACAGCATGGCTGAAGTAAATACGCCAGGTATACTCACAATTCAGAGAGGGAAATTAACAGAAAACAGAAATTTAGTATTTCTAATAGTCATCTTGACTTACACTTTAAGAAGATTATCTTGCAAGTGGTAAACTGCATATAGTATTTGCTGTTATGTAGAGCACATTCCTAAACACTAGAGAGATCCTAAATGACAGTCTTTTTATCACCTCTAATTTTATACTGATTCTATTATAAGACTAAAAAAAACCAAACCAAACCAAAAAAGGAGAGCAGGTCAGCCTTCTCAGTTCTCACTTTTCTTCCTCAAACTTCAGATGTTGTTTCAGCAAATATAAGGAGCCAATGGCCTGGCAGTGCAGATTATCTGCCCCCCTCCAATAAATCACCAGCAGCCTCCACATTTATGTATACTTCAGCCTCTTTTAGTCATTTTCCTGCTCACCAGGTGAAATCTGATTTGTGCTGGCACAACACAGATCAGCGAGAGGCACTTTTACTGCCAGCTTTGCTTAGGTTATTTAACATGGCAAAGTATCTCTTACTTTAACTGAAGCACCCAATGCCAGAGTTGCCCAGATGGAAGAAAAATAAGTGTTTCAATACAGCTAGTGTTGAAATTATTTCAGGCTCAAAGAACTTTAAGAGACTGGGTTCTTCTCTTTTCCTGCCACTGATTACTTTTGATCTGGTAAAGTACAAATTTGGTTCACTTGTCTCATCTAAGTGAACTTTGGACTATTACAAGCAAGCTGAGGTATAAACAAATAACTATGTTTTGAAAAAATAGCATCTTTTGTTAGACTTCCTGAAAATGCAGATCTGTCAAAGTTTACTCTCCCAGTGGAAGGAACTCTGAGACCACATTTTTGAAACTATTATCTCCAGGAAAAAGAGTCTTATCTTGGTCCCTCACAACTTGTTATCTAAAGCATTCAACTGAAAGTATTCTTTCTTCCTAGAGGGAGGAGAATTTTTTTTTCACAGAAAAACAGAAAGTCTTCACTAAAAACCAAAAGCAGGCAGTAAACATCTCTGATACCCAATTCTAGCTACCTACTCTACAGAATAAATACATAAATGAAACTTTCCCATATAGAAGTAGGAAGGCTTGGAAGAGGAAGGAAGCTGTATATTAACACTTGAACCAAAGCATCCAGTGTGATGGATGCAAGGTAAACTACCCTATGTTATGCTGCCTACCTCAGCATAGCACTAAAAAGCCAAGAAAAATGTTATCCCTCTCCCAAGCTTGTGTTTGTCAGCCACAAAATCCTTCTAAATTTTAAACCCTCTTTTTAACACTTTTTCTGAAGCATCAAAAAAAGCAACAAAAACCATGGCTAAAAATAACAGGGTCGCAAAATAAATGCAGAACCTCCTGTCTTTACATGAACTTTTCGAGTCATCAAAATTCAAAGTGATGTTGCATCAATCATCTCCCTTATCTGTCTTCTGGATTGTATGCTTTTGGGGGTGAGTCCTAAAGCATCCAGGAACATGCAGGTCTTTTGAAACTTTAAAGCATGGTTTACAAGGCCAAATACCTTGAGAAAGAATGTTTCTCAAGCAGTATTTGAATTAAGAGTTATGGCCTCACAGCTAAACCCTTCACTACTTAAGAGATCTGAAGAAGCCATAGGAAAATGCAAGGGAATGGGTGAACTGATACTTAGTAACACTTTCTTTATGTCCACAAAAGCAAGTCTGATGTCAGAGGAAACCCCTGGAAGTAGCTGCTGGGAAACAACTTTCCTTGAAGCAGTTGCCAAGGAATACATCATGAATGAGAAAACGTATAGTCTGGCACAAAATGCAAAAAACAACCAAGGAAAGAGTAAAAACCTCACCACCAAAATCTGTGTCTTCCTAAGCTCTTGAAGGTGCCAAGGAAAAGCTGGAAGAACAGTTTTTAGCTCACAATTACAAATCCACAGTTCTCCACCCACTCCTTTTAACACTGGGAGGTCAGGCAGCTGCTTCACTTTGCAGCCACCACAGTACAGATTCCTCTTAAACATTATGCATAAAACATAAATGAGGGTAAACTTTCTGCCCTGCTCTCGAGAGGAGACAGGGGAACAGAAAAGATAGTTATGTAGCCTGAAGAGTCTTTTCTTTTCCTTCAGAATTTAATTGGCCTCCTTGATCTTTTGAAACGTACACGTTGAACTGGGAAGAAAAAAACAACTCAATGCCAATGTCAGTGAAAATTATTTTTTCTAGAGTCTAATACAAAAACAGAGCACACCACTGCAACTTACCTTAAGAAAGCACTCCTCTAAAAATATTAAAATGCAACATTACCAGCAGCAGTCTCAAAAGAGTGGGAGACATTAGAAACATAAAGTCATTTTTTTCTGTCAGAAAGTAACAGCAACCACAAGGATAACACAGCCTGAATGAGATAACTTTATAGTCACTGTGCAAAAATAAAAAAAATGCAGTTAAGACAGTAACTGTCATGACCCAATGATATTCATCAGAAGCCAAAAAAAGATTGCCAGGAACCCAAAAGTTGTTAGAAGACAACACCCTCTTTCTCTCCTCCACCTGGAAGCTCTAAGTTGTAAGACAATCGTCACCCAAGTCCCAACAGACCACCTTAATAGTTACTTTTTTAGCCCAAACTTTGGAGGAGAGCTGATACACAAAACTCCCATACTGTCCAAGGCTCTTTCCCAGGAACATAAGGAAACAACAGAGACTGCAGTAGGTTTCTGTTCCTTTCCACCAGGGCAGCAGCTGGCTCCGTTTTCCAGAGAAATTCCCAAGTGTTTGGGAGATGCAGCGGAGTCAAACTGCCTCCAAAAATGGAGGATTGCTCAAATGGATTTTTTGTACATGGTACAAAAAGTATTTTTGTCTTTAGTACTAGACTTTCCCCTTTCAAAACCAAGAGTCACCTTCCTCAGTTTAGTTTAATAAACTTCAGCTTTTGATCTCAAAGTATATACCAAAATATCTGCCCCTGAAATAATCAAGTTTCCCAATGACAGGCTTCAATTTTAGCACTGCAAATACCACTGGAATTGCAAACATTTAAAAAATATTAAGCTTCCAAATGACACATACGAATTCAGTCATTAGGGTACTTGTTCTTCTATTCATGTTCATTTAACTTGATTTGAATTAAATCATTAATAAAAAAATTAATCGCATGAGCAATGGAATTCTGCTTGAGAAATGGCAAGCAATTCCTCAATCTTACTTTTCCAATGCAATAACTTCCCTTTTTTAACAGGTCATAGCTATAATCAGGGGTCCAAAATACACAGTTCTTCCTATGTTGTGATGGATATTATTACCAGTTGGTAAGAAATCACTATGAGTTTTAAATCTGTGATCACCACCTGAAGTAAACAGCAGTACTCAAAACTTGTTACCACTAAGGGTGCCAGATTTTTAAACAGAGTGTGGGGCATGTTTGACATATCTGACAATAATCATCGTCAATTAAATAGAATTTTGTGTTTAAGTAGTTTCTTATTGCTTGAAAAGACATTAAGAGAGCAATCAGAAAATCAGGGTTTCAAGATTTTAATGAAAACCTGAAAGCTACTTAAAGCCATGTGAACCTGTGAACAAATTTTGTCCACTTAACTTCCTTTCACATGAACTGCTGCTACTGACCAACTGACATGAGTGGTTTCTTAAAACGAATAAACACAGGAGCAATGCTACCTACTCCTCTTCAGGCTAATCAACTCGAGGAAGCATCCACTACATTGTATAGAGCTTCACAGGTAAAAGGGTTATGGGATGAGGTTTAACACGGCCAAGTGCCGGGTCCTGCACTTTGGCCACAACAACCCCATGGGGAGCTCCAGGCTGGGCACAGAGTGGCTGAGAGCAGCCAGGCAGAAAGGGACCTGGGAGTCTGGATTGACAGGAAGCTGAACATGAGCCAGCAGTGTGCCCAGGTGGCCAAGAAGGCCAATGGCATCCTGGTCTGTATCAGGAACAGCGTGGCCAGCAGGTCCAAGGAAGTGATTCTGCCCCTGTACTCAGCCCTGGTGAGGCCACACCTCGAGTACTGTGTCCAGTTCTGGGCCCCTCAGTTCAGGAAGGATATCGAGGTCCTGGAGCAGGTCCAAAGGAGGGCAACCAGGCTGGTGAAGGGACTCGAGCACAGACCCTATGAGGAGAGGCTGAGGGAGCTGGGGCTGTTCAGCCTGGAGAAGAGGAGGCTCAGGGGAGACCTCATCGCTCTCTACAACTCCCTGAAAGGAGGGTGTAGCCAGGTGGGGGTTGGTCTCTTTTCCCAGATGACTTTCAACAAGACAAGAGGGCATGGTCTTAAGTTGTGCCAGAGGAAGTTTAGGTTGGATATTAGAATTTCTTTACGGAGAGGGTGATCAGGCATTGGAATGGGCTGCCCAGGGAAGTAGTGGATTCTCCATCCCTGGAGATATTTAAAAAGAGACTGGATGTGGCACTCAGTGCCATGGTCTAGCAACCGCAATGGTGGTTCGAGGGTTGGACTTGATGATCTCTGAGGTCCCTTCCAACCCAGCCAATTCTATGATTCTGTGCAGGTCTTAACAAACTGCAGAGCTTGCTCTCCTAGCATTCTTCTCTACAGAGTATTTATTTTTCTTTTTTCTTTTTTAAGAAGAGACAGGTAATTACCTTCAGAACAGTGGCAGACTATTATCTTCACACTGTGCTTCTTCTCTAAGTTTTCACCCCTCACCTCACTTAACACCCTGTGATTTCCCTAAAGCAGGTATCTAAGCAATACACAACATACTTGCTGAAATCATTCTGAATCCAGCAAATGGTAACTGCAACTAGCTGATGCCTTTAATTATGTGTTCAGAGATGGAAGTTACAAATAATCTCAGTGCATGTTCTAAAAACACTTGCATTTCATGACAAACCAAGCATGCAACAAAATTTGAGGCTGATGTATAGCTCATCTTGTGCTGTATTATTTCTTAAGAGGTTTTTTAACTGCCCCAGCTCTTTTTGTGGTAATTCAAGATATCCTAATAGACAAATACAGGTAATTGAAAAAAAACACTTGTGATTACTGTCTAACATAAATGGATGTTAAAGCAGAAGCAGCTATCTGTGCAAGAACAGTAAAAATTAAAATCCTTTGTTTCAAAAAACTAAACATTACTAGGAGGAAAATGAAGGCTATAAAAAGAAAGGGAAGTCTTTAAAAAGCAATCCCAGTTCAAACTCAAGACATCCTAAAAAGAACTGGATCATGATGGAGCAAACAGCTGAACAGGAGTGCATGCATTATCCACTGGCATCTGCAGGAGGAAAAGGTAACAAAAAATTGGTTGCTAAGAAGCCACCCAGACAACTGCCACCCAGTTGCCCACAAAAACCAGCACACTGGTTTGTGGGACAAATGGTCACTTGACAAAGACAGAAACAGGACAGAAGTTAAACAAACTCCAGACAAGCTAAATATAAAATCAGGAGTATTGTCACAAATATTCGTGAGTGACTTTGTTCTCTGAACTGTCAAGTTCTCAAATTTATTTTTCATTAAAGAAAAAAAAATTTAACTCAAAGTAACAAATCCATCAAATACATGTCCCACCATAAACCTGCTGAGCTCATAATCACAAACACTAGCAAAAGGGTACTCATTCCTATTCAGCTGAAACCCTTGTTTATAACTTCGGACAAAGATGCTGCAGTTCCAACATTTCACCTGAGAACTACTGCCTTAAAATATATATAACAGCTGAAGCTCATGGGGACCTCCAAGTTTCAGGTAACCCTGAGAGAGAGAATGAGTCTTGCATATGGCAGAGACCATCAGAACTGGTATTTTACTTCTCCAGACTCCTAAAACACTGACTAATCCTGTCAGAAAACTTAAAATGTCGCCCAGTGTCCCCAGAGCAGTTTCCCTTTTTCACACTAGCAAACCACTCAGGAATCTGCACGTTCTGACTGCAATAGAGATAAACTGTACTTACTTGAAACATATATAGTTTTATTTAACTTGGGAAAAGCACAGCCAAACGATACTTAAACACTTTTACTGTAAAACCTTAAAAAAAACCCCAAAAAACCCCAAAATACAAAAAAAACCACCAAAACACAAAAAAATGAAAATGTCACTGAAGACACATACTACAGAGCAATAAAAAAAATAATAAGCAGACTGCCTAAAGTCTAGCTGTACTACTAACTTGTTAACTACCACAACGTCTACTTGCTCCAGAAACAATTTTGTTGTTTTTTTTTTTTTAAACACTAGAGAAAACAGCTATTCTTTATTGTGACACAGAATTCTACTCGAGCAGAAAAATCTGATCTCCTGGAACACGGGTCCAGTTACGTAGCCGGGGGACAGGAAAATGTTATTTTTAGGGTGCAGAATAAACGTAAAGAGCAAAACCATCCCGGGCTAAGCGCAGCCCGACCTTTTAGGCGGCCATCTGCCCGATGAGGTGGAGGGCAGGGCAGGGTGGGAGGCCCGCCGGGGCCCGGTACCGCGAAAGAGGCGGCGGAAACCACCGGGAGAGACCGGGGAGAGCCTCTGGGAGCCGGAGAAACACAGAAAGCAAAGGAAGGAAGGAAGGCAGGAAGGAAGGGAGGGAGGAAGGGAGGGAGGGAGTGAGGGAGGGAATGAGGGGCGAAGCCCCAGCTCCTTCCCGCCCTCTCTCTGCCCAGCGGCCCCAGAGGGTCGGTGGGGAGGCGAGGCGGCCCCCGCAGCCTGACCCCGCGTTACCTCATGCTGTAGGCCCCAGCTCCCAGCTCCTGCCCGATGCCGGAGAGGCTGGCGTCGAAGTCGTGCACCAGTCCCGACTCGATCACTTCATCCATCTTCAGCACCCACGCCATCTTCCGCCGTCCCCCGCGCTCCCGCGCCGCCGCGGGAGGAGCCGGACGGGGAGGAGCCGCTCAGCCCCGGAGCCGCCGCCGCCGCCGCTCCGCCGGGAGGCGGCGCCGGGAAGAGAGTGAGGGAGGGAAGCGCGCAAAGGTGCGGAGGGGAAGGGTTGAGTCCGCGTTCAGCCCCGGGGGGGCCCTTTCCCCGCGGCGCGACCAGGGCGCGGGGTCACTCTCAGCATCCTGCGCTCGCCCGGCCGCAGCGGGGAGCCGTGGACCGGGCGGCCGCCGCCACCGCCGCCGCCTCCTCCTCCTCCTCCGCGCCCTTCCCCGCTGCCTCCGACCGGACGCTGCCGGGAGCCGCCGCTGCCTCTGCCACCGCCCGAGCTCCGACCCAGCTCAGCGGCGCCTCCCGCCGCATCATTCACAAGGGGGAGGCTGCGGCCCCGCTGTGGGGGGGAAGGAGCCGCTGCCGGCACCGCCGCCGCTCGCCTCACCGGAGGCCCCGCCCCGCCCCGCCCCGCCCCGCCCCCCCCCGGCGCTGCCGCCCCGGCACCCGCGCGCCGCTCCGGCCTGCCCCGCTCGCGCGCACCGCCGCCGCTCACGCCAACATGGCGGCTGCCGGGGCGGGGCCCTTCCCGCCGCTGGGGCCGCCGATTGGGCGGCCTGGGCCGGAAGGACCAATCAGAAGAAAGGGAGGAGGGGCGAGGGGGGGAAGCCCAGCCAATCGGCGGCGGCTCCTTCGCGCCTGCCGACGTCAGCCCCGCAGAGATCCGGCCCGCTCCGCGCGGCACGCTGGGAGCGGAAGCCGGAAGTGGCGTCAGGGCCCCGACGGTGTCGGTGCCGGTCCAGGGAGTGCCGGTCCGGGGGGTGCCGCCTCCGCCCCCCGAGGCAGTGACGGCGGTCCCGGGCGACTGCCCCAGCGGTCCCGGCCCTCTCGCCTGCAGTCGCGGGAGCCGGAACCGTGTCAGGGAGCAGGGGCTCCTGTCCCCGCCCTGCCCTGAGCAGAGAAGGCGGCAAAAAGCTCTTCAGACTGGGCCTCTTGGGCCCGCTGGGGTCTCTCGTACTCATAAGGCAATTTTTTTTTTCATTGCAGTAAGTCAGCTTCTTATTCTCCGAAAAAGAAAAAAAAAAAAAAAAAAAAAGGCTGATAGAAAGGAAGATTTTTAATTTTGCCTCCTCAGAAAAGACTTGAGGAGTCTGCCCTAGCGAACCCAAACTTGTTGCAGCCTAAAGGACCAATTAATAATCTTCTATACCATAGGAAGATAGAATCATAGAATTGTCAGGGTTGGAAGGGACCTTTAAGATCACCCAGTTCCAACCCCCCTGCCGTGGGCAGGGACACCTCCCACTAGATCAGGTTGCTCAGAGCTCCATCCAGCCTGGCCCTGAAAACTTCCAGGGATGGGGCTTCCACCACCTCTCTGGGCAACCTGTGCCAATGTCTCACCACCCTCATGGTGAAGAACTTCTTCCTAATGTCTTTTCTGAATCTCCCTACCTCTAGTTTGTATCCATTTCTCCTGGTCCTGTCACTACCCAAGATCAGGGTAGCAGGTCCAAGGAAGGGATTCTGCCCCTGTACTCAGCACTGGTGAGGCCACACCTTGAGTACTGTGTCCAGTTCTGGGCCCCTCAGTTCAGGAAGGAGATTGAGGTCCTGGAGCAGGTCCAAAGGAGGGCAACCAGGCTGGTGAAGGGACTCGAGCACAAACCCTATGAGGAGAGGCTGAGGGAGCTGGGGGTGTTCAGTCTGGAAAAGAGGCAGCTCAGAGGAGACCTCATCACTCTCTACAACTCCCTGAAAGGAGGGTGTAGCCAGGTGGGGGTTGGTCTCTTTTCCCAGGCAACTCTCAGCAAGACAAGAGGGCACGGTCTTAAGTTGTGCCAGGGGAAGTTTAGGTTAGATATTAGAAAGAATTTCTTTACGGAGAGGGTGATCAGACATTGGAATGGGCTGCCCAGGGAAGTAGTGGATTCTCCATCCCTGGAGATATTTAAAAAGAGACTGGATGTGGCACTCAGTGCCATGGGCTGGTAGCTGCAGCAGTAGTGGATCAAGGGTTGGACTTGATGATCTCTGAGGTCCCTTCCAACCCAGCCAATTCTATGATTCTATGATCCTAGAGAGTTCCTCACTAGCTTCCTTGTAGGCCCCTTCAAGATACTGGAATGCCACAAGATAGATAAGTTAGATAATATAGATAAGTTAAATAGATAAGATAGCTAGATAAGTTAGATAAGATACATAGATAAGATGGAACCAACCACAAATACCAACCAAGCAAGGCAGAAAGCTACTCCTGATTGCTGTCTAGTTTAGTATCTGATGTAAAGCACTTAACGTGAAGCCCTCAGCCTCTCTGCCTTCTGTATGCAGGGCCTCCACCTTCTTCAAACCAAAGTGTTCAAGATGTGAAGGCTGATGTGGCACCTGCAGGCAGGACCAACTCAGAAATGCCTGGAGGTCAGAGGAGCTCAGAGCCCTTCTATCACCTGATTGCTAGAAGGAAGCTGCTCTTAAATGGACACACAGCAAGGAGGTGCTGCTCGTGTCATCCTGAGGTTCAACTCCATCCACCCCTGGCTAGGTGAGAAGTGCAGCACCTATGAAGAATTTCCCTTGCTTAATATTTCCCCTTTTTCTGTCTGGCCTTTGACTTGTTACATAGCACCTTAAAAAGCATTTGGTATGGGTTTTCACATGCATTAAGGCTTCCCTTCTCTCCTTCAAAATGCCAAGTGAAATCCAGGTGTGTTCATGGAGCATTTTGTCTTCCTGAGAAAGGAATTTATACTTGGTACAAAGCAATATTCAGCTCTTTGAAGTGCATATTTTATATTCTCCAAGGAAAAGATGGGAAAGGCCGTTGAGCTTTTAAAAAGTAATTCTTATTGATTATAATGACCTGGCAGGGATGCAAGGAAGAACTGAAACTGCCAGGGGTTTAGATTTTAATCCTGTCCTCCCTGGTCATAAAATACTTAGTCCAGTTTGGGAGGGGAGGTGCTCAAAGAACCCACAACTTCACATAAAGCAGCTCAAATGTTACCCATTCAGAGGGTTGTTAAATAGTTTGATCATTAAAATGATATCCCCAGTGAGCAAACCACAGAAAAGCACTGATATTGCCATGGGTAGTTTGATCATATATAGCTGCCTGCTTTAAGTACAATTGCACAGGTTTTTTGGAAGGTACAAGTCAGGAATGCCCTGACTTCATTAACGATTAACAGAATGGTAACTGTTGGTCACAGTGTGCACACAGCATCCTCAGAGGTAAAGGGAAGCACGTGGACCATGATTTATGATTTTTAAAGGCAATTTTTAGGTTGAGAGGAGATTGTCATCTTCCCCAGAAAATGGCACTGGTATTTTTGCTGCTGTAATTCATATAAGAATATATAAGAATATATATGAATATGATACTAAAATATAAATAATATAAAATATACTATAAATAATATAATAATAAAATATAAATAATATAATATACTATAAATGATATATAATATATAATATAATAACATAAATAATATAAAATATAAATAAGAAAATATATATTCTTATATAAGAATATAATTCTTCATACAAGAATTCTTTGCCTGTCTGTGGACAAGATGATCAGTTCATCTGCATATAAGAGAAATTAATAAGAAAGGAAATCTCTGAAGAGCACAAGTCACTAGCATGGGCTCCAGCTACCAAGTCACAGCTTTTACTGAGAACTGAGATTACCACAGGCAGAACAGCTCTTTTTAAGCCTGACAAGATAACAACATTGCACTGAAGTCATTAATTATTACGACTGCAATATTTGTTAGCACTTCCAAAGACTGCTAGCGAATGGTGGCATTAATTAATTCCAGTGACTCTGATGAGATGTTTATGGGGGAGTTGATACTGCAGCCAGTTTTCAGGATACAAGTCCACAAGGGGAGTTTAAACTCCTGTCATGGAAAAATCAGATTTGTAGTTGAGAACTCAAAGCTTACCCTAAAGCAGACATTTGTAGAGCTAGAGGGGACTTTATGGAAACAAGGTATCATAAATAACACTAAAATAATCACCTCTGTCAGTGATACAAGAGAAAGGGGTGGTTTGTGGGAAACTAAGTAGTGAGATTTTTACTCTGACAGTGGGAGGACAGCATCCAAAACCAGAGAGGCCTGATACACTTTGACTTATGCATAAGCAAAACTGGTTTATCTGCTTACTATACTCATATTAACATAGCTACCTAGGAGTTACAAGATCACAAACTGATTATTTTTACACTGAGAACTGTTTTCCTCTGTCGTAAATTCCAGGCTCTGCTGACGGGAGGCTTGAGTGGATACAGTGAGACCTTTCCTCTTGCAATTCAGTCTTTAAAAGTTGGGTAAAGCTTCTCTGTGATGAGCAAGCTGACTGCTGGCATTCCTGAAGATGTGTTCATTAGCTATTTCAGAATGCAAAGCATCCCTTTTCTGTTAAAATACAAACAGTATGGGGCATATCTTTCTCTTTAGCATTATTCTTATCCCCGGCCAATTTACAAGTTTTCTGCAGAGGTTTGTGGTGTGTGGTTTTTGTTGTTTTTAAATTTCTGGCCTGTGACAGGTTTGCTTTCTTTGGGGCAGGTTCCTTGAGCAGCAGTGGTCTTGCACCACCTGCTGAGGATCAGCAGTGCAGACAAACACTGCTTTCCAGCCAGGTTAAGCCAGCTCCAACATATGGAGTTGGAGCTTAGGTGCAAATCAGCTCAAGTACTCAAATGAATTGCTAGGTTTTGTAATTAGGATGCAGTTTTCTCAAATTTTGTCAAAAATGTTTAAATATATCTTTAGGCAGACAGTGATTACAAAGAGAAACCTTGAAAACAAACAAGCAAACAAATCTATTTTTCCATTTTTAAACCAGCCTTGTGATTTTTTTTTAAATACCCACACCAACATTCTGAATATTGTAGTATGAATGGTAGTGGCTTCCATAGCTTCTTTAAATTTTAAATCCTAATTTTTCTCTTAGTATTCCCATAATTATCTTTCAGGATGTTTTGTTCCTTAACTTATATATTAGCCTTATAGTGAGGGCAAGTAGAGTCAAGTTGAAGCTATTTTAAAGTAGAGCAAATCTAGAATGCTGGTTTCTATTACAGAGGTATAGTTGTTCTTATTCTTTACCAGCAACACAATATAAACTAGGAAAAATTATGCACTTTTGATGCTGTCCGTATCCTACAGAAAACTAAAGTGGGTTTCCCCAAATTAGAACCACTGAAAATCCACATACAGTATATTTTTAAATTCTGTTTTCCTGGTAAAATTCCTGTTCTGCAATGTAGACAATTTAAGCCCCATGCAGAGTCCCACATGTCAGGCACACGAGCCTTTTTTGAGGATAAGATTGCAGAATTTGTGCCTAAATTTTAAGTATTTGCTCATCAGTAAGTCTGGAAGCAGAGGCTACAGGACAGGGAAGACTTTACAGGATGATACCACTTTCCTCCTGACTCCCTCCCAAGCTTTGCCTATGTGAAAAGCTTTCAGAACCTTCTGTCTTCCTGGTGGAATGGTTTGAAACAGGTCTGAAGCATTCTGAGATCTCAAATTACTTCTCCAGCGCTCTGAGCAGGTCAAATTCAGAAGCCTAACTTGTGGGAGATGACATTCCCTGTGGCCCTGCCATTCTCTTTCTGCATACCCCTTGTCACCTCTGCAGAAAACTTGTGAATTGGCCAGGGATAAGGATAATGCCAAAGAAAAAGCTATGCCCCATAATATTTGTATTTTAACAGAAAGGGGATGCTTTGCATTCTCAAATAGCTAATGAAAATGCCTTCAGAAATTCCAGTCCCACTACCTGGAGCCAGAGATTTGATGTAACAGGGAGTGTGTGCAGTGCCTGCAGCAGGAGGGAGCCTGGTTTTGCAAATATGTCTGGATAAATGAGTTCCAAGTACAGTTTTACTGGCATGTGGGAGAAGGGATCCTGGGACACTGCTTTCTCCTCCCCTGCAGCCAGCTGCTGGTTCTGTATGAGCCTCCCTGAGGTCCAGATGCAGGGCTGACGTGTGTGCTGCTTCACTAAGGGTGAAGCACTGAAGGTGAGGACAAGAGACATGGTTATGACCAGCCTGAAGCCTCATGCCTCAACCAGTCTGTATCCTTCCTGCTCAGTCTCAGGGACCAACCTTGCTGTCTTCTGCACACACACATAGAATCATAGAATCATAGAATTGGCCGGGTTGGAAGGGACCTCAGAGATCATCAAGTCCAACCCTTGATCCACTACTGCTGCGGTTACCAGCCCATGGCACTGAGTGCCACATCCAGTCTCTTTAAATATCTCCAGGGATGGAGAATCCACTACTTCCCTGGGCAGCCCATTCCAAGGTCTGATCACTCTCTCCATAAAGAAATTCTTTCTAATATCCAACCTAAACCTCCCCCAGCACAACTTAAGACCATGTCCTCTTGTCTTGCTGAGAGTTGCCTGGGAAAAGAGACCAACCCCCCCCTGGCTCCCACCTCCTTTCAGGGAGTTGTAGAGAGTGATGAGGTCTCCCCTGAGCCTCCTCTTCTCCAGGCTGAACACCCCCAGCTCCCTCAGCCTCTCCTCATAGGATCTGTGCTCGATTCCCTTCACCAGCCTGGTTGCCCTCCTTTGGACCCGCTCCAGGACCTCAATCTCCTTCCTAAACTGAGGGGCCCAGAACTGGACAAAGCCCTTAATGTCTGGCAGTGCCCCTCTCCACGCTATATTTCAATACCAAACACAGATGCCTGCTGCCACCCAAACCTAAAGCCAGGTGCTCAAAAATGTGTGGGAAGAATAACTTCAGAGACTCAAATGGCAGATTTTTAGATAAGGGTGGGGAAACAAGCAAATACAGGGAAGTAATGAGGAAAGACAGACGTGGTGAAAACGGGCCCTGAGAAGAGCTGGGAGGGGGCACACCTCCCTCTTGGCTGAAAGGAGACTGAAGAAGGGGGAACTGGTGGTGCAAGTGGATATCCTCACTTTCCCTTGCTGTTTGGTTCCTTTTGCACTGGGAACTGTGTGGAACACACAGGATTGCATCAGGGAATTCCAGCTCCCATTCTTAATTTCTGGTATACTGCTTGAGTCAACAGAAACAGCACTGTGTTTGTTTACATACTTGTGTTAGCCAATCTAAATTGCCAATCACCCTGACCTTTGTATTGAAATGGATTAATTTCATAAAACCCCACTGCAGATTCACAGTCTCACACTTGGGAACTCAAATAGACCATCAATTCCTTTGCTTTTTTTCTTTTTTTTTTAATCTAAAGCTTAATATGTTTTTAATAAAAACATGCTACTTAGCAGTTCTACGAAAGCAGGAGTGATGTTATGCTACAGCACTAGGTATGGGACTAACAACAAAAGCTGTATCGAGGGAGATGATTAAACATCACCATGTTTGCCCACACTGTATTTAAGCCAACAGGTAATAAAGCTAAATTTTAATACAGGGAACCACAATATAAATTGAAACTCAGTTAACATCAAGATTATCTGGGATCTATGAGCTTAGCTCTTGTCAAAGCATAATAATTTTCAATTATACAAAAAATTTGAATACTGTACACAAATAATATTTTAGTCATGGAGAGGTAAAGTAAGTTCATAGCTCTCTGGAGTGTGCTGATGCAACAAGCTATATATTACATCAGAATTTCAATGCAAAATGTTTAGCCAGTGCTTCTGGGGTGATATGACAAGCAGCCCATAGTCCCCATCCTGCAGGTCAGCTCAGCTTCAGCTGATAACCAAAGCAGAGGTGAAACTTCAAGGTATTTGTAAGCCTGTATTACGTCATCTAAAGAGTTTTGTCTACAGACTGCAGATGTAATTTGAAAAAGAAAAAAACCCAAAAACCACGTCTGTCCCTACTGCTCAAACTTCTCAGGGGGTCTATGATCACCAACTCTATTTGAAAGCTGCAACTTATCAATTAGCAAAGGCTGTGCAGTCTGCATTCTTGTGTGTTATATTATTCTTATTATTGTTATTGTCATTATTATTATAGTTCAGATTAGCCCAGTTCATTTCTTACCGCAGGTAGCTGCTGTTACTGGCAGGATACTGGTGATGGTGGTAATGTTCAGGCTGGCTGTGCCAGAAAAGCATTTTGGGATGAGATGAAGCATTGTGCTCAGCTAAGAGATGGTCACTGCAGTGAAGGGAGAGAGGAAAGAGAAAAACACATTCAGATTAAAGTTGCAGTCGGGTTCCTCTCACACCTTTATATTTAGCTGCTGCCAGCAAGTTTGCCACTGGCATCCTCTCCAGAGGATGTGGGCAGCTGAAGCCTTGGCTGGTCCCTACCTCCTTCCCTTGCTCCCAGCTATTAGCTGCCCCCCAGGCTTGCTGCTTTCAGGCTGATGTGACAATCAAATGCACATCAGATCTCGGCAGCACCCCCGCTGATCTTCTCCCCTCCCTCCATTCTATCAGAGCGCCACTGAGCAGAACTCTGCGTGACAGAGCCAGAGGAATTTCGTAGCTCTTCTGCCATACAGCTCCCTCTTTGCACAGCCCACTCAGGGTACTTGGGCTCCATAATCTGCTCAGTCATGACTGCCTGATGAATAAAAGATAAAAGGTGGCGTATACAATGACCTCTTTAAGGTAAGCAAGATGCCTTCTCAGTTGTATTTAGACTGTTACCCGCTTTTGCCTGTTCACTATGTACAAGTTCAAGTGGCAGGCTACTACAGAGTACAGCTTAAATAGTTGCCCTTTTGCCATCCAAAAAAATATTTTAAGAAACCCAACCAAAACACTGTCAAACTGCAGGGAAAATATTTATTCCAACACCCACCCACCCCATCTCTCACACACATTAAGGGAAAACTTGTACTTGGCTGCAAACCAGCTGCTTGCTGTGCTCTCATCTCAGTGCTATTTGCTTGCCTGGGTTTGCAAACAGGATTTGCAGCCAGGATTGCAATGTCTACTTTAAAACACACAAAATAGTACTGGTCGATCCGGTTGAGACCTCAACACTGAAATTAAAAGTGTGCATGTAACGAAAAACCCCATCTGAAAATAGTTACCTGCAGAGGGCACCCATTCTGCTTGAAATAGGAAGGGCTACTGACAAATAGCAGTTCCCTTGGCTTTGTTTTAAAAATACCGCCCCCACACGAGCACACATTGCTCATTCCTTGCAGTTTTTTCAATTAAAAATACATTTTAAAAAGATATTGCAATATTGTGGCACCACTCAGACTATGAAAATCAGAATATCAAAGAGTAAGGCTCTGGAAAATAAAAAGGAATTATTTCTTATTAAAGTGATAGCAAGAGGTAGCAGTAAAAAAAAAATCAACAACATGGTTGGTTTGGGTTTTTTTGTTTTTTTGTTTTTTTTCAAAGCATGAGGCAATTCACCTTTAATTTACAGTTCCTAACCACCATAAAACAACGCAAACAAAAAGCGAAGGTCAAAATAATGATAGAAGAGGAACTGTAAATACAGAAAGACAAAGAAACACCCACATGTGACACCATCCAGAAAAGCAGCAACTGGGACTGCTGGCTTAGGGACTCCAGGAGATTCTCTTCCACGGGGCACTCAGGTACCTCAAGGAGGGCGGTCGTGACACTGCCCTGAGTGTGTACACAGATTCATCTTTGCTCCAGCACAGATGGGAGACCTCTAAAGAAGTCTTTTCAAAGTTAGGTTTTCCCCTTAGGTGTCTACATGTAACTGCATACTCTTAACAGGAGCCTTCCTAGCAGATGGAAGGGGCTGCATGAGTCCAGGTGGTCAGTGATGCATTTTTAATAATTTGCTTTCTGTGACGGTGGATAAAGAATATGTATCCTGGTGTGCAGTTTGCTCCCTCTACTGGGAAGGCGTAAAACAAAATCACTGTTTCCAGCCACTTTGTCCCCAGCAGAGGTGACAAATGTTTACAGCACTTTGTATTTGGAAGCACTTCTCTTTGCAGTGATTATTCTCAAAGAAAAGGGCTACACATCCCTTGAACTACACTCACAATCTTCCCTTGGGGCTGACATGAGATTACCACATAGAGGGGTAGGTATTTATTTTGCTATGTGATTTCTGTTAAATGAAGGGTAAAACCACAGATTCTCCTTCATTTGAAGAGCTTCCAGTGCCCAGCTCTCCTCCTCTGTGCATATCCCACAGAGCTCATGTGGCTTTACAATATCAGGCACTTTCCCTGCTCCCCAGAAGTAGCCTGCTGCTTTTGACAGATACTGGTTTCTCAAAATGCAGGTGGGAATACTGCAGTTTTGATCAGCATAAAGTCTAGAACTTGTGAGTAAAAGCAATTGAGATTCCCAGACTAAGCAGTAGCCTATTTTACTTTATGTACATACACATGTACACACACACACACACACAGAGGCATCTACAATATGCCTACTAAAAATCTGCACTCTTTCATCTTTAGCACAGTCTTTTTTACCAGCCCTCTTAAGAATTCATTTTGCTATTTTTAAGCAACATGAACCCAACATGTCAGAGTCCTAGATTCATTCTTACATCTTGCTGTCTTCAAAAAAAGCCCCCTCAGAGGAGCCCGGGCAAGCAGTTGCAGATCAGTTGCTACTGGCCTGGGTTTTCTCCATAGGTTTTGAGCAGATTGTGAAAGAGCTGTCGGGCCAAGGTTCTTCAGTTCCAGCCCTGTCACTGGGCTGCCCAGCTGTTAACAAAGATTTGACTCGACTGAGCACATGACCCTAACAAAGCACAGAAGCATGGCAGCAAATCATAGAATCATAGAATTGGCTGGGTTGGAAAGGACCTCAGAGATCATCGAGTCCAACCCTTGGAACCACCACTGCAGTTACCAGCCCATGGCACTGAGTGCCACATCCAGTCTCTTTTTAAATATCTCCAGGGACGGAGAATCCACTACTTCCCTGGACAGCCCATTCCAATGACGGATCACTCTTTACGTAAAGAAATTCTAGTATCTAACCTTAACTTCCCCTGGCACAACTTAAGACCGTGCCCTCTTGTCACTATTCAGTCCCTTACCTTCACTTCATTTATCCAGTATTGTGCTTAATGCACTACAAATAACTGAGTCATTGATTATATCCAAGAAGCTACTGCCTCAAGGAGATGGGGGTGACAGGTTTACTAGCAGAGAGTGAAATGATGAAGGCTGTGCTGGTATCAGTTCCTGAGTACCCCTTTCTTATAAAGGCAGAGGTTCAAGACCTGTGTTACTGCTGCCCCTCATGAAATGCAAAATATTTCACACTTAAGAGTGTGGCCACAAAAGTCACCACTACAAACCAATCTATCCCACTGTAACCACTGATCCTGCTGGTGCAGAGAAGCAAAGCAGAACCAAGTCTTGTGGACTTTCATGCAAAACCAATGTGAAAGAAAAAAAATTGCCACATTTTTTTCCCTTCAAGGATTGTCACAAGATGCTTGAGACTTACTGTTTGTAGAAGCATTGAGCTCCTTGTATGGAAAGTACCAGACCATGTAGGAATGGTGTTATTATTCAAATTGAAATTAAACACTACAATAAATAAATCAAATCAGTATTTCTTTAATTCTCTTTAACCTTGTGTTTTGCCTGGCCTCTGTTGCAAATAGAAATATGGGTAAAACTCCAAGTACAGTATAGCTGAGTTTTTAATATCAGGATGAACTTCCCAGGTTATATTTAATTCTGGTATTTTGCCTGATGAAGCACTGTATATTCCCCACACCTGCACCTGCTACCCTTGACTAACCTCTAGACATCAAGGTATGTAGTCCCAGAGTCTTGCAAGTTTGGGGACAAACAAGACCAGTTTTTTACCTTGTTTATTGTCAAGGGGGTATTTTTGTTTCTTGCTTTATAAGCTACTCAGTAAGTACTAAAACAGATGTCAGCTAAGGAGAACTGTATACACAAACAACAAGACATTATTTATTTAAAACATCTCTTGCCCTAAGGCTTGTGTATGGCATGCAAACTCCAACCAGAAATTTAAGGTGGGGAGGCTGATGTTGTGCTAATGGGTAGGTCTGCACTGCAGCCAAGTACTTCAGCATATGCCTGAAAACTTGAATTGTTGGATTTTTCCATAAGCAGCATCTAAAATGATGAGGTCTCCTAAGGCATAATTCAACTTGCTCATCTTTTTTATAGTGATCTGATTACTCAGTTCATTCTCTGATCACCTTTCTGGGAACAAAAGTGAATGACATTAAGTACTGGAATTATAACTGGTCAGATATGTAGAATGTCATCTTTGGTTTTGGTTTTTAGCAAGGGAAAATTATTCTACAAGACAGCACCATACAGAAAAACTCAGTTACCATGTAAATTCAGTATATATTCTGAAAAAAAAAATATTTAAAGGAGGTTTTTGCTGTCCAGTGATGACTTTTAGTTTCGCTTAGAATGCTAGGCTGGTTTCAAAATCAAAAGACAGGTTTATATGTATGCAGAAGCAATCCCTGCACACTTCAGCCCCAAAACAGAGCTTAGAAGAGAGAGTGGTTCTATTTTGACATGTCCTTTTTGGTCTTGGGACTCTTCTTGGTTGTGTAATAGTTGCTGCCAAATGCAGGCTAACTTTGGAATGAAAACACCTATTAAATCAGACATTGATGACATCCTGTTCACCTAAATCACTGTAACAGTGAGCTACTAATGATATCTGCTTGGGTGGGTTTGAGTCCATCACAGATGTGTGTGAAAGGTGTTGAAGTATTTCTAGCCCTTCCTTGTAGGCACTTTTGAACAGACAACTTCTCTGTCTCCTGTATACATTGGTAACAGAATTTCCACTTCTATAATGATCACAGACACTGACAGGTAACAATCAGGAGCAAGAAGTTCTGCATGTGATCCATCACCAGACTGACTTCAAGTTCTCAGCATACACCTCCTGGCTCATTAAGAATTGATGCAGCCCAGTCCAGCTGCTGTGTCTGGTCATCTGAAGCTGGCACCAAATATGCAATCATTGCAGAGTAATGTGCCATGTTTCGTGCAGTAAAGGATAAGCAATGCCCACCTATTCTCCATGCCACCTGCCACCTTTATTCTGGTTTCTTGGGTGATCTCAGAGGTCCTTTTCCAAGTACAATTCTGTGGTCCTAATTTAGGCCTGCTTAATGCTGAAGGTCTGCAAGAACTCTTGGATTTATCCATACTTCTCTCTGTGATGGAGAAGAACTCTTGAGAAGAATGGCTGACAGCAAAAACAAAGGGGAAATGGGAAAAAACAAATATTTTTGGTATGCCTCCTAAATAGCAATAGAAACCCTAGTGCAGCAAGAGCACAGAGAGAAGGGAACACATCCCAGGGTATCCAAATGGCAGGCACTATAGTGCTGAGCACATTAAGGACTTCAACAGCAACTTCTGATCCCTGGAATGAGATACATCAGATATGCACTAGGCCCTGTGCTTGACTTGCTTCAGTGTCCCCTTGATAGGAGGCACTCAGAGAGCTGACTTCACATGTTAAGGATAAATCCTGATGGCTTCCAATGCCTCAAGCGTTGGTTTAGGAAAAACCTCAATCTGGCTTTTTGGGAAGAATTCTGAAGAATGCTCCTTTCCTCATGGGATTTATCTCCTTTAAATCTTGAGTCTCCACTGCACAGTGTTACTGCTCTGCAACTTACTTCTCTGCAGACATAATCCTCACATAACCTACTTCTGAAGATGCAATTTAAGGTGCTGAGGAGTAAATGTCTTGCTGACTTCACATCTTATGAGACACAGGCATGGGGAGGTATTGCCTTTCCTTGGGGGGGATTGGTCTCTTTTGCCAGACGACTTTCAACAAGACAAGAGGGCACGGTCTTAAGTTGTGCCAGGGGAAGTTTAGGTTGGATATTAGAAAGAATTTCTTTACAGAGAGAGTGATCAAGCATTGGAATGGGCTGCCCAGGGAAGTAGTGGATTCTCCGTCCCTGGAGATATTTAAAAAGAGACTGGATGTGGCACTCAGTGCCATGGTCTGGTAACCGCAACGGTGGTAAAAGGGTTGGACTCGATGATCTCTGAGGTCCCTTCCAACCCAGCCAATTCTATGATTCTATGATTCTTTCTTCTTTTTCCTGTTAGGAAGACACTAAGGCCTGCAAATGGCCTATCCTATGGAGATAACTTGTAGGTATGAAGATAAACAGACAGCAACATTGCCACAATGCCCAATATTTAACTTATCACATTATACCCAAATCAGAACTTAAGTTAGCAGGTTTGCTTGGCTGTGGCAAAGGATGGAGGCATCTTCCATACTCTGACAGGTCTAATATTTTCTAGCATTGTTGTCTTGGCTTTGTGGATAAAATCCTCCACTCTCAGTGTTTCCCTCTTAATTCACAATATCAAAAGCAAGATACTCTGTATTTCAAGAAAATCCCTTTTCCTGGAAACATTACAAATCACACAGGATTAAGGTTTTTAAGGACAAGAGTTACAATTTACAGAGGCTTAAATTAAGTATACAGACCATGTCCCTCTCCTCATGATCTTTAACAACTCTGTTGTTTTCCACTTCCCAACAGGGCAAAAATCTCCTTTCACACATGATTCAAGTAGCAACAACTCATTAACTGACTTAGAGAAGGAGCAGCTCCTGATGATACCAGCAATTACTTCTGAGTAAGTTTTTTGTAAAAGCTTCATCTGACAATTTCTAAACTGTCAGGCACCTTCCAGTAAAGATTTATCCTCTGAAAAATAATGCAGGCTTATAAATACTGATGCATGAAAACTCCTTAAGGAAAACAGGGAATTTCATCTGAGTAAAACAGTTTGATTGATTAGCTGGTAAACATGGTCACAGCTGCCACCTGAAAGATCAAAACCTGTACCAAACCCCCCAGAATTTCTCTACTATTCTCTACTATTTTACTAGACTAGAAGCTTTCTGCACTTGTGTACCTTTCCAGTTACATTTAAAATATATTATTTTCAGATTAGCAGGTACCTTAACTGAGCACCTAAAAACATGCTAACTTACAATTCTAACTGGAATAAAACACATCCAGTTCCTCCCACAGGGTTGCACTTCAGGTGTTTGAGTAAAGTTGAAATCACAGCTTCCTCACCTTCCCTGATATTTTAGCACTCACTACATATGCTCAGGTTAAACAAACTGCTAAGAAATGGCATTTTGTATTCCTCCTGGCTCCCAAACAGACAGACCCTCGAGACCCAGGGCAGAAGGTCACTTTTGCCAGCATCTCTGGCAGAAGTTTCTGATCACAGGCTGCTGCTGCTGCTGGAGGGTCAGTCCAAGACTGCTCACCAATGTAATTTACCTGGAATAGATTAAGGGAGCTGCCATGAGGAATTGTGTTGGCTTTGCCACAGGCAGAGATGAATGGTGAGGGAGTAACTAACAAGTCTGGCTGATTTTTGAGAATGTTTGCCTACTGCCTAGCTTAAAACTACGTTTGTTTGCTTGTTTTCACTTGTATAGATCTTCCTTGGACAGAGAGGCACTAACTTTAAATCTAGCCTGACAGAGTTAACAGAACTGATCCCAATATGAGCTTATGGAGGCCCTAAGATTTGCAGGAGTGGACAATAGCACAATCTAGGCAAGCACAATAAAACCCAAAGAATTCTAAAAGCTCAATGCCAGAGATAAAGCTTTGTTACCTTTCTACCTCTTACCAATAGCAACAAGTCTAGATATCACACAGTTAGATGCAGGTGTTATTTTTTCCACTGACGAGAGATATTTTCCATGTTCATCAGTATTTCCCATCTCACTCCCTCAAAATATGCTTTTTTAGGAACACTTGTATCTACCTAAAATACATAAGAGTTGCAGAATTTTTATATTTGATACCAATCACACAGTACTCAAAACTGCTTGCAAATCTCCAAATTTCCAAGACTTACTGTTTAACAGCTATTTACAAACATAGCTGTGATTCTGTCTGAGCAGAAATTACCTGTCAGCAAACATTCCTCAGGAGGGAGCTTCACAGTAAGTTTGCTCATTGTCCTAAAATCTTGACAGCAAATGAACTTCTTTAACTGAGATAATCCAATCTGCACAGCTCAGGAACCCTGAGATCTTAGAATATACTTAAATTTACAAAGATATACACAATATAGGAACAAGAAAGTGGCATTTGTTTGTTGGGTTTTTTTCCCCACATACCAGACTAACATAGTTAATTATTCAAACTTTCCATATTAGTGAAAACCTATGTTTTAACAACAAAGAAAAAAATTAATCTAAGAGAACTCTTATAGTACATGAAGAAATCTTAATATCCTTCTAAAAGGTGGAAGACTCAGTTACAAAATCTAGGAGGGAAAACATAAGTAGTTTTCTTTAGAGAATGTAATATGCAGATTGGCAACCCTCTGACCTGGAAGTAGAGTAGAACTGCAAACTGATCAGTTTACTGTTTTAATTGAGAGAAAACATCAGTCTTCTTTCTACAGATAACCCTCCAGTTCCCAACCTTCCCATTTATCCTCATCACATTGATGTTTAGCATGTTCCATGGTTGTTGCCAAGTCCCGACTTGACAGAGTGAAAATTACCACAATCAGCTGAACCATTCTCACTGCTCTATCAAAGGGAGTAACTGCAGCATAACTCAACAAATTCAATCCTCAAGATTATTTTCTTTTATTATTGTTTTGAAAGGGACGATGTCATATTCAGAGTACGAATTCTTTTACTGAAAATTAAACAGTGAGTAGTTCAGGACTGCATTCATAATAGGCTTTTTACATGGGTATCTTGGTGAATTTTTTGAACATTCCAACATTCATGGAAGCTTCCAAGAATATTAAGTGTTTCAGGATACAAATGTTTGTTCTTTTTACTCTGGGACTCAGACCACAAATAATAAACACAACTCAATCTGTTCCAATCTTTATCTTCAAAACCAAACAAGCAACCAAACTCAGGAAAATTTACATCATCAGCTCATTCAATTTACATTTACTCTCCCAACTTCCTTGCTAAGACTTCAGCTGAACATGTTACTCAAAATTCTTTAAATCAAATGACATCCAAGTCAGAGACATCCAAGACATGCATTTCCTATCCCGATTCTGCATGTAACTTTCTTTCCTTCTTCCTCCTTGAGTGCAAACCCAACCTTAAAGAATTACATTTCAGTATTCAAATGGTTGCAATGATCCATCTCTACAGAATATTAGGAGGAACATAAAGAAACCCTTTCTGAAACAACAGCAACTTATAATTGCCCTATTTTTTCCCAGATCTTTACGCTACTCCATTAGAGAAAACCCCTCCTGTAGGAACATAAGGCATGACTAATCATTGTTTGAATTCAACTGAGCTAGTGTCTATCTATAATATAGGAAATAAAGGCAAAAAGCAAGGCATTAAATCTGATAACTGGCTGCAGTGGAACTGATTTTGTTACAGATTCTTACACTCTGATGGCTCCGTGTAATATAAAGAGATTCTACCCACTATAGCAGCCCCATCTTTGTTGGAAACAGAACTATTCATATAATAAGTAAAATATTCATTTAAATATATTGCATTTAGATTTTTTTGATGCATGGGATATCCACACTCAGCACAACTTAAGGTGGCTTAGAAGCAAATGTGAGGGACAATCTTTGTGTAAATACCTGCCTGCTCCACAACCTGGAGCAAAAATTTTCAGTCATATAGGGGATAAAAACATCTTTCTTACCAACTTCTGTTTACACATAAAAAAATTAGGTTAATCCAGAATATATACTGTATGTTTCAATAAATAATTTTTTCAGTATGAAACAGCATCTTCAAAAAGATGGCAAACAGCAGTCATCTTGAAATCATACTCTGAAAATAAATACTACCTGTAGAAAAAGCACAAATAACATGGAACTATTAAGATTAATTTGTGCAATTTTTTTAAGTGACTTTTTGTATAATCAAAATGTAAACTACAAGACTGTAGACTGAAAAATATCTTTGAAATATTAAAAAATAAAATGCAATGTATAATGTACAAGTAAATTAAAGAGTGCTCAGGAAACCTGCCTAGATGGAAGCAACTGAGTGTCTATAAAGATTCTATTCAATTTCCAAAAAACATTTTTGTCTAGCATACCTATATTCACAGCATGTTCCCAAATGCCAAGTCAGATTTAGTAACAAGAGTATATAAAGAAACATCATGTGGACACACAAAACATTAAGATAATTTTTTTAAACCACTGTTGTATTAATCACATTTATAATTTTTCTTATAGCATGTGATCAAATAAAACAAAAAACCAGAATGTATACATTGCTAATTTTTAAAGTAATGTTATGTACATTTTATTGCCAGTATATGCACAATGGTAAGCATAGAACTATAAATACACAATGTAATTAAACAGTAGAAAACAACAGGGATGTTACACGTAACAAAGGAAAGAAACAGAAGATACTATTTTCTTGATGTAGCTGCTAAAAAGGGCTAGTGACAAGTTTTGACAGTCTTGGTTTTAAGTCTTTACATATATTTCTACAACTTTTCCTCCAAATAAATTTCTGTTTCTTTAACAACCACATCGTAATCTCCTGCTATTGCATTCACTTCAAACTAAAGTGAAAACAACTTTTAACTACAAGCATCTCACTTAACTTTTATTCAGTTTTGCTTTCAGGGTTCCTAACAAGTAAAGTGTTTAAGTAGTTTCTTATGATATTTGGCTGCAACGCTGAAGAACAGAGTTTTGCATACACATTAAGTGATAATTCAGGAAAAAAAAAGAAAAAAAAAAGAAAAAAAAAAAAAAAAGAAAAAAAAAAAAAAATTTTCTGTAGATACTTCTTCCACTGGGTGCTATATGCAGCAGCTCAGTCAAAAATTAGTCACCCAGAAGAGGTAGAGAGAAATTTAGACTAGCATAGATCATCATCCTTGGCACCGCTATTTTCTCTTGTATCAGGATACACTTTCTACAATTAGACAGCATCACAGTCAAAGGAAAAAAAGTCAAGAAAAATAAAGTTCAACCATTCCTGAGAAGGGCACTATTTCATCCCGGTTCCCAGTTAATTAGCTTGTTACTTATATCCAAGACAAAAAACAAAAAACAAAAAACAAAAAACAAAAAAAAAAAAAAAAAAAAAAAAAAAAAAAAAAAACACAACCAAAAAAGCCAAACACAAAAAAATACCCCAAACCAGACAAGAAAAAAAGAAAAAGACAACATTTAGGGACACATTTACTTGATCTTTGCTCTCTTTCCATCATCAAGTTCATAAATACAAAGAACCATTATTCACAATAAACTAACTCTTTTTCAAAAATGGAAAAACAAACCTTGGAAACATTTCCACACCTTAATCCAGATGGGTCTTGAGGATGCTATTCAAGAAAACCATGCAAATAATTTGGTGCAGCTTTCCCAACTCATCCAAAATATATATCTTTTTTTTTTCTTTTTTTTTTTTTTTAAATTAAAAGGTGGCAAGATCCATAGCATTTGTGACTATTCTCCCCCTCCCCCCTCCCCATTTAAATTCAATGCAGAAAATCTTGGTGCTTTTAGGAAGATAATGAATAAATAGTTTTCTGCAATGTTGTCATAAAATCCCATGTGAGTTACAATACAAGACTACTTGTTCCAGCAATTAGGTTGAGAGGAAACATTCTAGTGATAAATACATACTGAGCATGCTTGGGCAGAGCACTCCATTCTGAAGCATCCTGCTTGAAGAACGAAAGGTGACAAGGATGGTTCACCTCCATCAAGTGACCATTAACTCTGCTGCCAGAAAGCAGACTGACTGCCACACTATCACCAGGCTGGCAACACTACCCTGCAGAGGGGCTGCCTTCCACACCAAGAGGTACAGGGTGTACCAGCCCTCCACTGCGCACACGAAATTCTTATTTATGCAACAAACATACAACCAATGAACAATACCACTTTTACAGGACTGGATCGATCCAGCTTTTTTTTTTTTTTTTTTTTTCTTCTTCTTTATAGGCATATTTCTCAATCTCCAGAATATCCCAAACAAGCTGTAAGTAAGATGATGAACCACCAACAGAGTGTACGAGTCTCACTGCAGTTCAGACTAGTTCAGCCTTGTTTCACATCACTTCTTGTTTCTAGCGAAGGACATGGTACTCAAACAAAACAGCAATAAAAAAAAAAGTAACATTATTTGCAGCTGAATAAAAGCAACAGAATTTGTATCTTAACTTCTGAAGCTTAAAGCATACCTTTTTAATTAGCATTAAAAAATTTTTTTTTTTTAAAACAATAACACTGGCAAAAGTTAATGGGAAGACACAGAGGATTGCAAACAGGATAACTGATGGATTAGATTATTTTAAAATTTTATTCTGTTTTGATCAATTGATGTTAATACTGTTTTTCCTTGAATTTGGAATAATTCTATCGCAGCAGTCACATGCAGGCTGAGGACAGCCGTTGGTTAAAAGAGAAAAAAAAATAACAAAGAACAAAACCAAAACAACAAAAGAAAGGGAAAAATGAAAAAATTTCCAAAAGTTGTATGTAAGAATATTCCTTTCACTGAAGAGGGCCTTGCCCTTGCTTTAGGAGACCTGGTTAACTCTTGTCAGCTTCATTAGCTTTGTCCAGACAAATCTGCTGCTGTATCTCCTGGTCCAGAGCCTGTTTGTGCACGTTTGATGTAAAGGTTCAATAATTTCATCTGCAAACCAAGCCAAAAATTCACTTTGTTTAGTACTTCTAAACTGTACAGACTACACAGTCAGGGTACAAAGGAGACATTAATTTCCAAAAATTATTGCTTTCCCAAAAGCAAAAGTGTATTTTAAACAGATGTTTCAAAGGTAACAATATCCTTGTAATGAAGACATCAAACACAGCAAAATTTGTCACAAGGAAACTGCTCATACATCTTCAAGGGTGTAAAGAGGAGAATGATCTAAGGTAGCTAGTTTAAGACAGACAATTATTTTGTTTTAATTACGGTAAATAAGGTCATGGGTTTATTTTTTATTTTAAGCTAATGATCAGGTATTTAAATCTCTGGTTAGAAATTATGATGCTGGTACTTACTAAAGCTTCCAATATTGTCTAGAATCACATTCAATATAAGGACTACCCAAAGAGTGTCTTTAAGATAAAACTGTCTTGTTCAAAGATCTACAAACTTAATTGTCTTCCTGTCTTATTCCCAAGGACAAAGATTCACAATTAACATACTCTTTTTATATGCAAAAAAACTTATGCAAGAGATGTCAGTAAAATCATAAATATCCAGAACCAAAAAGAACCACAGATTGATTATTATTACTCTTTCAAATCAGAGGTAATGAAAAAATTGATGAAAACAAAATAACAAAGAAGGAGAATAAATAAAACTGCTGTATATAACACGTATATATTACTTCTACTGCTCTACAATCAGAACTTGAATGAAAAACAAGATTGGAAACACTGGGGAAAAGCCATGTTGAGTATAGCAATTACCATTATTAGCAGGGATACCTCCCCTAAATCAATTAAACAGGAGTAAGAAATATAATCCAGTTTTTGACCTAATTTTGTACCCCTGAATAAAGACCCATGGATTTTTAGTTTTCAGCACTTGATGACAAAGATATTAATTATTTGAGGGTTTCTGTAGTTCTGATACTCTCAGTATAGTATACACTTGTCTGAAACTTCCTGGCAATAGTAACCAAAATGCAAATTTATACATGCAATTATGAACCAAAATTTCTTTAAATCTTTTACTTACTTTACTGCCAGTGAGTTGACTGAGATGTGGTTTTAGTTCATCTCCAATTACTGCATGAATGGCTACAAGGCAGAAAACACATGCCTTACGAACACTGCTCTCTGAATTATCATAACCCTAGAAAGCAATAAAATTAACATTAATACCTTATCAGTTAATGATTAAAAACCTCAGAAATGTATTTACTTATTTATTATGATAAATAAATTCAAGTCTACTGTAAATGAATGCTAGAGTAACCTAATAAAGTGTTCCAACAAAAAAACCCTAAACTAACAAATACAGAACACACACTTAGAAGGCTGTTTACTCATCACCGTTGATAATAATTTTCCAGACTAAAATTAAAACCCACACAAACCTGTTCATAAATTACACTGGAAAGAAAGCTGGTGCCATGCAGCAGTGGAGTACATAAGAGGAACGATTCTAGATTAGAGAGATTTTTACTTAAAGCAGATGACCACTCAACTTAGAGCTTCCTTACTGTGAAAGAAATGTTCTCTTAGCAGCTTAAGATTCTTCCAGTAACTCCCATCTCATTTCTTAATGATTTTTGTTTCTTTTGCCACTTTGCTAATATCCCATGTCTGGGTGTTGTACTCACACCCCTTTCTGAGACGCCCCTTCTCTGCCTCTACCTTCCTGCTGATGCTTGATTGGATTAAAGACTCAAATCTGCAGAATGCAAATCTTGTTTTATTAATTTTTCTCCAAACAATGGCTTTTCACCTCTTGCCTTCCCCAAGCCCTGAGTGATAAAAGCCTACAATAATATCCAAATACAACATGGACAACATGACCACATGATTACAACTTGGAAAAAGATACAAACAACAACAAAAATAAGCTAATAAACTAGAAGTATCTACCAAGCTTAACTGTAACCAAGACTTTATATCCTACTGAAACTTCCTTTGAATTATAATTTAGTTACCTGACAATCATAGAGTTTGTTTCTGCTGAGTTATTTTGAGCCAAAGCAGCCACCACAGACAAAGAGATGTGATTTTTAAAAAGCCTTTGCAATTCTTACATGTAGTTTCCTTTTTGTTTGTTTCCTTTCTTTGTTTTTTAAATTCTCACCTTACCTGTATTAGACCTGGCACAATCTCTGGTAAAAGCTGAGTAAGGGTTTCTTTAGATACTCTTTCTATGACTTTTGTCTGCATTTTGATTGCTGCCAGATTAATTGGGTAATCTGCGGTTTGGATAATTGGACACAGAACTTTGATGCATTGATCTGGGCTAATGGAAGTGGCCAGCATGGAAGCAGCTTCTTCAGCAGATCTCACCACCTGTTGAAAGAATACGTAAAAGATAAGGAAAAATTATTTACAAGAGACTGTTACTATTGTCTGCTATTTGGCAGTAATCATCTTGAGCATAAAAATTTTCTACCAAGACCTCTGCAATGCTGTAAAAATATGTGAAGGAACAGCCCTTTGAAAATCTTTGTACAAGACTCCAGCTGTTGGACATACTTTGAAATATCATCACTTCGTAAAGCTGTAGTTTCTTGTGCTTTCATTTGTTATTGCTTGTTAGGCCATTGATCACTAACAAGAAACGTTTTCACATAACTGCCAAAAACATGTTTAATAATTTGCCTAAATTGATATTTCTAGGAGTCAATCTATCTGGTTTTCCTCCCCTCCAAGTCTGAAAGAAACTTTGACAAGAGAATACTTCAAACCTGAAGAATATGCAGAACAAGAAGAACAAGAGTAATAGGGCAAGAAGTCAACAGGTACAGAAGCTCAGGACACAAAATGGCCACAACAGAGAATTCACATCGTATTGGTGTCTGTTATCTAACAAGAGCAACTGCTGTACAAAATCAATGGCTTGTACAGCACTGATGTACAAAACCTCCATAAATGTTTCTTTCCATCCTTGTCTCGTTTACTCTCACTCAAGACTCTCAAACAAGAGAAAAAACACAGTAACATAGAAGGAAAGATGGGGACAAGACTCTGCAATAAATGCAGTACTTGAAACAAATCAAGTGGCTGCAAGGAAAAAGAAAACTGAGTACCAGATAAGTGACAGAAGTCATTGGAGGAACTGCAGTCAGACTTCAAAACCTAAGACTCTGCAGTATGTTCAATACAGATGAAGTGCCCTTGCCACAGGGAGGGCAGGGAGAGAATATACTCAGTCAATAGTAAACCTGGATTCTTTCCATAGAAAGGGTGACACTGATGTGATTTTTTCAATATTGAGGTTCATTACTGCACCTGTATTTCCTCTAGCTGCTGCATTATTCTTTATTGTGTATGCATGCATCAGAAATACTTCTGAGCAGGATTACAGTTATCCTTCTACTTCTGAAACCAAAACCAACTTCTCCCCCTCCCCTGAAAAATGTTCTCATGTGTTCTCCCCTAATAACATTTGAAGACATATTCTTGAATCGTGCTGAGCTGGCCAGAAATGGAAAGGGTTGACAACCCCTTAACATGTGAACCTTCATGAAATTCAAAAGCTTGTTTGTAGAGCTCCAGGATACCTGTGTCTGGCTTAAGATGTCACACAAGGAAAACGCTCTCTTCAGTTACTCTTTGAAGAGCTATGATAACACATAATTGGTCACTACATCCTTTTGGACAGCACTGAAGGCAACTGTAATTAGGAGTGATTTTAAGCATTTGCATTTTTTTTCTTTGCATACCCTTCCTAACCATTAACAGCTAAATGCTTGATTATTAAAGCAAATTATTTCTCAGGAAGATCTCAATTTTTCAAATGCTTTTTGGACATATGTTTCATTTCATAATAATTTGTCACAACCTCAAATAGAGGAGCTGATTACTTACCTCCTTATGAGGGTCTTTGTGAGCTTCTAATGTCTTCATGATTGTGAGCTCTGCGTAGTTCTTAAACCTTGCTGGCTGATTTCTTAGAATTTCTCTTAAAACTTTCAATGCCAAAGCTCTAATCGCATGCTAAAGATTTAGTATTAAAATAAATGAGTAATGTATCTTTTAAAGAGACATATGTTTTAACATCTTTTCAACAGTTGGGAGTCTTTCATAATGGAAAATTATCACATACTAGCTCATGAATATACGCCTAGTGTTAAAAAATAAAGCTAGGAAAAAATCTTCAGTTTCTCAGTCTTCTCTCTTTTTGCAGATAATTCAGGTGGCACATCACAAACACGTTGCCATCTCTATTAACTTATCTATGCTACCCAGAAGTTGGGTTTCAAACAATTTTACTTTTCAGAATTGCTGATAAAGTCTTCAGTACCACATCATGCAAATACATTTCTGAAACTTTTATTAATTTTTAAAAATCAAAAGCAAGTATTAGTGTCTTTTTGATCCTCAGTAATTTCAAAAACATGGTTCATGTAGAGAACATTTAGAAAGAACTCACACTTTTCACAATGAGCATTACTGTATTTTAAAAACATATTTTTAAATGTTTAACACACATGATGTTTTGCTATTCTAGATGCAACCAGACCAGGGGCTATTAACAGATAAGCTTTGAATCCCAGTGAGAAATGTTCTATTTTCTCTACACTGTGTGAGAATCAACAAATAATACTTCAGAAGGTAAGTATTACTGATGCCATTTTCACTTTGAGGGCATTCAGATTTCATGACATTTTTTGTATTACCATAGATTTTTTTTTTCCAAAAACAGGAATCTGTGCCCTTCCTACAACTGGTGCAAAGTTCAAAGATAGTGAAAGTAAACCATGTGCTCTGCTAACATTTGTAATGGGATTAATCTGAATTTACCTCTTTATCACCAAGTGTTTCAAGCAGCAAAAGCAGTATTGTTTTGAAGTGCTCATCCCAAACACCAAAAGATTCTTCTTGAGTTAACTTCATGAGCTCATACAAGGCAGCCTTTCTTTCCTCAACTCTCTCATTATGGTTTGATAACTCTTTCAGTAACTCTGCAACCAGATCAGAATGGTCCATAGGAGGCTCTGTCAAAAAATAATACAGAAACACAGTTCTCAGATCACTGCAAAGAAATTAGTACCTGCAGTACAACTGAAGGATACTTTCTAGGATGGCTATGACCCTTCTTCCATCCAAGATGATAAAGTTGTCTTTCCTCTGTTAGTATTACAGAACTGCTTAGACTTTTGTAAGCTGTGGTTCCCACAGCAAGAGCTGGGTTGTTAACACAAACAGGAACAAGAAATGCAGAAGAATGGTGTTTGGTACAAAAGAGCTGCAACAGAAGCAAACCAAGGCTGCTAATCCAACAGAAATTGCAGACGGCAGTCATTACGGGATGGGTGTGGAGTTTAGTTTTGGTTAGAGAAGACTGCAGCATGATGATGGAAAAACATAGTAGTAATACTGCAGAGAGTTTCACTGCACAAACAGTGGAGAAACTTAGAAAAGGACTTAATGAAAATTCAGTATCCGTCTGTTGCATTTATTCCATCATCAAGACCCATTTAGCTTTTAAGAAAGAAGACCTGATAGCTTCCATCTTTGTACAAAGGCTTTTGGCTAAATTAAGAGAAACTCACTTTTTTTTAAAAAAAAAAAGAAAAAAGTATAAGCATGAAATAAAATGCAAAAGTTCTTGCATTGCATCTTTCCTAAAACTATTCAATTTATTATCACAGGAAATTCTCCTTAACAAATTTATTAGGTCATATACTGAGAAACCTCAGCCTCTGAACATCTTATATCATGCTGTAAATTACCAGTACTGTACAAAGTACGTGTACAAAGGAACAAGCAAAAGCCAAATACCAAATTATCATGTATCTTAAAATCACATAGCAGTTACCTTAAAAATCGCACTGTTTTTCTATGATTCTTATTTGCATTCTATTTTTTACTATTAGGAATAATCAGGGTCCCCTGAGAGCAGACATTTTCTTCCGCAGGCATCCTACTGCCTCTGTATTAATCAAAGCTTTGCAGACTTTCTAAACTGATCACTAATGTCTGCCTAAAGGAGAGACTGAAACTGCACTTGGTGAAGTACAGATGAGCAGAACAGAATCGTTCTTACGGAAACAAGATCACAACTTTCATTACCAGAACTATTTCACTTTTTCTACCAAACTCTGAGGATTACAGCTCTAGTAAAAACCTGCTTTGGGGAATGCACATTAACACCTAATTAATAGAACTACCCATATCCGTTTTAATAAGGGTAAAGAGAGAGGTTAGCAGCCACATCCATGCAGAAACAGAGAGGAAAGATCTTTTAGTGGAGGAGAAGGCTGGAAATCCTGAAAAACATGAAGACAACTAAGAGGGACACTCCCTCACAGCCTGCATTTTCTGTTCCTCTGTATGACTTGGAAGGCAGTGTTTCACTTTCAAACATTCTCCAAATAAGATAAGTAACAAATGACAGAACACATATAACTAAAAACTAACAATGAGCAAAGGAATTAATGCAAGCACTTTGTTAAGATCAGTTAAAGAGTGGATATAAATAATGCATTGCACTACTCCTCCACACAAAGCAAAGACTGAATGACAATGTTTCCCTCCAGCCAGTCAGGAATTTTCACAAAACCAGAACATGCTGGCACAGCAAGAATTTCTTTTAGTTTAATGCACTATCCAGAAGGTACGAAGAGAAGGTATCCCATGTAACAACAGGATCCCTGTAATACACAATCTGAAGCATAAACTGGATCTCTGTGTTTAAATTATTGATACTTATATGACATGCTTTGTAATAACTTGCATCTCTTGTAATCAATGAGATGATAGTTTCCCATTAGCCTCTTGACTAAATAGAAAACAAAGAGAAATGTACCTTACTTGGCTTTGTTTCTGATTTAATGTAAACTTAGACCCAACTTATAAAATAGCTGAATAAAACCGGTCAGAAAACAGCTTTGTTTTTCAACAGCTTTTGTAACACATCTTTGCTTGATGACAACAGAAGAGGGAAAATTCATTTATCACTCACCATTAAGGAATTTGTTTACTTGAAACCTGATTTTTAATCTATAACTGAACATGAATTACCAACAATAATGAACACTGGATTATGAAAACCACCTACTACTTTAAAAATAATGACAGTAGCGATACTTCGGAACTTTGCCAACATTTAGATATTAAGAATTACCTGCAGATACACTGAGAATTATTAAAAAGAAGTTCCAGAAGCCTACAGAACAACAGCCCAAGCTCCTAGATTTACACAGGCTAAACGAACTACTACACCTTCCTGGTAAAAGCTGGTTTTGTGGGATTTTTGGTGCTTTTTTTTTTTTTAAAGGACTGTTTGATCAACAGAAAATGCCAATGTCATGTTTCGAACACAAACACATTACTAACAAAATACTTAATCTTCCACCTAATTCTCAAACTGGTTTGATCCTGTTTTACTTCCTTGCTGTAAACCTTTTTTTTTTCCTTTACATTTCAATCATAAAGGAATCTCTGATGAGTAGATGACAATACTGCCACAGGATATGCCACTAGAAGTATACAATACATTTCAGTATTTATCTCATTTTTACCCTTAATCTCTATAAACACCAAGTACAGCACCAATGTCACTCAAGAGGATTAATAAAGAAGAAACTAATTTGAAATACAGTATTTATCAACACCTCTCAAAGTGGCACTGGTGATTATAAATTCAGAAGCTGAGCTAAAAGATGGAAAACCTCACGTTTTTTCTTCTAGTACAGAATGCAGTCTGAAACTTACCATCAGGAAACTGCTCTGCATCATCATCAAACATGGCTTCTTTCAAAGCAGATTTATTAAATGCACTGATACCATCAGAATAATTATAGGGGTTATAATCTCGTGAACGTGGTGAAGAGTGGGGAGGCATTGTGTTGAGTAATGATGTTTTGTTATCAAGAGCTGTTCGGCCTGAGTCACTCACACCACTTCCTGCTCGTAAGTCTACAATCCCAGAAGCACTGCAGATCTGCAGGAGAAGAAATATCATATAAGAATGGGAAATACACACTTGCCCTTTTCAATTAACTACATTACTGATTGATCCATCTAGCAAAAAATTACACATTTCAAAAATGTCAAACTAGCCTTCAAGTAACAGCTTTTAGAAACAGTTCCCTAAACTTTGCTTTCTTTTAAAAAAAAGAGAAAGTGTACATAAAAAAAAACAAACTATGAACTAGAAACAGCTGCCAGTATATTATCTCAAAAGCTTGATGCTAACCAATTGAAAACATGCTGAAGGGCAAGCTCAACAAATCTGAAAGCCAAAGTTCTATAGAAACAGATGTTTCAAACACTCTGTGTACCACCAAAAGCCCACAGGTTCTGTACAGAATAAAATAAAACCTTTGGAAAAACATATTAAGGCACAGACCTCTCAAAATTGAACTCCAGATGTTTTGCAAGATAATTATTTTTAAATTGCTAGCATTAATACAAGCAAACAGCTAGTGCTACTTAGAATTAGTATTCACATTTCCAAAATATGGCTAAAGACTAGGAACATATTTCTGTAAAGCTTTAAAGTAATTTAGGAGAAAGGTCCCATTTCAGAAGTCCTCTACTCAGAAAGATACTTTTTCATCTCTAACAAATCAGTCACTGGCTTGGTTTGCTGATACTGAAGTGCACAGAGTTTAACCACTCACCGAATCGCCATCATCTTTTTTGGAATCTCTCTTTACAGGCTCATTCATATCTTCCTGACTACGAAAACTGAAATTCTGAATTGCTTCAGTCACTCCACGAAGAGAGCTATAAATATCTTCAGAATTCATATTTTCAGTGTCATAGTCAAATGCACTGTGGGCCATGAAGAAAGACATAGGAATTAAGATGGATTTGTTTTGTGACTACTTGGTTTTGAATCATAAAATCACAGAATTGTTTTGGTTAAAAACCAAACCTTTAAGACCATCAAGTCCGTCCATAAATCCAACTCTACCAATTTTGGTACTAAACCATCTTCCTCAACCACAGAGCCTCAAGAAATATTAATAAAATGATAACTTTTCTTGAGACACACCAAGGAAGAAAGCAGGCCTTCCATGTAACAAGAACTATGTTACAGTACATCTTATTAAGAGCACAGCCACAGCACTGGGAGAATCTAGCTAAGGGAAGAGCAGCATTTAGCAATAGCAACTGCCTGAAGAAACAAACTTCTTTTGCTCTGTTTTACTCTTACAAACATAAAACAACTGGGATTTTTATATTATTCTCTCTTTCTGAGAAAAGTCCCAAAGCAAGGAGGACTGATAAAACTCAACAGTTTTCACAGGAAGTTGACTGCTAAAAGCAGAATTAGGAAGTCCACTTCACTAGCAACAGTGGTACCACAAATTAAAGACCAGAGTACTAGGGAACTATTACTTTTATAGCCTCCCCACTATTAAGTCAGGTTTGACCTAGCTGACCTCTTTCTAGTACTTGCTAGAAATGAACAATTCCGTTCCTTCTCCTGCTAATCCATTTGCACTCCCCCCCCCCAAGACATACAGCCCTTCTTCCCACCTCAGGCCAGTCCAGGGAGTGTCAGACCCTTCAAGCAGTCAAGATGTACTGAAGCCTTAGAGGCAGAGCTGTAGCAACACCAGCCTACGTTACCTTGGTGACAGGGTGTTCTGTGATGTATTGGTTGGGGACGTGAGGGGACTTGACCAGCTTGCTGGGGAGCGTGGAGTAGGTCTTGTTAAAGGACTTCCCATTGTTCCCTAGAAGAGAAGAAGTGAGAGGATACACTCCAGCAGGACTTCAGCTTCCCTTTTAACTTATTATTATTGTATTTATTTTCTGGTGCTCAGAAACATATAAAAAATTTAATTTAAACCAACCAATTACTAGTAACTTCAATTGGGTATAAATTTGGAATAAGTTAAATATAAAGGATAACCACACATTTATATATAAAAAAAATAAACATTAAAACTTAAGTCACTTGAAAGCAACATGAATTTTGAAAGTATCATTCTCTGCAGGAAAAAGAAGAGGTATTCCATAGAGATACCTGCTACTAAGACAGATTTCCACATACAGCTTGTGTTGCTTATCCTCCTCTACCAACCATCTTGCTCTCACAAATAACTGCTGAAATGGACTTATATTCAAAACACCAGTAGCTTCAGAAAGAATAGTAAGACAGGTGTAGATACCTGACCACTGTTGCCTGCATTCCGGAGATGATTATGGAGAAGCTTGGTGGCTCCATCCTGAAATGTTTTTGGTAAAGCACCCAATAGCATTGTAAACTCTGGAGTGTTGAGTTCAAAAAGGGAAATCAGCACTGACTGTGCAGCCTAGAAAAAGAAAATTCAAATGGAAGACAGTGACTTGAGTTTCTGATGGGATTTTATCAGCAAGAGATGCTACAATGAACAGTAATCACAAAATATGACTTAAGTCTTGATCAAGCTTGAATGGTGAACAAAACCACTTCACATTTGCTGGTAAACTGGAAGTTCAGACATTGATAAGTACAGGCACTTCTTAAACCATTTTAATAAGCAGTCTTTCAAAAATGTGCTCCTCAACCTCCCTGGCCCCAGATCCCTACTAACTAAAGAAAGTGGTAAAGGAATTCACCAAATGGCTTTTAAGAAGTTTGGTAAGCTGAACAAACTTGGAGAGGAATGGAACACACCAGTCAGGAATAAGCCAGCAATTCCTTCTCCTGAATTCTTCAAGTGGTACAGATTGTTAGTAATCAACACATTAGCTTGAAAAGGAACATTTATCACTTTAGGAATTTTAAAAAAGAAAACAAAAACCCAACCAACAGACATTCTAAATTGGACTTAGTCAGTCTTGATTTTGAGTTGTGGTCACAGCATTTGACATTCTTTATAACTTAATCTACAATCAAGCTGTTTGGTTAATCTCCCCCCACCCCCTTCCTACCTTGCTTCCTTATAAAGACAGGCAAACACCATGAGGAATAATTTAGCTGACTACATTCTTAAGATGAAAACTGTTAATTACTGTTGGGTTTAGTCTACTAAATGTCACTTCCCACACCCTCTGTTTTACTAGTTCATCTTGAACAACATCCTCATTCTAAAGCATGTTTCAATATTTATTTATTTTAAAATAAATCAAACCCCAGAGCTCTCTTCTGACAAAGCTATACAGTAAGTGACACAATGCTTGGGTTCCCTCTGGAAGAGGGATGGCTGACTGCATGACTTTGTAATGTTTGTACAGTTTTATGAATATTCACTGGATAGTCTTAACAAAGCTGCCAACATAGCAACTAAACTAACACATACAATGAAGGGCTAGGGCTAGAGACTGAGTTCTCCAGAGGTGTTTATTAGTTTCTTTGTAATACAAAACTCTAATTCTACAATCAACTATGTCAAGTTTACAGAGCTCACCACCAAAGTCTGCCATGCACTGGAGAGAACCAGTGCCTTATGCTATACAGAATGATAGGCAGCTTTCTTAAGCAGCAATATACTTAAAGGAAATAGTTTAGAAAATTCTTTCAGGCATTTATTTCCCTCTTTTGCTTCCAGAGCAATGAACTGTAGCATTTTTTAATTAAAAGTGGAAAGCCAAGGCATGAGCCCACATACCAGCACACACTCAGTATTAGAAGCTTAGTGACAAAAATACTAGCATATTATTTTGCCACAAATTATCTTTGCACACCCACAACTGGCTGTTTTCTCTAACTTTATTCCCTTCTCCCTCTGACCCTTCAAGTCAACACCCTGAATTCCCTCTAGGATAAGTCTTATGTTTCTCTTTTCCTTGTTATTTCCTACGGTCTGTCTTTTAACAGAAATTAATACAAACCAAATAAAAAAGAAATCCAGCAACTGAGCAATGGCTTAGGAATGACCACTTTCCTTTTTCTGTCCTGTTATCCATGTGTTCACTCCATAATACTCTGTGTTTAAACTGTCAGTAAAATAACACAACAGACACTCCAGGATCAAATCAGGAAAGAAAATGATCCCATCATGTCTGCACAAAATGAAGCTCATATCAAAACTGATATTGCCTCACAGAAGGCTTTCAGCTCTGCAAGTATCTAGTTTCTCTTTTCCTTGACAAAAAAAAAAAAAGCATTTTAGAGTATTTGGAGGTTTTTCTCTCAGCATAAGTCTGAAGGAGAGCTTATTTAAGTCCATTCATTAAGATAACACCTTTAAAAGTTAGCACTTTTAAGATCTGAAATATTTTAGGTTTTTTTTTTTCTTCTTAGAAGAACTCTAAGATTTTAGTTCTTTCTAGAAGAGTTCTAATCTTAGAAGAAAGTTCTGAAGCACAGAATTTTACCTTTCAGAGAATTCCCATGTCACTGAACTGTACTAAGAGTTTTAAAGAGTATTAAAATAAAGGATTTTTAATAATACTTAGTACTCAAAATGTTTTCATTAAAAAACCCAAAATACAGCCATCAATTACACAAAAATACACTTGGCAGAAACTTTTATCCATCATACAAAATGCTGCAAGCTTATTAAAATAAAGAAAATTTTAAAAGCTTGTGACTGTAGGCTGTGATGCCTGGTAAGACACTTAAAACATAAAATCCAGAATAACCATAAAGTCCATCAGAATAACTTTTGACTACTTATTGCTGACATTTTATTTTCAAGAGCTATTAAAGGCTTTTGGCAGATAGTTGCCTCCAACAACTGTGTTATGGAATGAAAAAATTAAATGAGCAAACTCCATGTAATTAAGGTGTTCCAGATGATAAAACTCACTGGCAATTCCTTCCACTGTTCAGTTACTTATTGACATAAAAATGCTTATTAGAGATATGAACCATGAGATAAAGACAGCTTGCCACGTGTCTCAGCACTAAAACTTTACTGATTTAGAAGATAGTGCTACTTGAATTCTTCTGTTTGATGGTCTTATGTGTGTCACTAGAATATGGTACCAGGCAAGAAAAGTCCATAGGATATAATCTATTATTGCTTTCTTCTACTTATGAATTTATGTAAGAAGTGAACAACAGAAACATTATCTCCAGTATAAACTCTATGTTTTAAAATTACGTACTATATATATTGCACATATCAAGGAGTTGCACATTGCACACTTTGAGACACCTCCCACTATTTTCTCTAAATTCTTACACAAAACATCCCTCCTAAAGAGGGGAAGTTTTGGCACTCTTTCCAGAAATGAGGAAGTTGCCAGAACTCAAACCTAATTAAAAAAAAACAAAAGAAATTTAAAATAAATTAATTGTTGCAACTCTTCAAACTGCAGATATAAACAGAGAAAAAGAAACAGAGGAGTTTGTGCTGAAGATGCTTGCTCTTATGATTACCCATAAGGTAAGTAAGTTTATTTAGCATTCAGAAGCTTCTGATAATGGCAGCTAAGAGAGAATGGCTGGTGGCAATCAGAACAACTCCATTCCACCAAACTGCAAAAAAATTGCAAAATTTTTTCTCTAATAAGAAGGTCTATTTAGAAATCCTTTATAAAGAATGGTTATGCATGGTTATTCTGAATCCCCGATACCTCTGTGTAGCTCTCAAATAACCAGTATTAATTTTCATTTCACAACAGTTACATGGAAATTGGAGTTTTGCACTGGAACTGCAGCATTAAAAGAACAATAGTAAAGAACAAACCTTTTTGTCAACGGGTCAACTGTTATTTTCCTGCTTTTGTGTTAAATGTAAAGGATTCCTACCAAACTTAAAATTCCTGCAACAAATGTGCTATTCGTATAAGAGTTGCCCATGAAGAAATAGCAAAAATGCCAGAAAGTGCTTGAAACAAAGTTGTCTTTAGTATTATGAAAGACAATTTCAATTTATTAACACATACAGAAACAGTCCTAATGGTGACTTTCAAGATGTGTTAATTTGAAATTTTTACTTAAATACATAATTTTTGGCAAGGTTTTACTTTGTCTCTTCTAACACTTCATACAGCAAAATTAGATGTGCTGGCTCAGAAGGACATAAAAGTATTTTTCTCTAAGAGTAAGTTTGTTTTTAAATTGTTTAGTCAAGAAATATGTATCTAATTTTCCATGACGCTTGGAATATACTGCAGTTGTAAGCACACGTTAACCAACATACCTTCCTAACATCTGAGCTTTTAGGTTCTGTAGTCCAGGTGATGATTCGAGACACTGCTAATCTGGTTTCACTTGAATTCACAAAATCTCCTGGATCCATTTGTTGTGCCAGAGTCTCTATGTATTTAAGGATTGCAACTTTAACCTGCAAAGAGGAACAGAGTCAGGTGGCCAAAAAAAATGGTGGGCTGCAAGAACAAGTGTGCTCACAGAATACTCTCAATGCCCTAAAATAAAGATTTTTTTTCCCAATTAAACTAAGTATCTTTTCAGTATTGATGCAAACCTCAGTACAATAAGAACATTTACAAATAGATGTAATATTTCAAGAAGAGAGCTATTCCACAGAAATTAAAACATTAACAGAAATCTTAGATTTCACTGGTAGAAACTAAAAGATGCACAAATCACTGCATATGCAAGAGCTTGTATTTAACAAAAAGAAAACCAAAGCACTCAGAACAGTTAGGAATAATCAGGATTTAAAATAACTATTCAGAATTTTTAGGAACTTTTTTCAAGTATTAAAATTAAAAAATCAACCAATACTAAGTTCCTATTGGTTCCTACCATGTAGTTAACACTCAGCATTCTTTTATAAAAGACCACACACAGTTGAACAGTTCCTATCTCTGGGGATAAGCCACATCAATACTCCCATGAAACAGAAAAAATGTATGGAACATAATTTCTACAAAAGGCACACTTTTACTTTGAAGATATTTTAGAATACAGTGATGTGGATCTACCAGGAGATTAAAAAAGGTGCTTTACTCCATATAATTTATTTGGTGACCATTTTCCTACTCCACTAACTCCCTATACTCCTTATGCAGAATCTGCTCCGTACATCCCAGACTGCAGCCTCTCTCTAGCATCTCCAGAACTAAACCACTACACAGCTCTGGGCAAAGGGTTATTACACCTGTATATCCTTGAAACATTCATCTTCTGAACTCCTGCTGCCCCAGAGATTTGTCATGCCACCTATCAGTAAAAGCAGTGAACATTTATTTGGGCCAACTAGTTGATTTTGCAGCTTTTATTCATACTAGTGATTACAGTGAATCAGAAATATCTACCAGGAGGGAGACACCTATGTCCATCATAAGCAGAAAGAAAAAGACTTCTGGGTGTATTTTTAATTGTTCCTGGTTTGCAGTACAACTATTCTGAGCAAAGCTATTTATAAACTTCCCTCAGTCATGAAAACTTGTAAGCTATTGAATACAGTAAGTGATGCACACATGAGTGATAGCTGATACGTGTAGGCTAACAATTAATACGTCATTTTCACAGCAGCTCTTAAAGCTCAACTTCCCTGAAGTTGTACAAGCAACAGCTGGAAGCCTCCATCTTATGCAGATCAACTGATACAGTAAACCTCACATTATTTGCTATGCTCTTTCCAAGGAAAAAACTCCACTAACATCTCTGCAGTAAAAAAACTTAAGCTATTACTATGGACAAAAAAAACCCAACCTGAAGTAAATTCTGTAATAGCAGTACATCCACTTATGATTTTTTTTGGTCATTATTTCCAGTAAGTACGTACAAAGAAATAAGAAGTCTAACACAGTCCTCTTCAACATTTAACCTCTCCAAGAGAGGATATAAACAATTTATGACTGCAATGAAAGCAGCTCCAGGAATTCTTAAATTTACCATTAATATGAGGCCAAACTCTATGAAGTTGTATAATAATGTCTTGACTGTCTCTGCTCTTTTAGGCTGAATTTATTGTACTTTTGATGGACTATAAACAATGAAATATTTTTCCTGCATAGTATATAACACAGACATTTTGTTTAAAAAAAGCCCTGCTGTAAGGCTGAAATATAGCTCAGGCCACAATTAGCACTACTACTCACAAACAAGAAAGAAAGATTAGATGTAAATGGAACTAAGTGCTTCATAAACATCTTTCACAGATAATAAAATGACAAATTCTGGCACAAAATATGTGCAACTGCCTCCAGAGTCTCAGGAAATACTGCAAGGATGCTACACAGTCACTGCCAGAGGGCAAATCATTTTCCTGTCCTGTCAAAAACTTGAGATTTACAGAGTTTCATTTGCTTTATGAAGTAAGAAAAGAAACATTTCATGTAGCAAGAAAAAAAAAAAAAGCAAGGAATGTAGAGAAGCTGCCTTATTTTAACCACAAAAATTCCATCTCTTACCATGCTTTCTTGGGATGCAAGAGTCACTACTTTGTGTTACTCAGTTTGAACACAAGCAATCATGCCAACTGACTTTGAGATTGCCCCATCCCAGGTGTCTGTCCCTATGTTACTGGATTCATAGGAGACACTGCCTCTGCCATTATTTAACCAAAGGACTAAAATACACATGAAGCATGATTTTTTTAATGGCTCTCTAATCTCCGAATCTGTGTTATTGGTTGGTGGGTTTTTTGAATCAACAAATCAGTATTTCCCAAGGAAAGAAGGGTTCAGAATCTTGTAATGAACTTTGGTCACTGTGCTTAAACCAATTCCTCACTGAGTCTGAGCCATTTGATGTTCAACCTGAGAAAAATGAAAGTGATGACTTGAAGTGCACTTCAGGAAAACACCCATCCTGTGAAAAACCTATGTTCTGCACCTGTGAAAATAAGCTTAATAGATTATATCCTGTCTACAAAATCTGACTCCTGTGCCCTTCCATACATACATTTGACCAAAATAGATACGTGCATCTGCTACCTTTGCACTGAAACTCTGTTTCAGCAATACACCACACTGTGTGTAAAATGGTAACAAAAGAGAGGAAGAGAGGCATAGCATAACACACTGATGCACCCTCCATTGACTAGATCGCTAGAATTACTTTTTTTTTTTCCTTAATGGTCCTACAACTGACTAGCTATCCAAATCCACCTCTGTGGCCACTCCAAAATCTTGACTTTTATTGTCCAAGACTTAGTTGTGTTTATAAGTACAAGAATGACAATGACAGTTTACTCTAAAGCATCATGATTATTTACTACCACCACATGAAAAGAAAAACAGAGGGAAAGAAAAACAATGAAAAGAAAAACAGAAGGGAATCCACCCCCAGAGAAAATTTATCATCTTTCACCCCTTTTATATCTGACCATCTTTAAGGATGCTGAAAAATCTTCCTGTGATTTTTCCCATCACAGTAAATGCTGTTTCTCAGCATAACTACCCCAAAGGTACACTCTGCAACAAAATAGTAATTTCTCAGAGTAAGAACAGAAGATGAAGATTTAAAGAATGGAGTAGTGCTCAAGATCATCAATCGGTCTGAAATGTCTTAATTTAGTTTCAACTCAGCCTAGCAGAAGTCCACTCTTGTTTCAGATATACATTCCAAACTTTGTAACATGACCAATACCACTCTACTAGTTATACTACTGCATGGAAAAAAAGAACACTTAAAACCACCAAATTCACCTTCTTGGGGAGGAAACTGAAGTAAAACAAAACCAAGCCGAATTTGTTTGAAGGATCTGTATAAACAACAAACTGATTTTTACTACCTCATTTGCTGTCTTCAATAAATGACAGCAGTCCCTGTTAAGCAACAGTGGTCAATTTATCAACTGTCCTCAAAAGTGGAAAAAGAAGTTTATACATTTTTTTATACTGCAGATGAAAAAAGGCATATTTATCTGACTTCAGGGTCAACATAAAATAAATCCTACTCTTGTGCAGTATCAAATGATGTAAAATATTTCATAGAGAAGAAAATGACTGTTAGAAAATGCTTGCTATTTGCCCATTTACATCACTTGTAAATCTGCTTAGGATTTGATGCATTTATTCTAAAATCAACTCTCTTTGGGACCACAAATGTACTACAGAATATATTTTTACTTTACAGTTATACTGGCAGACCTGTGGACTATGTACTTTAGATTCTTAAGCAAAAAATGCATGCAATTGCAAAGCTACACACTGCTTACAGAAAAGTAAGTGTACCACAAAGGGAGAGAATTTTTAACGCAGTAACTCAAGTTCATATTAATATTAAAATAATTTAGATTAATTCAAGACCTATCAGATTGAACACAGAAAAAAATATATATGAACTAAGAAAATGCAACTGGGAAATCACAAACATAAAATTAGAAAAGACTTGATAGAGTGAGTTTGCATAACCAGCTTGATGTTAGGCGGCCACATTTTTGTTGCTCATTTTTACTGTACTGTGGTTTTATTAGATCTCTCTTGCAGCAAATATTTTCATACCAGTGTCATGTTTAAAACTGAACTTCTGCATGCTTAAAATTTCTCGCAAAGGTTAGTAGCAGCATACAAATGCATTCAAATAAAAATTATTGAAAACACTGTAAGAGGTTGACATAGGGTTAAGAATAAAGACAATAATTCAGACAAAAACCTTTGAGCTCCAAAAAGAGCGAAGCTGGTCCTGTAGTGCTGGCTTGACTGTCTGAAAGTTCACAAAAACAAAATCCACTAATTGAAAACCTTTTTTTTCTTTTTCTTTTTTTAACAAAACAACATTTCAAATTTTAAGACAAGCAAACATCTATCAATGAAGATGTTTCTTCGCAATGCAAGCCTCAAAATTCTTACCTTCAAGCTAGGTGTTTGGGTCTGGTCAACAGTAAATCTCATTAAAATACTGAACTGGAGGTCATTTGGAAAAGATTCCCTGTAAAAAAAACATATCAAATTGCAGTAAGTTACATGAAAATTTCTTTTATATACCTATACTTTTAAAATAAAAAGATTCTACTGTTTTATTGATTATGTATCTGACTTTCAGAAACATTCACCTAGCATGTAAAGAACAAGATTTAGATCACGTAAGACAGAAAATGGAAGATGAGAAGATCAAGTCTAACCATCAGCCCTCCACTGCTGTAACCACTACACCATCTCCCAAAGCACCACGTATGCCTCTTTTTTGAACACCCCCAGGGACAGAGACTCCACCACCTCCCCAGGCAGCCTGTTCCAATGCTTCACCACTCTTTCGGAGAAGGAATTTTTCCCATTATCCAATCTGAACCTCCCTTGGTGTAACTTGACCCTTTTTCCTCTTGTCCTATTGCTCATCACTAGGGATGAAGAGGCCAACACCTCACCTCACTACAACCTCCACTCAGGTAGCTGTATAGAGCAATAAGGTCTCTCCTCGGCTTCCTCTTCTCCAGGTTGAACAACCTGAGCTCCCTCAAGCCTCTCCTTTTACGACCTGTTCTCCAGACCCCTAAAATCAGCCTAGCTGCCCTTCTCTGTACCCTCTCCAAGACCTCTACATCCTTCCTATACTATGGAGCCCAAACCTGCACAAAGTACTTGAGGTGGGGCTTTAATGAGGCCCCTGAGCCCCTGCAACTCTACTTAAAAATCTAGCTCCCATTAGGAAATAAGTGGTGAGGGATGGGCACCTCTGAGGTACCTGACAATCACATAGGATGATTCTGGAATCAAACTATTACTGAAGTCTGGGGAGAATGGAAGGGAAAAAAAAAAAAAAAAAAAGCAAAACTACTATTGCCACAAGTCCTTGAAAGCCTGCTGACACCGAGAGATGAAAACTGCACAGTATTTTTATATCAAAATAAAGATTTTCAAACACAAGCACTGAATCACTGAATGCAAGGCAAGACTGCAAACATACATAGCCCAGGTGCACATTTTGGGATCAGGTAAGTAGTACCCTAGTAATTGTTCAGCATGAAGGACTCAAACCCTTTCAACCAGGAGTCACTTAGGAACCCAAAATGCTTAGGCAGCCAGGTTTAGTGAAGTTTCACAGTCTTGTTATTAGCTCTGTGTTTTTCCAAGGATTTCATAGCACAAAGCCCTCCCCAAACTCTTGAAAACACCATGAGGGTTGGGATTATTTCTTTTTAGTGTTGTCCTTTTAAAAGTGTTTTTAAGAACTCGTTACCTTGTGACATCAAGTGCCTTCTGAACTTTTGCTTGTACAGACCCAAGCAAATCAGCACCCATTTTTTTCAACAGCTGTGTTAGGAGTACAAACAGCCAGTCCTGCAGATCTTCTTTATGAACCTGGATGAAGTCTACCAGTGTCTCCAAAAACATACTGAACACCTAAAAGGCAGAAGAAGATGGAAAGAGGGTAGGATGGGGCAAAAGAGGAAACAGCACTGACGTATGCTGAACTTACAAACAAAGAAGAAAGCAGTAAGGGAATCAGAGGCAGAGAAAGGCAGTGTTTTTGCAGCCAAGCAGGAAAAAAACCAAAAACGAAAATAAAGAAATCTGTCTTGCTTTTTCATTGGATTTTGATACAAGAGAACACTGGAAATGTTAGCTCACTTCTGTAGAAGTTTGACAATTAGGTATTCCATGCAGTTTCATCAAGAAAGGAAATGCTTACTGTGATGGCTGGCGCAACCTCAATTTTTTCAGTAAAACTTAATTTTTTACCCTTTCAAGCTTTATCGTTAACTTGATTTGACATATTCCTTGTAGGCTACAAAACCCAGTTCCGCTCTAAAACAAAAAAAGCTCCTACAATTCTTTCACAAAATATTCATTGTAAATATCTGCATTACTAAATACTGCAAAAATAATGGAAACTGTCCAATTCCATTACATAAAATACTTGTGGACAGAACAATATTCTCCTGTTGTCACAGGTATTCAAATACAAAATTATTCACTAGAGTTGGGAAAATAGGCATGATTCATTACAGATTGGAAGTTGTTTAAGACACTAAAGTACTTTTCAAAAACATGCTATCCATTGTGTTCTTTTCAACAAATACTGTCAAATACAACAAATACAAATAATGTTGAAAAGACAGCATTAAAAAAAAAAGTGTATTTTTGTATTTACAGTAACTTCGGCACTCAGACCAGGAGGAAGGGCTTGCTGGAGGGAAAAGGTAAGGCAGGGCATGATGAATCAGTAACACTGTTTAAAAAGCCTTTTTAATATCTCATTAATTTTATGGTTTTTAAAAGCTAAAATCAGAAAGGCAAAAATAAAAAATTCAATTTAAGACTAAAATCAAATTTTTCAAGACTAAATTCAAGAGTAAAATCCGGATATAATTGTTCTATACTGGTGTGGCCCATGGGAGTTTTCCCGTTTCTCTGAAAAGAAAAATGGGTGTTTGGGCTGAAAATACTACCTTCACAACTGGTAAGAACTCTCCAGCTCCAGCACATAGCTGGGTAGAGAAGCAAAAGCATTGCTAAAATGCAAAGAGGGCTGGAAAGATACTGTCTCCTGAGTATTTCTGACATAGGTACAATGTTGTAAACAGCTGCTGCAGAGGAAGGGCTGGAACCGCACATCCTCCTGCAGCTGTCCTGGATAGTTGCAAGGCCAAATTCTGCTGATGTCTGTGAGGGTGAACGATCTCAAACTATCACCAGATCCCACATGGCTGCAGAAACCAGTCCACAGAAATGGATTTCCTGCCACTAGCACTCATCAGTATGGAGCATCTGGTGCGTGCTGTTGTATGCATTCGTCACTGAGGTAACAAGAGCTCTTTTCATGTTGATAATCATAGAATCATAGAATTGGCTGGGTTGGAAGGGACCTCAGAGATCATCAAGTCCAACCCTTGAACCACCGTTGCGGTTACCAGCCCATGGCACTGAGTGCCACATCCAGTCTCTTTTTAAATATCTCCAGACACGGAGAATCCACTACTTCCCTGGGCAGCCCATTCCAATGTCTGATCACCCTCTCGGTAAAGAAATTCTAATATCTAACCTAAACTTCCCCTGGCACAACTTAAGACCGTGCCCTCTTGTCTTGCTGAGAGTTGCCTGGGAAAAGAGACCAACCCCCCCCTGGCTACACCCTCCTTTCAGGGAGTTGTAGAGAGTGATGAGGTCTCCCCTGAGCCTCCTCTTCTCCAGGCTGAACACCCCCAGCTCCCTCAGCCTCTCCTCATAGGGTCTGTGCTCGAGTCCCTTCACCAGCCTGGTTGCCCTCCTTTGGACCTGCTCCAGGACCTCAATCTCCTTCCTAAACTGAGGGGCCCAGAACTGGACACAGTACTCAAGGTGTGGCCTCACTAGGGCTGAGTACAGGGGCAGAATCACTTCCTTGGACCTGCTGGCCCAATGAGGCAAAGGCAAACAAATACACATCATGAAGAGAAAAAATCCATACAGGTATCTTTAAAAGTGCCTCAAAATACAGATCAGAAATTCAATTCAGCTTCTTTCAGGATCTAACAAAGACCAGGCAGAATCTTCATAACAGATATCTCAAATACTGGAAAGCCAGCTTAGAAACAAAACAATACTAATCCTACTCAACATGAAGTCCAACAGGATGAGCTACTTTAATAAAGTTCCTTTTGGGGGCAAACTGCATAGAAAACTTTAAAAAAACCTAAAAAATCCCAAATTTATTTCTAACTCCTCTGCTATATGTCAAGATTTTTCTTCAAGCCTAAGGTTTAACCCTCCCAGTAGTGGAAAAATATCTTCATGGGATTAGAAATGCCTTCTGCATTGGGCTGAATTGAAACAAAATACCACTTTGTGCATGCACAAGTAGTGGGCTCAACTATAAGGCTTAAACAAAAGCTAACAAAAAAGTACTTTCTGTATTCTAATATAGCATTCTTTGCATTTCACAGCCCTAAAATAAGGGGAAGATATACTAGACTTAGACAAACAAAAAAAAAAATCCTGGAACTATGACAATTACACTGAGAGTCTTACAATGGTACCAAAACCCCTTCAAATTAAACTGCACAGCTCAGCAGAATTTAAAAACTGTACCTGTTCCTTTGAGTTTGGAGACACTGACAATCACATCTTTTTTGTTCATATGTGCAAGCTAAACAAGATGGTTTCAACTTCTTATTTAATGCAGAAATACAGCCTTGTTATGGTACTTGAAACACGTGAAGTGTTTTAAATTGAAAGCATTATGAAATTACCGTGGCAAAAGTATCCTGAAGACCCAGTGCCAATGTTTTACCTGTTAAAACCACACATACTGAGGACTCAATTTTGTTTTCAAGTTTGGTTTGAACATGTGGAGAAAACTCAAGAAAGCTGAGTCTTTTCGGTGTATTTGAAAAATTCTAAATCATAACATTTTGTTGTAGGCACGAAGAATTTAAGAAGTCTGTGAAAGCATTTAAGGTAAAGGATGAATTTGGAATGGAAAATGGAACTAAACTATGTTGAACTATGTATGTAGGTTCTGTAATTTTTGCAGTTCCCCTTTTTATGGTGTAAATTAAAATTCTGAAATCAAGCATCTAAAGTTTGAGTCTGTAATACTTTGGTAGTGGAAAAAATAAATAGATATGAAAATAATTGTATGTGATCCACCTGTAAAGTGAATTTGTTCAGATGTGCCAACCACCACAATATGAAGCAGGAATGCATAACCAAACAACGTCAGTTAATTAGTAGCTAAAGCACATCTTGAAACTTTACCACACAGTTTACATAATTGTATATAGCATTTTAAGATTGCAAGAGGCTTTACACTGCATGAACTCTTTGGGGAAGAAAAGTAGAGAAAAAGGATTAATTGCACATCCATGCAAGTAAGGTTAGGCTTCCAACGAATAGTGTACCAACTTACTCTCTAAAGAGAGTTCCAACACAGGGGACAGCATGCAAAATGAAACAAAAACAAAAACAAAAAAACAAAACAACAAAAAAAGGGAAAAAGATAAAAACACACAAATTAGTGGCCATCAATACAAAGTTCCTGTATGGAATATTAAAACAAAATAAAACAAAAAAGGTATTTCAAAACTTTTAGGATAAATTTAGTAATTCTATTGGGATATCCAATGTATTTTAAAACTAAGCACTTGGCATATCCTTCAAATCATTCTCCCATTTTCTCCTCCAAATGATATTACTCTATTTTAGTAAGCAATTCCCTGCATCCTGCTATCATGTTAAAGTAAACCTAAAAAAAAAAAAAGTGATGACAATAATTCATACACACACTTGAAAAGAGTCTACAGATGAATTTTGTGTAGCCATGTATGTGTGATAGAAATTTACAGTTCATGAACTCTTACAGGATCCTCATGATAATACATTGATGACTATTAATAATTTTGCAACACTAGAAAGCAGGCAAGGCTCCAGTGACTGCAACAGGTGAGCCCCGTGTGCTGTAACACAGGCCACATTTCTGGAATCAAAGCCACATTATTTTATGACAGAACGCCCAGTAAACAGAACAGAACAATCAACTAGCAGTATTCAATATAACATTTCTAATTAATGAAAAGATACAAAGCTTTTCTGACACCTACAACTAAATTTTGGAGTATTTTCATTATCCTTCCCTAACTCCCCTACTAGAAAAAGAAACATCCAGGGGAGTTCTGATCTATGCAATATTAATTAACACAGGAACAAGCAAAACCAAACCATTCAAAATGTTGTCATTACTCCATTTAGAAACTAGTAATATTTCAACATTTAATTTTCTTCCCTCTCCTCTGACTTAACTATTCTTTTTTTGTACTAGTTCTCTTTAATTGTTTTGTTTTAGTCTTCTGGATTTCTGCTATATATCAGCAACCTGAATACCATGCTGCTTTGTGCAATGCAAGTTTCTTGCTCCTACAAAAACTGTAAAAATACTCCCAAGCAGAGTAACTCAGTTAAAAAGATTTTAACAGACTTAGCAAACGGAAGGACTATTCTCCTTGTTATATCATCCATACTGGGTCACCACATAGAGAGAAGTGAATAAAACATCTCATTGTCTTTTATACCCAAACATAGCCTTGACCACACTCATTGAATACTAACAATGATGTAAAAAGTCTCAGCTGACAGCCCTTGCTATGAAATTTGACAAAGACATCATAGGACATGGTAACACAAAAAGTATAGTTCATAAAATGCATTGTGTACAATTTAGACCACTTTCTTAATAAATTTAAGATACTGCACCAGAGCCTTTAGTTTCTGAGAGAAAAACACTATTCATGTTAAGTGGCCTCTAGAAACAACACAGGTTCCTAAAAATTCTTAAAAATTTTGAGCACAAACTGTTAAATTACTTCCATGAGTGTTAAGAGCAAACTAACCTTTATTTCAATTATCCTGTCAAAAAGGTGAAAAATGATCTTGTTCAAAATTGCAAACCAAATCCATTGAAATCTGCTATTATCAAGAACTTGTAGAATACAGTCAGAGATATTTTTTTACATGCGTAAATACCACTGACATATTTTACAACAGCTGGCTAATGACATTTGTTTCAAATGTTTACTACAAGTAAGAAAAATCTAAGCATACCTTACTGTGAGGATCAGCAAACATTCTTGTGAAGATTTCACACAACCTTTTCAGTTCAACACGACTGTGAAAATAACAATACATTAGTCAACTCCTCTGCCAGTACTACTGGAACAGTAATTAATAGCAATCAGTGAAATCAACTGTTAATACTGAATCAAGTAATCTAGTAAACAAAGTAGAAAAAAAAAAGCATTTTAAGACTGAAATAAAAAATTTAATGGATTTTGTTTAAAACAACACTTTCAACCTAGAAATGTCTATTCAAACTAATGCATGCATTAAACCACTCCAAACTATACTGACAGATCAGATAATGAAAAAGGTATTCTTAGTAGCTACTACTAAACAGTTCCTTCTAAATAAATGCCCAATAAAGAATAACAACAATCAAAATAAGTAAAGGCCTTCCCTAAATACTAGATGCCAGCATTTTAGGAATATCCTATTGCAAAAATTCTCTTGATTTAAAATTCAGTTTGTTTCTTAAACTGTGTTTTTTTAACAGACGTATACATCAGCAGCCAGAAGTGACAACAGTTTCCTTGATTCCTTCTCCCATCTTGCTCTCACATGGCAACAGCTTCACTCGTTCCTTCTCCCACCTTACTCTCACAGACACACACCTTTCTTTTCCTTCTCCCTAAATTTCCACATTCTTTAAAACATAAGCTTCCTCTCCTACTTCCCTCGCCTCACTTCAACTCTGAAACAAAACATTTTTCTGTTAACAAGTCTTCTTACCTTAAAGTTCTCTGGTTCTTTAACAAATTTTGCAGGCCTAGAAGGCCTTCTTTTCTCTCCGACCAGTTGGTGCTGGCACAACGATTTAGGACTTCAGCCACGTCTTCTGTCTGTCTCATGTACGTGGGTATGCTCCCATTCCTAGAGCTATAGGACCTTTCTGAACAGGCACTTGATGCATCACTGTTGGCATCATCATCTGAGTACATCCCATAGGACTCGTATCTTCGTCGCACAGGCTTCTTCTAGGGTACAGAAACACCCTGCCTTACTACTGATTTTCCAAGATACTCTGTACCTACCCATCGTCAGTAGAAAGATCAACCTTTCAAATAATTAGTGTCACCCCTACTCCCTGTTGTGACAAATGTCTTCAACTGCTGAACAGGTCAAAACAAGTTCATAACAATAAAAAGAACAAATAAAAAGAACATAAATAAAAAGATATGGCTTGTATGGTATTCCAAATGTAAAGCAAAGCAAACAAGAGAAGACATCCGTTTGATGAAATGTTCAACTTAAAGTTTACTTGTAAAAATCCATAAAATTGTGTTATATGGTGACAGACTGTATTTAAATGAGTTATATCACGTAACTTTGTATGTTACAGAATACAAGAATCAGGTCTAAACCTACATACTCTCTCATTTTAACTTACTTTGTATCAGGCATGTTAATAGCAAAACATTAAACTATTGAAGAAGGAAAAATGATTTCTATACCTTAGTCCGTATGTCTCCTAAGAGCTGTTAGCAGTAAATTATTGAAAAGAAACAGAAATTGAGAACAGGAAGACAAGGCACACCAGCATTGTGACTATTAAACTACCTGCCACTGGAAAATATATAATCTTATTGTGAATTTTGTTCTTAGCTCTCTGTACCTGGCTAGAGTATTGTGGATTGCCAAGAAGTAGTTTGCTAAGCTTCTCTTTCCAGACAATTATTACTGATCATCTGCTGGCTGGTCACAAAGGATTTTCTGTCAAAATCTTTGTGTCTAGCACAGTGATATTTCAGCACAAAAACTTAACACATGCAGTCAGTTGCTGAGACCTTCATTTAAACTTTTTTTTCCCATTGGTTTCTGCATCTCTGTTAAACTTAATTTGAATACCTATATTCTGCAATAATTACTTTAACAAGTCAATGTACCACACAAAAATTCATTACATTATGCAAACCCCAAATCCCATAAAGGAAAATCAAGCCAACAAAACACTGCACATGCCACAGGAAAAAAAATCCCAACAAATACTTATCTTAAAGGAAAAGCTCACACCTCTGCAAAATGACTTCAATGAATTCAAACTTTGGAGTTAAAGATAATATTTAAAAAATTGGTTTTATTACACACTCAAAGCAGCAGTAGTGTGATTGCTTTCCCCTTAATTACCATTTGCAGAGGGTTCTCATTTTTGACTGTGCAATAACTTGAAGGATATCACAATACAACCTAACCAATACATCCTCAAGTAATCAAGCTTACTGTCAACAGAATGAGCATACAGATATATGAGACAACAGGAAGGGAACAATCATAGACATGAGGATTTTTAAAAAGAATCACATAAGTTAAAAACTTAACTGCCAAAGATCAACCTATTGTTTCATTTTGTTCATCTTATATTCAGACCAGATGTTAGAAAATAGCCCTTTGGTTTAAGCAATATTATTACTGGCTGAGCACTTTTCATGCTCTAACAACAACAATATAACCCAGAATATTTGCTATTTTTTATGTCTGTTAGGACTTTACATTCTGCCTTTCAAACCCACCATTCTGAGGAAGAGCTTCAGTCTAGGATAAAACAAAAGGGGTATTCATAACCAGATTTCCATTTAAATTGACACATTTGTCACCTGTACATCTGAAGCATGGCAGGCAACCACAACCACTATTACACTGCAATAATAAATCACAAATTCTAGCCAAAATATAGATTCAACTTCTAACATTTCTGGAAGAATGCTGCTATACCAGACTCGGGCAGTACAAAACAGTTTCTATGAACAAACTCTTACTTCCACAAAGCAGGACACACTCAGACCTCAAGAGCAGAAACACATGGAAGCATGAGTTTCTCCTCAATTTACATTCTTCACTACATACTTAGCCCAGATAAATTTGAACAAGCTATATAGCAGCTAAAAGTAATATGGTAATTTTCATGTAGCATCAGTGTGGATACATATATAGCACAGACTTTCAAATTATAGCCATAAATTTTCCTGTTTCACAGACTGCTATTCCACTGAACCCTATTCCTGGACTGACTTCCAGTTTACTAACCAGCATTTCCCATCAATGTTGAAAACTTTTTGTGAGTTTACAGTATCAGGAAGGGCAAAAAAACATTCAATCTCACCATAACCTCTCAGTCAAGATTTCACAGATACTTTGATTTTTGCGCCAGCAAAGGAACACTAATTCTAATACTGTCTTTTTGGCACATTAGATTAAGCAAGAAATCAATAAATTGCTACACTAAAACGTTACGGTTGTCATTTTTTCCCCTTTGAAATTTTGTTTCTATCCAGACATACGTGGCATTTGTAGTCTTCTACTAATGCTCTAAATAGTATTTTTGTTAAAACAAGTAGTAAAAAACCTCTTAATGCATTCTAAGAAACAAATAAAATTACCTATAAAGAATGATATGCAAATAGTATGCAACACCTATCTGACCCACAGTGCCAGTATTCTAAATTAATCAAAGATTCCAGCTTGCAGATGTAAATGTCAGAATAGACAGGTTTTTTTAAATGTATAGATACTAAACATTGTAAAAGTCTGTATCCAACACAAGATCAGCAAGAGGTTCTTACCAATGCATCTGCTACTGCTTCTTCCACATCAGAACCTGTGTTCAGAACCCGCATAGCACTAACTGATGATGATAATCTACTTGACTGACTAATTCCAAAGCCTGTCCCTGTTATAAAAACAAAAATCAATATGAAGAATTTAGTCAGAATAGAAACGTGGGACATTAATACCATACTCACTTAAAAAACCCAAGCAGAAGAAAAGTGTTTGCTTATTGTATCATTATGTAGTGGCTAAAATACTGTTATTTTCATTCTGAAGTCTTTAGTGGTGCAGCAAAAAGAAGCTAAGCAAAAAACTAGTTATACATGAACATTCTGTTCTGGTATCACAGAAAAAAAATCACTACAAAACAATGGTTTTAACTGAAAGAACCTTTCCTTATTTTTAAAATGAATGTCTTCTTCATTTTGGGTTTTTGTTTTCATTTAAAAAGAGAGCAAATACAATATGAAAGCTATTGACAATGCTGATGAGAAAACTACATGCATAAAGAATGTTCTACAAATACTAAAAAATGGAAACTAAAAAATGTTCTTCTTAAAGTAAAAATAAAATTATTATTGTTAAGGAGGAAATGGATTAACACTGGAGGGTGTGGGTGGAGACAATCTACCAACATAAACACATCTATCTGGACTATTAAAACCACAAAACCAAAATTAATATAAACAATGCTTTAAAAATTGAACTATGAGAATAACCAAGTGGGTGGGGAAAAAAAAAATCCAGGATGAATGCACAGATGACAGCAAAGTGTACTCATCCTTCACCTGTAGCTCCATAAACATCAGGAGCGTAGAGGGCACCAGTGGATCTGGAGTGATGTCTGGAAGCTGCAATAACAGGATTATATAAACCCTATCTATTACCATGGAATCAAAGTGCTGAAAAAGTTGCTTAGATGAACAAGAAATTATTTATTTAAAAGACTGAGCCTTAGCACAAGAAATTGAGTATTATACAGCAGGAAAAATTTCAGAGAAATTCTTTTGATTGCATAGAATATGATTACAGAATTATCTACACCAGACATTTCATGCATGATTTTTTTTTTTAATTTAAAAGATTAAGAGCAGATTAAATGCAAGTATGTTCAAGTTTAAGGGAGGAAAAAATGCGCAGACACACACACACACACACACACACACACAGAGCCATTAGAAATATCTAGCAAGTTCCATTTATGGTCTTCTGTTGTAGAGTTAACTCAATTCTACACATGGCAGCTAGAGTCAGAGCTTGTATACCAAACATTACCTGCAAAAAGTGATTACTGCACTAATTTAATGTTAGCAGATTGACAATTTCTATAATCTTCTTCCCTATGTGGAGACGATTCAACCTCAGTTAAACCTCACCACTATCCAGATGACAGTCAAAATTATTAAACTCCAAAACAAGTTAATGCAATTAATATACCAAATTTGTGTCTTTTCTTCAAATAAAATATGAAATTGAAACATTTATGTTAGTTACTATGACTTATCAAGATTCTTTAAAGTTACGGTAAGTGGGAACCAAAGATTCTCAAGGAATTTTGAAGAGAAGTGAGCACCCCTTTCCTTCTGGTACTTTTATAGAACTGATCTTTCATTGATTCCAAAGAAGCTGGATCACAATTGCCCTAATATTTTCTTCCTTAAACCAAGTAACTTTGAATGTGATGTGTTTTTCAACAATTCCTCTTCTTTCTTCAGTTCAAGATTGAATTTACCGGACAAGTAAGTGAAACTGGTTTTGACAATTTTAACTTGAATTCAAATGTCTACCCACAGTGATCTTAATGTTTCATAACACTGTAGATGCAAATATTTTACAACTTTTGGATACATGAGGTATTATAAACAAAAACCAAGATTTATCTTTTAGTCTGAGTAACGCAAACACTAAATGGTCTAATTTGAACCCTGAAGCACACCTCTTTTAACTCCAAAATGATCCTAAAACCTATAAAGAGCTCGGAAGCAACATAATGGATTTTTTCTGCATAAAGCTCTCTATTCCTTACATAAAGTACAGCAATGTATTTTCTTTCAAACTAGACCTGCATGAAGTTGTTTGGCTGGGGAATTTTATTTTGCAAATTATGCTTTGTAGATTACTTGTTCTTCAGAAACTGTATCTCAGCATGGAAAAGGTGACAGGACAGATGTCAAAATATAGGCATCAAGGCTAACAGGGCTTCAAGTACAAACAATAACAGGATAAATCTTTCTATTGCTTTCCATCAAAAAGCCCTGAAAATTAAAGGTACAATTAAAAATTAAAACTTCAAGTATATAATTCAAGACCAAGACAACCTTGTTCCCACGTAAGTTTGAAAACAAATGCAGAACTGAACCTTTGCCTTGTACCAGTGGAAAAAAAACCCAAAAAACTAGTTAATTGCATCCTACAAAATAAAACTGGTCTAACAAAACACTGACATTTGAAATCATTCAAATAAGTCATACTAGAAGACATGCTAGGAAACCTCATCTATTCCAGGTATAACTGTTGGCTTTTTTTAACAACACTGGATTCCTACTCGTGCTACTCTGCATGCTCTGGGCCATCAGACCATTCAACCTATTGTATTTGTATAGGCACTTGTTTTGACATCTGAATACAAAAAGAAAACTCTCCTAATAGAAATAAAACCTCAACAGCACCTGTCCCATTGACCCATCTTATAGTATCACTTCAATACAGACTTCCTAAGAAGCATTTGTCCAGCTAGATAAACTCAGTCTCAAATGCGCACGATCGAAGTCAAGTTGTAAGGCAGCAAAAGCAGCACAAAAAGATCTGGAAAATACACTTCTTTTTAAAAGAAAGGAAGTCTAAAGTGTGTATGACAACACAGTCTGCCAGATATGTTTTAGTAAAAGATAGAAGCTTACTAATGGATCCTGCATGATGTCTACTTTTAACTTGATTTCCCAATTAAATAGCATCTGGGCAAATTAACATTAGTTACAGAAGCAGTTTTCATTCAATTAATCTGTACTTTCCCAATAAAATGATGGCTGACAGGAAGCATACTGCCTTAACAGACCACAACAGATTTTCAGTGCTAATTAGGAGCACAGTTGGGTGCCTCAATTTGAGATGGAAACCAGAGGCTTACTATTTTCAGACTCTTTTTAACAGCTAGTATTACAAAGTTCTTAACTGTAATCTACGCTTGAACAAAAAGAGAGGGATATATCCTGAAGATGACCTCAAACAAAGATATGCCAAAAAACATCCATTTCAGATACAAGTGTAGAGACATTTTTCTATTACTGAACAATCAATAACATGCAAAAGACTTCTATCAAGATTTAATGCCAACTTCATAGTAAGCTTGACAAGGATACATGGAGACAAGAATCTTCCCTAGCCCTTAACCAACACTAAGTAATTACAAGCTAATCTGCCTATACCTTGTTGACATTTCAAAAACAGCTGGTTGACCATCTTGTGAAGTCTTTTAAGTATCAGGCCAATAAGCTGAAATACTAAGTGGAAACAAAACTTTTGCTTACAGCATCTCCAGGAATGAGGACTGAATGTGGCTATGCACGTGTGAATGCTCAAGTTTTTAATTCCACTCTTCTTCCTAAGGTAACAACAGCTGCTGCTACAGCTACTTATCAGTTGTTCTACACTGATTAAAAGCAACCCTACTTTTGTTCATCTATTTGGATAAGGACTTTGCTACTAGTTCATTTTTAGAACATGGAAAGGAGCCACAGAACACACTTGTGCTTTACCAGATCAGTCCCTTCTGTGCACCACACATTTTACTTGCTTTAGTAGCTAAAAGTTAAAATTTTCTTTTTTTTTTTTTTCACATATTACAGTATAGCTAAGGATGCACAGAATACACTGTATTTTCTTCTTACACACCAAAATGATTAATTGACTAGAGAGTAATTATGAATACTAGCAGACCCTAGTTGTTGAAGGAAAGAAAGGCAGAGGATGACAGCCACACTATATTCTTTGCTCTAGAGTTGGTCAGTGAGAAATGGATTATCTACCTGCACCCAGGCAACAAGTGCTGTAATAAAACCCAGAAACATGTAATTTCAAAAAAACTTTCTTAAAGCAGAACTGCCTTTTCAAAAAAAAAAAGGTATCTAGGTGCTGCATGTCACTCACCTTTCTAGACTTGGTATTTCAGATAAGGCTAAGACTAAGCAAAGCATTTATTTTTCAGCTGTGCAACCCATTCACACATTGGTCAATTCTCCATCGAGGTAAGTGGTGAGTGAGCCAAAGGGAAGGGAAACAAACGTGGCCAGCTACAAGCTAAATGGAGGCACGGATTCGTTAGGTGCAAATAATGAAGGGCAAAGGCAGCCATGCACAACAAGGGGCTCTGAGTACTTACCAAGGGGTGGAAAAGAGCGGACAGGGCTTGTGTCCCTGCTACTTTCACGGCTGGCTTCCCGACTGCAGCCCTGACTCACACTAGGCCGAGGAATGCGGCTGCCTCGCGCTAGTATGATTCAGGGTGCAGGCAAACAGCAGCACAGAAGGGAGAAGACATAAGAAAAGTTGCAGTTTTAATGCAATTCTGTTCTGCAGTAAGATCAAAAGACGTATTTCTAAGACAAGACACTGGTGATTATGTTGCACGAGAGGTCATAACTGTTTCCACGCGCTTCCCTGGTTGTGCTGGGTTACACTAAGTAAAGCCACTCCAATGAAACTATTTCTTCACGCAGCAAAAATGGGATTTACCAACTCTTTACAGAATGGATGAGAAACCTCTTGAAAAGAATGAAGAGGAAACAAGCAACAAAAATACGAACAGACTTCTGATTCATGATTCATTGTGCTCAAGTTAATCAACACTACCACAAATTAAAAAAAACTAAAACAAACCCACAGCTTTCTAAAGAAGGAAAGTACAAAGTTAATATAGCCATATCAAAACACAGAATAGCAGCAATGCCACTAGAATGACTGATGGTTTTCAATAATATTGCTTGTAACAAAGTGTAATTGGGTTACACCATGAGGTTTAAGAAATATGACAGTAACTTTAGCATCACAGAAGTATACACACGTACGCACACATACACAGAAGAGACACAAGTCGTGGAGAAAATGGCCTTTTCAAAAGCCTATCACACTTCCATTCAAAGGATATGGGTATTGTGGGGGCAGGGATAAAAAGTGAAGAAAACAGAGAATGAAGAAAGGAAGGTGAGGAAAATCACTGAGTCCTGACTGCAAAAAACCCTAAGGTTTCAGCCTAAATTTAAAACTCTCATGTATCAAAGACTAGCTCCAGAAAACAGGCAAGGTTTAGATTTTCACTGATATATATTCTAACTTTGCCATCCACCTATAACTAAATACAAGTCATAGATATCCAGCACTTACAGTAAAAGAAGGCTATGAAGAAAGGAACAGTAATGCAGTGATTCTTACCTACTGACAATCTGGAAGGACTGGCTTCTCTACTGCATCCCTGACTCCGTGGGATTTTGCTGCGTTTTTGTGCAGCTGCAGGATTCACCAACACTCTCTGAACACCCGTGTTCATCGTGGAAAGTGTGGTTGTTGTCAACACTCTTCCAGGAGAGCCAGATCTACTGCCAGCTGAAGGCAAAATGAATAAATATAAATACAGCATAGAACATGAACAACAATGGTTAAAAAGAATAAAATGCTTGAAGTTAGTAGGAAAGTGGTGACAGATTGAAATGGTCTGGAAAAACTTAAGAGGTATAAATGTGAAACAGAAAGCCCTGGTCCAAACTCTTTACAGCATTACATAAAAGGTACATAAAATTACCAATGCAAGGAAGCACTTGACATGGTATTTAGCACTAGATATGCTCAAGAAACCATAAATAATATCTCTAGTCTTCATCAGCAGTTCAAATATCCTTACCATTAACATTTTTTTAAGCTACATGGTCTTACTAATCACATTTTCTATTTAAAAAGGAAAAAAAAAACCTGCAAAAAGCTACAGAGAGCAACTTTAAACTAGCAAATTCATAATTAACCCAGCTCTTCCATGTATTTTATAATACCAGTATTATAAAATAACAATTTTCCTAAAATTTAAACTCTTCTCCCTTGCTTTCAGAAGACTGGTGTCTTAAAGCACTCTTCTCTCATAAGTTAAATGCCACTAAACAATTAAAATATTCATGTTCATGGCTGTGGAGGTTATCCCAAAAATTCAGAGATCAACTTAAATTACTCTTGGACTAACTAAAAATTCATCAAGACATATTTAAGCATCATTTTTAGTGATCAAAACTGTATATTACAAAGTACTGTAACTATTCATTTCAATACACTGTACCCACTACCAGAAAATGGTCACTGATCCCCAATTTTGACATTTGAGTCACAGAAAATTTAAGTTCTGAGCCCTAAGAAAGGATGCATTCTTCTCTAATTATAACCAGTCTTTATAGCACCAGCTGCTATACTGTTTCCAGCTGCAGAACTCAAGAAGTCTGACCAAATAAAAAGCAAAACATAATTTTAACCAGAGGTTAATTACATACAGATACAAACCTTTCAAAACTCTTTTCAAAATAAGAAAATAACTGTGTGACCACAGCTATGTTATCAGATCTATAGACTTAGCATGCAACATCTTAAGTGACTTTCATGGGTTACTTCTTACAAGGCATATTTAGAAAAAAATACAAGTTGATTAAAGCTTGACCATACAGGAAAAGAAAAAAATCCCAAACAAACTATATGCTGAGTGGAGGGGAGAAAATTAAAACCATGTACCATGCATATACTTTGACATTCATTGTTTGAATTCAAATGTCAAATGACTACTTATCAAAATTTATTTTCCAAACTATGGACCTATTCAGCAGAAACGATAAATAAATCATTAAACAGCCTGAAAAAAACAAGCATAACTACAGCAAACAAAAAATGGGCAAAGCTATAAAATTGGTGTGGTCAGCAAAAATTAAGGGTTTGGCAGTTTCTTCATATCAGACCATTTCAACTTAGATGTGATATTACTATGCCTTCTTCCTAGCCTCCAATATTTTGTATTTCTTTAAAACAGTAAAATTTTGTAGAAGTTTTCACCGTGGAGACTTTCAGAAGATTTTCTTCAATACATCAGAAACCTAAAAAAATTATTCTTCTTGGTATGCAGAGAAGAAATGCAATCTCTCATTCTAATACTTTACTTATTTTCCTATTGTCTGAACTGCAAGTGTACCACTATAGCAGCAAGAAACCAAATGAAGCTTAATATCCTGAAAATACAATGCTATTAACAGCCTTGGCATACTGTTGTAAATAGTACCACTAGTAGATCTAAGTGAACTGAATAATGAAAGGACTGCTAAAAAAGTATTCCAAAATGACAAGAGCCTCCCATATCCACTGCTTTGTAAATAAGAATTACATCCAATCAGGTAAATGCAGCATATGGAAAAAAGCAAGCCAGAATTTCTGCTGAATAGGGTCCTTAAATGAGATATGTCAAACAGGTGATCAAACAATGATGTATACACAAATTCTTTAGACTCTTACCACCAATGGGGTTAGCAGACTGTGATCCTGAACAAGTGTAAAGGCAGGATTAGGGTAGGGGTTTATAATCCATGAAGAGGGAGGGAGCAGAGCAGTTTAAAAAATGAATGGCAAATGGAAATAAGAAAGCTTTAGTCATTTCACACAGGAAAAAAAGCCACAAGGGGGTTATGCTAAAGCAGTGCTTTTAAGTAGCTTCCACAGTTGAAGAATTGAACTTGGATGCTATGTACAAAGCAGATGAAGCAAAGCTGCACAAGCAAATTACAATTCTTCAGCTTTCTAGTCAACAAGGGGATAATACTGAAGAATTACATTTCAATTAAACATGAAACTGTAAGCACACTACGTTGGCAAAATGTTCAAGTTCAAAAGCTAAACAAAATTAAACAGAAGGCCAGAACATTTTACTTTTTCTTTTTTTTCAGACAGACAGTAAAGGAACCGAGCTGCAGGTGCAGTGGATGACAAAAAAAAACCCAAAAACATAAAAACCCAAAATAAAACACACCAACCCAAAAAATTCACAATGGCAAAACTGAAAAGACTTGCATAGAATTTCAAGGTTTCCTCTTTAAAATCAATCTGTAGTATAAAGGTAAGAATTTGTTTTCATTCAGAATTTTAATTCTTTTCCTATGAGCTAAGATTGTAATGCAACTTTAAGTACATCTCACTGATTATTTTTTTCCATAGATAGGAACAGACTAATGTGCTGTAGATTGTATATGTTTATTTCATGTTTCAATTTAAAAGTAGAAGAGGAAAGGGGCTTCTAAAACCCTAAATGTATTTTTTGTAAAAGAATTCAAATTTGCAAGTCTTTCATAAAATGATCTTTGAACAAAAATGATAAATAGCTTTAAACCTCTAAACTTAGAAAAAACATCTGTGTTACAGTGTTTTTTTAAAAAATATTAGATCTAACATGAGGCTGTTCTCCCACTGGGGAACCCAAACAATCCCCTGGTATGGAAAGATCAAGCATCTTGCTCCTCACAATACTGTGAAGATTTTTTGTCACATGAAGAAGCATCACTCAAACAGCTGCAGTAAGTTACAATTCTCCTTTGCCTATCCATTGGTGATTTGCCCTGTTTATCTTCTTTAAAACATCTCAGAATTCTTGTTCTCCCCCACTGACAGGTTATAATGAGCTATCTGAAGCCACCAGTCCTGAGCAGAGGTGGTAATAAAAGGCTGTAAAGATGTATTCATGCCATTTAATTTTCACACAACGTCACGCAGACAAACCTCGTTATCTCAGTACCAATTCGACTTATTTCTTTAGAGATCAGTACTGTGCAAAAATTAATTCTCTTGGGGAAAAAGTTGACATTGGTAAAAAGAAACTGAAAAAGTTTGTTTGTTTCCCTGAGTATATGGTCAGTTCAATACTATATGTCAATGATGATCACAGAAGTCTTCTATTGTTACCTAAAACCCCTCCCCCCAAACAGCTTATCAAGAGCCTTAACTTTTTATTAGTGTACCAAATCTATTCACAATAGAAGGATGCTATTTCAGAACTTTCCTAATACTGAGTGCTACAGATACAGCTAAACTGTTCATAAAAGGACAAAGTGATTTGACAGAATTGCTACCTCCACTTCCCCTTAAATAATAAGTCCAAATATTCTTCCCTTATGCAGTGTAGTCATCTGAACACTGAAAATGTAAAATAAGTTTTGGAGAACCTCTGTCATAGCCAATAACTAGATTTTATTTTCAAGCTCTCCACTCCACAGTTGCTTGTGGAATCGATTAGAGCACTGTAAAAGCAAAAAACCAACCAAACAACAAAGCACTTAAAAGAACTTCTGTTATTCTATTTCATTATTCTTTATTTATCTCTTCAGATTTCATGAAAGTTTTATTTCACAAAATCTGAAACTATGGAATCAGGTTATCAAACTGCATTTGTTGGAAAATGAAGTAAAGCAAATCTGAACAGGAAGTACCTCAGGGAAAAATCCTCCAAAACTCTTCTGTCTTTTTTAAAAATAATAAATGCAGTCATTGCTATGAATAGAAATATTTCTGCCACTGAACACAGTATTAAATTATGTAAATTATTTTAAATTTAGCAATACTATTAAATTATTTTAATATTTTAAATCAATAAAACAAAGTTGATATGATTACTGATACAAAAATAATTGTGCTGGAAAACTCAAAACATGTATAATTTAATGGGTTTATAATACCAAACCTGACAAACTGACTGATTATTTTATTTTACTGTTAATTTCTCTTCCTTTCATTAATGTAATTGCATTTTATTTAATTAGACAAAGATCAGAACTGGAAATGCTGCAGAGCTGAGTCAGAAGATATCTGTTGGAGACATCAGATGTGTGAATAAACTGCTGTAGGTCAGCCAGTGCCAAATAATGTGAGGTAATCAGATCTTCTAAACTAATGATGTAGTGCTCATCTAGATTGGAAATTTTGCATTTGTCTTGGGTTTCTAAACACAGAGAAAATTACAGCAGATTAGCATGCAGTGAACTGCTGTTTTAACCCTTTCATTCAATATACACTAAGTACCTGATTATAAAGTTAGGGTTGTTTCTAAAGAACCACATAACCACAGAATTACTGAGGCTGGAAAAGATCCCTGAGATCAGCAAGTCCAGCCTATGACCTAACACTTCCACGTCAGCTAGACCAAGGCACTAAGAGCCACATCCAGCCTTTGCTTAAGCACCTCCAGGGATGGTGATGATTCCACCACTTCCCTGGGCAGTCCATTCCAATGCCTGATCCCCCTCTCCAAGAGGTGCCTTCTGATATCCAACCTAAAACTCTGAAGAAGAGTTAGGGTAACAGCTGTAATGAGAAAAGGACTATATGTACAAGAGGAAGAGTAATGCCTAGCTTAAAATGAAAAATAGGCATTTCTGGCTGAAAAATACAGACTTGTTAAAAAATGAAGAATTACGCTTTGCAGGTAACACTGAGGAAACCATTCAGCCTACCCACTCTTCCTTACTACTCCTCCATGTGTTACGTGTATCTGACACAAAAGTTTTCTGGTGTTTTGTGTTGGGGAGGTCAGAAAGGGGGGAAAAGAATGTTGAGAAGTTGTAATTGAAGACAGAATTTAAGGGTAGATTTCATTTCCTGTTATATTATTTAATTGGCAAACTAAGATCTAACCTAGTATTTTGTCCAGAGAGAAACAAGATGAATCAGAAAAGCATGCAAATACCACTGACCCAAAACACTGAAAAAAAATACCTTCATTTTGGTCTGGCGATGATGAACCTAAGGCACAGAACAACAACTCAGTATGTAGCTTTTTAAAAAAAAAATTAACTTTGACTGTAGCCATTGGTCAATGAATTTATGCTTAAGCATTTGGCCTCTTTATCAGGTGTAAAAAAAACCCTAACAAATAGAAAATACATACGCTGAGACTGTGACACCACTTTGGTTCTACTCCGTCCTCTGGAATCTGTTTTAGAACTTCCAAGACCAATAGAAGGCATTGAAAGCTTTGTTCGTACACGACCTATAAAAGAAAAATGGCATTAAAGCAGCTTGTCACAGTAATGTAGAAAGCAAAGAATCAGTAGCACTTACTAGTATTTCCTTAAGTTACTGTAGATAAAAAAGCAGCAAAGCACAACTCAACTGGTGAAAATTCGCTTGGGATAATTAGTAGAAATTTGAACACCTTGGATGACTTGAGGTACCAAAATACTTCTCTGATGCTACATGTCTCAGTAAACGATTTACACATTATCACTTAAAAACCCTGAACTAGCAAGCTAGTTCTTCCTACCTAACTAGGTTGACTAAATAAATAAAAAAGGAGGTTTATTAAATATAACAGGTAATGCATATGCCAATGTTGCTGTATCAGATGCACTCTTCTCATGATTACTTGAGGCTGTAATTCTGCTTTTGCTGTCATAAAACTAGAAAAAACAGCTTGGTTATTTTTTGAATAAGGTTCTGAGCTTTCTAACTTCAGTCCTCTTGTTAGAAGAGGAGAGTAGCCATGCTCCTACTGGAGGTACTCTTTATTTCCTAGCCACACTCACATAGACTTCTACAGGACTTGCCAAGCCCTTTGCAACATTTTGCCTTGACACCTCAGTACTTCTCAGTGAGAACATGATGTAAGGAAATACTACACTCTGCAACAGATAGAAGAACTGAAGAGGAGACAAATAATTGAGTATCTACAAGTAAAACAATACAGCCATTTCTCTCTAGAACACCAACTCATCTTAGCTTTGGGTTAAAACTTTCTACATTATTAGCCATGTGACATATAGCATCTGGAGTATACAATGCAACTACAAAAGAAAGGAAAGCCCCTGTTGGAAGAATCACAGGTAACAGAAAGAACATTTATAAAGAAGAAAATAGTAGTGATGGGGACTACACTTCCTAAGCTAACTCTCAAACAACAGGAAAATGAAACCAAAACCATGCTAACCATAATTTTTAAGTTGCAAGAACAAAAGACAAAAGTTTTGTACAGGGTGGATCTAGCTCAACAAGTAATCCACTTTTCAAACTAGCATAATTAAAATATTTTCTAGACATGTGGAGTCAGTATTTGACTCAGAAGAATTAGGCACGCAGACTGTTATTTAGTTCTAGCCACTACAGGCTTTCCAGAGCAGAATTTGGAGACCAACCAAGTTAATATTATTCATCCAAGTAGAGGGAATAGCCATAGATGAGAGTCTATAGGAAGAGAATCAGGATAAAGGAGGTTATTCACTGAAATATTAGAAAACATGCTTGCAAGAATGGTTAGATTAACTAGTCCAAACTCTACTAGTTATCCCTATGCAATGGCAATGTTTTCCCACTGAGTGGTGTGAGACTGCAAGGCATGTAACTGAGTTCAGATTTTGGCCAGAAAACCTAGGAATACAGAGTGCCACTATTTCACTACTATAATAAATTATTGCTAGAAACCTGGTTCAATTTTATCTAAGAAAAAAAGTTTTTATTTGTGAAGCAAATAAACCATCAACTCACTTGGGAGTCTCCACATCCGTTCACTAATGACAGGTTTAAATGTTAATAGTGTACTGAAAATTAATTCCCAAGTCTCAGAGAGATGAGTAATAGTAGCACCTGCTTCCCAGAGCATGAACACATTTGATGAAATATTCTGTGACAAGATCTTATTTAAAAAAAAAACAAAGCAAAATTAAAGCTCCTATATTTTCACACTAAAAATGTTAAGCAATGACACTGCAGATGAGTACTTGAGAATAAAAAGCAAATTTAAAAAACACTACATGATGACCAAGTAGTAGATGCATAAGCTATCTGAAGTGACAAATCTCCACACAAAGCCCCAGAAAGATCATATTCTACTTTTAAATAAATTCATTTGTATTAATGCTTGCTTAATTTGTATCAATGAAAATATGAAGCTGAAAATATTAGCTCTTCTAACAAAATATTTTCTTACCATCTTCAGAAGCTGTTCCTAAACAGAAAAGATAATAAAATACATGATATTTCAAACAACACTGTGTCTCTCCGTTTTCTTTTTGAGATTAATCTTATGAATGTTGACAAATTTTATCAAGTTAAGGGGTCTACAGCTTTTGTGTTGCAACTCCATTATTGAAATGAAGCAAAATCATCAAGAAACATCCATACTATAATGTTACCGACTTACAAGAACACAGTATGTAGCACTGTCTACCAAACTTGTTACAAAACAAATAAAAAATAAAAATTAAAAAACCCTGCAAGTCAACAAAGTGACATGTCCAGATCAAAACAGATATTAATATTTTAGAGTAAGCTCTTCTGAAAATATAAAACACACTATTATCATTTATCTCAGAGAGAAACACAAGGACAATGTTTTACACACTGGACAGTGATAATTTGACAGGAACTGCCAGCAAGCAGCATTTCTCTGAATTAAGTCCATGCTTATTCTGAAGATCTACACTTTTATGAAGATCCAAATGCACAAGATCAAGTTTTGCTCAGAGAACTGGAAGTAACATGAGCTTACTGAAATTAGATCAGACTTGAATTCAAGTGTGCCAAGCTTAACCAGGCTTGATTATGAGAGAATGAAAGTTGGACTAATCTCTTTACTAACATCAGTACTTCGAAACTGATGGAAAGCTGTCTAAAGAGCAGCCCCTCCTCTAAGTTCCTTTGAAGCAAATCTAATTGTGTAATAAAATACATATTAATAGTGATAGAAATGTTCAAGGCGTTAAAAAAAAAAATAATCCAGTTTTGTTTTCACTCTATGCTGCTTCTGCCTTTTAAGAGAACTATGATGATTGAAATGTGTCTTGAATAGTGTCTTTGGCTAGCCTGAACTTGTCTTATTCAGCAAATACAGCTATAGCTTCCTCATATTATACCATATTCATGGCACCATTAAAAAAAAAAGCCTCTATGAATTAATTCATTACAAATTTAAATGAAAAATCAGTTCTAACATGTATGTAGGAGTGCCTCAGAGTTTTCCTGATCAAATTTGCCACCCTGTATAAAAAAATCCCAAACCCTAAACTATCCCCCAAAATCCAACATTCTTCCTGAGCTGGGTCTTGGAAGGTAGGTTCTAAGCAACACCTAAGCCAGACTTACAGCTAACTGTTACTAAAAGGGGTTCTTCTGCTTCTCCTTCCTCCTTCCTAAAGGCTCACTGTCACTGTTGATAAGTTTTATCAAACTTCCGGTTTTTTTTTTTTTTGGTTCATCAAATCAGTTTTCAGTTTGGTTTATCAAATAAGTTGTTCACCTACAGTGATTGATAATGGAGTATTACAAGGTAATAGTGAAAGAAGTGGTAAACACATGTGTCCAAGATTAGTGGGAAAAGGAAAAATGATTAATTTCCTACTGGTGGTAGTTAGAACAGAGAAGCTGTACCATACAACCACAGCTGGAGAGCTAAGCTGTGGTCATCCTGTCTTACACATCATCCCTAGAGATATTCTGTAGAAAAAACCCAAATTGTTATGATCAGCTTGCCCTACTAGTTTTAAAGACATGTGGGACACCATTAGTTGTGACTAAAGGTCTGAACAAAAGCCTACACATGTGGCCTTAAGAACTTTTGTTGCTGGTAAAATTGTGCAATAGCTCAGGATTTCATGTTTAGGACTGACAGCTGTAAATAAGTCCTATTATATGCAACATAAGGAAATCTGATATCGAAACAAGCAAGAAACTATCTTGTACAAACCCCCCTCATTTTATTAGACTTATCACATGCAATACCAAAAAATGGCTCAAATTCTTCCAAGAAGTATCTTTGATTAAACTGATTTTCTGTGCTTTAATATGATGCAAGATTCTGTGTTTTAGAGATATACCTTCTCCCTGGTTTCATTTCTTTGAAAAACAATCTGCTTTGTTTCCAATAAACTAATCATTCATTGAAGCATGTGGCTGGAATTATCAAGTAATCAGCAAAACATAACTGACTTGTTACATGTTCCCCAGCAATAAATTAGAACCAAAACCATCAGGCATCAAGCTGGGACTCTGTCATTCCATTATATGAGAAGCATTGCTTATATATACAGACAATAGCTATGAGAAGCCTGATTCTTAACTGCTTTGCAGTTAGTATGACAATTCCATCCTTGTGCTTAATACAGTGAATTAAGAAAAAGTAAGCACTGAAACCTACCTGGAATACTTGCTAAGCTATTTTAATAGATAGGTCTTCTTAAAAATATGTTTTTTAATAGAATGACATTGTGTAACAGGATTTACAGGCATATACATTTATGTAGCTAGACTAGAGTTTGATAGAATACTTTTGAAAGAGAAGATTTTATTTTTTTTTAATCCTGAGTTATGTGGTCAATCATCTCTCTTCCATAGACAAGAAGTCAAAAATGACTTTATGGGTAAAACTATGAAACACAATTGAACTAGAGCTAGTTTTCAAAAAAAAAACATATATTGATTACAGAATTGCTCTGTAATTAACAGAATGAAGTAACATCCATTTCTGATGCTGACACAGACCAATCATCAAAAAGACTGACAAATACACCAACACCACATATATTAAGACAGATGACAGAAGTGAACGAAAACAGCACAGCATTTTGTTAATGAACAAATATATTAAACATCTATTATTTACATACAAGACACTTTATTAAATATTTAATAGAATTAGAGGACAGACTAAACAATTTCTTACCATCCATCTTGTCAGAAGTATCCTCTTTGTTGAAAAAGCAGGCAAAGAAACATGGAAAACTTAGTGTGTTAGAATAAAGGTGTTCACAGCAGAGTCATAAAACATTAATTAAGGAAAATACATTAATATTAAACACAGCAGACTTGTTTATCTAATTCATGCATGTATAAGCTACTTTAAGTAAAGCTGGTTTCTCTCATTGAGGTACAAAATTACAGAAAAGGGTATAAGTACCCTGCCCAGGGATGTTGGATCCCTCTGTTATTACCCACATTTTAACAAACCCTTATAGCAAAATATTTATAAATTGTTTCATGCTTCATGTCAACAGTTACTGCAGCATCAGTACATATTTTTATCTTTATAGAACCACAATACATTTCTTAAGAAACTTGTTACTGAGCGTAAGGCTCCACCTGGGCTACAGGACAGGAGAGAGAGACATCACAACACAGATAGAGGACAAACAAGTGAAAGTTCCACCCTGGTTTAATAACACTGAAGATTAACCAGCTGGAAGGCAGTGCATACATGTTCTGACAGCAACCATCAAAATTAATACTTAAGGATGTCAAAGATAGTCAACATTCAGACTAAAGTAGAGAACCTCCTTCTGTTTCTAGAACAGTCTTTACAAAAAAAAAAAAAAAACAAACAAAACAAACCCAACATAAATAAGTAACAAAGAGTTCTTCTACTAATAATAAAAGGGAAGAAAGGGCTGGAGACCATTATAGATTACTATACTTTGAACTTGTGGCCCTCAATTTAAGGCAGCTGTTTAAGGAAAAGGTGGATGCTTGAAAGTAAGGTGAAAATGAATTCAAGCTGCAGGGGAAAATGTTATTTACTTTGATACTGACTGTAACACCTGAGAAGATGTGGAGTGCATTATGGAAATAGTAGTATTTTCTAGGTGATTTAGTATCATGGTCAGCATTATCTTGAAAAATCTATCAATTAAGTTGCCACACTGGGATTGAGCAGAAACCCTTTTAAAAAAAACAATCTTAAAACCCCATAAAACCCCTTTGAAAAGGAACAGAGTGGAGAAGTTTACAAATTAGTCCAGTTTCTGAAACATGGCACTTGCCTGGATTCACACTCCATTCATTTTAAGGCTACCTTTTGCAAAGCAAGTAATATTTTGAGGTGGATTCCATGCTTAATCCCCAACACAAAACAGTCATACTCTTGACATAGGTAAGAGGGGGCTTAAATTACCTTACCACTATTTAAAAAACTGTTAGGAGGAGAAGCAAAGATCAGTCAAGCAACACTTCTTTTCTGTGACTGTAAAAAAACTTTTGGCTCCTCAGCTACCACCTTATACCTTCTGTAATAGGATTTGACTTTGCAAGACATTGCTTGTATCACATTATTTTGCCATTTCAAACTACCACTGTAATTCTTGTCCACAAGCGAATCCATCTGACAGCAAAACTAAACTTTGAAGCAACTCTATATAATCTTTCAAAACAACATGACCTGGAATTACTACCTATTCATTCCTCTCCCCTACACTTACTCACCAAAACCATTAAGAGAATAAGCTATTTCTTCATTCCTATTATTTTCCTGCATAAACCCAGCACTATTTACTTCCCTGAAAACCTCTGTGCCCTTCTCAAACCTTGCTTACAAAATTCTGAGTGTGAATCACATATTGCTTAAAATGTTCTGAAAGCAAACCAAGACTCCAATCAAAACCTAGTTTTTTGTGAAATTCTCAAGACCAGAGTAGTCCCTTCATTTCAGCAGTATGACTGCTCAGACTTCTCTTTTCAATTTCCATTTGACATTTTCTTTCTTCTTTCACCGTGCTCTGTGTCACTTGTATTTCTCGCAATAGCTGAGCTCCAGCTTTGTCTGAGGCTCAGAATATGTCCTGTTGCACACCAAAAGAGACCAGGCAATACTCTAATCTTGGAGAATAATCCCATCTCTCATGCTTTCAGGCACTGAGTTCGGAGGAACTGCAAATTCCTCAAGCAACAACCAAAAAGCAAACTTAGAAGCCTAACTTTGCTGTCCACCTGCTGCCCAGCAGGTTCTCTGATCTCCCCCTCTGTGAGCACTAGAGGGAGCCCACACCCGAAATTACTATTTCAAGTAGCAAGTATTCTTTCCAGCCTTGCTCATGCTCATAAAACTTAACCCTAAAATCAGGGTAGGCCTTGATAACAAAAGAATCAACTAATTTCTAATAGTTTAAAATTTAAATTTAAAAACAGCACAACCAAAACATTTGAAAACCATAGCAGAAATGTATCCTAACATCTCCCCAAATACGAGGTAATTAAATAAGAACTGTAACAGTTTCTCTGCCTCTCTTTTGTTCATCTTTGGCAATATTGACATTAGGACATGTCTCTTTGGTGATCTTGGTGTCACACAAGCTGAGAAGAAAACCCTGCCAGTTTTGTGAACACTGAACCTTACTTCCCACACTGCTACCCCTACAGGATGGTTAACCTAAAAAACCAAAAACACGAGCATATTTCTTTACCCTCCACACACAGCTGATTTCATTAAGACTCAGTGGAAGGTCTACTATCTACCACAATCAAATACATTCCTGCACTTATAACGTGCAGCACTGTCTGACAGCAAGACAGTGAAGACTGTCACCCTGATAAAAACATGCACATACTTCCACTTAGGAAGACATCTCAGAAATCAGTGTTGCATATTACTGTGTAAAACACTTCTGTATTGTGTGAAGAAACCTCCACTTACTGCCAGGATGTCTCTTTAGCAGTGTTGTAAAATGGTCAGAAAAAGAGCTGAGAAAGACAGAAAAGCAAGAGATCTAACTCTAGTCTAGAAACAAAAAGCTGCGACCACCACCTGCTGTTAAGCAAAGGTACCACTCCATCCAACACTCAATATTCATTCTAGACTATCCCAGAGGAGAGCATGGTACAGCATTATATTATATATATTATAGATTAACCCACTGAAGAGCATATATAGCAATTCTTTGCACTGACATTCTTCCAGAACAAGATAAACAAACCATCTAGCCAAGTTGGTAGCCTACATCAGAACACCCACTCTTTTGCAAGGCTGCCATGCTAATAAAAACAACCAACATTTTTTTCAAAGGTAGAAGTATTTTCCTTATAATGTTTTGATCCAAAACCTAAAAAAAAACATTTCATGGAGGTGTGGAGATGTCTGGCTTACCTAGTGAAGCATAAGATCCCGGAGGCAGCCCGGCTGCTGAGAGGCGCCCCGCAGCAGGTGTCTGTCCTGCGGCATGGCGCGCCTTGGCGCCCGCCGCAGCGTTAACATCGATGTCACTGCGAGACCTCTGCAGAGTTCCTGGGCCTGGAACACTCCTGCTGCTGCCTGAAGCTAGGATTAAAATAAAACAAAACAAATAAAATCAGAAATTAGAAATTCTGATTAAAATTAGAAATTCGGTTGGTAATTAATAATATTTAAATTAATAGAATATCGAAAAGGTCAACGTTTTCTATTATCGCAGCATACCAGCAGAAGTACAGAAAATGATGTAAAATAGTGGAAGTAAATATTAAACAAAATAGCATTGACATTAAGAAGCAAACTAGTCTTGGTGTTGCCATGAAATTCAAGTGAAGAACAGTTTACTTCACAGTAGAATTTATCTTCATTCGGCATGACATTTCAGCATAATTTAATACAAACTCTGTGTTCCCTTCCTAGAGCACATTATACAATTCTGAACATCTATGTGATTTATAACATTATTGAATGCTACATAAACATAAGGAAATTCATAGCAACCTTTATGAAACTGAGGGAAGACAATACCCCCACACTTGAGCTAAGTTAAAGCCACAGGCAAACCAAATGCACACTCTGAAATGTTTTAGGGTGTCATCTTCTGATAAGTATTTTCATGTTCACTTCCTATTATTTACTGATTATTATTTGCTTCAGTTCATTTTAACCTCTGGTTTATGTCTTCAACACTTGAATGCTCCTTAACAGTTTCTGTATCCAGAAAAAAAGCACTCCCAGTTACTGGCCATTTGTTATAAAGGGTTCAATTATTTACTCTGAAAGAGTTACAAACACAGTATGTGAAAAGAGAACAAAGATATTAAATTCTAAAAACTCAAGACAAATTCAGCTCCTTGAAGTACAAATCTGTGGATTTGGTTTTTTTTTTTTTTTGTTTCTTATAGAGCAGCAGTTACATGGGAATAGATCAAAGGCACAAGTCCTTCATTTTTAACTGTTATAAACGTAATTATAATGACCATACAAAAATATTTTGCTTTGCAAGTGACTGTTCCATGACAAAACTCCAAGACAGAGGATCAATTAACAGTACCAACACATAGCAAATTATGCCTTGTGCTTGCGACAGCTGAAAATACATAAAACATGAAGTATTTATGAGGCAATCTTAGCTCCAGGCACAGATTGTAGTGACACACACCATTATTCAACTTGGAAATAGGGCAAACGCTTAAGACATTCAGATTTTAAGCTCCACTTAAAACTTCCAATTCTTAGAAAATAAAGAACATTCCACTTTATAGCAACTACCTTACCTCTGCCTGCAAGGCTTGCTGGGCTGGCTGCAGACCATTTAGAAGACAGAGGCCGACTGGAAAAAAAAAAAAAAAGCCAGTAAACCCAGTAAGTCTCACCTATCAGATTCAAAAAGTAACAGTAATACAGAGAAAAAAAAATCTGCTCTTTTCTCCTCTTCAACTTTCTCAGCACAGTCTTTTTAAACACATTAAATACAAATTGATAAGGAAAACAAATCATCACCTCTTTCCTATTTTATAAAATTTTATCTTCATCACAAAGCATTAATCCGTGACCCAGCTGGCTAATGCAAAGTTCAGACTTTTCAGACTTGATCACAGAAACATTTAGGGTTGTCAGAACAAGGATTTAACCACTGGACTGGTCTAAATCAGCCATAAAATAAGAACAGCAGGAGCTACGCAAAAAGCTTGGTTTATGAAAGACATTCTGCAAAGTGCTATCTGCAGTAACAAGGAAAACAGGCATACAGTTCATAAGCCTCCTCCAGTCTTTTATCTCCCAAGAATTGAGTTAAAAATTACAAAGGAAAATGCTGGAACTCCCAAGCAGCTAGACTGAATTTTTCCTGTTTGAATGCTAGAGGAATCCACAACTTAAGATAGGAGAAAAATCCCATCTATTTTTCTCCATGTTTCTGCTCCATTTGCCACTACTCTTACTGCAAAAATGAGTAGCTGCTGAAGTAAAATGTGTCTTCTCAAATTTAACTGTGACACCTTCCTTCTGCCTGGTTCAGAAGGCTAAAATGCAGTTAAGAAAGACCAGAAAAAAGCAAAAGACTGGCAGAAGAAAGCATTATACTTTAATCATCCATCTGTATCTAGCCACTTAAATATATACCCATGTGGGAAGGTCTGTATTTGCTGAAATAGTCAACTATTCCATCAATACTCAAATTACAGCCCGAGTCTAGAGCATTGGCTTTAGTAAAAATAATCCCTAACTTTAAACCAAAAAGCAAACAGAAAAAGGATGTATAACCTTGTCTATTTATCTAAGTTATTAGCTGAGGAGCTCTATGATAATATAGAGCTCAGCACTGTTACCTCCTCACAGTTAGCATTAACTCCTCATAAAAGAGCATGTATTTCCACCTTTATGTGAATAATACCTACTTCCTGACATTACTAACTAGTGTTTTGGAGGCATTTTGCTGCAATGAAGTGGAGTAGGCCCAAGCAAATCTCCTCAGTGCATCCTAATCTTACAAGTTGCTCCAGTCAGAAGGCCCAGACAACTGTTACAACTTCAGCACTTGCACAACCTACTGCAAATGACATTTCTTTTGAACAGTTTCACATAGGAATATGGAAAACTAATTTTTATCAATAATTATAAGAGCTGTCAGTTTAAAAGGCTAAAAATCATGGCCTATCAGACTTTTAGGAAAGCCAGTCATATTTACTAAGCCTATAAACAGAGAGAAGTTAGCATCACAATTAGAAGCCAGAAATATAATTTTGGGTGACACAGGGAAAAACAACAGGTACCTAAATGAAAAAAAAAAAGAAAAATTAATTTAAAACTAATTTCCAATATAGTGAATCCTTTTGTACATCTCTTATTTTACTCCTCTTTCTGTACTGTAGTATTTTCATACTTTGCAAGACAGGAAGCAACACTTGAACATGTAAGGGTATTTTAAGATTCTAATTTATCTCTAATTTAGTTTATTATTACTAGAAATTCATTAAGAGCGCTCTGGCTTTCAGGCAGTAAATATAAATTGATTTAAACAAAACTGATTCATTTCTGAACATTTTTTTGTGGAAAATTACTGTAATAATCTCCATTATAATTATTTTTAAAATGTTTTCTATCATTTGGAAAGATACGATTTTACATAGAAAAGTGAAAGCCTCCAATATTTAAGACAGCAGCCAAAACCAGTAAAAACATTAATGTCCAATATGCTAGAAAGAATCTTTGCTTTCAAGCCAAGAATGAGCGTGTTACTGCTTCAGAAATGAAGCATCTTCAACTGAAGTCTTAACAGGTTTAAACACTTTGGGGGAGATTTCTAGAATTTAAAGGAAAAAAATAACCACCCTGCTATAATTTAGGTTTTTACTAAAAAGTCAGTAGATTTCTTCTGCTATTGGGAAATCTAAGCAAACTTTCATCTATCCAGCTCAAGACTGTTGGTACATTTTAATACACCACTGACTGCTGCACAGACCCCACTTCCAGTTATTAGCATAGCTGCAAAATACTGCTAATCCATCATCAGTACAGTCAAGACAGAAAAAAAATACTTCCCAGTGAAAAGGAATAAAAAAGGAGTAGTACCATTATGCCTTTGAGACTTAATCATCACTACAGAATCATCAAGATATGATCCTTGAAGGTATTTTAGTATACCAGGCTGCTAAGGAGTGAATACCTGAATAAGAACAGCCTGCTAAAATACAGTTAATAACTGCTGTTATTTTTCACCTTGATGTGCCAATACTGTCATACAGCAACACATAAAGACTTTATTTAAAAAAAAAAAAAAATTAGAAGTGACAAAACACCAATCACAGGTTTTTTGTAGACCAAAGAAGTCTGGCTCATTTGCTTTTGAGAAATAGTTTTTGTTTAGAGGCACAAAAAGAGTTGAACAACCCTTACTTAAGGCTCTCCTGTGAGCTGGAGGATGACCTGTCTGACTGAGGGAGAGAAGCTATGCTGCCGGAACTCTTCAAATATGTCTGGAGGCTTCTTTGATAGGGTGGCTCAAGAGAATTGTACAGAGTCTCAGCTTCACTAGGAAAGTGATTCCTAAGACCCAGATAAGCCCTGCAAAATAAAAGAATAACCACATATAATTGCTTTGTATTTTCTTCGAAGTGTGAAGTCAGGAAGTAAAGATTACAGAATGACCCAGCGACGGGAGGGAAAGGAATTCAGACTAAAAATAAGTAATGCATAAAATACTACTCATCACATCATAAGAAAGACACATCACATCAGACAGTGACTGAATTCTTTTCAAAAAAATTTAGTCTGTGTTCTGAAATTCTTACATTCACTCACCACTACTGTGGGGAAGCAAGAGGAATTATTTTCTGAACTACTCAACAGACAAAGTACTGCAATTGTTTAATGACTTAATTGAGGGACAAAAAAGAATAACTGTGCAGCAGTATCACCCTTTATTACTCATTTCAGTAGAATCCTCAAATGCTGCATGGCAGTATTAAGTGCCTCAAAATTCAAAACATCTTTTGCAAACAAAACTTATCACGACTTCAAGAACAAAACCAGTAATTTTCAGCCTAACTTGTGACCCCTTCTTAAACCATAGCTAATCATTCACCTCTGATCAGTGTACTAGCACTCAGGTAAAACATACAGGTAGTCAGACCAAAATGTAGTTAAAACTCACTTTCTTGCCTCCACTCTTGCTTCTGCATCAGCATCATGAATGCCCTTCTTGATGGTTTCAACCAGGACAACTGCATGCCTAGAAGGAAGACATTCTTTATGCTCTTTTGTAACTCCAAATTCTAAGTGATAAAGTTTTACACTTTAATTAAAATTCCTCTATGTAAAAACCAGTTGAGACAGAAGTCCTTTCAAAGGTATCAGGTAGATAAAGCACACCAATGATATTATTGCTCCTTCTGCAAAGGTTTAGGTAAGCTTCCATTTAAAAGACTTATAATTTACTTTTCAGATATTCATCCATCTACTACACTTAAAAAGTTATTTAGATATAACTTTAAAGACACCTTCCTCTCTGAAATTGAAAAACTATTTTTCCTACTATTTAAGAAGTAGTAAAAAGTTAAGGCCAGTAAGTTTACTTTCCTGGAAATTCACCTCTGAAAGGTTTTGGCCTTTGAGTTCTAAATCTGAACACCAAAGCACCCACTGGAACAACCAAAAGCATGGTATGTGATAAGCAGATTTTGATTCAAGAAGTGTTTGGTATTTTTGGGTTTTCTTGAGGGTGGTCAGGCTGGGCTGTTGTTTTGTTCAGTTTTTTTTAAATACATACATATACATAAGATATACACTCTGACATAAATGAAGCGTTCAAATCTATTGCTCCCTTTCTCAGGAGTATTTTGAGGGGTTAAAAAGTGGCTGTGGAGCTGGATGAGCTCTTCAGAGCATTCTCTGAAGGCCCTGTAGTCCCTTTGCTCTTACTCTGTGCTTACCATATCCATTCTCAGAGCTGATGCATGGCCTATTTTCCTGTCTACCTGGAGAAGCTACAGTCTGCTCTTTATCATTACCAGAAAACATCTTCTCACCTAATCCCACTTGACATCTTTCATGGTGAACACACAATTCCCCTTCTTTCAGGAGTAAAGGCAGATGCTTCTGTCCTTGCTGCACTGGATACACTATATAAGCATAACTCTGAGAAAGCATGGTATGCATTGCTCACATTGCAGCACAGGAGAAGAGACAGAGGGTAAGGAGAGGAGGCAACACGTAGCCAAGGCTGGAGCACTGAGTTCTCCTTCTTCCTGGCACTTGAATGAGGCACATGATCTGCAGTGCTAGAGAGACCTGACCACCACTGAACAACATAATCCAATTAAAGGAGCCAAAGGAAAAATTTCTGTCTTAAAATTCATTAGCAGTTTGTTCCTGGGAAAAAAGTATACTAGCTCATACCTTTCCAATGAATGTGTTTGCCACTCTTGTAACAACAGGTCTAAAAATTCAAATGAGCGCCTAAAAAGACAGAACAAAAAGTTTTAATTAAGACTCATTTCTCCAATGTGCTTATGAAATAAATAGTAACTTTATTCCTTCCACCTGAGGAAAACAAATACATAAAATAAAAGTATGTTTCCCTGTCAAATAAGGACACTGGTCACCTTATTTCAAAGTTAAAATATTCTGTACAGAAAGTAAACAGGCAGGCTGATCCTAAACTTCAAAAAAAACCCTGTGGTTCAATTAACTATCTGTCATGTTATTACATATATGCTATGTTGCTTTTAGTAGCCCAAAAATAACAACCAAAAAAAATCAATAAAGTTTAAAAATTGTACAAAATATGAAATCTTAATATTAAAAAAACCCTCACTACTACTAATAACTAATAACATGTTGCTATGGAAGTATGCTTCTGTCCCAAACACTATTCACATCTGTCATTACTGAGTGTGTAATATATAGGAAAACCCAAGACCATCAGTACGGGGCTTGGTGTATAGAAAACCCTCCTAAAGATCTGCTGGCACTGTACAAATTCCTGTACTTTCAAATATGTCTGAAGCCAGATCTTGCTAACAAATCAAAGCAACGTGGATTATGAAGGTATAGATAAGTCAACAAGCCATTTTAGTAGACTCTACTGTCTGGACCCATTACTTTTCCTAGTTATGTCACATCTTTGACCTGTTCTGGCAGGGCAAACTTCATTTTTTTCTGCCCAAATCCTTTGGACATGTCCACAACACAGCAAGAAATCCTGAAAGGCTTTTCACTATTACAACTGATCTAGTTTTCCCTTGTTTTTCCAAAGGAATGAGGTCAGTATGAAAATAATGCAATTTTGGCCACCTTCACTGATGCTCACTGGATTGTGAAGTGCAATACCAAAGCCACCTAGAGTTTTATGTTTCTCAACAAAGTCATGGTAAGAGAAGGTACTGAAACCCTATGAATTGTTTCAAAGTCAAACCAGAAGCTGTAAGCCAGTCAGTATAATTTGGGCTGAGATGACACATGCTTTGGATGCAACAGCAGCATAGATTCAGAGCAAGTATTTCAGATGCTCAAGCTGTTTCTTGCACATAGCTGTATTGCTTTCAGGGCTAGCCTAAGTCCAGAGATATCACTAAGTGCTCTGGTGAGATTCTGTGCAGAAAATGACACTGTCAGAAACCACTTAGTTTTATCAAGAGAAAATCCAAGTGGTCACATATGTTATTAAAAAAAACCCAAAACCTAACATGCTGAAGATGAGATGCCCAGAGAGGTGGTGGAAGCCCCATCCCTGGAAGTTTTCAAGGCCAGCCTGGACAGGGCTCTGCACAACCTGATCTAGTGGGAGGTGTCCCTGCCCAGGGCAGGGGGTTGGAACTAGATGACCTTAAAGGTCCCTTCCAACCCTGAAAATTCTATGATTCTACAAAGATGCACCTCAGCTGTTAAACATGACAACATACTGATCCACCATATCCTACATAAGGTAGCAGCCACTGTCTCAATCTCAGAGTCACCAGTGGTAGGTTTCTTGTTCTGGGTACAGCCTTGCTCCACGTGTTCACACTACATTGTGCAAAAGTTATGAAGTCCTTGCAGCAGGAGAGGACAATACTGTCCCAGGCTGCACACAGTACACTGTGGTGCCTTAACAAGAGCTAACCCCACTAGGCCTGTCAAGCCTGGCCAGAACAGTAACTGATAGGCTCAAGCAGGTTCTCTGCAAATCTGTTTCATGCTCTCCCAATGCCTCTCAATACCTGTGTTGTTCATTTGCATAAGACTGAGCAACACAGATACAACTACAGCTTTTTTTTCCCTTCTGGTTTTAAAATCAGAAGGTACTTTTTCCAACACATACATTCTGTAGAAGGATGCAACGCATATCCCCTGAAATGGCAGAAAGTACCATTCCTCAGCATTAACTGTAATAACTTTGCTGAAATTAATTTCTGGAGTTCACTGCAAAAGCTGGTTTTGTGTGTTCAGTGTTAACAGCCATAAAGCTTCAAATCTATTTTCAAAACACAATCGTATTTATAAAAGCAGCACCTTTAATAATTCACTATTTACAATGCACTCACCTTCTAACTGCAACTGATTTTGAGGTACAGTTGCTTGTTATTAAAGGTATCAGTCGTGGCACATGGGTATGCTGAAGAAAAAAAAAAGACAAAGACAAAAGCATTCTTGAAATTGTACTGTACTAATTATAACAAAAAAGAACTAGCAACGTAGTGCAAATTGCAATAATTTCAACTGCTTACTGGAACTAAATGTAGAATACAATTAAGTAAGAGACTGCTGCTAGCATATAAATTGATTAAACCTACTTTTTTCTAAAATGTCAAGAAAAAGCACTCCCAATACCATCAACCAATACACCGTGATTTGCCATATTTAGCTGTCAAAATCATGTATGAAGGGTCAAATACAACTGTCTCCTCAGAGGAGTTATAAGTTGATGATATTGAAGTTTTGCCAACGAAAAAAAGCAATACACATAGCAATCTTAAAAATCAAGAGTCGTGGGGGAAAAAAGCAAATCAATCCATCTGGAACTATGAGCATTCTTTCAGGGATCAATCAATACGATGAGTTGTACTAAGACCAAATTCCTTTTATTGCAAAAGATGTCAATAAATTAATAAAAGCATGACAAGTAATATAAGCAAGCTTTTGTATATAATCTATATGGAAACACTTATCATCCTCATGGAAAAAGACAACTCTTGAATTACCATTTAAACTGATTTATTGGGTTTGCACAGCAAAGTTTGGTAGCAGGGGGGGCTACAGAGGTGGCTTCTGTAAGAAGCTGCAAGAAGCTTCTTTGGTGTCCAACAAAGCCAATGCCAGCAGGCTCCAAGACAGATCAGATGCTGGCCAAGGCTGAGCTGCCAGTGATGATGGTAGCACCTCCGGGACAACTCATTTAAAGGGGGGAATATGTGACAGCAACAACTCTGCAGACACCAAGGTCAGCAAAGACAGGGAAGAGATGCTCCAGGTACCAGCGCAGAGATTCCCCTGCAGTCGGCAGTGAAAGACCACGGTGAGGCAGGTTGTTCCTGCCCTGCAGACTGTGGAGGAGCAGATAATTCACCTGCAGCCTGTGGAGGACCCCACACAAGAGTAGGTGGACATGCAAGGGAGGCTGTGACCCCATGGGAAATCTGTGCTGCAGCAGTCTTCTGGAAAGACTTGTGGAGCAAGTTTGCTAGCAGGACTTGTGACCCTGTGGGGGAACCAGGCTGGGTAAGTCTGTTCCTGATGGACTGCACCCACAAAGGGACTCAGGCTGGGGCAGACTGTGAAGAACTGCAGCCCGTGGGAAAGCCTCATGTTGGAGAAAATAATGGATAACTTTCTCTTGTGGGAGAGACCTCATGCTGGAACAAGAGAAGAGTGTGAGGAGCCCTCCCTCTGAGGAGGAGGAAGCGGCAGAGACAACATATGACAAGCTGACCACAACCCCTGTTCCCCATTTCTCTGTGCCACTGGGGTGGAGGAGGAAGTAGAGAAATCGGGAGTGAAGTTGAGCCTGGGAAGAAAGGAGGGGTAGGGGGGAAGGCATTTTAAGATCTAGATTTTCTTTCTCATTATCCTACTCTGATTAGATTGGTAATAAACTCGTTTTCCCCAAGGCGAGCCTGTTTGGCTTGTGACAGTAATTGGTGAGTGATCTCCCCCTGCCCTTAACTTGACCCACAAATTTTTCATCTTATTTTCTCCCCCTCCTGTCCAGTTGAGGGTGGGAGTGATAGAGCAACTTTGGTGGGCACCTGGCATTTAGCCAGTCAAGCCACCAGAAGTAGATAAGATGTTAAATACAAATGCAGTATTTAATTCAGAATTAGGGCAGCCTGACTTCAACCTTATCTTAACTAATTGTAGACACAAAGTATTAACATTTTGATTCTGAGTAACATGGTTCAATAAATCCATTTTCAGTTCTTTATTCTTCTCTTGATTAAACACATACCTTCTAAAACTGTTCCAAATAGAGTGTGAGACTGTAGCCTATTAAAAAAACTGCTTTACAAGTTCAGTACTGAACAATTCTTAGTATCCCATGCATCATACTTTCTTTGTAGGAGGATAAATATGCACCTATCACCAAGAAAGCAGAGAGATAATTATCTCAGAGTACTGCCAACTTCTGAATTAGGAGGGAATTAATCCAAAAATCTGACACAACCTTACAGCTGCATTTCTTCATACTGATATACTTTAAAACAGGATTTTAGGGTCTTTTTGTGCGTTTTGCATAGTTTTCCAATTGGAAAGCAGTACGTGACTGCCAGAAAGGGAACAGTAAGCAATCTTAGAGGAAAGAAGAAAACATTTTTACAGATGGAGAAACCTGTATGTTCCAAGTCTTTGGAGCTATCGACATTGTAATTTCTACAAAGTGTTTTGCAAAGGAACCAAAGCCTCAGGCTTGCTTTCATTCAATTTTAAAACTGCACATTTCATCTGTTACTCGCTTTGAAGCTTCCTCACAACACACCCTGCAGCTCAGCTGCCCAACCCGAATCCCACCTCTCTCTGAAAAATATTTTCTACCAGAATGCCATTGTGACTGCCCCCTTCCCTCCCAAGCCCTCTTTTATAAATTGGTTTTCTTATATACTAAGGGTCAAGAAAGAGGAATCAGACTACAGCATAAGAACTATGTGGAGAAGAAATATGAAATCAAATACAGGTACAATGACAAGATGGAGTTCTTCAAGACCACTGTTGCAATTCAGCCTCCCTCTTTTTACATAGATTCAATCTCACAGCAATTGGATGCTAAAGTACCAGGATCTGACCTGGATGTCACTGGATTTTGGTAGAGTTCTCCAGCAAAATGCTGACTCCAAAAACTGTATTGCTTTGGGTTCTAAATATTTCTCTGACCACGCTCTCCTTGGCCAACTCTCCATTAACCCAAAAGATGGAAGTCCAAAGGAGAGTGGGGCAGCATTTAGTTTGACTCATTTATTTTACCACTAAAATCCAAATTTTCTGTCCAAACACTTTTGCATAATCCATTTACTGAGTATTTGAACACTACGGATAGGATTTTCTTGCTCTTACGCTTCCAACCTAATACTAAAACACATCTGAGAATAAGAAAAATTTAAACAAAATCAGGGCAGTTATAGCTGATTAGTAGGCTTGCCCCCAGCTGAATTGAATCAATAAAGCCAATTCAATATAACTGGTGAAATTTTATTTCATTTTGATTTTTTGGTGCTTTATTTAGCTCCTGTGAAAAAAAAGAAAATGTTAGTTTCTTACAAGCTTGAACTCGCCTAATACTACTGCAAATGGTACTCTTCTCTTACAACTTTAATTATCCTGTGTAAGGTGTATTCCTTCTTGCTCTCTCAACTCTGTGCCATTAGCCATCTCACAGCACATTTTGAGAGCCTAGGGTAAAATGCCAATGGTTGGTAGCCTAAGTGCTGGAGCAAAGTTAATGCAGAAGTCTCAGAAGCACATTCTCAGAGGCATGGTTAGACAGAATAAGAGAAGATTCTAAACCATATTAAGGATGGCAGTAAAAGGTGTGATTAAACCACTAAGGTTTCCAACAACTTACAAAATTAAAACCATAGAGGAGATCAGTGAACAGCAGTAAGTGCTTTGCATTAAGATGACAGCTTTTTATGTAAAAACTACAGGCAACCTCCCACTTCTATTTGAAACTCAAAAAATCAGTATGAGCCCCAAAAAGCTAAGTTAAATATCTTGCCTCAGGTATGAGTCAGTAGCAGATGCTTAATGAAGGGGCAATAAAAAAAATACAGGTATTATATAGCATTTCCCTCTTCTTCATGATATAGCTTTACAGACTCACCTTAGGAAGTTTTTAAACCCAATCTCTGTTGAGCTTTTCTTACATGAACTTGTGCTTACTGAACTGATTCACATTTGCTCATCTTCTTCAACACCTGAACTTCACAGTTGTGTTAATGCATAGGGGTTTTTTGTTTGTGTTGGGTTTTATAGTTTGTGGTTTTTGTTTGTTTGTTTACTTTTGTGATTTTTAATTTTTAATAATATAGTCTGGGTCTTGAGATATTTTGGTGCGTGGTTGGGGTTTTTTGTCTTTTGTTATATATTTAAAAAAATATTCTTACTAGTTTCTTAACTACTAGTTTAAATTTGCTTTTCTTCAAAAAGACAGCTAATCACAGTCAACCTTTGAAATACACTTGCCTTCCTACAATAAACACATTGCAAAAACATCCTGAAAACATCCTTTCTTCTCATACCTATCCTTCCACCTTTACAATGGGAACACTTCCAATTCCTTTCAACAGTAAATACTCGTCCAACTGTGAGAAAGATTACTTCTCTGTAAAAGAATGTTTTCATAACCTTGTATTTCAGAGTTGTTATTATCTCTACTAAGAGCCATTACCTGAATATTCCAAGCAAGCAAAGAGAGAGAGGAACACCTACCCGAATAATGAATCTAATGGCTGCACACCCAGATGTTGCCATCACTTTGGCGCTGTTGGGAACCAAATTGAACAGAGTAGGCACAATAGCTTCAGCGCCATGATCAAACTTGTTTCCCAAAACAGTTGAAAGATGGCTGTTTAGAAAAAAAGGAATAAAACTTGTTAAGGAAAATTAATTTCTTAGTCTTAAAATAACAGTTATTTTACGGTGTTATTTAATTTACGTCAAAACGTTTTGACAATTTCTCTTTCCAAGCAAGAGAATTTTTTAATTTCATTACTTCCAAGTCCTTGCCACATCAAAAATGCAGGATTTGCAGAACACTTTCGTTACTTAGCAGACATATTAACAGGCTACACTAGTAGCTAGTGTAACACTAGTAACTTCATTTCATGATGAAAAAACAATACCACCATTTGAAAGGCTAAATTTTCATATCCACATAAAACACCGTCGTATTTCTGCTTTTTTAACACAATTTGAGAGCATACAATCTCCACAGAATTTTAAATTTATTGTTCAGTATTTCTTCCTTTTGAATGCAAGATGAGGATGTGTACAAAGTACTTTTAAGCTGCTCCTGACTTCATGTTAAGAAAGGCCAGCATTATTTATTTGAAGCCTAAATTTCCCTGGCAAGCACAGTTCTATGCTCCGATAGCTCCCCAGTTCTATGTTCCAATAGCTCCCATAGTCTGTTAAACCAAGAGACCAGAACAGCAAGGGTGAAGTGCAAAAGACTGCTCTGTTGTAAAAATAAGGCTCCCCTTCCTTGAATTTAATGAGGGTGCCAAAGATGATGAGGATGGAAATCTTTTTTCTGTTTAGTTAAAGCTTCTAAAATTATCATGGCCACTAAAGATATTACCTCGCCAAAATGTACAGTATTTTACTGTTTCACTTGGGTTTTATCTTTTTACATTGCATCTCAGACCATTCAACAGTAAAGCAGAAGGGCTCAGAACACTGTACGGCAGCTAGCTCACTTAGGTGCTACAAGAAGTCACAGTAAAGTTCTAAGCCAATCACTCAAGCATCAGTGCTCCTAAGACTAACCCCACAATATTACAGTAGTACTTAGAGCAGTTTGTAACTTGCACTAAGTGAAGTGATGGTAACTTCTCCTTCACTTACAATCTGTACAGTATTATCAGTTCCATATATCACACCTGAAAGAAGTTTCCTTCAGGTGTTTCTTTTTCTTTACAGTTTCAGGTACTAACTTCACTCATCACTCACAGCGTAGTCATCCATCAAAATATTCTTCCTTGCAACACCCAAACAGCATTTTTAAGTTAAATTCCTACTAAAATCCAGCAATGCATACAAAGGCACATCCATGATACTTACGCTACAGTAATGCATGCTTCCCTCACCACCTGGGATCTCAGATCCTTGGCTGACAGCTTGAAAGCACCATCCAAGAGCCGCAAATGCTGGAAAAATCCATCATACTGTGCAGCCCCAGCAACGAGCAATGATCGAACTTTCTTCAGCTAAAAAAAATTAAGGCATTTAATTTAGGACACTCCCACTACGCATTTCAAAATAAAACGACTACACTGCAAACACGGACGTAGGCACATCTGTAAAGCAAAACATCACCTTGAAGTATTTGGAAGTAATTTTAAAAACTTTAAAAAATAAATCATTCTATTAATTAAATTCTAGCACTAAAAAGTCTTGGATCCCAGTCTATACAAATACATAATTCTGTTCACATGCCTGTTCCCAAAGTCTAAGATGCTATAACTCTGATAAAAAACATACATGCAACACAAACATTTTAATCCTGCAGTGAAACGTAGCATAGCCACACATAAGAGGTACCAAATGCTAGCAGTTCACCTGCAGAATATGTAATTTTGCAAAATGCCAACTGAATTATACATGATGGCTTTTAGAAAAGCTTCCACTTAAATGTCAGCAAAAATATATTTTGGCCTTTTTAAAACACTTGCTCAAACTTCTTTGCTATGCAGAAATTCAAGCTTTAAAAATGAAAATGTAAATTTCTTCATTATGTAGAGTGCAACTGCTTTAAGAAAAAATATTTTGAACTAGCTAGTTGTTTGTGCTTTACAGAATGCACCAACCCAAACCTGAAACCAGATAAAACGTTTACCGCATTAGTTCGTTGATCCCAATCATGTTTGTCATCTGAGAGAATTTCCCTGATTTTGTTCAACGTTTCTTCAAGTTCTCGGCTAGAATAGATCTGAAGTGTTAAAAAAAAATTGTTAATATCCCCGGAAACCTTACAAAGCCAAGTAGCTTGAAGTGACTGAAAACAGGAAGAGAATAGTGTAAGAGCTATAAAAGGGCATTTGAAGGCTGATCTCTTAGGATATCACTAGGTAGTGAATAGTCACTCAAAGAAAAGATAAAGAATCCACATTTTCCTCAAGACATCATCTTTCACCTTTGTGATGAGCTAGTCATATCCACAATTTCACTTACTTCACCTTATCTTCCTGAGCAACTACCAAAGTTATTCCACCTACAGTCTAGTATTTTCTTTTCCAGAGAATATAAAATTAATTTAACTTAGACTAGATATCGGACCTTTACTCTATTGAAACTTAGTTTTGATTCAGTGCTTCAGCAGAGTAGAGTTATGGAGGCCTCTGCATTTCATGCTGGAATATTGAAGAGGTGGAAGACATCCATGCTCTGAAACACCTTCATATCCAATTTGTAGGATAAACAGGGTAAGAATCACTTCAGAAAACAGACGAATTAGTACACCCAGGACAGCTATGCTATCATGCAGAAAATTATTTCTGAATATGCTTTACCAACAAAATTGAAATTTTATTACCACAGCTCTGTGTAAGATTTTCCACAGTAGACTCTGGAAACAACTCTGCAGTTATATCCAGAGGACACAACTGTATCCATTAAAACAAAAAAGCTCATGATTTCTGTTTTCTTCTTCATTAAAAGTTAATAAACAACTGATGTGTAACTTTCTTTAAAATGAGTAAATTATATAATGAAAATACTTGGGTTCAAGCATAACAATCTTTCTACTTCACTGCCCACAAAATCAAACACGAGTTTTGTTTCACCATTTAATATATCTGTGTCTAGTGGAAGCTTGTAATTGTTACAATACACTAATTTACTCTAACCCTTATTCTGTAGGCACCACACTACAAAGAATCCATTTTAAGTGTCTCAGAGTAAGCATTTTTATAAAATTAAATTTCTGTTATCAAAGAAAATTCTTATTTTCATTTCAGAAGTGGGAGTAGTCACTGGTTAACTAAAGACACAATTTCACATTATGGTGACCATAATGCCATCGGAATTCATGATTTAATCCAACCTCCCCAGGCTCCCTGCTTTATTATCACCCACTTTGCCCTGTCTCCTTCCCAATTCAGACCTTTAATATACTAAAAAATATCCCTACTAGAGGGAAGCAAAAAACTTATCTGCCATCTCAGCTGCCTATGCTAACTTATCACAAAGAAGCAAAGTATGAGAAGGTAAGCAAGACCATTCCTTTTCTTTTGGTGGCAGCTAACTGAAATCTCTCTAACTGAACACTCAAAACTTAATCTGAGGTTCTGGTCAAGGTAAAAATACCTTTTGTAAGCTGTGCCATTAAGTAAATCCTGAAAAATAGGACATTTTCTGCTGTCAGCCTATGTGGTGCTCTAGTTACTGCCAAAGGATTAAAACATGCTACTGTCACGGCAATAAACAATGGGTTCATGTCCACCCTACTTGCATGTCTAGGCAAAGAATTTAATTGTTTCTTTAATTACTTAGCACAAACAGAATTGAATCTATGCAATTCCTGCTATTCAAATCGGCATTGGAATGAGTAATTTAATAAATGGTATAATTTTATCTTGTAATGAAATTGAAACTCTAGTTCCACTGAAAAATCCCGAATTGTCTAGGTTGTCCATACCTGTACGTTAGTTTCAGAGAAATAAAAGGTAATATTTTAATAATTTATTTTCTCCCTGTCCTTTACTAATTATGCTTTTAGAAAGCCAAGATGAAATACGGTTTTCAGTCACTGCCATAATACATTTTTTGTTCAGAAGTTCCTGTATCAGACTTTTATATAAACAACTAAATGGTTTTGAAACAAATTTTAGCTATTAAAAGTTACTAGCAAGAATCTGAACACATAATTTTCTTCAATTTAAGCAAAGACAAATAAACAGATTTTTAAAACAACATGGTAGTAATCTTAAATATGAAGGCACAATCCATTCACCACAATACTTCTCTTTTTTGCACACAGATCCATCAGACTGTATATCAAAATCAATCTTCTTCATGAATTGCTGTCATCCGTTAGAGGGCAACACACACATGTATCATTAAAGGTAAATGCATCAAAGACAGAAAAATTACAAGTTCAAACACAAGAGTAAACAACTAAACAGATGAAAATTACTTCCAATTTACAAACTAAGTATGAGTAAATATTAAGACATTTCAAAAAAAGAATTATGAGAAGTTACTGTAACAGGTTACTGGGAAGGTCTACATACCATTGGAGACTTTTAAAAAATGAGTTAATACTACACACAGCTAAGTAATCTCAATTTACTTGATTAATCTTGATGCATTTAATTGATTCAGAATTGCATCCCTTCTTCCATAATAGAGTTCCCTTCCGTATGGAAGCCACTACTGAAATCCATTCGTGGAATGTTTTTCAAATGGGCACAATAATGTACAAACAAGATGCTCTACCCATTCTAACAAGTTTTCTTTGCTTTTAGAGAAACTTGGCAAATTACAGGTAATAAAGATTCTTCCCTCGTGGCGGTTAGTAAAGAAACTTCTCTCTTCCTTAGTAATTAATACCATCTCAAGCAACAGGATCTTTTGAGAGTCTCAGTGACTGTCCACAACTAGAAGCATGGATTTAGACAGCAGGAATTCATTATTCTTGTGGGTGGTCAGGGGTGTTTTTGTTTGTTTGTTTATTAAGGCGAGGTTTTTCTGTGTTCCCATGCATCACCAGGTGTTAATTTGCATTCTCATCCATGAAAAAAATGGGCTGTACTGGGTCCGTTACATATTCTCTCATCTCCTCACCTAAATTCAGGTGGCATTAGTGAAGACAACTGTCTTTCTCCTCCAGCTCTTGCAGTTTAGGAATGACCTTCCTAGGTCATCCAGCAGTCGGACAGAAAATCTCATTCCCTGGGCAATGACATTAAGTTACCTCACTTTTGTTTTTGCAATATTATTAACCAAGTCGAGTGATTAGAGAACTCTGCTTGGGACTGAAAACACTAAGGGACTGAACTACAAGCAGAACATTTTCTGTGCTGTGGAATGTGGCTCTACCCAACACTAATGGGGATAAACAATATTAAGAGCTCCATGGGTTTGCCCTCTAAAGCATTCTTAACACAGCTTGGAGAGTCAAAGAAACAAAGTTCTTACAAGACAAGACAAGATTTCCTCAGTGTGACAGGGATGGTGGACATAAAGTGTTCCTTCAGAAAGCAGACAGTATTTCTGCCTAAAGACAAAGATCTAACAAATCACTATGCTATCATTTTGGGAAATAAAACCAGAACAAAACTACGTATCAAGAAAAGGGAATCATACAAAATCCTTCTGGTGATTGGCAACTGTGGATAACTGAGCTTTTGGTTGTCTTCCACAACTCAGCTGCTCAAGGAAAACTTATTCAAACATGTCTAGGAAGATACAAGCATGTTAAATGACTCAACAGTGTGAAAGTACTGAATATGTGCAATTCCCACACTTAAACAGCAGCAATTAAAATCTCATCTTTCAACTAAGAACCCAGAATCCAACAGCTTCATTAATATTCTAATTATGCAGCAGATTTCTTTTTTTGAAGTACTGCTAGAGATGAGGACATGTATACCAGAGACACATTACAGTTCAGGCACATTTGAAAATACAGCTCTTGCTTTTAAAATTCTTTGCCTGTATTATTATTACTTGACTATCCCTTCAAATTGCATCCCTTAAGTTTCCAAACATTACAGAAATTCTTCTTTAATTTAAAATTAAAACAAAATTATTTTCACTAGCTTCCTGGGAAAGATAAGGAAAATCAATAATAGATTTTAGCTGAAACACAATGGGATCATTAGTAGGACAGGAAAGAAAAGGCAGTGGTTTTGGTAACTAATTGGAAAACATGAAGCTTTCTGTGGAGACTGTAAATTCTGAGAGAAGGAAATGTAATGACACCTGCTTAAAAACCACAAGTTTTAAAAGCAGGCTAATACATAGTATTGAAAATAGCACATTTCTGAAAACAAACATGAGTACACACAGCATCTTACCTGTACAGTAGGAACATCTGTAAATGCCTTAATAAAATCATCCTCATCCACAGCTCCAGCTCCTCCTTCTTTAGAAGAACCTAAATAAATGTAAATCACTGTTAAACAGCATGTAATAGACAAAATTCTCAAACTGACATAAGCACCTTTCACAATACCTATTTTCAAACATTTAACAGAACTTACAAAAATCCTGAAAATTCATCATGTGTGCAATTTCAAGTCCCTGAGTTCTTATTCACCATGAATACAAAAAAAGAGTTAAACTGATTTCCTTTTGAAAAGTTCATGTTGAACAGTTTCGAACGTGACAAAGCTAATGGTTTCATTTTAATTCTGTGTGTTTAACTGGAAGTCTGTTTAGTATAACAAATCTGTAGTAGTTGTTTGCCTAGAATTCTTAGACCTGCCGACTGAGAATACAAATGTTCCCAAATAAAGCACAGAATTATGAATTACTTACCAAGAGTTGTCATTAAATGGAAATCTTCAGGATAAATTTTCATCCTAAAACATGTGCCAGGAGCAATCAGTCCTGGAAGTCTGGGGGTTTTTTTATGTTTTTTTTAAACATAGCACAGTAGCCCTACATGATTCGTTTACCTTGTGCCTCCCAGTATTCTCATGAGGAGCTAAGGAGTGTGAGACCCAATTCTCAGTCTCAAAGCTACAAGAACTTTGAAATGAAAAAAAAAAACGCAATGACATTTGGGGAGGGGAATTTTCATTAGAGCAAAATCTGAAATCCACTGATTGACAGCCTCCTTCTCAGAGTACTCATCCCTATAGCTGTTCCACAGTGGTGGTTCAGGATTGAAACACCCAGAGGAAGCTCCCAAGAACCTTCCAGATATGTGAGTAAAAAACTATCATATCAAAAATCTATTTTTCTCCCAAAGTTCCCCTGACAGCAATGCAAGTAGTAGGGCAGTTACTTCTGTGCAAGGTAAATAATGGAACTATTCTCATACCCAAAATCCCAAACTAAAGGACAACGTACTACTAAAAGGTAACCTGCTGCTTCATGCTGGCATATGGTTGCCAAATTTCATTCAAGTCAGAGGAGAAACTAAGGCAACTCTAAAAAAGAAAACAATTTGAAAACCATGTCTAAATTTCACTTCACACACTAAAGTTACCCAGGAATACTTTTTTTTAAGGAATGACCAAGTTTGGTATCAAATCAAAGAACAAAGTCATCAGATGCAGCCTATGCTACATGCCTAAAACTCCAAGCACAAGGTGAAGTTTGGCAGAATCCTTAAGTATCTTCAATAAGCAAATCAGGCAGATAATACAAGTTAACTGCATGGAGAAAACCAGCACTGTAGAACATTTCTTTCTTGAGAGGAAAAAAATCTCTCACAGCAGGTGAGCACTCAGGAACAAGGGTCTTGTCTCAACTCTTTCAGTGTGAGGCCAGCAAGACAGATGACAGAATGTCTTCCCCAACTTGCAGGGCTCAGCTGAAATGGAGGCATCAGGTAGAGAAGGTATGTATTTTACTAACTACAGAATGCATGAAAAACCATAAGGAAAAAGTAGTGGAATAGTCAACTAAAACAAAAAGCTAGGACTTCTTGACAAATCAAACTCCTGGTGCCTGTGCTCTTAAAGAAGGCTTGATGGCTTAAACTCCCTGATCTCGTATTTATAATGCAGGGAAATATGTCTGCTGTGTTTATGTATTTGTGCAGTCTGGAAACATGATGGTCCACTACTGCGACAAACTTGATGACAAACTCATTAGATCTCAACAGCTCTGTGCAGAACAAAATCTCTTGTCTGTCTTTGGGGCTGCTTAGCATTAAAACACTGAAGTGGTATAGAGCAAAATTTGGAGATAGTGGCTGCAATATGATTTAGGAATATTTAACATATTTTGACAGTCTAAGCTCAAGGATGTTGTAAAGAGACTTCTACATATGTATCTCCAACACCATCTGTGATAATTGTCAATGGCAGCCAGAAGGGAGAGAAGAAATGATAAACGCCTATTTCTTACCCCTCCAGACAGTAGACAGAACAAGTTCCACAAAGAGAATGACTGTGTGAGTGGCTAAGAAAAGGAAAAGATCCCATTTTACAACCAGAATACACCCTTCTGTCACACAAACTTGTACAGCTCCTATAATGGTCTTGGTCAGAACAGAATTTTGCAAAGAGAAACACTGACAATAATTAATTTAGCACAAGGGCACCATGCTAAACTACATGGCACAAACAGCACCCAGAATGCTCAACTCATAACCTCACTTTTCCCCCCTCCAAATACCCTGATATTCAAGAAAGCTCAGTAGTACCAAAAATCATCAACATTTAAAATACACTACATACTCAGGGAAAATAAATGGAAAAGTCAAGGAGCTAAAAGATTACCAGAAAAATTAATTTTTAAAGGTTAAAACACAGTTTCCAAAAGTCAAAATGTTTAAGATTCTACAAACAAGTACATTCTACAAACAGTACATAAGAGGTTTCTGTTATCAAAATTGTTGATATTGAACTAGTATTTTTGTTTTCAAACAGAAAATACAAGCTCTGGCCTAAAAATATTAAAAATGGCTCAATTTATACTGGTAGCACATCTTTACTCATTCTATTCAGTTTGTTCTATATCTGTTTCCCCATGGAAACGGGGAATTTTAAAACCAGTACAAAAACTCAAGAGTAACACAGTCTAAAACTTGGTTTCACTTTTTTCCTTGAACACTTCCCTCAAAACACTGCCTGAATAATTCATAACTATCTTCTGACACATTATGCATCACAAATTAAACATCAGTAAAAGGGCATCATTATGAAAATGTCATGTATTTTATCCCTCAGAAATCCCTAATTGCATGCAATGGCAGTATCTTTCTGAGCAACAAATCTAGAGTAAAATGACCTGGATCACAATTTTTTTCTGAAAAACAAACAAAAAAACAAAACAAAAAACCCCAAAAGAACATAAAACACCTACACCTACACCTCAACTAATTGAAGTTTAATTTCTTATCTACTACAGATTGAAGTAGAAGGTGCAGATCATTCTAGATTTAAAAAAAAGTTAAGAGTACTGTTAGGCTTTTCGGTTTGTAGGATCATAAATGATCAGCTGCAAATGAGGAACTGACAGCAGCTTGAGCTCAGTGTAGGGTAAGTGGAGAGGATAAGCTCAAGTACTTACTCAGCTTTTCATATAATAGGTTAACTGGCAACTCCCACTCACCTCTCTCATTTTAGTACCAGGTAGAGCTGAATAGCAGGGCTAAACTGAGAATAAAAGAAATTAGCCAATAATAATTGTTTCAATGAGCAAGTTCCCTGGTTGTATCCACTGAGAACACCACTTTAGCACAATCCAATTAATTACTTGGGATAAGAATAAGTTAGTGGAGATAGGGAAGGAGACCCCAGCCAGCTAAAACGGTACAGCTGCAGAAAGCCTAAGCATAGGCTGGAGGGAGTAGAGTGATACTCAAACAAAATGGAAGGACAAGGTTAAAGGCAACCTTGTGGAATGGACAGCCTACCTCACTAAACAGAGGGTGGAAAAAATTCTAAAGGAAGTGCTGACAGAAAAAAAAACCCCAGCAAATACGCCCATGAAAGCTACAAATAAAATAAATTACAGCGACAAATTTTGGGAATCCTACAAATCTAATTGTGAAGAAAGTTCTTTACCATAATATTTGCAATAGACACTGCTCAGTAACCAAATTCTGTTCCCACTCCAACTGGACAGATCTTGCCAGTCATATTTTATTTTTTCTTTGAATATACATTCTGCTGTTTAATTGTCTCTGAAACTGGATTCTTCCTGAATCTTCTGTAGCTCTGAGATAGTCTTCATAAAATCCACTTATTTATCCTTGGGTCAGTTCTTACTACTATTTGGTAAAACTGACAGCTTCCTTTTAAAATGCTTTCTGTTTGGGGGGGTGGATGGCAAGGCTGAATTTTGAGATGATGATTTTGATAAAGCCCTCTGTATGAACCCAATCACACTACCTCACTAAGGAATCTCTATCTTTTCAGATTATCATAAGATTATTGCTACAGTTAATAAAACAATCCAGAACAGAATTTTTTCATACGCGCTTTTCACAATTCTGCTTCTGTGAAGCATAAACCAAATGTTTGGAAAAGTAGCTGAAGAATGAGAATCTCTGAAAATTCCTTTCCTTTTTTATATTACGGAGTCAACTAAAGTAATTTGGTGTACTGTATACACACACCTTCACATTTAAACAGAGTATAGAAACACTGGTGGTCTTCCCTTAATTCTGTCAGCATTCTACCCTGTTTGAAAGAGTAATTTTGGGGTTTTGACTGAAGAACTTGAATAAAGTTTTTGGCAGAAATTTAACTGCCAAAGACATAATTTTAAACCAGCTTAGAAGACAATTCAAATTATAACCAAGTGACTTAGCAGAGTAGAAAGGCCTTTGCTAGAAAGCCCTCTTTAAGGAAACTGACAGATGAATTCTGTCGTGTTCAGCCTAAGTGACTGACATCCATTCTGAACTGACTTGTCTACCTCAGCTCCCCTAATGCCAAAAGTGATTGTCCCCGAGGTACCCAGAAAGTCCTCCAAGCTTAAACAGCTGCAAAAACAGAACAAAATAGCAGAATACCTTCAAATATCTTCTCCTCCATATTTTATCTGCCTGCGTTAGAAACTTGGCAGACATAGTTAGAGAACCTCCCCAGAGATCCCACTTACATTTCTCCTGCTTCATTAAAACATTCCTCCTCCTACATGCCAGAGATACTGCACAGGAACAGAAGTTTCAACCCAGCAAGCAAGTATGCTGTCTCTGAGGACTGAGATGCTCAGCAGATCTCTCCATTCACCTCAGGAAAGAAGAGGAGCAGGGGGAACAAGAAAGAATAAGGAGTGATCTGTGCCTCCAAGGAAGAAAGTGGTGCACCCTGAAGTGTGGCACATGAGCCAAGAGCAAATGCAGGACTTGTGTGCTAAGGAGAAGCAGAGAGTAACTCTCACATGGACTGAAATCACCAGTATGCATATATTAAAATCTGGAGATGCTCTTGAGCATGAAAATTCCTTTGGAATGGTGTACTGAACGTTACATTCTCTGAGAAACTTAAGTTTCTAGTATTTGAAGCTGATTCCTAATACGAATGCAGTTTCAAAAAAATTAGTCTCAATTAGTATGTAGCACAATTTCACAGGTGTAAAAGAATATAACAGTAATTCGTATTTTCACAGAGATGCTATGGAGGTCAATTCACAAGAATTCATGAAGCATGCAGAACACATGCCAACTACACAATAAAGAAATTAAGAGTGTTTTACTTATCTAATGTGTGCTGTCCAAACCTCATGCTAAGACCAAAGTCTGGATGTGGAGAAAAGCAAGCAGTTCCATGAGCAACAGAATAAGGACACCTCATTTCTCTTAGGCTTATCTCAACATTGATTAATGTTTCTACTCAAGTGGAAGGCTCATAAAGTCATCTTTCAACTCACACACAATTTTCAGGCTTGTAAAATAATCTTCCAAAGCACTCATGTATTTCCTGTCTCTAGTGGCACTCAATTTTCAGAAATACTTAAAAGAACATGTCTCTAAGACTGTGGCTCATGCTTCCAGTTTCAACAGGTAAACTTTAAAGTTATGCTAATTTTATGAAAATGAAAGCATTAGTTTTACTTTCATTTTTTAATATAGATTTCCAACAATCTAATATCTACATTCTAACTTGCTCCAAGATTTATAACTGAATAGAAAAAAAAATGCTTTATTTTACATTACAAAATTACCAAGAACAATCAGGAACACTCAGAGTTCATTTTTATAATCTGTAATTTATGTGGCAAAGCAGACCGGTGTGAGATAATGTGACTTTTTTGGAGTAGTTGTGGCAAAATAGTTTCAGAAAAATAGCATATTCATTACTGTTGTCAGTTCTTTTCAACTGTGCATTCTTTTCTGTAAGGATTTAAACAGATACCATATTAAGAACAATTAGACCACTTCCTGTCATCACAAGCTATATAAACTGTTTACGTTTTACTTCTAAAAGCTCAGAAGCACAAGACAGAAGGAAAGTCAAAGTGATTTTGATTTTAATGTTTTGTTTTTCTCATATTTTTAAGAACATTTACTTTATTTTTTGCAAGCAGTATTTTCAGCTTTGGTCAAAACTCTCTACTCAAATTATAAAAATATTTTGCATCTTAGGCTTCCACATACCCTGCTTCTCTATTTGAGAGCATATACAGTTGTCCAAAGAAACAAGTTTGATTATTTTTTTTTTTTAAGATGACTTCTTCCCCCCTCACCATACAAAGAGGAATCACACCATCTGCTTTAAAAAACAACACTGCAGCAATATTTTTCAATGGTTCTCTTTGCTTACTGGTTAACAGAGCCACAGCCCATAAGGAGTCAAAGTGGCAGGGTCAGATGATTTCAGCCCTCCTTCCTCCTCTCTCCTTCCTCTTTTTTTCTTCTGGATTCACCCATTTCAAAGTATAAACAAACTGCTTCCCTTTCTGACTGCTTGGAAAAAAGAAAGAAACAACCACTATTCAGTGTTAGCAAGCTGGACAAAGGGGTGGGTTGTCTTCCTTATTTGCCTCACTGCCTGGTACTACCAAGATTGCTGGTAAGATGTTTGGGACTAGAACACAGGATAGAAAAGTCCTAAGAAGGTTATGTGGAGTGGTGAGCCCTTATTTTAAGGGGGCCTCTTAATTTCTGCTCCACTGTTACTCTCTTCCTTTTATCCAGTGTAAGCTGCCTTTTAGGCAATGAATCTTTTGAGAGAAGACTATCATAAACAGTATTGTGCTTATACCAACATAATAAACCCTTCAATCTAATAAAGCTTTTGGAAATAAGTGCAAAATAAACTAAACTAGCATGCACTGTCTGCCACTTGTCCTTGGGGGATACGCAGAAAACAGGGAGACTGATGGTGATATAAATGTGAATATATTTATCTTCTCTGCAGATTTATGTATAGGTGTGTGTGTGTGTACATATATATATTTATAATTTATCATGTTTATTTATTTCCACTGACTGTTCATTAAGGTTGGTTTTCCAAACTACCTGCTGAGGCCTGATGCAAAGGAAATGAACTGCTAGAGGAACACAGACCCCAGTGACTGAAGCAGCACTTGTAACAGCCAAGGAGAGCAAACCACTGGGTATGTTCAAAGAAGCCCTCTCCTGAAAGGGCATTCAGGGGAGTAAACAACAACTATAAAAATCCTACAGCTCTCAGAGAAGCTGGACAGTTGGAGCCCCCTTACTTCCCTGAATCCTGGGTAAGGTAAAAATAGCAGCAGTTCATCACTGCAGAAATGCAACCCACCAATTCCATGGGCAAGTATCTCTCAGGAAGGAAGTTAAATTGATATTCACTTCAGGGACAAGGAAGCAAAAAGGCATTCTGTAACATATCCTCTGATTCAGACTGAGCCCCAAGGCTGATCTCAAAGTCTTCTCAGAAAGACAAAAAGACTGACATCAGCAGGAATCTTGCCCGGTATAAAACAAAGGGGGGAAAAATACTAGTTTATTTTACATGACGAAGAACAGCACTTTGGAAATCACCTAATGATGGCTAGGCAAATACTAGAGGAAAGACTCCTGAACTTATTTTCTGCAGAACAAAAAAGTTTAAAAAACCAACTACACAGAAAACCAACAAACAACAAAACAAACAACTCCTTGGGCATTGATTACTACAAAGCTTTTTTTTTTTTCTTTTGCAAGTAAACACAGATCTGTCTTCATGAGTCTGAAGACAATCAATACAGCAAGCACGAGTTTACTCTGTTTCAAGTCCATTCACTAACAATTTCTATTTACAGTTGCACAATTACTGTAAACTTTTTAAACCGAAATATATCTTAAATACAATATCTAGCTTTAATGAGGTTAACTTCACCTGTATAAGATTTAAGAAGGCAAGGATCCATTTCTCAAAACCACATGTTTTTAATGCAGTCTTTCCATTCAAACTGTTTCCTACTAAAGCCTCTAAACACTTCAAAATGTCTTCTGCTAGGGAATAGAACCAGAAGCAACAAATCAGTACCATTTCAATATTTCTTAACAAAAAGTTGTATTGTTATTATTGAGAAGGAAAAAAAAAAGAGCCTTATGATGCTGATGGAACATACTATAGACAGATACAAACTAGATTTTAGTTTCTATATGTCTATAGTGTGCTTCATCAGCTTCTCAAAGTAGTGAATGTGTTCCTTTAGGTAAGAAAAACATATATGGTGTCATTAGTTTTCACAAGGTTCTTTTGCTCAAACTGTACAACTGGTTCACCGAAGTTTCCCAAATACTTGATTTCTACCTAAAAGGAGATATTTTTAATGTTTTTTTTTAGCAATTATCAAACTTTTTAACACCAAGAATTAAGACCTTCTAGAACTGACAGTTAATTCAAATAATGCCAGCACCAAACCTCAGACTGGCACACTTGCAGTCTTCATTGAGGATCAGATCCTTTAACCAGTTTAAGAAAAGTAAACACACAGTTCAATTTTTATGTTGGGAAAAAGTGTTTTTTGCATGCATGCTTTTTTTTTTTAAGAGAAAAAAATAAAACTATGTCCTTGGGGCTTCACTTGATATTCTTCACACTTGGCATCAACAACCTTCTTACTCCAAAATACCTTTTATCACTGGATGATTCATCTTAAAGCAACAGAGGTTGTACTACATTACCATTATTATCCAGTAAGCAAAGTCTAATAACACTGTTAGGCTGATACACTACACATTCAAACAAACTAATGAAACATAGATAAAAACATGATGCAGTCTCTTCCCATTGAAGAGAACTGCAAGAGGTAGAAAAATCCACCTTGCTTCAAATCACAACATTAAGAATGGTGTTCTAGCACTGCACAACTTCCCATAAAACATGCCACAGAAAGTTAATACAAACTTTTGTCATCATTGGGTTTTATCAGCCAACTTTTCTTCCAGCTGCCAAGTGGTTCTGTTGAAGTATCATTATCCCTACATTTCATCCATTTTAAAGACTATCAACCTAAAGTGACACCTTGGGAAAAAAAAAAAGGCCAGTTTTCACTTTGAGTTTCCTACTAAGCATCTAGAGTACTTAAAGCTTCTCAATAGCATACCAACAAACAGTTCCCTAGAAGACTTGGAACAGGAAGCTCACACTTGCAAGAGAACCTGCCAACACCCTGTAAAGAACCTTGAACTGCTCAGGGACAAGAATGAAGTGTATTTGGCTAAAATACTCCGAGTCTTTTTCAACTGTAAATTATGGTGTCCTTTAAAATCAAAAAGCTGCTTCCCATACTGCCAAGAAAGAGCCTTTAAATAGCTATTTCTGGAAGGGCAGAACATATGCAGTGTACATTTTCAGTAAGAAAGTCTTGGAGCAAAAGGGTATTTCCAGAGGCTCTGCCACTTGAATCAAGAGCTGAAAGCAAGTATGTCAGAAGTAGGTAGATCAGTTGTGCATTTCCTGGCAAAGGACTAACTCTGGAAAGTGTATTGACCATGGAATAAGAGCTATGCCAAACAAAGCACTGTCCCATTAAGTTGAAGACCCATCACTTCTCATTCATCACAAGCCAGGAGGTCAGTGTCTGAACACCTCCCAGCAGTAAAGTCAAATGAGGAACAGACTGCTGGATTTCTTACTCTCAAGGCAATACCCCAATAAGGCTGCCTGCTCTGAAACTTTTCTGACAAGATGTCTTCTACAGACCTAATCCCACCTGTCAGCAAATGCTCAAGTTCTAAAAGCTCTACCATTTCTACAGCTGATTGGAAAAGATCTTTCGTGGTCATTCCCAGCACAAGGAGATAGAAATTCCAGCCCAAGTAGGACACTGCTACTGCTAATGCACATAACCTGTTTCACCTGTCTTCCTCAACAACGAGTTTACATTTCCAGTGCCACTAAAGTGCTTTTCCTACATTTAGAGGTAAGGGCCTAACACGGTGAAAAAATATATTTTGGCATACTGGATGAGTCCTTTCACTTGAACAGAGTCTCAGGTCAGCGGTGGAATTATGTAGTGAAATGAGGCAACCAGGTGCCACTAATTGCCAGGTAGTGGGCGTGAGCTTGTGTCAAGCCCACCTGTGCCTGATTAGGGCAGGCCCCCACTGCGCATGAGCAGGACCAGGGGGCCAATAAAAGTTGAGTCCTGAAGCACAGGCTCAGCTCAGTCCTGAGCATGCCTGCAGAGAGGTCGGTTGCTTCTCTCAGCACCGCACTACCTTCATTGCGCCACTAGCGCTCATCGACCTCAGGGTGAGGCTTGAGTGGCGCAGCTGGCTAAGCCGCAGTACTGCAATGCTGAGGCCGCGGATTCTAGACTCCTCAGAGCCTCACCCTGAGAGAAGCAACCGACCTCTCTGCAGGCATGCTCAGGACTGAGCTGAGCCTGTGCTTCAGGACTCAACTTTTATTGGCCCCCTGGTCCTGCTCATGCGCAGTTGCGGCCCGCCCTAATCAGGCACAGGTGGGCTTGACACAAGCTCACGCCCACTACCTGGCAATTAGTGGCACCTGGTTGCCTCATATCACTACAGAATTATCCATATCTTCAAGAAGAAACATCTGCATGGAGTATATAATGAAAAGCCAAGCACATATGCATCTGAGGTATAATTCAGTACACATCAGCATAAAAGACTGAGTAGCATGGCTAAGAGGTTTAGTTTCTTAGCCCCAAGAGAGGATAGCTTTCACTCTCTTCAGGAAAAAGCTGCACTTTGTCACCTACAGCTGATAATGAATATATATAAAAAATGTCTTTCTAATGCAGTGTCCTAGGAAAAGGACCTCTGGAATGTAAAAGGCAGTTTAAATGAATGGAACTTACAGTAATCTCAGCCTACACCCATCACAATTTCTGCCTGCACTAGCAGTCCTCCCAGGTCACAGAAGCCTGAAGAGAGAAACTTGCAGTGAAGGACTGCTTCAGCTGTGGGTCACTGACATAGCTTTGGAGATTTTTGTAAAAAGAAAAAGAGAGAGTGAAATGGAGCTGTTCTTCCTACTTCCTCCAAGGCAGAACTGCAACTTCATAATGTGTACACATGTAGTTATGAAAAAGTCAGAGAAGACTTTGGAAAGCAGAACCAACAGGTGGCAAAACTGGGAGGTGAGGAGTTTGGAGTCTAAAATAGTCTAAAATACCTGTAGTTAGCCAGTGCTTATGAGGGAAAGATGAGAAATTGCATTCCCAGTGATTACAGCCTTGGAATGCAGTCATGAGCAGAAGGATATTAATAATTAGCAAGCACAGACAACTTCCAGAACCATTTATTTTCTCCATAAAGATGGCAAAATTGAGGCTGGAGAAAAATCTCAGATGTCTTTTAGGCACCTGCAAAGCAAACTCTACAGAAAGCAGATGCAAAAGAGCATCAAATGTTCTTCGTTTCCATAAGGATCCATGAAGTCCCAAGCAGAGTAGGATGCCCTAACTGGATGCTTCAAGACCCCAGTTCTCTGTGGAATAAAGATCTCTAAACCCAGCATTTTGTCCTGTAATGACCATGTGCTTTTAGGCATGTGTCCTGTTCACATACACTTCTCTAGCAGCCATTTCTGACTAATGTCAGCTGGCACAGTGAACTGTACAGACTTTTTATCTAATACCATTGTTAGTATGAAAAATGTTATGAGAAACTCCTCACATCTGGAAGACAGTATTACTTGACTGACTTAAGAAATACATTTGGTGTCTACATTAATGTTCTTCAATAGGCTAGGAGATGTAGGATCTGGAAATGCTATGCACTTATAAGGCTCCCCCAGATAGCACTGACATTTAACACTTCTATCTGCTAACAAGCTTGTTATTGGGCAAGACCAGTTTAAACACTGGCAACCTCAAAAGAAATATGGAGATTGAGGAAAACACTAAAAAATACAAATGATGAGCAGCAGGAGTAAAGCAAAGACAAAAACTAGCTGCTAGAAATGGTAACAGTGACAGCAGCCTTGTTGAACAATGGTGATATACAGAAAATGCTAAAAATAAAATATTGAGGGTCGATTCAAGGAAAACTTTTAAGGAGGAAAACACCAAAGAAGGGTTAAACTAGGAAGCATACAGTTATATGTAACAAAATAAATCTGTAAAGGTTTCTCCCTGATAGACAGCAGAAATGTGTAGAGGTAGTCAACAAATGGAAGGCAAATTTCCACCTTCTAGCCATTTTGTGAATAATACAAGGCAAAACATACTTAATATAAAATACTGAGGCAAAAATTCCCCACGGTCAAGCACCTGAGCAGTCTGCACAACCACACCCTACATGCACATAGAGGCAAGCATTCAAGGAACAATTTAATCAACACTACAAAGACCAACCAAACGTTTAATCCTAAATTTTGAAAATCGACTGCAGACATGATTACAGAATAAATAAAGAGGAAAAAGAGATGTACATGTGAACATGAATCAGTATTTCCCATGTATGAAAGGAGACTATACAGCAAGGAATGACCAAAGTTCTCCGGGTTTGGCATGCATACATTTTGTCCTTGTTCCATGTGTTTTTTCATTTTAAATTTTGGCAATATAGGAAAAAGGTAAAACCAATATAATAATTTGTTTTTCTAATCTCCTTTATGCCTGATTTTTAAAATAAATTGAAAGAATCAGCAGAGTGATTCTTCTGTTCTTATTTCCATTCCCCTGTTCTCCTATTTCCACATTTTTACTGCAGAGTATGCAAAGTGAAAGACATAAAACAATTTTACATTAAACCATTTATATTTAATAAATTGTTATTAAAAGAAGCACATGCTGAAGGAAACAGGAATCCTGAGTATTCAGTTCTGGTACTATATATGCTAGTCTTGCATGCCAAAACCCCCCCACACTTCAGATTGAAGAAGATACTATTATAATTTATTTGTGTAGTAATACTAAGAGTCAATTTCAAGAGATAACTTCCTTTAGGAAGTCTTTTAGATGGTACTTTGATTCATTTTGATATCAGTTTTAAATTAATACTATGACACTGTTGATCCCACCCTACAGAAATCTTAGCATTCATTAGGAATTCCAAAGATCACATCAGCAGAACAATAAACTGACAAATCATTAGCTGTATCTTATTAATATCAGAACACTTAAGGCAGCTTGTTTGGCATGTGTATATTCTTTGCTTTGCAGTTTACATATGGGAATGTTACATCAATAGGAACATGAAAAAAAAAAAAGGCTTTTACAAAAATCCCTTACTGAAATAATCTATTATTCATAAAAAAGCAATACCTGAAGCATGGGATATTACCACTTAATTAAATATTTTTTCTGAATGTGCACATGAACCATCAAAAAAGCTGTCAATTCCTTAGCAGCAAACAGTTGCTTTTCTCAGATTACCCCCACCCTAAAAAACTGCGGATTTCCATGTTCAAACATTATAATTAGCAAGCATCATCATCATACTGCTTTGAAGTCTACCACGCAAAAAAAATCCTGGCAAGGGTTTTGGCCCTTGTCTTTTATCTTTCACAACCAATTTAACTACACTTTTGACAGTTTAAGGAGTAATAATAAAAGTCACTCAGGTGTAATATGCACCTCTGTTGTGGTATATCCTTGATCCTAACCACGTGAAACAGTGCAGACCTACAGTAAAAATTTCATCTGCACAGGCCTACTACAGAATTTCACAGTGCATTTATATATAAAATAAGTGCTGTGTGGATTCCAAAGAGGCACCCATATATTCATTTTACTAACACAACCACTATCTCCAGACCTTAATTTTATTTATAACATGAGAGGTCTTTATAAGCTAAATGCATATTCACAAAAGCAGACATGCACACACACCTTTACACATGAATAATTACATAAAACAGGGTCTCTTACTGTTTTTAGCTCTGCAAAAATACTGCAGTCATGAATTAAACATCACACTTCAAAGTTCTCCCTTTTGTGCCTGCTCTGGCAAGGTTTCTGGGAACAGTGATTAGAATCTGAATAGCTTTACATTACCTCCAACCTTGGGCCCACCAGCTGATCCTGGCTTTCTTGCACTGTTTGAAGGATTTCCTGGCTTTTTAGGTGCTGGAACCTTAAAGGCTGAAGCAGCTGATGATGGCCTATTTCCATCCACGGACTCTTCATCATCAAAGCTTTTGTCTAGAAAAGGAGACATTAAATAAAAATGCAATTATTAGAAAGGATGTAGATTTATTTCCTAATCAACTATTCTGCTTCACATTTCACAGAAATCCACAAAATGTAGACATAAAACCAAATATCACTTAGTCCCCTCTCTCTGATCTAGGAATAAAATGACAGTGAGAACTGAACAGAATTTTCTACATGCTAAGTTCTTACAAAATATTATTTTGACTTCATTGTTAACCAGTGTAAAACTGAACATAAAAAAATGACTCCTACACATTCATTCCCACAAAGGGAAAACATCTTTTCAGAGGTTGAACAATTTTGCCCATTTCTGCATATTTTTCTCAAAGGAAAGCCCTTAATATAAATTTTATCGTTCCAGTCTATCAAAGACAAACGTTTCTCCCTTTTCTTCCCTTACTCATGCATGCATTTTCTGCTACACATCCTCCCACAGTGTGTCTAACCAGCACTCCCTGTCTCCTTCCTTCCACCCAGATTTTTCAACTTACAATCACAGATCCTCTTGCAGATCAGCCGCCTCATTCCTCTGATAGCTCTTCAATCCCCTCACCCTAGGACCGACCCAGCACCTCACATGGCCACATGCAGTAAATCCTCAGTACTAATCAAAGATTCTACCAAAAACTGCTCGCAAACACCCCAGATCCACCACTGAGATTTGTGCCGGCATCTTTCTCTCCCTTCCCTGCACTGGGTGCCGCACAACCAATGAGCTGCAAGGTGACATCATCTTCTGGGAGCCACCGACAGAGGAAAAGGTGAAAATTCTCCATGCAAATAAATTCGTTCCCACACACCGGATCTGCCACTATTCCGATTCTTGATTAAAGCAAAAGCCAAAACCAAAACAAAAACAGGCAGGCAGACAATACTCTGGGGTTTGCGCTCCTCTTCCCCAGCATTTCAGGTTTGTGTATTTTTGACCAAGCAAGAAATTAAACCTCCAGTGACTCCATTGGAAGCCTCAATAGAGAATACACAGCCTTCAAAATAAGCCCCCAGCATATTCCAACAGGAGAAGGTAAAGGTTTCCCAGTCCACTCAGGGAGGGATGACTTATCTGTATGCTTGAGCATGAGCAACCTATCAGCCTATGGTTCCTATAGTAAATAAAATGGGTGAGGCCGAGACGCAGCTGCATGACAGTAATGTAAAACCAATTTCGCATATCACCTGCTCTAAAACCTGCCGTTCCTTAAAAAAAAAAAATTAATTGCCAAGCTCAAATCTCTGGAATGGTGACTGCTTACCCTTTGCTTATTCAGAACTCACTCCCACAGAAAAGGTCAACTGTGCTTAATATTACAGCCTCCCAGAGGAAGGCAGCTTTCATTTAAATGATAACGTTTTGTTCAACAGCATTTGCAGCACCACCAAATATTAGAAACACCCTGCATTTAACATGCCCGAGAGCATTGCTGCTACAGCTAGTACGTTTTTTTCTAGCGTTAGCAAAAAGCTGTAGGCTGCACTAATGAATCTACATGATTGCAGAATCAAAAAAAAAAACTAAAACCAAAAAAACCCAACCACAAGAAACATCTGGATTTATATCAACAACTTATACTAATATTATTTCCTTCTTTCCTAAGAACATTGATTTTTAAGAGAATTTTGCTAAGAATAAATGTGTTTGGATATGTAAACTCTCAGAAAGGGGGAAAAGGCATCAGGCTCCCCCCCACTAGCCGGTGTGTTGCCATGGAAACAGCACTCCCGCTCAGCGTAAGGTCTGAGGCAGAATACATTTTGATTCCTGCTGCTTTTACTCTCTGTATCTTAAACAGAACCAGACATCAAGATTTTTGAACAAGGAAAACCACAAATCCATATGCCAGATTAATGGCAACGAACTGAAGTGTAAATAGTAAAGGTTAATATCTAGGGTACCTGCAACATCTCAGTAATTTCAAAATAGCATTAAGCAGTATTTTACAGATTTTTTAACAGCTTGGAACGGATCATAGAATCATAGAATTGGCTGGGTTGGAAGGGACCTCAGAGATCATCAAGTCCAACCCTCGATCCACTACTGCTGCAGTTACCAGACCATGGCACTGAGTGCCACATCCAGTCTCTTTTTAAATATCTCCAGGGATGGAGAATCCACTACTTCCCTGGGCAGCCCATTCCAATGCCTGATCAACACTAACACATGATTGTGTTAATGTAAAAACTGGTTATCAGTTAAAACATGCTTTTCAAATAAATATCACACAGCACAATGCAACACTGGTTTCTAAAAATTGCATTAGAAGCCTTTGGAAAAGCAAACTCATTTGCAATACAATCTTAAAAATAGTAACTGAGCATTTGCTCCTGCATGAAAACCATTCTAATCAAGACAAACCTAAACAATCCCAAAACAACAGTGTACTTTGGGAACCAAAGGCTCAGAGAAATTAATTTTTTTGTTACTAAACTATTCATTAGAAAGGAACATTGAATATGGAGAATTGCAGAAGTTACTGCTCAACCTCAAAACACACAAACAGAATTTCAGACAAATGCAAAGACAAACATTCCCAGCAACTGACATCTGTGAATTTTCGGATAGCACATTAAACAACAGTCTTGATAACACCATCAAATTATTTTGCCTAGTTAAAGAACATTTTTATCATATATTTAAAAGTTAACACTGGATTAAAAACCTCCACTGTGAAGTAAGTTTCATATGGTTCCTTATTCCACATAAAACCTAGCTTTTAATTATTATTTTTTTAATGCATAATTATTTCTGAGAGACAGAACTGATTTTAACAACTGGTGGGAACTCTTAACTGGAATTCTCATGATTTAACTTAAGGTACAGTCACTAGAAGTGTCCCAAAATTATAGTTCAGCACCATACCCTTATAAAATAATGCGTGAAAATGATATATTTTAATTCTATTAAGGCTAAAATGATAATGTGGTTCAGTTTGGTTTGTTGTGGGGTTTTGTCTTTTTAAACGCTATCATGAAAAATTTGCACTATTTTTCACAGAAACCAGAGGCCTTCTCTACTTTCTTTGGCCTTTACGATTTTATACCCCTAGGCTTTAACAACATAACATCAAGTGATTTTTAGAGGAATTCCATCTTCGGAAAGATGTTTCAACAGTATTTGTGAAGATCTGAAATGCGAAGCCTGAATTTATAGCCATTAATGAAAGAAAAGCTCTATATTTGCTTCCAAGATGAAGTGCTTTCCATGTGCTCTCACTCATGCACAGCAATACACTTGTTTATATCTCTTACAGAAACTATTTCCATATACTTCAGCACACAGAGGCCCAGCTCCAGGTATACCCATTACTCCACAGGGTACAATCAAGGTGCAGTTCTGCTCTAGCCAGCTGAGGCAAATTTGATTACTACATGCCTTCATTTATCCAATGGACCAGGGCTGGAGAGAAGTCATAAAAACAGAAATGTAACTGATGCAACACTTTCTCATTCTAAAACAGCTAGGGAATTACAACTCTAGGTAATTTTAAAGGCCAAACATTTTCTTCATACGAAATCTTAGCTATGAAAATACACTGGATAGCAGAGAAAGCACTATCCAAACTATTTTGAAACAAAGATTTAGGCTACTAATAACAAGAATAAAAAGCTGTATGAACCGCTAGCAATGTACAGAACATTTTAAATGGAAAACTATTAAATAAAGACACTGAACCCGAGTTACATCTCAGAGGACTGTTCTTGTAGTTAGTATCTTAATTTTAAATCACAATGGATAAGAAGAGTTTTGGAGGTAAGCACACCCCACAGAGAAGAGCTGGCAATGTAGCATTACCAAAAGCTCCTGAAGAAACCTATAAGCAGTCAACGTTCTCACTCTGGTACATGTTTTCTTCCAGACATTCAACTTCAAAGCAGGGGGGAAAAATAAAAATAAAAATTAAGAGAATTTTTTTTTTATATTGAGAAATCTAGAAACACAAGATTCAACTTGCAAGCATTAGAAGTTTTGTCTTCAATAAAGGGAAGAGACCTGTACTGCAGAGGAGTGTTCCGCAGGTACTATGCAGCAAGTCAACCTGTATGAATTAATCTGCTATGAATTTCTACAAAACACAGTAAATCACAGAAGATAAAGTATCTACAATATCTATTAGGGCTGTAAATACCGAATTGCAGTGTTTCTCAGGAGGCTGACAATAATTTATAAGGGCATGTAGTGACAGGACATGGGGCAATGGCTTTAATTTGGTAGAGGGTAGATTTAGGTGAGACACAGGGAAGAAATTCTTCAGTGTGAGGGGTGCTGAGACACTGGAACAGGTCAACCATAGGAGCTGTGGATGCCCCTTCCCTGGAAGTGTTCAAGGCCCAGCTGGATGGGACTTGGAGCAACCAGGTCTAGGGGGAGGTGTCCCTATCCACACTGTGATGATCTTTAAGGTCCCTTCCAACCTGAACCGTTCCATGATTCTACAATATGAAAATCGAACCAGAGAACATAGTGCCTTTAATCAAACTGTTTTTAAACTGTAACTTTTGTTAAAAACATGCCCTTCCTATATCCATTTTCCTTTCAAGTACTGGCAGCAGATACTACATGTTTTTAAACTACTGCTAACAGTTCCTCTTTCACACCATTTATAATGACATGATTGCAAAATCAAGCCCAAGCACAACAATGACAAGGAGATGAACTCCTTGCATTTCCCAAGTCACTCCCACATCCTGCACCTACCAAGACTGCCACCCTCCCTTCTGTGACTTAGAAACAGAGACTGCATCAGTAACTTGGAACATCTGGGAAAGGGTCCTTAGCTCAGTTACTGATGAACTGGTGCAGCCTACAACAGTTTCTGTCAAGCATGATAATGAAGCTGCAAGCAGTACAGATGCATCAGGTTACTTGATCCTTCTTATCCATACTTCAAGCAAACGCCCCTCATCATTTAGCGAGCACTTCACCCCTTACCCATCAGGCATTCCATACAGCCCGAATTTGTTTGTCCTGACACAAAGGACCGGAATCATTTGCCTAAGCACAGTTACCTAAAACCAGTTTAGACAGTCTGGGGTACCCTGCCTGGCTGCCAGCTGACATTCCAGAAGGGCACAGATCTCTTTGGGTGTCCTGTCACAGTTCTTTGCTCTGTGTGACTGGTGTGGATACTGCAAGGCACCTCCAGTGGCATTATACACCTGTGTCTGGACAACTGGATCCCAGGTAGGATGCTTCAGTTCTACCATAAAGGCATAACTTCTGGGTGTCCTCCCTGTGTCACAGCAGGCAGAGGCATCTTGAGCAACTGGGACACAACTTCTCATTCAAAACCAGAACTCTGCTCTCCACAGTGATGAAGTGTGGTACTCCAGACATTGAGACTGTAGCAACAGAAGTAATATGAAGACACTTGCTGATGGATTTAACTTTACTTAAAGGTGCCTCTTCCCTTTCTCTTTGACGTGCTGAAGGAAGCAACTGTACCTACGATTCAGTGTCAGCAAATGGTTCTTATGTTCTGTGCAACACATTCTGATGCTCATCAGCAAAATCACAAATTACCAAAACAGCTTCCTTTTTCCACTGTAATTTCATGAGGTGGAGGGACAGGGAATAAAAAACACTAATGGCAAAAGTAGCTACAACTTGATTCAAATAGACCCCAATGTACTAAATCCAAACAAGAAGCCAAAAATACTCCTTCACATGCTCATTTCTCAGGCAGTTCCAGTGGAGTAGCGTCTTTAAAAAAGAAGAAAAAGGGCATGTTTTAAAACATGAATCTAAATGAACAGGGCAAAAAAGAAGGAAAAACTTGAAAGAAGAGAGTAGATCTCACAGAGACATTTAAAAAAAAAAAAGTATTTGGGAATGGCAAAGGCACTTACTACATTAATTACTCACATTTCTTACAGGCCTATTCTAATAATACTAAGCATTTATCTGTTTCCCTCACTAGTTTCACAAAGGAATATGTTCAGAAAATAATCTACTCAGAAAAAACATAAAATATTCCACTATTATTTTTCTGACCCCAAAGAGAAGCTAGTCTTAAAGTTCATCTTACTATTGTCTGGCTGAAAGAAAAGATTAAATACAGGTTTCAAAGCCAAACCAAGCCAAAACAAGCAACGGAGCTAATTTTGCTCCCAAGCAAAGCTTTATCCAGATTTTACTTTACAGCTTTCCTCAGACATCAGTTCAGCAGCCTTCTGAATCAAAACCTAGTCTAGAACCTAGTAGTAACAGGAGAACAATTTTATCAGAAAAGAGGAAAGAAAAAGCCCAAAATAGGTCTCCAAAATTTACAAGTGACAAGATAAAAAAATACATTCCTACTGTTACCATTCTTCAACATTTGTACTGTTACTGCTTTAGGCCCTGTTGTTTGGGCCACACTGCACAATGCTTGGTGCTGAAATGGTAACAAGTAATGTGACCTCTGGGCAAGGGGAAGGAAAAAGGTGTAGAAAGCACATGAACAAGCTTTGCAGATGGAATTAAAGACTGATAATTTCTGACAATTTAAACACATTCTAAGTTGACTTGGTAGCAGTAACACAGCAACTGATGGGAATCATTCCTCTGCTTTAGCACAAAGTAAAATACCTCTGCCTCAGCAGAGGTGTTCTGTTCTCCTATAAAATGTTAGAAGCTGAAAAGGGTAGTTAACTTCTGGAGCACTCAAGACCTCTGGTGAAGGAAGACAAGTTTTCTGTAGAAAGTATCCAAATATATAACAAATATATTTAATATGGAAATAGATTGTATTCAGAATCCACCATCCACAAATTACAATTACTAGCACTATTGATGTATTAAAGTTCAGAAATGTAAGAAAAAAGGATCATTGTTTTAATATCTGTAGCTAAGTTAATCAAATTAATCAGGAGACCTCATCACTCTCTACAACTCTCTGAAAGGAGGTTGGAGCCAGGTGGGGGTTGGTCTTTTTTGCCAGACGGCTTTCAACAAGACAAGAGGGCACGGTCTTAAGGTGTGCCAGGGGAAGTTTAGGTTGGACATCAGAAAGAATTTCTTTATGGAGAGGGTGATCAGGCATTGGAATGGGCTGCCCTGGGAAGTAGTGGATTCTCCATCCCTGGAGATATTTAAAAAGAGACTGGATGTGGCACTCAGTGCCATGGTCTAGCAACCACAACGGTGGTTCAAGGGTTGGACTCGATGATCTCTGAGGTCCCTTCCAACCCAGCCTATTCTATGATTCTATGAAATGACTGCTATACACTGAGAAGAAACTATTTGTGGCATGTCCAACACTTAATTCACACAGAAACACTTGAAGAGGTTAACGATTTGATTTTTCAAAATTATCAGTTCCATCACAGTGAAAGTAAGAGGCAGATGCAGGACTATGTTCATTCGCCTTTAACACATATCACATGAGCAGAGGGCCATGTGACACACATCATGTAATATCAATGAAAAGGTTTATACACTGAGCTTGAATTTACTGCTGGAGACTGACAGAGACAAATTTACTCCCATCATTAGAGACATTATTTTAGTAGCTAACACATTATTTTTTAGTGTGGTCAGTTTACATATAATAAACTCAATTTGTACACTGAAGTTATAAAACAGCATGGCAGATTCACAAATAAAATACATGTCCTAGAGGCAGAAAGTAAAACTCTGTTATGAACACAAAGCAGGTAAGCTGTAGAGAGATTTCTTTTTCTAAATTTACTTTAAATCCCTGTGGTTCCAGAACTAGAGAATAATATTAATCTCTGAACACAAAAACATGCATACTACAACACAGAATGAAAAGAGGAGTTAATGCTCCTTGAACTCGCTAACCAACCAATTCTCTACCTCACACATTCAGAAGTGGAGATTTAAGAAATTACATTAAATATGTCTGGTACATAGGTAGGCATTTTTGGTAGCTGCCACTTCTTTTGTGAGAACATCATTCAGTGCCAAAATAATACATACTTTCTGCTTCTCTCATTGCATATGTTGATAGACCAAAGGATTTTTACCAGGTCAACAGACAAAACAATTTGTCATGATAAAAGAATACTTCAGCAAATATAAACCTACCTAGGTACACGTGACCAAGGAACATCGTGGAGCACTTGACATTTGACCAAAGTAAAAATACCTAATTTGAAGAAACTAAGATTCTTCTCCAGGCTGTTAAGAGCTTTATTCTACAAATTCATCCCTTCTCCTGACCTTTCCTTAGGCTCCATATTTCCATAGTTTTGAGTGCTTAAAAGCGTTTCCCAGTTGAAGAGAACTTCACATCAATTTAATGCATATGAATGTGTACCATAGAAATTTTAAACCTGTAACCATGAAAATCTTGTTGCCTATACTCCACATAGCTGTGAAAGTCCTTTGAGTTTTAAATTGGAGTTACTTCTTGTAAGAATCTACAGACATGGTTGGTTTTTGAAAGGCTATTTCAAGGTGAACATACCTCCTTCCTGCTGTGCATTTGATAAAGGAGCTGGGAAAGGAAAGAATGCACAAAACCCAAAACAAAATTCTTTAAAACTAAGGTACTTTGATAAATTAAATACACAAAATGGAATTTCTGATTCATGTGAATACTACAGCAGAACCTTCCCTTCTAAGGGTATCACAGACACCTGAAATGATTCAATTATAGCTTACTTGCTTATCAGTATGTACTACAGTAAGCCTTTTTAAAAAAACAACATATAACAATAAGGAAAATCTCCTCATATTTAATAGGTAACAAAGATGGAAATTAACCCAGCAAGCCAAGTATTCAATTTGTCATGTGAGAAAGTCTTGCAACATCTGCAAGACTCTGCAAGGATCTTGCAAAAAACCCCAAAACAAAAACAAAAACAGCCAAACAAAAAACCCTGTAAAATCAGAAGTAGTCCAGAATAATCAAGGTTGATTCAAACAAATACTGATAACAAGTGAAAGACTAAAGGATTTTTTTTCTTGTATAACTTGTTCTTAAAACCAAATGAAAACAGGCTCCAAAAGCAAACAACACCATTGTATGCCAAATTAAGTGTATCAATAAATCTTCTTACTGGATTGATATTTCACCTTAAAGGGAAACAACCACCACCACATACAAGTTTGCCAGAACAGATCAAAAATTCACTGGCACTTTAAAAATGTCATTTAGAAACAGGAAGACTAAACTTACTTGGAACTACTATACCAGACTATAAAAAAATCAAGTGCAGCTATCCCTCCAAAATCCGTGCTGGTTTAAATAAAACCAAAACTGCTTTTGTCAGATGTTTGCAGCTTTCTTTTCTAAGATATGCCCCAAGTTGCATATTTCTTCCTTGAATTATTTTTAATCCACATCAGTATTGAACCTCACTGTATTCACCCATTCTCTGAGTAGAAACTGTTTTTTCATATAGCCCTCAGCTTATTTACACATTCCCTCTCTCTCCCACTCAGCTGTTTCACTGTCCCACTGTTTACTGCTGTTAGCAATGGTATGTGCACTTTATAGACAAAACGCCACTCAGAATCTTTGTTAATCACTGGGAGTAGCATATGACCTTACTGTGAAAAGAATCATAGAATCACAGAATCATATAGAATCAATGCTTGATCACTCTCTCCGTAAAGAAATTCTTTCTAATATCCAACCTAAATCTCCCCTGGCACAACTTGAGATCGTGCCCTCTTGTCTTGTTGAAAGTTGCCTGGGAAAAGAGACCAACCCCCCCCTGGCTCCAACCTCCTTTCAGGGAGTTGTAGAGAGTGATGAGGTCTCCCCTGAGCCTCCTCTTCTCCAGGCTGAACAGCCCCAGCTCTCTCAGCCTCTCCTCATAGGATATGTGCTTAAGTCCCTTCACTAGCCTGGTTGCCCTCCTTTGGACCTGCTCCAGGACCTTGATATCCTTCCTGAACTGAGGGGCCCAGAAGCTTTGCACTGGTTTGGTTCAGACCAGCAACCGAACTCCAGCTCACAGTCTCTGTCCTTCCTTTCTCAGGCACCAGGAGCAAAGCCATTTCCCAACCCAACCTGCCCCACAGCTGGTAAGGAGGGAAGAGGATAGGGGTGCGCAGCAACCATGGGGAAAGGAGCCCGGGTAGGCACAGAGTGCTCAACAAATCAGAAACCCGCAGAAGAACAGAAAAGGGAACAAGTGATGCATTTCTGTTTCCTAGAACAAGCTTCTGATACTATGGGTTTTTTTGTTGTTATTATTTCCCTCCACCCCCCCAGGAAATGGCTCTGGATGGTACAAAGCACCCGTTACATCCTGCCCAGTTTCTGGGCCAGTGTATCAATTACTTCATTACCATCATTCACACCACTCTGTTGGTCTAAAAAAAGCCTCCTACCACACAAAAGCAAAACCAGAAATACACATCAGAAATATATGTATTACCATGATCTATGTCTTTAAAAACAAAACAAGTTAAACAAATGTCACTATAGGCTCCATGCCTTTAACACATCCCATTTATTTTTTTTCCAGTCAAAAGTAAAATATTAAAGCTCTACAGAACCCCCAGTTTACAGAAACTACTAATCAGATTACAGACTTAAGAAGACAGCCTTCTCACAGAAAAACATCAGGGAATGAAAGATAATTGTTCTTGTGCTCAAGGACCACTAACATTAACTAAGTATTTTGAAAGAAAAAAAACCCCATAATTTGATATGCATTTCTAGTTACACATAAGAATAATTCTTACTCATAAACCAGTTATATATGCTTTATCATCTGAAATCTGACACGTTCTTGGGAGTCATAAAGCATCATTCCATTGTATGCCACTTCAATAAAAATCCACTAATAAATAAAGCTGTAGATTTACTCATTCATTATATAATTCAAAATAGCATACTTAGTATGTACTAGTACAAAAAATGCGTGTGCCAGATACGTCCTCATACATCCTACAAAGCTGATTATATCCTTTTATGAAGACCACAAATACCTGATGTCTAGTACTGCAGCATATCCAGAACATCTCAAGAAAACCTACGTTTATTCTTCCCTTCATGGCCCCTCACAGTTCTATACAGGAGATTTCACCACTCTTCCGATTTAATTACCTTGTTCAACTGGGAGCAACATAGTCCCTTCCCATGAAACAACAAAGTATCATGGCACTGACTGGCAGCAAGGTGAGAAAACACTGATGGAGGTAACTGAATCACAAACCAGGAGAAGAACCTACTCAGGGATGTGCTTCTCTGCAACTCCGTTGGCGACCTCCTAAACACCCTAAGCTGGTTAGCATCGGATAAGGGCAGAAAGGCATTATCCTCTCCAAGGAACAAGAAAAGCAGAGCTAGGAAAGATGGTTCCTGACTGATATTCCTCAGCAGCCTTGGAACACAACTTGTGGGTCAAACAGAAGCCTACATCCACACAAGTATGTGAAGTGCCTTTAAGACTGAGATGCTGCCTGCTTTCCCTCTGGCAGGCATTCAGAACAGCAGAAGTAACAGTCCAACTGGTGGCTGAGCCACAAACTCAGTACTATATTTTTTCCTCCCCCTCTACATTCTGCCCAGAAAAGACTAGAGAGCTTGAGACAGTTAACATGGGGGCAAACAGAAAATCTGGCTCTTCCCTTTAATCTTTACTTGAGAAACCAGATTAAGATTCAACAGTTAAGCACCATGTTTTATTTACATCTCTGCCTGTGCTCAAGAAAACTGAAGGGAAAAAAAAAAAAAGGCCAGAAGGTTACAATAACCCAGTACCTTGCGTTCAAGTTAAAATTTTGAAATTACCACCTCTGTATAGGGCTTCCAAACATCCTCTGTGCATTTGTAAGGCATCTGTGAGCAAATGAAGTAAAATACATTAAAAATTCTGTCTCTGAGGTATCTGCACAACGCTTTACAGAAAATCAGCATGGTCTCACAAACAGTAAGTCAAACAGACATACATATTAGCCCCAACAAAGTGATATTTTGTCAAGGGAAAACATTTCTCAAAGGCTACAGAATCACTAACCTTAAACCAATATTCGGGGAATACACAAGATATTTGCAAAACTAATCACAACGGCAAAACCCACATTTAAATTCAGGAAAAAGATCAAAAAGGTTTCTAAGGTTTTGTTTTCCCTAGCAGCTTCATAACATGACATCAGAAAACTGAATTCCTTGTAAATGTGGTAAGCAGTAGTTTTAAGAGACCAACAGCTACATAATCATCCTACATACTGTTAATTGTATCTGGCATTACTGCTCAAAGCTCCTACACAGAATGTCAGCTGACTGCCTCAACAGTACTTTGTTCTCAGTGCCTTTATTAATGACGAATTAAATGATACAGAAGAGAGCTCCACAACCTCCCTCACTTTATAAGCCTCAACCCTTACCGAACCACAAAAATCCTATGGCTTTGCCTAGGGAATACAGTTATTTCTTAACATCCTACAGCTTGCATCCTTTATCTCCAAGTTACCACAGTCCATGTTTTACACCATGGAGAACTGCCTTGCTTCACAGGAGGGAAACAAAAGATGAAGGAAAACATTCCTAGAAAAACATCTCAACAAAAAAGAGCTAACTACATGTTCAGTTCAAAGACCTCAACTTCCCTTCTATCTTGCAGATGACAAACAAAACCACAAGCATCAGAGAAGAAGCTCAGTTTTTTTTAACTATACAGTCCATGCTTAACTTCAGTGTTTTGGTCACATTGATTGCCTGTTTCAGACTGAAACGTATAAAAAAAAAAAATAGGTAAAAAACCATACATTTCAGGACACCTTAAGAAAAGGTCACTCTCAGGGCTCTTACTACAGATGTTTAAGAAAATTCACTTGAAAGACTCATTTTAATCTAAGTACATGGCTTAAGACCATCTTTCTTACTGTTACTTAAAACTACACAGAACCACTGTAAAAGCACAGACCTCCTACGACATTCCTAAACTTACTGCAAGGTAAATGAACGCTTCTCAACTTTCTCTGAAAATAATAATGCATGTAAAGCTATCAAATTATTAAGCTCAAAGAACCTGGCTGTCGCACGAAACCAAGAGATGTCATGAAGATAAAACATATGTCCAGTATTTACCCAGAACACCACGATATCGTCTGTATGGCTTTACTGACCTACTTTCCACGGGTTTGTGTAACAATACACTATGCAGTGAAGGAAACACAGTAACATCCTATGTCTTTATTCAATATATGTGCAACGCAAGGCACTTCTTCTGTGGCTACACTTAACCGCTACAGATACAGTCATTTGTTTATACACTTTGTTTATAGAGAGCGGTATAGTGAATTCAGTCACATCTTTTACAGAGCTGGATAACGCAACCAACAACGAGACAAGAGGGCAAACAGAGCGCCAAGGGAAAAACGCAGCGTGGAAACCGCCTGCGATGTAAATAATAAAGATTGGGGAGCATCCCAGAACCCCAGGCGTGATTAACGTCTGAAAAAAACCCAGGACTGGGGCCGCAGGGCTCGGTGACCCCGGCACCCTCCAGACGCACGAACCGCCCGAGAGCGCCGGACCCCGGCGGCGGCGGCTAAGGACATCAGGATAAGATGTCAGCCTGACACACAGGAGACTTAACACGCTTAATACCGTCAAACCTTGCTTTGCCGGGCGGGAGAAGAGAAGCGGAGCCCGGCACCCCGCCTTTCCCCTCACGGGCGCCGGGCATCGCTCTGCCCCGGCGGGCCGCCCCATCCCTCAGCGCCCCCTGACCCACCTGCGCGCATCCATAAATCCCCGCTCCCCGGGCGACCCCACGGGGCTGCACCCCCCTTTCCCAAGGGCTCCCACCCCGCACACGCCGCCGAGGAGGGGTTGGGGTGGGGGGGCAGCGCCGGTGCCCGTAGGATCGCACTCACCGTCCCCTACAGCCATCATACCGCGGCGGTGCCGCCGGAGGGCAGGCGCAGCGGCTCCCGGCTCCCTGCCGCAACACCCGGCACCGCCGCCCCGCTTCAAAATAGCAGTCCCGCCTCGCGCGGGAAACACCAACTCCCGCCACGGCGCCCGACACCGCCCCCGGACCCACGGGGACTTTTACGCTGCGCTCCTCCCCCCCACGCCCGCCCACGCCGCGGTCACGTGCCCCGCGGCGTTTCCCGCCCCCTCCTCCCCCCCCTCGGTTCCGTTCCCTCCCGATCCCCCGCGGCCCTTCCGCCCCCGCGGACCCTGCCGGACCGCCCGGGGATGGAGGGGATGGGAGGGGACGGGACACACCGCACCCCTCCGGGGATGTTTCCCCCAGCTCTACCCCGCGGAAAACTGTAGCAAGGCCCTGCTGGTTTCTTTATTTATTTGTTTGCAAATAAATAAAGTAAAAATAGAAATTAAAAAAAAACCAACAATAAAATTCTAAAAATTTAAAATAAAAATCAAAATTAATAAAATAATTAAAATTATTTAAATTTAAAAATTAGATATGAAAACATAAATTAAAATAATAAAATAAGACTTGAAATTTAAACTAAACTAAATAAAAATAGAAAATAAAACTAAATAAAAATAATAAATAAAAGTTAAATAAAAATAAATAAAAATAAATAAAAATAAAATAAAATCAAGAACACTGGAAGCAGAAGATACGAAGTCTCTGACAAGACTTTCTGGAAATCCCCTTCAAACTTTAAGAGAATCAGCTTCTTAAAGCACGCCTGCAACAGGTGATGGAGAGCAATTTTGTGGTGATGTGGACATTAATAATGAAAACCTACCCCAGAGCTGAGCTGCTGTTTGAGGTTTATCCTTAAGTCAAAGCTCTGAGTGACACACTGAGGAACGAACCCAGTCCCATCGCCTGACACACAAAGAACCCAACATCAAACTCCCCATCGATTTCCTCCCGCGTAAGGAGGAGTTTAAAACACTGAGGGACACAAATCCAACAGAGGGAGCTGGGCAGCCCTTGCCAACCGAGCTCTGCAGGAGCCAGATCCTCAGAGGAACGATCCAAAAACTCATGGAAGTTCCTCAGAAACACCGTGGAACCATCAGCCTGCTCGAGACCTTCTAAAGAGGTTTAACCTGAACATCCCGCTTCCCTCATCAGAGTTTTCCTACTTGAAACTGTAAACCAGCAATAATAGCAGGTGAAATTTAAAGGAAGGTGGCTCCATTCCAACCGTTTGCATTGAGTAAGTAGAAGAAAGAGGAATAAGAAAAGAAAAAAACCTATAAAACCCTATAAAATAATCACAGAAGCTACCACCAGTTTCTGGATTTCCCCAGCTATCCACATTCATCCTGTGCCACCCTGGTGAGCTCTGTCAGGGTCTGTCGTCACTGTCTCCATAGTAACTATTCCCAAAAAGAAAAAACAGCGAAGGGAAATAAATAAAAAACAAAAAAAAAAAACCCAAAAGCATAATGTGGAAAAACAGATACAAGCCTGTGCTGTGGCTTTTCATTTGCCTGTTGGGTTTTTTCGGAACACATGTACCCAAACTGCATCTTTAATCACCCATGACACAGTCTGTCCCCCCCCCCAGAACCATGGTACTAACATCACTGTATCCTGTCACATTTTATGATTGTAAATCTAATGCTACGAGGCATACCACTAAAATGGGAAAACTGCATGAGTTCAATAGAGACGTGCAATTTATATTCAGCCCAATTAATTGTCTCATGGATGATGCAGAGAGCTCAAAATTATTATTATTATTATCCCTACTTTTAAATTCCCCGTCTCAAAATTTACACTAATACCCAATATAGGAGTCTGTTTAAATTCCCTCAGAGAAAACAGTATTTTACAAATCTTGGGCAGCAGAAACCACTGCTTTTGAAGCACTGAGATTGGCTCCCAGTTCTGTTTCCATAGAAATAAGCATTCATTTGCTGAAAAATGAGGAGGTGCTTTAAAGAACCTTCTCCAGTTTGCAGGGATGCATACACTCTGGTTCAGTGACAGGGAAGAACTACCAGCATGTGTAAGATTTTGCTTAACAGGCAAATATCCCAACATGATTCTCTTCATATGCAATATCATTAGGAACGTAAAACAAACCCCAAGGTCTTCATAGCAGCTAATTTGTTCACATCATTCCCATTAAAGAAATTATGCCTGTTTTAACTGTGCACTGAGGACAAGACGGGGGGGGAGGAGGGGAAATAATTTTTAAAGATTAAAAAACAAATACCAGAGGTCAGTTGGAAAGGTAAGTTACCAGTGTGGTATTACTGAAGCTTTTAAGTCTTCATCAAGCAAAAGCACTAAAACTCTTGCCCAGTCCCCTTGTTAGACACAGACAATTCTCATCTGTTGGCTTCTGAAACTTCCCTACATCCTGCCCCAATTATTCCAGCCATGCTCGTTTCAATACACGTTTCACCTCATCTGCCCTCCAAGAGGACCTGTCAGTCTCTAAGGTAACTGGCTGCCCTCCTTCTCATTTTTACAGTTTCACCAGGGCTTAGAGTCAATGAAGGAAGACTGTAACACAGGAATAAAGGGACTGTTCCCTCCAGTTCCACTCTTAACAAAGCCCCAGGGATAACAAGATATTAAATCTGCTACTGTGCTTAAGACTGCACGTACAGTATCTCCTCCTCTCCTCCCTGTATTTTTCCCACATAACCTGGCACACCAATACAATGCTTCTAAAACTTGCCATGTGTTTAATCATCTTAGTGCAAACACTATTTCTTTTTTTATATATGTTTTCTCTGTTAAAGTACTATGGGGAAAAAAAAGTATTCAGATTGCTTAAAGTTGCAAGTTTTGAGGGTTTTTTCTGTTTTTTTTTCCCATCCTCCTAAGTACCTGCTGAACAAAGAAATGGAACAACTGGCATCAGTAATATTTGATAAAGGAATCCCAAGTCACATCCCTCTATTTTCAGAAACTAGACCAGCACAATAAAAATTTACTATCACAGCAGTGTCACCCGGGACTACGAAGCAGTTGAGATTTTCCACATCTGTATTAGCAAGCCCTTCCTTATCCATTGCACACTGAAGAGAACCCTCATCAGAACAGCTTATTTGGGAAAGTTTGTTTCAAGACAGAAAAAAAGCCATTGCTTTTGCTGGCAAGAAGGTCCACTGCAGAGCTGCACCAGTTTAAAAGCCTGTTGAACAGTTTTTTGTCCCTTTCTCTTTAAAACCATAACCCTCCTCCTCCTCCCCTCTCCCTACAACCTCCATCAACACAACTCCAAAATACCCAAAGCTCTAGAAAAATCCCTAACACTATAACAGAGTCATTTAGACATTCTAATTTGGCATTTATCCTAAAATGCTTGGTTAAACTCCTAGAAGAAAAGTTGGCAACAAGGCCATACAAGAATTCAACAGTAACTTCAATCTACACATGCAAGCAGTAAACACAAATTGTCCTTCAGAGAATAATGAAGGACAAAAACCAGATAAGGCACTAACAATGGAAAAGTATCTTTTCAACAACACAAAAAAATTGTCTAAATGGATTCAACAGATAAAACTAGGGTCAAGTTAAAAAAAAATGAAACTAGTGTATTACAGTGATTCTGTCCCAAAGGAACAAAACCAGAACCATACCAACTTTTGCATAGAACTGGCCACCTACAAGACAAAATTAATGGTTTATACTGCTGCGGATCAGCATTCACATATGCAGTTTACAGATGAGAGATTAAAATGGCTTTAAGAAAAATAAGCTTGACCAACTCTCTTAAAAGAGATACAAAAAGCTCAGAAAGGCTATGTAAACTAGTCCAGCAATGTTGTATTTATCTTTTCATGTATTTTTAAATTATTTCGATGCACTTACATTGCCCTCATGCAGAGTTATCCATTCTTCTGAGAACTACAGAGAAATACATGTAAAATCCATCTCTGAACCTCTCAAACCTATGCAGCAGCATTAACATCAAATGCAAAGGATAAATGACTCACCCTTCCACAATGAGAAAATTGACTTAATCAGAACATTTAATAAGACATTCTCCCTCAAAATTACTGTTTTCCTTTTGTTTTGTATTTTTTAAGTGTTCAAGAATAACGTTTTATTTCAAAGCAGAATGCAGCTTATAAGCTTTTACTACCTCAAAGGTTGTGAAAACACATTCCTTTCAACCTATACCCTCTTCTGTTTTCACACTAGTAGGAGAAGGGTAAGAATATTTAAAATTAATGGAATATTTGAGTACATTAACAATGCTATTCAGTCCTCAAGAGATTTCTACTCTTGCATGGTTAGTTGCACTTCTCAGATTTTAGAAGAGCCTTCTTTTTAGTCAGCATAGTTGCTTGAGCAGGAATACGAACATCAGAAATTACATATTTACCTCGTATTAATCTAAAACTGATTATAAATATATGCTTTTTCATACTTACCATTCATGCTACTTAAAATCATATTTCCAGAGTTTCTTACTTCATCAAATTTCGCAAATATTGTTTGCAACCTGTAAAGAACAACAGCAGAATATTTCTACATCCCTAAAACACCCCAGTTTAATGATAAAAACAAAAATCAGTTTATTATCATATATAAAGCTCTAATATAGAACATACAAGGAATTGAGTATATAAAAACAACTGCTAACAGGCTCCCCTTAAGTTAGTTGAGCATCTTTACACAAATGCACAGAAACTGAAGTGAACTTAGCAAAGCACAAAACTCAGCACTGTTATTAGAGTGGCTAAAAATACCTTCATTTCTAAAGTTCAGGTTCAGTAATAGTGTATACTGGGTTCAAATGACTGTGGTATTACTCTATTTATACCCAATACTAAAAAGCAACTAGAGCATGTTCATGTAGGAAAAATTAGGGATTATTTAATTTCTTCTGAAATAATTACTAATTTTCCTCAAAATTTTTGTTCCTCAAACTTGTCTCGGTTTTTTTAATAAAAATATTTTTGTGGTAGTCAGCACTTCAACAGCAAAAAAAGAGTAAATTCTTTAAAGTCTTTTTTTCTAAACTTAATGTACACTAAACATTTTAGTCATATTCAACAGGCACACCACTGATACAAATTCTCACAGCAGAAAACACATTGCAAGTCCTTAGCTACATGTAAAGGATATAAAGGGCCAAAGTCAAGGGTACATAATGACTTGAATTCAGCATTTCCTTATGCACACACCACTTTTACACCATGGTCTGTGTAGAGAGGCTGTGCATTCTCACTGTGCACACTCTGCCTTCTCTAAACTGCCTGCTCCCTTCATTCACACATACCCCATTTATCTAACAATGAGTAATGTGATGGACAAAAGTATGAAAAGCTTGAGCTTTTCCCCACATGTTCAAATAGTTCAGTACTCTCAAAATGTGTTATTTTCACTTTCCAAACACTTACAAGCAATGTGCTAGAAAGAAACTGCCCTATACTTAACAGGCCCACAATGAGTACTCCCTAAATTCAGCTGAGATGTTCACAAAAAGGCCTATTCCACTGCAAGCATCTAACAGAAAAAAACCCAAAAGCCCTCTTAATTTGGTCAATATCCCATCAAACAAACTAGCAGTTAACTCTACCATCACAACTTACCTCAAGACTATATGTAACTCTGTAATATTCTCCATAATCTTCCCCTACTGTAGTTTTCAGCCTTGTCTTTGGAGCCTACTACCCTCTCCCTTTTGAGCACTGCATTTAAACCACTACAGCCACAGCAAAATGCTGGAAATGGCAGTGACTCGCAAGTGTCAGACTCCAGGGGTTAATGTTGAATCTCAGTCTTTTAATGAAAAAGTCCATTTGTAAACCAAAGTGAATTTAAGCTGAAAGGGATTTTTTTTCATTTAGACTTGAAAAAGTAGAACTATAGTTATTACATTGAATGCTTCAGTTACTAGCATTTACTAATGACACAAAAATCCTCTAACATGCAATGTGTGAAGTTAAAAGTTCACACAAGAATCAATACATATAGTAATGTGTTATGCCATCTTGCTTTCATAAATGGAAGATAATGCATTTGCTTTTTATGTACCACAGAAAGCACTTTTACAGTTTACTACTACGTTTACCGGTGACTGTGAGTCCCCTTCAACACTGCTGGACCCTAATACTAAACCCAAAGACTAGAAATGTTGCCCTGAGAGAAACTGAACATGAAGACCAGAAAAATGAACAGGTCACCTTTAAAATTCCACCTGATTTTTTATATTCTGTTAGGCTGATGTTATGTATTTAGCACGTGTTGTTTTAGAGAATTCAAAAGAAAAAAAATATTTCCTGCTCTTTTGAACTTTGTTTTCAAAAAGGCTTTCCTGAGCATTTTAAACAAAGGAGAAAAACTAAATGCTTCCTTGTAAATACATTATAACAATAAACATGTTGTGTCTCACTCTGGGCAAAATATCTGATAAAGTACTGTAAACATTAAAAAATGCACTGGTCAGCACTGGGTGCTGTGGGTAGTCAGAGGTGGGAGGCTAGAGAACAACAAAGTACTGCCACTCCTAAAGCTTCCAAAGCATGTCTGTATGACAAGATGCACACACTATAATATATTGTCATAATTACAAAAAACAAAAAAAAAAAATCCAGTAAAACACAGCTGACAAAATGGTCAAGCACTACTGTAGATCCAACCCTCTCTTAAGTACAGCTTACTGGAACTGTAACTACTACTTTGCCAAGACTCTCACAACAGATTTCTTCCTCCCTCTCCTCCCACCCAGCTCTTCATGCCACTGTCTTCTCATAATACTTCACACAGCCACAGGCTGCAAAGCAGTATGGGCTAAAGCCTCTAAAACTATTGCAAGCATCATCAATTTAACAGTGTTTACAGGAGTTCAGCTCCTGGCAAAGGAGAGCCTGGACAAGGAGAATACAAGAAATTGTTCTGGGTGAAGACTGCTTTCCTCAACATCAGCAATGAGGAATGTTCTTTGAGAAGAGCAGCATTATTACTCCTTTATCTCATACCTGCAAGAGCCCAAGTCTGAGTATGACGTGCATAATCAATCAGGAAAGCCATCAGGCAATAGAAATACTATGTCACTGGGGAAGAGAAATATTATCTTCTTTCTCCAAAAAGGCAGAGAAAGGTCTTCTGCAATTTCACATATGCATGGGCTAGATGACTGTTGCTTTCATAGTGAATGAAAGAATGAATGTACGAGATTGTAGCTCCTGGTAACCAGATAAACCCTCTCCTACAGAAAGTGATAGGTCTCTACCAAAGGATTATCATATTGTATGATGATTACATTCAATCAGAGGAACATGCAACCTTTTCTAAGATACAGCTGGAGCTGACACACACATACATGGAAAGGCAGCTCCTAGCAAAGAACAGGCACTGCACTTCTAGACTGTAAAGCTGTCACTTAGGATCATGCTTGGTGGAGTTCAACTGTTTGCACGACAGGCAGAGGAGGACAGCTAAAAGTTTGGACCTTGTGATAAAAAAGCAAAAAAAGTACCTCTGTCAATAGGAGGAGGATAAAGAATAAGAAAGGCTATTAAATGGTCTTTCTTCGTGTCCAAAGTGAGTCTGAAGTAGAAAATGGCCCACATGAAACCCTGCTCTTACTTTCCCTTCATTCTCCCTTCCAAAACAAACAAAAAAACCCCCAACCAAACAAAGGATGTTGCACAGACATGTGTCTACACCAGGACACACAGATGGATCTCATCTATAATGTGAACTGGTCAGAGAAGTAGAATGTACATAACCACATAAAATGTGAAATTCAGAAATGCACACTACAAAATGCTGTATGTAACATGTCAGGACATGAAACTGTGGCCCTAGACATGAGAATAAAGAAGTAACTGGCTTTATATATTTATGTTTGTCAAATAGCAGTGACAAAAGTTGTCAGATGACTTCCTGAAAGACCTTAAAAAGCTTTTGGAACTCAGATTAAGCAATTGCTACCCAGAGCCACGTATACTATTTCTATTCAGGGAAGATCAGCCACACATATTCCATACTGTAACAAATTCAATTTGGCCCACACAGAACAAAACTTGTTCACCATTTTTGGCTCATGGAACAAGAAATGTAACATCCAGTTTCAGTATTCACTAATGTATTAATGCGAATACTTACTGGCCTGACACCAAAGACTGTCAAACCTCTTTGGCAGCAGCTTTAACAAAAGGGAAAACAACATCCAAATTTCCAGCTGCTGACTTGATACTGATTTTTCTGAAAAAGGAATTTGCTCCAGGCAAAAATAACATTGTTTTTACTAAAGCACGGTATTATTCTGAGATTTCTAAGTTGAAAACTAACAAACAGAAAGAGGAACTCACTGATTTATAAACAATTTCACAAATTAATCTCTGTGAAGAATAAAAACACACTGAAGAAAAATACAGTAGCAAGAAAAGTTGAACTACAGGAAATACCATCTCCTTTATTGACTACCCAGACTCCAACTGGCCCAAAAAGCCTTCTCTAGAAAACCCAGTGTTTTCCACACAGGCAATCCTATCAGGTGCAGATTACAAAATGTTTTAAGTTTACTACTATTAAATTACTACCTACATTTGGTTTTATATAGACATAACATATATATACTATCTGCCTGTTTAAGGAAGATGAGTAATTTCTCAAAACAGTGACTGATTAACTTTCCTGCCTTCCTTTCAGCAGACAAGACTTATTTTCAGTACTTTAGAGCAGAGTGCATTTAAGCAGCAACAGACAGATCTTTAATGTGTAATTTGTTGAACTAAACAAGCCTACATTCTATTAAATCACATGTGCACCAAATACTCACATTTTCTGCTAGTATTTATGTTTACACACAATCTTTAATTCACGGCCAAACAGAGGAGATGCAATGAAGCTCTTTAAGGCTGAACTCAACAAAAGAAAGCAGCTGTGTCTGAACTACAGATTATCTGTAATACTTAAAACCCTTAAAACCTACCCAGACAGACAAATATGAACTCAGATTCCTCTCAAAACAATGATGATACTCTACATCAAAGGCTTTTTTTCCCACATATCATAGTTCCTGCATAACCACGTGAACATTATAATACATCTAAGCAAGGGGAAAACTTCTGACAGGCCCTGAGGAAGGAACATCTTTAATTAGGTCTTCCTCTGAAGGAACAGCAGTCTGAGCTACCATAGAGCTAATCTCTCTTTTCTTGTTGTCTGCCTTGTTATTTGTGTGAAGGACTAAGAAGAGACTAAAAAACTTTGTTTTCTCTCAGCAATGGATGGGACAAGTAAATCATAACTCCCTGCTTCACCCCAACCTGAAAACCAGAGCAGAAGACACAGCACTGAGACTCAGCTCATGTATCATTTTACACTAGTTTTGACTGTCAGCTGCAAAACTGTTGAGTTTCAGTGGCAACAACTCATTTAACATGCACCAAGCAGAGCTTTGGCTCTTTATCTATATGCAAATAGTACAACTATGCTTGCTTTCAGATGAGGGGGAATTCTGTATTCAAGTGATTCAGAGAGTAGAAATAACAATTGGGCACCTACTGCAACTAAATTAGAAGCTGCTGATCGCCCTGAGGATACAAAGCTCCTATAGTGTTTAATCCTATTTGGATCCCAACATTTATTCAGTTTGTATGACATGGAAATGGGAACAGGGTGAATGCTGAACCTAAACTTATGGTCAGACCCAACATTCACAGTACAAACAAAGGCTGTTGTTATCTGCACTCTTTGCTCTTATTCTCCGTTTCAAAAGATGCCCAAGACCCCAGTTTAATGTAAGAAGATTATTATCTAGTATGTTCAAATTATTTGCCATGAAACTCAACATTTGGGACTGCAGTAATAATATGGTTGAAGCTTCTGTGGCAACTATGCAGTCTCTTCACAGTCTAAAATTGTGACATATACTGTACATGTGAAAATGTCACCACACTCACTATCTATTTGCTTTACTTTGAAGTATCTTTCTACTACCACTGAGCTCTCAGCTTCCCCTAAAGTCAGGGGATTTTTAACTGGTAAATGTAAGGCTCCTTTTCATCATACACTTGGTATGCCCTATCCAAGCAAAAAAAAGCAAAACAAAGTCAAGAACCCTAATGACATCCTGATGGAAGCAAAATTAACAAATAAAATAAAACTAATAATAAAATTATTATTTTATTATTAATAAAACTAATAATTTTTATAATAAAATAAAAACTAATAATTTTAAAACAAAGCTTTTAGCAAGTTTAGAGTTCTAAGGAAGAACAGTAACATAGAATGGCTCAGGATCACAAAATCAAAGCAGCTAACTTTACCTTCCAGGAGGAATTCCTCTCTTCGTAAGATCTAGTCGTACTTTCTCTCCCACATGTCTATAAACCTCTACAATGGCTAATATGGCAGCATCTCTCACCTGTGAATAGAGAGTTGGAATTTTTAATTCCAGAGTTACAGAAACCAAAACAATATTTGCTGACAACCCACTAATCTTCCAGCTTCTACTGACCTTAATGCCAACTCCTTTCACAATACAGCTGAAATAGTGAGTATGGAAAGGGAAATACAACTGTTATTTCAAGATGGTATCTCTTCCAAGCTACAGCATCTCCAGATGGTAAATGAAAAATCCTAGAAATAACAGCTCTAGAGGGAATTTCTGGGACTGACATATAAATATTTGTGGAAAAAATGTGCTGTATTTAGGACTCTGTCACAGTAGACACTACTTCCAAAAGTTAGTCCCTGCACTCAGTTTTGACACTTTGTCTTGCTGTCATCTATTTCTACATGCAGTGAGGCCCTTCTGGAAAACTAAGGACCTGACTGCCCAAAGAGGGATCCAAAGAGAACAGTGTTTTTCTTCAACAGAATTTTTTGGCATCACATCAGCACACGAAAGGGAGTAAAACAGGATAGAGGAAAGGAAAAGAACAATTAACACAATGAGGTGGAGTGCCTCTTCCAAAAAATTTAAAGCACAGCCATCACTACAAAAACTCCCAAAAATGCACACTACCAAATGCCATTATACTCTATAAAAGAATTACTGGAATGACTTAAGTATTGTTCTCTGCACTAGCTTGAACTAAACCCACAATTGAACTGTGAAGGTATGAACTACACACAACTACAGGTCTCACAGAGGAGCTTCTGGAGGCAATTCTTCCCATCAGTATTTTTGTTCCTCTTACTTCAAAGTGCTCTACAAGAAACAGCTATTTTCCATAATGACTAGTTTCAGCCTCTGAAGACAAAACTAAAAGGGTCAGTGTATCACCACATGACTGCCTTAGCAACTCTCATCTTCCAATGGATGGACTGATTCGGAAGAAAATGGTTTATTGTTTCTCATGTTAGAAAATAATGATCTATTGTCTACAAACAAGCCTATCAGTTTACATGCTCACATTTGTTTTGCTTTCATTCCTCTGCTAAGTAGGGCTGTAGAAGTTCCAGTAAGTTATTAAATCCTTACCTGACTATTTGAGTCACCAAATGCTATACAGAGGTGTGGTACCAACTTGCTGAGGGTTAACAGCTGTGCACCATAACTGAAAACAAACAAAACACACAACAAAAATCAAACCCAAAATAAGTAATTTTTTTTTCTTTAACAGAAAACTAGAAAATGCCTTATGGAGAAATGAACATTCAGTTTAGCACTAATAAAATACTAACTTACATCAGGCTTTGTCTCACTTAAAAGAGGCAAAGGACTAATAAGAAAGACATAATACTACACCTTCAGTCTTTCAGAAAGCTCAAGTTGTTTAGTTTTCCCCATTTATTAATTTAATTGAATGAGACTTCCTAAAGTATTAATTTCAGAGAAAATGACATTCAGAAGACAGACAGAACTGTTACATCTCCATTGAAACAAACAGCTTACATGTTTAAGGTAGCAACAAGACACAAACACACTCCTTCTCGGGATCGGTAATTCTTGTGTTTAAAACCAACAGCAAGGCGTTCCCAAATGTACTATAAAAAAAAGAAATAATTCTCTTTGATTACCAGGAGTGCAATACAATGTAATTCTATCCATATTTTATAATTACATTCATTAACAGTTGCAAAAAAAACCTAAGGTCCACTGGAAAAGTAGAGGTACTTCTCAGATAAAATTAAATTATAAAATGCACAGAATGGAACACAACACATACTACCCTATGTCGAAAACAATTTCTAAAAACATCCTTCAGAAATCTGAGTATTTTAATTGCTTGGGAAACAGCCCTTAAAAACACAAGGAATTGTTACAGTTAACACATACGAAACAAACATTAACATTATGAACCACTGACTCAAGCAGAAGTTACTATATTCTTTTTGCTCCATATTCTGTTTCCCTGCCAAAATTTCCTCTCACCCATTTTAACTCACCCTCATCCATCCCTTGCTGTCCACTCCTCCCCTAGTTTTGTTTTAAATTTATTTCTTGGCATTTTCCATCATTTCTTGCCGGTGCATTCTAATTCCTTTGCTTCCATTTTCATTCTGCTTTCACAGCTCCTTTTATGCGGGTCCCCCTTCCTGTAGTACAATTCTCTGGTTCACTAGACCCTCATTTACCTTCTTGTGCACTCTTTTTTTTTTTTTTTAATCGCCTGCCTTTTAGTCTTTCCCTCCTCAGTTTTATGTTTTTTCACCTTTCCATCTCCTCGCCCTTCTTTAGCCGCACCTTTCGGCGTTTTAAAAATAAAACCCAAAGAAACGAACACAACAAAGAAAACAGGCAAGCAAAAACCAACCAGAAAAACCCCCAAACAAAACGTAAACATGAAGCTTACGAGACTCGGGATTCTCCGTGGTGCCTGGGAGCAGATGCAGGGACTCCACCGGCGGCTCCCCCGGCTGCAGCGCTGCCATGACAGCCTCGGCAGCATCCGCGGGGAGCGTTGCCCTAGCGATGGCTGCGCACCGGCAAGGGCGCAATTCCCAGCCTGGGCACCACCCTCATTCCTAACTCAGTACCCTAACAAATCCGCTCCAATGGATGCGAGTCAAGTGATCGCAATCGTCTGCAGCCTGACAAACACCCACGCCAAGAAAACCACCCTCACAAACAGCCACTGCAGGAGGAGAGGAGCAGGGAATACCGCATCCTCCTTATTAATGAGGGAGCACACGTAAAATTTTCCAATTAAGAGCCCTGCTTGATCATTTTGTCCCATCTGTGGTTTCGTGTTTGTTTGCTCGTTTCATACCTCATTACACTCAGAGAAAACAAAGCTTAGACAAGCAGGATATGGCTTGCCAAAACTGCACGGCTTAAAAACAAAGAACAGGATTTTACGGAAGAAAACATCCTTCCAGTTAACCCACTGTCCTGAACAAGCATGGGAAAAAGGAAATCTTCTTGCTAGGTGTACAAAAATACAGGTAGAAAACTAGCTGTAGAGTGCTGAAAAGAAATGCAATCTTTCACTAAATTTAACCCTACTTTAAGAACTGAATTCTTCAAAACAGATAAATTCAAATGGCTGCTTAGATATTTCAACTCTCAAGACTTTCTAGCAAAAGCTGGTGTCAACCTCCCTTTGTCCTATTCATACATTTATACAACTTATATTCTTATTTTTGTAATTTCCTACTCATAGTCAATCAAAAAACTATTAATAAATGTAAAAAAAACCAAACCAAAAACAACCAAAACCAAACACATTTAAAACAAGAGGGAATTGACAACAGGACAAATTAAATCTTACTCAACAACACACTAGAACAGACCAGGTAAGCTGGACTGGAAATAGACTTACAGGATTTAGCCCCCCAAAATTATTCCACCCAGCTCTTCCAAAGGGATGCTTCTCTTCAGCAAAGGAAGCCTGAAATTCTGCATTTCAGTGTTGGAGGCACAGGAAAGACTTCTCTCTTTTGGTCCCTACTGTGAGGATGATTCATGGTGTTCATCCAAATTTTTAATGATACATAAACTGTCCTGGGAGCAGACACCTGAAAGCCAGGCTTCTCCTACTCTAGGGGAGTTATAAGAGCCACACCTTCTCTTACTTACACACACTGCTCCTTGGACCCCACGAACCTTGCATTCTGTCTGAGACTGTGAGTAACCTTCAAAAGGGATGGAAGCTTCTTTCCATCACCTCAGTGTACAGACTAACAACTCTTCAGAAACTGAAAGATGGACCAGTAAGCTAAAATTCTTCCACAATGAGAGGCTAGCATGAAGCAACAATCACCACGTTCTTTATTAGCAGTTGTTCAGCTGAAGGTGCCTCCAAGATGCTCTGCTGTCTACTTAACCAAATGCTATTACAGCAGAGGTAGTTGTACTTTCAGATCTGCATGCCAGCTACTTGGGATCATCTCGGGCACAGGAACGTGTCACTCATGAACTACTTGAACTTAGGCATGACAAAATGCTGCAGTATTTTTTTATCAGTGAATAAAACCAAAACTCGATCTCATTAAAAGGTAAAGGTGTGCCTTTGTGGGTGACACTGCATGACTTCGATGCCTAAATCTCAGTCAGATCTGTGAGCAAATCACCTGAGAAAATGCCTTGTGTAGGAAGGAAGATAAATGTATTTCCAAGTGTCACAGAGCATGTTTGTCATACATTTAGAAAGCCAGATTTTCGAAGTTAGAATGCACCATCTCAAGCGCAGAACTATTACTATGTGTTCAAATACAAATAATTTTAAAGTGAGTTTGGAGCTACAGAACTTGTTTAGTCCCATTCTGCAAATTCAAACCCAGGAGGGTTCTTCAAACATGCTCTAACTTAAAAAGTCCTGCCACAATAGGAAAAAAAAATGTAATTGCACTGTGCTGGACCTTTATCCTTAGCTGAACAACACATTAATGTCAATCCTTTAAGAATATCTTTACATTTACACCATCAACAGTCGCCATAACATTGTGACATATATAAAGTCAAGCTCATGCATAAGTCATAACCTCATTGGAGGCCTACATTGGGATCATTAAGTAGTCATACCATGGGTGGTGCTACTTCATCCATCAATTTCAGTATGAGATTCTGTGCTTGCTCTCGAACTTGGTCTTTGGCATCTCCCATACGATCTATCAAAGGCATAAGAACTATAGGAGAGGAAAAAAAAACATGATTAAACACCCAATTAAGATTTGTTAACACTTAAAGAATATTTCCTGAAATAGATTTAAGATACCACTTAATAAAAAATAAAAGCTGATTTTAAGTTGGTCAAGATACATTGAAGTTTCAATTGTATTTCTGAGTATGTTAGAAGACTAACAACAAATCCACTGGACTGAAGCTGAAGAGAACAGTATCTTCCAAAAGGCTAAAAAGGAACTATGCTTCCTATCTTGGAAACTGGAGGACTGACATCAATTTCATCTGCAAAAAGTATGCTAATAGCTGCTGAATGTCTGGATTTTCTGAACAGTAATGCTGAGTTGAGTCACGAAGAACTGAGATAAGAGAAAGGACTACTTTCAGATCTATGACATCTTGCTGTAAAATTAAAAAAAAAATTACAGGTTTTAAATCTGTCTGTTCACACAGCGTGTCTTCTGGAAACCCAGCTTTACTTCAGTAACAGTATGAGTAAAAGTTACTATTTCAAAACAAGTGTCCTCAAATAATATTTAACTAAAATCGCATGACAGCTGATGGTTTCACATTCTAAAAGAAAAATCAATACAAACTCAAAACGAAAGGCCTTGCCAAGTCCTTTTGCTAGCTTATCCAGAGAAGAGTTTATAATTACATCTGATAAACAAGTAAATGTAATGATATTTAGGAAATTAACAATGCATGAATGCTGAGATCCACATGGCGCAAGCCATCCTGCTATACTGGTTCCAAGTCCTCTGTGTGATCCCTACACACACACACTTTGTGAGACTCTTCCCCAGAATGCTTTCAGTACCAGTTCTTCAAAAAGAAGGGTGATAACACTGAGCATACTGCCTTCCATCAGCATGTACAGCTGGCACAGAGCTGGTGGAGATGTCACCTCCCTCAGGACAGTGCTTTTAAAGTTAGTACTAGCAGGCAATACAGCACCTCGGAGAACCAGTGTCTCATGCTAACAATTACCTGTCGACAGCTCTTCCTTCTGCATTAACTTTCGTCTCTGATGTGATCCACGGAACTTGCTCAACCAGCCCAAAATACCCACCCAGCCCATCCTTCTGCTCCCTCAGTCTAATTAAGCTGAGGCCAAGCTGAGTACTGTACTCAGGTCTAAGACTCTCAACAAAAGAAGGATGCAGACCTGCTGGTGTGAGTGCAGAAGAGGGTATGAAGGTAATCAAGAGGGCTGGAGTTCTTTTCTCTCTGTACAAAGACAGGCTGAAAGAGTTGGGGCTGTTCAGCTCCAAAAAGAGAAGGCTCCAGGGAAACCTTATAGATGCCTTCCAGAGGCCCTACAGGAAAGCTGGGGAGGGACTTTTCACAAACAGCATTTAGTGATAGGAGGAACTGCGACATTTTCAAACTGGAAGAGGGCAGATTTAGACCAGATATTAAGTAGAAATTCTTTAGTGTGAATGTGGTGGGACGTTGTAACAGGTTACCCAGGGAGGTTGTGGCTGCCCCCTCCCTGGAAGTGTTCAAGGCCAGGCTGGATGGGGCTTTGAGCAGCCTGGTCAGGTGGGAGGTTGTTCCTGCCCATGCAGGGAGGTTGGAATTAGATGATCTTTAAGGTCCCTTCCAACCCAAACCATCCTGTGAATAGTCTTGCCAGCAAAAGTATTGGAACAGAATCAGTAACATGGGAGGTCACCTCAGTTCTTTCTACATTGAAAACAGTAGCCATTTATGTAGCAGGATGATTACTGGACTAATACACTGCTGACATTTTAATTTCTCCTCCTGCTGTATCTGAACACCTTCTTAATCATCCTAATCCAAATATTTAATTCTACAGCTCTGGATATTCCACTAATATCTTCAACTACCATCATCAAGTACCATTTTTCATCTATCTTCCCTTCCTCCTCTGAATACATTATTACAGCTACTTTCATTTTCAAGTTTGAACAGAAGTGTTTCGGGGTTTTCTGTTTGGGTTTTTTTTGTTGCTATTTTGCTGGGCTGGAGAGGGCTTTTTTGTGTTTGCTTTGGGTTTGGGTTTTGTTTTTTTTCCCCCCACATTGTAAACACAGAAAAAGCATCCAGAACTTGAGAAGTTAATTTTTGGAGCCCACAGCTGACCTCTCCCCTAAATTTCCAATCAATCTCATACTTACCGATTACATTTTTCTTCCCCAAAATATTTTTTATTACTCTTCTCAGCACTTCTAAGCTGACCTTTTGCCTGTACCATTCGCTAACTAGTATGAGCTGCTGCACTAACCCGACTGCCGGGCAGCTGAAGGCAACTCTTGCTTTGAAGAGAGGGAAACAAAACAGCGACTCAGAGGCTGTTCCAGCAGGAGGGAACACAGCAAGGGGCAGTCCTGCAGGAACACGGCTCCTTTGTGAGCCAGATGACAGAGCTGGAGATACCAGGGCTCAGCTGGAATCACTAAGGGGAGCACAGAGGGCAGCTACTGGGAGCCACTGCCAGAGGTGAGGTCATGGAGCTAAAACTGAGCTATGACACAGGCTGCAGGTTTCAGTCTCTGTAGACACTGAACACCCCGGCCTCTGTCACTCAGGGAATGCTGACAACCTGCTTGCAGGAGCAGCACTTCTGTAGAGCTGACTTCTTCCCCCCTCCTAAATCTCAGGTTTCTGTACGACCCCTCCTAAGGCATGAAATACTCTGTTTGTGTGAGACAAACAAAAATAGGCTGCTGAATGCTGGCATCCACCAGCTGGTTTTCAGGTTGGTAGTTCCTCTTTTCTGTCAGAATAAGCTCCTAAAAGAAATCATTTCAAGCTGATTGCCTCCTGATTGCCTACTTCTTCTCAACCAGAAGGGGATCTCCACCAAACATATTTTGATTTGAATTCCTAATGCCCTCATCACTTTTTCTACAAATTTTAGACATGTCTAAGGAGAGCCATAGTGAAAACCAGCTGAATTGCATTAGCTGCCCTTTATATGAATGAGTGGGGAAACACATCTCCCTATCTAAAAATTCTGACACTTGATATGCTTGGGTCCAACCCAGCATCTTGATTTGCTAGTGACCCATCTCTTTTCCCCATTTCAAGCCTCCTGACCTCCCCTTCTGCCTCTCTAGTCCTGCCCAGCCAAAAATCACAGTGCAGAAGAAACTTTTGAGTTCTTACATGAGACCTCACCTAAGCCCAAAGCAGCAATTACAGCTGAGCCTAAGAGATGACAGTAAACCACAGGCTTTTGTTCTACATGAGGATAAACCAGTGCTGTCACTGGTAAGCAATAGCTTCACCTACTCACTATACCAACCACTGTTTCCCCCTCACAACCCATACCACACCTTGCAGTATTTGTCTGTTTACAAGGTGAACAAAGGACATACTCAGAATTCAAGATGATGCACATGTCAATCAAAGGCACAAGCCTGGAGTTATGTTGGAACTGAGGCAACAGAAACAGCCTGTGAGGGTTTCAGCACCTTAGAAAGTATCTACTGGATGTTTGTGCACTAAGATTTTTATAAAAATATTTTTACCTTGGTCAGCTTTAGGGAGACTTCTATCCCTCCTAGGAGCAGCTTAAGTAATACTTGCAAAACAAGGGCACCTGTACTAAAATACAGGTCTCTACTTTAGAAGATTATAGCACTACTACCTCCCAAAGAATGGGTGCACAGATAACACATCACTAAGAACAATTCTCTTTTTTCCCCCCTTAACTTCATTCCAAATACAACTAAACCATCACTTTGGAGGATCCTTTTCTTTAAGTTTTACATGCTTTCTCTTTAGCATTATCAAATCAGCATCCTTCTTTATATCGCAGTTCAAATACATGCACTGGGTCATTTCTGGCATCAAACTGCAAACTAAACAAAACTGAAGAGGTGCTGAAGTTAAAAGAAAGGTGAGGAAGGAGAAGTAGGACCATGCATGATAGCAGTATACAAAGCAGAAGTCTCCTGATGTGTTACCCACGGAAGTACATAATTTGTCACATTCAATATGGATTCATGCATTCCTACCGTTTTATATTAACCTTATTCATCTTGCTCCTTCTGTTGCCTGCTTTAACCATTTCAAAGGGATTTTGGAAAAGCTAATAACATACAATAACTTTCTTCCTTTTATTTATTTCTGCAGACATGCAGAGAACTGTTACATTAAATTTAAAAGACAGTGATTCTCCTTGCAGCTGATGGTGGTTTATTGTTTGGTTGTTTTTTTTTTGTTTTTTGCAGACCCAACAAGCACTACATCCCATTAAATTTGCCTTTTCACCACATTTTAGGGTACTGTCAAAGTCTCCTACCACTCCTCAGTTTTTCATATAAAGATTTCTATATTGTTATACCATGATTTTACAGGTTTTGATTACTGTAGAAAACGTAGAAGTGCCAGGAAAAATATTCTATAGCATACATTAATTCTACCAGATCTACTTCAAACTAACCTGCTATTTACAACTAAGCTGCTATTTACACTGTTTCCTTCCTAATTCTACTTACCTTTCTATTATACCCCTAACAAAGCTTATTATCCCTTCAGTTTCTTTTCTATTGTTTTTCCTCCTTCACTCAGTAAATCTTAATAGATTTTCATTTATACAAATTCACATAATGATTTTATCACCAACTAGATGCAACAGTTAATGCCAAAACCAGCTGGGGGAGTCAGAATACAGCCTCGAGAGATTAATAATTTATTTCCCTTACCGGGACCAAAGATGATAAACAAGTAAATCACAGAAGTCAATGCCTAGAATGGAACCCAATGAATTTTTTAAAAACCTGAGCAGCACAAATGTATTACACCCTGCAGCAAAGAATGCCATAGGTAGCACAAACAACTGCCTTTTGTTAAACTTTAACAAGACTTCCTCCTGCTAAGGCAGAAATATGAAGCTTTTGAGTTTGGATTCTCACTCACAGTTCCCTCTCTATTCCTTCTCTCTTGACCAATTATCCCTGCTCTTTCTAAGTGTGCCCATTTTGTGTACACCCTCTTACACCTACCCATTTCTGTGAACCAATTTTAGATAGTCCATGTCTGCTCTACTGCAGATTTAAAAAAAAACCAAAACACACAAAACATTAAGCAAATAAGAATCTTTACCAAGGAAACACCAATGCTGGCAAAAAAACTGTTACTAACAACTCTTACTGTCTTACACATTAAGAGAAAAGGCTTTGAGGAGAGAAACAGCTTAAAACCTAGGCAGCAATATCTTCCTAAGTGTTCTCAGAAACCTTGCCAGCTCAGGCAAGGACATTAAACAGCTGCCTCTGCAATTAGAGCAGTGTCTGTTCTTCTGAGCAAGATGCATTGGATAAAAAGGAATCCCACACAGGCTCCATACAGGGTCAGCAATAGGGCCAGTGGGACAGAACCACAAGGCCAAGGATTACTTCTAAGCAAAGAATCATTACCAGGCTCTCCAAGAGGGCTTCACTGCTCCTCTCCCAATACTCCTCTCTTCCCCTGAGGATACCAAAATAAGTTTAATCAAAAGTCATCCCAGGCAGTAAAGTGCCTCCTTGGGTTTCCCCAGAAGGCAACTAAGAAAAGGTTTAATGGGATTAATGAGATACACTCTTCACCACCAGGAGTAGAGGGGAAAAAGAAATTTCTTTTTTAATATGATACATTCATGAATCTACCAACATCTCTGTCTCAAGAACATGATAAGAGAGCCTTCAAGTGTGACAACCTTTTAAAGGTATATTAGACTAGCAAGAAACCTAGACAGTACATGTCTAGACTGTTCATGTAATCTTCTGATTTTTTTTTAGCTCTAGGATATGTTTTCACAGAACTAGTATTAATCAAAATCAAACACTAACCAAGGCAGGTGAGGATTTCTCTAGTCCTGTTTAATGGCACTGGATTTCAAGGCATCGCACAGTGAAGTGCCCACAGACAGCAAGCAGATGGTACTCTAAATCACAGCCTATCATTCCAGCATGGATCACTTCAGGTAAAATTCATTCCCACTACTACTAAATTACAGTGCTAGCCAGCCAGGACACAAAGAGATTTAAAAGGCTGCACAGATTATTTTTTTTCTAAAGCTTTAGGGATTCTGTCACCAAGATGAAAAGAACTCACAGCTTAAACCAGCTATGCAACTTGCTTTGATCATTAACTATAGATGGAACCCAAGAAAACTTAAAAGTTTTCTGAGATGTTGTAAGAAGTTCATGGTTTTCTAAAATTCAAGAATACACAAGCAAATAAAAACATCTAATCTGGAGAAAAACATGAGTAATGGACTCTCATCTAAAAGCCTTTACTAAGAAAGTCTGAAATAGTCAACATTGTACTGTTTAAGAAAATCCTACAGCACATAACCAAAATAGCTTTTCCTGAGGTCAGTAAGCAGTAAAATGCAAAGGCAGTATCAGACAGAACATCTGACTTGCATTAAGATGCAACAAGGTATCAGTGAGACGACATCTCTGGCATAAATAGAAGAGCATGCTTTATATTATCAGAGCAATTCAATGTCTTGAATTATTTGATTTCAAAATTTTTACAAACATCTGAGATTGGTCAATGTAGTGAAATGAGGCAACCAGGTGCCACTAATTGCCAGGGACTGAGCATGAGCTTGTGTCAAGCCCACCTGTGCCTAGTTAGGGTGGGCCCCCACTGCATATGAGCAGGACGAGGGGGGCAATCCTAATCAGGCACAGGTGGGCTTGACACAAGCTCATGCTCACTCCCTGGCAATTAGTGGCACCTGGTTGCCTCAATTCACTACAGGTCATACTCAGAGCAAAGACATGGGCCAGATGATCCTGAAGGTCCCTTACAGCCTAAATTATTCCAGGTTTTAGCTTTAGAGTTCTGCAAGCATTGCTCATCTGGAATCCTACAGTGAATCATGCTATTAGTCTCATAATTTAATTAATAAAAATTTAAAAACAAAAAAAAAAAAAAAAAGGAAAAAATACTACAAAAACATCGATCCGTTCATAAAACCTTAAGATTCAATATTTTTCTACATTTTATATATCCATGGTAGCTCATGCTAAAACAGTTCTTGGTTCTCACAGTGTTGAGGAAAGCATTTCTCCATCTTGTGTTAGAGCCACTTACTGAAGAGTCACGTTGGGATTAACTACATGACTACGTCTTTTCCATCCAAAAAAAATCCAGTCATTAAACAGAATAAAAAGCAAAAACTAAGAACTAGGGTGTCACTTATCTAAATGTAGTCTTACTCAAACAAGTACTTCAGAATTCTTGCACCAAATGCTTTTAATCCAAATTCACTCAAAAAATTAATGCACATTGCAAGTCCTTAAAACTGCTTTAAAATGATTCAGGCAATACACTTGCAAGCCTAATTATGACACCAGATTTGAAAGAGCACTTAAATTATTCTGAAGAGTCTAACTTAAAGGTTCTTCCAACAGTTCTAGAAGGCACCTGGCAAAGAATTTAAAACACTTCAAATTGGTTTCATGTGTTCGTATATGGCACTACAAATATCTTCCAGAATTATTTTTGCCCATTGGTTTCTTTTTACAGTAAGAATTTCAAACTGCTATTACACATATGAAGACATTTACATATGGGGGCTTGGGGTGTAAAATCTGTATATTCAAACTTGTACATAGAGAAATATGTGTATCTGGCCTTTCTTAAGTGTCAAGTATCTCTAGTTTTTTGCAGATAACTAGTATATTTTTCAATATCTTGCAAGGTTGTACGTGAAAATTAATGACAATTGTGTCATAGACTAACACATTAAAAATTAAACATATTCCATATACCTTTACTGTACCTTTTCTTTTCCCATTCTTTTGATAGTAAATAGAGGGAAAAATAACATTCACTTCTTACAGAAAAAAAAAACTGCAAGCATGAGTAGAGATTTTCCCAGAAACTCCTATCTAGGCATATGTGCCCCAGAACTCTAATATACTTTTATTTCTGATATATAGTATTTTAGCAATTAATGCCATAATTGCATGGGAAAAGAGGGTAATTATGTGCTCTCGTGTAATCACTTTTAATTACAGAACAAGCTGTAGTTTTAAATACTGAAAGATATAACACTCAAACACTCCTTTATCTCCTGTATTCTTCCCAGAATATAGCCACATGGTCCTATGTACTAACACATACCCTGACATTCACTGTATATTTATATTATTTTCAAGCAGCTTCACTAGAAGTATTAAAAAAGATATTCCAAATTTGCATGTCCAAGTTCCTAGCACACTAATGACAGCTGCAGAGAGCATGCAATGTGGTTAATCATTAAAGGATAACACCTGGGAAGAAAGTTACTGCAACATTAGATTGTTGCCTAGGAAACTGAATTAAGTTGCTTACCAGACATTATATTTCAATACAAATGTCAGTACCATTCTCTTCAGAATACTGGATAGCATCTGTCCTACAACTATTGTATTGGTTTTGCCCAAATCTGATTTATGGCATAAGTGTAAGCTATAAAGATGGAAATAATGAAGTATTAATGGTTTTAAATTCTTTGCAAAAAGCCTGCAATGCTTGTAGAGGTGAATATACTGTCACAATAGTTATTTTTCTCTGCACTTAAAGATATCTATCTCCATCATTAATGAACAGGAAATTAAAAAGGGGGAATAATATTTTGCCGTGCTACAATTGGGTAATACAGTATTATACTTAGTTTGCTTATGAAGTTTTGAATCATGAATAAAAACATCCTAGGATCACCAAATCTAACATTCTTTATTGAGAGAAAATACATATAAGATTCCAGGTATCTTATGACAAAATACCATTGTAAAAATTAAAGTTCTCCTAGAATTTAGGATTTCTTCTATTTTAAAAAACAGAAAAAAACCTACTTATTTTACATATACATCTTCCTTTACTATATTCATGGTGCAATCCTCATCTTCAGTGAGAATGCAAGTACCTACAATAATTTAGTGCAATGAGAAGTTAATTGTATTTTTAATATTTTGAAGCAATAAACTGTCTGAAAAAGTTACATTATGCTTGTCTTCAAAAAAACCCATACATTTATTTGACCAAAACAAAGTGAACACTCACTATATAAAATACTAAGACTTCCTATGAAGCTATAAGAATGTTACTTAGTTGAAGTATTTTTGCTTCCAAATTATCCAACTTTTTCAGGCTTAAATCCATGGTCTTTATTTTCTCCTGCCATTACCTGTATTAACTGTGAATTTGCAATGCATTATTAACTAATTCATTGACTGTAGTCACATCAAAGAGTGGCCTAACTGGATGTAAATAAGATTAACAAGATTAAAAAGAAAAATGTTAACATGGCAACTTGCTCAGATTAGTTGATTCTTCTCAAAATGCTTAACTATGGAAACTTTGTAGAAGTTTTAGGGGAAGGGAGAATGCTCATTTTTTCCTACTTCTAAGCAATTTTCATCATTCGGATGTAATGAAGAAGTTATATCTAAAACCTGAACAGCACTCCTCACAGCATTCTCCTGGAAAATGTGGCTGCTCACAGCTTGGATGGGTATGTGCTTCTTTGGGTAAAAAAATGGGCTGGATGGCCATACCCAAAGAGATAAATCCAGCTGGCAGCCAGTCACACATGGTGCCCCTGAGGGCTCAGTACTGTTCATTATCTTTATCAGTGCACCCTCAGGAAGTTTGCAGATGACACTAAGCTGGGAGGGAGTGCAGAAAGGTTCAGCAGAGGGATCTGGACACACTGGATTGATGGGCTGAGGCCAACTAAGATTCAGCAAGGCTGGGTCCTGCACTTGAGCCACAACCACACCATGCAATGCTACAGAGTTGGGGAAGAGTGGCTGGAAAGCTGCCTGGGGTAAAGAACCAGCTGGCTGAATTTGAGCCAGCAATGTGCCCACATGGCCAAGGACAACAGCATCCTGGCTTCTACCAGAAACAACACGGACAGCAGGGCTAAGGAAGTGACTGTCCATCCTTCTTCAGCACCGGTGAGACCACACCTTGCAAACTGTGTTCAGGTTTCAGCCCCCCACTGCAAGAAGGACATTTCCATGATGGATGGTGTCCAAAGAAGGGCAACGAAGCTGGTGAAGGGTCTGGAGAACAAGGCTAATGAGGAGCAGGCAAAGAAACCGGGGCTGTTTAGTGGGGGGAAATGAGGAGAGACATTATTGGTCTCTACAACATCTACTTGAAAGGAGGTTGTAACAAGGTGTCAGTCTCTTCTCTCAAGTGACTGGACAAGAGGAAATGACCTCAAGTTGGAACAGGAGGTTTAGACTGGCTATTAGGCAAACTTTCTTCACTGGAAGAGTTAGCAAGCACTGGAACTGGCTATCCATATGATTGGTGGAGTCACTAGTCTGAGAGGTTTTAAAAGACATGCAGATGGGCTACTTGGTGACAGAGTTTAGAGGTGGACTCAGCAACGTTCAGTTTATAGTTGGACCCTACAATCTCAAGGGTCTTGTCCAACCTAAGTGATTCTACAATTCTACTTTCTTCTGGCATCCGTAAAGAGCTCACTATGGCTAGAGTTAGTACACGTGGTCAGCTAGGGCACAGAAAAGACAACACAACACAAGCTCCTATATGAAGAAGTGGTACTTCATAAACTTGTAAGAGGTCTCTGCAGAAGAGTCGTGCAGCATGCACCTCACGTAAGAAGAGTGCAGCTGGATTTTCTCCTAGTGCTCAAGAAGGAGTCTCACAGGAAGGAAGGCTACACAATAATAAAGGCACAAAGAGATACCACCCTGGACAGTGGACCCTAAATCCATCATCACTGCACAGAAGACAGACTGCTGCAGTGGACATGAATATATTGGGTCAGTTTTCAAGAAGCAGCTATGTAACAAAGATGAAGATTATCAATAATTACAAAAGAATAGATGACATAAAAAAACTAAATGTAATTAGGCCACCGTAAACCGCATATGCTCTATCTGTGATGTTATGGCTTCCTCAGCTCAGAAGTACTACAACAGAAAGACACTTAAAGGGGAAACAAGAACAAGCAAAACTCCAGAACCATGTGTATACAAGAAACAATTAGACCAGGACCCTTACCCTAGGTAAGGATGGAGCAAGGACAGCAAAGGAGAGGCACAGCAGAGATTCATAATGTGAAGACTGACAGTCAAGAAGAAATGCCAGCTCACCTCTCTAACACAGGACCTAGCAAGCATCATTTATCAGCCAGCCAGTCCTAAACAAGAGTTTTGCATAATTAGGCATTACTACAGAATACTGTAGAAGCCAAAGATCTATGTGGGTTCAAAAACTAAACAGATAAACTGCAATAGAACAGGGAAACAGAGGAGACACTGAAGATACCATCTGCCTCAGCTGGCCCTAACCTGAGAGACTACTGACAGATAAGGGACTGTAATGAAGGAATTACCAGTGTGTGTCCATCCTGTCCTCATAAAGAGTCTGTCCTTATAAACGGATCATTGTCAGACACAAGACTTTGGCCTGACTTACTGAAGGCACTCTCTGATTACATTAGCAGCCAAATCTCTAGAATCAACAGAACATGATTTGGGAAGCTGCTGGTTCTTTAAGTTTTGTTGAAGGAAGCAATTCTCTAGCTCACCAGTGTCGTTTTAAATCTTTTCATAAACTCTGGGCTATCCATACTCCCAAAGATTTGCAGTAAAGTTTTTGTATTACTGCTTCACTGACAAAAACTGAAAATCATCCAAATTTTGTTTTAGGATGTGTTGTTTATAAGACTTACATTAAGACTTATTTATACTGTAAATCACTCTTTCAAAAAGTCATCTAAAATAAAGATAGCTATCTGTCTTGACCGAAACTAACATTTCAGTGTCTGCTAAGCTGATAAAAGGCAGCACAACAGTGTCTTACATATTCAGCATAATGCACTTTACATGTTTTGATCCTAGAGATGCTAAGAAAAACAATTTTGGTTGAAGTCACATCTACTCAGGTTTTCTAAGAAGTACTTGTGGAATACACAGGTTCAGACATCTATTAATGTTACACAATTGTTGGTCACCCAGTGCACTACTCTTTGGGGGTTTTTAAATATAAATACAACTAACTACCAACATTTAAATCTTTAATTTGCTCATAATCCCAAACTACTCAAATACTGGGGCAAAAAAATAATGCTTTCAAGATATTTTCAAATATTTCAGACTTAAAACACCAAAAAGATAAGAAATTAAAACGCTTGCCAACACTTAATAAAGTTGCTGGAATTTTAAGATCTACACACCACTAAACCAGAAGAGAGTAGAACTCTGAAGTCAAGCACTGTTTGTAGCTACAACTGGAGACTATTCAGAAATTAATATTCTGCACAGCACCATTCACCACTAGTTCCCTTACACCACTCTAATACAAAATTAACCAGCCAAAGAAGAATCCTCTTCAACAGATTCCAACTCTCCAGCACTCTGCTGCAGTAGTTCTGCAGCATTCTGGAACATGCTTCCAATTAATTTAGTTATCAACTTGTCACAAACCATACTTTGTATATCTAAGCTTCCAAATTTTGCTCATTTCTTACTCTTAAATACAATCTAGACATATAAAGATGAGGAAGCTCAACATTTTGGCAATTTGAGATAGCTGGGGATGTAGGAACAAAATGCAAGATAGTTCACATAAATTTCATTAACAGACATTAAGCTAGGAACTTCTGTTAAAAATAGCCAGTGATATAAAACCAATGTTAATGTCCCAGTACCACTCTTTTCGAGGACAGCAGTGAAATAAGCTGAACAGCATCATTTGCTCACACCTCCCAGAACAACTGTTTGATACTCAGGCATACATAGAACCACTACTCTGCATTCAAGTAAATATGTCACACAAGAATAACAGCTAACACATTTTTTTCATCCCATAAACAGACTACATAAATAAGACTACTAAATGCAACAGCCCAGTTCTCTAACATGAGGTGGACTGCACAGACCTGAGACCACAGACTTCAGCAGACATAAGGCTCTAATTAATCTGCAAATAAAGCCTTCTACACAAGGCTCTAATTAAAGTCACTTGCAAATAAAACTTTCTATCTTTAGCACAAGTTAAAGGTAACACTTCTGTTCCAATGTCATTTTTAGATAAGTGTCTTGGGAAGCAGTAAACAAGTGCATAGCATGGAAATGGTAAGCAACTATATAGCATGAAACTAATTCCTGTAAAGATATTCCAAGAACCTTTAAAAAATCCCAACCACCACCAAGAAATCAATGATTGCATTACAAATAAGTACTTATAAATTAATACAAAATTATTTTAATTACAACACCAATAAGATGCTTACCAATATATTATCATTAGCTCAGAAAGCTTTAGGTGTTGGACTTCAACTCCTAAGCATGGGTTTTTTACATTTTGGTCTTAAGAAAAAAAGTTGCATTTCACTTACCAGTTCCTATATAGGATTTAAAGCGTCCTGATAGTCTGCTGACAAAGGCACCTAAAACATCTAATCCCAGTAATGCTACCTGTTGAAACAAAAGCATTAGATTAAGAAAAGTAAATCACTCATGTATTCTTTAGAATTTGTTTTTAGAAAATTGGACATACATATAAAGCCTGCTGCAGGACTGTCTCCTAATGTACATATAAATTAAGTCTCCAGTTAGACAGCTGATAATTGCTTGAAAGCTTTCATTAAGACTAAAGTTGTCAGAGTATGTTTGGAATGGGTCAAGCATATTTACATCTACCTGAGCAGTTTAGATTTTTCAGTACTTTTCTTAAAACAGAAAGTAAATATTTAAAAACAAATGGTTTAGTATTTTCAACTTGAAATTATGAAAATTAAAATTAATAATTATGAAGATTAAAGAGTTGGAAGAAGGTCTTTCACACACCCCTCTCTGGGTCACATATTAGGACTGCAGTTTTGTTCCTCACTTTCTTTGAAAGATTACTTTATATGTCTAATTCAGTATTAACTGAAAATCAACTTTCTTTTGAATCAAGTACCAGTAAGGCTTTAGGCCTTACCTCCTCCTCTACCAGGTTTTTAAACAGCTGAAAGAAACATAACAATATATCTTTACAACAAGAGTAGGTCTACAGAGTTATCAGGCTCAGAAAAAGCAAACAACTTATAATGCAAAACTAACTAAGCCCCCAAATGTAAGTACTAATACAGACTGGAAAAAAGAAAAAAAAGCAACATGGTTTAAACAGTTTCCCAGATGCTAAGAGTTTACTTCAATCTGGCAATTTAGCTCATCCACTAAGGTCATTACATCATTTTCCAAACTCTCAAAAGAAAACAAGGGAGAAGCTAACACTGTCTTTTTCCTGGCAGTTCAGATATTTGTCCACTTGCTCGTTAAGCCAGGGAAATTTTATTTCTCTTCATTTTCTCTTGTTTAAAAAAAAAATAAATATATCAGACAACAAAAGCAAGTTCAAAATATTACTGAAATTGTATGGAATTTCCCATCTATGAACAGAAATTAGATGAGGGGACAGTATCTGCTAATGTAGAAACAAAAACATCAGAACTGACTAGGTAAGCTACAGGATTTTAAGAATTCAATACATTTTTTTTCACCTTTAACTATCCTAAATACTGTTCAAAGACTCCGCTCTTAGTTTCCAGCCTTAATTTCCTTAGGAACGCCAGAATCTGCATTTTCACACCTTGTAGTTAGGGCAATGTGCTGCCCATGAAGGTGCAAATGCCAAAGGAAGCTTGGACATTCCAACAGTTTTTCCTCCTCTTTATTTTCTAGAAAGACACAGACTGCACATTTTTTCCCACAAAGAAGTGAGCAGAATTATACTCCTCTGCTAGCAATTTATTTTCAAAAAACTTGGAATCACATTTTTTTTGATGACTGTTTCCTTAAGATGCTTTTCTGTCACAACTGTCCATACTAGACAACAGGCCAAAAAAAAAAAAGGACTGGTGATGAATATGAACACACATGGCCCATGCCCACAGAATGACATGAGCCTTGTTTCCAAAGGAAAATAAATAAGGCCTCAGTAGCATCTAGGATCTGGAGCAACTGCATAAGTAATCAAATGTTAATAAAATCAGTGTTAGTGCAATAGATCTCCTTCTAAACAGGCAGTACAAAACTTACCTGGAAATTTACACAATTTTATTATGTAATAAAACAAAGAATAGCAAACACAGGTGCATGGCATCACTGGTTCAAATTCATATATTGCCACCAAGTGACTGCATCTATGGCTTAAGATCAGTAAACAGAATACTTCAACTGATAACTTAGAGGGAAAAAATATGACTCAGCTTGGATGGTAATGAAAAGGCCCACCAAAAGTTCTCTCCTTTAATGTTCTTTTCCAAACAGTCAAGCTATACAAGAGAAAAATCTTAATCTAAAAGGTCCTGTGTGAAAGAAATAAGAAATTAATTCTAGATATACATTGTTTCCCTATGCTTCTGCTTCCTGATTACAAGCCCCACTTTATACTGGCCTTCCAGTGACAACTTTCAAAATAACCTTTCCTGTGCCAGTGTTTTGTACAAACAGCAGTCCTTCCTTCTGTAAAGGTACCTACAGAGACTCACTTCTCCACATTTGATTATCGTTCAAAATTACCTCTTCAAGACCCATTACATTCTTAACAACAGCAGTTCAGATATTTAAACAACCAAGGCACTTAGAGCTGCTTTGTATTTTTACTACAGATCTACTTTTTAGTAAACCTACAGAAAAGTTCAGAGTAAGATGAGGAATATTTCTTGATTAATTCCTCCAGTGCTTTGCATCTAGAGTTTGGAGGGATTTTGTGTAGGATTTTTTGGTTTATGGTTTGTTGGGTTTTTTTGTTTGACGTTTTGTTTGGTTTTTTGTTTGGGTTGGTTTGGTTTTTTGTTGGGTTTTTTGGGTTTGTTTTTGTTGTTGTTGGGTTTTGTTTGTTTCTTTATTGTTACTGGGTTGCTTTGTTTATTTTGCGTTCCCCATCCTTTTTTTAGCTCTTCTCCCCCCCCCCCCTCCACCCCAACCCTCCCCCTTGGTTGGGGATTGTTTGTTTTAAAATATCACCTTGGTAAAACATTTGTAGATCTATATGCCTAAGGGTCAGAATCTTAATAACTATTAGAGAAATGGCTATTCATCCTACCATGACTGTAATTGTCCACAAATCCGATCACTTGTATTTCATTTGTCTATGAGTATTTTATTTTGATCCAGAGCACCCACTGAGATAATGCCTGCACATTCCATATTTTTTGTCCCTCCCTGTGACTGGCTTATGTTTTAATCACCTCTTGTAAGATCAAGTCACATCCATCTTAACCATACAAGCAGTTGTCAAAACGCTGTTGGCACTTTTTATCAAAGATTTACTTAATGAATGGCAGCAGGGATTCTACTTCAGTAATTAGTGTACAAAAGCTACTGTAGTAAATACAATCTATTTAAATAGCCTGATGAGTAGGCTTGTCTTGTGATGTCCTTACTGTATGAAAACACAGTTCCAGCTGCTGGGGATGAAACAGAGCTTTTAAAAGTTACCTTTCTAGGTCAGAGTAACATAGACTAACCTTGGCTTTAAGAAATGTGAAAGTAGCAAAACCGTGTGAAATTCTCACCTCTTTAACAGTTATTAATCCAGAATCTTTACATGTAAGAGGCAAGGGAACAGGTTACTACTCTCATACTGCTCTTGGACAACATGATGGTAATTCTTTAGTTCAAAGTTCCTCTACAGTCTGGAATTTTGGAAAGATAACAGCTATGAAACATAAAGCTAACTTAAGAGTTTGAAATTATGTGACCTCAGACTAGAGGTAATGGGAAACTGCTCGAGCTACAAAATTGGCTTTCTTTCTACATTTTAAAACAAGTTAAGTTGAAGCATACCACTGCAAAGTATACGAAATAAACTGTTTGTAAATGAGTCTTAATATTTCTCTGCTTTGATACACAATGTTCTGAGTTTCAGCACCTTCTGGTAAGTTCATGTGATATTCAAGCAGCCCTTTGGAAGGAATCTTTACCAACTGAAAACGGGGTCACATAACCCTTAAAGAAAAAAAAAAAAAATCACAAGTCCAGAGAGAACAGATCTACAAGAAAGAAGTTCCAAGCTCTCAGACACTGTGTGGGACCATGTACCAACACAGGTTCTCCACTATCAACAGAAAAACATCTCGACAGCATCATGGCTCTTTCCCCATCAGCTTCAATGAGGGATGTGCTTTTTCTGGGATTCAAATCACTGGATCTGTTTCTCACTCTGCATTCATTAAGCCTTTTGTCTGCTGCTTAGAAAGAGCCTTTATATGTTGAGACTGATTCATCAGCTCACTATTGTTTGACACATTTAAACACTGCTTTTGAAGTTTACAGTGAAAAAGAAATTTAGGCTTATTTGAGCTGGAGTTGGTTAGCTGTTGAGCTACTCTTTAACAAGCCAATTTAAGAATGTTCTTGACTTCTCAGATGACAACAAAATTGCCAACCCAACTGTGAAATACTTCATCTGTCCTGCAAAGGACCAGAATCTTTAGTGAAATCAAGATGTTACAATAAAAATGTGATTACAAATTGAGCCAGTCATAGAAATTAAGCCTGTTTCTTGCTCTGCAGCTTGTTCCTTTCCCAGATCTCCTACAGACTCTTTCCAGCACTGCCACTACTCTTCTGCAACTTGCAGGTGTCTAAGCCTTTCCTAGGAGAATAAATCTTGTCCTTCAAACCATACGTGGTTATTCAAGCAATGTTACTATTATTGTCACTGTGATTTCCCATCTCTGTGGAGGACCATCTGGGGGCAGGAGACGGCCAGGAAACCATCTCTAGTTACATAAGTTGCCAAACGACCTTTACATGAATGCCCTTGGATGTGGTCACAGTATCTCTGAACTGTATGCGGAAATACAGATGCTGCAGATCACAATCTCCAAGCTCCATCATGAGAATCTAAGGGGGGAATTATGGAGGCCACAATCTGGAAGTCTGAAAGAATGAAGTTAAGGCACTGAACTTCCTCTCACCACAGGGACAGCTGTGGTATCACTAACAATCTACTGACAAACACAAAAGAGCATGCCAAGATACTACGCCCTACACAAACAAGCATTGTTCCAGCAAGACATAGGCAAGAAACACCATGAGTTTATTTATATTTTTTCTTAAGTATTGTCAGACAAGCTCAAAGGTGTACTTTCTCAGTTCTCAAAGAGTGTCAAGCACCTTGCAAGCTGCTCAATATTAAACAAAAATGTTTATGTCCGTGCAGTCTCTTCGGCTTCATTTCTTCAAATTTTTACTCCTAATTCTCTTTATTCATCTCCTTGAATGCACTTTTCCCCTGTTTCACAAGATATCCATTCATGTTCTGGTCCCTTTACTGTTTCCAAGTCCAATGCTATCCACATCATGCACTTCTGAGGTCGATCCATATCCCACCTCCTCCCTTACCACCAAAGCTTGCACAGAGAGCAAAAACTGTCCCTGGCTCTATGGGCAGAAAGAAGCTTCGATTTCCTAGATCGTTTCTTCAACCCACGTGGTTTTTCAGTCCTTGCAAGGGTATCTTCAGACTCCATTCTCCTTAGTACAAAAATATTCACTCTTGTTACCCTTCTCCCACCCAGCACCAGCCGGGCAGCTGCCTCTGCTGACAGGAGCCAAAACTGCAGCCCCAGCTGATGAAGCTGCCACACACATCTTCTGTACTTTAGATATGTCAGGTGACAAAAAAGCAGTATTTACATTCTCCAACTTCCTTCATCTTCAAGGATACAAATGACACACTTCCAAAGATGTGTACAAGCTTTTTTCTTTTTTTATAAATATGTATCACATCACATTGCAAGAAGAAAGGAAAGTTGCTAGTAATCAAACAAGGCCTTCAAGCTCATCAACTTCAGTCACAGGTTCTTTCACACATGCAGAACCTCCTCTATGTAAAAATGCAAGTTTACTGACTCCAAAGGTTTAAACTGTAATTTGGACTACAAACTAAGATGCTCCTGAGATCATTAAACCATTTCCATCAGCTGCAACCCTCACTTTCTCAAAAGGGGTACAGACTACCAAACTTTTTATTATCATCTTCCTTTCATAATCCTTCTGTAATGACCAACCACAAACCATTTCAGCATCATTTCAGTGCCAGTAACCACTCTATCAGAGGATTACTGAATGAATCATCCATATTTATCCAGGTACTGATGAATGTAGTAGCTCAGCAATGAAAAGGCTTGGTTTCCTCAGATGTCCTTCTTGATAAGCACACAGAACTATCTGGGAGGTCCTCATTATTTTCATCTCCCCTGTACAGCAGCCAAAACAAGCAAGCATAATGCTGCCATAAAAAAAGTTTAATGCTTATAAAAATATATATAACTGGTTTATTGTCTTTTCCCCATGACAGGAACTGGAACATTCCTACCCCACAGATTAGGAAACTATTTACCCAATTTTTAAGTACACATTAGTGCAATTTTCAAAATGGTTACTGGAAAAACGTTTACAACCTTCTGTTACTTCAAAATCTCTCATCATATTCAAACTGACAAGGTCAGACTGCAAATATGATCTTCAAATTGTTCTGTGTTCTGGGGACAACACAGTGGTCAGTATTCTAAGATGTGCTACATACTGCTTCCAACTTGATCCAGTGCAGGACTATCTACAGTTTGCTTCATTTGTGCATTACATGTTCCTTCCTTGACCACTTTTCATAGACACTAATCCATAGACAGTGAGCATAGTCTAAAAGTGTATAATACAACAAGACCTGACATTTTAAGGCCTTTTTTTTTGACGCTGTCTGGCTCAAGCTTTATGTGTTGTGGTGGAACAAGTTTGAAAACAGAGGCTCTTTAGAAGGAAGACTCAGTGGGAAGGCAATGATATGTATGGTATTTCTCTTTGGAATATATAATATTAAAAGAAAAAAGGAAAAAAAAAAAAAAAAAACAAAGGCAAGCTTTTTTCTCCCCAGAGAAAACTGTACTTGAGAGCCTTTCTAAGCATGTTGATGGAATGAAAGAAAGCAACACTTTATTTCAGGAATATCATTCTTTTCATGCCCAAGGTCTCTTATTCTCTTTCCCATTTCCTCTTACTTAAATTGTATTAAAAATACAGTGACTCCCATTCCCTGCTACTTACTCCCCCATCTGCAGCAGCTCCTCCACTGTGAGGAGACAAATATTTATGAAGTTGAAAAGTAAGCCACTTTGGAGAATTCATTTTCTCAGCTAGATCTCTTTCTTGAGCCTCTTTACTGGCCAGCCTCACAAGCACTCCCATCAGAGCCAGGAAGGAACACTGCACCATTGCAATGCAGCAGCCAGGGAAAGGAACTGCTTACATTTGCAATGCCACTTAAAAATGCATGCTGAACTACTTATGGCTCACCAACACTGATTGCTGTGAACCCTGTTCTGAAGGATGAATGCCTCCTCTTGCACAGAGCTTGGAAAGGGTCTCTACTCACACCCAAAGTAATCAAACTGTAGACTAAAAGGTACAGTCTCTTCACTTGTAGGCATATTTGATCCGATGCTCTTAAATTTCCCATAGCATCAGTGTAATCAGCTTGCTGAAACACTGGAAAATTAACTGAACATGAACAGAAAGTTAACTGCCTCAAAAATGAGAGTGAGAACACCTGGCCACAGGAGAAGCAGAACTCCTGTTCAACAGGAGCTACTGTTAGGCTGGATTACACAAACTGAAGCTGCAAAATGTTTAAGAACTGTTCATTCCATCTCTGGAGGAGATTCATGAGCGTTTGAGACTCTAGTGCATGTTCCTAATTAAAGGCTGGACAAAACTAGTTTCAATTAATCCTAAAATAATTAAAACTTCTGGCAAGTTTTCCTTGTCTTCTGGAGATCTGCTCTATTATTTGGTTAACATTCAATAGTTTATTTAACATTCTGTGAACAGAACATAAATAATATATGAAAAAATAACCATTACTCAAGAAAAAACTGAATCACCGAGCTTGAAAAGCAAAACTGGATTCACACATGGACAGGTTGAACCACATTCTCATTACAAAGAAATAAGGGAAGCAGCTTCCACATAGTCAAGATGAAACAAACAATAAAGGATCAATTAATATCAGCAAAGAGCTCAATAATCAAACATTTCTTCTCAAAAAAAAAAAAAAAAAAAAAAAAAAAAAAAATTAGATTACCACTATTTGGAACTAACAAAGACTAAGGAAATAGCAGAGATTACACAGTACCTAAAATATAAAGGTTGAGGTGGTTGGCCCCTCTTATACCATCTTACATCCTGCACATTACAGTCCTGAAATTCATTTCAGCATGTGTCTTTTGTGTAGCGTATGTTTGCCTCTGTTCAATTTTAGATCCAAAATAACCCACACATTTTCTTACTAGGGACTGCTACTCAATCCTATACCCCACTTGTGCACTTAGTTATCTTTACTGACATGTAGGATTTCACATTCTCTACTTCTAAATTTCCTTTTTTCATATCTCTATATCTCCATTTTGTTAAAATAATTAAAAATCTTGGCTTCTACCTCACACACTTGCATGCAGTCAGTGAAGTTACAACTGCTGCTGTCTCTTTGCAAGGCTTTCAGACAAAACATGCTAACCACTTGTCTTACCTATTTGCAAAATTACAGTTCAACCATTCCCCTCTTTCCTCAAAACTGAAAGCTCCTCCTGCTGGCCTTCCCTTGAAGTAATCAAACCAAAATAAACACTTGCCAATCCAAGTATATACAAAAACACCACAATAACATTACTGGCACTTCACTCTTTCACTAGTGACTATGTCACTATCTGCCGTTGACATAAACAAAGCAAAGAAAAATCTCACTGTACAGGAAGCATAGAATAAAAGATAATCCAAGGATTTGTCTAAAAGATACTGATTATCCACACTACCAAAAACAGTGGGGAAACTTTCTTTTTTCTTCGAATACCAAACAATCTGCTGCTCCACGTAAAACCATGTAAGTTATTATTTTCCTACTGCTGTTGAGGAATAAGCCAAACTAAATTATTGACTACAAAGATAATAAATGCAAAGATGACTCAGTCACCTCTTCTCACATAAAATTACTTTCAAAAACTACCAGAATTCAGTCATGGATTTTTACTACTTCTGATTGGGTTTGCATAAGGAAAAAATACGTGGCTTTATTGCCCAAAAAATACATCTTAAGAGGGTAATGATTCCATTTTAATGGGCTTTAACAAAACACAACATGCTAGCAGCCAAGAGCAAATTGGCAAATCTCTGCTTGAAAAGTAGTACTTCTCTATCCCACATCTCTCTAGCAGAAGTTCAGTGCAGATTTCCAGATGAAGTGTTTGAGTCTGACACAGAACAGTCTGAGCCACCAGATTGTACAAAGTTACATAATCTTGTAATTATTTCAAGTGACTATCAAGTACGAGACATAAGAGATGTTTTAATTAAAACTCATGTATACACAGATGGAAATCCAGGCTAACCCAGTAAAGCCAGCTAATATCTATCAGTAGTGATACCCTCAGAATGAAGAATTAATTCACCGCTTGAAGTTCATCTGAGTCTGAACTGAAACACTATCACTCTGCCAGTTTTCTGAAATCAACAAATATTTCAAAGTTTGAGAACAAATACTAGCAGAATCACACCACCACCCAATTTTTAATACTTTGCATCCAACTTGGGTGCTCCTTACGTTTCAGAATTCACAGCCCCCTCTTTTTTATTTCCTCCACTATTCGTCAGAGCCTTGGGAAAACGATCCTTTTGGGAAACATATCACACCCTCCACGCCCCCCCAAAAATCCCCGAAAAACCCAACACCATCACAGAAAACAAAAACCAATACAAATCACAAACCCCAAACACCCTCAAGGCTCTGTAGAGTAGGAAGAGAAAGGTGAGTCTCAACCAATGCAATATAAAGCAGAACTTGGTACGAGGACAGCAAGCTACCAAATTTCTGTTCAGTGAGCAACTGCTCCATTCTAATGAGATCTAAAATAAAAGCTTAAACCACTTGCACATCTTCTGTGCACTCTCTGGTGCTGCAAAGCTTTCAGTGTTCTTTGGAAGCTACTTTATCATTAGCTGCATACACATGGTAACTAATTCCCAGTCATACACCAACAAGATCAGTCTCTAAAGGTGACACATCTCTCTCTAGGTGACTCCTGGTGTTCTGCAATTAACTTTCACTAGCACTCTGTACCGTTTACAGATGAGTCAACACACACTTAATCCCACCTTTTAGATTTATCAGTAACTAACACTGGTAATTGCATTTTCCACTTCAATGAGCTGGACGAAGTCAGAAATTTTAATATCTGCTTTGTTCTGAACAGCCAGATTGTTTATTAAACCACTATAAATAGCTTCGAAGTTCAGAAAAGCAAAACCACAATTTAAATGGCCAAAATCTTCAAGATAAGTTCATTAATTCATCCTTGCTGATACCAAGTCTGTCCTTGTTCGCTGTACTGTTCTCTTTTTTCCAAAGTTTGCCAAACAAACCCTCCTATTCCCTCTAGATCCTTTCCTTTCTGGTTATGTGAGGTAGAAACTGTCTAGGGTGGCACTTCATAGAAAGCTCCCTCTTCTCATGCACAGCACAGAGTTAGCCTGGAGCAGACAGAACATGTATCTTTCTCTTTCAGTATGGTCACTGTAGTGCACTGAATGCAAGAATAGAGTTTACACGGGGAAGGAAAGACTGCAGATCCGGGGCAAGTTACATCAGTCATTTCCTTATCATCCATACCAGTCACCTTCACCTGCACTGAAAATAATGCTCCCTCTCAAAACCTCAATATTCCCCACTTGTCACATCTAGCTCAGCAGTTCTGATAAATACACCATCCAGTCACCAGTCATTATCATGGCTCAATTAAACAGCTGTGTCAAGAGGGAGGGATTAATTACTTCGGGGCTTTCAAGACCTGCAAGATCTTTATCAAGATACATGAAGAAAGAGATGAAAGCAGAACTAAGTGCTCTACATATCCTTTTTTTAGAAGAGGAAAGGCTAACCAACAAATTAAGTATAGACTAGTCAAAAATAAAGATAACTTTAATATTTTTCTTGAGAACATATGTAAGCCTGTAGTACTTATTACTTTATGATATGATCCAGGCCACAAGTTTAATAACAAACTCAGATCTAATATTCATATGTATGCTATACTTGCACAACATAAAACGCACAAGATGCAAACCACACTTTTCCAAAATATTTTCAGTTTTCATTTTGAAGCAGCAGATGCTGGTATTCACCACCACAGCCAGGAACTCTGCGACTGATAATGAGCAAAAAATCCAAGATCTGCTGTCACAGATAATAAAATGTATATAACATGCTCTAAAATACAATGTTGTCCTTATATAGAGCCACCAGTAAGTGAACATAGAGGTTACAAGAAATAAATTATTATGCAAGGTATTTTTAAAACTCTTGGATTTGTAGTACTTGACCTCATCTTGTATGACTGAGGCTTCTGATGGGGAGCACCTCATTTGTCCTACGGCCCTAGCAGCCAAGGAGCTCTATCACCTAACATCAACAGCAAGCTGAATGTCTTGCATTATGAAAAATGCACCTTGAAAAGCAAGCTTCAAGTATTAACTGTCAATTTTGTCAATTTAAAAGTGAAGGAAAAAACAACTTTGACGTTACTGAGATAATAAATATCCAGTCCTCATCTCACAAAACATGCATTTAAAGACCTGTCTAGGTTTCTCAGCAGTTATCCCCAACTGCCCTCAGATTAAGAATCTAAACACAAATCAACTATACTTGTCAATTATCCAGCTATTTCCTCAAGCTAACCTGACCTTTATGACAACTATGCTTTAAAAAAAACCAAAAAAACAAAATCATACACAAAATCATACACAAAATCATAGAGTTCAGCCTTATTATTCTGAAATCTCAAACTTACAAGCACTGTGTGCAACCACCGACAGGACTGCAAAATCAGTGGAGGGGAAAAAAAAAAAATACTCATTTAATAAACATACTGCCCTTACAAGTTACTCCTACGCCTGCCTCCTGAGCCTAAGCAACTACAAAAAATTAGAATAACCTCACTACACTAAGTTCAAAGGCCCAAAGTACAAATCAATCATCTCAGAAGGCCAGACAGCGTGCTGAGGGACGAAGTGCAGAGGAAGGGGCGGATCTCTCCAGGAAAACAGAGCCGAGCTCAGCATCGCAAAGCAACATCGCCACCCGACGACGGCAGCGCAGACCTGCCCCAGACACACACCCCACACACAACACAAAAAATAACGTGGAAAAAAAAATAAAAATCGCTCATGAGAAGACGGTTGTCCTTGGTAGTAAAATTACGCTTCTCAATCGTGTTATCGGCTAACCAACGCCAGAACAATTTGCTAATATTACAGCACTGCTGGAAGAATCATGCTTTCCTGTAGCTCAGGCTAAAACGCATTAAAAAAAAACAGAAAAAAAAAATCAAAACATGAGTCATCATTGGGTTGCTATAAACCTAGTATACAACTTCCCACGTACATAAAAGTCACCTAAAGACGATATAAACAACTTTAAACTTCCCATAGGAACACCGAGAAGCAAGTTATTCATTATATCATACGAAACTCACACAGTGTAATACATACCCAGTGAAATAGCGCTCTTTACGGCCTACAGAAAATAATGGCAATCCCATGAAATCCCAACTGCAGAGCCCCATGGAATAGGAGTGGTAGTAAAAATTCAACACCTATCTTATTCTGTAATAAGAAACACAACCTGAATATGCAGAATAGCTGCAAAGGGGTAATATCTGCAAAATACGATTCACCTACGATAAAAGCAAAAGAACCCATTACTGCTTCTTTCGGGACAGAGGAATAGAGACAAAACAAAATGTTAAGCAGCCCCTCCCAAAATTTCTGAATTTCCCTTTGTGCAGGGAGGGATAAAAACTAGTATAAACGTTGTTTTATTTATACTCGTATCTGATCAAAAAGTCATCCGGAGCGCTGTACCTCCCTACCATGATGAATCATGGTCTTCCTGTACCCAGCCTCACCTTAAAATTACTAGAGTTGACCCATCCTGTTAATTCGTCGATCACTTTGTCAAGGCGTTGCTGGTCTTGTTCCACATCGGGGGACTTCGCCGGGTCGTTCAGGTACTCCAGCAGCTCCTGGCCGACCTGCATCCTGCGGCCCACGTCCTTCTGCTGCACCTGGTCGCAGAAATAATCCATACCGGCAGACTCCATCCTCGGCCGCTGTGGAAAAGTTTTTTCGGAGACGAGCCGACCGCCTTCAGGGTCGGAAGCGTGGCCAGGGCAGGGCGGGCGGCAAGGGGAGGGAAACGCCCGGCGAGGTGGCGGCGGTCCCCGGCAGGGCCGCGACGCTCATCAAGCTTCTTCTCCTCGCCCTCTCCGCCCCGGCTCCGCGCCCGCCACCTCCATGCGCACACGCACCGCAGGCCGCCGCAGGGGCTTCCCCCAGCCTCCTCCCCGAACCGGACCAGACCGGACCGCAAGGTGAAGCCTGAGGTAAGGATTGGAAGACGGGGGCGCAGGCAAGGCTTGGCAGGCTGCGGCGGGCGGAGGGGTCCGGCGGGAGACGCCTCCACGGGCTCGGGGCTTTCCAGCCGCCTCCGCGTCGTCCTAAGGGATCCCGGGAGGGCTCCTTGCCCCTCCTCTTTCCCCGCCGGGGGAAGGGAAACGGAGAGTGAGAAAAAGCACTAAAGCTCTCCCTACGGGGCGGAGGGGGCTCGCAGGCACCTCAGTGGAGGGCGTGCAGCCGGGGGTCAGAGGGTCCCCGCGGGAACTGCCGCAGTCGCCTCTCGCTCTCTCCTCCCGCCCGCAGGCGCCGAGGAGCGATCCCCGGGCTGCCTCTCACCGCCGCGGGCACCGGCCCGTCCTCCCAGGGGCGCAGCAGCGGTGAGGCCAGGGCGCACCTCTCATGCTCCCCGACGCCGTGGCCCCCAGCTCCTCCTCTTTGCCCGCGGGGCAGCTTCGAAACTTCGCTCCGGCGGGACGGGATTCAACGCCACTACGTTCCCCTTCCTCGTCGGGCCCTCACGGTGGGAAGGGGGGGGGGGGGAAGGCAGCTCGGCTCGGGAAAGTCTTTACGGAGCCTCTCGTACTCCGCCGCGCCCTTCTTCCTCTCGTTCACCGCCGCCGAGCTGCAGCGGCGCCGCCTCCGTCCCGTGGAAGTTGCGTCCCCGTCCCTCCCCACCCCCCACTTCGCCGCCAGCCAGAGCCGGCGCCACAGAGGTGGGGCGTGGGGTGTGGGGCGGGGCGAGCGACGGTTCCGCCTCTCCCTCCCTCTTTTTCTCCCTCCCTCCTTCCTTCTTTCCTTCTCTCCCTCCTCCTTCTCCTCCTCCTCCCGCCTCCACCAGCGCCGTGCGCACGCACCTGGTCCCGCCCCACGCTGCGGCTTTCGCCCCAACCCCCCCATCCCCTCTGCCGGCGGTGTCCGGCGGAGGAAGGTGGCGCATGCGTCCTCCTCTCCGCTGCCCGCAGAGGAAGAAGGGGTTCAGTGTGTCCCCCCCAGTTGCTGAAGTGCCGGCCCGTGGCCTGGGTATCCCTAGGAGGCACCGGAGGAGAAGGAGAAGGAGGGGGAAAGGGTGCAGAGGGTGCTGGGACTCCCTCGTGTCCTTTGGGCGCTCCGGGGCGGCGCTGAGGTGTATTGGGCGAGGAGGGGCTCGCTGAGGGGCATCCCGGGGTGGCTCCTGCGCTTCTCCCGTTTTTTTCTCTTCCTCCCCCAGCTAGGGTGTGGGTAGCCGGCGGCCTCAGCCTGCCTGCTGCTCCTTGGAGCGGCAGAGGGAAGGGGAAGGGAGGCTGCGTGGGAACGGGCGGTGCGGGAAGCGAGGCTGTGCGGGACTGGAGAAGGCGGAGAGCCCCACTGCGGAGGTGGCGGTGTAGTTGCTGCCTCTCCAGAGCTGTCCAGACTTTGTCAAGCGGTGCCCTGCAGCCTCTGCGGCCCTTCCCTCTGCCCTAATGGAAGATGCAGCTCGGTAGGCAGGGTGCGGTGAGTGAGCCCCGCAGTGTGGCCAACCGCATGCCGGGAATTGGCTGTATTTAACACACGGACACTTCAGTGCAGGGGCTGTGACTGGAGGTGGTGTCTCAGTGTCCCCTTACATCAGTCCTGTCCTGCTCCTTCCACATTGTCCTCACAGCATGTTTGTGCGGCCTTTCAGGCCTCTGAGAGCACGGCTGGGGTTTTCGCATCCAGGGAAAGGCCAGAAGAGGTCGATTTCCCCTTCCTTATACCCAAATTGCTTGGCTTGGACCCGGTCTCGTCCCTTGTGCCAGGCCCTGCACTCACCGACCCCTTCATGTTGATTTAATGGGTTAAATGGCAGTGCTGGTATCTGTGAGCTGGGCTGGCTCACAGGTCTAGGGGCAGAAGCATGGGGCTCAGGAGATGGAAGTGTAAAATCCCCAGTTAAGAGATGTCTCTGATGCTGGGAGGATTAATGTTATGCTGAACTGCAAGCTGCTCTTGATACAAGCTGTCCTTTTCTTCCCCTGCTGTTATTTATGCAGTCCTTACAGTTCTTAACGCTAGAGCTGGTGCTTATTTGGCTTCACCTAAAAAATTCAAGAGTTTTTCCTTCCCCATAGAATTACCTTTTTGCTGATGCAGGTTCCTGCATTACTTCACTCTGGAGTTAAGCAAGTGCCAGAACTGGTGCAGGGAAAGTAAAAATAGCCAGAAGCTAGATGAGGGCTGGTGGTACCTCTTCCATGACAGCTGTTGTGTGGAAACGGAAAAATAAATATCAGAAAAATAAAATTGCATTGTTACATTTTTTTTCAGTGCACTGGAATCCAATTCATTGGTGTTTTAAGTTTAAAAAGTAAATTTATTGCTATGAAAGTTGTAAAAGTGATTGTTGATTGAATAGATGATACTGAACTCTTTCAGGATCAATAACTATAAACAGTTTCAGTCCACCAAACCTTCTGAAAAAAACAAGAAATGTAAAATTCACCTTTCACTATAGTCCAGGTTAATGTCACTCTTAAGATACAAAATCCTGAGCAAAAAGAGAGGGGAAAGCTCGAGGCTCTGTCTTTTCTGAATTTGTCTTGATTCCAAGCACATGCACTGATTATGTAATCTAATTGCTGTGAACAGCATTGAACCTGAGAACAGTAAAGTGTAATAATGTACACACTTGAAATGCTGAAACTATTTTCTCAACTCAAAGACAGCACCACAAAGTTATGTTAAGAGCAAAAAGCCATGCTGGGATATGTCACTCTGCCCCGCACCCCCCATTCATGTAATAAGTGGTTTCTTAGAAAACACAGGAGAAAATAATTGCCTTGCTCTAAAATCAGAGGATTAGGTTACTGTATTTCATCCTGTTACTACCTGACAGCACTAGTACCTTCATACTGTATAAACATCAACATAACATTAGAAAATTGGTAGCCTTTTTATCACTAATAAGATCTGATAAGTTCTGATAAGATCAAGGCAATTGCCTTTGACATCCTAGCACTGAACATAATTACCTTTTTTTGTGGGATCAGTAAGTGCTGGTTCATTTCTTCCTCTGCAAACACATAGCATTTTAATTCGGTGGACAGATCTCCAGGAAACTCATTTCTCTTTGTGGCAAGGCAGGAGTAGGACTCTAACATCAAATCTCGAGCAGTTTTCCACCTTGGACAAAGGATACTATTTCGTTGCTAGATATTCTCAAAAAGTCTTGGTGGACTTTAAACCTAGGGATGTGGGCTAGGGTCCAAAAAGAAGGCATTTTTATTCAAGCCAAAGATATTTTAAAGCCTCTTATTCTCGGCTAAGGAGATTGCTTCCTTTGGAATGCAGTCCTTTTTGATATGCAAGCATGTGAGCATAAATCCACTACTCTTGTGTATTTGTACAACGCATAATATTTTGTAGAGCAATTAAGTGCCATCATTGAAGACAGAACCAAAATTTCCTTCACTCTTCTGCGTATCGCTTGCTTGCAGCCAGAGGAATTACGGGAGGAGCTGAGGTGAGGTGAATGACGCTAATCCAGTGAGGCACATTTCCAACCTGAATTGCACACCAAACCTGTTTCTATGCTACCATCCCATACAAGTGTGCTGCACAATTACTGCGTGTAACATCCTGTTCTGGAAAAGGTGAGAGCTGTACAAAGAAACAGGCTGGGGAGGGAGAATGCTGGGCTCTTCATTTCTTGAGCTGAAAAGAAAGCACGTTCTGTGTTTCAGGCTCTGTTTCTGCCCTCTCTCCTCTCCTAACAGGCTGAGACCTTGTGCAACCCAGTTATTGATCTTCCGTAGTGCTCCTGTCAGTCATTCCAGGGGAAAAGTTCATTCCACAGACTGACTTCCCCTTTTGAAAAATCCTATGTAATTGATGTAATCCTATCACTGAAAGAACTATAAAAATCCCTTAAAAATCCTCCAATTGAAAAGTCTATCATAAATAGCAAGCACAGGCCATAATAATGAAAATAGATCTAATTTAAGCATGAGTCACTCAGGAAATTCTCTTAAATTACACTTGACGTAGCCTAAGTTGACAGTGAAGAAATCTATGAGAAAGTTGTCCTTACATTCTTGTCTGTTTCCTCATCATCCAGGATAGTACTTCTACATCATGTTCCACGCTGGCTTGAAGTAGACGTAGCTTGGCTTGAAGTAGCTTGAAGTAAATGCTTAGGTTGTCTTGGGTGTTCCTCACTCATATACCACCTCCTTTGAATGTATTCTGGAATAACCATATGCTTTAATTGCTTATAGGTTGAAGATCAGTACATCAAGGTTTTTCTTAATACTATCAGGAAGTAAAATACTGTCGTATTGTGCTATTGTAATCAGAAATGCTGCATTTCTTTATTATCCGTGCTGTATCTGTACTTATTTTACGTATTTTTTTACATTATTGCAAAAAGATGATGTGTATCTTTTCAAGCTGAACTTATCACTTTATGAGTCATTTTAATTCACTGAATGATGAAGTAATGAATACCTTCTGAATAGAAATCAATTTATAAAGGCAAGTTATTCTGATAGTGTTGCAATATATATACCAGGTCAGTTGAAATGTTACCCATTTTTCTTACAAAACCTTAAAGATGAAGTTAGATGTAACTGTATTAAAAATGTTCTCAGTGAACTTTGCTACATTTTGGATTGTGCCATGGTTGTTGTTGAAATTACATTTAATATAGATTGCTTTTGTGTGCTTATTTAGAAAACAGAAGTTGAAAGTAGTAGTCTGAAACTAGTAGAGCCTAGCAGGTATTTTTCTTGTACATACTAAGTCAATTTGATTACAGAAATTAGGTGTGAGGGCAGTCAGACTGATGCCTGATTAGTGGATCACTCAAAGGCACTAATTTGTTCCTTATTGTCAAATATGTTTTAACATGTAGCTACTGCAATTAAATACTTCATCCTGATAAATCTTTTATGATTCATTTGCTAATTTTCTTGATGCATGTAATACAGAGAAGAAAGAACAAGTGAAAAACAGTGGGTAATGAGAAACAGTAATAACAGCTCAATAAGTGTCAGAATTAACATGTAAGTGGTCACTTCTCTTTTATCATGTTGTTCTATCGTGTCTTCTATAACTACTCAAGGCACTGTTACTTAATTTAGTATCCTTTAGATAATTTTTGTGCAGTGGCATAAATGTTTGTCTCTTGTAGTAGAAGTAGTATTTAGCTGTAGTTTGTCAAAAGAATAATTGAGGCTGTTTTGTGCAGGAGGTTAATTTGCTAGACCTTGATCAATTATGCTTTTCTCTCTTTAAATTTCTGTGATGGAGTATGATACGCCGGAGTTCTGTGTCAAACTTTTGTATAGCGTTGCTGTATAATAACTTTTTGTCATGCTGGAAAAATTTGGGATGCAATAGATCAACATAACAGTCCATCAATACAAAGTTTTCTAAACTTTAAACCTTAAGAAACGGATCAAACTTTTAGTCTACATGCTTAAGAGAATTTTTTCAATATACATGCAATTACCTTGTCTTGTTATCATAGAATCATAGAATTGGCTTGGTTGGAAGGGACCTCAGAGATCATCAAGTCCAACCCTTGATCCACTACTGCTGCGGTTACCAGACCATGGCACTGAGTGCCACATCCAGTCTCTTTTTAAATATCTCCAGGGATGGAGAATCCACTACTTCCCTGGGCAGCCCATTCCAATGCCTGATCACTCTCTCTGTAAAGAAATTCTTTCTAATATCTAACCTAAACTTCCCCTGGCGCAACTTGAGACCGTGCCCTCTTGTCTTGTTGAAAGTCGTCTGGGAAAAGAGACCAAACCCCCCACCTGGCTACACCCTCCTTTCAGGGAGTTGTAGAGAGCGATGAGGTCTCCCCTGAGCCTCCTCTTCTCCAGGCTGAACACCCCCAGCTCCCTCAGCCTCTCCTCATAGGATCTGTGCTCGAGTCCCTTTACCAGCCTGGTTGCCCTCTTTTGGACCTGCTCCAGGACCTCGATATCCTTCCTAATTATTTATGCTACTAATTAGTTATGCTACTGTTTGTAACAGCAGTAAAAAAAGCAATAGAAAAGGATCCAAGATACTTGATTCATCTGACCTGAAAAGTCAAGACTGGAGAGCACACAGTGTGCTGCACAGCAGTATCAAGGGACGTGCAGCTGGGTGTATTTTGGCCTTGGAATGGCAAAATCTCTGCTCTTGCAAAACAAGTCACGGCATTTTTTATTATCTGCAGGAAGCTTGCAAGGCAATGAATGCACTGAAGAATGTGAAAGGCCATGCAGGGTGGTATCCTCCTCATTGCACAGAAACCTGGCAGTATATTGATACTCAATCTAGTAACTGCAGTGCAGTAGTAGACCCTGTCCACATTTAGACAAAGCCACCCACTTCTCACTGCATGGGAATAAACATGTATGATCTGATTTAGAGGTCTCTTGTTTGGCTACTTTTTTTTTTTTTTTCCCCTGTAATGCAAACCCTTCTATAAATAGACCAGATTTAGCAGTCACTTGTTACTGGAGTAACTCCTACAGTACCAGTATTGATCACAAAAGGTTTTCTCACATAAGAAGCTGCAGGGTTGTTCCTCAAAAGCAAAGAAAGTTTTCCTTACATACAGATATTTTCATGCATACATAAAGTTATAGACATATATTTTTAAATACTTCTTTTGTTGTTGTTGCTAATGAAGAATTTCAGACATATACATTTTGGGAATCAGCTGGCTGAAGTTTTGGCTCTTGGCTAATTTTGACATGCTTTTCTTCTGTAGGCTGAAAAAAAATTGTATGGCTGCTTGAGAGCTCCCTCTCGTGGCAAACTTTCCTGGATCTCCGCAAGCGTTCCCTTCCGAAGATACGTCGTTCCAATTTTACCTGCCGTGTGCAGCTAAGAAAAAGAGAAGCCAAACTAGCAGTTGTTGCAGATCATATTGTTTGGTTTCCTTTCCACCCTTCTCACATAGAAACCCACTGGTAATACATGGATGTGAGTATCAGATGGTGTCATTTCTGTAAATGAGTATGGATATGGAAAAAAAAAAATATTAATCTATGTTCTAAAAAAAACCAAACAAACAAACCAACAAACCAGAACAACAAGTCATGGGAGGTTTTTTTAGGTTTTGGTGTTTTTTTTTAATTTTGGGAATGGGGGGTTCATTGTTTCTTTGTTTGTTAGCTTGCTTCCTTAAAAAGAAAAAAAATACTGACCTTGTCTAGAATAGCTCCCAATCTCTTGTGCCTGGGTTGGTGCCACTGTACTTCCTACAGCCTGCATCAGCTTTCACCAAAGACCCAGTGTTATGGTTCTGTGCTGTGCATGGCTGTGTTTTTACCCAATTGCTTTGCAGTTCAGAACTGTTTCCCACTCTGTGCAGGGGGAGGACCAAGGGTTTGCAAGAAGAGGTTCAGAAATTCTGCCCCCCTTCCCCCTCCCTGTCACACGTCTTGACCTCCTCTGCCTCACGTGGGAAAAGATGCGGATCTGCAGCATCAGGGACTAAAGCAGCAGCCACAGACTCTGCAAACCTCTTGTGCAGTGTAGTGGAATCACTGACTGGTTTTCTGTGTCTCTTCTGAGAAAAGCTGAGTCACGCTTTTTTTGGTACCTCTGCACCAGCCAATACAAGGAGATGTGAGGGTTGCTTTTAAGAGTAAAGATTTGAAAATACTGATTCTCCCTCTTTTCCTGTGGTTAAAGTGGTGGCCTGTCCAGATCTTCCAAGCTAGCCTGAACTATGCCATTTTTAGAATTAAAATGAGATAGCAGCTATACATACAGCTCTGAAAAGAACAGTGCTGTAAATCAAGTAAAAGACTGGGAAAAGTCAGGTAGATTATGGGGGAAGACAGTAGGGTTGGTTTTGTGCATGTATAACATCTGAATTCTGAAGTAGGCTGTTGAAATTAAATGTAGCTCAATTCCTAGTGTTTTAGTGATCAACAAATAGTGCACTGTCAAGAAAATAAAATATTTAATCAATAGGGAACAAGTAACATGAATCCAAGGTACTCCAATTCAGGCAATTTTTGAAAACCAAGGCTGATTCAGATTCTATGGCTCTGAGCAGTATCAGGGATTTTAACATTTTTTTTATTTACAGGAAGAGGTTGAGATACTCACGTGAGTACTCATGATGGACCATTTAAAGAAAGGATGTGGAAATAATTAATTGAAGTAATAAAGATCAGTAAAAGTTTCTTGAGATTAACATGTAATGTGATTGTCAGAACTTAAATGCTGAATTGTTATATAAACATATATGCGCAAATTTAATTTAAAAAACAACCTGTTTCAAAGATATTTTCAGAAAAAACTTCTAACTTTTCTTTGGCATTTACTGAACCCATGTAGATCTTCAGTTTAATTCCCAACAAAATCTATAGCCTCTGATCTATCTTATGTTTGCAGGTGTCTTTTGACATATGTATATATAAGGAATTTGATATTCATTTACCATAATACATAAAGTTACAGTTAGGAGTTCATAAAACAACATTTAGGTCCCAATTTAGCAGTATTTCGATAAAAAATTTATGTGCTTCACCATTTCTACATTCTAGAATGGAAATGGTTAGAGAAGTGAATGTGCAGATTTGACACACAGACACATGGAACAGACACCATTTCTTAGAGTCAAATTATGAATAGGGGTTTTGTTCTCATTTTGGATCTTCTATCTTTCCACCAAGAGAACTGACTTATCCCCACTGCAGGTCTGGGGGGTTATTTTACTATAGACAAATCAATAAAAATATGTTGTAATATAGGCAACAAAATAATTTTTCTTTCCTATAAAATCCCAAGTAATGTAATGAAAATTCACGGCAGGATAAGTGGACTCTTTAATCTGCTTTTAACACAGTAACCATCGTGTCTGTGATTGCTCAATTATGAATTCCCTTTTCTTTTAAATATTGTGTGACTCATAGCAGAAACATTCTTGTATTCATTACCAGTGTTTAAAGACAATAATCAGCCTATTTAGAAGTAAATTCCTATTGAAATAAAAATTTCTGTATATGGGTATTTCTGCATACAAACATATCCTGTGCTGTGGATTTTCCAGAGCACATGCCCAGTGTGTAACTGAGCAAGTGTGCCAGTGCTCCAAGTGAGAACAGACACAAAGCCCTGCACCCCAACATGATGAGGAGCTGTTTTTGCACTGGGTATCTGAGCCCTTCCCTGCAGTCATTCTATGGGCGTCACAACAGAAAGTCATGGGAAACTGAGAAAGCATAAAAGTGAGTGACTACCTAAACACAGAATCATAGAATTTTTGGGGGTTGGAAGTAAAGATCACCTAGTTCCAAACCCCCTGCATGGGCAGGGATGCCTCCCACTAGACCAGGTTGCTCCAAGCTCCGTCCAACCTGGCCTTCATCTCCAGGGATGGGGCATCCACAGCTTCCCTGGGCAACCTGTGTCACTGTCTCACCGCCATCAGACTAAAGAATTTCATCTTAATATCTGATCTAAATCTACCCTCTCCCAGTTTAAAGTCATTACCCCTTGTCCTGTCACTACATGCCCTTGCAAAGGGTCTCTTCCCAGCTTCCCTGCAGGCCCCTTAAAGTACTGGAAGAAAGCTACAAGGTCTCCCTGGAGCCTTCTCTTCTCCAGGCTGAACAACCCAAACTCTCTCAGCCTGTCTTCACAGGAGAGGTGCTCTAGACTTCTGATCATCCTTGTAGCCCTCCCCTACACTCACTCTAATCCCTTCACATCCTTCCTGTGCTGAGGACTTCAGACATGGATGCAATTTCCACGGTGGATTCTTAGGAGAGAAGAGTAGAGGGGGAGAATCACCTCCCTTGACCTGCTGTCTGTGCTTCTTTTGATGCAGCCAAGGATATGGTTGGCTTTCTGGGCTGAAAGTGCAGACTGCTGGCACACCTTGAACTCATCGACCAAAACTCACAAGTCCTTCTTCTCAGGGTTGCCCTCAATCCAGCCTCATCTATAAACCAGACTTTTAGTTCATTCAGTTTAGATACCTGCTTATGTTAAACATGTGGGCTGATTTTAGGACGGTTTAAATGGCAACTCATAACCCTATCCTTTGGGAAAGGGGAGACTGTATAACTTCAGCTAAAATAATATCAATTCTGTGACCAGTAGCTTGTGTTGTTTAATAAAACAACAACATCCATTCATAAGCCTCAACAATGTAACTTTTATTCAAGGATGCTGGTATCAAGCAGATGTTCTAGTTTCAAGTCAGATCCTGTGGACGCCATGGGGGGAACCAGGCAAGCTTGGGAGGGCCCTCACTGGTGCTGGTGCCAAAAAAAAAAAAAAAAAGCAAAGAGAGCAGTCCCTCAGCAGCACTTGGGGATCATCAGCATCCTGGTGGCTGCCAGACAGGTCTGACTCAGTGGGGTACATGACTTGGGCTCAGGCACAGCCCTGATGTACCTCAGGCAGGGGCTCAGGGCAAGTGCTGGAGCTTTAATGAAGCTCCCAAGTGGAGCAGGGAGGGCTCCAGGGGGGCTGCTTCTCACAGCTCTTTGCCACACACCAGCTTCTCAAGCAAGGCTATCGGACCCAAGGTTACACAGCTGGGCCACATCAGTGCTGTCCTCCAGCACAGGCAGTCAGACCTCTGGGGAACCGTACCCAGGGCCCTCATACTGTCCATTTAATGGTGTATGTCTGGTCTCTGAACTGTCAGCTCTGATTAAAAAATTAATTAGTTTCTTACCTCTGTATATACTCTCTCATTTTCTGAAGTGTAAAAATACACTCTTCTTCATGGGTAGGAGAATGACAGTGTTCTTTTGTCTTAAATGCTTTAAACAGCTGGTAGTGAATGTAGAACTTGAATCCCACTTCTGTCACAAAGCTGCATGGTAAAGGAGAAGTAAGAGCAGTAGAACCAGTCCATCTGAACTACAGGTTTAAATTTGAGATGGACCTGAATGACAACATCTAAACTTTCAACACAGAGTTTGATTTTCCACCCACAGTTCACTTCTGTTTATTTCTGTGGTTTTGCTGTGGACCAACCTAAGTCTAAGAATTGGTTTCAAAACTTTAGCTGTAGGCTTGGGCTGAGATTCAGAAATACAGAAAATCCTTTTATGACGAGGCTTAGTGTCAGTCCTTACCTAAGCACAACTTCCCCTGAGAGCACTGAGAGTTGCTTAAGTATAAACTTCCAAAGTATGCCCAAAAATAGGAATGAAGCACATCTTGGCAATGGCTACAATGCCTCATATTTATGAGAGCAATCCTGGGGCATGATGACATTTTCAAAACTAGCATCTAGTTATTTGTAGTTTTGGAAAAAAAATTTTGATATATACTTCAGCAGAGGGTAAGAATATGATTCACCCAATCTCATTTTTCTGAAGTATGTATGATGAAAGGAGAGTACTTCCCAGTCATTTTATTTCCTCAAGAAAACACTCAGTAAGACTTTGCTAACTGAAAAAGACTTTCAGAGAAGATATGATATTCTCAGTACTTTGTAGCACTACTTTTCTCTGGGATCTTGGAAGTTTCACAATGACTGTGCTCTCTGGGTTTTATTGGGAGAGATGTGACCAGCAACATTTTCCCTCCTCACAGCAGTGTAATCAATATCTTGATATTGCTTCAAGAAATGCTAACTTGAGCCAAGAGAATGAAGCAGATATGCTGGCTATGTCTATGCTGCATCTGAAGTTATTCTATCCATGTTCACACTGCAGGCTGCATGATGCTGTTACAGGGATGTCCATAAAAAGGGATATGCTTTAGCTCTGTCAGAAAAAGAAATCAGACCTTTGGGCTTCAAAAGTGTTTTTGAGTGCATACTTGTGCAACCTTATGTGTTTAAAGATGTGGATTGACAGGAAGCTGAACATGAGCCAGCAGTGTGCCCAGGTGGCCAAGAAGACCAATGGCATCCTGGCCTGTATCAGGAACAGCGTGGCCAGCAGGTCCAGGGAAGGGATTCTGCCCCTGTACTCAGCGCTGGTGAGGCCACACCTCAAGTACTGTGTCCAGTTCTGGGTCCCTCGATTCAGGAAGGATATTGAGGTCCTGGAGCAGCTCCAGAGAAGAGCAAGGAGGCTGTGAAGGGATCCAGCACAAGTCCTGTGAGGAAGGGCTGAGGGAGCTGGGGGTGTTCAGTCTGGAGAAGAGGAGGCTCAGGGGAGACCTCATCACTTTCTACAACTCCCTGAAAGGAGGGTGTAGCCAGGGGGGGGTTGGTTTCTTTTCCCAGGCAACTCTCAGCAAGACAAGAGAGCATGGATGTAAGCTCTGCCAGGGCAGGTTTAGGCTGGATATTAGGAAGAAACTTGCTACAGAGAGGGTAGCCAGGCATTGGAATGGGCTGCCCAGGGAGGTGGTGGATTCTGTGTGCCTGGAGGTTTCTAAGAAGAGACTGGATGTGGCACTCAGTGTCATGGTCTGGTAACCACAGTGGCAGTGGATTAAGGGTTGGACTTGATGACCTCAGAGGTCTTTTCTGACCCGGATGATTCTGTGGGTTTGTGCAAACCAAAATCTGCCTCCAAGGCACCATTTCAGGATGCAGGTTATTCATGTAGCTATGTGACCAGATTCCTGGCAAGGCCAGGAATTTTATTCAAGAAGTGATATTCAATGCAAAATACTTTTGCTGTATTGCTTACTAGCTTAAGCTGTAGCCAGAGGCTGTCACAGTAAGCTCCAGAGAGTCTTGCTAGGCAGTGCTTGGTGTCCCAGGGTTTGGTGTTCACCTGGTAATTGCTGCAGGAAGGTCTGAAGCTGCAGGTGAAAGCTCAAGTGAAAACAGGTATAGCTGCTGTGACTTTGCTTGTCTACTACCAACACTGCTTTATGCTTGTTGGTGCAAGGCAGAGTCTGGCTTAGTCACCACTACTTAGCCCTTCTCGAGCTAGAATGTGGTGGGATGTCTTCTGTGATGGTGTAGTAAACCTAGCAAATAAGACAGCTGAATATCCCCCTGAGCTGCAGAATATCTATAGCAGCATGGCATAGGTGAGGGTGAGCTCTGGTGATGCAGGCTATGGGGTGGCCCTGTAGGGTGTTTGCTGTCCTAGCAGATCAGCCCAGACCTCCTCATTGCATGTACTGGTGGATATGTCAGGAGAATTCTCTGCTAGCTCAACTAGGTTACCCTCTCCGTGCCTTGGAGTGGGCATAAATAATTGACAGAGGGCAGTCAGGGTTTCTGGTCTCAGAAGGTAATAAGGTAATGCAGCTGAGAGCACAGAACCTGTACCCCAAACAGTTTCAAGTACAATCTGACCCTTCTGTGTGACCCCTCAGACTCCCATGCTGAGTCATGAACATTACATGTCAATCCAAGAACACAGTTAGCACAAGAAGTTTTCCTGAGCCATAATTTTATCCAGTAGTCTGTGTAAATGAATATTTAATCCAAACCTTTTTTTTCCCCCCCCCCCAAAGAGGCATACCCCATCAAAACATAATGCAAACTGAACCTCACAGAACTGGGAAATGGGTATGTAATCAGTTTGAATCCAGACAGCCTTTATCAGCTTTAAAATGTGTCTGTAATCTCTCTTTATAAGTATATAGGTCTCAGCGGGTGTTTTGCCTGAAGGGTGGTATAGCAGCAGGCCTTCTGAGAATAACCAATTCAAAACTCATCACATGGTTTCAGTAAAAAACTGTTACTGATATTTTAAGTATTTACAGGTTTAGTAAAGTTTAGCTACCATTACTCCCTTCTATTTAATGGACCACCATTACAGTTTTATTGCAGGTTGACTTTCTTTCCATAACCACCAATTAGCAGTTGGTTTTATGAACCCTTTTTTTCCCCACACTCTGATAAAAGTCCATTATACAATTAAATCTGACTGAGTTGCAAAATTCATTCTGGTCACTGTATTTTATTTCATGTGTCAGTAGTCATAAGGCAGCATAAAGCAGAGAGATGATCTTGCAACAAGAAAAAAAAATCCAATATTAAATTAATGTATAATACCTTTGTACCATGTAATCTTTTGCCACTGAGATATTAATTTTGTCAGCATAACGTTTGGAGTTGGTAGTAGATCCAAGAGATAAACTACTCTCAGGAAATAAGTCAAAAGCATGGCATGAATATTATTTCTTTTAGATTTATCTTGTGGCTAGAAAAAAAATGAGCTTCATATTGCTTCTATTGGTATCCTCTATTTATTTCAGCAGTGAAAGGGTGGAAATGTGATTTACATGGTAATTGTTCTTAAAAGTTTTTTCATTCCCTTCTGTAAGTGATTTTTTTAAATAGAAGGGGGAAAGTGTGTTTTATTCCTTGATGATGCCTATGCTGTAATACAAAGACAACTGGCTTGGGGCAGAGCTTCTAGAGGCTTCTGCTTTGAGGAGTAGTTCTGGTGAGACTACATCAGGAATCTGTCCTCTGTGCTAGATAAGTAACCTTGTATATTTCCAACCGTCTTCATCTATTGGCTCTTTACAATTGTATGTTGCCTTACATAGCATTTTTTTTTATTTGCTTGGACAGTAATTCATGCAGTTGTGTTCTTCCTCTGCAGCAATATTGAAAACACTAGAAAACTGAGACAAGGTCAGACAGCTTAGTTCCTTTTGGGTGTAGTACAGAGCAGAAAGCAAATGCAAGAAATACGTATTTATCTCCAATCTGAAGTTGCCACAGGCCAGTTTGGTCCCTGGAAAAGTTCCAGCTACTCTAAGAGTTGCCCTAACTTGCACCATAATTGCTGTTTCCCATAGGGCTTTTCAGCACTATGCATGACAAGCACTAAAGAACACCTCAGCCACACCTCAGCCTGCTTTCATGCTGCCCTGCATGCAGGAAGATCTTTAGCAAACACTACAAGCCTAGTAAGGTCTTCAGTTTTGGGATGATTCTTTTCTGGTATAGGTATTCTTGGGAATAGTAGTAGTAAAGTAAAGTAGAAGTAAAGTAAAAGTGAAGTGAAGAGAAGTAAAAGGGGAGAGGCAGGGATAGTTAGTGACCTCTATATGTTAATTAATTCGACTAAAACTCAATATATTTCTGGGCAATAAAAGAGTACATTTAAATAATATGCATATAAACACTCAGTATGTTGAATGCAAAGTCTCACTGAATCATCTAGATAGCAAAGAAAAAATTCTTTAGCCACTTCATCCATGAAAATAGGTACCTCATTAGTCACTGATAAACTTTTGTGCCAAGCAGGTAATTCAGGTAAGATCAAAATGGAAAAAATGACAGTCACGGGGTGGGACAAAAAATGCCATGGGAAAAAGAATTGGCCTGATATGATGACTCTCATCTAGCTAACCAATCTGAAACATATTCTATGAACCCTGTGAGAAGTGGAGGGAGCAGATGCTAGAAACAAATGTAGACATAGGGGCGTAGAAAAGATACACAAAAACACTAGTCCAAAAGTGGATAGGCAGCATGCATGTCTGGTGTTATCAGAGCTAGAGAGGCATGAAGGATTCTATCAGTAAAGAAGCTGTCAGTCTTGGCTTCTTTGTGAAATTCACTTGCTGTCCTAGAATGATTCCAAGGACAATTTAATGTCAGTTGTGCCCAGTCATTGTCAAACTCCTGGCTCAGTAGTTTGTAGGTAGTGCCAGGTGATTGCAAAAGTGAAGGCTGATAAGACTGTCAGTGCTTGCACGGAGAATGAATAGTAATTAAACATTCATTTAAATGCAATATTTGAAGTCAGAATATACTGTCTCCTGTTCCTTGAAACATCTGATTTGTGTATGACAACATCTCTGTATCTGAAAGGAGAGGAAGCAGTGTTGAGTTGCCATACCAGTAGCCATACTAGTTTGAAAGGAACGTGATATAACATTTTATTCTCAGTCAGTGTGAATGGAAAAAATATTGCACACACAAATCAGCTGAATGTCTAATTCCACATGAGGAAATACAAGTTTAGAAAATGGATTTTTTTTTTCCCCTGTAAGTGACTTGTTAAAAAAATTATTGTCTGTGTATGCAGCAGTAAGAACATCCTGGAAGTTCCAAGGGAACATGAGGCAAAGCAAAGCAAGAATTCATGAAATAAGTATTAGCAATGATCTCCTGAGCTTGCAAGACATAATTTGCATGCTGAATTCCTTACAGTAACATTTTAGGTACTGGCACTAGTCAATCCATGTCCAGATACTTCATGCCAAGATGACTCATATATGCCTAATAGAGCATTGAAATCTGACCCAATTTATGTAACTTTTGCAAAGGTATCGACTGCAGTCTCATAACACAAACTGGCTCATCCAGTGTCTCCCAAACTCTCCAAAGCCTGAGTCAGTCTGTGATGTCCTATGGACAGCCTACCACAATTAGAAGCAACTTGAACCACAGTTATCTACTTTGATGAAAAAAATAATTATAGAAAAAAGGAATGTATTGTAAAAATGCCTTTGATCAAATCATTCTCCCCTCCCCTTTTCTGTGTAAAATTGCACTGCTAAGGCTGGATATTGTTGCCTGCTTGCACCACATACAGTGATATAATATGATGAAACAGAGGATTGAACTACATTTTTTGCATCTTACTTTTTGTAGGCTGTGCCAGCTCATGTTTGTCTATAATGTTTTATTTGAAGACTGCAAAGCAAGTATTTTTAGGAGGAATCCTCTGGCAGTGTTGTAGGCAAATCCTGTCACCATTTCTTTTTCTCCAGATTTTTGTGGTCAGACCAAACTCTGAGAAAAAGCTGCCTGTACTGGGCCTAGTTATATTATGTAACAGAGGAACTTTGTTCCCATTCATTATGTTTGGAATGTGCAAGATTAAAAGTTCGTATTATGGACATTTTTAACAGCAGGACACGAGGATCTTCACTGATATTCACAGTTCAGAAACTGATTCTCTATATTGTTCTTAAAAGTGGCTCCTCGTAAACCATCAGTGTGTGCGTTCAGGAGATGTTTTGAACTGAGAAAAGTCATGAAGCTCTCCTTGCATGAGCCATGGAACAACCCTGACCTCAGGGTCTTCTGTCTTTTGTTTGATCTTTTCATTTTTTTGGTAAGGTCATAGACTGTCATTCACTGGAGTGGATTTTTTTCCAGAGAATGAGGACCACAGCTGTTGTTCCTGAACTGTGTTCCTGGGGAACAATTAATTCAATTCCCACATTAGAAGAAGAAACCTTGACAGCTTTTAAATAAGGTCCTTGTTTTCTTTCTTACGTGCTTGTCATCCCTCTTGGACATAAAATTAGGCCTTGGCCCCTGATATTGTCTCTTAATAGTGCTCCAGCAGGGTGATTCTGCTCTTTCCATCACATAATGGAAACTTCTTCCCCCTGACTCTAAGATGCTTTTAAATAATAGATTCACGTACAAAGGGACAATGGCAATACACACAGATGGGGATACGGAGAGCATACAAGCATGCTCAGAAGTATGTCTCGCTTTTGATTCACCTTGGTACCAAACCCCTCCGTGTCCCTGTACTGAGCAGGCAGAGCTCAGTGTCTCATTGTTTATCTGAATTAGTGAGGAGGTGGCAAATAACCCAGCAATGAGCAAAGAGCTGTGTTGCACACACATTTCATAGAATCATAGAATCATAGAATCATAGAATCATAGAATCATAGAATCATAGAATTGGCTGGGTTGGAAGGGACCTCAGAGATCATCAAGTCCAACCCTTGACCCACTACTGCTGCGGTTACCAGACCATGGCACTGAGTGCCACATCCAGTCTCTTTTTAAATATCTCCAGGGATGGAGAATCCACTACTTCCCTGGGCAGCCCATTCCAATGTCTGATCACCCTCTCCGTAAAGAAATTCTTTCTAATATCCAACCTAAATCTCCCCTGGCACAACTTGAGACCCTGCCCTCTTGTCTTGCTGAGAGTTGCCTGGGAAAAGAGACCAACCCCCACCCGGCTACAACTCTCAGTTGTGGAGAGTGATGAGGTCTCCCCTGAGCCTCCTCTTCTCCAGGCTGAACACCCCCAGCTCCCTCAGCCTCTCCTCATAGGGCCTGTGCTCGAGTCCCTTCACCAGCCTGGTTGGCCTCCTTTGGACCTGCTCCAGGACCTCGATATCCTTCCTGAACTGAGGGGCCCAGAACTGGACACAGTACTCAAGGTGTGTCTTCACCAGAGCAGCCACTGCTCCAGACAGACACTTCCCACATCTGATGGATGCTTCCCACCTCACATATGAGCAAGAAGCTTGTTTCTCTTGGGGCACATACACACAGTCCAAAAGAGAGGCAAAGTTTATTACTGTCTTCTCTAAAAACAAGGTTGCTTTGTGTGGTGAAGGCTCTTCTCCACCTGAAAAGCTGAAAATAAAATACTGTCAATAGAGAGGGTTGCTTGGTGGTGTAAACCACTCATTTACCATAAGAAGGGTCTGTAGAATGACAGAACTGAATTTCAGCAATGTTTTTGAGTGAATTTTACCAAGTGAAAGAATCTCTGTTGGGATCTTATCTACCATCCTGCTTGTTCCATGGAGCAAGAAGTGATCTCTCTGTACTAGCAAGAATTGTGATATAAAATGACTGACAACCTAATTGCCTACTGCCACACAGATCTATTTCAAGTGATGTAAAATTATTTCTATTTGAATATTTTATATTTTGGGACATGCAATACTACAAATAGAAAATTCTTTTGAAACAAATGCTAAGTCAATGGTGACTTACAAAGCCTCTTCCTCAATTAACCAGATTTAATTTCTTTCATATCTTCAATGTAACAAGCCTAGCAGTCTACAAATTATACATGAAGTTTTCTAGTCAAGCCTTGTATTGTCATGTCATGAACAGGAAAAAGTATTTTTCTTGCATTGAATATAAGGGTCAAACCAATATAAAATTTAATTAGATCTTGAAAGAAACACCAACAAAGGAAATATATTATTTTCTGCTTCTTTGAAGGCTACTCTGTCCTTCAGTACAAAAACCATTGGGATTGAATTCATGACATAATGGGAAAAAATTCTTTATAAAATTTTAAATAAGGAAAGCAATGATGTTTACAGTTAATTAAAAAAATGCCATTACTTTTGGTATATCTCATTTTGCAGTAATGAAGAGATTTAAAGTTACCTAGTTATTTTCCATCTATTTTGTTACTTTGCATTATTGGTGTATATGCATGATTTAGTAATACAGAATTTAAGTGCAAACTTTCTGACTTTCATGTCTTAAGGAGTAACTTAATTACCCAAGCCTGTAAGAGCCATTTGTCTCTTCTGGAACAAATAAAGAGACACATACTTAATTTTCAGTTGTTTATATTTTAAAATTAGAAGCAATAAAAACACAGCACAGTTAGGGGAAGGATAGATTGTAAAACACTTGTGTTTCAAGGTCATTAATCCTTTCTTCTTTCAACATCTAATTAAAAGTGTGATAATATTAGAATCCTACCTATCTCCTACTGGGGCTTCTGAAATCCTATGACAGTTGAAGGAAATGTTTGTAGCAAGAATATGTGCAGTGTAAGGCAAATTTAGTCCATTATCCCAAAAAGCAGATGTTTGATTTTTCATCTGCTTTTAATGCAATATGGCAAGTACTTTGTTTTCTATTCCTAAGGGTAAAAATTATTTTAAACTCCATAATTCATACATGTTAAGTAGAATTAATGATTTACTAAGAAACATCAATGGGTCAACACTGAACAGAGGTAGAATAAGCTTTTCCTTCACAGAATCACAGAATCACAGAACTGGCTGGGTTGGAAGGGACCTCAGAGATCATCAAGTCCAACCCTTGATCCACTCCCCCCGTGGTTCCCAGCCCATGGCACTGAGTGCCACATCCAGTCTCTTTTTTAAATATCTCCAGGGACGGAGAATCCACTACTTCCCTGGGCAGCCCATTCCAATGCCTGATCACCCTCTCTGTAAAGAAATTCTTTCTAATATCCAACCTAAACCTCCCCTGGCACAACTTGAGACCCTGCCCTCTTGTCTTGCTGAGAGTTGCCTGGGAAAAGAGCTTCCTTCAACAAACTTTTAGAAGAAGGCTCTGAAACTGCACACCCTAGACATAGCACCAAAATGTGTTGATTACAGAGTCTTCCTGTCAAAATCTAGAGTCAAATAATCACGTGTGACTTTGGGTTTTTCAGAAACTTATGTGCAAGGTTGTGCACTAAAATACACTAAATAGCTGTGTAATGTGCCTGGGATCAAATGTCCATGATGTTACATCCACCTCTATTACATCCACCTCTTCTTCTGCATAGTTATCCCATAAACAATAGCTGGGAAACAGGGAGTAGAATTACATCCTCACAAACACTCCCACCCAGAGCCCCCATTTTGGGGGCTACCAGCCACTTGACTTTTATCAGTGTATCTACAGCACTGCACATTTATGCTTTGCTTTGTATAAAGAAAATTACCTATGTAAAATTTTGCCTCTTTTTCACTGGAGTGGGTATACCTGTAGGCAAAATGTGACTGTACCTGAATATATGGTGTACGTGACTACAGTAATAGAGCTGAGTAGCAAGTAGTTTTATTCAAGGCATTGTAGAAAAGCATTTTATATATTTTTTATTCAGCAATTTATATTTATACATCCTGCACTAATTCTGACCTTCAGCTTTTAGGAAACATGTTTTAATAGCCTCACAACTATTTCTTACTGAACTGAAAGTTGCTGCTATGTAAAGCTTCTAAATAATAATACTACAGTAAATAGTAAATACTATACTACACTATACTATACTATAGTACTGTAGTATACAGTAAATACTATACAGTAAATACTATACTACAGTAAATAATACTTCTAATAATAATACTACAGTAAAAATAATACCATTTAAAAAAGCTCATAGATCCTTTTGAATGGGGCATAACTTTACTACAGATTGTCAACAGTATATGTGAAAAAAAACTTTAGCAATGCCTTTGGTGCTTATTATGAAGACCCACTACTACCAACCATTATATTGGACAGGAAAGAGCTGTTTCTTCCTTTCTGTGGTGCATCTGAGTAACAAGAACAGGCATTATCATTATGAGATCAGTAGTATGGAATATTGCTGAAGCCTGCTGAGATCTAAGGAAAATTCTAGGCCACACTTCAATTTGCCTAATAGCTAATATTCTTGTAACCATTTGTGGAAAATATTGCAGCAATGCTGGTTAGATTGCCTGTTTGTTCTGCTCTCATCTATCTACAGTGCAGCAGGAAAAAATTATTACCTAGGTCAACAGTTTTTAGGGCTTGCATAATCTCTATTATGTCATCTAAGTCCATATTGCTGCACCTCTATCTTCTCTCCAGTCTCCTCTGATACCCACTTCCACTTCTGCTTGCCATTTATTTTATCTACAAGGCTCTTTTCCATGCCACAAGCTGTGCATGTGATGCCCTACTTAGTGTAGACAATTCTGCTAGCACACTCTGTAGAGAAGACAAACCAGGTGCCTTGAGTTGCCAGTGAGTGGGTGTGAGTCCACCTGTGCCTGATTAGGACAGGCCCCTATTGGGCATGAGCAAGGCCGGGGGGCCAATAAAGGTGGGACACACACCCACAGAGAAAAAAGCTCAGCTCACTCTGGTGCGAGGCATAGAGAGGCTAGCAGCTCGTCGAGCCTCTGGAAAAAGAAAGGCTCTTCCCACTACACTTCTACCCTGGAAGCGCTGTGTGGTGGCTGGAGTCCTGGAAGAGACCAGCAGCTCGTCGAGCATCAGGAGCAAGAATGGCTCCTCCCGCTACAACACTCTCCTCAAACAAAAGTCAGAGGTAGTCACTACCCTTATTTAGCTTGTGGTTGAAAAGCAATTTTTTTGTAATTATCACTATACACAGGTGCCTGCCCTAAGGAAATGTACCAACAGTATTGAAATAGACCTGTTTTCCCCCTTCTCCAGCCTCTCATTTCTTCATCCTGGTCTGTATCATACCTGGAATTTAGACTAAAGGTGTGTTTTTCTTATTTAGCACAGTGGGAGGATGTTATATTGAGCATTCCCATGAAAGCAGCTCTACAAGCATTAAGATAAGCATGACGACTGCCCAGCTTACTTGCTATCAATGTATCTTTTGGCTCCACACCAATGAGAAAATAAAATTCAGGTAAATAGAAATTAAAACTGAGGAAAATAGGATTAAGAATTCCTATAAATTTTGAAACAAAAGAAGTGCCAAATTTCAAGGAAGTGGTAGGAATTCTTCCTCGTACTTTTGATTATGAGCTGTTAAGGAGAAATTTTATGCACAGGTCATGAGAATTTTATGATTTTTTTCTAAATTGGCAATAGGAAAGGAGAGTTTATTTGGATCTGATCAGAGCTTTCTCTGTCTTATTTTCCGTATTCCCTCATTTTGGTAACTAATGATCACCACTCTTAAGACGAATGCTCAAAAGATAATTGTGATAAACAATTTGGTCACCGAAAGACTATGTTAAGAGTTTCACAATGAGTGGCTAAATAAAGCTTTAGGTAAGAGGACAATCAGATTTAATGAAACGAACAATCACACTTAATTTAGCTGATTTTTAATTTGTTTAATATATCATCTGTTTGCCAATTAGTGCTATTGCTACAGGGCAACTCTCAGGCTATGGATAAAGCAGAATGATAAAAATCTACAGAATGCACCAAGTGCAGGAAAAAAAAATCCTGCATCAATGAATATCTGTAAACAGAACTCGTGAACAGAAAGCAAGCATAAAATCAGGGTTCAGTGAAAAGTTTTCTAAAAATTGTAGACAAAACCCATGAAGCATGCAGAAAAGCCAGTCTGCATACTGAAAGCAAATCTGACTTTCAGAAATGCTTTAGGCAAAACCACAGTGCTCTACATATACATAATGGTTGTTCAAGAAAAAGAGGAAAACTGTGGACATCTAATGTCCTGTCTATACTAAAATACATGAGTGACCTTGGTAATGCTTAAATACGGTTATACCTTGTTTATGCTCCATTAACTTCAAGCATTTTAGGGGAAGCTTGTTTTGAAGTGGTTCCCATAGATACTATCATAAACTTGTTGAAGACGGAAGCATGGTCTGTTGTTTAAAGCACAGGACTCTGAGTCAGAAGATGCAGATTATGCCCCCTGCACTGATAACTACTTTGTGGCTTCCTCATCTTGAAACTGGGAAATAGTACCTAACCAGTCAGAGGTATCAAGGAGACAAGTCATTACTGCTTATTATATTATAATTGTAATAATCAGAACAAAGCCTCCAGAGGAGTACTACTTCATTAAGAAGTCTGTGGGAAAGAAGCAAATCACCTGCATATTTGAAGTTCTGGTAACTTGTTCTAAGACAAAGTGAAATTTCTGTGCCGTGTTGGTGGGTGGTTTAGGGATGCAAAGTATCAGTCACAGCATTAGTTAAACAACAGCCACCTAAAGGTCGCCATGGCTCCAAAGTAGAACTATGATCTCATAGCTGCAGTTTTTGCCCTTCCCTGTTCACACCCTTTCCGTGTTTATGACTGTTATGCTGGAAGGTATTGATGGCTTCCCTCTCCCATATATAGACAGCCCTGTATCTTGTAATGATGTGTAGGCTAACTATACCTGATGTAAACACTTTGAAAATACAAAATATGTCTCTCGAATCAGTATTTTTTCTCCTCTTTTTAAAATATACCAAACATTCTCAATTAACAGATTTTTTCCCCAAACTTAACTAGCTTCTGTTTTGTATCATGCTTGACAGGCACCTAAAGATAAGACTGCTTATCAAGTCGCCTCCTGGTACATGGTCCAGACAAAGATAATAAATATAGCAAGGTAACAAGGACTGAAAAATAGTAATAAATAAAAAAGAAGTTCTTGGGATGGCAAAATCTGTGTTATCTTTAGCAAGTCTGTGTGCCAGTGATTTATGAAAAGACAGAACCCCTTCTGATGTATAAAAACTCCAAGAGAAAAAGGAGAAGGGCGGCTCTTCTACCCCCCGCCCCCACCCTTCTCTCACCACTTCGGCTTCGGCTACGGGACAGCAGCAGCGGAGGAAAGGAAAAGCGGAGAACATCAACCCCCCAACTCCAGCCAGAGACAAGGATCGGGGACGGGATGGTGATAAAATCTTAATTGCTCACTCGTTTTCTTTTCTTTTCTTAAGGACTCTTCTCCCCAAAGTAACAAATCGTGTTTACCCTTTATTAACAGTGATATTTTGTTTCCCCTTTCCTAAAATAAATCCTTGTAACTTGCTTGAGTTTCAAAACGCGTTAGTGTGTGTGCAATTTCCATGCGTTTTCTCTGAGTAGCGGCTGCATTTTCCTCATAATCAAAATATTAACATAATAACTCGGATCACGACAATGCCCCACACCGTCTTGATGGTGGAAACAACAGGAGGCGGCTGCCTGGCTGACTGTATCTTAAGACTGGATCAGAATCTAAGCTGGCGAGGGTGGAGATTTTCCCTGGGACAGGGAAGTGCAGTCAGGGCGAGGTTGGCTCAGGCTGAGAGGCCAAACACTTGCAAGTATATGAGGGCAGTAAAACCTGACGGGGATAAAAAAAAGTGGTGAGGAACTCACATTCCCAGCCATGAAAAAGGCAGGACAGCTTTGTGTATTCGTTGCATAATAGAAACACATTAAAAAAAAAAAAAAAAAGTTAAATTACATCAAATTCTATTGGGTTTTGATTGAGCTCTGAGAAATTGAGCTGTTTACTCAGAGTAGGGATGCACAAGGGAACTCTTCCAATGGATATAAACTTTTTGTGAATATAGCAAAGCTTTGTAACAGAAGCAACCCTGGCTCTGTAGGATAACCACTTGGGCCCCACCGAAGGTGACTGGAAGCAACAGCAAAACGAGGACAACTCCATCACCCCTTTTCCTATGGCTGTGCTCGGGAGGGCCAGGCTTCTTCTTGGCAGAGCATCTCTGGATTGCACGCAAGGGACGCTTAATCCTGGAGGTGCTGCCCCTCCCAGCGGCGACAGGAGCACTTCAGACTTCTTTCCCAGGCTCTGTCCTCTTCTCTTTTTGCCTCCGCTTCAGACGTTCACCAGATGCCAAAGAAGGCGGCTCCGCTTACTATAGCACACGTTCAGTAGGAAGGGATCATCGGCTTTATTTTTACGCCCAAACTCGTGCTCTGCTACAACACGAGGCCAACCCTTGTACATAACTTTAAAAGCACTTTTGCCACTCCCTTCTATGGTATCATCACCACTGTGATTAGGTAATAGAAAATAGCAGGCTTATAGCCTTTAGCTGACCGAAACAAACGGCATAAGAAAAGGAGAAGAGAGAACTCGGGTTACCCATACCCTTTCGGTCTTCAGACAGGGCAGCTCCGCAGTCTCTGCCTCGCCGAGCTCTGCCGGGCTGAGCCAGCAGGACCCAAGCGCGATGTGGATGATAGGTCGGTAATGACAGGGAGCCGTGAAGGTCTGTCTTTTACTGCCGACAGACACTGCAACATTTGCTGGGGAGAAGTAACGTTTTGCTTTATTTAAAATACGGATTCCTACCTTTATCGATCGGGTGGGTCCAGTCACGGACCCTTTGCTCCCCATGTAACGCGCTGCACGCCTGACAGCTCACAGCCTTCCCACAGACACTACTTGCACCGCCGTCTCACCGCTCACGGTGCCGCCTCCGAAGCTTCCCCATAACACAGCCCAGCACCGCAGTCTTACCTTTCACTGGACGAAACCGAGCTCCAGCCCCTGCCCCCCCCCCCTCGCCCCTCCATCACCCACCCGCGTCGCCACCGGGCCACTCCCCTCAGAGAAAACCCGCGATTGCCGCCGGCTCTGCCGACCCTCCTGACGCCCGGGTGCCAGCGCGGTGCCCACCCCCGGCGGGGTTAGCCGGCCCCAAGGCCGCTGAGGCGGATCCCAGCGGCTCCTTCCAGGCGGCCGTCAGGCAGTGCCACACCGCGGCTGCGCCAAGGGGCGGGGAGGCGGCGGCGTTGTGGGGAGCGCGACGATCCCGGAAGCGCAAGGTCTGGCAAGGCGGCAGTCAGCGCTCGGCGGCCCGGCCCGGTGCCGCTCGGAGAGGGACGGGGAACACGAAGCTGCGCGGTGTCGGCGGTAGCTGCCCGGACCCTTCCCCATCCCCACCACCCGCGCAGCGGCGGCCATGACGAACTTCATCTCGGTGCAGCTGAAGAAGGCCTCGGAGGTGGACTTGGCCAAACCGCTGTGCAAGTTCATTCAGCAGAGCTACCCCAACAGCGACGCCCAGGCCGAGCACTGCCGCGCCGCAGAGGAGCTCAGCAAGCTCCGCAAGACCGCGCTCGGCCGCCCGCTCGATAAACACGAGAGCGCTCTGGAAACCCTCCTCAGGTATGGGCGGGAGGGACGGGCCCCTCAGGGGCCTTCCGAGCTCCGCTGGGCCCCCGTTCCTCCCTCCGCCATCCCTCTCCGTTCCCGCAGCCGGGAGTGCACCTTGCCCTCTCCCCAGGTGCTCCGGGGCGGCTGAGGGGCCCCAGCGGCAGCTTCGGGCCTAGGCCCGGGGCGCGGCGGAGCCGGAACCAGGTGCTGACGGGCTCAGGTGTGGGCGGCTGGCGGAGGGCGGGGCGGAGCGGAGGGTTTGCCGCGGGGAAGCGGCCGGGGCTGCCGGGCAGGCTCCGGCGGCCTGTGGGGCTGCGTGCCCGCCTCCCCGCCGTGGGCCTGCGCCTGGAACAGGCGTCCCGGCGGCCACCCGGGTGTCTTGCGGCATCCCGGGGATCCCCATCCTCACCGCACTGCTGGGGTGCTGGGCACCCCGGGGTGTCACAGGATGACAGCTATGGGCCGGCGTTGCGATAGGCTGCGGGGAGGCGAGAGGATGACTTGTCCCATCAACTTCCCAGTGGTTCTGCAGTGACAGTCACGGTTGGGTGTAGATAGAAATCACTTTGCTTCTCAGCTAAAACGAAGTACGTTTTCTGTTTCAGTGTAAGGTTTTGCTATTATAGCCGACAGCTTTCTTTTCAGTTTTGAGTTGTGGGTTGTTTTTTATTTTTATTTTTCTATTTTTTTCTCCTGTTTTCTGTGATTAGCGTCTTTTTAATATGCAAAGACACATCCTGAATTTTTACCTAAGACACTTACTAGTTTGCTGCCAGAAAGTTTCCTAGTGCCTCTGTTGTGTTGTGATTAGCATAGGTTAGATGAGCAGAATATTAACTGCCCTGTAAAGTGCATAAGGCCTGCTTTAAGACTAACTGTTCCATCATCTATGAAAGCACTCTTTCCAGTCTCTAGAAAACTTATGGCTTGCAGTATTGACTTACTGTGCTAATCCTGTTGTTCTGTTTCTCTGTGGGAAAAACTAATCTACTCACTTAGGTCACGGTGATTTATTCACTAGGTTAATCCCAGGTACACACTTCTATTTGCAAAATTGGGATCAAAGATTTGCCGCACCATCATACCAGTTTTTACATAGTAGCAGCAAATTTGTTTTTAAAGATGTGGAAAAAAAAAGAGGGATTTTTCTGGTATAGGGAGAAATACTTCTAGATATGACATATTTCTCCAATATGATGAACCAGTAGAAATAAATTTGATGTTTGCTAAAACTACTTACTCATAAACCTAAAAAGAAATGGAGCATAAACAAGTGGCAGTAAAAAAAAAAAAAGGCAAGATTTGTAAAATGAGCTACTGATGTTTTTTGAGCTTATCAAACCTTCACTGGGTGTTTGGGCTATAAAAGCTATGGCTATACTTATCATGTTTTACAGTATCTTTGTGGTTTCCTGTTCTATTCTTGTTTATTGTTAAGTGTGCTTTTGAAGGTACAATTGTGTATGCCTTTTGAAGGTCAGGGAAATAAGGAGCATCTCTGAACTGAAAGAGGGGCTCTGCTAGCCAAATGGAATGGCATATTGTTGTTTTCTGTTGAATGCTGGAATCCTTTTCTGATGACGCCGATCAAATTTGTGATTGCTTTTTATCTGAAATCCCTGTTTGGCCCAGCCACATCGTGTGACTGCAGTCCAACAGCTTTTAACAACAAAAGGAGAAATCCCCCTCTCTTCACTTCCCGTGCTTCTCTTATACCATTTCTGGAAGGTGAGAGGTGTGTGTGGCCTTCTGATAGGTAAACAACTTCAGTGAGTTCAGTGGAAGGTCAGATGAACATCAGAGCTGGAGCAGAGAGGATAGAAGTAGTGTTGCTGAAAGGGGCTGAGCAGGACCTCCCTTTTTTAGTGCCAGTAGGTTATTATAGTAGATCAATACATACTGTGTAACTGCACCTTAGGTTTTCTCTCTGAATAATGAAGGAAAGCCACTTGCAACAATAAGCAGTTTTCCTCTAGAGTCAATTCTACAGTCCTAAATAAGTGGTTTTTAAATTGCATTTTTAAGAGTATTTGTCCCCTTTTCAGTGGAAATGAGATGCTGAAGGTCTGAATTGACAGTAAATTGGAGAACACAAGTGTATTTCCCTTATCTCTAACAAGTTACCAGTGGTTTGTCCCTGTCAGACCATTTATATTCATTACAGTTAATAGAAAAGAAGTTAATTCTTGTTCTGTTAGACTATTCTGACATGGTATGCTGTAAGGCACAGTTGTTTTTAAAAGTCAGCGTGTTCAGCACACCTGGAAGTCTGAAGTGGGCACTTGACCTTATGATTGAAAGAGTACAAGCGTCTGAGTGCCTTGCATTTCCTCTGAAAATTCCCTTTCCTCTCCAACTTCCAGTATTTTCCTGTTGCTGCTTACGAGTTGAAATGAACCTTAATAATTTGTGCAGGATTTTCGTGAAAGTTGGAGTTAAAAACTGTTTTATTAGTGAAGTAAGGTTGGAAGGGATAATTACAATGTGGATAGCCTCTGCATGCATGTACTTCTTTGTGGCTTTTTTTAGACCATGACACCTAGTACAGCACTGCGGAGCGTTTAATTGTTAATGAGGGCTTAATCTTCTGCTAATTAAGCTAGGATTTGCCCACGTATTTTAATCTTTAGAAGCCTAGTTTTGCTGAGTGGTTACTGCAGAATTTTTGCTTTTCATGAAAGAAATTAAGTTGTAGCCCTGGTTGCTAGGTATGCACCGAGTAGTAAAGCTGCAGGCGTGTGGTGTGCTGTTGTTTGGCTGCTGAACAGAAGTGCTTCTCGTGGAGAAGTGTTTGAGGTACCCAGTGAAAAACGGGCACCATACAATGGGAAATATCTTAGCCTGCTTCCAGGCTTTCCTTGTTTTTTGAGAATCTGAGTGCTCTGAAGGTGACCTGGGTGAGCTTGGTACAGATGTTTCCCCTTACATTCTGTCATAGCAGGTTTGATTTAGTGTGGTTTTTTTTTCCCTCCTGTTGAGTATAATTACAGCTTCAGGGGGTTCCTTGCTTCCTGTCAAATATTAAAGATAGCCTGGACCTCATTTCTGTTTTCTGGAGGGATGAGGTTGGTAGTGTGTGTTTACTTAGTTTAATTTTTAGTAAAAACTTTTGCAGTTGTTTTAAATTGAAGAAAAAAAAAAGTGTTTGTGTGTGTGTGTGGAGTGGCGGGAAGGAGTTATGTTTCCATTGGTCAAAGTCTCTGGGTTTCCAGAACTGCAGTTCTGGTTTTCAGCTGTAAGCTCAGGACTCCACTGCTTATCTAGAAGAGTGAAGGTGGATCTTGGTCTCCTATGTACTTTTGAAGGAGATTTTTCTTTGTGATTCTTTGAAGGAGAAACAGGATTTGAGGTTCTTAATGCAATACTACTTTTAATCACATTCTAATTTAAACCTAGACTTCAACTCATTTGCCTGCTGTAACTCATTTTACTAGCATTTAGGAGTGTGTAATGCCTATTTTGGTGATACTTCTGTTCTTTGAGAACTGGATCTGTGCTGCTGACATCTTCAATCCCCCCCTTTCACCATTCAGCTGGAACTCAGGCAGTTGGTATCTTTGCATGTTTTTCTGTAGTTCCTCACTCTGGCATGGCCAAACACAAAATGCTCTTCTGTGTTGCGTGGAAACTTCTGTTCTTTGTGTCCTCATAGTTAGAGTGCAGTAAGTATTGTTTTAAATAACACCTGTATGTTTACCTTTGCCCTTCACTCTAACCCATTTGTGTATGGGATGTGGCCATTCCTTTGTTTTATCTTTTTATTGGGATTTTTTGTATGCATTTAGTTCACATATACCATTACATTTATATATATTTAGCTACTGCAAAGCAAAACTAAATTATTTTACCAATGTTTTTTTTTTGTCTTCAGAGTTCTAAAGAGCTCTTAAACCTTAAGTAGAATTTTGAATTCCTGTAATAGAAACAAATGACACCACATGCTTAAAATAGTTAAGAAAATAGCAGCAGAATTCTGAACTTGCTTAAAACCAACCAGCCAAAAAGCCCTGTGTTCTTGGTGTTCACTGATGTTAAATACAGCAATGTGCATACTTGAGAGGAACATACACCTCCTTGGCTTATTTTCTTTTCCTTTGTGGTTCTACTGACATACAAAGAGCAGTCTGTTAGCAAACAGCGACCAGGCAGCTTCACAGGGCCGTTCAGCAAGCTTTGCTTTTGACTGGCCCCATGGCAGATGAGGACATGGTAATCGTGGAATGCAGCAAGAAAACTCGGCTTTACTGATGGCTCTGGGTTAGCAAATTAAATTGAGGCAAGAGGAGACAAAGTTGAAGGTCTTGTTTGCTCTGTGATACTGCGGGAAAGTGAGAGCAGCCGACAAGGAAATACATTTAAGTACATCAGCTGAAGTGATCTTTAGTGGTGATGTTGGGCTGATTTTTGTGCTCTCATGTTGATATGTGGCAGTGAAATGGATGAGGAAAAAAGAAAAAAGGTGTGGTGTCATAAATGAACCAAATTTAAACCAGTGATAGAGCATCAAAATCCAAAGCTTAGTTTCTTTAACTACAAAATGCATGCTGTGTGACTTTTATAGATCAAACTTTGGGTGTAAGGTCACTTTGGAAAAAAAAGAGTAACTAAATTATATTTAATTACTACTTTTTTCCAAGTGATGGATGCTTTAAAATATTAAAAATTAACAAAAATGGCAAATTAAAATTTTTTACAGAAAATAAATACACATTCACTTAAAGCCAGTCCCTTTTGTGTGCTGGCTTCCTAAATGTTGGAATTTTAAACATATATTGCCTGCAGAAGATAGGCCTTTTACATCTGCTTCATGTTTAGAGCAATAGTAATTAATATTTAATAGTGTAATGTAAGGAAATGGAAGCAGCTTTAAACCTTACTCACAGCCTGTGAAACTCATTGCTACAAGGTATTTTGTCTATTGGGAATATAAATTGATAAAAAAAGAATTCAGCCAATGTAATGTTGGGTGTATGTATGTTCACATAGCAAGTGTATGGGAAGAGTGTAGAAACAGGTTTCACATGTGTTCTTGGAAGCTGACAATTTAAAGGTTTTTATGTTCTGCATCCAGCCAGTGATGTCTAACAAGTGGTGCAGGTATAGCGTACAGCTCAGTAAAAATTTGAATTGCTAACATTTGCCTGGGTATATTGTGTGAGGGAGAATAGCTATGCTTGGCTTATTATCTTTCTGGTATTCTGTTCTAAACATCTTACATCAGGAGTAGACAAAATACTGGCACAGAGAAACTTTTGCTTTTATTTAACTATGACTGCTTCAGTATACTCTAATGAGAAATAAGTTTACAACTAAAAAACAAGGTTTAGGCTCTCCAGTTGACACTGCAAGGCAAAAGGCATCTATTTCAAAGACACTAAATTTTAAACAGAGTCATCTGAAATTGTAGGAGAGTGGGGTATGATGTTCAGCTCTAGGGAGAGCAGTATAGTTTGTTAGTATTATATTAAATGCAATACTTAATTTCCTTTTGCAGGATGACTTAATGTCTGATGTACTCTTTGTCTACATGTGTGTGCCAGGCCTTTGCATGGCATTCTTTTCTAATCAACCTCCATCAGAGTGGAGATGGCAAAGATCAGCTTTGCCTGAAACTTTTCTGCTTCTGACTGAGACAGGGTTTCCGCATTATCCATGGAAGACTAACAGAACTCCTCCCTCTACTGAAAAAAACCCTGTAGCAAGAATTGTCTGTCCTGCAGACCCTCCCTAGTTACAAAAGAACTTCACGAATTATTTGTGTGGGGTTTTTTTTTTGTGTCCTTTTCCTTATGTGCTGGTGTAAGAAACAAAATTCCTAATTTTTTTTATCTAGTAACTGTTTCTTTTTTTTTTTTTTTTTTAATTCTAGATACTATGATCAGCTGTGTTCAATTGAACCAAAGTTTCCATTCTCTGAAAACCAGGTAAGAAGATTTATCATACCATTGAAATGAATCGTGGCATCTACAATGTATGACTTCTAAGTCTGTACCTGATCCATTGAATGGTAGTTGTCTTGGAAGACTTTAATCTCTTTGAGCCTGATATTCCTAATATCAATTTTTAGTCTGTGTTCATGTATAGTCTGTACTGAAAAACCTCCTTTCTAGTGGCCATAGCTGCTGCCTTTTACACATTTAGAAACATTTTGACTTTGGTTAGTGGTCACTGCAGTCTAGGTCAGAAAGAGTTGTGCTGTGCTGATTCTACATCCATTCTCCTTTTTCTAAGTCTAGTTCATACTGTGTTACAAAGGCTTTTTAAAACACATCTATGAGAAACCTTAAGCAATATGTGGACTGGGATTTTTTTTTTTTAAAGTATAACAGATATTTCAGCCAGAGCTTGTTGCTTTATTCCCACATCTACAGCTACAAATTGCATTTTTTTACACAGTTATGGTGTTCATTAATTTTTTTTTTGTCCTACCATATTTCTTTAGAATCCTGTCTATAGAGACAAATTCATCTGAACTCCTGTTTATTGAAGTCTGAAATAGATCTTCAGGGTTCTGTATTTTGGTTGGAAAAAATGTAGGTTTTCTTTGAATGTTTTACAAATAGGACAATTTCAGTTTCTTTGTGATCAAATCAAATGATCATGTGATTATAAAAGAAAAGATTTCATTCAGGCTTGCAGGTTACAAGTAAGGGAATAATGTTAATGCAGTTCAAATTGATCTGAGTTTTGCATGTAGCTGTGTTCCCTTATAGCCAGTAACTACAATTTGGTTTGTAGTGTGCAAATGTTTTGATACAGTGATCTGCAGTTCCTGAGACATGGAAAATTGAAAAACTTAAAGGGCAAGTTCTCCAACTCTGTAAACTCTTTCATCAAAGGGAAGCAGTTGTCAGTGAAGCAATGAACATCTAGGGATCCAAACTTTCTGAACTAGCACTGATGCTAAAGAAAAGTGCATTTCTAACAGTACTGTGCTCTTCTTGAAGTTAATCTCCCCAGTCATTTTAAAACAAGGAATTAGCAATTTTTTCTGGTGTAATACCAGTTGCCTTCATCTAGTTTGATCAGCTGAGTGAAGCATCAACTTCTGGAACTTCAAAGCAGTGAATTACTTGCGTTGTCTGTGAAATGTAAACTGCAAGTGTAATGTCAAACACACTGCTGTTACCTGCTTTTTTTTTTCTTTATTGCATTTCCTGATAATGCTGCTATTGAGTTCTCAAAAATGAATAAAGTTTGGTATTACAAAACAGTTCCAAATATGCTACTAACTCAGATCGGTGCAAAATCCCTGTGTGGGTGCTTTCCTTTAATTGTGACTATAGCGGCCTCAGACTGCTTGGGAGAGGTGTACCTGGTCTTGGTTTGGGAAGAAATTTGTTTGTCAATCATAATTAAAGCAAAACAGGAAGGTTATTTTGAGAATTTGTGTTTGAAATTTGCTTGAAATGTTTTGAGCAAACTAACAGGAAGGAAAAAAGGTAGAATAAGTTTTTAAAATAACTCTTGATCATTTGCTGAAGCTTGCAGTGGGTTTGTAGTGTTCCATTTGGATTAAATTTGTATACCATTAGAATATAAAAGGATAAAATGTAATTTTGTGCTATTTCCTGAAGATTTAATATGCATTTTTTAGAGAGAAATATCTTTTTCACAACTTGCAGGTCTGTGTAACATTTACGTGGAAAGATGCATTTGACAAAGGATCACTTTTTGGAGGATCTGCCAAATTGGGTATGTGAATGTACTGAAAATGGAAGTATTATTGATGTTAAATTTCGAGAATATTTTTATATAGCTAAATTGTTAATAGTCTTTCTAGTGTTCTTAACATATATGTCAGATGAGTTCAACTGTATTGGTAATAGATATCACTTCAACATTGCTAATAACTAACTGGGCGCCATGGAACGAATTTCCATAATTGAGATTTAGCATTAGTTTTCCAGAGACGCAAATAGATGTGGAGTTTGATAATAGTTGTGTTCTTTGCTCCTCAGACCTTTTCTGTGAGGAACCCCAACTGACTTGAACAGCATTATTAAAGTTAACATTAAGTTTCAGTAGTGTTTTTGGGGTTTTTTTTGTTTAGAACAGCTCTGAGTAAGATACTCTTGAGATATGCTTGTGAGTGACTCCTCTCCAGAGACAGGGGAATGATGGTGCCTGGCTTCAGAAACTTAGTCTGATGCCACGTTTTGTTCAAGAGAAAGAAGGATCTGCCCATCCCATGAAATTATTTTCTTTTCACTTACTTCGAAGATATTTTCATACTTGTGTGAACACTTGAAAAGAAAGAATAAAAATCATGTTTTTTCCCCTCAAACAAGGAGTTTGGACTTATGATTTTAGTCTTACAAGGACAATTCTGGACTGCAAATTCAGAATTATTATCAATTTGGAATACTTGCCAGTAGAGAAATTGAGACTAAATCCTTTTGAGTTACATGAGTTACAATCCTTTTGAGTTCAGTCATACATCATCATTCTTTGGTGTTTCTATTTATACTTAGTGTTCATCATGACCAGCATTGCAAGACCATTGCAATTTTGAAGCTCCAGACAAACTTTGAAAAAACTTAGGAGGACTTATTCTCATTTTAGGTTTTTATTTTAAAATTTTTATGTCCTTTATATAGTTTTCTGTTTGCAACTACTGAAAGTCTTTGCTGTTTTCCATGTTCTGAATTCACCTACTGAAGCTGTGCTTATATGAACTGTACATGTAGTAATGCATAGGCAGGTGGTGCACACCTTTTCTTGCCTTACTTTGTAACTGACCCACAGAATCATCCGGGTTGGAAAGGACCTCAGAGATCATTAAGTCCAGCCCTTGATCCACTGTCACTGTGGTTACCAGACCATGGCACTGAGTGCCATATCCAGTCTCTTCTTAAAAACCTCCAGAGATGGAGAATCTACCACCTCCCTGGCCAGCCCATTCCGATGCCTGATCACCCTCTCTATAAATAATTTTTTCCTAATATCTAAGCTAAACCACTCCTGGCAGAGCTCAGGTCCGTTCTCTGAGTCCTTCTGGATAATTGGAGACCTTCCTGAAGGTGCTGTGTTTTTTCTTAGAATTTGGTTCTTCTTTGGGACTATCATTTCATGATTATTGAACCTGTTTCATGGTGAAATTCGGAATATTTAATTATGACTTAAACATGGTCTGTAATTTTCCAGATGTTTATAACAATTGTGAGGAAAAGAGAATCAGTGATTATAATGTTGATGCTTACCCTAATACTCTAAATAAATGTGATGTTTCACAAGCTTGAAAAAACTTGCTTGTCTGCAGGTTAATTATATGCTAGTCTAAGTAATCTGCAAGGCAGATGGCCAGAAATTTATGCAGCAATCCGTGTGAAATATCAAAGAAATTCTTAACTGAGGTATGAGTAATGCTCAGTTAACAAGCAATGGCATAAATTTTATTTTGAAACTTTAAAGCAAATCTTAGTGGAAATAAAGCAACAAAAGGAATGGTTTAGCATATATTTTCACAGTGCTGTATTGCAGATTATTCAGATGCTGCTTTCCAGGTTAACTATTGTATGTGTATCTCTATTTCAAATTAGAATTAGCAGTGGGGTTTCTCAGTGTAAAGCAAAGCTTTTAGTTAGTGAGGGAGCAAAATTTCTGTTGACTTGTGAAGTGTAAATGATCCAGTCTCTGGATAGAAATTCCCTGTAAAACTCCTTTGACTTCCATGAAGCCAAGGTGCAGGGGTATGACTGTAGAGTTTTGGCTCTTGATGTGGTGTCAAACTTTGTTCTTCCTGTCTTCTACTGAATCCAGGTCTTTATCATGGGTGTAGCTGACAGATACTGTGTCTGCTTGAAAAGTGACTCAGTTCACAGCATGGCATGTAATCTGGAATATTTTGGCCTAACTTGATAGGTAGAGCTATAAACAGATGAGTCTGAGGAAAAGCTATATTGCTAAACAGCTGCTGTCACTGTAGTCACGCTTGAGGTGCAGTTCAGAGTATAAAGAATTCTGCATGTAAACTGATTTTGCACTTCAGAAATAACTTCATGTTAGTGAAGTGAAGCAAATGTACCTCTTTAGTACCTGCTAGTTTTAAGGATAACTTGGAAGTTTTATCTAGGCTTCTGAAATTGAGATTTCACTAGTTCCCATGTCTTTTCCACGGGAAATGTCAATACACATTTTAACAGTAGTAGGAAACTAGTATCTGCTGTCTTTAGATTTTTTGTAGTCAATGGGGCAGAATCTGGTTGGAGGTGTGTGACTAGTGGAGTCCCTCAGGGGTCGGTACTGGGACCGGTGTTGTTCAATATCTTCATCAACGACTTGGATGAGGGTATAGAATGTACCCTCAGCAAGTTTGCTGATGACACTAAGCTGGGAGGAGTGGCTGACACACCAGAAGGCTGTGCTGCCATTCAGAGGGACTTAGACAGGCTGGAGAGTTAGGCAGGGAGAAACATGATGAAATTCAACAAGGGGAAGTGTAGAGTTTTGCATTTGGGGAAGAACAACATGATGTCCCAGTATAGGTTGGGGACTGACCTGCTGGAGAGCAGTGTAGGTGAAAGAGACCTGGGGGTCCTGGTTGACAAGAAGATGACCATGAGCCAGCAATGTGCCCTTGTGGCCAAGAAGGCCAATGGCATCCTGGGGTGCATTAGAAAGGGTGTGGTTAGTAGGTCAAGAGAGGTTCTCCTCCCCCTCTATTCTGCATTGGTGAGGCCGCACCTGGAGTATTGTGTCCAGTTCTGGGCCCCTCAGTTCAAGAAGGACAGGGAAGTGCTTGAAAGAGTCCAGCGCAGAGCTACTAAGATGATTAAGGGAGTGGAACATCTCCCTTATGAGGAAAGGCTGAGGGAGCTGGGTCTCTTTAGTTTGGAGAAAAGGAGACTGAGGGGTGACCTCATCAATGTTTTCAAATATGTAAGGAGTGAGTGTCAAGGAGATGGAGTTAGGCTCTTCTCAGTGATGACCAGTGATAGGACAAGGGGTAATGGGTGTAAATTGGAGCATAGGAGGTTCAAGTTGAATATTCGAAAAAATTTTTTTACTGTAAGGGTGACAGAGCCCTGGAACAGGCTGCCCAGGGGGGTCGTGGAGTCTCCTTCACTGGAGACATTCAAAACCCACCTGGACACGTTCCTATGCGAGGTACTCTAGGTGGCCCTGCTCTGGCAGGGGGGGTTGGACTAGATGATCTTTCGAGGTCCCTTCCAACCCCTAGGATTCTATGATTCTATGATGCAATGACCTTCTAAAAGTAATTAATAAATTTCAGAATGGTTCCTGTTTGGATATCACTGTTTCTAGAAATGTGGGCTCTATCTTTTGGGGCTAGAATGTACCTCACACTGCTGCCTAGTGAGCTGAAGTTTTAATAAGTAAATCCATAACTGTTGTCATACTTGGCTAACAAAGATACATGTCAGTATTTTGAGTCTAGAACAACAGCTTTGAGAGTTCAAAAATTCACTTAATTTCAGTAGATACTAAGGCAGAGAGTGTAAAAAAATATTTGGCCTCAATGAGAGAAGGATAGTTATTTAATTCAAGACACGAAGCGTGTAACTGAGCTATTGCAAAGTGATCAATGCATGGAAGTTCGTATTTCAGCTTGTTTGGTAATTCATGTGTTTCTGTATCCTCAGGAGCCAAAAAGCTGTACTCTAGTTAGACTTTCAAATTATTTTCTGTATTGTGTAGATTTTCATTCTATGGCTTTTATGCTGCATGCCACTCTGTAGCTCCCTATGTAAAAAGTTTTGTGGAAGTACTGAACTAGACCATATAAGGCCTTCAGAATCAAGTTTACTTTGATTTTAAAAGTTTGTCATGGTTGTTGGGTTTTGGTTTTTTTTGTTTTGTTTGAATCTGTTGATGTCTTTTAATGCCGATCCTAATAGTTTTCACCTCATCTGTAGGATGCTTGAGTACTCAAATTTCTTTTCTTAACAGTATGGGTAACTGTTTTTACTGCAGCTTTGGCAAGTTTGGGGTATGAGAAAACCTGTGTTTTGTTCAACTGTGGAGCATTGGCAAGCCAGATTGCAGCAGAACAGAATTTAGAGAATGATGAAGGACTGAAAGCTGCAGCTAAGCACTATCAGGTACAGAGACTCCCTGCTTATGCTTATGAATTCAGAACTGATAATCTTAGAATTTCAAATAAATATTTCACAATTTTAAAGCTATATATGCACATACTTAATATATGTACATATTTTCCCTCTCTTGAAAATATGAATTGTCTAATTACTTGGTCTTTTCTGAAATTTATTTACCAGTTTTGAAATATTTCATTCCATAGTTTCCTATACCTCTTCCCTCAAGTGTGTTGCTAACTAATAACCTCCACTGTAAGAATTATAGCTAGTATGAATTTTAGTTTAAACAAGTAATAATCTTTCTTTTTAATGGAATGCATTAAAATTTCCCTGTTCTTATGCTGCTAAGTGTAACCAATATACCTTTGTTTATAGTCTATCTTGATAAATGTCTCCGTGTAAGTGGCTTCAAGAACAAGTAATTACAAGGAATTATATTAAGTGGCTAAACAAGGAGGAAGAGACTATATGAAAAACTATTTTTTTTTAAAGTTGTATGTACTGTAAGAGAATGTTTCATTGGCAACATGAATGATTATTTACTATTTTGTTTTGTTTAGTTTGCGAGTGGTGCTTTCCAACACATAAAAGACACTGTTCTGTCAGCCTTGAATCGAGAACCTACAGTGGACATCTCTCCAGACACAGTTGGAACTCTCAGTCTTATTATGTTGGCTCAAGCCCAAGAAGTCTTTTTTTTGAAAGCTGCAAGAGGTATGTGTTAATTTTTGGTTTGTCTATTTATTTGCTCATTACAACTTCCACAAAAACTTAAGTGTTTTAAGTTATTAAGAGCTTGAAAAGGGCCCTTCAGAAGCTTCTATTTTGGGCTTTACTGATTCTTCCTTCCCCTCCTGTGCAGGTCATTAATACAAAGAACAGATGCCACATAGGAATTTGATCAAGGTTTACCTGTCAATGGAGTTGTCCCATTTGTCTTTTTTTATTTTCAAGACTGTTATTCTTCATGTTCAAAAGGATTTTGTTGGTTTATATGTTTTCCTTTCCTCCCCTTGAGAACAAAATACATATTCTCTAAAAGAACAGAGTACTAGAAATAGTGCATAGGGGCTTTACCTCTATTCCTGTCTTCCTCTGTCTATGGAATGCCTTAGTGAGAATTTAGAAAGAAATGACTGTCCTAGGAAACAAAGGAAATTTCCTGTGACTTTAAGGGAAACAAATCCTGTTTGATTTCTCCTAATTTTAACAGATGAAATCTTAGCCCAGGCCTAACTTTGAGAATGCCCAGTTTGTCTTGGAAAGTGAAATCCTGCACATAGAACAAAAAATTATTTCCCTAACTCTTAAGGGCTGATTGTGAAATACTGATTCAGAGGCTGCATATTTTAAGACAAAATTTTCCTGTGGAATAGCTCTGCTTGGTACAAGAGCTCTTACCGTTTGTTTCTCTAGGTATTTACTAGAAGTTGTGCATCTAGAAATTAGGTATCTGAAAGCAGAACTAAGGACATAGAGGTAACACTCCCCCCCAGATTGTTTGGAATACAGCAGAGGAGGACAGGCACTATCTTAACTGGGATGTTTCTTCTGAAAGATCCCTGGAAAGTCTTGCAGCCTTACTGACTTCAGAAGAATTACAACAAGAAGCTGTTGTCCTTCAGCTAACTGATAAATTGTGTTTATGTTCTGTGTTATTCTTGTAGCAGTATTTTAGTCCCAGGCTATTTGGACATGGCTTTGAAAATAAGTTGTATAGCAAATGCATGAAACTTTTCTGCATAGTAGGAGCAGACACGCCATTTTGCATGGGAAATACATCTGATACATCAGATACATCTTTGATTGATTTCCTCTTATCTAAAATGTGAAAAAGACAAAGCAAGGCTGATCAAAAAACCCCATGTGCCCAGAGAAATTAAGATTTAAACATGGGTTTGTAGTGAGAGGACAAGGGGAAATGGTTTCAAACTTGAAGAGGGGAGATTTAGGGTAGACATTAGGAAGAAAGTCTTGAGTTTGAGGGTGGTGAGACACTGGAAGAGGTTGCCCAAGGAAGCTGTGCCTGTCTCCTCCCTGGAAGTGTTGAAGGCAACTCACTACAATTCCATGTCAAAAAAAGCCCTGCCCCAGCTTTCTTGTTGGCCTCATAAGCTCCTTTCTCTGTTTGCCATCTAAATCCTGTTCCATAGTGATAAGGTATTTCTGGAATAACTTAAGTGCATTTACCTCATGGAAGGTAAACACATTGTATCATAGCTCATGCCTCAAGTGTAGTTGATAGATGGGTGAACATGCCTGGATGAACAGCCCACTTGGAAACTGTATTCATTTAATTTTGGCAATCAGGCATTCCCTGTAGACTTCCTCATCTCCCCATACCTCCCACTCAGTTACCAATCTGAGAGTACATAAAAATCACCCAAATCAGAGGATACCTTTTTGCAAGGGCAGCTATTTGGAGTGGAGAGCCAATTTTCTGCATTGATAGCTTCTTTTCTTGGAAGGATGACTTGCTAGCTGAGGCCAGAAGGAATTACAAAAGGAGATAAAGATAGATGGATGTTTCTATTTTAACAGTTTTATATTTGAGAACAGGGTGAGTATGCGAGGCAGGGAACACTGCTGCCACTATGCTGTTGCAGCTCTGATATGAAGTAGTGGATACCACTTGGATGAACTGTAGTTATTTATGTGCAGGAATGGTGTTTCTATGCTCACTGTAAGCTAGCAGTGAGTGTGAACTGCTTTAGGAAGGACCAGTCTCTTCTTATCTGTTGTACTTTTGCAAATTTCTGAGAGTCCTGATGTGGAGTTGGGTTAGAGGACTGATAACTGCTGTAAATTAATTGTTATTTACTGACGAGATTGAAGCAAAGTTCTTTGACTGCGGCTGCACAAATGCTTGTGCTGGCACAAGGGAAGGGCTGGGAACAAGCTACCAGAGTGGGACTGCAGCTTTCATTGGCAGCTTGCCACTTGTCTCAGCTACAGCATCACTCTTAATCCTGCATCAATGCCAACAGCTGCCAGATTTCTTGTACAACTGACTGAACCTTCAGTGTCATGATACAAGTAGAAGATCTGGAAACTGCAGCTTGGTGTCAAGAGAAGAATAGGATAACACCTTGGAGCTATCATGCAAAACTGTAGCCTTGGGATGCAGTTGTTGCTGCTTGAAGATTAAGTAATTTATCTGCCCACTTGTAAAAATTGATGATAATAATAATTGTTTTTTTTTTTTTCTCCCCCTTTCTCCAGATAAAATGAAAGATGGTATCATAGCTAAACTAGCTAATCAAGCTGCAGATTACTATGGTGATGCTTACAAACAATGTCAATATAAAGATACTTTGCCCAAGGTTAGTAACTTTCATGGGAATAATCTCGAATCCACTTACTGTGAATAGCTGTTATTGCTTAGAGTATACATGATGAAATACACTTAAAATGTATTCTCAAGAAAAACTGACATATTTCTATTTCAGGGAAACTAATCAGTAACAGTTAAGAATCTAGGAGGAAAATTCAGTGTTTTTTTGGCTTTTTTTTAAGTCAAATCTTACTACATGAATTGTGTTCACTTGCAATACATTTCATTTAAAGTGAACTTGAAATGTTTATGGTCGTGTTTAGGGATGCCTTCTTAGTACCTAATGCCTTACTAAATCTGGTTTTCAAACTAACACTTTCTAATGGGGCTTAAATGGCTTCTAGTCTCAAATCTGTTCTTGTCAAATTTGCTCTCATGTTGCCAGCATGAATCTAGTGGAAATGTTCACTTATTTGTTAATGAAAAATATGGCAGGAAGTCAGTGTGTGTCCTCTGTCCTTCAGCCTCCCTTCTACTCATCCTCTACGCCCCAAAAAACCCTTGATACCTGTAAATTATCTCACCTTAATCTTCTCTGAGTTGAGTGCCATTGGACAGAAGCAACTTTTTTCATACTTTCTGAATAAATAACAAATAAAACCAAGCAAGTTTTCAGTGTATCAAATGTATCAATTGTATCCAAATAGTAAGATAGTAGAAAACTTTTTGTGCAGTGCTACAAATATAAAAGTTGTGTAAGATATACCTACTTTTGATACTGTTTGGCTCTTGAAATTTACCTAGCCAAGTAGGAGTTTATCTTCCATAGTGCATTAATTTAGTGTGTGAATGTCCCTGGGGAGCATGCTTTGTTGTTAATTTCCAGGGGTTTTTTTTAATTAAGTTTCAGAACTCTAAAATTACTGTGCCACTTTGCAGTGGACTTTCATTTTACAAATGTGAAATATACCAGATTTTCTAAAACATGTAGAAAATCTACTTTAAAATATCTTTACTATTATAAATTTAAGTGGTTGATGTCTAGTCCTTTAACTTAGTATCATAGAATCACACCATGCCAGGTTGGAAGGGACCTCAAGGATCATCTCTTCCAACTTTTGCAGGTAGCAATACGACTTAGATGAGATGATCCAGCATCTTGTCAAGCTCAGACTTAAAAATGTCCAGTGTTGGTGAATCCACTCATTCTTTAAGGATATTATTCCAATGTCTAACTGTTTTGATAGTGAAAAATTTTCTTCTCATGTCTAATTGGGATCTACCCAGGAGTTATGTGCACCCATCACCCCTTGTATTTTCCCTGTGATTCCTTGTAAAAAGGGAGTCTCTGTCTTCTTGTAGCCACCCTTTAAGTACTGTGATGTGGCAATACTGGTCTCCCTTTAAAAAGTTTAATATGCAATCTTAGACAAATAATTGCTAAAGTATTTGCCGAAGACACTTGTATTCCCTTTGAGAAAAAAAAAATCAGGTAATTGTTAATTCTACCCCACCTTCTGGTTTCTAATGCAGAATAGAATCTTAATCATGGTAGGAACTGTATGGGTAAGGTCTACTTGTGCTTAAGTGAAAGTATGCCTTTTTATTCTTAGGCAGTCAACTATACAAATGCCTTTGTAGGCCAGTCAGTGAGTTTAGGTAAAAAAAATAAAAGTTCTAGAAGTTAGATTGGTATCTTGCTTCCCTGCAGTTTGATAGATTCTTTAATGTATGTACATATTTCCTCTTCTGCGTTCTATGGCATATTACAGGTTGGGCTTATTTCTCACTTATTATGAGAGAGGCTTGGTTCTCACTTATTATGTGAGAAATTATGTAGGTATTATGTACTTATTATGTAGGTATTATGTTTATGATTGATTTCTGAGAGGCAATGAAATACAATAAAGCCATTGCTTGGTCTTTGATCTTGTGGACCTTTCTAAGCTGCTGTTCCAGCTGCACAATGTGCTTGTCGATTATTTGGAAAAAGCAGAGTAAGGCTTGCTGGTTCCATGAGGTAAAACCAGGCCTGAGAGCAGATAGATGTTCAGGAGTATGAAGGAGAGGTTGCCTTTAGACTCTAGTTGCAAGGCCTCCCAGATTTTTTTTTATTCCAATTTAGTCTCCTTTTTTTTTTTTTTTTTTTTGTAATTACCCCTTTCCCCATCTCTGTGGGAGCAGCAAGTCTGCACCAATGTGAAGGAGCAGGTCTTCACATATATACACATATATACTGTGGTCTTTGCAGTCTTGTAGTGCTCCTTGATCTAAGAAACAAAACAGTAAGGCCAAATTCTTCATCAAAAACCTTGCCTATGCTGTGGGCTGCTGCATAATGTTGTATTCATGTCTTGGTTGGTACTCCTGCAAAGCAAAGTGCATTTATAAAGAAGTCTAAAAATGACTTTTAAGTTTATTCTGTATCAGTGGTTATTGTCCCTGTTTATTTGTTCTTTGCTTTCATAAATTCAGTGCTCCTTTCTTGATAGGCCTGCTGCTATTTTAAGTGTAATTGCTTTGTTAAAGAAAAAACCAAACCTGTCTTCCCCTCTTCTTTTATGAATTCTTTGTCTTGGCTTAGTCTTGGGGGCATTTGGTGGTGTTCTTGAAACTGTCTTTTCTAATATATGCATGCATTTCTAATCTTCAGAGTAAACGTTGCGACTTCATGGCTTGAATTTCAATTGAAGTTTATCTAAAATAATGGACACTAAGAATTTTGCAAGGACAGATTTTAAAAAAAACAAAACTGGATTCAATCCATGTGAAGTCACGTGGTCTCTGACATTTACCTTTTATGTTTTAACCTATCTAAACCATTAATTGGGTGATTCTAATTTCCTTCTCTTCTTCCTTTTTCTTCCTGCATCCCATGTTGTCTGTGGTGGTTAATGTGGTTGGACTTTGCCCTGGTCAGTATTTTTATTTCCAGGAGGTGTTTCCTGTTCTGGCTGCAAAGCACTGCATTATGCAGGCCAATGCAGAATACCATCAATCTATCCTGGCAAAACAGCAGAAAAAATTTGGTGAAGAAATCGGGAGGTTACAGGTGGGTAGCTTTTTTCTTCTCTGAAAACCTAGCTCAGAGTTCTAAAATTCCAACAACTAAGTATTAAACGTACTAAAACATTACTGAGCATGTTTATCATGTTCATTGAATTATTAGCAGCTGCAAATGTGAGAGATTGCCGTAGGTTTTATAAAGGTCTATGTCAGTGATTTTTGGGGCAGTTTGTTACTGCTCGACATGTTAAGCCTGGATCTTTATGTTTGCATAGGCTTTTTACCTCAATGTTGCTAATATAACAGATTTGTTAGTAAGTTTTCTCTTGTAATGTTATTTAAAAATCCCTAAAACATTACAGTTCTACCTACCTTTTTTTCTGCAATCCTGATTTAAATCTGAGTAATTTTTGAAAACCCTGTTTTTAGGCTTTATAGCTTTTTTTTAATCTGGTTTCTAGAGGGACATTGCTATAGATGTTGTAGTGGGTAAGGTCTTCTCATGTGCTAAGCACAGTAGATTTAAAAAAAAAAAAAAAAAAGGTTAAAAATAACTGCTTTTTTCAAGTCTCCTGCTCCTTGGGAAAAACAAAATTAAAAAAATGAAGTGCGGCTTCAACTGACGTTGTAGAAGATGGGTTCAATATCTATTTATTGATATGCAGGAGGGTGTGGAGATATTTTTAAAGTTATTATTGTGTATTTATTGAGTACAGGATAGAGGTTGAAGCTTTTGGATACTTGCATGACAATGAAGTGCCCACTTGAACTTCTACTAGAAAGCTGTTATATTTATGTTGCTAAGTGGTAGATGGAGGTGTATCTGTTGCTCATGCTTGAGTGTCAAATCTGAATTGTCAAATCTGAATTTTAGTGCTTACCCTTGATAGGTTGGCTATCAAATTTATTATTATTGTTAAATAATAAATTGACTTATGTCTGCGATTTTAATTCATGTAATGTTAATTTCCTATTACAGGAAGTATCCTTTCATTCTTTCCTACTTAAATGAAAAAATCTTTTAAAGTTGGAAATCACTACTTGCAATGTGCCCTTCTCAAAGATTTTCTCATACTTTAGTGGTTAAAGTTTTGGTGGATTTTTTTTGTCACGAGTGTCTTATTTGTTTGTTTGGGCTTTTTAAGCTTGACATCTGAGGGGAGATATTCCATTATTACTTATTTAACACTGCTTCATGAACAGCATGTTGTTGGAAGTAAAAGCCCTATATTGTCGTATTTAATACGTGTAGTAAAATGAGTCTTAAATCCTAGTCCCCATAGTTATTAAAAGACCTCCATAATTAATGTAAATTAGAAATTTAGCATCCTTTTTGATAATTTTAAAAAAAATACCGTTGCTATGAAGTAGAATTGGCTGGGTTGGAAGGGACCTCAGAGATCATTAAGTCCAACCCTTGATCCACTACTGCTGCAGTTACCAGCCCATGGCACTGAGTGCCACATCCAGTCTCTTTTTAAATATCTCCAGGGATGGAGAATCCACTACTTCCCTGGGCAGCCCATTCCAATGTCTGATCACCCTCTCTGTAAAGAAATTCTTTCTAATATCCAACCTAAACCTCCCCTGGCACAACTTGAGACCGTGCCCTCTTGTCTTGCTGAGATTTGCCTGGGAAAAGAGACCAACCCCCACCTGGCTACACCCTCCTTTCAGGGAGTTGTAGAGAGTGATGAGGCTCTTCTTCAGGCTGAACAGCCCCAGCTACTTCAGCCTCTCCTCACAGGATCTGTGCTCGAGTCCTTTCACCAGCCCAGTTGCCCTCCTTTGGACCCTCTCCAGCACCTCAATCTCCTTCCTAAACTGAGGGTCCCAGAACTGGACACAGGACTCGAGGTGTGGCCTCACCAGCGCTGAGTACAGGGGCAGAATCACTTCCCTGGACCTGCTGGCCATGCAGTTCCTGATACAGGCCAGGATGCCATTGGCCTTCTTGGCTACCTGGGCACACTGCTGGCTCATGTTCAGCTTCCTGTCAATCCAGACTCCCAGGTCCCTTTCTGCCTGGCTGCTCTCAGCCACTCTGTGCCCAGCCTGTAGCGCTGCATGGGGTTGTTGTGGCCAAAGTGCAGGACCCGGCACTTGGCCTTGTTGAACCTCATCCCGTTGGAATCAGCCCAACTCTCCAGGTCCAGGTCCCTCTGCAGAGCCCTCCTGCCTTCCAGCTGATCCACACTCCCCCCCATCTTAGTGTCATCTGCAAATTTGCTGATGATGGACTCAATCCCTTCATATAAATCATCAATGAAGATATTGAACAGAACTGGGCCCAACACTGATCCCAAAGTAGCAACTTTATATTTCCCTTTTTAAAATTAGAACTAAGATTAAAATGGGGGGGGGGAAATTAATGTAAATTCTTATGAAATTTTAAATATATACAAATTAAAGTTTGTATACACCTTTATTTCTCCTCTAATTCTGTTTCCAACAAATGCTTTTTAGACTGTAGCACTGCATCAAACCCATAGCAGTGATATATGATTGGCACAATTGATATGATTGGTAAATTTCAAACACATTTCACTTTTAAGGTCGCTCAGGTTCTCCACAATCCAAAGAAGTTTCAGTTTTTTAATTCTTGTGAGTTTATGTAAACCTCAGCTTACATTGGTGCTCAGTATTATGATGTTAGGCTTTCACAAGAGAAGTGTGATCAGGACTGAGCAAATAGTATCAAAGGGCAATGTTTTGTGGTAAAGTGGATGTAGAAGAAGCAGGTACTTCAGGGTTGCATCTTGGCTGAGCAGACAGAAGAGAGAGCAGACCTTATTGTAGTGAAATGAGGCAACCAGGTGCCACTAATTCCCAGGTAGTGGGCATGACCTTGTGTTAAGCCTACCTGTGCCTAATTAGGATTGGCCCCCTGGTCCTGCTCATGCGCAGGGGGGGCCACCCTAATCAGGCACAGGTGGGTTTAACACAAGCTCATGCCCACTACCTGGGAATTAATGGCACCTGGTTGCCTCATTTCACTACACCTTATGTTCTGTTTTAATTTGCAGTAGGATTCCAGCATAATTTCTATAGCTTCTGAGCCCAAGGTTAGATGGGTGTTAGCACCAGATACAAAAAGCAGGACTGTGGCCTCTACATGAGTGTGAACAAAGTTTGTGAAACAATTTGCAGTACCTGCAAAAACAAGCTTTGGGTTTCAAGGAACAACATGACAATGGCATGGTGGTGGTGTTTTTTTCCCTTTTCTTTCCTTTTTTTTTCCCCCTTTTTTTTTTGTGTTTGGGTGTTTTAAGTATTACTGCCTGTAATTCATGATTGCTTTTGGATTTTCAGGAGTCATAGTGAAACCTCTTATGAGATACTAACTTGGTTATTGGTTGGTAGGGTTTTTTTTCCACCCAATGAATTATTTTAATGAGTAAAATATCCTTTTTTTCTTTTTGATATATGAATGGGGAATATTTTCTTAAGGGAAAAAATATCAATAATATGCATTGGTAGAAGTTGCTTGGCTATGTGGAAGAGAAGGAAAGGCTATTATTTTAACTTAATTTTTAACTTAAATTTATAACAATGTATTTTAATTTAACAATATTTTAAACTTTTTTAGCATGCAGCAGATTTGGTGAAAACAGTGGCATCTCGTTATGATGAGTATATAAATGTTAAAGATCTGGTTGACAAAATCAACCGTGCACTTACAGCTGCCAAAAAAGACAATGATTTCATCTACCATGACCGTGTTCCTGACCTGAAAGATTTGGAGTCCATTGGAAAAGCCAGTCTTGTGAAGTCTACTCCAGTTGTTGTTCCCCTCAGTCAGAAATTCACTGGTAAGCCAAGTGTGTGGTGTCCACAGGGAAATGGTTACCTGGTGAAACACATGGCCACCAAAGTTCATTTGTACCATGAAAAAGTAAACATTTGATTTTCAGTTGTATTAAGTGTATAGCACTGTGTTTGAAAGTGACATTCCTCCACTTTGTTGTTCTACTACTTGATGAAATACTGGAAGAGTAAACCATAGGTTGAAAATCACTATCTGCAATGTGCCCTTCTCTTAAAGGTTTTCTCAGCATATCCTATATTAAACCAACCCTTCTAATTTCAGAAGGAAACTAATGCAAGGGAAGAGTATTGAATTTTACATTCCAAATAATGTAGTTGATAGCCTTCTGTAAAGCTGAAAAATCTTGGGTTTGTTGACTGTACCAGGGGAGTTCTGAAAAATGATCCTCTCTTTCCCATTTTCTTCAGTTAAAAAAGCAGAATTAGCAATTAAGCCATGTGGGAAACCTCATTTGTATTCCTACAACTGTTTTAAATATAATGCCTTGAGATTATTTCTAAATCAATTTTGGTCTCAAAACCTGAAATTCGTTGAAATATCTGAAGAAATAGAGTTTTTTTTAAGACATCTTGAAGAGTGGGGAAGAGTATCTTAAACTATTTAGATCACTCTTTGTAGTTTCAACCTGTACAAAAGAGCTGTGAAGGTGTTTGTGTCCTTTTAACTTCTCAGGGCATCTTGAGTAATTTAAACTACTTCAATTGCAGACTTGTTTGAGAAGATGGTTCCACTGCAAGTTCAGCAGTCTGTGAATGCTTATAACCAGAGAAAGGCAGAGCTAGTAAACAGGTCAATAGCCCAGATGAGAGAAGCCACAAATCTGGCAAATGGGTGAGTATGGCAGCTTCTTGAATCTATCGAGAGGAGTTGTGGAACAGGCTGTAAACACTGATTGCTTTGCAGCCTGCAGACATCCAAGTTAGAGCAGTGGATTTTTGTGGTGTTTTTGTTTGTTTGTTTGTTTGTTTTTTGGTTGGTTTTTTTTACTGTATGGCAGGCTGTCAAACTTAAGCTATAGCAGGGGTATTTAGAACCACTTTTCTGCAGATGTTAAGACTGAAGGTATATTAAGAACAAATAATTAGTTTTCTTTAGTCTTTCCTCGTTTTTTGCTTTTGCTCAGAAAAAATTACAGTTCTAAAAGTCTAGAAGGATTTTCACATTCCAGTGGTCAGCTAAATTTTACCAGTGACTCAGTACATTATATTTTTTCCCTTAAAATTTGGTTTGTTATAGGAAATAATAAATTATTTTTTAAAAAAATCAACTGAAAAATAGGAGTGTAGTCAAAATGGTTTATTTTTTTTTTAAATTTAATAAAGATTACAGATAGTTACTACTGACAATATTTCCTATATATTTAAGTGTGAAAAGCCTAGGTTGTATCTAGGTTTCTAAGGGCTTTGAAACTTATTTTGATGAGGTGTACAGGGTAGGAATAAGTTTATAGCTTTCACATGGAAATTTTTGTCCAGGAGTATGTTATACTCTGTTTCTGTTATAATTGACTGTGTGATTGTTTGGATAGCAGTATTATTCACAGGATAAACCCATCTAATACTGCAAGTAAGTTATTTTACATGTTGACTTTTTCAGTGTGTTGGCTTCCCTCAATCTTCCTGCTGCTATTGAAGATGTGTCTGGTGATACTGTCCCTCAGTCTATTTTGAACAAGTCAAAGTCCGTGATTGAACAGGGAGGAATTCAGACTGTTGATCAGCTGATCAAAGATCTGCCTGAACTGCTACAAAGGAACAAAGAAATTTTAGATGAAGTAAGCTCAGCAACTGCTAACACTAAAACATTTTTGGAAGACCATCACTGAACATTTTCAATGGCAATAGAAAATGTGCACAATTATGAAAAATGCTTGTAGCTTTAGTAGCACTTTAAAAATATATCATTTAAGTGGTTAGTCCATATAAGAACTGTACTGTCATATAGGTATATTCCCTTACAAGTATTTTGTTTTTAAAATGGTGCTGAGAGGGTAAGCACTCTAAAGAAATTAGAGTGTTTTGTCCTTTTTATGCCTATTTTTCTTTGCCAAATTAAATTGATAAAGAATACTTGAGCATTATTTATACTTTCTACACTAGCTGTGTGTTTTGTAGCTGTTTCATGTTTAGAATGGCTTATAATGCATGTAATATTTTACTGTTGTAGTCACTAAGATTGCTAGATGAAGAAGAAACTACAGATAATGACTTGAGAACAAAATTCAAAGAGCGTTGGCAGAGAACACCATCCAGTGATCTCTATAAGCCTTTAAGATCAGGTAAAGTTCATGTTTCATGCTTTTGATGTTGTGGTGCTCTAAAAATGTGCATTCTCATAGTGTAAAATAAAGTAGCTTTCAGTGCTCTGATACTGTCTTTAAAGATAAAAATTTCAGCTGAGGGGAGGTTATGCTGAAATACCCTTACTGCACTCTGCATCAGGATTTGAAGTTGAGAGGTGATGTGAAAGCAAAGAATTTGCTGCTGCTTTTGGCATCCCTGGAGTTGCTCATTGCAAGCTGAAGTTTCAGAAAGTATCTGTAATGAAAAACAGCTGCCCTTCTAAGAATGTGGTTGCAATTACCTCTTAATGCTTTAGTGTGTTTTCATAGAATCATAGAATTGGCTGGGATGGAAGGGACCTCAGAGATTATGAAGCTCAATCCTTGAAACACCGTTGCGATTGCTAGACTATGGCACTGAGTGCCACATCCAGTCTCTTTTCAAATATCTCCAGGGATGGAGAATCCACTACTTCCCTGGGCAGCCCATTCCAATGTCTGATCACCCTCTCCATAAAGAAATTCTTTGTAATATCTAACCTAAACTTCCCCTGGCACAACTTGAGACCGTGTCCTCTTGTCTTGCTGAGAGCTGCCTGGGAAAAGAGACCAACCCCCACCCAGCTACACCCTCCTTTCAGGGAGTTGTAGAGAGTGATGAGGTCTCCCCTGAGCCTCCTCTTCTCCAGGCTGAACACCCCCAGCTCCCTCAGCCTCTCCTCATAGGATTTGTGCTCGAGTTCCTTCACCAGCCTGGTTTCCCTCCTTTGGACCTGCTCCAGGACCTCAGTCTCCTTCCTGAACTGAGGGGCCCAGAACTGGACACAGTACTCAAGGTGTTTTTCCCTTGTCAAGATGTTATTCTCTGGGGTTTTGTTTGATTTGTTTTTTCTTCAGCAGTTAGCTGAGCTACTTGAGGCCAGCACTGTGGCATGTTTTCTGTGCATTTAATATGTGATTTTGGAAGCTATCAAGAGACTGAGGCCCTTGCCTTAGTTTGGAAAACTTACAGGGGTTTAAGTGTTGGGAGTAGCTCAAACCAGTGTTCGTTCATACACTTTTGTGTACTTCTCTGGAGCATTAATATAGGTGCTCAGTTTATGTGCTTCTTAAAACGTAACTTAGAAACTTAAATTTCATTTATGAGTCAGCAACTTGATAATATGCAGGCTCACAAAAAATGTTGGAAGGCTTACTGAAAGCCATGAAAGCTGCGCTGGTGCAAGACTGGGATTAAAAAAGTTTTGAAATTATATAAACACCTTTTTTTTTTTTTTTTTTTTTTTTTTTTTTTCCGCCACCAGAGGGAGCCAATTACCACAACATTTTGAATAAAGCCGTGCAAGCAGATGGCCAAGTTAAAGAGCGCTATCAGGCTCACCGGGATACAATTGCACTTCTGTGTAAGCCAGAGTCAGAACTCAACGCAGCTATTCCCTCTGCCAACCCAGCAAAAACATTACAAGGAAGTGAGGTAAAGCATTGTCTCGATTTTAAATTATTTTAAAATAATATCTCTAAATAGAGGTTTTATTCATTTAACAAAAATACATGAATTGGCATGAAAGCTGACCCTTATCCCCCTTTTTTTCTGGAATGTTACATCAGGTAACTAACTTAGGGAAAAGAAGTATATTTTGTTACACATAGTGTGAGCAGTTTCAATCGCCAAGGACAGCAGAATTGTTCACTGTTTTTCATCAAGGATTGAACGTTTTATGTTTCTGTAATGTTGGGTGGTGTGGTGTAGTGCTCAGGTTGTTGGGGTAGTTAGGGAATGTAAAAGACATAGCCCAGTATTCTAAAATATTTTGTCATTTCACCAACTTGCTTTTCAAGAAAGTTGTTGCTCATCTTCAGCAGTATAATTATTTTTCTCATATGAGTGAGCTGCAGTAAGTGTTTTTGGCTGTTTTTTTTTAGAAAATATCCTATTGGAAGCTTATCTGATCATGTTAAAGAAAAATACATTAAAAAAACTTGGTGTAGTTCAGTGTTGTTTGTGGAAGTAGATCTTTAGAGAAGCATATAGTTTGAGAAATACTTGAAGATCTTTGTTTTGTTTCATTTTGTCCTAGTTTGTTATCTGAAGCACATGTATAAACAAATGCTTATACAGTAGCATTGCCAGCATCAGAGAGGAGTGCAAGATAGACTATACTTCTGTAATAATTTTCTGACAATTTTTATTGTCCAGGTTGTAAATGTTTTAAGAACTTTGCTGGCCCGTCTGGATGAAATTAAGAAGGAGAGGGAGCAACTGGAAAATGATCTGAAATCTGTAAATTTTGACATGACAAGCAAATTCCTGACTGCACTTGTGCAGGATGGTGCTATAAATGAGGAGGCTATCTCTGTGACTGAGTTGGACAGAATTTATGGAAGTTACACACAGAAAGTGCAGGAGTCCCTAAAAAAACAGGAAGAACTTCTCAAAGACATTCAGGTACAATATCATATATGTATTCCTTCCTCTTAAACTAAGGAACAACACTTCCTCTACTTCTCCAGTACTTTAGAGCACTACTTTCTACTGTTTTTTCTTGTTACTCTGTCCAAGGCCAGTTCATACTCCTTTACTCTTCTTATCACTGAAAAATAAATGAGTGTGTTTTGTTTAGCAGAAAGAAGTGGGAATTTTTAGCAGACTCTCACAGAGCTCTGATACAAGTTCTCTTTGCCTTTTTCTTGGTCCAGTTCTGCAGATAGCTTTGCCCTTGCAAGGAGCCTAACTGGTGTGTTAAGAAATTTCTAGTTTTGTTTATTTTCCTTTTATCCTATCTTAATATTTGTTTTTGAGACATCAGGACACCTGCCCTTAATCTTTACTAGAAGACATGAGTGTCTGTGAAATATGTTTTGGTTTGTTCCAAATTGATACTTTCAATGTGTTTGACTTCCAGCATGTGCAAAGCTCGTTAAAGTAAAAATGAATGAGAATTTCCCAAAGCTGGTACATAAATTCAACCTTATTTTGCCAGTAACTCTAGAGGCTGGTTCTTGAGACATACGGCAAAATTTTTGTGGATATTACTTTGATATTAGAAAGTCCTGGAGTTCAAGTTTGGTTGCTCCTGACAGCTGAAGTAGTCTTATTAAGTTTGCTTTTTTATTTTCCCCTCAAAAATACAATGTAGGTGATCCTTCTGTAAGTTTTCCACTTCCCTGTCCTTTTAATAGCTTGCTCTTGTCAACCAAACTTGAGGTAACACTTCTTAAAAATACAGACTTTCATTATGTGCTAATCAATATTAATAGAGGGTAGTACTGGAGAGGGCCTAATTAGTATATTAGTATAGCTCCTGAAAGAGAGGGTGTAGTGTGAACTTGAGAAATAGCTGAAGGCAGCCCACAACAGAACAGATAATTATCTGCTATCTGCTGTACCTACTGCCAGTGACTTCATGTATAGTTCTGAAATAGCCACTGCACTTGCCAGACAAGCATTGGGAAGTACAGTGTTTGGATGGAAGGTGAGGAAAAGTAGGTATTGGGAAAATGAGGTAGAAACAATGAGCAAGAGGATAAAAACCCAAAGGTACTGAATCTTACATGGAACTGGCTTGCACTATTCTCACTACTTATTTTTTTCCCTTCTTTTAAGAATGCACATCAGGAATTTTCAAAGATGAAACAATCGAACAATGAATCTAATTTAAGAGAAGAAGTTTTGAAGAACTTAGCTGTAGCAAATGACAACTTTGTGGAACTTGTAGCCAATTTAAAAGAAGGCACAAAGGTATGGTAATGCTTAAGAGATTGGAAGAACTTTTATTTACATAGTGAAATGTGAACCAAAAAATCATAATAAACTTTACAGACATGCTATATGAGCTGCATTTTTAAGGATTTTACTACTGAAGTGAGGACAGTGAGTTGCTAGAATGTTGATTGCTTTTGACAGCTGTGAAAGGCTTCTTTGTTCTTCTCTAAAAAGTATGCTTTTTGGAGCATTGCTTTGTATTAAAATGGGGAAAAACGTGTTAATTACATCTGAACGGATGCTGAAATACCCAGATGAGCCATTTTATGTGAGGAAATCTTTCATCTGTTCTCCCATGGTATTTAATCACCTTATCAAATTTGTATTTTATATACTGCTACTGCATACATGAGGAGAGATGAGGAGGGCTTTATTTAGCTTGCTTTTTTATTGATCTGTGATTCTAGAAGGTGTATTACTGCCTCTGCATTAAGTACTTTTTTCCTGGTGTATTGATAGCTCACTAATGGAAAGCAGGAAATAAAACTCTGCAATGTCTATATGAATGAAATGCATGTAACTGACCAAAAGCAGTAAGATGAAAAATATAAATTATCCTTCAAAAAAATACTTAGAGAATCATAGAAGTGATCTTGTTTTGTTATGGCTGTAATACATTTTTTAGTTGTATTAAACTATTTTTATATTTTTACACATACACATACATATAACTCAACTTTGTTTTGGTTTATATATATATATTACAGGGATTAACAACAGCAGACTAGTATTTGTTTTTGAGAAACAGAATAAAATGCAGTAGCAGACTTCACTGGTGTGGCAGGTTCTGGGCACTGTAATAACACAGTGCCTGTATCTGGATCAGTATGTAGAAATATGCTGTTGTGGAGTCTGAAAGAATTGATTGAGCATGTTTTCTGCTTTTCTTCACTAGTTTTACAATGAGTTGACAGAAATTCTGCTGAAATTCCAAAATAAATGCAGTGACATTGTCTTTGCTCGCAAGACTGAAAGAGATGAACTGCTCAAGTAAGGCTGCAATATTTTGTTTAAGCTTTGTAGAAACAGTTAAGTATTTATCTGAAATTAATCTTTGGGGCTGTGTTTTTTTTTTCCTTTAATGGTGTTTGATGAAACGAGAGAGGAAGAAGAGATGTATTAAGACTACTACTTCTTCTTTGCCTCATTGCTAACCTTACTTCTTCGTTCCTCTGAAAAAGTAGAAAAGTTGACAGGAGAAATAAATGGGGAAAATCTACTTTGAACTCTGCTCTGCTATACCCATGTAGAGTTCAACATGAATCAGTTTCTTCTTACATGATTTCACTCTCAGTTCTTCTTGGCATGCATCTCTTCATAATTTTATTCTTTCCTGTGAGGAACTTCTGACTTCTGCTCCTTATTCCTGTTGTCATTTGGGTTTGAAGAATTAGATAAATTCTTGAAAACATGATTGCCTACCATCTGCCCAGTGTTGTAGGGGGGAAAACACTGGTATTGCTCTTCTGCTCTGTAGTCTGATCTGGTTTGATATTTTATCATTGCTTAGATACCTGGGTTGCCTGTACTGCTGGGGAGAGAAGTAGATCTTGTCCTTCATGTGAAGGAAGGTTGTTTGATGTTGTCATTGTCCTGCAGCTGTGCTCAGGCTAATACAGAATGCTTCAGCCATGATTTTTAGGTTCTTGAGGGAAGTGTCACTGAAAGGTCTTGCTTTTTAATCGGTATTACTTAGCAAAGCATGTAGCCTTTTATAAGAAGGGCCAGTTGTTACTAAAGTTTGTTGGTTAAACTTCACTGGTTCTGCATGTCAGGTACCACGTTGCAAATGGTATCCTCAGCCCTCAAATTATACCTTTCCTAACTTCATCCTTGCACCACTGTGCTTTTTCAGTTGGGCATTGTGCCTGTAAAACAATTTTTAGTAAATGTGTGCAACCCCTTCCACCTCTGTTCTACCTCTTTGATTCAGGCAATTTGGAAGCTGTAGGCTTGTCTAACCAAGGCTTAGATCTGAGTATCTTGCATCTCTCACATGCTAAGGTTCAGCGTTAAAGATATAGATTTACTATTGATAAAACATTCAGCTGAATTTTGCTATCTCATGAATCAGTGAGAACCAGAGATTTTTTTTTTTCCCCATGTAGTGCTTGCCTGTTAGAGGGCCAGTTTTAATAGTGTTTTAGGTTTCATATTTATTGTGTCTGGTCAAAATATACTTTGCTCTGAATGGTGCTGCTGTTCAGTAAGCCATCAATCTGAAGCATAATTTTAATTCAAAAATTGTTTTTTCCATCCCTTTTTCTTAGCTTCTGTAAAATATAGTGTTTAGTAGTTACTCCACTTCTCTGCAACAAGTAGTTTGAAGTATGTGTATGTAGCAGAGCATTGGGACATTATTTTCAGCTTTTTTTCCATTTTTCTTTTTTTACTAAAGGGGTAACTGCAAGGAGAATTTTCTTGGAGTATTAGTTTGAATTGTTTTTTCTACCAAGTTTATACAAAACTTGGCAATTTGCTTTTTTATCTTTGGGGCTCACCTTTGCATGCTATATAATTGGAGCCTGTAGTTTGCTACTGACTGGACTGTACACCTTTGTCAGTTCTGCCTGTCTTCTGTTCCAGAAGAAAAATATCAATAGTATGAAATTTTAAATGCTTCCTAAAAAGGTTCTCTGAATCTGCCCATTCTCAAATATTGAATCTTTGTATTGAGAAATGCACTATGTTACTCTGAACATGTGACTTAAAACTGCTTCCTCGAAGTTCTCATGACAAGCAGAGTGTAAAATTATGCTGTTTGGTGGCAGCTTGTGATACAACATGACACCAAAACCTCTTTATATACCGAAGTATCTTACCAGGAGTAATTCCAGCAGTAGAAATAACAGAATAGAGAGCTTGTAAGCTCATGTTTAGAGCCATTCAGATTCTTGCCAGGGATTTTTTTGATAGTAATGCTTACCCTGATATGATATTGGGCTATCCAGTGGACTTTTTTTTTCATTTTTTCTTTTTTTAACAATTCTGGTAGATGCATGGAATTTGCATACAATATTAGTTAATTTGGGGCAAACTGTAAGCAATGCAACATTGTTTTTCTTATGCATTTGAACATCTCTTTATAGGTAAAAGCTGCTGAAATGTATTTTTATCCATTTCCATAGCCTTGAGGTTTCCTTAGATTTTCAGTGAAGCTTACAAGTTCTGACTGTTCTATAATTTCTGATCCAAAAGCTTTTGGCTTATTCAGTGATTGATACCCAATATTGACTTGGAATGTAAAGACATCATTAGAAAACAAATGTAACAGTAAATCAGAGGACTTGCTAGAGGATTGTTTTGGTGGAAATGATTTGGACTCCAAATGTAGTTTGAACTAGCTCAGTGATCATGTTTTAAAGACTGGATTTTAGTCTGTTGCATCGATTTAGTTTAGCTTGCTGAACTGTATAACAAACAACTCTTAAACTAAGCTGTGTTTCCTTGTTTGTTTTTAATAGAGATTTGCAGCAAAGCATTGCTAGGGAGCCCAGTGCTCCTTCTATTCCTCTGCCTACATACCAGACCACATCAGGTGGAGGAACTAAGCCTGCAGCGTCACCAGCTCCTACTCCAGCACCCAGAACCATGGTGGTAAATACATGCTATGGAATTAGTGGGTTGAAAGTGGAAGGTCCATATTTAGCAGTAGCAAACTGATCCATAATTTCTGCGTATCACTCCTTAATGTTTTGGTGTATTTGGAATAGTGTTGAAATGAAATTATGAAGAAAGCCTAAAAACTTTTCAGACTATGTACTATTAGTGTTTGTAATTTTTATAGACTTGAAATGGAAGGTTTATTGCTTTATAGATGCTTCATGTTGTTACCTGTATAGAGTAAAATGAAAATAAAAAAAAAATGAAAATAAAAATCAGCCAATCTTACAGCCACAGCTTTTGAATCCCAGGTTTCCAGAAAGAAGCTCCAGATTAATTCACTTTCTCTTGCTAGGGGACTAAGCCACAGCCACCAGCACGGCCACCACCACCAGTGATTTCTGCAGCAAGCAGTTCCTCTTCGGTATCAGCACCTTCTGGAACAGCTGCTCCTCCTCCTGCTGCTCCTCCTGCTGCTGCTCCTTCTCCTATTCCAGGAGCCAGTGCACCTGCACCAGGCACTGCACCTGTACAGGCACAGGGACCTCCTTACCCAACTTACCCAGGTTACCCAGGGTAAGCTGTGGGAATATTTATGCAGTTCTTTGTTATCCCTTTATCTAAAAGCACTTGTTTGTTACATGAGAGATTTTACATTCAGTTACTGTTCTAATTGAAGACATGTTTAGTGCCTGAAGCAAGAATTTTTTTTAACATTTTAATAATGTAATTTTTATTGGAGAAATTTGCTGGTACCATTTGTGGGAGAGTTAATTTTAAGTTTTTGTAATTTGGTTTTTTTAAAGAAAAAGAGAGATAGGATTCCAGTTTCTTAACTATGGGTTTGTGACGATTTCCAGCTCTTGCATAATCAGTTGGTGCTGTTTATCTCAAAAGTGTAGGCATATCTCTTTTTTCAAATTTTAGTGTCTTGCTAAAGATGATGAAAAATACAGGGAAAAAATGGTTAAGTAGGATACTGTGTTGTGATGCTTTTTTCCATCTTTTTGGAATGATTATGAAGAATTGAAGGCAGCTGCTCTCTCCTTCAGTTGCAGGCTCAGAAAGTGTTAGAATATGTATCATGATATCAAACATAGGAGAATCAATTTAGATCAGTTCTAGTTTCAGCAAGTTGCTTTTACTCTGCCTTCTGTCTGCGTTTCCGTTCCACGCATCATCCTTTTTTCGAGTTTGGTTCTTGAAAGTTGCCACGTTTTCTGCTGCACAGAAAGGAAGTAATTTGCAGTCAGTGTGTTGTTACTTGCAAAGAACATAATCAGTTTTTCACAACTAAAGTGTCCTTCTTTTTCCCCTCCCACATAGGTATTTTCAGATGCCGATGCCAATGGGCTATAATCCATACATGCATGGTCAGTATAATTTGCCGTACGCACCCTCTCCTGTGTATCAAACTCCTGGACAAGCACCATATCCACCAGCTCAACAACCTGGATTCCCTTTTCCTCAACAGCCTTATTACCCTCAGCAATAATGTACCTGCAAAGAAGTTCTGCTTATTAAAATTTGGGGAAAATTGGCAATACGCATACTAAACCTTTTAGCTTCGGTTAATGTACCAGACTGAACTGTACGCAGTCTAAAACTGTTTGTTGTTAACTTCTCAAAAATATCTAGATCAGTGTTTGATTACACTAAACACTAAATATTTTGAAAGACCCTTTGCAGTGGTTTAGACTGTAGACTAATGCCAGAGTTAGAGCCTAATTCATTGAAACTGTACACTCCCTGTTGACTAGACAAAAACATTTATTTGCAAAAATCCTGTAAGTTACAAATGGGTTCAGATGAGAAAAATGAAGCAGTGTGTGCACTGGGTATGATATATCTATGGAACCATACAGCATTTCCTTCTATGCTCTATTGGTTTGTATTTTTTTGAGTTTAGTAAAAATACGCTATTTTGTCTAATAATCAAGGCCTTGTAAATCATCAGTAAAATAATAAATTACTGAAGAATGGTTTAAACACTTGGCGTTCTTATTGCTGTAAAAATGTGGTTTGTGTGTCTGTAGATTCTTTTCGTTTGTCCCTTGTCTTGCATAACGTAGATAACTTCTCAAATGTTTAGCCTTACAACTGATTTTCCACCTCTTCTTGATTCTGTATTTTTGTGACAGAATCTATAAATAACCATTTAAATGTTGATAGATTTAAGTCTTTCAGTAGAGCTTTTCTGTAACTCTAAAGTGTATTAAATGACAATATGTTCATTACTGTTTTAGTAGTTGCTCTCGTGTCCAGAATACTACTTAAAATAAGGTTCATCAGGGTCACTTTTACAGGACTATGTAACCTAGGAGTTGATCTAATTCCTGTTTTCCAAAGAAACGTTGATTAGATACGTCTTACGGCTCAAAATAGGGCAACTGTTGATTGTTGGAGCTTTACAGATTCTAATTTTAAATTATTTCCTTTTTCCCTTGAAAAAAACCCATGTATTCCCTCAGGGAGCTTTTTATCAGTGGAGAAACTTTTTTTCTTTCTTTCTTTCTTTTGGGAGGGGGAATCTTATTAATTAAAACACATCAAACGTTACTCTTGGATCCATCTTCTCAAGGGATTAATAACCTTGCACTACATTTTGCATCAGAGAGTGAATATAGATTTGTGGTTAATGGCTTCTACCAAATATTTGCTAAGGATCTTTCAGTCTTTTTTTCCAAGCATACTTGTCTGGTGAGGGACTTTGCATTCTTTTAGCCCTTGGCACATGTTACTTGGTTCTGTGGGACAGTTATTTTCCTGAGTGCTTACGTACATGATGTTCTGGCCTTACGGAATAGCTGTTACAATACCTATGTTAAATGTTACTGCTTTGTTTTTCTATTGAAGTGCCTGATTAAAATACTGGGTATATTTTAATGTAGGGGTTTAGAAGGCACCAGTTATTGTAGCATCTGGGTGGAAACCTCACTGGAAATTGAATTCTCTTCCTCCTAAAGAAAGCAGTGGGACATAATCCACGAGCTTCTTTCTTTCTGTCTCAAGTTCTTGCTATGTGGTCACTCTGATTACTTTGTGAAGACTACTTGTCTTTAATAGACCCTGACCCCTGTAGAATATGCAGATCAAAAGGTAGAAGTAAGCATCCCTCGTAGGACGTGAGTATCTTAATTCTAAACAAATTTATTAATCCTGTAGAAGCTCAGTGATGTGGGGGAAAAGGTTGAAGTGAGGGGATACAGCACTGGAGATACAATCTTGCTCAAGGACAGATGTTTTGCATGTCTTTATCAACATTGGTAAGTGGGGTACCACAGGAACCTCTCCAGTTTTTTCCTTCATGAGAATACATACAAAGCAAGCAAGGACAATGAGAAAATACTAGGAAGATAATTGGAACCAACAATCAGAACCTGATTTTACTCTAACTGGAAAAATAATAGTTTTCCACTAATTTCACTGTGTCAATGTGAGCAAGTGCAAGTCTAATGCAACCTTTTAAGTTCTGAATTTCTATTACACTGTGGCTGGTAGATTTTTTTCAGTTCACACATTAGATGCATTTGAGCTATTGTGTAAGTTGTTTCTAGTGCCTCAACTTCTAAAACTTATTTTAATGATGTATAGAAGTGTAACTTGTTCAGCATAAAGGTTCTCAGAACTGAAATTTCCTTTTTAAAATTTCCTAGATCTGGAATTGCTCTTAAAACATTTTTTTTTCAGTTGTGTTACTGCTTGCTGTAGTATGCTATTATTTGAATATGTATAGAAGTCTATGTGTTAAGTTCATCTTTCACATGCTGTTTTTTCTCCTTTTTATTTTTATTTTTTCTAAAGAGAACAGAAAAATCCAGAGACATGTATGTATCTGCTTTTAAGCATGCAGCTGTCATGACTTTGGTTGAAATGTTATCTTGTCCTTCTATAGTTTATTAAAGAAAATCGGTTAGAAAACGTGTTTTCATGGCTTTTCTCTTCAGTCCTTTGACTTCAAACAAGTGTTATTTTGGATAGGTTGGAAGTAACTTTTGGGCCCCCAAGTAAGTTTCTGCTGTGGAGAAGGCACTTGCTGTACCATTGAAATTACAGGCTGTGTGTATGCAGGTGCTTTTTGGTCCAGCTGCTGCTCTGTAATAATATCTGTGTTTATATCTGCTAGTTGTGTTTATTTCTGAAGGTAATGGAGTGTATTGCCCTTGGATTGTATCAGGAAGAAATGGTAAGGTCCTTCTGCCTTCAGAAACTGCAGTTCAAACTTTGCTTTCATGAACTTGTGTTAGGGTGGGTTTCATTCAGCTCCCAGCACCATGGGTGTTATGCTGGGCAAAATGGTTTTAAAGGGCACATAACTTTTCCCAGTAGATAAATGGCCCCCACCAGCAAGTCAACAAGTTGTTTTGGTTATTTTAAAAATTATTTTTAAAGTGTAATTAATACCTTGCTTATGACAATCGCTGTGTAGAGGCAATATTTTACAATTACATCCTCTTGGAGACTTTGGAATCAAGCATTTATTTGATTGTGCATAAACACTTTCAATGCAATTAATGAGAAAAGAAGTTTTAAGAAGCAGATTAATTATGGTTCATCAGTGAAATACCCAAATGATTGTGAAGGCTAGTAGGTCTTTTTTTTTTGTTGGTTTTTTTTTTCCCTTTCAGTCCATATGAAAAGTGTCTTCAAGTATCTTCTTTTTTTCCTGGCTGTTAGCTTGACATTTGCAGGTATTTATGGTTCTTTCACTGTTGTCCCAAACACAATGTAGGATTATTTTTAGTGCTTTTAGGGCTGATCTGTAGGATCCAGATGTTGGAACTAGTTCTTTGCTATTTTGAAGTACCTTGAGGCAATATTTGGACCTTGACTTACTGAAACCACATTACCCATTACTAGGTAGTGGAAAACAGCAAGAAAATTCTTTGGAAAGTAAATTTTTCTTTGTGTTAGTTGAGAGGTGTACTTGTTTCTTACTAAAATGTGATTGCTTTTGAAGTGATTTGCATCTCAAAACTTATTTTTTGATACTTACCCTGGCAAAACATTAAAGCAGACTAAGCTGAGTGACTGTGTTTTTAAGTGCTGAATGTAGGATAAAGCTACAAAGCTCAAGTTTAGAAGTAACGATTTTGAAAGTTCTAGCTCTTGAAAAGATAAGCATTTACAGCAGAGCAACACTCAAAATTGCTTTTTTGTATTGTTTGTGGGGAGGATTTGGGACTTTTTGTCGTAATAGTTAATACTGCTAGATTGTTGTTTGGTTTTTTTTTAATGTATTTTGGTGGTGGGGGGGGAAGGAGGGGATATATTTTTTTTCTTTTTTCTTCTTCAGGTTTGTTTTAAGTACTCTGCCTTAGGCTTTTCTGTTCTGACAAATAGCCAAACTCTTTATACTCAGGCTGAGATTTTTCTGGTTTGCACTCAAATTTGGAACTATAGTAGCATTTACTGACAAGCATACACTTTACTGTTAATCCCAAATGATGACTTTAGTATTGCATCTAATTCAGCTAATTGAAAGCAATAGTCCCTGATCACAACTGTATCTCTGTAGTAGCTCCTCTAATTTTTTTTGTTTCTTTGGCATCAAAGGGAGTGTTTCTAAATCCTTGGGAGAAGCTGGCCGCTGATTTTATTAACCAAATTGTAAAGAGAAACTTGTGTGTTGTGTGGGTACAGGCCCTCCAAGCCAGCTGGCCTCAAGCCATGCTCGAGGGCTTGTGTTGATGTGCATTGACAGCATCTAGCATGTCAAAAATGCCTCAGAGACTGGGTTCTGCTTTTTGGTGTAGGTGCTGGGGAGATGCTACCTCAATTAACCTTTCACCTAGAGTAACTTCTGGTCTGTGACTTGAAGTAACCTTTATCCTGGAGTAACTTCTGACCTTGGGGAACTTTTGACTTTGAGCAACCTCAATTACTTTTGACCTTGAGGAACCTCTGACCTCAGTAAACATTTCATCTGGTGGAGGAACTTCAAGTAAGCTTTGATCTCGAGTAACCTCTCTCCCACTGACTTTCAGCAATCTCTGACATAGATTTACCTTAGTCCTTCGACCTCAGGTAACCTCTGTCCTTTGATCTCAAGTGAAGGACATCTCAAGCGAAGGACATCTTCAGTATCTGTTGTCTTTTGACTCCACATAACCTCTGACCTTAGGTAACATATGTCCCATGACCTCTAAGCAAAGTCAGACCTCAAATAACTCCTGTCCTGCGATCAAAATTAACCTCTGTCCTGTGACAAGTGCTGGGCTGGTCTCACACTGGGAAGATGCCTTATAAAGTAGCTTTTGACCTCAAGTAATTTCTTACCTTTGACCTCAAATAACATCACGTAACCTTTGTCCCATGGCAGCCTGGACTGGGATCACTCTGGAAAAAGGCTCTAGAAGTTGCTGGGGAGAAACAATGTCCCAACATCCTGGCAGAAAGGGCTGGGGGGCAAAGGGCTCCCTCCCTGTGCAGGTTGCCGGGGGTGGGTTCCTCTGTGGAGACCAACCCTCAGGCTCTCCCTGGAGGCGGGAGTTACCTTGTCCAAGCTGTACTCGTCCTGACTTCCACGTGCACAGGAATAGGATGCTGCCCTGTGTTTCAGCCCATGCAGTGCTGGCAGGTTGTTGTGTTTTAACTCAGGGTCTGCTGGCATCTTTCCCCCCTGTGACAGATTTTGGGAGGGGGGGGAGGACATGACAAATGCCTCCGTCCCGGGGCGATACCCACAGCGCTGTGGGTCTGCAGGTGCCTGCACCGCTACCCTTTCTCCGCTTCCTATTTCCCTACGTGGGCCTTGGAAGGCGGGCCCAGCCCCTGCGGTTCGGATCGGAACAAAAGGCTCGCGGGATGGGTGCTGTGTGCCGAGCCTGCAGCAGAGGGCAGGCTGAAATCGCCTAACGGAGGGAGGAACGCTCCTGGTGCCGACACATCCTTTTTGGTGTGACTATATACAGAGATTCCGAGTTCCCCTTGCTGGGAGGACAAACAAATCACTTTTAATCAAGCACCGCTAATTTTAAGTCCGTGTAGGTATAGGGAAAACTCCCAGTGCCTCGACTGTAGAACGAGCCAAGTGCAGGGACAGCTGCATCAGCTGCCCGTATCCACATCCTGACCAGCTGCAAACTGGACTCTGAACCCTCTTATGTGAAAGTGAAAGCATAGCTGAGGTTCCATGGTCATCCTAAACTGCTCTAGTGCTCTGCTGTAATTGTTTAGCTCCTGGGTGTTTCCTACCTTTAGTCTGCAGTCCTATCCGATGTGATTTAAACTCATCCCCTTCATCTGGCATCAGAAGAGGGCTCCTTACCAGGTGCAGTGCAAAGTTACCTCATTAGGCTTGAACTGCTGTGGGGATGAAGTGCCACTGGAGCAGTGGATAGTGGGCATTATCAAGACCCATTCTGAGACTTTCAGCAGAAAAAAGGAGAATGTGTTCATAGAATCATAGAATCATAGAATTGGCTGGGTTAGAAGGGACCTCAGAGATTATCAAGCTCAATCCTTGAACCACCGTTGCGGTTGCTAGACTATGGCACTGAGTGCCACATCCAGTCTCTTTTTAGATATCTCCAGGGACGGAGAATCCACTACTTCCCTGGGCAGCCCATTCCAATGCCTGATCATTCTCTCCGTAAAGAAATTCTTTCTAATATCCAACCTAAACTTCCCCTGGCACAACTTGAGACCATGCCCTCTTGTCTTGCTGAGAGTTGCCTCGGAAAAGAGACCAACCCCCCCCCCGGCTACACCCTCCTTTCAGGTAGCTGTAGAGAGTGATGAGGTCTCCCCTGAGCTGCCTCTTCTTTAGGCTGAACAGCCCCATCTCCCTCAGCCTCTCCTCATGGGATCTGTGCTCGAGTCCCTTCACCAGCCTGGTTGCCCTCCTTTGGACCCACTCCAGGACCTCGATATCCTTCCTGAACTGAGGGTCCCAGAACTGGACACAGGACTCGAGGTGTGGCCTCACCAGGGCTGAGTACAGGGGCAGAACCACTTCCTTGGACCTGCTGGCCACGCTGTTCCTGATACAGGCTAGGATGCCCTTGGCCTTCTTGGCCACCTGGGCACACTGCTGGCTCATGTTCAGCTTCCTGTCAATCCAGACTCCCAGGTCCCTTTCTGCCTGGCTGCTCTCCAACCACTCTGTGCCCAGCCTGGAGCTCCCCATGGGGTTGTTGTGGCCAAAGTGCAGGACCCAGTGCTTGGCCGTGTTAAACCTCATCCCATTGGAATCAGCCCAACTCTCCAGTCTGTCCAGGTCCCTCTGCAGAGCCCTCCTGCCTTCCAGCTGATCAACACTCCCCCCCAGCTTAGTGTCGTCTGCGAATTTGCTGATGATGGACTCAATCTCCTCATCTAAATCATCAATGAAGATATTAAGCAGAACTGGGCCCAACACTGGTCCCTGGGGGACACCACTAGTGACCGGCCGCCAACTGGATGCAGCCCCGTTCAGCACCACTCTCTGGGCCCGGCCCTCCAGCCAGTTCCTAACCCAGCACAGGGTGCCCCTGTCCAAGCTTTGGGCTGACAGCTTTTTCAGGAGAATGCTGTGGGAGGTGGTGTCAAAGGCCTTGCTGAAGTCCAGATAGACCACATCCACAGCCTTCCCCTCATCCACCAGGTGGGTCACCTGATCATAAAAGGAGATCAGGTTGGTCAGACAGGACCTGCCCTTCCTAAACCTGTGCTGGCTGGGTCTAATCCCTTGCCCATCCTGCAGGTGCTGTGTGATTGCACTGAGGATGATCTGTTCCATGACCCTGCCAGGCACTGAGGTCAGGCTGACGGGCCTGTAGTTTCCTGGGTCCTCTTTCCGGCCCTTTTTGTGGATTGGCGTGACATTCGCCAACTTCCAGTCATCTGGGATGTCCCCAGTGAGCCAGGACTGTTGGTAGATGATAGAGAGAGGCTTGGCGAGCTCTTCTGCCAGCTCTCTCATCACCCTTGGGTGGATCCCATCTGGTCCCATAGCCTTGTGGGGATCCAAGCATCTCTGTAGGTCACTGACTGTGTCCTTCAGGATTACAGCGGGGCTGTTTAGATTCTTGTCACCTTCTATAAGCTCCAGAAGCCATCTGTCCTCAGGGTAACCTGTCTTTCTGTTGAAAACTGAGGTAAAGAAGGTGTTAAATACCTCAGCCTTTTCTTCATCTTTGACAACTATATTCCCACCTGTGTCCAGTGGTGCTGGCAGAAGTGTGTCAGCAGTAACATCTCTGCCCCTGTGGGGCAGCTTACAATGATACCAGCAGATCTTGCACCAGGGGCTGAAGAACAGTCTAGAGAGGGAAGGTGTCAGACTGGACCAAGAGGAGAAAACCCAGGAGCCAGTGGAAGGCAAGCTGAGGGACAGCTGATGGTTGAGGAAACAGGGTCAAATGAGTTTAGGAGAGTAGGAATCATGGGAGAAAGGATTTTGACAGTATGGAGTAATAAATTATAATATTTTGTGTGGTGCAAGGAAAACATAATTCAAGTTGAGAGGCTTAAGAATTAACTGAAACAGAAGAAGGAACAATAGCAGTCAAAAGAAGTTAAAAAGAGATGGAGCTTTAGCTGTGCAGGCACAGGGAAGAGAGTTCAGCGAAGGAATTTAAAGGCAAAGGAAACATTTTTCTTTTCCCCATCCTCCTTGCATGAGGGAAAAGTGTAACATTAAGAAAAGGTGTTAATCAAGAAGGTGATTTCCAGTGGGTCTGGAGAGCTGAGTGAAAGCTAGGAATTTGTGACAGTAAGAGAGGGTCTTTAAAAGGAAAGAGGGATGACACAGCAGATCAGGTGGGTTTGACAGTGTTGGCACGGGCTGGCTGTAATGGGGAGTTAGGATCATCCATGGAGTGACCAATCTGAATAGAGAAGCCAAGGCAGGTGCTTACATTCCTGATTCCAGTACTGGAGACAAAAAGGGCCAAGGTGAACCCCACAGTCTATGAAGGAGTCAGCAGGTTGAGATGTGAGAGCCCAAGAACTGGTGGCATAGGTAAGAAACTCCATTTGCTTTAAGATACTCTTATTTAAAATAAGAAAGTTCACTTTCTTCTCTATTCAGCCTATTGCTGCCGCTAATTATAATTCATTAGTGAAGGAGCATTCCATATTCTATTAGTAAATTTTTCATTAGTCAGTATTTTCCAGCAAGTATTAATTTCTATTATCAGGAAAGGGGTATGTGAACTAGGACAGAAACGGATGTAGATCCAGCAAAAAAAAAAAAAATCACCGCTGCCTAGTGTGTTGCTGCTTTTTCCCGTGTTGTCGCAGAGCCAATCTGAAACACTTTCTTGTTGCTTTGAAGTCAGCAAAACTTTGCAGCGACCTTCCAATATCCTCAAATGTAAAGAACTCGCTAGCAGAGAGTGCCTGGCAGTTCCTTTACGCTAGGTGGCATTCTATGGAAAGACATAAACCCAGCTCGCCCAACGCTGCTGCCGGGGCCCTGCATCCTGGTGTCATCAGCAGCTTTGCGTGGAAAATTCTGAACAGGGCTTTTAAGGATCGAGATGAAATGAATCAAGATGATGGGAGAAAAAGTTTTGCTGTGCTGAAAGGGGAGGCTGTTGTCAAGATATTGGAGAAATCAAAATGCTACCTAAAAGACAGTATTTATCTTCCCTCTTCCACAACATCCCCTCATCTTTGGCTGTGTTTAACCACATGGTATTTCACCACTGGGTTGTCAGTGGTGCCCCCCTCCATCTCCATGCCAATTTTCCTTGAAATAACACCTCATGCCCATTCTTTTTTAATTTAAGGACAGAAGGGCAGTAAGATGTGTGAAATACTAATGGCAGTGGTTTACATCATGTGTTAATAACAAATATTTCTCTTAATCTTTGAAGAGGAGGTAATAATGGACATAGGTGTCAGCAGTCTTCTCCTTCCTCTGTTCCTCTCTTCTGGACATGGGCCATAATTTTGGATAACTGTTTATGGTGTTGGTTAGCAGCAGCCCAGTGTCCTGAAGATGACCATGCTATTGGACACTTGGTGGTTTCTGCCATGCTGTAGAGCTGACAGGAGGACCCTGAATATTGCACATGCTGTAGCAGACTGGTTATGGCAGAGGAAGAACCCATGCTCAGGGTTAATTTCCCAAGGCTATTTTTTTAATCTCCTGTTGCTCCTTGGTGGCTGCATTTCACGTGGCTTCTCATCCACTGTGGAGAGGAGTGTGAGTACGTGAGCTGGAAACTCAGAGTAATTTAAGTAGAAACTTCTTGAGGCATGGTGTACTATTCCCTAGAGCTTCTCTCTCTGTCTTTTGGGGTGGTGTGAGGAGATCTGTTCTTTACACAGCTGCAATAGTATTCTTATGGCACTGCACAGAAAGCATGCTGGCATTTGGAGCACACTCGGTAGATTTTACTGCATGTTACCTACACGCAGGTTATTAAAACTGTCTGTGTATGTAGCAGGAGGTACAAAGCCCCTGTTGCGAAGAGGATAATCCTGAAATACTGCTCAGCAGTCATGCAGGTCACTTTGAGAACGACCATAGGTGTAAATAGAGTTTCCTTCTTCTAGAGCATTAATTAGTACAGATCACAGTGGTTTTATGCAGCTAACTTGAAGCATGGATGATTTCTTAAAGCTTATGTGAGATGAGGCTGACAGGGCTTTGTCACAAATATTCTACCTGATAAACCAGCTCCAAAAGCTTTTGATTAAATGCAAATACTCCGACTAGCAGGTGCCATGTTCAGCCAGATCCTTCTGCCTCCGTATGTGCTCTGAGGGATACCTGTTGGGGAAGCATTCCTTTGCATACTGTGCATTGATGCTGTGCATGGATAGGACCAAATACAAACAGAAATTTGTGAGCAGAATGACCTTGAATCCTGATTGAGATCCACAGAGTAAAGGCAAGAGCAAAACCGGGCTCTGTGGGAAAGCATCTGGTGTGTGTCTCTGCTGACAGCCTCTACTGCAGCGAGCAGAGAAATGGCTGCCAGCTCTTGCAGAGAGGGGATTAGAGATTAGAAAGCGTAGTGAAGGAAGACAAAGGTACAGGTTATACGTTTGCCTTCTAGAGTGCAGTCTTGTGCAACTTAGTTCTCGTAATTGGATTAGCAGCAGTGACAGAGGGGTGGAAAACCTGTGAACAGAAAAGTCCGACAAAGGATTTCACATCTTCCTGAAACGAGGGATGCTCGGCATTTCTAATTTAGCTTGATGGTTTGAGCTGTCCTTTTTCTTGTGTACGTGTGTATCATGCTGTGTGAGGCAGCATGGTATTTCATTCTGAAGGAATGAAGACATGGGTCAAACTTGGTTGTCTACTTCCTTTCCTTTTTTCTAAAGGGTGCAGGTGGCAGGGCAAGACCCCCCAAAAGAGGGACAAATGGGCAAGATGGTTGGTAGTTATTCTGTTGGCATCCCAAATCTTGCATTTTAGCAGTTTCTAAACAGAAGCTTTGACTTCCAAACCCAAGAATAGATTTCATACGGATCTGTGCCTTCTGGCAGGATCGGTGTCACAGTGTTTGATGTCCAAGCAAGCATGAGCTTTCCTACTGAATCACCTTCTGGACATGCAGCAGTTAGAAGGGTGAACTCTTGTTTTTCTCTCATGCAGGTTCTCTACTATTTTTTGAGATTTCTTTGGCTGGAGAACTTACATAATCACTTCTCTTATCCAGATGCTTTCACAAAATTGTTTGCTTCTTATTATCCTTGGAACCTAAACTTTTCTGGCAAATTTGTTCAAAGTTGCTGGAGGCCAGGAGAAGAATACACAGATATACACACACGTGTGCATCCGCACACTCTCTTGCAGGACAGCATCATTGTACAAGTGCTGTTTCCATGGAAACAAGGCTAAAAATACTGAATGATAGAAATTAGAGACTCATCTAATAAGTATTTTCTATCTTGGACAAGGTTATTCTCATCTGCATGCTCTGGCTGCATGTGTCTTCATGGGAAAAACTACGGATTTTATTTTGTTTTCTTGGAACTCTTTTCCTCTTGTGTGTGAAGAAGGACCCTCAGCAGTAGCCCCTGTTGTTATTCCTTTTGAAGAAAAATGCTGCATTGCATCACTATGTGCTGCTGAAATAACTCCATGAGGTCAGAAATCCATGTTAAGGATTCTTCCCCCACGTTGGTTGCTCTGTGACCCCTTCCCACCAAGAAACCAACTGTGGGGGCACTGAAATAGCCTGAAGCAGGCTGTGTGCTGGTGGTTCTTCATTTTAAAACAGGGGGGGCAAGCACCCGCTTCACACCAGCACTGGGAGTATTAAAAAGGCACAGATAGACACAGATACATCCTTGCCCTGCAGCTCTCCCAAACAGGAGTACAGGACAGCTGGGCTCAGAGCCCATGGTCTAAAGCACCCCAGCAACTGGCTGTGTCTGCCCTGTGCCCTGCCCTGAGCAAGATGCCACAGGCAAAGCCTTTAGAAGCCTATGAAAGTGTTCTTTCAATTTGCATATAAGCAAGACTCCACTTCAGAAACTCTTACATTTTATTTCATAAACATAGGCATCTGCTGCTAATTAAAGGAGCAGAACATAATTATACCCTTTCTTATTAGTAGATATAGTGTCTGACAGTTGCTTAGATACAAAATAAGCAACTACAGATTGTCTTTTGCACTTTAACAAGAACAGGAAGCTGAAACAATAGAATTGTAAACTTCTTCTTCTATATTATCTTTGGTAAATGTGGCGGGGAAAAACATTTTTAATCTCATTGGTAGCTTGTAATTCTAGCTGTAAGGTTCTCCAGCTACTCTCTGCTTCCTTCCATGAAGTACCAACCAAGAACTTTCCATGTAGAGGGCAGGATACTTCCATGGGGAAAATGTTAGACAGAAGGAACAGCATTGCAGATAACAGCCACCATCTTGCTGAGACCATATTTGCTAGCTTTTTATTTCCCATTAAAGTATATTTCTACTTATTAAAAAAAAAAATCCAGGAGCTAGTGCAGTTATCACTGTAGACACTGGCACATAAATAGGAACATAAAACATGCACACATTGTAGCAACTATTTTTACAAGGCGGATACTGCAAAAAAGAGTTGTCTTATTTTTTATGGGCTAAGTTCACAGCCAAAGTACTCTAGCTATGACAAGATGGATCTGCAGCTTTCCTAACAAAGTCCCTGTTGCTTCATATCAGAAAACTCATGATGTTGTATTGAGAAATCACTTCTCTTGCCCCACAGAATATGTCAGCTGTATCCTAAGAGGCACATTTGAGTGTGTGACCTTTCTTTTCTCACATTCTGCTAATAACTGCCAACTTTCTTTGCTCAGAAATCCAAGCCTCTGTTGATACACCTACAGTCTCAGTGCTCTTGTTATTAAACTGTAGGGAATGTAATCAGAGTAGTTAATGCCACCATAATCCTCCTGATCTGTGCAGTTATCTCTGAAGATATCAGGAATGATGCTTCCTGGAAAAGAAATGATGTATGCTCTGGTTAATTCTGCACCAGAAAACCTGGATGAATACACCGAGCTAACCTTGCAGATTCTAAAACACTTGAAGCTGCAATGAGATTTCAAATGCCTTTGTTATTTACTATCAAAAACGTTCAATATTTCTCGATAGAAGTGTTATCGGTTGTCCCAACTGGCTTATTTCCCCCCCCCCCCCAAAAAAAAAAAAGGTCATTTTAGACAAGTTCTCTCTTTGTTACAGCACTGTTGTAAGAGACCTGAAGGAAAGGGCTGAGGCTTGCAGGGATGCTGATGGGGCTTGGGCTGCAGGGGGTGCCCAGTGAACGTCACAGCCAGCCTCTGGGGAACAATCTGCAGAAGTTCTTTTGTGGCCTGTTTGGAGAATTAGGGACTGAGCAAAAATCTGAAGCTTCTTCTTCACTCAGTTAGAGAAGCTTTAGCAGAATTTAGGGCACCATTTTTGGGGGGTTGAAGCTGAAGGCAAAGTTAATACACAGACAAGAAGCTGAAGTTTGCTGTTCAGCAGAGCAGGTCCAGGCACTGCTCTGCCTGCTGCAGTTAGGTCTCTGATCCCTGGCACAGCACCTTCCTTGCACAGGGAGGCAAAGGGTTTTTTTTTCCAGTCACCTACATATTTCCTGAGTTTCTGAAGTCCTGCTGACTGGGACTGCTTACCACTCTGGGTCAGAGGTGAAATGACCTTCTTGTACCTTAATTTCTGATTTTCCTCATCCTTCCCAAATGTGTGACTAGGGTTGCCATCTCTGTTAAGTAGTACCAAATATTCTAGCCAGCAGGGTGTCAGGCTGGAATCTGGGTTCAAGGAAGAGGTACTTGTGTGGTTTCCTTGTTGTAACTCACAAGCAATTAACCTCTGAGGAGACCCTCCTGGTACACCTGAGTTCAGGAAACATGTTGCTGGTGGGAAGTGGAGAATAGTGGTTTGCTTACCACTGCCTGTGCAGCCTGATGATGCTGTCAGCTTGACAAAGGCTAGGCAGGAGGGGTTGGCTGTGCAGGATACTTGGAAATAACTTTCATAAGCTTGTTACTGTCCAGATTAAAAAAAAAAAAAAAAAAAAAGGAGGGAGAAAAAAGAGGGGAGGGGGGACTAGGGAAGAGGGAAGGAAAAAAGTTAAAGAAAAAGAGAAAAAAAGGAAGATGAAAGAAAGGAAAAAAAGAAAATAGGAAAAAATGCAACAGGAAGAAAGTGTTTCTGAGCCTGGGGTAGTCATTGGGTGAAAGTAGCTTGTGACAGCTGAGGTTTGGTGGGTTCAGAGCACCTTGTCCTTTCTTCAGATGGCCTTTTAGTGTCAGGGAGTTGATGCTGTTTTCTCTCTTCTGAAGCCTTGCCAGTTTTAGATTCTGCCTTACTGTTTTGGCAAGTGTGCCTTTCAGCATCTGGCATGAATACCTGATCAAGCTACTTGGCACTTTCTGTGCTGGGCAGATCAATAGCACAGGCATTCCTGAAATGCAGATAAGAATGCTTTTTGCTTCCAAGTTTTCATGCTATGGACAGCATCAGGATACCAGCAGATGAAGGCCAGGGCACTTTTTTACTCTTACTGTGTTGGTTTCTGGAGTGTGAGTCCCTGTCTCCTTCCAGCCTGTATATCAGTGAGTTGGTTTGTGCTGTGCATCTCCTTGCAGCCCACTGTGGGTGGACACAAAGCAGGACACACAGATAAAAAACAGGAGTACACAGAGTTGTGAGGAAAACTTTACAAGAAATTGAAGTGCTGCAGTGAAGAGCTCTTCACATATTTTCTCATCACCATCTTTGCTATTGGGCTGTTTCCCTTTCCTTCCCAGGGTGATGTCAAGTTTATCATTCCAGTAACATTAATTTGCCAGATCTGCCTCTCTCTGAAAGACTCCTGACAAGAATGCTTCACTGCCAGCTCCTGTGCTCTCTACCTCCCCATCAGCTTTTTCAAATATTTTGATGTGGGTTCAAAAGCTTGCTTCTTCTGCTGTTTTTACTTCTTAGCACAAACTTCATGGTCCATAGAGGCAGACTCAAAGTTTAAAGGTAAGAAAAATGCAGTGTCACTGGGTGTGCTTCAGGGCCTTCCACATAGAAACATAACAATCCCTTCACCTCCTCCTAAACATAAACATAGCCCTTCTTCCCATCAGTCAGTCACACAAAAACCAGTAAAATCCTCAGGATGGCCAGATGAGTTAGCTGCTCACCCATCTGTGTGTAGGTGACACTCCTGTGAGACATCTTTTCCCAACTTTCTGATGAAGTGGCTCGTAAATTTTGCCCTCTCCAAGAGCACCACTGATCCTCTTCAAGAAACTATGTTTCAGAACAAGATGCTGCCTACCACAGCCTGGCTTGGAGTTTTGGCTTCAGGCAAGGCATATAAGTGCATTGATGTGCTGTGCCAAAAATGTATTTGTCTTTCTTTCTTTTTTTTTTTTTTTTTTTTTTTTTTTTTTTTTTTTTTTTTCTTGGTACAAGGCATCTTCTAATCATGGACTTTCAGTGTGGGGAAGTATCTGCATGTCACTAAGGAGATAAGGGCTGGGTATGTGAGGCTTTGGAGGGAGGGATATGGGGTTATGGCATCAGAATAGGGACAAGGAGCAGCCTTTTTGCTCTGTCCAGGGGGAATATGTGGGCTTGTCCCATGATCACTGTGGAGGGATCACTGGGCAGGGAACCTAAGATATTAGTATGAGAGAGCTTCCAGAGCAGATATCTCTTGTTATATACAAGTTACTACAGATCCAAGACTGCATTCAATGCACATGATCTGAAAAAGAAGGTATATAAGAGATGGAAAGGTGATCCTCTAGCTGGAGTGGGTGTAAAACACCAAAGTGTCAAAATGGCTTCTTATGTATCTCCACATTGGCTGAAACAATATTTAATTTGTGCTTTCACAAATGCACAGAGCTCATCAAAGCTGTAAATGCAATCAGCCTCTGTAAAAAAAGCTTTAAGATGTCACCTTGATAAACTGCAGCTGTCACCAGTGCAAGGAAGAGCCTAGAGCAGGGTTCCTTTTGGCAGACACCTCTCTTCAGGCTGTTGTAGTAGGTGCAGCTAATCAGAATACCTTGCTATATCTTGGTGCATCTGATACCTCTAGCATCAGTAATATCTTTTCTAAAAGGTGTCTTGGAGAAACCTTGAATAATTCCTTGAATAATTAGATTTCAAGTACAGGTCAAGTCTGCCTTTACTTATGTCATGCTTTTATTTTTTTATTTTTTTTATTTTGTGACTTCACTTCCAAAATGTTACTCAAGAATTTTCCCCTTTTCTTTGAGAAAAGAAAAAAAAAATTGTTTTTCCCCAAGTTTTGATGACTGTTCTTCATGAACTTCAGTGGACTGACCAATCTGGGATGCTTTTGCTTCAGTGGACTATAAGATTTCCAGACAAATGCTGTTGCACTGAAAACTTGGTGTGTGTAATCCAGGCAAAATGGGGAAACATCCATAGTGTCACAAATATTCCCAATGCAGAAAACCAATCTTTTTTCAAAGTATGGGTTTCAACAACTTGTCAGTCACTGTCTGACCTCTGTTTTCCTGTTAGTGCTCTTCCTGAGCTGTAAACAGTGGTGCTCAATCAGACATCCTGATACCCTTATAATGAGCTGCACCTAATACCTTAATGAAAACATCTGCATGTAAGCTACAGGGGAGGTGAGTTGCAATAGAGACTTTTTCTGGTTATATCAGGGTGTAAAAAGGTCTGTAGTTCATATAGTCCAGCTAGATAGTCTCTGTTCATACCTCTCCCTGCTGGCTTTCCTTGTTTTCTAACTCTGCTCTGGGTATCCAGTGTTGGGTATCCAGTCTCAGCTTCAAGTCCCCAGCTCTCTCTCTGTGGCAGTTCTGCTGCTTGAGACTGCTGCTGGCGTGAAGGAATCCAGCAGCTAGGACAGACCATGGTGACACTCAGTGGGTTCTCTGCAAGCATCACCCCAAAAGCTTTATTGCTCTGTTCTTTAATCCCCTGGAGCAGAGGTCTTGATTCCCATGTCACATACTCCGACCACATTCAGGACCTTTTGGGTTCACCTGCTGTTTCTCCAGTGGTTAGAATATTTTCCTTGTGTTCTCTGTGCATCCCTCAAAGGCACTACTGTGCATGAGGGCATCAGTCAGCACTCAGTGACTCATTCATAAATTTTCCCAGGCATTTTTCTAGACCCAAGCAACAAGGGCATTTGTTAACTGAAATGGGATTTCAACCTCTGTGATACAGTACTTGTGGAACTGACTGAGCCTGTGGAAAGCTGACAAGAGATGATTTCTTTCAACTGTGGAGCCTTGAACCGTGAAGTTCACAGCATTGCTCATCCCTTCAGAATACTGTCATAATTTGATGGATTAATCAGGGTTACTTAGCAGGGATGCTTACCTGGCAAGACAGTCCTTTAGCTTTTGTGCCTTTTGTGTACAGAACTCAAGGCTGATGAGCAGCTACATTGGGCTCAAACAGTACTGTTAAACTTCAGTACCAAGAGTCATGTGAGTTTTATGTTTCACACATGATTTTTTTTTGTCCTTTGAACATACGGCTGTACTTTTTCTTTGCTGAGGTGCACACTTCATTGTAACCTGCAGTGCTGCATCTGGAGACACTCATAGAGCCTTTTGCCCCAGCAGCATTGAAGAGATGTGTATTTTCTATCTCTTGTATATTATTTGTTGTTAACAGCCCAGTGTGTGTCAGCATTATAGTTTAAAGGATATTTGTGCTTCAGGCCCTCTGGTGCAAGTTCTATTTGAAGTTCTGAAATCAAACTTTCCACCTTTCCCCAGCAAATCTTCAGTCTTCCTGGAGCTTATCCTAGGAGGTGACCATCTCCTAGGCACAAGACCATGCACATGTGTGTGCACACCAGTGTTCTGAGGGTCAGATGTTCTCTGTCCCAAGGCAAGGTCATGAAAACCCTTTTGCCAGTGAAGCTGGGGCCCTCATTTGGGTTGGCTCTGAGGTTGCAAAAGCAGGACCTGTGCTCAGATCAGAGTCTGTGGTTTGTGATTCTTCTTGCTGCGTGGCAGCCTGACATTGAGGACTCTTTCTTCTCCCATCTTAAAGAGAGGTCAAAAGTGATCTTGCTTGCTGCTTTCTTTCCTGCCTGCCCTGGTTTTTGTACCACATTCTGTGCTTTTGGCACCTGCCTGGACAACTTGTATTACTACTTTGATTCAATTTTCAGCCTTTGATCTGCTCTCCTTTAGCTATTCATTGTCTTATTCATCAACGGGGCTTCTTTTCCTCCAGGAGGAGGCAGTCTCTTCCTTTGCCCTGTTTTCCCTCTTACTAAAGCTACAATGATTCACAGTGACTGAACTTAGCTGAAAAACAGTGCATTTTTCTCTAACACATTGCATACAGCAGAATGCATCTTCTCAAATGACATCTCACCTGCAAATGGGCTTGCTTTTAAATAAAGTCTTGTGGCATCTGAATATGACCATGCTGTAGTCATGTCAGGACTGAAGGGAATAACTTGTTTTCCAGAGTGGCAGGGTTGTATTTTGGGTTGGAGTCAGCCCTTCATGAAGCAAATAACCCTTCTGTCTCAGATTAAGTGCTCAGACTAGAAAATGCTGATCTCTCTCCTCTGTGATTCACTTGGGGCCCAAATTTCAACTTCATAGTGTCTTATTCAGGGTAAAAGGCATCTTCAGAATCTCTCCAGTGTTGGGAGACCTGGGCCACCTTTCTCCTGAAGGAAAGGTGTATTGCCCCATGTATTTCATAGAATCATAGAATCATAGAATTGTCTGGGTTGGAAGGGACCTCAGAGATCATCAAGTCCAACCCTTGATCCACTATTGCTCCAGTTACCAGACCATGGCACCATTTCCACCTGAGAAAGACCATCATCAACAGATCAGGAGTGAGTATTGTGGTCTGATTAAGGCTTCTCAACTAAACTTCATGACTGTTTCAATAAATCCAAAAGCAAAGGCTTGATTGTTCTTTCTCGGCATCTACCTACAAATTATGTAATGAGTTAATTGAAAACCCTTCTTAATCAACATTTTCAGAGTAGCCCTTTTAAATAACCACTAATTAGTATTTTCTCTGTTTTGGCATAGCACCAAGTATAAAATCTCTTTTAAACTTTTTTTGTCTAAACCATTGCAATGTGGAGAGTTTTATACCTTCCAAGTGTTTTGATTTCTCACTTTTTAGTTAGCTTAACTATAGATAATTTTTATGCTTTTTTTTTTTTTCTTTTCCCTGCAGTTCTGCTGCAGTCTGTCCTGGAAATACCCTGAACCATAGATTTCTCCTCTGCTAATTCTGTAAATGCCATAAAGCCTTCCTGTTTCCACATGAAAGTATTTTTAAGCTTCTCTTACCCAGAAAACAGAGCTTCTGGCTGCTGTAGGGGAATGCAGTCTGGTTTTGGCTGTGTTCTTTCAATTCAACTACCTCTTGGCTTGCTAAATGGTGATAGGCAGTTTCAGAAGTAAAATTAAGTATTTTCTCCCTTTTTTCCTAAAAAAAAAAATAACCCCCCTTTTTTTTGTCTATACACACACAGCTTGTTCCAGCCTCCCCACTGCTGCTAGTAGCATGGTGCAATAAAATCTCATTTCTCTGAGTTACAGAGGTCTTCTCCACTGGCACCCTGCTGGATCTCCACCTTCTCTCTCTCCACATAATGCTTGCTTCATGCTGAGACCCTGCACGTAGGAAGCCCCAACCTTCCAGCAGCCAGCCTTGCTCCAGTACTGGAGGCAGCTCTTCAACTGGAAGGGGTGGGAGCCCATATCACCGTGCCTGGGATGATTTGTCCCCAGGACTTGTGCCCCTTACATGACCCTCTGGTAGCCCCAAAGACAGCACTTTCAGTATCTGACATTTTTCCTTTGCAGGCACCCCTTTTTCAAGCTCATCCTGCTCTGCAGGGTGATGTGCCTTATTCTGAGTAATGGTGGGTCTGGCTGCTGCTAGGAGGCTGGACTCTACTGCTCTGCACTCCTCTGATTTAGGGTCATGCTGAGAGTTCCTTTATGAACCTTGCTGGATCCAGAGTTGCTTCAAAATCTGCAGATAAGAATAGAAGAAGGAATGTTCTTTTATTTCTGGTTCTCAAAAATATTGCAGGACCATTTTTTTCTTTTTTGCAGATGGATGTGAACATACCCTAACTGCCCAAGTCTCTTCCATCTTTATATTGAATTACTTCAGCATATTTCCTCATGGGGCTATGTCAAGTACAGCATACAGAGAAGTTAATAATGGAAAAGCAAAAAAGTTAAAACTAAATTTGGAGTTTTAAAATTTATTCATGTTAATAATGCAAAGTGCTACTTTTTAAAATTCCTTGATACGTTTTTAGAGTGCTGTTTCAAAAATATCTCTGTAAAGATGGTCAAAAATCAAATTGCAACTCATAACTTCTAAAATGCTTATGATTTTAATGGAGCAGCTGCTGGTGTCCATCTTAGGAGCATGGCAAGAAATTGAGGAAAGGTCCTGTACTTCCTTTTGTCTTTCTGTTGCTTGTAACATCACTACAACACACTGCAGCACCCAGTGAGTCTTCCCTGTTGCCAACTTCAAATGTTGTCCTAGCATGAGATTTAAAAAATAAGTAACCAATTGGTTCTTCTCACCCTGTGCTTGGCTACTTGCTGTTTACATGGGAATATTTTCTAAAGCTTGGAGGACTGGGTGTTTTCTCTCTTTCTTTCTAAAAGGTGGTTAAATTTCCCATGGAAATACCTGATGTAAAAAGCATGAAGAGACAGAAGTGAATATTTGGGATCAGTCAAGCCCTGGCATGGCACTGAATCCTCAGATAGGTAGGATGGTTATCAGTGCACAAAAACTTACTCATCATGAGTTTCATACTGCTAGCACTGCTCAAAAGCTGTTCTTCACTTAGTGGTACTTAATGGACTCAAAGAACCTTTGATATGGGGCAATTTGGCAGATTAACATTGACTCAGAGCAGTTTAACAGTTCTTAGGTGCAATATGTTCATTGAGCTGGAAATATTTAGTTGGCAAAGTGTGTATGGAAGAAAGGAAAACATTCTTAATATAATTAAGATACATTTCATTAAAAATAAATGGAAGAGGCTTGATACCAGAATAGATAGAAGAAGCAGGCCAGTTTTGGGGACTTGAATTTTAGTCCTTGGAGAAAGCAGCTTAGAGAGATGCAGCCACAACCTTGGGAATAAGGTGGTTCCCAATCAGCTCTCATGGCAAATGCAGAACCTCCTTCTGCAGCCACCCCAGCAAGGGCCAGCCCATGGCCAGTGGCTCACATGGGTAGATCAGGAAGGCAAACTTTTTTCTGATGTCCAACCAAAAAAGGCAGTGAATTGTTTTGTTTGGGATGCTTCCAGGTGGAGACCATGGGCATCAAACAAGAAGCACCAGGTGAAAGCAATACCTCCCCCAAGGACCACACCAGCCTCTCAGCACCTTAGTGGACCCAGCTGGCCTCACCTCAGGTCTTTCTTCACCACTGACTGTGCCCCAGCAGCCACATTTCAACCCAGGCTGTGTTACCCTCTGGGAGTAGTCGGTTTTTTCTCTTGTGGATGTTGCAGGTATGTGTGTGTGTGCTGTTTCATTGGGTGCTTGGATCTGTGCTAGGGTTCAATCATGATTTTGCAGAACTTCTGGTTTTGGACAGGTTCTTTTTTTCATGTTCCAGCATGGGGGTCAAAACCTGGCTGGGTACATGATAACTTGCAGATAACTTTGCTGGGGTTTGCACTGTTCTGAGTACATGTCTGGTGCTCACCTGCTCTGTTATAGCTACACTGTGTATGCCTGCATAGTGGCAGCGATGCAGGAGCTGCCTGTCCCTCTGAAAACCCTGTGCTGCTCAGGCTGGAAGAGCAAGGGCTGTGCTGATAGCAGTCAAGAAGAATTGATTTCATAAGCTCACTCAAGGAATTCTCTGTGGATGAATTCTAACAGGATAAATCAGATGACCCTCTGAAGGAGGTCTAGGGGTGCCTGTTAGGAGAGGTGGGGATGTGTTCTGTCTCTCTCCCACCTATAGAGTGACCGTGCCTGTAAGGCTGGCTGCTTACAAAGCAACTGCAAGCCCCCTGTCCCTTTTGCAGTTGCTTTGTGACTCAAGAAAATCTTAACTCCGTGCCTTATACTTCCCTGTTGGCCAAGTTGTCTTGGCCCTGGAGCTGGTTGGTTTTGGGCAGCCCAGGTGCTGGCCATGGCAGCAGTGCAGGTTTTCACCAGTTTGCTCTTTCTCTTTCACAAGGTGAAAGATCACATGGTGAGCTGAAGAATTTAAAAGGGAAGGGCATAGTTTCCTCATTTAGGGGCACAGGGTAACTATGGAAGCCCTTTCCAACCTTCTATTTGCTATCCACTTCTCCAGCAGAAAGCCTGAAGGAGCAAAAGTGATCTATTTCTTGCTGTTTAGCTGTATTTATTTTCCACTGTTTGCCTTTCTGCCTGCAGCACCATTAATGTTCCCAAAACACCTGAGGTCGTTTATTTTCTACCTCTGCCTGTGGCAGTGGTATTGCACCCTAGAAGGTTTTGCTTGAAGCCTTCTGGGCTTTACTGGGGGTGCTCCAGGCAAGTGAGAAAATAAATAGACTTAGGAATAATAAGTGTTAAATCCGTGGTGAGTGTCTAGACTGCCAAGGTTTGAGTATGTTTTCACTTTTAATAAGTGTACATAGATATATTACTAAGTATCTGGTAGTCAAACATACTCCAGATGCTGCAAACTTGCTGTTTGTATGGTCCTCTCAGGAGCCATTTGAACAGCATCAGCTTCCCTTTATAAACACTGTAACATTTCTTTAAAAACTTAAATTACTTTTGATGGTCTCCATTTTATTAGTAGAATCTTTGCTATGTTTGTCTTGTTTTACGAGCTTTCCTGAGTCATCTAGAGTCCTCTGTGAATATACAGGATGCTCTCCCTTTGCTGGGGCTGTTAAGGTCTTACTGTTCTGAACCAATCTGGGTCTGAAGAGACCAAGGCTCAGGGTTTGGGGAGAGACCAGCTGAGGAAAGGAGCCAGTTGGCTGGTTGGGTTTTTTTTTTGTTTTGTTTGTTTGTTTTTTGTTTTGTTAAGAATGATGAGGTGTGGTGTGATTAAACAGTTACAGTCTTCAAAACTAACAGGATTTAACAGGACTTTCCTTCTTGTCCAGGATTACAAAAGGCTGAGAGTCAAACTAGGTCCATTAATTTCCCCAGCTGCTCAGGAATTGCTTGGTTCATGCTTTGAGCAACTTGTTTATGCCCTCAGCTCCTGATGATCTCTTGCAGATGTACCTACATTTACTTTTACATTTCTGTCCTCTGTGTTCCTTTACCCCAGGTGGCATCACTAAGATGACCTCGAGGTCTTCACTGGCAGACTTGGCTGCTGGCTCAGTCATGTTAAAAACAAACAAAATCTGGCTTTAGGGTGGGGCTGGCTAGCAGGCCTGCTGTCCCTAGTTCATAGCCTTTAATAATAATACTGCAATCAGGAAAGATCTGAGGAAGGAAAGCATGAGGCTAAGCCAAGCCTGCTTGCTTCTATTTCACTTGGGTCTGTTCCCTCTTTCCCCCTATGTTGTCAGCACAGGCACCTGCTACTTGTCTGACAACTGGTTAAGGCTCAAGATGGAAAAAGCTCCTGAGATAGTTCAACATTCAGTAATTTGAATTCCTATTCAGCTTCCCTACTTACCCCAGGGGAGACAAATCCTCTGAACTGACTGAGAAACCAGCCTGGGGGGAAGGATGGAAAGGAGCTGTGTGTGACTCCCCTGGGGTGTCTGTGGGAGCTCCCAGGGGCACTCCTGACCCTCTCCTGCCCTCCAGGTGTTGCTTGGAACTTGGTGGTGACCTCTGGGGTTATCCTGGGTCCTCTGGCACCAAAAAAATTCCTTTCTGCTCAGCAAAGTCATATGAGGTGACAAAAGGGGTTTGAGTAATCGATCCAGCGGGAAGTTAGAGATGGAAAGGGAAACTTCTCATCAAATAATTTAACTTTTCCTGTATTGCTTCTGCCCACAGGCTTGCTCTCCTGATGACTCTCGTGGCCTGTGCTCATGGGGGTCATAGTAAAACCTCTCTGTCTCTTGAGGAGGGGGTGGTGGAGGAGAAGAAGTGAAAAAGAAATCTGTTTTTTTTTTTTTTTTTTTAAACTGAAAGACATTAAGTTTTCTAGGACATCAGGTCAATCTAGTTTAGGTATGGAGCAAGATCAGTGCTATATATGAGTAGAGATGATAGGGAAAAAGTTTAATGCAAAGCAATGTCTCGTTCCTGTGCAATCTGGAATGTCTGTGCATTAAAGATACAACATCCAGTCTGTGTTTAACATGCTACAAGAAGCCATAAAAATAAGATTTCTGTTTTTACTAAAGTCACTCAAAAAAGCTATAAAATTAAAATAGGAGTTGATTACTATAATTTATCCTTCCTAGGGCTTTACAAATATCTTGAGTGTTTTTGTTCTAAACTCTTTGACACCCAGCCCAATGCAGAAGTTATGTATCAGACAATTAGCTCTGAAACACCTCTTTGGAACATTTTGTAGGCTTCTGAGCAGTCTCTGCACTGAGGTATAATTGACAATATGGCATCTATCCTGCTTCTCTTTAAAGTTAAAACTGAAACATAAAAAATTATTTCTCCAGTGTGCTACCCCAGGTCATAGTCCAAGCTCTGCTGTTTGTTAGCAGAATGGGCTTTTTGAAAATGCAGCTTGTCAGGAGGGGGAAGAAGGAGCTCCATGAACTTTGCAGCCCCTCTGCTGAGCCAGCTGCTCCTCCAGATCCTGCCTGAGGCTCATGCAGGTCCAGATCACCTCCAGAATAAAAGCAGATCTCTCAAACAAGAAGGGTGGCACTGAAGCTTTTAAAGCTTTCAGGCGAGGCAACAAGCTGCAAAGGAACCAGGCATCAGGTAGGAAAACTCAGTGAGGCAGTATTTCAGAATTTGCCAAGGCTGGGCATTTATCTGCTATTTAGTCAGCACCCATCAGGATAGCAACTAATTGAAGCCAAAGGGACCGCTCCTGGTGTAAGATAGTGGGCAATGTGAGTAGTGATAATACTATTTGGCCTTTAATTAGCCATTTGCAGTTCATTTTGGAGTGAGAGAGCTCAGGCTGGATACACTGCCCCTGCCTACAAGTTCCTTGTGGATTAATTTGTAGTTCCCACATAAAGTATGAAGGGCTGGTGACTGCAGAGCTGCTGATGTCTGCAAGTGTTTGTGCTACTCTCCTACCCCTTCCATTCATCACCTGAGAAATCAGGATTTTTCTCCTCCTTTTTCACAAAATATCTGTGGCCTCTCAGGTGTCTCAAATAAATCTTGCTGATTTGTCTCTGTGCCTGCTGAATTACAGCAGCTTTGTTGCAGGATAACAAGGCTGGCTACCTCCCAGCTGGTTTGTCTTTTCTTTGCTGGCTGTCCAGCTGTTAACCTGACCAGGAAAGTGCTGTGGATGTCTGTCACAACACATGGTTTGTTTTTGTTTCTCATTCCTTATGTTGCTGTAAGTATATTTGATGAGGGTTGAACACCTGAAGTCTGTGGGAATTAAGATTCTTGATTATTGCCCATTAACATCTATGCAATACCCCTGGCTCTCAACAGGGGTGGATGGTGATTGATTTTTTTTTTCTTTTTTTCTTCTGGGTTTCTGTCTTTTAGGAATATATCTTTTTGGATTTTTTTCTTCCCTCCTGTTGTTATCTGAATGCTTTAACAGGTAGGCTGACAACTGCAGTGATTGATGCTGGGAAATGCTGGATGGGCAGATAGGATTAGCTACCCTGTCACACACCCTTAGCATGTGTCCTTTCAGGTCTGGGGTCTTTCCTGTGATCCTGCACCATGGCTATTTTAACTTGATGTGGATTGCTGCTATGGCATTGCTTCTGCTCATTGGATTTGGCACTGCTCTGAACTTGGAGAGGAGGTTTAGACTTAATCAGTTTCTCTGTTAATTTCTCACATGTACCCCTGTTGTGGAAAAGCTCCCCACAAATTTATACTAGAGTCTCTTCTTGGCTTTGTTTCCTTGATCCTGTTTGTGCTTGGTGTGAGAAATGACATGTATTGCAGTGAGTAACATATAATTTGCTGAATCCTGCCAAGAAAAAGTATCCTGTTCTATCTTATTTTTCATAGTTGGTTCTTGGTGATTTATCTTTTCTTTTGGTTGTTTTTGTTGTTGTTGTTATGGGTGCTTTTTGTTTTGTTTTTAATAAGCTGGCTTCTGTAGTATCAGTCCTTGCCTTTTCTGGGAAATGAATCCTTTTGCTGGAGATGCTTTTCACCAATAAATGCATCTTGCTGTACCAGTATTGGAAAACATAATCTTGACTATATATTGGAAGTAATATATACTGTTGGCTATAATTGGAAGTCTCATCATGACAAGGGCACACAAGTTTTAGCAGTGCTCCCTTTAGCAAATCCATTTTGGTAGCTTTGTTCTTCTGCTTTGCCACTAATGAATCGTCAATGGGATGTGCTTTTGTTTGAGTTTGAAGTGGGCACAGCTAGAGAGGAAAGCTGCTGCTACCCAGATGATGACATCTTGAGTTGAATGTCCTGAGAAGGCAGTGACTGCTTCTTGTGTGGAGGGCAGCACCACATGTGGCCATCTCGGATCAAAGCTGTGCTTGAGCACAACAGCAACAACCAACTTGAGAGTGCTTGCTACAGCATCTACTTGTTCCCACCAAAGAGGTCCTCAAGAAGAGCTTACAATACGGACTACCAGACCTAAGAGTGGCAGAGAAGCTACTGAGGGGAGATGGGCAAAATAAAAGGAGGCGTGTGTTTGCCATTTGAAAAAGAGTAGCATCTGAGCTTTGATACTGTCTACAGGCCTTGCTCCCCAAAATAACAGCCACCATACAGGGCTCCATCCTCACCCACCTTTGTGTATGAAACTAGGAGGCTTGGATTCCCTCTGTCCCCTGCTCCTTGTAGTCTAAAGCTGTTGAGGAGTTTCACAAGGATGTGTAAAAAGTGGTATCCTTGCTAGAAGGGGAAGAAAAATGAACAGCAGTCATATACTTCATCAATTAACAGATCAGAACTGGAAAAAGAATGATGCCTATCAGGCCACAGAAGTTTCCTTTTTTCTGGATTCATTAAGCCTGCTCCTCTTGACTGAAACATACCTCTATGTATCCAGGATTTCATGCTGTCACTTAATATGGTCGAAGAATAGAGTTTAAAAATCAGTCCTTCAGAGGAGAAAGTATTTTCAGCCTTTCACTTTTCTGTGTTTTCACTCAGTTCTCCGAGCTGTGAAAGCTTTTAATTTCTCTGCATTTGACTGTCACCCTGGAGGATGTGAGTCATCAGCGAAGGGATGGACACTGAGTTTGTGTTCTGTCCTTTCTTTGTAGGGACACATCTGTCCTGAGGCAGTTCTGCTTTGTAAGTAGCAGGAGGCTTTACTGAGCAGAATAAAGATATTTTTGACTATGAATGACAAAGGGTATCTAGTAAAAGCTTTTAAGAAGCATGGTCCCCTAAATCTCTCCAATTGTGTGTTACTAGGGCTTGGTGTCAGCGAGCATCCAAAGGTCTGGTCTGTGGAGGCAGCACAAAAAGATGTGGGCATCCTAGAGGGCCTTCTTTCCCTGTATGGCTCTGAGCTTGCAAGGGTCACTTCTCTGCTTTTGAGCACAGTTCAAGAAAGAGAAAGATTTACATTACAAACAAAACTTCGGGGTGTACCTGGGTTCTGACACAGAGCTCCAGGGAGACCTCTTTGCAGCCACTTACTCTTTCCTTTGTTCCTTGGTTACCTTCACTGTCTTGGTGTCAGGATGCCCTAGGGAGTTTTTGCAACTTGAATTCTCTCATGCTGATTAATTAACCCCAAGGCTCTGGGCATGGGTGTTTGTGATTTACCCCAGGTGTTCCTGGAACCACCTGGAACCAAGTAGTTTTTTTCTGGACAGGTACAATATCTTTAGAGTGCAAGGAAGAGAACTACATTGAGCTAGCTGGCAATACTGATTTTGTTATTTTTTTCCTATCAACCCAACCCCTCTCCCCCCCATCCACTGGTGTGGTCATCCCTGGTTTTTGTTGTCTCTGTTCAATCCCAAGGAAATCATAAAGATTTTTTTACCTTAATCAACTCATCTGATTTCCAAGGAGTGCAGTCACAGGAGTAGTAGGTATTCTGGTCCTAGCAATTTACAGCTGGCATGGTAGGTGCAGCTTAAAGAGTGTTAATAAAGTAAATAGAGAATAGGGATATTAGACTGGAGAACAAGCAATAGGATACTGCATAATACAGAGACTTTTCCTGCTTTTCAGACCTAGGAAGGAGCTTAACAATAATGAATCTAGAAGCACCTTGCATGTGTACTATTCAGTCAGTATGATCATGCAGAATTGATATAGTAAAACTGTCATATTGACTTGTAGTCAAAAATGGTGATTTTGGGTCCTGGTATGTAGAGCATTGAAGCATTTTGAAATTACCCTCACATCCAGACCACTCTGCTGACTGGTATGTGAAGGAGAGGTTGGGTAAGAGTCCTCCAGAAGGTGAAGCTGCTCAGAGCCATTTGGCCTTGATCTTGCTGAGTGAGGTAAGTAGATTTCCCTTTAAACAGACCAGAAATGTTTATTTTCTGACTGTCTTATGTTTTAGGGCATACTGGGAAGATAGTTTATGATGCTCATAAGTGAGTTCAGCAAATGAATATAATGTTTCTCAAAATCTTTCACTACCATGGAGGGAAAGTCTGGGATTTTGCCTTTTCTATTAAATATGACAACAGGTGTATAGGAGCCTAACTTCATAAGCTCGTTAATTTGAAGCATTTGATGCATTTCCTCCAGTTTCTATGGCTTTAATCTCAACAGGCTTTCTTAATATAAGAACAGGGACAGGACAACTTGTGATGGACAGTTTAATCTTACCTGTTTACTGTGAAATATACTGGCTTATCTGTAGAACTGCGAAGCATAAAATGCCTCTAATACCAATAAACAGTAAGTGGGTGGGGGGAATTTAAGGGAATATTACACATTAATTGTAGTTCTTTGCTGGCATCAACAATCTGTCACATCCTGCTGCTGCTACTACTGAGTCTCTCAGCCCCACAATAATTATTTCCTTAACCTGTAGTGTGTTGGTGACATAATCTGTGGCACAGCAGTAATTGTATAATAGCTTGATGATGGGATATTTTTGCCCAGGCTTGTTATATGACCAAAACAATCAGCCAGCTCAGTGTTTGCCTGATTCTTCTGTGCATTTGTAAGCAAGATCATAATCTTAATGATGCCTTAATGCAAGGAGAGGGAAGTTAGATAATCCTCCTAGTCCCTTACAAGAGAGTAAGCTGTATTCACTGTCACTTCAGCCTCTGACTGCATAGAGAAAGGATAAAGGGGCAAAAAATTGAAAATATATGACTTAATCACAGACCTGTAGGGCTGGCTGTGACACTTGAAGAGTTTGTCATGCCCAGCCATTTGTTGTGCCCTGGGAAGAGACAGAACTCTGTCAAGAACTTTTTACTGCATCTCGCCTCTTTCTCATAAGGCTGGGGCTGGAGCTTATCATATTTTCAAGCCCATCTGACATAAGAGAGATTAAAAGTCCTGCCACCTGTCAGCTGATGACCAAGCAGCCTTAACAGGTACCAGAGTTTGGGAATAAAAGTGTCACAAAGGATGGGTATTGTTTGAGAAGATCTAATATGGGAAAACAATGAAACTAATCCTTGGCTGAATACCAGGGCAATGCTTAGCAGCAGTGAGGTCTAACAGGCTGCAGAATACTTCTGGTGAAACAGAAATGCTGTTGTGTATGGTCTCTGTGTTTGTATTTGAAAACCCAAATCCTGCATACAGTCCTATAAAGGGCTGTGCTATGCCATTATGATTGAATAGGCATTTGTCTTGACAACAAGCATCACCCACACTAACCTGGCTGTGATGGGAACCAGTTGCTGAGGGGGCAGCTTGCTTCCTTATCTGTGCAGCAAATGATGCTAGGTAATTGATTGCAGCTTAGGCTTATTTAATAAAGTTGAATGTTACCACTAGTTTCTGTAAGAGGAGGCTAGTTCTGGAAGAAGTTCATGGGAACTCAATAAGGAATTTGATAACCTGTCTGTTTCCCTGGCTTTGTGTTAGCCCTGATCCACCTGTGGCACCACTCGTGGCACCTCAGTTCAGCCTGATTTCAGTGTGTTGCTCTCAAGTCCTCTCATAGCAAATTAAGCCTACCAAGTCCAGAATGGGGTAGCCTGCCCTGACAGAGGGGATCCTATTGCATTTGCCTGTTAATCCTTGTTTTAGATGACTTACTCTTTTCTTCTACTCCAAGATCACAAATCACTTAAAAGAGCACATTCAATTACTTATCTCATAGTAGTGGGGACCCCTTTAGAGGAACGGGTTCTATTATAGCATCATAAAGTTGTTTGGGTTGGAAGGGACCTTAAAGATCATCTAGTTCTAACCCCCTGAGTTGGCAGGAACATCTCCCACAAGACCCGGTTGCTTAAAACCCCATCCAGCCTTGCCTTGAACACTTCCAGGTATAGGACATCCACAACTTTTTTTGGTAGTTTCTTACAGTGTTTCACCACCCTCCTAGTGAAGAAGCTATCATCAGCAGTTTTGTGTGGAAGGGGAGAAGTGAGCATCTGAACTGCTTTGTGTGACATCTGCAATGGTCACTGGTAGCTCCCCAATGGGCTTGCTGCACTGAGATGGATAGAGATGACTGGCCTCAGTGTTTTAAGTGCAGCCTGTATTTACCTTCTTGAAATGTTAAATGTGAGCCTGGGAGGGTAGGCATGGAGGGCATCCCTTTCAAAGAGAGGTAAAGGAGCTTGTCTGGCTTTACTTGGTATGCTTAAAAGGTGGAGTAAACTTAAATTTCCCCTTCAGTTTTATTAGGAGAAATTCCATTTGCATGTTACAGCATTATTAGCAGAGACAATGGGACAAGCATTGGTATCCTGTTAATTATGGGCATGTTAATGATATATATTTCTGCAGTCAAATAGCATTGCAAGTCTATTTCCTCTCTTAATGTTATGCTGTGCTGTCTGAAATGTTAATGAAGCCAGAATTCTCAAAGGTCATCCTCTGAATGCATCAGGTTTTTTCTTTTCTGTTTTGTTTCAGACCAGTTTAAATGACTTTTTGTTCCTAATGTTAAGTGTTAACTTTCCTGTTTAATTAATAAAGGTGTAGGAACAAGTCTTTGCCCTGATCAGTGAGCTAAATGAGAAGAGTTGTGTGTTCTCCTTTAAATCATTCCTTAGCATTTTCCTTCCATGTCCTGGTTGTTTCTTCTTCTTCCTGCAGCTACTAATGTGAAAGAATGGTTAAAAAAAAAAAATCCACAAAACCAACCACCAACAGAAAAGTGCAAATTCTGCAGAACTGAGCATTGTATTTTCAAGGAGCCATTTATCATCCTCAGAAAGTTTTGATTCTTCACACATAATAGAGAAAAGAACTGGTAATTGCTGTTTTCAGCTAATTGACAGAATTGTGTCTTGAAAGAGGAAGAATTACTGCACTGCCTTCACTGATGATACTTGAAGGTTGTTTTGAACTTTCTACTGCTACTGAACAAAGAGTTTGCCCTTTGTCTGTGCTCACCCTTAAACCAATAGATGGGATTTAGTTTTGTTTTTACTGCTACTGGCTGACAGCAGCATCAAGTGTGAAGGATCTTTCCACCAACTCGGTTTGTGTGATAAAGCTATGCAGGTTTGTAATATTCACCTTAATATTTCAAAGTGGTGCCTGATTCAGCTTCCACTTTGCAATCTTTCTGTTGGTTTCTTTGGGAAGTAGACGGAGGCTCTTAAATATTAGGTGCTTGTAACACAAACCTCGATATAGCTTCTTAAATGTCTTTACATCCTTCTGTTCAGGGCCTGGAGCTTTTCAGTGGTTATGTAATACAAAAATGCTCTTTGCCTGGCTGGCTGAATTTTGGAGTTGGTTGTTGGTAGAGCTTTTAGCTCTGTGAAGCAGAAAGCTGATGCTAGCAGCTGCATTCTGAGAGGAGTGCAAGGCTTGTGAGGTACCCAGGATCTGAGGAGGTTTCTGGGTGCCCAGAGTCCTTGGGGTGTGATTGCTGAGGGGCCAAGTGTCAGAAAGGACTACCAGCTGCTGGAGGAGACCAAGACTGGGGCACTGTGGCACTGTGGCTTCCCCAGCCAGACTGCCCACCTTCAAGCTCTGCTTATAGTGACAGTTCCCTCTTATGGAGTTCAGACAATGGTGATCACCCAAGGTAAAACATTGTCTCTGTAACCCTTCTGGGGGTAGCACCCACTGGGACTGATGCAGCTGCCCAGACAGGGCTTCCAAGGGAACACGCTGCCTTCCAGCTCTCTGGTTTGCAGGATGTGCCAGGGGTTTCTATGGCTATCTGAGGGTGGTAGTGAGAACACCTGTGGGAAGTGCAAAAGAACTGCTCAGCTTAGTAGCTGAGCTTCAGGAGGAAGTGGATAGAATGAGGAGCATCTGGGATTCTGAGGAAATTGACAGGTGAAACCATTTCTTCCCTCTCTGGAACAGAAATATCAGTGAGAAATTCTGCACTCCCCACCAGGCAGAAGATAATGACTGAATAGAGATAAATGGATATTAATACATAATATATATAGGGACATAATGCGTGGGGCATTGGGAGAAGCTCCTTCTTGTCTACCTTGCCTTCCCAGCTGCCCTTATACTACAGATAACAGGATCTGGAGTTGGAAGGACAAGGACGTGATGAGGTGGATGATGATGCATCTATACTAGAGGAGTCTCCAACATCAGGTCAGCCTATCCTTCACTTCCTAACCACCTCCATGAAATAAAAATGGTGGGTTATTGTCATGGGTGGCTCCTACCTGAGGGGAACAGAGAGCTCAACCAGCCAAGCAAATCTGCCTTTTAGGGAAGTTTGCCTCCTTGAGGCTCAGTTTAAAGATATTTCCAGAAAGTGTCCTAGCCTGGTATGTCCCTCAGATTATTATCTGCTATTTCTTGAGGGATGGTATGCTAGTGAGGGTTTTCACCCTGCTCCTCGATGTACAGCAGAGCAAATTTGAAATGTTTGTTAGCAGTGCACGTGGCCTGAGGAATAAACAAGGGGGCTAAGAAGCTTTGGTTCAGCCCCAGAGGGATGAGATTACTGGCATAAGAGAGACTTGGTGGGAAGAGTCCTGTGACTGAAGAGCTGTAGCTCTTGAGGAGGGAGAGGCAGGCAAGGCAGAAAGATAGCACTGTGTGGAAGGGAGGGGTTTGATCACACAGTTTGCAGGTGGGGAGAACATAGTTAAGAGGCTCTGGGTGAAAATTAGAGGGAAAGCCAACAAAGTTGATGTAGTTATGGGAAGCTACTATAGATCACACATTCAGAATGACTCCAATATATTATTCTATAAGGGGTTAAGCGAAATTTCTAGATCCATTGCCTGTGTCCTTATGGGACACTTGAGTTTCCTAAATATTAACTGGGGATATTATATAACAGACATGAAGTCCAGGAAATTCCCAAAGCACATTGAGGGTAAGTTTTTGATAGAAGTACTAAGGGAGCCAACTAGGAAAGGTAGTCCCCTAGATCTGTTATTCATAAGCAGAGATGATCTTTTAGATCAAACAATGACTGGTAGCTGTCTTGGCCACAGTGATCATGAAATAGCTAAGTTTAAAATCTTTGGTATGAGAAAAACTATCAATAGACCTTCTGCCCTAGAGTTTGGAAGAGCAGACTTTAGGCTTCTCAAGATACTAGTTAGTAAGGTCCCTTGTGAATCTGCTTTTGAGTGTATTGAGGTCAATAAATGCTGGTTGCTTTTTAAGAGACATCCTTTAAGAGTGCAGGAGCAGGCAATTCCATGTGTCCAGAGCTCCCTGTTGACTTGGAACTTGTACAGGATTTGCTGCTGCAACTGAACTCATATAAACCTATGATGTCTGATGGGATTTATCCCATGGTACTGAAAGAGCCGGCCAATGTCATTGTGAGACACTTCTGTTATTTATCACCTCTGGAGAGTTGATAGTTGGCTGGAAACTAGCAAATGTTATTCCAGTTTTCAGGAAGGGCAAGAAAAGACCCTGAAAATTACAGACCTGTCAAGCTCACTTTGCTGTAAAATTATGGAACATTATGGAAAACACCACCTGAAAGAAATTGTCTTAATTGATAAAAGCCCGTGAAGGGAAAATCACACCTAATAAACTCATATAATTTATGACAAGGTTACCCACCTAGTAAATGAATGGAAAGTAGTGGATGTAATTTATTTATTTTTAAAGTTATTTTTTAGAAAAGCTTTTGATACTATCTGTTACAATGTCCTTTTGGACAAAATGTCCAGCATACACAGTACATATAGAATGGTCGAAATAAGTAATTGTCCTGCTGTACTCAGCATTGGTGTACTCAACTACTCCATGGAGAAAAATACTCAAGTACTGTGTGCAGTTTTGGGCTCCACAGTAAAAGAAGGAAAATAAAAATGAAAGAAATATTAGAATGTGTCCAAAGACAACCAACAAAGATGGTGGAAGGACCAGAGGGCATGACTTATGATGAGCAGCTGAGGATACTAGGTTTATTCAGCTTAGAAAAGAGGGGCGACCTCATTGTTGCCTGCAGCTTCCTCATGAGTGGCAGCAGAGAAGGAAATGATGATCTTTTCTTCCTGGTATCCAGTGACAGGATGAGAAGGAATGGCTTAAAGGGGAAATTCAGACAGAATATGAAGAATAAGTTTCCCACTGAGGATGGTCAAGCACTGAAGCAAGCTCTCCAGGGAAGTGGTCACAGCCCCAACCCTGTTGGTGTTCAAAAATTATTTGGACAATGCTCTTAGATATCTACCTTAACTTGTAGGTTGTGCTGAGTGGAGCTGGGAGTTGCATTCAATGAACCCTATGGGTTCCTTCCATCTCAGGATATTCTGTGTTTCTAAGCTGTGACCAGGCTCTCTGTTTTAAAGCTTCTGATATGGTGGAGAATGTAGATTTTGGTTCCTACTGGGTTAATAAAAAAACAACAGAGGGGTTTTACTAGATAGTTTGTCAGTTTAACTTGTGTGTATACATAAATCCATTCAGTAGAGGCAAGTCTGAGACCTTCTGATTTAACATTATTTTTCACTTATATTTAGTTATGATCATACTGCATGTAGAGAGCAAATGTGTGAATGGAATTTTACCTGCTTCTAACATGAGCAACACAAAGTTTACTTACCTCTTATTTCTTTCATAAAGGTGACTTTGGTCCACTTCCTACATTGCTCATTTTACCACTGAGATTGTCAGTGTTTTCTATGCTCATTGCCTAGGGCTGGAGAGTTCCTCAAATATTAATTTACAGCACAAGTTTCCACCCACATCTCTAAATTTGCATGTTAGAGCACTTCAAGGGCAGCTTTTCAGATTACAGACTCAGCTGTCATTCAGGTACAGAGGACATTAAATCAAACCTCTGAATGGAGCTCAGTGTGTGCACAACTCGCCACCATTGAACAGGCATTGCTGGTTTCTCCCTGTGTAGGAGATGGGGAAATATTTACCCTGTGAGCACCCCTGGAGATGGATATGATAGCTGTGTGGGAAGAGATCTAAGGCATTCATAGCTCAAAAACTCCCACAAACTTAAAACCAGGGTTGTGGTCACACAAGGCTCTAATTTAACACAACTACAGAGGCTGGTACATCTTAAAATTATAGTGCAAAGGAAAGCTGGGTTTTGCTTATGCTAGTTACAGGCAAGCTCCCTCTCTGATGGGTGGTATTACTGGAAAAATCATATAAGAACACTATTGGACTCTGCAAAAAGCTCAGGGGACAGGTCTGCAGAAATGTCTGCCCATGGAGCACAGCAGTGGAGCTGCCCCAAAGCCCTTTCTTGATGCTTCAGGGGAAAAAAGCTCTCTTTTTTTCTTCCTTCTTCTTTTCAAGCAGCCATTGATGCAGAGGCTGATCTTGGCTTAGTTTGTAACTCACACAGCCTGAAAAAACCTACAGGCAGAAATTGTCCTCTGCTAAGTGTTAAATGAAAATGAGGGCTTGGAAGAATATGTCCTGGTGTGTGTCTGAGATTAAAATTTCTTATGCCTCTACTCACAAAGTTTAAAGCCTTGTTCTCCCTTCCCCAAGAAACCAAAAATGCGAGCAAAAAAATGGGGTGAAGTGGCAGGGTAGCAGGAGGGAAGGGCCGGACTACAGGACAATGCTTTCAACAACACCCTTGTTTTTGGAAGGTTAAACAGTTCAGCTATGGGGACATTAGCCATGCTATGCTGTTGGCCAGCTTGAAGTGCTTTTTTGGTTTTGGTTTGTTTATTTGTTTGGTTTTGTGGCTTTGTTTTTTGTTGTGGTTTTTTTTTTAGTATTATTGATTTAGTCACAAAGTCCAGCCTTGTATTCAAAGTGCTAGCACATCCATCAAGATGCATTAAGATCTCTAGGGCTTTTTATTTTATTTTCTTTAAATAAAGACTGTATATATGGTTTCTTATTTGAAATCAGGTTTGAGAGAAGATTGATGTTTCCAGCAGTTTTTGATATTTTATGATATTTACAAAGCCCAGAAAAGTGCAGAGGGAAAACAATGTGACAATAACTTTTCTTGACTACCCCAAATAGTTAAGTGGAAGTAAAGTTCTTTGTAGTTCCTTGGCAAAAAATGTCTTTGGTGAGGTAATTATGGATTTTCATGAGCAATCCTTGCTAATCTGGTTTAATGACACTAAGCCCAAATCACATTATACTTATTTTCCTAGGCTGTGTTGGAGACATGCCACATTAACCCAAAAGAACAAAACACAGAGATAATAAAAAGAACAACAAGAACAGTAAAAAGAAAAAAGGAAATAATAGGCAAGATTCTTATCACCTGTGGTTCTACCCCACCCTACAATGAGCGGAACAGCTCTATAGGAATAGGAATAAGCACTAGAAAAATGACTGATAAATAACGTTGTCTTCTAATTTTATAGGAATCTAAAGGACTTTGAAAAATGAATTTACTTTTAATTTTATTTCTTACTATGTCTAGCTGTCCAAACTAACAACATCCTGTGTCTTTTAGGGTTGCATTATTTAATTATAATGTGCTTGCTTGCTAAGACTAACCTTGCTTCATTTTTTCAGTACCAAGGGCTGTGACTGAACCTTGGTCATGAGCTCATAAAGTGAATAAAAAGGTTGGGGATTTGAGAGATGGAGGAAACCTTTGCAAGAAAATAATGGTGTAGTCTCTTGACCTCAGTGATTGGCAAGGCTCTAACATATAGGCATGAAAAATGCAGTCTTCAGCAAGTCCCAAACAGCTGGGAACCCGATTGCTTCTGGTCTCCATAGGTCTGTTGTGTCTTCTGAGGACAGTGTGCTGCTGTAACAGTAAATGCTTCTGTAGATTGCTCAGTTTCTTCCATAGCCTCTGGCATTTACTTGTCCTTTCTCTGTGTAAAAATATATATATTTGAAATTTTGATGAGGGTGAATAAACGTTATCTGTCATTTAACATATTAAGTGCTCGATCTCTGGGAAAATATCACTTTAAAAAAATTGGGAATAATGGAGCTATTTTAAAAAGAAAAAAATCTTTTTTTAAACTTCTTTTCCTTCCAAAAGCCTAGAAGACAATACAATTTGCATATTTTTCCCTTGGCTGGATAATAATTTTGGAAAGGCTGTCTGTACAGGCTGTGCTACAAATAAAGACTTGATAGGATTTTCATTACCCAGATGAGGAAGGCATATGATCAATCTAGGATTATTTTAATGTTCATACACAGAGCATACTTCTACATATATGTACCTTCATAATCCTTGCAAGATTATGACAATGCACTGACACCTTAGTATCCATTTTGCTGTTCTTTCTTGCATAATTATTACTTAAAATGCTCCTTGTCATCCTTAATACATACCAAGGGAACAAGATAAATCGGATAATGAGGTTCCCGGTGCTGTAATTTTGCTTTCTGGCCTTCATAAAACACCATGAGAACTAAATCTGTAATTAGTATTTGAGTTATTTTGATATTGTAAAGTATTAACCAACCATAACTGTTGTATTTTGGCACTCTCAAAAATGGAGATGTAGTCCAGGATATCATCAATCTTTTCTTTGTAGTTCAGAAAAAGAATCCATTTTCTTTGATAAAAGACCCATTGGTCTTTGTGATCTATAAATCATCCTTTCAAAAGAAGTCTTTTGAAATATCAATTCAAGCTACTCTCCCAGAATATCACTTCACTGCTTTTTCTAGGGGTAGGAGATAATCCTTGTGCCCATCAAAAAGGGCACAAATCTGCACTGATTTTCACTGAATTTTGCAACTTTAGTAGAAGCTCTTTAAAAGCCCAATATTACCATCTTTAGTCTTGTGTACTGCATGAAGCCAGAGCTTTTGTGTCATAATAACTTTCCTTGGATGTCCAGTAGACTTTGAGATAACTGAATTAAAACTAGGATCCTAGAAAGCAGCATTCCTTATAGTTTCCTTAACCCACTGGCATTTTATGTGCGTGGCTTTTATTTTTGCATTTATTTGGTGGTGTGTGTGTCTTAAGACCTGCCCCTGTACTCAGCCCTGGTGGGGCTGCACCTGGAGTACTGTGTCCAGTTCTGGGCCCCTCAGTTCAGGAAGGATATCGAGGTCCTGGAGCAGGTCCAAAGGAGGGCAACCAGGCTGGTGAAGGGACTCGAGCACAGATCCTATGAGGAGAGACTGAGGGAGCTGGTGGTGTTCAGCCTGGAGAAGAGGAGGCTCAGGGGAGACCTCATCACTCTCTACAACTCCCTGAAAGGAGGGTGTAGCCAGGGGGGGGTTGGTCTCTTTTCCCAGGCAACTCTCAGCAAGACAAGAGGACATGGTCTCAAGTTGTGCCGGGGGAGGTTTAGGTTGGACATTGAAAGAATTTCTTTATGGAGAGGGTGATCAAGCATTGGAATGGGCTGCCCACTGAAGTAGTGGATTCTCCATCCCTGGAGATATTTAAAAAGAGACTGGATGTGGCACTCAGTGCCATGGTCTGGTAACTGCAACAGTGGATCAAGGGTTGGACTCGATGATCTCTGAGGTCCCTTCCAACCCAGCCAATTCTATGATTCTATGATTCTAACTGACCTTCCAGTACTGGAAAACTGTTCTAAGGACCCTGCTGACATAGTGCTTCTACTGGAGGCTGTTTTTAAAATTCAATTTGAACATACTTTGTTTTCTCCAGAAATGCTTGATATTACAGGAACCTGTTCTGGATGTACTTGCCTGTACCAAGATAAGCAAGTGCATGATAACTGTGGTCCTTGGTGGAAGAGCTGAAGAGGAGGTTGCCAGCTGTCAGTGTTGCTATGCTGTCGTACGCTTGCAGCTGGAATAAAAGTGTGGTGGCTTGTGTTTCTTTCATTTTTAAAATTTATTTATTTCCTCCATTTTAAAAGCATTTGCATTTTCAATTTTTTTCTTACTATACGAAGGCTGTGAGCTTTTCTTCATATGATATGAAAACTTCAACCATAACTTTAAGGAAAATGTGAAATACTGTAAAAATATCTGAAAAAATTGCCAGGGGATGCAACAGAGTCTCAGGGTGGCTGCCTTTCAGTTTTGTAAGAAATGAGCAGCCCTTAAATGTGCAGAGTTTATCAGTCCTCAGAGGCCTTCAAGAACCTGCTGTACAAACTAAATGTTAATAAACAATGTAGCTCTTTTACATAAAGAATTGTTTCGGTTTCTAACCTATTGGTTTATTCCTGCAGTGGCTTATTATTTGCAGTGTTTATCTTGTGGTATTGTTATTGATCTCTACTGCGCAAAGGAAATTAATTTATCTGCATGAAACTTATGTTGTTGGAGAGGTACTCTATGGCTATATTCAGTTTTCTTCTGAAAATTTTCCTCTCAATTTTCCTTTTTCCTCCTTAATATGTCTTTTGGATGGCTAGCTCAGAGCAGTGATATGCCTGGTGCGGGCTATGAAAAAGATTTAAGAAGTCAGTGGTACTCTTAATCCAACTCTAGCTTCTTCTGTCTGTAACCTGCCTGTAGAAATACTTTTATTTGTTTTCCTTTTTATAGCTTTCTCACAGAGACACCATGAATCTGTGCTTTTAGTATCTCCCAAGAAGTGAGCACGGTCAGCAGAAGAGAGGAGAAGGATGTCGGTGAGGGAAGCCTTACTGACACTGCATCCTTAGTAAAGCTAAACACAGTCATAAAGAATGAGAAAGGGACTAAGATGTGAATCTAGATGGAGGGTGTGCAGGAGAGGTGGGATATTATGGAAAACATGTTGTTCAGCCTATATTCCCTGCTGTGAGGGAAATGTGAGGATTGAAGGCTCGTTCAAAGAGCGGAGCTTTCACCACGCAGTTGTCTCATCTAAAACTGTATAACAAAGAGTGAGAAGGCTTTTAGATCTGATCCTAGGATGAGAGGATAAAAGAGTAAATCACACTTCTATTTCTGTTCACTCGTCCTTCACAATATCAAAAACAGGGCGGTGGGTGCTCAGATTTCTCTAAGTCAGTTATTTCTTTGCTTTTTATTTGGCTTGTATTATGGGTGGTGTCAAGGTAACCAGCAACTATCAAAGTGTTGGTACCATTCCCATGGGCTTTCTCATCCTTTAAAACGGGAACTTAACTGCTTTTGTGAGACTCAGCATCTTGAGCTGATCCTCCAGAAGATCCAGAGCAATCTGGTGCATTTCAATCCAGCTGCATGGGCTGGCTCAGCAGCTGGCTTCTGGGGTCTGAGGGGAGGAAAAGCCTTCTGGTGATCAGCATTAAGAAAAAAAAGCCCACTCCAAATCAGAAACTCCTTCCCCTGCAGCAGGGGATGTTGGTAAAGGGGTACGAACTTAGAGTTCTTAAAAATTATCCTTAGAGTACCCCTTTGCTTTTCCTTAAGGAACTCAGATGTCAGTTCACATCGGGAATAAGTCAGCACCACAGAATTGCTATGGAAATCTACTGGCTTCAGCTTCTTGTCTGACTGCCATAAACAAGGAAATCTGTACCCTCCTTGCCAGTTGTTCAGCAGAACCAACCTACTTGTTCCTGGGCATCTGGGTGAATGGGATTTTGAAAGGATGCTTTGTGTCTTTGAAGTCTTTTCTGGCTAAATATCATTAATCTTCAGAGTGATTCAGTTCTTAAGGTAATTTGTGGCTTTCTTTTTTTCTCTAAATCCTCTAAAGGCATGACATGGAAAAACTTATTTGCTTCAAGATAATCCAGTGTAATTAGAACAGTGTCACTCAACTTAGTAAAGTCCTTTATAAAGATCTTTTTCCTCTGCCTTGCTAGAAGTCCATGATACATGGGAAAAGGTGCAAGTTATTGTTCGTGTATTCTGTGTCTCCCCATACTTTTTATTCTTAAACCAAGCTAGCACTTCTTGTTGGTTTTATGGCTTTTATGATGTGATATTGAGCACAACTAGTTGTGTGAGGAGCTGCTGCCTCTGTGGGAGGTTCTGAGGTACTTTCCATTTCTATCAGGTTTATTAATTGCCTTTGCAGTGTATTAAATCCTCATGTACAGGATTACTGTGCAACAGGGTAGTGCCATTGGGGTATCAAATATGAATTTACCAGCACTGGGTATGCTGCTTCCCTTACATGTGTGTCTCTAATAATGAAAAAGGGAAACCACTTCCTAACATATCTCCATGACAGCCTTGTTCCTTGGAGGGGAATACTGCAATATTATTAGTGTCTAGTGCTGGCATTCCCCTGTTTCCTCCAGTGCAGGGGACAGACTGGAGTGAGCCCAGCAGAGGGCTATTAACATGTTCAGGGGATGGACCATGAGATGACTGAAGGACATGGATTGGTTTAGCCACGAGATGGCCCAGGTGGCAATCTACTTGCAGCACTTTCTATTTGTAGGGAGGGGAGGGAGGCTGTAGAGAAGATGGAGTTTTTTCCAGGTGTAGGCTGAAAGGACAAGATGCAATGGACAGAAGTAGCAGCAATAGAAATTCCTATGGGACTGAGGGAAAATTGTCACAAGAAGTGGTGCTCAAGCACAAGAACAGAGCCCAGAGAGGCTGTGGACACTCTAACCCCCAAGACTTTGACATCTTGGTGGGCTGTGGCTCTGAGCAACCTGGCTGAATTCTGAAGATGGCCCTGTCTTGAGTAGGGGATGGATCTAGATGACCTGCAGACATTGCTTCCAAACTTTATTTTTCTATGGTTTTTAAAATTATGCTTTTCCTTTTTTCTTCTTTTTCTTTTTGCTTTTTTTTTTTTCCCACTTCTTTATAAAAAGCTGCCTGCAGTGCTATTTTAAGCTAATACATTGTCTTTGCTGGAATAATTGCTATGAATCCTTCTGCTTCTCAACCAGGAGCTGAATATAACTTGCTGATCTCAACTCCAATGTGCATTATGATTTTCCAGGCTTTATGGAACAGACTGCTCTCATTTCCAGTGCTCAGGGTGATAAAGAAACTGCCTTTTCTCTGACTCAGTGCTTCATTTGGTTGTGGAAAACCTTATTGCCCAGATATGACTGGTGCCTTCCCCTTGCAAATACCTTGGTTCTATGGAGACCTGGCTGAGAAGTCATTGGAAAATGTTCTCCTTTGCTTGGTCATCACTTTAAATTTTATTCAAGTTAATACTATTTCAAGCACTTTTCATGAGTTAGAATTTGGATTTCAAGTGTAACCTTCTCCTCATGCCTTGTGTAGCCATTCATCATTGTGTAAAGGAATGACCATCATGTTCAGTAGATTTTAATAGGCATTTTGCACAGATATAAATGACTATAGAACGTAAAAGATTTTAACCAGCCCTGTGCTAGCTGCTTATCTGTAATAATAATTTTCAAAGTATTTTGTTTGTTTTGGCATCCATATTCTTTCAAGCTGTTTGTCAGTACTGAAAGGTCTCTCTTTCTTCTTTTGATTTATTTATTCCTCTGTCCATGCAACGATAAAATCTTCTCCTGGTGTCTTGTCCAAAGATTTGACTTGTTCACCACTTGAATCTCGAAAATAAGAGTTTGATTTGTAGCCTGTCAGATCCATAATAATTCTTTGTCCACGTAGCTCAAATTCTTTTGTCAGAAGCTGCAATTTCTTACAAATTGCTGAGGAACTGCACAGTGTTTTTCTTGCTCTCTTTTTGTGCTGATTTCCTGGCAGCTTCCAACATTCCTTATTTGCTGTTATTGTAGTCTGCTCTCTATTCAGAGTTCAGTTTTCTCATTTCTGTGAGACTTTGATATCCCAGTTGTCCCATGTCAAGTCTCCAACAGGTCTGATCTCGTTTGGTGAGTCTCTGTTTCCATTACTTCATGAGTTACCTTTCACCTGAGAGTCTCCCAGGAGGGGAGCCCTTTCTCTGTACCTTCATGAGGGGGTACCTGGCTAGATTGCTCACTTGCCAAAAGAGTTTAATAGAAAGCTGTTATTTGCAGACATTTCTCCTGCTGTGTCTGAAGGACAGAGGAAGACACCTGAGCTTTCTCATGAGCCTGTGGAGGCAGTCGAGCAGCAGGTAGTCATGCAGAAGTCTCTTTCTGAGGACGGGAGGAGTAAGTTCTATAAATATACAATGCATCTTCATGATCCAGTTCAATTCCTCCTGGAGCAAAAGAATCAGATTTTATCATCACAATCTGGAAACTCTGATTTTGATTTGACAGAATGTCTGGGAAATATTAGGAAAGGCTAAGTACTGGTGCTGAATGCCAAGTTAAATGCTACCCTCAAGTGCTCTAGCTCTACAGAAAAAATTTAAATTTTTTGTCAGTTTGAGCAAAAACAAACTAACAAAAGAGCCACCAGCTAACAAAAAAAAAAACAACAAAACCCAACCCAACCCAAATCCCCAAAATGTAGCAGTTTAGGCCCAGTCATTAACAACCAAGCATCTGCTTGCTCAGCCCATCCCTCAGTGGGATAGGGAGGAGAAAATCCATCTAAAAGCTTGTCCATGTTTCAATTCACAGGGAGATTCTCCACCCAGAAGTTAGGGTCACTGGCAAAACAGACTCAACTTGAGGGGGGGGAACCAATTTAATTTATGAGAACAGGAGAAAGAGAAAACAAGGTCAGATCTTAAATACCTCCCCCCTGCCCTTCCTTCTTCCTGGGCCTGGATCCCTTCACTGCTGCCTCCCCCTCAGGGGCACAGGGAGTGGGGTTTAGGGTCAGTTCCCCACACGGTGTTTCTGCTGCTCCTTCCTCCTCAGAGCCTTCCCCAGCTCCAGTGTGGAGTCCCTCCCATGGGAGAGAGTCCTTCAGGAACCCTTCCAACACGAGTCCCTCCCACAGATGCAGTCCCTCAGGAACTGCTCCTGCCTGGGCTGCCCACGGAGTCACAGATGCTTTGGGAGCAGTCACCTCCTCTGGTGCATGGTCCTTCATGTCTGTAGATCCACATCTGCCCTACCATGGTCCTCCATGGCTGCAGATCCAGGTCTGAACCACCATTATCCTCCATGAGTGCCACCTCACTGCGTGTTACAGGGAAAATCTGTGCTCAGGCACCACCTCCAGTTCTTCCTCACTGACCTTTGTATTCCTGCTCAGGTGTTGCTCTCGCCTTCACTTCTCCTCTGACCTGCAGACTCTCTTTGCAGTTTTGTTTTCCCATTTTTAAATGTTATTTGCAGAAGCCCACCCACCTTCTCAAAATGGCTCATCCTTGGCCAGAACTGGAGCTGGGGAGCAGCTTTTAGCAGCTTCTCACCAAAGCCACCAAAACCCCGCTACACTAACCCAAAGCATTGTCCTAATCCAAAATCCTTTTTAATGCTCCTAGGACTTCAGATGTTGCTACAAACTGGCAGATGGAGGGACCATTTCATCAGTGCTCCCTTCAGGAATATGTGAAAGAACACAAAGTTGCCTGTAAACTGCTTTTGAAGAGATCACATCCCTAACTCTTTAAAGTGGTTAGTGTGTGAGCTTACATTGTCCTTTGTGTTAATTTTGACCAAAACCCACCACCTTGATGCTTTTCACAGCTCAGCTATTTGTAGATTAGAATTGAAGGTTTTAAAAATACAAAATCTAATTATTATAGCTGTGTGACTTGACATAATGGAGATCTTTAGAGAGGGCTTGATAGTGAAACAAAGGGTTAAGGAGCAGGATGTCTGTATTCCATCAAATGACTAAGCATGGACTGTGGAAAATCTGTATGGCTTTGACCATGTATCTGGGGAAAATTCAGAGCATGACATCTGCAGGTAACAGCTCATAATGTGAGAAGAGTCTGTGGTGCTGCTTGTCACTGGACTTTTTGAGCATGCTTTTGCTGTGGAGAAAAATAGAAAATGTGTCATAGATGATAATAAGACAGTGTGCAATACAGTATGGAGCATATGCTTATGATACAGCTTGGATTCCTCGGAGACAAAGTGCTGGAGTGCTGGACACTAGCATGGGCTGTTTAATCATCACTAATGTAATGTGTGGTTGCTACTTCACAAATATGATGATAAATCCTGTATTGGATTGAATTGTGTAATGGGTTAAGGGAATCAGGCTTGTTGAAAGAGATAGGATAACTGGTGACTTCAAGCACAATAAACAGCAAGTTGTATAATGAAGTGTTGACAGTGATGTGGGGGTCCTAGCAGTGATAGTCCTCTAAATGCAGATACTGCTATGAACAGGCAGCAGATTTTTTTTATTAAATTTTAAACTAATTGCCTTCTAATGTTTTTCCTGTCACTTTTTTGGTTGAAATTATTTCAATACCAATGCTATTTACCCATTGTATTTGTTGTATGTATAGCTCTTCCACTGTCTTAGATATTTTGATAGAGGATCTTTCAGCTGATAGAGTCATCTTTCAGCTGACTGGGATCTTTTTAATATGGCATTTTGCAGGGAGGAAGCTTAGTTCTTGTCTCATTTACAGTATGGGAAGTGCTGCCATTTAAGTCAGTGGAACTGTGCTGTTGCACAACTGCTTTATATGCACTGGGTAGGCAATTAAAGGAATTCTTGCTGCTGCTCAGACCATTCTGGTTCCCTGGTTTTGGACCCATTTGTTGCTTCATCTTTGTGTATCATAATTCTGTAGTCAGGTTTTGATAATAGAGAAATTTCTGGAGCTCTTGCAGATTTTGTTTCAAGTATCTGTTCCTCAGTCTGAGTAGGTGTTTCTTATACAGTTCAAATTATATTCACAAATAAGTTGTCTCTATGTGTACACCCCCACTGTCTCCGTGCCTCAGCATGTACCAGAGTATTACAGATGAATTCATTAAAATGCTTAGGCATTCATTGCTGACATTTCTTCTGTTTAACAGAAATAATCTCTTTACCTTCTAAACTTAGCTTTTATGACACATCAAAACTTTGGAACATTCTCTGTTCAATTATTTATAAGCCTTACGAGTAATTTCTTAATTTCTTGTTTAGTTGCCTCAGATCTTTTATGCAAGTACATATTCATAGCATTCCCTTCATCTTAATGCTGCCTGGCTTCCAGCTTCCTAGAAAACACATCTCCTGTGAGCTTTAGGGTGAACCTACAACACAAATTGCTCTGTTAAAATGCGTGGACGATAGAAATGTTACACTTTTGAAAGGGGAGTGTTTGGAAATAACCTGTGTTTCTTTGTGCTGTAACCTGTTTGTTGCTGCAAGTAACCTGGCATCTGGAGCTGCCTAAGTGAGAATTGTTTTGTAACTCAACTACATTACACAGGCAGAGAATGCAGGGCACACTCTGTCTTTACTTGGATTTTTCCTATTTTACAGAAATCATGGAGGTTTTAGTGGCTGAGCCTGAACTTGATTACCTTAACTTACTGATATATAAGCCTGCTCTACTATGACACATCCATTCTGAGACTTTAATTGAGAAGGAACAAGGAAGGAAAAGAGGGGAAGGGTTATTGACAGAGCAGGGTGTTCTGTGTTGTATTAACTGAAATGTTGCTTCCCTACCATATAGCTGATCCCTGGCTGCCTTAATCATTTTTTGTTCTAACCTCTGACAGTGCCTTCCATGAGTTAGTACCAGCAGGATCACTCTGTAAATGAGTCTGAGGAAACATAGCTTTTTTTGTTCATTTGAGAGGGAAAAAAATGGAAAACACTTCTGCAGCATAAATAAGTTTTGCTTGAATTCATCAAGCCTCAAAGAGCACTGAGTTTTTTTAAATATGTCAGTCTCCTCTTAGACTTCTACTTCTGCAGTCAAGACCCTGTGGAAGAGCAGCCTGGTTACCATCATCTGCCTACCCAAGCCCACTGATCCTCACAGCTGAAAGGGCTCAAATTTTTTTTTAATTTATTTTTTTTTAGCTTGAGAGGCTTTTTTCCCCTTGACCTTTTATGCTTCATTTGCCCCGCCTAGCCCCTTCGAAGGGCAGACATATGTATCACTGAGGTGATTTGCAAGTCCAAGTCCTCAGAACTACAAAGCTTTTTTTTTTTTTTTTCTACCCCCTCATGTTGCTGTGTACTTCTTTGAGAGCCCTGGCTGAGGGATGTGTGTGATTTCACTTTCAGTTCAGAAATTCTGTTTCTAGGACTGTTCTTGCTAAACAGGAGAAATTTTTCTTTTTTGCAGTCTTGTCATTGATGACTGTTGTTGAAACTGATACCTTTGCTGTGGGCTGGGCAGGAGAACTTCAGGAACAGCACAGAGTTGCTGTTAAGTGCAGTGAAAATCAGCAGTATCTTCTGAAGCAAAAAAATACCTTGCTGGAGTTCCTGTGGAGATGTCTGTTTTCTTGATCTTCATATAAGTGTGCAGTATTAGCATTGATAACAAGATCTTAGTGCTCATCCTCCTGTAGGTTCCTTTGAAATGTAATGTTTAACTTTTTTTTCTTATTCCCTTAAAAGTTTTTAACATGCCTCCTACACTTGTTTCAATGAGTGCACTGTCTCAGAATTATTAATGCACAATGTGTCCCAGAAATCAGTTTAACTGATTCGCATCTATCCACGAGAATCATGTTTTCTCTTATTTTACAGAATAAATTTCTTTGAAGTCTTTTGTAGACTCTGGATGATGTCTCTGTTTAGCTTCTTTGAAGAGGGCACTGAACCTACCAGTTTTATTATTTAAAATTGAAGGGTGCATTATGAAGTGCCAGAAACCTACTTTGTTTATGGATATCAAGTTCTGTTTTTCAGAATGTGCCATTTTAGCTCTTAGAAATTAATTTAATGATCAGGAAATGACCAACAGCACTAGGCAAAACAGTATTTAAGGCCAGGTCTTTGTAGAAATGCAAGGTCTGTAACCAGAGAGTATGCTTACCAAATAAATCTAAACTGGAAATGTTATGCCTCAGAGGCGTACAGCGCACAGGCCTGGTGCAAAGATGAGATTTATCTTGATCAGTTGTCAAGCAAGCATCTTCCATCCTGCCATTTCATGTCTGTCCTTCCCCTAACAGTACTTCTAGTTGCTTGTCCCCAGGCACTGATCTCTGCTGAATACAGAGTACATTGATTTGCATTTCTGCTCTGTGTCTTATTGAAGCCCACGCAGAGGGATGTAAAGCTAGGATTTCATATGCCACTTCAGCCTTGAAATACTGCCTGTACCAAAGCAGTGGTCTCTGGTTAGAAAGCCAGTGACAAATAGGGTAGAAAGACAAATCTTCTCCTTGAGGATCTGCTGTCTTGGCTGGCATCTAGGAATGATTTAGGGTCTTCCCCAACCACACACATCTGAACCTACATCTGGAGCTGAAAAAGCTCAACTGCAACTGGAAATACTTGCATCTCCTGAGGAAATCGGGAGATAAGCACTGAAAAGAAGTTGATCAGCAATGGGTTATATCTAAGCTAGAAGTAAAAGCAGAAGCCTGGAATTTGCATTCAAGCAAAGAAAGTGAGAGAAATGAGAGATTTCTGGTGCTCACTCTGGGCATAAAGTATTTATTTCCCTTAAAGCGAGCCCATTTGAGTTTGCTGATGGAAAAGCTGCATTGCCAGACATCCGTTTCTGTGCATTGGGACAGTTGAGGTTGTCCATGTTTTGAACCAAGCAGCTTCCTGCCATCTAGCAGTATTTTGCAAAGCCTTAGATGAGTTACATCTTTGTTTTTCTTGGGGGTGAAACCTCTGTACAAGTCCAGAAGCAAGGCTTCATTTCACTGTTTCGTGTTAAGATAGTGCCTACAACAATGTGCCTTTTCCCAGGGCATTTGGCATTGACGTGGAATCTGTAATGAACAGCAACACTTACAAGTGAGCTAAAGAGGGAGATCATGCATTGGTACTGTGGAGAACTTGAGCAAACCATTCATGGCCACCCCATGTGATTGAGTCATTGCAGTGCTGGACTGACAACTGCTGCATTCTGTCCAAACTGTGAACAGGTGAGTTAGGATTGCTGATGTGCACAGGCAATTTGGGAGTACAGATATGTGTGTGTTGACATGCTTAAAATAGGAAAAGAACTAGAAACCTATAGTCTGGAACTGTTCTCTGGGTAGGCAGCACCCACTTGCTTTAATCAAGGCTACAGGAGCAGGGCTGAGCATGACCTGTAAGGGGTTGTTGCTTTACCAGGTATAAAAAGAGGCTTGAAGCTGGTCTGGTTATAATAGTGCAATAGGATCTTAAAGACCTGAGAGAAGGGAGCTCACTGTTGATACTTGCTAGTGAGTTAGAGAACATCACAACCTCTGACTGAGCAGAACTTGTCTTGGAACTTGCCTTCTGAGTCCCCAGGTAGGTCCTATTTCATTTAACCAATCAGTAGGATTCCATACTACCTGAATGCTTCCTTTCTGCCAAACGGGCTGAAAGAACGTGACAATAAATGTCAGTTGTTTCCTGTTTGGTGTTTGTTTGTTTGTTTTTTAAATAAAACTGTGACTTAAGGTCAGCATTTTGACCATTCTCTGAAGATACATTTCAGAGGTGTAGTTTACAAAAAATAGCCTTTCCCTTTTTCATAAGGTGTATTGCTTCTGTTCAGAAGCAGATTCTGGCCATTATGAAGACCTAAGGAAGACCTATTGTGAACTCTGGTACAACAGGTAGATAGACAGTGGCAGAATTTAATAAATATTAAATTCCTGAAGGCATCAGGAAGCCTTCATTAATTGTTGAAATTAAATCAATATTACAAAGAGCAGCAAACAGGAATGGAGATTTTAATAGCCCAGATATTCCCCTGAAAAGGAGACTGATGCCACATGGAAATCAGGTAATATGCTCTTTATATCGAAAGCTATTTCTGGACAATGTTCTAAACACAGATGCCAGTGCTTGGTTTGTTTGTCAGGCTGTGACTATACTGGATAATTTCATTTTGACAGCACCGTGGTACTTGCTGGCACTAAGATTGCTGGGTCGTTTATGCCTGAGGGAAAGTTCCAGTCTCAATATTCGGGCTGTGTGTTCTGCATGCCATGTGGCTGACAGTATTTGGGTCCATGACCTTTTTCTGGCTGATGAATTCCATTCCATGCTCTGGAAAACACACACATGCACACCCACTGCTGCATGGTTCATAGAGAGGACACATGAATCACACAAACTTTGTTATTGAAAATTGTGGTCTTTGCCCTTTACTTATTTGCTTGTAAATGGTTCTGTAAAAGAGTGTGCTCAGTGCATGTTTGTGTCTAGTTTATAAGTGACAAAACTGGGTCTCACCCTATGCTCTCCTTTGTTTTCTTCCGGAAGGAAGTGTGATATATGTGCTAAGAGACATCCATTGTAAAAACAGAATTAAAAGACCTGGATGTGCTGGGATACCTTTTAAAAAAACATTTATTTATTTATTTTATTAGTGTTTTCCCTACTGCAGTATCTTAAAATTGAATTTGCAGTCAGGTAACAAGGCTATAAATGTCCTAAGCAAAGCCCAGAGACTCTTATTAGGAAATCTCTTCATAGCACAATTGTAGCTTTGGGTAGTACCTTCCATGACATTGGTATTCAATGGCCAATGAATAAAGGAGAAGTGGTTGCTCTCAAAAAAAACCTCAAACCCAAAACAGTCTTTAAATCTTCAGTCATTAGAAAGATGAGTTCTAAGCTTCCATTTAATCATTAGCACCAGATTAAAGCTGGAGTACACAGTGCATCTTGTAAGCCCCAGGTGTGATCACATAAGAGGCAAACCAGCAGAATTGCATGCAGAGGTTTGGTTAGTACTTCAGGTTGATAGGAAAACCTCAGTATAAGAGTGACAGAAAGGATTTGGATTAGTTTTTACTCTATGATGGAAAGATGAGTCATGGCAAAAAAAGTCTTTGTTTTTTCCTGGCAGATAGCTTCAAAGATTAAACACGGATTTAGAGTGTGATTGCTTTTTCACTTTTAAAATAGTGCTGTGTTGAGTCTATTTTCATTGCACAACCAATCAATCTTTTCCAGACCGTAATGAGACTAAACAAACTTCCAGTTGACCACAAAAAAATTTGTTTATGCAGAAAAAACCCCATTAGTAGCCACTAAAAATACTGACCTGAGTGTGCAAGGGCTCTTGCATTGTCAAATGTGGAGATCTTTTCTTACATACACCTGCTGGGTGTATGGTTTTTTCCATGTGCATGTCATGCTCTTCCTTTGAAATATCACAAAAATTTCTTTTCCCCTGTATTTCTCAAAGGAAGTTCAAGAAGTAAGTGGCATATTGACATATGAAATGAATAAGACATATTAATTTCTTATGAAATTTCTCATAAGAGAAATTTTCTTGGGATAAGATGCTAATTCAACTTGAACCCAGAAGAACTTGAACTAGAACTTGCCTTCTGTTGAGTCAGGCCTGATGAAACTGTTAGCCCATGCAAAATGGGACTTGTGTAAGTAAGTCTTCTGTGGTGGGTAACACTCTGAAATTTCACTACTTTGAAAAGTATTCTACAAGGTGCAGGGAGTGATAGGTTGGTCTCTGCTTTGGTACAAATGAGTACAAAATTACCTACACTGTGGTCTCAGCCCTCCCTACTCTGACAGGCTACTCCCAGAGTTTACTTAAAAACATTATGGCAAATGGGTGAAGTGGTTGTGCAAGTTAAGGTCACCGAATCCAGCAAAATTCACACCTTTCTCTGTTTGTTGCACAGTTGATAATGAGTGTTTATTTGTGGAAGTTCTGGTGCAGGACAAAGGAAGCCACAGAAACTAAGATTGTATTAAAGCAAATGTTTTTTGGACTGTGTAATGCCACAGCAGGTGTTGTCTGCAGCACATGGATAGGTGACAAGAAATCAGTTTCCATATTCTTTACTGGACTATTTGTTATAAGTGACTGATGGGCTATATTGCCTAAGAGTGGTGAGTTCTCTTTTCCACTTTTTATTCTTTTCCCCACTGTTCACTAAGCTTTTCTGCCTGTGTACAATGCAGTGTATTATTACTCAGACCTATTAAAATAGAATGCAGCCTTTACAGCCAGAAAAAAATGCAATTTTCCAAGTGCAACAGATGTGGGGAGAATGCTATTAGTGCTTTACATCTTATTATTTTCAAACAACTTAGTATTTTCAACCCTGGAACAGCCTTGATTGGTCTTTAGTATAATTCAGACAAATTCTTTAGAGAAGAGGAGATTCATGTGGAATCAGGATAAATGTTCTTAATAGACTCTTTCATTTGACCAGTCAGTAGTAATAAACCTGAAATTGTTGTATATGTATTTCCAGACAAGTCAATAATTTGCTTCCAAATCCACTTTGAATTGCATGTTGCCATTCCTAATGAAAAGGTTTGCTCTGGTTAATCTTCAGCATGTATCTTTTAATCTCTCTCATTGAAGACTCAACTAATAATGACTAGAGTGGTACTTGAAAGGGACACTCTTGTTATATGTTGCTAAAAGAAAGTACTGTTCTTGTAGTTTTAAAGTGGATTAGATTGACAAAGCTGTTGTGAAGAGAGGAAGGAGGGGGATGCTGAGATCACTGAAGTCATCACTATAAAGCAGCACAGCTCTCCATCAATGCCTGGGTAATTTTGCTAAAAATGAGGTATGGCCAGGATCTAAAGAGTATGGAATAAAGTTCCACTTAGCCTTAGGCTCTTTAATTCCTTGAGTAAAAAAGATCTGTGAATCTGTGTGGATATAACAGAGAAAAAGGTGCTCTGTTATAAGCCCCTTTTCATGGGTCCAGTTTAACCAACCTCAGTACAATGCCCAGTCACAGGAAAGTGGTGCCCTGCATGAATGTTGTGGAGATGCAGAGAGCCTGCAGGTTTTCCTCATCATTCCTTACCAATGCATCAAGGGACACGTGATGCTCACCAGTTGCTTATGGTGAGGTTATCTGCTTGGGAAGAAGTCCTGAATTATTTTGTGGTTTTGATTGTATTTTTTCTTGCACTTTAATAGCTCTTTTCCTTGCTTGACGTTCCTTGATATCTTTCATGAAAGTGATGGCAGTCCTCTTACCCTTTATTGTTCTCTTTCTAGCCATTGTCTTCTGTAGGTCCTTCATACCTCTAATCAAATATTCTATTCTATATTCTTTTTTTCTTAAAAACATCAATTTATGAAAGAGTTAATACAGAATCTATTGTATGCTTGCATGTGACACTAAAAAGACTTGTAGGCTGTATTATTGATGTTATATTAAGGACCCCACAAGCAAGTTGTAAGGGCTTGTGATACACTTTATCTTAGTAGGAGCAAGGTGAACAACAGATAAAATTTCAGTTTTTCAGAACAGTAATTAATTCGAATGAAAACTTTGACTTCATTTCTTCATCCTAAAGTATGCATCTTTTATACTTACACTGTTATCACCAGAAATGCAGTGTCATTAAAGACAAAGTACATTCAGAAAATAAAACTTCACTGAAGTCTTATGTGGGCCCTTGATGTCTTTGTTATCATTTTATAGACACTTAGAATGACATTGACCTATAAGATTAATTGCTCTTGCAACTTGAATAATGACAATTACCTGACTCACTTTGTATTGAACTAAGCCATTGCATACTTATATCTAGATTCATCTGCTGCTTTCCATTTAAAATAATATTACATCTTTTAAAGAAATTTTTTAAAAAAAGCTTTTTTACACAGGCTTGTTAAAGGCTGATATAATTTTTAAATCTTATCTGGCTTCTGTTCATTTGAAGTTACAAAGAGAGAGGCCTTAAGTGGAAATGATATTGGGATATATCATAGAATCATAGAATATCAGGTTGGAAAGGGACCTCATGTGTCATCTGGTCCAACCCTTCTAGGTAATACTGTAGCTTATATGAGATGTTTCAACGCCCTGTTGAGACTGACTAAAATATGGTTCTTGCCACACTAAACTGTTATCCTTGTTCTCGCCTTATATACTAATCTGTTCTTTTAGCAAAGTTAAAGAGGGTATTTACTGCTCTTAACAGCGTGGGTGAGAGAAAGGATCTATAGGGAGTTCTAAACCAACTCATTTATTTATTTACTTTAGAACAGTAGTGCAAGGGCTCTAATGTCTTCACACTGGGTAAATAGGGGTGGGAAAGAGATGGGAATGAAAAACAGTGAGGTGATGTAATGAGTTGTTGTGACATACTGACATATAAGCATCAATGTGCTTTGTATGAGCATTTGCCTATGTGATGCACAGGGATGGTGTCTACAATTGCCCATAGGGCAGCTTGGCATGCAGCTGTTCACTATATATGTACATCAGCTTGGCAGAGTGCACAAAATGCATTTTGTGGATGCATAAAAGTATGTGCTGAGAATATAATTCCTCAGGAGCCAGTGTACTGATCATTTGAGTCAAATTGTTTCTTAATTGAAACACAAAACAGCTCCTCTTTATATTTCAGACACTTGAAATCATGTCTGATAGGGAATGCATAAACTGCCTCTTCAAGGAATGGTGTTGCTACTTTTTGCCCTCCCAGTAGATGTCATTTGGATTAGCAAATGCAGGTTCTCCTCAAAGCAGCACTGATGAAGTTATCAGATTCTCCTAAATTAAAAAGAATTTGACAATGAGATAAACCAGATGTTTTTGCTGCACTTATAAATGTTGATTTTTTTAGCCCAAGTGGTAGTTAGTTCATTTTTGCACAGCTGAAGCATTTCTTTATTTCAGGATCTGGAAATAATTCAGCAGTGTATTTATCAGCCTTGTATAAATGACTTCAGTAGCTTCTAAAAATGTTTGTTCCTTCTATTAGGCTCTCAATCATGACAGCTTTGTCTTTTTTAGCCTGTGGCACTGGGCAGGGTGATTTTAAATCAAAACTTCCTTTTCTTAGATTCACAGATCCATGTTGTTTCAACTATGATTTTATTAAAATAAGCACAGGTCTGAGATGTTGGATTCCAGTTGTAATTAAACCTATATCAGATCTAAGGTATTTGGATTGTGAGCTTTTAATTTTCATGTTTTTACAGAGTATGGATCAGTCTTAAAATTCTACTTTAGACTTTTAATTTTTTAGTGGTGTTTGGCACTAGACTTTTTTTGTAAAAGTCTGTGGTCTTAAGCAGAGTGGCTATATTATTTAGTGAAGTATAAGCACTCTGTGTGGAGGTAATAGTCAGGCTTAACAGTATTCTTTGTTCACAGACTTCTCAGGCATAGCAACAGCTCTTGTGTGTCAAATGCTTCTGCCAAGGGAATACCCCCCATGCTTTCTCAGTCAGCCTCCTCTTACCTCTGAGGTTCCCAACACACCAAAAATATTTTGCATTTATTTCTGATTTCCTAGTTGATAAGATGATTGCTCTGATGTTTTCAAAGGCCTTAAGATTTGGAGAGATTCATTCTCCCATGGTCAAATTTACAGGAACAAATAAAAATATCAAGAAAAGCCACCATCACCCCACAGTAGCTGTACATTAGCAGTCAGTGCACTACATTAACTTTCTGGGGTGTTTTGCAAATTTAGCAGGATTTTTCAATGTTTAGTAGGTGGTCTTTTTTGTTTCTATCAGTTTAGAAATGATATTGTGATCCTTCTTTAGTGACACATGAAGAAAAAGGTTACACATCTGTTTGAGCATGACCTCACGGGGACTTGGAGCCCTATACTGAGTGATACTAAACCATGGAGAGGAGGTCCTTCTGCCTACACTGTTTCTGGCCCATAAGAATTCAGTTTATTTTTAACATATTTTAGAAAAATAATTAAGGAACACCTATAGCTGCATTTTTTCCTCAAAGGATGCAGTAGGGCAAAAGCACAGAGAATTTGGTTAATTTCCATGGAGGGCAGAACCGGTGGTGTCCCAAGCTGAGTTCACACTTGTTGGTGAAGGGGGAAGATGCTTGAGAATGCAAAAATGACACTTGGAAGAAGCAATGTTTGAGAGAGAGAGAGAGATTTGAGGGAAATATCTGAGAAATACTTGCTGCTTTAGATAGCATTTTGGACAGGCCTAATATATATACTCTGTAGAAAAATGCTTTTACAACCTCCCATTGACAGTATTTACTTTGAAAGGTACAATCTGGCCTTGCTTTGTTCACCAGGCCCATTATTTCTAGTTTAAGAAGTGTGCTGTGAGTAAAAGCAGTCACAGGGTAGGATTCATCTTCCTACAACCGAGTTCCCTTTACAGTCAGTGAAGATCAAATCAGGAGAGTCAATAAGTTCTGGAGTTTAATTCCTGCTATTCTAAAGGAGCACCTAAATGGGTCAGCTAAACCATGCCTGATAAGTTTATTTCTTTCCACTGGTTTTTTAGGGAGAGTAGGTGGCAGTGTTACAGTCATCAGCTCTGTAGACACTGAAGTTTGGTGATTTCCATCCCACTCGTGTCAATGGAGAGAGGGTTCCTACAGTGAGGTGCCCCCATTCAGGAGGCTACAGCTCTGCTCTTCTAAGGGCTTCTGCAAACCCTGCTGTCAGAATGAATGTGAGGTCCCCAGATGTTTCAGAATGCTGTGCTTGAGCTAACAGTGCCATGCTACAAATAAAACATTGAAGTTTACATAACATATAGGAAAGGTGTGGAGGTGCCAAAGGAGTTTTTCTGTCAAATGTGCCTTTTGTTTTAAACCTACAGCAGGTAAGCACTGTTTTAAGCAGGGGCTGGATTATATGGCCTCCAAAGGCCTCTTTCTTTCTACTTTAGTCTCTGATCATTCTGCCCAAAAGTCTTTCTACTGCATGTTTATATAGTGATGGATTTGGAATCCATCTGTGTTTAGACAGCTATCTGCAATCACAAAACAGCTGCTTGTCTCTGGTGTGCACTCTGTCACATTTTCTGACCTACTGCTGAGGCCAGAGATCTGATCAGCTTTTCTCCCTGAGATGAGGCTGGATTTTTCCAGATACCCGGAGTATTGCTTTGCAGTACTAAATTATTTTTCCCCATCTTTTTACAAAGATTAAATAGATATATTAGAGTGGAAAAGGATGTTCTTCTTTTCTGCTAGGAACATTTTATAAGACTGGGCATGAGTATCCTGAGAGTTTGAGATAAAGATGGTGAACATATGGGGAAGCCCGGGAGGAATACAGTTTTAGCTTGCAAGCCTCGCTCTTGGATTGTTACAGTACTGTAATGAAAGGACATTAAATGAGCTGAGGTTATTAAACCCTAAAGGTTACTGAATCCTGTTGGGGGTCACATTCAAAACTGTAATTAAACTAAGTCCAGATATTTTAATTTGTAGCTGGAGATTTATGTAACACAAGCTAATTCTTTTTCCAGTTCTGAACTTTATGGGCTTGTTTATTTGCTTATTTCTTTTCAGTAGTAACTGAGCAGGCATTGTTTAGGCTCACTTGGCTCTAGTAAAACAGCAAGCACCAATGTCAAAATCATGGTTCATATCAGATCAAATATCTGGAAAGGTAGGTGCTTGTGCACTGATAATAAAAATCTTACTCCCCCAAAACTATGTAAAGACCACAACAGATATCCTCTAAGGCTCTGGCTATGTATTGTTCCAGGTGATCCATTGCTGGTGTAATGCTCTACATTATTTTGACATGGGAAGGAACAATAGCCTAAACTGTTAATTCTGCTTATTAGGATATACAATTATGCCTATTAATATGGGATTGTTACAATGAAATTGAAACATTTTTATATTGAAATATTAACTAAATAATTTTTACTTTTTAATTGTAAGGACGCTAAATATCTTAAATAGATTTTAAAAAATAACATCCTGAAATCCCAAAGTTTGTGGATTTGACTTAACTTCTAGTGTTAGGCTCAGTTCCTGGAGAGGTGTCTCTTCTACTTTCATTTGATTACCTTAGCTGCTCTTCTCTGAGAAGCAGCTCTGAGCAGCTTCTCTGGCTTTACAGCATGCTTTCCTCAGGCATGAAGCTCATCTAAGGGGTTCAGTTCCTGCAGTTTGCAAGTCTGTGCTGGGAAGTTAAATATTGAAGTGATTTGGGTTAAAACGATTAATCCCCCCTCAACTTATTTCTTGGGCTCTTTCAGTGACCAGTTTGACATTGTGGCTCCACATAAAAAAACACTGATTTGAATGTGTCTTGGGGCTTCTCTGGAGGTAGAGACTTCCTCCCCCTGGCAACACCATCTCTATTCATACAGAATGGGTGCAAATCAATTGAGAGAGCAAGGAAGGAGCTGTCTGCCTTGGTGACTTGTGCACACACCTGCTGCCTTTGACTGACCCAAGGTGATCGGGGACTGTGACAAGCTTCAGCTGGGGATTACATAGATAATAATCCCCATGGTCAGGAGAGAGCCTCAAACCTGACTCCCACACCCTGGGAGTGGGATTGGAGTAAATTGAATGGTACTATTGGAGTAAATTGAATGGTACTATGAAAATATTCAAGTTACGAATATAGAAATATTTCTGGGATAACTGAAGAGGCCTTTTTAGAAAAACTTATTTCTGTCTCTCAATTTCTTGCCTGCTACACCTGTGAGAACATGAAAAGGAGGAATCATAGGACAAGGAAGAGAACAAGGCATGATTTTTAGGGAAAGGAGAGTCTTTTTTAATATCTAGCCATTGAATAAACAAGGTTGCTGTGCCTGAGAGAGGGTTAACTTCTAAGTTTTAACAGGGGAAAACTTCTAAGAGATTTATTTTGCTGGTAGAAAGTACTCCTGCTTGAGGGCACTAGTAATGCTTTACAGATTGTAGACAGGCTGTGGTAAAAGCTGATTGAAGACCCGAATTCAGGGAGAACAGTTTGTATGCAGTGAAAGAAGGATGTGAACTTTTCTTTTTGCTAATCTGAGTTGGGGATGCATCTCCTTGGGCTATGTTGGGATGAGCTACTTAGGCAAGTGTCTGTGCCAAATTAGGAAAAATGGCAATTTAGGTTACTTCTCCCCCTCTATCAGGGATCAGAAAAAAAAAGCCCTAGACAAGTGGGAAGCATCTGGCAATGTGTGGCAGTAGCCTTGTTAAAGAGAATGGCTTGGAGAAAGTGGCTCGGTAGCAGATCTGTATGTGGGAGACAGCCAATGCTCCTACATTAGTTAATGAGGTGAGGAAAGGAATGAAAATGCTTTTTCTTTAAGTTCATTCTCTATGGAAGATTTATTTTGAAAAGCTTCTAAGTAGATTTAATGGTGATCTTATACACTCCTGAAAAGAATTTGTACATACAGTTCTGGGCTATTGGAACAGAGTATGGCAAGCCATAACATGTTTTCCTCTGGTTATTTAAGGTTTTATTTATTTCTTAGTGAGTCGAAGTCCCATGGAGTTATTCTCCTGTCCTCAGTGGGGGCTATTCCCTGCAGGAGTGTTTCCTGAGGTAGAGCTGATGAAGAGAGGGATTAAAGAACCTGTTTCACCCCCCAGAAGAGTAGCTCTTGGAGTTTTATCTTGAAAAGGTGATATTTGGGCTAATGTATCATTTTGGTCCATGTTCCAAATTGTTCCTTAATGCTGGCAACAATACAGAGATTAAAAAAAAAACAACCAAAAAGTGAGGGGGGGAGATGATGAGTGGTGATAGAAGGTGAGACTAAATAGTAGCATACAAAATATCCTTTTATCCTTTTCAGCTGTGGGCATGGTGAGCTATTTTGGGTTGAGGTCAAAGCTGAGGGGGGAACAGGTCATGAATGCAAGCTAGAGAAGGCTGGGTTTGAAAGGTTTGAAAGGATGGATTTTCTCTGCAGTGAGGAGAGGTAGCAAGTAGTCATTACTCTGCCTCTCTGTTGTTAAGGCTGAGTTTTGAAATATGCTTATTGCATATGAAAGATACAATAGATCCTCCCCAAAACAGTGGCCAAGAGCAGAATTTGGTTTCTTGGGTGTGCAGAAATCAGTTGATTAACTAATGAGCTGAAATGAATGGAAAGCCATCGGGTGCTGTGGGGCACTGGCTTTGCCCCCAGTGGTCCCAACACTTCCGTGCACAACCTGCAGGTTTTCATCTGCTTGGTGGATGATGTGGGCCAGATTGGTGTAATGTAAGCAAGGAAACAAAACTTCTGTTTTTCTTTATTAATGCAAGCTTGATGGTGTACTATGCTCTTCTTTGCCCTTACACATGCAGACACACACTTTATGTTGTGGCAGGGGGATGAGGAGTCCCTGGCTGCAGTCGGATGGGCTTAGGAGCATCAGTCTGAGTGCTGCTAGCAGGACTGCTGCTCTCCATCTGGCACGTTGTTGCTGCTGGTGTTTGGCTGACTGTGTGCTGCTGCCTTTGGCTGTGGGAAGCATGGCCCTTGCACGGAAAGGTCATCTCTTGCTTTTCTGGAGAGGTAGGGAAAGCACAGGCTGCTCTTTTATTCTGTGGCCAGGAAGAGAAATTGTACCAGAAAGTCTTGTTTTATAAAAGGAGCAAACCAGCAGCTAATGTTAGCCAGTAATGGAGACATAACATAACATATAGAACTAATCATTCAAAATGCAGAAAGTCTTGTAGCATTAAATGCAAAACAGACCTCAAAAGTCAAAAACCCGGAAATAGACAGCTAGGAAATTTCTGAAGCTTTAGTTTCAACTAGAAGCATAAGGAACAATGAAAAGAAAAAGAAAAGAAAACTTTCCTTGTCTCACATAAAGTCCCCCAAAACAAACACACTTCAGTTCTCAGGAGTTCTTAAAAACTAGTGGGACCATAAATATTCTTATACAGCACTCTGAATGGCATTATTAAACCTTTCAAAGAGGAAAAAAATTGTATTGTGTGATTTAATAGTGTGTTTCCATTCATCGCTTTTTACTTGAATTTTCTTTTCAATTTAAACTCCAATTGGAATTTCTTTAGCTTTATGATTCCTGTTTGAGGGATTTTTACAATATTTCTATAATGTTTTTGCCTTCACTGTACTGCAGGAATTCAAGATTAATATAGGTTTGACCTAAAATACAGAATGGAAGAGAGCTAGTATTGGAATTTTAATGCACTTGAAATTCTGCACATATTTAAAGAAGCCTCCTCTTCAGTAAAATGGTTTGAATAATGGAGGGGAGGTACCCTATGTTTTCTGACAATTGGTGAGGAAAATGATGGATAAACTGGAAACACTGTTCAAATCAGCCCTATTGCTTCCCACTCTGAGGCATTGCTGAGCTTAAGTGAAGGTTCCAGGGACAGGAACTGATTTTATGGAGTAAAAAGATTCTCCTTTACCAGAACTTACTTTTCAGCTTTGCAGAACTAAGCAAGGTGCTTTGCTGTTGATGTCATTTAAAGCCTGTCACTTAGGCATTTTAAAATCTTTGACCAATTATCATTAACATGATGGACCTGCACTGTGCAAAAATTTTCAGCTCTTTTCTTGAAGTATCTGCTATGTCAACATTAGAAAAAAAATATCATCTCTTTTATTTTAAAAGTACTTAAATTATTTACTTAAATTTTGGGATGCTTTAGTCTTCCATTTTGTAATAATTAAATCTCCTGAGATACTTGTGCTCTTAGATTTTCTGGTAGTTATTTCTTTTAGGTTCAGTACCTGTAGGACCAGCAGATCTTAATGGTTAAAAATATTGTTTCAAAACTTCAAGTAGTCATCTTTTTTCTTTGCCTAAACTAGCATAGATTAGGTGGTTTGGGGCGTATGTCACAGATACCATTGGCTGAGGGTTTACAAGTGGGATAAAGACCCTTGTGAGCAATGTCCATACTTCTCAACAAGTGATACCTCCGGACCACTGGATCCCTGGTACAGCTGAAGCTGGATTTTGCAGAGATCTGGAAGGCATGAGAAAGATGAGGAAAAAAACCTTAAAAGGCATCTGAAATATGCATCTTTCTTGCTGTCTCTGCATATATTTAAGGTCTGTGTTGTTCTGTGGTGCCTCTCACACCCCCAGTGAAAGTTATGTTGTGACATTTGCTCTGAAACTCTAGCAGAGCAGCACTGTTGGACAGAACTTGATCTAAGTATCACAGACTGGTGTCATCCAACTGCATGGCCACTTGAGTGTTCCTGCTGCCATGCCCCAGCTGTGTCCTGGCACAGTTTTCCTCGGAAGAAAAGATGACAGTTTTGACAAAGGCCACGTAATGGGAATTACCAGAGCAACATAAATAGGTCTGTGTTCACTGAAGAAAGGAGTGAGGTTCCCTTCTGGGACTGGGGAAAGTACAAAAATAAAATGAATCTTGTAAATTCACTAGGGAGAGATGGACAGAAACTCTTTGCAGGCTTAGCTGAATGATGGTGTTAGCATGAAGTAAGCTAGAGAATGAATTCTATGGGTAATCATACAACCAGACCCTTATTTTTTTCATAGAAATAGTTTCCATTGTGACATTAATTCCATTGGTAAGACTCCTAGTTTTTTTTTTCACCTCTCCAGAGGTTTGTTGAATGGTTATTACAAATTTTCCACAGACTTGGGATACCTAAGAATTCAGTTTGAATTTTATTCTAGCTGAATTTTTTTACAGCAATCTATTGCATCTATTGTAGTGATAACTCTTCTTTTTCTTATCTATTTTCCTATCAGTAATCAATCAGTCTGTGATAATTTTTAATCCAGCATTATTTACAAGAGAGTGTTTCTAAATCAGCAATCACACCTTTGGAACCAGCATTAGGGGAAAGAAGAGTTTTTCTGTTGTCCTCTGAATGCAGAAACATGGCTACCTTCAAAAAATGTAAACCATGAGCAGAATGTGAATTTCCTGAAGAGGGTTGTTATAGGCTCCTTAAGTTAGAAAAACTTGATGTTTCTCTAGAGTGGAGACCCTGGAATGACATTCAAAACGGAGCACTTGATATACTTACTGTAAAAAGAGGATGACTTGGCAGAAGCCGTGCCTGGCATTTTAGTATTTACAACTTTGCTAGGGGAGAAAAAATATCCAGTGGTTGTTTCAAAATAAGTTGTAGTGGTGACCCATGTTGTCCACCCTCTTCTTTTATGCACACAAGAGATCTCTCACTGCAAGGAGGGTTAAGTTTGCATGCTTTAATTTAGAATCCTACTTAAAGAGATTTTTAACTAGACCTTGACTCTCTTGGCATAAGACATAATTATTAGGCACAGCAAGTACTGTCTTTTATTAAACTAACTGATAGAGCTGGAAAAAGTAGGCAAGCTCCTGGGCATACAAGGATTTGTCTGCTTTTTTAACATCTCCTAGTCAGCCTAAGAAGAAAAAGGTGTTTTCTCCTTGCACTCAAACTTTGTCTTGCTATATCCTTGGATGACCACAACTCCATCAGCACTGAAGTACACATTATTACCCTAGTTGTGCTATACAGATAGGTCATACAAATGAGATCTGCTGGGGGAGGCTCCAGCCTGACTGGGACCCAGAGTCCACTGGAAAACTTAACAGGTATAAGAGGGGAGGGAGCACTAGGGAGAGATTACTGAAAAAGTGTGTACATAGGTCAGCTCTCTATGCAGCTCATTCCAAGCAGCAGGCATGTGCTGGACAACACTTCAGAAGTTGTCAGCAGCCTCTCTGCCAGCAATTAAAGGGCTTGATGGTAAAAGGGGCAGTATTGAAGGACCTGGGTTAGGCTCTTTAAGGAGGCAGAAAACCTCTACCTGGGGTAGTGCCTCCAGTTCTGGAGCCCCTTTTACAGGAGGGACACGGATGTGCTGGAGTGTGTCCAGAGAAGGGCCATGAGGATGCTCAGAGGGCTGGAGCAGCTTTCCTGTGAAGACAGAGTGAGAGAGTTGGGGTTATTCAGTGTGGAGAGGAGAAGGCTCTGAGGAGACCTCATTGAAGCCTTCCAGTATCTGAAGGGGGGCCACAAGAAAGCTGGTGAGGGACTTGTTAAGACGTCAGGTTGTGATAGTACATGCCCCAATGGATTCAAACTAGAGGAGGGGAGATATAGATTAGATGTTAGGAAGAAGTTCTTCACTATGAGGATGGTGAGACAGTGGCACAGGTTGCCCAGAGAGGTGATGGAAGCCCCATCCCTGGAAGTTTTTAAGGCCAGGCTGAACAGGGCTCTGAGCAACCTGATCTAGTGGGAGGTGTCCCTGCCCATGGCAGGGGGGTTGGAACTGGGTGATCTTAAAGGTCCCTTCCAACCCTGACAATTCTATGATTCTAAAACTCTTTAAAAATTGTTCCAAATTGTTGTTTTGAACAACCAGAAGATCTGAAAGGCTCAGGTTTGACATTCATATAAAATTCCAGCTAGTGAGATACTTGAGCCTCTTTGTCCTGCTCAGATGGTAAAATAAAGCTGAAGTTTGCTTGGATTTCCCAGATGGAATTTTCCAGTTTAGCAGAATTTTAAATCATGCAGTTCATGCATAAATGGTATCTGCAATGTGCTGTGAATGCTTGACACACCCTGGGTGCAAACAGCAGCCGTGGCTACTGCATCCTATTCTCCAGCCATGCCCGGCCTTGTGGTATGATATCTTTTAGGGAATGATGCAGATATCCCTGCTAATTGGAAACCTATAACAAACAGACCTGGCTGTAAAGATTAGTTTGGGTTGCAAGCATAGTTTTTTCACCTGCATTGTCCTGAGACCATGTTTTCTAGAATAAAATGGAAACAGAGCTAATGAATTGCAGTGAACATATATCAGGTCTGCTAAAGTGGGGCTCTAATATGGGTAGTTTTAGTACAAAACTTAGGAAAAGGGGATTAAATCTCTCAAAAGCCAGTTATATCCTCTCTGTGGCCCCATGCTAGCCAACATCACCTCTTACCTAAGCCTTCTGCGAGGGTCAGATGTATATTTCTTGGCCTCAGAACTAGGTCTGGGTCTGAGTAGACAGTGATTTATACCAGGGTTCAAATCCTGTGTAACCCATTTCTGTGAAATATTTATATTCTGAAGAAGAATTTTAGCATGGGACTATTTCCCAGCAGGTTAGGAACATACCTTTGCAGCCATCATTTTTCATACTCTGATTTAACTGGGTCTATTCAGAAAATGAATAATTGCTATGCCGTCATGATTTTTTTGCTTTCTCTTAGAATTACAAGTTTAGCTATTGCCTGCAAAGTTCTAACCTGAACCTGATAAAACAAGAACAAGGTGCTACCTTAGACTATGGGTGATGTTGGATCTTAGGTTTTTTTGCAGTTCTGGAATAACCTGCAATGTCTCCAACACCACAGCTGCTTAACTTTAAGGGCAGTAGGTGATGACTCCTTCCAAGTCAGCAAAAAGTCCTCTAAACTCTGGCAAAATCAGACCCCATGGGCCTAATAATGGTGTGCTGTTCTGGCAAACCATCCTTAAGGGTGAAGTGGCTCTGGCAAGCTCTGCAGAGCTGAGGAGAGCATTTTCAGTGCCTTCTGCCTGCTAAGTTTTGTCATCTGTAGTGCTGTTTATCTGATGGTTTCAGAACCATCACTTTGCCCTGAGACAAAGAGGTAGCTCAGGCTATATTGGCTGTGAATGATCTGGCCCACATCTAGTTGTGGTTTAACTTTCCTGAGCTGCTTTTTTTTTAAAAAAAAGATAGAGCAGTGGAAAAAATATGTAGGTTTTGCAATAACTGTGACTGCAACATTTACTTGTAAAAATATTTCCAGTGATATCCACAACACCAACTGGGTATCTTTCTTTACCTTCTCAAACTCACTCTCCAAACTGTACGCTTTCATCTAGGAGGAGGTGTATTGATTTTTTTTTTTTTTTTTTTTTGAGAAGACTAATTTAATCATGTTCATTTTCTATAACTGTATTCATTTGGGGCAGGGGTGAAGTTTTCCTGCCAACTAAGTTCATTCACATAATCATAAAAAAGAAAAATAAAGAATGAAAAGGGAGATACAGCTGAGATCCAAGAACTCCATCTAGCACTAGGATTGCATTACAGTAAGAGTCACAATTCTCAGCAGTCACAAATATATTTTAGGTTAGATTTGGCTTCCCAAGCTTACCTGTGTTACTCAAGGAGCTCTGAAACACAAGGCTGAGCTCAGCAGAGAGCAGTCCAAAGTAATCTACTAGATGTTTTTTTTAAAAATGCAGAACCCTATTACCCTTTGCAAAATAGCAACTCATTTTTCCCCTTTTAAGTGTTTTTAGACCATTTGTTCTTAATCCTAGGAAGAGAGGCGTTATGGAAGAAAAGAAAGAGAGGTTGAGGGACTCGCTTCAGGTCACAGAGAGCTGGCATCAGGGCTAAAATGCTAAAATATGGTTTATGTCATTTTTGTGAAAGCTTTTGAAAACCTGCCCAGTACATTTGATTTCCACTTGTCTCAGCTTTATGGACCCCCAAGAAAAGCCAGCTAAAGACTGTGTCGTCTTAATTTTTTATTGTTTTGTAAAAGAGCAATATCTATTGTTCTGCTCCATGTCCACTGCAACAACACTACTGCAAATTTCAGTGCAGTTCAGCATTCCTCGTGATGACGTCCCCACACAAATGATAATTCAACAATTCTCTGCTCAAGTTCTCCGAGGGCGACGAAATTTTCAGAATCAAAGGTATGTGGATAATTAGGAGTCTGGGTAATCATTCTGCATTTTTATTTCCTTGCTTCTCAATGAAATGAGATTCACATGGATTAATTACTACCTGCTATAAATAAACCCTGCAAACTGCAATCTGCATGGCAGAGGGTGGCTGTCGTTTAATATATCACAGCTTTGCACGCACCTGTTCGCCCAATGCTGTTGCTATGGGAACCTCACTTTATAAGAGAAGCTCTGCATAATTAGCATGGATCGAGGTCTATATCAATCAGAATAATTTGGAGAAGTACAGAGAGCCCAAAGGGGAAGGCAAAGCTACTTGTGTCTGTAGGGAAAGGTACCAGACCTTTGCTGCGCAGTAAATAGCGAGGCAGTTACTAGAAGAATTCAGCAGAATTAACAAATCTATGGAAATCAAATTATGCAAAAGACAGAGGGCATTGTCCCTTTGATTGTCATTATGAAACACTGCTAGGCTGGGCTTTGAAAAATTAACAAAGACAAAAAAACTCAAAAAACAAACCCCCGAAACTTACGTAATTAGCTTGGAGGCTTTGTAACAAGCTAAGAAATTTCATAGTCTGCACTAGTGGCATCAGTCTGGGAGTCTGGCAGTGCTGGTTGTGCAGTGATACCTTTTGCACAGCTATACTTTTTGGTGCTTATTGAGTATAATATCTTGAGTATAATAAGATAAAATGGGTTCTCTGAAATAGATGAGAGGAGGATAGTAACACGCATTCTTAAACTTCTGTTTTGAAAACACTTGTGCCTAGAATCCATTGGTTTTTTTGCTGAAACCAGCAAGACACACGGCAATCCTACAGATGCAATTATCCAACTGGTGCATCATCCTAATCACAATGCAGCAGATTAAGGATAGAACAACAGCTTTAATTTTAATTTTTCTTCCTTCTTGTTGGCTGGTGTCAGAAATATCACATTAAAGAAAAGGGTTTAATGGCTTTGTAAAATGCCTGAAATTAAAAAGTAGTTTTTAAAAAAGGTTGGATGAGCTCTATGTGTTTGTGTCCATGCACAAGTAAGTGACTGAGTGAATCTTGTGCTATGTTGTCTTGGCTGTGAGTCTCAGCTGGCTGTAATACAATATTCAGTGGACTGACTGTAGTAAGGGAGCTGTCTCAGGCTGTAGCTGTATGTGAAGCAATAACTTCGAATTCTTCAGGGATCCAGTTTGGACGTGTCAATGTAGTGTTATATTTCTGTGTTGAAAATAAATGTTGATAATATGAGCCATCAAAAGAGCTCAGACGGAAAATGTCATCTTTGGCATTAGTGATGACAGGAAATAGTTTAAAATACAATGGGTTGTAGAACTAGAAGACTTCCAGTAAAACAGTAATGCAACGAGGGTGAAGCATGTGCATTGTCTTAGCTTTTAAAGATGCACCTATTGAAACCACTCTAGGTTTGAAGACCTTATAAAATAGACAAGATGTAGTTGTTGAATGACAATCGATTGGTTTATGCTACTTCATTTACCTTATTTCAGAAGACCATGGTAATCTTATGTATTGAGCAAGGGGAAAGAAATTAATTAAAATCACAAATTTATTTAGTTCATTTCCATGGTATTTTAGTCCATTTACTGAACCCCTCACTGACCCCTAGGATTTTATTCATGTCTTAGCTCAATTGCACAGATGTGTCTACACTAGAATATGGTCTGGAGGAAATTCCTCTGTTACATGTGAGCAACAAGCCTGGAAGAGCTGGGAGGTTAGGGCACTGACTTTAGAGAAGCAGTTTTGATTCCCTTCACCCTAAAGAGGGACTCTGGAAAAGAGCCATGGGTGCAGCCTTTCATTGCTGCTCTTGCTCTACAAGCTGGCTTTGCATCAGGTCAGAACTGGGTGCCACAAGCATTACTGTCCTGGGCAGGCTTGGAAGAACAATTTAAGGCCATGTGAAAACTTCCAGTGAGAAAGGAAACCAATTAAGGAGTTTAACTGTTTCCAGGGGAAGGTTACAATTCAATGAAATCTTCTGGGTTGTGGCTTTGCAGGTAGGCACCTACCTTCAGCAGGAAATCCTGATTTTAGGAGCCAAATCTAGCTTCAAGTCACTATTTCAAGTTAAACATTATAGCTCTGAGAGTAATGATCCAACTTAAATGCTTCCATAAAATCAATTCATTAAAATAATATTTCCTCTGGCCCCAGTAGTGCCAGATCTCATAAACTACCCATTTGAAATTCTTAGATAAGTTGGGTTCTTTATTGTTTTTCAAGAGAAAAATGTTGCCTTGAGACTAGGAATGCATTTGGTGCAAATTAGTCAATTTTAGAGATGTGTTCTCACTAGAGGTTTTTCCTCATTTTACTTTTGTATAAAAGAGAGGAGATCTAGGTGCTTAGTTCTAGTGCTGCAAATCTGTTTATACTTGTGCAGCAATCATTTAGAAAGACAGGGGAAAAATAAGCCAGAAAAGCTTAAATAGTGTGGGGACAGGTTTGGGAGGTAATTTTTGTATTGCATTAAGATTGAAGGATGACATAGATCAGCAGTTAGAAAAATTTCTTAGCTTCTGTCAAATTATTCTGTGATCTAGTAAAACAGCATCCTAGATTTTCCTGTTTGTCTGCTTCCATTTTTTTCAAAAAAATTAAAAGCTATCCATTTTGTCCTGTTAAAAACGGTGACAAATGCATATAAATATTCCTTAAACATATATTACTGTCTATTTATGTATGTACCTCATACATATCGAAGAGAAGAGGATGAATAAAACTTTACTTGTAGAAACCCGTGAACAACTGGATGGAAACAAGGTTTATTTTTAGGCAGATGCTTTTAGTTCATGAAAGGGACTGGATTGTGACAGGAGGAAAAAATATTGTAGTTTTGAATTAATAAAAAAAAATCTCAAATTGTACATCTTCCTTGGCTTTGGGATTACTGGTATTCTAATAGTAATTGTTGAGGGATCATCCCCCTTGGAGATGATATTGAGAATTTGCTGCCCCCCTCCTTACGCCCAACTGGAACCTCAGTTTAGTGATACTGGAGAAGGACCACTGCCATCAAAATAGAATCATAGAATCATAGAATTGGCTGGGTTGGAAGGGACCTCAGAGATCATCAAGTCCAACCCTTTTACCACCGTTGCGGTTACCATACCATGGCACTGAGTGCCACATCCAGTCTCTTTTTAAATATCTCCAGGGATGGAGAATCCACTACTTCCCTGGGCAGCCCATTCCAATGCTTGATCACCCTCTCGGTAAAGAAATTCTTTCTAATGTCCAACCTAAACTTCCCCTGGCACAACTTAAGACCGTGCCCTCTTGTCTTGCTGAGAGTTGCCTGGGAAAAGAGACCAACCCCCCCTGGCTACACCCTCCTTTCAGGGAGTTGTAGAGAGTGATGAGGTCTCCCCTGAGCCTCCTCTTCTCCAGACTGAACAGCCCCAGCTCTCTCAGCCTCTCCTCATAGGGTCTGTGCTCGAGTCCCTTCACCAGCCTGGTTGCCCTCCTCTGGACCTGCTCCAGGACCACGATATCCTTACTGAACTGCTAAAGTGCTAAGTTATAATTAATTTCATAGGTGCCTTTTGAAACCTCTTTCACCATGACAGACTTTAACCACTATCAATACTGGTCATCTTGAGGTGAAATGAAAGCCTGCTATGTGCATTTGCACTTTGCCAAGCCAGCCAATATTCTTGCTGTAAAAGTGCAATCATACTCCAGGCTTGATTTCAATGTGTCTTGCTGAGAAGAAAAAGACTTTAAGAAAATTCCACCTCTGAATTTCACACTGATCAGGAGAAGATTCTGCAACCTTCCCAGGCAGAAAAATGGGACCAAAGATACCTTGGTGTGTTGTCTTGTCTGATAACAACAGCAACTGAGTTACTTTTTGTAAATTCTGAGAATGTTATCCTCACACCAAAGAGGTGGTTCAGTGAACAGTGTTTAATAACTATCAGCTTATGAGATGATAGGCACAGTTGTTGAGAAGACCTTTAAAGGACTGAGTGTTATCATCCTGGAAATGATCTTCTGGAAGCATGTTTGGGTTTTGGTGTTTTTATTGTTTTTGTTTTGTATTTTTTGCTTGTTTTGTTTGAATTTCCACACCTGAGACCTGCTTAGGTGCCAGGCTGGAGAACAGCTGTTGTCAATTTGCCTTTATTCCCCTTTTTCTTTACTAGCCTGTCTTCTTCTGTCTTCTCTTGTGGCTTGCTTGAACTTGTAGTTCAGGCCTGGAGAGCTGGAATGGGAATGGAAAAGCAAGGAGCCTGAATCAAGCCAATCAGGCAGGTAAACTTCACCTCTTTGTCAAAGCACGTGGCATTAGCTCTAGGTCTTCGTTACTTCTGTTTCAGTAGTATGCTGGATTACTAAGCTAACTTTTCTGTGTAAAGCAGTGTGTAACTCAAGTGTACCTTATGCAGCCAGGAAAGGCATATTCTGGAATTCATATTCTTCACCTTATGGTGAAGGAGAGAATGAGAAAAGAGGACTAGCTCCATTTTCCAAAAATTCTGCTAACCTCACTTAGTGGGTACATTTGCTTTTTTGGGACATGGCTCTCAGAAATATTTTGGAGACCAAAGAGTGACAGACTTTTCCTATCTGAGAACTGGGATGAAACGTCATTCTGGTGCTCCATTAAACCATTTTGAGGTGCTTGTGTTTGATGTTGAAAAACACAGGTCAGACTGGGGAAGGGATTGTTCAGTGAGTTTATCTTAGTATGAAGAAGAGTTGAATGAAAGATACGAACTGCTGATGTCTTAAATCTTCATTCCTAAGCAAGATGGATAACAGAAAACAATGGTTAGTTAAACTTACTATGAATTCACTTCTTTAACATACTAAAATACCCATCCTCAGGCTGGAAGGATCCCTACTCACAGAAGCCCCTCTCCCTTTGAGCATGCCTAGTAAAAAGTTGAAACACTACCACTTTAAGTGGAAGTGAAGAACTAGTTCACCAATCATGAAGATGAATCATATTCATATACTTGAAATCAGGTAATTTTGCATTTTCTTGCATAGAAAAGAAAACTCTGTATATTGGGGAAGCTGTCCTAGCTTTGTGGGTTTACCACTTCTTCCTGGGCATAACTGGAGTCTTTATTATACATTTTATATAATAATGTAATGTGTAGCATTTAACATACGTATGTACAATACCTTGGCTCTGTGTGGACTGGCTTATGGCATAGTGGGTAAAAGGGCCTGTTTTGGGACATCATGTTGGGCATGCCTCTGAACACAAATCTTGATGGACAGCAATGCACTGAAAGTAAAAGACAAAATTAATGATGGTGCAAGAAAAATACAGCATCCTAAACCTTCCCTTTTGAAACTCAGGAAAGCTTTAGAGATTTGTAGACAGCAGGGGCTGCTTAACAATGACTTCTGCCACCAACACAGCAACACCTTGCTTTTATAGTTAATGTGGCAGAGTCACTCTTTCTATCCCCACCTGGATGCCCATGGAAGTTATTTGCAGCCCCAGCAGAAAGATCAAACAATGCTGTGGTTAAGTGGTCCCTATTGATGCTGTCAGCTTTCCAAGTTTATCAGACAAATGTCGCTCCTAACTGTGCTGTGTGCTGTGCATTTTGATGCAGAATTTTATTACCTGGCAGGTGGCTTGGGAGTCATGGGTGGCAAAAAAGGGCTGAGATGAATAACAGGGAATGATTGTTTAGTCAGAGAGAGGTCAGCAGGCAGCGGTTGTGGAAGTTGCCCCTTGATGTGACTTTTGAGGTAGAGGGAGGGTTGAGGGGGAATGCCTTAAGTTCTGAAAAACATCATGCTGTGTTAAGTGTGCCTAATTATAGCTGTCACTTTGGCCAGCTAAAATAAGAGAGATTTTGAACAGGGATGGTGAATAACAGCATTTTATTCTGGTTGTTGTTGCTTCCATCTTTCTGTCTTGCACTGTGCTGTGCTGGCCCGGGTGTCTGCAGGTATAGCCTCTACCTTCTTGTGTCTTAGAGTTGGGACAGTCTCTGAGACATCCACTCAACTGGAGACATTCCTAAAATGGAATTTAATGCTCTCACTTTTGCATAGCATCTGGTGCTGCTGCTGTTTCATCTGTAGACATTTCAACATAGGATTAAATTTTCCAATTCCAAAATGCAAGTGGCGAAGACTTCTGGCAAAGGATATGAGCTGCTGTGCTTTTATCCTGCTCTGCTTCTTCCAGAATCAGAGAAGACCTGCGGTAAAACCTGCAGATATTATGGTTTGATTTCAATGATGTGCAAAAGGAAGCTTTAATAAAACAAAACCAAACCAACAGAGAAAAAAAATCTCAATTTTTGTTCTGGTTGCACAAACAGGTCTGTGACAGATAAGGGTCTTGTTAAAGCTTCAGACAGAACTCAGTAGTAGTTTTAACAGCCTCTTCATTTTATCCTCTTTTGTGTCTCTCTGGAATTAGATGAGGAGCAGATTCTGAAGTTTTCTTCCGGCACAATCCAGGAAGATGGCTGCAAGCAGTTCCTGTGTTATAGTCCCTATTTATATCTGTAATTAAAGAAACAAGTATCATAGTTTTCTTTTTAATTTCATAATTACCTCTTTGAAATAATAGTCCTGTTCCAGGTATTTTCTAAAATAAAACAGCTAGGGAAATTAATTTTGATTAGAAAGGAAGAAAATACAAACTGGAGTTTTATTAAAAAACCTAACAACCTAAACCCACAAACACCAACCAAACCCAACAAGAGTTTCTTGGAGGGTACTTCATTTAGGTAATTAATTCTGTGCACTGTGAATGAACAATTGGCAGCAGTGCCCTTTATCAAATGACAGAGCACATTAATCTGATGAATTCTGAGGCTTCCCAGCAGCTTAAAACACATCTGGAGGCAAAAAATCAGTGAATTCTTAGTGGGAATGAACTGTCTTTTGCTATGTAGCACAGATGCTTCAGGCTTTCTCACTTAGAAGGTTTAGCAATGTGTAGAAACCTGAGCTGCATAATTGTAAGAAGTCACAAGTTTATGGTGTGTGTATGCTGGAATTCAGGAGAAAGGAAAGCTTTTCATCCAAAATAAACCAGAGGAAACTATGAAGGAGCACTCTTATCTCAGCTGTTGCTTTCTTTCTCCCTAATCTTTCTTCCAGCACCTTTTGTATTGCCTGTGACCACTGCAAATCCCATTTTCTTCCTGAGACAGGGTTGCAGGGGGGAACTGTTTGATGTGAAATATGTGGAAAGGAGCTCTCAGAGAGCTGCCAAGGCTGGCAGATTTTGGGGGAAAGTCATGCTCATTAAAGCTCAAAGTCTGAAGTTGAATTCTGCCTCTTTTCTCCAACTTTAAGCAACCTCAAAAAAAGTTTCAGGAATAGAACTCCTGAGAACAAATATGGCCCGAAAGCAAATTATTAAGATCACAACTTTTTTCTGGAGTATTCAAAGTGTCTAATGATGTTACTGTTGTAAGTTTACTGTCCTGTTGGGAATCACGTCACCAGGGTAAGGCAGCACCCACCATTTGTAAGTTCTATTGAGCTATTTAAATTTTCCAAGTATCAAGTATCAGTGCTGGGTTTTGGGGTTTTTTTTCCCCTTCTTCCCCTAGACTTGAATTGATTCACACAGCTCTGCTGGGTTGTGGAGAATCCTTGGTGAAGTTCCAGGTTTAACCAAATGCTTGACATAAGTGAAGGGCTCAAATTTTGTACCTTTGAACTTGTGTGTAACTTTTGGCCCCACCATCTCTTAAGAAAGCTTTCTCTGGTAGGATCCCTAAAGTTCTTGCCTTTGTTTTGGGTAAGAATTAAAATTGTTCTCAACCAGCATAGAAAAGTGCTATAGAAGAGGGTGAAAATGAAAGAAAATTCACTTTACCTCTTTAGAGGTAAAGTGCAGTCTTGGGTATAATTAGTATCTGCAAGTATGTACTACAGGGCTTAAAAGAGAGCTTATCAGATCTGCATATTATGCTAACCCCATGCTTCTTCCATTCCAAGGTAAGATCTGGTGCACATCACCTTTTTCCACCACCTACACCACCTGAACTAAATGACTGTTTACAATTGCAGCAATTTCTTTGAATTAAATATCAGTCCTTTCACTAATAACATGGGGATACAAACTTGGCAAGGAGGTCCTGAGTGGTAACTGGGAGAGGATGGAATGAAAAATGACCAGTATATATTCACAGAAAGGGTATACTTCAAATGGGGAGTGGGACTGCAGATTGGAAGACCAGAATCTGGGTATATAAGATCTCTTTGAAATTAGTGCTTCAAAAAGCATTTGCCTTCTAGGGAAAATATTCTTTGAACATTGCAAAACATAAATGAATTTGCCTTGGATGTGCTTTTCATAATTGTTTTATTTCTTTGTGTTAATAAGTAAGGCTAATGCTGCTTAAGGTCTTGATCCCCTAGAGCCTGCCTTTTTCTCTCTCCTTGGTCCTGCATTGAAGTCATAATACTGCATTTTTTTATAATAGTACAATCATTTCCATGGCAACAGACTGATGTCCAAAGTATGGGATCATGACTTTAGTGTGGGATCAGCCAGAGGAGATAGTCCTCATTAAAGCACACCTTATCAATAAGAACAAAAGGAACTAATAAAAAAAAATCTATTAATTTTATTATGCATTTCCTTCTCCACCTGAGCATAACTGAAAATGAAATACACTTCTTTTAAGGAGCTGTTTGCTTTTTACTTGTTTATATCGATCAATAAAACATTGGTTTGAAAGGCAACATGAACTAAAGACCTGCAGCCCTCATATACACAAAAACTTACATAAAATCCTGATGGTAGGTTTGCTTTGAAATACAGGAGTGCTTTCCAATACAAATAAACCATTATAGAGCAATGATCATGAACGGTTGCTTGGCAGACTTTCCCCAGGAAAGATGACCTTTATGCCTTTGTTTGTAGGTCCCTAATGAACTTCTGGATCCCCCCCAGCTGTAGCTTGCTCCATTAGGCTTCCCTAGTGATGACACTTCTCTCTTAAGACCTTGCCACATCTCTAAACATTGTTCTGCCTCCAGTCATGCACAGCAGGGAAAAAGAAACTATGGCCCTAGAGGCCTTTTCTGCAAATTCTCACATGGGCCTAACAGAGAACGTGTCCTCCTGCCCTATTCAGGAATGCCCTGAACCAAATAAATGTTTCGGAGGGCATCATGAAGGCCAGACAATGTTGAAAGAAGCCTATCTGCTATTGGTTGTCCAGAGGCATCAAGCAGACTTGCAAAAAACCCCCCAAAACACCACCTCTGTCAGAGCTACCTTCTGTTTTGTCTCTTCTGCTTTCCTAGAACTGGAACTAGCTTAGAGAAGACACCACAAGAATACTTTCTAGATATTTCCAGATAGAAGCAAGAAAGAAGCAAAGGATGCCCTGCTTTAGTAATCTTATAATGCAAAAGATGCCCTTAATGCAAGACGAGGTTGACTGACTCCTGTTATGCAGCGGTTCATACAGGGAGACTCTAAACATAAAGCTATTCTCAGTCCTTGTCTACTTCCTTCAAGATCTTGTTCTTAACAGTCACCCAGCAAGGAAATTCCAGATTTTATGTACTTCTGTGAACTACATGTGGAAGGGCTGAAGGTATGGCTGGCTAGCATATGGCAGAGCTGAGGGATGGTGAGATAAAGATGTCTGAGTTTGGAGCATGAATCTCAACCTGTCCCACACTGTTGGCCTCTGAGGATCTATCATGAGTCAACCTGTGTTACTCTGAATCCTCTTTCGGACTTTTGACAGCAGACTAAGATGTCAAATTCTCCGTTTTCATCCCATGGGCCTGATTCTCCTCTGACTTACAATGAGGCATGTCAGAAGCACTCCCCCTGAGGCCAATATGTTGGTGTAAATGAGAAGAGAATCGAGCAGTGGGTAAGGACATTCATAGGCTTCAGGAGCTGTTCTCTCTTCAGTGCATGCTGTGATTTATGCACAGAACTCCTATTAGCAACAGTGGGAGAAGAGATACTTACATTGCTAAACAGGATTTTTTTTCACAGCTGCCTGAAGCTACTCAGCATAAGCCTGTTGTGAAAGTGATTGGAGATTTAGGAGAAGGAATGCCAAAGAGAAATAAGAAAAACAAAAGTAATCCTAAACTAAACAACAGTAAGAATTGTGGGCTCTTTACTTTTTTTAAAAAATTATTATTTATTGAAACCTGAAGGTCTTTTAATGACTAAATAACTGTTCTTAATAGACCTGACTTTTTGAGTGCCTCTGTGGGTGGGAATTTGCACAGCCACTAATGAGGGTACAGGTAAAAGGACAAGAAAAATTGAAAATATAATCACTTCTCTGCTTGTTTCTTTCATTGCAGTTTGCTTTGTAACAGCAGACATCTAAGGAAATACAGCTGTTGCTTTTGCTATTTTGCAAACCACATTTTGTTCCTTTTCCCTTGTAGTAGAAAATGTAACTTTTGATCTGGTTGCTGGCTTCAAAACAGTTACCATGAAGATGAGTTTTTCCCCTTTTCTTGCCTTCTCTGCAACATCTTCTAAATTTCCAAGTCTTCTAAATTTTTGGTCCCTTTAACAGAAGTCTTATTTTCTTGCTGTAAGATACGCACTTAAGGGCAGGTCTTAATATTATAAAGTAGAATATACCAGTTCTGCTATTATCCAAGTCCAGGCATTGCAGCAAACTGGCAAGAGTTAATCTTTATTAAGCAAAAGCATATAGGAGCCATACAAGCTCTATAGTCCCACTGTATTCTCATGCTTCCCATTTCCTTTATTGATTTGCCTGTCTAAATGAGTACTTCTAAACTCTGTGGGTGTTTTCCAATTAGATAAAAGGCAATTCATGTCACCCTGCTGCTGCGGCTTCAACAGCCATAACCAAGAGAGTGCATTGAGGACTTCTCAGCAGAACAACTTGGTTTAATCAAGGAGGCCCCCTTCAGAGCTGCCTCATCTGCAGGACATCTCTCTTCACACACAGTGCTCCCTTTATTGGAGCTTTAGAGGAATGGACTGCAGCTACACCAACAGCTGGGGCAGCACTTTATGGGCTAGCTATGTGGTTAGTGGGGAAGATGCATGAGCTTCCCTCTCTCGGGCTGTGTTGGGAAAGAGCTGCTTCTCCATCAGAAACATGGGCATGATACACACAGAGCTTGGCACCTTGCTCCTGGAAGAGCTGCTGGCACCACTCTGTCCAGATAAGCACAACAACATTTCAGAAGATTTTCACTGCTGCTTATGTGAGTCTTGCTGCTGCTCTGAGACCTGAAGCTGATAAACCTCCTAATGGTCAGAGATGAGCAGGTTCTTTCCTGAGTGTTAAGCGTTTTTTTTGGAAAATCATAGACTCTGGCTTTTGTGGGAGAAGTGTGTTTGCTTGCATTCCTCTTCCAAATAAAGTATGCAGCTTCTGGACAATTCTTGGTTGTGGGTCAGGAAACCACATAGAGATATGAGGGTTTCAAACTGAAACTCTATTTAGTGTAACACTCTGCATCCTATCCTGGTTTTTCCCCTTTGAATTTCTCCTTGGTGCTGCCTTTCACCCCACTCTGCACGTGGTCTCTCAGCAGACTGCCCAGCTGAAAGGCTTTGGGTGGATGCTTCCTTTCTTACCTCCAGTCAGGTCTCCATGCTTCTTTCTTTACTATCCATCACCATGTCTCCACACTCTCTTTGATTGCTCTAGTGACACATCCTGCATTTTTGTGTCTTTTTAGGCTGTATTCTCAAGGCTGTCTGTCAAAGACAGGAGAGTCCCTCCAACCCACCATTGAAGTAATGAGACTTGAGTCATCTCCTGCCCCATCCAAAGACCCCCAGCAAGTCCTTTCTGACCTTGAACCAAACAGTAGTTATTTAACCGATGCTTGGAGGAATGGGGGGAGCTGGGAGAGAGGAAAATTCAGGATGGAACAAAATACCTTTCTCAAGGGAGGGGGACATCTTTTCCCCAGGTGCCTGGAGGGGAGGGAGGGTGCAGCAGTGCTTAAATTAGTGCAGCCTGGTCCCACCAGGTGGGAGCCCTACATTAGCATTAGGATTGTCTATGGTTTTGGTTTCACCTTCTCCTACCCGTCTTGGGAGAAGGGTTTACCTCCTTTGTACAGCACATGAATGGAGCTGTTGCAGGCTTGACTACAGGATTTATTCCAAAGAATAAAGTGCTTGTGTGAAACACTGTTTTAAAGCCTGTTAGACTTCTTACCTGTGAAGTCTGGGAGAAGCTGGGAAGTGAACCAGGGTAGAGGGATGAAGTAGCATGGGGGGGGGGGGGTGGAAGCCTTAAATCTGTGAGCCTGTTTGCAATCTCTAGGTACAACCACAGAAATGAACCTCTGGTGGGGAAAGGAAGCAACCATCTGTTCCTTATGCATCACCTCGAGCCCTGAGAGAGAAGGGCAAGGTGTTCTTGGCCCCATGGATTTGTTACTAAGAGAAATGTGTTTGGGTACATAGAATCTAATCTGCATTTCTTTCTACTCATAGTCATCTCATAGATGATACTCTGCGCTTTGGACTCTTGCTCCCTTCAGGCCAGGGCAGAGCGGGCAGAATTGAGAAGCTTTCAAGTGCCCTACATAGCTCAGCAAACAAAGCTGCTGGATTCTGGATCACCTTTGTGGTGTAAAGAAGTGACTCCCTGCAAAAAGTAATGCATTTTTTTACATGGCACAGCATTTTGTTCAGGGTGGGCAGAAAGCTCTCCCAGCTGTGGTTCTCCTCCCAGTGCCAGGGGTGTCAGCTGGCCTGAGTGCTGCTAGCAGCTGAACTCTGCTCTCCTGCAGCCCATTTTCCAAGTACATTATCTGTCCTCTTCTAGAAGTCTCATTATTGCTGTCCTTAGTTGCAAGACTGCTTTTAATCCTTCCACCATGCATGGAGCCCCTGAGGTGGGATGTTTCCAGGCCACAGCTCTCAACTCTCAGGGGTGTTGTGTTTTTTAGAGCAAACAACCTTGAGATCTTGCTGGCAAACCTTGTTCATTGAGAGCATGAGGAGTACATTGCTGGTGAGAACACACAGAAGGATTTATATATGTCCCCCCCCACCACAACCCCCTGGCTATCCTGGTGCTTTGCATAGCCAGTACATTAATGCCACCTGGCTGCTGTAAAGCAGAATAGGAGATGGCTCTGTTCTGCTTGTCTTTCTTTTGGGGCCCTAGGGGCCTTGTTAAATTCGTCTCTCTTCTCTAGCCTGCCCATTTTCCCATTAAACTTGTGGGAACACAATTATACTGGATCCTTGTATACTTCTCTTTCAAATTTGGATAAAATTAGCCAACGAGTTCAAAAGATGAAAGGACTTGCAAATTTACAGGTTTATGGGACAGACAGCAGGGTTTTATTAACATCTTATTCTTAGCAAGTTAGGTTAAAAATAAGTAGTAAAATGCCTGGAAATTTATAGCATGACTCTCCTTATCTTGAATGGTATAGTGCAATATTTTACTTGCCTATACAAATCACTGTAAAAATACATCTGTGAGGAAAAATAAGGGAAAAAACCCCAAATAATCATGGTAAATGGCCTTTTCCAACTCTCATTGGAGTACAAGAGAAGCAGAAACTAAACATCAGAAGGTAAAATGAGTAATTTGTTACTCATTTCTCAAACTGAGAGACTAAGAAGGATGTGAAAAAATATACGTTAAAAGTAAAAAATAGATGACTTGATAATACTTTGATGGCAGTTTACATTTGTTTCATTCCAAAAATAAAGACAGATAATTTTTTTCAAGATGTGTGTTTGAATGCCTTTAGCTGTAAATCTTGCAAATATACCAAAGGATTTTATTAATTTTACAAATTCTTTAACCTTCCTTTACATCATCCAAGAGATGTACGTTTATTCAGAAGTGTGTAATAACTGAACAAGCATTGCATCAGAGGGCAAGATGAATAGAATTAAAGTTGCCATGGGTATTTTGCTGTTGAATTTTTTCACTTTTTAATTTAAAGTCTAAACATAAAAATCCTGGTAATTTTTGGCTTTTATAGTTTAGCACTGAATGAGCACATAAATTAACAGCTTACTCATGGCTGCAAGTGTAGCTATTACTGTCTAATGTATAATTCCCTGTAAACAGACAAGCTTTGTTTTTCCCTTGTTCTCAAAGTTTTAATTGCCTAGTGTTTTGCAGTATGACATAAAGAGCAGGTGTTCAGAAATCGTGTAGAAATTTAAAAAAAAGAGAAACAGGTTATCTTTTGATAGAGAAATTTCCTCTGGCGTTTGGAAGATGGAAGGAAGATAAATTAATATCAGCATTGAGCTAGGGTTTTTATGGATACCAGTGCAGGCTATTGAAAAAAAAAATCTGAAGAAGAAATAGTCTTTGAATAAAGACATGTAAATGGCATTGATTTGGGGAAAATCAAATTGCAGAGCATTTCTTCTCCTTTATGCAAACTCATGAAAGCAGGCTGCTGCTGTGAGGAGGCTAACTGATTCTAGCCTGGAAGTTTTACCAAAAAGTTGTGTTGTATTTGCTTGTTCACAGTGGCACAAAGAGCAAAACTCTAATGAATATTCCCACTACAGCCTCTATAGAGAGAGCCAGGCAGTTACTGAAGTGGCCCCATCTTTAGGAGCAGCCTAACTATTGGATAAACCTTCCCCAGCTTTGGGGAGAGATTTGCAGCATCTTTTAGGTTATGAACTGCAGCATTTATTCTGTTAGCCAGACCCATGCAAGTGAGGTGGTTCAGAGCTACCCTGGGCATCTGTAGGAGCCTCGATTGCTGGTGCCAGGGCATAATCCTGGTTCTGCTTTTAGTGTTTCTCTCTTAGCTAATGGGAGTCCTGGAAGACAGGATAGGCCTGTTGGCATCCCTGCTCCCTGTGGCAGTGCTGGTTTGTTCCCCGGATTTTAGAGATGTAAAGAATCTAAAATATCACATCCATCTGCTTGGCTGGCGTGTGCTTGTTACCCACAGTGTGTTTTCAAGTGTTTTGCCTCACTTAATTGATTCAAGTGGTGGGACTTTCATTGCATGTCTTGGGGGACATATTTCGAAGTATAATAGACTTCCTTGTTGAAAAATGTTTTCTGATATGCAGCCTACACTTTCTCTGGTTTAATTACCACTGCCATTTTGCAATTACCAATGCTAATTTCTATGGCCGTGTTCACTTTTAGAAGAATGTAGTGAGTTCTGAAGTAAGATGGCATTTTAGGATTCTGACAAATACAACTGGATGAATACTCATCCTGTGGGAAACTCTAAAGTAAAATACAGCATTCCATTATAAATCAAAGTAAAGCACTTTTTTAGAGGAAAAATTTCCTCTAAAATGAGGAGTTCTGGGGGAAAAAAACAGCAACAACTTCAACTCAAATGGAAATATTTCATCTCTGACATTATTTTAAAGAATTTTAGCTGACATTTAGAAATAATTATTAATTTTATTTGTCTGTTTTTCCATGGTGACTTGATTTTTTTTCTAAATAACTGCTATTCTTGGAGTAGGAGAAACATCATCTTTCCTGGCTGATGTGTCCCTTGATTCAGATGTGTGATGATGACGTTTTATCATTTTGAGCAGAGAAATTGTTTTCTCACTAGTGCTGGGGTACCTGAGAAACTGGGACCACAGCCTCTGAGACAGTGTGCTGGCATAATTTCTTTTCATAGAAGTCCACAGATCTGACTCCTTGACTTCAGAGCATCCCCTCTGCTGTTCAGATAGAAATGTGAGGAACCCAAATAATCCTCACTTCTGCTGTGCTGGAGGTCAAGGGGAAATTTGCCTGGTATTATGTGCAATTGCCACATTCCCATAAAGAGCTCAGTTTTTTAGCCAGTAAATTCCTGTCAAAGACTATTTTGTTGTGGAAAAAATTCTGAGCAGGTGTGGGGAAGAGTTTCTGGGCAAGTGAGCAGAGAAATGATGGTTATGTTGGAGCACAGCTGGCAGGACTAAATTCCTTCTGGTTAGTGGAGATACATTGGTATGCTATTCTGCCTCTTCTTCATCTTATGAGATGTTCTGGGAGATATCTTTTTTAATGGTAATGGCCACATGTTGTAAGATGTGCCTGGAGATGAGATGGATTTTATATACTTTTAGCTGCATTACATATGCGACACCTGTGCTATGAGTTGGTGGGAGTTATTCTTGATAGAGCTGAGTCATTATTTCAGCTTCAGTGCATTTTAATCATGCTTCCTCTGTCAAACATAGCAAATATTTCCATTCTTCACTCAGGTAGCTTTTTCTTTTCCCCTATGGCTCTCAGAAATGGAGCAGAGCAATAGCATTATTTAAGATCATCTGTATGTTGGTGTATCTCTGCTCTTCACCAAAAGCATGGAGTCTAAAAATCATCTTGTCATTTTGGGGAAATATTACAATTACCCTACCTGGCTGTTATTCTGCAGTCCCTGTAAAACTGAAGTGTATTGGAGTGTTTGAAGCTGGAAGAACATTTAATAGTGGGAAGGGAACCTGTATAGGAAATTGTATTTTTAACAAATCCAGTTGCTGGAAGGTTCTGCAGTTTCTAGCCAAATCAAACCAACAGTGTGTAATTTTAAGCAGAGGAGTCGGAAATCTCAGAAGGGTCAGCAGTGCTCAGGCTGGGGTCTGGAGGCAGTAACTAAATTTTTCCTCCAGATTCTCTGATGGATGTTTTAGGCTGGGGCAAGTCATTCACTTTGTCTCCAGCTTTAGTTTTACTGATGGTGATGATGTTTGCAGTAGTTAAGAAGAGCAACATTATAGGAACATTATGCTCATGCAGTTCAGTTGACAGGGTGTTGGTTGTGGTTTTTTGTTTTTTTTCTCTCTCCCTGATTTAGAAGGAATTTAAAACAGGTTTGTCTTATAACATTTTTTTTGGGAAAAATTATTCATGTAAGAATTTATATTAGTAGCCTGCCCTCCATAGGACTGATATACTAGTTCCAGTTTTATGTTACTTTTTTTTTTTTTTCCTTTTTGCCACTATTGAACAAGGAAAACTGTGCTCATGGGAACAGAGGATGAATTGTGGAGAAGAGGAGGTTGTGAAATGTATCAGTAGAGGATATTCTCAAATAAAAATCACTGTCTCCTGTGCTTCAGGGACCCTAGAGACCTAGCAGGCTTCCTTCCTGAACAGGGAAGCAAAACCACCAAAACTTCACCTCTGTGGCAACAAAGCACATTTGTGGCAGTGGGGTCCTACCTGGGGCTTTGATGGAGATTTGTGAGTGAGCCAATCAGGGAAGGCTGTGCTGATTCAGAATTTAAAAAAGAAACTAAAACCCCTAGAGGCAAAAAATCTGCATAAAGAAGATGAGAGGAGCTTTTGTAAGCTGTAGAACACGCCTAAGGCCTTGCTGGAGGACTCTGCAAATGGCCTGCAAGTAGTGTATAAAAAAGATGTAGAGCAGTAAACCTAAAAAGGTTAGCATCTGATGACTAGAGAGATCTGGTATGTGTTTTGCCAGGGCTCAAACTGTCAGTGCCAACCAGAAAGAAATTAGAGCTCTGATGGGATATCACAAGTGCTACTGTACACGCTGACTACGTCAATGTCCTCCTCACCTCCACTTAGGGCAGTGTAATTTTGTCATTTTTTATCTGAAATGTCCATCTGTTTTCACAGTTTCATTCTTTTCCCCCTTTCCCCTTCAGTTAACCTTTTACAGTAGGTCTCAAGAGTGCTTTCAGTTCTCTGTCTGCTGTGAAGGGGAAGCATTGAAGCAAAATCCCAGTAGAAGCACTGGTTCTTTAATTCCACATGAGGGAAAACAGCTGGAGTGGAAGAACTCTATGGAGAGGATCTGATGAGCAGTGGTAGACAGGGCAGGAGGAGCTCCAGTGAAAACAGCTGAGTCACATAGCTACAAATAGAATAGGATATATAGTATATTTCATGAAAAAATTCTCTACAGATGAGAAATAGAAATCTATCTGATTCACCCTGATGTGTTCGTTAGTAGGATGGTTTCCTGTTGCATAACTTCCCATTTGGATGGCTCTCCTGGTGTGGGATGCTATAATATAGCCATTGCTCCTTAGCCCCCATTGTGTCTCTGTGACCACCTCACCTTTACAGCTACCCTTGCAGAATAGTTAAGAGGCTCCTTAAGTAAAACCAAACAATAATGAGGATGGTGGTTCATGTAGGTGGAGGACTTGTCAAGGTTGAGTTGGCCTACATCCAGCATCAAAACTTCTTCCTTAATGAAAAAAGTGATTTTTCATTGTCATAAAAGACTTTCTTCCTAGAGGAACAGAAGGCCCAACATGCAGACCATACCTGCTTCTGTGGGAAATCTGCTGTCTCCAGGGTGCCTGGGTTAAAGATGTAAAGAGAACACTTCCTTTTCTAGTACAGCACCCCCATATTTATCCATTATTGACTTTTTGGGTAGGGAGTAATGAAGTGGAAACAAGAAGTCTGAGGGCAATAAGAGGGGTTGCCAGGCCTTGGGAAAGCTGGTTATGGGATCAGGGGCACAAGTGGTGTCTTTCCCTGTCCTTCCAGTTGCATGGAACATCTACAATAACCCCATGCAACATTACAGGCTTAGGACAGGGTGGCTGGAAAGCTACCTGGAGGAAAAGGGTGTTGGTCAACAGGCTGAATATGAGCTGTCAGTGTGCCCAGGTGGCCAAGGCCAACAGCATTCTGACTTGTATCAGAAATAATGTGGCCACCAGGACTAGGGAAGTGATCATCTCCCTCCACTAGGCACTGGTGAGGCTGCATCTGGAATACTGTGTTCAGCATATATTGTTTCTGAGAATTGCAGCATTCAGTACAAATTTGTTCTTCATGTATGTCAGATATGTGACTGCAGTTTCACCGTATTAAGTCAGGGGAGGAAAGTAGTTGGACGTTGACAGAGCCTTGTGTGAAAACTGCCACACAGCACAAGAATAATTAATTACAGTACTCTGAGGATGCAAAATGCCATGTAAAGCCCAGGCATTCATCACACCATTTACAGTCTGATGGCTAATAACAGATTTGATTTTGCTTTCAATGCATCATCATCAAAGGAAATTTTGTTTCTCTGAATATTTTTGCTCTTTTTGATATGTGTTTCATTAGACTGTGAGCACACAGAAAGAAGAAATTTAATTTATTAAAACAAGAGTCTGCCAGTCTTGATGCAGATACTTCAGTGCTTTCCCCAGAGAAATTCTAAATAATCTTGGTCAGGATTGCATGTCTGAAACGTATTTGATGATACTGAGGTGTTTAAACTTTTCTTTATGAAGAAAAAGGTAAGCAACAAGACCTATATTGGTTTTATTACAAGGGAAGATACTTCCTTGAACTCTGTTATTGCTATTTGAAGAGGTTACAAATAACATCATTGTGAGGAGTATTTTATCTTCTCTTCATATAAATAAACTAGGGTGATGTGCTGTAATGGGCTGCATTTTGGTTTTTTTAAGGAGGGATTTTGATTGACATAAGTGACCAAATACAGATTCTATATTTTAATTTGTATCAGTGATGTCTGCACTGTGCTATCTTGACCTAGGCTGAACTTCAGTTTTTTGCCTGTCTCTCAATGGACCCTGATAATGGATGAGGTGCATCAGAACTTTTGTTACACTTCTGACCATTACCATTCTCACTAAAAAAGTTTATAATCCCTTGTCAGACTTGGAGGAATTTCTTCTGTTACTGCATTTCTGTTTAATTTTGAAGCTATTTTGATGTTTTCATTGTTGCTGTGGTTTTTTCCTTTTTTTTTTTTTTCTTCCCAACATGAGTGTCATGTTCTATCATTAGTTTACAGACAGTGATGTGATGGAAGATGGAAAGATACTTCTTGTAATGAGGTTTTGGCCATCCCTGTACAAGAGTTCTTTTAATGAGTGTTTCCCTTCCTGTGGAGCTCAGGGAAGGAAGCCAAGATGTTCATCTTGGAAAACAAAGACAATAATTTTTCCTGAAAAAAACCCCCCAAAACTAACAAAACTTTTATTTGTTAGCAGCAGAAGTTCTTTTGTCCTTCATGAGTGATCCACAGAGCACTGACAGTGCTGATCTGTGCTTGAGGCTCTCTCATGCTAGTCTGTTGCTTAGGTCTCTTTACATCTTATCCTTTGGTGTATTTTCCTCTTGAGATATGTTGGTCTGGCAGACTTTTCTGAGACAGGAGAGCTGTGAATGTTCATACAGTTCAGTTTCTTTGAAGCAGCAGCTGTCTGGTCCAAGTACATATTCCTTTGCACTAATATTAATTTTCCTCATTTGTACATTCTATTTTTGCAGTTCCCCTTGTTAGGAAATGTTGCTAGTTGTTATGATAATACTGCTGTTTATTTTAATTTATTAGCTGATGCAAGGCTAATGATATACAGATTTAAAAAAACCCAAACAACATTATCCCTAAGGCTGTTATAAGCTGAATAACTTCTTCAGCTAATAACTCACACTTTTAAAATTCCTTTTGCCAGGTGTACATCCCATTTATATTTATAACATTTACTACTTTCTGGAAAATTTTAATTTCCCAGCTTTGTCTTATATGTAAGCTTCCTGTGCGCACTGTGTAATTTAAAGGGCACTTATAAGCAGAACACTGCATGAATTGTTTCAACTCAATGCCCCTTAAAGCAGACACATTGAACAGACACTTTTTTTTTTTTTTGAAAAAAAAAAAGAAAGAAAAAAGAAAGAGGAAAAGAAGCAGCAAAGTCCTGAGCAAAGTCCTGTGGGGAGAATTGTCATATTGAGTGTTGTGAATGTGATCTTATCTCAGGAACACAGCTTGTTGAGACTGGTGAAAGGTGCAACCCCTTTCAGGCTAAAACCTTTCTCTGAAAGTCAGTTGTGTCAGGTTTGGGACAAAGTGCATGCAAACATTTCTGCACCAGGTTCCCTTTCCTGGCTCCAGTCACTTTTCTGACATGGGGCTTCAGGCTGGGAGTGCCCATGTGGCTCTGCTCCTGCATCCATGTGTCTGCCCCATGTGAGCACAGAGGTTGCAGTAGAGGTGCAGGAGCAAAAGGGGCAGGTAAAGATCAGCAGTATTACTAAATGAATCTTCTGAGCATCTAGTTGGATTCCTTACATTGGAAAAGACCTTGTTTTACCTGAGTGACAGCCCCAGTAGCCTGGGGCTAGGCAACTACTGCCAGTACCCTGAGATTTCTCCTGCTCTGCTTTGCTGAGTGGCTCTCAGGTGTATTATGAACAGATGAAACTCAAGCTTTGCCTTGGTCCTACACTGCCAACAGGGACTCTTGTCCTTTGTCTGCTCTGGCTACTATTGATGCTGCACAAAGATGCTAGGAGAGCCCAGATGATTGTGAAGGAATGGGAAATACTCTGTGATTGATCTGAAAGGCAGAGAAAAGCTTGGAAGAAGTGCATATGATTGTGTGGGCTCAGCTGTTTACTATTTGCAGTGGGAGACTGGGATCAGGAGACTTTTTCTGAGACTCAGGCTTCTTAAGCAAACCCAGTGAGCTGAATGTATGGAGATAGCTCAGACTGTAGTCCCTCAGTTTTCTGTGGTTTGGCTAAATGAGGACAGTGATTATAATTTTTATTTGGTTCCCTAAAACTCCACTGTGAAAGCTAACTGAAAAATGTGTGATCGTGCTGCATCTGCTGCTTTGCCTTTCTTTCCTCCCCCAGTTAATTTGTGACTTGGTTGATTTTAAGGCCATTTGATGAAGAGAGAGAAAAAATAATGACTTCCAATGAGTTCCCATTAGTTTCATGAGAGTAGGTGGCTGGCCAGAGAAGGGCCCCATGTGTGCCCCACAGTAGGAATTGCTTCCAAAAAATCCATAGAGAGCAGAGACATGTGGAAAGCCTTGTGTCAAAACTTTCTGGAAAAAACTTCCTAGCTTTGCCTGCTAATGACTGTGTTTGATTTGCATTTTAAAGGTGCCAGGACTGTGATGGCAGAATGGGGGTTATTCCCATAATTTCATTTAGGTAAGGACATTTTCTACACAAATGATATGTGAATGGATTTTTGGTCTAATTTGGGCTCTTGAATTCTCTGCTTGGTCTGAAACCTTGGTGATTCGTAGGAGTTTGACATCACCACCAAACTTACTGATTTATGAGAACATAAAATGTTAAAGCATTTTTTTCCCTATTTATAATTGGCAAACCTGTGTCCCCTGTGGGGAGAGCCTATTTCACATTAAAATAAAATAAAATAAAATAAAACGTCAAAGTTATATTGAGGATGGAAAGGATTTTTTCTGGTTAATTTTACACTTAAAGATTACTCATTTCCCTTTTACCTACTACAGATAATATTCAGAGAGTGCATGTATGAACATGCAGTTTTATTTTTCAGTTTATATTCCAGAGTGTTGCATCTCACAGAAACTTTCTAAGAAAAGGTTAGGGAAATCAAAGGTACTGAAGGTCTCGTAGCCACTCCAGTGAAGTATTTCAATTTCTTTGTTGCTGCATGAATGCAAGCCTACAAATATTCCCAGTGACTCAAGTTTGTTCTAGGTAATATAAATGGCTGTTTTTGATAGATGGGATCTGTCTTTGCAGAGACCAAGAGGCCAAGTATTTTAATTCTCCTGTGACCGTGGATTTTCTTTTATCCCTGCTTATATGAGCCTAATTCAAAGTCCAGTGAAGGAGATGTCATCCTTCGTGCAGCACTAGAAAAAACATCTAGAGCTGTTTGAAAGATTTTGGCAGTTTGTTTTTGTCAAAAGCAAATCATCTTTGTGGTTTCTTTTGGGAGCAGGGAGAGACTGAAAAAAAAATACCCTGTTCTCTCTGGCTGTGAGGGATGTACTGAGAGAGAGAGAGAGCAAGGATTGAGTCCCAGTTCCTAACCAGGCAGAACAGCCCTGAATCTCTTGTCCCATGGTGTAGGCAAGTGCCTAAAACATACAGGGTCTCTTCTGCTGTTTTTTTCTTTTGCCAGTGAGTACTTAAAAAGTCGTCTTCTTCATTAATATAGAGACATTAAACTAAGTCACTGTTTTCCAACTGGTCCAGCTGATGTATGTGGGTTGCCTAAGCTGGCCATGCTCCTCTGGGTGCTCCTAGAGCAGTGTGTGACTGCAGCAGTATGGTGGTCACCCTACGTGCTGAATTTTCCCTCTGTGCAGAGGGTCAGCAGCAAGCCCAGAGGAGGAAACATGCTTTCCACAGGAAACCTGGTCTAAGGGTGAACAAGGAGTTTAATTTGCCCTTAGGGATGGATTTCTGTGGTGGTTTGTATCAAAGATCATCCTCTGTATCTTTTCCCCTTCTGGTGTTAAGCCTGTTGTCTTTGGTTTGGCTGTCACAAAAAAAGAATCCCCTCTTGATTATTTTCATGGCTGCATAACTTGAGTATTTTCTTGTGTATTTTTAAGCCTACGCCTTTACTTCTAGATGCCAAATAACAGTTTAGTGTATAAATATCTTTTGAGCAGATTTTTGTAAAAATATTCTGTTCAAGCTGTCAGGTATTAATGCAGTTTTCCTTTAAGCAAACACCTAGCTCTTGAGGTATAATATGGAATATGCATACATGTGCAATATGTAAGTGTGTGTCCCCATATAAACCTATATTTGTGTGTGTATATATTCATATATGAATATGTGTAAGCACGTGTGTGTGCTCTCATAAATACGTATATATGCAAACAGAGGCAAGTTCTCTTGCTGCAAGTGGGTCAGCTGCAATCTGTGGAACAAGCTGAAAGTATCCACATGCGTGTTGAAAATGGAAGAGTTATGAAACATTGAATGTGCATAATGATAATACAATGGCATTACTGAAGTATCAGGTAGTTTACAGCCAAATGTCTCAAAGTGTTAAGAGAATGTAGGAAAAAACATTACAACTGCCTGCTTTTACAGTTACTGTCATGTGCAAACAGACTTGAAAGCATTTTCATGGAGATGACAGACAAGTAGCAATGCTGTACAGCAAAGAGAAAATGCATTGAAATGTAGCATAATATTGTTCTAATGGAATGTAAAAAGGGAATATTTCAGTTTAGCTCACATTGAGCCAAACACTGTCTCTGTTTTGCTAGCTGGATATGACTGGGCTTTTGCAAGAATGGAAAATGTGTGGTTGCCCCTGCTTATGGTGTGAGCATTGTGTGCATTGTCAGGTCACAGCAATCTTCTGCCACTCAAATACATATCAAGCCTTGACCATTAAGGGAAGAATAAATTTATAGCTGGAATGTGAAGGTGCAACATCAAAATTGTCAAGGCACAGGAACAGCAACACAGTCTGGCAAGAGAATAAAGCATCTGAGCAATAGATGATGTTGAGAAATTACTAGTACTCCATCAGCCTTCACTGAATTCAAGTCAGACACACTTAGTATAAAGTGACAAAAAGGAAAGATCTCAATGTTTAACAGAGAATAACAGAAGTGAGACTTCCTGACTGATTTGATACTTTAAAATAAATTTGGTCATCATCCAGGGTTAAAACACTGCTGAAATGGCACAGCAAGTTACCAGTAGTCACAATAATGGGGAAGTTTTTGACCCAATATTAATAAATATTTTCATTGGTCACCATGTAGATAGGGTAAAGAGCATACTTGTTAAATGCACAGACGATAGTAATCCAGAAGGGACTGCCAGAGTATTATAAGGAGACACATGAATTTTAAATGACAAACAGGAGCTACTGTCTGAAAAAAAATAAGAGGCTGTGCAATATTGGCAAGACAAGATGCTTAAGGTAGATAGGAGTAATAAATCATACAAATCCAGGCTGGTTAAGTCCTGTGGACAATGGGTACAGGTGAATATGGTAAAGTTCCAAACCAAAATAAAAACAAAAGATGATTTTAGGATGCATAAATTGGCAGTAATTTCTAGTTCAGACACTGCCAAACTACTCGCCCAGTGTGGTTTGCCCAGCTTAGGTATCACACACCAAGGAAGATTTTAACCAACTTTATGGAGTTCACAGAAGATCAAAGGTTCAAAGACTCAGCTGATGAACAGCAGCTCTTTAGCACAGAGGAAAGGTGACAGGGTAAAGAGCTAGTAATATTTTCCAAATATTCAACATAATACATATAATTTGTGGATAACATTTAGAAAAAATTTGGAAGACATTTGTCACATAATACAGCCAATGTGTGTTTGTAGCCAGAGAGTGAGCAATTGAGGCACATACAGTCGAAGTAACAAGTGTGACTGGAGAGTAGCTAGTTTCAGGCTTTAAAATGATTTCTTTAGACTTAGCTCACTTAAATAACAGAGCTAGAAAATTGACTTGGCTTCCTGATTAAACTTAAGTCATCCTGATGAACATGCAGTGCTGCTTGGATAACAAAAGAGAAAGCATTATCAAGGTTTTAGTTGAGCAAAATCCACATATAATCATTCGTCTTATAGTAAAGTACTATAGCATTTAGGTGAAGTAAGCCACTTAAGAGATTCTGCAAATGTTTCATTGTGTTGCTCTTTCTTCAGCTGAGACTGGTGGGTATGAGGAAATGTTCTATTGAAATCCATGGTGCTAGGCAACTGTTTAAATCATTTGACATGCCAATATTAAGGCAGACTCCTTATTAATTTTTAAAATTATATTATTCATTATTAATATTATAAGACAATGGGCTGAGCTTAAAAAAACACCCAAAACCAGCTAAGGAGAGGAATGTGAGGAGCTAATGTTGACCTGTTGATTGTCATGGGAAAGGCTGGTCTTGTACAGATTCAGAAAATTAAAATAGCTGAGCTTTTGCACTAACTCATCTTTTGGCGGTGAAATTTCCTATCAAGAGAGTTATTAAATGGATTCTCACTTCATTTTATAGTTTTATCCACTCCAATTTATTTGTGGCCTTAGGAAAACCTGTTGTCAATCAGGTGCCAATGTGGTGTACTCAGGTAAGTTTATTTGGGTTTTTGTTTGCTGTTTTCTGGGTGGGGGGGGTTTCTTGAGGGGGGGTCTGGTTTTTGTTTTTTTTTTTTTTTAATTGCAAAGTCTACAATTATTTCACATTTGTGATTAGAGGTACTTTTCTAGCTGTGATCTGCATTCTTTGGTCTCTTCTAAACCTCTCTGTGGTGGATGGAGATGGAAGGCCTAGCCCTCATTTAAACTCACCATCTGTTTCTTTGATTTTATTTTATTATTTTATTCCTAATGGGCTTCTCATGTGAAGCTAAATGCTCTGGGAGTTACATGGATTGCTCATGATATTTTCCACAGGAGAAAGTGAAATATTCCTAAATTTTCTGAGCAGTAGTTTTCTTTAAACCTCTTCCTTGCACTTTTTGTACACTTGCATTAAACCATCTTTTTACCTTTAAAAAAATTATGCAGTCTCATCCAAATGTGATTCAGAAAAGTAGAGAACAACGTTAGGCTCATTTCCTGCGAAGGGCAGATGGGGTTCTTGGCATCTGTTCAGTCTTTCATTCTTAATATTGGTTTGGGCACAGTTTTAACAGTCCTTAACTCTTTCTTTCTCTGAAATTTGGTCAGTCTGAATTGTACAACAGCTGGATCCTTCGTGAAAAGTAAATGTCAGGAAGTCCCTTGGGTCCTAGATCAGAAATTTCCTTCTTCCAGTCTTTCACACTGGAGACTGACTGATTGTGACTGACAGTGCTGTGCTTTATAAACCTTTCTTTCCAGTAATTTCTGACAAATGTAAAAGAAATATCTTCTGACATTGCTTTAGATGAACAATTTGTTCTCTTATTTCTTGCTGAAAGTTCACTAAGATCTTATTCAGAACTCGGAAATTATTGAGAGGAATAACTTCTGTAAACTGGACTGGGAATTCAGGTTTTGTATCAATATTTCCCTGAGCCTAATACTTAGAGTGGAAAAGAAAAGGAGGAAAAGTGTGAATGAAGTAATGAAAAATATGGCAGGTATGAAGGAAAATTCAACATTCTGTGAGTATGTGCATATTTTCCATTAAAGGAGTACATCAGACCTGGTTAGAATTCAGTCCATAAGAGTAGCTCTAACTATTACCTCAGATATTTGTCTTTTAGAATGACAAGAAGAAAATGGCTTTCAAATTATTAAATAATATTTGGGGTTTTTTTGGGAGGATATGAATCCTATCAACATTCCTAAGGGTATGTGCACCACCTGCAGATGTTAAAGATGGCAATGCCTTATTTTCTAGTGAACAAATCCATTAACAGGTTTTATTCCTTGGAGTACAGTTCCTAGTATTGTTGCCTCAAGAATAAGTCTGCCTTATCTTTTTCTCAGGAGGCTATTCCTGTCTAATAGGAATCACCATCAGGGAATATTTGAGCTATCAAGCCTATTGTTTCCAAGAGCTCTCATGCAGCAATCTACGTTTTGTACTGAGCTGGCACTAATCCTTCAGCACAGAGAAACTCATTCTGAATTTTGGGCTGCTTAAGTTTGCAGGAAGGTTCTCACCAGAGGATAAAGTTTGCTACATCACTTCTGGCTTTATCCACCTAAAATTAATTCTTCACAACACTTCTGAAAATTAGTCCTTGTTCATGTCTTATTCTGACTAAGCAGAGGACAGTGATTGATAGCTAATCAATGCTGGTCAAACTCAGCTGCTCTCAAAGCTTGTCACAGGAGCCACAGTTTCATACTGCTCATTACAGTCATTTCTCTGGAGCACATTAAATATGTCCTCTGTGTGTGTGTTATTGCCATCTTTTGGGCATTCCCAAGCTATTGATATCTGCCTTTCCTCATGGCTTGAATGGGTTATGGACCCTTGGCTATTTTAATTCTTCTTTATGGCTGAGTCCTTTAATCTAGCTTGTCTTGCTTGTCTTTGAACTCTGTTTTACTGAAAAACAGCCAACACTACAAGCTACTACCTGGATCTGAAGACAGTTCAGCATGTGGAATCACTCTGGAGCCACAAAAGCATGTAGTTTTACCTCCCCAATTGCTAAGCAGCATCCACAAGGCTGAAATAGATGTATTAATTTTATTGCAAGTGTGTTCAGTTATGTGAATCTTTCAGCTCCTTTCAAGTCAGTTGTGGCAACGCCTACAGCATACCAAGAAAGCAGGTTACATTGTTAGGGATATTTTATTACCTACTTCATCCCAACCCCTCAAACTAGTAATGAAGTTTCTCCTCTGTAGTACCTGCTCAGTGCATCTTTGATGTGCTTGTAATCTTTGTAGACATTTTCAGAATCCTTAAAGACGTTTGCACCATCCTTTCTGGTGGCTGAGAGTTTACCAAGGTGCCTTACTGCTGACTTAATGAGGAAAGCAGTTGAAAGAAGGACCTTTCTGACAGCCGGAGGAGGGCAGAGCAACCAATAACTCCCATTTAGAAGTCTCCTGCAGCTTTTCCTGGCCAAAGACTCACCTGGGATCTCAGTAGTTTCCTCCAACTGCTGTAAGTAGGCACGAGTGGCTTTGCAGCCAAGCCCACTCAGTGACCCTAAGTCAAGGTATTAGCACTATTCAGTTGTTATCACACCACCTGTTTAAAATTATGCAAAGTGTGACTGTATTAATGATGGAGAGAGCAAGGGCCATGTTGTGTGCATGTGTGTGCTAGCTTGAGGGGAATATTAACTGAAAGAACCTCCTTTTTTGCTTTGGTGGTATGTTGCCATGTCTGTCTTGGGTGTGAAGAGAAAGGTAAATGACTGCACCAAGTATTCTCCAGTTTTTGTTGATATGAACCTGAATTCAGGCTATTGAGTCCCACAGAGACTTTGCAAATCTGTAGTGATGAGTACAAAATGGAACCTCTGCTGGTACAGGCTCTGAGTATCATTTTTGTCCCAAACTGTCCCCTCTGTCTGTATTGCCATACACATTTCCATAGACATACACACATGCTTAATAGAGGAAATGACTGGTGGGGAAATGGACCAAGGAGTCTGGGAATGTGCTGTTCATTGTCACTTATTAACCAAAGTCCACTAAACCAGTAGGTAGCTCTGCTCACACTGCCTGGTTAAATGATTGAGATGCCCTGCATTATTTCTTCCACCATGCCAGACCTCTCCCAACAGCAGTTTCTCTATCAGAAAATGAGAAACCCATCTCTCTTGGATATGCTCCACCTGTGTTCTCCCAATCCCTTTCAGGCAAGAGAGCAGATTCATGCCCTGTGTCTCCTCTTTGTGTGTTTTTTTATGAATCTGTTGTCTGTTTCTTCATAAACATGTCTCATCAAATTGAGGGCAACCTCTTGAGCCAGGATTGCTGTTTACAACCACTTTTTCTCTTCACTGAGGTTATGGTGCTATTTTCATAAAGTAGGACAGTTCCCAGGGCTTGAAATTCTGTTGCATTATTTTTGTTTTTCTTTATCAGTTGCATTGCACATCTGCAGATCTCTAATGTGTTTGACATCAGGTTTTAGCAGTTCAGGCAGGCATTCTGGTTTTCAATTTTCTGCTGAACAAAATGTCAGAGGGTGAATACACACATTTCAGTGGTGGTGTTCCTTAATTAAATAGTACTAAATGTGGATAGGAAATGGATTTGAAGGCCTTTTGAATAAGCACTTTATTTTGATATCATTTCCCAATACCTTTTTAAATTAAAGGTAGTGGAGATTATTGGTTGCTTCTCAATAGGTGTTGTTTAAATTCATGTTTACTAAATTCTCAGATGTATCTCTAGGCAAGTAGAATATGCAAGAAAAATTGATTTGATAAAAGCAATCATTAACTTAATTACCCTATTTTCTTGTGAGATCATGTCAAAGAAGAGCAAGTAGCAGTCTAAGGGAACTTTGTTTCTATGTGGGATGAACAAATGTTGGAAACATGCCTTTCCAGCCATGCTCTAGTCAGTACACTACTTGCTGGGTGAGTTGACCCTTGCCAATAGTTGTGAAAATGAACATCATCCATACTATCGTGAGAGCCTTTTTTTGTAAATGCAGACTGATACCTGGGAAACCCGAGTTTTGTCCCCCTGGAGGCACAGGCTGGTTAATATGTGCTTGTAGTCACCAAATCTCTTAAACTCCTTTGGTTTTCTGGGTCTATTTTCACCATGGCAGACTTGTTCATTTGGACACCTGGTGTGGGCAGAAGACCTTCTCTTACTTTGCATCCTTGAGGAATATCTGTATCCTACCACAGATGGGCCACATGTATTGGTGATATCTTCAGTAATGCTGATCCCACTACCAGGGTTTACTTCAGACATCCTGTGCACGTTATCTAAAGGGAGGCAACTAGATAGTCCTCCCCCCAAGAAAGTAACATGATCAATTCATTGCTGTTTTGGCATTTATTTTTGATGGCTGCCACAATGAACATGGCTCAGGATCTCACCAAAGTGTGTTGGATTTGAGAGGTCAATCCCACAGCCCGGGTTGAGCACTCTGTATAACATCAGATCTCTTTGTAGCCCTCTAACTCACCTTTAGATCAAAGCATCTGTCCTGGGTTTTAACCTTTCTGCATAATTAAGGGAAAAAAGAGCTAATTTTCAAAACCAGCTGAAACACCAAAGCATTGATATATTTTTATAGTTCAAAGAGCCAGGGTTTATTGTAGTGAAACAGGAGATTGTATTTGGACTTGATTCTGCAACTTTAATCTCATCAGAGTTAAGACAGCCAAGCTAAAACTAAGGCAACTTCTTATTTAACATATCTTTTTTATGCAGTCATGCTTAGCAGCACTGCTCTATATTCCCAGGATAACTATGGCCTGTTTTCCAGTGTGTATTGGAGTGTTTCTGTTTTTAATATACAAGTCTGACTTTGAGGAGACAAAAAAATGTGCATTCTCTAAGTTTTTCATACTGAAGACCACAATTATAAGTAATTGCTTCTATTTCCAAAGTAGCACATGCCTTTTAAAAAGTATAATATTCTCTAGTACCCAAGGGTACACTTATGCCATGTAGAGATGGTTTCCATATTTCACTTTGTAGGTGCTCCCATCTGCCTCTCTTAAAGCAGTTCTTCCTGAGAAATGAATGAAGCAGTTTCCTAAAAAAAAAATGCAGTACAAAGAGGAACACAACATACCAGAAGTAGAAAAATGAAATAAAAGTGATCACTGCATGAATCTAAAGGCATTTGTGCAAATTGCCTCATAAATATAAACATTATAGACTGCTGTGATAAGTGGAGACATTTTAAGGTTGTTTTTTATACAACTCTGATGCTGGCTGTAAACTAAAAAGATTATATTGATAAATGAATCTTGTCTTTTTTTTTTTTCCTCACAAAATAAGAATAGAAATGTCATGAACTTAACTTGTTTTACCTCTAAGCCATTATAAAGAAAAAAGGAATCAAGCTCATACCTGAAACTTGAGTGGAGATAGAAAAGTTAAATGGATTTGAAAATCAGCTCTGAGCTGCTAAAATTTTTTTCTGAAACAACACAGAATCATAGAATCATAGAATCCTTGGGGTTGGAAGGGACCTCGAAAGATCATCTAGGGTCAGAATATCCCACTTTTGGAAAATGGGATTTTATGCCTGGAAAGGAAAAGAGACCCATATAAAAACCAGACAAAACCCCCACAACTAACCAAACAAAAAAAAAAAAAACCCAAATCAAACCAGGTTTAGAAAGGGTGGACAAGGCATTCTGCATAGCTCATGCCTGCCAGTGTCATCTCACACAGCCAAGGAGTATCAGGCAGGAAAGTCTCTGTGTTTATTCTCCTCAGAGAGATGGGCTGCAAAAGTCACATGAAAGCACTGGTGTGGGGCTCAATTTTGCTCTTTCCAGGTTATGACCTTTATCTTTTTTAGGTAACTACTTCACAGGGAAGAACAACTGAAAAGGTAGGAGTGTTGCCAGCTACCGTAATGTTTATGTTCCCTAGAGTGCGTGCTACAAACAGTGCAAAAGTCAGATTCTTGTTAAATAGAACAGAAGAGAAGCACAGAATTGGGTCCCTTTGCAACCTGTTAAAATGTTAAGAAACTTGTGGAATTTATGCAGTGCCCTTGCAGCTTTTTGACTTACTGATTTGGCTAAATCCATTTTCTAGTTCCCTTTAGCCACTGTATCTGCACAACCCTCTCTGCAGATAAATCTTAGAAATAAAGTAAAATATGCTGCTAAGTCTATGAAGTGGTAGCCTTGGCTTTCATGTGGCCTGAGCCTCTAGTAAAGCCTGGTTTTCAAAAGCTAGCATATATAGCCATAGATGGTACCTTTAGAAGCATGGATTGGGGCACTGGTAGGATGCTTAGGAGACCTGATGCCCTGACATCCTGCTCTCCATAGAGTTTTTGCAGGATTTGAGACAGATTGCTTTGCCTCTTCTGCATCACAGCTACTCAAGTTGTAAAACAGGGACAGCTGTCCTCCTCTATTTCTCAGAGGTCTTGTGAAAATAAAGGCATTAAAGATTGTGAAGCCATCTGTTGCTATGGTGATGAGGCTCATTTAGGTGCCAAAGAACCAAGATTAGAAACTAATATGTTTCCTTGTACAATTTATGTAGGATATGGATGGGTAGTGCTGACGTATAGGGTCTGGTTCTGCCTCCAGTAATATGGTTATTCATTCTCAGTGGGGACAGGATCAATCCTCAGCAAATTACAACAGACATGTTTTGTTAAACTATTATTTTAAATGCCTTAAATTGGGTCAGTTACATAATGCCTTATGATTGCCTAGTACATCAGATAAAAACGATGTGCAAGACATTAACACCCATCATGACTGCTAGATGCTCCTACACTTCTTATCAGGTGTTTGGAGCTAAGGTGAATGCAGTGGAAATGTGGAAATTCAGCAGTAGGGAAGGTTTGCAAAATATGGGGGGAAAGAGTGGGGAGAGCATAAAATGGAAGGGACTTTCTTGCCTCCGATCTGTGGGAGAGCTCTCAGGGAGGGCATCCTGCCACATGAGCACATGGATGAGTCAGCATGAATGGAGCAAAATACTTTGGGAACACAGAGCCAGTGGGATGTCTGTGACACAGCTGTTGATGGGGAAGCCTGATATAATAGATTTTATGTGGTGGTTTGCCCTGCAAGAGTAGGCTTGATATCCAGAGACTGAGAGGTCTTGCAGTTCCCAGTTGCCTGTCTTTTCCCAGTTCTGTGAGGATATGATCAGTCCATCAGCAACATATAGTATTATTGAACAATTTAGGTTGGAAAGGACCTCTAGGTCCTGTGGTCCAAACCCCTCCTCAAAGGAAGGCCAACTTCAAAGCTAAACCAGGTTACTTTCATTCATGTTGAAACAAATCTTAAAAAGCTCCAGGGCTGGACATGACACAACCTTTCTGGCCCCCAGTTTCAGTGCTGGTCCACTGTGAAGAAACTTTTCCTTATCCCTCACCAGAATTTTCCTTGCTGCAACTTGTGACTGTTGTGTCTTTATTGGCCTACTCTGAAAAAAAAAATAATGCTGAGAACTTGGTACCTTGGAGCCAAGTGAGAGTGTCACCAGGATACTGGGCTTATTAGGAAGCCCAGGGCTGTATGAGCACAAGTCAGGTTACTGCTGGCCAGACCTGAGCTATAGTTCTGTGTAGGACAGTCCTGTACCACCTACCCCCTGCCTCTCATCCTCAGTTTGCACGGGTATCTCTAGCACCCTGTTGCTGTCACCATCTGTGTTTGCCCTTGGAAAGCAAATAGAGGAAGCATCTGGGATCAGCTTTAAGTCGTTTGTTTTGAAACAGCCAATCAAAACACAAAATACTTTCTCTAAATGTGATCTTGAGAGAAGTCCTGGAGATCTATGTTCTCTTTCCAGATGGACTAACTTAATATGTCTGTGAATTATCATGCACATTTTAAATACATTCCTTTTTTTTTGCCTGCACCTGAGACAAAAGTATCATAATACTGTGTCAGGATAGCTTGGTGTATTGTTCTGATTCTTATACTAAGGAATAAAGTATTTCTTTGCAGACTCTTTTGAGCCTGGTTAATATTTTCTGTCTTTATAAACTTCACATTTTTTCCCCTATGTGTTTTTGTCCCTGGGTTATTCTAGCATCCAATTCTCACCCAGCTGTTTTTGTCAACTGCTTTGTTCATTTTTCCAGCTGCCCTGCAGCTCTGTGTCTGACGCAAAAAGAGCATAGGAGCTGGTAAAAAAATAAAATAGCTAAGTGATTATATATTCCTGCTTGACCAGCATCTTTCCTGGTCTTTAACCAAAGCAAAAAAGACAACCAAATGCAAAATTATTTGAAGAGAAAAAAAAATACAAGAAACCTTCCTTATTTTCTGTATTTTGGCAAGACATTTTAAACAGAAGTAGGAAAACAAACATTATTTTCTCACATCCAGGTGAGACATTTATTCTAACTGTTAAGAACAAATTTTGTTTGTAGAGTTATCTGTGAATCACAGCTAGTTTTGCAAGCAATGTTCTTTCAAAATAATAAAACAAACTGCACAGGACACCAAAGAAAATATTCTTTTTTACCATTGTGTATTGTTTAGTAAGTAATTTTTGGAGCAAGGATTCACGATTCCTAGGGTTTATAATATAAGTTTGTCGTTCTTGGCTCTTTCAGGTGATTAAGCCAAAGCTAAAATTCTACTTTCTGTATCTCTGAGCCATGGCAATAACTTGTACTTTTCATTGGCTTCTCTTGATTAAATTAAAAGCCAATAATTATATGTAAATGTACTTCTGGCTTGTAAATTGAGCTAAGACAGAGTCCGATGCTGAGGAAACCTAAAAAGAAAAACTGTGTAACTGTGATCCTGCTACTGGGGCCGTGACTTTGCAGACATTTACCAATTCAGATGAACTCCAGGGCTTGAAAAAGCATAGTGAAGTAGTCTGGGAATGGCAAACATGGCTGGGGCTGGCTTTGCACAGGCTGCAGCACCTCTGCAAGCCCCACCACCTGCTCCAAGGGATAGCCCCAAGGGATATTGACAGGAAGCTGAACATGAGCCAGCAGTGTGCCCAGGTGGCCAAGAAGGCCAATGGCATCCTGGCCTGTATCAGGAACAGCGTGGCCAGCAGGTCCAAGGAAGTGATTCTGCCCCTGTTCTCAGCCCTGGTGAGGCCACACCTCGAGTACTGAGTCCAGTTCTGGGCCCCTCAGTTTAGGAAGGAGATTGAGGTGCTGGAGCAGATCCAAAGAAGAGCAAGGAGGCTATGAAGGGACTCGAGTACAGATCCTATGAGGAGAGGCTGAGGGAACTGGAGTTGTTCAGCCTGGAGAAGAGGAGGCTCAGGGGAGACCTCATCACTCTCTACAACTCCCTGAAAAGAGGGTGTAGCCAGGAGGGGGTTGGTCTCTTTTTCCAGGCAACTCTCAGCAAGATAAGAGGGCATGGTCTCAAGTTGTGCCAGGGGAGGTTTAGGTTGGATATTAGAAAGAATTTCTTTACGGAGAGGGTGATCAGGCATTGGAATGGGCTGCCCAGGGAAGTAGTGGATTCTCCATCCCTGGAGATATCTAAAAAGAGACTGGATGTGGCACTCAGTGCCATGGTCTGGGAACTGCAGCAGTAGTGGATCAAGGGTTGGACTTGATGATCTCTGAGGTCCCTTCCAACCCAGCCAATTCTATGATTCTATGATGCAGCAGTGGCAGCTCTTGGAGGTAACGGATGGGCTACTAATGTCTTAGTTTTCTCAGTGTCAGTGCCTCTGTAGTGCAGGAGCAGAGTTCCTGGCTTTTTCCTTTTAGCCTCTTGGTCTGGGTCTTTGGTTTGCTGGGGATATTTTCATGTAAGGGGTTGTCAAGCTCTCTTCAGCTTGTTTGTAATTAGCAGACTGTGGCCTAGTGTTTCTGAGATCAGTTATGTGGCCTGGTAAAAGTATTTGTAGCTTAGAGTGGTTTCCTTGCCACACTCTCTCGATGGATGATTGGTTGCTCTACTATCTTCCAGGAAAGAGAGGGGATGAGCAGACAGAGAGTTATCATCCAACCAGAAAAGTTCATCATCCTGGTGCTTCCTGGGCTGCTCCAAGCACCTGGATGAATCTAGAGAGCAAAGCGTGCATGTAAATTGCCCAAACTTATTTGTTGCCTTGTTTGAGTATTCTCCAAACAGTTCATAGCTTTCCAAAGGTTTGGTGTTAATATCTGCAGGGCAAGTTTCCATTTGTTATACCTAATATTGAGTGAAAGACTTTCTGGGCCAAAAACTTTTGGACCTTCACTGTGTTTCCACACTGGAAATCAGATTTAAACACTGCATTGGCTTCAGTGCAGTGCTTCAAGCTACACCAAATGTAAAATGGCTTCATGTTGTGCCAGGGGAGATTTAGGTAGGATGTTAGGAAAAAGCTTCTTTACTGAAAGGGTTATTAAACACTGCAACAGACTGCCCAGGAAAGTGGTTGAATCACGATCCCAGAATGTCTTTAAAAATTGTATAAATATGATGCTTAGGGGCATGGTTTAGATGTGGTCTGATAGAGCTAGATTAAAAAGCCTTTGGTTAAAAGGTGGATTGGATGATCTTCCAGGGCTTTTCTAACCTGAAAAATTCTATGATTCTATGATCTCCACTGAAACCTCTTAGGCTCTGCTTTTAGAATCTAGACCAGTGTGGTTTAAGGGCCAATGGACTATATGCATGCCTATGAAAGCAAATTTGCACCGTGCTTCAAACTTGGTATAAGCAACAACTTAGCTGAGTTGGAGATAGAGGACTTTATTCCATTTCCTTTTCTTGCTGGGCACGAGAAAGTTCCATGAAAAATGACCACTTTAAATAACCATTAAGGTTAACTTTGTGGCTGATCGCTGCATCTCTGCCTCTAGCAGTATCATCTCATTTCAACCCTGACTGCAGTGAAAAATTCAGTGGATCTGATTATGCTCTTACTCAGATATGCTTAGACTGGCAGGCTTTTTTGGTGGTGTTATTGTTTGTTTGAAACAGTGTCAGAACAAGAACAGAGCTTCTGGGGATAAATCTAGGTGTCTGGGTTATTTCTGTGGAGTTCAGCTCTTTCCTTTCTCTCCCTGTCATGACTCAAGAGCAAACTGCTGAACTTCCCAGGCTGCTACTCTTCTAAGAAGGTTACAATGGAAGTTGTATTACTTGCCAATGGTTAAAAAACCAACAACAAAGAAAACAAAAAATGCAAATAAAACCTGCTTGTCTCATTTCTTCAACTGAGAGGGGATGCCAGTCTTAAAGAAGAGACTTTGAGCTGTGAATCTCAGGCAGACAGAAGCATCTCTTTTGTTGATGGAAAATGCAGATTTAAGAAACAACCTGCCCTCACTGTGTCTTCAGAGGTTTGTGCCAAGGGCAGAGGGGTGCCAGTTTTAGGTGGTCCTTTGGTATGGTAGTTTAATGCACCAAATCCACCGTGTATTAGAGAAACTCTGTCTGTAGGGCTGTGCCCTCTAGAAGTGAAGTATGGTGGAGGAGCTCTTCAGTTCAATCTTCATTGTCACCTTCTTTGCCCATGGAGAGGGAAGAGTTTTAGTTGACCTTATATTTTCTCTAGCAGCTAAACTGAGATTTCATTACTGTCTGAATTGAGAGCATTTTGCCTGGATAAAATAAGTAAAAAATCCCATTATTCGGCAAGAAGAACAGAAAGAGAAGGTGAGACTTTTTGTCCCTCGATGTATTATAAAGAAAATTTCAGAGATGTGGTGGTGTTTAGAAACTGATGAAAACTAGATGGGATTTAGATACTAAGAGTCAGGAATTTGCTTTTGGGTAAGGGATGATATTTGCATAGTAACAAGAAGGACTCATACATTGTTAGGTGAATGTCTAACCAGAATTTAAACCTCCTGTGTGTCAGTGGCCTTATACCTTAGATGCCAATAGGAAATATGCTAAACAAGGTATACAACTGTCCATCATGTCCCACCAGGGGAACTGACTGGGGAGAATTTATAAATGAGGTGTAGCAAAACAAGAAAATAAGATGCTGAACCAAATTTTATCCCTGCACAGGTAAAACTCTTACTGTTTTTTGTAGAATGACTGAACTAAGAGCCATTAACTTCACTGCAATTTTGCTTCTACACTTTAAATTATATGAAAAAGTGTACCAATTTACCTTCTTAACCATGTCTCTCCTCCTCTGCCTAGAGCTGTAATTTTCAAAAGAGAGGTAAAAAGGCAACAAAATGCCTCTACTAAATTCTGCTGATTTGTGGTACCAAAATGGAAGGGATTAGTTCAAACATAGTGTTCTTTTTGTAAATATTTGAACCATCTTTCCTGCAGAGAATTTGTTTCAAATTCAGTTCTTCACCTGAATTTTTAAAGATGGTTTGACAGCTTAGGCAGGTCAACATCAACTGGGTTTACTAAAGTTTCCCATTAGGTGGGTAACTAATTCAGAATTGGAACTTGACCCTTTTAACTACTACGGCTGTTGCTACAACGAGTAGCGAAGCTCATCTCCTGTTCTGTTACTTACACTTTTCCAGAAATGTCACAGTTTTGTCCCTTGTGAAAACATTTCTAAAGCCATCTCTGTTCTTTAGTACTTTCTGCATATTATTTTCCTTTTTTTTGTTCTTTCTATAAATTACCCGCTTATTGGACCTTCCATACAACTACTGAAAATAAAAATATTATTTTCACGAGGAATATAAAGTGGAATAGATGACAACTTTTACTTTCAATTACTTCTCTATGCAAAGCATCCAAGCTACTGTATTGCCTAAAGCACAAGGATTCCGGATTTACAGTGTCTGCTGGAGTGAAAATAGGTGACACACAAACTTCCCCAACTTGCATTGCCAGAGCACAGTATTTTTCACATGCAGGAATTCCCATTAGTTCTGGATTGACTCAAACAGGTACTTGTGTAAGTCCCCAGAGCAGGACTTTACAGCTTTAACTATACAACCTGATAATGAGTTGACTTGAGGAAACTTGTGCAAGGGCAGAACTGGTGGCTGGTGAGCAGAGATGATGAACATCTGAAAGTTCCTTGGAAGGCAGCAGTCTGCAGTTTCTGATCAAGCAGTTTTCTTCTGTGGCCAGGGATCCTGCATTTTAATTTTATTTTTTCTAATAAAAATTCAGGTGTTTTTTTTTCTCTCATTTCCATCAGATCTAATAAGGATTTGCCACACTTTGGAAAGCAATGGGGTGGAAGCCTTTAAGACCCTCTTGCTGGACTGACACAGTAATACTTTATACCCTTTCAGGTGCCATGGCATTATTTCTTTGTGAGGAAATATGTTAAAAGGGTGTAACTGTCTGCTACTTGAATTAGTTTTGGCCTGCAGATTAAAATAACTCTCTGGGAAATTTACCCACTTGATTGTATTTCTGCAAATTTTATTTCAACACAAGGACTTGCAAAGCTTCTGCTTTTTCTAAAAGCTTCTAAATGAACCAAAGCAAACTTACCTTGCCTCTCTGTCTCATAAAGGAGTGTGACTCTGGATGCTTTAAATAATTTTTTTTCAGCAATTGTAGTATAAATCAACCCAAACTGATTTTTCAGTATTTCTTTGGTGGCCTGTTGTGGTATTCAGTCAAGATTTCTGCCTAGGTTATGTAAGTCAAATTAAGCATAACCTTAATTCACTGCTGTAAATTTGAAGATATCTTTGTGTCATTTTACCCCCTAATGCATGGAAATTTAGGTCCCTTAAAAAGAATTGCCTCTACATGCTTTGTTCTATACTCTATTCTTTTAATAATCAGCACTTATTTTTAGTTTGATCTTGACTCCGTTTCCTCTGCTGTTATGTCAGAGGCAAAGCCCTTAACCTCTGCCTGCCTTAGGTTACCCAGTTAAAAATGATTATCTAAATAACAACCTTCTTTTATGGTTAAGGATCAATTAATTTATTCATTAATTCAGTGAAAGCACTCTGAAAATACAAAGTACCACAGATGTAATGTTTGTTACTAACAGTGCTTCAAATCTGGTAATGCTAAAACATAATTGGCAAATTCTACTGTATATTGTAATAATATCACATTAACTCAAAGAGGGAAAATGTGTTATCTGGGTATATATGGAGGCATTTACACTGTTGGGAGTGGAAATTTTCTAATTCTGGGCTTCCCCCATGCCAGCTTGGGATAGGGAAAAAGTCCATTGCCAATGGTGACATGCTCCAATGTAAGACTGGTGAGAAGTGTATCAACAGATGGGACTGATTTGCAGTAGACATTGATCTTTATTATATAAAAATGTTAAAGTTTATTCCTGTCTTGTATGATCTGTTTGTAATCCTTACCTATGACCTTTCAGAGTACTTTTCACCTCGTCCTCTGCAAGCTGCCTATTTCATGGCATGAAAAGATGACCAGGAAGTAAAATTTGTTTCTCCGTATTAATTGCTCCAATACATGGTGCTTTTTAATGCTTCTATCTTCTTCAAAGTTTTCTCCTGCTTGAAGTGTGTGCTTCCTGCTATGTTGTGTTAAAGGGCTTTTAGCAAAGACTGATGCTGCTTGGTGATAGGGAGGATGTCAGGCTTTGATCAGCAGCTTTTGTGCCTGCTGAACAGCCTTGCTCTGATCTGAATGTCATGTGCACCCCTCTGGATTCTTGATCTGTGTGGTTTGTTTGCTGTAGTTCTTGTCAGGGTATTATACAAAGCTTGTTAAAATGCTGATGCTTCTCCACGCCCCCAGATTATTTTTCCTGTGGTTTTTTTGTGACCTCTGGCTGAGGCATAGCCTCTGCATACCTCATACACTGATTTACTGTAGTTTATATCAGAAATAGGATCTGTAACTTCTTATCTTCAACTATCTAGGTTATGAAAATATATAATCAGCAAATGTATCCTCTTCATTATGTAACTTCTCTGCCTTCTGTTCTTTTTAGCACTTTGGTATTGCTCAGACCGACCAAACATAGAAACAGCTGCTTACTCCTGGCAGATTTTAACACTCACATCAAAGAACTGAAGTTCTTAATCCTGGTATCAGTGTAGTCTGTATACATACCCACAGGGCCATACTCACTACAAACCACCACTTCATCACTTTACTTCAGAAGAAGGTGATACCAGTGGAGATACCCTGTTGGTAGGGGATTTCAAACCCAGTTCTATGGGGCAGAAGTGACTGCCACATGAGTCATTGCAAGCTATTTTTGGACAAGCCCCAGATGTCTGCACAACAGTGCTAAATCCTTTTTTTTATTTTTAACCCCACAGTGTGTGCCACACTTTCATGATCACAAAGAAAACATAAGATAACTCAGTTTTACCCTAAGAAAAATGTAATGAGATGAGGAAGAGCATGAACCTCATGCAATTTATCTGCAGTAAAATGTAAGTGGCAATAGCCTTGAGACCTAGGTGGCATGAAAGCAGGTGTTTATTACTTAAGGTATAAGATTTTACATGTAAAATGTATTTTCCAGACTGATCAAAAACAGTACAGGCAGCAGTGATAAGGCACTTTATGATCAGGCATGGAATGTGGCTTGTCAGTCAAAGAGGATTTGCTGATTTATTCCCCCCATGGCCTTTGCAGACACAAGATCAAGGCAGTGAGAACACTCAACAGTGGATTCATCTCCTTTGCAGCATCAAAAGCTCCATGTTTGCTCTTACTTGCTAAATATACAAGAAGTAGAATTTCTAATTTTCCGGGCATCTCAGTCCAAGGATAAAAGCTAAACTTTTATCTTCACTTTATAAGTCGTGTACTGCATTTGCTGTCTTTTTCTGCAGCTGAGATGCCCTGTGTTACAAGCAGTAGATGTGCTGCCTTTACCCTTAAATCATCCTGGTAGTGACCCTGATTCTGCTCTCACACCACATCGCTCTGAGTGAAGGGCAAGGGAGAAACACGCTTTCTTTAGAAAGTGCCATCTGCTTTGTTAAACTTACTTCTATGTGTTAGAACACTAAAAATCCCTCCTTTTGTGGGTTAAAATAAACCCTGTGCACAAGCATGAACAGCCAAGAGATTTGCTTTACCTTTGCAGTATAAACTCTTTAACCATTTCTGTAAGCCATACAGACAATTTGGGGTGCAAATAACATGGACTAAAGTGATTTGAGGAAGGAGAATTCATTGTGCTTAGGGACAGCCACTCTAATCACTTCATCCTTATACGCAGCAATAGGACTTGGCTGTGGAAATACTGTAAAATTCTTATTCCTGTGGCAGTCTAAACCAGCAGCGTGGGAGCTGGCTGCTTCACAACAGCAGCTGAACAGCCACCGTTTGCTTTTCCAGTACTATCACTATGTGGAGAGGGACTCTAGATCTGTAAAAGCACATCTTGCATAGCAAACAAAATTAAAAAATCCCCACCTGCTTAAATGGTATTTCTTTTGAAATGAGAGCAAGAAAATTCTGCTAACCCTCTTCTGTCCACTTCTATCATTGCAGTAGGACTTGATATGAGTTTCATAATGCTCTTCAGACATACAAGCCCCCTTTCCTTTACAGCCTCCCAAATTGTTCCACAGGAAGAGATTTCTTGTGCAAAGAGCTTTGGAGCAAAGAGCTGGTTCAAATGCACCAGCCAAGGAACTAGATGACTTAAAAGAGTTAACCCCTCTACCTAGTCATGAAGGCAAAATGTTTAGCTTAATACCTAATAGTTTTTGGAAACAGGTTCTCCTGTCCCTTTCCCCCTTTTGCCTTCTGAAAAGCTCAGTATGACTTGGGCAGCTGGCAGCCTTCAGGTCCACCTGCATTTTGCAGGTGCCCAAGCCTCCGAGCCTCAAACCTGTTCCCCTGACAAGATTATTTTTTTTCCCCTCAGAGCAGAATCTGACCCTGTTCTATTCACCTGTTAACACTGGCTCTTCCTTCTACCTCTGTGTTTGTGATAACTTTGGGGCTGAGCACATAAAGCTGGGTAAGGTAGGTACCTACACAGAGGCACTCTGTGGGTACAGGGGGACGTGGAATGCTGGTGGAGATGTAGTGTGCTTGTTATTTAAGGCTCACTGTAATCACAGGAGTTCTGGCTTGGTTGCCAGTTTTCAGATTTGTGCGTCGAAACATCTTGAACAAAATGTTAGTGAGAGCATTTCTGCAGCGTCCTGCTGGCTGAATTCAAGGTGCTGCCGTGTTTGCCATCTGCCTATGAGCTCACAGTGGTAATTATAGTGAGTCTTGCAAGTGCTGGAACAAGAGGTATGTCAAATGCATTTTCCTTTCTTTTGAAGGTAATTTTCATTTTCTTAACTGATTTGAAACTGCAGCTGATTATCAGCTGCAGGTGTGAGAGCCACACAGAAGATGACAGATGTGTGTACACACCCGTGGAGCAAGATACCAATTCCTAAAGTGTCCAGGAGAGCTTATATACTAATCTTGGCATTTTTAAATTAAATGCAGTGCTGGAAAAAATCCCTCATTATTATTGCTCCTGTACTTGTGTGTAGAATCTTGATGTCTCCATTATTAGTGTGGCTATGAAAAAAAAAAAGTGCTTGATTTTGCTGAGCACCACTGGAATAAGAAGCACACATATTACAAAAGCTGCTGAAAGTGAAATTCACTTGCAGTTTGCTGAAATTTCCAGGGGTTTCTAGCTTTGGTTGAGTTGCTGCTGTTACTGGTAGGTTGTTTCAAAACCTTGCAGGGTTAAAAAGGATTGTGAACAGCACAGAGTGGTTACTGAAGTAGATAGTATTAACAGCCTTCCTGGAGTTGCTGCAGGCATTTAATTTAGTTGTCATTCAGAGCACCTGCTTGTATTCTGCATAGCTGGTGAAGGAAAGAGATGAGTCTGGAGGCTGATCCTGAAGATTTAAGTTAAGCATGTGTATTCCCTGCCTGGTTGCTGTGAGATGTGGTGTACTCTGCAAATTCTAGGATCCTTGACCGTCAGCCTGATGCTAATGCTGTGTCCTTCCATGGGGTGGAAGGGGGAGCAATGCTTTACGGGTACAGCCATGGTGAGGAGAAGCAGGGTGAAAAGGTAAAATCAACACAGGTTCATCTTGTTCCTGACTGCTGCTGGGGAATGGGCTCCTGGAACTCACTTTTGTTTTGAAAGTTCAGACAAGAGCTTCTATAAGCATTCAGAACAATGAAGTTTCTTTCCCCATGGATTTGTGTTTCCTAGTGGTTTATGAGCTCTAAAAGACATCTTTCCCGTGGCATTTGCCATCTTCTTGCCTCACCTTATTTCATACCTCAGCCAGTAGACTCTCTGGTGGCAAATACATGCTATGCTCATCCAGTAGCCTTCTTCTAATGAGGGCAACTACGTGGATACTCAAATGCCTTGCACTAACTGGAGGACTTATCCCCAGCACCCCACCATTCTGTCAGAGGTAACTGAAGTTAACCAATGGGTTCAAAAGTTATTGAGGACCATAGATAGAGTGTGATTGCCAAAGTCATGTTTCCATAGGAACTGGCTAAAAATACATCTGTATGAATACAGCATCTATCATGATGAACTATTATGTAAGTAAGTTTTTTTTTTTTTTTCTCAGTAAGAATACTGCAGCTGCTTTTTAATAATTTGTGGTAGAACTTACAGACAAGTTTACAAGTCATTGTATGTGCAGTTGTCTGTGTGTTTATTATATCATCTGCCTTCTCTACTGCTGACTAAAATGGGAAATTAACAGAGCATCCTTTCTCAAAAGTTAAAACCAGACAGAAGATTAAAAATAGCCTAAGGCTGAAAAACTTGCTTACCTGGTAAGACAAATAGGTTTTTGTACTTGTAGTCATATAAACATGAGTATTGTAGCTCTGTAACAGTAATTGCTGTATGTGAGAGCTGGAAAGGAAAGCCTTTACATCACAAAAAGTATGCCATATTGCACCATGGCAACTTGTGAATATTTATTATTTGCAAGTAACGAATTGCTGTGACCAGGAATTTTTCACCAAATAAATTATTCAAATTATAAATATAGTTTTACCTTAGGATGAATGTTCTTACGATAGCAGATTTTTCTGAGATTTTTCTAGATTGTCTGAGGTCACAGAATCACAGAATTGTCCTGGTTGGAAGAGGCCTTTAGGATCATGAAGTCCAACCATTAACCTAACTCTGTGGAGTCCAGTGCTAAGCCATACTCCTAAGCACCACACCTACAGGTCTTTTAAACACCACCTGGGATGGTGATTCAGCCACCTCCCTGGGCAGCTTGTTCTAGTGTCTGATAACCCTTGCAGTGAAGAAATTTCTTCTAATATCAAGCTAAGCTTTCCCTGGCACAACTTAAGACTGTTTCCACTGAGAGAAAGAAGGAATTATACTGTGGGGTGATATATATTACAACATCATACATCCTCCACGACTAAGATTAATTTCTGTGCTTGCAGCTGCATTTGTCTGTGTTTCCTGAAGCAGGTTAGGAATTGTCTGTTATGCCAACTAAAGGATGGGACTGGATGATGTATTCTTAGGAAACGAATCACGGAGAACTTCTGGTTTGAAAAATTGTATAAAAATATCCAGCATTAGATTTCTCCAGATTATTCTATAGCCTGTTCAAATATTTTGTTTCAACTTAGCAGAATTTATTTTCTAAATATCTGGAAGCAATTTTTTTTCTTATTTACTTTTATTTTAACTTCCTTTCAAAATCGCATTAGGGTTGAAAATGCAGAGCTTAGCATCAGGAATTAATTAAAAAAAATTATTCAAATTTGAACTAGGAGACAGAATTTAAGTTTAATAGTAAAATTTTCTGAGGGTGTATAATATGATAGTATGCATTTGTTGCAAAGAGGGAAGGAGAGGGACTCCATGTGTCTTCTGAGCCTCATAAAACCATGTGCCACTTGACGAATTTTGAGTTGTGATTATTAGCGAATGATTAATAACTTAGAGACCTGGAGTCAATCATCAAAGATATTATTTAAATTAAAAAAGAATTCCAGAATTCAACATGCTGTCTGTGGACAATTCATTGATAGAGAAGAAAAAAAGGATGAAATTAATCAAATAAATAATTCATTGTAAATCACGCAGTTCTAATTATAACAGGGTGTTAAAAAATGGATCAGCTTCTGAAAGCACAGCTGAGTTCTACTCTGCATATGTATCACCACAAATGCAGCTGTTGAAGTATAATCCCTATTTTAATTGCTTTTGGTTCAGGACAATAGTTAGGTGCAGGGCTGGTAGCAAAGGCATTGGATTACCCCATTTATTAAAAGCTGTTCTGTTTGTTTGCTTGTCTGACCCAAGCTAGTGGTTCTGCAATGTGAGAAAGGACAGCCAACCCTTTCCAGATCTTCAGAGCAAAACTCTGCATTAAATTGAGGTATTCTGACCACCTCTCTCACCAATTGCCAGCTCAGAGATCTGCCTTTCTTTTCTCCAAGGGGCTGGTTAATAAAAAGGTCTCTAGCAGACCTTTCCAAACCCTTTCCTCTGTGGATGCTCCTGTGTGACACTCGCTGTCTCTTGGTACAGTAGCCAGCCAGGGGACTGCTTTGCTGGTGGGTGCAGGGACCTTGTCAGGAGCACTGCTCAGCAACCCCTGTGCTGCTGAATTTTAGATGGGGCTGAGGAAGAGGCAGCACAGAAACTAATGAGATGTGTACAAACACATTTGTTCTGAGGCAGAGCTGTGAATAACCAGGCACTTCAGCTTCTTGAACCCTCTGATAGCTGGATTTAGGAAGCCACACTAGTCCCACTCCCCCATCTCACTGAGCCACCAGCACTCACCACTGAAAAGCTTGTACAGTGAATAGGCAGGATCCAAGGGCTGTTTATGTATTTGGCCCTCATTACTTTCCTTCCTACCAACAGAATGAGGAGGACTTCTTCCTCAAGGATTTTTTTTATTTTTTCTGACTGCAAAACGAGTTAGGGTTGGATGGTTCTGGCTTGCAAGAACTGTTACACAGGTGAGGACAAATCCAGCATTTGCAGAGGTCCCAGTTTAGTTCCTACTATGATAAGGGCCATCAGTAGTTGTAGGGAGAAGATCATAGAATCATTGAACCATAGAATCATCAAGGTTTGAAAAGACCTCTAAGATGAGAGCATTTATCATCAAATAGTTGTATAGATTTTGAACAAAACAGCTTTTATTGCTTGACCACTTTTAGGATAGTGCCAGAACAATGGAAGGCTAGAAACCCTGAGTGCAAAAATAGGTGGTGCATGAACTGAAATATCCACTTAAGCACAAATGGTGCTGCTCCCAGAAAGCTAAAAAGTCCCTGTCCTGTCAAAATTGTTGTGATGCCTGAGAGCCTGAGGTACTTCAAGGTGCAGTGGGTTCAGTATTTTTTAACATCTGCACTGTCTCATGGATTAGTCATATCTCTGGGTCAGGCAGCAGCTGGTAGCATGACTCTGTCACCATGCTTGTAAAAGTGTCCAGTCCTTTAGCCATCAGAATTTGCTGAAGACACCAGTTTTCTCTGCACTCAAATAATAAAACAGAATGTAACTTGTGTACAGTACCTGTAAGATGATTGAAAAGTGAGGTGAAAGATCAGGCAGATGAGTATAAAAAGGATCAAAGCTGCCCTTATGTCAGCTGTGCTGTATCATATTCGTAAGAATAAAATTATCCAAATAATACAATCTCACAAGTGTATTTACATCAGAATTTTGTCCTCTGAAAATATATTAGCAGCTGCTTTTGCATTGTCCTAGCAAAATTTACAGTGGTTGAAAATTGCTTACCATTAGGATACAATAATGGTTTCATTTCTTCCCTTTATATTTCAGATTCCCAGATACTACATAATAGTCCCCAATATGCTGCTGGCTTTGGAACTTTTCTAATGTTAGCAATTTTGAATGTACTTACAATGTTTTTGCCTTAGTGGTAGGAAAGCAATCAACACTGCAGAACAGGAAAAAAAGAAGAAAAAGACTGATACCATGTATTAGTCAGCTTCAAAACATCAGAAAACTCAGATTGCCACATTCTGAATACAAATGTGGTAGAAATGCTCAGAAACTGCAATCAAATAGCTTTGAATGTCAAATGAAATTACTTTGGGAATCTTCTAAGCCCTCTTCTTAAAGCACACTGGAGCATAAATCCCCTACTTTCATTTGATTAGTCCAGAAGGCTATGGGATATATTATTACATCTAGAAAACATGACTGGAGCCTTAGTCATTAGCACCACTGAACACACAGATTCCCTAAGGTCCTTATTTTTTCTTGTTCTGTACCTTCTGAATGGAATAAATAGTCAGTGAAATTTTAAAATAAAAATATACCTTTAACTCACCAACACTTAGTTATAAATAATTTATTTTTTAAAGAAAATCCTTTGGGAGGTTTGCATCTCATCAATTAGAGTGTGACAGAAAAAAAAAATAAATTAGTGAATTTTAAGAACTGTGGATAAAGTTATTTTGTTCCTCATAGCTGACAAGAGTCTTTCATTTATAAACTCCACTGCAGTAGTAATGATCAGCTTGGCAACAGAGTTTTGATATAATTAAATCACAGAAATGTGCACTCAGTCTGCCCTTAATGAATTGTTAGAGCACTGTTCACATTTTACTTTTTTAACCTGGGAAAATGATGAAAGAAGGTGGAAAGACTTGTGGAAAGACAGTGATATGAATAATAAAAAAACCACCTCCAATCCCAGAAAACTCCAAGGTTTAAGAAGGGATTTATGTCTGTGCCTTGGTTCTATTGAATCTAATAAGACTAAAACACGAGCTTAAAATTAAGCATGTTGGTTAAGCACCCTCCTGTCTTAGGAACCCTTGGGTCTACAAGAAATCCCTACTTCCCTCTCGTGGCCTCTTTTTGAAAGACATTGAACAGACATTAAAGTGGTTGTAATTCATCTGCATGGCTCAGTGTCTTAAAACGGGTGCATACACAGGATATGTCAAGTACAGAAGTATAGGACAAGAGCTTAGTCCTTCTTGCCAGCAAACTCTTCCACCTGCCAATGGTTTGAGGTACTTAGCCTGATATTCCAACTTCATATTTGAAAGTTTTATTTATTTACTCTCCCATTATTTTTTTTTTCTGATCAGTTTTTGCAGTTGTGTGTTTTCTAGCATACTACAAGTTTGGTAAACAGCTTCTAAGGTTGAGATATGTCTTTTTGAAGATTCTGAAAACTTTGGTACCTACCAGTTCTTGTACTAGACAAGAAAATAAACAATTGTTTCCTGCTCTCTCTCTATGCCCTCTGTGATTTTGCCAGCCCCTCTTATTCTCCACATTATCTCTCTCTTTTCTTATTTTTTTTTCCCCAGAGGTTGAGGAATTACAATGCAGTAGTTGTTCCCTGTTTAGAAGCTGTGTCAAACTTTTGATCATCTTTATGATGTTTCTTAGTGTCTCTTCTAGTTCAGCTTACATTATTTCTGAGATGAGGGAGCTGAATTGAACACAGTAATAAAGATGCAGACCTAATGATGGTTTTCGGTTTTGTTCTCTATTTCTTTTCCAATAATTCCTAACATTCTACTTGGATTTTTGGTTGTTTTTTTTTTTTTTTTTTTTTTTACAGCTACCGAGCACCAAGCTTGTGTGTTCACAGTGCTATGCATTATAATTCCAATGTCTCTGTCTGGAGTGGTAATAGCTACCTGAGATCACTTGATATTTACAGTCAGCAATCTTTTTTTTTTGCCCCTCATGTGCATTACTTTTTTTGTCACTGACATACCTGACAATCAATACAGGATGTGGTATTGACCCCTCTTCCTCAGGCTGGTACTTGAGAGCTGCTTTGTGTTTGGCACACACATCAGGCCAGAGTTTGAACAGATTCAAATGCATCTTTGCTTTGAGGGCTTCAGTGAAGCCCGTGGCCCTTTTGCTGTAGCAGAGGAGCTGCCTGGTATTTGGAGTCCCATTAACCTGGCTAAACCAATAGGTTGCATTACACATAATATAATACTATAAGAGATCATAGAATCATAGAATTGGCTGGGTTGGAAGGGACCTCAGAGATCATCAAGTCCAACCCTTGATCCACTACTGCTGCAGTTCCCAGACCATGGCACTGAGTGCCACATCCAGTCTCTTTTTAGATATCTCCAGGGATGGAGAATCCACTACTTCCCTGGGCAGCCCATTCCAATGCCTGATCACCCTCTCCATAAAGAAATTCTTTGTAATATCTAACCTAAACTTCCCCTGGCACAACTTAAGACCATGCCCTCTTGTCTTGTTGAAAGAGGGCATGAGAGACCAACCCCCACCTGGCTACACCCTCCTTTCAGGGAGTTGTAGAGAGTTGAATAAAAAAATAATAGGAAAATTGGTCTGTGTGATGGACAAAAAGAGAATATACTTTGGTTTATCTCAAATTCCCTGGTGATTCTCACTGGGGAAGAGGTGTTGCAACTTTTGGTGTATTGTTGCTCTCCACTGCTTTTGCACCTGTGTGGGGTACAGCTGGGAACCAGAGGATGATGTGGAAGAAAGTGGCCTGAACATTAACTTCAGGGTCAAACCCTGCAGTTGTTGGTGTTACGAGGGTAAATGAATGCAACTTCTTGAACAAATCTCTGGGGCACACCCTTTCTTAACATTTAGGTCTCTCTTTAAGATCCATCTCTGCAGGGATGCCTTAAAGAAGTCTGATGTTGTAATAGCAGGGATGTAATTTCTGTACTGATTTGCCCATGGATTCTTTATTGAAGAACCTTATTTTGGCTTAAGCCATTTCGTTTGCATCTGTGTATGTCTTGAGGGTGTGACTATAATAATAATAATGAGCCATAGTTTCTATGGAGTATTTAAATAGATGTTTGTGACAGGCTCTTCCCACAATATTTTTTGTGGAAAAATAGTCCATATCTTTAGGAATGAGGCTTCATGTAGTCTCAGCAAAGGATAATATTACTATCACTACCTGCAATACAAATACAATAATTTATACAACAGTCTTTTCATGTTTGCAAATAACAGTATTAAGATGAAAAGGAAACATAATAGCACTCAAAGATGGGCCTAGGTCTATCTAAAAGTGCTACTGATTCTTTTATTTCTGTTTATTTGTACTCAGAAGTCAAGTTCTGTACGTGGAAAAAAAGAAAAATGAAATCAGCACTTTTCCCTCCAAGATTTATGTGTATGTTGCAATTAGGGCAAGAGATTTTTGCCTCCAGTTTTAGCCAATTTACTGTTTAAAGTTGCAAGTAATACAAGCCCCTACAATATCTGACATGTGCAGATATTTGTTTTGACACTGAGAGTTGCCAAAAAAAACCTTTTTAAAAATATTGAAACATGATCAGTGTGGTAATTAGAGCTTCATTGTCATTTTCCAATGACATAGATTTTGCAGGCAAGCATTGTCTGATTTACTTGCAGGCCATTTTCTCTAGTCCACAGTGGTTGCTTCTGAAACCTGTAGCACTTTGGTAAGATGCAAACTTTATTCAATAACTTGCTCAGCCTCTCTCTCCCTGCTTTTCCACCCTCAGTATTTTAAAGCCAGTCAAAGACTTCCTTGTGCCCTACTGTTTATTTATTGATTAGTGAAAGATATAATGTCTTGAGAAGTCTTACCTAGGTGACCTTTGTCTTAGTGGCTGAGTCTTTATAAACATGCCATAATGCCCTCAAGTGCCTGCCCCTTTCCAAGCATGCTAGAGCTGTTTCTGTGCCATACAACTTATCTCATGTTAAGTCCAGCCAAGGCCAAATGATTTTCCAGTGCTTACATCAATTCTTGCCCTGAAGGGCAGGCACAATGCCATGCAAAGCCACAAAACAGGAGAGGATTTTCCACAACTAAGGGAGTCTGTCAGCTACCCCAGCTATGCTGTGACCTAAGATGCAGCTTTTCCTATAGTTGTCGTTCTGTGTATAAAGTTTTTTATGCTGTGCCTCCTGTGCTGTTACTGAGTTGTAATTTGATGGTATTCACTATAAATTGCTAAAAAAATTTCATTTTTGTTACCTTGTCCCCAAGCTCCTGGCACTGTTTACTTCTCCTGATTCTGCTTAGCATTTTCAGCAATTCCATCATAAATGTTCTGGTTCCTTATGCTTGTGACATATGATCTGTTCTTTCATCATAACCTTTAGAATTTTGCTCTGTTCCTGTAGCCATGAGCATGTCATATGTAGTTCACTCTTTCTTACAGTTCTATCTTCTTTCTCAAAAAACAATCTTATTGGAGCCAGTTTTGAACAACAAAGAAGACCTGAAAAGCATCCTTGAAAAAAGGTAAAGGTAAACAGAGAAAAATCAGAGATGAGTAGGGGTCTGGAAAATAGGAGCAAAGTTGGGAGTTAAGGGGTGGCATGTCAGGGACAAATATCTTCTATTGTCCTTGAATTTGACATCAATTATTTTAAGGTTGTAGTATTATTAAAGAATAAATTTGCTCAGGGCTTGAGTTTTGAAATTGCCTTTTAGCATTCTGCGGTATCTTTGTACTCTGGAGTTCTGGCCATGTATTGAAGGAGGGACAGCAGGGGTAGAGGTTCTGTGGATCTGTACACAGGCACTTTGGGAAGTTGGAGTCTTTGGTGAACTATCTGGATGGAAACAGGTAGACTCCCCAACCTGCATAACAGTGCTGTCCTTTGCTCTGTTTGGTTTGCAGGCTCTTTGAGGCCAGTCTGGATGTGTGTTTGTGTAGCACGTGGCACAGGACATAGTATCAGTTGGCTTCAGCAATACATAATTAAGATCACTACTTCTCTAGAGGAATGATAAATACACAGGATGTCTAAAATGTACTATCAAACTGCTGCCTTAAAGCAGACGTGAACCTCCTTTAATAACATCTTTCAGGTGCTATTATGGTTATAAGGACAATACAGCTTCTTTTTTGTGCTATTTTGTGACTAGTCTAGGACAAAGCTGCCCACTGCTGAGGGCTGTTTTCAAAGCAATGTGTTTGCTTTCTCCTAAAGAGGAAAGCAAGAGGTGCATTTAAGAATGTGTTTTACATGTGGCTGTAGTTTTCTGCTCCTGTTCTTCCTTTGCCTACAGCCTCCACTCCTACTAGGTTGTTCCTGCCTAGGCTCTTATGGGATGGCATTTCCACAGGACCTGTCCTGTAAACATCCATGCACACCAAGAGCAAAAGTTCACAATCTTGGTAATTCCAGGTACCAAGGCACCATTAGCTCATGGAATAGAGAACATGGAAGAGCAATGTGCATATGTAAATATGGACACTGACTATTGGATAAATGTAGACTTTTCTCTCTCTATTCAGCACTGGTGAGCCCAGACCTTGGGTGGTGTCTGCTCCTTGGCTCCCCGGTATGGGAGAGATGTGGATGTACTTGGATGAGGCCAGTGATGATTAAGGAATTGGGCCATGGAGAGGTTGGGGGAGCTGATGTTGTCATTCTTGGAAGACAAGGTTTGGGGGCATCTCTGTGCTGTGTTTTAATAGCTGATGGGAGTAAGCAAAAGGGAGCAAGACCCTCAGTAGTGGCATGTGACAGGAAAAGAAGCAATGGGCACAGACTGAGTTACAAGAAATTCCATATAAGATTTTTTTTCTGTGAGCCCAGAGAGGTTGTGGAGTCTCCATCCTTGAAGATATTCAGAATGAGACTGGACACAATCCTGGTCATCCTGCTCTAGTTGACCTTGGTTGAACAAGGAGGTTTGGACTAGGTGACCTCCAGAGATACTTCACACCCCAACCATGCTGTGATTCTGTTCTTCGTGTTGACTTTGAGCTGTCCTTAAAGGGTTCATAAAATTAAACTGGGTTTTTGGCTTTTCTAAATGGAAAACAGAAGCCTGTGTTGCTTCCAGTGGTTTTCATACATTTCATATGGAATAAATGGCTCAGGATCCTGAATGTCCTTTTTTGATGTCTTCTGTAAATTTCATCCTTTTTCTGAGGACTTTCCTTTTTTTTTTTTTTTGTTTTTTTTCTTCATAATTTTCATCATTTTCTCCACTCCAGGGGAAGAATCCTGGAGCAAAATACTCATAAATTTTGTCTGATAGCCAGATACACTTTTAGGACAACTAAGAAATCATTCAGATGGCAGTATTGTTCAGTAATAGAGTACAACTTACTTTTAGCTGTGTTCGTACCTAACTTATTCCAAGCCCAGAGAGAAGAAATTATTAAAGTCCCAGCACAGGTGCATTTTAGTTTTTTTTTTCTTCTCAAAATCTACCAGCTATATAAGGGTAAGGTACAAGGGTTCACTAAAATGGTCACCTGCACAAAGCTAAAAATTCAACTTTTCAATGTTTTAAAGTGATTCAGGTATATTCACTGATTAAGTCTCTCAACATCCCTGTGATGGGGATGAGTTGGTCTATATTGCAAATTAATAGCTATGGAAGTTAATAATTCAGTCACACTGCTATTTTATTAAAGCTTTAGTCCTTTGACTTCTAATTACATGCTGTAACAACCACACTGTGCTTCCCTGGTAGGGAAAGTCCTTTAATGAAGAGCTTTATTTCAGGAAATATCTTGCTTGCCTCCTGCTGATCAGATCTCTGTTCCATGTTTTCCTAAATCGATGTTGTAAAAAAAAGAGGGATTTTACTCCAGGACAGACTTAGGAAGGCACACTTGAGGTTTGGTTGGCAGAAGCAAAGGATTTGGGCAGAACTGGAATTAAATTGGTTAAAGTATGTGAAACATTGTCAGTCACTTACTAAAGATCTGCTCACGAGGCAAGAAAATATGTTGGTAGCAACAGTTGGGTAATCTCCCCCCCTCAAAACTGGTATTGGTCAGATTGAGCACTCCTGTAGCTCTGCCCTCTGTAGAAGAGTCTGCATCTATCGTTTCCTTTCTGTGTGAGACAGGATTTGAGTTGTGCAAAAGGAAATCCTGATGGTGGGTCTGAGAGGGGCAGGTGTGGTCTCGTGTGTGAAATTAAGCCAGCTGGTTCAGCTCTTGGAATAATTCAAAGCAGCCTTAAGATTATTCTAATATTTTCAGGGTTCACACTTTTCCCAAGCAGCTGTTCCAACATTTGCCTGCATCACCTCCCCAGGGAGGAGCAGTGATGTGGAGTTGGTGTTTCCAGCTTTGCAGTGTGTAAATCTTCCATGCAAGGAGAATCTCTGGTTTGTCACCCAGCGTGGCTTTATGGCTCCTCTGTGTTACTGTGGAGGTGTACATTAAAGCCAAGTTCTGTGCTTGAAATAAAGCAGAAGATTGTTGCTACCACTTGTAAGGGCACAGCTTGTTCATTCTACCTCTTTCCATCTTTTCTTGAACTCCACAAGGCTGTCAAGTTAGTTCCACATTTTATGTCTTCTATAGAGATATGTGGCTGAGAAACTTCTCCACGTTTCCTTCCAAGAATGTTGGACCATCCATGAAAGGTGTATTACATAAACTCAGGTGTGATTTGCATCACTGTTCCTTGTAAAATATGTTGATCAGGTGTGGGTTTATACATATATTTTTATACTGCTTGGTGATGGCGGGGCAGGACCTTGGGTAGAAAGACCTTTATGCCTTGACCCAAACTTTTTCTCCAGTGCCATGTACTTCAGACACTGTATCTCAAAATCTTCCTTGATACATTCCAAAATTCTTCCATGCCTCCTTTTCTCTCAGATGCTGACAGAGCATTTAGTGTTGCCAGTGTCATCACAGCTCTTGTGATGCCAAGTGTCACTCTCTGCTACCTGTAATGTGTCCTAGGGGACTTGTTTCACATTTAAAGACTGGCTTCTGCTATCAGAAACCCCAAGGATAAAACTAGAATGCATTTTCTGTTGTCAACAGCAATTATGCATGTCATTCAGGGCATATCTTATGGATGCAGGTCTTGTCTGAAGTCTGATTCAAAGCTCTGATGATTAGAAGGTATCTCTTACTGTCCAGTTCTCACTTTCTTAACTTTTGGCATTAATTCAGTGTCTTCCTTCAATTCTTTCTCCCATTTTGTGCTGCAAAATCAAAATCAAACTTGCCTAGGAGTGCAAATTATGATCTGGCCATATGAATTTCTATGCGTTGTCTTAGATTTGGGCAGGCTTTCCATCAGTATCTGAGACAGTATCTCCCTGTCAAAGTCTGCTTTTTTTTCCTTTTTTTTTTTTCCTTTTTTTTCCCTTCTTTTTTCTTCTTTTTTTTCTTCTTTTCCCTCTTTTTTTTTCCTTTTCAAGTAATTTAAAGGCAAACAGCCCCTTTTTAAAAGAAGATTAACTACCAAAAATGAACAACAAAGAAACTTAAAGCAAAATAAAGTTCTACAAAATATGACAAAAATGTAATAGGTGCAAAATAAGCTGAAGCCTCTGTTTCAGAGATGCAGTTGCTGTGATATCCCTCCTTGCTTTTGTGTCAGCCAAAGTTACTACCAAGCTGTAAGAGTTCAGTGGATAAGCCACCAAACACTGTGAATGCTCCCACTATATCACAATTACAGAAAGAGATGCTCTAAGTAAGTTTATGCTGATCCACTGGGAACAGTTTTGGAAAGTTTAATAGCCCTTAAAATTTCTCATTTCTAACCTGTCATGGGCTTGCCTCATGACTGCTCATTTTGCTGTGTTATAAAACCAGATAAAAATCAGTTTTCTGACTTAAGACCTAACCAAAACCCTCATTCCTCTTTAAGACAGTAATAGCCACATATCACTTAAGCCTACATAGCTCTTTCTTTCAATGTCTACTACAGAATCGTGGCAACACATTGCACAGCTTGAAATATTTTGGGGGTAGTTAGAGGAGCTTACAAAATTGTGCGTAAAGACTAAATGAAAAGATCACTGTAAAGAATAAATAACAGGAGTGTAATTTCCAGTTCTGAGTAGCTCACAAATGGTTAAGGCATCTTTAAGTTATGGATTCTTTTGATAAGGTTATTAAATAGGTGCAGTGATTTTATGGGGTTTGGACCCCAAAGAGAATCTTCTGCTATGATTCACAGAAAAAGGGGGCATTTAACTATCTGAGGCACTTCTAGTCTAGTATCTCCAAGTATCTGGATCCTGTCAAAGTGCACCTGAGCAGAACACCTGGTGTGGAAAAGAGCTTAAGAATTAATTATAAAGGACTTTTCTCAATTAGGGAAGAGTCCTTGAAATGAAGGACATTTATATACATTTTGCTGGATCTGAAATACCCATTACAAGATTGCATTGTGAAATAAGAACTCCTTTATAGTTGCTCTACACACATGGCTGAAAAGATGATCTTGTATTACCTGATTCAGTAGTCAGTAGAGAAAGTTGGATACTAGTCTATAAAATCACTCCCACTGGGACATCAGCTACTAAAAATCGAATTGACTAAGAGTTCCAGAGAAAGGTGGTTAAATACTTAAATAACTGCCTTCTCAGTGGGTTGACAACTCAAAAGAAAGGCCAGTTGTTGAGAAGCTGCATTCCTAGAATGTGCATTTTTACTTTTAAAAAGAAATTCCATATCAAGTGTATCAGTAAATTATCCTGAAAAATGGGGCTTATTTCTCTGTCATTGTTTTCCATGCCTTGTTCTGTACTTTGTGGGCTTCTCCATTCCAAGTAGAGCAAAATTAATGCACAGAGAAACAGAGAGGCTGGGGAAATGCAGAGATCACATAAGGATGAGAAGAGCACTCCTCCAGATGAGCCCAGGTTTGGGACATAAGCTGAATATGCTGTAAGGGAAGTATTCATCTTGGCCTTATCTTTTTGGTAGGGTTTCAGGTTAATTGCCCCTCAGAAAAGCCTCTGTCAGTAGTCCAGGAGTCCAGCAGCAGGTGACCATTATTCTTTTTCAAATAGTTTCCTCTGGTATTCCTCAATCACACCAGTGAGTCTTTGCACTCTTCTTCCTAGGGTGGATGGACACCCTTTGAACCACATCAGAAAATGACTTCCCATGACTGTAGCTGTGGTAGGTGGTGCAGTAGTCTGCTTAGGAGGTCTAGGTTTTAAAAAAGGTCACTAAGCCTTCCTTCTACAAGGAAACATGGTCTAATACAAGCCTCTGCTTATTTGGGTGTTAGGGCCTAGATGAAATACTGAATGAGTTCAGGAGTCTGCCATTCTGCATTTAAGTGGAAGATTCAATCTGGTGAAAACACAAAGCAAATGTACAGTTTGCATTATTTGGCTGAGTATTTTATACCTGCAGGGCTAGAGGCTGAAGGGAAGATTTAATGAGACCCCTCAGGATGCAGTCCTCTCATACTTTGTTAACACAATTTCTTGCTACATATCTCTGTGGGTGCAAGTTCAATTCATATCCGTGGCCTTGAGATTCCTTATAGCCTGTTCCTGGTAACACTCTGTACCATTTGGCCCTTAAATATCTCTTTCATCCCTAACTATTGATTCTATGGTTGTCTGCACTGACTTCTGTGTAAGAGAAGACTCAAGATTAACTGGAAAGAATCATAACAAAATAAAAGTTAAAATTCAGCCAGATTTAGACCAAAAAGTAATCAAAACAACACGATGGATGAAGCAATGCTGAAGACACATCCTCAGAATACATTTCTGGGCTGATGCAAGTACCTCCCTTTTCTTTTCTGAAGTGGGCTGTGGGGAGGCAGGTTGGTCATGTTGAGGTCCTGGCTGCCTGTAGTGTGTGGGAAGAGAAGAATTATCTTTTCTTTATAGCTTTACTTTTTATCTTGAGGAAAAATCTGTGTGCTTCTGGTCTCAAGTTTTGTTGTATTCCATTACCTTTTGTTGCATGTTTTTACATAAATCAGAGGTCTGGATTTTTTAAAATTATGTTTCATTTGTGGGTGGTTTTTGTTTGTTTGTTTTTCTCTGTGTGTTTTTATTGGTTTTTTATGTTTTTAAAGTGAATTTCTGTACTGCTAGTTGTTGCACACAAAACATGGCCAGCAACTGGGAATCCATTCCACTTACATGTGTTTCATTACCCATCTCTGAACCACTGGGTTCATGACCAATACAAGTTCTCTGCTTGAGAAGAAATGTTTTTTGCTAAGCACTGACTGTAAAGGTAGCAAGCCAGGGTGTAACCAGCTCCCACTGATGCACCTGTAAGAGTATTCTTTGTGCCAAAATTTACTGAGATTTTTGAGAAATTCTTTCTTACTCTTGAAACATAAAAGAAAATGAAAGCAAGTACTCCCAGGGTGATCCATGTTATAAAATGCCTTTCTGGCCACAAGTCAGACTGAAAAAAAAGCCTTATGCAATAGTGCTAGGAGAAGAAAACGATACAGTCATTACAAGGAGTAATATGAGATTGAATCTCCCATTATCAAAAGATTTTTAAAAGCATGAAACTCTCTGTATCTTCTAAGCTACCCATAAGCAGCTCTATAGCCATTATTCTCTCAGATTAATATTAATACAGTACATGTAGCATCACAGAAGGTGATGTAGGATAAATCTTTGCAGTATTGATAGAATCAGGAGATGTATCACTTCATTGTGGACAGATAACTGTAACAAGCCTTTTTTGTTTGCTTTGTTTTTAAAACCTTTGAAAGCCAAAGTACCTTCAATATTGTTATGGTGTATTATTCTCTTTTAATAGGCATATTTTTAGCTGGATTGCTGTCTCAATTTCCACTATTTGATTTATACAAGGACTTTACCAGGTTACTTCAGGTACTCAGATCAGTATTTATAATTCAGCTGGTTCAGAGAGGAGGGCTGAAAAAGCTATGTGCAAAGGAAAAACAAAATCCTTTTGAGCTCTTAAACATCCACAAATTTCTGAAAACCAGATAAGGCTGATCACTTAATATTTGACTTGGGACTGTGAATGGGAGGAGAGGAGGGAAAGGGTGTTGTTTGTGAAGAGCCACTCACAGAGAAAGTCCATTGTTGTGCAAACACTCATGTCATATGGGCATTTCAGGAAGGGTATCAGACAGCACCTTAAAACTAGGAGTAGTTCCTGTTTGGGTTCGTGTTACAACTTTCCTGTTAGAAGATGACTCTTCCACCTGTCTGATTTCCATCTTATTATCTGATCATGATTGATGCTTTTTTGTGCCCACAATATCCTTTAGCATAAGTCATTTTTATCCTAATACATGTTTATTCTCCACTGTGCTTGTAGGCAGCATTCACTGCTTCTGAAGCCTTTGTTTCATTTCTGTTCATATCCTTTTGGAAAATGTTAATTTCCCCGATTATCCTAATCATCTACTCTAGAGTAATTTTTTTTTTTTTACTCTGTTTACATATGACTGACTAGAAGTGAAATGCAGAAACCATCTCTATGGCATCTATGGCATTGTTGTACAATGACACTGCTCCTTCCCTCTTTCTTCCATGAAACATTTTACCTGGTAACAACAGAAGGATGTATTTACACTTTCCATCATAGCTCAGTCATCCTATCCTCCATAAATACCTCCCGGCCTTTTTCCCCTTCCCTCATCACTGACTAATGAGTTCTCGGCTTAGAAAAAAATTCCTTGTTCCTAGTCTCTAAGTGCAAGGTAATGCCACTTGTACTAGGCAATTTCATTCCATTTTCTCTATTCCTATTCTTGAGTGTCTCAGGTTCTTCACATGCAATGTCCAGATACTCATCTTGCCCAATGACATTCCTCAGCAAATGGAGCTTAGTCTTAACTGCAGTTAAAATATGAGATATGACTGGTTCCAACTAATTTTTAAGCTGTAGCCACATTCAGCTCAGTTTTGTCCAAGATCTTCTCTTTTAAACTCGGACCGCTACATTCCTTGCACTAATCTCTCTCTTCTCTGCCTTAATAAATATTTTTCCATGTGGCATTTCATCAAATCCTTTTTTCCATGTCAAGTTTGCTGAAGGCTTTGTTTCTTTCATTTAGAAAATTGCATGTCAAAGAAAAATAAGTTTACTTTGCTTTGTCATGCAATCATGCCCATTCACTAAGTAGTCCACAGTCTGTTTTCTTTGTTTGCTGCTGCTATTAGTCCTATTCAAAGGCCTAAATGTTTCCTGGCAGGACAGCTCATTTCAAAAATCTCTCACTAATTTTTTGAAACACCAATGATGGTGTCTCTTTACCCCTCTTTGAAAAGCTGATTTATTTTCTCTTATAGTCCTTTGAAGCTTTTCTATCAAATTCAGGTTTCAGGAAGGCTAGGAGTCACAGCCTGTCAAAATAGAAATAATATTTTGGTAAATAAGAGCCAGTTCTCTCATTCTTCAAAGTTTAAGACTTATTTAGGCTTCCTCATGAAGTATAGTTTCCTGTTTTCTAACACTACCATGTGAATACTTGTCTGCATCAAAGTGGAAGTCTTGTCTGCATCTAGTGCAACTAGAAGGGCATCAGCTGATTGTCTAGTTCAAAGACATCAAGTTGTGAAATAGCAGAGTGTTTTATTGTTTTTATTTTGCCTCTTGAGAAGTTTTGAAGTGAAATGTATAGGTAAAAGAGAAAGTTTGAAATGGCACCTGCACAGGCTATGCTTGGCTTTATGTAGGGCTTTATGCACCAGACTCCCCAAGCTCCTAAATTCATTTTTTATTGGAAGAGAATGAATATTAACACTAACTTTCATTTCAGTCATGCCACTTCAGCAAATTTACCTCTCTGAATCACTAACTGAACTCAACAAAAGGTTTTTATCTGCTGATAACTTTCCATCTGAGAGATTTAAAGTGCCAGATGACATTAGCTATAGCTCAATGATGTTATTAAATTCTCACCTTAAATCTCACATACAGAAAGCTCTTGTCAAGTCACATGAATGAGATGATTGCATTAGTCATACTACAAGAGTGATATAATCATTTCACTAAGTTCGTTGTATTCAGGCTGAAGTTTGATCTATGACAGGACACTTCATATCTAACACAGTGTAGTTTCTTCACATCAGTAATTTACTAGTAATATTTTTGTCATGGTAATTTATAGCCCCTTTGCTCTCTGGGCTATGCATTCCTCCATATCCTTGCTGCTTTTGTTAAGTTGTGATCTGCTACAGTAAAAAAACTCCTCAGTTAATGTATTCAAGAGATTCTTCTGTTCTGATACTTCTGTTCATAGTTCAGCTTGAAACTAGCTGTGTGCTTTTGAAATGCAGTGTTCATGCCCTGCCCTCTGAATTACAAAACTAGATGAGCCTGACTGACATTTTGCATATGGGAATTTATGCAGGGATGTATTTGTAAAAAGTTTACATACACCATCTGAAACATCAATGAATTATGAATGTGGTTTTATTTATTCATTGTTTTTTATTTAATTGCCCTGATTTTCTGGCTTCTCTCAACCCAGTAATATCCAAGTAGCTTGGGTTAGATAGATTATTTTGCATGTCTGTGTGTTGATCTTGAAGGAAACCACTGCTATTGACTAGATTTGGGGATTAAAATGAATTATCTATGGATTAAGAACTCCATATGCCAGTTTTAGTGGGTGTTATGACATAGGAATCAGCTAGCTACAGAATTCCTGATACACTTATGTACTTTTATAGCCTAAGTCATCTTAGTATCAGAGCTCTTCAGCAACTTGAATGTACCTACAACACCCATGTGAGTTAAATGGGTTATCTCCTGACTCTCCTAATGGGATAACTGAAGTGCAGAAAGATTAAACAGCTAAGTCAAAGCCAGTAAGAAATCTGCAGCAGACTTAGAGCTAAAAGACAGTTTTCTGAGTTCCAGCCCATTGCCTTGAATGCATATATATTTCTCCCTCCTTACATAACAGCCTTCTGAAACAAGCAGCACATCTCCCAAAATGTTCTGTGCAGGGGAGCTCCTTAGGCAGGGCAAAGTGGGGGGGCAGGCACCTGTTCTCACTATTTTCAGATCTGTAAATCTCTTTGTGGCATCTTTTGTTGGAAGATTACAAGATGCTTTACAGACCTGAATTTTATCTCCCAGTTCTTCTGATAATTACAGGAGGTTTGTAAGTACAATTACCAACATCTTATAGCTGAGGAAAAAAGAAGATGAAGTGCTTGGTAAGTGTGTGTACTGCTGTAAAATGAATCTGTGCCTGGGTCTGGAATCAACTTGTGCTTTCCTGAGATTGTTCCATGCCTCATCAGCCAGACGCAGCAACTTCTCTTGAGGAGACCCTCAGGTCTCATAATGGTATAAAATCATTTTGACACACACCATTGGTTTATTTGGTATATTTTCCATCATCCCTAGGGTTCTCTGGGCTGTTAATAGGTGTGTTTCTCATGAGCCCTTCTCTCTGCCTTTTAAGTTGACTACTCAGTCACCTTAAAATTTTTGCCAACTTCAAACTGTGTGTCTTGCCTCTCTCTTTCCCACCTTTCTATGTCTACTTTTCTTTCCTGTGGAATATTTTAAGAAGTATTTCTATTTTAATTTCACTTTTTATTTCACTTGTTTGTGTCACACTGTTCACTAGCTCCTTACATCCTGGTGTGTTTCTCTTCTTTTTCTATCAGCCTTGATTTTTTATTTCTATATTTTGTCTTCTTTTAAGGGCCGTTTTTCAGCTCTAAGCCCCTGCACAGTATCTGACATAGAGGTCCATGGAGAGAAGTGTATGGAAAACCCTGAATTATTGTGCATGTTTGAAAGAGAGAAAGTGGCTGATGTCTCCTTGAGAGCCTTTCTTCACTGCAGGCTGGGAAGCTCAGAAGAAACTATTGCTCCTGAGTTTTACTCTCTGGTTGGAGTACTTCTGCATGTCCAACAAATCTGGTTTTCCCTCACTCCTGGCAGCCCCAGCTCAATTTTCTGCTTCATCCTGCTGCAGGACAGGGCTGTAAGTTAGCCACTTTTTGATTCTATTTTCCAGCAATTTGGCCACACAAAGCTAGGTTTGGCCATGGCTTTTCTTTTTTTCTTGTCAGTTGTGGCTGGACAGGGGCCAACCCCATCTTTTCTGAGGCCCCAATTTGCCAAGAAGGGGCTTCCCTCTCTTGCAAGGCAGTGCTGGGACCCAGGGGTGACTGGTACCATGCCATGGGCTGGCTTCTGCAGCACCCTGCTCTGTAGTGGAACAAAACAATCAGACGCCTCTGATTACCGAGAAGTGGGTGTGAGCCGGTATCAAATCCACCTGTGCCCAATTAGGGCAGGCCCCCTATTGAGCATGTGCAAGACCAGGGGGCCAATAAAAGGTGAAACTCACAGCCACAGACTAGCTCACTCCCGAACACTGTATTACCTTTATTGCACCACTAGCGCTCATCGCCTCCAAGGTGAGGCTCTCTGTGGAGTCTCAAACCCGGGGCTTTCAGCATTGCAGTACTGGGTCTTAACCAGCTGCTCCACGAGAGCCTCACCTTGGAGGCAATGAGCGCTAGTGGCTAGTGGTGTGTGAGTTTCACCTTTTATTGGCCCCCTGGTCTTGCACATGCTCAATAGGGGCCCTGCCCTAATTGGGCACAAGTGGATTTGATACCGGCTCACACCCACTTCTCAGTAATCAGAGGCGTCTGATTGTTTTGTTCCACTACACTGCTCCACCCTCCACATTCCACTACCTTGGGACAATGATGCCTTTGCAACCTCCAACAAGAGCAGCAAATCTCTGTGCAGGCAAGGTTACATGGCTGCTTCCACCTTTAAAGCAGCACTAGGTGGACCCTGCAGGGTGCCATTTCTCCCTCTCCCTGGTTTGGCCAGCCTGGACTGTGCTGTGAATAGGATGGGGTTTGAACTCTGCAGATGAGGAACTGATGCTTGTGATAGATACATGACTCTGCCCAGTGGCAGTGTGTGAAGTGACAGAGATATCATAAAATCATAGAATGGTTTGGGTTGGAAGGGACCTTAAAGATCATCTGGTTCCAATCCCCATGCATGGGCAGGGACACCTCCCACTAGACCAGGTTGCTCAAGGCCCCATCCAACCTGACCTTGAACAATTCCAGGAAAGGGGTAGCCACAGCTTTCATGGACAACCTGTTCCAGTGTCTCACCACCCTCAAATTGAAGAATTTCTTCCTAATGTCAAACTGAACTCTCCTCTCTTCAAATTTGAGACCATTTGCCCTTGTTCTTTCATTACACACCTGCTTAAAAAGCCCTACTTCAGCTTTTCTTCAGATATGGGAAGGTTACTATAAGGTCAACTTGGAGCCTTCTCTTCTCCAGACTGAACAACCCCAAATTTTTAGCCTGTCTTCATAGGGCAGGTGCTCCAGCCCTCTGATCATTTTAGTGTCTCTCCTTTGGACATGTTCCAGGAGCATTATGTCCTTTGTATGCTGGTGACTCCACAACTGGACACAGCACTCCAGGTGGGGTAAATATCACTGATCTTGTGTGTGTAAACTTTGTGTTTTCAAGCTTTTTGGCCTTCTGCTTGTCTGCAGTGACATTCTCTAAAGCTTTTTCAGCTAAATGTACTGGCACTTATTTAGAATTCCACCTTGGAGTTGAGTTCTGTTTTATTCTTTCCTGTGTAAATACATTGTTTGGATAGGAAGGGACTAATAGCAGGCCAGAGCTAAACCTAGTAAAAGCAGGTGTTACGCAATTTGTCACCGCATGACTCTACTAATGCATCTTTAGTCCAGGATTGTGGTATCCCTGCCACGTTTTAAAGTGCAGAAAGATAAGAGTATGCTGTACCCTGGAGTGCCTTCGTCTATAAATGTAATTCAGAAATATGGGAAATGGTGCTCTGCATCTCATGGCCTTTTCCGACGCAATTACAGAAGCAGCATGAGATGCTGAACATTTGTAGCAAGGGCCCACGAATCAAACAGGAAGTCGGATGTGCAGGCTCTTAATTCAAGCCTAGATAAGCTTCTGACTAATAGGATTTTAATTTTTTTTTCTCTAATATGATGCTTGTATGATAGCAGTTTTCCTGTGAAAAACTGATCTGTAGTTTAATGATGAAGAAACATTGCACTTTTGAATGGGCCTCTACAGACTTCAAGGATATAAATTTAAAAAGCTTTGAATACAAAAATGTTTTTATTTGACTGCAGTTGATGGCACTTTAATCTGGAAAAATTGTGTGTGGTTTGAAATTAAATGAAAGGGGCAACAGATGAAAAAGAGTATTTTATAACTAGCGGGAAACAGAGAAGGCATTTGATCCCTCAGTGCCATGTTTGTGTCTGTCCTTCCAGGATCACCTCCAGGAAAGTACCAGGAACCTCTCTTGAGCACTCAGTGTCCTCAAACTCTTGCTGATATGAATGGTAATCAAAGACTATCATCACTGTAGGGGAGGAGTTTAATTCCAGGGGTCACAGATAGGGAAGTGTATGCCTGCCCTGCAGCCTCCAGATGCAGGCTGACAAAGTGTTAAATCACATTGGAAGAACAAACCAGGTAAGGCTGGGCTGGCTGCTAACAATTTTTCAAATGGCTGGACAGCAACAAATCATTCCTCTAGTTATGCATGAGACCTCACAGACTAATCAGAGCCTGCACTATAGCCTGGAAATCAATAACCCCTTGCTCTGCTTACCTGGGCACAGTCAAGAACTAGACAGGTAGAGGATGGACACAGAAGCATCAGCAGATGCACCCTTACTGGGAGCACACAATCTCCATAATTTCATTTGTACAAAATCAGAGGGAGCTTTTTCTATGATTTCACTTTGCAATATCTGGTTAGCTGGTCTATGTGAGAAGATGAGTTTATCTGATATATTTTTCTTTCTATTTCTTAAGAGTATGGAAGCAGTTAGGTAGATGGAGAAATCTCGGTTTTTCTGGCGTGATTGCCTTTGATCTTACCTGTTGGAATTACATTATATCTAAGCAATTTTCTTGGCAATGAGTTATGACACCATCCCAGGAGAAGGATAGGCAGACATTGCAAAAATTGCTAACTGTTGCCAAAGTCCTTTGACTTACATGTGTGTGCAAATGTGTTCATACAGCTGGATGGTAGATCATTCAAACAGTATCAATAGAAAAATGCACTTCTCTTGCTCTTTGTATATTTACAAGTCATTCTCTTTAATATTGGTACTATGAGAAATTTTTTGCTTCCCCCTCTTTGTACTCAGCAAATAGTGTGAGAAATAAGTTGTTGGTTTTTTTTTGCATTCTGATAGTATAAACTTCTTAGGACTGGTTACCTTTGAAGTGTTTATCAGTAGCAGATGCTGGACTGGATATTTCTTAGCTTTACAGGTACAGGTTGTGTAGCTACCTCCACTGTGTGTTCTTGGCCAGGCACTTTCTTCTACAAAGAGCTGATTGTGTCCCCCAGGAGGAAGCTCATCAGCAGCCCTGAGGTTGCTCTGCAATTTACTTGGCTATAAGAACTGTGGTACATTTAGGTGCAGCTTCCAAGCATGGCAGGTTCTCACTCTTTTCTTCTCATGCACTTCAGCATTGCAAACCTTCCTCATGAATACTGATTTCCACATCCAGGGAGGTGTCTCTTGCATGAAGTGACAACACATATGCACTCAGGCAAGCAGAAACACCATGTGGCCCTCAGCATGAACAAAGTCCAACACAACCATGTCTGTAGCCTCTTCAGAAACATTGAACTCAAAAGCAGTGAACATGAGGGGCCATGTCTGTCTTTAGTTTTGGGAAGATTTTGAATCGTAGAATCATAGAATTGGCTGGGTTGGAAGGGACCTCAGAGATCATCAAGTCCAACCCTTGATCCACCGTTGCAGTTGCTAGACCATGGCACTGAGTGCCACATCCAGTCTCTTTTTAGATATCTCCAGGGATGGAGAATCCACTACTTCCCTGGGCAGCCCATTCCAATGCTTGATCACCCTCTCTGTAAAGAAATTCTTTCTAATATCCAACCTAAACCTCCCCTGGCACAACTTGAGACCATGCCCTCTTGTCTTGCTGAGAGTTGCCTGGGAAAAGAGACCAACCCCCACCTGGCTACACCCTCCTTTCAGGGAGTTGTAGAGAGTGATGAGGTCTCCCCTGAGCCTCCTCTTCTCCAGGCTGAACAGCCCCAGCTCCCTCAACCTCTCCTCATAGGATCTGTGCTCGAGGTCCAGGTTTGGATGAAAGTTTAGAGGGATTTCTTAAGAAAAGCTGGCCTTATGACTTTTGCCCTTCCTCAGCACATGGGCCATTCTTTGGGGCCATCCAGACATAAGGGTTCACGCTGTCATTTTTCTTGTCTGTGTCTGTTTCATCACAGTGTGTGCCTTGAACCTGTGCTATTAAACAGATTCAAGGGAGAAAGGACATGGCTGCAGCTGGAGTTAAACCTGCTTTTAAACTTGGTCACAGCAGAGAAAAGGACGCTTCTGCCTCTGAGAAGTTCCTCTGTACATTCCTTCTTCAAACAGTTCTTCAGATTTTACCTGAAAGGTTATTTGCTTTCTTTTGCTATGCCAGGTAATACCAGTGTATAGCAATGAGAGCGCTGTTCTTGGCTGTTCCTAATTAATATATTTTAATCTGTCAACAATTAATGAGGAAATTTGGAAGAATAATGCTGTTGAGGCTACAGCCTGAGATCTGCTGCCTGGCAACAGTGAATGTACATATCCATTTTATCAGAAAATTAGAAGCTGGAGCAAGAAATGAACTGTCTGACATTTTGTAAGATGATATAAATGGCCTCACTCAACAAACACTAGATTTATGTGAAGATATGAATGATACGTGTCTGGAGGAAAGACATTATCTCTTTTATGAGGGTGCAGTTAATACCAGACATCAATTAAGTATAGTTCATTAAAGCCTCTGGGTAATCTTATTTTTGGACTCGATTAGAGGAGCAACCTACAAGGACTGACAAAAGGGTAATAATCTCCACTTTTGCATGTAGCATCTCTCATAGGATGGTCTAAGTGAAGTAGCATCTAGACTGTAATGAAAATAACCTTTTCAGCTGGAGATACTGTGCAGTGAAAAGTAATAGTGTTTTATTATGTTTGAAGTTGTTGCATCAGACAGATGTATTGAGATATGCTTGTTATGATAGGAGTGCTAATATGATAATGGTTGGTTTGTGAACTCACTCCCCATCCTCATAGAGGTAGCTTTTCCTCTGCCATGTTCATGGGATGTGGCTTTATCTAAAATACTTCATCTGTACAGGTGGACTGTCTGGAGCTTGGGAAGATTATGGTACTATTAGAGATAAGGAGGTGACATATTCTTGTTTCCTCCTGCTCTAGATAAAGCATTCCTTTAAATATTGAAATATACAGTGTTTTAATGGAATCAGTTTGAATGCTGTTTTTTTGAATTTGACCTGTTGTCTCCACCTTTTGAATCCCAGGTGTAATGCACTAATTGCTGCTAGGGCATACATGTTCGGTAAGGCAAGGTGTTAATGGCTACTGCAATGTCATCTTGTTCCCAGTTGGTGATGTGGCTGGCAGGCAAAGAGACAGCAGAAACAAATTCCTTCAACACACCTGGAACAAACAGGGCAAAGCTTGGCACGGAACCTGAGTTTGCAGGGTAACTTCTGAGAATGCCTCGTTTTCCAGTGTGTAGCTGCCAAAACAGGCTCCACACTTGTATTTTGACATTAAATCTAGCTCCTTAAGAAAGCTGCCCCTCTTTTTTATTTTCCTAATTTTTCTTGCAAAATCTTCTGTGGCTCCTTTCTTGTGTTTAATTTGTGTCAGAGTTGCTCCTGTGTCAGAAAGCACAAATGCTTTCTGCAGTGTGGGCTTGGGGTAGGAGGAGGCAGCGAGGAGACTGAGCGTGGCTGGAGGGGACCAAAAGTTCCCATAAGAATGCTGGAGGGTGTTCAGGAGAAAGAGAGGGAAGAGAACGGGTCTGCCAGCTTGTGCCAGAGCTGGGCTGGCTTCTGTCATCCTTTCACTAGACAGAAGAGTGAAAAGGAGAGACTAAAGAAACACAGCTCGAGAGAGGGTCAGGCTTTTAACTTTCCAGATATTAAGGCAGTGTGATGACTTTCCCCAAGTAGCTCGCTGAAATTTCAGCTCTTCAAGTGGGATGATTATTTCAAGTTACTTTTTACTTTGTTGCTTTAACAAGTTAGTGTTACCATCACTTATCATTACCAGCACTGTTGGTTCCTTCCCTGTCTGCAGAGCAGACAAAAGGGGCATTGCTCCTCTGGGTACTCCTCAGAGATTACACCCCAATCCTCCTCAGAAGGTGAGAGGTCATTGGAGAGATGCTTACCAAGTGCTGCCATCCATGCAGCCTACAGCAGGCCCTGTGGAGAAGCAATGCTGCCAGGTACTTCTGGTTTTTAAATGGTGTGGCATTGCTGTCCACATCTTCCTTTCTCACTGTCTCCCTCCTTTTCCCTTCTCCCTGCAGCACAGAGCCTCAGCCTTGCTTGCTGTGTGGGTATAATAGCAGCTATAGTTCTCTGGAGCTCGACACAGCCTCAAGTATGTTTGGTTTCTGGCAGTGTATTTCAGATAATCCTTGTTCATATCTGGGGTTTTCTGTTTCAGAGACACTTGGAGTAGGAAGTCATGCCAAATACCGTATAATGAGAGAAAACTGGAAATGCTGACTTACTTAAGGGATTATTTCCCATAGGCTGTTCATACCATCATGCATGGTGTTTTACTTTTCTGCTTCCCATAACTCTCCCCAAAGCCTTTTGGGATTCTCAGATATCTTTTTCTAGGAATTATTCTGCTTGGTGGATTTGGGTCTTTTCCTTTCCACTACCTATGTTAATTGGACAAACAATCATACTCCACATCCAAAGGCAAGAGATAATTTGTAGATGTTTTTGGACTTGAGGGGAATATTCAGAATAGCATAAAAGCAAATCTGGTGTATACAGTACGAGTCACAGCAGAGTAATTTAAAAAAAAACCCCACCTCTCTAAACATCCCTTACAGCAAAAATTCTACACTCTACTTAAAGAGTTGGCAGTTATATAGCTGGCTTCAGAAGTATAAAATTTTATTGTATTACCTGCCTTGTTGCACTGTAACTAGCATGGTTCTTTGTTAGCCTCAGTCTGCAGCAGCTGTCAGCTCCTACAGTACAGAAGATAAGAGAGAAACACTTTTTGTGGTGCCAGGGCCTGGGCAGTGCCCAGTTTGCTCGCATTTTTAGGGCAGCACTGACTCAGATTTCTACTGTGGGGCTTTGAAGTAGCAGTCCTGGAAAACAGTCTGTGGGGCTGTGTTGACCTTTCAGAGCACAAGGAAACTTGCAGATCCCTGAAGGATTTTAATTTTTTTTTTTTTCTTTCCCAGAAGATTTTCTTCTGCTCCTACCTGACATTGTTTTCCAGGTCTGTTTGCTGCTGCCTCCACATGAGAACCTGATGTTTTCCTTGCCAACGTGCTGTCCCTTACACTAGATAGAGGAGAGTAAACCAAGCAGGCTTCTCTCAGCTCTGTTGAGACAGACAGACTCAGAGCTCTTCCTGATGTTTCGAGTCCAGGCTGAGTACCAGCAGCTGCTGTTCCTTATCACCACCTGAGGTCTCACTGAAACTTGAGTTCTTTATCCCTCCTCTGTACAATTAAATTAAATCAGCACGGCTCCCCAGAGAGAACATGAACCAGAAGGGTGCAAATAAGACAGGAAAGAGTAGATGGTGAACTAGTTATCGCTTCCATTTATACTTTTAACGAGATGAATTAAGGAAGGCACATTTAATAGCAAATCTCACGACAGCTTTTTCTGAACCATCTTTTGCTGTGAGGCTGGGAGAGACTTCTAAGGCTGGTGTTCTGATTAAAAAACATTCTACTGAAGGGGAGCTAATTAGCAAAGCCACCGTATTGTGGCTGTGACGATAGGTTCAATCACATGTTGTCAAACTACAGGAGATGTGAATGTCTCCCAGTCTGTTTTTCAAAATGCTTCCTTTTCTGCAGGCTGGCTAAATAGATAATTTCAGGGTTTACTCCAGTTCGTATTGGTATCCCAAGTTCTCACAGAATGTGTATTTTAATTTGCTGGTCCAGTACTATTTATGTAAACATTTCATCTCTCACTGTTTTGTGTGCATGTGTGGCCTTTTTCATGCCTGTTTGCATTAACTGGACATCTATTATTCTCTGCAACCAAAGGCAAGGAATAATCTTTTTAGGGCTCAGCACTGAAGGCAGCAACATTGAACGATATAAAATAATCGTGGTTATTTTATATATGATTAAAATGTTTTCAGATTAGTTTTTTAGTTCATATATTTGAACCAATAAAAAATACTGCAACTAAAAGAAAATAAACGAGCAAAAATATGATACATTCATTAAAAGGCCCCCAAATCTTTGTATCTCCATCAAAACATTGGGCAGTTATGCTGTGCATGTTAAGCATAATGTCTTCTTACTCTGCCTCCCCAGGTTTCTTGTTACTGTATTACCTTTCCATTGTACACACTCTTACTTAGCTGGATGGGCACATATGCAATGTCAGAATCCAGATAATGACAATTTGCCAGATGGTCTGTATCCCTTTGTGGTCTTCTAACATTTTTCATCTGGTTCTACTCTATATCTTTGTGGTCTTAAGAAGCCTTGGAATAAAAAGTAAGAGAGATGACAGCAAAACCCTATGCTATTGAATGTAGAAATCAGCAAAGACTTCATAGGAAGTCCCCTTTTCCTGTGTTATGTATAGGATCATTGAGATATTGGAAAAGGATTCAAGTTTGGTCACCCAGGAGGCAAACAGCAGAGCTAGGATGAAGGCACAGGTATCTTGATCTCTGATTTACTCTACTTCATACTGGCCAGCTCTGTCTTTGAGGCCCTGCCATCTGGATAATCTTTTTCCTCTTATTCAGTAAGTACCAGTCCCACGTAAAGATCTGTGAGAGCAATCCTACTGAAGAAAAGGAGGAAATCCTACTTGAGTCTGATTTTCTTTTCTCAGTAGTAAAAGTAAGACCATAAGTCCCTACTTTCAAAATGGAGTTATATATGGAAGTGTAAAAAGGCACAGTCTCATGTGGAGAGTGAAAGATAGATAAACCAAGACTGGGCAATGAATGACACATGGGTGCTAAGTATCCTGCTCATAGTATCATAGCTTTGAAGATCAAGAACTTCTTATCCTACATACGTGTGCTGATTCACTGAGAAAATGTGCAGTATTAAATCACTGTCATATTTCTTACCCATGCTGGGGTTAGGCCTCAGGTTGCAAACTGGATTGTCAAAACAGCACATGTGGGATTTCACAACCATGTTTTAAACAGCCATTCAAAATCTATCTTCACTTGAAAAAACTAGGAGGTGGGAGGATGTGCCAGGAGAAGGATCACCCCGCTGCTTGCTGTGTTTTATAGGTCTATTTCCCTAATCATCTTCTTCAGGAAGCCTTTTGAGAGCAGGCCACAGACTAGGTGAACCTTTCGAGCCATCCATATATCTTTATGTGATGTTTTAAGAACCCTAAGAAGTAAGCAGCCAGCATCCATAGCACTAGAGCTTGTAATAGCAGTACTGTTGTGTTTAGCCTTTCCACCACAGGACACTTAGCACTGCTGTAAAAGTAATAGATTGTGCCCACAATATACAGTAGACAAATTTGTTTGATATTTTTGGGGTAGAATCAAGGCAAGTGATTTTCACTTTTACTGCAACCCACCCAGCTCTTGTGATTCTCGGTGTCATTTTGTTCTCAAGAGGAAATAGCATGATTGAAGAGAGAATGACACTGTCGTGACAGTTTCAGCATTATAATTTTTTCTTTTTAAGACTGGTTGAACATCAAGAGTTAAGTGAGGAGTATTAGCAGAACCTACAGCTGGGAACTTGCCTGGCACAGAAGAGGATCTGCATTTTAACTGTAGAACTGAGGATCTGTTGAAGTTTGGCCTCAGATTTCAGTAACTATTGGTCACATTACATTAGGTTGCAGCTACAAGTCTTGTTGAGGGGTAACATATATAAATCAAGATGTGAGTAAAGGCTACTTACTTATTTTTGGGTAAGTGTTGTGTATAAGAATTGTGTTGGGTACAACTTTACTATGTACAAGGTATTTGGCCTCTGAGGTATCGTTTAGAATATTGCCAATCTCAGCAAAGATAGGTGTTTAATAAGTATTGAAGGTTGACTCAATAATCTCACTGGGTTTTCAAAATCTTTATTTTCCTGAAGCCGATGCTGTAAATGATGCCCCCACTCTTCAGTCCTACTGCTATTGCTAACAAAAACAATAAGGATTTGGTGTGCACCAGGACTGTTCTCTTGCAGGACATCACTGAGATAGGTGTGCTGTGGTTTGCCTTCTCTTTGCCTAGGCTTGGAGAGGCAGCTGGCATTGTTGCTGGGTGCCTGAAGCTTTTGACATTGCTGTAATCTCTTGCTGTTTGTTTCAGAAGTATGTCGTTGGAATTTTGTTGCTGGTCCTGCAGACTCAAGTAGAAATTTTCTAGTTTTTTTTTTTTTTTAAATTATATTCTAACTTCCGCTTCAGGTGTTATTTTTCATTGGAAGCAAATGCATGGTAATAGGAGGAATATTATATGTTTGGCAAATGATGTCACAGCTGAAATCCTCATATGCAGTACAAAACAGCAATTTGTGCTGAGATGGATGGATGATTATTACCTCTTTGTTTTCTTTTTCATTATCCTTTTGAATTAAAACCTCCTTGCAAAGCCATTATCCTTACTTTTAAACAGCTCTCTATAGTGAATGTTTTAGTGTCTTCTACCCCTTTTTTTCCTTAGCTATGATTGAATTCTAATTTTCTGTGGTTTTTGAGCTCTAGTTTCTTTATCGTTTCTTATTGGTAAAATGTCCTGTTCGTAAATTCAATATGTGCATACTCTATTTTGTTTCTTAAGTGCATGTAGGCAAAAAAGCATAGCAGAAACCTTCTCTAAAAGCTATATTTACAGCTCTAGTGGCAAGCACTCTCTTCCTGCACTGGAAAGCTGTGAAAAACTGTCAAGATGTGACTGTGCATAACAATCCTCCTGACGGCTGGAGCTGATTTATTTTTTAACCATGGCTTCATTTTGTCAGCTAAATTTTTCTAGACCAAATACAATGGAAAAGAAGCTCTTCCAATAAAGCCTAGCAAAACACAGACTTCAGAACTACTTAAAATTGCAGCACCTAAAACTACTCCACCCCATTCTGCAGTGCTGCATAGAGTGGATATAGGGACAACAGGACCAAGGAAGACTGGTTGGGAATAGGTCTAATGCCTTGCTTTTCCAGCTCTGGAATGATCAGGAATGTCCCTTATACAGGTGACAGTACCTGATGATCTCCAAAATTCATCCCACTTGCCACAAGGCTCACTGGAGGCCAAAAGTAAAACAGGAGCTCAAAATTGCCTCAGGAAGGGAAGAAAAGAGGTGGGTGTCCCCAGTACCACAGATCCCTGCCAGGGGTGGTAGGTGCACTCCCTAAAAGTGGGCAATGTCTTATGATACTGAAGAGAAGCCAATAACTTCTCCACCCCATGTTGGTTTCTTGACAGTATGACCCAGGAAGGAAACATATCCTCCTGTCTTTAATTTAATGATTGGTGTCACCCTAAACACCTGGGACTGATGTATAGGTTTCATCCTGTATATCACCCAGGCACCCTCAACAATTGTGAAACTATCAAGGAGGCAAGCTTTCCATAACTCTCTCATTACAGCCCAAAGTCTGATGCCCCTGCTCATGCTGAACACTACTATACATTGTCTGCTTCAAAATATAAAATCAGTGCAACTCCTGGCTGTGATTTCAGCATATTTAGAGTCAGGCTTTAATTGAATTATCCTGTTAAAACCAATAGGAGTTCCTATGAAGTAAGGTGTCATAAAATCAGAGTAAGGGCATTGGAATGCAGCTCTGTGTTTTCTAGATGAATGACACAAATTCTGTCTATGAAAAATTTACTTGCAATGTAGTATTTGCATTTTCTTCAGTGTTTTCTTTACTCAGGATAAATAAAAATATGTCCTTGTGCTAAGGGGAAATATCAAGATACAACAAATGACTGTTTTATTCTTTTATTTACATAAGAACTTAAGCAGACTATCCAATGGAAATTTAAAAAAAGCTGGTAGGAGAAAAAAAAAAAGAGCCTTTGGCTGCAGTCCTAGTTTGGCTTATCCATTTCATGGTCCTAAAGGACTCATGATATTAAGGTTGAATCTTTTAAAACCCCATATGATCTCAGCCAGTATGAAATGGAGATAGGAGCATATGTCTAATACTGAGCTTCTGTCAACTAGCTAAAGTTGTGATGCCTGTTTCCTGCAAATATCTGTTCTAACTATTACTCCCTTGTGCCATGTTCTCTCCTAGGCAACCTTCAGGTGAATTTGTTTTGTCCCACAAAACTCATGTTGCTTTATGGAGGCATTAGGGCATTTTAAATGGAAGTTCTGCTTTGATTTTGCAAAGGTGTCGCTGTCTAAAACTGAACTTGTGGCATTTATCAGATGAGATAGCTTTCATTGGTTAAATGAGCTTACAGGCTGGTGCCTGCTTGATACAACTGTGAAGTAAACCTGTCTGACATTTCAGCTGAGGACTCTTAAGCCTTTTGTCTGGCTTGTGAAATATCTCCATACCTGGTCTGTCTGTGACTCATTTCTTCAGGGGTTTGTTGTGTGTAAAGACAGGCCTTCAATCAGACTCTTCTCCTCATGCTGTTATCTACCCTTCTCCTCCTCCATGGTTTCCCCAACTCTGGAATTGACCCTAGAGATGGGTGTGCAACACAGGAACTGGGAAAAAGGAAAAAACGCTGAAAATCCTGAAGAAGGCATTTACAGCGTCAAGACTACTACTTCCCTTACTAGATAAATAAATGTTGGATGGGGAAGAAAGTTCATGGGAGAGTGAAGAAGAGTTAGAATCAGGTGTTTGGGAATTGGGGAGATGGAAAATAATGACTGATCAATATAGAGGCTGGGGAACAGTTAGTGGTGGGGTAAGAAAAAGTAAGACCAGTAAGGCCTGAAAGAGATGAAGGAGCACCATGGGGAAAGGGCAAAAATTTAAAGGGAAGAAAAGACAGAAGAAAGAGGGATGGAGTTTATTCAGAGGCAGATTTTCAGTTTTTGCTACACCTTATAAGAGAGAACAGGTTCTGAGCTGGAGAGAGGGTGAGGGAAGGGAACACAAGGTGGGAGTAGGAGGAGGAAGTGTAGCCCTGACAAATAAATAGCTTTTGCTTGTCTGGAGAGCACATACAATTTATATAGGCAAGCATCATTGTTTGTTTACAGAAGATAAATAAGTTTGCCATGGTAGGTTGGCATACCTACTTAAAAGTCTGTTGTGGGGACACTTACTTAACATCCCCTATAACCCTTGTCCTTCATGTCATCAGTGGGTTATATGTTCAGTAAGGATATCTTGTTTTTCCAGAACTCAATTGCAAAACTTAGTGGAGCATTTTGGAACTGACTTAACATCTGCAAATAAATGTCACACAAGACGGGTGTTATGTGGGCTGGCACAGCTCTCCAAGCACTTCTGTTTGGTCTGTTGTAGGATCTGTCAGTTATTATCAGAAAAGATTCAGCTGTCAGAAAAAAAAAATTCAGGGCACAGACAATTGGGTACTGACCCATTAGGTTGAAGGATTGGCAAGAAAGCACACAAAGATGCTTTTGATATTTGCAGGCTACAATCTCACTGAGGCACTCTGAATAAGAAAAATAGTAATTTATCAGTAGCTTATATTTGCTACAGTGAGAGAGAGTTAAGGTCTTCTTAGGGTACTCAGAGATAGATGCTTGTGTGAAAGGTGCAAGAAACTTTTTCATGGTTAAGGATGAGCCCCTCTGTACAGCGTCTTACATTTTTTGTAAACTTTGCATAACTTAGTTTGGGTAAAAAGAGATTATTATATGGATGGCCTTTTAAGTAACAAATATCTGAATAATTGTTGAAAATTTCTGTCCATTTCTGGTCATTACTCTTCACAACTGTGCAAGTCAAACTTGCTCAGAATACAACAGTCAGTAGTGTGTGGCCCTGTTATCCATGTTCTGCTTGTCCCTTAATAGAGAGCAGCATTGGATGTAGGATGCCTGCATGATCAACACATTGCTCTGGGTAATCCTCTGTGCATTGCTTTTTAACAACAAACTGTCAGACAAGAAAGGGGCATACCAGCTGTAGACACACTGGCTTTTCTCCTCATTGTACAGGTATTAGGGGGCAGTTTTCTTCTTTTTCTTTTCCATGTGCAACCTTCCTTTTCCCGCACAGCTTGAAATGCTGATGTTTCAATATGGGAAATACTGGTTTGCTGAGCCCAGTACAGAATTTTTTGGAACTTGTTCTAGGGCATGGACATTGCACCATTCATCAGGGAAATCAAGTTAAACTCGGGCCTCAAATCTGTCTTAGCTCACAAATGAAAAAGATCAGCAGACCCAAGTCCCTAACAGCAGACATTTATTTGCTTTACGGAACTGCTGAGCAGTTGATAGACCTTAGAAATTGGTATGCCACGGGGAGGAAAGGACCAATATATTTCCTGGCTGGAAGCTTTGTTCAAAGTATGGGCATACTTTATAAAATCTTGTGCATTTTAAGGTAATATGTACCACCTTCAGCAGTGTTTTTATGAATGAAGGAGAATGATAACTCTAAAGCCCTTCTAGCTTGTCATGGATCAGTATGAAGAATCTGCTGACAGAAAGGATTTACTGGAGGGGCCTCTCTCTATTACTGATCAACTTCTACTATTATTCTAACTTCGATGCCAACTCCCCAGATGTTAGCTAAGTGCCCTAAGTTTCAACAAGGGAAGTTTATACAATTTTGTCTGGAATTCATCTTGCATAGAAGAAGATATCTTTTCCTCTCTCATGATGACTTGGTCTCTGTTGATTCTAACCACTAGATTATTGACTGATTATTTTCTTGAGTGCTAAACAGAACATTCTCAAAATTGTCCAAAGTGACCTTGGCTGTTCCTTCTTGTTTTCTAGTTTGTTTGCTTTTTAAACAAGTGAGCTGTGCGTCCAACCAATGTAGAATCTGGTTTTGAGGGAAGGGAGGTTCTCAAGGCAAGCTGCCCAAGTGCTGATGTAATTACAGCAAGGAGAGGTATTCAAACCAGCCTTCAAGAGTAGGTTTGAAAAGGCCTTTTAGGAGGTGTCTGCTCTAGTATCAGGAGACCCATGTACCTATTCCATATGTACAATATCATCAGGACCCCAGGAAAAACTGTGTTCCCAGACCATTTAGTATAAGATCACAGATCCTTCAGTTTGTTAAGTATATCTCTGCCAGTCACTGCTGTTCTGCATATAGCTACACAAATGTATTTGTTTTATGTCTTTACCTTTTCACACTTGCCTGTTAGTTTCTGGTGGACTGGTAGCAGTCACAATATGCCCCGTTACAAATGAGTTAGTGTCCCTGTAGTACTTCGTAAAAAAAAAAAACCAAACCAACAACTTGTGAATATGCTTCTCACATGAAGATCACAAAGGGGTTTCACTTGTGAGATGGCAATAACAATCTTTTTCTTGGTCTGTCTTCATGATATGTCATGTGGTAAAGAGCTGAGCTAATGTTCTCCCTGCTTCCTGGATCCTTTACCCTCCACTGGTGTTCCTACTGTTTTTCAGTTCTTAATGTGCCAAAGCGAACAGCTCGCTTCTGACAGTGAAATCACATTTGCAGGGACTGACAAAAGAAAACATTTTCCCTTCTCTAGTTCCTGAAGACACCAGATGCACAAAAATGTGCCGTGCTCTATATCAGGTTTCTCAGTTGTCCTGGCCTACATTGTGGATGGATTCTCTCTGCTTCCTCACACCCTTTTCCTCTTGTCCCTGTCATGGGACAGGGAGAAACGGGTCAGAAAGATGTATGGTTTGCACTGCTTATTTGTAGCCCAGAGGAAAACAAGGGGAGAACAGAGCAAATCATGAAGTCAGATTTTTTGTCACTCACAAGACAGACTGGAATTGTAACACAGCCAACACACTTAAATCCCAAAGACAAAGCACTTTGGCAAAGGAGCAGGATCGGATTAGGGAATCACAGAATCACACAATGTGAGGGGTTGGAAGGGACCTGTAGAGATCATCTAGTCCATCTCCTCATGCCACAGCAGGATAACCTAGGGCAGGCCACACAGAAACAAAGAAAGAAAACATTCAGGGAGGACAGAAAACATTCAGGTCTTCAGCTTAGCTGAAGACTTTGGTAGAGATGAGAGACAGCATAGGTTCCTCCACCAAAAGCAGCAGCCTGCTATATGGTGAAGAAAGCTTTGCTGAATTCAAGGTAGACAGCATCCACTGCCCTCCTCTCATCTATCCAACCAGATTGGTTGGGTATGACTTGGTGAATCAATGTTAACTGCTTCTGAGAACAGCAAAGCAATTTCTGATTATACTTCTGAGCAACTTATTTTGCCCCTTTTTCAAACACAATCGAGAGAGGAAGATTTGCATTCCATTTTGAAAATTATATTGGAAATAGGTGCAGGGAAATAGAAAAGTGTGCAGGAAAAGGAGCTGAGTAAAAGCTAAAGCAGAGACTAAAGAGAATAAAGACAAGATTAACAGACTAGAAAGACAGAGAAGCACAAGGAAAAAACAAAGACAAATACACGCCACATTTAAAAGTAAAAACTGATCAGATTAAATATTATAAAGCAGAATAGGAACAATGTGCAATGCACAAATTCCTCTCTCCTGGCTCTACAGTTTGTCCTATTTTTGCAATGTAAGTAGTAGATTTGTATGATGGGATGGTAGTTACATACAACCCCCCTGATTTCTAAATAGCTTTGTGATTTGAGATGATTAATGCCATTTCCTGCAGGACGCATTCCCTCCTCCCTGTTCCTTCCTTCCCTTCTTGCTCAGAAACATGTTTATCTATCACAATGAATTAACAGAATACCTGAGCACCTTTACAAGATCATATGACTTGACACTTGGTTCCATGTATCTGTAACCTATATGTAGGTTCTCACTGCAGGCAGAAGAAATGTAGGAACCATTAGTCCATACTCCTCCTCTCAACCTGTCATTTAAATGAACTCTTTATTGTAAAAGTTTACTTAGTAAAAGTAGAAAGAGATAGAGAAAAATTGCATCCAGTTATCTTAAAAAGAAGTTCTCCTAGCAAAATGAGAGGTCTTTAACCATGGATTTCTCTGAAGCAAAACAAATATTTGAGAACTTACTGTTGGACTGCTTGTAGGGAAACAGTCTAGCATTTAGTATCCCTGGGCAGCTAATCCTATCCCTTTGAAATATAAGAGTAAATGGCTATCGTTATGACCATCTTATAGGTGGCTAAGCCTAAGCAAAGCTTTCACTCCTTGGACACCACAGATGTAGTCAGTGCTTTAGATATTCAGACTTGATCATAACAAAATACCCCTTTCAGTCCTGAGGAAGGTTAGAGCATTGGGATGTAAATGTAGAAGAGTTTGATGCAAGAAAACTTGTACAGCGTGGCTCATGTTACTTAAGGCTGATAAGGAATTAGACTAAGAATTTTTTGAGCATAAGTCATGTTGCTTAAACATTAAATTGCAAAATCAGTCTTCTGATCATTGAGTCATTATTTCAGAGAAATGGAAATTTATTTGCAGTCTCTTTCCTTAAGCCCCTTTACTGTCTGTGCTACAAATTATGACATTTTTCAGGAGGTCACAATAACTTTCTGCATGAACTAATATTTCTTCCCAGACACATGCAATATATATTTACTTACATGATAGAGGGACCAGACCATTAACCTGTGAATCAGGAGGTCCCATTTCTTATTCCTATTGTTGTCTTGGACTCTCTGCAGAATTATGGGCAAAGCATGTTGCTAAGGATTGTTGTATCTGGTTGGCTTTTGTGAGGAGACAGAGCTGTAAAAGAAACAGGTTTTTGCTAGAGAAGGTTTGAAAAAAAAAATATTGGCCTTTTATTTGCATAAGTGCTCAATACAGTGGTAAGAGGATTGCCATTTGATCCTAATACTAAAAGCTTAAGTATTGTTATGGAGATTCCTTAATGATGGAATTAAGGAAAGGTGATATCTGTGTCATTTTCTTTTGAAAGGCTTAGGGAACTCATGCTTCAGGGAAGATTCTTGTTAAGCTGTGAAAAAGTGGGCAATAGTTTGTACTCATGATCAGGCTGTAGAAAATATGTCACCACTGTCCACAGTTCCCTGTCAGGGTTTTTACCCTGAGGATATGGATCAGAACATATGGCCTCACTGCCTTGTATCTTCTGAGGAGATCAAAATGGAATTCTTTCTCCTGCCAAACTGGAGGTCTTTGCTTCTACAGCTCAAGTGAGAGAAATCTGCATAGGCCACTACAGGTAAATTCAAGTTTTCTGTCTGTTGGTTTGTGTACGTACAGCTGACTGCAAAACTGAGACATATGTCCCAGAAACAGAACATGTTTTTTTATGGATAAGGTGGGAGACTGAGTACTGCCCACTCCGTTGACTGAAAGTATGCAAATCTGAATTGAAGAATAATGTTTGCTGTATGGAATTTTGCTTGAAGTTATCACCCAAATATGGCATCAGGGAAGCATACTGAGAGGAAATTGTTTATTAAACATATGTTATCTGTGTGTTTGTGCATATGTATTCTATGGCTGTGCTATATATAAATTTTATGTATTAGCTAGATGTGGATAAGGAGGATGTATCTTTGAAAGTTTTAATTTCTTGGGTGTTGAGAGACAGAATGGATCCATTTACAAAAAGAATATACAAGAACAGCAAATCAAATCGACAGTTAAAAAACACAATAAAATTTCTAGCACACAAGCAAAGCATTTTGTATCTCATTATGGACATACTGTAAGAACTGAGCAAGGAACTGGACATGGGTGGGAATATAGTTATCAAAGATGAGGAAAAGGCTGAGGTATTTAACACCTTCTTTACCTCAGTTTTCAACAGAAAGACAGGTTATCCTGTTGACAGCAGGCTTCTGGAGCCTATAGAAGGTGATAAAAATCTAAACAGCCCCCCTGTAATATTGAAGGACACAGTCAGTGACCTCTTGAGCTGCTTGGACCCCCACAAGTCTATGGGACCGGATGGGATCCACCCAAGAGTGATGAGGGAGCTGGCAGAAGAGCTTGCCAAGCCTCTCTCTATCATCTACCAACAGTCCTGGCTCACTGGGGACATCCCAGACGATTGGAAGTTGGCGAATGTCACCCCAATCCACAAAAAGGGCTGGAAGGAGGACCCGGGAAACTACAGGCCCGTCAGCCTGACCTCAGTGCCTGGCAGGGTCATGGAACAGATCATCCTCAGTGCAATCACACAGCACCTGCAGGATGGGCAAGGGATCAGACCCAGCCAGCACAGGTTTAGGAAGGGCAGGTCCTGCCTGACCAACATGATCTCCTTTTATGATCAGGTGACCCGTCTGGTGGATGAGGGGAAGGCTGTGGATGTGGTCTACCTGGACTTCAGCAAAGTCTTTGACACCGTCCCCCATAGCATTCTCCTGAAAAAGCTGTCAGCCCACAGCTTGGACAGGGGCACCCTGTGCTGGGTTAGGAACTGGCTGGAGGGCCGGGCCCAGAGAGTGGTGGTGAACGGGGCTGCATCCAGTTGGCGGCCGGTCACTAGTGGTGTCCCCCAGGGATCAGTGTTGGGCCCAGTTCTATTTAATATCTTTATCAACGACTTAGACGAAGGGATTGAGTCCATCATCAGCAAATTCGCAGATGACACCAAGCTGGGAGGAAGTGTGGACCAACTCGAAGGCAGGAGGGCTCTTCAGAGGGACCTGGACAGACTAGAGAGCTGGGCCGATTCCAACGGGATGAGGTTCAACAAGGCCAAGTGCCGGGTCCTGCACTTTGGCCACAACAACCCCATGCAGCGCTACAGGCTGGGGACAGAGTGGCTGCAGAGCAGCCAGGCAGAAAGGGACCTGGGAGTCTGCATCGACAAGAAACTGAACATGAGCCAGCAGTGTGCCCAGGTGGCCAAGAAGGCCAATGGCATCCTGGCCTGTATCAAAAACAGCGTCGCCAGCAGGTCCAGGGAGGTGATTCTTCCCCTGTACTCAGCGCTGGTTAGGCCACACCTCGAGTACTGTGTCCAGTTCTGGGCCCCTCAGTTTAAGAAGGATGTAGAGGTCCTGGAACAGGTCCAAAGGAGGGCAACCAGGCTGGTGAAGGGACTCGAGCACAGGCCCTATGAGGAGAGGCTGAGAGAGCTGGGGCTGTTCAGCCTGAAGAAGAGGAGGCTCAGGGGAGACCTCATTGCTGTCTACAGCTCCCTGAAAGGAGGCTGTAGCGAGGTGGGAACTGGACTCTTTTCACAGACGACCTTCAACAAGACAAGAGGACACAGTCTTAAGTTGTGCCAGGGGAGGTTTAGGTTAGATATTAGAAAGAATTTCTTCACGGAGAGGGTGATTAGGCTATGGAATGGACTGCCCGGTGAGGTGGTAGATTCTCCGTCCCTGGAGACATTTAAAAAAAGACTGGATGTGGCACTCAGTGCCATGGTCTAGCAACTGCTCCGGTGGGTCAAGGGTTGGACTAGATGATCTCTGAGGTCCCTTCCAACCCGGCTAATTCTGTGATTCTGTGATTCTGTGAAAAGATGGCTAATTACAGATGCTCAAACTGAGCACTGTGTGCAGATTGGATACTATAATGAAATTAGCCACGTATACATGTTGAATTAGCCCTCAAAGGTTGAAGAAAAATAAGCAGGGCATGTGTGAAACTCCTATCTTCCCCCAAAAGCAAGTACATTGTGCAAATTAAAGTCTTCATCGAGACACTTTGTTAGAAGTTGACAAGACTTTCACACATGCTCAGGTCTCCCTAGGTGTATTAAAACTTCCTTTTTCAGAAGCAAATTATGGAGTGGGGAAAGAAGCATGTGATCCCTTAAAAAAGGACATTTGGAAGTCAACCAAAGAGACCTTGTTACCAGTATTTTTGATAAAATGCTTTATCTTTCCCCCACCACCCTGTCTATTAAGAAAAAGGCAACATGACAGTGAACTTGGCAGAATATTGAATCTTAATGTGTGTGAGACTGTAACACTTCCAACAGCTAAACTACTTTTATTGAGAAGCCAGAGGAAGTCTCTGCTCCATTTGTATCTATGGAGAACTTTAAAAAGTTTTTAGGCTAATGTGCTTTGCTGCTTTTGTCACTGACTCAGAAAGTATCTTCTGCCTTAATTTGATTAGAAAGACAAAGGAAAGATTTTTTTGTAACTTCTCAAATTATATATCTTGCACATATAATTTTACATCTTTTCTCAAAAGACTCTCTGTTAATGCAAAAGACTTCTAATTTGTCACAAAGAGTGCTTTACAAAAGCCAAGTTACTATAACAACCAAGTACACTTTTTCAATCCAGAAACCATGCTCTTCTGCTAGTTTTCCTCTTTAAATCATAGAATAATTTATGTTGGAAATAACCTTTAAGATCATTGTCCAACTGTAAATATAACACACTGAAAAGTCCACTGCTAAACCATGCCTTCAAGCACCACATCTAGATGTCTTTTAAATACTTCCAGAGATGGTGACTTTACCACATCCCTGTTCCAAAAGGCTGGATGACATAGATGGATACCCTCCCAGATGCACAGATATTATAAAAACTTAAAAATGTTCACAGTTTGGACATGTATTTGAAAGACATCCAACATTATGCACATGCATATCTTTTTTTCATCCCTACATCTAATCTAGGAATGAAGCAAGAATAGAGGAAGAACTTTGTCTTAGTTGTTTGTATACCAAAATCCCTTTCAATGTGATCTTTCTGAAAAGCTAGTGGAGAATATTTCCTAGGATCATCATTGAATGAACTGCATTTTTTACCTCCTCGGGTGGCTAGGATGACTGGGATCCTACTGTGCTTCTTACACTTGCTGTGCTATGACTCCTCAGAGTAGTTGGCAGCTGATGGAAGAACAGCAGTCTTCAGACAACTCTATATGTGCTAGAGGACTAGCTGAGGCACTTTTCAAACCAGAAGCATGGGCAAAATTGCGTAAATTATTTTCTTCCCATTTTCCTCACAAATTGCTTACTTAAGTCCTTAAATTTAACTACGAATTTAACCCTATAACTTCAATAAGAAAGCACAGTGTAGAACAATTTGGTTTATAGCCGATATGCTTGCTAACCACCGTGTTACCTTTTTAATTTTAAACGTTCATGACTGAACAAGTACCAAGGATCTTAGCATTGCATTGTCAAAAATGAGAAAATAGCACAGATGAATGCACACAAAAAACCAAAGCATGCAGCTCAGCCTTGATCCTCTCTCCACTTCCATCTGTTCTCCCCAAGTAAATTATTACAGTGTGGGCTCTCTACTTCAAGTGCTGCTGCTTGTGAAAGAAAACAAGCTGGGCTAAGCTATTAAGAAAATAACACTTACATTACAATTTTTGTTTTAAAGCTAACGTGGGAGAAAAAAATAACTTAATTTAGACCACTCAGAGGTTTTTAAAACTGAGGCTGGTCTTCCCTAATATCTATGAAATGAATAAACCCTCAGCCTTTCTGTAGAAGTCTGTTAGAATTTCAGATTAAATGCTTTTTATACGTATGCGATAGTGATGAGTTTGGAAGTTGTTGAAGGCAGGAGGAGTGAAAATACTGGGGAAAAATTCTGTCCTTCAGGGCTGAAGTGTTCTGGGGAGTCTGCTGCAAACAATGATTACAGTAAAGGAGCTTGTCCTGGTCTCCTTAAATGCAGGCTGAGGCTGGAAAAACATTAGAGCATTTTGGGTGAGTTGTTCTGTGTTGCTGCTGTGTATTCTTTTGTCAGCCAGGACTGTGGCCTTCCTTTGTAGCTGTAAGAACAGGGTTTGGACTGGGGGGGACCACAGACAGAAGAATGAAGAGTTAGGAAAGGATAGCTGAGACTTGGAACTTTTTGTGCTGGGCCACTGCCAGAAGTCTGAAAGAGAAGCCAGTGGTGAGGCTACAGAGAGCATACTTAGAAAAGCAAACCAGATAAAAAATAATCTGTCAGCATTAAGTTTTTAGGAGTGTGAAGATGATGTCTTTCTTTATAACTGTGTGAAAGAAGTAAGGACTTACTGAGCTGACAAAGGAAGTTGGAGTGAAACAGTTAATCTGGAAAATTGTTTTCATGTTACTACTGATAAAAAAGAGAAAAATGAAGTTGAGACTTGTGCCTGGAATAATACTGAGAAACAGAGAAAGAGACAAGTTGATAGGTCTCACAACAATAGTTACCTCAGATAACAAGTTCTGGCACCCCCAACATTAGAAGGAAATGAACCTGTTGGAGTGAGTCTGGATATGGGCCATGAAGGTGCTCAGAGGGCTGGAGCACCTCTCCTGTGAAGACAGACGGAGAGAGTTGGCGTTTTACAGCCTGGAGAAGATATGGTTCTGGGATCACCTTATAGCTGCCTTCCAGTACCCAAAGAGAGCCTACATGAAAGTTGTGGAGGGACTTTTCACAAGGGCATGTAGTGATAGGACGAGGGGTAGTGGTTTCAAATTGAAAGGGGGTGGATTTTGGTTAGACACTAGGAAGGAATTTTTCACTATGAGGATAGTGGGACACTGGGACAGGTTGCCCAGAGGATGCCCAGTGGATGCCTCCTTCCTAGAAGTGTTCAAGGCCAGGTTGGATGGGGCTTTAAGCAACCTGGTCTTGTGGAAGGTGTTTCTGTGCATGGTAGGAGGGTTGGAACTAGATGATCTTTAAGATCCTCTCTGTCCAAAACCATTCTATGATTCTATGAACCATAACAGAAACCAAGCAGTAGGAGAAGCTCTTGACCAAGGAGAAATGGGATCCAAGTACACTTTTTCCTGCAGAACAGCAGTGAGACACCGTGGGTCCTGCTTTGAGAAATGCACTATGATTCTAGATTGGGTTGGGAGAGAAATTTCCAGTTCAGAGCGGGAAGCATTCAATAAGGGATGTGGAAGTCAGTATGCTCTTCTGATCAGCCATACTCAACAAAGATAAATTAAAATTGGAAAAGATACAGAGAGCAACTACTGCCATAAATATTAGAATGGAGAGACTTATCTTATAAATAAAGATTAAAGGGACATGCTTTCTTTAGATTACCAGTATTAAGGGTGAGCAGGGATGATTGCTGTCTACACACATCAGGAGAGCAAACGCGACAGAGGGATAAAAGCCATGTTAAGACAAAGAACAATGATGGCAAATGAACAGAAAGTTCTAAGCTGGCTGTTAATGAACAGAAGATAAAAGTTTGAAAAAGGTTTTCAACCATCAAGGTGATGTGGGTAACCCCTTAGCCAAGGTTTTAAAAATAAGTTTACTAGGCTTATGAAAGGAATTGACGTTATTTAAGGTTCAGACTGCTGTCCCTGATGGATCAGAATTGCCAACCTCATCCCACATTCTCAGAGTGAATAGATGTGTACAATTCAGAGTTGAGATCTCAACCCTCCTTATCTAACTCTGGAAACATAATAGATTGACTAATTAGAGCCAAGAAAAATCATTTGTATGACCAATGACATCAGTTTACAGGAGAGACTTTTGAAAACCATATTTATTCTTAGAATAAGGCAGAAAAATAACAAGAGGATTTCAACTGTTGGGAAAAAAACAAACAAAAAAATCAAAGAAGACAAGCAAGTAGTGGAAAACAAGTACAAGGACTTAAGATAAAAGGTTAGTGGTAGGAAGATGAGACAGACAGTCCAAGAACACAAATGTCTTGCTCTTGAGTGTGGGTGCTGAGGAAAGTGATGGAATGAGTAGGGCTTGGCCACCACCCAAGAGTCAACAAAGTGAGAAACAGGACAGCTTTATGAACTGTGGCTACTACTATCCCAGGAAGAAAAATGCAGCAGAATTTAGAAAGCTTTGATTGTATAATCTCAGTGTGGCCCTGAAAAACTGTTCTACATGAAACTTACTTTGTATAAGAGTTGATGTGTTGCCAGTTTGTGCTCAGGTGAAAACCCTTGAATGAATTTTGTGATACAGTTGGAGAGAATGCTTCGCATTTTGTTATTTCTTGGTATGAGCTGAAGCATATGAGCTGTTGTGTGGAGTTTTCTTGACTGAAGTTGACTTCAGAAACAGATTATCTACCTTTGCATTGCCAGCAAGTGGCTAATGCTGTTTTGGTAAATCAGCCACAGAAGTCCCCTTAGGAGGTCTTCTGTTGTATTTGAGAAGATAAGATAGCACTGGTGGGCAGTCATGGAATAACACTAACATGCCATCTGAGCTACATATGTCCTGGCTCCCTGGCCTGCACTACAGGGGTAGCACAGGGACATCCATGGAAGATGTCTTCAATGTCTTTAAGGAACATCTCTGTCAGGTCAAAAGCGTCTTAGTGGAGCTGCTGGCTGGAGGAGGACCCAATAGGCATTATTACATAGTGCATTAAACCAGTGACCAGATGGATTTGATCTGCCCTGTGGCCCATCTTCAGTATAATCTTGGCAGTACTGATAAGCAGCAGCACTAGGTGAGAGAAAGGTGAGTATCTCCTACTGCTGTGGAGGGAACCATTTGGAGGCTCATAGCATATGCAAGCTGCTGGCAAGGAAAGCATCAGTATATCTGGCCAAGATAACCCAGTACAGTAAGAGATCCATAGCTGAATGAAATCAAGCATATAGAGTGTGTGTTGCCAAGACCTTGGTATGTTGAAATGAAGATAAAATGATACCTGGAAAAGATATTACTGATGGAAAGTACCAGCAGCTGGAAATAACTTCCCAAGTACTAGAGGTATCTGTGAGGAAGATGACAGAGAGCATTAGCCACAGAGGTATTAGCCTCTGGGGTTTTTTTGGGATGATGCTGCTGATCCTCAGAAGTACTGAATGGGGTGTTGAAAAGACAGTAGAAATGTTCAAGGGCAGATAGAGATCAAAAAATAGGCAGCACAGGAAAATTTGTTGTAGGATTAGCTGTGTGTGCAGAACAGGATTTGCTTTAAAGGGGTGAATATGAATTTCAGTGGGGTTAGGACTTAACTTCATTAGGTGGATTAGAGTTTACCACTCTAAAAACTTTCTTTTAAAAATTCAGTATGACTCAAACTATTTGTTTCTTTCTTTCTTTGCCCAGGACTTTGATTTGATGACAAATAAAAATTAATCCATTTCATACTCAAGTTTGAACTGGGAGAACACTTTGGCAGGGACTGTGATCAGGCAACTAAAAAACTTAGATGCATCGGAAATGAGACAAGCTTGAGAGACTTTATCTGGGAGATTTCTGAACTTCATTTTGCACAGAGTGAGTTAAGACTTAAATAATTCAGATGAAACTTGGTTAGATATTGTATATGCTGTAGTTAGCCTTAGCTGAATTCTTTATTGTTTTACTTGAAGTTACTTTTTAAGTGTACTGTGGGGTCAGATTTGGAAAGAAACTCTTTCCTTCTTAAAGCAATACAATGACAAAAAAAGGAGTGTTGTTTTAAAATTGATGGATGTCCTCATGGCAAACTCTTCTGGAAATCTGGTTGAATATTTTGGTCTTTAAATGACAGTGGGTCTCTTCTGAAAAATCTGTATTTAAATCATAGAATCATAGAAAGGTATGGGTTGGAAGGGACCTTGAAGATGTTTCAACCCTATGTATTTCAAAGGCACAGAGATTACAGCTCTTCCTGTAAAAAAAGCAAAGGCGTTCAATGCTTAATCTGTTGTTACTAAAAAAATTATAGACTCCAGAGTCTTACAGATTCCAGAACAGGGTAGCTACATACAGCCTTCCTGGTGGAAGTGACCTGTGCCACAAACTAGGCTTGGAAACTCTTTGAGAGCACAATGGTAGGGAAAAGGCAGTTTCTGCTGTGGGTCTGTAAGCCTTCCGGGACTCTTTTTAATGGGCTCACAGAGATGTAGCCCTAGAGGCTAAAGTCTCTGTTGCTGATGTGTTTTTGGATCAGTTCTGGCACTTTAATATCCCAAATTATGATCTAGCCCAAAACAAAATTAAAAAATTGAGGATTACAGCTCTATTTACAGCTGGGGGAAGAAGAAAACTCAGAAAGCGTTGATAAATATATTAGACTGTTAATTGTTCAATTTAGTGCTTGGTTGGTAACAAAATCAGACACGTGGTAATAAGGCTGTGCTTTTACTATTACAAGACACTCTGGGACATTTTGAATATGCAAGGTGCAATGGTATATTAAACTGAATTGTAGTTCTGTATTTGACAATTTGGCTTTGTTAGCATAATACAATTTGTTTTTATTGTAGCAGTGAAGAGGGAAACATTTTTATAATAATTTGCTTTCATTATCCATTTATATTACTTCCTACTCAATATTTTTTTTAAAAAAAAACAAAACAGAAAGCCTTTACAACCAAAGGGGATAACGAAAAAAAAGCAAAACAGTAATCCTAGTCTAATTAGTTCCATTTTCAAAAATATTTAGTAAGCAAAGTGTTACACACTGGTACAGGAACAAAGCTTTAATATCTATCAACTCCCCACGTATTCCAGATATTTTTACAGAAAAGCCTAAACATGATAGTTTAAAATCTACATGATAGTAAAGAAGTTATTGTGATTCTCCCAGGATGTCAGAGATGGTTTGGGAGGAATGATAATATCTTTTATTAGGTCAACTGGTATAATTGGAAAACAACTGAGAAGAGCTATGTATGAGATCCTGCTTGGGTTTTTTGCAGAGGTATCAGTCTTGTCTAATAAAAGATACTGTTTCTAGAAATCTTGCCTCTTTTAAATCATAGACTCTACTCCATGAAAAATCTTGCTAAGATACTGTTTGTGAAGATTTTCACGTCCCTCAGCTTTTTCTGTTCTGTCCATCTATGCCTAGATCTGGTAATTTTCTTTCAGAGGCTGCTGATGAATTTCAGATGAATTTTGGCCAGCTGCATGGGTGGCCACAGATAACTCTGCTATCTCCTTTCTGCTGCTCATGCTCTCTCTCTCTTCCCTTCCTTTCCCTACAGTTAGCTTACTCTTCTCTTTCCCTTCCTTTCCCTTTCCCCTGTCCTTGGAAGTGTTCAGGACCATGGTTGGATGAGGCTTAGAGCAGCCTGGTCTATTAGAAAGTGTTGCTGCCCATGGTAGGGGGATGGAACTAGATGGTCCTTAAGGTCCCTTCCAACCCAAACCATTCTGTGATTCTAAATGGGACTTAAATCTGTGGCTGTGCTTCCTTTGCTTCCCTCAAAAGGAGAGAATATCTGCATTTCAGTACCTAATCTTGACGTGCATTTCAGTATTTCATCTTACTGCTTTGAGTTGATTTTTTTTTTTTTCAACACAGACACAGTTAATTCCAGCTCTTAGTTATGGTCAGTCATTAAATAAGATGGTGTTATTAAGCTAATTAAAAAAAGTCTAGCAGGAGAATAGGGCACAGACTTCTGTAGGATGTACAATTAACCTCAAGTGAGTGAGGAAGGGGAAAAGCAAATTAACAAACTGGATGCCATTATTCAGTTATCACGCTCATCTTTCCTCTCTGTTAATCAGATTGTTACATGCTTTGGGAAGTTTAGCTGACTTGCTGTATCAGCACAAAGCAGAATCTTACCACGGAGATCACACAGTGGTTCCAAAAGCATCTGAATGGATTTATAGCTTGTGAATTACAAAAGCAACTCTAATTAGTCCCAAGAGACAGTTGCACAAGGAAAAATGAGAACATTACCTCATTACGTTTGTTGCCTTCTTGTGATTTTCATACAAGATTATGATAACAAATGTTTTCTCACAACTGGAGCTTGGAGAACTGATAGCTAACAACACTCCTGAGTAAACAGCATCTTGTTTTTGCAGTCCCACAAAGATCAGCCAGGTACTGGTACCCTGAGTGTTAATACTGCAAGAGCTGCGCAGAGGTTTAAGCTGGAAGTTTCTGTAGCTACTTGGAAAATGAAGGTAAACAGAGGTCCTGGTAGTCTAGCAGTAACCAAACCACTTAAACCACTTGGCATCTGGTCATTCTGTAGTATGCTTTTTATTTCTTTCTTTTTCTTTTCTTTTTTTTTTTTTTTTTTTTTTTTTTGGATGTAGCTTTTTTTCATAAGCTCTGGAGGTATGAATTCTTCTCAGTGCTTTCATAATGTGGTATGTTCCTACATTATGGAAATCTTTGGAAGCTTTGTTGTGGTATCAGTGAACTTGATTTCAGATAGTGAATAATTTAGTGAATGGAAATCAACACTCATATTGTTTCTAGGACTTCCAATACTCCCTGGCCTATTCGCTGACTTTGTTTTCCCTGGAATCTAGCATTTGAAACAACACAAACTAGCTGCCTGGAAAAATCCAGGGAGTCTGAATTAAAAAAGAATCCCTCAGGTGTGATGAGCTGAATAGGGATTATAGGGTCAGGCACGTTGATACAGAACTCTCTGGTCTGAGACACAGGTAAGAGTTTTAGTGTCAGAACAGTTTTCTTGCTATCTGCTACAATATTAAATGTGAAATCATGCAGTGGCTATCTTAGAATTTACAGACTTGCGTGGCCTTATTGACCAGTCATTAGAAATAATTTTATTTGCTAGTTACCTGAAGTCCATCAGGACAATATGCATAACTCCCTGGCAGCATGTGTCGGTATGCTTGACGCTATTTGAGACATGAGAAGTTATGTTCTTAATCTCATAATTTGCAGTTGTCAAACCAAAGTCCAATTTTGCTGTTTTTCATTTCTTATACTGGGGCAGAAATTTCTCAGAATAGTGTTCCTAAAGTGAACGTTTTCAAATGTGAATACCTAGAGTTAGGCATTATATAAGTACTTGATTTTTCACTAGCAAAGGAGAAAATAAAGTGACCAGGGAAATCAATGGGAATTGCTGGAACTTCTGTATTTGTTTTTAAATTGGGTTGTTTATTTGGTGACTTATATATGGATTTATGTGCTTGTCATTAAGCACCTAAGTGTGAAATTCTTGGCCTCAGGTAGTTTGTGATTTCTCTTCTATTTATCTTGATAAGTGGATGTTTGTTGCAAATACCTTACAGGAAAGTGAAGAAAATCTTTGCTCTCCACACTGGTGAAAAAGAAATATTTGAATTAATGATTAAAGAGTTTTACTAGTTTCAAATGTGAAACAGGACCTCAGAGATTCAGGAGAGAAGAGTATGGAAAGGAAAAAAGGTATGCTGGGTAGAAAGAAGGAATGACAAAAATTAAAAATGGTGGTCAGACCATTTACGCTTTAGGTTCTATCATGAAATAAAGAATTAAGAGCTGTCTAGGTTTTGTAATCAAATTACTTCTTTTTGGAATGTTTATTAGTTTTTATTTTTAATACTGAGAAAATCAGCCACATATCCAATGGCCGAATTCCTGACCAGCATTCACAGAGAATATTTTATAATGCAAATCAGGCTTTTAGAAAAGATATTTGTAGAACTATAATACTTTATGATTTTCAATCATTTATTATGATTAAAGTGGTCTCTGATTGACCGGAGCACGGAACAGACACACCTGCTAAGATCACATTACTTTGGGGTATGCTGAGTGCCTTGCAAGCTCATTGACTCCCTGGATCAGCACCTCACATGATACACACAAATAATCAAAAAGCAGCAGGTAAGTAATGGTTCCTTGAAAAACTTGCACTCTACTGCACCAGTAGATTTATTAGATAGGATGATTGTCTATGCTTTGCATTTGATAAAATAAAAAGAACGAGGCATTATCACAGCATATTTGCTCTTGCTGTAATAGAGGGTAAGTGACTCTTTTGCAATGATGTTTGGCTGTTAAGCATTCCAGAAAGGTGACTTGTCTTGCCAGTGCCTGAAGTTGTGGCAGCAATGTAGTCCTCAGACATTAATTCTTACAATCTTACATGTTAATAAGCATAATTTTAAGCCACTTAAAACTATGTAAAACTTTGAATGGCTTTCGATATCTAACTAAAAGCCATTCAGCCCCACATTCCATTGGGAACGAGATGCCATCCTCAGATTAAAACACAACCCTCACTGCACACGGTTTGCGTGTGAGGCAAGAATTGGAGCAGGACCTGTTTGATCATTGAAGCAAGAGAAAATGAACTGCTATACAGGCTTGATCTTTGGCTTATCCCTGAAACAATATTGGCAAATCAATCAGATCAGCAATATGTGCAGGTCATAGTAGGGGAGAGAAATGTGTCAGGTAGTACTGAGAGGAGAGTGAGAGGTGGATGGGCATCAGCTGCTCCCCTGCAACTCTGATCAGTCCCTCCTCTGAAGCACTGCAAATGAGATAACAGAAAAACTGGAGTCAAGCTCTGGGAATCTCCATGATATTCCATTGTGTTGATCTGTTTGGTTCTTCCTAATTTAGAAGATAATTTTTTGTGTATTTTTTAGTGGTTACTTTCTTGAATTTGGAAGCTGTTTGCTTTTGCAGTGCTCATGCCTGAGTAGACCCTTCAGGTGCATCCTGTGATTTGGGCTTGATTTCTTCTGCCAACGGGCCAGCCAATTTGCATGACCCAGGTGATGACTTTGCAGAAGGTGCAGAAAAAGTCCCACAATGCTGGTAGCAAAAGTGTGAAAAGAATAAACAAATGTTGAGAGAGATGACATTTTGAAGTGTTTTGAGTACTCCACAGAAAGACTTAAAGGACACTCTAGTCCTTCCAGCGTGTTAACAAATAAGTTTAATGGAAGTAGGCTGAGAGTCAGTCAAATGATGAATAGAGACAATGGTTATCTCCAAACAACTCATTTACTGCAGCTCTTATCTTTGAAGGCAGTGATGATTCTGAGTGAATCGGCAGATGGTTGCCATTTATCTAGACAGATGAAGTAATTTATAGGAAGAGGAGAGGCAGAGATACAAAGACTGACGTTTCTACAGTTTGGTTGAAGCTATAATGTAAAGCCCAGGGTCCCTACTGTCCACAGGATTCTCACCTGCTAACGTGAGCAACACTGAAGAGTTCTAGAGAAAAATGACAGAAGGGCAGACAGGGACTGTGTTCCTGTGACTCCATTTCTATGTGGAAATCAAAAGAGGGTGAATGCCAGAGGACTGTTGACATGCCATGTCATGACAGTCACCCTTGAAAGTGAGATTAATTGGCATCAGACGTACTTGAAGGAACCTTCTTGGCCGTAGCATGAATCAGGAGTGTGCAAGTGACAGGCTGTGGGAATGTGTAGACAGCTCTGAGTTGTGTGAGGATGCTGTGGGCCATGGCCGTGTCTGCAAAACCAGCCCATCTCAGATGAAGATGGGGAATGATATTCAGAGAGAAGGATGGGGTGAGGCAAGCAAGCTAAAGAAATTGTAGGAAAAGGACAGAGGGAGAAATGTTGAAGGTAAGTTGCAAACTAGCTGTCAAGAAATTGTTTGCAGGGAGCAGAAGGAATGGAGGAAAGAGAAATTTGGCAGCTGTCCCTTTGGGTCGAGGAGGGAGGTGGGAGCAGGGCAAACTTAGCATGCAGGCAGCAGGAAAAGCTGCTGCCTGCAGCCTTGAAAAAGAGAGCCAGGCAAGAGATTTATAATCATTTAATTGAGGTAATGACAGTGGGCCGGGAGGGCTGACATTTACCAATTAGATTGAACGGAGAGAAGGAGGGAGTGTTTATACTTAAGAACAGCACTCAAATTCATTCTAAATTGGAGAGAGATACACAAGAAGAAAAATGTTTGCAACGACTTATCTGAATCATTAACAATGTTCCTCCAGGTAATTTCTGCAGTGTTCAAAACTGAGTCCTTTACTTGTTTCTCTGTTCAGTCTAATTCTTTTCATTTCTTAGCAATTTATGGCCTGATCATGCAGGTTTTATTCAGGTAAATTTCCCTTTCAGTCTCAAATTAATGGAGGTCATGCCTGAGTAATGGCTAAATGATTTGGTTCTTCAATCTATTATTTTGAGTATTGAAAAGCCATTATTCATCAGTACTCAATTTGTTTGTGTACTTGACTTGTGCCCTATCTGAATTAAAAAAGGACACCTCATAAGAAACTAGAAGCCAGACCCCACAAAGCAGGACATAAAGGTCTTCTTCTCACAGGGCTTTGAGAACTGCTAATGCAAAGTGCTTTCTAAGAAATACCTTTTAGTGATGAACAAACTGTAATTAATTTTAAATTAATTTCTAATGTTTATAAAAGCACTGACACTTCAGTAAATAGAATTGTGCTTAATCAAGTGATGTGGTATTTCTTTTAGGGTTTTTTAGTTGTTTCTCAGGTAATACAAATTGAAAAAGAAGTACTTAAAATTGTGAACATGTACTTTCAGACTTTTCCTGTGATAAAAGATAGACAGGAAGACATCTGAAGTGAGTTTTGGTGAGGTTTGGAAAAATCAGAGTGGTTTTTTAAAACTGCTTTATCACTGTGATGCAAAAGAAATTTTACTTTGCTTTGCTTTTCTCTGGATATCTCCATTTCTGCTGCCCTTAGCATGTGACATTCTCCTCATGACTGTGTCCTTTGCTGAACTTTTCAACTGTGCCACTGGCATCAAAATACATTTCAGATTTTCCACTGACTCTTTGCCATCAAATATCCTTCTCTGCTCACCTGATATTAAGGGGCTGAATATTTCTCCATGGGTTGTATAGTTCATCCCAGAGTCTCTCTGATTTAGAATACTTTGTTACTTTTAACTTTTTTTTTTTTTTATGAAGACTTTGGCTTTTCTCCTCATTTTTTCAATTTGTTTCTGTCTGTCTTAAAACTGAGGTAAATGTACTGTGTCTTATATGTATATATTTTAGAAATTAAAAAAAAAAACAAACCCAAAACCTCTGATGTTACATGTGCTGTGTGATTGGCAAGGACATTCTTATGATCTATATTTTTGCAAAAGTGACTGAGGGCTTTTTTTGCATGACACTTGAGAATGTTTGCTTTCTAGCTCAGAAGATCATTACTAGGAGCAGAGACTTTATGTTTACTTACTTATCTATTTCCATTTTTTGGTATCGTTTGGAGGTGACTTATTTTGTAGGAAAATTAAAAAGGAATCAATCAGGTTTCTTCAGGTCCTTCCGGAGGACCTCAGGAACTTCGACTACTATCCAAAATATTTTGAGAGCTAATAAAAGCAGCCAACATGCCCTTTCTTGATATTTCTCCTTTTAGCACATACTTCCAGAGCTAATCCAGAGCTCAGAGATGGGGTGCTTGTGTATGAAAAAAGTTTTTCATTGTCACAAGCCTCTGCTCTGGTGTGCCTGTGAAATGCATTTCATGCCTCATCTGTTACCTAAATGAGATGAGAAAGCAGTTCACACCTCGTTTACATTTGTGCTGTCTTATGGAACAGCATAGATGCAGTTCCACTGAAAGTGACGAAATGAGGTCACCAACCCCCTTTTCTCTCCTTGGATTGCATCCACGTGGTCTGATCATTTCAATTCACTAAACTGGAAATGAATCTATTTCTCTCAAGTAAGTTGCTGTGAAACACCAGCATCCTCCAACATGCAGCAGTCATCGGTATTTTACAGAGTTGTAAGCTCTTCCCCCCTGAAAATAAAAATGTTATCTATGCATTCCCATGAGATATCTGAATCCCGAGCAATTCTTCCTGCACTGAACAGAAAATAGTCAGGGTGAGTTAACGGGAAAATTGAGTTATCTGGTGTGAAAAAAGCACACAATAAAAATGAAAGGTGAAGAGTCATACATGCTTCTGCATTGACCCTTTCTTGGCTGAGTTTGCAGCAGACATCTGAGAGAGTGTGAGTGCTGTTGAAAGTTCAGGGCACCTCAGTGGCTCTATGAATCCTGGGTGTTTGTTCAGATCCATTTCTGGGGAATTGCAGAGATTTAAGCTCCAGAGTCTGGCCCCTTGCTGTCTTTTATTTTATATCAGAATAGAGGAGTGAAAAATCCTATCTTTCTGTCTTAATGGATTTTTTTTTTTTAATTATTAGTTTTGAACTTTACCATTTTGTAAATAGCTTTGTAAAGGTTTACAGTGAAGGCCCAAGAATATGGCTGTACAAAGTCAACCACTTCTTTCATCAGCTGAGTTATAGTGTTGAAAACAGAGTGGAAATGTGAGGCTTACCAGGTGCTGTCTACATTTGTCACCTTGTTAATGTTGCAGAGACATGGACTGCAAATACAAGCTTTCTTCACAGAGTTGCCCTTGTTTTCCTTCTGGTGCTCTCTGTTATGGGATTGGGATGGCTTGGTGGGCCTAAGCATAACTTTGAGAGTACAAAATAGCAGCCTTGAGTGCTACTAAGATTGGAAAGAGACATATGTCAGTAGCATGACTGTTCTGTACATCTTTTTGCAGGAGAAGATGGAGCATAATAAGCAGGTGCATTTTTCTTTCTGTTGTCTGCAATAGAAGTCTAAGGTGCATGTATGGATTCCAACGGTAGACAAGATGAATCTTTTTCCTTAGTCTCTCTGCTAAGGAAAGGAAAACATTAGGATAAGGGAGAAAATTTTCATTTTTCCTTGAGAAAAGACAAAACAGGATAAGGCCACATCTTCTCGGTGTTCTGGACTGGAGTTGCTAATGGTTCTCAGTTCATTTGAAAACTGCAAGAAAGGCAGATCATGGATGCCAGAACATAAACAAAGAAGGAAACAAAACAAAGCTGTCTTGGCTCTCTCACCATGTGACAGCAGAAATATTATTGGCCAAGTGGAGAATGACAAAATCTGTTGTGGAAAAACTGGTATTTCCAAGCTTTGTAAGAGGAATCACAAACATTAAGAATAAACATACTGGAGAGTATAAAATATTGGTTGTGTTCCCCTGTTAGTGTTTTCAAGAATGACAAGAGGGAATGTGCTGGACCTGCTTAAGACGTGTGAGACTATAATGTGCTGAAATGCTTGTTTTACAAGCATTTACTGGGTTTAAATCACTATATGAGCAAGAAAACTTCATGGGTAGGTTCTCTCTAATGGCTGGCTCTTTGGCTTGATTCTGTTTGGTGCTGTGTGCCCTCAGATGTCACTGAAGGTGCTTGAAGTGATTCACAGGATCCCTCTCTGTGCTCAGGTTTAATGAGATGGAGAGAATTATTTGATTTGTTCCATCGTTCAAAGATGTTCCTAGCAATAATGTTAATGCTTTTGTCTCTGCATGATGACACTTTTACTTTTTTTGTGACTGTGTGCCTATTGTTGCTGCAGCTCTTAGTCAGGGCTGCTCTGCGACGTGTCTGGCCTGGGCTACATAGATGCCTGCATACTTATATTAACACAGTTCAAAGCAGATTTGGGGTATATTTCAGTTGTGTGGGCATGTGTTTGGGCTGTTCTACTGGGGAACAGTACCATGCTGGCTAAATTCCTGAAAGAGTACCTCCCTCCTGCTACTTTGCAGCTTGCCCACACCATTGTCAGAAGCATAAAAATCTCAGCCCAGGGTTTTTTTTAGTCTCTGTCATATTAAATGTGCCAAGCATGTATTTTATTTCCCAATTTCTGCTGGTTTTTGCTTTGCTTTCACTTTGTGTGGATGCAGCACATTAGAGTAGTTAAGCCACAGATACACCCTCACTTCTGTGTGTAACCTTCCTGGGAAACACTCTGGGAACAGGACATTCCTTCACTATATATCTGGAAATACCAATGAAAAGAAGCAGCATGTGAATATTGATGAGGAAAATGTCTCCAACATCAAATTACTGTGTGTGGTTGAGTTGGGAATGTTCACAGTGAAGCCTGAAAGACCTGGGGAAGCAGGTGCAGTGTTTAATTTTACAGTGAGAAATTCGACCATCTCTAAAAGTACTGATGAGATCTGGTGTACTTTGCGGCCTGAAAAGAGGTGAAAAAATTACAGCTCTTTAATTCACAGAGACTTACTGATTTTTGAGGATATGTGAATGCAGGCTTGTAGGCTGACATCGGTGACATTTTTATATATGTTTTTGTCATTTGTGTGAAGGACCAAACATGCTGTTGATTGCCAGTGCACTAAGTCCTCTGCAGACTTTGCCTGTGTGAAGGGATGCCTGGCTATAACCAAGAGCTGTAGTGGGAAGTGTACATTAGCAGGCAAATGGTCTTGCTGGTGAAAACATAGCACAGAATTATCTTTGTAAATGAAGGGTAGTGCATCAGGAAATAAATATAACTCATGGCAGAGGCCTCTTGACTTCTTTTGAGGTTTTTTATCTTTCTAATATTCAAAGGAATTTAGGTCTTGCCTAAGTCAGTGGTGAGCCAACCCACGCATGGTGAGATCTTCTGCTTTCCTTCCACTATGTCAGTCTATTCGCAGCCTCCTGCAAAAGCCTATATTTGAAGTTGTTTCAGGTCAATGTAAATTAGACAGGCAGATAAGTAACATTTTCCCTGGCTTGGCAGCGATATCCTGCTGGTGATCTAAATTGTCAAGCTCAAAGTCATGAAAGAACTGCACTGCACATATTCTACAAGTTAGTGGAAAGGTCAAGAGTAAGTGTCCTTGAAGGGTTCATACTGATCTGTGGCAAAAATTTTCTTGGATTAACTCTGTAGTTTGCAGTGCAGACCTCAAGTCTGCCAGGCACTGCACCACGTGCCTGGAGCAGAGTGAAGCATGGTTTGTGCAGGAACTGTCCATACTCACAGCTTCTGATCTCTAAAAATAATCAGACTTGAGATTCAGTTAGATTTGCTAAAAAAAGCACATGAAGGACTCATAAAGCATCCTTGGACGACCATGCCTGCACCACAGGACGAGCTAAGAATGCCACACATGCTAAACTAGCAACTTCTGTGGATTAGGAGAAGAGAGAAAAGAGTCATAAGGGGAAAAATATGGATGAGAGCTTCTCCTAAATAGGTAACTGGACAAATGAAGTAGAATTGGAGATATAAAAAAGTTTTAGAAGAACAAGGGGAAGCCCCATGTTGCTTAGCTAAGGCCAAGTAATTCTGATTTTGCCTAGCAGAGCAACACTTCCCTAGAATAATGAAAATTTCTACATGTACTTCTGCACTGGAAGGATATGTTGTTTCTTGAACTGCTAAAACTGCAGTAAGACTCTCTTCAGTGACATATAGACTTTTGTGAAGAACATATGTCTGATGTGAAACAGAAGACTTCTGACCATTGAGTCACCTGGCCAGGATTCAGTGCTTCCTGTTTAGATTGGCTTTTTCAAAGAAACTACTCTATACTTGATTTGCAGATATTTTCCAGCTCGTGTGCAAAATAGTAACATGTGGCAGAATTGCTAGAAAATTCCACTAGGTTCCTTTTGTTCCTTAGCCCATGGGCAAAAGTGACATTGCCTATGAAGGATGAGGAGAAGGGAGAAAGTTTTTAAATACACAGAAGTTTACAAAACTGGGATTCTTTTTCAACCTGTCTGGAATTTTATAGAGATACTTGGGAGCTAGTGAAAGTCAGGGGACTGAAGGACTATTTTTTTAAATTTTCTTTTATGTTTTTTCTTCCCATCTGTACTCCTTTTCTCAGTATCTGCATCTCATGTAGACAAATCCTAAACTAAATTGTGAAATGTCACATCCATTATCACAGGACTTATTCTTTAGACTAACATCTTAAGATGCCAGAATATTCAGTAGTAGACCCCTTGGTGAAAATGTGGCATACTCCATCAAGGAATTGGCTATTCTTGTATGTGTCAAGTGTTTTTCAGAAAGATATTACTTTATTTTTGGCTTTGTTTAGAGGAACGTGGAAGTGTTAACAATTTATTCACAGTGTGAGACAAACAGATATTAATAGAATTTTAATGAAGGCCTCTCAACATGATTTGAAGAGTTTTTATCAAGTGTTGTGTGTGTTCCTGTTAATACTTTGAGAGTCAAAAATACAGGCATCATAAGACAAGTATGTCAACAACTGAACCATACTGCCAGAGACAAGCAAGAAGGAAGAAAGTAAGGAGGCAATTTGAGCTGGACAGTACCAGATGCTCTGTTGCCACCAAAGTCAAATCAATTATTTCCAGATTCCCTTACACATTATCTTGTAGTGGTGTGAACAGACTTGAGGGCACTTGAAATGCATCTTCTCATATTGCTCCAAGGTGGAAAGGGCTTTTCTGTTTTGGGTTCATCTCATGTCTCTCTTAAATAATTGCTTTTCAGTGTTGCCTCTTTTTTTATATATATAATTTTAAACAGCTGCTACCTGCTGATTCTCTCTTAAAAGGTTACATTTTTAAGTACATAAAGGCACAGTTTCAGGCCTCCAGCTTCCCATCCTTACACCTCAGTGACCTTAATAATGCCTCTGCCTTCTGAAGTGATAAAGAGAGGATGTACTTCTGTTGGCCCCTGCTCTCTGAAGTGAAATATTGAAGCTTCCATTTTGTTAGTGAGAAAATCCTTGCTATGCACTCTCTCATCTCTGACCCCATCTTTTGTTAGTGTACTGTAATCTTTTTGGCGGCCACTGCTGGCTCTAATGTCAGTTTTTGTGGGGAGATCTTGATGTGTCTGTGGAAGGCAGCTGAATTCCCTTCCCTGATGAAAGACCCCCTTTATCAGTGGACAAGAACATACGAGTCAACTGTCATGAAGTACACAGTACTAACCTACTTACCACCTGAATGCAATAAGGATGCTGGTGCCTTCTACTCCATTAGTCCATAAAGCAGTTTTATAATTAGCAGTTTCCATTTCAACACAGCATGTTGCTGAAAGGCACAGCTTCAGGTAGAGTTCATTCCTAAATGAACACTGATAACTCTGTCCTTCTAAATGTTTGGTGCTTTTACATGGTCCAAAGCTTTAGCTGCTTTTAATGTAGAATACGGCTCTGTCACATTTCCTTTGTCCCCTGCAGTTATTTTAGCTAGTTTGATGGTTTTCACCCAGTCTTTTCCTTGAAATGTGAGCACATGGAGAGGCATGAAATTCTAGGGGAGATAGGAATGGTTACTCATTCAAGATCTCATAAAAAAAAAAACCACAGCAATTTAGTGTGATATATGGGACTAGGATGTGTTTGGACCAATGAACTTAGTGTGTATCAAAACAAAGCGTAGTAATTTTTTTTTCCTTAGTCCCTGGACAGATTTCCCATGTGTGCCACTATCACCTGCACTTGTTTGGTTAGACTTGGGCTCTCAGCATGATGGTGAGAGGGAACAAAAGCCTAAAAACCTTGTTCTTGCATAAGTTTTTTTATGGGATACTAAATACTAACAAGACTGCAAATAGTTTACTAACCTCTTCAGGAACCCAACTGACTCCTAAATTTTATTCAGGGAAGAACTTTGCTGAAACCAGTTTAAAAAAAAAATTAGGATCCCTCCCTTGGATGTACAAGGGCCTCAGGATATGAAGCCATCACTGCAAAATATTGTAGCCATATCCTAAATGGAAAACAAACACAGCAGGTCTAGTTTAGTCTGCTCAAATAGCATATGCTCTTAGGAACAGCTTCCACTTCAGTTTTTTAAACTTTTGTCTTGGAGGGCAGCGCAAGTTCACTGCTCACATGTATCAGGAGCTGGTGCCAAAAGGACAGTTCATTGCATGCTGGCAAAAGAAAAGAGGAAAAAAAGTTTTGGAGGTTATGACTGAGCCTGTATTTGCAGAAACCCTTTCCTCTCCCTCTCCAGTTTTCACTGCTTTCACTTTGTGTGATGGCATCTTACCACGATGCCTGTGAGATAGCTGACTGCTTTTATGGTCTTTTATAAACATTTACCTGCTTCAAGACAACAGAAGCTACAACATATTTCAGCTGTACCTTGGAAGAAATGCTTTATACTCACAGGAGATACCAGACACTCCACTTTCCCTGTTAGAGTCAAGAAATCACATTTGTACCTGCTCAGGCTATGGACACTGGCAGTGCATGAGATACAGTCCCTTTTCTCTAGTGTTCTTCCAGTTTTCTTCAGTGTTCCCCTCTCCTACCCATTATTTTAATTTATTATGCAAGCTTAACTGATAAGAACCAGCCTCTCTAGACTCCTGTGCACTTGACCTTACCCTTAAGATTTAATTCTGATATGAATGAAAAACAAAATAATCCATTTTCCCTTCTTGCATGCCCTCTTTTTAATTTTTATTTTTCCATGTTCATGCCTCATGTGCTGAATACTAAATAGAAAAACAAAGATGTATATCATCTGGGGTGGAGAAGGTGCACAGGTGCACCTACCAGGCAGTGAGTAAAAACAAAGCAATTAATTTAAAAGGCTTTGATTCAGTATTGTGCACTCATACTTTATTTGGCAGCCCGATATGACACCTCAAGTCCGCCTACGCCTGTACACAGCTTGGAACAGAAATGTTTTCTTGGCTCCTTCATGTTGTGAATTTTTGCCACAGTTCTACTCAAAGTTGCTTGGCACAGGTGCTTTGTTAAGTATACTGAGGTGGGGGAGGATGGAGGTGATGAGAGGAGAGTGGGGGCTGAAAAAGAAAAAAGAAAAAAAGAACGAGAAAATAATACCCCCTCAGATATTTATAAGTGTATTTCTTTACCAAATGTGCCAGCCTCTGTCCTATTGGCTAGAGGCAAACTTCCATTCATTTTCCAACTCTGTGATTTTGGTTCATGCTGGTCAATCCTCTAACAGAGTTTGAGAGCAGAGCTTGGCTCTGGGTAGCTTTGACAGGAGGTTTGGGTGGCAACAACAGAAAAGCTGTCTCAATATACAAATCTTTGCTTACCAACTTGAGGTAGTTTTTAGAAGAACAAGTGATTAGCCTAATTCCTTTAACATTATGTTGGATTCTGGTCAGGGATTGGTGGCAAAAATGGCTTTTAAGTGGCTTAGGGGTGGAACTACCTTTCCTGGTTTTGCTCTGGTTTGCTGTATATCCTTGGAAGGTCACTCCACTCCCCATGATTTTTTTCTTTTTCCTTTGTCTCCTAAGATTATAAGCTCTTCTTGAGATAACACGTCATCGTCTTCTGGAATCCAAGAGAATCAACCCTGACTCTTGGCCCCTTTCAAGATCCTGTAAATGCACAGTGAAAAAATGGTGCTGGAAGTACACTGATTCCCATGCCATTTCTGCCCTACCATCCACACCCTGTGGTATGGAAGGATGTGCATGTAGGCAAAAATCCCCAGCATCAGATTCTATGTTTATGGGCTCTGAGTTCACTCTTATTCTTCTGGAGCAAGATTCTGGACTTTCAACAGATCTTCAAAACAGACGCTCAGTGTTCTTTTTTTTTTTTTTTTTGGGGGGGGGTGGGGAAGAGAAAAATGAAATAAAATGTTAGGAATTGTTAAGAAAGGATTAGTAAACAAAGGAGAGAATAACCTTGGTTCATTCCTTTCTTTAATACTATACACTTTCTTGTCTGTTGATCTTGGATAAGATGTAGTAGAACCAGAGAAGAGAGGGTTTAGAGGTAATGGAGGGTTAAAGGTATGCAATGACTAAACAAGCTTGGACTCCTAAGTTTGCAAAAGAGATAATAAAATAATGAAATGAAAGACAAGATAGGTAAGAATTGGTGGTGCCAGTGGGAGAACTAAAACACATGGAGTGAGGCTAGGGAGAGCCAGGCTGAAAACAAACAATAGACAGTGCAATGGGAAGCAGCACATACCTGCAGCTCCCTGATGGAGAAAGCAGTGGATGCTGACACTTTGTAATGAGTTTGAAGGGAGGCTGGACAAATTTATCCAGTTCTACAGTCACTGCATCTCCAAGATAGTAAAAGTGCTTTCACACACACAAAAAAAAAAAAAAAAAAAAAAAAAAAAAAAGATAGTTGTCATGAGATAAGCCTGAGATTGTGAATGCTGGATAGATTCTGAGCTTGCCCTGAGGAAGCAGAGAGCAGCAGGGCTGCCAAGATGAGCATTAGTTGGTTTGAATGGTGATACCTAGATCTCTTACCAGAATCTTCAAACTAAAGGTCATGGACATTAAATAGTTATATGAACAGTCAGAGTAAGATGTTTCTCTAGAGCAAGAAGAGGGAACAGTAAGGGGACATAATAGGAAAGGAAAACTTGGGATAGGTATATAAATGTATAAACAAGATATAATAGCAGGACTTTTGAGAGCTGCCTGACAGGACAGTAACCCATGTGTTTCATAACCTGCTGTGCTAGTGATGGACCTGACACATGGTCACTGCTGAGCCAGGAGAGAAGACTGGATTAATAGGGAAAAACAACCCACTGGAAAGGAGGATAAAAATCACAATAAAACTGTATCTGGTTGTACTAGAGCTAATAAGAGAAAAGCAGGAAGATATTTTCTTTTAAAAAGTATCAGTTCCCTGCAGTGGGCATGTACCTTGATAAGAGATGAAGGACTTCACTTTTGGGTGAATGTTATCCCAGGAGCAGCCATGTTTTCCTGTATGATATTCAGTTACTCCTAGCAGGAAGAGGAAATGATCAGCCAGTTGTTAGTGTCTTACAGGTGCTTCTGCCTTTTCTACAGGAAGATAGAGATGAATTGGTTATAAATTCTTTGTGAATTGTTTGAAGGGCACACTGCCAGGAACACAGTTTGGAAATTAGCAGTTGATGGCGTTGGAGCTAGTTTATGTCTGACCCTGATTCTGTTTGTAGATGCAGCCACTGATGGCTGAGATGATGGTGGATGGGTTGCTGAGTTTATCCTGTTGGTTTATGTCTGAAGTAATCAGTAATTGTGATCAAGTTTTTGTGTGTCCTGTTTATTTCACCATGTTTTCCAATAGTTCCAGTCTGTTCTGACCCGGCTATGACTGTGTAAACCTCATCCACCTGAGGGCCTTCCAGAAAGATGTCTGTGATTGCACTTTAAATCGAACCCATTAGACTACATTAACCATTGAAGAGGGTGTTTATATTCAAAATTTTAAAAGTTTCATGTCAAGTTTCTTTTTTCCAAAACAGAGCCTAGAAAAGTGGGAGCTGCATTTCTATTCAAGAAGGCACTAAAAGGCAGTCAGGAAAAGATTCCAAAGGATGCCTTTACTTGAGAAGGTTTTTATGTCCTAGAAAAAAAAAAAAATAAAACAATGTCCCCTTGCAGATCTTGCCCCACAGTATTAGTTTTCAAAGACCTGCACAGGAGGAATAGAAAAGAGTAAGCACGTTGTTCTGGGTGAGAAGAAGGGCCTATTGCTTTTCCATTCCTGTTCTTTGGCTTGGTCCCACTGCACACAGTGGGAAATGTGAGAGCTCCAGACACTCGACCAGCTATGTTTACCTGAGAGTGCTCAGCCAGCTTTATAACCACTGCTAATTCTGAGTCCAACAGACTGATCTATATAACTCAGTCTTTTTGTTTGCAATAACCTTTCTGCATGAGTTGCTTTTCCAAGATGGTTGGTGAAGTGAAATTGGATGCCACTACATTTGTACATCTGCTACTACTGTTTTTATTTACTTGAGCTGCTCAGTTGTGCAGCTTACAATACAGACAGTGTTTTTATTGGAGGTTCAGAGCATAAATGTCACATCTATGGAGATCAGCAGAGAAAAGGGAGCCAGTGGACATCGTTCCAAATTAGCAAGGAAGACATGATTTACATAGCTTCAGAAGATCCATGTGCTAATGCACTGCCACTGCAGAGCATGAGTTTGTGGAATGCCCTTTTGAAACGTTCTTCCATTGCCATCTTCCAGTTCTGGAAGTTGTCCACTTGGAAGAAAAACACTTAAATATATCTACAATGCTCTGATGACACGCCAAGTGCATTTCCATGGAGTTTTTTGTAGTGACTGACTTTCACAATTCATGAGTGTCCTTGGAGTATATCTCTGTCACCTAAAAACATGGTTACCTGGAAAATGCTGGTAGTGGGACCTGCCAGAATTGTGTTTCTGACATTGGTATATTCCACATAGTATGGGATTATTTTGGACGCTTAAGCAGGGGGGTGGGACAGAATTCTGTTCTGTGAGTCCTTTCTGCAAGTGATAACTTGAACCTTTGTACCATAAGGAAATCATATATTTACTAGAAATCTTCCTAAAAGTCCTAAATGCATCATAAAAATGGAAGACATTCTGTTTGAATTGAAGTGTTCTTGGGGAAAAATATATTGAAAAGCCAGGTAAAGACATATTTTAAGTTCTGCAAAGGGATTTATTCTTTATTTATTATTTTCAGTAAGTGCTGCTTAGCTGTTGAGCAGTGAAGCTTTATATATGACACAGATACAGCAAAACAATTTCTAACTCCAGCAGATCTGTAGCTCTCTAGGCTTCAGAAATACTAAGCAGGTTTTGAACTTTCATTGGAACCACTTGAGAACAGTTGGATAGACCTGGTAAGAGTTGAACAGATGTAAATCACCTATTTGACTGCTGGCTAGCAAGTCCTGGGAGGTGACAGCAACAAAGATAAGGATGTAAGTGGATGGTGATTCCAAGAACAAAGAGATGCTTCTGAAGCTCTTTCCAACTGGAACATGACCAAATGACCTCTGTAGTTGCAGAAATAGAAAATCTGAGGCCTATATCATGATCTGAACTTCTATGCAAAATATTGTAGTATTTTTGGTAATCATGTTAATTGTTGTCTGAAGATAGGCATGAGCAAAACAATGTGCTCAATTGGATCTGTCTTGCAGACACCAGCATTGAGTGAGTCCATATGAAAAACCATAAAGCAATAGAGGCATAGGAGAGACTGTAACTGCTGCTGAGAGTGTCCTTTTCCATCAGGTTAGGATGAGCCTGCTCCAGAGGATGCATGGCAGTAAGAGAGCATTTTCAGAGCTTATAGAATGTGCCTGACTGTGTAAAGATGAAGAAAATCCTCCAGAACTGATGTAGATTTTAAAGTCTGTCAGGAGATACCAATAAAAACTGTTGAGAGATGCAAAGTAAATCCAAGAAAAACAGTCTTCTCAGGAGCAACGCAGCAAGTCACACACCAAAGAACACTTTTTTTTTTTTTCTCTTCTTTCCCAGCAGGTCAAAAGTCAAGCCTAAATAGATTCTTGAACAAAGAATAAGGTAAAAGTTAAGATATTACAGAGAAAATTTGTTGGTGCAGTACCAGAGTTCCTATAAAACATGCCAACCAAACATCACTGTGGAAATGGAACTCTCTTTGTCTCAGAAGGTAGAAGATCCCTATATTATTTAGCATGTTTTTAGTAACTCAGAGGATAGCTGCAAGTCAGCCATTATCCTCACAGATATGCTCAAGCTCTTCCTGCATTCAGCAGTACCATGTCTTGCTCTCTATCTCAGAAAGCTGAAACAAAAGACTAATTAGCATACAGTTAATGTAGTATAGTACACTGTATAAAGTAGCTTGTTCTTTTGGGAATGCTGTACTTGAAACACTTGAAAGGAAGTAACCTAACATTTAGGAAAAGAGAATGTTGCTGTCACCTGTCTTATTTTCAAGCTTGACAAATGCTCTGCAGTCACCAATTCCAGCAAATGTTTTCATACCGATGATCCTCGTCCAAAAGGAGTGAAACAGCTCACCAAGCTTGTGCCACAGAAATCCCACTGGTTCTATTATGTTCTCTGTGCAACCTGTCTAAAAGGAGTTTGGGAATAGATCCCGCTATCTGCATTCCGTCTCCTGTTCCGGATCCATGAAGTCACAGATGGATAACCGATGCCAAGAGGAGTTTGGGTCTCTGATCAATGTCTTCATTGCCATCACCCAAAGCTGTCTGGGCATCTGGAATTGCCCTGTGTCTGTTCCCTACCAAATCATTGCATGCACAAGCATGAGGAATGGACTCAAATTCACAGAGCTACACAAATGACAAATCTGAACCAAACAAACATTGATTGTAAGGAGGATACTGAAGAATCTGAAGAGGAGAATGGTGATATTATACATTTTAGAAATAGCAATTTCTTCAAAGCTAATCTAACATGCTTTCATTAAAGAAAAGCTTCTACTTTCCTTCCTAACATTTGAAAAATTATTTTTGCTTCTAGGTCTTTACTTGCTGCAAGAATCTTGGTTTGGTAATACATATAAGAAGTGTCATAATATAAAATATGTTTGCCAGAATTTAGGAGGGTACTGCTATTAAGTACATAATCACATCCACTAAATTACTGGTGAGATTATTATAATTAATGGGAGCCTATGGACAGAGAGAGCTGAAAAATAAAATCAAGGAAAAAAAATCTCAGGTATCACTGATAGCGTATTTCTTCCTATAGTTCGGATGATTTTGAAGAGAACTTGGAATAATCCTGTGAGGGGTTTTTTTGATTTTTGCAGGACACTAATGGTAAACTTATACAGACTAGACTTGGATGAAAGTTTGAACTAAAAAAAAATCCAGTAAGGTCTTGATCAAATTAAAAATACTTCTTTTTGCAACCAAAATAATTTTGTGTGACTCAGGAAGAGACATTCTATTATTATTTTTAAAATATTGCTATTCTTTTGTAAAACTTTTCACTCCTGGTGTTAGATGTTGGGGGTTTTTTGTTATTTGTTTGTTTGTTTGTTTTGGTTTGGATTTTAAAAGACAGAATGTCGTTTTAAAATGAAAATGCCAAGTTTTAATGAGAGAATGATGTGGGAAATCTACATCATTTAATGAGAGAATGATGAGAGAATGAGAGAATGATTCTCCAGTATTTTCTTTTTCTCCTGGTCTCCCTTTCTATCCCCTTAAGTGATGAAATGCAGAACACAAGACAGCAGCTGAAGCAGCCAGCTGATAGGAAACCATTTGCCTGCCTCTTCTGTGAAAGAGAATTTTTTTTTGCCTTTGATCACAGTGAGAAATGGGCCAGAAAAAAAGGCTGAGTCCTGCATGCATGTGGCTGAAGAGGTGGCTTTGCAGTGTTCCTACAAGGTCTTTGATTTCTAGGGCAAGGGGTCTTCCTGTTGTGCCTCCTTCTGCCTGGCTCTCCTCGGCCTCCCTAGCAGATGCCACCTTCATTGTTGCATGTGAGAGGTGCTTCACCTTCTTGCCAGAGTGAAACACTAAAATCAATGTTCTCAGGATCTTTAGAGGGGCTTGTTTAAATGAAAAGTACTGACAATTTGGACTGCTGGGTAGAAAGAGCAGGCAGCCCTTCAGGGGGTCTCCTGGACTCCCATCCTGGCTGGGATCAGAAAACCACACCAGGCAGCCAGGTTGTCTGACAAGGTGAGCCATGCTCTCTATGTTACAATTGGAGTTTTATGCCAAATATTTTCCTGGGTTCTTTTCTGCAGTGACACTAATGTCCTTGGCATTACTATCATAGGGTGAGTCATGGTGACTGAGAAAGCCCTGAAGTGACAGCACAGGGATGTGTATCCTTCCCTGGTTCTCTGTTTATGGTTTATGGAACTGTAAGAAATCGCTTTTCCTCCTATGTCAGGAGATAAGTGAAAAGTCTTTTCTCCTGTCTTTTCAGATCAAACTAACCCTCCAAGTTCTGCCAGGCAAATTGGGGTGAAAAAAGACTAGATAAGGCTCCTGATCTTGTTATGCTCTCCATGCACAGAAAGATAAGCAGGCGCGGATGTGAAAAGAAAGATTTCTGTTCATTGCGCTCTCAAAGGTCAGCACCCCTTACTTAGGTGGTCAAATAATTCACACAAAAAATTCACACACAGGTCAGAGCCCAAGCCAGACAACTGTCAAAGGCTCCAAAAATCATCTTTCTCAGCAGATCTGGGCTGAAATCTGAGCTCACTGGCAAAATATAGTTCAGCTGCAAAAACTCCACATGGGGTGTGAGATTTGTTTTGCAGCTCCAAACATGGGCAGTGGGAAGCAGTTCTGGTGTCAGATATTGGCCATGTTGAATTCTAGCAAAAATGGATGTTCTAGTTCTGCAGAAAGAAATCTAAAGTCCTGCTAAACTCATTGGTCTGTAGCTACAGTTTCCAGTCTCTTCTGCATGCAGAGGCTCAATGCAATGCTGCCCTGACTGCCAGGTAAAACTGGAGCATGTTGCTCTTCACTAAATACAACATCACACCTTTAAATGCTTAAAGATAAATATGTATGTAGCTGAACGATTAATGGAAAGCTGAAAGTCAGTTCCATCAACATATCTTTAAAATCATAAGAACATTTTGTCTTCCTTCAAAGATATTTTAAGACTAGGATAGAAAATGAAGTTGTAAGTCAAATTAAACCTGTGTTATCCTTTGCATGGCTAGCCAGGCCTGCTTGCTGCCCTGCTTGCACACTGAGATCTTCACCTTCCCTTTTTTTCTTTCTACAAGCAGGGGACCTACATAAAAACCAATCCTTTCTGAAGAGCCCCTTCAAGGGATGGTAGTTATATGCAATGCCCCTATAATCCCACATGGGGATTTTTGGTAGCTTCCATATTGTGCAGATCTTCAGACTCATTTCTTGTCTCGCACAGTTAATATTCATTAATTTTTCTGTGAGGCACGTGGACCAGATCCTTAAGTGGTGTAAATCATAGTGGTGTCATTAGCCATACTGACTTCAGCAACCTGTGCTGATTAATAACAGATGAAGGTCTGGACCTCTTTAAAAACAGGGCTTTCTCAGTTCTGAATTCCTGGATATTTTTCTAACCTATTGCTTAGAAACGAATATAGCTGAAATAAATAAATAAATGCATAAAGTCAAGAGTATTATAGGATGTGGGTCTGTTTCCATGGAAACTTGATCTTTTCCTTATCCAGTTCTTTTTTTGTCTGTTAGCCAATTTAACCTCTATCCTTCTATTAAAACTCTTCCTCATTAAGCACAAGGTTGCAGGGTTTTGCTAGAGAAACGTAGGCAGAGAAATATCAGCTTTTGCATCTGTTTGGTGTATTTAAAAAAAAAAGCATCTGAGCTGTAGGGAAGAATGTGGAGGAGGGTGAAGGGAACAGGAAATATAATCGTATTAAAATAAAAATAAGACTCAGTTTGGATAATCACTCCATAAACTGGTAGCACACATGCAATCCATAAGTCAGTATCTTTTCTTCCTATATTTGTTCCACTCGCATTACATTAAGAGATGCTCTTTCACTTAGATGAACAACGGTGCAGTTTGGAGTAATATGACACAACATTACTTACATAATGGTATTTGACCAATAACATTTAAAAGCAGAATTTGCTGGCTGACTGGCTTGATGGGTTGGTGGTGGAGGGGGAGTTGGATGTTGTGGCAGTTCTCTGTCTCTTTCTCATTTCTGAGTCACTTTCTCAGCCGTGGTAACAGAGCTTTTACATTGAGAACTGCCAGAGAAGGATTCAATCCTTTTCTGAAATCCTCCTGCTAATTAACTCATACTCTGAAATGTACCTGAATGACAACGGAGGATTTGGAGCTATTCTTGACTGCTTTCTACTGGGCCAAGTTGCTCTTTCTTTTGTATCTTTGGACATAGCTTTTGTGCTGACTGCACTCCTGCTGATGTAGTGCTATTTTTTTAAAGTGGTGACCTGACCCTGTCTTGGGAGCAATAACATTTTTTTTCTCTCCCTCTATTTTATTACTGCTGAATAATGTAGTGTGCTTCAGTGGCAAGGTGCTGAACTTCCACTGAGAATAGGAGTGCAAGTACCCAAGTCAAGAGATATTACAGAAAATTACATAAATATTCCTGTATTTTTGTCACCGGTGGCAACTAGTATTTTTTAAACACATTCTGCATTAAGATACTGTTTCAAGACCAGCAGATCCTTATTTCAGTGCAGTCTTGTAGATCTTGAGAAATTGTGATTTTTTCTATATAAAGAAGGTCAGGCAGTTTGACTGTAGGTAAGACCCAAGGGCTTCAGAGCACACTATAGGGGCAAAAATGTTTTTTCTGATTTTTCTGAAGAAGCACAACGTTATCATAGTGAATTTTATGATACTCATTGTGTGTTTGAGAGAAAGTTATACACTCTAATGTGCCAAACAATGTCCTCCTTTCCCCTTCCTTTCATTCTCCCAGCAGCTGCAATTCTTCCTTAACATGCCCTGGTTTCAGAACCACAGAAGTTTAGCTCAGTCATGTCTGACTGAGAGTGGGGCAGGCCAAAGGTCTTTTTCAGAGCTCCACACTTGCAATGCCTTTCCTGGCAGAAAGGATCTGCTGCTGGCTCCTCTTTGTCCTTACAGAGCATCTTCTATTTTCCTTCAGCAACATTTCTGTTAGTGTCCTGTGAACCTGGCAGCGAGGAGGGAGCTGAGGCCACTGGAGATAAATGTCCATGCTTCTGACTTGCTCATGGAACAATAACAAAACTGGCTTATGTGTTGCCAAGGTGCTAATCAGGACTGCAGGTGAGAATCTCTCCTGTCATGGTTACTTTTTTCACCCTAAATAATCAACAGAGATTTGTGTTGAGAAGCAAGGAGGAAAACCAACTGAGGAACATGCTGTATGCATTTTGCAACCCAAGGGGCTCACTCCAATCAACCAGGTTGGATTTCCAAAAAATCTTCCATGCTAAGGTCCAAATTCTGACCACGTAGCAGGGTATCCAGCCCTTAGAAGTAAAGGCTGGGATCTGTTAAGCAGTCTGAAAGGTGAATAGCTATTTGGTGGGCTGGAACCAATTCTTAACACCTTTATAGGAAAATGCCTTTCCTAGGATCTTGTATTTTTTCCCTGACACATAAGCAAGTGGTATCTGACATACAGCTATGCCTTTGTCACAGGGTTTGTACCCTTTGTGTGAGTAGGCACTGCTTGTGCCAACAACCATGTGGCCAGATATGTGCTCATTATGTGATAGAATCTGTCATTCCTGTAATGATATGGGATAAGTCCTTTGTGATAAGGCAGAAGGTAAAAGGGACCTGGGAGACAAGGACTTAGAGAAAGGGTGACAGGTAACATGAATTGCATTCAAACAGCTGGATATCAGTTCTGGACGAGACTCAAAAACTCTCTCATGAGAGCAAGTTATGATGCTTGTCTGGGATAAATAAAAACAGGGAAAGTCTCTACTTCCTGTTGCCATAAATGATCTCTAGAGTAATTCAGTTCCTACAGAGATACTGATTTAAGTAAACATGTATCACTTTCTCTAATTATTTCTTGGATAAACTTGAGAGTAGGGAACGGGAAGGAGGAATTTCCATAGGAACCATGAAGAATGTTACTCATATTGATTTAAAGTCTTTACCTAGGATAATGTATCCTCTGGTAACCCTAGTATTCCTTTTCTTTCACACTGTACTTCCTTGCACAAGACTTTTCTTGAGATATTCTCACAAGAGAAGATCTTGAGATCTTCTTTCAAGAGATCTTTGCTACAAGAGTGTACTGTATCACCAGCAAAGAGCCTAATTATAGATTCATGGATATGAAGGCAAGAATGAATCATCTTGCTTTGTCTGAGCTCCTGCATAACACCAGGAATAAGATTTCACCCACTAATTCCTGCATCAAATCCATAACTTCTCTCTGAGCTAGACTTTCAACAAGACAAGAGGGCATGGTCTTAAGTTGTGCCAGGGGAAGTTTAGGTTAGATATTAGAAAGAATTTCTTTACGGAGAGAGTGATCAAGCATTGGAATGGGCTGTCCAGGGAAGTAGTGGATTCTCCATCCCTGGAGATATTTAAAAAGAGACTGGATGTGGCACTCAGTGCCATGGTCTAGCAACCGCAATGGTGGTTCAAGGGTTGGACTCGATGATGTCTGAGGTCCCTTCCAACCCAGCCAATTCTATGATTCTCTATACCCTGCACTGGTGCTCTGTTTCCCACTGGGGTATTGTCTCATGTACTATGGCTATGACTGCAGTGGAGAGAGGCTGTAATGCCCTCTTCCCTTCTCCTCTGGTGGTCACATCACCCGATAGTGCTGGTGGGCTGAGGGTGGGAAGCAGCTCCCTGGGGGCTGGAGGGCTGCTGACCTCTGAGCTGTAGTGCAGGAAGCTGGAGGGATGCTCCAATGCAATGCTGGGAACTCAGGAGTTGCTGCTGTAATAACTGGAGATTGTGAGCCAAAGTTGCAGATGGAGTAGTCTTGTCCAGCAGGAGCTAGATTGAGCTGTCAAATATATATCACATAACCACTGATCGCTCACCAAGTCATTATAGACTTTGAGGGGATTTATGAGGACAGCTCTGTGGTTTGCTCCTTGTTCTTTGTTTACTGTCATTCTCCTTCTGATAGTGGAGATTTTCTTTTTATTAAATGTTTACCTATTTAGAATTCAGGTATGCGTTCAGATGCACACAACAGTAAAGCAGCCCTGAATATTGAACTAGAACTTCTACTGAAATGCATGGTTGAGCTGACAGCCCACCAAAATGTCAGAAAACAACAGGTATATTCAACTCAGTAGTCAGCTGGATAAACTGGTAAGTTTAAATCAAGTTTTTATCTTTGGATGTCTTGGTTCAGCTTTGAAATGGTGATTTCCATCTTTCCTAGAAAACAGGCCTGAACATAGGGCCCTTTGTTATCAGTTGCTCCCTGCTTTCTTCTAGTGATGCCAGTTTTTCTCTGGAAGGTGTGTTTGCTGTGGAGAAAATGCAAAGAGGAGTGAGATGAAGTCACTGGCAAAAATGTAGAGAAAAAAAGTGAATTTTAGTTTTGATAAGCAAGTGACTACTGTGGATGTCTCTGTTACCCTGCTGCTACTGCAGCTGCTTCAGCCCAACCACTCAGCCCTCCAAAGAGCCCCAACGGATGGGATGGAGGTAATTGAACTTGTGCTTAATGCAACAGTATTGTGATCCTGACAAGGTCTCTTCTGCACTGTAGACAGCTTGAGGGATGTTCAGTCATCCAGGATGAGTATTAATTTAGCAAGCTATGGCGTGGCTCAGGCTGAGAGCAGACGGGATCACAAGATGCAGTGTTGGAAGGCAGAAGGTTGTCTTTCTGAGATTCTTCAATTTGAGGAAGCAGCACTCTGGCAGGAGATTGTACCACTGTACTGTTTGCTGGAATGCTGACCAGAATTTCTTGTACCCTTTGTTAAAGGCATTTCTTTAAGAATAAATCTTTGTTTTTCAGGTCAGGCAGTGATAACTATGTAGAAGGTGCTCTCCTGCATTTGGCTAGCATTTTTAAAATGCACTCCTGTGCACCTGAGGCCACTTCTTGCTAGCTTTCTGAAATCCAAGGAATACTTGACACTGGATCTGCATCAACATCATGTTTTGTTTGCAGATGACTGTACTTGTCAGGTACTTTGTCTTCAACAGCCACTGTTGCAGACTTGCCAGCTACCATGTCTTCTGAGGGGCTGATAGCACTAAGGTCTATTTTTTTTTCTTTTTTTTTTTTTCTTAATTCTGCATCATGATTATCACTTTGAAGAAGATATATTTTTTCAGCAATGACCTCTTCTAAATGTGTGAAGGAAGTTTGAAAATATGAACTTCAATGCTGAAAAACCCATTTTAAGAAATATCACATAAAATTTCATGAGATCACAGGATGTGACCAGTAGATTCTTAATACTCTGTATCCACTGTAGCAGTGCATTATTAACTTTTCGTAGGCAGTCATTTACTGCTTTTCTATTTCTTTTTCCTGGCAGTCTTCCATGTTGCATTTTGTGGTAGGTTTTTTCTTTTTCCTTTTTCTTTTGTTAGACCGTGCCAAGAGAGACAAAAGAGCTCTTAATATATGGCATCTGCTGGAATATATTATCAAATTAAAAAAATTAGCACCACAATAGCTACATTATGTCATAAACTTGAGAATTCTGTGCTGTGTTGTCTTTGTTACAATTGCTCCAGGTGGAGCTAATTGTGTTAGGTGTGCTGAAGATGCAGTGGTTTCCAATGACTGAGCAAACCAAGTTGACAGACAGAGACGAATGTCCTCTATCCCTCAGAATCCCACGTTTAGGAGAGAAACTTCTGCTTCTCACCTTTGAAATCCCTGGAATAGTTGGTCGCTTGGCACTGAATTTCCCAACTGTGCTGGCATGTATAGAAAACCTGTTCCTCCATAGCAACAAGAGATGATCATGGTAACAAATGCAGCAGAGCCATATATATACATTTTAATCTGCTAAGTCCTATCCCGTTTGCCTTCAGTGACTTTTCCTTTAATAATCAGTCTAAAGCTATCATATAGACTTTTAGGAAGGAGTAACACAAGGCACATAGTTCAGCTCTACAAGATTAAGATGAATTTAGCATTAGTCCTTCCCACTAATTTCCATGAATGGTACAAGAAGGGCAATGGGAGGGTGACCATTTCTCAGTGGAAAGCAGCTGGAGTAATGTCCCAGTTTAAATTTCTTTAAGCTTCTCTCAAAAATCTGAATCTAGATTCCTGGCCTAAAGTCCTTTCTAAGCACCTAATAAGTTATTTGGCAATTGTAATGTTATTCCCATTTTAAGAAGAATTGATCATAGACTGCTTTAAATAAAAGATGAAGGACATGTGATGAATGCAGGAAGAAAAGGGAAGGTTGGGACTGCAGCAATATTTTCACCCACTTTGACTATTCATGCACAGATCTCTATTTTCTCCTAAAAATGACAAAATACTTCACATAATTCGCATGAGTCTTTTATTATGTCATTCACTGCTTCCACAATGTTACTTTCAAGATCTCTGCATGCATGCCTAGTGTCAGAAGGGTATAACCTCCAGCCAGCAAACTCGATGCAGTTTACAGATTCAGTGGCTTCACCCCAGTCACAGCCTTTCCCAGGGCATGTGCAAGGTCTTCCCCTCTCAGCTTGAAATAATTCATCCATAATTCAGCATTTCAGCATGACAGATCTGCCTGTGGTTTCATCATGGCTGCGGATCCCTTCCCATCAGATAGGGAAAAGGTTTTGCATCATCTTCTGAAGCGCTGGCTGGTATGGAGAAGAACAAGAAAAAGATAGTCCCTCCCAGAAAGGGCTTCATGTTGCAGAAATGGCAGGCAGTGGTGGGCAGGGCTGGCTGTACCAGGTAGTAAGAGACATTATAGTTCAGGAAGGAGAGCAGTGCTCCAAGTCAGACAGAGCTCACCTGCTCTTTTTTTATGTCTCTCTGTATGACTACAAAGCACAATTTTCTGTCCTGCACGGTTGTGTCCCAAACAGTGCAGCTGTGACATATGACATGGGATCCTGTTACGATCCGAGTTATTATTTTATATTTTGATTGTGAGGAAAATTCAGCCACTACTCATAGATGACGCATATGTTTACAAAAATAACAAGCTTTATGATTTAAACAAGTTACAAGGATTTATTTTAGGATTAAGAAACAATAATGCCACCGTTGAGAGAATTACAATAATTAGCTACTTTGGAGAGAAGAGTCGTTAAGGAAAGAAAAGAAACGAGGGAGTAATTAAGATGTTATCACCGTCCGCCGGCCCTGGCCTCTGGCTGGAGTGGCTCCTGCTGATCTGTGTTCTCCGCTTTTCCGATCCTCCGCTGTCTGTGTCTGCCCCGTAGCTGGAACCCGAAGTGCCGAGAGAAGGGGGGGTCTGGGGGAAAAACTGCAACTTCTCCTTTTCTCCTGGGGTTTTTTATACAGCAAAAAGAAGAGGGGTCTCTTTTTTGCATAAGTCCCTGATACACACAGACTTCCCGGAGATGACGCATCCTTATCTTTCAGTCTTTTTTGTGTCCTGCTACTTTCTTTGTCTCCACCATGCACAAACAGGCTACCTGATAAGTATTCTTATCTTTTAGGTGTCTGCCAGGTATATAGTGAGGTAATGATATGTTAACTGACAGCTTGTTGCAAAAGAGCAGGAAGAAAAAAAAAATTATTCAAGAGACATATTTTGTATTTTTAAAGTGTTTACATCAGATCCTGTGTGGGAAAAATTTATTTTAAGAGGAACTGCATCCTCTTGGAATGTTTGTATTGAGAAACGTTGTTATGTCCCTTCAGGACACCTTTTGCTCTCCCCTCCCAGAGACTTTAAACCGCAGCTTTAAATCTGCAGCAGGCAAACCTTAAAAGCAACTTCAACATCTCAGCTGCCAAGAGACCTTACTATATTCAACCAGACCATTATACCCTACCGAACTGTATAACCTTCCTAATTTTTCCTTAATGATTGCTTTCTAACATAAAGAAACAACCCTCCCAAATTGACTCTGCGGCTGAAAATGAGCGAGTGAGTGGTGGCTGAGAGTGATGAGGAAGCATCCCACCTTTTCTTGTAATCTCATCTCTGCTCTGGAGGGGGCCTCGAAAGGTCACAGGGAGCACAGGGCTAATAACAAAGGCTTGAGGTAACTGGCCATAAAGCCAAGTAATCAGGTGCCTTTTTTTCCAGCTTGCAGTGCTTTGCACTTAATGCCCTCTGCTTCTGGTATTTATAAACACATGAATTTAGTCTGCTCAGACATATCCAAAAAAATCTGGATATTTATCAACACCAACTGATCTACAAAACAGAGTTCATATTTTTTCCTGCTGTCTTTCAATGTATCTGCAGCTTCGTTAACTCCAGCATAAGTAACATACTGCAAGCATGATTAAGCTTGTAATAATAGCAGAGACATCTGTCAGTGCTGAGCAACAGGTATGTCAGCCCTCCTTGCTGCTTCTCCCAGAAAAGAAATATAACTAGGCAAAATGAAGGAAGAAAAAAATGGCAATTGTCCCTGACCTTCGACAAGAAAATCAAGCATTACTCCTGTAGCTTTGTACTGCAGCAGCACAAAGAAAGATGCCTTTATATGTGTGTCATAGTAGTTGTTTGTAGAGCCATATCCTGAGAAAACTCAGGAGTATTTTTATAATTTCAGATTTCTATATTTTAGTTGCATAAAATATTTTCCTTTTTCTTAATATGATATTCATAATCTTGATGTGGAATAGCATTATGGTTATAGCAAGCATGAAGTACCCAGTCTAGTCAGTGCTGCAAGGGGAGACAATGAAATTACTGACGTGTTCAAAGTTAGGTTTGAATACTAAGGTGAATCAGGACCTTAAAGCATGATAGAAAGAAGAGACGAGAGGTGGTTTCAATACAATTCTGTTGTAAAAACATTGAACCACCTCTAAGTGCTCTATTCCCACTAGAGGGCAAGCACTATGAGTGTCCATTGCAGAAAATAATTAATGAGAAATAAGGAGTAATTGTGTTAATTTTTCATTTGAAGCTCTATTTTACCAGCTCTTAAATTACACTGTAGTATGATTGTAAAAGAAACCAGTATTTTCCTCTAAAGAAGTAATTTCACTTAAGCTGTAAAATAATTAGAAGCCTGAAGCAATTGTAACACCAACCAGTCATTCAGAAATAATATCTCCAAACTAAATGCTTTCTTGGACAAATAAACCCTGGGCTGGGGTACTTTTACACCCTGACCACATTATAATGCTCTTGATCAGAGGACTCAAAACATTTCACTGGCTCATCACTGTACTCAGAATGGTTCAACAAATACATTTTATATTTTCTTAAATTTTAATGCATGTCATTGTGGTAGTTTCCTGAATTTAAAAAAAAAATAAATTCTCTTGTATACCTAGCTCTATGCACTCTGTCATGTAGCAAACCTTACTGATGGACAGCTTGAGCTCTTTCTTTCAAGCTAGTGGTTTCATTGTCTGAAGCTGTTAATTGAGACATATTTTAAAGCCTGGAATCCCAAAATACCAGAAATGTTAAGTGAATGTCCATGGCAATTCTTTTCAAAATAATGGAGAGAAAGGGAAGAAAACAGAAAAGGGAAGCATATGCAGCAATAGATGCTTTTTAAAAATATTTAAAACCCAAGCATCAAGAGAAATAGCTAAGGAGTTTCTCTTTTTAAGTAAAGCAATGAGGAAGAAAGAAGCTGCTGCAGCAGAGAGAACTAGAGAGAGGTGAAAATGGTACTTCTTAATGCACATCTGTGCCCTGGATTTCAAACCCAGATCTCACAGACACCTCACAAAAGGCAAGAATATATCAGTTGTTCCAGAGCAGTTTTGCTGTCAAAGTGTGAATGCAGGGAGAGGCATTTATAGAAAAGCGAGTCTGAAAATTGTTCTGCTTGTTGCTCCTGCTGCTGTGTTTTTTTGAAGCTTCTCCAGAAGCTCTGTGATGGCTAGGAAAAGAAAACTGAAGAAAGCCTGCCTTTTGTCCTTGCAGGGCTGTAGCTTGATGCCACACGTGCAGGACACAGGAGCCCAGGCTGACTCATAAACAAGTGTCTGCTTATTGCAGAGCTGATATTAGTGCTATCCCCTGGCGATGGATTTAACAGCCTTCACAGGCTTCATCATTTCACACAGGACACTGTGTTAAGGTGGGTCGGGCTTTATGAATGCCAGGTTCCTGGCACAAGTAATTTCCTGGATCTGCTCACCTGCTCTGAGTCCAGCTCCCCATCCTGGTAATGCTGTTAACCTGGTTTGAAGCCAGGCTCTCTGCAGGTGAGGTGGGCTGCTCTCTAAGAGTCATTTGCAGGATTGGGCCCAAGGGCCTAATGTTCTTGGCTTTCCTCTGCAATTAGAGGTACTGGGAATGAATTTCCTGACTCTCTCTCAAAGGCTGATGCAAAGGCGAAAAATGGAAAAAACCAAAACAAACAACGTCGTCCTTCCCCCCCAAAAAACAGAAAACCAAACCAAACAACAACAACAAAACCAAACAAAAAATAAATGCAAAAACCCCTCCCAACCCCTTCTCCCCCCCAAAAAACCCCACCCAAACCGAACCAACAACAACAAAACCAAAAAACCACAGCACCCAAAATAACAATGAAAGTCTACCTCTGAGTTGTCTGTCACTGAGCTGTAAAAGAATGTGGTTGCTGCATGGAGTATGTATGGGAGGATGAGGCATCTGCTTGTCAAGTGGCATGTGCCTCTAAGACAGGAAACATTTCTCTTATGCCATCAGGACATCTAGGTGTGATTTTAGGGAATGAAAATGGCTTTTGGTGAGCAGGTGATCTGTCTCAGGGTTCACCTGCTGCCTGATTGCAAGTACGGTTGCAGTCCTGCCTCTTCTTCATCCTTTCATTTCTGTCTATGTACCTGTGCAGCCCTGCTTTCATTACATACAGATTTTCTTGGTGTTTGTACTGGATACACGTGGATTTCTATCAATTCAGCTGCAATCAAATGGAACATGCCAAACTTCCCATAGCATATACACGCTGCCTGCTGCATCTCTACTAGAACATAACCTAGAAGCCAAATCTCATCTCAGTCCGTTTCTTGGGAATGATTAATGCTCACTCACTCCAGCTTTGTAAAGCTCATATTGCAATGTTCCTTCCCAATTATGCTTAAAAGCCAGTGGTGTATGGTGTTTCTATGTAAGACATGTACTAGTGTGTTTCGTCACCCAACACATGGTTGGTGTCACAGTTCCCCGTGTCTGTGCATGGGGGAGTTACAGCCATATGAGTCCAACTGCATTACATTCTCTACAGCACGCTTCATTTTTCTGAAAATGAAAAAAAAATAAGCTCCAGTAGGGTAATTTTTTTCCTGACTTAAAGGGGTTTAAAAAAAAAAAAAGACTAAGTGCTAGTAGGAAAATAAGATGACTGAGGAACAGAAAGATGACTGTTGAAACATTACTGACAGCATGCATGTATGCTTATGAAAGGGAAAGGAAGTGGAAACTGGGTTAAAGGAATGGACTGACCTTGCATTTTGATATCATTCACAGGGTAGACACTAGGGAGGATGTGTGGTAGTTTTGCCACAGGCTTTAGTGGAGGTGGAAATCTGAGGGAAGCCAACCCAACCAGACTCTCCTTTTTGATGTGCACAGCGAAGCATCACTGTGGGGCTGTTCTGAGAAAAGTTGCTGTTCCAGAGGGACCAGCAGTTGGTAGAGAGGGTGCATTTCTGCTATGCACTGTGCCAGACTGCTTGCCTGTTTGCCAGCTCCTCTGCTTTGTCTTGCTCTATGCAGTTCCTGAAACAGCTTCAAGCAGCAGTTACACAGCACAGAAAAATGCACAGGAATACAAAGCAAAGGAGGTGGAACTACACGTTCCTTAAGGTCTCTTCCAAACAAAACCATTCTATAATTCTCTGAAATCCCCCAATATGTGTCCCCACTGCTCCTTCTACATGCTGCTAGGCTTTCCCCTTACCAGTTCTTGTTTTAAGAAGGACACTTGGTCAGCAGGGTCCAGACATTAGTGCTGAAGAGATGCAGCCTTTCCTGTCAGCTCACCTGCTGCTACTCACTGTGTCCTGCAAAAGGCCTACCTAACCTTACCTTACCCTCTAAAATGAACAATATTGTCAATAGACTATTCAAAATAGACTGTGCTGTGCTTGTGGATCCAGAACAGAATTATTTTATGACTGTGCTACTTCAGGTGTAGATCCACATGCCTTGCTCAGGCCAATAATTACTGTTTAACTCTTTGGGGTTTTTGTCTCTGAATGGATTAGTTCAGTGCCACCAGGATGGGAGAGGATTAGTAGAAAACCAAATGAAAATGCAACAGGAAGTCCTTAAGAAAAAGCATTTCCTTGGTGGGGCTGAGAAAGGAAAGGAGAGGAATGTGATGAACCGGTGACTGAGCTGTTGATGTAATCCCAGGGCCTCCTCCCAGGCCACTGCCCAAACTGGCAGTGCTGACAGAAGATCATCACCTGCTTAAACAGACTTCTGGAAAAGAGGAACGAGTCATGGATACTCCATGCAGGATATACAAGCCTGAGTTTAAGCAGGGTTAGTTTGCATGGATCAAACTGCATGGGTCACATCACACACCCCGGCTGCATTCCCAGGTGTGCATGGATGTAAGGTACAGGTTTTAATCCATCCCTGGCCTGCTTGGCCTGGGGAAGATGCCTCTGTGTTTGGCATGGAGAGGAAACATTTTGTATTTACAGCAGCTCCCTGGTCTGGAGATCTGAGAGACCATGACTCCAAGGCACAGGCTTACGAGTGCTCACACATACCTGTATTTCATATACAACTGGGCTTTGTTTAGCTTACAGGGGTGGGTTTATGGGGCAGAAACCTTTTTTCCATCTTGCTTTTGGGCTCCCTTTCCTCTTTTCCCCCTCACTTGCCCTTGTAGAGCTGCCTGCAGCTTCTCTGAAATGAGGACTTAACACTTCACAGGGAGCAGAGGCAGCCAGAAACTGTTTTTGCAAAGCAAGACAGTCTTTCTAAAATAAACCAACATTTCTTGATCTACTGGATTAGCGCACTGCTTGGGTTGGGGCTCTGCCCTCACAATGTCCTTGTCAGACAGAGAGCAGCACATCTGCTCAAGCTTTCTTTCTTAGACCTGGAAAACATTTATCAAAATATCTCTAACTCTCTCTTATCCATCATATCTCTGCCTCACCTGCTGCCATCCTCACAGGAACACTATGGCCAGGGCAGGAGCTGCTTTCTGTTGGAAAGCAATGCTCAGAGAGAATGTTACTTCCACTTTTTCTTGAAAGAAGCTATTCCTTGGTGTTCTTCTCTGCTCAGCTCCAGATGCCTTATTTACCTCCAGATCAGATGACTGAAGGCAAATGTCCCCCTTTTTTTTTCCATAGATCCCTTTGTCTTTCAAGCTAAGACAAGAGTTTAACCCATTTCCCTCATGAACAAAATGGAGGCTGTTGAATCACACAACCTGAAAATGTGAGTCTTTCAAAATACTCAGACATTAACTACATGAGAAAATTTAGTTTTAAGACCATCCTAGTAATTAATTGTCTTGATCTTAACACTTCAATTTGTGGCAAATATTCCCTTGTGAAAATCATGTTGTACCACTGTTCTTTAAGTCCAGCACCTTTCCTGGGTTTTTCCATCTGCTGCTTCCATTTTATGTCACTCCCAATCTGCCTGTGGCAATTATTTCAATATCTGGTCCTTTCCCTTTTCAACAGTGCCTCCTTAGCCCTCTTTGCACAGCTCCCTGCATTGCTTATTCCCTGCAATCCCTGGCAAAACACCTCTGAACCCCTTTCCCTAGTACAAGTCTCTGTTCCTTCTGTATTACCCTCCATATCACCACACCAGTACTGCTAGTTACAAGGGTTGGGCTTGAGTATAACCCATTGTGAGAAGTTATTTTGATGTCAAAAAGGAAACCATTTACATTTGCATAAGAGCTTTAGTTTAGGAGGCCATCAGAAAGAAAAGCACTCAGAAGAAAATTTTGGATTAGCACTATACTCCTGTGATAATAGAAAGTTTAAAAGGGCTAAAATCAAGATGCAGACTTTGAGTTTTGAGGCAAAACCAGGTTTTTGGGGGCATAGATATGTATTTTTCATTCACTGGTGGCTTAAACCAGCTTTGGTTTTGGCATTCAGGGGATTTGAAACTAGATTAAGGTCCCTTCCAACCCAAACCATTCTATGGCTTTATGTTCAAAATGAAGCATGGTTTGAAGTACTTGTGCTTCCAGTTTCTTCTAGGATTACCCTTTTTAGGTTGAAGTATTCTTAGATGTGCTTCTTACATACTTTTTGTGGCTCCTTTCTTCTCCATCAGTCATGGTGCTACCACCAGGGGTTTCCTCCTTTTCGGTCCACATCCAATTATCCAATACTGTGACAGAACCATGGCTGAAGTGGAACAATCCACATCTTAGAAAACTAATTTTGTGTAAACCAACCACAAATTTAATTATTTTCTTCCCCATTTTGTTACAGAGAAATCAGCTTTGTATGTCTTAAGCCTCGACCCAGCTCTGTCAGATTTCAAACAGTGCAAAAACAACTCCTCCTCCCCCTCCAAATCAGAAAGATGTTTCATCAGATCCTCCACACAAATATAGGACTGAAATGAGCCATTTTAGGTCCTGAAAAAACCCACACACTTACAAATCCCCTATAACTTTTCAACTTGCTTAGATTTCTACAAAACTTTTTGGAACAGGAAGGGATAAAATGCAACAGAAAACAATCTAATACAATATATTTTCTGTGTGGGTAGCTAAGGGACTTAAAATCACATTAAGGTTTGATTTATGATAGTAAAGGTGATGAGTATAAGGAAATTATCTGGATAGGGAATCATTAGAGGACATTCAGTGCTACCAATGGGATCTTCTCTTACCTGTGTTTTCTGATAACATTTCAGAAATGCTCAAGAGACACCAGCAGCTCTAGTGTTGCATCTATTAAAGGATCCAAAAGGCTCTGGCTAATTTATTATTTATTATTTTTATTACACTATTGCCTAAATGTCAAATGATTCACCGCTGTTGGAAAAAAAAAAAAAAAGTAAGTTACCATCTTTTTACTTGCAGTGTCTTTCCTACATTACAGGTATTTATAGCAGACATTTTGCAGTCTGGGTGATTGCTAAGTTGAGATTCTTACCCCCTAGTTAGCTGCTTTTATACCAGGTTCCAGTCCATCCCATTGTGTGTCTTGTCAGGTAACGCTGTACCGTGCTGCATGATATTAATAAGGGCTTCCTTCTGTGTTCCCTCTCCCCATGGGTGTTCCTTTTCCCCTGGGGAGCATCTGTTACAGATACAACTCTGTGATTTAATACACCTGAGCACCTGGTGGTCCCTGAAGGGTTTGCTGAGGAACATGCTGATGAGCTGAATGCTGCTGTCACTTTGGCCCTTCTTGCAGTGCTACAGCCTCCTGAAAAGCAAAGGGAAGGTCAATGCAGAGGACTTGGGCTCCAGCTCCAAGGCATGAGGATTGCACTCCATTCCCCAACTTTATACTTCATCACCTATCAGGCAGCTCTCGGAGGAGAAAGAACAAAAGTAGATTATATGCTCTGCAGAAGCAGCAGGTATATTTAGCTGCTGCTGATCTTGTAACTTCTGTTACTTTGTATGTGGCTAGCCATCCATTCTTGCCAACTACCAATGTGGTGCTTTGACAATAGCAGAATGAGATTCACAGCTACCTGGTCACAGCTTGAGACTTTGCAAATGAACATTCATAGCATGCTTCTCAGCTGCCTTTTTTTATAGAAAAACTGGCACTTACAATTATATACTTTTTTAACAAATACTTCTGCATCTCCAGCTTCCAAGTTTGCTTTGTGATCCTGGGAGAGCATCTCTGCACTGCTAAACATCTGAAAAATAAAATGGAAGAGTGGGAAATTGTGTCCTCTCATAAGCAGGAGTAGCTATCAGAGGTTATTAAATGAAGATATCAGTCATCTGATTCACTCTTTGAAAAATGTTGTTAATCTAAAAGTCTTATTATTATTTTTTGGAATCACCAACTGCAAAGAGAAAAGCTTTTCTAGCTGAAAGTTTTTATTTCTTGAGAAAAAATAGATATGAAAATTAACACAGCAAAAACCTTGAGGCAAGGAGAAACAGTTCACTGTCCCTACTGTAACTCCTGCTGAAAAAGGGGTGATAAGCAACCAGTACTTAAGGTCAGCAGCCAGCCTTGCCGTTCTGCAGGTCACAAGAATCTAAGGCTGGTTTCTCTCTCAGAGCTGCTGAAGTGAATGTCTCATTTATATCTCACGTCAATCTTGGAGTAGCCCAGTGAATATTTATTTTAAGCTTTAGCTGAGTGCCAAATGAATTTTAGCTGAGCACTATCTGTTAAACCAGCTGGGAACAAACCCCCAACCCCATAACATAAAATGGCTGGGGTTTCTGTTTGTTTGTTTTGTTTCTGGTTTTGACTACAACACAGATGAGCAAAACCTTCTTTCTTGGTTTCAGGCAATTAGTGCTAACATGGCTATGCAGCTGCAGGGCAGGATGATCTCTACTCTGTACCTTTGTTGGATTGTGTCTTCTTTTCCCTCCTGTTCCCTCAGATCTCATGTTTCTTCTCTTCCCCTAAATCACCCCAGTGACAGATTGGGGCGCAGTTGGTGCAACCTGGCTTCAGTCACAGCTTAACCAGTCGGGGGCTGATCCCATCCCCTTCCCAAGAAATCTTTCTCCTTCCCAGGAGAAACAAATAGTGTTTGTCAGTGATGACAAGACAGATTTCCTAGCTAAACTGAAGCAAACTGATCAAACCTTCATTTAAGAAAATAGGGCTGTAAGGCAAAAGAAAGTCTTTACCTAGTTCCTTCTTATTTGAGACCATTCACTCAGAGAGTAGGGGCAGAGGCAAAGACTGCATCCTTCAAACCCTTCAGCAAGGGCTTCCTGCTTGCTCTTCATCCAATGTTTTTTCCATGAACCTGCCATAAACACTCTCCTTTTTCCAAAAGTAACTTTATCTAACCAAACTTCATCCAGACCTTTAACCTTTAGCTTTCTAGATGGGACCATCTTTCCACAATGCAATGAGATCCTCAGGAGATTCTCTGAGACACTGTTTTCCATTGTATGCTTAGGAAGCCTTGTTTTTCAGCTGCTTTCTATTATATTTAGCCCATGTAGTCATACAGTTGAATTGCACAGTTTTCATGAATGATTACAGATAAGAGCTATTTCCATGACGTAAAACCACTTCCTCATGTCACTGACACTACCAGAAACAAGGTGGTAACGTCTGATATGGCCAATACCTATCAGAACAGGAGCCTATAATTACAGAAATAAATAGAATTCACTCCACCTACAGTTGTAAAATATCACTGAAGGTAGAATGGTGAGTCACAGTTTGGGAAAGGAGTTTGGAGTACAAGGCAAATAATGAGGTGCTTGAGCTGGAGCTTATCTATCCTTGTTTATGAAGATACAGCTATCAATAGAATTCCATTGCTGTGCCAGATTGTCTGAAAAAATCATAAGCATAATAATCCTAAGCATAGATAGTTCTCTAGGAGGAAACATATTTATAATTCCTCTTGAAAACTGAGTTAAGCTACATTCCTTTTCTAATTTGAAGACATATTCTCCTAATTCACACAAAACTACCATCATGTTTCCCCTGACAGCAGATAGGAGACCTATTATTTTATTGGACTGTTACAAATCTGAATGCTTTAACAACATGATAGGTGTGGACAAGCTGTGTCATAGGTATGGACAAGCTTAAATTCTGTAGTTAAATGTTAGAGTTGATGGGTAAACAAAATTTAAATATATGTTATATGTTCAGTAAGTTTCCCAGATTCATATTTTAAAATAGAATGCTTCCTTACTATTTTTTTGTAAAAACCCACCTTTTAAATACACTGAAACCACAACGCTTATTTAATTTTAACTAAATTAATTAAATTTTTTTATGGGTAAGATAACCCATAAAAAAAAGAAGAAGAAGAAAAAGCCCCCTAAAATAACATTTCTTAGCCAAATCTTGTTCTTGACACTATCTCAATTTTTTATGGGAAACATTTCCAGCTGACAGTTTTCAACCATAATACTTATTGGTTGTAGGAATGACAGAACAATTGGAGCAGTGAAGCTTTAAACTATTGTTCTTTTCCTTGGGGTAGCCTTGAAAGAATACCTTCACCCATTTACCAAGGGTGAACAGCTTTTTTAGCAGATGAATAAAATATAATTTCTTTTTCATTGACATCCATCGTCATGATAAATATCTTGATTCTCAACTCACACATAGTCATTTAGAAATATGGAGGGTAAGTAGAAAATACTACCAGATGGTGTGAATGGTTGCAAAATTATGTATAGTCGGCGACTTGCATTTATTTTTGCTGAGTTTACCTAACTAAAAATTTTTGTGTCACAGCAGTGAAACATACAAGAAGTTGATAATCAAACTCCACAGCAGTATTCTGATCATAGGTAATGATATTCAACAGTGAGATGAGGAGAGTTTGCTCTGTTTCAAGTTCATATATTAGCAAATACATCTACCAGTATCTGCACACTGCAGTTTCTCAGGCAGTATTATGCCACCTAAAGAGAGAAATGAAAGCAGCCTCTGCTTGTAAACAGTCAATGGGCAATCAGATTGGATTAAATAATTAATCTGCAATTATGGTATCTAAACAGGAAGGCACTATTTGTCTATTTGGCAGCTGAGGGGGATGGGATCCATTTGCTAATGCTGGAGAAATGTTTTCATAGTGAAAGAAAAACTAACCTTGAGATGAAAGCCATCTAAGCTGGAGACTTATAAGGACAGGCTTTGGCTCAGCACGTAGCAGCTAAGTTCAGTGCAGTGTATAGGCCTTCAGTCATGATTAAGCTTCCAGTACAAACTTGGAAATTCAGAAGGTTTTTTGGGGGAGTCTTTCCATATTACATTACATCTTTGATGATCTTAAAGGTATATTTCAACCCAAACAGTTCTATGATTTAGGAGCCCAAATGCATCTAACTCACACATGCTGTGGCTTTCTTTGATAAGCCAAGCTGCCCTGGCTTCAGCAAGTGGCAGCTCAATGTTGGGGCTTCTGCCAGTATGGCAGCCCAGCAGTGAATTCTGTGAGCTTTCCTGTGACTGAATGAGGACTGAATTTCTCACGTTTCAAATTCTTGCTCTCCTGGGTGCTGCCATCATCTCTTCTCTCAGCCTGTCAGCACAGTCTGTTGGTGTGTGGGTAGCTGCCACCATGTGATTGATCTGTTCTTCCCCTTTCCCTTATGTGTCTCTAGCCTCAAGGACCACTGAAGGTGCAACCCAATGGCTTGCAAGCCCTGGGTGCCCTCGTGTGTGTGTGTACAAGTGTATGTATGTGCATGTTCATAAAACATTGTGTATTTATGCCAGCACTCAGGCAGCCAAAATAAATTGTGCTTAAGCTCTATTCCTTTCTGAAGTTCTTGTTTCCGAAGCAGGATAACATCACAAGGAGACCTAGGTGCCTAAAGAGGCAGATGGAAATCTATGATTTAAAATCACCCTAAATGCTGAAATACCAGTGGGTGTTTGCTGTCGACAGGCTTGTAAGAATCCTGCCACATGTTGGTTTGTACCTCTAGATACTAAAATCTGATCTGAGAATACTGTGGTCCCACTCTGATTCCCGTATGTCAAATCTCACATCATTCTGTGGTCACACCAGTGATGGTGTCAGCTCAAGAAATGAGTGTTGCAGCTGGCTGAGCAGCCTCCACTTCTGAGCAGCTTGGGAGTACACCAGGGCTTAAGGGAGAGAATTAAAGTGGGGACCCAACTGCTATAACTGATTTGCAGTGAGAAAGACCTAGCTCAAAGCAAGGCTTTAGGACTTCTATATTTGTACAATATATAAATGAAAGGGAAAAGGGAGACAAGTTTGACAATTTTTAAGTTGTCTTTTCTTTCTCTTAGTTATAAAGAAAAATGATCTGGAATCTCAGCTCTTGGCCCCTCAGTTTTGTTGTTGAAGCAGTGCTTGAGAACTGATTTTTAGCATTTGGATTTCCTCTGGCTGTTGAAATAGATGCTAGCAGAAACACCAGTATGAAAATCCAACCAATTCTGCAAACATCTGTATTTAAAAACAGGCAGGCTGAAAAGTATTTCCCCTTCTGTTTGGATTCCTTCTTTGGACAGTGCTTTCTAAATACTGACATCTAAGTATCCACACTGTCTTTTTTTGCTGTAGGCTCTTTAGGATGAGAAGCAGTATTTAAAATTATTTATGTAAGTAAAGACAGAGATTTGTCATTAGTGAGATTTGTTCTAGAAGTGCAAGGCTAGTTACCTAAACCTCTAACTCATAAATTAGTTAAGCTCTTACTTCACTTTAAATTGTTTCAAATGTTAGAAACCTAGTATTCGACCTGCAGTCCAAGGTATTTATTTTTCCAGGTCATACTAGAAAAGTTCTGCTCTGAAGAAAAAGGTTGAAAAGAAAGTACAGTGCTTGCATAGAGGGAGAAGACTGAAAGCACTGGGATCAATAGCAGCACTAATATGATCAGAAACATTTAACAATCTTCTAGGTCACTTTCCAGTATTCTTTGAGGATACAAGCACCTAAAATTGTCCCTGAGCTGCTAACACTTCATTGTGCTGCAGATACTGAAACCTCTAAAAGACTCCAGGCAGCTGAGGGAGACACAGAGATTTATCTGATCTGATTTGCTCCTGAGGAAGCCTGCCTCTGTCTTCCAGAGGGAACAGAGGAAGATTCACTTCACCAGGCTGAAGCTGATCTTGCAAATACCTCTCTGAGGCTCTTAAGGCATTTTAGGTCCTGTGTATTTTGCTTACCTAATCCAACCCCTTATGTGAGTGCCCACACACCTTTGAGGATTTCTCCAGTGCATGGTTTGTCTTATACCCAAGGCTTCCATCTGAACATTAAAACCACTAATGGACAGAAATATTTGTTAACAGTAAATATAAAACTTTTCAAAGAGTCTTTATAGAAGAAGCACAAATACCTTCCTCTGTCCTTGTGGATTATCTTCAAGATACTATGAGAAATACTCTGTGGGCTGCAAGAGCTCATGAGGAAATGTATTGGCAGGAAAAGTATAACACAGTATTGGCAGTATTATTTAGGTAAAAGTCAATATTTTTAACCTGAGGTGTTACTTCTGAAAATATGCTATTTTAATTTAAGAAATACATCTGTAACTACATCAAAGAAGTATCATCATAGCTTCTCTCATCCCACGTTTTTTTTTATAATAATACCATTAATACAAACCTATTTATATTAAATTCTTAAATTGGTAAACCTTTAGCCCAGACTGCATAGCAGAGACACTGGCAGTTTGCAGTTGTTATTGGTTGGTTTGCCTGGGTTCTAGCAGCCTCTAGAATATGCTTTTATCTTTAGGTGTATTGACTGATACCTATCATCTTAGCTTAAAATGGATTTTTTTCTGTTTCTACTTAACAACAGGCAGAACGGTGAACTGTGAGACTGTCAAAGAGGAAACTGCAAGCATAGACCAATATCACTGCAGTTTTTTTCTATAATTTTATTATTGCTCTAAATTTTATTATTGGTCCCTATAGGTGTTTGGTTTTTTTGTTTGGGGTTTTTTTTTTGTTTGTTTTTTGGGGTTTTTTTGCCCTGTGATAAACCATGTGAGAATACCTGAAAGGTTTCTTTGAATCCATAGTTGATACCTAGAAAGAGCTTGCACACAGAGAAACACATCCTAAGTTTAACTTGAGAGACCCAAGAAATATTCTGCTTTCTTGGGCTGAGATATTATTTGGCTATGGTCATACCTACCTAGAAGGTAGTGTGGTGTCAATCATAGAATCACAGAATCATAGAATTGGCTGGGTTGGAAGGGACCTCAGAGATCATCGAGTCCAATCCTTGAACCACCGCTGCAGTTACCAGACCATGGCACTGAGTGCCACATCCAGTCTCTTTTGAAATATCTCCAGACACGGAGAATCCACTACTTCCCTGGGCAGCGCATTCCAATGCCGGATCACTCTCTCCGTAAAGAAATTCTTTCTAATATCTAACCTAAATTTCCCCTGGCACAACTTAAGACCGTGCCCTCTTGTCTTGTTGAAAGTCATCTGGGAAAAGAGACCAACCCCCACCTGGCGACACCCTCCTTTCAGGGAGTTGTAGAGAGTGATGAGGTCTCCCCTGAGCCTCCTCTTCTCCAGGCTGAACAGCCCCAGCTCTCTCAGCCTCTCCTCATAGGGTCTGTGCTCGAGTCCCTTCACCAGCCTGGTTGGCCTCCTTTGGACCTGCTCCAGGACCTCTACATCCTTCCTGAACTGAGGGGCCCAGAACTGGACACAGTACTCGAGGTGTGGCCTCACCAGGGCTGAGTACAGGGGCAGAATCACTTCCTTGGACCTGCTGGCCACGCTGTTCCTGATACAGGCCAGGATGCCATTGGCCTTCTTGGCTACCTGGGCACACTGCTGGCTCATGTTCAGCTTCCTGACCCACAATGGAGTGGGTCTGAAGAGCAATGCAGCTGATACTGTGAAAACAAAACTGCTTCAGAACCAATGCCATGACAGGGCCTTAGGTCAACTGCTTTTCATAGATACAGTAAACTCTATTACTGTGTGAACGAGAAAAGAGTGCAGCTAACCAATAAAAAATGAAGCACTCTACAGAAACATTATGATTCATAAAAAATTAACTCCGGGCTTATGTGTGCAAATTACATAGGCTTCAAATCTCATTAGAGTCACTGTTTAACTGCTCTTCCCAGAAGCTAGGCTGCCTCTTGAAACACTTCATATCTAGCATTTATTTTAAAAGCATTTTAAATGCCGTTTCTTTGTCCTGGCCTAAGTTTGGTAGGAGGATTTTGTTGTATTGCTATTTATACTGGCGTTCTAGAAATGTATGAAATAAGACTCTTAAACCCACAATTAAAATAGATGTAAACTGGCCTTGCCTTTTTTAAGCTCATGGGGGCAGATATGCCTTATCAGGAGAGTTTGCTTTTGCCTCATTTTGAGAATGTGATTAAACATGGGCAACATCCTACTCAGAAAACTGAGGATTTGGGTTCCAGGTAAACCTGAGTACATGCAAGAGAAGTGAACAGGAAGAAACTCCCAATTCAAGAGTCTATGTTAAAGCTTGGGTAGTTTTTTTCTTCACCAAACCCCAAAGAGGAATCCATAGGCATTCATGGACATTCATGCTCAATGCAGTCCGAATAAACTGTTTTGGGGAGATATTCTATACATTTTTAACATGTCATTCAGTGTGCACATAGATGTTTTAGAAACATACCTGTTCTGAGATGCAAAAAAAACAACTCAAGAAATCCTATATTATGTCTGTGCTATAGCGAAAATTAGATGAGGTTACCACCTCATAATTATGTAGCAGAGGTTCTTTTGTCTTTATGTGAGAACTATAGGGGCTTAACACTTGTGTACTTCTTCAAAATAAAGGCTTAAATTGAATTTTTCATATAAGCTGAAATGCGTAGCTGAGATCATTGTAAAGCTATGTTTATGGGTAGCTGACTATGTTTATGAGTAGTTGATATGACCCTTATATACATGATTTTCCAGCTGAAAGGAGGATCTCTACCTGACATATAAGTGATAATTATTAGACAGGAACAAAAAGAGGAAAAAAATTTTTGATTCCCCTGAGTCTGTTTGCGTGTCTCATGGAAATAGTGATAGTCTTACTGCTGTCTAAGAATCAAAAAACATGCCAGAGAGCCCTCCAGAGACATCACTTCCTTCATCCCCTGTCAGTGTGAACAATTTTTTTTTTATTTTTTTTTTTTTTGTAGTTGCTGGATACAACATAGATTTCTGTCCCTCTCTGCTCTCTGCCCCATTGTTTGCCTTTTCATTTCCAGTCATCTGTGCCAACCCAGTTAAATTCCTGCTTGACATAGCTGGAACTCAGTTGCAACAGCAGGTTTTCAGAAATGCCCCAGCCAATGGACAAATGCCCCAATTCTCTCAGCATCTGTGCTATCTTTGAAACCCTACCTGGCAGGCACAGTGCAATCAAGAAGTAATCGGTGAAATCAAGCTGGGATTTGATCTTGGAAGCTGATAGGAGAAAAAGAGATGACTGTGCAAATATGGCATGGCTTTCAAGAGGGGAGATGCACAAAGCCCATAATCACCAGCATCTCCACAGAATAGTGATAGGAGGACCTGGCAAAGCCTGTGAGCATCTGTGTTAATCCAGTTAATTAGCAGGAAAGGACAAACTCCTCTGGAAGCACCTATGTCACAGGCAAACTCTCTTTGTATTTCATCAGGATGATTGCTTTAAAGGCTGCAGGCAAAACCATGCCTGTGTTGCTTTAGGGCTTTCTTTTACTGCTCTGCTGAAGTTGGGACATGTGAGAGGGCACCTGGGGCTGGGAGGCAGCGTGGGGTAAAGAGCACTCGGGCAACCTGGGAGGGAGTAGCTTGGTGTACAACCTACAGAGTCTCTGTGCTTTTCCTCTCCCTCCTTTTCAGCAGTGCTCCTTCAGCAATGAGAAAAAAAAAAAAAAAAAAAAAAAAAAAAAAAAGAAGAAAAAGGCTGCAATGTGTCACAAAGGAACAGACTGGCAGACATCTGCCTCTTGCCTTATTTATTTATTTCTTTTTTAAAAAAAGGAAAGGGTACAGAGCCAACTCTTCACTCCAGAGCCCCCATTCCCTTAACAAACCAAATGGTGGCTGTTGGCAGGATATTGACAGCTTGTTAATGAAGGAATTCTTGACAAAATGACAACCTGTGTGGGATGCTGTGTAAAGCTGAATCCTCCCACAAGCCAGTACTAAGTAATTAGGAGGTGGTGAAAATAGCAACTAACTACAGTTGGGGAGATGAGGAAGGGGAAAAAAAACATCTCCTAAATTAATTATGAAATCAGGTCTGGTTTGAAAAGGATCCCTCTTCCTTTTCCCTGAGAAAACACAGTTTTCCCTGAACTGTATTTTATCCTTCGAGTTCATCTGAGTGGGTCAAAGGGGGCATCTGAAAGACTGAGACTGACAACTGCAAATTCAGTGCCTTTTTCTCTGCAAATATGATCAACAAATGAAACACTAGTGAAAATAAAACAGAAAAGTGGCCACTGGGACTGCACGTTCTGCTTGCCACAGGTGCTTTGTCTGGTTCACCTTACTCTGTGTTTCTCTTAATTTTTTTCTGGTTGCTTCAGACAGGTGGACTCTGCTTCCAATGACAGCCAAGGTAGAGTGCTTGAGTTACAAAGTCTTTGAAAACAGAGACAGTTTTGAAATGTGGCTCAACATCATGGGCTTGCAGCAACAGGGTCCCTGTTTATGACCACAACATCAGTCTCAGGTGCTGGAGCATTGGTTAGCAGCAGCTGTAGCAAAATCCACAGCTTGTGGTGGAATTACATTTCAGGTGGTCATTCCATTTAGCTCACTGGGAAGATACTATTCTCCACCTTGCCTTGAACATGAACTCGTGGTAATTCAAGCTAAAGGTTCAGAAACAGCAAAAACAGTTTGTTCAAGAAGGAAAAAGGAGTATCCCATTTTAAATGTTGATTTTTTCCCCCCCGGATGCTGGAAACTTATGAACAACTCTAACATACAACAAGCACTTGAAATAAAATTTAAAAAAATAATAATTAGGGATGCTTGTGGGTTTTTTTCCTTATATGAAAGCCAGAATTTAAAAAAATGAAGTTAATTTAGTTGTTTTGTACTCTTAATGTCTTGCCTACCTTTTACAGCATCTGGGAATGACGTTTACTTTCTGTAATTACAGTTTCAGATAAGCAATCCAGATTGAATTTTAAATCTTCCATTATTAAAATAATATGGAAAAGCTTGTAGATTTTGAACAACCTGAAACAGCCAATATTTGTTTTAAATTCTTCATGACTTTTATATTTGAATGAGCAAAAGAGCTTTACTAACTTTCTTGTATCTGTTCTATTGCTCAGTTTTGTCCCATTTATGGCTTTTGCAGTCATTCTCTGGTAAAATGTTACAAAAGCTACAAAACTTTACAAAAACTATAGATGAGTGACTGCTTGATGAGCATTCATTGGCTCTTGAAATGGGTGTATAATTAGAGACCTATACATTTAATTCTATGAAATATTTATGGAAGAATTAGAGATTGAATTCATTCATTCATTTACTGTGTGAGGTCAAGAATAGACATAAGAAAGAACACTTTAAAGGTTAAAGGCTTCACTTTACAGGGAGCTGTCAAGACTTCTAATGTTTCAGTAACCTTCTGTACCAGTGGCAAAAGCCAGGTCAGGGATATTTTATCCTTTCTAAACGTACTAACAGAGGTATGAAATAATTGTTTGCACTGCAAGTAGATAATCTTGTTTTGCCTGTATTGTGTGCCTTAAATTACTGATATTTCCCCGCAGTAATTTCTCAGTCAATTTTCAGAGAAAAAATAAATAATAAAAATTAGTCACAGCACTTATTAAAATCTGGACTGGACTGTAAAGGATAATCTTTCCAGCAAGGAAGTGTACACTATATACTGTAATAATCATTACCCCAAATAGGAAAGGAAAGTTATGACCCTTTCATGTTTGTGTGGGAAATTTAGGGCTGACCTGGCCTGGTGATACTGAATTATGGAGAAGCTCATTACCAGTGAATAGGGCTGTGTGTGTGATTGTTCTCCTGGGGTCAGGCTCTTTGCTTGTAAATCAAGAGGCAAATATTAAGGCTACCACTGATTTGAAATTCTCAGCCCTCTGGTGAATGCAGCTGCCTGTGCTGTTCGTAGATCTTGACCTCCTACTTCTGGTACCTGTAGAGAAGGGGAACTAACATTGATTTAGGTGGAAAATGCTCTCTTGCAGAGCAGGTAAAAGCTAGCACTTGTCACTGCTACAGGAGGTGGCTGTGAATAGTGCTTGCTCCTCTGACATGCTAAATAAAACACACTTTTTATGCCAGGCACTTTGCAGGCTCAGCCTCAGTGTGCTAAGTCCTTTGTTATACCAAACTGTCGGTGAGGAGCCATATACTAGAGAATATCTTCTTTCTCCAAGTCTTGTTTGTCACAAAGCAATCTGTTAATGCAAATAAATTCCAAGTAACCTGATGAGTGAAACAGCTGGAATGTTGTCAGCAGAGAGATAGACACGTACATGCAATGTGGACTATGCTAAGCCCACTTGCTTAGGATTTGTTCAACTGCTAAACAACAAAAAAGGGGTGGGATAAGATCTCTCTCTTTCAAAAATTTTTTTTTAATAAATCTGTACATTTCTTGTGCTAACTAAAAGAAAGAGAGCAAGCTTTTCAAAGCCTAACAAAGTTCAGCTATTAGAACCCCTTTATGTATGAGCTCCTATTATGCACAGGTGCTGAGAAAGGCATCCAAGGTGCAGCACAATAATGATATTCTTCAAAGATCTTTCTCTTGTCTGATGAATGAGGAAATGTATATCGCTTTGAAATTAAAGAAGATGCTGTCAGATTTCATGTGGAGCAGCAATAACTAGCTGAAATGGAGACTTAAACCTGCTTGTTTTTATAAAATTGCAAAATTATGTTTCATATTTGCAAACTGGTTATCTAAATGCACATTCTGTGTAATACACAGTAAATATTATGATTCAGACTACTTAGCATCTGTATTTCACATATCTTGGGAGCAAGTTAGAGGTACTGAATACTTGACAATTTTGAAAATAGAGTTACTCAAACAGGTGCTGAATGTGGCCAAGAGACCTGTTTCAGGGGCTGATTTTGAAAATCTTGACCTGAGATTTTTCCTGGAATGAATCAAGAAAATGTAGCTTCTGTATGTAACACTTTTGTGTATCCTACTCTTTCAGCACCAGATCTTCACTTGTCCAAGTTTTGTGTTTGTTTCAGCTTCACAGTCAGCAAGTTCTCTTCATGAAGGCTGTCACCCAGGCATCTGAGTTCCAGCCTGCAATCTGGGTCTGTCTGGAGCTGATCATTTCTGTACAGTAGGTAAGGAAAAGAGCAGCAATCAGTGAGCAGCCTCCTTTCCCTCAGTATTGTTCAGGGACTCTTAAGGAAGAGTGTGAATTTTAGAGCAGAACTCTGCTTTCTCTGTTCTTTGTATGAGCAAGAACAATCCTGATACCATCAAGGTCAGGAGCCAGTACCAGCTTCCATGCTTGTGTGTGTGGTGACACTCAATGTTAGTTATTGCTCTCTTGTAAAACAATTGCATTCTCACCACTGCTCACCAATGCCAGCAACTGGTGATGGCTCAGCAAACTGTAACCTAGGACCCCTCCTTCCTGTACTGTACTTTCCTGTACTGCAGCTTATCTTTCCCCACCACAGGGCTTCAGCAATGGGCTGCCTGTGACTTAATAACTACACAGTGCCCCACACTATGAAAACCTGATCCTTGACAGTAGCTGTGTTAGTATAGTCCAGCTGCTACCCATCCTACTGTGAAGCAGAGCACTCCTCTCTTGGTGTAGTTAGATTTTACTGCAGTGTAGATGTACATTGAGGGAAGATGTAGGTGAAAAAATTAGTACCAGCAATAAAAATATACGTATGTGGCAATTCTTTACAGAACTTCCAGAAGGGCAATGGCATTGTGTTGAATTTCTGTTATACCTTTAAATAATTAAAAAAAAAAAAGACCTAACTAGAGTAAGTAAATAAAAATGAGAAACTGAAAAGCAAGGCAGAGACATAAAGGAAACTGTCCAAGGAGACTGCAATTAAACCATGGGATTTCTGACTCCCAGGCACATATTCAGCTCACTTCATCAGACCCTGCTGCCTGATAATTATTTAGAGTGAAATGTATGTTGGCTTGTTCACTTTATTTATTCACTTTAATCATCTCACAGCTCATTCTTCTCCAAGGCATTGCTGGTGGACAAGAGATTTATAATTTGGAGAAATCCTGAACCTGAAAATGAGTGAACTGCTACAGCTCTTGCACAGGTGCCATTTCATAGCAGTAGGTATTCTGATTTAGACCAGCGGACGTTCTGTGCTAACAGAAATAGAGCTTGTTCAGCATGTAGTACTATATAATTGGGAAACTATATGTTGTTGCAATCTTATTAGGATAAAAAAGTAGGGTTAGGAGATGTTTGCTCTGCCTCAACAGCAAGCTATCAATATTCTCAGCAGCATTATTAGCATTTATTGAAAATCTTTAGTAAAGCATTGCAAGTTTTCACAGAGGTAATTTGTGGCAGGTAATTAGGATGCCTAAAACCATGTATGGAAGTGTTGATGCTAGTAGTGTTAAGTACTTGACTGTATTACATTGCAATACTATTCTACGGGGATTTAGAACATTTTCTGTCACTGTTGATTGCAACAAAATGAGGTTTGCTACACATGTTTCTTGCTCTCATTGGTTATGAATACTAGACTGTGCCTTAAAATTAGTCTGATCCTGCACAATTTAGGTGACACTATCCAGTGAAATAAGATGCAAGTGCCATGCTGTAAAATGCTGAGTTTCTTGTTTTGCATAAACCGTGCTGGTTTTCACACAAATAATTTTGCAGAGCACCTATATGTGGACTACTGACTTTGCTTTTACCAGTATGCAGTTTTGAAAGATAGTATTGACAAACTCAGCCATATTTAACTGTACTTACTGGTTACTTCTTATCATAAGACAGTGCTTTCCCTTTAAGGAAAAGGAATAACATAGCATCACACCACTAAGATTCTGAGCTTGAGCATGAATCATTCCACTTAGTGAAGTGTGAAAAGAAGATCTGGATATTACAAAATCTTTTTTCTGTCTACAGAGACAACATTTAATTTCAGTTCCATACGCTATGAAACTGGCTATTTGTCCAGTAGGAGAATGTAATCCTCTGTGTTGTAAAATGAATTTGGTGTACACTTATGTTGAGATTGGATCATGAGCCACACTGCAGCCCATGTGGGTGTCAATCATCCCTTAAATTCATGCTGTGTTAATTCCTAATTGATACTGGGAGCCTGATACTAGCCCCACATAATTCAGTAGAAGATTTTTGATCCACATCAGTGGCCTTGGTGCTTAGCTCTGCTTAATTGAACTTCCCAGCTAAGGTGCAAGCCTAGCAAAGGTCTGACCATGCCATAGGCCTGTCTAATCTCAGAAGGGGCCATGGGTGGCAGCACACTGTCTGCTGCTTCCTCAGTGTGTAGCAAAAAGTGGCATCTGTGTTCATAGTTTATCTGCTGCATACCTGTAGTCATTTGCTGACTCGGTACTGAGATGCTGGGGGGAGAGAAGATGAGGCAGGACCACTGCCCTTGCAGCAGGGAGAGTAGGAAACACCTATCTTCCCATATGTGAGCTGTTAAAGGTTGTGAAAGCCTTTATGCCCTCTCCTACTGCTCTTTCCTTTAACTCTCACACAGGGGCCAATGAAAATGTGGTGTTGTGCCTGACAGAAAGGTTTTGCTAGGTCAGGCATGAAAATGGTGGTCTCCAGGGATGAAGTTTCTTGAGGAACAGATGCAGAGAGATCCAGGAGCACTACTAAATGGACCAATCAATATTGAATCCATTTCTCATCATTCATTCACAGGAAGAATGAGGATGTCTAACTCAATCATTACTTATAGAAAATAACCAGGCACCTTGTCAGACCATGAGAAAAATCATTCACTGATGCCAAGATAATGTTTCTAAACAACAGACTGGGTCAAAGGTGAAATTTAATTGATTATGTGTTAAATATTCTCTCCCTATGTCCAGCATAACATTTTCTCATACACACACAGTGAAAATACCCAGACAGTAGGATGAACTATTTCCTTCTAGTTGCCATAGAAATTTAAGGCAATTATCCAGTACCGTGCTTCTATAGACACAGGGTTTGAGTCTTTTTCACTTAAATGATGTAAATGAGAAACAATGCTGCAGAACTCAATGAATGGTAAAACTGGTGTAAATGAGAGGAGAGCCAGTGCTACGGTGTTAGAAGCTTTTTAAATCATTTTGGTCATTTTTTAACTAAGTAAAAAAAAATTATTGAATCATACACATAAGCCACAGCATGTTTGTTGTGGCCAAGTTCAAAATCCTGGGTGGACTACTAATTTTATTTTTAAGCTTATTTTTGTTAATTGCTGCTAAAGTCTTCATTGTAGGACTTTAGTACTGCTCGAATTCATTGTACAGATAAATGTTTCACAGCAGGATTTCTTTCTGAATGTGGAAAAAAAAAGGTAAGAGGAGAACCTTGAAGCATTTGAGGAAAGTGACTTGTCTGGAGTCACAGGCAGATCAAAGGCAGGGTGGGAGCAGACCTCCTGTCTCTCCTGCTCCCATCTTACTAGGAAATGCCTCTGAGTATAAGGGCAGTGCAGCAGATAACAAGGAGGCAATGCTCCATTAGCCCGTTTGCTTATACCAATATGCATTTGTCAGATCCAGTTTGTAGGCAAAGATCCAATTGGGCATCCCAACAAACAGCATATGAATATGACATCCAGCTGGGGTCTGTTGCTGTTGTGTTGAATTAATCAGAGTTTGGCTCTCTGTGCTATTCGTGGGAAGGGAGAACTGAGGGAGTGGAAACAAATGAGACTGAGTTTCTTTTATGCCAGGCATGTGTATCCATAACAAGGCATTTGACCCTTGCTCAGTGCACCCACAGCACTCCAAGTCTCTGCCCACCTCTTTCAACAAACCACTTCCAGTTTTTGCCTGGGAGTGGGGCTCAGTGGGGACCTGAGAGGGAAATGTCCTGATGGAAGTGTTCAGGAACCACAACTCCCCATGGATCATCTCTACTATCAGTTGAGCTGGCTTGGACAAACCCTAGCATATCAAGGATTCAACCTGGTGGGGTACAGATTTTCCAGCCCAGGCTTGGAGAAACGCACCATCAACTTCATGTACCTGCCAAGTTCCTGTGGCTTCACCCTTGCCTGGAAAAACTCTTTGCAGAATACATACCACAGCGCCTAAGAACAGCTGTGTTGGGGATCTGCAAATTCCAAGGCTTGCCTTGCTGTTTGTGAATGCTATAATGCACACATGGTTTCAAATATGTTCATTTGAGCTCGTTCCTGGCCTCCAGCGTGGGGTGCGTGGGGTGCGTGATAGTCCCTGGGATACAGTGTTGGTTATGGGTTGGAAGCGTTCACCTCAGAGGGCAATGAGGCGCGTGACATGCAGTCAGATGTAAGCTGTTGTTTTTCTGAGCAGCATTAGTTTCCCATCTGTAAGCTGATTAGGCTCTCAAGTGCTCCGGCTGCTGGGATGGCAATAGCAGGGATATATGAGTCATCTCTGCAGGAGCCTTAGATGGATCACGGACAACTTGAGATCTGTCTCTCTGGCCTACGGAATTCTGCATTTACAGACACAGGTTTTCCAGCAAGAAGTCTCTTACCAGACAGCCCTTGTCCCGAGAGTACCCCTTTAGGTACTTACATTCCTGTGGAGAAAGATTTGACATGTTACATCTTTCCTTCCATGTTGTGCTGAAGTGTAGGAATTTCTGTCCTGACGGCAGGGGTAGCATTAGGTGCCTTCCTTGGGCACTATTGTTATCACTTGCCACTCTCTAGAAATGGACAAATGCCTGTCAGTGATACTGCTGGTAGATATGAACGCAGTTCAAAGACATTAAGGCACCCCCACCCTTGAATGAGCTGCATGGTCTATAGTAACTTTATTGGGACCACTGTGCATTGTCACATTTGGACCATCTGTAAATACAGCAGCACTGTGACTTATATGTTTTGGTTTTTTTCCTGTTTGAGCTCAAAGAAAAATTAATCTGGCTCATCTGCAGCTGGACTTGTTTAGAAAATTAGATTGCCTTCCAGACACCAGCCATCCATGCACCAGGGATGACAGTCTTTCCACATGCTAATTAACTGAGGACAGAAGAAATCATCACAAAACATTCCCATCTTTGTGCCTGCAGCTGTAAATTCAGAATTAAAGTAATTTGGAGAGAAATAATGTTGTGAAGTGTCACAGAAGATTTGCAACTGCCAGTGGTTTTAAAGGAGCCATGCTTATAACAGCGCACTGGATATGATACTGAAATAAAATATTCACTTGTTTAGAGACTTTGTTCTGCCAAAAAAAAGCTGGGCAGAACTGGTGTTCTCGAAAACATCTTCATAATTCTGATTAGAAGCCTGGCTATGGATTTACAGGGATAGGGGTAAGCAGGAACTTGGGTATGGACCTTTGATGTGTACTCTGTCACAATAAGACACTGAGAATTGTTGTGAATATTTTCAAACATACGATGTGCCAAGAGAAATGGCAGAAGCATGAGGATCATCTGCTATGTAAGGAAATCTAACTGAGAAATATCTCAGACTTCATAGATTTAGGTTATACCAACCACCTGACAGAGATAAATGTTAACGATTCAAGAAGAATCGTATGCAGTAAAGTCTTACGTGTTAAGAATATTATGACATTGGTAACTGCTGCATGCAAATGAGAAAGGTAAAGTACATCCATAATGATCCTTCAGTGATGACTGCACTTTTGTCAGCTCTTATGCTTTGCCAAAAATGTTATGATTTGTGCTGTTTTCCACTGCTTCTTGATGCTGACACAGAAGAATCTCAGATTGCACAGGAAAGAAAAAAAACAGTGGGAGAAAAAAAAGCCCAAAAACATTATTAAAAAAATTCTCCATCTAGAAGATGAATGAAAAGAACCTAGCATTTTATCTTTACCTCAAGATTTGTCCTTCAATAAAAGTGAAAATAACTCCTTAGCTGCAGGACTTTGCTCATCACAGTGGCTCTAAACTCCCTGTGTACTCCCATTTACACCCACCTTGATTTCCCAACAGAAATCTTTGTGTGGATGAGTGTATTCAGGGCTGTTCCAAATCCCATTAGTCAGTCAGAGTCTTTGAATTGCCTGTGGTCATCTGTTGGATCAGAGCTATGATCATTAATAACAAGTTAGAAAGGGCCACTCCAGTATCTGGACACCCCAAAAGACTTCCTATAACATTTTGCTGCTGCAGTAAGCCTAACTTGTGACTGTTCTACTTTTATCCATACCACTGAGCATAATATGTCTTCATGAAGAGTGTGAAAAAAGCAGGAAGGGAAATGTCTTTTGCTTGTCTGTCTTCCAAGCAGCTCCTCTATTTAGGTATGCCTGCATCACTGTCAGTCAAATGCTAGATGCCTTGGTAATGAATTAGAATTCAGCATCCCCTGAGTATTCTGAAGTGAGCAGTTAAAAAAATAGTCATTTTAAAAGAATGACAGATTGAGAGCAAAAGCAGTCCCAGAAGTTTTGTATCCACTTCACAAATGACTCAAATCCAGGGTGTCCAGCAGGTTCAAACAGAGCTTGCAGTGATTTTCATCCTTGTAGTTCCTGGCTCCTTGGGAATGTGTTATTAAACAACCTCTTGTTGCATGGTGATGTTAGTAAATGTGCATGCTATCCCATGACCGAGGAGGCAGCAAAGGTAGAAAATTTAAGATGGAATCTGGGATAAAAGTGTTCACTAATGTAGTGAGCTGGACCACTCTACAACCGCATTGCATAGGGTCAGCTATCCACAAAAAGTGGCAGAAAATAGGCAAATTTTTAATGACAATCAGCAAGATCAGTGAAGTCCTGGGAACTAAATCCATAAAATCTGTAGACAGATATCTGTGAGATACGCTAATTAGATTTTCCTGAGGGGAAGACTTAGTGGCAACTGGGAATTTGTTGATGTACCAGCCTTATGCTGACACAAGACAATAGAAATCAGCTGATGAGAAGCATCTTGCTTACTTCTTGCTCCTTCTGGGTGTCTACTGGGAAATCTGGTAAAATAAACACAATCCAGCCAACCTCCTATGAAAGGCAGCAGTCAAGAAAAAAACAGATAGAGGTTAATCTATTTGACCATTTATATCTATTTGTGTTTCCAGTGCTCTGATCCTAGAATTCTGAGTTAAGTCATATAGTGCACAACAGCTTCTCTGTAGCTGTCTCAGGACTTGGGTTGCTAGCACAATCTCTTGAGTCAGGTTTTACTATACAAAGTAAAAGACTTGCAGACAGCTGGCAAGTCTGAACCCAGTGGAGCTACTCAGTGCACATAATCAGGGGAAGAATAAGAGTATCAGAGTTTGGCTCTCCAGGATGTATCAAACAGTGATCTGCTTGTTCCAAGATCAAGGGAGGTCAGAGGCTGGTCTGGTGCATGCTGGACTTGCACCAAACCATATGCCCATCTTCACACACACCTCCTCCCCCTGTGGAAACCAGGCATGAATGAGCTACAGGGTTTCATCTTAGTCTGAAGTCTGGACATGACCCTGGTAGACTTCTAAAGATGAGAATTGGACATAAACTTGGCTTCACAGCGTAGATAACATCACTTATTGAAGCACTTTATTATGTGGATTGTAAAGGTGCACATACAGGATAGTTATTTTGGCTGATACTGAAAATTCATAGCCTGGTTTGCTCTGTGTTAACTAGCTTGTGTGCTGACTCTGTTAGAGCCACTGAGTAGACTACAGTAAATTCCTATATGATTTTTTGTTCTTGTTTTTTTTTTTCCCCATTCAAATTCCTACTGTGAAAGGAGCCCTGAGAGTGTCAGACTTAATTCTGTCTACCTTTGATGATAGAAGTTTCATACTTCTGTGTTGGTATTCCTTCTGAACAGAAAGACACTTAGCTTTATTTGACTACAGCTCAGCTGCAGTTTAATTCTGAAGAAATTGTTTAAATAATTTCAAAGGGAAGTATATATAAAATGTGTAGAGAAGATGAGGGATGCTTGAGCTTGTAAGGTGCAGATTTCACTAGTAAGGTGTGTTTTCATGGTGTGCACACAGAGAAAGATGGAAGCACAACTTGCCAAGCTCTGTGTCCTGCAGAAACCATACTGAAACTGGGGATGAGAACCTCGTTTTTCCAATAAACCAGTGTGTTGCTGTGTTTTATAAAGGCGAATTCTACTAATTAAAAAAGTACTCACACAAATACTCTAAGCCCAATAAATGGCGATTTTCATAGTTACTGGGGGAATTTTCTTCAGATGAGTGACCATACCTTACAAATGTGAGTCTACTTAATATGGGACTTTAAAGAGATTTGAAAACACATAAAGAAGAAGCAATTACCTAGTTTTGGTTATTAGATGAAACTACATAGTTAACTAGCTAACTAACTTTTGTGTCCTTGCACATCCATGTTCATTTGTGTTCATATGACTGTTCCTATGTGTTGGTGTGGTAGTGCCAGTCAATCAAGCATTGAGCTAATTGATTTTATCTTGCTATGTACAAAGGTCTATCTGGCATTTGTGTGATCTTAAGGAAGGCTAAACCACCTCCACCTTTTTGAGTTGTGACAGTTTGAACCTGTTTGATCAAGACAAGGAGCAAAACATGCCTGAGGTGACCAGTGCTTAGGGTGATTTGTTTTAATAATAACAAATTGGTTTTAATAATAACAAATCAGCCTGATTTGTTTGTGTTTTGAATTTGGTGGTTCAAAACGGACTGAGCAGGCACTAAGTACTTTCAGGTAATTATTCATGAAACAGATGCTTTTTACCTTGGCCCAGAGGGAAAGTGATTTAACTGTGCCAGCCACATAAAGTAGCCAAGAGGATGCTAATGGGGCTGAAGTCGTGTGCCAAAGCAAACAAAGAAAATGAAACTATGAGAAAATGTTGTTTAAAGAGTCATATTGACTCAGCAGTACATGCAAAGTGAAACTTGATTTAAAGTCTCAATTGCAGTCTGTTAGACCCTTCAAACTGCACAAGATGGCACCAAACTGCATTGGTCCCAAGCAGCAAATTCCTTCAGCAACCTGATCAACTTCACAGCTTCCTCCTTTCAGAAGCTGGCTCTGGGTCAATATCCTTATTTCTTGTTAGTGTGATCTAGTTTGGTGTAGCATTGGGAATTGCTCCAGGATGCTGTTTCCTAACACATATAGACTACCTGATCTGGAGATCTGTACTGAGACTCTAATTTCCCCCATATCTGTTTCACAAGTGGAAGAGGAAGTTTACCGCAAGGCAGGTTTAGGTTTGTATTCCCGTGTACTTGCAATTGATGTGGGTTTACTATTCTATTAATAAGTACCAGAGTGTTTCTTCTAGCATTAAAGAAAGCAACCAAAGGCAAAAAAAACCCAGCTGCATTAACATGCAGTGTGTGTAGGTGAGCAAGAGATCTGATTACCTTTCTCCTCTATTTCTGGATGAAAATGTGGATATAATGGAAATAAAATTACTTGTTAATGACTTTAGTAATGCAGTGTCTCATAGACCAGTATTTAGATGGGGGTAGGACACAGTTGAAAAACAGCAGAAATTGTGTCTTTTGGCACTTACTGCTCTGTTTTACCCACCAGATTCAATGTCTGTAGCTACAAATTGCCAATGCAATAACTGCAGCCTTAGTGTAGCTCACACTGAGTGCCCGGCCTGAGATACAGGAGTCCATGGCAAAACTCCCTTTGGCTGCAGCAGGGCTCTAATTTCTCCTTCAGTATACAGTTTCTGGAATTGCTGAATGGCCCATAAAATCTTTTTAAGCTTTTAAATGCAAAATGAGACAATTAAGACTAGACTGAGGGCAAGCTCTTAAAACGTGTGTGCACACTGAGCACGTGAATGACTGAGTAGGTAACAGAGTAAATATAAAGCAAAATTGCTGTTGTTGCATTTTAATGCTTGGTTTCTACATGCGAGATACCTAGATTGTAAGAAGAGGTTTGGGATCTGTTAGTTTTATTTTAAACCTTTCAGACAACATTTGTGCATTTCTTACACTTATTGAATTTACCAATCTGCTTCCAACTCAGCAATATCATCGCCAAAGCTTTTTTGTGACTCCAAAGAATGTCTGTTTTGTGTGCCTTGAGCAAGTGAGATGTGGATTAGGTTTGACTGAAGTGTTGTTAAGAGTCTGGAAAAACAGCAGCTGTGGAAGGCAGCCATTGTTCTCTGCCATGGTTGAAACTGAGGAAAGCTTTACAACAAGAGGATGAAAGTTTTCATTTTAGGACAGGTTTATGTTATGTACAGATTCCTAATACCTCTGGGGATTTCTGTGGAGAGATTGCTAGTGGGAAGACCCTTTACAAAAGAACAGTTGTTGAGATTCACTCCTGCACCAGCACAAAGCATTCTGTTAGCATGCTGACACCTCTACTAAGTGCAGCCACTTTTTATGGGAAGTTCATTACCTCTCACTGGATTTTTTCACTGGATGGTTCTCTTCCTCTCATATTGCTGTCTGCAGGCTGCTCTGCCTCTTCCTTCAGCAGTGGAAAATATTTTCATATGTGGCGTACATACACAGACCATTATTCTGCCAATATGCTACTCATGCTCTCGATGTTTTCTAGTTTATAAGTCAGAAGGCTGTCAGTAGAGGTCAAAGGCTGAGCAGAGAAACAGGCTGAATGTCCAGGAGAGAAGGGGCATGCTTTTGATCATGTTCTTTTGCCCTGAATAGTTGTCAAAAGGATGGAACAAGAAGCCATTTACACTAGTGGGTACCATGTATGTAGGCAACAGGAACAGCAGCTGTTGCATACTATGAAAATGACCTCTGGCATATCAGGATGAAGTTTCATACAGAAATATGTGCGAGCCTACTATTTTTCTCTAATTATTCTCTAATATTAGCTTATTCATATATAATTACAGAAAGAAAGAATCACAGAATTGTCAGAGTTGGAAGGGACCTCTAGAAACTCTACAGACAAACCAATTATCAAATGTATCCTAATGTTAGCCTATTCTTATGGTCTAGCATCAAAGACAAAAGGAGAAAGAGTCTAATGTTTTGTTGCACATGTTTAGCAGTGCTAAAGACACACATTAACACTGCCCTCTTAAAGAAGTGTGTCTCATTCTGACACACACATCTGCAACATCCAGTCTGCAGAGCAGGGCAGCATCTGCTTGGTTTGGAAAAAAAGCAGAGTTAAGGCAGACCCCATCTTTTGCAGAAATCAGGGAGTGACATAGTTGTAGCACAAGCTTATCCATTGCTCTCTTTCCTTCTCCAAAAGTTCTCTGTGGTTTCAGCTTTGGGGTCTCTCATTCAGCTATAGTGTACTGTCTGTAAAGTCTCCTATTAGTATGGATTTTTAGCACTGCAGTGAGCACCCTGGAGGGTGAAATTAAATGTAGATGATGACGGAGTACTGAAACTCAGCAGAATTACAGTTTCAATTACCCAGCTACAAACACGGATCAGAGACATATTCCTAAACCCCTAGTTCCATCTGGGTCTCAAATGGCTTCAAACTCACGTACAATTTCCTTGTTCAGTTGAAACCTGTCTTATTTCTGCTTATGGTCCATTTATTTTCCTGGGACAGTCATTAAAAACGTTTAGTCTGGGAGGCACTAAGAACTGCTTTGGAAACATGAGCTAATATCACTGTTGGGAAATGATCTTCTGCCATCTCACACTCTGTGTCTCCAAATGACGTCTGGTGCAAGTCCAGAGGCTGAAATTAGAAGGTATGCTGCAGCTGCTTAAATAACCCAGATTCATTTTGGATGGTTTCTCCAGGAGTATAAAGCTGTCTCTCACTATGTACATGATGAGCCACCCTCTCCTGAGACCTCCAGGCACTGCTAGATCATAATCTTATAATAATAGATATGCAATATAATATAAATTGTTCTTATAAATATTGGCCTAACAGTATGAGTGAATATATCAACTCTGGCAAGTATATACAGATCTGAAATAGCTTGTTCTGTTTTGCATGGTATTTAAGATACCATGTGGCTAGGCAGAAATGGATGGGTATGACAGATTTGGTCCATGCCAAAAAATAAACAAGCAATAAAACAAAGTATAGTCTCAAATACTCTTGTGGTAAGGCTAGTATAAATACTGGGTCAGGAGGATAGGAATATCAGAGAATCAAGATTTGTGACATTAAAGTAGCTCTTTAGAGCAAAAAGTCCGAAGCATTTCTCCAGTGTACATCTCCTAGTGAAAATCATGAGCCTGCCAATTATATATGAAATATCCCACCAGGCTGTGTAATTGTTATAGTGGGACCAGGCTAAAAGTCAAAGATTATGTCAGATGTTGGCTGTAGCCTTTTGACAAGTGGCATATTATAAGCAGCTACATAGCTCAAGCTCTGAGACCTCAAGGTAAAGTGAGGACGTCCTGGGTTCATGCTATTATTTCACATTGCTAAGAATTTTAGGGAAAATGGGGTGAGGTTGAATGGAGTTTCAACTCTCTGGTATGCTGCTCATTACAGAAATGGGGATTAACAGGGGAAGAATGTTTCAAGCTAGGTAGAAATTACTGAAATAGTTATGAATAGTGGGCCAGAACTTCAATAGGCATAAATTGGCACAGCTCAGTTCAGCTTAGTGGACTATTTTAAATTTGCTGAAATTCTAGCTCATTATATCGAAACCTGTATCCATTTGTAGATCATAGTAAGAAAAGGTAAAATTTTAAGATCACAGAAGTAAAGTTCTAGTAGATAACACTACCTTTCTCCTTTTTTTTTCCCCCAACCATCAAAGTCAAAATGACCTTTAAAGATGACATGGAGCTGGGGACACTAAAAATTTTTTATGTTGTTGCTGAATAAATCCAATATATCCTTAAGAAAATAACATAGCTATATTTGTTTTTATTACAATTTTATTTTTAACTACACTTTTTCAAGCGACATTATTAAAAAATACTGTTAGAGGATAAAAAAAGCCTATACATCTACAAGCTCCTAGACGTATATTCATAACCATGTTCTTGCTCTGTTTCAGACACAGTCCAGATTTTTCCTTGCTAGCTTTTGTCCCCAGACATCCCAGCTCAAACTTGAATTCAAATTCTACTAGGAAAGCTATAAAAAGTAAAAATCTGACCCCTCTCCTCTCTGCAAAGAAGCTGTGCTGGAGTTTTGATGGTGCTCAGCAGCAAGGGGATAGCTGCTGCAGACCTATTTTGTGATAAATGGATCCCTTGCTTTTTGACTTGACTGTGTGAGGAATGATCTGACTTTTGCCAGAAGGGCTTCATGGTGTAAGTGTTGTCCCATGATCATTTCTGCTGGAGTGGCTGAGGGAGACAGTGGCAGGAGGTACAAGCAACCAAAACCATACATTTCTAATACTTGTTTCCATTGCTGCATCCACCAAACAAGGCATCAGGGGGATGCCAGTTTTATGGTTTGTTTTATTAGTACAAACAGCAGCCCTGCTCAAACCAGGATGCAATCACGCAAGCTGCTGAGGGGATCAGAAAAGAGTCAAGTTCTGGAGAAAATAAATAAATAAATAAATAAAAGAAAAAAAAAAAAGAAAAAAAAAAAAGAAAAAAAAAAAAAGAAAAAAAAAAAAAAAAGAAGAAAGAAAGGAAAAAGACAGAGTTTTGTTGAGCTCTAAGCTTTTGAGAAGTAAAGCTGACAAGATGATATAGTCCTGATGTTTTTGATGTATTTTCTGGTAGGGTTCAATAACAAAAAGGCCCAGACACACACGGGTGGGTTCATTTTTCCCTTGAACTGGAATAAATCAGGAGCAGTGGCATTACATCAAAGCCACACTGGTGCAAGCAGCATTGAAACAAGGTTCATTTAGCAGTGCGATGCTATGAAAGATGTTCTTTTGCATAACCCTCCTCAGAGAAATTAATCTATTCCCTTATTTGAATGCCACAGGAGCAGCTGTTTGTGATACTAGGCTAAAGACTTCTTCTTTTCAGACTGTTGTCCGCTCTTTATGATTTTAATCCTTCAGGCTGCACTTCTCCGTGCTGTCTCTCTGTCTCAGGCTTAATATTTTTGTAAGGAAAGCTGCAGGTGAAGGTGAGTCAGCCATTTCTCAGAGTGCAATTTGGAGGAAACAAATTGTTTTGCCCCGGTGCGAAAATGAAACACCCTCCCCCTTCTCCCCAGATCTTTGATTTAAAAAATCAAAACCCTTAGTGGCACAAAAAACCTGAAGAAACAGCTCTGAGAGAACACACCTGGGGCCTCCCTGCCCGTAACCAAGAGGCTTCACTTCAGCTCAGCTGGAGCTTCCTTCCCTGGGGCTCTGCTCTGGGTGGACCTAGGCTGGTTCTGTCGTGCTGGCTGGGGCCACATCCAGTCTCTTTTTAAATATCTCCAGGGACGGAGAATCCACCACTTCAGTGGGCAGCCCATTCCAATGCCTGATCACTCTCTCTGTAAAGAAATTCTTTCTAATATGAAGGGGGGGTTCTTTCTGAAATGACAAGTTAAGAGGATGCCTACTGAAGAAACTTCTTTAAGCAGCAAAGTAGGCACAGATTCCAAGAGTTAAGGCTGCAAGGTTGCTGCTCAGCATCTGCAAATTTTTTTGTTTTGACAAGTAATCCTTTTCCATGGATCTTGTTTGTCACATAGCTCCTTTTTTTTTTTTTTTTTTTTTTTTTTTTCAATATTGCCTTCAATTAGGCCCACAGGTGGCTTTAAGCTTGTGTTTGGAGTGGGCCACCCAAACCCCACTCCCATCATATAATGGTTTCTTCTTCTTCCTGGGAACCTGTCAAAGGTTTTCAGGCTTGTGTCTAAATGCTCACGAGTATTTTTGGGTTAGCACTCATGAGGGCCTAGAGATGTGAGGTATCATTTCTATCCTAATGCTGGAGAAGCAGAGGCGATGTTAATTTTTAAAACAGAAAGTACTGTATCATGTCTTTTTAAGTATCTGCTAAGGTAGGACATCAAACCTGAAACTCTAGGTTGACTTTTTCTGGTTAGTGTGTTCTATGAAAATATATGATGGTGATGGCTGTTTTAAGTTCTGGTTATCATGGGTGCTGTGTATCTTAAAACTGGTAGCAAGAGTGCAGTCTTCATACAAATACTTAGCACTAATGACCTCTTTGAGCAACCCTGCACAGCATTCCACAAAAATGATCTGGCATGTGAAAGTAGACATAAGTGTTTTCCAGTCATCTGGACAGGTGAATTCAGTTTTCACAAGCCTGTGGTTTCCTGACACACCCATTGAGACTTGGTATAGCAAGTACCCCCAAATGTTTGATGCATTTTGAGAGTCTGTCTGAAGTTGTCCTCTTATTGATCTAGTTACTTAAAGACTTCTTAAGATGGGGAGAAGTTCATCTCTTGTTCTGTAAGCATACTGCTTTTAAGCTTGTCCTTGTGGTTGTGTAGAAAACCTTTTAGATGAACAACGAAATACACATTTCAAGTTTTCACTTTCATCTTCCAAATCTAATCTTTCTGAAAGACATCCAAAAGCATAACTCTTGTTTAAATTTTCTTAATTTTAAGAGTTTTTAAGCTCTTGTTTAAATTCTGTAATTTCAAATTTGCACTTCATGCTGAAGTTCTCCAGGTATCCAGGTGACAGGTATCCTGTGTTCTTGATTGTAGCAAGATACCTGTGCATATTTATATATGTATATATAAAGGAAGATATATTTCATCCTTTGTTTGTAAAACATAGATGTAGCTTTTGGGCCCACCAAATATTCACTGGTTAGAGCTATAAAAAATGTTTTAATTTTTCCTCTTCTTCTAGCTCTGGGACACATTCTTAGATGAGAAGTGATTTCTATGAACAGAGAATGCATTTATTCTACTACCCTCAAGTGATAGGTAGTAAAACTGGTACCACAAATATGCATCCTTATTGAACCATGTGATCACAGCTTACATACTTCCTAGTCTTTTTAGCTATCCTTTACCTATTCCTGATGTTTGGTAGGAATGCTGCTTGCTGCTTTTTTTTGTGTGTGTGTGCATGTTCTACGATAAATCATTATATTGGCTGGATGAACAAGCAACAGGACTTTAATTAAGGAATGAATTTTGTAGAATGAAATTTGTACAGAATATATATTCCTTTTGAACACTGAAACTGTTTAATATCTGTGCTGTAACGAACTTCATTTTTCACTTGAATGCCGTGTCCTATTACAATTAGATAAAAACAGCAGTAACCTCTGTTTCTTCACAGTATGTTTTCATAAGGGATAAAATTTATGTATTACTGGAAAATATTACAAGTAGGAAATTTATTGAGTTGTCAGTACAATAAGCATACTAAGCATAAAGTCTGAGGCTTTTTGGCAATTATGTGTGAAATTAATGTAGCAGAACTCAGTGCAAGATCTTATTGAAGATTAAGTTGATATTTCTCTTAAATACAGTTAATTGCATCACTCTCATTTTCTCTTGGATTTCTCCCATGTAACACAATGCCCAGGTGCTCAGGGTAGGATGACTGATGTGCAACACGGAGGACAGGGGATGCCAGCTTTTGAGCTCTTATGAAGCTTTGGGTTTCCCCTTCATTGGTGAAGACAACTGCTTTTAGAACAGGGCTCTTGTACCTTTTTTGAGTCTGCAGTTGCATCAAATTAAGATGTTATATCATAGAACTTGAAGACAGATCCTGTGGAGAAAGCTGTACTGCAGCGGTGCTTCCTCTCCTTTATAAGAGTGAGTCCTTCGGTTTAAGGATAGCTTCAGACTGGATGCAGGTGTAGCAATCTGTAGAAAAGATGGAGAAAAAAAAGTGGATTATGTGCATGGTTTATTGGGACAGATGCCTGCTTCAATCAATATATGGATATATGTGGACATATAGTCATAATTTAATACCTCCAGCAAGACAAAGTTAGTGTATTACTGTATGTCAGGTACTCAGATTACACCTCATTATTCCCAGCAGAAAACTCATTCCTTCTCCAGTGTCCAGAAAATCTAACAAGGGTGTTGGGAACAGAATAACTAACTAGGTAACTAACCAAGGAAAACAGCAGTACGCAGGAGGGCACAAACTAGTTCTCAGATCTGTGATCAAATCCACACCTCTAGTGGCTTCTGACAGTATGTAAATATTCCACAGTCTTCCAAAGCAAATTGGGTGAACCAGCAAGTAGGGCAGCTGCCCCAACATGTTTTCAAGATAACCTTAGTTTCAGGCTGGTCTCTTGAAAAGCTTATGTATTCTAAGTGCTGTAATCCACCTGGATGAGACAGGGATGCAGAATACAACAGAAAACATAAATATTATTGATTTGAAATAATAAAGTAGCTTTTTGCATTCATGCTCTTTCAGGAGACGTTCCTGAAGGACCGGATGGCAGGGCCCTTATTAAACTGGCAGCATGCATTTTGAGATGAGAAATTACATATTTGATTCTAGCATTTGTATAAAGAAAACAAACATCTCTGAAAGATCCTCAGAGGTGGAAGAGAAGGTCCCTGATATTATTACAGATGGCCCATTCATATTAAATAAAATAAAAAAGAATGGAAGTTATCATTGCAATTCTGTCTGACATGAGTTTCCTTTAGAGAAAATGCTGTTGCTTGACACAGTGTAACCTGACATAATGCAATGTGATGTTATAAATGAGAGGTAGCATGGGTAGCTGTAATGTATAATTTGACACACTACCTGTGCTACGCATGAGCTGGCAGACAGTGTACTGTGGTTCACTGAGTACCCAAATTGCTTTCAAATGCCAAGCTTACCACGTCATGATGCACAAATGTAAGAGAGCAGTTGTTTGGTGGTTCAGTCATACACGAAATAATTGCAGGCACAAAGGCACATTTTTCTTTAGAGTTTCAGGCCAAGGCATAGGCACAGGGCACTCAAGTAAGTAGTCATAAAATATAAATTGGCATGTGAAAAGATCTCTGGTACTGTCATAGAGGTAGAAATAGATCAGTGTGGCTTTTTTTTTTTTCTGTCATGAGATTGGAGAGAGACAGGCTGGTCTGAACACTCCAACACTGCTCAGCTAGCGGGGATATGATGAAGTGAGAAAATTAATTTTAAATCAGTTAGCCAAAGTCCCCATGCTCTGATGGTCTCTGGTTCAATAAGAGCATGTTGTAGAAAGTTCATGAATTTTCTGGCAAATACTGCCTTTTGACTAGGAAGAGGACGGAGCAGTCAGGGGTCTGTTAATATGGGCTTTTACTGCCAGCATTAGCCTTGCTGAGAGTGGAAACTATTCTTCGGTATTAAAAAAAAAAGAAAAAGAGCACAAAAGAGAAATATCTCTGTAGGTAAAAATGGGAAAAGAAAGGAAGAGAGAAAAAAATATCTGCATTGCATGGATCCCTTCTTTCTTGTTTCTGGAAAAAGGACAGCTCAGCTGGATCAGAGAGAAGGAATGTCCAATATTCTCTTTAGTATATCAAATATTTTTTTCTGTCTTTAAATAGGAATTATTTTGATATAAAGGTCATGTAGACTTACCAACTAAAAACCAAAGCAATTAACACTTTCTCCAAAAGCAACAAGTGTTGCTGATGTTATATGGAAAAAATTGTTTCAACGAATGAGCAGGAAACAGTGTGGTTGTAGGAATGGAAAGAGAGAACATGCAAATAAATGTGTTAACAGACGAGATGGACAGGGGAGCATCACCTGTAAGGTGCATGAATTTCTGTAGTGTTCAGTATTGATGGGGCTCCAAGGTTGGGAGCTCCATTTCTGGGGCTAATAATGGCTAGTGAAGCTTAACCTAATATATGACTTTGAGTAGGCAGACAGGGCTCCATCATCTGAAATTAGAATGGACTGGGATCATCTAAGTAGCAGAAAAATCTAAGATAATTCAAGTATGCTAGCATTCTCTGGGTGCCTACCTAGAGGGACAGTCTGGGTCCATCTGGGTTTATCAGCACTGATTCAGGGTGGGCCCTGGTCATTTTGTTATGTCTATGTCTGGTGCTCCCTGGTGCCATAGGTTTTGGACATAGTGCTAGAGGAAGAGAAATGCTATTTTCCATCTCTTATAGCATAAGGTCAAATGGGTCCTAAAGAAATATGGACTGAGTCACAAAGACACTTGTTATGAGGGAGGCATTTTGAGTTGTAAATGTTGCTGGATTTTAGATGACTGTTAACAAAACCTTTTATGGACCTCCTGCAGTATCCACTAGGTTATTGAACACAGGCTTTGTGTTATGAGAGGGGCTTGTAATCTTGGGCCCATTTTTGTTCTGGGCATTGTGCAAGAGTATTGCAAAGCACTGTCCAGAAGTAATGGTGCTCAGGTGAAAGCAAGAGAGCACTCTGTAAAGTAAGAAATATCTTTATTGAAAGTAATCTGGGGGGCCTCACATAGCTGTAATGTCTGCACTGTCAGGCAAAGACTGCTTGGCACCTAGACTTTCAAGTAGTGCTGCTGAAAAGATTTCCCACTATACCTTCTCCAGTCTTCCTCTAACAGGAGGTGCACGCTTGTGTGGCAGGTGTGTGGAGTCTTCTGCAGTCTTCATCCTCTGTGGGGAATAACACGAGAGACACCTGGGTTTCTTCCCTAAATGTTGGAAACCTTTTGATTTTTATCTTCATACATCATCAGAACAAGGCAGGGCATTTCCACCAGCCCCACACCAGGAGCCGAGTCCCACTTTGTAGATGCAATCAGAGAAGGATTTCTGAGCTGGCCACGGGCTTTGCATGCTGGATCTTTAGCTCATCTAGACAAAAACCTGATTAATTTGCTGTGCCAGTATCCATGCAGGTTTCTATGCTGGGTTACATAAGAGCTAATTATTATTGTTACACAAAGTACATAAATGATTTGTTGCTGCCTCTGTGCTAAGCATTTAAGAAAAAAATCCGCAAATATCTCCCTCTGCTTGCCTTTTTAGAAATGTGTCTGGATATTCTATAAATGTAGTTTGATTTACATGCACATTTTTCTGATTCTCTGGAGAACAAATGCATTGTTTAAAAAGTTGTAATTATGAAGCTGTATTATTAAATAAAACTATAATTATTTAAATACAAATATTTTCAAAGCCAGCAAGCATAAATTAAATTGAAATGTTCTTTTTCTTCCCTTCCTTGTCCAGTGCTGAGTGACTGGATTTCTGCCCATCCTGCAGATATATGCATTCATCACACATACCACAGCAGACGCTTCTCTGCAGGCAGAGACATGGCAAACCAGAAACAATCTATGACCAAATTTTTGATGGGTGCAAACTGTTACAGTTCTGTGGGTTTAGTGGCCAACTTAAATCCTCTCAGGTTTTTTGGCCCTGAGTTCAGGAAATTAATGGGGTCTGATGAGACAGATAATTTTCAACACCCTTCTCCCTCTCACCCCTGTTTTTTAGCTCCAGGGATGAGCTGTGTATCATGTCTGAGGCCAATGGCTGAAGCTGTTTTCTAACTCAGTTATTGCAGAAGCTACACTTGGCATAGCACCTTCCATTGTTTCCACTTTGGTCCAGTCTCTTTCTTGCTTCTGCCTCTGTTAACCTTTGGCAAATCCAGAAATTAATAGGATCTAAAGCATTTGCCCAACTGGCTGCTATGCTGTAGAAACCCTGCTGTGCAGGCAATGCTATGCATGCGGGCATGGCTCCTACAGAGCTGAGCACTTTGCCAAGGATACATCAGGGGACCTGGACAGAGACTGGCCACAGCATGGAGGAAAAAAATCATAGCAGAGCCAGAAGAAAAGCTTTTGTTTTGAAACAGAAAGCCCATTTGTGTGCCAGAATAGACTCCATTAACTCCCGTGGAGGAGGAGAGCAGACAAAATGCCGGTGTGTTTTGAAAAGACCCAAAGCCAAACAGCAAATCCACAAACATCTAGAAACCCACTGAATGTTAAGCAACAACAACAAAAACCAAACCCAGAGTGCTTTCTTTAAGCTCACTGATACCTGTTGAATATTTGTGCGGACTAACGAAAGCTCTGGATCACCTCTTTCTCTGCCTGTTCTTCTAAGACTACCCAGATGCTGCTCTTGAGTTTGAGATAAAGATGCACACATCTGTGTGGTGGTGGCTTTTTTAGGCTTGACCTTAGATTCACCGTCTGAGCTTTGACCTTTACAGAGCTCTCTAGTTATTGTTACAAAAAAGCTGCCTGAGAACAGTGCAGCATCTTGGCCACCACCAGGAACTGTGGGAGTTTTGATAGGGATAGGGACTTGTGGTGCCAACCTAGACCAGCTGGGCTGGGACCCTGACTCAGTTTCCATAGAAACTGCTCTTCCTCAAAGCTAAGACAAAGGTCCTTGAGGTGTGCGGGCATCCTCACCCTCTGGTAATGCCCATCAAAATTAGTCTGACAGAGGGTATATGCACTCACTCCTGGAATTGTGGGGAGACATACAAATATCACTTGTCAAATCAGATCAAACCCAGCAAATGGTTTTGGTGAGGAGAAAAGATGCTTGTAGTGGAATGTTAAAATTACTGAATTTGTAAATCTGAATTCTTTGATTTCCATGAAAGTGGGGTGGCTTTTTTAAAAATCCTTTTAAACTTTTTGTTTCAAAACAGTTTTTGAGTTTTTAAAAAACCTGACCTTGGTAAAATGTGGTGAAAATCAATAAACAAATGGTCACATAACTCCTAAACAAAACAAACTTTTCACATCTATTGTAACTTTTCACTTTGACTGCAGATGGATGTTTTCTATTTCACTCAATATTCTTTCCCTTGCATTAATGTAAAATTCTCCTGCAAGTCAGACATACAAAACCTGAAACAATATTTCATTTTTTCTGTATGCTTTCTGTTTGCCCAAAGCAGTTTTTACTCAGCTCTACTCTGTGATGTGTACCATGCTGCTGTTCCTGTGGAGGATGTAGTGGCCTTCTACTGGCCCAGGCTTTGCCACCTTCTGTCACTGTTACCTAACAGGATACACAAACTCTATTGAATACTTTTGAGTCCATATTGGAAGAACTGCACTCCTTCACTGCAGGAAAACTCAGAATTCTTGAATTAAATCTCTCAATTACTGGCTATTTCTCATGTAAGGATAAACATGAAGAAGGATTAGTGGATAGTTTCAAGAAATTTTGTATGGCAGAAAATACTGGTTTTATTTCTCCAACTATGGAGGGGAGAAGAATATAGATTTTAAGCCTCTGGAGTGTAAAGAAAATACTTGGATGCAAAAGCATGCAAAAAGAATGTTCTTGTTTTTATTTCTGCTAGTCACAGCGTGTGTGACCTTGACAGAAGATTATCTAATTTTTCAGGGCAATGAGCACCTACAGTGACTGTGTTTGGGTAGATTTCCACTTTTTTTGCCACAATGGCAAATCAGAATATAGTTATTTAGAACCAGAATCATCTGGAATTGAAAGCCATCTGACAAGGTTGGCCTTTGAGTTGTATATCAGCTACAGGACCAATGCAGCACTTGCCTCAGTGAATTACTGCAAGGGCAGCATGTTGAACATTTTTTTACTCTTACGAGTGTAAAACATTAAGAGTTGGGACTCATTGACACAGAAAGTCACTATGCCATTCTGTGAAAGAGACAGCAACTACTTTTTACTCTTCAGCAGGAAGCGATGAAAGAGGAAAATGAGCAGAGTATCAAAGTAATTTTACATGTGACTTTTTTTACAGTTTACATTTTTACAACATGACTTTCCTGTATTTTAAATTGATAACACAATGTGAACATCAGGACCTCTTAACATTAAGGTTTAGAAGCTCTAAAATAAGAGGGTTAAGGAAAGTGAAACTGTTGTCTTGTACTGTCCTTGACATATATATTTTGGTAGAGGAAAAAAGTAATATTGTGTTGTGTAGTCATCAAAGTAATTGTGTATATTATTCTTCAGAGAGATTTTAAATATCAATGTAATTAAACCAGTTACCCTTTCAAAAAGTTCAGGCTGACGTCAGCTATTTTAACTTCTATGTTCTGACACAGAAATGAAAGATGCTGAAAACTTATTTTTTGTCTTACTGTTACCTGTAAACTCCTTTGTTTCAGATATTACTAGCATGCATTTTTATGGTGTTCACAGCCCTACTTTGCAAAATATTGTGCATTCTTAAAGCTAAATGATGCTTCCTGCTCTGGATATTTTTTTATGTTTCTATTACTTGTGTACTGCACCAATTTTTCCTTCTCAGTAAGCCCACAAATGGACAGTGGGATTCAACTCCCATGTAGGTGAATAGTCAGATTCAGTCCTGAGCATGTACCACCAGCAGTCTGACAAGAATTTAGCTGGAGAAGAGGAATGGCAGGCACAGGTTTAGTTTCTTTCTTCAATGAACTGGGAAGCTCGGTTGTACAAGCAGGGGTGATCGCATGAAAAGGTACTAAAAGAGCTCATGCTAATGGAAGAGAAATTTTTTTTGTGTGTTTTTTTTTTTGTTTCGTTTGTTTCTTTGGTGGGTTTTTTTAGGATTTTTTTGTGGGGGTTTTTTTGTGTGTGTGTGTGTGTGCATGAGTGTGTGTGGGGGCGTTGTGTGGGTTTTTTTGCTTTGTTTTTTTCTCCCCTCCCAGTGGAAATGCATATGCTTTAAAAACACTAATCCTTGCTTAATGGTATAAAGAGAGATGCACAGTTTTTCCTATTAAGTATTCATGAACACTGGCATTGAAAAAAAGGAAAGAAAATCCTTGCTTGCTTGCAAGCGCATTGCATTTTGTACTGAACCAAAGGGCATAACCTCATGACAACTTGAGTAATGGCTGTCATGGTCATTGCCTACTTGCCATTGTCCCTGAAGCAAAGCTGCTGTAACATGGGCTCTCCTAATCCACTTCAGTGCAAAATCCTCTGGCTTGGTTTAGAACATTTTTGGATGGCATATGAGGAGCAATCATGGGATTAATTACTGAGTCACAGCTGTAATGGAAGTAGCCAACTGATAGATAGGCACATCAGCTGTTTCCAAAATTCACACATGATTATGCCCTGTTAGTACCTGTGACATCAAACTGAACCTCAGATAAACACATATGTAATCTTTCCACCTGAGGCTTTCTGAATGTCTCCTAAATGTGGATGTGTCTCCTAAATGTGTGTTTTTTCCCTTCCAGTATTTTAAGGGAGGTATAAAAAGGTTAAGTTATTCGCACAAGGTTATTTAAGTCTAGAAGCTAGGAAGAGAAAGTAGTTACTTCAATAAATCTACTTCTTAGATAAAACACTCTAATCTACTAAAACTGATTTTTGCATAAAACATGAACCAAGAAAGGCATTATTATTTTTGTCTCAAAGTAATGTATTCAGACTTAGTGAGGGGGAAATATCAAAATCTGTCTTTTTCAGCTATTTGACTGACAGGCTTCTGCTGTGCTTTTTAAGGAGTTTTATAACACTAATGTTTGATAAAAAAGTGTGGATATGTGTCTGTATACATACATACATATATATTTGTATATATATATGGCTTCCTCTACATGTAAATTTGCTGCACATGGCGGGTCTTGAGAAACTGAGCAATTGAACTGCAAAAATAATGCTTAAATAGTGCTGAGGGGTCCATACCACTCCCCAGGGAAAGTAATGTAATTGAATGTAAAATGGTTACAATATATATAGTTTATCAATGATAAGAGTTTGTTCTTAAATTTATTACTGTCAAGATAATCAGGCCTTCTGCATTGCATTGGTGGCTGTTTCCTCATGATTTTGGTTTGCTTCAGGTTGGCAAGGAAAGGCCAGTTGCAGGGCCATAAATTAAATGTGAATACCAAAATCACATTGGTGACACTGGAGGAAATACAAAGATGATGAAGATAGTTTTTATCCAGCATCTCTTAGTATCCCAGTAACAATTTTCTTAAAGCCCCAGATCCTGGAGATGTATGATTGTGACAACCTCAGCTTTCAGCAAAGTAACAAGAAATATTCTGTCCTCAAAACTATAGAAAAAAACCTTCAATACTGCAAATGCCAATGAACTAAAGAATCAGGACATGCATGAAAGGTACCGTATTTATGTACAGTAGAAGAATATGATTCTTAATGCTAATCCTGGGCTCAGCACTGGAAATACTTTGCTGGGATGTGCTACTGATTCAACGTAAACAATAACTACTTTGCAAGGGCTTGTGACAGAAACTATATTGCAAATATCAGTAGGTGAAAGCTATTACCTAAAACATGTAAAGAAAGAGGTTTCTTTACATTTTCATAATAGTTCACTGGTGCTACAGGAAGATCTCAGCCACTGGTATACATATGTCTAAATATTTCAAGCAAGAAGGCTTGAAATGATTTCATAGTTTTCTTTAGCAGAAAGAGAGGCTCTTGTGCTCTGAAGAGTAATTATTTTCAACTTGGCTTTTAATGGGTGACATGCATATGGACACAAAATCCCTAAAGCCCAGGTTCAAGGATTAAGTTGAATGACCATAGCCTCTGAATCATAGCTTTAATTCAAGTCAGCGTTCAGACTCTTGAAATGCAGGTGCCAGGAAGAGGACAGCACAGTCTCCCCAGAGATAAAGGACCTAGCCAGGTATCAGGAAGGTGACTGGTAGCTTTTTGCAGTCTGTTTCTTTTTACCATCTTACTGTCTGTAATGATGCATGTTTTTTTCTCAGCAGAGTCTTTCTGGAGCAGTGAGCCCATCTTGCCTCAGTGCCTGCTGGCTGATGATTGCTGCACCTGCGTTTCCTTAAATTAGTAACAGGTTGGCTGGCAGTGGCCTAATGGCACCCAGTTGACATGAAATAGCTTAGGGACCCATTCGCTGTCTCAGAAATAAACTGGGAGTATTGAACTATTATTTTTTCCCCCAAGGTGATGGCTTTCTTCTTGGGCAGCAGGAGAAAAGATGAAACAAGCTAAACTAGATTAAGGGATTTCCTCTTATTCCCAGCTCTTATTTTCGTTTATTCCTGTTGTTTCCCTCCCCTCCCTGCAGTGCTGTGGAACTGCAGCTATGCTTTACCTCACAGTTAACCTTTGAAAGAGAAATACAGCAATGTGGGTTCTTTCTCTACCTCTGAGGGGAGACTGAAAATGCAAGGGTGTAGAAAGTACGGGGGAAATTAGGACGTTAAGGGCTACTGCTTATGGAGGAGTTTGCCTGGTAGGTAGCATGCATAAAGGATGCACGGCTGTGGCATTCAAATTATCACGTATAAAATCAGTGTGCTGGATGAATAGCTGCTTGAAAGAAAGACAGTAGTAGGAAAATGCATATGGTGATATACCTCTTTTAAAATGTGACAAATGTGGGGTAGGGGCTTATCGTTGTTGCCTGTAAATAAAATTCAGGTGTTTGTAAAAGGTTGTGAAAGATGCTAATTTTCTTTTCTTACCTGTCAGAGAAAGCTGAAATATACCTGTCCTGCTGAGAAAGTTCTTTTCCTTCAAACCCTTGGAGGTTAGTTTTGGTTCTGGTTTTGCTTTTGTTTTGTTTGTTTTTTGTTGTGTTGGTTTTGGGTTTTTTTTATTGTTTTGGGTTTTTGTTTGGTTGTTTTTTGGTTTTTTTATGGGTGTGTTTTAATGAGAAAAGATCCAGGAGATGAAACGGAACAAAGGGATGAACTACCTTACGTCCTAATATGATACTTGCCTGAAAATTCTGGTATTCTTCTCCTTCAAAAAATTTAAATATTTTATCTCATTATTAGTGTGTATAAAATGCAAGCTTGACATCCCATGGTACTCGAGAGCAGGTTCCTTTGTTTATCCAGAGCTGCAGTTTTGACACAGCATACCTGTTCTCTACCGAATTCTTTCTTTAGAGCCACAAATTCTACTCTGAGACTGACCCCAGATATTTTTTCTAGACTAGAATGAGAAACATTTTATAAAAAACTTTCATGTTTTTAGTTTTACATATAAAAACCAAAAACCTGTTTTTTTCCGTTTTTTGGATTCAGGGAGTACTTCTCCGTTCCTGGAAGCTGTGAAATGGCAGCTTGGGATGCTGAAGTCTACATAGATTTTTCTGCACATGGCTGAACCCAGCTCACTTGGAGGCAATATTCATCTTCTGGGGGGAACAAAAGGGAAAGAAAAGGACCCCTATTTATTCTTCTTTCAAATAGTAAAACACAAGTCAGCAGCAAGTGCCTGTGTTCTTCATCTGTGGAAAAAGGGTCCTGAAAACATATCTAGGTATCTAGTTTAAAGCTAGTTCAACATGTCTTCATGGACAGCAATCCCTGTGCACATTAGACTAAAAGCTGAGTTGTGGGACCCTGTTCCTTAATCATTCTTGTGCTTTGAGAAACCTTGTTCTGTGCATCCTTTTTTTCAGGCACCTTGATTTACAATTTGTTTTGTGAAAAACAATGCTTAGTTATTTTCTTAAACTAAAAATTTCTTCATTCCTTTTCCTCCTCTTTGTAGGGTCCTGAAAGCCCATCCAGGCCAAGTTGCCTTGGCCCCTGCAAAATCAAATTGTTAACTATGTTCTGTAATAGAACACACAAGAAATCAGTAGCCCGGTTCTCCCCAGTTAAAGCAATGGATTCTGAGGGGTTTTATTATATTGTTCTGTGGGGCAGCATTAGGCCCCAGCTATGGGTAGATTTCAGGTTTCCCGCCTTCCAATGGTATCTAATGAAACAGCAGCAAGTGAAGTATTTTAAAATCCGAGATGACTCTATCTTCTTAAGAGAACTTTCTTAAAGAAAATTATTCTGAATACACATGGCAGGCTGGAGTGTCATAAATTACTGTCTTCGACTGTGGAAATAAATGGCAAAGCAACGGGATCTAACAAACTCCACTGTCTCAAAGCTTAGCATTTTTCCCACCTCCATTAGATGCAGCAATTAGCATCTTATTTCCCACCTCCATTAGATGCAGCAATTAGAAAGCAGTCCAGGAAACTGTTCAGATGTAGAAAACTAAGCAGAGCTTTGAAGATATCACTTTAAGTGTCTATCAATTGCCTGTCACCTGTAACTAAAAAAACTAAAATAAAGGTGGCCATTAGATGTTTGGCTCATGGAACAGTCTGTAGTTTTCTAGGGTGGGTGTATCAGCTGAATGTTTCAATTTCTGTGCACTTTCCTTTTGTGTTTAACCCTTTGCCTGTTGTGTGCCAAGATTTCCCACACAACTGCAGCACAGGTCTGAGCTCTCTCTTTCTGTAGCTGCATCAGCACAGCCAAGGGCTGATGTGGCTTTAGGCACCTGTGGCCCTTGCTACTGAACTTCTGCTTATTCTTTACGGTATTCACACAAAGTGAAAAGGATCTCTGTGAGTCACTGCCACAGTGACTTTTCTTTCACAGCTGAAAAGAAAGCTGTGTGTGTTCTCCTTCTTCTTTTGTTCAGCCCAGCTCCTCTGATGCAGGGCTGTGGGATCTGAAGTGTTTGGACTGCAAAGGTTGTTTATATTCACAAGCACTGCAGAAAAAGCCTTACTCCTGATGACCTTATAATGGTCTTGGGCTCAATGAGTGTGTTCCAGCACTGAATTGCTTTGCTCAAGTCACCTGTAACTTTATTTTATTGGCAGACTAAGAGATGCCCAAGGTCCCCCTCCAAGCCCTGTGTCTTTACAGCTACTTTGGCCCCTTTTCCCCCAGGTGAGAGGTCTGTCCCACATTTACAAGGCTATGGATGGATTTTATTGACCCCAAGCTGCTTTGTTACTTCCTACCTCCCACCATGACCCATTTCTAATGCTCAGAATGCAGCTGGTGGGAACACACCCTTGTTCACCTGGGTCTAAAGTAATTGTAGAATTCTTACAGGTGGTTTTAAGCTGGCTGGGAGGTGCCAGAGTGTAGTGACCTGCCAGCCAGGTTGGGGGGAGGAGGGGAACCCTCCACAGGAAGGGGTTTTTACCCTCAGCCCTACTTCTCCAGCCAGCTCTTTGGAAACTTCACTGGCTGAAGGGGAGCAGAGCTGCCTTTCTGATTTCCTGGAAAACATTCTAGAGCAACCTGTTTGTGCTATGGGCCCACAGAGATGGTTAGTAAACTGGGCTATGGGGAAGGGAAGGAAGTTATTTTTGCAGTGTTTTCCCCTGAATGGTAACAATTGAATTAACTTCTGTTATAAAAATGTGCAACATGGTATGTTTATAGCTGTAAGACTCCTGATGACAGTGCCATCAAAGCAATTTTTTTAATTTTTTTTTTTATTTTATTTTTTTTTTTTTTTTTTTTTTTTTTTTCTGGATTTGTTGACATACCTGGTGTGAGCTACTCAGAATCCAAGCTCATTTCAGTGTGGGTTGAAATGAGGCTACCGGGGGAAAAAAACCCAGATGTTTGTACTGATAAACAAAAAGCCTCATTTGTAGACTTGCTCCAAGTTACTTTCTTAATGCTTTTTATTGTTTAGCTGTAGTTTCTTGCTTCTGATATTTCTGTTGTTATTTCAAGTTTTTCTGCAGTGTGAACTCTGTCTTTGATCTTGTTTCGTTTGTTGTTTTTGCAGTCCAAGCAGAAGCAAATGGTATTTGGAAAAGAGTAAGTTTGAACCTTTCAGTGATTACTAATTGCTGCTAGAAATTCAGAATGTATTTTGTTTTGTTATTTGGGATATTGCTGATCCTTGTATAATCTATGAGAGAGAATAAGGCTGTTGAGTGAGTTGTTTTTAAAGTTTATCTGGGAAGAAAACTCCACTATTAATTGAAAGACTCAGTAAAGCCTTTTTCAGCTGGCAATGTTGTTTGGTGATTGTCACCGTTCTGCTCTTAATTCCGGGAGTCTAAAATGAAACCACAAAATCCAGAGCCGCATAATTCAGTGGTGTGGCAGGAGTTTATTTGGGGGAATGCTGTTACAACACTATATGCTTTTATTTCAGCTGTGTTTCAAAGCATTTAATTTTTCTGACAGTAGTGCTACAAAGTAGGTTCCTAAATATGGTTGTAGAACAGTATCAGTAGGTACCTATTTTCTATTGTCTCTGATGGGATTATATCTCCTTGATCCTATATGTCTCTGTTAGTTATTTCCATGTTGGCTAAGAAAACTGGTGGTTTCTCATTCCAGTATTTTCCTTTCTGTAAAGCTGTCCACAATCCTTACTTCCCTTGGAATCTAGCCTAGGTAACCTAGTTTTTTTAACTGTGTTCACTGAAAGCTGACCGTGTCTGGTAGGGCAAAGTTGCCTGGGGTCTCAGCAGAGCTAAGGTTTCAGCCATATAAAGCCTTAAAAATTTATGATGTTGTTCTATTTATATATTGTTACATATACTGTTACCTGTTCTAACGTGTATATCTAACTGCAATATAGAATATTCCGTATTTTAAGCAGGGTTCCATGGTAACGATGTTGTTCCAGAGAAATTCAGAATGAAACTGACCTGTAATGAAAAAATGTATTTGTTACATTTTTCTGAAGTAGGACTAATTCTCTTTGGCAGCTGATAGATTGAACTGCATGCAATTTGGAGGATTAGGTATATAAGAAATAACCCATAAAAAGGAAAGCCTTTCAGTCATCTCCCCAGTGCTCTCTCCTGATGATAAAGCTTGGAAACTTACATATGGTGGCTTTTGTTTTTGTTTTTTGTTTTTTTTTTAACCTGTGCTTGTCTTTGTGAGGAGTTTTGAACTTGTTTTCTGAAAGCATCAGCAACAAGAACTGTTCATGGTGGTTTGTTTATCTTGTAGCAGGCTGAAGGAAAAAGGTATCATGCTTTTATTCCTTTAAGGAGCCATCAGTGTGCCATGTAGGGCTTGACAGTGTAAGTAGGAGTGGCTCAAACTGAAGTGAGGTTTCAAGTTACTTACCACTTTCCCTTTTAACCACTTGATTTTTTATTTGTATTTTTTAAGCCCTATTAAACATTTGTGTTTAAATGTCACACGATGCTATTTGCCATAGGTAGACATCTCTTTTTTTTTTAGTTAAATTGTGACACTTGCCAGTGCAGCAAACAGGTATGGTTGGTTTCACCTTTATTTTTTTTTAACTCTGAGGAAATGAGTAAGGGGAGAGCAAAAGAAACGCAGCCCTAAATCTCAAGGATAGGTGGCTAAAGTACCTCTTTCATTCTGTATTTGAGAAAAGACACTGATAAGTGGTATGAGCATCTAAGGCATTAAAATTCTTTGTGGGTCACTTATAAAAGCTCATGCAACAACAAAGAAAAATAATCTTTCTGGAAATTGTTGGCTTGTTTTGTCTCTTGACAAAATACTGCACTGAAATGTGACTTTTCTGCAAAGAATTTTGAAGGTAGAAGGGTAGAACTTCACTTTTGCAGCAGATTAGTTAACTACTCAGGCCAGCTGTCACAAAACATTTAAAATTGTTCACACTTAATTTGGGGGGGGGGGGAGGGGGGAAGTTATCTGTGCTTTGTTCAGTATTGATGATGCCAGCAGAGGCTCCATGCTGTCACAATGGATGGAATCCTATTTTCACAGAGCTGGGACTGGCAATGGCTGCTGCACTTCGCCAAACCACAAGGGGACAGTTCTCTTAAGCACTCAACTTTGGCTTAGACCCTGGAAAGCAGCAGCTTGACATCATCAAGTCTGTGGAGCAAAATGTGCAACTCCTTATGCATGTTACCTAAAGCTGTTTTACCTTTCTGTGGGGAACTTGTGTATTACGGTACTCAGGGATGTGGTTTAGTGATGGACTTCGCAGTGGTAGAGAATTTGCCTTGGTGATTTTGAAGGCCTTTTCCATACTCTCTGTACTGTTTTATAGTTGGTTTAAAAAAGTTGATGAATGTTTAATGCTTGGAAGTCTCAGGATGAATTTTTTTTTCCATATAACTGAAACTTCACTGCTTCAGAAGGAAAAGTCAGACAAAGTGAATTGTCTTTACATGTCAAGATGTAATAATGGGCAACTTCGAGGTCTCTGGAAAATCATCCCTGTGAGTTTGTAGGGTTTGTGAGGAAGCTGCTGGAGTGGAGACCTAGAGACTTGCCATACCTGAGATTACCTTGCTGAGGAGCTACATGAGGTGTGAGATGGAGTAGCTATGAATCCAAGATTAACTCAGCTGAGGTTGCAGTTTTTTCCACCTACAGGGAGCAGACCTTGTTGTCTTTGTCCCTAGTTAAATATAATAGCACTCCACATCTCTGACCATGACAGTCAAGTCTGGACACTCTGTAAAACAGCCCCTTTACCCATGTCTGTATCAGCTAGTCTTCTAGGGATAGCTAGTCTTCAACTAGTCTTTTCTTTCTTGCTTGTTTTTCAGCAGAGCCTCTCTTGAGTTGATACCAAGTGTCCCAGTGAAGAGGCAAACATACGGTGTTTATACACTGCTTCAAGTCTCAAATCAACCTGTGTTTCTTGAAGTACAGGACATGTGATTCATAGACAGAGATAACTAGGGTAAACATCAGGTTGTAATTATTTTCTCTCATAATGGTTCCAGTCCTTCAAAAGCTTTAAGTTTACAAAAATGACGCAAACTTTCCTCCTGCATTTATGTGGATTACTAAATTACTCCTGTTTGGGGGCTTTTTTTGGGCTCTGAATCTATTTGTATTGGAAAATCCAGTCAAGATTGGGGCTGTATAAGGTTAGGTATTGAACAAAGACGAAGCAAGATGTTGTGCTGCCCCAGAGCATGAATTCTCCTGCAGCAAGTGGCAATGATTTTGAGAGCTACAGTTGCGTCCTCCGAGCTCACCCAGCACAGGAACTGAAGTGTTTGCTTGATGGAGACATTCTAGTCTTGATTAGATCATACCTAACCTCTGTTTCTATGAAAAGCTTGTTTACTGAATGAAGTTTTGTCCTTTGGTTGAAATGTTTATGTTGAGGATTCTTGTATATGGGAATGAATTTATAGCTCATAGTTAGTTTCTCTTGACTCAGACTGAAATGATTTTGCCAGAATTCATGAAGGATCCTGTTAGGAGCAAGTCACTTTGTTCTGGCAAAGCTAGCCTTCAAACCAAATTCACCAGATTTCATCCTAAAACAGAGAATTCTGAACTCTCTCCCAGAATGTGTAATTAAAATATCACCATAGTTTTCTTATGAGACTTGGAGTGTTCCTCAGGATCCCAAACTACTGCTTTGTGAAGCTGATGGGGGCTGACATTTTGCTGCTGTTAATTAGGAGGGGTTGCTAGTGAAACCAGAAGAAGGACTGTATGGGTTTTATTCACCAGCTCTGTAGGCTTCTGGGTTCAGAGTGGGAATCTGTCCTGAGAGTTGCAGCCTGGAGTCAGGCAGCTGGGAGCTCAGGTGGCTCTGAAACCTCCAGTCCTCACACCCAACTTGTTACTGTTAAGGAGGCAGGGAAATAAACAGTCAGAAAACAGGTAGATTTCCAGCCCTACCTTGCCCTGTGTTAAATAAAAAGTTTTTCTGTGACGTTATAATTTGACAAATTGCACTTTTATGGAATAAAGATCGGTTAGAAAAATTGTATCTGGTTTTGATCTTGCTTGCATCTGATTTGGGAACTGTCTACACTTTGAATGAGCAGGCAAAACCTACAAGTTTATCCCTGCATGAGAAGCAATCCATAGCAACATGTGTTTTTACTAATCAGGCCACATTAGCTTGAGTTTCATGCCATGCTGACCATGGACATGTAGCTTCTAACTGCTAGACTTTCTGTCTAGGAAAGCAGACAAATCTCTTATTTGTGATTTATTGAAAGATCTTTGGCAGGTGTAGTCAGTGAAGGTTTGTCATCTCTCTTGGACTGCAATGTCCTGAGTCTGGACAGCAGTTTGTCTGAGTGCTTTCATGAGCACAAGTGTGGATGCTTGTGACTTGCTGCATGTTTGGGAACAGCTGTAGCCATAACCGCTGCTTGCACAGGCTAAAGAATTTGTGATCTGATTTTTAATTTAATCCTCTCTTTCTGTTTCTGTTGTTTGAAAGAGGAGTGTTTGAAAGTAAATATCACTGTGTGCCTTTTTAAAGCACTGGTAATCTACATCTCCATATCTGAACTGTATTTAAATACTTCTTTAATCTCTGAGTGATAGTTCTCATTTAATAATCTAGTTTGCAACAAATGGTCTGGAAACCATATATAATCTACTGGAGCTTCCTTTATAGCAAATCCTCCCTGAAATAAAATAAGACCAGCAGCAAGAAAAAATGTAAGCTGCTTCCCTTTATCACTTTTTATGCTATAGTCTATTTTTTTTTAAGTATTGGTATTTAAGTATTGGAACTGTATGAAGATAAATAGCTTATTTTTTTTGTGAGAAGATTGCTGGGTTCCTATAAAGCTTTACGTTTCTAGTAAATCATTCAACTAACAATGTGTTTTGTTTTGTGTCAGCATTTATATACCTTTGTGTAGTTTTTCAAGGCTTTCATAGCCCCAAGGTCCCCTGGAATTCTTTTGTAGTATAAAGACTGGTTATTGTAAACTTGGTTGTCCTGGGCTTCTGGGTTGTTTTTTTCTTTTTTAAGTTTTCAGGAGCTGCTGCAGATGTGTACTTAAAGAAAAGTATAAAAAAAAAAATCTGCAAACAATGAAAACCAAAAAAAAAACCAAAAAAACAAAACCTAAAGCAGCACATTCTTGGTTTTTTCCTTCCAGATTTTCCAGTTTTGCAAACTTTTTTTTAATGTTGGTCTGCTGAAGTCAATAGCTGAATGTCCATCTGAGATCTCCAGAATATCTTGAGGAACACTGGAAGTGATCCCTCAGCAGCTGAGTAACATATCAGTAACTTTTTTCTGTAATGGAGAAAAAGAACAACAAAAAAAGTTAATATTTTTCCAAAAAGCAGATGGACATTTTCTTCCCTAGAAAGCAGAGAATTTTCTGTTGAAAATTTGCCATTTTCCAACTGTGCTAGAACATTTTCTGTTCAAAAGGAAAGAAAGGCAGGTAAAAGATTACATTAGGACCTGAAATGAAGTTTTTTCTTGAGGACAGTTCAGTAATCAGTCAGAATCACCAGACAGTTATATGTGTCAAGTTGTAAAATGAGGGGATGAAACAACGGAGTCCATATCTTTAAAAGATAGTTGAGACATATTTTTTTTGATGGGCAAACCTATGTCCTGTTTTCATCCCTCTGACAAATGGAAAAATCCAAGTTTTGCTTTTTACACCTGGTTTCGACATTTCGCCATCATCATGCCCTTGAAAATTCAGCTTTCATTTGAAGCAGGGGAAGTTTCACAGCTGTTAGGAAATAGTTCCAGAGAAAAAGCTCATTGAAAATAAACTATCACAAAGCCTGGTTTTACTCAAAGACATATGGGTGTGAGAGTTAACCAGCTCTAGGCTTTTGGGCCTCTGGTGCTATGAATTTTCTGATACTTTTGTGGAACAAATGGATAGCTGGTTCTGTGGCTGCTTCAGACAAGAAACCGTTTCTAATTGTGACCTAATTATGTTGAACATTTCTGCACCGTTAAGCAGAAATTAAATGTTAAATAAGAATTCACAGTATATTTTCCTTGTGCACTGTTTTTGCTATTTTAACAACAAATTTTGTTTGAGAAACACATTTTTTTAGGAGGCCATAAGGAGGAAAAATATAAAGTATATTGTTAGTATTAATAAAACAGTAATCTATGGTATTCTTCTACAATGGAACCTCCATAGAGTTCTATTGTGGCTATAATTTCTCAGAGGAAATTATTTCCATAAAACTGATGAGTAACTGTTATAGAAAAATACCTCTAAACTTATTTAGAATTGCCATATCTCTTGGTATTACATATTTTTTTTCCAACTGAAAATGTCATAGACTTCTGTGGTGGATTTCCAGATGTGCATATCATCTGTATTTGCATCTGCAGGATTTCTGTTACATCTAATGTACTGCACACGTGTTATCTAGCATGCTTGTGATTATTTCTTTTCAGTAAATTCTCTGTGAAGATCTGTTCTTGTTTTTTTCTTGAGCATAGTTGGGCAGCTCAGCTTTGGTTTTGCAAGTGTCAAACTTTTTTCTCTCCTGTGTGTAATCTGAAAGAGCTACTGTGGCAACTTCAAACAAGATAAACCTGGTGATATGTGAAGTACCACGTGGCAAAAAGGGAAGGAGGAAGGGAGGAAGATAAGTGCCACAAGGTAGTTTTTCTTTGCATGTTTTTAAGAAGTGCAGACAAAATTAGACCTTGGGAACTGGCTTGCTCTGGTCTAGAAGGGCCAGGGACTAGGATGCATGGAGTTTTGGCTTTGGTTCTGACTGTGGTGGATCATCTGAAAAAAACCAAATTGTTTTGCTTCTCTGTCACTTTCCCTCTTTCTAACCCCTGGTAATTATTTGTGGCTTTAAATATAAGCTGTTCAGCTTGGGGGCTGAGTGGTTTGCATGGTGCTTAGGGCAATGGGGATCGGTGCTGGTAAGACCTAGAGGGCTCCCCATTATGCAAAAAAATTTCCAGACAAACAACCCTACCCAATTTTTGTTCTTAAGACAGATACACAGGTTAAAATATCATTTATACTAGCTCACTGAAGCAGATGGAAGGGGAAAAGACATGCTACTTAATGAACCTTTGTGACTATCCCGTTGCAATGAAGTATCATTCAATTAAAAAGAAATCCATTTAGAAATTTCCAGTGGGCTCAAAATACAGATCTGACTTCACAATTTTTAGCCAAAACAGCTTTTATAAAGTAAGCCCATTGACACAAAAACCACTTGAAATGTATTGAGCTGTTTGAAGCTGGAGATTTCAGTGTGTCAATTACCTACTGTGTATATTGTGCTGAAAAACATTCAACTCCTGGCACAGAAAGATTAAATCAACCTGGTTTTCTTCTTAGAACATTCTCCAATCAGGCTCCTATTCAGCACACAGTGCTGCTGTGACACTACTGGGTTCATAATGACACTTTTTTTTTCTGCAACAGAGGAAGGTTTTTAAAAAATTACTTGCACTGTTTATGGACCTTCAGGCCCTGGATGTTGTGAATCATAAAATTCTTATCAAGTGGTTTCTCTTAAAAGGCATGCAGTGGGGAAAATTGGTTACCTGTTCAGGTTATAGTCTATTTTCTCAGTGCTGAGCAGCTAACTTAGCTTTAGTGTCTCTAAATATGGGTTGGCTGTTAAGCTCAACTCAAAATAAGTCTTTGGCTGGAAAATTGCTTGCTAAGGGATTTCTCTCCTTCCTTCCCTTTTATTCTTTGTGTAATTTGAACCAGATTATGAAAGACCATCCTAGAAAAAAGAAATTAATTGGATTTGCATTTGCAAAAATAGATTTTGGTGTGCAGGTGCAATACCATTGAGGGACAAATGTAATAAGGAAGGGTCTTGATATAGGTCAAGGAAGTCAGGTAATAGCAGAAATGCAGAATAGGGGACTTATTTGCTGTAGGAATAAGGAATTGTTGAATTGTAATTCTAGGCTGATTGTTTGGTTGCTGTGCAGCTTTGGCCTATAAATTTCAAGGTCCAGACTTTCTTGTTGTGGAATTATCTGAATAAAATTTATTTTTCTTTTAATTAGGCTTCTGACTGCTGAATGACTCAAGTTTATGATCCCTTCTAACATTAAAAAATAATAGTTATACAAGTATCTTAGGCTAATTTTTGAGAGTTAGTGAAGAGTCTATATTTTACTGAAAATCAGTAAGCATAACTCATCTGAAAGTAAGAAGTACAGTTATAGATCTCTGGGCTGGGTTTAGAAATATTACATCAGAAAACATATTCTGAGGTACTTTGTGGGCAGAAGGATGAGTAGTCCAAAAGCAGAGTGTATTAAAGAAAATCTGAAGCTTTGCTTGAATTCTGTATATTATTCTCCAGATATTTAGTTACCTGGATTTCTTGAGTTTACTTTCCATAAATGTTGAAAAAACCATTTAACCATAAAATCTGAAGCTTCAAGTTTCTCATGTGAAGGGTCAGGTTCTGGGGAAGAAGTTAGTGTAGAGATGGAGTGAATCAGAACAAAGTTGAATCAATAAGAACTTAGCTATTGTCAAAGTTTGAAGATGATGCTCAAAATACATTTTTTCTGAGAAGGGGGGGGGTATTGCAAAAATAATTGCTCCCTTCTGTAGGGAGAATCAACATGAGTTATTTCACCAATAAATATGTGTATGGTATGGAATGGCTGAATGCAGAGGGACACTTATTTCATAGGCAGTGCTTGAACTCTCATGAACTTTCTCAATGCCAGGACCCTCTTTGAAGCCCAAGGGCTGCTCTAAAGAGAAGGAATCCACCTGGCCAAGTGGTGCAAGCCTCTATTTGTAAGGAGAGCTTCCAACAAGGAATTGCAGGAAAGGGAGATGTCAATGCTAGAACAAGTGGGAAGAAGAGAGACCTTGTAATCGACAAAACATGGGTGAGTGAAATGGGCCCATCTAAAGCATATGTATGCAAATAAGGGAGTGATAATAAGGGAGAGAAAACAGCACGGTAGAGGAAACTTTCATACCTCTACTGGGAAATCAGCACAACTGGAGTATCTCTCTGAAGTTCCTGTACACTATTGATTACACTGTGGGAAACAGTGTACATTTATGTTTGTAGAGGTACAGTCTCAGTGGCATCACTGAGATAAGGTGAGAGGACATCTACAAGTAGATAGGATTTGATGGGAAGGCACCCATCAGATAATGGAGTAGAGAGCACCTTCATTAAGCTTGCAGAGGATACAAGCTGGGTGGAATGCCTGATAGACATAGATTGTCCCATAAAGGAGGCTGTGGCATCTCCTTGGTGGTGCTCAAAATTCAGACACAGGCCTGAGTATCCTGCTCACATTGATCCTTCCAGGCCACAGGGACTGGAAAACTTAATTTCCAGATGTTCTTTCCTGCCTTTATGGTTTTGTGAGGCTGCAATTCAAATACTTAAGTAGTTGAAGGAACTGATCTGCTCATAGCCATTCCATGCACATAGAATCATCTTAAGTCAGTAAACAGTATTTATTACAGTTTAATTTGTTCAGTTCAAAATAGAATATGCTGATTTATATTTCTCTTGTTATGTGTGCTATCCTGGTGAGAAAACTCAAACTCACTTTTCTGCACAGACCCAGAAAAGTTTTCCAATTATTATTCCAGACTTAATTTGACTTCTCATGCTATTTGTAGCAGCTCCTGCATTTCATTTCTGAGCTCAAGAGTCCCTGTCTACTATAATGATGCACAAGCAATCTACAATGCAGGTTTCTTGAAATAATTCTGGAAAGTTGTATTAGCAGAAAGACTTGCTGCTTTGGAATTCAACGTCATAATGTTTTCTCCTATAAATTTGAGAAATTAATCTTGAGTGTCGTGTTTTTCAGTATGTATAAAGTTAGCAGTAAATACAGACACAGAGTACTTCTCATTCTCAAAATGCTCTAAATTTGTGGGCTAATTAATATTCACAATACTCAGGAGATTTGTGTATTTAATTATCCTTATTTTATAAACTCTGGGGATTTGAAACAATGGCAGAAAAGAACTTTAGGTTTTTTTGGTTTGTTTTTTTTTTTCTCTCATTGTATTGCATTGTTCCCTCTGTACCAAAAAATTGATTTCTTGCATGTCCCATCAGAGTGCATGCAAGTGGGACATGAAAGGACCTTGAACTGAGTCAAGATCTGCCCCAGCATCTAGGCTTCTGCCAAAAGACTTTTTGCAACCATGAACTTCCTTACTTTTATTTCATGACACCAACAAAATTTGTCTTGGAGAAGAGACAAATTGGTCCCATTTCCATTGAAATTTGTTGCAAGTTTTTTCTTACGAAGAGCTCAGCTCATGAACATGTTGCAGTGAGTGACAAATGCATAGACTAAAATAACATTTTAAATAATGATTTGTTAGAAATTGGAAGCTGGCATTTCAATGGCATTTCTGGTTTGTATTCCTTCACAATCGGTCATTTCTTTCTAAAGAGAAGAAAAAAGCAGTAAGTACTTTAGTACTTTTTTTTTTTTTTCCTCAGATATGTTGGAAAGTTGTGCTTGAAGGTGGAGGCGATAGAAATCAGTTACTCTTCCAAATATGCCATAAATTGAGGGTGTGTCCTGGTTTGGGAGGAGTAAGGGGAAAGCAGCCCCTGGCCATAGAGGCCTGAGCTCACCCAGGCCCCCCAGGAGGTGCCTGGATGTAGCTGTGGCAGTGTCAGTGGGAGGGCAGGGTGGGTCAGGTGACCCCAATGGACCCATCCCAGCATTCCTGCCCATGGTGATCAGCATAAAATGGTGCCTCAGACCATTCCCCTGGTCTTGATGGGTGGGGTTCACTTGTTGGTCCTGGCTTCCTCTGTTGTTCCTGCATTCTATTTTCCTGCTGGAGAAGAACATCGTTCATCAAGACATCACCTTCCCTTGCCTCCCCGAGTAGGGACAGTGTAGTTTCTGCAACTTTTTTTGCTGTCACTGGGACCTTGGACTTGGGCAGCTCCATCTCTTGCCAAGTTGAGTTCGGGACTTTTCTGGTCAGGATGGAATTACCATCTGAGGAGTGTGGGTTCCACATCTAGATATTGTAGAGTTTGTGGTGGGTTTTTTTGTTTGATTGGTTGTTCTTTGGGGTTTTTTTTTGGTTTTAGTTTTTCTTTTCTACAACTTTAAAATCTCTCTTCCTCTCCCTTATTCCTCGTTTTACCTTTCCCTGGGAGAGAGCATCTGTCACACAGTTAATAGCTAAAACTGTGGCACGGTGAAAGTAGTGAAACTACTTGGCTCCCACACAGCAGTACTGTACTTAATTCTTTCATAAACATCCTTCTTAACAAATTGAATGGCTTTGTATAGTGATCTTTAACAATTCACTCATACTTTTAATACAGGAGAGGAAAATTTTACAAGTGTTAATAGAGATATAGATCGAGTAGTAAAAATTACTTGGTTCTTCCTGTGTAGTAAAATGAGTTGCGTGGCTTGTCGCTTTGTGTGTCTAGAGAAAAAGCAAAAAAAAGTAGAAATTTGTCTAACTCCAGGTCTCAAGATAATCTCCTGATTTGGCTATGGTATTTTTTTTTGTTAGATAGTGTCCACTTATGAGAGGAAAGCAAATAACTCTTTCGTTAGTAGGAAATGTTGTTTGCTTATACCAAAGAGCTTTCACTTGCTGGCTTTGAACAATTAAGTTGTGTCATAGAAGTATCCATTCCCCTAGCCTTCTCCCATGTCCTATTGCTTTGGAGTTTCTAAGGCCAGGAGTGTCTTGTACAATATCCCAGGTCCCAGTGTTTACCTATGAAAGTATTGATTGATACCATGGCAAATACAGGTTTGTTGCCTGGATGTTTTTGTTTTGTTTTCCGAGGAATAATTCAGCTATGCTGGAAAGCCTATGTTAGGTGAGAGGTAACTCCAGAATTCTTTATGTCTCTCATTTTCTGACAAATGCTGTTAATCTCAAGTGGTTTCTTTAGTAAGACCAAACTATCAAACGCTACTTTACTCAGCTGTCTGTGAATTAGCTGCTGATGGACTCTACTGTTGTGCTTCATGATAAATTTGTTATATTCTGAGTAATGCTTTAAGGTTCAAGTCACCTCTGAATTCAAAGCAGAATTGCCCCTTGCCTTTAGTCATATGCAGACTAAAAAGTGATGTAAATACTGTCTAGGTCCTCTAACTTTTTTCTGCAGTTTCCAAGATAGTTTTAGGCACTCACTGGTGTTCAAACAATAGTCTGTTACCAATTTTGAAATTGCAGTTTTAATTTAGTGTTGTAGTTTGTTTTTTCCTTTATAGGTGAGTGCATTTGGTCCACAACAGTTGTGTGAATTGCAGCATTCATTGGAGAATGGTACCTTTAAAGGTATTCTAATTAAACTCTTGCAGGGACATCATTTTTCAGCCCAAGTCACAATGAGGAAGAGGCAGAGTAGTCAGTAGTGCAGTATTTAATACATTCTTCTAGCCTTAACTAGGGCACCACTTTGAACTGTTAACACCCTCAACTGAGTGCTCTTGTTGTCTGCTGTGGGTCTGCTTCACACTTTGTGTGAAGAACTAAGTAACTAAGAATTGTCAGTCTGGGTCCTGATAGTTAGGATGCCTCCTTGAACACTGAGCTTCTGCACAGAGAGGTAAAGCAAGGATTTCAGCATGGCTGGCTCAGATCCTGAGTCTATGTCCCAACCAGCAATCAAGTCAAGTCATCTGTTCCAAAAGGTGGAGTAGGCTTTTTTTTTTCTTCCCACTGTCATACAAGCAGAGGGGGGTTGTGAAGTGTGTGTGGGAGTATCCTTGTGTGTTGAAGTGCTGCATGCTTCTGTTCTAGGGCTGGCCAAATTTGTGCTGATGGTAGCTGTGCCTGAGTGTTGGTACAAATATTGGTGTGCAGAAGGGGATCACAGCTGGAAGTACTGACACAAACTGAACCTTGTCCTTTCTATTGTTTTTTATATGTCATTATTGTAAAAAAAATAAAATGAAGCAAGATGTAAAGGTCAGTAGAACCAATAACAATAGAATAATTATAGTGGAGCTAAGTAAAAAATCTATAGTGGTATTTTTAAGTCATTGAATTGATACTGTTAGTGTATTAAATAGAACATGTTCTTGGGGTGGATGGAGGGAAAATGATGAGAGAGAGGTGGCCTCACTATTTTGAAGAGGCATCTTCCCAATATGATTTAAAAAAAGCAAAACCAAAACAAAACCAAAAATGGAGCACTGCAGAGTGGCTCATAAATGTCAGAAGTAATACTGATTTTTAACCAGTGGGGTCTTCACAGTAGTTATGAGATCTTTTAGATTTAAATAAAATATTGAATCATGCAAATGACAATATAGCAGACTTTGATGTTCCAAAATATCCCTTCACACGCCACTCAGGCCTCCTCCCTCTCTTGTCTTCTGCTTTTTCATTGCCCCGTCTGCAGTAAAATACCAAATTCTCTTGTTCTCCTTGTGGGCTAAAATTCCTGTTAAGACTCATGTGCAGACAGAGGTAATAACATGAACAAAGTAACTTTGGCACTCTATCCAAACACCATTTTGAACTCATGATCAGCCTGGGCTTTAGCTCATTTTTGAGGCTGTTTATTGTGAGTAAATTCTGAGCATGTCCTGGTTGTCTAAGAAAGGACTTAAGCTGCTCTGAGAAGCTCTGAATAGAGAAATGTAAGTAAAAAGGAAATGATAGCAATGATCCAGGAATTGAGCAAGTGAAAGGTCTGATAACTTCAGTTCTTGTTGGCTTGAATGGTAACCAAAGTGCATGTTACCCTTTAGGGCCTGATTTAGTGATGGTTTTGAAAAATCCTCTCAGTCTCCTGACTTGCACTGGAGACAATGAAATCAGCACCAAGGATCTTTGGAAATTAAAATTGAAAGTAGGAGCTTACTGGGTTAGTGTGCCCACTGTGTTCAGATAGTGGTAACTACTATGTTGTACGTCACATAAGTGGAACTGTTCAAAATCTTTCCAGATTCCCTCCTTCTATCTGCAATATCTATATTCACAGATGTTTTTACTCATGATATGCAGCTTTTCTGAATTCCAGACATAATGTGTCTATGGGCATTTCTCATCACTGTTCTTTTCACAGAATCATAGAATTGGCTGGGTTGGAAGGGACCTCAGAGATCATCAAGTCCAACCCTTGATCCACTACTGCTACAGTTACCAGCCCATGGCACTGAGTGCCACATCCAGTCTCTTTTTAAATATCTCCAGGGATGGAGAATCCACTACTTCCCTGGGCAGCCCATTCCAATGCCTGATCACCCTCTCCGTAAAGAAATGCTTTCTAATATCCAACCTAAACCTCCCCTGGCACAACTTGAGACCATGCCCTCTTGTTTTGCTTAAACAATTTTCTTCCTCTCCAAGCTCTGGGAGTTACCACTGAGATGCTTTCATTTTGCTAAGCTGTAGAAGCCAGTCCTTCTAATCAGTTTCCATGGGTGGCTTTTTAATTGGTCTCTTTCAGGTATGATGGTTTTTTAATTTTCTTCTTGACAACCTTTCTTATGATATTGCCTCTGTCTCTTTCATAGCCATGTCACTCGCCTTGTGGGCAAAACAAAGGCTGAATTTGCCCCATCTTCAGCAGAGGACCCCATATGGAGCTATGTGGGAAAAGCAAGCTGGAGAAGAGGGGTAGGGGGGTGATTACTACACACACTTTTTTGGGAATGACTGAAGAAACAAGCAACTGTTGAAAGAATCTGTAAAGCTGGAGGGAGGTTATTAGTGGAGTTCTTTGGGGAATGCTTTTGACATTGATCTTATTTATCATTTTCTCTAATTACCCAAAAGTAGGATAAAACCAAGAATGTGCTAATGAAATTTGCTAACGTCTTGAAATTGGAACTACATAGGAGGGAACCATCCTACAGGATTGACCTTGATTGAATAGTGATGAATTGGAGGTGGAAAGGCATCAGTATTAAAATCATGTGAAGTTACATGCTTGGGGGAAAAATAATGAGTATTCCTGGGACGCTTCATTCATTGGGGGAACAAAAAGTTTGAGCATGGCTCAGCTGTATAAGTTTAGTCAGCGGGTGGGTGTGCATCTTGTTTAAAGCATGGAGAGATCTGATCCTCCTGCCACTGGAGGGAGACAAGGACCAAGGAGAACAAACAGAAGTAAGTGTCAGATGACATGTAAATTCACATGTAAGAGTTGTGGTAGCAAGTGTGACTCTCATGGTATGGAGGATATTACCTGGCATAGATCTGTCTTCAGTTGCACCATATTTAGATAGCTTGGGTACAAGACAGTGAATATTGTATGGGAAGGGAAGATGCATGAGGTGTGTGCTGAGCTTCTGTTCTATTCAGGACGCACATGTGGCTTTGAGCTAGTTAGCTGCTAAACCAACAACAACAACAAATTAAAAAAAACCAAACAAACCCAAAAAACAAAACATCTAATTGGAAAACTCCATTGCCTTGAATCAAAACAGCCCTGAAGATGATGATGGGAGCACTTCTTAAATAGCGGAAAAACTGCAATCTGTTTATTTTAAAATATTTCTTGGGGAATTGTTCTGAATTCTGTGTTCTGTATTAATTATTCACATTACTGTTACAAAGTGGGTATTATTCCAGTTCAGCTAGTAGACTAGTTTCATTTTACATCTTTTTACTAGATGATAGAGAAACCAGAGGCAAGCCAACAAGACTCCGTTAAAGAGAAGGCACATATACAGTTATGAGAAGAGCGTGATGTTAATAACACCAAAACTGAAGAAGGAAGTATTTGCAAAGAAAAGAGAATAATTGCTTAATTCTATTCTGTGCTCCAAATCAACAAAATTGCAATACTCCATGGTTTTCCTCCTCAAGAGCTAGGACATGAGGCAGCAGTAAGACTGACAGACTGCAGGTGCAATGATTGTTTTCTAAATGTGGGAAAACACAGTTAAAGGAATAAAAATAACTCAGGCGGAAACTAATGCAGTGACAGCTCCCACTGTTCTTTCCCATGTTATTTTTCTGGATACCATGTCTCCACTATGGAGAATTCCACACAGCCAATGCTGTCTTTCCAGTTAGTATCTACAGTGCTTGGCCTCAGGTACCTGTGGTGCCTGAATTTTGTAGTTCATTTTAGAAGTAGGGTTGGAGGAAACGGATACAAATCAAAACATTACTGTGCAGGCTGCAAGTCAGCTTTTTCCTCTCACTTGCCAGAGCATTACTCCCTGACCTGAAACTCCTTTCTTTTTCTCTCGTTTATTTCTTAGTACTTTGCTTGTATGGCAGCTTCTTTGGTTGAGTGTCCTTACTAAAATGTCTTCTCTTTGTTGTAAAGCTCCTGGCAGCTTATGTAAACACTTGCCTGTTTTGGTAGAAGTCTCAGTGCTGTAGAAATCACATTCACAGGATTTAGCACCTTTTATTCAACTTAGCTCTGGTGGTACTTATGTTAGTGTTTCACCTGAAGTCTACAGTTATTTTATTCCCTCATGAATATGTTAATGAATTATTTCACAGTCTTTAAAAGAAAATCTTTGCAGGCACAGAGCCAACTTTGCATCTTTGGGTTGTATTTAAATAACTTATCTTAATGGAAAATGTATCAGTCTAGGTTAAAAAAAAGGATAGTGAATAAATTCAGTGTGGCACGAATCTGACATCTGCTTTGCAAAAAATATATTCAGTGTAAGTAACATGCATTATTTTTGTTACAACAGTTCAGAAAATAAACTTTCAAATGTTATTTTAATTACTATCTATATTCTGCTGTTTCTAAATAAGCTTTCTACTTGGCAACTTACTACCTGAAATCAGATATTCTCAATGTGTCCTTACTTCTTTATGCAGAATGTATCTTTTGTGATCACTCTCATATCCTAATTTTCCTCTGTCAATCAGCTTATTGTTTTCACATAGACAGAGGTACATAGTATTTCCAGAATTTTCTTTGTGTCTTATCATTTCAGTTAATTTTTTGTGTGGACTTTGCTGTAGTGATTATCTGTTACCCAGTTTATTGTTTACTTATGGCATTTGAGTTATTTTTATATATAATTCCTGTGCATGCTACCAGACTGATAAGTATTTCATTGTTCTAAAGATCATTAAGTCAGTATGTTAAATATATATATTGCAGCATACAAGTTACAAGTATTTGTTGCATTTGTAGTTTCTGCCATTTTAGTGAGCTATTAGAAACCTCATTAAAAATCTTGACAATGAGAGCCATACAACCTACTTTACAGATCAAAGTAGTTCAAAGAAATGTAGATGTGCATATATATATTTTAATTAATATTGTGTTTTCCCAAAGCCTGCTCCAATTATTATGCATTTTTTTTAAAATGGCATCCATGAGTTTGGACAAGTTTTTATTTTACAATGCTTGTAACATGTTGGTGTGACTTAGGCAAACACATACAATTCCATTATTTGACTTGGGAGTATTTGTTGCAACTCTTATGACTCCTGACCTTGAGTATCACATAATCTGTACTATCAGCGTTCTGTGGGAAAGAGCAATGTCTATTTCCATTGATAGTAGGGAAATTGGAGGCTGGGGAGATTTATTTCAGAGAAATGCTGCAATTTACTGAGGACTGTCTTAGAAGTCCTTGGCAGAGCAGGTCTTCCAGGTTCTTGGCTTGTGCTTTCACTGATCTTTCTGTTCACTTTTTGCATCCAAAATATATCCTATCCCTGCCTTATTAGTACCTTGACAATGTGATTTAGCTGACCTCTGTTACTGGAAACCTGGCTAGCTGCATAAAAATGCCAGGATGGGTAAGGGGAATCTCTTCCCTGGTGTTCCAGATTACTCATGGTAATAGAAGGTAATAGAAGTAGGTAATAGAAGGGAAATTTCTGTATTGGAGACTGAACAGAGCTAAAGCCTAAACTGTGATATTCAAGTGTCAGGAGGGAATAATTCTCCACCCTCTAAAAAAATAATAATTTGCTTAAAACCAAAAGCAGTAACTTTGCCTCTTTCTCTGTATGAAATAATAGCTTTTAGGTTGTAGCTGTAAAGTGAATGAGGTATATTCCAGACATCTGTTACTCCTCTGTGTGTGTGCTCAAGGCTGCAAAGGGTTTGGTGTACTTGGAGGCAAAGGCACTCCAGGGTCTCAGAACTTCAGAAAAATAATTGGTACTGTTCTTTTCTATCGCAATAGACTAGTTTTTGGCCTCTCGAAATCACTGCTTTGAAGGCTGGTGCTTCAGGTGTCACAACACCATGGGAAGAGAGTTCAGTGTAGCACCAGTGTTTGCTGCTGACTTGTGCTGGCCCCAGTAAGTCATCTGACAGATGGGACACAAGTTTGGGATTGTGACTTAATAGGGGAGTCATAACTGAGCCCTCCAGGGAGCTCAAAATGGCTTTGTTCTGGATGTAAATGTTATGTGGTTGATGCTCCTTGGTAAATTAATTACAGTTTGAGGTCTTCCTAAAGATAGGTGGGAACAGAAATCAGCACTGTGAGTTGATGATACAAATAGCTCATGTGTCTTGTGTTGTGAAAAGATTTCTGCTGTACAGTTTTTCATGGACTGTCTTCAGCAATGAAAGTAAAAGAAAAACATTGACCATTAGCCTGAAATTTTCCTTGCTGTAATGTTGGGGATGAATGTTTTCCCTTCAGTTTGGGTACTGATTTGAAAGATGTTAGCAAGTGTGTTCAGGTTAATACCGATCTGCTGGTGTATCCTAAAGTGTAACAGTCTCCTATATACTAGATACTAAGTTGTCTTCCCCCCTTGTGTAACACAGGCAAGCCTTGAAGGGATATGGACAACCCTTGGCCACCAGTGGAATAAGTTGATTATACTCAGTACTAATTTTAAATGGAGTTTTTCTTGAATGTAGATTCTAGGAACAAAATTATCACTTGGAGGGTAAGGAAAACTTAATTTTCAAGTAAAATAAGAACTGTAGTCCTAGACTGGGATATGAATCTGTGATAAACTGGGATCAGGTTTGTATTTGGATGCCTGGAAAAAAACCCACACCTGTGCAGAGAACTTTCTATTGTGTGTTGATAATTTTGATCTTTAATTCTGTTGTTTTGAGTTGAAATTAACTACCATAGAAGAGTTGCAAGAGATGTGGCTGTTTTAGGTCTTGGTAAGGTCTACCAGGATGTTTATCTATAGTCAAACAAGAGCTCAGCCCATCCACAGTCTGAAACAACTGGCTGGGAGTCGGACCCAGTCAGACATTTTCTGTCTGAGTGAGGGGCTGTGGCTGAGGGACTGATTTTTGTGGAATAGCTTGGTCTGTATTCTCAGAATGCACAGGTAGACACTACCTGTGAATAAACAATTTGTATCTAACTTTGTTTCTAACCCTTTGCTTTTGTTGAACAACAGATGTTTTATAATACTCCTGTAATGCAGCTTAGCTTTTGTAAGCCACCTGATTGTGGAAAAGGGTATCTTACTGCCTTGTGGTAGAATGTGTGAGAGGATGCTAGATAAATAGGCCCAGCCAAGCCTAAAGGGATGGTGACTATTTGTATGCTAACAAAAGTCTTAGTTCATTTTGGAGAGCTCCACAGTTCAAGAATCAATTGGATTTGCATATCCCCAAAGCTCAGGAATTGATTTCCTAAATGATGATATTCAGGGCATAATGATCATGTCTGCCTGTTATTATATGATCAAATATATTCCATGGAGGGTGAATTATTTAATCTCTGTGGAAACATGGAATTTTCATGATACATTAAGACTGTAATGGGAACTTTTTTTTTTTTACAAAGGGATGAAATTGTTCCATCTTCTAAACATATGATCTGTGATGCCTTGAAGGCTTCTTTGAGAGGTAGATAATTAGCTACCCCACTGCCTAGAGAAATAGCTTGGAGATTTTTAGAAGCTGTATGCAAATGGATTGGGATATTATACAAAATTAGTTTCAGTTAGGCTCAAATTTATCTAATTTAATTATTGGGAGAAGTAAATCTTTTTTTGACTGAGGTAAAGAAAGAAACCTTTCAGAAGGAGAAGACAGGGCAAAAAATACACTGGCACATAGACTACAACAATTAGATCTTGATGGATTTATAGCTGCCATACGCTTGATGGGTATTCACCTCTAAGGCATCAGTAATGACTTTGTTTTATAAGACTATCAGAACTAATACCCTAGACCACAGGTGAAATAATTGCTTAACGGAATTAAACCCTGCTGCTGAATATGGCTGTATCCTGTTTTAGTGGACTATGAACTCAGCTGGTAAATCTGCAGCCTCCTGGGATGCTGAAGTTCCAGCTCATTCAGCACATTTTGATTGAAGTTTCAGGGAGTTTTTGGCATGGAGTGGACAGTTATCTGAAGGCAAAACCTGACAGTTTTGCCAAGCCTGGTTTCCTGTGTACATGAACTGTGGTAGTCTGTTTTATGCCTGTGTGATGTCTCCAGCAGCCTTTCTATCCCTGACTCAGTTATGGGTGCATGAAATGTCTTCTAAATCCAGGGAAGATGGTTGGGATATTAGAGGAACAGGTGGTGCACAGCTGATGGCTGATGGCTAACTGCTAGGTGCCTCTTCAATATGCAGGGCTCAGGCAGAGAGCAGCAAGGAAAAGGGGATATATTGGAAAGAGCTCAGGCCTTACAGCTTGGCCTGTGGCTTGGTGGCTGAACTGTGACCAGAGAAACTGAGAACTGGCAGTTGTGTTGCCTGAGGTAGGTAGGAAGACTGCCAAAACAGGGCTGTGCAAGCAGGGAAGACTGCATGGAGGAGGAAATGGGGTAGGCAGCATGTTGGGATGGAAAGGATGGGTCAGTAGTGCCTATAAAAGAAGAAAGCAGTTCCCATCACTGCTGGGATGATGGACAAGGGGAGTTATTACAGGTAGACCTCTGCTGATTGCAGAAGAGCTTGTGAGCTTTATATCTACTCTTCATCAGATGAATTTCTGTGTCTTCAGTGAGCTCTTTGTATTTCAGTGTGCTTGGTTTTCTTAGAGATATTTTAACAATTTCAAACCTGATGTGACCACTGTAAGAGCAAATGCATTGAGCAGCCTGAATACTTGTTTCTGTAAAATATTGTTTGGGCAGCATTTCCTTCATCTGGTCCTTTTGGAACAGTTGCTGAAATTTTCATCTAGGATTCTTCCTTGTGAGCTTTTCATTTTGTTCTTGATCTGTACTTTCTGGGCAACTTCAAGAGTATAATTAGGAGTTTGATTAACTGCAGCAAAAGCTTTTTTTTATGGCAAGTGACTGTTTTTTAAGTGACAGTTCATCCATATGCTTATCAGTAAAGGAGCTGTGTTACTTCTCAGGGTGAATACAGTTTCACAGAAACTCAAAAGCAGATTGAAATTGTTTAGGTAAGCATAATGGGTATAAGCACATATATAGTATATTGTTACTGTAAGATACTTTGAGGCTGTAGAATTGGAGATACAGGTGCAGTTTATGATAATTTGTTGTGTAGCTCTGAACATAGGGTACTGTTGACCTGTAGGTAAATCACTGTTGAAATGCAATCATGAAATTCTGTCTTAGAAGTCCTCCTTGGGCCGTAAAGTACAGGAAGATAGCTTGTATCTCACCCATTCACTTCTGGAATTCCATGTGTGGGATCTGGGCTGGAACAGTGGGCCAAGGTCAATTAAATGAAGTTTAATAAAGCCACGTGCTGAGTCCTGCACTTTGGTCACAGCAACCCCATGCAATACTACAGCTGGAAAGCTGCCAGGCAGAAAAGGACTGGGGGGGGGGGTTATGGTTGACAGCCAGCTGAACATGAGCCAGCAGTGTGCCCAGGTGGCCCAGAAGGCCAAGAGCATCTTGGCTTGTATCAGGAGCAGCATGGCCAGCAGGAGAAAGGAAGTGATTGTGCCCAGGTGCTCAGCACTGGTGAGGCTGCTCCTCAAGTACTGTGTTCAGTTCTGGGCCCCTCACTACAAGAAAGACATTGAGGTGCTGGAGGGAGTTCAGAGAAGGAAAACCAGGCTGGTAAAGGGTCTGGAGAACAAGTCCTGTGAGGAGAGGCTGAGGGCATTGGGAATGTGTAGTTTGGGGAAATGGAAGGTGAGAGGCAACCTTATTGCTGATCCACATGAGAATAAGTTCAGGAATTCCCTGCGTGGTACTCCAGGAGTAAGATTATTACCCAGGAGGTTTGTACAAAAACACAACTTTACTTAAAAACAAGTAAGATTATAAAGCATGTCAGATTACAACTAGCAGAATTAGAAATTCTGATGCTTTAAATGCAACAGATTACAAATAGCAGAATTTAGCAAAATGATACTTTCAAAGAAATGGATTACAATTTACCAAAAGCTAAAGTAATTGTCAAAACAAAGGGTTACAACTAACAAAACTTTACAAAGCAATGGGTTGTAAAATATAAATTTAGAAACTACCCTTATGTGCCAAGATTAAATTAGAAGAAGAGAGAGATAAAGAAACAGGAGATAGGAAAGATATCAACCACCCTTAGATCCAGTCTTTTTAGGAAGCTGTGGTGCTTGGATGGCAGGTGCACATCCAGCATTTTGAGTGTGCCTCTTTTATGCTACTTGGACCTGGTTTTCAGAGGAGGCTTTGTCATATCTTGCACTGCCAGGTGTTCACTTGGGCCCTTCCAGGTGGGATGAGTGGGCAATAACTCTTATTTCTGTTCATGTGCCCTCTTCAGTGGCCTTACATGGGGCACACACAAGACGTCACTCTGCCACTGCAGGGTATATCTTGCCTGCCCCTGTCCCTTATCAAATAAGGACAGTGTCCTGCCTATTGGGGTGGCCACCAAAGAGGGACTCCCCTTCCAAGGACAGTGTTCAGTGTATCAAGATGGCCACTGAAGGAATTCTGCTCTTGCAAGAAGAGGACCCCATTTATTGGGTGGTTACCTGAGGGTCTCTTCCTGAGAGAACAGAGTCCATGTGGCTTATCAAATGAGGCCCCCACTGAACCACAAGGTCCATTTTGTCAAGGCAGATGTTTGAGACAATCACAGAATCAGCCAGGTTGGAAGGGACCTCCGAGATCATCAAATCCAACCCTTGCTCCACTACCCCTGCGGTTACCAGACCATGGCACTGAGTGCCACATCCAGTCTCTTTTTGGGCTGCTACATTGCTCTCTACAGCTACCTGAAACAAAATTGTAGAGAGGTGGGTGCTGGCCTCTTCTCCCAAGTGAACGATGGTAGAACTAGAGGAAATGGCCTGAAGTTGCACCAGGGGAGGTTTAGAGTAGATCTGAAGATGATGTTCTTTACTGAGACAGTAGTTAGGCATTAGAATGGGCTACCCAGGGAGGTGATGGAATCACTATCCCTGGAAGTGTTTAAAAACCGCGTAGTAGAGGCACTTCAGGGTGTGCTCTAGTGGGTAATACAGCTATTTATACACACAATTTATTGTGGGATAAAGGGGATGATGACAGTTGAACATGGTGATCTTAAAAGTCTTTCAACTGTGACAGTTGTGATCTTAAAAAAAAAAAATCTTAAACACAGTTAAGATTCTATTTGGAGAAAGAGTATTGTTTTATTTTGCTTAGATTCTTTTAAATACTTACTGCTCTTTACTTAAAATAGTAAGCTGTTGAAACTTGAGATTATAAACTTGTCTGTACCAGAAAGTCATCCTTAGATTTTACAGCGTTTTTCTTTTACTGTGACTTTCCTCAGGAATGACTCAAGAATCCTATCTAGGACCTGCTGCCTCCATCCCATAATGAATGCTGTTCTTCAACGAAACTTATAGACAATGTGAGCAGAAACCAAAGGTAGGTCAGACATTGGTGTTACTTTTGATTTGCTTTCCATTTGAACAAGAGAGATATAATTTTAAGTAAGAATTCAGTTTCATATATACTGATCTGACATTAATTCTGTTAATCAGACTCGCTTGCTTTAAGTTGCAGTATCCTGGGGACATCTTGAAATCCTTGAGTATCCATTATGTAACTAGTCACCTTCTTTTTAGTTGCCTCAGATATTCATGAAATCATGAAAACAGTAGAGAAAGTGTCTTTTAATATGTAAATAAATTCTACTTTCCATTTTTTTATTCATGTTTGTAATTTGGTGCTAAAACTGGAAATGAAATGCAAAACTTACGTGAGACCTCTACTTTTGGGGCTTAACCATTACTACTAATTGGCAGTGTTCTAACTTCATTAAGCAAACGTTTGATGGTTAAAGGATTAAAACAATTGTTTCAAAGACTTTATGTTGCTGACAAATATAGGCCTGAAGGTAAATCTAGTGCTTGGAACACCTTGTTTGAAAGAAATGGAGAGAAATGTGGGGTGTTTTTTTTTTTCTCACAATACCATTATTTTTGTTATTGACTTATCTCCCTGGTTAGAATGATAAATAGTAAATTCACTTTCATCAAAGAATTAAAATATTCTTACATGTAGGTGTGTGCCAACATATTTTGTTAGTTATGGATGGGCCTTAATGTGTGCTTAAATACTAAGAGAAATTTCTCACTATTTGTGATAGCAACAGTGCCAGTAAAAATAGAGACACAGGAACACATGCTGCTTGGCTCAGAGGCAAGAAGGAGCTAATGTTCTGTAAGCATCCAGAGGGAGAATATCTGTTTTTTAAAGCATAGAAATAAAGACTGGTTAAGGGCAAATGAGCTGCTATGGTCCTCTGCAAGCCAGCAGTCTCTTTGCTTCACAAAAAAAGAAAAATAAAATCTTCTCTGTGTAATTTACCCTGACTTTAATAAATACCAAGTATTCTCTTCCTTCAAGGCACGTATTGACTTGCTAACCTTCTTCTAATCTGTCTTTAATCTTTGTCAATATTGGCCTCTTCATGCAATAAATACTGAGAAGTCAACAGAACCCAACTTCATCCCTGTATTTGAGCTTGTGCCATTTCTTTGCTTGTTGCAGTGAAATTCATATGGAGCTTGAGATGAAAAATTAAGCTTGTTATATAACTGCAGTTATACTGTTTACAGCAATAAACTTGATGAACCATTTAGAGCTCTGGCTGTGAGTAGATTTCCCCCACTTCTAAAGAGCTAGGGAATATTAGATAGTTTTCACCTTTGGTAGTATTTCTTGTGAGACTGAATATAGTATCGCAATACTGCTAAACAATTGATTCCTGTATTTGGTGTATTATATGACTCCTAATAAAGTTCCTTAGATGGCTGGTTCACTAGGCAATGATGATGCCTCCTGTGCAAGTATGTACTCCTCTAAAAGCTAAATGATTGTAAGCATATTTTTAAATGAAATTGCTGATATTTTTTAGCCTGCTGATCCCCTATGATGCTTCCTTCTATACTCGTCTGTTTTACAGCTTCTGAGTAAAAAGCTGCAGAGCAGTGGAAGGAACCTGAGAAAACACTGCTTTTGTTTGTTATTGACTTCAGTATCCAGTCACACTGCAGACGTTTCATGGTGTCAAAACTTGACTTAAGCCCCTTGATCACTATGCAGTTACTGAACTGAGCAGTGCTGAGCTGCAGCATGGTGCTGGGGACAATCTTTCGTGTCTCTGTTCTGGCACTGAACAGGTTGATTCTGATCCCTCTAGTGCCTGCTCCTTATGAAATCTGAATTTGTAGAGTTGCTACTGCTGCCTCTCTTGAGGATTTTGAGAGTGGGGGAGCTCTTGGGACACCTGCTGTCTGCACAGATCTCAGCTGAGCTGAGATGGTCTTCTCAGATGGATTTCTTCTCTGTCCTTGTTGTATCCTTAAGCTCCCTTAACTAAACTTCCAAAGTTCTTGTGAAAATGAAATTTTTTACAGGGTTGTTGCTCAGAGTGAAACATTTACTCCTTGAAAACTGCTTACTAAATTGCAAACACATTGGTTCTGAGCTAGGTAAGGACTGTATCAGTGTGTAAGTGTTCGTCTGTAAGTGCCTTTTGTTCATCTGAATGTTAGCCTGAGTGGCTCATGCCATGCCAAGAGAAATATCATTCAGCTCTAAGACCCAATCACTCAGATACAGAGTGTGTTTGGAAGGGAAAGTCCAGTTTAAACACGAATTCAAGTACTTCTGCTGTAAGTTCATGCTGACGATAGCAAAATGAAATATGTGAGGGGGGAAGGAGTTGAAGCATATAAGATCTGCTGCTGAGAAAAAAAGGCTTCTTGAATTCAGTCTCCTCTCCCAGTTGGGATCTATGTGCCATTTTAAATCCTTCAGTCACTGTGTGGATGTCTGATGTCACCCCACTGCTCATTATCAGTGCTGAGTCACCCACTATGTGTCTGTTGATCAGCAAGATGCCACAAGCAGAAATTAACAAGCCTAGTGATTTTCATAGTTAGATAGGGTTAATAGAGCTAGCTGCTGATTTCCCAGCTAAATATTTTCCCTTCATAAAATCAAAGCATTTCCTGGGAAATTATTTCATGGAAAACTTTTTGGCAGCACATTGTTGAAACATCTTGTTTCCCTTTGCATGTCTTAATGGCATAAGCTACAAAAGGATATATAAACCGTGAAAAAATGAGTGGTTTCAGTTCTCCTCAGTTTGAGCCAAGAGAGACTTCAAACTGTGGAAATTTTATGTGACCAAGGAATCAAAGAGAAAAATTGGGGTTTTCTGCAAAGTACAGAGATGTCATGGGTTTGAGACCTGAATTACATCTTGGGAGAGAACTGAGTTGGAATCCAGACCAACTTTGGCTCTTTAGGTGGCCCTGTTAATTAGCACTGTATCCTGACATAGCTACATTCCTTGATACTCATTAGTAGGAAATTGTAAAATAAATTATAAAACCCAAGGGGTATTAAATCTCTCCTACCTCAGATACAGAAAACAAGTACTGTAGTAGGAATAGGAATAGGCCATTCATGATACTTCTTTCTCATCCTCTGATATTTCATGTCTTATTAAAAACCTTCCCAGTAGGATTATTGGGCTGGAATTATACATTAAAAATGAAAACACAGTAGTTATTCTCTTGCCTGCAAAAAAATAAATGGTTATCATAAAAGTAAATTGTTTAGAGAAGTCAATTATACATTAAAATAGGAGAAGGAAAAAAATTTAGCAATGTCTTTAAGACAGCCTCTGGTTAAATGCATTGTATAAAAGAACAGTGATATCCAGGGGTACACGAATATTTTGGTGTCTGCTTTTGTGAAGCTTTGGGACTGATTGAATCAACCCCCCTGTGATGGTGGCAGTCCCATTATGTTTGTTACAGGTTGACTGGTGTAATTGTTTTTCTGAGGTTATCAGCATGTTCAATCAAAAAGCTAATATGTGCATTATTGCTTTGCTAGCTTTTAAGCCCTTTTCTCATTATAGGTATCGATCTTGATTAAAAGCTGTTTTCTAAATGTTTGGTTCCAGTGACATGAAGCGATTCCTGCCTCCTCTCCTACCAGAGGGAAGGTATCTTCATTCAGGTTAATTGCTGGTGCCTGATGCTAAATGCAAATACCATAGCACTGCTTGAGGTGAAAATTCCAAACTGGAAAAAAAAAAGAGAGAGAGAGAGAGAGAAAAGGCAGCTGTTAAAATACCCTTTCTTTCTGTATTTACCAGAACAGTGTGCTTTCCTTTGGTATTGCAATATGCCAGAGAAAATGTCATGAATACTGTTTTGAAGACAGATGATTTTCAGTTCTTTGTCAGTGAATGTGTATTGTCTCAGCCCTTTGCCAGAAGCAGGGGAAAGGGAAGGTAGTAAGAGACAGCAGTGAGTGTAGAAATGTGCAACAATCAAAACACAGTAACCCAGTTCCAAAAGGAGGAGTGATTTACAGTCATGTTACCTGCTTATTGTAATCTGAAATGCATGGGTGGGCTCCTGTGTCGATGATGATGATGATGTGCACAGGCATAAATCTCCTCTCAGTTTGCAGGAACGTTGTAGACTTTTACAATAGATAACTTGTTCAAAATTAATACTTAAAGAAATAAATGTACAAATGTATTGTTCCTGCTGGTATTGAATACGTATCTGTCCTCAAGCCAGCTGTAGTCTTGTCAGACTGAAATTGGCAAAAACTTCCCCAACATGTGGAAGAAAAGCCATCATTTCAGTTCTCCTGATGGATTGTTCTCTTATTAAATTCAATATGTCATGGTAAACAGATTTGCTGCTTGAGAGGAGAGAGGGGAATGAGGAAAATTTCTCCAGCAGGTATTCCTAAAGGGGCTTTGAAAAGTGTGTGACCCTTTCCAAGGGTTTTATTTCTTTTTGCAGCATGTCTATGAGTACATGAGTTTAAGCCAAATTAATACAGAAAAAACTTGAGTCCTAGAGATTGTCATGAGATAATTTCTTTTTCAGAAATCTTTGCTGCTGTCCCAGCAGAGCTTTCTTTCCTCACTATTTGGAGGGACTGTTCATCATGTAGGCACTTGCCAACACGAGTGAAGGCTTTCAGTCCATTGAGACATTACTTCACAAAAATGGCTTGGGTTCCTTAAAGCAAGAACTCTCTAAGTCCTGTGCTGATTACTCTTTCTTGTGATCACAAAGGTCTTTGGGGCAAGAGTTATTTCTTGCAGTGCCAGGCATCCAAATATTTTCCTGGCAACTATGTTTGGGATAGTAAGTAGTGCAAAAAGCTAAAAGAATATTCCTCATTGATACAGAGGGCTTATTTCAATGCAGCTTGTACCCATTCTTTAAAATACAATAAAGACAACTTGCAGATGTGTAATTTCACCTGTCTGCCATTGTTTATCCATTGCTTTAGGAGCAGAGAAATTCTACAGCATGCATCTCAAAAATGCATAAACTATTTATCTTCACACACACACAAGAGGTAAAATTAAGGTAAATTAATACTTAAACTGATATTATTTTTACTAATAATACAAATAAATTTAAACTGCCCTCCTTAATTTGCTTTGTTTGACTCTAAATGAAGCTGCACCCATAGTCATATGGTGGGAAGATAACAAAGTCGCTCTTATTCTTTGGGGTTTTTTCTTTCTTTTTAGGAGGTCTTGTATGTAAATTAAGTAGATGCTTATTAATGATCACATTTTAAGAACCAAAATAATTTATATTAAGGTGAATTGCATGATTACTCTATTTTTGTGCAATCAGAAAGCAAATAGAGGTATCATTGAACACAAATATTGATATAAAAATGCACTTAAATCATCTGCTTTGAAAAAATTTTGAGATATCCTTTCTTCCTAATTTCCTGAATGCCATTACTTGATACTCTCACAAGCCAGGATAGGCTTTTAAGGACACATCTGCTTATTCAATGTTTTGGTGCTTAAATAATTTGGCATTTATCTTCTCATTTGAAGTTCTACATGATAAATGACCTCTCTCATGATAAAGTGCATCTCTCTGTTTTCATGCTTCTAGTAAAAAAATTGAGATTTTGCTAGGAAATGTTATTCCACTAATGACTTTCCTGATGTGTTTGGATGTCAAATAATGTTTTCATTTTTTCTAGTTCTTCAGGACATTATTCTGGTTCTTGTGAATGACATTTAGATGATTATTCTTAGGTAATTCATGTAATTCTATTCAAAGAATTAATCTTAGATGAAGTTTCTCTTCAATAGGAGTAAAAATACCCCACAGGAAAATAAAGGAAATCCTCTTTTTGTGCCTAGTTTCCACTGTGGAGCATCTTCTGAATATAGAAGTCATCACTTCTTAGTCATCACACCAGTGATAGTGTTTCCAACTTGATTTTGCTTCTGATTATTTGAAACAGGCAGTATTGATTACCATCACTAGAAGATCTGGAAGCTATTTCATATGACAGAAGTCAAATGGAAGATGAGTAGAAGCTTCTGCAAACATTTTTATTTTCTGTAAGGTATTTGTCCTTGAGGGAAAGAATCCTATTTGCATTTAGAAGGAAATGCTTATTCATTGTTGGATATGCTTGGATGCATACTCCAGTCTACTGCAGATTACTAAGGCTTTCTACTCCTCAGGTGGTTCCTGGATGCCATCTTCAACCATCATATATTTGGCTAACAGGTTTTTTTTTATCTCTAATCTTCTCTTTTACCAACAGAAATGTCATCTCTCTACTTCTGCCAGAATTAATCACTTAAGTATTCTGTCATTTCCTGCCTGCCAGAAGTTACAGAGATAATCAAGAACTTGTTTCTGGATCTTGCTTAATGAAGCCCACAGTGTTAGTGCAGGTCAGTGAATTGCTCTTGAAAAACTGGGAGCCTCACCCAACAATATATTTAATTTCATTTGGTCCAGTGAATAGCTGTTCCCTTCATAGATCCTGCACGTGGCAGCCAGGTGGTTCACTGATGCTTAGTTACCAGGGTCCTAAATGTTGTTTGTCACTAGTTTTTTTAGTGTTTGGGTCTAAATTAAAAAGAAAACTCTGAAACAAATTTTTACTTTCTTCTTGGAAGTAAGAGCAAAGTCTACACAGGTACTGCAGGAAACGGAGCTACAGGATTTTAATGAAATACTTTACCTGCATAGTTTATCCCTGCTAGGGAAATTAAAGTAAGAAAGAGACTATTTTCTGCTTGTCACAGCACTCCCTGAAGAATTAGCATCATGGGGCAGAGCAGAAGCCCTGCTTAGTGCTAGAGAAGAGATCTTGTAAACCTGTATCATGATGCCACGCTTTGCCTCTCACTGGAATGAGCGACCTGGGCGTGCCTGAGTGCACCATCTGTTGGTTTCCTCATTCCACCAGTTTTCCACCAAATTCTTCTGTATTGTGGGAATGGGAGGCATGGTTCTAAATCTAGTGTTCTGAGTAGCTGTTTCATGTTTAACTCTGTTTACTGCAGTCTACAAGAAGGCTGAGCACTCTTGAGTTTCAGTTAACTATTGGGACTGCCTATTCCTGGTTGTAAATGGTACCTGGAGCAGCTTTTCTGACAAACACAAGATAAATCGATATAAATCATTGATTCTTGAGATGAATGTGGCTGCTTCAGACTGTTAATTTGGGCTGGGAAATGATATAGTAGGTTTTGGAAGTATGTATAAAGACACTTAGGGTTTGCCAAACAGTTATCCCCTTAGGAGGAGGATGTTTGCATTTCTATAATTCATTTTCTGCTGCTTGATAAAGAAGTGAATTTCCACTTCCATAGTGTTCAAACTTAGGACATATTAAGCTTCTGGGTGGATCTTTATTTATTAATTATCATAAAATGGTAAAAGCTGCAGTCAAATCCTTTTAACCATCTCAAGGTAAAATAAGTGTGCATGACTGCCACCAAGGTGTTGACAGATGAACTGCAGCAGCTGAAGTAACCTCTTCCAGGTGTCCATCCTTTCCAGGAGGACAGTCAGAGAGACAGAATGTGTCTGTGAGCCTCAGGCTGTTCAACACCGAGTCTGGCAGCCTTGCTGCAACCCATCAGAAGTGTAAAGCAAGCAGTCAGATTTTGTGCTCAAGTGGGAGAGGTGAGAATCCATTCCCTCCTGCTGGCTACGCAGGCAGGGTGGCAACCTTACCCTATGGTGGTAGCCAACTGTTGCTAGCATCTTTCACTGCCATGGCCAAGTGTGTATCAAAGACCCATATTTTTCTTATTTAAAGCTCCACCTGTCTTGAGAGTGTGGTCTGCCTAGGGTTAGATCAAGGTCATTGACATCTACTCTAAGGTGACTTTTATTCAGGTCAGTGTTCTTGGGTATTTATACAATATTAAACTGAAAGATCATATTAGTACAGAAGAAAAGTTTAATACCTAAAGGGTGTAGAAGTCAGGAGAGAAGGTTATCTCATTGTAATATCAGCTTACATTATTTTTCTAGATTACTGGGAAAACAGCTGTTTTATGTAGAAATGCTCAGGATGTCCCAGATAGAACTTTTAAACATCAAGTCAACAAGTCCTTAATTTTAATTCTCTTATTTCTATGTGGCTGAAACTTTCTGCCTTTAAAGGTGACTACAAGGTGCTTTTTTTTTGTTGTTGTTCTTCATTTGTGGTTTGGATAGCTTACGTTTCTTATGTTTACTGAAATGTGGATAGTTACTGCCTGACAAATGAGGCTGGAATACAGTGATGGACCTTGAAGTAGCAAAATTGCTTTCTAAAGGAGGCAAGCATTATTAAAACCACCAAAACTGGACATTTAAACAAAAGAAGTAAATTTAAAAAAGAACCAGAAAACCTCTCCCAAATCTACCATACTTCTTCCCAAACAAGGCATAAAACAATCTTCATTCTCCTTCCCAAAGAATCCTTTTTTTTTTAGTACCTGTTACTGCCTGTTACTTTACTGTTAGCAGCCTGTCAGTTAGCAGGAGCTTTCTTTCCCCTTCACCAGCAGATTTGTGTATTCCAGTACAGAAGTCAGACTATGTTCTCCTTTGTTGTTTGAAGCTGCATACGTGCATCCTTTCCAGAGCTGTTTAGATTACTGCTACTCTGAAGGACTGTTTTGCTGTAAACCCCTGTTCTGCTTTTCAGATTATGTGCTGATTAACTGACTCATGTCACAGCTCTTGATTGAGAGGTCTGTTTCAGTGATTACAGGAGAGTAGTGTTGTGCTCCTAATCCATTTAAATCAATTGTAAATTACTTGCTTTCATTTTCTCTCCTGCTCCTACTATTGTGTGGTAGCTTCTTACTCATATGTCAAGGTGAGCCATTTCCTTATGCCTAAACAATGGGCTTTCAGAATCCCACAAGAGTATGAGGAGAACAAGGCACTTAAAGTTTCAGCAGTTACTTATGGTCTTATAGAATGTGCATGGCTTTCCAATAGACAAATATCTACCAGTCTGGAAAGATTTCTTTAATTCTCTTTACCTGAGTTACTATGGAATTGAATCAGATCCAGACAATAACTATAGACAGGAATTACAAATCTATCTTGATCTTTACAATGGAACCTTCAGCAGTGATTCTCTTGTCAAAATATTGTTTTCTAGTCCTTGTGATATCTGAGCTAGCTGTTGAACTGCACAATGTCTTTGTTCTTCTCCTAGGCATTAAGTCTTTTGGACATGAAACCATCTCTCTTGCATTCGGCTCTGAAGCCTTCAATACAGGAAGGACATGGATTTGATGGAGCAGGTCCAGAGTGGAGGGCTAGGAAAATGATCAGGGGCTGGAACACCTCTCCTATCAAGACAGGCTGAGGGAGCTGGGGTTGTTCAGCCTGGAGAAAAGAAGGCTCCAAGAAAAAAAAACAACCTAAAAGCAACCTAAAAAGCAACCTTTCAGTGCCTAAAGGGAGCCTACAGGAAGTCTAGAGATGGACTGTTTGCTTGTAGTGATAAGATGAGGGGCGATGTTTTTAAATTAGGAGAAAGTAGATTTAGACTGGATGTTAGGAAAGAATTCTTTACCATGAGAGTGGTGGAAAAAAGGAACAGGCTGGCAAAGGAGGTAGTTGAGACCACATCCCTGCAGATATTTAAGGTGAGGCTTGATGAGACTCTGAGAACCTGGTCTAGCTGGGGGTATCCCTGTTTACTGCAGGGAGTTTGGACTAGATGGCATTTAAAGGTCCCTTCCAACCCAAGTTATTCCGTGATTCTGTGTGCTTGCTGAGCATGAAATTGCACAGGTGATTAGACAGTATAGCTGCAGTGGTTTGGTGCCACTAAAGTGGAGCAGATTATTCCTTTTTTCTTGATTTTTCACCCTTTCCCTCTCTTGGGCCCTGCTCTGGCCTTTGTGGTCTTGTGTACTCCCTGCATAAGCTCTAGCACTTTCATGAACTTGACACTGAATAGAACTCCCTGCCTCAGAAGACAGTCGTTCTACTTGTTGGGTTAGTTTCCTGATGGATTAATGAGAATTCTTTTAACCATACAGTTAAAAAATGTTGAAGTTGTGGATAATTGTCCAATAGGTAAAGCAGCAAAGGCAACCTCCTTCCAAATTTCTTTCATGTCTGTATATGTAAGTAACATAGATAATGGCTTTTCTTCTATAAGCACTACCAAGTTACTGAGTAATTTATTTTTTTTAATAGTGAAGCTGTCTTTTTGTTTTCAGCATCTGTAAAATAGTAGTTTTGTAGCTTGTTACCATCTAATCAGAAGCAGGGTTTTATTTTCCTCTTTATGAGATGCATACCTTACCTCAGATTATTGTTTGTGCCTGTTATTAGCTGACTAATAGATGACCATAACATTGATTTTAATAGTCCATTATACCCAGTGTAGACCCTGGGAGATGAAAAAGGCTAAGATCTTTGAGCATGGAAAAGAAAAGTGTAAGTCAATTTAATTGGATGGATGAAAACTCGAAAGAGCAAAATGAATCTTAGCAATGTCAGGCGGATGTTGTTTTCTTGATGTAGCTTAAATTTATCTTCCATACAATTCTCCGCATTAAGATTAAATTAAGATGAAATTAATCACCAAAATGTTTGAATTCTTTTGATACCTTTGTTTTGAACTGATATTAAGGAAGAAGATCAGAGTTCCCCAGAGGGAAATTTAAACCCCCTTTACTGCATCTGAGTCAGCAGAACTTCTTGGTTTCCCATTTGCTTTTTTTCTACTAGAATAGAAAACTTGATTCAAAAGGAAAAAAAAGAAACATAATTCTGAAACTCTTAGAATGATATATTAAATTTGTGTTTGGTTCTACCTGATTATCTCAGTCCTCTGACCCCTGGGAGAGGCATATTTTCCCCATTTCTAGTGTCATTTGAGGCAACAGGAGATGCTTGAGAATTGGCTCACCTGAACTGGAAAGGAGCTTGGAGCTGGTAAGCAGGAATATGAGACTCTATGTTAATGCAACTGCTCTCAGAAACAGATGCAGCCTCTGCAGGAATGGGCAAGCTGACCAGCCCTAATCACATCAGCTGGCATGGAGATTTAATGCCTGTCTTGCCTTCCTCCCCCACCAAGAGCTGGCCAGCAACATCCCTGGGGCCAGGGGATAAATCTACACTTGTTTAATAGTATTGCTGAGTCTATCCAGATTTGGGAACTGTTGAAGCATACTAGCACTTGTTATCTATGCTCCAGTGCTAGTCAGGTAGATTCTAAGTAACTTTGTTGAATAGTGACAATGGAATTAGTTGGGGTTTTTTCCTCTTTTGGGTTGTTTTGGTATTTAATTATAATATCTTTCTGCTCCCTGGATTTCTATAGGCAAATCTGTTTATTAATGCTGTACATTTTAAAGAAGGTTCCTTGTTAATAGGTGAAAAGGTTAACAAATGAATTCAGATTGTCTCCAGTGAATCAAGTTAAATTTTGTTCAGCTTATTGAAAGCAATCTGCTCCAAAGAAGCTACTTAGAACAAAGAATGCAGAATGTCTGGGCAATACTGTCTGTGTTCTCATATATATTATGCATTTTCTTCCTGCAATTTGGTGAAATCCTGTATTGTGTCTAGCTCAACTTCCCTTTTGTTTTTGATGGTGGGGAATCAAAACACGTCCCCCTCCAAAATGTCTGATTGGACCTGCTGTGATACAACAAGGATGCTCTGATACTGGTAGCCAAGTAACTTTACTAATAAAAATGGTAGTATTGGATCCATCTAATGCATCATTCCTGTGGTGGAATTGATGGCTATTGGCTGGCTTACATGACACAAAGGATGTGAAAAAACATACTGATTTAATTAAGAGTACTTAATTGAAGGTTGTAATATTAAGTAAGTGTGTTTTCATTTATATTTCAAGGCACATTTGTCTTACTTTGACAGATTGTTTATTTTAAACTTGAGAGTGATAACTGAGGAGGAATTGTTGTAATGTTTTGTTCCATGCAGGAGGCAAATGATTCATTACAGAGGATGACAGTATCACTTCAGACCTGGATACAGATGACCTTGAATTTAGTAACAGTTGAAAGGTCTGTTTTTTTGACCTGTTTGTGTTATGAGGGCTATGGATTTGCAGGTCTATGTTTTGACAGCAGCTTCAAAATTATTTCCTTAAGTCCAGAACACTTTATTTTGTGGAAACTATACAGAACACGCTACAAATTTGGTCTTCCTTGATATCCCTTAGGCACTGGGTATGGGCAACTGTTACTTCACTTGAATCTGAACCCTTTAACTTTTAACTCCTTTTGAGCCTTTTGTTCTGAGAAATTATTCCTACTGGAATATTTACCACCCACTCCTCATGTTGTTGGCCTGAGACCTGGTCTCTACTTCTGTGAAGAATATTAAGGCAATAATTGTGTCTATCAGGTAGAAAATGACTAGAAATTATAGAGATGGGTGGGTGGCATAACCCCCGTAGATAAGAAGTGGCTGCCTTTCAACAGCTACTTTACTGTTTCAGAAGCTTTCCTAAATCCCTATTTGCCTTCCTTACAGCTATGTTTTAAGATAATCCAATTCTGCTTTTAAGCCCCAAAATATTACCGCTAAAAATAGACGCTGAAAAACCAGGGTTTATTGTTTGGTTGTTTCCTTTAAAACAAACACAGCACAAAATATCAAGGGGGCTGGAGGGAGAAACAGTTCCAACAGTTTTATCTTCCTCCTCCTCTTTTTCTGAGGTGGTGAACATGAAAAGCTGAGAGCAATTAATCACTGTGAACTTTCCAGATTCATCATTGTTAAAGCACACCTGTGCCAAGCAACATTGTGCTGATTCTGAGGAAAAAAAAAAAAGAAAAGCAGCATATTCATTAACCACCCCTGTTTTATATGCCTCATTTGCAGAGCAGGGGCTAGGGAGAGGTGGAATTTCGGTTCGTGCTGAGCTGGTGCTGCACAAAGCAAGCAGACACTGGCTGGAAATCTGTGCTCTGGGCTTTTCCCTTTTCGTCAAACTTTTAACAAGAATGAAGTCTGTACCTGAGCACTGATGGTTATTTACCCAGTCCTACCTACTACACTGTTCCTGATAATATTGTTTTTAAGCAAGTTTAGTAGTGGGTAGCTTGTGCATAACTAGGAATGTGCTCATTGACATGTAGTTTGGAGTCTACTGTCTTCTAGTATATTGGAGAAGAGTAGAGCTGTAGAAGTGGTTACTGGAAGGAGGGGAAGTCTTAAAAGCTCCAGTCATGTGTGGAGCTGATGTCCTGCTCCTTGGATGGGAGATCCTACTTGGTGCCTGGAAAGTCCTTCTCTCTAGTCCTTCTCCCTCCCTTTTCCCTAGTGTCTGCTGAGTGGTCTCACTTGTATTGGGTGTTTTTGTGTCTCAGTTTTGCTTGCTCTGGCTGGTGTATACAGCTGTCAGATTTATATATGCAGTAGCCTTGTCTAAGCAGATGTGGTCATAAAATTCTTGAATTGCAACTCATTTTTCTGACAAAATGTGATGTGTGTTAATAGTGAATTAAGGAAAAAAAATTAAGTGAAACATCAAAGTTCCCCTAAAAAAGCTGGCACATTTCTGAAACACATTAATTTTTATATTTTCTTTTAAATATATTGTCATCTCTGCTTCTACAGATATTTTACATGCTTTTGTGTCAAACCTTTTATTAAGAAAAAAAAAAATTCTCCAAACAGTGCTGATTGCAAATTGCCCTTGAGGACATTGAAAATAATGAAATATCCATATACTGGCATCAATAATAGTAATATATAATTATACAGCACTCCTTATTTGTACTGAAATAATGAAAATCTCTGCCAAATGTGGAAGAAATAATTAGAGGTTCTGATGTAGTACTTCTGCAAGTTCAGAAGAGTTTTCTGCTCAGAACTGCCATTTCATTCACAGGAATGAAAGCTGGGTTTTGTTTGTTTCGCAATTTATCACAAAGAAGAAATTCAGAACTATGGTCAGCTTTCATAATCTGCTACTAAACCAGCCTTTCCTAGAATAGGAGACCTATTAATAACCTGTGCATTTTAATGTTTGGAATTTTAGACTTCTGGGTAGATAATACAATGAAGAATTTGAAGGAGCTGTTATTCCAACTGTGTATGTGACTACCAACTAGCACTGAAATTTTCAGATGGTATGATAGGATGCTCATTCACTTTTATCTCTGGAGTTTAGGCTGAGTCACATATTTTTCACAACTGTGTTTAAAAATAGAGGGTACTGGGGGTATAACTGTCGGATAGAATCCAAGAACTGCACCTGGAGTATAAATAAATAGCAAGATAAAGATTTTTTAAAAAATCAAGGATAATTACAATCTATATCTCCCACAGCTCATGTTTTCAATGTGTATATGCAGGCTTGACCACCATCAGTCAGCTGCTATAACTGACACCAAGTCAAATGAAAGAACCATTGTGGTAGTTAAAATACACCCCTCCCTAAGCCCAAGGACTTGTACTCCAACCATTCAGCAAAGCTTTGAAAGAAACAGTGTAAAAACTGCAATCATTTCATATATAGATTGGTAATATGAGTTGCTGATCTTGATAATACTGATAAGAAACTGGACTGTCAATTTCATAGACTCATAGAATCATAGAATTGGCTGGGTTGGAAGGGACCTCAGAGATCATCAAGTCCAACCCTTGATCCAGTACTGCTGCAGTTACCAGCCCATGGCACTGAGTGCCACATCCAGTCTCTTTTTAAATATCTCCAGGGACGGAGAATCCACTACTTCCCTGGGCAGCCCATTCCAATGTCTGATCACTCTCTCCATAAAGAAATTATTTTTAATATCTAACCTAAATTTCCCCTGGCACAACTCAAGACCATGCCCTCTTGTCTTGTTGAAAGTCATCTGGCAAAAGAGACCAACCCCCCCCCCGGCTACACCCTCCTTTCAGGGAGTTGTAGAGAGCGATGAGGTCTTCTCTGAGCCACCTCTTCTTCAGGCTGAATGATATTGCAGGCCTTATTTATGAAGTGCTGTTTGCCATTGCATTAAATAGGTTCTGAGGGGAATGGATGAATATCAAAGCTCAGATGAAACTGGAACATCCTGTGATGATACACTACTATGCAAACTACTTCACTAATCTTGTCATCCACCAACATATCGACCACATTGGTAGAGATGTGTTGTTGTCACTGTCATTCTTGTGACCTCACTGCAGGTATTGGGAGGGTAAGAGATGGTTGTTTCATACAGTATTGTGACAACTGTAGGGTGGTAATTAACTGTGTCAACATGAACTGTTTAAGGATGTGAGGCATGCAGGAACACAAACTGTTAAGTGATGTATTTGATGTGTTTCAACTTCTTTTTTTTTTCTTTTTTTTTTTTTTTTTTTTTTTTTTGAAGGGCTTTATTGCTCCTTGGAGGTTTCTTCCTCCTGGAGAAAGGGAGAAGGCAGTTGGAAATTTAAATCTCTGTGCTAAAAGATGGAACTGATGCAATCTTGTTAGAAGGTATCATCAAGCTGGTGTTCTGAAGTTTGGATTACATCACTTTGTACAGTTGGTGATTTGCCAGCAGATTTGACAGTAAAGAGAATTGCCTTAAGTCAAAGTATTGTAGGTTAGGATCCTGGAAGTTGACAGAAATGAGGTGATGCTGTACTTCTAGTGACAGCCTCTTAGGACTGCAGTGTGCTTCAGGACCCACTGGGTTGTGGTAGGGTTTTTACCTCTTCCCAGACTTGGCAAAATTTAAGGTTTTAAACTCTCTAGGCCACTCTCCTGTTGGCCTAGACCAGTCAGTCATGTTCAGTCATGGGTATGCACTGAATGTGACTATGTAGTCTGTAAGTTGCAAAATTAATGTCCAATGTGTTTTGAGAACTACTACTCTTCCTTTCACCTTTCCCCACAAGAAATTTGCATTCCATTCCCTTGTGATGCTCCAGGATTTAGCCTTTTTTCTTGGGAACCAAAACTAATATAATGCAGGGCCATCTGACAAGGATTTAAGGACTGAAGTTCTAAGGCTGTCTTACTGTAAGAACCCTAAAGTGCTCAAATTTTAGCTTTTTAACATGCCATGACATTCTTCATACCTTACCTGAACCTGACCCCTTTAATGGGACAGTGTTCCAGCACTATTCTGTGTTGGGTGATGTGTCTTGCAGTCAGTCCTGCTAGTCCTTCTTGTAAATCCTTTTTTGTGATTTTTGGCTGACTTTCCTAGTCAGAAAAAAAAATCTTGCTCTTAAACACAGCCTGCATTTCTACTCAAGGTGAGAAATTCCAGAACTGTTACCATGTTGTTTTTGCACGTATGTCCCTTGTGTTACATATTGCCTGAGATAAGTCAGTGTCTGAAATGCCGTCAGAATTCCAGATTTGCAGCTTTGATGGCTGTCAGATAGACTTTTAATCAGGTGTCTAAAGGCATCTGCCCAGAATGCTGTGTAGCAGGGGAGGCTTAGAGGCAGTGTTCATTGCAAAGCATGAAGTAGAATATCTAATTTATTATCAATTCCACGCTCCTCTCCACCCCATGCAAAGGCAACAGTGCAGTCTCTTTGTCTTAGTATTCTTCTATAGGATGCTTGCCAACAAACCCCTTCATCCTGGCTGCCCAGCATCTTGCTATGGCTTTAAAGAAATTCTATGCCCATGTTGCTAGCCATCACTTTGTGAAATAAACTGCTTTCAGAGCTGTCAACTAAAAGCTGAAATTTCAAAATCTCCTTTTAACTGTCCCTATTTCACAGCTAAAAATGTCTTAATGGAAGCAGAAAGTTGCTGTGTTAAAAATACATTTTCTTCTAAAGTAGGGGGAATCGAGATGTCATCTGTACTACTTCTGGCTCCCATTCAGCTCCTTCAAATGAATGCCAAATTAACAGCAGCAGTTCTCCTTCCCTGCTCTCTTCTCCACCCCATAGCTCTTTCTCTAAGGTTCATCCAGAATCCTTGGGAAAGTAGGGAATATCACTTCTGAAAAAGTTTCATGGGATCTTTTTCATTTATTGTGTATTTATTCTCTGTGGTTGTTACAGCAATAGGCTTTCATTCCTGAGGTCTGACTTCTCTTCCCTGCAGGAAGGTTGGGCAGAAAGTCATGTTGGTTCCTGCTATGATGTCTCTTGCAGTTACTTGGTCTCAGGCACCACCAGCCAAGGTCCATGGCCATCCCCTGACCCTCATCTCCATGTTTCCCTCTTCCCCAGAATCTTCCTTTATTTCCCCAGACTTCTCTCTGGGCCAGGATTTCATCTTCTTTCTGGGTTTGTTTCTTTCTTTCTGAGACCACTTCTTCCTTTCAGGAACCCATTTCTTGGCACCAGCTTTGTTTTCTGGAAACCAAGATCCCGGTTTCTCCAGTCTTTTCTGAGAGTTCAGTAGTTCAGTTTTGGTTGTTCACCCATGCTAGTAACACACAGTTGTTAGCTGGCTCTTCATACTCACAATTTTGGCCATTTTTTGCTATGACTGCAGGTGTGTGACTGGCTATGTGGGGTGTTATTTCATCCTTGGTCTGGGCACTAAAAGGAACACAATGTCATGTTTTAAGGCTGTATTTCTTTCATGTTTCATAATTTCAATTATGTGTGTGGGGTCTGCATAGGACAGATGTTTTTGAGGTGGAAACAGAACACCACACACAGTGTGGCATTCATTGCTTCTGCTGAGGTAGGCTGCCTCTGTTTTGAAGTGGAAATTTGTGTGTTTCTTCCATGAATCTAATGATCAGTGTGGTGTTTTCCAAACTGAAGATTGCAAGGTTAACACAAAGACCACTGCCCATGTTAGCTCATAGCATACAGTCCTGACTAGCTGGAATTGTTACCTATACCTTTTTTTACAGCAATAGCATTAGCTAAAACTCTGCTGAATGACAAAATAAAAAAACCTCTGCTTGTCTCCCTTTTGAATAAAAGTACTTTCTATGGTTTTCTTTCTAATTAAGTTGGGGATAGGGTAGGGAAAAGTATTTTTATGTGACTGGGGAGGGCTATTGGTTCTTGTGCCTCTGCTTAGGTGAGAGGCTTTTTGAGGCTTAAAGCAGTTCAAAAGAGTGAAGCTCTGAATTCTCCTATGGCTACTTGTTTCTTTGCCAGATTCCTATGACAGAAAATGCTTTGCCTCAGCTCTCATGCAGCTTGGTCTGGGCTTTGTGATCAGCATTGTCCCATAGAAGCATAACTGTTTAGGAAATTTATAGATAGAATTTTGGTCTCCAGAGTAGCAGAGGCTCATCTGTTAATTGCTTTGAAGATTAAAGTCAAGACCTTGAACTGGCATCTGAAACTGACTTTAGAGATAAGCCCCAGCCGTGAACCTCCATCTCCTTCCCAAAGCCTTTGGTATTTAGAGGATAATAGATAAGCAGGATATCCAGGACAGCATCTAACTGATGTAGAAGATTTTGTTTTATGGAGACCTAAATTGTTTTGCAGGGCAAAGCCAAATCTTCTCTCTAGATCTGATATCCAAGGATCTCTCCAGAGAAGGTGTCAGCAAGTTAAAAAACAGTGTGACCACGAATCCAGGTAGCCACGCTAAAATGACGGTGTCAGTCAAACGCTGATAACATCCACTATGTAAATAACAACCACTCCAGTTTGCTGGCTGATTTGATGCCATGATTTTTTTCTTTTAAATTAAGATTAAAGAAATATTTTCCTAGGTGTGGTTCCTTTGTTTTATCAAAACAATATTCTCTCTCCTGGTACTGTGCTACTACTCACTCTTCCCTCCACCCCAATTTTGATTGAGTTGAAATAATTTGCTTAATGAACTGAAACATGTTATTCTGAAATTAACTATTTTGCCATAACCCCTTTTTTTCCAACACGGTTTCCTATCAAAATGTTTCTTCTTGGTTTTTTTTTTTCTTCCTTGATATAAATGCTGAAGGTAAATGCTCCTGGCAAGTTAAGCAATTTGTTTAAAGATGTTTAGAAACAAAACTACTAGGGAATGCAGCTGGTTCCATCACTCAAAATGTCATTCTTCATTGATAGCATCTCCATTAGTCAAATATGATGCAAACAAATAGGGATGTTTTCTCAGACATGCTGTAGTGTCAGCATGCTTAGAGGCTGATTTGAATGCAATGTTTGTTAGATACATTTGTGGATGCCATTTGTTTTTATGGTGTTTGGGAGCAGTGCCAAAGGGTTAGTTGTCACACTTGGCCACCTAAAAGGACAAAGTTGCAGACACTCCATTCTCCCTAGAGCTTGTAGCATGCTACTGAGTGGCAGAAATCTGGGACCTTCCAAAGAAGATAATGTCAACAGATGTAATTAGGAGGGGATGCTTTTCAGAGGAAAAGAACATAAGGTGTTGAAGTCGAAGGATGAGGAAAATGGGGACAAGGAATAGGGAAGAAGCAATGAATTGCTGAAATTTAAAATTGAAGTGAATTAAAGATGATGCATGTCAAAGATTGGGAGACAGCTGGAACAAATGGCCATTAGTGAGAAATCTGATCAAAAAGTGAGATTCAATTTTACAAAAGAACAACCAAACAAAGAATCTCCACAAACTAAGAAATCCCAGTCTACTTTGACGGTTTCTATTTATGTCTGGCTTCTCCCTAAATTTCCTTGTCTAGGACTGCCTTTCTTGAAGTTATTTTTTTCCTGTTAATACTAGTGAGATTGTCCAATGTGGGATGTGATTTGTCTATTTCATGGACTTGGGTAATAGTCTGCCCTCCTTGCACTACCAGGCCTGGCACATTAAACATTAGAGTTATACTTCTTCATGTTTTCCTGATGGTTATATGTTATAGATAGTTGTAGATGGATGACAGATGTAACTTGTACTATTTCTAAGTTTGGTGAAATGCAGGAGCCCAAGGGAAAACACTTCAGGCAGCCATAGGCCTTTCCAAGCTGCAGTCAAGGTAGAAGGTATTAAGGAGATGTTGAAATAGATGTGGTGCCCTGGATTCTGTTTCAGGAGATAAGGGTAACTGGAGAGGGAAGAAAAAAGCCTTTCCACCCTTTTATTTTATAGGAGGAAATAAAGAGATGAGTCAGAAAAGAAATTACTTCTTTGAGTTTCAGAGCTCTTACCCAGCTGCTATAGAGCTTTCTGAAAATGATGCTGGGAGGAGAGATCAGTTTTTCTCTTTTGCCCAATGAGCAAAACCTTCTGTTCTTTCTCTCTCCCTCCCCTGCCCCTTTATTCCCACTGTTTATTGTGCTATACAAAGTGGATGTTGTTCTGGATGATGTTACATCCTAGCCCTGCAGCTGGTGCTCTATTTTGAGAAGCAGTATGATAAAAACAGGATCCTATAATTTGTTTCAAGTTACATCCCTCTTACCAGTGCAACTGGGGTTCTCCAAAACAGGAATGGTGCTTTCCTTTTTTTTTTTTAATTAGATGTCTGTATACTGAGCCTGTGGCTAATGACTATCCCATGATAAGTGAATCAAGTACAAGTGAGATTCTAGTTGACTTCAGGGAGCTGAAGTTAACTTTTTTTTTACTATTTCATTTCTTTGTAGCAAAGACTAGCTACCAAACGTGCATATATTGTGGGTAGAGAGGTAAAGAGCAACCCTATAGAGCATGGTATTGTTTCTTTGCTTAGTTTTTATCATAGTAATATCTTAATGGTTGAGCTTTAGTAAATTATTTCTTGCAAGTAGCAGAGATTTATTAGTGCTGTTTCCCAAATGGATTTGCTACATATGTTAAAATGGTCCTTTCTGTAGAAGAGATTGGTAATCCATGATTTATTGGAAAAAGTCTCTTCAGTTTTAGGAGACAGACATGGGTAACTGCTGGTTTATGGCTTGAACTGATGTCCCAATGAGAGACACAGAAGCATTTTGTGGGTACTGTGCTATTATTAGTTACCTTTATAATTTATTTTAATATTAATTTCTCTGGGTTTTGAAAGATAAGATGAGCTTCCTTCACATGTCTGAGGAAAACACTTTTTCTACCTGAGCCCATGACAGAAAAATTCACATAAAAATGATAGTTACTTTTATCTCTTGCAAAACTGAGACAATAATGATCTTGGATTCTGCAACTAAAAATGCTACATATCACAATACTGTCCCTATACTGCCTATAAAAGCAAGGCATCCTAGGGCAATTACAAATAAAATGATAGCCTCTCTACATTTCAAATATGCAACATGAATAAGGAAAATTTTTGTAGCTGCTGTGACAAGCATTCTTCAAATGTAATGAATACATATGTATCTTCAGCAAATTTGTTACAGATGTCATAGCTGAAGAAAATTTTTCCAATATATCAGACAAAAAGAGGCAGATTTCAAGAAATAGAAGCAGCATGATTTTTTTTTTTTTTAGGATGTGATATTTGACTGAACTAAATTTGAACCATATCAGTTTACAGATAACCCTAATTCAGGTGAGATTTGTAAAGTCAGCCTTGAAAGTTGCAATTTAAAATTCAGCACACATTGTCTTAATTTCCTTGGTGCAGAGGTTATTGTGGTAGTAGGGATCATCTTACAGTATCACCTAGGAAAAAAAAATCTTTGCAATTTCTTTTAAATTTTTAAAAATTTCTAAATAGTGCAGTGTTTTAAGAATTAAAATTAAAACCAAATTATTTATTGGGTAAGTTGTCAAACAATTGCCTGGACTTTATTTCTCTGTCATTGATCATACAGAGCTTTTGAGGTACCCAAACTAGCACATTCTCTCTAGTTTGAGCAAAACTGGGGTTCCAATTGAAGTTTACCCTTGGTGTGGGCTGTGGTCTTTTATCCACATATTTAGGATTCTTTGTTGGGCCAGGTCCTGATGTGTTTTTGGCACCTGCATCTCTCTCTGACTGAAGAGAGATCAGTAGGTAATTCAGTAGCCTGTGGTACTAGCCTGTTAGACCTAGGAGAGTTTAGTGAATATCCTTTGAAATCCTGTTTCAAGGCAGCTGTTACTTAGAAGGCTTAAAATAGTTGTTATAGATAGCTTGTGCCATTCCCATCCATCTTGCCTGTGATCAAAATAAATTAAGAATTGCAAAAAAAAGCAAGAGCATTCAATGATAACTCAGTAATACTGTACAGTTTTTTGTTTCTATTATTAGTCTTCAGGCTGTAAAATTCCTTGAAACTTATTAAGTCTTTTAAAATTAAATAAATTTAACAGAAGAAAAATATTGTTTTCAAAACAACAGTGGCAATAGATTGTGGGCAAAAGTAACTTTACTCTGCCCTGATTACAGAGAACTTCATACTTTACCCAGTTGTGTAAATTCTGGAGATAAATTACAAGTGTAAATGTTGCATTGATTTTGCCCTCCCCGAAGTTACAAAGTTCTTGAATCTGTCATCCTTACTAATGCCTTTCTACAGTACTGGACCTTTTTCTGCCAATATGAATTTGTATAGACACATTGATTACAGGAGAATCATCAGCAAAGAATGTAGGCCATTATGAGTGACATGGATAGGATACAGATTATCTGCGTGTTGCTAACTTAATAACTGTGATATCCTAAATAAAAATTCACTGATTATTTAACCAAAGGAAAGAGAGAGGATCATTCTTTCTTTACTAGAAATTTGTAATTGGTCAGTCACCCAAGTCTACCCCCCACTTTCTCAACTTGGTAACCAAATATTTGAATACTCTCCAACTGTTGGAAGCTGTTAGAACTGCATCACTGACCTGCAAGATCCAAAACTTAAAATGACCCTGTTTTTATCAGGTGTTGAGACTAAGCATTAAAATAAGAAGGAGCAAAAATAAATATCAAAGGTACAAGAAGTCTCACACTTTCGGATACCAAAAAAGATGTTGCTGGGTTGGGCTTTGAGTGAGCTCTTGCCTGAAAAAGTGGCCTGAATATCTATCAAAGGGTTGCTTTGTGTCAGCTCTAGAATTGATTGCAGTAGGCTGTTTTCAAGGACAGTTATAGAGAATGTTAAAAACCATTCACTTTCTTTAAGAGCAATATTAGAAAAGATAAACACTAATTCATCAGCTACTACCAGATGTTTAAAGAGTTGTTTATCTGTTTGTTTTCTATATTGATGCTTGCTGTTTCTGTTGATAACCCCTTAATTTCAGACATGATTTTCTTTTGAAGTTTTGATCACCCACAACTGATTTCAGCTGAAACTGTTTATTAGCCCTACAGTGTTTCACTGGATAGGCAGAACTTAGGGAGGGATCTCATCTTGCTGAATATTGTGGTTTACAGGCTTTTTGAGAATTACAGAATCCTTAAGGTTGGAACAGACCTCTAAGATCATCAAGTCCCACTATCAACACAATACCATCCTGCCCACTAAACCTTGCATTAATTGCAAATGGGTGAAGAGTAGCTTTGAAGGACTTCTTTGTCAGAGTGCCCTAGTAAGTACAGATTAACTTTTGAGAAAGTTTTTATAATATAATTTGAAACCTCTCGTGAGAGGAAGAAAAAGACTCGGACTGTTTTCACAGATCAAGGCATGCAGGTTTTTGGCTACCTAAAGGCAACCTGAGAGAACAGTCTTGGAGAGGGCAAATCCTCAAGCAGTCGGCAATACTGAAGTGCCTAAAGGTAACCTGGATGATATAACCTGAGGTTTTAGCTGGAGCAGGAGAGGAAGTGTTTCACTTTTTCATATGTTAGGCTTTTCAGGTCCCCCTCCATTTATTCAGTGCTTTAGCTGGGTTGATAAACAAGGCCTTTCCTGAATTTCCTCCACTTGGTACTGGAGAAAACACCAACACTTTCTAAAGATCTTGAAAGGGACAAACTATGGGACTGGGAGGAATGTGGCAGTGTTTTCAAGCTATGTCTCTTTGGAGATACCAGCTCTACATAGATGAGCAGGGAAGGAATGAAGAGGAATAGAACTGGTACTCTTTTTTAATTGCCACATTACATTATATGTGACTGACAAATATCTCCTTATTTTAATTACTCAAAGATATTAAGTACCAGCTAATCTGTGGGTTTTGCTGAATGTTTTGCTCAGCTCTGGATTAGTGACTTTTGTCATTCAGAACTGTGATTTGCTATTTGCCTCCTAATTGTAGATGGTGTGGCTTGCTTTGGTTTGTAATTGAGGTTAGCTTTAATCTAATGAATAATAAAGTCCTTTCATAAAGAGAGACTTAATTAGAAATAAAAACCATGGTCAAAATATGGCTGACATTCTTGAACATACTAAATGAATTAATAAAGACAAAGAAGAATAAATGCAAATATAAAACTGAAGAAACTATTCTTTTGCAACGTGAAAAAAGTAATTTGAATTGTCTTTTCAGTTAGGAAGGGAAATGATCAGCCCCATGGGAACAAATTGTCAGATAAATGCAGATGAGGGAGGGGTACAGGAAGGGATGGAGGTGTCTGTGGGAGTTTGTTTTCCTTTCTGTTTGAATTTATTTGGTAAACTTTTTGAACATGGCATTCAAGAGTAACTGGGTTTCTTTTGGCTTGTTTTACTGTATACCATTTACTTTCACCTTCTGTGAGGAAAGAAATAAAAGGACATTTTCAGAATACTGGAAGAGATTTACCTTGCAAACTACAAATCAGTATGTCCTGATAACCAATTGAGGAGATTTCTGATTACTAACATGTTGCCTTCTAATGTTAATTGGATTTTAATAGCTTCATAAAACTATATAGCTGGGTGAGGATCCTTCCCCACATCACATACATGGCACATTTTGGTGCACTTTGAGCATCACAGCTGTGTGAGCATGCTTGAGTAACAAAAAGTGTAAAGATTTTCTGTTCTTTTCAGGATGCTACTTGTTTCATTACAGTTTGAGTTAGTAAACCTACCTATCTTCCACAGTATTTTTGCATCTGGCAGTATAAATCAACAGTAAACATGGAGAAGTCCTTAGGAACTGGGTGGAACCATGTTGAATTGCAACATCTTAAGCTTGTTTTGGTCTAACACTATACTTTGTCCTGCAGTTCTGACTTGCTCCTTAGCCTTTCCATAGTTACCTGCAACATAGATCCATACTGTTTCCTGTCATCACCCTCTGTTTACAGGAGAGAATATATGGATGGCTTCACAGCATTGCTTTTTTCCCCTGTTGTTTGGTCTTTCTAATGTCTTTTTGGAGGTTCTGTGACAACTTGGTAAAAATCTAGTTGATTTGTGCTCCCTTTTTTGCCCCATTTTGTCTTTGCTACGTATTGTAATTCTTTCCCATTGCCCAAGTAAGTCAGCCTGAATTTTCCCAAATGGAAGTAAATTTGGGCAACTATTTTTTTTAATGCCCACTTTGGTGTATTTTAAACATCCAAAGGTTTGTTTCTGTTTTGTTTTGTTTAGTGTTTTGTGTTGGTTTTATATCTTTGTTCTTTAAATCAATTGTTTTTAATTTATTCCCTTTAGGCACCTTACTACCTTAACTGCCTTGAACATTTAGGCTGCTGTGGATGTGGATTACAGTTGCCCTTCCTGAATCTTGATAATTCTTTCTTGATAATGAAACCCAGCCCCCCAGTATCATCTGTTTTTCCACAGGAAGATTTCTTCTTATTGCTCAAGTTCTGGGAATAATTTACCTTGCATTTTTCTTCCAGTTTCCTGCACCATTAAATGAATTTTTGTTCCTCAGGAGAACTTGTGAGCATGTTCTGTGAGGGAAGGGTGAAGATGCAGTCAGAATATCTGAGATTCCCCCACCCTACCCCCAATCAAATAACCACAGTCTGAAATTAGTTTTAAAACTTAAAGGTTTTTTTAGAGAGTTTTAGTGTTTATTAAAGTATGAAGCCTCCATAAAAATATTCATTATTTAAATGAGAAAACAACATTCTGCACTTACCAGAGGTTCTATCCTTATCTTCCAATTGTGTTTCTTTTGGATGTAAGCTTATGTTACCTACCATGAGGTTTTACATTTCTAGGGACAGGGAGAAACTGCTTTTATACTAAGAGTCATATAGTGCAATGAATGCTATGCATGTATGTATGTCACTGTACAAGTATCTTTTCTAAAAAGGTACCTATTCCTATGTGTATATTTTATTTTCTATAATTTTTTTTTCATCAAATAAAAACACCATTTGATTTAGTATGTGTTCATATTTGACCTGGATGAACTTCTTTATCTATTGTCCTGACCTTGTCTCAATTCTAAGTGCTGTTCTGCATCTACAAAATCAGGAACCCAGAAGGGGTAGCTCTTATGTAACTAGGAGCAGAAATAACAAGGAATAGCAATGAGCAGAATTCCTAATTCTACGTAGGTCTAGAGACACAGATTTGTACCACGCTTTCCCAAAATGTCAGGGAGGACAGCATGTGATATGAAACATGGCTATTAACAGCATTGCTTGACTCCTCCTCCCCTTCTGAAATCCTGAAAACTAGAGACAAGGGTTTCACTGGAAAGTCCACGCTGAAGAACTGTGTATCACAAACTTCTCCAGAGCTTCCTCTAGCTCTGCTTCCTCACCAAAGTTTCCAAGTCTCTTACGGCTCTTCAGATCACATTTGAAGGCCCTTGTGAAAATGTTGGCATTTTTCATCAGCTGTAGCAGTATTTCTTTTATAAACCACTGGGGATGCTGAATTTGAAAGAGGGATAAAATGTTGAATCAAAAATATCTGCCTTTATTGGAGCTGTAGGTGTTGCTGATATGTCATTCAAAACTTTTATTTAATATCGTGTCATTTTATGTCACAAGAGGAGTATTTCCTAAAAACAAATGAGGAAGACAAGCTCATATATAATTAAAATTAATCTTTGGCCTCCAATACTGTAATTGTGTCTTGAAGTTTTCTTTTTGTTCTAGTAGGCATCTTTTTATACTGACCTACGGCATTTGAATTGATCTCTGCTGAGGTGGGGCAAATTTGAGTACTAATTGAAACTGTCTGAAAGGAAAATTGATTATTTGCCTGATAAATTCAAAGCAGAAAAAGTTATTCAATTATTAATGGAGGGAGTTGTTATTAAGGGGGGGAAATTTAATTTTTTCCCCTCAGAAATCTTGAACTGACACTATTGTAGGTTTTTTGAGTTTTGATTTGTTTGGTTTTTTGGGGGGTTTTGTTGTTGTTTTGTTATTCTTGCTTTAACAAGGGACGAAATGTTAGTTTTAACTGAAAATGTTTAAATACTAACAATGCTCCTTTGGCTAACAGTATGAGAAACAAATGATAAATGTCGGGCTAGGGGACTAAATTTTTTACTTTAAAATGCTTCTTGATTCAAGACATGGTGGTGTTCACATTTCCTGATCGATCCAGAATTGATATTTCCCTGTGAAAAAAAAATTTTATTTGGGCTAAATGAATATTGGCAGGCAGATTATTTGACAGCTGTAGGTACAACTCTCAGATGATTGTGGAAGTGATGGGAACAGTGAACATAATTTGAAAATACTCCATCCAGTATATGGTGCTCTAGAACATCAGCGCCTGTGCCAGAGCCTCTGCTGTGACCGTGTAGCACGCTGCAGCTGATGGAGCTAAGAGCAGCCTGCATCACACCAAAGCCAAGTGCACCTCAGTTGTGCTTGCTGACCTCTTGTTTAACTTGTTTTATGAGTATAAAAACTTGTGAGTGGGTAGATGCTCTAAGGAGGGGAGATACTTTGGCAGGAAAAGGCAACTATGCAAGCCCTCGCTGTGACATGCAGATAGAGCCATGTGTATTTTTGTGGTGATCCTGCTGTCCCTTACACAGTGTTCTCATTAAGTGTAATGAGGCTCGTCGAAGTCTTATTAATTCTTCAATATGTTATTAAATCCCAATTATTCATGAACAATGCCTGTGTATGTGCTTGAGGTCAACGTAGCATGCAAGTGATTTAATTAGTGCATCGTGTCCAGTTGCACTCACTTACATTGTTTTAATTAGAATAGTAATTGAGACCCAAGTATGTATGTTTTGTCTTGCAGTTGCAGTGCCTAAACCTATTTGTTGCTGCTGTAATTGCTCCTTGCCCTACATCCTCTACTACCCCTCATTAAATTATTATTAAATTAGGAACTTTAAAGAGGAGATCCAGACAGTGCATAAAGCCTATTTGTTTCAGTCTGACTGGTTCACATAATAATGTAACTGAATGATCACCAGAGATGATTGTGGGATGGAATCTTGCTTGTAGTCTCCAGTCCTCTGCCTTGTTGGATCTTTGGACCTGATTAACCCACATAAAACCAGTGCAAACCTTTTTTATCTTTAAGTCACTTCACATGCTTTTTCTTACCATTACCTCTTCCAGCTACCAGCTGAATCTTATTAACAACACTATCTTAGAGAGTTTTGCCCTTAAGAAGTTGACTTGAATGTTCTAAGAGAGAAAGTGAAATGAAGAATAAAAATGCAATTTTTACTGAAGTCAGGCTTACAAATAGATGCAGCCTGACTCTGAGTTTGCATTTAATATTTGAACACACGAGAGCTAATAATAATTTCTGTTGCAGTGGAACATCTGCTAGATAATCAGATCTTGAATTAATGGGGAACTGAAAGCAATTAGCTAAAGGTTACAAACTAATTAGTATAATATTATTAAACTAGCCCTTCCATAGCTTAAGTTGCAGCCAGATCCCATATTGAAAAAAAAAAACAAACCAAAACCAAAAAATTGAAGGGACCTCAATCTTGGAAAACAAAATTGATAGAATTTACTTTTAATTTAAATATAAATTAAAAACAACCCAATTATTTTGGATTTTAAACTTTTGTCACATTTGACATCAAGTTTTGTTGCACTCTTTGTACCATCCATATAGTGAAATCTCTTGAAATAAATGCAGTTGCTTTAATTGGAGAAGTTTTGTTATAACTGAAAGAAGTTATTTTTGTTGTCAATAATAGTGATTGCCCAGCCTATTTCCTTGACCTCTCCATCTTCAATAGACACATTTGTGCTTTCACTTAGGATGTTTTGATGTTTTTTGCAATTTGAGTACCATGTGGCTACTGATTTCAAAAGGGGACAGTTTGTTTTGGGTTTCTTTTTTTTTGTTTGTTTGGTCATTGGATTTTTTATTTTCCTTATCACTGTGTGACATTGGCAGAAAATTCAGAAGCCTGTCTAAGAGCTGAGGTGAGGGTTTTTGGTGAGTGGGAATGTGGTGAGCATGTTGACAACCTCCTTCACAGTTACAAGGATCTTGGTCCTTCAAGGGCTGAGTTGGAAATAAAACAGTTCTCCAAAAAATTGAACTAACAAAGTCAAATTTCTTAAGGATTTGTTTCTTGGGTTGTGGTTGGAGTCTCTGTAGTCTGACAAAGTGTTGAAGCTTTATTATGGCTTGGTGAACTGTAATCTTTCTTGTGAGTTCTGTAGTGGCAAGTAAGTTGAGCTCATTCTTCAGTATTTCCTTGGGCAAGGATACTAATGATGCTTCTCGTATATCTGCTTGCTTATTTTACAGAAGTATGAAGAAATTCAATATCTTTGAGAGAATTACTGCTTTATTAATAGTAAAAAAAGGGTCAGGGTTTAAAAACATGCGATGAAGGGAGGGGAGTGCATATGTCACATATTTACATGACCTTTTTGTCCTTAAAGGCACACTAAAAGCTTCAATGTTATGTTGGTAGTAAGAGTTAATGCAGTTCTACCTTGCATTGTTTTATTGACATTCCATGTATTTAGATTAATTTCTCTTGAGTTTCAGCACAGGTGGATGATGTTGTTCAGTAAGGGATGAGATATTTTCCTAATAGGAGCTATAAGGTCCAAGTAAAACTCATTTTGTTTTTTGTGCATTTGAAATACGTAGTATGTTGTTTAATTAATAAACCGTTTAATAATGATTTGCAAGAATTGTGGAATAAAAGTACCCAATGTTGTCTTCTAGCAGCCCAGTGAAATACTTCACTGGAGAGACCTATAAGAATGCTTTAACACTAGTGAGGGAACAGGTAAGAAAACAGACAACTGTGTAGTGTAACAAGGCAACCAGGTGCCACTAATTGCCAGGGAGTGGGCATGAGCTTGTGTCAAGCCCACCTGTGCCTAATTAGGGTGGGCCCCACTGCGCATGAGCAGGACCAGGGGGCCAATAAAAGGTGAGTCCTGAGACACAGGCGGAGCTTGAAGCGCCGTACCCTGAAAGAGGTTCGTCTTGCTACACAACTGTACTGCATGCACATCACTATATTTATTTCTTTGTCATCAAATTCCATTCCTTCATCTGCCTGGCTCCCTAACCTCCAGCTGTGTGTGGTAGGCTTCTGCCCAATTCAAATCTCTTGCTGGTCACTTTGCAGGGTTTGCTGACTGAGTTACTTGATGCAGGCCATAGAACTGATGGGACTGTTTGGTCAGCTTCTGAAATATCTGCTGAGTCTCTATCTAGAACTTCTAAATAGCTTGTTTAACTTGTCTGGAAAAAAACCAAACAGGTTTGGCATCTTTGTAGGGAGTGCTGTGTTTATTCGTAGTCTCCCTCTTGGTTTGGTTTGTTTGTTTGTATTTTTCATGGAGGGATGCCCTGGTCCCATCTGTGCAGCAGCTGCTCGTGCATTAGGTCTCACTTTTAACAATGTTGTGTTACACTTTTAGCATCTGAATAGGACAAACAAACTCAAAAAAGGAGAAGGATCAGAATACTTTCATAACCTTTCTTACAAAGTCTGGTTAACGTAAAACACTAAGTCATTTGGGATAAAGGCTTCTGGAAACCTGGAAGCACCTTCCCATATTTTCAGCAAGAATCTTTTCCTGTTTAAATGGAGGTTGTTAATCCTTTATTTAGCTGTAGGTAAATGTCCCTCCAAATCAAGGCTGGTACAGCTTTGTGGTATTACTGACTTTGGTCACACCTTTCATGTCCCCAGGCAATCAACCCTGATACAGAGACCACTTCCTCAGCTGGGCCTTGCCCCCCCAGTGTGGGGAGGCAGACCTGCTCTGTATCTCAAGCTGTCATTCAGGCATACTTCATACATACAAGAAACAATAGAAAGCACTGCTTAAAAGAGGTAAAAAAATATTCTAGTTTTGTTCCTTAGAGTGCTCCATTGCACATGTGCACAGGGTTTTGACTTTTTTCTCAGCCCCAGGCCCCCTGTGTTTGCTGCCTACCTCACTGACACCCTCTTATGTGAGTTGGCACTCTGGGAGGGAAGAGTGGGCATTACAGCCATTTTTCTTTCTCCTGTTAAAAAGAAGCTTGCTTCTACAAAACAGAGGATAAAGCTGCTTTTCCTAGCCCTTTCTAAAACATACACATTGCTCTCAGTGTGATATTTGCTTCTTATTGGCACCATTCAGTGTTTTGTTCCAGTGCCCTTCCAATTATTACTGTATATTAATTTTGATTAGACAGGAGGTTGCTTTGTGAGCCTTGACTTCCTGCCAGTAAAATCAAGTGAGAGCCATGGAAATGAAAAGCAAATGTTACTTTTAAAACCTTGTGAAGCATAAATTATTTCTTATTCACACTAAATATATGTATAATTTTAAAAGAGTAAATGTCTTTCTTGGTAGATCAGGAGTTGAAATAAGTTGAATAATTCTACTCTGAGAGGGGGAAGATATATGAAAATAGATGATGTGTCTGTAAAAACTATTCAGATTATGTATTTTTAGTACTCAACCATTGCATTCTTTCAGTTTTTTGATCAGCTGTTCCTTTAGTGGATTAACAGCTGCTGCTAAATTAGAAGAGTAAAATTAATGTTAGCTAGAAAAAAATAGGAATGTCATAGGTTGCTAAAGTACTTATCACAAAATAAAGTCCAAGGAACTCAGGCAGGAATTTGTTCAGGCAAGTTCTGTGGTCTGCGCTATTGAGAATGGGTAAGAACAGTGTTCCCTTCTTCCCCGGTCTTGCTTATGAGTCTATATATTCTCTAAGTTTAACTGAGAGCTCACAACAAGGGAGTTGCAGTATTTACACAGAGCTTTTTGGGATGGGGTCCAGAAAAGGAGTTTTGAATGTATTTTTCCCTTCTTCATGTTTTACTTATTTTCCTGGCTGAAAGAATTGTCCTTCTTCGTCCCCTTCTTCACCCTTCTCCCTTCTTTGGCTGGTGACTACAGAGTTGTCAGCATACATTACTTACTGTTGAGAGGATAACTCCTATGGCCCTGCTGTGTACGTAGCTCAGTCAGCAGCAGGTGCTGGGAGAGGAAAGCATGTCAATATTTCATGCATTTAAAATCAAACACATTGACTCGCATATGGCTGCTCCAAGGAGCACTGTGTGTAAGTCTGCTTTCTTTATGTAGGTGTGCTAAACTGCTATCACTAATGTACCACCAGCCTTGCAATAGAAATGTGATTTTAAGTAAGCAGCATGACAAAGCAGCATTATGTAGGTTGTGAAATGAAGTACCTGAAAATTACAAAATAGCAGATTTATGATTGGGAACTGAATAGGGTTTTTGTACCCATCCCTAGGAGAGGGCAATCTTGTCAGATTATGGAATGATGGAATGGATTTTAAGGTGTGTGCACAAAGTAGGGAGAGGTTCAGTGTGGGTGCTTCCTATTTGTTTACTCCTAACAATTACAGCTGCAATATTATTTTTATTTAACAGAGACTTTTGTATGTCATTTAAGTCTACTGCAGTTGGAACATCATACATTGGTCTTTTACCTTTTTCACAGCTTAATTATTGCTATGCCCTTGAAATACCCCTTCAAAAGATGAGCTTGAATTCTAAATTTTCAGCATTGCAGCACGGACCTCAAGATTTGAACTAAAGAAGTAGCAGCTCTAACTGGGCAGGATAAGAAGGCTTGCAGATCAGCTGGGGGAATGTTGGATTGCCAGCTATGTTTGGTTGAGGAGGAGTAGCTCAGATGTCTGGTTGCCTTCTTCCATATGTTGCTCACATTTGAAGTTCAGTTCTCTCCTCTCTGGGTCTGCCAGCACAGACCTTGGCTTTACTGGTTCATGTACTCTTGTTGTTCTTTAACTTGTTATCAGACAGAAGGCCACTCAAATGAAAGGGAAAGAATAATTTTTAAGTCTAACTCACTGCCAAACAAAACCAGCAAAAAGTGTCTCTGGCTAGTGATTTCTAGATCTTGAAGAGTTTTGCATTACAACTTAACTAAACAAAACCACTCCTCATAAGAGAGCTTAAGCTGACTGCTTAGAAACTTCATATTTAGGAAATGTTAACAGCTTCAACTCCTTCCCCTCCCTCTCCCCCCCAAAAAAACCCACCAATAAACCTAAACAAAACAAACAAACAAAAAAACACCAGCCACCCACAGATTTTGGGGCTTAGAAAATTTTTTTTATTAATACTGTGGGGCTGAGGCACTTACTGAAGAAATCTGTGAACACTTAGAAACTCTGTGGAGAAATGAAAGCATAATACCTTGACATTTTTGTCCTCCAATTATTCTAGCTGATTCTTTGTACCATTGATGGGCATGCAGCTAAAGTTTAATGATCTACTGAACATGGAGGTGATACTGCATAGTACAAGGAAAGGGAAACAAGTGGAAATCTACCGTATGAAAATCTTTGAGAAATTAAATTTTCTATAGGATTTAATTTTCCAGGGCTGGAATTTTGTGTTTAGTATCAGTTTTATAACTGAAAAAATAAAGGACTTTAGTGTTTCTGTTTGAAAACAAATCTGATATCTCCATTAATGGGAGCCCTTTTTTATTGAGGTCTCTCAGTATGTTTTTACTGATGGTATTCCTATATGCAAACTGGAGTAGTTTGGGTTTTTAACATTGTAATTTCCAGACCACCAGTTGTAAAACACTACAGCAGTCTCAAAACAGCCTTGCTCATAAAATAACTGACAATTAATGCAACAGTTGCAAAGAAAAAAAAAATGTATAAATTCTGACACTTCTCTGATACTTCATTATTATTTCTCCTAATTTTGAACAAAATAAATTCTCTTACTCCCTTCACCCTTCTCATTCCCTCTTTTGATCTGCCTGGATTTGAGAGGTTTGGGAGTCTGAATACTTATCCTGGGGGACACGTACTGCAACACATGCTGATGAAACAAAACATTCCTGCTTTGATTATATTGCAAAACTACAGAAGCTAAAAACGAAAGCCAGGTAATCCTCTGTACTCTCAACAGAGAGAAGGTAGCAAAGACTAGACCCTGAAAATTAATGTAATAAACAGAAAGGAGATGAAAATGAACAAATCAGTAGAGGTTTTATAGGAATCTTATGTTTCTGGTATGATTTTTTTAAAGGCATAGTTTAAGGAAAATATGTGTCCCGGCTCTTCCCCATTTCCTGAACATTGGGTCTCAGTGTTATCTCTGCCTAGACAGTCATGTGAAAACTCTCATTCCTAGATCCAACCCAATTTCAAAACCTACAAATGTATTTCATCTCTAAAAATCTTTTCACAGAACCAAGGAGTATTGGCTCTCTGTCACCAGCCTGCTCTTAACTTTTGAGAGATTTATTTTACCTCCATGGATAGCAGCAGTGTGTCTGATGTTAGATATTCACAGGTATATTGAACAAACTGCAGTGCATAAGATTTTTCTTTTAATTTCCTCTAGGTAACAAGTATCTGTGTAAAGGAAATAAGCAGTGAAATTCCTGACTTTGATGATAATCCTTTGTCTTATTAGCAGTTGCCCAGTAGTACCAAGAGATTCCCCCCTCCCTACCATCCACCATCCCTTTTACTAACTTTCTGAATTGTAGCCATTTTATTTTATAACCAAGAATTTTAAAAATAAATGCTGCATGTATAGCCGAGAAGTGTTTGTGCAACTGTGCACATGTTTTCATATGTATAGAGGCCCAGGAATTCATTTCTCTAGATGTGTAAGTGTATTGATCCCAGGACTTCCAGAACTATTTGCGTAACCTGGGCTGAAGGACTGAATCTCTGGGGAAAAAATAAATTTATACATAAGTAAATGTTTAGCTATTTATATTTGTTTTATCCAAGATTCTTCATTATATATATATATATATATGCATGTATGCATATACATATATGCACACACAACATGAGTAATTGTACTTTGATTTTTAAAGCTTGTATCTGGAGTAGAGAGAAACCCCAATCCTGCTCACGTTCTGCTGGAGAGATTATGGACCCAAACTGTATTGTCCTCCTTCACTGCACTTGGGTTTTGTCTTCCTTGGGGCAAAATGCTAATTCTTTTTATCATTAAGTTATTGTCATCTATGCAAAAACAAGCAAACAAACCCCAAAACTCTTATAGGAATTTTACAGAAATAGGACAGATATTGTCCCACTGTTTTCTGAGGCCAAACTTATGCAACCACTCTTTTCTAGGGATGAACTAGCCAAGAAGATAGCAACATGTTTCTAGATGTATTTTAATGGAAATTTTCAACCGCGTTTAACTAACACAGCTGAGGTAACCTTACAGAATAGCATATTCCTTTTTCCCATTCATTGAGTTCACTGAGACTTTGCACTCTGGAAAGTGAATACTCAAATGCACTGCTGTTCATACCTGTTTGTCTACATTGTATAGAATGATGAATGAGTGTTTCAAACTTTCTGAGTCTAAATGTCTGACACTGTTAAGCAAGACCCACAGAATATCTCGTGCAAGTAATGTGAATGTGGTGGGTCAATTTACTTGATCATACAACTGGGGACATTGAAGGAGCCTCTTCACCTGTTTCCCTGTCTTAACTCTGGGTCAGCTGGGAAGGGTGAACAGCTGGGCTTCTAAAAGTGTAAATTCAGCTTCCTATGTGCTTTATCTGGGAGACACACTCAGTGGGGGGTATAAAATATAAGATTGATCCACTTACTAAAAGTATTTCTGAAGGAGTATTTGTACTTTAGTATATTGTAGTTTAAGTGGTTGCAGCACATGTTCCAAATTGGAAAGACCTGGCTTCTCCGATGTCTGCTGGTTGAGAGATGCCCTCACCAGGTTCCCAATAGCCTACACTTAGGCTCTGAAACCCTAGAAATACAAGCTTATAAGATGCCTCCTTCTCAACAGCACATCATAACAACTGTTTTAAATGGATTTGCGTGAGCAAGCTCTGAAACCAAACCCTTCACAACAAAATTCAGTTTAATCTGAGGATACCGTGCTGCTTCAAAACAGTCTCAAATATCAGAAGCAGACCTTAACGAGTCAGAGTTCTTCACAGCTGTAACCCTACATTTTCTTGCATTAACCTGCTTCAAATATTACAGTATGGCAATATTTCTGAGACAGGCTGGTATCTCATGCATTGCCTAATATGAGGTTATGACTTTCTTTCAAGTTTCTGCTGTGTGGACAGAAGCTTTAATGTTGTCCTTTTGTGTATACAGTCTGTTGAGACTCCATTGTGCCAAGGCCCTGAAAGTAAAAGACTTTTAAACCAGAATTGTCAACAGTGGAGCACAAGGGAGCAGAAGTAAATCTTTAATCAGAATTGCAAATGGTTTGCTTTACCAGTGGTTATGTATTTTTTTTTCTCTATTTCACTATTTAAACGCTATTTGAAAACCCTCTGATTAATGGGAAAGGAGGACCTTTAGAAAAAAAATTAAAATTAATTGAACAGTCTAGAGCTTGACCTTATTTCATAGCTGGACCCTTCACTTTCTGACTTTGTCACACCCTGTCTCTTTCTGCTGCCACCAAATTCCTTCCAAAAGGTGGTGAGTTTTCTAAGAAATAGTCTTGGACTAACCATCCAGGTGTACCTAGCAGCCAACTCAGTTCTCTGGGAGTCATGTGCTGACTTTCTCTTCTGCTTTATTAAAGAGGTTTATCTCTGGTTCTTTCAGTGTCCTACATAACAGTGTCTTCTCAGTATACTTGTACTGTGCAAGTGAGGGTCATTCAGAAGTGCCTGAGATGGTCTGAGATGAAGCAGCGAAGTCCTTCTGTATCTGTGGCCTGATGTGTCAGATTCCAAAATGGTCCTGAAATAGGTGTATTTGCATTTCCATGTTGGCACCTTTCAGCAGTGCTTTTTCACTTGGAACATTACAGCTCAAGACTGTGGTTGCATTTTTTTTAGGAACTAGAATGGTCTGAACTGGCTCCAGTTCTATGCTCTCACTTTGCAGCTTAAGCATGTTCTTATTGATTTGGATAAATCTGTTCATGGCAGTCCTATGGGCTGGCAATCCCTTGCACCTCTAATGATTCTTTTAAAAGGGAGTAGTGGTAAACTTAAGCACTGATTTTTTCATAAACTTCTCACACTTGAATCTAGAATAACCCATGACCATGTGTGCATACAAATGTGTGGGGAAAATTTTTTAATTCCCTTCTAAGAATCAGGGTTTACTGGGGCCACGCTGTGGCTCTGGAGCTAAGGGACAGCCCAGGGCTCAGGCTGTTCTGCTGTTGTGATAGTGCTCTGACTGCTGAGACACAATCTCATTTTTGGGTCGTGAATTCTGCAATGAGAAGTTTATCCTCAAAATGACAGGTATCTAAAATATTAAAATCCTTGTATGTTCCCTGCTGTCCTCATCTCACCCAGCCAGCTGGCAGAGAAAAACCGAAGGAAAATTTAGACATTCTCCTTCTTCACGAAGAAAGGATTTATGTAAGTGCATATTGGCACATATTCATGTATGAGTACATATACAAGGACTTGATGAAAATACACTTGCTGTATTAGTTAATAAAATCTTCTGTGACTTTATGTATGTTTTTTTGTATCTCTATAGATTAGAAATACTGTATTTTCAGTGCTACAGTTGGGCATTTGTAAGTTTATTCTTTTGTGTGTAATAAAAGGCCCACTAATTTTATTTTTTAACAAAAGGTGATTGAAGCAAGTAAGTTACGTAGAAAAGCAGCTGGATTTTTCCTTTTTACAGATACAGAAGTCTGTATTATACATCACCATGCTTCACAGCCCTTGCTAATTATCAAAGATAAGTGTTACATTGCTTGCAGTAGTGTGATTAGCCTGCACACTTAAAACATTTTCAGAGCACTCAAGTCTCATTTTCCAAAGTGATTTTATTAGATGCATTGGTGATTAATCTCATTGTTTCTCATGAGATGTGGACTCTTAAGTTAGTGATAACTTTACAGTAGAATATAAACAGAAGAGGTATTTATCTGATGGTAGGAGATGTGGGGGAGTACAGGGATAGGAATTATAATGGAAAGGAGCAGTAAAGTTAGACAGGGAATTGGAGCATTTCAGGAGCTCCGCATGGTACCTGCGCTCAGGACCACATGAGATGTGATGGAACATTGTAGAAGACCCTGTACAAGTATAGGACAGATGGGATGGGGAAATGGATGAAGCTGGTGCAGTGAAGACACATGGAAGAGCATATAATTAAGGATGAATTTAAAAAAAAAAAAAAAGTTGAAAGTCCACAGGGGCAGCATGGTAAATTATGCATTCCATAAGTGTTTAAAGAAATGGATTTGCATCAATGATAGAAATAGGACTAGAGAGCAGTTGTATAAAAATCTCAAGTAGATTTCATGTAACAAATTCAGAGAAGTTATTTGAGGATAGGATGCTGCATATGCACTTAAAGTTCCTTTTTACTAGATACATACATGTAATTTCGCTGTTACTTTTAGTCCTTTCTCTTGTGAATGTCAGGAGCAGTCTTTTCCTTATGGATTAGGACCTTTCTATAAGTTTCCATATTTTTTCCTTGTCATACTTCCTGACAAATTTAAAAGGGAGGCAAATTGCATATAATAGAGATTGAGTTCTTTTTATAACCTTTTAAATAATTAAGTCCCCTCTACATCTGTACTGTCCAAAAAAGGCTAATCCTCTCTCTCAGTTAATGAACCTTATCATTTCCCTATGTGCCAAGTAATCCTTCAAGAGTCTTTCCTCATAACAATTTTGGCATTTGACTCATGTTTTTTTCTGAACTGTGTTTTCATAGGTTATACCAGGTGAGTGTCTAATTAGTATAATTTAATATTGCATAATAAAAGATTTATTTGAATTTTTCTTTCCTTAGAAATAGTGTACCGAGAAGAGTCTTTCCTTGTTTGCTCTTTTGAAACCAGTAGAAAATTATCTGTTTAAAGACTTTATTTCAATGGCACATAATAAATGTGTTTAGCTGCTGACCATTGAAAGGGTTATTAAATGTCAGGGAAAGAAATTCAGATATTTTAATAGGAGCTGTAGGAGACAACCTTCAATGTATTTGAGTTATGAATTTCAAGTACCACTTTTTCACACAGGACATTATTGCAACATGAATCTTTTTTATTAAAATAAATCTAGTCTTTATGAAAGCATAATATTTTTTAAAACTGAAAAAAAAAGCCTTGAGAATCCTTGAATAGGTGACAGCATTTATAGCAAGTAAGGCAGCTGTGATTCATGTATGAAAGCTGACTGTGAAAACAGAGCTTTCTCCAAGGTCTTACAATAAGTGAGAGAGGCTTTTATGCAAGTCTTAAAACATTAAAGGAAAATATCCAGCTGGAGATAAGTCATTTATCAGGACATGACACTTGTAATTCTGCTTTCCCTAAAGTACCAACTTGCTGGTGAAAATGTTCATGTTTCATTTTTTCTAGGGGCTGCCATAGAAAGAAGCCAGCAGAGTGCTATACTTTCATGTTTGACTTAAATACATAATATGCCAAGTATTTTACTACTTTTTTATTACAAAATTATCTGTGTACCTATTTGATGTATTTTTTTCTTTTTCTGAATACGTTGAACATGGAAATAGCAGTGATGGAAATTGTGCTGTTTCATATTGTCATTTTTATTTTAGAGCATGGATGATATTTTGCATGTGTTAGGCTTTCATCAGGCTCAAATGTGTGATAGGCTTTTCATTAAAAGGACCTGGGGGTGACGATTGACAGGAAGCTGAACATGAGCCAGCAGTGTGCCCAGGTGGCCAAGAAGGCCAATGGCATCCTGGCCTGTATCAGGAACAGCGTGGCCAGCAGGAGAAAGGAAGTGATTGTGCCCAGGTGCTCAGCACTGGTGAGGCTGCACCTCAGGTACTGTATTCAGTTCTGGGCCCCTCACTACAAGAAAGACATTGAGGTGCTGGAGGGAGTTCAGAGAAGGAAAAGCAGGCTGGTGAAGGGTCTGGAGAACAAGTCCTTTGAGGAGAGGATGAGGGCATTGGGAATCTTTAGTCTGGGGAAATGGAAGGTGAGAGGCAACCTTATTGCTCTCTACAACTACCTGAGAGGAGGTTGTAGGAACTCCTCTCAGGAACTACCTGAGAGGAGGTTGTAGGAAGGAGGACTCTTCTCTCTCTTCTCTCAAGGAAATAATTATGGGACTATAGGAAATGGCCTCAAGTTGTACGAGAGAAGGTTTAGACTTGATATGAGGAAGGGGGTGGGCAGGGTGATATAGATATTGATATATATATATATACACACATACACACACACACACACACACACTTTGTTTTATTGTGGGTCAGGGGGGATGTTGATAGTTGGAGGTGGTAATCTTAGAGGTTTTTTCCAGCTGTAACGATTTTGTGATTTAACACAGAGCAAACAGTTCAGCTACATTACTGTGATCCATGACTCTTAGGAGGTTTTCAGTGCAGTGAGAAGATGTCCTGCCTTCAGACCAACATGATTAGTGAACAGCTTTTTTCCTGACAAATATAGACTGTAGAAGGCAATTAGCTAGTGGGAGGGCAAGATCAGACTTAAACAGATGACAGATAACGGATAATACCAGGGGAAAAAAAGAAAATGCAATGGTGAGATGGAAAAGAGGCACTGCTTTGCTTAAGACAACAAACTAAAAATAGAGGAATAAACCTGTCTTCAGGTTCTTCAGAGCAGGGAGAAAGAAAATATTCCAAGTCAAAACAGAGGGCATTGTAACTGGAAAAGAGTAAATGTTCCACCTATCTTCAGAAAATACAAGAATTACTACATTGGCCTCATCTTTGTGCCATGAAATGTGTGAAGGAAGTCCTTGGAGAAAACACCTCCATGCTGGGAGTAGCTAGCATGGTTTTACCAAGGACATACTGTACCTGACCAACAGGCACACATTCTGTGGTGGGATGACTGGCTCTGAGAACAAGACAAGAGCAATGAAAGCTGATTGTAGCAAGACTTTCATTGTGGTTTCTCATAGTATTCTCATAGTGAAACTGAGAAAGTGTGGGCTATAAGCATGGCCTATAAGATAGCCAAGAAATTGGGTGGCTCATCAGCCTCAAAGTGGAGTGCTTAGTGGTTCAAAGCCTAACTGGTGGTCAGTGATGAGTAGCATTTCTGGGGGGCAGATACTGGAATGTGGTTTAATCCACAGCAGCCTGGATAGTGAGCTGGAAAACACTTCAGTGCATTGACAGGTGGCTCCAAACTATGGAGAGCAGCCAATGTAAGCACCCACAGGGCTGCCTTTCAGTGGGACCTTGGCAGGCAGCAGTAGCAGGTGAACAGGAACCTTGTGAAATACAGCCAGGATAAATACCCTCCTGTGTGTAGGGTGGGATAAACCCCTACAAGAGCACAAGCTGTAGATCAACTGGCTGACAAGAGGCATTGCAGAAAACATCCTGGGAGTCATGGTGGACTTGAATTCACTGCACTTTTATGAGTTAGAAGCTAACTACATGCTACTCTTGGATGATGAATGTAATTGCTTCCATCTTCACCACTCACAGAACAGTATCTGGAGAACTCTATCCAGTTGTTCCTAGCCCTTTCCCGTACAAGACAGATGTTGGCAAACTGGTGTAATTTCAATGGAGGGTCACTCAGATGAGTGGAACTGGAACATATGAAGAAATGCTGGGTGAGTTTTAACTTGTTCAGTGAGGGCAGAAGGCTAAGGGGAGATCTTATAGCTGTGTACAACTAACTACAGCTTGATTGTAGAGGAGGTGGAGCCAGATTCTTCTCACCAATGCACAATGTAAGTAGAAGTAAGACACAACAATCACAAGTTGTAGCAAGGGAAACTGCCCAGATACAATTTTTTTTTTTTTAAATGGGTGTGGTTAAGTACTGGAGCAGGGACTGGAGAGATTGTGAAATTTTTGTACTTGGGAGTTCTGAAGAAACTTGACTAGACAATGTCCTGAGCAATCCAATCTAACAGTGAAGCTTGCCTTGCTTTGAGTAGAAGTTTGAGTTGGATGTCTTCAGATGTCTTCTCCAACCTAAAATTATTCTGTGATTGTCTGAGTTGTGTCAGTTTAGTACTTGTTGATAATCACAAAAGAATCCTAATTGCTGAGTTCTGATATGCCCATCCACTACATATATCACTCTTTATTCACCAGAAAAACTGTATTAGAAGCAGGTAATCACTTTAACATTCAACCTGTGTGCTGAACAACTTGCCATTATCAGTAAATGCATCATTAAATATGTATAAAGCCTTGCTAATCACTGAACATTGTTAAAGATTCAGATAACCTGAATACTTTCCCAGAATTTTAACAATCTGCCTCTTCAATTAAAAAAAAAAAAAAGAGGCATCAGAGCGCAGAAAATTATCAAGTGCAGAAAAGTACAGTTGAAAATGGACATTCTTATTGTTTGAAAAAGTCACCTTATCAATAGGATCATTAAAGTAATGTATAATCAAGTAGAAGGGAGTGTTCAAGAGTTTGCCTGTGTGTGGAAGTTGAAATGAGAATTTAATTGTTCCCAGACTGACATCTTGTCCTGAAATCAGTGTTTTCTTAATTTTTAACCACCTCCACTCATATTACAACCATATTATTGTGTGGTTAAAACAACATTGTATATGTAAAATTGCCTTTGTTTAGAGCTCAGAAAAGCTTATTAAGAACTTAACACTTAAAACTATGGAGTCCAGGAATATAATTTGATGAAATATACTGATTAATATTTACTTGTTGTGCTGGATCATTGCAGTATTTGGGAGCCTCATATGGAAATTCTAATGGAGAATATCTTCTGTTGAAAACCAAGCGGTAGTTCAGTGAAGGCTTTCTTGATAAATGTTGCTGTACCCAACCAATGGCTCTGGTGATGCCTTTGTAGATAACCATGATATAATGGGTTATCCACTGTATGTAATGTTGAATCCTACCCTTGGAATAAGATCTCTGAAACCAGTTCTGCTGATGTTTTGCATAACACCACCACTGACTTGTGTGGGACTTTTGGATCCACATTAAATACCAAAGGGATCTCAGGGTATTTCTGTAAAGCGCTCTTTAATGTATACTGGAGATAACAGCAATGCTGCCTGCTTTATTTTTTTTTGCTAAGCAACAGAGGGGTTTTTTGGGTTTGTTTTGTTGGGGTTTTTTTGTGTTGTTTTTTTAAGGTGCCCTGTTTTTCCAACTTTGACATCAGATAAACATTGCCAGTAGCTTCAGTTTGATCTGTGAAGTTCTATTGATTGTCTAGTGTAGTCATTCTGATAGCTATGAAATGAATGAATGCAGTGGGACTAAGGATTAAAGATTTGGAACTGAAGGAATTCTAGGACAAGGACTGTGCTTTTTATTGTTTATTATTGTATGTGGCAGATCTGGTAACAAGTAGAGATCACTTATTTTGGTGTGTCCTGAATGCCAAAGGTATTTGCGAGGAAAAGATTGATGTGTACAGCAGGTATGGCTCTGAGAAGAAACGATTTTATACCAGGGAGTTATGAATCTTGTGGCTGTCTGCCTTTTGCAAAGCAGTTCTTACAACTTCTAGAAGAGATATTTTCATATATGGAAATGAAGCTGGATATTAGTGGATTAAATAATTTGTATAATTTAGTACTACTTTGCCGCTAAAAGCCACATCTCAGTGAGGTTTTCACTTTGTCATACCTTGCCTTTATTGTGGACTTATCTAGCAAGCAAAACTCTATACTCAGAGTTTTGTTTAGTCAAAATATTTCTCCTCAATATTGGAAGCATGCATGGGCAAAGACAGGTGGTTCAGTATTCATTTCTGATTTAAAAAGTAAACTGCAGCAATCTCAGTCTTCACTGCACAAGCTCTGAAGAGAAGCTTCTTGTTATATAAAGGAAAATACAGGTTTGGGCTAGTGGTTTTCTTGGTACAGAAAGGTGTCATAAAATGCAGTGTTGAATTGTGTTAAATGCTAAAGCATTTTTAAAATGCAACCAAAAAAAGTTGTTTCTGGTTGTTCTCCAGTTAAAAGTTATTACTTTCCAGTTGTAGCTTGTTTGTGGAATAAATTTCTTGGAACCTTGTTTCATTCTATTAATCTAGCCTTCTTCATAACATGAATGAAAGAAGACCCCAAGGGGCTTGAACTTATCCTTGGCTGCTATTTTTATCCTATTGGAGACTTTGTGAGTGAAGTACAGTGTTATCTACTGAGAATGAAACCAGTCAAACAGTTTGGAAAAACGTGGCTAATTTAGCAATGTTAGATAAAACAACTCTTTTTGCTTTTTCCTCTGAGAGTAATAGCCTGTATTTTCAGCACAATTGGCCTTTGGCAACTGTTGGTAACATGGGAGGGTATTTTTGGAAGAGGAAGGAAATAAAAAAGGATTAAACCACAGGGAACTGCAAAGGCGACAGAATGCTGAAGAATAGCACTGCTAGGGAAGAAATAGCTCTACAGCAAGTTCTTGGACTTCAGATTTTTATTTTTCACATCTCTATATAGGTTCAAAATAGGTCAGTCAGAGAGAAAAATGGATGTTTTATCCTGCATACATACATAGAGATAATGTAGATATTAAAAGGTATATGTGTCTATTAAAAACAGACTGCATACAAGTACACTGTAAGACTATACTATAGCCTTTAAATAAGCACCTCTGTGAAGTTTTGCATCCTGTTTCTCTCTTTGCTGTCTGAACAACCATTGAAAGTGAATTTCATGTTCATTTCAATCCCTGTTTACACAGGAAATGCAGAGGCACTTATCCATCCAGGGAAACTTTGAACTGGTCACCAAGTACTGGCATATCCCAATAATTAAATGCATGTAGACTACTGTTTCCAATCTGATCATAGATTTATTTATATGGCTACACCATGTTTAATACTTTGAGTAATAAATATGCTTATAGAATAGCTATCTACTCTTAGATGTACTTGAGGTTGGAAAAGTTGGTGTTATTATTTTTCCAATGAAATACTTTGTGCAAAATATTACCTAACTTATCAATTAAACAGTAATAAGAAGTGAATCAATTCAGTAATCTAGAGTAGGAAGTAAAGACCATGCATTGTCCTTAGTAAGGGAGGGGTTGAATTGAATTGAATAAGGAAAAATTTAAGATAATTTCTTGAAAGTAATTTTGATGGAAATTTTTTATTTGTTGTCCACTTGTGCACTGGAAAACAGCAGCCTTTGCATTTTTAGCCATACTTTAATTCTATTTTGAAATTTTCTGAAAGATATTATTGAACCTCCTGCTATTCTTGCACATTAAACAGAATATTTGAAACGATAGCCACATCTGTACTTTTATTTTGTTGGAAGGGATTCAACTATGTAATCATGACATAGAGTGCTTGAACATTGATTTAGCTACAAAATGCATGACATCTTATGGGGAAAGTTAGTGCATTTTCTGGACTCCCAGTCTCTTATTTTTCAAAGAACTGTTGTTTTTGTGATAAACTTATTTTTTCCCAGAGAAAAAAAATGAAGGGCTTTAATGGATGTCTTGAAATTAGTTTTCATGAGCCATCTCTCTAGGTGAAGCAATTTTTAATGATCTGCTGCTAAGCCTGTAATTGTGTAAGGAGAATTGTATCAGGTGACCAGATCAATTCCACCCATGGCCAATTCTGATGGACTACAGAGTTATCAGTGCGTGATTTTCTGCTTTTGCCTCTCTGTCCAGAAGTTGTGCTTAAAACAGCATGCAGTATAAGTGCCCTGCATCATAGGCAGGTATGATATGGAACTGCTTCATCTTTTAACAGTTGATATTTCATTGTCAGGCTTCAGTGTTGCAACTAAAATGCTTTGTAAATCCACATCTAAGTATGCAACTGCAGGGTAATGATGCGAAGCTTGTGATGGTCATTTCTTATTTGGATTTAGTGCATAGCTTAAAGATATTTTTACTACTTTAATTGGTACAGCCTTCAGAAGTAAATAGTGATGCTAGAGGCAAAATCTATACAAATGTTTGGTTGTGGTAACCTCCCAAATAAAAACAAATCTGGCTCACTAAGTCTTTCTGTACATTACTATAAAAGATGTGAAGATCTATCACTTGAGGACATGATTTAGTAGTGATCTTGACAGTGCTAGGTTTTACAGTTGGAGTTGACCATCTTGAATGTCTTTTTAAAATAAATATGAAATATATTTTGAAATAAATATGAAATTTCAAAATATCTTATGAAAAAGGAAGAACCTCTGCATTTTATGCCTTTTGTTTTCCCTTGATAGATACACCAAACATAAAGCAGAATTCCAAGATGTATGGAATTTTGGTTTGTCTCTTTTTTTCCTACTCAGATTTAAAATTCATAACAGTGCACTTAGTGTGGAACCTGAACAAAGAGGAAACAGGTAATCAAATAAAGAAATAGAAATTACTCTTTTAGTTGTTCTGAAGTATGCAACTAGGACATCCTGAATTTTTAGCTCAGTTATGGTGCCATTCAGTTTGGAATACATTTCCTGATCTTAAAACCAGGGAAAATCTGATTTAATAACGTTAACCTTATTAATATTTTAATAGAATATTAATAAAGTATTAAATTCTGCTCTCAGCTCTATCAGCATGAGTCCAAAATAACCCTTGGATTTCTGACATTTTTTCTCCAATAAAACAGCAGTACAAAGAATTGAAAGTATTATATGGTGCACATCTTTTCAGCTCTTCAATAGTTGTCTTTAAGAGTAGATTAATTTGTTTTCTTTTTACCAAATAGTTTTTATCTGCAATTGAATCTTACACCAAAGTTTTTTAGGAAGAGTGATTAGATTGAACTTTCAACCAGAATGGGCATTCCTAATGCCATACACAGCAACTGTGACTGAATTTGGAAACTAGCCCACATCTGCAGAATGGCAATTTAGGGATGTATCTACTGAGATATTCTTCCTGCCCCTCTGTAGAAAACAGGTATACTCTCTGGCTTGCATGCTACATGTGAATCTGTCCTGATGCCAGGTAATCTTGGATCCTCCAAATCACCTTTGTGTTAGCATTAAGCTGCTCTTAGGATTTTGTAAAAGTGTGTCCCATTAAAAACAAAAGCAGACTCAAAAACTACCAAACAAACAAAAAACATGGGGAAGTATATTTTCTGGGCTTTTTGCTTTTTATTTTTTATTCATTATCAGAAGCAAGGCATTCTGCCTCATTAGTCAACAGCACCTGAGAGTCTCCAAATCTCTAAGTTGCCCCTGGAGTTCCACTGACTAACTTCTTGCCATTTTGATTTACTAGTAGGTCTCAGGCCTTTTTTCTTTAAGGTTAGTCATTGTGCAAGGTTCAGTTACAGAGTCTGTTGTAGCTGAAAACCTACAGAAGTTATTTACAGTTTTCAAAATAAAAAAATGAATGTGCAAGGTCACCCATTGCTCCCAGCTCTGAGAAACACTGGCTTTTTTGTATATTTACTGTTGGCTGACCTCTGTCTCAACTGAGTCCAACAATCTTAATGACTGGCTTTGGAGTCAGTATTGTATGATTTAGGGAATCCTGTCTTAGTCTACAAGTTGATTGTGGTGTCCCCTCTTAAAGATACTCTGCACTTACAGGTTATTCTACAGCATCTGCACAGCTGCCTACTTGTCTTCATTGTGGATCAAAGGCTTTTTTGCAGTGCAAATATTAAATATGTAATAAGGATTAAAAACTTCATAGCTTAGGCAAACTGAAAAATGTGAGCTGAATTTTTGCTTTCATGAGTGACTGAAATGTCTTAGAGTTGGACAGGACCATCATGACTTAATCCAGACTACTCTGTGCTGTTTAGAGGCAGATTTTTTGTCTTCAGCAAGAGATAATGATGTTAAATGTCATTAGGGCAAAGCTGGTTTTCAGGAAGAAATCCTTGTGCAGGGAGATGAAGTTATATTTGCATATGACCTTTTCCAAAATCTGCTGACAAAGTCACCTGCTGTTTCTAGCTATTAAAATGAATTCACAATAATGAAAAATATGAATTGTAACATGTTTCTGTTGTGTTCTAGCTATGTGTCATAATTATGTATTGGATGAAAATGCACTGATCTGGTCTCTATGTTACTACCTGAGCCTGGATTTGAAATGGAAGGATGGCTTAGTAACGTTTCTCTTGATTAGCAGAAGTAAATTTTGTCCCAAAAATATCCAATAAAATGGGGTTTGGTGCTTGCTAGAGATTGCCCTACCTAGTAGTTAAGTTCCCAGGGCTTTGCCTGAGGCTGAAGTGGTTTCTAACAGTTCATGATTAACATGTATGACAAACATGGGTAGGCTGTGATTGTTAGAGTTACCCATGACATATACTCTATCCTCTCACTGTCACTCTAAAAAATGTGGTTACACCAGATTTTTGACCATTGCTAAGTGACTGGGTACGTGAATGAATGTGAAATTAGTTTATTTTGCAGTCTCTTGAAGACATCTTTACTCTGCTTTTGTTTAAGCTTCTCTTTAAATGTCTTAAATGTGTACTAGTGACATCATCCATTCTTCAGTATCACTGTCAACTTGTCTTGTATGCATCACAAGTGCTCCCATTTTTTCCCCAAAGCCATGTGCAAATCACTAGAGAGGAATCAGAATCTGCAAACAAACCCAATGAACCAGAAACAATCATAACTATAGGACAAATTGTCCTACGGAGACGAAAATATAGATGAAGATATAGATCTGCAGCTTTAGTTTCTCAAGTTAATAATCCATTTCTAAGCATGAGCAGGAAATCACATATTTCATGTAAATTGCTCCAGATGCTAGCAACTTAGGTATTGACTGTGTTATATGTCGCAATCAGGACAGAAGGTCAGCATCACATATCTGAGAACTCCCTCTCTTCTTTGGAACGAATTCACAAAAACCCTCCTGTGCCCTCCTCTCTGTGCCTCACCCAAAACCCCAGACAGGATACACATAGTAATCCAGATGTTTATGGTACCAGTAGGTAACTGTGTCCCCAAAGCAGTCAATCATACCATGTCACATCAGAAGGATAGATCAGCAGTCAGTGATTTGAATGGAACTCTTGCCCAAGAAATGTCCTCACAACCGTATTTACACTGATTTACTATCTTATGCTTCACTATTGTATGGTGAGGAAACCTGTGCTTTCTTACCCTGACTTCATTATGAAGTAAGCAGAATGTTGACACACAACTTGAAGAAAAAAAAATTAATTTCTGTGAATAAATGTATTTCAACATTTTATTTCAAGTTGAGAATTTCCTAGGGACAGAAAACTTATTACTTCTCTTTCTATAATTAGGCATGATGAGTAGGAAGATGATGTCTTTCTACTCTGCTAGACTGCAAAACCCTGCAGTTCTTAATTTGTTTGGGCCAGTCATGTATGCTGACTGGAAAATACCTGAACAATAAAGAAGCTGAATCTGCAAGTGATCTGCAACTGATGTCAATTAACTAGAAATTATAAAGAGTAAACAGATCATGATGGTATATAGCAGCATAAATCAGAAAAGCTTTTTCTAGGAAGATATGATGAGCTAATGCATATGTAAAGAGCTGCCCTTGAAGTCAGCCAAAAGTTCAACAAACTCTATTTTCCCATCTGTGTGTATAACAAGTGGTGAAAAGTCGACTGCTTATCCACTGGAATTTTTAGTCTTACTTGTAGCTGTAGTACATGAAATTGCCAGTTTCCAATCACCTAACATTTGAAGAAGCAGTGCAATAATGCAGGGAATCAAAGGATTGGAGGAATCTTGAGATGTTCTCTAATCCACCCTTTGTATTCAAAGAGGATCAAGACAACTTCACATGATTCCTCCGTAATGTTTATCTAATCTGGTTCTTAATCTCTACATGTAGAGACTGCATAAAGACTCAGGTAATCTCTACTATATGTAACCATCCTTACTGCTATGAAGTTTTTCCCTCCTCCTCCCCCATCCCCTTTCACTATAATTTAGATTCTTCATTCATCCTACCTACAGTTAGAACAAGGAGATCATTATATTCTCTTTCCTTTCATCTGTGCTTATTATATTATGCCCCACTTTAGCCTTCTCTAAGTAAGTCTATTCCTTCCCCTTTTCTGTATAGATCATATTTTGCAAGCCTCTCACTTCCTCATCAATGTCTTCTGGGTTTTGTCCAACAGAACAATACCCAGCTGAGCTCTTAAGAGCTTCACAATAAGCAGGATGATTACTCTGTATAACTTGCCAACAATACTCCTGCTTATGCATATCAATATAATATTTGGCTTTCTCTTAAAAGCACAACATTCTTGCCTTATGCTAGTTGGTAATTCATAATCACCGACTTCTTCTCTCTCTTTTCTTCAGAGCAGCTACTAAACCACTTTTTTCTTTCTATATTTGCACAGATTGATTAATTTTACAAGTGGTTGTCTTTACTGTTTTAGTATCTTATATTTCTAAAAGACTTCTCCAGCTTTTAAAAAGCATATTTTTTTTAAAAGCATGTTTTTCTTCATGTTTTTAAAAAGCAACAATGCTTCGAACAGGCTTAAATCTCCTCAACTCTAAACATTTGCATGTTTAATGAGTATAATTCTTACTGCATTATGCAAATTTGATTAATGATAATCTTCAGTAGTATGAGACCAAGACTAGCCTTTACAGAGTTTCATCTTGCTATCCTTTCTAGTTTAAGGCAGAGCCACTGATGAGTATTCAGAGCATGGTTTTCTGTCATACCTATATCTGGTTTTAATGGTTTCATTGAACCCATATCTTTTAGGTACATAACATGAAAGTGCTATGTGAGAGCCTACTAATGGCCAAATGATGATTTTTTCTGTGTTGTCCTGTATTCAGGCAGTTCTATCTACATTTGTTATATACACAATAAGATGGTTTTATTCATTTATACAGAAATAGCATAAACCAACCAAGGTGGTAATCCAGGCAGAGCTTTCTCTCAAAGGGAATTTTTGGAATTGCTTTGCTGGTGGGGAAAGCAGTTCTGATGGCATATTAGAAATTCTATTTTATCAAGAAGTAAAATGAGGTAGTCAAAGTTCCCATCACACTGCTGTGGGAAGGAGGAGCAGCAATCTGATAAATAACAGCAGTGTCACTTTCACGAAAGAGATCTCTTTCTCTCTCTCTGGTTTTCTGTGTGAATTGGGAACTCTTGACTAAACAAAAGAGTGAAAAGTTATGGGTTAGATCTAGAAAGAATATCCTTTCTGGTAAGTGCAACTAAAGATATATGATAATCTCAAAGATCTTTTCCAACCAAAACAATTCTGTGATTCTATAATTCACAAAGTTTTGGAAGCTCTGTACTTTTAAGCTTGACACAATTTTAGCAAATATGAAGTAAAAATAGCTGGTTCTGCAGAAACAAAGTCTCTGAGAGGTGCAGTGTTACAGGCTAGAGTTTTCACCTTTGTACCTTTAGAAATAGCACAGTTTCCAGCCTGCATATGTTGACTTTATGGTGTCGTGGGCTTCAAGCAGTGCTGGACCCAAATGGTCATGTGTGCAGCTGCTCAAAAGTAGCCCCAAGGGAGAGGACATCTGGCCACATTTGCTGCCAGTCTGCTCACAACTGCTGATTCACTCAGACGTTGCTCCTTGACTTTTCTGGGAGTACTCCAAGGGAACAAACATGCACATCCCTTTGGATGTTTGCAAACTTACTACAGGTTCATGTATTTGCCATTTGTAGCATCATAGAGTCTTACCTTGGTCTAGGAGCCTCTACTGATTTCCTCTGTATTAATAATCACCATACCTGGGTAGGGAAGGCTTCCTGAGCCAGCCTGCAAGGAAAAATGAGGCTTGTAGGTTCATTCTCCATGGAAGGTCTTAATAAACATTGGAAAGGTGGAGCTGTAACTTTACCAGTATGCCTTCTCCACATCTTTTCATAGGCATCTAAGTGTAGGTAATGTCTTCACAGCAATCTCCCCTTCACTAGAACTTTTCTGATAGATGTGCTGCAATTTGCACAGATTTCAACTAAATTGACACACAACATAGATGAGTATGTATAAGAAGAAAACCAGAGCAAAAAGTCCAATAAAATCCCTACAATATTTTTGGTGAAGTATACATTATGACTTATTTTCAGTAGATAACTATAGTTATGAAATCCATTATTCATTGTCAATTTTCATTTAAGAACTATTTAGTCAGACACTATATATTTATGAATTTTTCTAATCTAGTACTTTTGGAGAAACAAATATACCCTGTCCTTTCAAATTGAATATCATAGCAGGGAATATGTCCAATGATCAGTATTGTGTTGGGAGAAGTTGTTCCAAAAGTGCAAAATTACTTTTACAACAGCCGTGATCAAGATAAGAGGGCTCTTTCTTATGTGGCACCAGCCAATTTTAGAAAATAGTACAAGAATTAGAAAACCTAAACCTTTCTACATGCAGAATATAATTTTGCTCCTGTTTTGAAGTGGTGTAGCAAATGAGTTGAGTTCCCTGCTAGCACAAGTACTATATAGGTAATATATAGGTAATATATATAGGTAATATATAGGTACTATATAGGTAATATATAGTACTGGGCTATAATCTGGCTTCATACATTATGCAGCTGGATAAATCAGTTTTTTTAATAAAGTACTTTTTATAGAGACAAATTTCCCTTTCTGCAGTGGACAGAAGATAATTTGGTAGAAGTAATTGGGATCTACCAGGTGATGGGTAATGGGGTGAAAAGATTGCATTGAGTGGGACAAATCTGCTTTGTTTCTCTTCACTCCTCCTCTCTTTCTGAAGAGGGAGTTATCCATGGGCAGGGTACATTTAAAGGGTTTGTTAGCTTTTTTCCTCTTCTGGGCACACGAGCATCTCACATAGATTCTAGAAATGTAGACTCTACTTGTTTTATATTTGATGTAAACCAAACCATTGAGAAATTCAGCATGCCAGTTTGAGATGTCAGATGTCATCCAGGAAGAACTGAAGTTATGGGATAGGTTCATATTTCCGGAACTGTCAATACAATGTGGGGTTCAATCCTCTTGAGTAAGCCCTAATATTGAGAGAAGGAAGTTGTTTTGTATGTTTGTGGCTTCGAAGGACTCCATCTCAAATTATGTTATTTCTGACTGGCAGAATCCCTGATGTGAGTATACCTTGTCTAGTATTATTGATTATCATTATTTTTAGGTTAAAAAGTATATTTTTTTTCCATGCAAAAGCAAAACCCTATTTTGAGAACTCAACACTTTTTTCAAGGTAGCAGCTATAATCTCCCATCATACAATTTGCTGTTTAAATTGCAGAGGGATTTATATTTGTAAGGAACTAGCCGTTACATGATCCTTAAAAGAAAGCTTTTTTTGCCTTTGATCCATGTCTGTATTCCCCAGACTCATCCACAAGGGGGACATAGTTCTAAACAAATACACAGCTCATGGTTATTTTTGAATATGCACATTTCTAACCCTTCTCAATTTAAATCATTCTCTTGGAATGTCTTGGGACAACCTCAAAACTGTGCATGTTGTCACTGAGGTAACTTGGACAGGAAAACAAAAATATACAGTGTCTTTTTTTTAGTTCTGGGGAGCTTTCTTTTTTGTTCACAGATGAATATTTAAGTCCTGGAGGGAAAATACTTTGCTCACCTGAGCGTCATCATTGACTTCAGATTACTCATGCATATACATGTGCTGAAGAGATCACTGTGAATTATTCTTTTTAAATAACATTACTTCAGCCTTCTTGAGAATGGATTGACATTTCTCCATTTACTTCAGACATAGCTATCTGGTAATTAATCTAGAGGCTGTGGTAATGAGCATTCCCCTTCCTACATCTGTCTGTCTTCTTTCCTAGTAATTAGTACTGTGTGAAACAAAGATTTCAATTAGAGGAAAACAATATATAGGTTTATTTAACAACTTGGCTTGATTGCCATACTCTAGAAATACAGTTTTTAGTTTGCATTTTGACTATTTTCTAGGGCTCCTGGAAAAATGAGAGGTGTAACTGGAGCCAAGTTCAGATTCTTTCTAACCTTACAGTATTAAAATGCAAGCAGACCCTCCTGAAAGAGAGGGAAGGCAAGCTAAGAATAATATCCCATTTTATGACAAATTTAGAGTAGGATCCTTCACTTCTCATTTTCTGGCTAAGTTTGAATTTTGTAAAGGGAATTTGGTATTTGGTTGAGCTGAATTGCCTTGACTACTGCTAAAGAAAGGAAGCATTCACAGTGTCCTGTTTCCTCAGCCACTAACAATCTTTGATATTGTTAATACTAAATATCTTTGTATGCTTTGTATTTAAAGTGTAATTCTGCTTTTATAGATACCCAGTATTAGATATGGAAGAGCCAAATACGGTCATGCTTTTCACCTAGCTGTAAATATTATATTGATGAACATTATTTTCGAGACTAAATTGATGTGAGTTTCCCTAAAATTACTCCTCGAGCCCACACAGATGACTCAGACATCATATCATCCATGGGACACCAAATAAGATTGTCATAAAAATATGCTTCACATTTATGTTTATTTTTCAGCATCTTATTTGAAATTGTTCTTGTGAATGAGTGACATTTCTTCTGTGTATATTTGAAGCTTGCTTTATTAGTTCATTTTCTACTCAAAAATCCCAAATGTCTAAATACAGACTTTTACGTCATCAACATCAGGAAAAAGATGGTATTTAGATATTTCTAGCCATGTGAGATTTCATGATAATATATAGCCCAGTGCTTAAGTTCTGGAAGTACCAAATGTGTTTAGAACTGACACCACCTTGGCAAAGGTTTGTTAAACCTGTTCCAAAAGTCCCTATGGGTTAAAATCCATAGAACCCTGAGTATCATTTTTAATCCTTTGTAATCCTTGCAGCTAAAAAGCTTTTCCCAGTAGCTAACCTAAACCTTATCTCTATAAATTTAGCTAATCTTCTGTTGTCCTGTCTCCTTACTAGACATGGGAATGGCTGGTTACCTTTCTTTTCAAAGCAACCATTTGCATTCTGTTGTTGTATCTCTTCTTCTGTGATCCTCTTTAGTTTTCTTTCCTCACAGATCTCATATTTCATGTAGCTCCCCTCTGCTCTCTCATTTGGTTTCATCCTTCTCAAATCTGAATGCAACATTGAAACTGAAATCTCAATAGTACTGAACAGAACAAAATACTACCATCCTTATCTAGCACATGGTGTTTCTGTTAATACATCTCAAAGTGATATTTGCCTTTATGTATCATCTTAGAAATGGCAATGTTCTATGATCCCCTAATGCTTCAATCTTTCTCTTCAGAACATTTACCTGCCATGGTTTCTCAGCATTGCACTTGATTTAACCTTAGTAAATGCAGTACTTTTTCTTTTTGTTTAGATATTTTTGTTTCCTTGCTGATGTTGGATTATTATTTTTTTTTCTCAAAGTAATAGCAAACCATTCCAGCTTGGTGTCATCTGTATGTTTCCGTTTGCACTCTCCATGACCCAACTTCTTGATGAAAATAATTAATAGAACTGGGCTTCTGCCTGGGTCTGAGCAGTAACCCTCTCCCAGTCTGACACAGAACTGCTGACAGAGAGCCTGTATTTTAATTTTGTCCCTTTATTCCCTGCAGAAAGGGCTCTGCAGCATAAACAATTTCATTCTGGCTGTAGCAAATCTTCAGTTTATGTCATGTGCGACACCTGGTGCAATCTTTCAAGAAAACGCTCTGTATGGAGGTGCTTTATCTAGTCAAACAGAATGACTTGATCACAATCTCTATTATCAATGCCTGGTTTGTTCTGAAAAAGCATCAATGGCAATGCGAAGAGAATAAGCCAGCCTAGATGTTCCTCCAGGGGTTATATGTTTGCTGCCTGTGTAAAGCAGGGATTGGTTTATTCAGATGCTTCTCCTATTCCTGAAGAGGTTCCACCCCTTATGTTCTCCTTGATCAATGGGGGCTGCAGTGACAAGGTGAAGAACAGAAGAACAGCGGTCAGGCAAGGTGCCTCTCTGGCCCACTGTCCTGCCTCCAAGAGCAACAGAGCCTCAGTAAAAAGCTCAGGTACAAAGCAATCATACCATAGTAGCTGATTCTCCTCACCTCTTTTTCTGAGGGTATCTCTCAACTTTCAGTGGTTTATGGTCTCGAGAGCTTTCAGAAGCAGAGGTAATATCTTTGTATGGAAAACTATTCTGGTTTTGTGCAGTTGATTTGCTTGATTCAAAAGCACAGTCTCACACTTTTCTGGACTAATCTTTGCTCATTTTACTTCAGTCTTTGCTAGACTGATCAGAACAAAAGGTAGGGTGCAGAAGTTGGACACTTGCGAAGTAGGCAATGTCAAAAATCTTCCCTCCCTGTGAATCCCTTGCTACGTACACCATTTTCAAACTTTGCCTATTGGTCTGGCCTGGCTTGCTTAATCTGAGCACAGGGACAGCAATATTGATGAGAGGAATATGAAATATTTCCTCCATATATGGCAGCTGCCCCAGTAATTACACACCCTTTCATCAAAATATATCTGAATGCTGTCACTGTAAATCCTGATTCATTGTCAAATTATTTCCTTGTTATGTTGCTGCTTTCCTCCCACCCTTTAGCAACAGCTGTAATGGGAATGTTTTTTATTGGATTTAATTTTAGAGACTCCTTTGAACTTCTTTTTCCTCAGTTCCAGACCTTTCTGAATAGAATGTCATGCATTTTATACTGAACTTAGCATGCCAGTTTAGAGTACCAGGGCAGAACTCCGTTGTTTTTTTTTACCCTGGGCAATTAGCAGTGAGATACAGGGTGGCAAAAGCTTGTCTCTAGCTGCTCCCACTAATTTAACTACACTGGCTGAATCCTCCTTGCAGAGCTACCACTCAAGCTAAGGAAAGCAGACTGGCTTCCAGCACAGCTATGTGACACCTCTGACTGACACAGCCTAAACTAAATCTGAACATTTTGCTGGCATGGTTTTCTTGGTGCGGATGTTTAGGTTGGTTTCATTGTTGGGTTTGGTTTGTTTTTTTTTCCCTTGTTTGTTTTTTGCCCTGTGGGCTTGTAGCTCATAAACCTATCTTAGTAAAAGTTTATAATAAGGACCTGGTATAAAACTCCCCATGCTGATTACAAAATTACTTTCAGGTTATTGCATCTAATCACATTTTTTGCATGTTAGTTTTCTGCTGGATTAGCTAAATGACCAGGCCCACTGAGGGGCCAGGGAAGTGATACAGCCAGGGCAAAAGGAAGGGGAGCAAAGGAGGGAGCTGCCTGCTCCCACACTTGCTTGTGGTAGCAATAAAGCTAAACAGGCTTTTCAATCTTGTCAAATCGCACCCTAAAATATGGTGATTTACATGTTGGTTTTCCCAGTCACTGGAAATAATGATCTTCCAGGGAGTATTAAGCCACACTGAACTTTAAGCCAATTTACTTCTGAATGAGAGCATTCCCATAGGCATGTAATGTGCTTTAGCTGCTGCACGCTAATTTCATGCCTTTAAACTTGCAACTTCCCAGTGGTCCCCCACATAGATCTGTCTCAGCTATCTTATTGTTTTCATTATTTTGACTTTAAAAATACAGGAGAATCTGCAAAACACAGATGTGGCTAGCAAAGTGCTTGAAAAGTATGCAGCACTTACCATATCTCATCTTCCTCAGCTCCAGGCACTGTGTCTAAGCTGAACTCTTAACAAAGCAGTGGTAGATCACTGCCATCACACTTTCTCTGGGGAAAAGTAGAGAGTTCTGCTCTGCACAGACACACATTACAGTATCTATATAGGTTATTTTAGCTCAATGCCGTGCATCCTCTTTCACAATAGCATCCCAAGGCAAGTTAATCTCAGGATAACATAATAACAGGACTCAAAAGAGAGTGCTTACCAGAGGTGTGGAATTTGCTCCTCCTCTCCTTCTCTGTAGTGTACCCAAGTGGAAGGAGGTAGGGGTAGTAGCAGTGGGTACTGCTGGTTACAGGTTTGACAGGTACAGAAGCTAGAAGCTTAAGCTTTGACACTGAGCTTTGTGTCCCAGCCATCTGGGAGGCAGCTCCTTTCCCTTGGCTTTGCTGGTAGGTATTGCCACTCTAATGGCCAGGGCATGGTCTAATGCCTGCAAGAGTATGTGAGCAACCTAATCTGCTATGCTTGCTACCATATGGCTGCATTAAAAAGAGACAAAGAGGAGAATAAGCTGTAAAGCAACTGTAAAAATTCCATTCATTGCTATTCCATGGTGAGAGGGCTGCTGGCTCACCCTACTCTTCTCCCAAGTCACTACAGTTAAGTTTTTAATAGATACACCTGCATCCATTCAGTTCCTATAATTTCCCCACTGAGCTACTGGAAGCAGAGACACACTTCTCTGCTTGACACTCCAAAATTCTGTATAATTCAGGGTGCTCTGATAAAGGCCCAGTTGTATTTACCCCTCCCTCCCTCACACTTCCCCCATCCACCCCTCCTACTGGAAAAAGAGGATAAGGGTGGAATTGAGATGGGATATACTTTGATGAAAATATTTTGAAAAAGTTGCCAAGGTCACTGGATTGATCTGTTGAGGAAATGGGGCCTCTTCTGTCCTCTGCTAGAGGGTTATTCCATCACACCACCATAGGAGAGAATCATGTAGCAGTACCAACAGCAACAGAAAGATATTATTTTGCAATATAACAATTGTCTGTATTGCTGTAGAAGAACAAATGCTGTCCTGGCTCCCCATGGAACTAATAAAGAAAGGCAAGTTGAGAATTCTGGGATAATTATTTAGTCATCTTAAATATTTATGAGCTACTGAATGTGCTACATGCAATTTAAGAGGGACTTGACAATTGCAGCATACATCATCTTGTTTCACAGGGTCTAAAAATACTTAATCTTATTCATGTAAAATAAAAGAATTAATCTTAAGTATGTCTTAAGCAAAGAATGAAGTTGTAAACTGGAAAAGAAAGAAAACAATGTTGGGTTTTTTTTTCCCATTGCAAAGGTACAGGTTGGATAAAACACTGCAGGAGTCCAAGTTTAGTTGAGAGGATTTTGTGTAAACTTTCTGGGAAAATTGTTGGCAGTAGGGAGTGTTGGTTTTCCTGTTAATGTTTGCTTAGTAGGTAGGGAAAAAAAAATACGTTCCAGCTTTGTTTTGGTGACAGTAAAATCATTGCTGCAAATCCAAAGACCACTTATTTTGGGCTAAGCTCTCCTCATGCCATCTCTTTGCTTTTTTGTGGAGCAGCAAACCCAGAACACTCTTCTCTCACTTTCTTTGGCTTTCACATGGGATTCTGTCCCATGTGTGATTCACTGACACATACTCAGTTGTGGAGACTTCTGGAAAATTTAAAGAGAAATTCATGTTGAGGGACAGATTCCATTAGCCACTGTATCCTGACTATGTACAACCCAGGTTTTCTAGAACATATTGGTATATTTTAGGCAGCAAGCTTCACAAAGGGCTTGAACAGACTTTCTGCATTTGGGTTGTCATAATTTCTGCCTGCATCTGAATCTCCAAATTAGTAGCAGTAATAATAAAAAGCAGCAATTACATCATATTACATTAGGTAGAATACTGTGTTCAGTTAATTTGGTGAGAGCTACACTGTTGTGGAAGACATCTATATCTATCTTTGTTTCTGGTTTCTTCAAAAGGTATATAATAGACAATTTTTCAGTCATGAATGGATTTGGTCATATGTATTTTCTCTCAGTGAAATCGCTATGCTTGAAAATGTATCAGCAATGATTTTGGCAGCCTATTTAAGTTTTGGCTCTCAGTTTTGGCAGTGATCTTTATCCATTGCAATAGCTCTAGAGTGGCCAGGATTAGAGTTACCAGGCATTTGCGTTTCATCACACATATCTTACTTTTCTGCCAGGAAATTTTGTCTGGGAGGAATTTGAATACCTTGGCATTAAAATAGGATGTATCCCTATATATGCACCCAAAGTAAGTCCACTTGCTTTATGATACATGGGATTCAGTGTGCGAGTGCAGATCAGATGTACAGAGGAATGTCCAGGAAGCCAAACACTTTGAGACCATTTTTGCTGAACAGATGTGCATGCTCAGTGTCACAGGACATGTGCAAGCCACGCATGCAGCATGAGAGCTGAGGATCTGCCTGGTACCAGAATTCCTTGGCTGACTGACTGCACGTGAATAGATTTATGCTCAGAAATCCATGCTTATGTTCTGCATACAGTGTCTGTATTACATCAGCTGTGACATACATATTGAACAATCTGCATGGGAAGTGATCAAGGAAAACCGAAGTTCTCCTCGCTTGCATCTAAAATACTTTATCTTTCTTGCATAAGTTAAAGTGTTATATGCAATAGCAGAAATTTAAGGGAATGATAATGTAGACAGCACGCTGTAAATGGAAAGACTGCTTTTAATCCACTGTAAATTGTATAGGTGTGCTTGAATAAACTGCAGATTGAACATCTCAGAGCAGGGAGTCCGGGAGGTTGCTTATATTGCAGCTCACTTTTTATTGCTGCAAAGTGGATGGTTTCAAACAGGACACTCACTTGGGCTTACACCTGCTGCATGCCATGGTACATGCTCTGGTCTTTCTGGCTCAGTGGCAACAGCAATAGCAAAATCTGGAGCTTGCTGCAAAAAGAGGGGAAAGAAAAAAAGATGAGGGAAAGGGAAGCATGCTTTCCAATTAGATAATGGCAAATATCATACTTGTACTTGTGGAAGGTCAGAAAGGTAACAGCTGAAGCAGTCAAATAATAGACAAATTGATGATGGTAACTAAGGAAATATAAAAGGGGACCAATCTCTCTCCTACTGATAAAGCTGTCTGAGGTGCAGTAGATCAATTTAGCCATGGCTGTTGTTAGGAAATTGCTCTTGTTTGATGTTCCACAAGCAGATCATGCGGTTTCCTAGGAAACATCTTTTTCCACTTAAAATCTAATTTTCTTACATTGCTAGAACTGATGAGTCACCCTGCCTGACTTTTCCTTACTTCCCCTTACCTATTAAAGTATACTCACCAGGTGGAAATCCAGGGATTTATTAGTCTTTATCACCTGGCTGCTTGATTAACTCTTCTGGTTCCTTCCTGTTACCAGACAGTGTGCTAGATATTAGAAGACAGAAATCATAGGCTATGTGATGATCAGATTTTGAAAGAAATCATGTGTCCCATACTGGGACAGGGTTCCTAAACTGGTAAGAATTCCTATAGAGAATAGTTTCTTTGTTATGTCTTTCTATGAAATAGTCTATACCCCATTGCCAGTAACATATCATTATATTATTATTACTGATTTGTTAATTATTACTTCAACTAATTTATAGATGACCTTAAATTTAGGATTGCCTCTTACATCCAGATACTGCAAGAAAATAGATGGATTTTGTTACATAATGCAAACCATGTTCAAATATGTAAAAAGCCTCAGGTTTTGGTTGTGATGATGAATTTTAGGTTCATTGAATGAATGGCACTTGAGCTGAATAGAAAGTTGCCAGTGAAAGAGGCAAGGCTTATTAATTGCTGTGGTCAAAGGAACAGAGGTCAAAGAACAGGTTGACAGCTGGACTTTTCAATGACTGGTAGAATTAGCTGCAGCTTCCTGATGAAAAGTAGAGATGTTAAAATGTACAGTTACCTGTTGTTTGGGCTATATATAAAACCTCGTAGTCTGCAGATACCTAGTGAACTCCTGTGGCTGCATCATTAATAAAAGTTTGGTCCAGCAAAATACAACTTCCATGAAAATTCTCTGTGGGCAACCTCTCTTATTCCCTTTCCATATGCAGTTGTGCCAGGATCAGTACTCCTGCCATTTCCTAGTGCCTCTGATGTCTCAGTTGTCAGCATACCACTGCTGTGCCAAACACTAGGTACTAACACTGTGATGCTTCAGCTGCTGACAAACAGCTTTTTGTTTAAAGGGCAGTGTCTCTGCATGGGGAGGGGCATGGCTCGGTGTGATACTACTATCCAAATAAGAAAACAGGTAAAATAATTCCCTATCCTAACCTCATTTTGAAACTTCTAAAACTTTTCCCTGTTTAAGATTTTGGTGTATTTACTTATAATTTTATTATGTATTTTGTTGTCTATTTATTTGTACTCAGCTAGCACATGGCTTGTTCTGGTGCAGCTGGTGAGTGGGTGCTCTCATCATGTAAAGCTATGCGTAATGCTTAAAAAATTTGGTAGGCTTGTCACTTGCATTGACTTCCACTGTTTTTTCTATTTCCTAAATATTGAAAGTTAGAAGGAATAACCATGGGTTTCAAACAACAAAGATTCAATCTGTGGTTTGAAAGCAGTTTCTCTAAATATCATTACATTATGAAGTCTGGTGAAATGGTACTTCTAGGTCTATAAGATCGCTTATCTGTGATCATACAGACCCTTTAGAGCTGTTTGCAAATAATGAACCTTTTAATGATGAGCTTTGCAGGTTCGCTTCAGATGATTAGTTAAACTAAAATAGATATTTCAAGCTATCCTTTCAAGTTATTGATGATAATTTTAAGAATTTTTGTTGCTCGGGGACTGAGTTTCACAGGACATAAGACTACAGAGCTTCACCTGGTGCAAGCAGCAGCAAGGTTCAAGCCAGAAGTTTCTGGTTCAGTTGCTGTGGTTGTACCTGCAAGACGTGCAATATTGACAGAAAGATGCTATCTGACCTAAACTCCACTGAGTGCAAGTTGTTCTGGTATTAAAGAACTGTACAGATTACATGTTCTCTTTGAAACTTGCAAGCATGAAAGATGACCTTCATTCAGAGTTTGGACTCTTGTAAAATTTTGTGTGGAAATGTGCTGGTGGCTTTGATTTCTTTAATATAAGTTACTGGCAAGAGAGGCAGGGGAATAATAAAAAGGACATGCTTTAATATTGTCATTGCTTAATTAAGTGTTTGCCAAATATAAATAATCACCCAGGCTCTGGGAATTAACCTTTGATGAGACAAATATATTAGCCATATTCAAGCCACTGATTGCACACAGTAGCTGAAGCCTTTTCCCACATATTAGCTTTCTGTGCTGTGCTACAATAAATTTAGCATAATCTTCCCACTCTTTTGAACAAGAAAACAGGATGCATCAAAACTGGCAGCAGAATCCACTGCTTCCTAGTAAAATGATGAAACTAACAGGAATTTAGAAGGAACCAGCTGCTGTGCTCCCCTTGCATTCTGCCAGTGATGTATAAGTGCACTTTGAGCTTTTTCATTCCTGTCTCTAGCCTTCTGTCCTCTCCTTGATTAATAATTGTGCTATACCACTCTGTACTGCCTACATGGCATCTGGTTCAGGTGTGTGTTGCTTCAGAGGCTGGCTGCAACTCAGCACAATGCAAAATATCAGTCTGATTTTTTTTTTTTTTCCTGGTCAATGGCTCTTCATGGTCTAAAAGTGAAGGAGTTGAATTATAGGATTTATTTACTTATTGCTAGAAATACTCTGAATGATTTCATAGAATGTTCCTAGCAGAGAACAAAGACTTTTTACTGACCTGTGGATCATCAGAATAGTTCACAGACAAAACCACGGATCCACTGCAGAAGCTGAGTCCCCAGATCACAATTTGTCATCAAGAAACAGAGCACAGAAAGGAGGATTATTTAAAAACCTTGTGCAAAACTTAGCACTTCTTGGTTCTCCGGTTCATGCAAACATTTTCCTTGTTTTGATTCACATGGGTCATCCCTCTGTGTTAAGACCAAATTGAAAGTGTTTTCTCCTAGTTCCTCAGAGAAAAACTGTTCTTTGTTTGCTGAATTTGTTATCAAACCATTTCATGAGCTTCAGAAATTTTTTCAGACATGCAGAAGCCCCCAGGTTCTGCAAGTTTGGCTATATTCATGAAATTGTTGACTGATAACACACCCCACAAACATGTGGTTGCAACTTAAACATATCAAAAATCTAAATCCATTTAAGCCGATGCAGTTTATTGACAAAAAAATCTCACTATTCATTCCTGTCTTTTTGTCTACTCTGTTGGCAGGAAATCATGTAAACTAACAATAATGTAGCTCTTGCCATTTGTGGATAATCTTTACCTATCTCCAATTTGTGTAGTGAGAAGTAATTTGTGTCCAGAGAAACTTTGACATTCTCAAAGTTAAAGCCAGACTTCGCTCCTAGGTATGCAGCGCTGCTCTTGGAGAAAAATGGAGCTATATGCAGTGTGCTAATGATATCATTATGGGGTCTCTCTTTCAGGAGTAGAAGGAAGATATTAGTTATCATAATGTGCACAATCTTGGACTTCAATGCAAAATTTATGAAGAAGATACAAATGGATCATTTTTACTAAATAGGGTAGGTCTTGGCCAGTGATAACATGGAAAATTTCTTTCAATACTGCAACCTTTACACATTTGGAAGTGCTTGTTTTTGGAGGAAGATTGCAACTTTTTTTTTTTTTTTAAGTCTTGCTGTATTGCTGATTTTAGGATTTTGAAAGGTAGTTATTGAAGTTTGATGTCTGTTTGCTTATAGCAACAAACCGCATACTGTTGTTTCTACTTTCTGATTATATCAGCAGAATTCTTGTAATCAGTGAGATCTTTTTATCAGTGAGATGCCTTAGGAATGCTACTGGGAATTTTAATCTATCCTAGAGTATAAAAAAAAGAGTAGAAGTTTTTAAAAAACCTTTTGTCAGCTAGCCTGGTAATGAGTAGCCAGGCATTTCCTGAAGCATTGCATCAAGAACACTTTGCTTTCTAATATATTGGTTGCAAACAGTTTAAAATTTATCTTTTCATCATATTTGCACAAAAACATTACCTAAATATGGTCCTATTCGAGACAGATCTTTTCTTACCTTTTTAAATTAACTTTGTAAAGGTTATTAAAGAGGTTTACAAACTTAGATTTTGCAGTGTCCCAGTTGCATAAAATCTATTGCTCGACTTTTATTCATATGCATGCTTGAGATTATTTGTCTCTGTGTGCATATAAGAGTAGGTATTGATTCCTTGACAGACCATGTTAAGCAAACAAAACCCCAAAGGAAATAAGTTTTCAAGCCTTTGTGACAGGTTTTGCTGTGTTTAGAGATGAATGATTCGAGATTAAATGGAGGAACCTCCAAAACTAGTGAGATATTGTAAATTTGTTCCAAGGTGAAAAAGTCCAGATATCTTTCTAAGTTTGTCCTGGAAACAAAAATTTTGAGTCTGCATAACTGAATGACAAATTTTTCAGTTAAAAGGGAATTTTTCAGTTAAAAAATCTGCTTTTGGGATAGAGCAAACATTTTCATCAGCACTGTTCTTCAAAATTTTTGCTCTCAGCCTTTTTCATATTTCTTTCAGTCATAGCAGGTACTAAGGTAGCATGGGATATGCACAGGCACCATACTCAGCTAACAATACCATAAGGTTACATAAAGGCTGGCACATCAAAATTACTTGCAGGATTGGAAATTACCAAAATTAAGTATGTCCTAACTCATGAGGACTAACTTCTTAACCTCAATGATGATGTTTTAGTAGAAGTAGTGTCCTTCTGACTTAAGATATACTTCTAAGCTTCTTGCAACTGCAAACCAATCTTTTTCCTCATTTTATTTTCATCCTATAGCTTCATACTGACAGCCGTAGAAGCCATGAGCAGAGATGGGTTCTTCAGGCTGACCTCTCCAAAACCTGGTACCAGAAAAAAATCGTGCAGTGTCAGGTCATCATTCTGTGTGTGAACGGGTACTCAAAGGGAGGGTGCAACCATCTCAGTGGAGTAAAGATCTGCTGATGGCTGAACATAGTGAGTCTTAGGACTCTCTCTTTTTGATCCAAGCCCAGAAGGAACATGCCACGTGCCCTTCTGTTTATAATGTCTCTGCTGTCTCCTGTACTTTCATGTTGTCTGAGTTCTTATTATTCCTCTGCCTGGCTGTATGCAGGGGACCACTCTTAAGTAGATGGTTTTCACTACTTAATACTTTTTTTTCTATTGATGCTTTGATCCAAGTCTGGAAGTTTCTCTTCTGATCAGCCCTGTAGTGTTTCCTACTGCCTTCACTAAGTTCCCCCTCCCAGTTCCATCCACTCTTAATGCTCATAAAATGTGTCCTTTCATTTCTACTTCCATTTACCATGCTTAGTGTACTAATTCCCATGTCTCCTGTCAACCTCCTTCCTTGCTCTTATTCAATTACCTCCTTTAGGGAAACCCCTAAGGTATGATCACTAGTTCTATATGCGATAATTATTTATTCATTTACCACCTTAGATGGTCTGGCATGATTTTAGTGAATTTACTAATGATCAAAATGAGAGAAAAAACTTCAACTATTACCCACACCTTTCTATATGCTGCTACTTAGCAAGCAGGTTGTGATTTTTAGTACTTGGGGTTTTGCAGAGTATTTCTCCAGCTGCATTATTCTCGGATCTGAATTTTATGTGGAGGCTGCTCTGAGCATTGCCACCACTTGTCTTGTCAGTAGTTTTATTTCCCAGCCCAGATGGGATGTCTGGCAAATGACCTTCCCCTAAGGGTCTTTTCATTTCTGCTGAAGAAGCCAGAGTTGGAATTGGAGTCAACATAACTGTCAGGACAATGCTGCATCCAAGATAACAGTGACCTATTAGGTAATGGGGCTTACTGCTATTTTTTCTCCATATGGCACTGCAGTGAATGGGTAGGTAATACAGGTAGTACAGGATCCTTGCCCCACATTTTGCTACAGGGTGTTGACAAGTGTGGACCATGAAAATTTTTATGGGTGCTTCACAATTACCTAGCTTTAGGGTGGGGTGCAGTAGATATGTACTGAATGTCCAGTACTAACAGATACTTTATAGCACAGACAAATCACTAACAATACATCCCAGATCTCAGGTGCTAACTGTGCTGCAGAGACAAATATAGTCAAAATCTCCAGGGCTTTCTTACTTCCCCCCTGCCAGCTTCATAAAGTGGAAAACTTATCACATATAGCATGACAATGTGTATCTTTCCCCTGAGCCTCCTTCCAGGCATTGGGACTTTGGACATCCTTTTGCCCAGGAGACTTTATAAGCTTGACACCTTCATTGGAGGCACAGCATATGGAAATGAACTGCAATGCAGCATGTGGTATGAAAATGATTTTAAATCCTGTCATTATAACAGTTTAGCATTTTGGTGGGAGCTTTCCCTTAATTACTCTCTAGAGGGATAAAAACTGCTGATACTAATTAGACTGAGGCCATCTACTGAACCCCGTGCCCTTTTTAAATTCTAAAAATCACATATTTATTGTTCACAGAAGCTTTTTGTTAAAAATTTTTTAAATGAGAGAGTGAAAAAAAAGTGTGTGGGGATTCAGAACACTGCCTTACGGGTATCAGTGGCAGATACAGATGTACATTGCTTCAGGAGACCAGACTCCCTGTTGGGGGTTTTAGGTGAAGCCAAGCACTGTAACTTCTCAGCAGTGGTAATTTGTGACTGCAGAATGCTCTAGCACCGACAGAGGGCAAGAAGGCCCAAATAGAAGAAGGGGTTAAAGTGTCTGGAAGCAGGAGTGGAAAGATAGAACAAACTCAATGTAAAAGAGGAAATTGTCCCTTGGTGATGAGATTAGAAACAGCTTCAGCATTGTCTTGTAACCAGTGGGAAAAGGGGATGTGGTGGTGTTAGTAGCTATTAATTGGCTAATAGTAATAGCTAGTAGCTAATTTGCCATTTGGAGGAGTCATCATTTGCCTGGCTGTGCTTTGGGCACAGATCCACTTGTAATACATGGCACCATCCATCCCAGTTTAAGGCTCTGGTTACACCTTGGCTTTCCTCCAGGCTACAGCTGCCAAAACCATGCCCTGTTATCCTGCTGGAAAAAAAGTTTGTATCCCTGCTCTTCCCTACTGTGTGGCCTCACAGAGATTTGATCTGATGCAGAGAGGGGACAGCTATTAGAGGTGGTCCCTGGGCTGCAGGATTGGCTTCCACCATGGCCTGAGAGAAAAGCAACAGCACTGGGTTTGTTGGGAGCCAAGACTGAGAAGGCATCAGGGACACCCAGCAGCTGTGCCCAGAGCATGGCCTCCAAGGGCAGGGCCTGCCTCAGGGTCAGCACCCAATGCTTCCCAAAGGAAGCCCTGGGGGGAGGGGCTGTGGTGGGAGGGGCTGTGTTGGTAATGGGGTTTGTCCCCATCACCCCCATGTCACAATGGCACCACCAGCAAAGCAGCAGTCACAATGCCCCAGGGCAGTATAAAAGGGGGCATCCTCCTGGCTTTGCTGCCAGAGCTGGTGCTGGGGCAGCCTGAAGACATCTGAGTGTAAGTCCTTGGGAAGCTCCTGGAATTCCTTGGAAGGGGGCTGAGAGAGGACCGGAGGCTGGAGAAGGCTGCTTCGGATCAGAAGAATCACCAACACATGGAGATGCCCCAGGCTCCAAGGCTTCTTTCAGCTGGACACCCATGAAGCCCAAGGGAATGGCTTATTGAAGAGCTCTGCAGAGGTCACCATCTTCTTCCCCTCCTGAGCTAGGGGCAGCAACTGTGAGTGATGCAGAGATGTTGCAAGGGCTCTCAGGGCTTTGGAGCACCCACCGGTGTCTCAGCAGGCACGGGAAAGGATTTCTCCCCAAAGCCAATCAGGCTGGGTGCATGTGGCCACTCTGGGAAGCCCCTGAGATGGCTCCAGGTTGAGGCAGAGTTGGGCTGGAGCATCTGCAGGAGGTGCCCTTGTGTCAAGGAGGCAGTCTTGCTCACATGCTCAGGGAGCAGCCGATCGCCAGCTCTGCTGGGGTCAGGAAGGAATTTTCCCCCGGGGCAGATTGGCCCTGGGCCCCGGGGGTTTTTTGCCTTCCTCTGCAGCATTGAGCAGCACCCCTTCTCAGGCCTCCTCTGGCCCATTTGGCCTGGCTTACTGCCTGATGCTCCTGCACCACCACCCTGGCCCCTCTTGCCCTGCAGCTGGGGGGAGGAAGGCTTTTTTTCCCCCACCGGGGCCTTACAAGTCTCCCTGGGGTTTTTTGCCTTCCTCTGCAGCACCGAGCACGGCCCCTTGCCACGGCTCCTTTGGGCCACTGTGCCCAGGGGCTGCTGCTCCTGCTCCAGGAGGTGGCCCTCCTGCCCCACATCTGGTAGGAGGAAGTTTGCTTAGACCCCCAGGGTGGGCCCCAAGGGTGGTTCCTGGGGCTGCTTCCTCTCCTCTGTACCGCTCAGCACAGCCCCTTGTCAGGGCTCCGCTGGGCTCTCTCAGCTCGGCTCTCCACTGCTGCTCTGGCACCTCCAGGGCACCACTCGTGCCCTGGCTCTCTCGGGCTCTTCTGCTCTTGTAAGTTTGGAGCAGCAGAAAGCTCTGCTCTCCCCTTGGCTCCGTTTACCCCAGCACTTGCTTCTTGTCCAAATCAGCCACTTCTTTGGAAGGGCTCCCTCCAATCTTGCTGCGCTCTCCTGAGCTGCGACTTTGCAACTTTCCTTGAATGCAATACCAGGGCAGGCAGGCAGGCAGGAGAGCTCTTCTTCTCAGTCATCACTGGCCCAGCAGGACAGCAGTGAAGTTTGGAAAGGTAGAAAGCATGCTTGTTATCACTATATGTCATACTTTTGAAAATACTCTTCGGTACCATATGCTGCTTTTTTTTTTTTTTTTTTTTTTTTCATGTGATCAGTAGGTCCTGATCCTCACTCTTCATATTCTTGCTCTTCTATAGGGAGGGCCAGGGACTGCTTGGTCTGTGTATTCCGGCTGTTAATGTTCTGCAGCTTTATGATTTGTCTTTCCCAAACTGCAAGGGTTCTTTCAAGCTGAACTGGAGAATGCACCAGCCTGCTTCTGGCTACACATGTGAACTGTGTACTTGTATAAAGTGAAATTCTCAACTGACTTTGAAGAATTAGTGCAAAAGGGAGGGGGTGCAATGGGAGTAGGGATGTCAGGTTTGCCTACACAAGGAAAGAGGTTATGATTTATGTAGCTGTGGTCATCTATTGCAAGATGAAATCCTAAGGAAGGTGCAAGTAGAAATATTTTTTACTTTATGTTTCTAGGCTGTTTTTCAAAATCCTTCTTTCAGGGTTTACCTTGAGGTAAGAGATATACAAACCAATTTGTCCACATAAAGGCTTTTCTTGTAAAAGATTATGTTGTTTTTAAGTATTTTAAGTGGCCCTAGACTTACTGATCCTGTAATTTTCAGCAGCTAGGGCTTGTATACTTGTATACTGGACTTAATAGGCATTTCTGTAAGTAGAGATAGGAAAGCTAAACTTAATTGCTTCACTTTATTTTCATAAAGCTTGGTAATTTTTAGTGAGTACCTTTATGCAAGCTTTCAAGCCAATTTTTAATTATTCAGCAAAACACTTAAGCACCTGCTTGTGTGCCACTTAAGCAGGTCGAAAGAGGTGTTTAAGTGTTTGCTGAATAGGGAAAGATTACTGAGTCAGGATCTGAAGAGGGAGGTGGTCAAATATAATGATCCAAGTTACAGGTATCAAAACAAAGTGTCCAAACCTGTCTGCATTCTGAAGACCTGACAGAAGAGTTGATTACACAGCAAGGTCAATTGCTGTGCCCTTGCCTCCCTTCGGGCAGGTATTGCTCACAGTCTTCATCTGGTTTTGCCCATGGATTGATTTTTGTGTGTGAGTGTATGTTTATTTCAGTGTCACCAGCCTGGCGTGCCTGGCACTGCAGTCTTTTTCAGAAGCAATAAGCCATGCAGTCTGATGCAGAAACAAGTCTCCATGGAGCTAATCTGCTTTGGTTTTTTAGCTCTGAGCACTTGCTGGGTTTTTTGTGGGTTTTTTTTTTTTTTTTTTTTTTTTTGTATTTTTTTTTTTTTTTTTTTCTTGCAGTGTTATCGGAACACTGGGTTAACTCTAACAGAACTATTGATTGACAAACTAATGTCGTGAAGTTGTCTTATAAGCTATACCATGGGAGTAACATAAATCTTACTGTGTCAGAGGGGCAAAAGATAAAGAAGCTCTGTTAGTGTTTAAAATAATCTTCAGAATAACCATAGCTTGGCTGTTTCAATGTTTAAACAGTAAATGGTTTTAGGAATTCTGGCCCAGGGACTCAGCTGGGGGCATATCTCTGCCTTTGAGCTATAATGCTAATTAACAGTTCAGGCCTAATTTTTTTATGCTGCCCTGGAATATTATATACATTTTTATCAAGTCACTGAATTGGTTGCAGCAAGTCAAAATAAGCCATGCTTATTTGATACTGAACTTGCCTATGGTCATTTTTCCATGTGCAATGCCAATAGCTGAAGTATCTCCAGAGAACAGCAAAAAACTAAATCCACATTTGCTTGTTGTTTCATCTTTGGTGATTTCTTCTTTTTTTCTTGTGATTTCCTTCAGAGAAGCAGGGTGTTGTTTCAGTGTAATGTCAAGGGCAATTCAAGAGCAATGTAGTAACTTTGTAAATCAGAACTGCAGTGAGAAAATTCATCTCACTAAGAAAGCTGAGAGAGAGGTCAGTGGGGTTTTAAAGCTGTGTAGTGCATTATGTGTGTTGAAGTAGGAGCTGGAGGTGTATTTAGGAAGGGGCAGTGCATACAGCACATTAAAGCACAACAGGACATCCATAAAGATTTGAAGAGAAGCTAATAATGAAACATAGTTTCAACTGCATGTTTTCTCAGTAGGAGCAAAATTCGTCAAAGTCAACACTGGGGGAAAAGAAAAAAGATAGGTTTCCAGAATAATAGAGGAGACCTGGCAGTCCATCAGTGGGACTACTATACTAGCTGACAGGCTGATAGACTGCTCCAAAATCCCTGACACACCTGCCTATGTGGAGCCTCCTGTCACAGAAGGGAAAAATATATCCTGAATTATAGAACTGTGAACTCGACAACACTTCTGCAAGTTACCAGGGGAGTGAAAAGGCCCTCATGCCAACATATAGTTGACAGAAGATTTCTCACCACAGGAAAGAAAAATTACTCAGAAAGTAATTTGTAAATTTTTGGCAGTTTTAGGACTACTAGAATACCTATTGCCATAGTGTTATCCATATTCTCATAAGACGTCCACACCTGTATGACTACATATGTGTATGTATACAAAGTTGGACTGGGTAAGTTAGGTAGAAATGCTCTCTTATATACTGCGTTGCATCCTAGTAAAGGGTGATATGCAAGGTGGAGGGAGTGTGGAACAGGAAAAGCAAAGCTTGCAGAGGTACCCAGGAGGATTAATTCCATATTCAGCACTCACTGCTGGCAGCAAATGCTTCTGAGCTCTCAAACCAATGTCACAAGAGTAATATCCTGCAGGAGAGATCATAATCCAGGGGCTTGATCTAAACAGGAAACCTACTGGGTGAGATCCTCAGATGATCTTAGGAAACTGAGGGTGCCCCAATGCATATGGATATTATTCTTATTGATCTAAGTAATTTGAATGTGGGGAAATTCCTACCTAAACTGATTTCTACCTAATTCCAGAGCTTCTGAATGCTACTGTTTGCCAAAAGAAACTTAGTATAACTGGTGCATTGGCTTATGCAACCCGATGTTTTCTGTCTAGTTGTTGTACACCTCTAGTACCATAACTTCCCACTGTAGAGTGGGAAGTGAAATAAAACCAGTTGTGGAAGGTGGGTTTCTCAGGCAATTGGTAGAAGGTTCAAATATAATTACCTTTAAAAATTATGCAAACACAAGATGACTGTCTTCTCTCAGAGGCACTCAGGTTATCTGCACATCAGGTACTAAGGACCCATATCAGAAGTTTGATTTCTCATTGCTGGGATTTGTCAAACCTTCAAATGACAGATTCTTTCTCCTGATGTCTCTTTTTAATCCTTTCATCACTCCTGAGCTGATTAGAAGTTTCTTCTATTCAGTTACCTTCAGCATAGCCTTGATATCTTTCAATTTACACTGTGCTGCTAGCCTTGTATTTATCCCATTATGTTAATTAGGAATTATCATATAATATTTCAACCTTTGGCTAAATTCGATCTGCTCATGCACTTTCATATCAGATGTTTAATCTGATGGATGTTCCCACAACAGTGTTAGTTTTTTTCTTTATCGGTTTTAGAGTAAATTTGCTTTTGTAACCATAACTGATCATTGGTAAGGTCCTCAAATAAGTTAATGTACAATTTCATAAAGTATTACATACATTCTGTCCTTAAATTCATCATGTCCTATAAAGAATACCTTAAAGTTCCATAAATATTTTCACAGCTGTATTGCTGTAGCAAATGGTGGGCATTCATCAGTTTCCAGAACCACCAGATCTCCATTTCCTTAAAGCCTCCAGCTGATGAATCCTGTCCCAGATTTATATCTGGAAGCATTTACCTTCCAAGTACATTTAGATTTATTCATCTTTGATTGGATAAATTTATACTTTGGGCTGTTCAGTTCTACCCATTCAGCCCTTTGATCGTGTTATGTGCTGGAAGGGAAATGATTTGTGATATCACTTGTCTTTCTAGTGATGGGGCAGGGTTTATTGTTAAATGTTTTATTTATTGTGAAGTGCCAGTTTGGGCGAACTGAAACTCTTTATGAAGTCATTTATATTTTGCCTTTGTTATCCAACATACACCCTGAAAAATAATTTAAAGAACTTGAAACTTTACAATTTCTATTTTGTTTCTAAAAATAGGTTTTCTTTGTTTTGAAAAGAGTGGTTTCTTTAACTCTGGAACAAAATGGGGTGATTTGAAAGATTTTGACAGAACCTCAAATATTTGTTTAGCAATGTTCTCATTTTCACAAGAAACTCACACTTTTTTTCCTTTTGGATAATCTGAAACACAACCCAGACAGCGAGTGGAAAACAATGATAATTGTACAGCTTTAGCTGATATAAAAGTGCTCCTATTTCTTGTGGTGATAGCTGCACAGAAGGGTCATAGAAATGTCACCCCTTGTGCTATATACTTCTTTTTGTAACTCGTTCTTTGCTAAGTAGAAATAAGTTTCTTTCTTTCTTTGAAGTTTCCTGGTTGGTAGTTCTCCATGGAAACCTAAATGCTTATCAGAAAATGTGGAATTACTGAATATGGAATGTCCCCTTCAACTCCTTTCCATTTTTAGTCAACTTTAGCCAGAGCTAAGGCTGCTTTCTATGGGAGGAGAACTTGATGAACTCTTACCATGTTTCTGCTGCTTAATAATGTAGGACATTATGCTTTATGCTGGGAAAACTGAGATATAAGCCATGACTAGCTACAAGTTTTTATTTAGAAGTTTTTATTTTCATTATTGGTTTCAATGCTACACAGGTGGAAAATGCAGAACATTTCCTATATTTATAGTTTCAGGACCCAAGTGTTTGATAGTTATAAAGATTAAAGTTAGTATGTTGTCTTTAACAAAGCAAATCTGATCCGAGTTATTATCTTGATTTCCACTGTGACTTTGGGTCAGCTCAGGAACTCATTCTGAGCTTAGTTTCAGTTTCAGTCAGCTCTAGTGCCAAGAATACTGTTTCTTCCCTCTGTTTTGTAATTTATTACAAACTCATTGAGGTAGGAACTGATTTTTTCTTGATGTTTTGTATGATGCTTACCCCAAACTTTGTGGAAATAATTTTTCAGTTTTAATGAATGACTGAAAAATGACTGAAAAAATTGCATTTAGGGGTGAAATGAACAGCCTTCCCTTTCAAGATATTTTCCTGTAATAAGTAAAAAAGCAACCTAGGTTGAGTGGATTATAAAGCATTTTTTCAAATTCAAATTTTATGCTCAGAGAAGTTGTAAGGAAATATAAATACAAGCAATATGTGTATTAAATATAGCCACTATTTTAGGCCTGACCGTTAGGTTTGAGTTAAAAATAGAACAATCTTTTCTAACAGGAGAGATATTTTCAGGGTTTTTTTCCAGCATGAATATGTAACTGAAACATTAGCATTCTAGTTCTCCTATAACAATGTTTTTCAGAGGGTGGTTTTGGCTCTGAAATTTGATCCAGCTATTTCTAGCGTGCTTAGGTCCAGATTTTTTGAAGGCAACTGGGAGACACACTGAACTCGCTGCTTCTTAACCTTAATTTTTCCCTGTACAGATGTAATGGGGACTCAGAATCTTTCCTGCTGATGAGGTAAAGGGTTTCAGAAGCCATTTCTTCAGCCTTTTGGAAGATAGCCCTTAAATTTGCTAGTGATTTCCTTTGTGTGTACGTGCTGGCATGGCTCAAATCTGAAATAATAAGCAGACAGTGACTTCCACCAAGATCTTGTTTGCTTCACTGAGCAAGTGTTTGTCAATAGAGCAGTGCAGTATTAAGAAGGAATCTGATGCCCCATTAGGGGCAGGCTGCCTGTGGGTAGTGTCTTCTCACTGCCAGGCACAGGTATTTCATTGCCAAAAGGATGTCATTGGGGCATAAGAGGGGGACATACAAGATTGTCAGAAATCAGGAGGGACTCCCGTTTAATTATTTAAAAGACATAAAAAAACCCCAAACACATTAGTTTTAGCATTTTAGTTAATTTTTAGTGGATTTTGTGCATGCTCAGTTTTGGATGTGTTGACTTTTGACTTTTAACCCATGAATGTGACCTTTAAGTGAGAAATGCAACAAGCTAGTTCTGCACTATTAACACTAAAACTAAAGTTAAGGGATGGGAAAGCTAATATTGCAGTTGTAACCTCATCTCCACTGCCTTCCTTATGACTTGTGTGGCATAAGCTCAGCCAAATACATGACCAAACCACTCATCTTAAAGAGTGAGGATAAAGTTCAGTTAAAGTCAAGGGACCACATCTCCAGCTGCTCCAAATCAGTGTAATTTCACAAAAGAAATGCTGGCATTTTGTCAGCTTATACATGCTGACCCCACAGGCTTGGCTCAGTTAAAATATGGATGTGGACACTTTCAGAGAACAGCCCTGCAGCATGCTTGACAAGTGAGTTGACAGAAAATGCCCTAATTCAGAAATACTTGTTGGAAATATGCTTAAATAGTGTTACTAATGAAAGTAATTGTGCATGTACATCCACAGGAGACAATCTGTGTCTCAGCCCCCACATTCACTTCTGAGCATGGACAGTGTTTTTATTTAACTTCTATCTTATTACTGTTTTGATGGAGTTTTGTTTCAAAATATGTATTTTCTCTGCTGTTCCTGAGGATACCATTATCTGTGCATGCATGTGCCTTGCTCTGAAATGGCACTTCATGGCCTCATATGACTCTTCCAGTGCATCTGTTAATGGTTGCTGATGTGTTGCAGCCTCACGCTGTTCTCTGCTAACAAAATTGTTCAGGGTATATATGCAGGCACATGCTGGAGAGCAGTGCTTGGCTTCTAATGTGTCAAAAAAGAAACCAAGCCAAACAAGCCCTTAAGAAACAGTTCAGTGGCAAAGTCACAGGTTAGAACTGCATCATCATTGTCAGGCTGAACTAATGACTCTTGATGTGAGAAATGTTAAGATGAATTAAGAGAATGTAGTGGAGGAAAAGTAGTTGTTGTTGGGATTGTATATATTACATAGCAGGTGGGTTAGATAGCACATCTTTTCATGTGGTATGATATCCAGGTATCAGGAATACTTTGAAGACTCATTGAGATCACTGGTTTGGAGCCTGCAAGAATTGGTATGGTTGGAAGGGAATGCAGATCTTGCTGAATAGACAGCATGGTCTAAACTTCTGAACTTTGTTGTAAAAGCAACAAAGTGATGATGGCATGCAAGTCAGTAAAGATTTCAGTCTGTCCTCTGCAGAAATTGTGTTAGACCATTGGTCTAACTGGGTCATTGCATTTTTCAAGGTCTTCTGAGTTCCCCTATGGATTCATGGGGAAAATCCTTTTTTAATTGCATTTGGGATTTTTCAGGCTTTTTTCTTCTAATCTTCCTGGTCTGTCATGTTACGCTGCTGGATGGTTTTTTTGTGCCATGATAAGGTTGTAGAGCTGTGATGTCTGACATGTATAAATTGTTTGCTATGTGGGTATGATATGAGAGAAAACATGGACCTAGGAAGAAATAGATCTATTGCAATCCTGTGACTGCATCATTTATCTTTTACTATTGACTCTGCCTTTATGTTAGAATTTCCTGTTCATGATGTTGGGGACCTCAGTCTCAGCCCAAAAAGCTGTTTTTCTTCTTTCTTCTCCTTTCTTTCTCTGTGCTAGCTTAGGGCTTGTGCATGGCCATGCTGTGCCCCACTGTGAAGGGAGAGGTCTGTGGGAAGATTGGCAAAACCCACTGGTAATTTTTATTTTTCTTTTTCCTGCTGAAATATCCTGTGACTCTACTGTGATGTATGGGCAGGCAGGCAGAACTTCTGTCACCAGCTTGGAGCAAATCTTGCTGGAGCCTTTTTTTCTTTTTCAAGAGGAGCACACATTTTTTGGTGCTGCTTTGATGGTTAGATTTTTCCAAATCTATTTGAAGCCTTATTGGTTTTTTTGTGTCTACTTGAACCTCTTACAAGTACAATAGGCGGGTCTGCACAAGAGCCAAGTGTATTTTTGACCTGTCCATTTACCAAAACACTAAGGAGGAAGGAAGAGTAGTGGTGCTTGAAGAATGATTATTCTAGGCTAGTAGTCATAAATCTGTTCTGTCAGACTGGTGCTGACACTTTTTTGTAGCAATGGCCATTAGACCAAGAAGAACTCTATTATTACTTTCTGTCCTAGGAAATGAAGGTTTGTTATTTTTTTTTCCCCAGAAAAAAAGTTGGCAAGGCTAAATCTATGCAGTATTGAGTCCTAAGCAGATGAATTTGCTTATGGAAAGCAACAGAATGATCTGCTGTGTAGCCTCTCTTCTTTCTGCCTTAACCACCATATTGGTATCCTCCAGAAACTTGCATAACTTCTGACAGTAGCCCCTCATGCAGCCCCTCTGGTTAGAGGGATGGGGATTTATTTGGGCACCGTAAGCAGGTTCCAAAACCATGCTGTTTTCAGATAGAAATGTCACTGGATGCAAGTTCCTGTTGTCTTCATGAATAAGGGAAAGAAATTTGAGATGCCAAGTGAAACTGCCTGAAACCAGGATAAAAAAAAAAGCAGCACACACCATGAAATAGAGAGGAGTTTGATCCAGTTCTGGGGAAAAAAAAATCAAAAATCAAAACAGCTGTGTCTTGTGGCTGGCCCTTTATGAACTACTTTGCTGTTATGAGTTCCTTTCATAGGATGCCACTCTGATTACTTTTTCTTTTTCAATTTAAATGCAGAAGTCCTTTTTCCTTATGCCCCCTGGAAGTCAGAAGAATGTTGTCTTTGCTGTAAATCCTCTTTATTACAGCCAGCCAAATTCTCACTTTAAACTTGAGTTCATAGAGCAGCTATAATCTTTGCCATAAGCAGAGAAAAATCCTCCTGGTTTGGGTTTCTTTTTGTTGTTGTTGTTGTTGGTTTGTTTTGCTTTTTTTTGAGAGAGAGATTGTTGAAAGAGAAGCTGGGCCCTGTGGTGGGTCCTTGTTACTTACTGCAGGCCACATCCATCTGCTGAGCGCATCCTCAGAACAAGTATACCCAGGTGCTGCAGCTATACACACAGAGAACTGTCTTCCAGGCATAAATATGAGAAGCAAAGCAAATGAGCAGAGTGAATTTTAAATATAAAGTAGTACTGTCACTACATCTTTTCACATATAAAGGTGTATCCAGCAAAGTTACTGCGGATAAAGTTAAAGTGATTCTGCCAGTTAGTTTGAATGGAAACTGGATTTCCTTGAAATCTGTATAGAAGATGACTGTGAATTTTGTATTTAGCTATGTTTAGGGTTTTTTAAACTTTCTCATGCATCACTGATGCTTTTAATTGTGGTGCTATGGAGGGATAACATAGCCAGCAGAGGGAGCAAAGACTTGTTGACAGTAAACTTTTGACAGAATCTATGTGATCAAGGGGGAAACAAACCTGCTCTATGCTACTTTTTGTTTCCCTCAGAAGCGGTAGAAAAGATGAGAAATGGAGGATTTGCAGACTTAGAAAAGAGTTATTACTTTCAAACTAAAATGAAAAACAGACTGTAAAAAATATTTGAAAATCCAGCCCCATAAATTAAAAGCCACCTCCGTTGGAGAAAAGAAGAAAAACAACTGACAAAATTTGAGAACTTGGGGAATATTTTTTTCATTTGCTTCATGTTTCCTAATGCCAATAACAGTTTCATCTAATGGATGTGGAGCTTTATAGAATGTATGTCAGCTGTCTTGTGATCAGCTTTCTGAAAAAAACAAACTAGGTAGCACTTAATCCCAGAGAAGTTCATAGTGAATCTAGAGGAGAAGGAAAAACTGTCAATTTGTATTCAATGGAGGAATTACAGTTGTTGGATGTTGAGCTTTCTATGGGGAGTGAAGTGAGGAAGCTTGTGAGGAAGCTTTTGTGGTTGGTTTCTGTCCCCCAGCAAATGGTCCCCTTTTGTTACCTCTACTTGGAATAGTAGAAAGCTAACAACTTTGTAAAGAAATAGAATTCGTTATATCTGTGCAAGTATCCTAGAAGTGATATGAATATAGATAAACTGGGCATTCAGTAACCTCTACAGTTTCCTTGTACATCTCTCTAGTTGTTTTCTGTGTGTGCCATTCCGTATGCATGTGATTTTGGCCACTGACAAAAAAATTGTCACAGAAGGCTGCATAATGGCAATTTTCTGTTAATTGCTATCTAAAATTGCCAATCACTGTAATTTCTGTATGATCTCATTCATAGATCACCATCAGCCACCTCGACAAATCCTGAACACTTAACCCACAAACAAATAAAAAAGGAGGAAGAAAATACGGTTTTTTTCATGCCTTCTCCTCTACCTTTTTCCCCTTCCACCTGCAGTTCTCCTGGTTTGCATGTAGATGATGATGATGGTCTTGTAAATAAAGACAGCGGTTTCAGATCTGGCTAGCCCTTGACCTAAGCCTATCTTGTGTCCCTGGAGCAGCTGCAGACTTTTATTCCTGGGGCTGGACCTTTTAAAAGCACTGAAGAGTGCATTTGGTATGCTTTTCAAAGAGCTAGGCACGCTCATCCCCAACCCAGAGAGATGGGAAGGAGGGAAGAGACATAAACATCTTGAGGAGGAAGAAGGCCTTTTGACGTGAGTGAGGATTTAGTGGGCTGACCACCTGCTCTTGAAATCCTTCTCTGCAAGATATTTGAGCCTATGAATTCAGACATGACACTTAGAGGCTTTCAGCTAATCTTGCTGTCTAGCAGCACAGTCACCAAGAATGTGACCTTGGGAACAGAGAAGATACCTCCTGGATATCCCGGCACAGCATGTCACTAAACATTTTAACATCAATGGTGCCTGCTCAGCAGGCTGTAGGTTGAGAGGCACATAAGATTACTTTTAAGCTTCAATATTTCTTAGGAATCAGAGCACTTAAGTGTCAGGTTTTGGCTTCCCTTTAATCCTCAGTCTTAGTTGCTGATACACAGTGGAAGGGAAGAGTGGGAGATGTGTACCCTGGCAGCATCTGCAGAATCATGCTTGCAAGTATGAGGCAGGTTTTTTTGCAAAGGAAGAAAGCACCATCAAGAATTGTCTCCCACTGCTCTGTTTTGACTTTTCTTTGTCTCTTTTCCCCTAAATCTGTCAAAAGTGAATGGTTCTGACCCCAAACTTACTGTGTGGCAGAGGGATCCCCTTTGCCCTGTAATCAGTGCTGCCTGTGGTGTCTTCATTTTTATGCCATGTACTTGCAACTCAACTTCAGAGGAGCTCCATCTTAATTCAAGTGGATGTTGTACTTATGGAGCACCAACAAAGCCTTGGTGAAAACGAGTCCTAGGGTGCCTTGTCCCAGCAGGAGAGAGATTGCTTCATGCTTGCAAAAGGCTTCACTGTAGGATGCTACCCAATGTTTTCGTGGTTGAACCCATTACTATGGAAAGCTTGACACCATCTGTCCTGCAGAAAATCTTGCTTTTAAAGTCAGGAGAAATATGAAGTCTTTGTAAGGATGGCTGGAGTCCACCATTCAGAACAAGGCTTGCAGTTTTTTCCAATGCATGCCTCTGCAAAGAAGGTTCTGTTTCTTGAGGTACAAGTTCCCTTGTGCAGGAGCATGATTATTTTTCTTATTGCCTAAACTCTACAAATGGAGCTGGCAAAAATTCCATTTTCTGATTGAATGAGAATGCTAGCTGCATGATTTTGTTCCAGGGGCTGATGGCTTTGATCCATTCTGAATTCTGCAGTGTCAGTGAGATGTCTTGATCCCTGATTTCTGACTGTATTCTGCACCTTTGCCTGTTCTTTTTCTTTCTCAGTTCAAAGGAAAGATAAAGTAAGATGTGCCACTAATATCTAACTTTTGTTTCTTGCAAGTTAAGAATATGAAGCAATCCGAGAGTAAAACAGGAAGACAACTCAAAGGTGAATGGGAAAAGAACTTTACTTTTCAGCTACCTCACAGACACCTTCTGTAACTTGAGATACAGTGCGTGGAACGTTATCCTCCATAACATTTAGCTGACTAAATTGTGGTTTTCAGAGCCTTGCAGATCAGGCTGCTCAGTGATCTAATGCTATACATGAACCTCTGAAATTCCATTTTTAGAAGTGGTTAATTTTTTTTTCCCTTTATTACTCTTTCAAAAGCTTAAAGCTCTCTTATCTTCACTCTAAACATATTTTGGCAAGTTTATTCCTGTGAGTTCTTGTACCAACGTATTTCTTTTGATTAATTCTTTTTATTGCGTCCTGTCCATTCTTCCACTCCCTGGTATATTTCTAGAGAGCAGTCATAACCCCCCTTAGCCTTTCTCTGTTTAGGCTAGGCTAGCCAAGTTTTTAGTTTCCTCTTGTTAAAAAGGATGCCTCATTTCTCTGATCTTGCTAGAAGCCTTTCACTGCACCTGTTCTGGTAACAGATTCATACACATTATGCAGTGTTTTAGGAAAAGTTTCAATAGTTCCCTGTGCAGTGATGTTCACCATTTCTGTTGGAAATATCCCTCGTGATCATGTCATCTGTTTCCCTAAAATAATGCAAAAAAATTATTTGTATTACTTTTGTATTAGAAGTAATAACTGAACCTGTTCCTGCTGTGGATGAACTTGTGCTGCAGAATGGTGCTTTAGGCACATCCAGCTTCTAAACAAAACAAGTTACGGACCCTATCACTGACTTTTTTTTTTTCCCTTAATGATTTCCCTGTCATGCACTCATGAGTGAAGAGTTTCAGGTGGGTAGAAATCATGTCAATAAAAGCACGATCAAGTAAATAAATGTCAGAGCATACACACAACAAGGGGCTAAACTATATCCATGATTTTTGCGTGCTCTGTTTTAGACACAGCAGATTCCATGAGGCATCATGTAAGGTACTGTAGGCTGAGGTTGTGTCAGGAAAATGTTGGTGTGGAAGTGGAATACTTGCTTTACTCATGACTGATGACTGAACTTGCAAAAATTATGTGGCTCAGCCAAATGACAATGAAGTCATTAACACACTAGCATAGAATACCCCTCTCTGGTGTTTGTCGCTCATTTTGTCTGTACCACTGAAACCCTTTGGTCCTAAGATCTCAGTTTTACAGTGGCAGGATTGTGGAAGATTAGGTTCTAAACCTGATGATGATGGTAGGTAAGGGAAGACGTGTGAAGGGAAAAAAATTGTTTTTTTCTGGTCAAAAAAAGGAAGATTGCATTTTTTGTAGATTTGCCTTTTCCTTATTTATTCACTAATTTTCAATGGAAGCTGGATTATACTGCTCAAAGGCACCAAGTGTTAAAAGAAATCTAATCTGTTCATTAACTAAATCTAGAAGAAGCCTTGCAAACATCTTACCCTTACCCCTGGGGCAAGGTCCTTGACTTCTGCATGTTGTTTTTAGGTCAGCTGATGTCAATGAGATGGTGGTGATTTCTATGAGCTGAGAATGCGGCTTGCGTTCCGAGGAGTTACTGCAGAATATTGGGTCCATAAGTGTTTTCTGCAGGATTTTGGCTTGGCTAATGCCTAAAGCAAGATTATGACTAATTAAGAAAATGTTTCCTTATGTGTCTAAGTCATTTTCCTTGAGAGACTCAATAAGCAGTATGTCTTGACTTCCACAGAAATGTGAAAAGATGACAGATGAGTGCTGATTGATTCCCCTTACTCACATTGGCAATATCAGTTTATGAGTTTGCCTGATGTGATCCTGAGAACAGAGAAATGTTCTATTAGAAGTGAAGTATAACCTGAATTTTATTACAGATGTCATGTTTATTGAAGTGTGACACAAAAAAGGTTTTGAGGATATTATGGTATAACCCAAATACATGAAACAAAGTAAGGCTGTTTTCTGTCTTATATCTTTGTCACATCAGCTACAAAACAGACTCTTTTCCAAGAAGGAAAATTACTAAAAGCACTAATGGCTCCTTTTATCAAGTGCTTTTAAAGTCAGGACATCCATTTGGATGAAATAGATTTAAAATAGTGGTTGGTTACTTATATTCTGTGTTGTTATGTTTTGGTTTTTTTTGTTTTCTTTTAGGAAACAAAGCTGGGGTTTTTTGTTTTTTTTTTTTATTATTATTATTCCAGACTTAGTAGATTCTGGGAGCAGAGGACTAAGCTTTTAGTTTGATCCATAGCTTAAACTGGAGCTAGCCATGAAATTTAGATGTGGGTTCAGATGCCAAATTTCACATTCACATCTAGTGCTTTTCCTCTCATTAATATTTGTATAATAACAAGTGTTCTATAGTTAACCAACAAACCCACAGTAAAATGCAAAGAGTTAGCTATATTTTTGCACAAAGTTTTAATATATCAGGATTACTTTCCTGCTAGTTATCATTGGGACAATTAAGAAGGATATTTGGGCAACAGGTTAACTTATCTTGTAAAAAGATCTTTTATTCCATTTCAGAGGCTTGTAAAAAGATCTTTTATTCCATTTCAGAGGAAGAAAGTAGGGGTTATTCCAGTAATATCAAAATACATGTCTGAAGTGCTGATCTCATGGCACACAGACACTGTATGAGGTTGTTAAATGGGATGTGCTGACCTGAATTCATTGTTTACATGCACACAGCTGGTTTGGAAAAGGACCTTGCTACATGAAAGTAGAAAGAAAACTTGAAAAAAAAAAGCATGTTTAGCACTTAACTAGCAAAAAATTGCTGTCCTTATTAAAGTCATTGTAACCAAGCTTGGGAATTGCACATGAACCGGGGAATTAAGTTAATAAAGTTGTACTTTTATTAGGTGTGAGGAAACTGATTATTCCATACAGTAGTGCAATACAGCCAGAGTTCAGATGCATGGCTGAGAAAAGAGGTTATGAAGATAGAGGTGTGAATCCCTGTCATGTGCACATTTTCACTGGGGTTAAGAGGAAGCCTTTTTTGGGTTTTTTGCGTTGTGTTTTTTTTGTTTGTTTGTTTGTTTGTTTTTTGTTTTTTTTTGAGACAGAACTAAGTCAGCACTACATCAGCTAAACCAATAATCAATAGTGTTTGGTCTTGGGAAATTTACAGAAGAGTTTTTCAATTGGTTGAAACACTGTAAATGATCTTCAGTTCTCTGAACACATCAGGCCTTGAGAATACATAGCTTGGTTTTGGAGGTTACTCCATGGTCTTTTGAGTGCAAATGGCTTTTGTTTTTCTTCTTCTTAGTTGCTCAGTTTTTGAAGATGCAAAAATTAGTTTTTAGAACACAGTGGACACTGGTAATAAGCTGCTTGAAAGCATATCATGTAATTTGTAAGATGAAAGAGTACCAGCTACTTGCTGTGTAAGTATCTCGTTTGATAACATTTGGTGAATAGTCACGTTACCAATGCATGCCTTTTGGAACTAGGGAGTGATCTTAAAATGTCACCAGTTTGGGTTTAAATTGGTTCAGTTGGTGACAGAAATGATTCAGTCTTGAGCCTGGTAGGCATTAATGTCTCAAAACAGTGAAGAAGTTGCCTGAAACGTTGGTTCTGAATGACGGAATTAAAAGTCTCCAAACCATCTTAAAGAAAAACTTTGAGAATAGACATTTTAAATTATGCCTTTCCATTCAGTGGCAATGGCAGAAGAATGCAGAGACAGTAATTTTGCTTTAATTGCCCAAGGAGGTGATTGGCAGTGATGCACTTTGGGTCATGTGTCCCACTTCTGGCTGCACCACAGTAAAATCCAAGTCTTAAAAAAGTGCTTCTCCTGTCATTTGTCACTAAATGTGGGACCTGCCATGGGCTGAGTGGACAAGCATGGGCAGACCACTGCTCCTATTTGCTGGACACTGAGCTGTACTATTGGATGTGTCCTGTTGGCTTTTCAGCAGACTTGTGCTTCTGAAGTCGCTTTCTGAAGCATTCAGGTTAGAGAGGGCCTTTCCAGCTATGTTCACAAGATTAAAAGTGGAAAAAAATGTTATGTTATTCCTATTAATGTTTTAGTATAGCAAGCCTTTTCCAGTGAGGAAAAACTCCACTTGCTCTTATTCACTACAAAAATGTCAACAGCCCAAAGAATTTTTCTCATAGTGAAGATGATTGGGCCTTTTGGCACAGGATTAATCCTGTGTTCTCTACTGAATGGACAAAATAGTTTAGTCAGCTAAGAAGTTAACTTATTAGGCAGACTGTCTTTTCTAGAATCTGCCATTCTGTATTAAAAACTATTCTATGAAATAGAATAGGCCAGAAAAGTGTTAAATCAATTGCTACTTAATGAACCTATAATCATCTTATTAAATCCACATCAAACGTCTAGTTAAGTGTACTCAGAGTATCTTCATTTAGAATGTTACCATAAAATCTGAAAGTGGAATTGGTGTAGTGTTTTGAGATTACATTAGTAGCAAAGCAGGGTGTGGGTAGTTATAGTTAATTAAACCATACAGACAACATCCAGTGGAATCCTAACAGTGTGACAGGTGTATCTATTTGTTTAACATCTTAGAGTTTCAAGAGTCTCAAGACTCCTTGTTTTTTTAAAAAGTTTGTTTGTTTAGTTGGTTTTGGTTGGTTTTTTTTTTGTTTTTGTTTTGGTTTTTTTAGTTTTTTTGGTTTGGTGGGAGTTTTTTTGTTTTTTGTTTTTTTTTTCACCTCCTCATTTTTTACTTGCCAGAGGAATTTCTTGAACTGGTTTTGTTATTCTGTAAGTCTGGGGAGACACAGAAGTGATCCTTACAGTTGTTTCTGGCTTAGGCTTCACATTAATATGGTCTGTGGAGTGATGGAACAATATTATTTCACTATTTGTTTGTTAAATCATAGAATCATTTAGATTGGAAAAGACCTTTAAGATCATTGACTCCTACTGTTAATCTAAGATTTCTAATTCCACCACAAAACAGTGTACCTAAATCCCACATCTACACACCTGATTTTTTTTCTTGACATCTGATCTGTCTCTAAAGAAGTTTCTTGCTTTTATTTCCTCTAACGAAAGTGTCTCCCTTCTTATAACATATTCATGGCCTCATGATCATGAAGCTCCATGAATTTTTGTATTTCCTTGTTTAGGTCAGATACCACAAAGAACTACCATGTTACTTGGTCATTGTCCTTTCTTTTCCTCCTTTTTACACATCTGCCTTTGCAGTAGAGATGGAGAGCACCATTTACGTGGGATATTTTGTTTGAGGGAAATTTGCTATGTGACAGGCTCATTGTTTAATCTGTGCTATAGTTGCTGCTGCCTTTTGAAGTAACAAAACTCCACCTCTATACGATGACCTTCAGTCTTGCACTCCTTCTTAGGCTTGTTTTCAATACCTGCTGAGCACTCAGAAAGGATAGAGTGCTAAATATCCTTTTGTCTTTTAGCTGATGTGTTCTATTGCTTCTGTGGAAGTTTTCAGGAGTCTCCCACACCTGCCTCCTCAGTTGTTGCTTCTGCTGCTGTTATGTGGTCTCTATGCTCTCTATGTCCTCTCAATTCCTTTTTCCACAGGGAGTTGAATGCCTAATTTTTGTACAGATGTCCCTTGCAAACAGATGAGGAGGGTTCTTATTCTCCTTCACTGCTTTGAAGTAAATACAAGTATATATAAATATACTGAAGTATATATTTTATATATATTTTAAAGTATATATGAATAACAGCATTTTCAGAAAGATTATTTTAATGTTATCCTGGGTGCCAAAACCACACTCTCTTGCTGTCATCCATTGCTGTGAGAGTTAAATTTGGACCCTCTCATCACTCAGCATTGTTTTCTCTTCTGTGTGAAGGGTCATGTACCTCCTAGGTGCTAGAATAATGTGATACAATAAGAATGAACACAAGATATGCTTTGGCTGTCAAACAGGCCTTTTGGCCCCCAGCTATACAAATGGTGTGGCTACTCTTCATTTTGTAAAAGGCAGCTAAGGACCTCTTCTAAGCAAATCCAGTGTACGCTGTGAAGTGTTCTTTCTCAAACGCACTCAGCGCTACCATCCACTTTGATTCCCGTGTTGCTTTAATGACATTGATCCAGTTTTAGCTCTTTTCCTTCTGTTAAGATAGTTTATTAGAGTTCTGCTTGCTGAAGGTCATAGACTAGAAGCCTGAAAGTTAAATCAAGACCCTGACTCCTGTAGTGCTGTCAGGACCTCATACATTATTTGGTAATCCTTCCCTTTTAGCCTCTGTGTGGAGTAGTGCACATGTGTATAGGCCACAGGCACAGGTTTGCAGAATGGACCCTTCATTTGTTTATAATTGAAAACCATTGTTGGAGAAACAATGATTCAATAACATTTACTGAGTCTGGCCTAATGTCTCTCTCCAGAGACTGTGGTGAGCAGGGTGGTAAATTGATTTTAAAGAGAGTAGTGAGTGCATTTCTAACTCCTTATGTAAGGCAGAGTAGAGTTTCAGGCTTCTACTTAATGGCTCTGGATAATGCAGGGATCCAAGCATCAATATGGAGTGCAGGAGTGTATAGCAGGGCCAGATTGCATTATCATCCTCTTTCTTTAGATTTCTCAGAAAATTAATATTAAGATGAGCAAACAGACCATTTAAATGAAGAAATAAGTGGGAGTAATTTGATTCCCTTTCGTACAAATAGTGATATGTATAGTTTGAAAGCAGTTACCCTTTTTACATCTCTTGAGGGAGTGTATGTCTTTTCACTTTCACCTTACTACCAGGCTGGCCAAAGAAGAAGTTGAAGAACTGTGGAATGAACAAAAAAACTCTCACCTGAGTGTGTACGTTTTTGGGGAGAGAGCTTTTCTTCAGCTACAAATGCAAATTATGGAAAACCTTTGTGTTCTTGAACTAACAGAACAACACACTGATTTAAACAGACATACACACTCTTATATCCTTTAATCTCAAAATATGTAAGAAAAAAAAATTCTGGTGGAACAACATTAGTTAGAGATGAAACTAGCAAGGATTGTGAAAGGTGACAAGAAATTATCTGGTACATCACTGCTGAAAGAAGGACTAGATAATGAAAGAAGGGCATTAGATAATGTGAGCTTGCTACTGGGTGGTCTGGGGCATGTAGTAATACATGACAGAGGTCAAGGTACTCTGTCCTTGGATTGTTATTTGCTGGTCAGATCTGCTCTTCAACCTGTAAGTTTTCTGTGCTTTCTAGAAGGGTCTGAGAGGGTGAAGCTTTATCCACATTAGCAGAAGGTGAAGAGTGCTTAACTAATTGTGCATAAACAAGTTCCTGGCACCAGAGCAGATGCATCACAAGGAATTGGTGAATGTCATTGCGAGGCCACTCTCTTAACACCTCTGAAAGGTGCTGGCAACTGAAGGGGGGGGGGCTTAAAAAAAGGCAGGCATCAAACCTAACTTCAGGAAAAGAAATAAAGATAATGCGGGAAACTAAGAGGCAGTCAGCCTCATCTTAGTTCTGGGATAGCAATGGAGCAAATCCTTATGGTAAGCTGTTTCAAGACACATGAAGGGGAAGAAGGTGTCTGAGAATGACCAGAATGGATTTGTGAGTCTAAGTTATGCCCAACCAGTCTAACAGCCTTCTATGATGGCTCTGTAGATAAGGTGAGACCTAGGGGTGCTTTGTAACCGTTTTAGGATGTCTTTAAATCGTCAAATTGATTTCACATGTAAAGTAGATAAGCAGATGATAATGTGGAAAAAACTGGCTGAACTATTAGACTGGAAGTGTGGTGTTCAGCAGCACACAGTCCAAGCTGACAGCTGGTTGCCAGTGGAGTCCCTCAAGGATCAGAGCTGTGGCCAATATTATTTGGAATTGACTCTCATCAAGTTTGTGGATAATGCCAGATTGATGGGAGTATATTCAGAGGAAGCTGGACAGGTTGGAGAAATGAAGTGACAGGAACCCCATGAAGTTCAAGACAGGAATATCTAAAGTCCTGCACCTGGGACTAAGTGATCCCATGACACAGCAGTATCCAGTAGCCAATTGTATAGGAAGTAGGTTCGAAGGAAAGAGCGGGTGCTGGTGCTTAAGTTGAAAAAGAGTCAGCAGTGCACCCTTGCAGCCAAGAAGAGCAGACATATACAGGGCTGAATTTTTTAGAGTACAGCCAAGTAGGTCTGGGGGAAGTGACACTGCTCAGTGAAGGTGCAAGTTAGATACCTTAAGGTGGGTGGTCTAAATATCATGCATCAGGACAAATCTGACATGAACATGTCAGAGTGGGTCAGAATCACAAGCTGTTAAATATAAGGAACTTTTTTTGTGGTGTTTTAGGCTGAGCTTTTTTTAAGATAGAAATTTTACTTTCACAGTATCTCTCATATTTCTAAGAAATACCTCGTTTCCAAAGCTGGATCTGTAGCCCGCAACATAAAGTAATTCATGTTATAAGAGTATAAACAAAAATCTTCTCTGTGACCATGTAATAGTCATGATTGCTAAAGGATGGAAGAGGTTCAACCTTTGTCACAATAATTTTTTATTTTTTTTTTTTAATCAGTAGATACAACTGGGGAAAAAACAAAAGTGTTTTCAGGTTCAAAAGAAGATAATTTGGTCTGCTTACCTTGAAGCTATCCCTGACTGAGGTGCAAGCTATATCTACAGACAGAATTTGCAGAGAATAAACCAAACAGACAAGATTATAATCACCAAAGTAGCAAGGGGGTCAAAAACCTGAAGAAGCTTAAAACCTTGTTCAATTTATTTAACTCACTCAGCTAATCTAGTTTACTTCTCTGTACAAACCTGGCTTCTTTGAATGATTACAGAGAAGGTGGGTCAGTTGTCAGCTGACATAAAAAATATTTTAGTTGCATTAACTTTCTGCGGTTAAGATCTTTTGACCACCATGTATATTAAATATACCATTCATTAGGCTGCATTTCCCATGTGGCAACTTCAGTTCAGAGAATGAGTGAAAAAGCAAAGAAGGTGAGGACATTTGTTACATTTAGTGTTTACTAGTAGAAATAAGAAAAAAACAGCCTGCCAGGCAGGAAGAGGGAGAGAATGAGTTCAATCCTGGCAGTATTTGGTGGGCAAGTGGTATAATCATTATTATTATTGCAAATCAACCCATGGCAGTTTCTCTGATATGCTAGGACAATGTACAAAGTACCAATATGCAGTTTTCTCTCATTTTGAGGTGTTTAGAAAGCAAGATGGTATGTTAATTCTTTCCCCTTTTTGCTTCCTCTGAATAGGTCCATAGGCTGCTATATTTAAACTTTTGAAGAGTTTTTAATGATCCTCCGTAGTGCATTTTCAACTTCTGAACTAAACTGTGACTTGAGGGATATTTGCTCTAATACCCTGTATTCTATAACAAATTTATGTGTACTCTCATGGTTCAATGAGTCTGTTCAGAAGTACTTTACAAGGGTAATTATCTTTGTTCTGTACCTTGATATTGTTTCAGCAGAGCATTTAGGAGTATCAAATTCTATTAAGCATAAACTGGTTCACAGAGGAAATAATTTTGAACTCTGTGCAAATGATGATACTTCAAGATGTTTGAGTGTTGTGCTAGATGGGCTTGCTGCTTATTTAAAAAAAATTGAGAGACTATAATTTATTTTTAGTATTTTTTAGGGTCTTGGGTCATTGGAATGACAGCCTTCTCATCAACAAATATGGAAAATCTTAAAGCTTGTATTTGCAAAAAGCTGACCTCAGAGAGAAAAGGTTGCTAAGAATGTTTAATCAGCAGAGTTTAAAAGTGTCATTTTGTTGGTATGCCAAAGTTTGAGTATTAAAAGAATGCTACGTAAACTGTGATGTTTTTCTTAAATGCTTTTCCTCTCAGAGAGCTGAACTGCAGAGATCAGGCAGAAAATAAGGACAGCCAGTACTTGCATGGTTTAGCAATCCAGTAAAAGATGCTTCTCACTCATCCTGTGGTTTAATGTCTGTGAAAGCTGAAGTAGCTGTGGAGTTTCTGCAGAGGTACACCCACATCCACAGGGAGGTCTCTGAGATTAATTTCAAAAATTATGTCTCACCTGAGCTGCAGGAGTGAGAAAACCAAGTGAAAGTGATGAAACGTAGGGAATGAAGTTTGTTAGTGGTAAACAGGCAAATTAAACTCTAGAGGAAGGCTGTAGTGGTGCAAATTTTGTCCTGCTTGATTTCCCTAGACAGCCCAACTTCATTGCATGCCATTAGCACTTACATTCAAGACCCTGCATGTATTAATCAGGCTGGAACTGCTGTCCTCAGCTCTCAGGAAATGTGGCTTTTCTCTCTCTACAGACAGTTTAGCATCACCAGGTTGCTCTTTCTCTCATTTTGTTACTGGTTAATATTTGCTCTGTGTTAAAGGGGACTGAAATTCTCTGTACTAGCAGAAAGGAGTTCGAGCTACAGTGTTTCCTTTTGCTTGAAGTGCTGCCTTCCTGCTAACTCTTTATGAGTTATTGTTCTGATCTGGGTCATGCAGTAATCAGGAGTTAGAGCAAGATGTCTGTGGTCAAAGAAAGTTAGAGTTATAACCCAGCAATGGTGCTGGTGCATATGACATCCAGCTGAGGAGGCTCTCAATGCACTGATGGGCAAGGCACTGGCATTTCAAAGGACCTTAACAAGCTGCAAAAACATGTTGAGGGAACTTCATGACATCCAAGAAAGGTCCTGCAGTGGAGATTTTTTCAAAATGAAAAAGTAGAGTGTAGCTGCATATCATATCACAGAGGAAGAGCAGGAGCAAAACCCCATGAAGCAGTAATTCTGGCTTTAGAGTGTTTGCACTCCAGAGTAGTGTTATCTGCCTCAGAGTCAGGCTGAGTGAAATGGTGTGGGGAAAAAAAGGCAGATGTTGTCCAAAGACAAACAGTAAAGAGTCACAGCTGGCAGAAGCTCTTGTCGTCATTGAGGATGAGGAAAGACAAGAAGGAGAGAAGCAGTTGGGAAGAAAGGCTTCTAACTAGGTTCACTGAGGAATACATAGATCTGCAGTATGCCTTTATAAATAGGTTTATGTTGCACGTTTTTGTCTGTACAAAACTAAGGTAGTTTTCTGGAAGAACCAGAAAGACCTGTGCAACCCTTTGTGTGATTTCATGTGCATTTGTAGCTTCCCCTTGCTTGGCTAGGCTGTGTTCTGCTGACCACATGAATACATTATTCCCTCCAGTCTCTAGTGATTAACTTCTGGTTACTGCTGACAACTTCTGGTGTAATTTGATTTGGTCACGATGGCCTGGACTGGAAAAGGATGTTATGTCATGAACTGGTAGGTCTGAAATCACTTTCACTTTTCTAACACAGGTCCCTGGTGACTCAGGGTAGTTCATTAGTAGAAAGGAGCTGTGCTTTCTTCATCTGAACATACATAGGACAGGGCATGGCAGAAATAATTTCAATATCATTCTTGTCTCACCAGTCTTTTCCATTTATGACCCACTTTCTCAAACTTCCATTAACTAAATCAGGTGATTTAAATGTTTCAGGTAACCAACTTGAGGACTTGAGGCCGAAATTGCCTGTAACGGGCTGAGTATCTTTAAAGTAGTCACCCCAACTTCTGTCAGGTATCAGATACTCTCAAGACCTCTGAGAGAAGGAATCCTCCAGCTGGAGCAGGTAGTGCTCTGGCCAGCCACCTTGAGTGTGACAGGGGACATCTCTACATGAATTAATGGATAATGCAAACTGAAACAACATGGATCAGTTTTAAAAGAGGAGAGTGTGCACGCTGTTTCACTACTGTATTTCCATTCAAGCAGTGTAATGTTGTGGAGACCTATTCATGTGTTAATGGAGCTGCTCCATTCCACGCTAAAGAAACACTTGCTTGGCAAAGCAATATTGATATTTCATTTGTTTGATGGCAATTCTGTTTTATGCTCCTTTATAGTACTCATTTTACAAATGCTTCCCCCCCTCTGTTTCCTGATGCTTTTTTGCATTACGTAAGCACTTAAGCTCATGTCTAACTTCAGGTAAGTGAACAATAATGATGAATGTTAGCAGGATTACCATCATAGCCTATGCATTTTAAATCAACTGTTTTTATTGTGCTAGATACAGTTGTTGATTCAGTGAAACCTGAGTTCTGAGCTTGTCTTTTCTGAGAAATGAATCCAAACCAACTGATGTAAATCATATTAATTAAACCAGATTAAAGTCATGCAAGGCCTTTTTAATTTTGAATAAAAGCTGCCTTAATTCAGTTTTGTTTGATTAACTTCCAAATCAGAGAGACTATTCTGATCTAAAATAATTTTCTATTAATGCGAGGAGCTGCTTTTGCAGCAGTAATTCAGCATGCTCCCTGTGTAGACAGCCCATGGTCTTATTTCACTTTGTGTATATCTGTGTAGTACTGCTGTAGAACATCAGCTTGCCTAGAACTGGGTTGAGACCTGTGCATTGCATTTTTGCAGTTGAGCTGCTACATCATTTAGCTGCCATTTTATACCCTTATGGCTGAAGCTTTTTTGGTGTTACAAGCTTTGGAGTTTGAAAGTAAGGAAGACTATAGTTCAAGAATTTAACTCTGAGTCAAAGTCATAAACTTTGTATGCTCAGCAATTGCAGAGTTTGTTCCTTTAGACTGGACAGTGTAGACTTCTCATGTTCTCACAATGTTTTGCAGTGCCACAGTATCAAAAAGAAAAATTGAGCTTTCCCAATTAGGGCTGAATGCAGAAGGGGGCAGCAGATAATACAAGCAGGATGAAATGTGTAGTTTGTTGGAAACATGATTTGATGGCTAAATAGCTCCAAATGTCAAGAGCACTCTGTAAATATATGTAGAATGGTGTTTTGATGCTTAAGAGTTTGAAATCTTCACCACTGGAACTTTCTGAACATACTAAAAAAATTTTTTTGAGAATGTTGTAAGTTAACCGTACCTTGGTATAATCCCATTTTTCCATGATTCATCAGCATTGCTTTATTAGAATTAATTTCTTCAGATTTAGTTGGAAAGAATCCTTCACATCTTCCAAATAGCTCCATTTATTTGTCTACCTCAACATTTGCAATGGTGATGGAAGGAATTGAGCTCAGCAGAAATAGTGGTTCCCTTGTGACTTTTGCAACAAAGTTAATGGTAAATATCTGAAGAAACTTTAGGAATTGTGAATGTCTACCCTAAATTCTTGGTCAGTTTTATGTGACAAGTTCAAAATAGCTTGAATAAGAACAAAAGTCGACATAAATACAAATATTCAGAAGTTAAGTACAATTTTTCCTTGGTGTTTGCTATCCTGATTCGGCCATTGCAGTAAAATGTGGGAAAGATACAATGCTGTAAGTAAATAGGATAAGATTTGATAATGCTCCTTGTATTTCAGAGACCAGACTAATACATGATTTGTAGACAACTGAGAGGTTGGCTTTCTGACTTAAGGCAGTATCATTTGAATTTTCAGTAGTCAGAGGAATGACATTTTATTACGTGGAAAGGTCAGCATTTATTAGAATTTTTTGGTTTTTGGGAAGGTTTCTATTTTAAATTTTGTTTACATTCTTAATGTTGTTTTTTTAAAATTTGAAACAGTACTAAAATAATAGTTGTATGAATGGTTTAGAAAAATTTCATTTAATATATCAGCATTTAGCAATTAATTCAGTGTTGAACCTTTTGTGTTGAGTTACTCTCCTGCCTCCTGGGAATGTCATTTCCCATCTCAGGGATGAAGTTCTGTTGCTAGATTACATCTGCCTTATCTGCAGTTGCAGTTACAGACCTTTTGTGAAACACTTCATTATCTTTTGTTGAGCAAAGTGTTACAACCTGTGAGTCTCAACTGTAGATAAGGAAAGAGACTTGAGGTACTGTGGCAACTCTTATCAGTTTGCTTTAATATTTGAATATTTGATTCTGAAAGCCAAATTATTTTAGCAAAAGAAAATATTTTCTAGAGAAAATGGGGGGGGGGGGGGGGGAGGGAAATTCTCAGAAGCTGTTTTTTTTGGTTTTTTTAATCTGAGATTTTTTTTTTTTGTCTTCATGTTTTTCATAGGAGATTGAAGGCTAGTTAAGATTATGCTTAAGTATCTGCTTGAACAGAAATGCCTTTTTGCATCAGGTTGTCAAGTGTGTGCAAAAACCTCACGATTCCCAAGAGTGGCACAACTCTTGGGGCTCACCATGAACATGGTAGATACCTTTAAATGTCTGTGCTGCATTAGAAATCACATAATTTTCTTGTCACCTCAGACAGGTAGAAACTTTAAACTGTTGCACATTTCCCTTTCTCAGTGCTCCTTCTTGCCCTGTTGCATTTCTAGCTATTATTCCTCTTATCCACCCTATTTTTCCTTGTGTGGTGCCTTGGTAAGTCTTGCAAGCATCTTATGCCTGTTCTAGATCAGTGTTACCAAGCAGTCCCAGTTAGCTCCTGCTGTTGTGCTGGTGGAGTCCAGTGACACAGGAGAAGGTAGCACTACCTAAAATAATTGGGTAAATCAAGGTAGATTTTTTTAAAGGAATTTGAATAGAGTTTAGTGAGGGTGCTGAGGGGCTGGTGTTGCTCTTTCAGCCCAGAAAATATTAAGATATGTGATACAAATACCCAGCTGCTCTCTATATAAATAGTAAGAAGCACCCTTTAAGAGCTTTACAATAAAAAAAGATGGATAAAAGCAGAAAGAGGAAAAATTACTCTCCTCATTTCACAGATACAGAACTGGTCTATCATCAGCCATGTGTGAACTAGACAGGACACCACAAAACTGAGAAAAATTGGGTGGAGCGCTTTAAAAATTGTGACGGAAACTGCAAAGGATGTAACGATTCAGGAAGGGCACTGATGAAATAAATTGTCTCTTTTTTTCTTTAATTTCCTAAAAAGTGATAACTCATGTGCTTATTAATGAAAATTGTCAAAAAATCAAAAAGAAATATGAGCTCTTGAGGCAAATATATTTCCTCATGGAAGCTACCCACATCCCAAATAAGTTATTCAGGTTTTCTGGAGAACACTCTCTTGACTGTACCTGCCTGTAGCCAGTGAGAAGATGCTTTTCCCCTTGTCCCCTACTGTAGTGAGGCATTCAGAACATTTCTCAGACTGCTTTTGGTTTATTTTCCTTTTATGGTACCATTCAGTCAGCTTTCTCAGTAATATAATTGGCTGTCTTTTGATATTTAAAAAAATGCTCTAATGGGGATAATTTATAAATTCTGCAAGAAAAAAAAGATTGATCCTTTCATAGAATTTGGGAAATTATTGCTTTCAAAAGTGGATTATAAAACTTTGATTGAGTGACAGTGGTGCATTGTATGGATGAATCTTTCTGGGCCTTGCAGTTGAAAAAGATGTTCAGCAGTTAGACTAATCAGTCTCTATCAGAATTTTAAGCAGATTGTTTTTTTCAGCTCAAGATTCAAGCAATTTAGTTCTTAAATTTTTAGTGTGTTGCAGCAGGTAATCTTGTATATATTGCACAAAGAAACAAGGGAAGGGAAAGTTCTGTCTGTGCTCTCTTTGCCCTTTACCCAGAAGCAGCTGTCAGGCAATTTCTGTGCAACGATTGCAGATTTATTTTTTTTTTTCAGCATGTTGCTTCTATTAAGCAACACTAAATTATATTAAATTACCTTAGCTTATGAAGACAGTTTAAGGTGCAATGAGTGAAAAGCCTGTTTGCTGCTATTTTTTTTAAAAATGCAGTTAAAATTTAATAAGATGATAACAAAGAACAGTGAATAATTAATGGCTTGATCCTTCTTATGATGATACAAAAATCATACCTGTCATAGCAGAAAGCTTACAGATAAATTCCACTCATTTCTTTTCAATTTTGCCATCCATTTCAGGTAGTCAGCTTAGGAGACTAAAAGCCCTGGGCTCTCCTTAAAGAAAAAAGGAAGGGTCTCTTCAGGCTAGGAGCCAAACTTAAAATAAATCAACCCATGCAAAGAAGTGTGTCCCACTGGAACTTGTAGCTGTCTCCCTCAGATCAGTGTTACTGTATATAGGTTCTGCTCTTGGAATTGGTTTTAAAGTTAGCAGCACAATTATGCCAAAGAATCTGAAACACAGGCTCCAGCATCCCTGCTACAGTCTAATTCTCTGATTCACCCTGCCCATCCTCTATTGAAAGAAGTTGCTTTACCTTGATAAATGATGAGTTGTCTCGGAGTTGCCCATATTTCACAAAACAAATGGGTTTGGGCCCAGGTTTCCAAGAATCCCCCAGAATAATCAAATATCTCTTAATGAACATTATCTATGAACTGTCTTTAAGATTATCAAGTCCTGAAGTAATTTTTCCCCTAGCAGTGGTACCACTGGGCTGTTAAGTGTTGCTAAACATGTGATGGCAGGGTCTCATGACAGTGATGACAGTGTAAACTGTCTCTGTCATCCCCTTCAGAAATCTGCATTGCTATGTGAAATGTGAAAAAGAAAAATAAGAAAATAAAAGGAGTTTTGAGGGATTTGGAGAACCTATAACAATCCCTGCTTCTACCTAAAGATTTCTTTATCATTGTTTTTTTACCATGAGAACAAATCCTGGAACTGTTAAATTTTTTCTATACAACTGATCTCCTTTTTGAGCAGGTTTTCATCCACGTAGCTGCCCCCAAAAAATGAGTTGCATGTGCTTGCACTGTAAAGCTCAATAAAGAAATGTATATGCTTATCCAAATGTTTCTTTCCACTGCCTCTTCTGGATTACTCTTGTATTCTACTGTGCCAAGCATAATGCGGATATAATAAAAAGCTTAAACCAGACAGACAGTGAAATGAAAAATCAGGATTTAAGACAATATCCATCCCTTTCAAATACCATAATAATAAAAGCCTGTTCCCATAAAATAAATATATTTAACCTCCAAAGAGTTATCAGCGCATTACCTCCCTACCGCTTATGAGAAAGAGATTCAACTTGGCTCATGACTTATCTGTCTTTTATGCTCATGACAGAAAGATAATCATCCTCAGGGGTGATATATGCTAAATACTGCATAACTATGCCAAACTGGCAGCAGCTGCTCTGTTCTTTATAGGACTACCATTTGCTTCCACCCACACTGTATAGTCTCTGGACAACTATTGCTTTTCCTTCTGAAACCCATTACGCTGTATTTAAAACTGTTGTTAAAAGTTCAGGTCCCTGAAGATTTCTGCAAACTGGGCCACTGTTTGTAAACATGGTGATTCAAAATTAGTTCCTTATTTTCCCTGTAGTCTGCTAGGATGTGGACTGATTTTATTTTATCCCCCCACTCCCACAAATGCAGTGAATGGCATTGCACTACAAAAGCAGTAGCAAAGGATCAAGCAAGAAGGGCACCAAATGGGGCCAAATTTGCTGCAGTCCCTCTGATTGCTGACAACAGCATTCTTGAAAGGGGCACTTTGGGTTTGTGAGAGGCACCCCAGGGAGCCTTTGGAGAGTGTGTTCCAGAATACTCACTGAGGGTCCCTGGTTATTTTATTCATGTTCTTCGGCTACAAGCACAGTTTCTGTAGATAAGTTTTTATTTCTGTTTCAGTGTCTATCTCCTTGTAATCTGGGCTGGTGAAGGGCACTCTGTCATCTTCTTGATTGTGTTATTAATAATTACAAGGTTTTGCAGTTGTTTGACACTTTCTAGTAGAGTCTAACCAGCAGTAATCCCTTACACAGCAGAATATTTGCTTTTAGTTTCCTATTGTGAGAGGCATATGATTGTTTTGGTTTCTTTTTGACAGCTGCCATTTAACAAAATGCAAGATTATAAATAGTAAAGCAAAGGTATAACATGAATGAGGTATAACGATAGGGCTAATTTCTTTCAGGCTGTTCCTTGGGTTAACCTATCAATATGTGGCCTTCTCACAATATTTTGAGTATATTCTGAACAAAATTCAACAAGCTTTATTGATGTAGGAAAACCCCAGAAGTTTTTCATCTTAACTGTTTGTTTTTAAACTTCTTTTAAGGATTCAAAAAGTGTATTTCTGATTTGATACTTTCTTAAAAATCCCTTCTGGGTGTACAAGTAGCAGATGGGGTCAAAAAGAGAAGTGATGGGAGTGAGGGTAGATTTCTAAATGGAAATCTCATAATGAAAATGTTGCTGAGGCAGTTTTGCTCTTAGGTGGACCTTTGTAGGAGCACAGAAAACTGTCACTACAAAACCCTGATCTTCCTCATTCTGAGAGTGCCTTTCTTGCAAAACTTGGTAGTCTTTGCTGGGAATCCATAGGTAATCAAATATATGACTAATCCTGTGCTGTCTGGTAAGGGAGTTTATATTGATTGTGTCAGTCTTGTGGGCTACCTGTCTGTGCTTGTGACAGCTCTATGTAACTTGCATTCTTGTTCTCTTCCCCTCTTCTCTGTACTTGCCCCACCATGGCATAATATATGTTCAAATGAGTCAAATGGTTTAGTTTTCATAAGAGAAATTTTTCATTCTTATGATGACTTTCCTAGTCCTTCCTCATGCATGTTCCAGTTTAAATTGACTTCTTAAACTCGCTTGGCCAGGGCTGTGTGTTTCAGCAGAAATGGTGTTTCAGCAGAACCATTATTATTTCCTTAATAAGGGAAGAAATGCCTTGTGTCAGGCATCTTAAGATTGCATTTCTCATACCAATATTACATTGGTGGCTTATAAATCATCCTGAAACAAACAGCTACGTTTTTTTTTTCTTATTTCTTTTCATCTTCAGAAGATGAACTCCCAAGCCTGAAATAATGTCTATTAGTCCTTACATCTGTGACTTTGCACTTAAAAGTATTAATTTTCAACAATTAATTTCAACAATTTCATTTGTATCTTATCCAGCTCTTTCAAGATAATGTTAGAGTCCTTACCATTGTGAATTGCTTCTCAGTATTACATCTCTATTGGATTTTATTAGTGTGCTCTTGCTTATTATGGCTAAGTTGTTAATGAATATTTGAAATAAATTTGGCCAAAGACTCATCCTTTCTTAATGATACTCATCTTCTATATAAACAATCTTTTATAGGCCTTAGGATTTTTTTACTACTACTGATCTGCTTTAGTTTAATAATCTCCCATGTGTCCCTGTAATATGCTTTAATTAAGTCCAAATAAATGAAACCTATAGCATTCTATTTGTGTAGAAAACCAGGTTCATTAGCAAAAAGAAATAATAGTACAATGCATTATTCACCCATGTACAGTTAACATTTCCTTTTTTTATTCAGAACATGTTTTAATTGTTTTTACCTTCAGAATTTTTTTCAGGCTATAGTACCCAAGCAACTGTTCCCTCATCAGCTAAAAATGCCTGAATTTGCCAATTTTCATCTACAATCAAAGACTTAGAGAGCTGTGAAATATTTGCTGCTGTATCTATATTAAGGCTGTTCATTTCTAAGAATGCAGTCACCTGGCCTGCCCAATTGTAACTACATTTTTTAAAATGTTGTTTGTGACAATTTCCACTCCTGTGCAATTTTAATTTCCCTTAATATTCCTCTTCCTGCCTTGTGACAGTGTTGCATTTCTGTAGCCTTTTTTATCTCATTCTTTTTTGGTCTACTTAAACTAACCATGAAGATTACAAGTCAAAACTCTTCTGTTCTTGTCACCTCTCCTCTAAGCCTAACACTCATCTTCTCAGTCATGCCAGGCTTTATTTCGAAAGATCAGATACACCATATACACAAGGAATTACCCATCTGTCAAGAAGGATCCTGTGAATACTTTCAAGGGAGTGGACAGCCAAGATCTTTCTCCTAGTGCCAGTTCTTGAGCCCCATGTTGATCTTCAGTGTCTTGTCCTATTTCATCCTCCTTCTCTAGGGATAAGTTGTGTTCTTGTTAGAAGCTGTTTGCCATGAGAGTGATGCTTGTAATACAAATGTGCCATTGAGTGGAGGGATTAGGGGGTATTTTTATCTCATGTGAAATAAATAGTCTGGGAGTGCAGGAGTGGTTTCTTGAGGGATTCCCCTTCTACACGTAAAAAATATTTCTGCTGAATGGCTTTCTTTCAGGTGCTTCTCTGAGGATGTCTGTGTGTATGAAGTACCAGCAGCTGTATTAGTCAGGAGATAACATTTGTTTTTATTCTGATAGATAACAAGAACTTCTAAAAAAATAATAATTAAAAGATATAACCTTTGATAATGTTTTGGCAAAGTTATCAGAATTTACAATAACTGCGTAATTTAATAGGGAGCAGTTGAAAGCAGAGCTTTTCCACAACTTTTAGTACTGTGTTGTCTGTGATGTATCAAAAAGCCGGAGAGAATCTTGCCTTACAACAGCAGGATCTTATGGCAGGTAGATAAATCAGACAACTTATTCTACAAAGTGAAGAGAACCTTGAAATTATTTCTCTTGCATATTGAAGGCTCGGCTTTCTCTGGACAGAAGAGTACAGGTAGGAAAGCTATCTTTATCCCAGTTATGATTTATGTTACTTTAAGGAGAAAGGAATGGTCTTATAAGTGTACATGTTTTCTCCTTAAAGAGTAGGAGGACCCTGCCTGACTAACTTGAAGTAGCTCTCTAACTTTGAGATGGTTGTGGGAAATTAATTGTAGCCTGTGAATATCAGTTGAACATGATTTATTGTGTTAGATTATGTTAGATTATGTTCTATCATGTTAGAGCATGATTTTAGAATATATTTGGGGTTTTTTTGGTTTTTTTGTTTGTTTGTTTTGTGATAGTACAGAAAGAAGGATAAGGCTACAGTGAAGTAGATTAAAAGATGTTGCAGTGTAAAAGTGCTGAAAAGAGATGTGGCACCTGTTGAGCCTGCAGAACTTAGTTATCTGGTCATGTGGAAAAACCTACACAGGTGCAAGAGACAGATACCTGAAACAAAAGGACAAACATCACATGCAGCTACAAATAGTAGCTTTGAAAATGGCTACAAAAGACTAGCTGTTCTAGGTTAGCATATAAACTCTCATGTGTAGGGTTTCATTTAGGAAAAAAACTTCCTTAAAATTTACCAGAAAAACTGTTCTAGATTTACTGACACTGAATACGTATTGCTGAGCTAGGATCCTAGCAGATACCACCAAAACTGTCTCTCAAAACAACTGAATATTTCCCAGTTTTATTGAAGTTTAATGTAGGTCAGCCTGTTCTACCCCATAGAGAAATTCACCCTGGAACTATTGCTATTATGAAAACCCCTGCTTCAGTGGCATTTAGAAAATAATAGATGCTTTAAATAATAGCTGCTTGAGATTCATTCTCGTGTGATATCACTGAAGACTTCTAAGTGCAATTATAGAGTTAGAATTCACATTTCCCTGTCACATATTGTTTCTTTTACTGTAAAAATTGTCAGCAAAGTTATCCTGCTTCCATTTGCTGAGGATACTAGATTATTATTTTTTTAAAAAAGCCAAACTGTGGCTGTTGATGCTTAATTGTTTCAGGTAATGGTCCATTAAATGCTTCATATACAAAAGATGCTTTCTTTCCCTGGTAGAGCCAAGGCACTCACAGCCAGGGGACCTTGAACTGAACACCTTCATTTCCCTGGGTGTCACTTTACACTACAGTTACCAACCCAGGGAAGTAAAATGACATTTAAAGGGCATGAAATAATGAACATTTAAAAGACCCTAAATTTCCTCTGAACAAACACTCCAAACAAGATAACCGGTTTTGGAAGGAGCAAATACTAAAACTGAGGCAGCTATGAAATGACAGTGAGATGGAAAGCTTGAGATTAGTTTTTCAATGGAGAGTCTATCATACGGGAGATAAAGATGGGATTGTGATTCAGAGTGCAACTACCTATAAGAAATGCCACCAGTAATATTGCTGGCAGTATAGCTGCAGCAGCACAGAGCAAGGTGTAAGCATAATTGTTTATGTATTTGCCCAGCTTTTGCTGAGTTTCTACAGCCCATGGTGGGGCTCACTGGTGGTGTTGAAGCACAGGAAAAGTTAGCTTTGTTGTGTTGGCTTGAGGAAAAAAAACATCTTAAGCACTAGAAAATTTCTCTGAGAAATTGCATCTGTGCCCAGAGTATTTTAATTCTTGTTATTTAACTGCAGTTTGACATCAGTTATTGTTCATTGGGAAGATGGAGTGGTAACTGGGAAGGGGTTATTAAGTGTTTGGGATTTGGTTCCCTACCCTCCTCAAGATATAATGACAGAGTTGCTCAGCTGGAGAACCTTTGTAAATCCATCAATTCCTATTTTACATTGCACTGGAATTTGTGCTACCAGGGCTGAACAGGTGGCACCAAATGCAGACGTCCATCATTTCAGTACTCCTCATGTCTTTCAAACAGCAAAAATTCTTGAATGCAGAGTGTACCCCTCTGAAATATTGTTGTTGTTTTTCCTTTAAAAGCAAACAAACAAACAAAAAATGACTTTGAAAATGCCAATAATGTGCTTAATATTTCAGGCCTTTTCATTTGTGAGAACTATAAATGATTCAGTTCTGTACCTTGTTTGGTTTTCAATTTCCTTTTGCTAGATGAACAGAGAAAGTAATGGGAAGGAATCTATTACAATTAAAAAAAATGATAAATATCTGCGAGTCACAGTGAACATCTCAAACTAGGAGCAAAAATGCTTGAGTACCTTGCTACTAGAGAGAATGTATTTTTTTTCCTCAAACAGTAATGCCGATCCTGTCAAACTTTTGTTTTTTTTAAAATCACAGATGTCACCACTTTTAATTTCTTTATCAACAAGGTAAGTCAATACTCATATAGATTTTGGTTAGGAAGAAAGATAAAAAAAAAACCAGCTATAGGCTTTCTAAACCATTACTTAGTGTTGTATCTACACAACAATTGTAAGCTGTTGTCTTGGAAAATGTCAGGGAGCCCAACTTTCTCTGGATACTGAATAGGATGGCAGTATTAACTACAGCCCTGTAAAGGGTTGAGAGAACAATGACTCAATATTTTTTTAAGTGTTAGAAGGGTTACTGCTTCTTCAATAGAATACAGCAGAAAGTGACTGAAGGAATCTCTTCAAATCCAAGATCTTAATTTTTGCTGTGTAGTATATGCTCCTGTATGTACAGCTCCCAACAAGATGCACTATTTATTATCTTGAAATCAGAGCAATGTACATTGGTTTTTTTACAATGAAAAGCCTACAGTATGGGAAAACTACTTTTGCAGGTTGCTTGCTTTTGTTTTTAAGTTATACAGAGAGGCATTTGATACAAGGGGATAGATTGGATACGATGATAGATACGATGGATAGAAAGCAGGTGACCTCTCCCTATTTTATTACATTCAGTTCATCCATGTGTATGATGGAACATTAGTTATCAAAGCAGCATTGTTCCTGTGTATTTTGTTTATGCAGGATGAATGTAAGCAAGTAGTCAATACACCTCAGTGACTGGGCTTGTGTAGCAAACATCTCCTGAATCTGGTCTTACCATCAGCACTTAGGCGGTGGGAGGATTAGCAGAGATGGGGGCAGATCAGCAGCAGCAGGTGGTGAGTTGTGACTGCCTCCACCAGCTCCTCACTCTGTTGCATGGCAAGCAGGGTGGTATCATCCCTTCCTGGAGAAGGTCAGGGCAAGTGAAGAAACCCTGTGCCATATGAAACCATGGCCCTGACCACTGTGTCTCCATCAGTCACATAACTTCTGCCCAAAGGGGGTCCTTGCTCCTGCAATGTGTTAGCTCTGGGGACATGACCACAAGGAAAATTCTTTACTTCCCTGCCCTGGTGGGACTTCAGCCACACAAGGTACTGCCCTGCTTGTCTGTGCACCAACCTGCTAAGAGGGATGGGTCACTCTTAACAGTTTAAGGAAGTAAAAGGCTTTGTGTTGGCTCCTGCTATGCCTCTCATCCATTACTGAAATGTAGTTCTAGACTCAAGCATTATTTTTTTATTTCAACCCAGTGATAATAAGTGATAAAGGCATGATTCCTCCAACAAAAAACGTTAGCTATGACATGCTGTGTTATTATTATTTTCCCCCTCTCAGTTCCTATCAATTGTATCACACAAACTGTTAAGAACAGTTTGCAAGAGCCAAATGATTCCTAAGCAGTCAGCATCAATCATGAGCAGATTGTTCCATCAGATGGTTGGCAGGATGCGTGCTGACGTCCATCAAAGAAGTCCTGCATGACACAGTGCAGAGGTGGCAGAGTGGCAGTGTGTGTAGCACATGCAGGTACCACTAATAGGAGTCAACCATTCAATGAGAAAATGGTTGGAGTTTTTTTTTGAGGGAACATGCATCTGTCCGTTGTTTGTTTCTGCTTACTATGCATCACTTGTGAAGACCCATATTCCAAGTTTCTCAGACATCAGGGCTGGACAGAGCTGAGTTTTATCTGATACTGATGATTCTCTCCCTGGAGGATGGTAACGAGGTGTCAGGGGACCTTATTTACAGATGGTAAAGACTTTTCTTACAGCATGGGCTCCCAGTTGAAAACCATATAATTAAATTATTTTGGTTTGTTTCCTGACCCTGTATGACAGTTTTTTGCAAGGAGCTTCTTTCAGAAATAAGTAAGGAGAAGTTGTGACTGAAGGGGATAGATGGAAAAGAGATAAAGAAAGAAGAGGTTATAAAGATAAGCATATGAATAGCCTTCATGCTCTTCTACTTTGTGTAAGGAGCTACTCTGTCACTGGGACAAGGAGATCAGAAACTGTCTCCTATGTTGCAGTTCAGAACCACCATCAATGTTCCACTGGATATAAATATTCAATGTTTTCTACAGACTCAAAGAAGCTCCATCAAGACAGAGATCAATCACCAAATAGTCACCAGCTTGGTGTTTGATTTTAGTGATCTATTCTTAAATTCAGCTTCCAGTTAGACACTTGACAGGCAGAGCTTGGGCATATGCCTACATTTGCCTCTGGTTTTCATGGTAAACCACATAATTTTTTTTTTAGGATTTTTCTGAGGCACTATAAAAACATATGTATCATTTTTTTTAAGTTCAGAGTTCTGTGAATTATGTTTTATTTTAATCAGGTTCAATGTCAATTTGTCTTGGAAGAGGTGTTTAGAGTTGGTCCTGATATAACAGGGGAAGGTTACAGCATGCAGCAATGTGTTGTTCCATGTCTAGAGGATATTGTTCTCACATTCAAGTGCTTCTGAAATGAAAACATCTTTGGAAGTATTACATTCCTTTTCTGCTTGCTTTTATGAGAATAAGACAGTTGAGGTAAATTGTGACAGTCCACGGTGACATCTTAGCAGATCTTACTGATTATTTTCCTATGACTGGGAAACAAAAATACCTTTTCTCTTAAAGAGTTCCCTTTAGAAATAATGACCAAGTAACTTGAATTTAGAGCAAACTAGATGAAGAGCTTATCAAAAAGAAAGTGCAGAACTTTTAGGCTAAAACAGAACTTTACTGGAAGCCTACTTCTAACTCTTCTACAGTATCTTGTTTGGTTTCCTGCAGCCCCCAAATGATATTGTTACTCTCTGCTCATTTTGAATAACTAATGTCTTCCAGGTAGGTATTACTAGCTTGTAGACAGCCAACTTGGATTTTTCTCAGACTGCTCTTAAAATAGCCAATGTGTTTTATATATTGTCAGAACTAATCTTCTTCTATAGAGTGAGTCTTCACTTCCAATAGAATTCATTAATATTAGGAACCAAATTCTGCCTCCAGGTATGTCCCTGAGTTTCCATTCTTGAGGACCATTCTGCCTTGGTTTTCATTTTCAGGGTCATTCCCAATCTTCCTTCCAATTATGTGCCAGCAACAGTGAGTCAGCAGGATTCACTTAACTCTCCCAGGAAAAGCAGCACTTGCTTAAATCAGTGAGTCTACAGGCAAAGCCAGACATCTGTGGCATTATGGATTAACCTCAGAAACAGATTCAATTGTGCCATAAGTAATTTATTTCCGAGAAGAAACTTTCTGTGGGAGCAGGGGACTCTCTTCAGCTCCCAGTAACACGTGGGCTGTGGGAAGGTTTTTGGGAGCTAGTGGTCTGTGAGATAATGAATAACCATTTCTTCCATCAAGAGATTTTAAAGTCAAACTTATGTTCTTTAACAGGTACAAAAATTTGGAGTAGGTCAAGACTGCAAAATGATCTGAGGGTTTTCTCATATGTCCTGGGAAATGCTTGAAGTAAAGCTTAGGTTTTCTGACACTTGCATGACCGTGAATATTGATCCTGGAGTGTTTTGTATTCAAGAGTCATTACAATTTGATTTAGCTTGAGCAAAGTATACAAGAACTCTCTTCAGAGTGGAACTGTTATTATTGCTTTGATGATAAAATAACCTTTCTTTTTTATGGCATTTCAGTCCAGCAAATTAAGTCTTGTGATCTAATTAGCATTTGGTATTTGATAACTTCAGAGACTGTCAAGAATTTCTGAATTAAAGATTTCAGAAACAAAATGTCCTGTCTGAGAATTAAATAAAACTTACTAAAACAAAACAAAGTAGTTTTTCTTCTGTTCGTGTCTGTTTACATTCTAACTTATTTGTTAATGTTTAATGCACAAAATGAAAACTTAATGACTCCATCAAGTAGTGTTTTACTTTGTCCTGAACTGCTCTTGGTTGGTTGGTTGGTTGGTTGGGTTTTTTCTCTGTCATTTCTTGGGCAAAAGTTGAAAGTCAGAAAACATCTCCTATCTGCCATTATCTAAAAACCATGGGGATGACTGAGCAATAATTCCTGGCAACAAATCATTTTCTCTCTGTCTTAATGAATGTTGCTGTACAGATAATGATCATTGCTCATATATCAGTGGATTGTATACCTGAATACTTTGCTGTCTCTTGCAATTATTCTCTACTAGTGTATGGAAATGTAACCAACAGGATTCATATTTTATGAGAAAAACTGTTAACCTCCTTACAGTATACTTTGGTAATTTTGCCTGTATCTGACCAGTATACTGAAGTGGGTGGCTAGTTGCATACATTATACCTGTCATTTCATAATATTAAAAAAAAAAATTTAAGCAATTTAACACTGGTCCTCAGTTAGCAGATGAAAAACTATGGAGAGCTCAGGCTATTCGAGACTGAGATTTTAGGTCAGGACTTTTTACTTCTTACATGCAGTGAGGAAAAACATATAACAGTCCAGTCAACAGGAAGCACCTTTTATAGCAGCTTTACAAGAACAGAAGGGAACCAAAAAGTAATTAGTGTTATCTCTTCTTTTTATCCCTGTTACCTTTTGGTGGTGGGGCTTAATTCTCTGTATTCAAGTTGACTGACTGTAGCCCGGTGGCTTCCTGCTTGAGGAAAAGTGGCTAAAACTGTTTCTAGTTTTGAAAAAAGAAATGTGCCTTATGTATGGCTTGCTTTATGCTGGTGTTTGTACCTCTTCATAATGAAGAACAAATTAGCCCCATGAGACTGACAATGCTTCCTTAGTGCTTGAAAGGGTCCAGTGCAGAGTGTTCAAGATGATGAAAGGAGTGGAACACCTCCCTTATGAGGAAAGCCTGAAGGAGATGGGTCTCTTCAGCTTGGAGAAAAGGAGAATGAGGGGTAACCTCGCCCATGTTTATAAATATGTAAGGGGCAAGTGCCAGGAGGATGGAGTAAAGCTTTTCTTCGGAGTGACTAAAATTAGGACAAGGGGTAATGGTTATAAACTGGAGCATAGGCAGTTATGTATAAATATTAGGAAGAATATTTTCAGTGTGAGGGTAACAGAGCACTGGCACAGGCTGCCCAGGGAGGCTGTGGAGTCTTCTTCCCTGGACACATTCAAAACCCAGCTGGATGTGTTCCTGTGTGACCTGCTGTAGGTGACCCTGCATTGGCACAGGGGTTGGACAATCTTTCAAGGTCCCTTCCAATCCCTAACTTTCTGTGACTCCATGATTCCTAAAAATCAAAACTTACTGGTTGATATTTGTATCAATAGTATGCAGAAGTCCCACTTGTGCCTAGGATTGTATGATGCTATGAAGAAGACAAACACAGGTACCCAGAAAAGCTCGGGGAGGACAGAACAGCACAGGTAGGTGAAGCCCTTCAAATGTCTGAGGTAGACCTGAGAACTGAATATGTTTTTCCAATCCAAAGACTGAAGATGTTTCTGCTTTTCCAAACACTGATGGAAAAGGATAAGAAGATAGCAACATTGAAACCTGATCCCAGAAACACTGATAACAAAGTGTTTGTTATGCAGTTTTGGCATCTCTGATACTTCATGTCCCAAAAGATTTATTTCACAGTGAGTCTTTCTAGCCTTCAGATCTATTCACTGAAGAAACTGAGAACAAAACCACCTCACTTTGTTACAGCTCAGAAAAAGAAGTTTGGAGCAGGTATAGTGAATAAGACAGACTTCTTACATTGCTTTCCTGATTGCCTGTCTGAAGCTGGTCCATCCCCAGCTGCTTGTGCTTCATCAGTGAATGGAGCTGGCGGAAGGAATACATTGTGAATGAAGAAAGAAGATTGAGTGAATTGTGTTCAGGTGTGACTTTCAGCTCCCTGAAAGGAGGAACTACTCCTCAATTAGATAATGATAGGGCTAGAGAAAATGGCCTGAACTTGTTCTAGGGAAGGTTTAGACTAGATATTTAGAAGAATTTCTTTACTGAAAGAGTAGGCAGGCACTGGAAGGGGCTACCCAGGGAAGTGGTGGAGTCACCATCCCTGGAAGTATTCAAAAACAGTGTAGATGAGGCACTTCAGGACATGCTCTAGTGGGCTTTTTTTTCTTTCTGGGTTGACAGGAGCAGTGATCTTAAAGGTCTTTTTCAACCATGACAGTTCTGTGATTTTGCTGAGAGATCACATTGGTCTTGTAGTTTCAGGGTCTCAACACACGTAGAGAAAATGTCTCTTCTAACTGAATCATGCTGTATTCCCCTGGGAAATATATAGTAATGCCCTTTCCCCTGTTCTTTTCTGCATGGGCTAGTCATTCTTCTTTGCCCACAGAGCCTTCCTCTTTGGACTTTCATCAGATGCTAGTTTTGTCCTTGTTTTGCATAGGATGCCATTTGAAGAAATTGTGTTTAGTGTTTTCAGTTTGCAAATAGCATCTTGATTTACGTCTACTTTTCTGCAGAAACAAAGGACATCATTTTCCTGTTGAGACAGTATGTGAATAATAAGCTTTTGATGAGGTAGAAATGATAATGGATGCTGGAGGAACACAACCCAGTCTTCACTGTGTTCAAACTCAGCATCCATCATTGTTGTGTCTAGCTGTCACTCAAAATCATAAATGCAGTATACTTCCTTCAGAAGGGAATGGAAGTTGTTTGTGGCTTTTTACTTTTCAGTGAGGGCATAATGAAAAGTGTAGGTGGGGAAGTGAACTTACGTGTTTCTTGGGTTTTTCTACATGATCTTGTCTAGTGGTAAATTTCACATGTAACTTCTCTTTTCTGCTCACCCGCATTTTCTTCTTGAGCTCAACATTCACTTCCATAACTTAAGTCAGTGTATCTGGCTCCAAATGTAACTTAGCAACAGATTTACAAGAAAAAAGAACCTTTTTTTGCCTTATCTTTGGATACTATTAAAAATAATTCCTCAGTCCCTTGTGACTTACGAGCATTAGCTCTTAAGAGTACATAGGATAAAGAACTGACAACCATGTTGTTTGACTCCTTGGTTTGAGTGGAAAGGCGAAAGCATGAAAGATACTTTTCATGTGATTTATTTTTTTTTTTTTTAAGATAGGTACATGGCCACACAGAATTGTGCACTGCTGATACCTGTCACAGCCTCCTACTACCTTCTTTGAAACAGTAAGATAATTTTTATCATTGTTTTATCAGCTAATTTTGCTAGGATGCCCTGAAAATTAATCAGTGTGCCTTTCGACTCTCCCTGAAAATACAAGCACACATCCCCCCCACCAGCAGTGTTTTTCAGCTTGGTGAATACAGATTTGAACCTAATTAAAATAAAAAATATTGGGGAAAAATTCTATTAACAGTATTGCCTGCAAGTGTAGCTGAAACAATGCCTGAACTTTTCTAGGTCACAGTTTTTGCTTCTGCTTCCACACTAATGTCTGAAAAGGAGAAACATGAGCCACAGAAAGGCAGGCTGGTACACAGGTGCAGTAGTTGCTACTGAACTGAAAACATGGTGTGGTTTTTGTGGTAGTTGTCATAGCAACAAGATCATTTACAGAACATAATCCCATTAGGAGAAAACATTTTTAAGCTGAGCTAATTGTACATGAGTTTATATTGCTTCCCAACCTGTTTTTAGAAGATTTCACTTTTAAGTTACTAATAAAAGACTGATTAAAAGCATTACACATTGTCCTAAATTGCCTACAGAAGGAAAGGAGGTAAGAGTTATGTAAATCATTGCAGGTATCCTTAGATTGAACCAGTATGATCAAGTACATTAATTCATGTGCTCATTTCTGTAATAAAAATCATGAGATAGCAGCTGGACCTGTATTATGGTATCAACTTGGTCAAATTCTTTATAAAAGTGTTCCTTAAATGGCCCTTTTCCTTAGCGACCATGTGCATACCTTTGGAGTTAAATATGTATCAGGTTTTTAGAAATACTGTAAAATTTCTCTGCACTGACTTTTACACTAAAAGTATAGAAAGACAGTTGATAATTGACTGAAAGGAATCTAATGGATTGTGAAAAAAGCACAATGCATAAAACCAGGATGAAATGTATCACCTGTGGGAAGGCAAAGGCAGATTTAAGAAGAAAAAGGAAAGTAAAAAAGGAGTGCTGAGATCTGCAGGTGCTGGAGGTAACCAGGGATTTCCAGCTAAATATTCTAAGAAGCCCTGTTCAAAAGCCTGTCCTTTGTATTTTAGCCTTGCTTCAGAGATATGTTGCTGCCCCATACTTGTATAAGAGAAATAAAAAGTTATTAATGGTTAAACAGCAGGACTGTACGTATTGAATTGTAGCTGATGGGAGTATTCTGCTTAGTAACAAATCTGGCCATCAGTCACATTTTAATTCAAGAAGTGATCCCTGGAATTCATCAGCACTGCAAGTCGTGGAGGTCAAGAACTCAAAGTTTCAAAAGGGATTTGGCTATCTGTATAGGGGCTAAAAATACCTGCAGTTACACAACATTGATGATTTTGCCTCTTGATCTCCTCTCTCTTTCTACAGCCTTCCATTTCCATGCAGCTATCTTCAGTTTAAGTCCCATTTACACCTGAAGCAAATGGGATCAATGCTGTGGGAGGCACAGTGTGATACACATGGACAGAAACTCTACAGCAGTCCATGTATTTTGTGCACAGCGAACTCCACAGTTCTGGAGGCCATGCTGGGTCTGAGTGTGTAGGCATATAGCTTTATATAAGGTTTCACTGATTTCAGTGGGAGCTTTTCCAGTTTAAGTAGGTCCCTAGGAAACTATCTTTTAAAGGAAGCTTTGAAATATATTCACCCTCGGTGTACAAGGAGGCAGAGAGATCAGAGATGTACCCATTTTGTTCAGGGATGCATCAGGGACTGTTGTCTGGAGCTGAAATATCTATATTGAAAAGGTTGTAGAACAAATTGTTGAAGTGTAAGCAGTGATAAGGAGCCAGCACCAGGCAGTGACCTGAAAATGGTAATGGAAGTTAGGGATAAAATAGCAGATTTTTGAGCTTGTAGTGTGTAGGCTTTTGTCTTAAAATTACTGGAAGCCTGGAAGGTGGCAAATGTGATGTTGGTCTTCAAGAGTTTTTAATGGCTTTTAATTGGGTTCCAGAGGAGATCATGGGAACTACAGGATGGTAAATGTGATGTCTCTACCAGGCAAAACAAATGAAAATGTTATAGCAAGTACAATTAGGAAATCAAAGCTTCACTTGGGAGCTGTGACCTTGGCTTTTCCTTAAACTAGAAAGAACTAAAACCCAGATGTTCCTCACAATCTTTCACATCAACAGCCACATGGACAGGGAGCTCAAATTAATATATTTCACTTGGAATACATGACTTGGATTTCCAGAAGGCAGTTAACAAGGTCCATCACAAAAAAAAAAAAACAACAACAACTAAACAAGACAAAACCCCAAAACAACAACAACAACAACAAAAACACACAAAAAAAATCCCTAAACCAACAACACCAAACAAACAAAAAAAACCAGACACCAAAAGTTAGGAAACAGATTAGATGCAAATAATTTTTTTGGGGTAGAGGAGTTCTGCATAAACCTGTGTGGTTGACCATATAACTAAATGACCCAGTACTTGAATAGTATTGTGATTAATTGCACCAATTACACTAAAGTACATAAGGCAGCAAAAAAAGCTTACTGGGAAGAATTGCAGAGAGGCCTTATGAGATTGTGGCTAGGTTAAAATGGTAGATTAAACTCAATATAAGTGTAAGGGAATGTATAGAGGAAACACAACCCTAACCTTACATATAAAATGACTTGTTCTGAGATGATTAGTATATCAGAGTAAAATTGGGGTTATATCCATAGTCATTAGGAAGCTAAACAGAAGAAAATAGAAATTATGATCTTTAATTCAGATCTGGGAGAGTGTTCAAGGAGCGTTTCATCTACAGGTGCTCTGTGCCCTTTCGAGTTTCTTGGGTGTCTTTTTTTTGTTGGAGACAGAACATGGATAAAGATGCCTTCTTGACCTCTTCTCTGTAGCCATCAGTTTTCTAAATTCTTAATGCCTTTTTATCTTTATTTGAAAATGTATAAATAGATTATATTTATAATGTTTCTTTAATCTTAAGTTTCTCATCGAAATGAGTGAATCCCCTTATGAATAGTTTTCAGCTTCATGAGGTAATTTTATGATGTTTATTGTTCCTGGTTTTTATTACCTCTCACAAAACATGGTATACAAGAAGGAGGCAGAAAATAAAAAAATAACAAAGAATATTTGCTGCACTGATAGGATTCAAATATTTGTACTCTGTAAGGGAAAAGCATGGAAAATCAAATAAAGCCAGAGGAGCTTGCTTTTTCCTCTTCACAAGAACATTAAAGGAGACAGAGAACAGGCAAAAATTAGTGTAATACAGATGAATCAGTAAGAAGATGAAATCAATAGGTGGTAATATTTTTAATTTTTTTTTTAAGTGAGCATTAAAAATTAAAACATAAGAGACTCTTACTGTCCTATTTAGAAGCTTTTTGTGTAGTCAATGTGACATAAGTTATTGTGGTGACATGTGTCTTATTTTTGTCATGATCTTCTACAGATCACCTCAAAATTCTTTACATATGCATGTTTTTTTTCCCTCCAGCTGTAACTCTACAAAATATTAACTATTAACTCAGTTCTAACAAAATCACATTCTTACTGTAAAAATAAAGAGTTGTTTCCAGGTGGCTAAAGTGTCTTACCTGATATTTAAAAGTGAGGTGGCAGGTCTGTGGAAAGCAATAAGTAGGGGTCTGTAAAACTTCTTTTGTTTAAAAATTGTCTTACAGTAAAACCCAAAAGACCCAAATAAAAATGTGGAAGTAGCTACATGAAATGTTTTAATTGTTCCAAAACAAAGGAAAAACACCATTAAAGTTATTGTATATATTCACTTTCCATTCTCTTTGAATTCTTGAAAATTATCACAATCTTGCCTCTACTAGCTAATAAATAGCATTTTTGGACCAGAGTGTTTTCATTATATGGTTCACTGCACATCATTAATTTGGTTCTATAGAGCAAAAGCTACTCTGTCTATATTCTTTTTACTTCTTTTCTGTATCAACTAAAATCTCTAAACCCTAAGGGTAGCTATTATGCCTGCAGTAAGAAAAACGCATTGCTTGCAAATCAACTTTCTTGTTTCCATGGGATTTTTTTACTCAGGTTTAACATTTCTGCCAGATCGTGTAATGCTGACCTCTGTCCTGTGCAATAGATTTTACTGGGTCATTAAAAAAAAATCTTTAGTTAAAATCATTTTAGTTTACATCCTAGCCAGATCATGATGCTCAGTCTAAGTGTTGATAACAATAACTTTTTACACAGAAATTCATCAAGAGTTAGAAGAGCAGAGTGGTATTAATCTCTGCACTGCATGGTCAACTATTCAGGGGACATGAGTGTATTAGAACTATTTTTCAAGTCAAGCTCAGACTTTTGTGTCACTATTTAAATCTGACACACAGTAAAGTAGTATGAGACTGCTGCCTGCCTTCCTCAGAACGTTGGGAATTTGCTGTGGGAGAGCATGGATTTTGTATTCCTGAGTCTCAAACACCTGGATTGCTTTAGCTTCCCTAGGGCATAAAGGTGCCCAGACACCAAAACATCCCTCAAGAGTCAGCATGGCCTCGTGTATCTATTAAAACACTTCAGTTTTTACCTTTAGAACTGTTTCAGAATACTGTTTTGTTTCCTGCCATGCTTTAAGTGATTGTTGTAAAACGTTACCAATTCAAAGCATTGATGCTGTTAACATTAAAGTCGATTAATTTATCATTTAAATTGTTATTGAGCATGAGGGATCTTTATCTGTAAATTAAGGAATGGACTACATTCCTAAATGCTGAACCAAAGAGAAGCCCTTTCCTCAAGGTTATGGTAATTTGTGCCATTCACTCTGCACCTGCTCTAATGGGGTCTCATTCAAATGCTAAAAGAGGAGAAAAAAAAATAGTCTATTTCATTCATTTTAGCTTTTAGTAATCCATGCCCTTCAGTTGAAGGATTTTGCAGGAGGACAATTAATGCTTTGGCTCTCTCCATCACACTTTTTTTTTTTTTTTCCCCTACTCCAACCACAACTAAGCATAAACCAATTGACTCCTTTGGGCACAGGTCTCCATCATTCTGAGACCAGGGTGTCTGTGAAAGCGGAGTCAGGGTACCAAGCCTTTTCAGTGACTTTTGTGATTACTTTCTAGACATATGGTGCTGCTTTCTTACTGAGAGGAGCCTGCTTCAGCTTCAGCATTCGTTGAGGGAACACTCAGCTGAGCAGCCCCATCTGATAACACAAGGTCTAGGAGTCATCCATCAATAGAAACAAACTGGGCTGAGGAGCTGTATATATTTATTGGGCAACCTTTAGTAGGCACAGTTTTGGTAAGTTAAGGAGGCTGGTGATATTTTCACTTCATAGATTTGCAGCCCAGCTGCAGTGCTCATGCTTCATACAAGAAGATTCTAGTATTTTCTAGGTAATTTCCATATTGTATCTGCTCTATTTTCTGTTAATATGTACTGATCCTTCTAATGCCTGATGCTGAGTTCTCATAATTTCATTTGTTTAGTTATTTGTGGGCAACTTATGAATTTATAAAAGATATGAGTTTTCTCATCAGGATTTTATATGGTTGAATAGTATACTGTGTTATCTTCTAAATATTGTATTATTCAATACTTATCATAGCTCTTTGGGTTTTTTTGAGTAAAATATGGTCTGGTTTTAAATTGTCTCTTTGTAGTATTAGAGGCAGGAAGATAAACTTGTATTACCCCTGAATTTTTCTTGTACAAAAAAGCTGAAAACTTACACTTCATATTGTGAAATGTTCATTTTACACACTTTCCTCATGCATTTTTTCTCAGTTTTAGTTCCCTTGTTTCAGTTGAGCAGACTCATAAACTGCAATGTTTCCTTCATAAGACTTCCAGCCCAGCTCTGCATTTTGGAACAAAAAAGAGAGAACCTTAAAACTAAATGATTCAAAATTGTCTAAGCCAAATCTGAACTCCACATCTTACAAGGTTTCTGCATTAGTCTCTTATTTTAGTTTCTCCGTTTAGTCAGGCAATTGTATGTGGAGCACCTCCAATTTTCATATTGGTATTTGGCATTCCTGCTTGGAGCCTCTAAAAATCTTGTCTTTTTCTCTTTTTCATTACTTCTCTCTGTGCTGGATTTTATTTCATGGAAAGTACTAGATATGGATTCTGAGAGTAAAATAAGTTTTATCCTTTTATGTTCCATTTTATCATGCTCCCAGTGGTCAGAGTAGTCCAGAAAAAAAAGCAATGCTTACACCTGCAAGGGACAGGTTTGAAACTTGCCCAGGCTGGGCAACTTCTTCCTGTGCAATGTAGCAAAGTATACAAACATCAGGCCACATCTTTTAGGAGGGTCTTTGCAGAAAAGGCTCTCCTGCAACACAGTGGGACAGGAGGTACGAGATGCCAACTCTGGTACACTGGAAGGTAGGTACAGTGGGCAGGTGAAAAAGCAGGCAGTGCAGGAGTGATGTTCTGAAGGGCTAGGAATGGAGAGAGTCCCAGTCATGAAGTGAGTTGGAAATGGATAGGAACTCCATGCTTGGAAGTCTCTATCTGAACTTAAATTTGATCCTCAGTCTAGTTCTAGGTGTTTGTAGGGGGCCTGAGACAAAGATCATACAGAGGACAGGAACTTTGGACTCCAGCAGAATTCAAATTACAAGGACAATCTTTTCTTCTTCTTCTCTCTTGAGTACAGACATCACAATCTCTTATTTCTAGTTTTTCACCAAAAAAAAACCCCAACCCACCTTCTTTCATTTCAGCACTGTTCATTAATTTTTATATGATAGTGTTCACTTTTTGTTCATTCTTATGGATTCTTACTGTAGTAGCCACCAACTGATTTCCAGGCAAAGAGAGCCTACTGAGTAGGTACTACATTATTACAACTAAATTAAAGCTAGATTTTGAGGCTACACTTCATGGGCTCCACTTTTCTAGTAAATAACAGGTGCCTCTTTCCTTGCCAGACATTGAGTTTTCTCACTTATCAAAAAGAAATCTAAGAGACTTCTGTTGTTTCTTGCTGTTTCTGAAGCTGTAATACAAATAAAGATACAATTACTGAGTTCTAATGTGACTTGTATTACTCCTAATACTTACAAAAAGCCCTCTGCCTAATGTATAGGATCTGATGAGACATAATTATTTACTTTATGAATTGTAAATCTGAAGTCTCAGTTTCTTTTTTTTTGTTTTTTAATTAATTTTTTAGAAGGATACAAATTATGGGGAAATTCCTCTTTGCTTGAAATTTTAAAATCCCCTCTTTGAGCAACACAGAGCTCCTCTGATTCAATGCTTTAAAAAAATATACCAGGAAATAAACTTGCTTTTTGAAGGAGTTAAAATGGCTCGAAAGTCTAAACTATCTTTTCAGAAGAAATATCTTTCTACAGAACCCACTATATACAATAATAAGCTGCAATATGGAGATACCTGAAAAAATAATAGGCAGTGTTTTCATCAAGGTCAAATCTCTCTAACTTTCTCCTTGTATTTTAAAAAGGTTCTTGTAGGGATAATTGGTAATGACTTGGAAAATGCTTAAGGAAAAGAATGTCACAACTGAGAATATCCACTCTAAAGGTAAATGTATAATACATCAGCATGTATTTCAGAGGGCTATCTCTATAGTAAAAGGTTAGGAGAAAGTTGTCCTAAGTAAGTATTTTCCAAAAATCCAGTAGAAATTCACCTTAAGCAGAATCTTTTCTGTGTTCAAAGGATATTTTTCTTAAAAAGTTCCATATAAGTAATTTTTTTTCTGTTTTGAGTGATAATTGTACTTTTACAGTTGCCTTTTAGAGTCTCAGGCACAGATCAGTACACCCCTGTTTGTAGACTCTTTAATATGATGCTGTCAACCCAAAGAGAGAAGAAAGGATAAAAGTAACCTCTGTACATAATTGAGTAACCCAAGCACTGAAAATAATCAAGTTTATGGTAACCCAGAAACCCAAATATACTTGCTTATGGCAATCTAAATAAGAGGTTATGTGCCAAACAGTAATGCATTGGGACTCAGAGGGTTATCAGACAGGATGAGGGATGCTGGGAAGAGTTATTCTTGGGATAGAAAGGACAGCGCCCTTTGCAAGCAGTCTTCTCTAGGAAGAATAAAAAGGACCAACACAACCTGAAAACTCAGCTAATGAAACTTTCTATAACTAAATATAAGGCTTAGCTGCTTCTGATCTTTGTAATATCTCCTCTGGGTATATTCACCCAAGCTTCTGTTTAATAACTGCTGTGGTCATTTCATCTTCATTTTTTTGTTAAGGGAACTAAACCTTGCTTCTAATTAAGTAGTCCAACAACTGGTGATAGCTAACAAAAATGTATATCTGGAAGAAAAACAGTGGAAAATAAAAACCTTTGGTATCTTGACAAGGATAGCAATCTTTTGACATATTTTGAAGATGCTTGAGTTCCTTCCAGTCTCAGAATTTTCCAAATAATGAGAAAAAAAAAAGACACAAAATAAAGTAACTTATTCTGTCCACTAATATTGCTGTATTAATCATCATTGATTTTAGATCCTGTATCTCGAGGTTAGGAGACCAAAGACAAGTTAATATCTGGGGATGCATAGTTGTCATGCTTTCTGTAATTTTATCTGCTTTTGCATTACTGGCCAGTGTCAGAGAATGCTGAAGATCTTTCATCTGACTATGGCTGATCTTATGTTACAATTTTGGTTGAAATCAAAATGAAGTTCTAAGTTTTTATTATTTTTATTTTAACACAGACAGCTCTGTCATAACAAAAAGGAAGAAAATAATATGCTTCATGGTATCCCAGTGATAGAAACTGTAAGACTAGACAATAAAGGATGGACAGTGTATGCCTTTGGATCCTCAAATTGTTCAGATGTTCTGACAATTTGTCACAGTTGGTATTCTTGTGAGTTTCTGCTGGAGTATCTAGCTTTACAAATGTTATTTTTGTTTGGCCTTGTTGATAGTTGTGACAAAAGTGTACAAAACTTTTAGAGAAGGGGGTTACATTTGCAAGAGCTTAAAATTTAATTATTTCCTTTCTGTCACTTTCTTAAGTGGTAAATCATGGGAATAGAATATTTTTAAGACCACAGTAGCAATTTTGTCTACTTTACAGTGTCTCCTAGGCGTTTCTAGTACAAAATTAATATGTTCACCACTCCTGGGTATTTCTTGAAAACCGCTTAGGAAATATTCCTTGAAAGTTTGGTTCCATTCTGAAAATTAACAATAATAAAGTATCTCCATATGCATGTTCAGAGCTTTATCTGCTGACTTCAGTGGCAAAAATATGTTCCCTACTGCTAGTTTTACTCTTGTTCATCCTCCAGAAATACCACAGCCCCACAAAGAGATCTTGGGTTTTCTCCTTTCTGTGTATCTTTATCATTAGTAGTGTTTATCGAGTTTTAATTAAAAGGCTACATCAGCTTGCCTCAAGAGACTGGATCCAAATCAGGGATGGTGTGTTAGTTCAATATATACATTGAAGACAGTGGAACTCCTAAGATAAGATAACAGACCTAATTAGTTCTGCAAAAATGTTATTTACTGATGGTCATACAGCAGAGGGGGGATCTAGGTTGGCTTCAGATGCACAGTATTTTTTTTTTTTTTTTAAGAATGACTGCTGGGAGAGGACATGGGAAGCAAGTAGCCCATCTCTAAAACTAATAAATTTGATCTGAAATTTATGAGAGACATCTACTTCTGAACTCTGTGTTGCCATTTTAACAGAGCTGTTTTTCTTCAGAGTAATTGTTTGGATCCACAAGCAGTGGAAAGGGTACCTGAGGGTAATATAAAAGGACATTTAGATCATTTAAAGTTTGTTTTATTTTTCTTTTGGATCCGTGTACCTGAACAAGGGTAAAGCAATCCTATTCAAATTTCTGTTCAGAATTTTGCTAGAACGTTATTTTTATCTTGCTAGTAAGGCTATTTTGTGTATGTGACTCATGCATGCCATAATGCTGAGTACTTTTATTTATTATTTATAAAGCTATGCATATTCCATGAAATGGGTATTTCTCTGCCACCTTCATTGATGTCTGAAGCTTGGTGGAGAAAACAGCTTACTGAAGCCTGACATGGGGAGTCAAAATACAAGCATTTCTTTCCCTCGATCCAAGTTGTTTCAAACTCCTCAAACTGTCTTATGGGGAGGAACTAAAATTCTGTAATTCACAGTGGGTAGGTGTGTGCCCTAGTCAAATTTCCTGGCTTTAACACATTCTTGTGATGCTCACATTTTTGGAAACTATGGTAGTGAATACTGTATAAATATATAGATAGAAAGCAAAACCTGTAGCAGAATTAAAACATACAAGAGGAGCATTTTACCTCTTCCCCAAAGCTCTTCAGCCTCCCAGAGTTATGCATTTGGATTTTTTAATAAATAAAACACATAGCGAATAAATTGGAAGGTTCATAGGATTATATTTATTCCCTGTTCATATTTATGCCATACTCCTTTGAATATAGTTTTATAAATAAGCTATTACAGGATTTTCATGTTTCCAGTTGCCTTACCTGTATGTACCATTTAATTGCAAAGGGTTATGTAATCCCTGTTAGTAAAGTTTTCACCTACAAGAGGTCTACAGGTTTTTGTGGGCAGCTCTATTCCACTCCCTTGGATGATTGCTTCTTCTAATGAGAGAAATAAACACAGTGAGAAAGGCTCTCAGGCAAATTGTTTCTATCTGGAAATACTTTCCCACATTCATATCAACCTCAGTGCAGGAAAACTGAAAAACCTTTCATAACTTCCATGATCTACTGCATTTAATAGCCTGCTAAAAGAAAGGAAAAAAAAACCCATTTATAAGCCTGGTAAAAGAAAGGAAAAAAAACCCATTTATAAGCTGTCTCTTGGGACTGAAAGGATGACATAACAGCAAAGACAGATGGTGGTCGAGAGTCAGGTGAAGCCAGCTCAGCAATGTCTAAAGCCAGCACCACATTGAGCTGGGTGCAACACCCATGAAAATTGCCACGTGAATCATGCCCCTGTTGCTTTAAATCCATTCATTTATCAGGGGTTTACATGCAACTGATTTGACGTTTGAATAAATAAATGAATTCTCTGTTATTCTTGGCTTAGTAGATGATTATAAGGCTCATTGCTTCAGGTTGTTGACCAGCTTATTGATGACATTGTTGTTCATGCATTAGGGAAAAGTGAATCAATATTGGTTATTAACAATCCTTTTATTGCTGTGAGCATCCCACGCATGTGAGATAGGATCATAGGGTGAGCTGTGCTGTTCCCAGCTCTGGTATTGATTCTGGGCATGAAACAGAAATATACAAACCACAGAAGCCATCTTCTGCCTCCCTCAAACTGTTTGCAGTCTCTTGCTATAAAATAACACAGACCATTTGTAATGGTCTCTTTATGGTTTACTGGGGAAAATTTCCAATTTATTTCTTCAGAATAAAAAAGTCCAGCCACAGGTGTTGCCATTGCTCTGGAATACTGTCAGCACCTTCAGATGGCTTTGTATGCTGCTTTGGTGCTGTCTCTTCCAAGATATTCCTCTCTTGTCTCTTCAAGGTTACACTCCAGATAATCCAGACATTTTTTTCCCCGGGACATGGGATTTATTTTCCCCCAGCTTTAGCTTTTAAACCTTAGGGTTTTTGTCAAAAAATGGCTTCTAGGCTTACTGTAGTCAATGGAGAGGACATCTCAATAGGAATTTGTACAAGACAGTTTTAAAAAATACTGAAGATAAATTCTTCTCTTGGTCATCATTTTCCACTGACAACAGCAGCAGCCTAATCAGTGATCTGCAGTTACTTTTAGACTTAAGAAAGATTAAGCCAGTCCTACTTAGGACTGCCTTGTGAGATACCACACAAACCTAGGCAACATGCTAATTATAATCAATAGTAAAGCAAAACAAAGAAGATCACAATGTAATAAAATGTACAACAAAATATGTATGACTAAATGTATGACATTTGCTCAGATATATAAAAATAAATATATATGTGTGATTCTCACCTCTCTCTCTTTCTCTCTTATCTGCTGTCTTATTATCTAGGAGATGAATCCAAGGAAAATTTGAGCAATCGGTTCTGTTGTTTTTCTCCATTTTAAATGCAATGTTGACTCCTCTACTATAACATCTGAGATGACACATATATTTAATATATAAACTTATGATATTACTCTGAAGGAAATGCAGGAAAGAGCCCCATTTCACAGCTGTTGAAGTGTGACAGACTATTGAATGCCTGAATTTAGGCTCCTTTCTCTTTCTAATTTCAGTATCTTTAGATGGTGACAAATAGGTCCCTCTAAAGTAGGGACTTGAGCTAGTTCCTACAGTTTAGCTTCAAATAGCAGATAACCTCCCCTCCTTTTTTTTTTTTTTTTTTTTTCCTATGTATTGTATGAGCAAATCTGCTGGTTTATCATTCTTATTTTAGATGGTGTGCTTTTTTCCATGGAAGGACTGCACAAACCTATTGGACACAGCAAAGTATTTGCCTATACCTTGAATGCCTGTATAATCCTCCAGTTTTGAGATTAGAAGTAAATACAAATGACTACTTCATTTTTGAGAGATAGGAGATGGATATTTGAAAATACATATTGTTTCTTCCTGCTGTTTTTCTTTTCTGGGGTTTTCCCTCTCTTTTTATTTTTTGTCCCAATTTTTTGTTCTGGTCAAACATCATATTGGCCCTTTAAACATGAGTTCTTTAAGGCTTAAGACAGTATATTTTTCTTTTCCCTTCCTCTTCCTGTTTTAGTACCAAGCATGTGCACCAATATCTACATGTGTGTTTAATTCACAAAGACACTTAATATGTACAGTATTCTGGTTGGTTACTGTCTCAGTTGACTTGGTAGTTTTGAGAGAAGCTTTTTCAGTTGTCACATCCCACTCCAATTTAATTGTTTCCCTTCCCTGATGTGACATTATCACAGCAACAGATTTAACTAGTTTTAGATGGTGAGCTAAAATTATGGCAGTCAGTCCAGAACTTAGAGGGTTTGAACCATTCTCTGAAGACTCCTCTCTCCTTCTCTTGATTGTGGAAGGGATCCAGTGCTTTGGTGACATGCCAAGAGTTAAGTGTGATGAATCTGGGAAAGAGATACCGACTGCAAAAGAATTGTTTAACAAGTAATTGAGTAAAGATTCCTTTTTTTAATAACTAAACACACACAAAAAAAGTGCTGTGCATGCAAACACAGGTACTGGGAGTGCTTTCATTTCATTCAGAGCCCAAATCAGCACTGGTCTTTCTAAATCTGCTGACAACTAATACCCATTGTGTTTAGGCTTAATTCCTAGGAACATAATCTAGAAGTCTGGCATTAATTTCAGTGAAGATTGGGTCAAGTTCTGAGGTACCAGTGACTTAATTTTTCTTTTGTTTTTTAAGAAGTAAGATTTGTTAAGGATTGGATCTGGTTTACCTTTTTTTTTCTGCTACCCCAGGAATGATGTGGTAGAAATGAGACTGTTTTATTGTACAGCCCAAGTTGTGCAATACACAGGGACAAGTAGAATCATTTTAGGGACATCTGCTCAAGATTTTCTTAGAGTTTCTGTTAAGACTTTGGACATACTAATGCAGTCCTGTCTCAGGACTGACTGAAAATTTTACTTTTCTGTGCCAGTTGGGAGAGAGAGAGAGAGAGCAGAATCCTCTATTTCTTTTCATTTCTCAGCATTCAGCCTCAGTAGGCAAACAGAGAACTTCCATGATGCCCTAAATGTGAAATGTGTCAGCTCCAGAGACTTGCTGTGAAACTTGCAATCTCCTCATACAATACTAAAAATCTCTCCTGAAAGTCCATTTCTTTTCTTTTAGTGATGTTGACAGGTTGCTGATCTCGTTACAGCAGGTCCTGTGGACAGTGAGGGGCTTTCCTCACCCACCCATCCCATCCCCACCCTTCAAGATGAATATTTCCCAGCAAGGTGGTTCATTGGCATTCTCCTGGGAAGATGGAAGAAATCTGCCCATAGCAACACAGCCATGGCAAGGTCGGTGAAACTGAGGGGAGAAAGGAAAGAGTTTGCAAGGTTTTTGCTCTCAGTGGGGGAAATTAAAGGTGGCTTGTGTTATAAAATATTAAATAGTGGTTTAATCAGCAGTGAGATATGTAAGCGAGCTTAATTAGAAATACATATTATTCTTTGACTTTAAAGCACAAAATGAAAAATTAAAGCAATCTTAGAGGATATGTAATCAGCGAGGAATAATATGTTGGAAAATGAGCCTGATGTTGTAATTGGTGTATGCAATTAAAATTAATTAATTTTAGTTATCATACATGCATGCAAATATGAAATCAATGAATTTCAGATATTAAACTCATAATTATAGTGATACCCTTGCCAGAGCTAGTGACAGAGGAATTGACTTCTCAATGGTAAATACTTGCTCTTCAGATTTGAGGTCTGTTCTCACTGCTATCATGTCAAGATTAAATGTAATGATTAAAGCTTTCTGATCCAAATTATTTTAGAATCCCCCTCATTTTGACTTGGACTTCCTAGATTCTCAGCCACAGCAGTCATACTCACCTATGGGATATCTGCAAGACAGTTTTCCATCAAGTGCAATTTGAGTTTAAGGAGTTCCCACCCACACACTCACTGGTTGATGTACCTCTTCCCCCAGCTGATTGCTCTCTGTCTCTTTGCTATATAGGCTTGCAGAACTGTACTGTAAGTCAGCTCATTAAATGATCCAGCTTTGAGAAAAGAAATCTTCTCTTCGGTTTCTATGCAGACTATTTGATTCTTTAGTAACTATTCACCAAAGAGATTGTCTTTATTTCACCAACAAATAAAACCTACAATGCCAGCAACAAAATTGCTCCAGTACAAGGAGATAATACAGAGTAGCATCCCCTCAGATGTGGTGAAAATTTGCTTCAGGTTTTTACATTTCCTTCCTTTAGAGGCTGACATAGTTACTAAAGTTCCTGTTTTTCCAGAAGTCATCCCAGGTAATGTAGGAGCAATTTTAACACAGAATGATTATATCGCTACTGAAATAAAGAAAAAGTCTAAGACAACAGGAGTATGATAACTCTAAGACTACAACTCTTATTAAACATTAAATATAGTACATTATACTCTTAATGCTTTTTTGATCCAGTTTATCTTAGCAAACAGCACCACATTTACCCCCTTCAGATTATATATGCAATCCAAAACAGACCAAAACCCCGGCCTCCAGTGGTATAAACATATATGGAAGGAGAACTCAAGGACACTCTGTGAGAGAAACAGAAAGGAAAGATGTGCTGATGAGTGACAGGGTAGGCAGAGCTCCCCTGCTTCCACCCGTGTGTACCCATAACATCCAACTCTGCCATGCCTTTGCTCCTCATTTGCCCCAGTATTCTCTCCTGTTCTGGCAGCATTCTGTTAATTGGAAATATTTTTCCTTAGTGAAGCCTCCAGCTATTTAAAACCACCTATTTCTCACATGGGTTATCTGTGAAGGCTTGCCCTGGTTACAGAAGCAGAGTGCACGGGGAGAGCACAGGGATCTCTGAAGGACAATTAGATGGGGATCATTGCTGGCAGACCTTTGGAGTGCTCGGTGCCTGTTGACATAGCAAGGAGAGCTGAAGCTGCTTTTACTCTGGCTTTCTCTGCCTGTTTTAGGTGCCTGTAGTATTTTATTTCAATCTCTCACCCCTTTTCTGCACTGTAGTTTGTTTGTATGCATGCTGTATATTAAATGCAAATTGAAGGAATTGAAGGAATGATAATTAGGTGATGGAGGCAGAAGGATCGTGTCTCTGTAAAAATGGAACCTGAGTAGAGTTATACAATCACCAGGCAAATGTGCGATTTGTCTGAGCTTTGCCACTTTTATCCATTGCACGCAATAGCAACAGGAATCAAAGCAGCTAACTTTCCATCATCTCAGGACAAAGGTGCCTGTTTGATTCAGCTTCAAGGGCTGCATGCACAATCAGACCCCTGGAGATACTGAAAGGCAGGAACCAGAGAGATGCTTCAACAAAGTTCATAGGGAGGAAGGTGCCTGCATGGAAAGAAAAAAATGAGAAGGGAAATGAAAAATGGGATGGGACATGAATATACACAGAGGTCACAGAAAGGTCTAAAAGGGGAAAAAGACACTTAGAATGGGTATGTGTTTGCTATTAAAACAAAGCAGTGTCATTACTTAGGTTTAATGAAGCTGAATTTAATCAAGAAGGAATTAAACAAACTGTTTGATGGTTGCACATTGTAATGTAGCAACACAGTGTGACAGAGCTTTGCTTAGCAGTTCAAATGCTGTCCCTGCCCCCACGGGCACAGAGGTGGAGCAGAGAAGCTGCTCAGGGACACAGCTCCTTTAGTGTCAGGAAGGGTTAGGTCCCCAGGGTTCTCTTTCCATGGCAAGTGTGGATCTCAGGTGCTGGCACAGGGGGAGGAGAGGAGTGCCTTGCGGTGCAGTGCAGCAGTCATTTAGAAGTGAGAAGAGTCAAGATGGGAGCAGCTGAGTGATTAAATCTCCTTGATTCACTGGGCATTAGCATTCTCAAAGGCTCTTCGCCCTGTTTTCTGAGAGACATATGCTTCAGCTCTCCCACGTCGGATGTCAAGTGGGGTCATCTGAAATTCTGGGTTACAAACTATGTCTCTGCACATGCTTGCACTGCACGATCCCTGTGGGTCTCAGGGATCCAGAGGAGCAAACATCTAACAGGCTGCGTGGCACCCTGGCCACCCTGCTGTCACCTCCTGCGCCGGAGAGTCGCCCTGGGCAAGTGCTTGAAAAGTAGGGTAAAGCAAAAGTAAAAACACAGCTATGGTCTTCTGGGGTCAAAAATCTGGGCCTGGAGGGTTTCTTTGGACTGCTTTGTTTCCTGATAATGATTCTGCAGTTTCCTATGTTTACGCTTTCTTTAGCTTTTGGATTTCTAACAGTGTGATTCTTTCTGTGCTGATATAAGGCATTGAAAAAATATGTGCATCCAGGAAATCCACACATCCTACTTCCCCCAAGGTTATAGGAGATTTTGCACACACAAGTGCAAAGAGTGATTTAAGGGGGTAGAGCTGGGGGTGGGGTGTAAAAATTCAGCCACATATGATGCTACAGATCTTCTGCTCTGCCCCGTCAGGGCTGGCGCTTGATGTAGTGCTCCATGGTGGCCATGCACAGGGCTGGCCAGCATGACACCTTCTTTGGGTTTATCTTTTGCCAGAATGGCATCTCTCAGAGGAAAACAATGTCTGAGGAGGTGTGTACTTGCACCAAATTTCTTTGGAAATAGCTTTTGCTTATGCAAGCACTAGTAGAGGTTGGTGAGGCTCTAGGGTTCATGGCTCAGTGGCCATGATATTTGACTAAATGGGAGAAGAGATGAAAGTTTCATTTGCTTTATTTGCAATTGGGCAACAGCTGTAAAGAAGTTAGTGATTTTGTTGTCTGTATGGCTATACAGTCATCCCGATTTTCTGAAATTTCACTGAGTGCAGATAGGTTATGGTTTGGGTGGGTGGGGTTGTTTTTTGTTTTTCTTTTCTTGAATGATGACAAAGGGACTGGTCTCTGCTGCTTTAGGATGCAGATGTATTACTCTCATCAAATTTTACTATCAAAAGTCTGAAGGTAGAGTTTATGGCAGACCGTTTTTCCAGTTTTATGCCCTGGTAACTTTTATGTAGTTCTTTAAGAAGGAATGCTTTTAAAGTCACCTTATTTTGCCCCCTTTTCCATCAACAACTGTTGTTGGTAGCTGCAGTAAAAACAAATTCTGATGTGTGAAAATAACATGCTCTTTTTGCTTTTCAACATAGAGAGATTAAAGGAAAGAGTGTGATAGTTATTAATTTTGCTCTTCTGAGTCAATCTGCACATTTTTCATCTGTCCCCACTCCTCATTTTGCTGCAAAAGATGTTTTCTTTTTAACTCGTGCTCATCTGATATCTGTATTTTGAGGCTAGAAGCCTCTGTTCAACCCCTCCAACCATAAAATAAATGCGAGAGACAGAATCTTGAGTTCACATAAAGACCTGGTGAAGGAAGAGCCATGTCACTCTGAAGTCTCTAACTTTATAGCCTTTTACGAGAGCACTGCTACAATGTGAACAAGATAAATAAGCTTTGCTTGTTATTTGTTGAGTCACCTGATCCCTCACCTGGTACCAAACTTCTCTGTTGGGTTTTGACACTAAAGCTATGAAGAGAAATTACTTTGTTGTGATGTTCTAGGAATCTAGCTGCTATGCCTCCTGCAGTGGTTTTGTGTCTCAGCCCTGTGGTTAGAGCTTATTGCTGTAAGTGAGAGTGAGGCTTTGGAAGCAGGGGAAGAGTTCTCCTGGAGTTAACATGCCTGTCATGCAAGAGTGAGGTATTGGCAAAGCAATACGAGGGAAAGTTGCAGTGCTGATTGTACTCTTATTCTTTGGTTAAGTGAGAAAGCTGGATGAAATATGGAAATAGAATATGTTTTTTGTGTCGGTTAAGGATTGAAATGGGCCAATATTTAATCACAATGTATTGTTACTTCTCAGAACGTGGAACAGATGTAAAGACATTTTCCAAGCCTATAGGTTGCAGGAAAAATAGGCTTCATTAAGTAGTATTAAATTTTCATTTTGACTCTGAGTAGTAGTGCAAAACAATGGTGATCACATGTGTTGAAAAGCCAGGCTCCTGACAATTGTCAGACTTTCAAAAATTGTTTATGTTAATGTGTTTGACTTAAAAATGAATAGATCATTTAATCAGGTGCCTCCGGGAGAAAAAAGAAAATGCCAATAGTGTGACTAGTGAAAAAAAACAAAATCCAAGAGGCTCCAACCTGCATTTACTTAAATCCCTGGAGCTGAATTGTCTTTTGGCAAAGTGATACATTCCTAAAAGAGATGAGATGTGAAGAGAGAGATGGAGATGAAAGCACACAGGTGGAAGGTATATTTTTAAAAAGGGAACTAAGGATTAGCAAGAGAATTGCATTCTTATTACTGGCTGACTTTTAAGTGATTTGTGGGCTGGTGAAATAATCTTGTGTGGTATCTGTGCCAGTATCCTAAATATTTCAAGCTGTTCTGCCAATGCCACTGTTGAGGGAAGGATGCATGGTCCCTTTATAGTTCTACATGCCTGACTAGGAACACTTTTTTCCAGTCCCTGCTTCTGGAGAGTACATATGCAACTTGCCCAGCCAGGACCAATGTGAGCCAGGATAGTTTACTAACACTTGAGCAGTGAAGGTTTTCTATAGAACAAAGGCCTTTTCTTTGGAGTCCATCATCTCAGCAGACAGGCTTTGAGGCTGAGATGATGCTGACACTGTACCAAGGGCAGCACCTCAGTGTGCTGCTGAGTGTCTTTGAAGCAAAGAAACAGAACAAAGAACAGCTGAGAGCATTTCAACTGCCATGGTGCATCTTAAAACAGGTGCACACTCCAAATCTTCACCTCGGCATCTCTGAGCTGACCTACCCTAATTTAAGTTAATTTTTCAGGTTTTTGGACCTGAAAATCCAAGCAGACATTGTTACACTTCATATTCAAGGGTCTTAGAAGCTTTGTGTTGATTTAAAATGCACAAAACAATAGTAATTCATCCCTGGAGAACCAAATGAAGTGTATTAAGGACTCCTGCACCTGTGATGGTTTATTTGCAATCTGTCATTATCAAACACAAAGGTGGCAACACATCCCTTTGTTCAGTTGCTTGTAATTTTTCCAAAATTCAGCAATTTGGGCAAACATTTTTTATGCTGGCTGTTGGCCTCATGCTGCTGGTTTGATAGTTTTGTTGGTGCTTTGTTTCTACTTTATGTTCTTTCCTAGAGTTTTATATACCTTTTCTTTCTTTGTGTTAAAGTTTCTGTTTCTGCTTAAACCTGAAATATTTTTGACTGTTTTTATTTTGCACTGTAAGACTACAAGGAAAGCCTTTCGTTGTCACTTGAAGATTAATTGGGATGCTTTTTGGGATATTAATTTTGGGACAGAGATGCCCAGATGACAGAAGAAAAATGTGGTCCTTCCAAGGCATCAATGTGTCAAAACAATTGTTTTTTGCCTGAGAATTTCATCTTGTTTCTTTGTTTTCTTGAAACAAAGAGAGGAGCCTCCAACTGCAATGCAGTTTCTTTCTCCTGTGATAGACCCACCTCAAGGATCACATGCAACTCTGCTCATACCCCTGTGCCTGTTTATCACCACAGATCTGATCGCTGCCAGCACTTGGGGTCTTTAATCTGATAAAAGTGACAGGAGATGCCTTTGCATACCATTAGGAAGGTAATATTCCATATGTTCTCTAATTGGTTTGAATTTATCCTATTATTTCAACATTTAAATGTTGCTGAATGTAATTTAGATGTGTCAGGCTCATAAAGTGTAGGCTCTGGTGGGAGTTCATTATTGGAAAAAGATACATCCACCAAGGGTTTTTCTGGCACCAGACCCAAACACTCAGCATTTTACCTACCTTAAATTTAGCCTCTGTCCACAAGCTGTACTCCCACATCCATGCTGAAGTCATCTCTGACATTCTTTTTATCACTTCCCTTTTGGTGATTGTGGGGGGGGGGGGTTGTGTTTTTTGTTGCCGTTGTTTGGGTTTTGGGTTTTGTTTTGGTTTTTTGCTTTGTTTTGGCTTTTTTGTTGGCTTTTGTTTGTTTTGTTGTTTTGTTTTGCTTATTTTTTGTTGGGTTTGTTAGGTTTTCTTTGGGAGGGGGGGGGGGGAGAGAGTGATGTTTGGGGCTTCTTATTGTTTTTTTTTTCCAGTGTCACAGAGTGCATATATAATTTGCTTATTTAAGAGAGTGGTAGCTTGTTCAGAATGGGGAGTTGACATAAGCGAGGTGAAAAAAACACTTCTGTGAGGATGCTGAAAGATATGAACAGCATCCTCCATTTTAGTGACTGCCCAGCTGGTGCAACAAAACCTGAGAGTTACCATCTTTTAATCGGGGTGTTTTGGCTATTGCTAATATCCAGCAATTGAATCCAGTGAAAGGTCAGTTTGTTCTTCCTCTTGTGGGAATCCATGGTCTGTGGGCACTGCAAACATGGAAAGCATTTCTTTCCCTTTAGTCCCATTTAAGCTCTAATGTGAAGGATTGGTGGCACATTTCCGTCACAGTAAAAGTCACCCTGAAGAATGGCTTGAACACCACCACCAAGCAGGTGTAAAAGTATGCAAATGCCTTTAACACATACTCATTTGTGGCATGCTGGGTGCTGAATGACTCAAGCTCCAAGGAATTTGCTTGTTTGCTTGTTTTCATCATCTCTGTAAGAAAAGTTTTTGTATGGTTAGTAATGTTAGTAAGCAGAATTTAATATATTGCTGCACTTCAAAGGTCTTTAAGGTTTATACCCACACAACTTTATACAGCCTTTTCCTTTTATAAAGGACATTCTAGCACTGTTTATGGCCCTGTTGTGATGGTGGCCCTAATCTCTGAAAGAGGAACCAGTTTCTCTACAGGTACTTCCCATGATCCCAATAGTTTTGTGCAGCTTCTTTAGAACATCATCACAAAGCAGGCTTGCAATAAGGCCAATGATGCCATCTAAGGACGAATAAATAAGAAAAAGGTTTGTGGGTAGAAGCATTACTTTATTAGACTTACACCAAAGGATTGAAAAAAAAATAGGCAACCACATGCCTGACAGCTTGCCTTGCTTATGCTGACCATCTGATTCGACTAGAAGACGCCTACAAGAGATGTGTTGGAGACACCTACAAAACAGTGACCTTGCAGACATGCACGAAGTATGACAACTAGGACTTGCAAGCATGTTTCAGGCATTTGGATATGGCCTCACACCTCACACATTTTTCTCACCTTTTTCATTGATTTAATCTTGTGATGTGGAGAGAAGAGAGCTTCCTTGGTATCAAGAGGAAGCACGTAACATTCTTTCTGCCTTGACCTATACCATCTTGGTGCTGCATTTACAAATTTTTTCAGCAGTGTTCCACTCCTTTTACCTACATGCACTTTTGGAATAGTCCTGAATTTCTCTTCCCCACTCTTGGTGAAGCCCCAGGTTCAAACACTCTGGCCTGGATTTCTTGAGGGTGAGGCAGGTGGTGTTCTCTGTTGCCCAAGCTGTCTGCCTGCAACAGCTGTAGATGCATTTTTCTAGGCTGAAAATCCTTGCTCTCTGAGTAAGGTGGGATTAGCAAGTAAAGAGAACAACTGCAAAACTGTCTTCTTTTAAGTAGGGTAGTATATTTCCATTTTCCTAAAGTTAGGAAGCATATATATCAGGGAGTTATAGTAATAAGGGCCTCTCTATATATTCTTTTCTTGGAAGTTTTAGTGCATTACACAGCCTGCTCAGCTCCATCTCTGGGAGGAGTTAAGGGGTCTTCATGCTGGACCTTCTTTATCTCTTTTCTTTTTCTTTATAGCATGACTCACAGCTGTCATTGACACTCATGTTGGTAATTTACTCCTTTCTCTGGCTTAAGGCTCTATAATAGCTAAATAAACTCTCACTCTGTGCTTGAGAATATAAAACAGTTTTCATATCCAGGTAGACATCTTTTTCCAAGCTGGTGTCTCAGACAGGTTCTTTGAAGATAAACCTTTTGAAGCTGCTCACCTAAGTTGTTTTATCTTTTTCTTGGCCATTTTTTTTTCAGAGTTTCATTACTTCTGTTCTTTGGTTAAATTCTGGCTGCAGAGATGGGATAATATCATCAAGATAAACACGTGATGCAATTTTCCACACTAAGGTACTGTAGTTCCTGCAGTGTGGGAAGATTTTGCACCAGTCTCTATAAGTATGTATAAATGTCTTTATGTAAAGTAACTAACAGTATAATACAATCCCCATTTGAAAATAACTTCTGATTCCCATGTCTTTTCTTACTGATTGCATCATTTCCTTATCTTTGACTAAACATTTAATCTGCCTTATGCAAACTTTCTTTCCTTTCAAGATAGTAGAATGAAGTTCATTGCTGTTAAATCACAGACCACCACCCACTATTTGAACACTATTTCATAAGGGTTTTCTTTCTTGTGCTTCACTTATTTTTTCAGTCAGGTGAGATTTTTTTTTTATTATTGTTATTTGTACTTCTGAGACATGGTTGCATTGGACAAAGCCCAGATGACAGCAGCTAGACAGGCAGTATCAGAAATCACAGGGAGATGCTGGAACAGCAGATACTTTCTTCTCCCTGGATAAAATTTTACCCATCTTAGAGGCCACTTTATGTGAGTATGTGTGAGTGAGACATAAACTTGTAAATAAGTGGACCTGATGCTTGGGAAGTGAATGGTAATAAAGACTGATTTGTAAACAGTTAGAAGCAGCAGGATTTTAAAATCTATTTTACTGTGGAATACACCTACTTGTTTGGCCACTGGTCATGTTGCATGCTGAACTCCTTATGAGCTGAACTTGACACAAGGAGTTGGCTAGAGAAACAGACAGCTTTTCTGTATAGCAACAGGTCAATCATAATATTCCAGGCTCAGCAAGGAATTTATGTCACTAATATAATTAATGACTTTAAACGGGAGGAAAGGGCATTTGGTTTTACAAGGAACCGCAACTTATTTTTCAGTTTAAATGAATCACTGCTATTGTTTAAATGTCTCAGTTACACTGGGGAAAATGATGAACTTACTTGTCTTTAGAATTTTCATAGCAATTACAGTTCTCCATAATAAACATAACTAAAATAACCTGTCTTGTCAATCAAACTGACTAATGAGATCAGCAAAAGAGTGGCTAGCCAGAGAACAATACTCACTTGACTGACAGGTGCTCACAAACTCTTCTGAGTATACAGGCACCACAAAGAGAAATTCAAATATTTCCTAACTCTTTAGGGCAAAGATTGTAGGAAGTTGTTTCTTCAATTATTATTCATAGCGGGATGATGTGAGTGAAACTCATCCTAACAGTGAAAAATGAGGGAGGTTGTCCCATGGCCCTCCAGGCAGTTTAACCTCTTATGTATTTCAGGGATGTATTTCTGCAGACTTAATCCAAATAGACAGCTTTTACCTGTGAGGTGCACTGGCAGTAAGATTTGTAGGCGCGTGATTACTGACAAAATACAGAAGCCCCCCTGGTATTTTTGAGTGTACTGGCATTCCCAAAGTGCTTGTGTGTGTGGCAAAATATCCTTTATAAATGTCACAAAATGGCTGCCAGAGCTCTGTGGTCCCATGAGTAGCTGCACAGCTCTTAGGCAGTCCTTTATATTGCAGTGCTTGTGTCTCTTCAGTTAAAAATGTTAAGCCTGATAATGCAGCACAGGAGAGAATTTCACCCAAACCAATGCATTCAGGTAGCTCTGTCTTTGAACAGTTCTAAATCAAGAATGAGACTCCAAGTATTATATTTTGCTTGGTCTCAAAACAAACAATTTGCAAAACCATCAATATTGCAGAATTTCTGTAAGCAGCACAAGTATACTGGAGGTGATTAAAGTTTTTTTCAAGGTTACTCCAATTTCTTAAAAAACCCAAACCTATAAAAGGTGGCAAATCTGCTATGACCTCTAGGCTTGTAACAAGCTGATTCTGAAGGGTCTGAAGGTCTTAGCTATATGGCCTAGGGAAAAATGGAGAGTACTTGAGCCATGAGCTTCCAATCAATTGTGTTTTTTTTTAATGCGTGCAGCTGAAAGGCCACAACGTTAGAATATAGACTGCATATATTGAACCAAATCTGTGAAACGTGTACCTCCAATTATGGCTAAAGCTATATGTATAAAGCACAGTGTAAAGCCAGAGGCTTTATCAATGGTTTGTTTTATACTAGCTCCTCTCAGGTTATATACCAGCTAGCAACAAACAGCCTCCAGCCCCAAATATTCAGTCCTCATGTAAATTGTGATCATAGTCTATTGGCTACAGAGAACTGGAGTATTCAGCAGGACTGTGGAGGTGATAAACCTTTTGCTATGTAGCATCTGTGCAATTGCTCCTGAGATCCACTGCCAGGTTAAAGAATTAACTCCAGTGTCAGTCTCTTCCTGTGTAGAAAGCAAGCACCCAAAGTGCAATTGCAAGTACAGTACAAAAATGTGACAAAGCAAAGGTAATTAAACAGTGGATGGTTTACCAAGAAATGCAGTAGACTCTCCATGCCTTAGAAATGTCTGATCCAAGTTACAGACCTCTGTTAATATTATAGTCTATTTTAACTGTGAAGCATTGGGCTTGATTGCAGGATTTGCTGGGTAAAAATCAATATGATGTAGGAGGTCACACAAGTTGCTGTCAGTACTCCTGTCTTGCCTCGTAATCTCTGGGCCAAAGGATTTTCTGCATCTGCACTGTGTGCAAATTGTTGTAATCTTATTGGTATTGCTTCCTACGTTCCTTTCTGCTGCTCATGAATAAACATCTCCCTCACTGAGCATTTTCCAATGCAACCAAATAAGAGTTTATGTCTGAATAAGTGTAGATGTGACTCTGATTCCCATTGGGTAGCGCAGAACTCCCCCTTTCAGGCTTAACAGAGGGGCCAGCCCTGGGGCTTGTAAGATACCAGCCTTGTGCATCACTAGATTTGTGTCTTTGTGGGAGGAGAATACGGAATTACACAGAGGTGGAGGAAAAAATGTGTCTTTGTGAAGTTGTTTCATAGCATGCCTTGATCTCCTGGGAAGTGTGGGTTGGGAAGTGAGAATTAGTCCCGAGGCAGATGGATTTGTAGCCTATCAAAGAGAAAAGAAAGATGCAATATGTAACAGAGTTGGGCTGGGTAATTACACAGCAGTGTGAACACCGAATCTGTCTCTCTAGCCAAACGTTTGACACGTGTGTACATACACTACCGTGAGAGGGCTTAATTTTGTACGTAAGCTGTTCAGCAGCAGAGTTAATAAACACTGACCTGCATGTCCTCAGGTCACTCTTTTTTGTTGTTGTTGCACACTCTTTTCGCTGAGGCTTTGCTGACACCTGAGGATGTGATATGAAACACAGCTTTGAAACAACGTTAGCCTGAAAGAGCTGTGGCATAAAGCACACCGAGAGCGTGAAATTAATTACCTTGCTGGGGCTACCACCAGACTTCACGTTGGCAAGCTAAAGTAGGCCAAGGTGAGCTGGGGACATGATCATGAAAGGAAAACAACTGCTGTTTAACTCAGCAGTCAGCCTAATAAGAGTCAAACCGCTGGTGCTGACAAAATTGTCAATGTCCCCTTTTCCTCACCATGCAGGAGGAGGATGAAGTAAAGAATGAGAGGGCTATAAATGGACAGATGAATTGAATATGGTCCTGGTTTGAAATTGAGGTCTTCCTTACCTGCAGGTTTAATTCCTGTTAATAATTTGTTATTTCAAGACTGTCAGGGTTTTTATGAAGGAGTGCACACATGTTAATCAGGTTTCCAGAGTGTTTACTGTACCGAGGAAAACTCAATGTTTTGTTACCAGACATGAGGTCATTTGCAGAACTGGGAGGCAGAGCGTTTTGGAGGGCTGTTTTGAAAGATTTTATTTCCTCTTTTCTAAGATATTTTTTAATTACTTTTTTTTTTTTTTCCTCCTTGTGTGTACGCTTTTATGTGTCTGTATAGCAGTTCCAAATGATGTAATGGTATTTTTAAAAATCAGTGTTTTCCTTCAAGCTACAATTTCTAGTTCTTGCCCAACTAGATTTGCAGGATGTCTGTGGGTGAAAGTGAGAGTTAGGAGTTGGGAAAGAGGTTTCTGAGAAGTGGGCTATGTGGGGAGGACCAGATTGGACTAACTGAGGTGTGGACAAAGACTTCAGTGATAAGGTTATTTTTGCATGATGATACAAGATGCCTATAGACTCAATGAGATCTTAACTAAGTTAAGGGATAAAATGTTCCTCTACACTCCTGTGACTCTCTTAAGCAAAACAGTTCAGCTTCTCATTCAAACATTGGATTCCCATTCCTGTCTTTCATACATTCACAGACCACTTAAGAACAAACTATGGGAATGGTTCTCATTGAGTTTAGCAATCTGAGTTTATGTCCTTGCATCGTGGTGTTGCTTCTTGTCCTGCCTGAATGTCACTTATTTAAAACAAATATGTAAATATTGTCAGAATAATAACCATAATATTCTAAAGTCATAATAATAACCTCAGCTATGCTGAGCTGCTTCCTAGGAAACTGTTTGGCTTCTGCATGTCAGGAAAGGAGGATGGGTAGCCACCTATTTTGCTTGCAGCAAATAATTTACTATATTTTTGCACAGTTATTAGAAAATGAACATTTAGCTCGATAGCTCTATCACAGACTTAGTTAATTCATAGGTATAGTACAACTGGAATGGAGAATAATTATTACATCATTGATGGGAAATGCTTGGGTTTTAGTTTGTTATCTATATATAAACTAAGCCCAGTGCAGCATTTTCTATGGAATCAGTCTTATTATGAATATCACTCCTATCCTGTAGACAGCACTATGTTGTCATCAGAAAAATCACTGCATTCTTTTGCTTAAGCTTTGTGACCAAAGGCAATACCTGCAGTTTTTACTCCACATGATAAAGAAATGCAAATAACTTCTTGGACTGCTTTGTAATCTGCTTGTAGTATAAGCACTGGAAGGCTCAGTGCTGGGATCTCCTAAGGGACATGAAATATCTTAACACTAGTTAGGAGTCATAAACCTAATGAATTTTACTTGATCAAACCTATACTAAAGTATATTTACTATTATTTGGAAAGTATATTTCTACTCGACCAGACTCCTTCTTAATTATGTGGATTTGAAGAAATGTTTTGACTGTGCCACACTATCACATGGCTCTTGTGATATTTCTACACAGGACTGCAGACTAATACAGCTATAGCAGCTCTTTGTTTTAATGGCTGACAACCAAAGAAAGATGCTATTGCCTAGTATTTCAAGACATTTAAAACCAAGGTCCTTTAAAAAAAAAAAAGAAAAGCAGGGGAAGAGGAAGAAAAAGAAACCCTGCTGCTCTGTCAGGAAAAGATTTCCTTTGTGTCTAAAACATTTTCCCAGAACAATGCAGGCTTGCTCTGCAGTCACCAGAGCTGTGCTCATGGTTCTGGAAGATAGTCCTCTACACTTGGCAGGAATCCTCTCCTCTCGCTCTTTTGCTTGGCAAAGTTGGAATTTTTCTAACTTTATAAAACTTGAGCCAGGAGTCTCTTCCCTTATCCAACCCCGGTTTTGTCTCTGTGCATCAAATTATAATTTTTTTAAAAGGCACTGTGAAGCAAGGAAACATTTGCTTTAAAATGCCATGATATGCAACATTACTAACAAAGAGAGTAGTGTAAGGTAATTTTTTTTAAAAACAAGGTTTATCTCTAGGACTCGTTCTGGAAAGGGAAGATACACAGTGTGGGGGGTTTTTTTGTTGGTTTTTTTTTTTTTAAGATATCTAAGTTTATGCTTCTGATGACTGTGAAAGAAGCATGAAGTAAATGTCTCTGTTTTTAGCCAAAACCTTTTATGTTGCGAATCGCACATACGGTGTCAAGGAGACTGAATAAGTGCTGCTTTCATCAAGTTACAGGGCAAAATGAAGGGAAGAGAAGGAGGTGCAGAATGAGGGGAGGGTGCAGAGCCAGGGGAGGTGCAAATTGCTTTGATGGAGTTTATTTTTAACAAGCATGAGCTTGGGTATATCCTGCTTTCAGTAACACTATTAGACAGGAAACTTCAGTTTCTTTCTATGTAATAATTTCTGTTGCTGTTTCTTGTGCATTAATCTACTGATATTTCAAAAAGGAGCAAGAAGAGATGGTTGTCTTATATGATATGATACCAAACTCAGTGAGTGCCTTCCAAGTCTTGGGGTTTAATTCAGTGAAGCATTTCTTTGCCTAAATTAAGGATAACTAGTATTAAAAAACCCCCTCATAAACATAAAATTAACCATAAAAACCAGCTTGGTGTGTATGACTAGAGGGCTTCACATCACATTGTTTCTGTATCTGTAGCTTGCACCTGGGATGCATCTTCTCAATGTCAGCAGCTACTCAGGGGGACAAATATGTGCACTAACTCATGACCCCCTTTTTTGCCAGAGTTTGGAAACGAGCATTTCTTCATGCAATGTGGGAGTATGCAATAAAAAAGTAGGAATGAACTGAGGAGAATACAGCTGTCTGGTTAGAGAAATAATACTGCCCATGTTTTCAGTATTCATTCAGCATGCATTGAAGGTTCCCTGCCAGCACTTCAGAACTTCCTTATGCTTTAAAAGGAGTGACTTTTATTTTTTGCAGTCAGCAGCAACAACAACTGAAAAATCTGCATTACCTGTGTTTGTTTCTCCACGGTTCAGCTCACATCACCAAAACATGGAGAGGCATATTTCAGCCTGAAAGACAAAAGCACATGCAGAGAAGCAACCATTTCCTGATGACTTTGGCTACCTCGAAGCTGGCGGGTGTGCAGGGTGAGCAGGAGGTCATGTTGGCTCTCTTCAGGCTGGCTGCGGATGGCTTGGCAGGGATTAACTGGCTGGAGTTGTGCTGCCACTTCTGGCCTGAGTGACAATTTGGCAGGGCACTCAGGTGCAAGAAGCAGAGCAGCAATCTGTTCCTTTCCCCAGCCCTCCTGCCCAGAGCAACCTTATTTCTTCCCACTTGAGGCTTGTGCTCCCTCCCTTTATTTTATTTGTGTGTGCGACTGATGCACGCCTTTCCCTGTGGTAGTGGCATTTCTAAGACACCAGCATTTGCTCCATCTGGTTCCTGTATCTCCTGGCTCCTTGTGACAGTGGGAATCCAGGATAGATTTTAAAGGAAAAACTAAAAGTGGTCACTGCTTTTTCATTCTGTTTTATTCTGTGATGTGTGGTGATGATGGGTCACCATCCTAGTTCCTTCCCTTTGAGACATGCTCATGAGGCTGTGGCAAGCCACTGAGAATTAGTAAGAAGCCTGACCATGCACCTCTAGCATTGTCCCAGCGTGCTCCCTGTTCCTAGGGTGTGGAACCTAGAGCTTTTGGGGTATTCACTGCTGTCAGAAAAGGCCAGTTTGCCAGAAGTGAAACATTTTGCAGCAGTTTGAACTGCAGTTCAGCCCTTTCTTGGGAAGGCATTTTTTAGCTGCAGAGGGCAGTGAAAGAAGACTGGTGAGGATGCAGGTAGGGAGATAAAAGGGTAAGATTAAGGGGATGGTGTCAGAAGATCACACTCCTTCACTTCGCAGTAGCCAGCATGTGATTTTTTTCCAGGCATGGGAGCGCTTCCTTCAAACCTCTTCTCTTTCTGATTTTCAGTAAACTCTGGGTATATTTATATTTGGACTAAGGAGGGGGGGCTGGGGAAAGCATGGGAAACAACTTCTGGGTTTTTTTCAGAAATATTTTTGAAAGGTGTCTGTTTTTCTCTGAGTCACAGCAAAAAATTTCTGAAGACTTTCTGTATTCCACATTTTTCACCTTGTTTCCCTACCACCTATCCTATACTCTAATAGTAAACATGACCATTTACACAATACGTATTGTGAAGAAATATCTAACAGTGAGCAGCTAAAACCTATGATGAGTAATCAGGAAACAAACATCATCAGTCAAACACTTGGAACTGCACATTTTTGGATTGCAGGTATTGGCACAGATATTAATGTAAGAAATTACTGGCTGGTGCCCTATTTTCTGATTAGATATTATGCTGAGATCACATTTCCAAAACTAATTCTTATCATTGAAGAGCATTTGAGTTTCAGGGTTGGGTTTTTTTAGAAGAAAATAATTTTGATTTCTTATCCCTGAGACTTTTATATTACCACTACTGCTTGATTTCACTGTGATTCAAGCCCTTTATCCTACACCATTTTAAGAATTAAATTATTTGGGAATGTGCCAGGATTAGGCTGCAAAACTGCATTGTGTTACTCAGTACATAATTAATAATTGAGAGTTCAGTCTTATTAGTATTTTCTGAAATGCTTTGCGAAGTTAAAATATAATTAATAGATTGACAAGCAGCCCTATCTTCTTTCATGCAAGTCATCAGGAGGATGGTGACACTTTCATTGTAATGACATATCCAGGCTAAAAAATAGGTTATAGCATTCCAGAAGGACAGATTCTGGAGGTATCAAATGGTTAAGGTAATTGGTTAGTGCCATTTTATAGGTTGCATTATGCATGAGAACTGTGCATTTGAGTGGAATTTGCAATGAGAAAGAGAAGACAAATACTGAGAGAAACACATATAATATAGAATCTTATGTATTAGAGGATAAAACCTTTTTAGGTCATCTGGCCCATCAAGCCATCTGCTCCATCACTTTTAATGAATTCTTTGCTACATGTTAGGTGTTTCCAGTGAGAGACCTGTAATAAACTCCCAGATAATTTATTTCACAACATAATAGACAACTGGGCTTCTTCTAAGAGTCATAAAACATTTTCTTTCTCTGTTTCTTCCACTCAGTATACTAAAGAAAAAGGGAAGTATACTCCTAGAGATGTACAAAATACTGGAAAAGGTGTCCTTCCTGAGGAAAAAAAAAATGTGTTCTCATTGAAATGTGTTCTTGCTATGTACTTCTCTGTCTCTGCCTGCTGATGGTCACTGCACAGTGAAGGCTGGGGAAAAAAAAGCCATGAAGGAAGAGAAATATGATCCATACATGATATTTCTTGAAGATATTTGATAGGGTTTCATTGTTGCATGCTGTGGCTATTAGATTAAGTTTCAGGGAATAGATCTTTAGCTCCATGTTTTGCCATAGTTTTGCACCTGTCTTTGGAGAACAGACATATTGGAATATGTGAGGAAGTTGTTGCCTCAAGAACAACCTCAATTTTCTTTTGCCATAAACTGAAAGGGGTAACCTGCTAATTTCAAGTATTATAGGGCAAGAAAAAAATAAATAAAAGTGTCATAAAAGTGACAGCAGCTAGCTTCAAATGTAATTGGCAGTTAATTTGTTCCCTGCTTTTTGTTGGTCCAGTGGAGTTCAGGCAGCTGAGGCCAGATTACAGGTAAGAAATTATCTGTGTGACTTGAAAATGGCAATGCTGTTCTGTCAGGGGCTATACAGGACATCAGACACACATACTCTATCCAGGTCTCCAGTCTGCTTTCTACTGAGTTGCACACACAGTAGCTACATGTCTGTCCTGGAAATAAAATGACAGTTGAACTGAGGTGTCAGAAATACTCTTTCAAGTAGCTTGGAAACTGTTTTATTCCTGTTCCACTTCAAATGCCATCTAAATGGCAAAGTCTGTTACTAGATTCAGATAAACTCACTTCAGATCTTGTGTGTGTATCTCTCTTCCTAGTAACTGAATCCACCTTGTCAGATCAACGTGCAACAGAAGCCTTTACTTTATCTACTAGCTCATTAAATAAGTCCCACATTCTTCTATTAGCTCTGTAGGTGTTTTCAAGAACTGTACTACTGAGACCACTCCTTTGGAGCTCTAACTGCACCTACACGTTGAGGCACTAAGTAGGGACCTCCCAGCTACTCACAGCCCAGTCTTTCAGTCTTGTTACACAGCATTCAAAACACCTTGTATCTCAGCATCCTAATCTCCACCTTGCTTTCCATGCATGTTTCTTCAGTAAAGTGCCTGGATAAATGGTCACCCAGGTACCCCACCAATAAATGCAAAACCAACCCTGCTCACTTTTAGCTTCATCAGTTCTTATTCATTTTTTCAGTAAAGAAATAATCTTGTTGTCTAACAACATACTTCAGGTTTTACCAGACTGTGATTCATCTCATCTATTTGACATACCCTTTTTGACATACCCTATCTGACATACCCACTAAGGCTAAGAGTTAAACAAGACATGCTTTCTTCTATAAATATGCAAGCTAAAGGTCACATCTGCTTTTAGGAAAGGAGGCTGGTAACAAGCATGACCAGTTCCTTCATTTATTGAACGGGTGGGTGGGCAAAGGTGACTGAGTTACCTGTGCTTCACAAGTTACAGCTTTTCTTCCAGTGTGTAGTAAATGGGCACATTCAGCCACTGACCAGTTGCAGAGTAAAATTAGTCTCTTAAACTTGACTGCATATATGGTTTTTCATCTGAGCTGTGATGCAGAATGCCTAATCCTTTGGTGTGGTTCACAGCATACCCATTGTTGTGGTTTATGTGGCTCAGCTGGTAAGCAAAGACTCAGATACTTTTGTTCACATGCAGCCTCTTCCATCTTCCACAGAAAAACTCTGATCTCTCCCAGTTGCAGGCAGTGCTTCTTCTGTGCTATTTCTTTTGGACTAATGGAGGGAATATATTCTTTATGTATGCACATGTAAATATATGAATTTAAATATATGTATATAAGAAGTGGTGAGTGATGGTGGTACATGAAAGAATCACGTGCTGGATGAGGGACTGGAATGCTGTATTTGTTGGGTGCATTCTGAGTCTCCATTGACAGGTCTTTCATACTGCTTTTGTCTGGGCGTGAATAAAAGCTTAGTTCTCCTTAATTTGATGGATATATGAAAATCTCTTATCTACAGAAGACATCATGTAGAGACAGAAGCAAAGGAGCAATCCTTCCCAGGCTTTGTGAATAGGTATGGTCTTGGAGTTGTAAGGGGTTAGAATATGAGCTTGGTATTGTGGATAAAGAAGTTCTTATTTCCTCCTTCAGCTACCAAACTTCTTGCAGCTACCTAGTCCTTAAAGAGGAGGCAATTTCCAAAAGAGGTGAATTCCTTGGTTTGTTATTGCCAGCAAAACATACTGGAGACTAAATTGGTAGAGATATTTTTAAAGACCGTGGAACGATGAGAAATGACAGCCTGTTAGGTACCTGTTTGGGATTAGGATGCATGATTGTGCAGATCCCAAAAGCAGAGCTCCCACATCTGTTTGTGCCAGTAGGAAGGCTGTTTGACAAGGGCACAGGATGACGATAGAGTCACAGGATTATTGAGTATAACCTGAACATGCTTGGCAGTATCCCATGACCTTTCCTTCTGCTCCAGGTTCTCCTCTGGGAGCAGAATTTTCTCTTGCCATACATTCATTTTTCTGATGGCTTCTGAAGCTTATGGATGGAGGATGTTAGTGGAGATGGCTGAAGAAAAAAAGATAAATTATTGGTGAGCTCAAAATCACAGGCAGAAAGTTTCATTCTTCTTTCTTATTCCTGTGTGAGCCACTTCAACTGGAGCCCAGGCAATTGCTTAAATCTTTTTTTAAATGTTAAAAATATAAAGCTGGTTTCCCATTGACCATTATGCAGTTACTCGCACCAGTATAAAGCAGATGGAAGGGTGTGGCATTCTGATTTGGTATAATTTTCATTTAATTTCTGATGGCTTTAATGAAATTTTGTAAGGTTTGGGACAGTGAAGAACTGGAAACTGTGTCTCACCATGATGATGACTGCCTGCTACTTTACACAATAGGAACTCTTTCAAAAGTCACCATGTCTAATTGAAAGGCACCATTGCAGTGGTTCAGCCAGCAGCAGAAGTCTGCTTAGAAAAGTATGGATAGGAGGTAGAAATATTAAGAACAACCTTTGACATTAAGAAAAAGACCATTAACTATTGCACATTGTCACTAATTGTTTAATAAAATAAAAATAGTACCAGAAAAATAAAAATGAAAAATATAGTTCTGGTGTGATTTAGTGTGACTTGTCTGTGTTAACAGAGCAGAAGCAGTACAATTTTTGACATTCCACAGAGCTGAAATCTCCAGAGATCACAAGTAGGAGAATATCTGTTCCACTATATGTATCTATATGGATTTTAAAATATCTGGAAGAGGCAACTTCAGTAGAAATGAGAGCTGCAGAAGCTGGAAAGTCAGCAGTGGGTGAGCAAACTCACTGACTGCCCAATGGGGATTTTTGTAGCTGTTGGTTTTGTTTATCTTATTAATTAATTTTTAAGGTGAAAAAAACCTAAACAAACCAAACAAACAAACAAAACCAAACAAAACCCCCCAGCACATTATTTAATCTGTTCCTCTATTCTTTGCTTAGGCTAAACTTCCAGCAAATTTTCAACATAGGAAGCAGCAGACCTAAGTGCAAAAGCCTGTATGTGCAAAAGTTGCTATATGTGTCCTCACAATACTCTGTGATAAAGATAGTTCAAGGAGATCAAATTATAGTTTTACAGAAATAGCTCCTGCCCTCCCTGAATTCCTATGCTAGATTCTGACACCCTTTTCATAAAGAGCCCCACTATAAACTCTGGGACTGTTGATGCAGCTATCTGTAAGATTTCTCAATATGAAGAGACAAAGAACAGAAAATTACAGCCTTTACTTTGGCTGTATTAGGTTTAAAACCTCACCTTATTTTCTTGAGTACACTAATAGCAGGATTGTATCTGCTCTTTAAAGCCTTTTTTTTCATATCTAATGTTGTTTCCATTGTTAAATCAACATTCTGTAGGGACTTATCAGCCCTCAGAAATTCCACAAAACCTGGAATTCAGATAGGGAGGAGAATCAAAATCCTGGAAAGCCTGGAAATACATGGCAAGTCACCTAAATGGGAATAACATAAGTGTTTTAAAGAGGATTTCTGTGTGTACCATGTGGAATAATTTTCAGCAGATGCATTGGGCAATGTGTGAAGGAATAGGCTCTTTGGTTCCACTCCAGCCCAAATCAATAATTGTTGCTATTCCAATAGCAGCTATGTGGTCCCAGCTATGTGGGAAATGAATTAGTGGTCTCACTCGAGCCCTGTGAGTAGTTGTTCATTACATGAAAGCACTAATTAGCTGAGCAAAGAAGAAAGTGGTGGTGGGAATTGTGGAGATTGAACCTACTTTTCCTTTGCATTTCAGGGCTAAGATGTACAGGCAGGGCCAGAAGGGACGTAGAAACGAAGTGGAACAGTGCTACAGGCCTGGTCTGGGTAGCTTGGAGATTTTAGCCAAGAGGGCTGACAATTTGGTTCATCCCACAGACATTAAAATCACGGGATGATGGGTGATGATAGCAAAGACTGCTTCAGGCTGGTGGTGTCTCTGAACAAGGATGCAACCAGCTCTGTAAAAGTGAGGATAGTGCCATCTTGTCCACCTGACCCTGGGGTCAAGTACCACTGCCCAAAGCAGGCCAACAAGCTGGCAGAGGGCAGAGTTGCTGTCACAGGGTAACACAGTGGGACTGGGCATCTGAAACCAGGGTGGTTGGGCAAGGAGAGTGGTAAGCGAAAAAACAGAGGAAGATGATGTGAACCATGCTCCCTCCTTCCCCACAGGCTGCCACTAAGCAAACTGAGCTTCTGCTTCTGTCGAGATTTTAAGATGCAGCAGAGCTGGGGTCAGCTCTGAGGGCATCTTTCTCCCAGCTCATTACAGAGCCTCAAACTCCCAGTTTTCAGCTCCCTGCACATTTGACAATGGCAAAGGATGAGAGATACCTCCTGGCTGAGAACCCTGGTGCCCTCTGGGGCTGCTCCTACCTATGCTCCCCCCAGATGAAATCCTTGCAGAACTGGCTGTGTCTAGTGCCAGTATCCCTTTCTACAGGGATGCTGCTTACATCATTTGCTGGATTTAGAAGACCTCCAAGGTTACCATGGAAACAGTTTCTGCTTAAGTATAGGTGAGAATGTAAGTTAATTTTAAATAAGGTGAAATGAAGGAGGGGGTGAGAAAAGCTCTTGCAAAATATCTGAAGCCACAGAGATCTGTCTAATCAGTTTTGTAACAAAGCTTCTAAAGTTAATTTTGCATCCTGGAAGTCACATCCTCTTCATAAAGAAAAAAAAAAAAAGAATTTTAGGACCTGTTTCTTTGGATTGTCAGGCCTGAAAAGTCTTCAAGTCTTCATCTCTCTGTTGTCTCCATGTTTCCCTTTTATGCATTGCCAAACACTCTGCATGTGGTGGGGTCATAAGAAGAATAAGACCTAGAAACAGCATACCTAGATGTATGCTCCAAGGATTCCTGGAGTGTGGGATTAATGCAATTCTGCTGCTGCTGATTCTTAGCAGGAGAGGCTGTCATTCATATTGTGGCCTGAACTCTGTCCTCAGTGGGATTGTTAAGACCCAAAGCCTATATATGAAAGTACAATGTGTATGTACATATCTGTATTTGTATGTATAGATATGTTTATCCTGTTCTCTCACTTGAAATTGACCAAAGAAAAAACAGTCTCTGAAACAGAAATGTTCTGTTTGTAATAAAAGAAGAAAGAGAAGAAAGAAGCATTTTTATTTGATAAAGTGCTGGTATAAGGAGTGCTGCTCACAGCAGCTTTATAGGATTGCCCCTTTTTGCTTTTTAACAGCCTAATCGGAGCATTCTTTCTCTCTCAGCTCCATAATTGGCACTTATCACCATTGTGTGCAAGTGTCTAGTCCATTAAATAGATATCAGAGTAGCAGTAAGAGATCCAGAAGCCCACTTAAATGCTCACCTAGTCATTTAGCACTGTGTAATCCATGCTTTGTAAGAGTTACCTTCTTAATGTATACAATTTACAGCTTAAGAGCAGGCAACTTTGGAAAAAATGAAGGGCAATTAATGAGAACCCATTTATGCCACCAGGCTCACTTGTGCTGTCTCCTGAATGACCTGACAGAAGCCCTGCAGGCTGGCTCTTCTGCTCTCAAATCTGACTTCCAAGAGGATGCTATTTAGACTTTTTCTGTGAACAGTTGCTTGGTAACTTGCTTTTGTAAATCTTTTGGTAGCACAAATATCTGTCCCCAGGTGTTTGTGCCTTCCGTTTACCTGGGGGTGAGAGTTGCACAAGCAGAAATAAGAGTGCTCCTACCTACTGGCCCGTTCATGTCCAGCCCTTTACTGAGTGGTAAAACACAAGTGACTGAGGTAAAATGATGATGCTGATTAATAAATAGGGCAGTCTTCTAAAAATTTCCTTTCTTTGCCCTGATTTTAGGAACTGCTTTTTCCCTTCTTATCTCCATTTCATTTCTTTGTTTTGCCATGAATCACTTCCCTCCTGCTGCTACTTAATGCGAGGGAAAACATCTATTTTTCTAGAGTCTAAAAGAGAAAATTTCTAGCATATAAACTCTTCAACACTACAGAGGAGCTTTTTAATATTGTGGATCACCTCTAAAAATGTTTCCAACTTTTTACTCTTAATTTCTTCAGTTTCTTGAATTGATTTATGCTTTCATTTATGCTGGCAAAGAGATCTTTCATCTGTATGCAGCTATGTGAAGTATGCAGAAGGCTTAATTACTTAGAGTATCATGTGACTTCAAGCCTGTTACAGTTAAAATCACAAGAGAACACAGGAGGTGGCTGCTGACGTAAGGATTATTAGATTTCCAAAACTGTCTGGGTGATGTGGCATGTTCGTGTGGGTTGGGCTGCTCTGTGCATGCAGCCTGAGTCTGAACTGCTGATCTGAAGGTAGTGGGTAGTTTATTGAAAGTCACACGAAGAGAAATGCTCCTCAGCATTATATTTGTGTGGTATGTATTTTAGCAGGTTATTCTTACAGCCTAAGTTGTTACTAGTCAACTGGAATCAGAAACTTTAATAGGAATGAGGTTTTTTGTGTAGCTAGTGTGTTACAAAAAAAGGATCCAAAGGAAGAAAAGTAAAGCAATAGTGGGATGAATCAAGCTGGGGCCCTAAACATAAGACCCGGTGTGAAAGAATAACAGGATAAACTGGGGGTATCTGTGTCTCTGAGAGAAAGGAGCAACAATGTCATTTTTTTCATGGAAATGTAGAGACAGGATCCTGCTTACATCTTGTATGGTACTGACAATTTGGAGGATATTGGTGATGCTGCCTGAGGTGTGTCTTACCTTATAAGGACAATATGGGAACTATTTTACGCTATGTCCAGAATAGTTCTTTCCAATTATGTTGTTTCCTGAACAGGTAGATCCAGATGCAAGGCTACAAATATGCCACAGCATCTACCAAAGTAGTTGTCCAAGTGGAACTGAGAAAGCAATTCTGTCTGTAGACTGGAACTCTGTAGCCAGTGGTCTATGGAGCTATAACAGAAAATCTGAGTCTACTGAAAACTGCTAACTGTACTTATTGTGACCCCCAAAAAGACTCCAAAATACTTTTTATTACATTCATGATTGATTGCATTTAGCAGTGCTTCCATTATTAATCAGGCTTTCCACTTCTTAAACACAAAATCTGCTATTTAAGAGATATATAAGAACGCTAGGTAGTTTATCTCACTATGGTGAAGTACACCTCTCCCCTAAACAAAGATTATATAAGTTGCAAAAATGTCAGAGTCCTCGGTTTTTGCTTCTTGTACTGGTAACTCACATAAAAATACAAACTAAAACCCTATATTTCTCTTCAAAGATGGTTATCTCAAACTACTGAAAATTTGCTTATGTATGTTTTACCTTTGAAAAAGGGTAAAATTCATAGAAAAAACAATTTTTCTGATGGGTGAACTTGATGTCCTCCAACTCAAGCAAGGAACACAGTCAAGAATGGTATTTGCGAAGAAAGACAAGAATAGCTGTTCTTGAAAGTGACAGATGAATATCTTTAGTAAGAAGAAACAGAAATTGAAACCACCATCTGAAGTAACAAGAGAAGAATAGAATAGTTTTGGATTGAAGACCACATCAAGAAAGGTTCCAACATCATTTAGAGATGTCTCTCTATTGTAGGAAGCACAGAAAAAAGGAATCTAAAGAGGACCACCACACATTCTGGATAGGCTAGCAGGAACACAGAGACAAAATACCCTAATTGAAAGTCTGTGTCTCTCACATTTTGTCCCACTTGATGACAGGGAAAGAGAGGATGTCTTGTATTAACATATATTTAATGAGCTATTCAAAAGCATTTGCATAGTGCCAGACTACAGACCATCTCTGGAACTCATAGCGCCTTTCCTGTGCAGTAATTTATTCTAAGTGTAGGATTTTGGAAGGATATAGGAGCTTACTGAATAATTTCCACACCACCTCTTGAATTATAGAGTGGAGAGATGGAGGGCAGAGATCATCTTGAATCTGTAGGAAGTGTCTGTGTTAAAACGAGTCACAGAGTATGGAGCAAAACATTTACTAAAATACTAATGAATTGGGGGAGATGTGGTTTACTGAGAAAGTAAATCAACAAGAGCACATGAAGCCATGAACTGCAGTTCTTATGAGCAGTGTGATTGATGCTTGTGGATGCAAAGTAGAATATTGATCCAAACCAACAGATTTCATTCAGGTAATTCTCAGGGTGTAATGGTGCAGAAAAACATAGGTAAATTCTCATTTGGTGTTCCAATCAGGACAATAATAATGTTCATACCAAACTACACTGTATAGATTTTTCACAACTGAATGTCCACCTAGAGAAAAAGTTGTCCCAAGGAAGAGGCCTGTTTCATTTTCTGATTAGATAGCTTCATCTTATTCCTGTTGAGCAGTTACGATGAGTCTAGTTCCATCACAGCTTTTTGCTATGTGGCAATTTGATGCCTCAGACCAATTTTTATAAAGAATTACCATAATGTTGTGCAGGAGCATAAATTCATATCCAGGATTAGAGGATCCTTTTTACTTTAATCCTGGTATGATATTCTTCTGAGCCTGTTACGTATTTCCTATTTGCATACTTCATTTAATGCAAGAGAGGCAAAATAGCTCTCAGCTTGTTGGAAAAAGGCAGTCTGGGAACAGTGGCTGTAATCTCCCCTACTGGTGCCTTGGATAGAGTAAAATTATTTGCCCTGTTTCCCTGGCTGTTTCTGCCCCTCTCAGCTGAAAGCCCATGCGGAAATCCACACAGACTACTCCAATACTGAGCTAATTTCTATGCATCTGTGCAAGACTCCCTTTTAGATGTCATTCTTAACAACCTGTTGTAGGAATGCATGTTGCTTGTGGTGCTGCTGAGAGAGTTTTAAAAGCCTGGAGTATCTGTAAGCCTCCTTTGCACTATTTCTGTCTATAACTCTCTTTTCATGGTAGTGGAATTAGCAAATATCTCTCTATGAATCAGCAGAAATTATTCACCGGCTTTAAGCAAGGCTATAATTCTTTGGAGCAGAAACACAGGAAAAGTGCCTGCCCCATTCCAGAAGGTCAGAGACCTTGCCTTTCTGCTCTGTGTTGCTGAGCCATCCTTTTCAGGAGGGTTAACAATGACTAATCTAGACTTGGGCTACTTTTGTAGAAGATTTGCGCTTCATTTCCTTCTCACTGACTTTTAGATCACCTACCTACTTGGAATGAGCCTTTCCTTTTACTGAGCACCACTGGCTGCCTTATTTCACACTTTCACTCTGTTAGCTTCTCTAAATCCAAGGTGCAGGAGAAGGTTTTGATTTTTTGTGTGTTATTTCCTGGAGATGTTCAGACTATATTAAGTGTGCACTTACTCCCCACAACTTACCTTTGCATTACAGTACCCTGTGAGAGATAACACTGCTGCCAGAATCATTCTAGTGTTTGCTTGCAAGCTTCCTTATTCAGGCTCCCAAATATACTTGCTTTTCCAACTTGTAGCCTTTTATTGTATATTTTCCTTTGTTCAAGACCCTCTCTGACTTTAAGGTACATAAGTCTATGACCCAGAAAGCAAAAGGGAGTTGAAGAATAGCTCGACAAACAGTGTCTGGGAGGGTGTCCCTTGCTGACATTTGAGTCCTGCAGAACCAGGAGCAGGTGTCTTGAAGAAGCAAAACCCAAGGAGCTCATATTACTCTCTGCATGATACGGTAGACTGGCTACTAAATAAGGCTGTCTCCTTATGCCAGTGGCACCAGTCCTGCCACTCTATCTGCAGCAACATACCTAAGTATCAAAAGCAGGGAGGAGTTTGAATACCAAAGACATGACAATAAAATAAACGTCTGAGTAAAAATGCATCTGTTCTGTTGAAATTACAGCCATCAGTTGATCAAAGGTTGGCCTCAATATGAAACCAAAATTGGTGAGCCTGGGCAAGCCTTCCCTGATTCTTGACTCCAGTGTGGTCCCAGCTGCTTCCCCCCTGGCCTTTTTTGTCACCATCAGCATGGATTGCTAGGATGTCCAAAAGAAGCAAAATCTACAGTATTGCAAAGCTTGCCAAATCTCAGGCTTGTGGCACTGGGCTTGATGATGTGTGACATGTTCCAAACGAGGAATGTGACTGAAAACTGTGTTAGAGAAAATTGAAAAATTATGCTAGGGTCTCTTTCATGTGATACCGTTTCTGCAATCTCATTTCAAGAAGAAATGGGTGGGAACTGGTAGTCTTTATATCCAAATGTGGAGGAATCCAATGTTTTTGAGCTTGTGTTTGCCTTTTCTGCCTTGAATGCCCAGAGGGGATGAATGCAAAAAGTTGTGAGAAGCTAAAGAAATTAAATTTCAGAAGGAGAGCTGGGTATGAAGAGGCTATGTGCAATATTTTTTCCTGATATTTTATTTTTTCACATGATGTACCAAATAAAATATAAAAAGTTGAGATGAAAATTGGATTTGAAAATGGATAATCAAAACTATGAGTACCCAGAAAACATAAAACCAAAATGCTTTCAAAATCAATAATTACATACTACATTTAGCTGCCCATAAATTGGCATTTCCTGATAGAAAAATTTCAACTGTGGATTGTTTTTTGATTCCATGAGATTCCCAAAGCTGCTGGGTGAATTATCCAGCTGTCAGGTTCAAGTTTTTGCTCCATCAGCTTTTCACCCTGAGCACAGTACACAACCATTTGCCCTCCCCAGTTTCCATGAGAGGTGACTGAGACAGATGAATCAGGAGAGAGCCAAGGCATGGCAGCAGCGTGATCCCTGGTGCGATGTGGAGCGTGTCTGTCCCACGGTGTAAGGGATGTGACAGTAAGTTGCATACTTCAGTGCTTTTATGATCAGAAGCTGCAGCTTTCAAGTGGCTGAACAATTACAATAACGAGGGAATGTAAATTTTTGTTGTAAATGAGCACTATAGCTCATGATACCCAACTGAAAGAGAAATATTTGCGTGCCATGAGAGGGAAGGCAAGGGAGCAGGCAGGCAAGTCTTCTAGACCAAGGAAGGTCAGGAGAAGGAATACCTCCAGCTCTCAGTTCTACACAGGGAAGAGTTGACACCTGCCTTCCCTTAATCATCCTAGGCTCTTTGCAAATAAAGTGTGAGAGTTATTTAAAATAAGCTTAATGCTTATATTCCTCCAGAGCTAACTCAAATTATAATTCAAGTGCTATCATGCAGTAAAGACCTATCTGCATAAAAAATCCACACAAATATCCCTTCATTTGAATGTTGAGGACTTTCTAACAGAAACGTAGGCTAAGGCTCAGGAGATCCTATCATGTTTATAGTCAACATTTTATACTCTCCACCACAAATCTGAGCTTTTTGTGTGGTCATCTGGTTGCTGCTCAAAATTTGTCATATGTCTGCTTTTACCTTGGTCTGCACTAACTCATTTGAATTAACTCAGCAATGAAGACTCAGCAGTCTTTGGAAATTCAAATTGTGTTTAGGAAAGACTAAACCAGACTACAGAAAATAATAGAGGAGTTAAAACTAAGCATTAAGTATTAATTTTGGATGCTTCTAGCTAAGAGCTAAGGTTTAAAAGAAATAATGGTAGTAAATTCCTGTAAGTTCAGGTGAGGCTGAACAGACAATGAGCACTCACTATCTCTCCAGTCTCCACATTTGCTCTCCATGTATTTCTCTGCTGACTTCTGGGACATCAGAGAGGAATTTCTCCTTCAACTCCTCAAGAAATTAAATTCCAATGTCAGGTCATATCATACATTTCACTGACCAAAGCAGGTATTTCTTCTTCCATCTTTTTTTTTTTTTCCCCCTATATTATTTTCCCTTCTAAATTTTAGACATCAGAGAGGACTTACTGACAGGGGCAAATTCAAGAGATTCAGTGTCTTCATAGATGGTCATTGCTGTTCTTCTTTTATTTAATGTTGGGTGAAATCCTGATCCTATTGAAGTAAACAGTCTCAGTGGGGCCAAGAATTTGGTTCTGAAGTCTGGTGACCTGTAACTCTTTGCTTCAATTCTTCCATTTTTGCATTGCTATTTCTAAATATAAACCGTACATTATCACTTAGATCCATCAAGTTCTAACTGGTTTTTTTTTTCTGGGACCCTGATGTCCATTTTATAAATTTGTATGATAAAGCTTACTGAAATTAAACATTTTCCTTTAATTCCGTTTTCAGACATTGAGGTTTTTAACATGACCCGTGCCTGTAGTGCAACTCCTTGTGTTTTTTGCAGAATAAATGCTTCAGTAGGATCTTCCATGATGATTCAGCTGGTTGTTCTGCAGTGGCTATAAAGACAGTGGATATTTCAATTAAAATTGTTGCAGCTAGGCAGCTCTGTGACCTCACTTCTGAATATGTCACATCAGCTTTGTTTGACAGAACCAATTTGGCATTACACTCATAATGGTGTGCATGGAGATGCAATTACGTGTCAGACTCTCTGAATTCAGTCTTCAGGGAATTCAGGATAATCTGTATTAGATAGGTACTATAGTGTTTTGCTCTCCAAATTTTTGACCAGACATGCACACTGAAGGTTTTTTAAATTTTCTTTGTGTCCATTAAATGTAGTTGGAAATTCTTCATGAGAAATTTTTATATATTCAGAGAAAATCCATTTAAAGACATTTGTCCCTGATAATGCAATCTGAAATAAAGGATGCCAAAAATATCTGTTCAAAATATGTTGAAAGTACCTTTTATTGTTCCCACGTATATGGCTGAGTTTCATCAAAGAATAGGCTCTAGGTAATAGTAGAAGACCATCCTTTTAAAAAATTAAACTTGGTTTGTTGAAAGAAGGTGTCATAATATACTTTAAGTGTGATCTAGATGCTCATTTCACTTGTCTCCTTGAAAAATCACAAATCTCTTACAGACAGTGGGGTGGTTTTCTTTCCTTAAACTTGACTCTGCCCTAATATCCAGACTTCCTTTGGAGATAATTAAGGAAATTCAAAGTAACCAAAACCTTTACTTTCACACATTTTCCCAATTAACATTTCACATGAATGTTTGTGCTTTTTGAAAACAAATAATTAATCATTTTGTGATGGAAAACGTATAAATGCAATTGCTGGGTATATTTATATTTCCAGTAAACCCAGAATAAATCATATTTTGGGAGATCTTCCAAACAGAGTCTGTTAATTTCTCTTTATTTTTTTTGGTTGACATTTTAGTATATCTCTGTGTCATTGTGGTGTATTCAAGTCCTGTAACTGAGGCTACATTCAGCTTGGCAATACCAGATTTCTTCCTTGGTGATCTTATACTTGTACCAGGCTTGCCAAAGGAGTTCAATACCAAGGGCTGAGGAAGACATTTCAAGCAACTTTTCTAGGTGGAAAAGTTGAATACTGGCTCTGATACAGTGCTTATGATTAAGAACTGATTTTCCTCCTGCTTCACCTAATTTCTGTACCTATTACTTTTGCAGAGCAATGTTTTATGGAGCTGAGTGATATTAGAAGTAATTAAGAGATTGACATTGAAGAATGATCCCTTAAGTATGCTAGTCCATTCTTTTGGGTTTTTCACTATTAGGCATTTTTGTATCAGTTTTGTAGAGAAAAAGATGCAGTACAGTACAGCAGAGTACAAGAGATAGCTGCCAAATGGTTTAGGTATCACTTGCCCAGTTATAGTCACTCATTTCTAGCTACTTGTAGCTTTTTTTTACACATCCAAGTGCTTTAGGTAGATGCTCTGTGGTGCCCTACTGCTCATAAAATGTTGGTAGCAGCAGATAACAAGAAAAGAAATTGTTGTGGTTGTTTCCAATCTTCAGTATCTTTTAAGCCTGTTACAGTTTAAGATTGTACTTACTTTTTGGTCAGTGAAAAAGGCACAGAAGCATCTCTAGTAGCTCAGGATATCCATCTAAACATCCCTCTTTATTTTTTCTTCTCTTCATTATGCTCTGGCCCTTTCAAGTGCTGCGCACCAACGCTGCCACCCTGATTTCCAAGGAGCTGTGCCAAACAGCACCAAAGGAAGGCTTCACCTTATTCTCTGCACTTTCTTTCCATTTCAGTTCATCCTTTTAGTTCTTCTCTCAACTCTTTCAAGGGACAGAAAAGCCTACACCTGACAGATGGGTGCCTTTTTTATCTTATCTTTTCTGGAAATTCCCGTTCATAAGAAGTAGATTACGGTCACGACTCTTGTTTTGCATTGCTGGATTTGAGATGCTGAGAACTAATGTAAGTGCTAAGCAGCTGCCTTCTGCCTACGTGCAGTCAAAGAAAGTACAAATTCCTAAATTCAAAAGAGGATTCGTGTGCTCAGATACACACTTGGTCTCCCTGTAATGCATAAATATGTTGGTAGCTTCAGAAAATCTGTTCATGTTAGGGATTCGCTTTAGGGAGATGAGAATCTATCCCTGAGTGTTTGATTGCTTCCCATGTGTTGCAGTTTATGGGGAGGCATGTTACATTGGCTTTTACCAGAACCAGCACAGCTCGCTTTTCTGACAAAGAAATCTCTCCACCTGCCATTTGAAATATGCTGATTTTATAGACTGTTTCAAAAACACTCCACAATTTGGCGTGATTGGCAGTCACCGCTCAGAGGCAGTGAGAGCTGGGATCCAGGAGGTCAAACTGAGCTGCGTTAGTGGAGCTGTGCAAGGAAGCTGGCAGGTTCCCTCCTCCCTCAGGGCAGGAATCCCCCTCCCTTTGCTGGGCTGGGAAGGGGGGCACACAGCAGAACAGCAAACAAACAGATTGAAGCACATTCTTAACCTCTGTGGTGCTTCATCAGACTCTCATAAAAGACATTCACCCCTCCTCCCCCCAATAAAAGAGTAAATGAGAGGTTGATTGATGACTCAGAAGTTGTATTTATTCAAACTTCTATTGATGTGTAGCTACACAACAACTCTGAACTTACAGAAAATCAAGCAGTTCAACTCTCGTAGTTAGAAAAGCACAATATGGCAGTGTACGTGCTGCAGCGTTCTCATCCCCTTTAAAAGTTTAAAAGAGGTTCACGGTTAAAATTTCCTTACTGGTAGAGTCTTTAGTGATTTTCCACTGGAATGATTGTTACTTTTCTCTACTAGGGAATGTGGTGGCATGTATTTACCTTGTTGCATGTATTTTACTCCATCTTTTTTTTTTTTTTTTTTCAACTTGGCTTTAACAAAACAAAGATTGCTTTGTTTTTGTTAAAATCAAGATGAAAAAGACCCTTATGACTGTGTCTAAATAGGTTTGTGTCTATCTTGAAAGGAAACATGGTTCATATATGTCTGCTCAGTTGTTTATTGGGGAAATGTGTGTCAGCTCCTTGAGAAATATTTATACATTTTCTTTGTATTGACATTGATGATCTAGATGAGGGGATTGAGTCCATCATCAGCAAATTCACAGACGACACTAAGCTGGGGGGAAGTGTCGATCAACTGGAAGGCAGGAGGGCTCTGCAGAGGGACCTGGACAGACTGGAGAGTTGGGCTGATTCCAGTGGGATGAAGTTTAACACGGCCAAGTGCCGGGTCCTGCACTTTGGCCACAACAACCCCATGGGGAGCTCCAGGCTGGGGACAGAGTGGTTGGAGAGCAGCCAGGCAGAAAGGGACCTGGGAGTCTGGATTGACAGGAAGCTGAACATGAGCCAGCAGTGTGCCCAGGTGGCCAAGAAAGCCAATGGCATCCTGGCCTGTATCAGGAACAGCGTGGCCAGCAGGTCCAGGGAAGTGATTCTGCCCCTGTACTCAGCACTGGTGAGGCCACACCTCGAGTACTGTGTCCAGTTCTGGGCCCCTCAGTTTAGGAAGGAGATTGAGGTCCTGGAGCAGGTCCAAAGGAGGGCAACCAGGCTGGTGAAGGGACTCGAGCACAGACCCTATGAGGAGAGGCTGAGAGAGCTGGGGCTGTTCAGCCTGGAGAAGAGGAGGCTCAGGGGAGACCTCATCGCTGTCTACAGCTCCCTGAAAGGAGGGTGTAGCCAGGTGGGGGTTGGTCTCTTTTCCCAGACGACTTTCAACAAGACAAGAGGGCACGGTCTTAAGTTGTGCCAGGGGAAATTTAGGTTAGATATTAGAAAGAATTTATTTACGGAGAGAGTGATCTGGCATTGGAATGGGCTGCCCAGGGAAGTAGTGGATTCTCTGTCCCTGGAGCTATTTAAAAAGAGACTGGATGTGGCACTCAGTGCCATAGTCTAGCAACTGCAACGGTGGTAAAAGGGTTGAACTCGATGATCTCTGAGGTCCCTTCCAACCCAGCCAATTCTATGATTCTATGATTCTATGATTAGTTCCTGTTATTTGTCTTGCATTAACAGTGACATAGAAATGAGTAGATCAGTTTATTTTAAAGAAAAACTTGGCTGTAATAATTTGTTGAAATACATCTGTTTGTAAGCCACATTGTGCTACATATTACATTAAAAATGCAATATACTCTAAGATGCAAACTGGATAGATGAGTGTGTGCATGTGTATGTGCATATATGCATTTCTGTTGCCAGTTACATCTGAAGTAAGCGTCAGCTGGCATTTACTGATTTTTTTTTCCTGCTATATAAATACTTTTTTAATACTTCTTCTTTTCAGATCCTTGACAAATATGGACAGTGGTTAAACATAATTTGTTTTTACAGGTATTTCTGATGTGACTTTTGAAAAGGTCTTATGTTACAAAGAAACCAAAGTATTTGGGATTTTATAGTCCTGACCTCCATTTTAATATATGTAGATTGCAGTGGTAGATAGAAATGATAATTTGCAGTTTTCACAAGACAACCCCTCTGACTGTCCTTTGGAAGACAGCCCCATTGCAGCTGTACAAGGACCAAAATATGGTCCTTAGAGATCTGTGCTTTCTCTTTTTTTTCCGGTGTTTCCTGCTAATGTGTCCATGGGCATTGACTACTGTAATTTTGATTCAGCAGCATTATTACAGATACATAGAAATCTATTAAAATGGCTCATGTATGTTTGTTCTGAACTGCTTGAGAGGAGATGAGGTTGAATGGCTTGCTGCCTTGTAGAGCTGAGTCTGCATCACTCGCACACCTCCAAGATGGGACCTTTCTCGTGCAGAAGATGTGGCTGTGTTGCTAGCTGGATGATTACAGGGTTGTCTTGGTACATTTCTCTTGGTTGTGTGGTCCCAGAAGAAATCTATCAGCACCTCTGTAAATATTCTTCCCACATATTTCTTAATAGATAGCTGTCATGTATGATCTTGTAGGAAAGGATGTTTTGCTTTTCTCTTATTAGCCAGCCACTGGAGAAATAGTCCCTGTGAATCCTCCTTCCTCCCTTCTATCCCTTTCTCTGAGAGCTGTGCTAAAAACTGGTTTGCTTCATTAGTCTGTACTGTACCTGCACCTTCTGACCAGAACACAGGCATGGGATAGAAACCTGCAATGTGTTCACTTGGAAGTGTCTTGTGTAAATGAACTGCTGGTTCAAGCTCGGTTTTGCCCATTACTGCAAGCAAGGCAATTGAGTTCTCCTACCAAAGGCTAGGGTTGGATTTGTAGGGTAGCTCATGTTGCTGTAGCACTCCACTCTGTGATGTCTGCCCTGAGACGCCTGGGGCACGAGTCAATACAGGACACCAAAAGTCAGTGCAGCATCTACAGATAGCACTAGAGTGATCTCAGCCAAGCTAGACTGGCCCCAGCTTGGATGCCAAACCCATGATAAAGTTAGAGTCAATTTAATAATTTAGGGACCTTATACACACAGGCAACATTACCTCCTTTTGCTTTGTAACACAAGACATTATGTGTACACTGCAGAATATATTTTGTAATACAATAACATTACTTTTGAAATTGTTGCAGTAAAGATACTGTGCTTAAGTGGATGAGAGGAGAGATTTATTTTTTTTTCTAATACTTCCTCCCTCCTCAGAGGAAAGAGAAGGGCAGGGCTATAAGTGAGTTAGTGAATCAAAATATGTTGTTTAAGTTTGATGGAGAAGGGTGTGGTACTGTGAGTCAAGAGTTTTGTCACGGACTAGAGTGGGAGCAGGGCTTAGTGTGAGGCAGACAAGTACTCACCCAGTCATCTAACAGATGACAGGTGAATGAAATAGGATGAGAAAAGAAACCCAAGAACTTAAGATTCTTTGGATTCTCCTGGCATAAGTTAGTTGATTGGTCGATTACGTCAATGGCTTAGTCATGTTATTACTAAGGTTGCAAGGTTGTTGTTGTTCACTGATTAAGTGGAGTAGTTGCTCACTAATGGGTCCTCACTAATAAATCACTGTAGGCAGGTGATGTCGCAATCTTATCCTTGTGTCTATCTCTCAGCGTTCAAGATGATCCTCCGGTTTCAGTACAAATGGCATTTTATAACTCAGGATCTAAAAATATCCCCAAGATTTTTCTGATCACCTGAAGTCCTAGAATCCCATAATGAATCCTTTCATCACACTGATCCCCTAATACTCAGTAATTGTATCCTCAGCTGCCTCAGAGCCCTTCTCACACACAGCTTTCTTCTTCGCTTACTCTTCCTTTCTGTACAGAGTGGGATAATCTTGTGTGGTCTCTGAATGGCATCTGAACATTTCTTAAAATACAGCTCAGCAGTTGTCAGCTGCTTTACTACACGGGAACTTCCTATTAATCTCCAGGGTTTTAACTTCACTTTTTCCTCCTTGAAAAAATGATTTTTTGGAAGTATTATGAAAATATGGAACCCCCAAATCTCTGTTTTTTTTTAATTTATTTTAAAAAGCAGTTTCCACGTGGGAAACCTTCTCTGTCTTTTTTTAAATCTGCTATATTTTTTCTGTCTTTTCAATGTAAGTACTATATACTTTGATTTAGTACCAACTGTCTAGTGCAGAATACACTTAAAGCCAAACTAATATCAATAGTTTGAAGGTAAACCTCCCCCTCTCTCCAAATCATAGGTGTTTAATAACTCAATATGCCCTGCAGCCTTAGCACACTACCATTAACCTGCCCAGAGCTGCATGGAGTGTCCTCTTTTGGGGCTAAACTGATTTCTAGTTCCATCTCTCTCAAAAGATGATGTCAGCCTCTTCATGGAGGGCCAAACTGGCATCAGGCTGTGGGAGCATAGCCAATCTGCTTTCCATATTTTTCTATTGGCTTGGATACATCATGAATAATGTGTTCAAGACAGCCTGAAACCCTCAGTGCAAGCAGGATGTACTTTGTATCCCTCAAGTAATTTTTCACATTTGCACAGGCCTCGTGCCCACTGAGGAGCCGTACACATGAGAGGGAGAGAAGAGAGAGCGATCTTGCAGAAAACAGTTCTTTGATTTTATTTATGTATATGATATTTCTCAAACCATGACTGAAGACTGTGATTTTTCCACTGACATATGCATGCAATTTTTCCTGAGATGCAGGAACCAAATCTGTCAGCCTCTTGATGAGCACTACTGAGAGAAAGACACCCAGGATAATTTAATTAGACTCCAAGAAATAACCAAAACTGAAGGGCATTTTCTGGTTGTCAGGGACTAAATTCATCTTTATAAGAGACAAACCCACCACCCTGATTCAGACACTCTCTGAGATGCTGAGAATTCCCTGACCCTTCCTAGCTATTTGTTTTAAGATACACAGCTATCTCTTCCATAGCACACCTACGAAAGTGAGGAAAAAAGTGACCTTATGCTATAGTCCGAGATGCTATAAAGAATAATTGAGGTCCAAGGAGTAATTTAGAGCATCTTTGAGATGTCAAAATTCCCCTGACCTACATTAACCATTGAAGAATTGATGTGATAATAAAGGATGACATAGTTACTTGGGAATGGCTGATTCTTTCTCATTTTCTATAGAATTCCCAGCTCTGGAAAAAAAACCCGTAAAACTGATTTGTTAAATTATAGATTATTTGTGGTGTTTCTTTTTTTTTTTTTTTTAAATTTGTGTTTGTTTGGGGGTTTTTTGTTTGCTTTCCCCCCCCCACCCCTCTCCCCCATAGGTTGGGTCTAATGTGTGGGGAGAACACATACAGCAGTTTGTCTTCCACAAAATGGGGCTGAAGGAAGGGAAAGGTAAAGGTAGGAATAAAAACGGGTAAGCAGAAAGATTGTAGCTTCCTCACTCTCAGAGCTGAGCTATCATTGTTGCAAGGCAGAACTGATAGCCTGTGACCCTGAAGGTTTCTCATTATACCTTGATCCCGTGTTGTGTTGCTTGAGAGACCTGTGCTGCCAGGCTCAGGTGCCAGCTGAGCTCAGGGATACAGGGTCTGTTCTTAGCTGTGCTAACGATTCCCACTCTGACCTTTGCCCAACTTCCTCTCCATCTCAAGTGCAACTTTCTCAGCTGAGAATGGCAGAAATAAGACCCTCTTGAATATTTTGTATCTTCAAAGACAGAGCTGTGGTAGAAGGGGCAAGGTGGCGTTTGCTACTTTTACGAGATTCTTTCTCTTCTGATTAAAGCAAGAGTTTTGCATGACCAGAGCTCAATGTGCTCCTTTACTGAGTACAACAGAGTTATGCAACTTGCCTAGTTGGAGAACTATAGTTCCCATTATTAAGAATTTTATGTAAAATATTCCATTTTCCATATTTCAAAACCTCTATTTTACAAAAACTAGTACATTAACTAACTAAAAATTATGTTCAATGACCCATCTGCTAGTTGCCAAAATCAGAAATCACCCTCCATCTGCTCAGAACATACACCAAACAAGGCACTGAAGTCATCAAAAAATAGCATCCAAACAATAATCATAGAATCATAGAATCATAGAATTGGCTGGGCTGGAAGGGACCTCAGAGATCATCGAGTCCAACCCTTTTACGACCGTTTCGGTTGCTAGACCATGGCACTGAGTGCCACATCCAGTCTCTTTCTAAATATCTCCAGGGATGGAGAATCCACTACTTCCCTGGGCAGCCCATTCCAATGCCAGATCACTCTCTCCGTAAAGAAATTCGTTCTAATATCTAACCTAAATTTCCCCTGGCACAACTTAACACCATGCCCTCTTGTTGAAAGTCGTCTGGCAAAAGAGACCAACATCCACCCCATTACACCCTCCTTTCAGGGAGTTGTAGACAGCGATGAGGTCTCCCCTGAGCCTCCTCTTCTCCAGGCTGAACAGCCCCAGCTCTCTCAGCCTCTCCTCATAGGGTCTGTGCTCGAGTCCCTTCACCAGCCTGGTTGCCCTCCTTTGGACCTGCTCCAGGACCTCGATCTCCTTCCTGAATGATGGGTGCCGCTTTGTAAATTTCTCTGGTTTATCATGAGCAGTAGAACTATATCAAATAAATGTTATTTTTTTGCCAGGGGAAAAAAATTACACATAATATTTTTGATATTCTTCTTCTGTAAGCATCTTTTTAATCCCTGATTTACATTTTATGTATGCCACTTCTGTAATTTTAAAACTGAAGCTGTCCAAATCTAATATTTAATGGCATTAGCTTTTAGAGATCTGGTATCTGGGCAATTGAGATGACAGTTTTTAAATGTTTAGTATAAATATAGTGTATGTAGTAAGTCAACCTATTATTTACCTGTGCAGTATAAATATAAATGATGCCCATAATGTAGCATACGCTCCATCTCCTGTGTGTAGATTTGCCTCAAAGGGTTAACCTTGAGTTTATGGAAGGTAGGAGTTAGCTTTGGGATGGATTTACTCATAGATTTAGTAGTGAACATTTTTAGAAGTTTCATAGGTTAAAGGAGGTGTTGGATCTAATTCACTCTTATTTTGTAAAGGAACTGAGCAGTGGTTAGAGAACACTGAATGACTTGAACAGTAGGTCAAATCTTATGGTATTTAGCACCATTTTTAGAGCTGGATGCCCTTTATTTAGTGTTGGCAGGGCTACATTTGGGAGGAAATAGCCCAAAACTAAACATACCTGGGTTTTAGGACTAAAGAAAAGAAAATAAATTTTCCTGCTCGTACTTGAAATATTCTTGGAAATGGAAATAGCAGGATTTTATCTTTTTGTAGATGCTGCTTCTTCACATTCTTTACAGGGATGTGCACTTTATATGGCCATTAATGATTATTTAGGGAGAGCAGAAGTCTGCTGCATGTTGAATGTACCATGTAGAAGCTGGAAGGTGACTTCTCAGCAGCATGCAGGCATTGATGGCTATCGGTTTTTAACTTCTTGAGTCGAAATTCTGAAAGTGATTGGCAGGTGTGAAATTAAATCAGCCAAAGCTTACAAGCTTATTGAATCCCAGCACAAGCAAAAGGAAAACGCTCTTCTTCAAGTCTGATATTTTGACAACAATTAATACCTGTTAATATTCTACCAAGGGCAGGGAAAAGAAAGGGTCTTTCTAAAGCACATAGGACCCCAGCTATAGGTTAAGCTCTGAATTATATCTAGCTTACAGAGAAACCAGAAATAGGAAGCAAATTAATGTACTCAAAGGATGGACACATTTTTGTAATTTTTTTTTCCCTTGAGAATTACCTCAACTTTTGCTACTGAAAATATTGTAGCTTACATGACAAAGCAGTTTGCCCCTGTCTGTTCACACCAGTCATTTGTGCTTGGAACTGACATGTTTCTGACTCTTAGCCATTGTTTGGACACATCAGAGAAATGGACTGGGAGAGAATTGAAGAAAATAAACATGATAGAAGTTGGACACAAGTTCATAGGCATTTCAAGTATACAAGTGATCTTAATTTTTTAAGTTAAACTATCATTCCTCAATAATAAATTCCTTAAACTCTAAACAGGGTTACTTGTCATTACTTTTAATATAATTTCTATAATAATCCTGAAAGAGTAAATCTCTATGAACAACAAAATGGAGCTGTTAAACACTTGAGAATATCATTTATTATTTCTGCATGACTCATGTTGTACATACGTCTTTATAACGTAAATGATACCAAACACATCTGTTAAAAATACTTGGAAATGCGGTTCATATTCTCAGAGGTATTTCAGAAGTAAATAGAAATGTTTTTTTCTTTGAAGTGTTCATTAATGAGTAAAGGGTAAGCATACTTTTACCATGGTGATTTCTAATTCTTTATTAAATGACCTTGAGCAAGGCTAAGGCGGAGGCCATATTTCAGCATGAAAACTTCAGGACAGGCCTCTTCACATAAATGAAAAATAAAAAGAAAACAAAATTATTCCTTCTCTTCTGTAATGTGAACTTTCAAAAAATTAGTTCAAGAAAATTTAAACTGTTTTGATGAGAGCCTAATTAAACTAGTTTCTGTTTATTTTAATGAAATGTAAAACATCTAGTGTTTTTGGAATTGTTCAGCTGAAATCATGTTCTTTCCACCAATTAACCTTCATCACAAGGAGTTTCTCTCTCCTTGACCCAGCTCTGCCTGATGACAATATCAAACTTTAAATGTAAAATGGCAGACTTCATAAACATATTTCAAGAAAATATTATTTCTGCCAGGAAAAATCTCTCATTATTTCCAGCTGAGATGGTGCTGAACATAAGCAGAAAGTGCAAACGTGCAGGAAAGGTCTTGCTTAAATGTAGGTCTCAGGTTTTGAAGACAATGTGGAATGAAATTAAAATTGTGCGGCTGATTATGGAAAAATTTTCCCATATGTATTTAATGGTTGTTGACTTTTTCCTGTCCTAATTCATTAATCCAAACTATACCTCAATTTGCACCAAGTGAAAATCTAGCCTGGAAACTTTGTTGGACCTGGTTCATCTGACGTGTCCTTCTTTCTCTTTCTGTCCACTGTCTGCATATGAGACATTTTGCTGTCTGCTCTGGACTTCCTGGGATAGGCACAGCACAGTATTAATAGGTAATTCCATACCTGCACCATCAAACTTCTGTGGTTTTTCATCAATCCTAAAATGCTATTGTGAGGTTGTTAGAAGTTAGCCACTGCATTACCTTTTTTCAAATTTTGCTGGCTCATGTCACAGTGTAAGTGAAACAGCAAACATGTCTATTCTCATACAAAGAAGTTTATTTTCATTGATTCTTTTCTTATCTATATATTAGAATACTTTATCCTACAGCTTAATTGGTAGATGACCTTTTCTCCATCTGCTCTAAATGAGGGAAGTACAGTGTTTCTTTTGTAATTACATTTCTGCCACAAGGTATTTTTCATCTTTTAGGAGATCAGAACTATTATCGACAGCAGGATGGAGTCTTTTCAATATTTTAATCGAGAAGCCTACTATGTTTGTCTGATATTTTTGCATGCCAAGAGGAGTTTAATGATCTGCTGGAGCATGAGCAGCAACTGATCATTGTTCAGAAAATGTAAATATCCCTAGGTTATATCAGCCTGACAGGCAGGACATTAGTTGAGGGCAGTAACTCTTTCATTAATTGTTTATGGAGATGACCTTGTGGTGGAAAGGTGGGCATTTTCTGATTTGCCTTGGGCAGTGTAAACCAGCCTGAAAGGAGCCCTTGCAATTAGAGGATGTTAATGAGGAACCAAAGAGAGAGCAGGTGGCATGGAAAGTGCTACTGAGAGCCTGGCAACAGCGAGGGTTTATTCTTGTTGCCACGATAGCCAGTGGTCAATTCCCGACTGATTTCAAGAGGAGAGGGAATCACACTCCTGGCTGAGATCCAGCACCAGAGCTTCCTGTACCTCACACAAGCTGCTCCTTGGGCAGGATGGAATGGTGTTCTGTCCTGCATGGGGCTGACAGGGGGAATGGCTGTTCTTTCTCTGTTTGTTCTTGTTACAGACATTTTGGGTTGCAAAAGATGCAAGGATAAACTGAGTATTTGTCTGCCCTATAGTCTTTAGGACTGTTGAGAACTGAGAATATCAGTTAGTATGTAGGTTGTGAGCTGTGAAGGGTGAGATCAGTAATGGGTGGGTTTTTTTCACCTCCTGGAGATCGCATGTACTGTTGTTCTTGAAATCCTCTAATATCCACAGTCAGAGGTGGCAGATAGCCTGAAGGGAGTGCCTCAGCCTTTACCAGACTAAGCTGGATGGACTCAGGCATCTAAGCCTCTCCCTTATGGATTGTTTTGAGGAAATATCAGGTTTATCAGGGGGAAAACAGGTAGATAGATGAAGGATATAATCACCATGGGATCAGGATGACATCCCTGTTGGCAGAACTGAAAGCAATGTAAAAACTGCTTTCTGTGCTATGAAAAGAGTCCTAATTGCTCTTATTCAGTCTGAAAAGCAAAGAGCTACTGAGCCTGTTCTGAGCTCTGTTTTGGGTAAAGGTGACGAGAAAGGTTAAATTTTGTTCTGTTAAGAAGTGTAAAGCTAGAAGTATTCCTTTCTGAAAGTGAAATCAAAATTATGTCGGAGTCTGTTTTGGCACTGAAAAATTTGGTTCCATGCAATTCTGAGATGTTATCAGGAAGCAAATGAATGTGGTCACCTTAAGCTCATGGCAGGAAGAATCTGGAGATTGCTAACTATATATTATTTATTTTTAAAGTGCATAATTAAAAAGCTGTTCTGGATAGCTTAGCCCCAGTTTTTAACATATGTTTTTTCTGTTCCTGAACCATTCCAAATTCTTAGCCACAGAGATGATTTCCTAGGAAAATCAGTGGCAACTCCCCGATGCAATCTTGTGCACATTGTGGTCTTTTCACAAGGGCCACCCATGCAAGGGGTGGGACTTTGAACTGTGTTGATTGATGCCCTTATTTCATCCATTTTTTTAGGCAGCTCCTTTCCTGGATCCAAATAGGCAGTCCTGAGCACTTACATTCCCTTCAGTTTGTCAGCTGTCATGTGTAGCTGCAGAGCCTGAATCTGCAGTCTTGGGGAGGGAACCTGATTTTAGCAATGAAACAGGAATTTTGCTAGGGACAGTTTGGTTGTGTTTGGATGAGCTGGCTGTTAAAATCAAAACTGGGAGCTAAACTAGCTGTTGAATGGCACATCTAGTGAGTTATTTGCTCTTCTCGGGAGCCTTTTTACTTATTCTGTCTCCTTAGATGATGAATGCTTCTTTGGCAAGAAGGCAATCCACCTTGATCCATCCTGTGCCCTACACTCTCTGGCATGGCCACTGGAACCAGACAGCATTCAATAGACAGTACAGTAGCAGAATAAAAATTGGCACATTTAAGAGAAAACATAGATAACCAGTAAGGCAGGAACTGAACACTCATTCTACAAAAGCTGAAGCTAGAACAAGACAAAGTGTTTAATGGGTAAAAATCCTGGTTGCTGAAGATGTAAGTAGCTCTTCTCATCTTTCACAAAAGGACATTTCCAGCTGCAAAAGGTAGCTCCCCTACTTCCCCTCAAAATCAACTAATTAGTTTGATGAATTTTCATTAATTAAACCCAAACATTTATCTTCTACCTTCCCAGCAAGACCAGATCTCTACAGGAATGAAGCTGGGATAAGACTTTCCTTTTGTTTGTTTTTTGTAATTCTGCACTGAACCCTTATCAAGTGATAAATGGCTACTTTTCATCTTGGGTTCCATATCCAAAAAACAGTCTTAGAGGGAAGGAATTATCCCTGTGCATAATCCAGAAATACCAAAGTGAGATGTTCAGCCTACTCAGATAATTCCCTCTATCTGAGCTCAGCTGGACGCACAGCTAATCTGGTACAGGGTAGGCAAGGGGGGGTGGCTAATAATTGCTGGCTAGCCTGTGCCTTCAGTAAAATACTGTCACCCAAGAGCAGTGAGGATGCACAGAGGAATGGTTGGTGACTCAGTCACATGTGTCTGAGTCACAGAACCTCCTGGGTCTGCTCTGCCAATGTCCTTTTAGTGCAGGGTTTTAGGTTTTGTTTGTTGCATCTTTTTTCCTAGCCCTTTCTCAGAGCTGTGCCTAGAAGCTGGCACTAGCTCTAATGCAAGTTGCCTCCTAGACATTTCTTTTGTCTGCTTTACATGAGTGAGGTGGGTAAGGATAGAAAAGTGGTTTTTCCTTAGCATGGCAGTAATAATACAGCTGCTGTAGGTATGACTGAGGTACACTGTAGTCCAAGGTTAAGTGCAGTTAACTGGCTCCATCGAACAGAAATGTAGGGACTAATATAAATGGGTATCATAAATTGGACATATCCTAATCTCTCATGTGTATGGAGATAATACAGAGGACACCTATTCTCTGCCACAGTAGCTTCTAAATACCAGTGCTTAGAGAGCTGAGAAATGAACTCGGATTCACCAGACCAAATTTCCAGGTATGCTTCTGTGCCAAGTGTTTATTATTCCTCCTGCTTGAAGAGCTTGAATGAAGCAGTGGGGAACAAAGTGCAGAGGATATGAGTAGGAGGTAGGCCAGTCAGACCTTGAATGTGGTTCTGGCTTTTCTTTTTTTCTGGCTATATTTCTAGTTCATCCCCTTTTATACTAGCAAGTACCTGGGTGGTTATAAAAAGCATCTGGAAACAAGAAGGATCTTGTGTATCTTTATTCAGCTACGGCTATTGCAGAAAATGGGAAAACTATAAATGCTGCTAGTGACACAGTTAAAATACCTCCACAACTCTTAAATTTTCTGTCTACACTGGTAACAGAATACTGCACAATCACATGTGGGTGGTACACTGTCTTTTGCCAGGTAATGAGGAAAGGCTTTATGGCCCATTTGTGTTGATGTTTGCAAGTCCTTTGACGTCTTACACATACAGCCCCCACCAGCCTCATTAGCAGTGTGCTGGGAAAGTGCAGCCTATATGCTTTCCCATGATTGGCACATGGCCATGGGGCACATGAAATATGGATTTGAGGATACCAGGAGTAACAGCGTGATAACTCCTATTCCTTCGTTTTTCAGCTTTCAGTCACAATACATAGATATTGAACTCTGTAACATACCTTGAAGGTTTGAGCAGAGTTAGGGTGAAGAGGAATATGATCATTCTTGTCCATGTCCTCAGTTTCCATAACCAACAGGTTTTGCACAGGCATCTCTATTGGCACGAGATGATGGGATCAGATGGTGTTGCGGGAGGAGCCATTCTTGCTCCTGATGCTCGACGAGCTGCTGGTCTCTTCCAGGACTCCAGCCACCACACAGCGCTTCCAGGGTAGAAGTGTAATGGGAAGAGCCTTTCTTGCTCCAGAGGCTCGACGAGCTGCTGACCTCTCCATGCCTCGCACCAGAGTGAGCTGAGGTCTTCTCTGTGGGTGTGTGTTCCACCTTTATTGGCCCCCTGGCCTTGCTCATGCCCAATAGGGGCCTGTCCTAATCAGGCACAGGTGGACTCACACCCACTCACTGGCAATTCGAGGCACCTGATTTATCTTACTTCTCTACAGATGGGATAATGGGATCAGATGGGATAATGGGATAATGTTACCATGCTGGCAAGGCAGGAATCTAGAACAGACTCCTGATATCCTGATTTCATTATTTCATTATAAATCCCTTACATTTATGCTGTCTGGGCTAAGGCAACAGCTTCTCCTGTTGCTTGACTGAGGTGACTAAACAGGCTGTAAAGCTGGCAACTGTCAGACTAATCTTTCCATTAAACTGATGATGGTCCTTTTTAATGTGGTCTGTTTTCTTTTAATGGTAGATGGTATAGTGGTGCAATGGAAAGTAAATTATTTTTTCTTTTTAGTTTAATCTTCTTAGGGAAAGAGGTAATCCTCTGCTAATTTCCTCCATCAAAGCAAGCATATGTCTCAATCACATTTGTAGCTGGAGCAGAACAGCACTCAGCACTCAAATTATGCTAATAACCATTTAGATTACTTCTTTTCTGGCATTTATTCATATTGGGGATCCAGCAAGTCTTTCCACTATGTGAATTTATGTGTTAAATCCACATTAGTTTTATTAATACCTCTTCAAGCTTTGGCATGCAACTGTCCAGCTCCTTGGCTTCTTGTCAAGTAAATGTGAAGTGGTTCTGCAGTCTTTCCCCAATGCATCTGAACTCTGTACCTTGACCTCTTAGTCTTTCCTACTTTGATCTGGCAGAGACAGGAGTGAGAGGCACTGCCAAGTGTTCCTGCAAGTAGGGGGCATATTTTACTAAAAACGTTATGCAGGTAGATGAGGTTCAAGTCTTGTGGTTATGGCATTTATAGGAGACAGTATAGTTATGTCATCCAGAGTGTTAAAATCTTCCTGAGGATAGACAATGTTATATATAGAGAAAGCCAGAAGAAACCTTGCTAAAATATGAGTTATAATCTGTCGTCTATAATATTGATTTTCATGCATGCTGATTACTTGTTTTGGAGTACTATGCTTTTATACAATGAAAAATTTTACAATATCATTTGTTCTGTGTCTAAACTGAAAATTTATCTGTCCTGCCTGGTTTTCTTATCGTATTGATGTAAGAACACTAATGCATGCATGTATATATAATACAGTATGTTAAGAGTGATTGAAACTAAATCAATAGGATTGTCACTCATGTTTTGATGTACCTTTCCCTTTCTTGTCAGCTTTCCCCTCTGAGCAATTCTTGATGGATTTGTTCTGCTGCAGATAAGAACCACTGAGTAGTATCTGTGAGACTGACACTAAATACAAATTCCTCTGCAGCATCTTCTTAACAATGCAGAACAACGGATATCAGTCATTTGTAATTATGTTCTTTGGATGAAAGATCTTTTTCATCAAAGTGCACAGGAATTGTTGAACTCAGATACGACGGTTGTAAGGATCAGTTTTGTCATAATCCTGACAGGTTATGATTTTTTTCAGAAAATGATGCATATTGAAAAAACTGACCTGAGTGTTTCAGGACATTATTTCCACCTCAGCAAGGGGTGCCTGGAATGTAGGGAGGATTTTCCTTTACTCAGACTATGCTTCTAAAAGGCACATTGAAGCCTCTTACAAGGTTTCTGTTAAGTGAAAGGTTCTTCATTGAAGATCTGTATTTAGAGATCAATTCAGGTCTGTATTTGTGCACTTCATGCCCTTGGCATTTATGCTTACAACAGAAACAGGGTATCTTCTTTGATCTGAAGCTGAAGACTAGCTCTGACCAGAGAACAACATGCAATAATGATACATCACCAAGAAATAGGAGGGTTGGTATGAAATCAAGCCTGGTATGAAATCAAGCCAAGAAGTTTTTGCCAATATATGCTTTTTTTACCTCTATGTCATATTTACTACGTTTTTTTTTTTTTTCCCAGAATCAACCATTTGAAATCTAACTGAATAACCTTTTTTGTAACTTTTTTCATGCTTAATTTTGAAGTTAATTGAAACAATTTAAAATAGTTAGGTTGCTATTCTGCAAATAATAATCGTTAGCCTTCAGTTTCCTGGATAATATTCAAAGATAAGTTTTCAGCAATACTAGGAAATATTCTCCTAATTCTCCTGTGAGGAAAGTATTTGATATACTTTGTTGTTAGTGTGGCTAAGCTGTGAAACCAATATGTATTTATTACCATTGGAGCAAATGTTCCTCTAAGACCCAAGATCAACAAAACACTTAAGCAGCTGCTTACAAGATGAAAACCCGTCCCAAGGCAATTTTTTAAATACCACTTTTAATCATCTTTTCTGGGATTCCCTGTTACTGTTTTATTCAGGCTTCTTGGGAATGAAGGTAAACAGAGAAAAAAACTTTGTGACAACATTGTTTGCAGATGGCAAAAATCCATGAGAAGCACACCAAGGGTTCTCACTTTTATTCCAGTACTGCCAGGTTTAGATGAATGGGTGTTGAAACAGATAATTTACTGTACCGATTTACTATACCAGTTCAGGTAGCTGAAGGGTCTCTCAGACAGGAGGGATAGTGAGAGATGACCCTGGTTCTGAACAGCTTCTGGGGTACACTGGGAAGAAGTGGGTAGGAAAAAAAAAATAGAGAAAGGACTGCCTAAAATCAAAGGTAACTGGTAGAATCAAGTTCCTGACTCATGGTGACTTCCCAGGGAGCCTGTTTTGGACAGGCATATACTTGAATCTGCATACACACTCAATCTATGCTAATGTGCAATCCTGTTCTTACAAATTGTTCTCTTTCTGAATATTAGAAGGATTTTCACATCCTTAAGAAAATGACTGAAATGCCCAGCGATGTGTTAGAGGGTGCCAATTAAAGTTTTAATGCTGTAACAGCTGTTGTCTGCTTGTAAATGATTTCTCCTAATTTTGGGATTTTCTGTTAGCACATAAAATGCTTTGTTAATAAATGTGAAAGTCCCCAAAGAATTTCATGCATTAAACTTTAATAATTGAAGAGTGCAGAGGAATAGCTGAAATAGAAATGATTGCATTATGGAGCAACTTTTAAAATGTGCCATGTTTGCTAGAGGTATTATAAACTCTCATTATACAGCATCTGTTTTATTGTGGGGTGGTTTTTTTGTTGTTTTTTTTTTTTCTTCTGTAATGACCAGCTCTAAAAACCCTGAAACAAGTTAGCCAGGTTAGGTTATTTTGAAAATTAAAGTTCCCCTTAAAATCTTGTTGTGTCTAATACTGTACTTCGTAACCTTCCAGTACAGGTCTACTAGCTTCAGCAAGACAAGAGCTATTTACATCATCTGAAAACTTGGTCCACTCTATGGATAAGGTTATCTATCACAAATTATTCATCTGTTGTCTTGAGCAGTTTCTTTTCAAGTCCTTTTTCCCCCAGATCCTTGAAGTCCTCACATCAAGTCACATTTGACACTGCACTGGAAAATGCAGCCTGGATGAGTGAGTAGCCTGTAGACCATATGAAATATGCAATGGAGAGGATTGCTGGGATAAAAAATTTCCACATTGTAAGCTACATATAAAGAAGACTAAAAATCAAAAAAATTACCAATGATTCAAATGGCCAGCTTTCTCTAAAAGTGTTTCTAAAACACTAAAAGAGTTTCTTAGACATTTTGGCAACTTTAATATTTGCAAGGGCTACAGAGACATGTTATTATGATAATGATAAAAAGAACATAACAGTAGTTTTAATACCAATAATAATGAACAGTACCTACTACCATAAGTAACATAACCAGAACAACAACAACAATAATGACATATTAAAAAAAGTAACATAAACAGGTGTGGTAAATGAAATGCTGCATATTCCAGGCTAGTGTTGCCTACAGCCAACATAGGACTTTTGTGGAGCTGGTCACTGTATTATCAGAAACCAGCCTCATCCTCTAGTATTGCTGTTCTCTTTGGGATTTTCCAGCAAGGCTGGCCATGATTTTTTTTTTCTCACAAGTTTGTTCACCTTGTATTTCAGAGAAATTAGCAGCACTAGCTGTTGCCCTAGATCATACACCTCTGAGTTGTTGCTGTGGGAGTTCAGTATACTGCATGGTCAATAGTGGCTTTGGTGTGATTTTAATATAGATGAGTCAAACTGGTGCATATCTTTTCCACTACAACACTCATTTATTTACTGCAGCATCTCTGTCTCTACACCAGTCACATACATTATGCATATAGTACATGCTGTCAAATCTTTGTGAGGCTCAGGGGTAACATCTCTCAGAATCACCAGCAGATTTAAAACTGCCTGTGCTTGCACATGAGCACTTTTTCTGTCAGGATCAATACCTGAGTGGTTCTCTATCCATAGCTCCCGACAGTGTTGCCCCCAGCAAGGAGGAGAAGCAGCCTGGGCTTCCCCAGCCAGGAAGAGCAGTGCCATGGGGCCCCCCTCTTTTCTTCTTTTGCTCCCTCAGCAGAAAGCAGCTCAACAGCTCTGCTGCTGCATTGCCCAAAGATGTGGTGCATGATGGAGCTGAAGTGGGCTGGAGCCACACAATTCTCTATTCTGATCAAAATCTTGAGGAGCTGTGGTGACAGAAGTCATCCAGAGCATGTGGGGAGTTTCATCTCTTCAAAAGCAGTGTTTTAGGCTTTGTGAAATTCAGCTGCATGCCAAGTTTCCAGTTTTGTGTTAGAAACGTATATTTAGGAGTGTACTTTCTTGTAGAGGCTACACAGAGGAAGAGAGGTGTCTCCTAGAGTGCAATGCCTTGTTAAGACAGAGCAATCTGAAATAAGCAGACATCCACTATTTCTTAGCGTGAGAGAGGGGATATTTCCTTGGGCTGATCTCTTTTTGTTTGAGCACTAAGCTTCCTTCCTTTTTCAATTGGCATTTAATTGCACACTTCAAAAGCTTTTCCTTTAAAAAACCCGAATAATTAAAAGAAATAACTCAATGAAGTAGGATTTATTTGACTTCTTTTTTATAGTTAGAACAAAAACAAATCAGCACAACAACGTAATTATGCGTCAATTATTCTAATTACTGTTGCCTTCATTTTTATTTTTAATCTTGATTTCTTTTTCTGTGCTGAAGAATAGAAGACAATCTAAACAATGAATTAATTAATTACTCTAAGCTCCTTGATCTCTTCCTTGTTCTTTCCACCCCCTCTTTTCAGATCATTAGAACTATGAGATAATCAAGGCAAGATTTAATTTGCTAGCTCCTTCTTTTCTCCCAGCTCCCTCAAAGTTTTTTTTTTTTTATCCTCTCAATCTTGTTTTTTTCTCACTTCTTTTACACACACTTCTTTGTCTGTGCTTAAATAACTTCATGAGCAGGTAGAAAAGGAAGCAGTAAGAAAGACCCTTATTTGTTTCTCAGCAGTTTAATTCCTGACATCCTTGCTGTAGCATTTTGAAGTCAATGGAGCTCAACCAAAATGTTCTTGGGGATCTCCTGTCTCCATCAGAGACATCACCATGCTTTGCCATTTGGATATGCTGCATAGACAAGGGGTGTTTTGTGGTTTGGAGTGCAAGAAAATCCATGCCCCCTACATGGTTCATAATTAGTAGCACTCTTCCTTCCTACCTGCTGCAGCTCTCACTCTCAACTTCCACTCCCTGGAAACTGGGAATTGAATCAGGTGATGGAAAGGGAATTATCTGCTGCCTGCAGCTTTACAGTGCAGGCTTATTCAGACACATCAGATTAAAACTTCCCTTTCCTGTGGGAGAACAGTGGGGAATTGTTGTTGGTGCCATGCAGGACTGAGTGATCCAAACAGGATCCAGAGTGAGGCAGTTACTGTGACGAAGATGTCTCAGTGGAAATAAACCAGGTGGGTGACAAGTGACAGAACACAAAGACAGGAGGCTACATTTACATTGCCTTTTGCAGGCAAACATGACCATGCTCTGCCTGTGCTCCAAGTGGACCTTTGATGCTTGCAAGGCAGACGTAGCTACATTCTCCTGTTTCATAAATAACTTACAGTCAGGGGTTTAGAGTTTTTTTGGTCAGAGCAAGCTCATGCCTGCCTCCATGGTGGGGGCCTGTACACCATGGAGACATCTATTCCTCATCATGGCAGCAGCGTCAAGGCTAGTGCCTGATCTCTTATGATGCACAGTTCAGTTATCTTGTTTCTAAAATGCACATCATAAATAGGTACTGATGTTTCCCATCCTCTGTTTTGATGTGCAATTCTCTATGGGTACTTTTTCCTAGAGAGCACCTGGAAAAAAAACACAGGTCCCCTGATCCCTTTACCACTACCATTTCACTAATACTTCCTCTTATAGGCAGACATTGAGTCCTGATTCCATGTTTCTCCCTCCCTTCAACAGCACGTTTATGTAGCAAGTTGAATTTCAGGACCAATTCACATTAGGAACCATTCAGGGAGAGTGGTTATGTTGACTTATTTTGGCAGCAGAACTCACACCATCTCAAAGTGTGAATGAAAATACGGTTACAGTTTTGCTAAATAGGATAATGGTTAAAGATCCAAAAGTAGTGTATTTCCTTTTAGCCCTCGCTCTTTTATTGGGTGCATTGAAATATATTTTTTTAATGTAATAAGTTATACTTCTGGTAGCTACTTAATACATTTAGTAGTACCTAATGATGCATAAATCCTGCCTGTCAAAGAGAGTTTTGGCAATGACTTCCATGAAGATGGAATTTCACATGGAATTTCAGTGTTAATGAAAAACAGATTAGAATAATAACTGTAAATTCTGCTAGTAAATTGTGAAATCTGCAAATCCTACTCAGCATTTACTGTAATAATTTTTTTTGCCTGTGTAAGATTTACAAGATTAGACTCAAAGACATGTATATTAGCTTGCAGTATCCTTGTTTTGATGTATTTTCATGGTTTTACAAAATTGTCATTATATAACTCTGTGTGTTTCAACTCTTTAATTTGTTCTTAGCATCTTTCTCATCTTTCCTCTTTGAGTGTACGGGAAAATTCTTTCTTTTCTTTCTGTTCTCTCCTCTCCTTTTTTCTCTCTTTATCATCTTCATCCTCTTCTTATTCTTCTTCCTCTCCTCTTATCCTGATATTCAGAGAACCTGCATGTATGTTAAACCCACTGCCATTTCCAGTATCTGAATAATTGTATCAATTGTGAGGTGTGTTTTTAAGATACAATTGGATTTATTCTTTGAACAGATACATCTATACAAATGACATTAAAATATGTATTGTTTAAACATTGGCTTATCAATGTTTCCATCTACTGATGATCATAGGTTCAGCCCTGCAAGGGGCTGAGCATGTTCTCCAAGTTGCTGAGCATTACCAAATCCCATTGGTGTTAAGAGATACAGAATACTTGAAAGTGACCCAAAACCCTCTTCCGCTCCTAATCAGGGTGGTGTATGAAACGGCATGCTTGTCAGCTCTAGTAGATCTGTCCCACTGAAATTATAATTCATCTCTAGGTGGCTTTGAATTTGTTTGTTTTAAAAATTAGTCTGTGAACTTTGAGATACTCTTTGTAGAAAACCAAAGTGGCAAGTGATTTTGGGTACCTTTGACTTCAGTCTCAAAGTTATGTATTGAATAACGAGGTGAATGTTTTCTTCTCCACTCTGTTTTACATTCTTGTCTCATACCTGACTGCTTATTTCCTAACCTGGTTCTGTGGTGAGTAGACAGCGAGAAGTAAACACTGGAAGAAGGCTGTGAGTGCTGCTTACACAAGTTACATCCATCCAGAGATTGATTTAAAGTGAGAAAGAGTCTGCTAAGATGACAGATAACTGCAGCTTGGCCTCTGAGCCCTTGACTGCTTCTCGTTGCTTTGTGGCAGATTTGGAACTGAAACAAGGCTGTGAAATGGTGTCGATAGTGTCATGGGGACGAGGGGGTCAAGGGACTAAGGATGTCACTTTGTGGGTAGGAAAGGGCATGATGGGGCATTGGAATGTCATCACCAGATTAAAATCATGGAAGGCAAGTCTTAGGGTCAGCAACTTTTGTCTGCTGCTTGGGTAAATTAGCAAATCAGTTTAGCAGTCTTCTAAGAAAAATGCTGCCTTTTAGAGTGTTTCAGACAATTACTGAGGATATTTCAAGTCTTGAAAATCAGGAAATTATGCACATTAATGCTAAGATTAAGCTATTTCATCTGTGTCCTGTCAAATTAAACATAAGGTGATATTTTTCATCTTTGAACCTTGACAAATTGGTATTTTTGTGGAACAAAAAATGTGTTGCATAATAAATCTCCTTCTAGAGTCTTTGAGCTTATTAAAATAAATGGATATCATAATTTTGGGTGGTTTCAGGCAAATGAAGTCAATATTTGTTTTTCAAGTGGCATTTATATACGATCTTATCCTGAAATACCAACTTTTTTCTATAAAGTGAAGTGATTAGAGTTTGCCTTCACAAAGAGCAGTTTGGTGTACTTACCCATAATTGAATAATTATGGATTCCAATGACTTCAAGAATTTCTTTCTCATTTTTAGTTTCATCAACAAAGAAAAGTGCAATGTCCTGCAGCTGCGGAGGAACAGCCTTAGGTGCTGCTGTATTGGGGATGACCGACTGAAAAGCAGCTCTGCAGAAAATAACCTGTGGGGACTTGGTGGAAACCAAGTTAAACATCAACCAGCAAGGTTACATTGCAGAAAGGAAGGCAAACGGTGTACTGGACTGCATTAGGAGGAGTTCATCAGGCTGAAAGGGGTGCTCTGTCCCCTCTATTCAGCGCTGGAGAAGCCACACCCAAAGCTCTGTATCCAGTTTTTGGCTCCTCAGTACAAGTGAGAGGTCAACATACTGGAGAGAGTCCAACAAAGGGACACAAGTATAATTAAAGGTCTGGAGTATCTCTCCTGTGAGGAAAGGCTGAGAGAGCAGAGACTATTTAGCCTGAAGAAGAGAAGTGGGTTCTCATCGATGTGTAGAAAGACCTGAAGGGAGGGTGCAAAGACAACAAAACCAGGTCCTTTTTAGTGGTGCCCACTGACAGGGCTAGAGGTGATGGACACAAACAGAAACACAGGAGGTTTCCTCAGGACACCAGGAAACACATTTTTACTGTGGAGGAATCTCCATTTGATATTCAAAACCCTCCTGGATTTGGTTCTGAGCAACCAGCTCTATACAGCCCTGCCAAAGCACAGTGTCAGAAAAGGTGACCTTGAGAGTTCCCTTCCAACCTCAATGATTTTGCAATTCAGTGAATGTGGGGTTCTTGTATGGCCCAATTGTATTGGACCTTTGAGAGTAAGAGAAGAGCATGATCTAATTAAGACATCCATATTCACTTACTTGCATCTGTATCAGGTTTGTATTGTAAGTTTTTGAAGACAGATATCTAAAATTTTGGACTAGGAGATACTAAAGTAAATCACCATATATTAGGAACTCTAGGTTGCTCTGCTTTCTTTGCCCTTTTCTCTTTTTTTTTCCAATTTATTTTTCTGTTGCTCTGAGTTCTCTGGTTAGTTCAAATTTACAGTGAAACCTTGAGGCCCTCAGATGTATCTTCAAAGACACATACTTTTCAAAGTGGTCCAACAAATCAGACTGCACATAGAGATAACTGCCAGCAATGGAGAAGCAGCACTCACATTTGCTTTGTGTGCCATCATTTTGGGTGGAATCTTCCCCTGAATAAGAAGGATTCTGTTCTCAAAGTCAAAGGCTTGCGGCAGTGTCTTCAGCAGAAAAAGACTTGTCCTATCCTTCACTTCTTAATTTCTGTGTGACTACAGACAAGTGGTTCCTGTTTGCCAGGTGACAAATGAGGAGCATAAGACCTTTTGCCCCACAGATGGGTCTTGAGGATCATGATATCAAACACTCAGTTATGCACAGTGTGTAAAACCAATCTATTTAATATTCTGTTTATCTGTATTACAGAAACATCTATGAACTGCAAGTGAGATTTGAACAAAATGATCAGGGGTGTAAGTCCCTAGGAACTGAAGCCACAATTCCTGACTCTTGGTTTTAACCTCTGGCAATACCATATTCTATCTTGGAAAAATGAAAAAACCTGCAAGTGCTTGGACATAGAGCAATTCCTGCTGGCATGCCTCTCAATGAAAGTGACTTCATATATGTAATTGAAAAGGTGAAACAAATTAACCCACTAATTAGATATTCAGGGAAAGGGTAGAAAATACAGTTTTCTCTTCTCTTTGGTATGTTTACATTGCTTTGCTGTAATGATGCCACCTGCTTCCTATTAGGTGAATTAAGTCTTTTATTTGCAAAGTTTTTTCTTGAACATATTCCAGTTCAGAAAGAACATGTTCTTACACTTCTGATAAAAAATCCTCAAATCCAAGACTTAGTTATGAGGACAATCTGTCTGTCAATACGCACCAGATGTGTTGACCATAAAGTTGATTTAGTATTCTGCACCCATATTTTCTCATGGCGGAGACTAATGAGAAAGGAAAATAGATAAGGAAAATGTCAAGGAGAATTGCAGTGAAAATTTAGATTGTTTTGCAGGCAGGTAAATAGAAACGGGGATAAAAACCAGGAACTTCCATTCTGCCACAATTGCTTCTACTGTACACTACCAGACACTTCTAAAACAGAATTTTTTGAAGGAAGATAGCCCTTTGTTATAGAAAGCTGGCTGCCTCCATCAAATCTGTAGCTAAACATATTCTTACACTATGCCTGGCAGGAGAGGTAATCAGAAACATGACTTGTAGCAAATAAATGCTAATAGCAAGTGTATTCTGGTTCATTTACAGTGGGCATCTTTGAGAACCTGCATAATTTAAAAAAATCTATAGCTGGAGAAATACTCTGTCTTTCTGAAAAACAAACACTGTAGAAAATAGTGCTACCTTCAGTGATGGAAAAAGAAATGTTCCTGTTTCAGGGTCCTGTATGCTGACTGATGTCCCAGTCGCTAAATCAATTACTCAAATGAAATTTTATACAGGATACTCTGATGAAGTTAATTGTTGACCCAAATTTATCCAATAGAATTGATCACGTCATTCTTTCTGGGTAACTCCCTTCTTCTTTTCTGACTGGTTTCAAACTAGTTATTTGAAAAAATGCATTTCAACCTTGTATTATAAGAAGGGAGTGTAGAGCAAAGGAGACATGAGCTAGGATGCAGGAGAACTGGTGTTTAAAAAAAGCTGATGTCTGATCTCAGCCAAGTCAGGTGACCTTTCTCTCTCTCTCTGTCTTTTTATTTACTTCTTTATTTATTTATTTCTGTTTCCAAGATGGTGATAATGATACTGTCTTTCTTCAATAAAGTGCCTTGATATCTCCTTTCTGAAGATACCTGTTATGTCAAAGTCAGCCATTTCCCAGCTGTTCAAGGCAGTCTGCTCCTGCTGTATTCAATCCTTGCTCCCTCTGACTAGAGCTTATTAAGTTAGATACAAATAAGTGACAGTAGCAGATAACCAGTTGCTGTCTTAGTGCACAGGCACATAGATAATCTCAGTCAGATGGGAACAAAGAACAGATGTTCCCTAACCATATGTTCAAACAAAAAATTGCAAGTTTGAATGTTCATGAGCAATGAATAAAACAGGAGAAAGGAACAACATATGATTTCAGGATGTAAACAAGTATCAGTGAGGCCTGTTTTGGAAATTTTCATCTATCTCTAAAAATGGTGCATATAAGAAAATTAAAGGATCTAGGATTCTTTTTTTTTTCAACTCTCATCCATGAGGATATTTATCTAAGTGTCTTCAGTCTTTTTTGAACAATAATAAGATGGCTAAATTGACATTGCTCAAGGACATGCATCTGTTTGCAACTAAGGTTCTCTCCACATGGTTGAATTTGTAATGTAGACAAAGAATCAGCTTTCCTTTCCAGATTATTTCAGTGCTAAATTAATTTTCTCATGATTCCATTTCAGACATCTTACAACCTCCCAGGACTTTTATTTTCCTCAAAGTGAGCAATAAAATGATCAATTAAAAACTCATCTGTTCCACTGCTGTTATATTCTCCTTCCCTCAAAAGATCTGGCTACATTTGACTCAAACTTTCTTTTACCTCACTTTTAAAATGCTGCATCATAATACCATTCCTTCCAGGGCAGATCTACAGCATCCTGCAGAAGAAAATTAGGTTGCAGTCAAGTCTCTAATTGTAAAGATATTTTTCCACTACCTGACAGTGTAGTCTTTAGTAATATTAAAAATAGGAGATAAGTTGTTAAGCTTGGATTAAATGTCTTCAATCACTACATGCTACCTTATTTTGCTGCTGAATGGAAAAACAAACAAAAAACCCCAAAACAAACCTGTGAGCTTTCTTAAGATATAAAGTTTTAATTAACATATAAGATACAAAATAGAAATAAGGTAAAAGTCATTGTTTTTCAGTAAACACAATTACATTCTCACTGTTAAGATGTTGATTTTGTTCTTGTTTCTGGAATTTCAGAGATATTATTGTGGTTTTTGTTCTAGATGTGCAAAAACAAGCCCGGAAGATGTTGCTTTCTCTCAGTATATACACTGTTAAAATGTCATGAAAAAGGGACTCATGCTTTTTTAAATCTTTTGGAAGCATATGTGAGAAGTGTATGTGAAAGCACATGTAATTCTCCACACCCTTCATACAATTATACTTTTTCCATATTCCATTTGGTTGAAGAAATCCCAGATACCATGCCAAGCAGGAGCATTTCCCACTGTTTTTCTTTGATGTACACTGACTGAAAAGATATTTCACTCCTGAGGAAATACCCACATGATGTATTTTGTACACCATCAGTTGCAAATTCATCTTAGTGAAAATTATTCTGTCTACTTAGAAATCTTCAGGTTTACATACAAAGGCTGCTTCATAAATTCAAAGATATGAGTCATCTTCTTCACACTAACTTGAGCAAAGCAAAAGTAGAATCTGTAAAATATCTGCAGGCTTGCTTGGCACCTGATAGGCACTGATTTACAAGGATGTTCATCTTACCATTGTTGAATTAACGTATTTGCCTGCTTTAATTTAGATGTGTTCCAGACCACTTCACTGGAAGAGCTAAATAGGTGTTTAGCATTTCATAGATATTATTATTAGTTTTATTTAAGTTGTGAGTAGAGCTCGGTAGAAAATATTTTTTCCCAGGCTCTGGAGTTTTTGAGATTAGAGAAAAATGTTCCTACATGAGGAAAAGATTCTCTCTTCTGCTGGGGTTCTCATATGTGCACGTGTATGAGCACACACACATAATCCTAGTGAAAAATGAGGAAGGTAAAGTTCTTGCTGCATTGACTGCTTGTGAAGCTTCTTAATAAGAAATACAAACTTACAGCAAATGGACTGAATTTACATAATTTTTTGTCCGCAATACTAAATACTTTGTGGTGGCTTTCTCTACTTCTTCTCAGGAGGTCTTCCTTGTACCTGAGGGTCTCTACCTGAGAAATGCACAGTCATAGTCTTATTTATGCTGTGAAAGTTTTCCTTTCTATGAATCAGTGCATCACAGAAAAGACATTTAGTTGAAAAAAATCCCCAAGATTTCTTTAATTTTGGGGATATTTTCTTCTTGTGTCTTCCCTTTATCCCCTTTCTTCTCAGAAGGTACGCTGCAAAAACAGTCACTTTGAGATAAATCTGCTGGAATTCTCACAGCAGTGATTCTTCAAACATGTGGCATGACATCTGGGCTTCAATTTCTGGTAACAACTAGCATCCTCCCTCCTCTCCTCCTCATTAATACTTAAAAATCAAAGCTGGTATCTGGTGTTTTTTCTGCTACCTCTGTTAGTATATAACACGAAAGACTCCACAGGAAAGGAGCCCTCTCTGAGAAGATGAGCACACAGCTCTCAGGTGCTACCTCTGCAGAAGCTCAGCTTTCTGCAGTCACTTGGCTTCCCTCTTGTTCCAGCTGCTTTTTCCTGTCTCCACAATTGCAGTTGGCTCTTGTGTTCAGATTAATCTGCTTTTTCAACAGGCTGCTTCTAATTTTACACTTAGACACTTTAAAGTGCCTTCAAGCTCCTTTTTTTTCCCTGTGTTTTCTTCCAGCTGCTCATGCTGTGCAGCTACAGGACACTGGTGGAAGGTCCAGGCTACCAGATGTGTCCAAAGCAGAGTTTATCCCAACAGATTTTTTTTCTGATTGAGCTAAACTAGCTATGCTTTTTGTTTCCAGCCACATCAGCTCTTCTGGCTGGGCAGTCTTGCATGGTGTGCTTTAACAAAGTCACTGAAAGCTTCAGGCTGGTTCATCATATCTAATTATGTTAACTTTGCAGTCATTACTCCTCAGTAGGTAGTGCCATGCTGTCTTAAGTGGATGATGGCTGCTTTTCCAAGCCAAACATTCACATCTACTTGGATGAACCAAGTAAAATGTATTTCTGAACAGTTCTATTGTTCAGATTACATCTGCCAGATTCTTAAGTGAAAGGATACTGTTTGTATTTTCTGCAACTTTATCTCTTTATCTGAAATAAACAGTCACATGAAATTCCAGCATGTTTCTAAAACTTTTGTAGGAAAGGATGAAGCAGTAAAGTATAAATTTGATAAGGAGTCAAAGAAGAGCACAAATCAAGAAAACTGCATTGCTCTCACAGACTCCTGTTGACCCTTCAGGTTCAGTGCACACTCTTTTTCTTAGCCTAAAAAAGCCACAAATCTTACCCACCTAACAAACATTACCAGAAGACACTTGCATAACAGGTTATGCAAGCTTAATGAAGGGGCACCCTTTTGTCTGTGTGAGTTTTTTGCACTGATGGCCACTGGTTATACCTAAGAAAGGTATTTGGATGCTGATGCAAGAAGCTTGAGCATCTTAGTTTTATAAACCACCCTACTGCAGAAGCTGAAGTCTATGCTGTTAGCTACCTTGAAATCACCCTTAAATCACATTAAGGTAAAGCTGGCACAAGTCCATATTTATTGAATGGGTAAAAGCATCTCTAAAGGTACTGTGGTTTACAATGCCATGAAAGATTCAAATAGCTGGAGGTTTTGTTTTGGGTTTTTACCTTCTTAGAAGAGCTCTAACACTTCACCCAATACTCAACTGATAAAACAATAGATATTTACAAGCCCCTGGTCAAGGATCCTGTTCTTGGGAAACTTTTCTGTGTTCATGGGAGAGGTGTTTCAGTTGGAGACACATGCTGACCTTCTTATTCCCATTGTTATCCACTTCCCCACCTTGTTTGGAAATCGTAAAGGCAAAGCAAGGGCAGTCATGTCATGCAAAGGGCTAAAGTACTAGCAAGTGATACCTTAATGAGTGATAAAGCAGCCTTATCTGCCCGGTGAAGCAATGAACAAGTCCCACGAGGAACTTTTCCACACCCTGAACACTGTATTTCACATCAGTGTGGCAACTGAGTGTTAGCTTCTGCACTTATGGAGAAGGCTAACTCATACTCATGGTATCATGACACTTCCCATTTGACAAATTTGTGGGTAAACAGTGTCACATGTTCTTCATTACACATGGGATAGGAAAAATACAGGCAGATCTTTGTATAAAATGTGTCTTTTGGAAACAGCTCAGGTGTGGTGCAAACAAAAAACTTTGATAGTAGTTACACACTGCTGTCTTCTGCCCACTGCTTATCCTGATGTTCATTGCTCCCTTGTGCTTTCACCATCTGTTTGACATTTGCCTGTAGACTGTTACGTTTAATAGTAGGCTTTTTTGGGGGATGGCAACATTTCCACTGCTGTTTTTGCATGGTTCATAGACACTATGTAGGGAAATATTTTTTACTGACACTGCAGATCTACACAAAGACCCCCACCTATTTTATTACATTCCAGCTCTCTCCCGCTGCCATGGAATCAGTGATTTAAAGGTTTAAAAATACATAGTATTTAAAAATACATAGTATACAAAGACTTGTCATTGTTAATAAAACTACACAAATATATGTATTTTGAAAATGAGTAAATGAGTGAGGGAGGTGCCTTAGTTAACTTAGCAGAAATGTCAGTCAAATGCTCTTCTCTCTTGACCTCCTTTTGTCCCCTTTTTTGGGGGGACTGCAAAGCATTCTGTGTTTTAAATATCTGAGGATCCTTCTGTATTGCACATTGTACTTTAAGAAGTAAGCTCTGTGTTTGTCAAGCCAAAGGCTGCACCCAATGCCAGGCCCTCCTTGTCAGCTCAAGCCCCCCAAGGCTTGTCTTTCCCTCCCTTGGAAAGATCAGAGTTTACCTATGGTGCCTCGTTTTTTCTTAGTTATGCCATGCCCACTTACTGTGCCACCAGTTTGTTTAGTGCCACCAGCATCCTGCAGTGGCTGGGGCTTGGCAGCAGGCTGGGAACACCTCCAGCCAGACACTGCTTGGGGGTCAGGACCTGTTTCTGCCTTATGGCAAATGTATTTGGTGGCTGTCAGTGGTATCCATGTGCACCTCACATGTGCATCCTTCAGTCATGGGCTCAGCCTTCTCCTTCATGATCTGCCTCAGTGATGCGAGCCAGCCTCAAGGTCTGCAATCCCCATGTGGCTCTTTCAATGCATGTATGGGTAAATAAAAGCACAGACTCCACAAATGACTCTTTAGATAGTTAAAACACTAGGGTCTTTGAGAAAAAAACAAAAGCAAAACAAACTGACAAGTGTTGCCTATTGCCACTGTTGCTGTTTTAAGCCCTGTGTTCCTTTAATGCCCTCTAATAATAATCAATAGGTGCTAGCTATCCCTAAGAGAGAAGCAGCATGAAGAGCAAAAACATTACTGTTTACAAGCACAGAATTGTTTGTTACTGGCAGTGTAAACATGGATTGATTCCTTCTCTTCCTGTTTAATGTGAGGCTACTTCAAGTTTTCTAGCAAATAGGTTATATTTCCCTTTCTGTCAGAAAGAGATTAAAAGTGAAAAGGAAGAAAGAATGAGAGCCATGAAGGGAATGCATAAGAGTTGACTGATGGCAAAGGAAAAAGAGGAAAGCAAAAAATGAATGGATAATTCAATTAATATGGAGAGTGATTATGTCCTTAGCATTGTCACATGAGCTTTATGTGTTTTGCTGGCAACTTCAGAGTGTGCAAGAGAAGGAAAAAAAAAGGAAAACCACTCCTATACTTTGGGCAGTGAAGATGTATGAATATTCAGGAGGTATTCATAGGTATTCATAGGTAAATCTGGGGGTTTCAGAACTGACAATGTCAGATTTTGGAAATAGGCTATTGAGGTACTGTGCTAGAGTCTAGTTTTTTGTTTTGGCAGAGGTAATACGTAGCTCTGCTGCTCTACTTCAGAGTCAGTGCTTACAGTGTTGGTTTGGTCTTTAATACATTCTATAAAGGGAATAGATTTCAAAATCACCATTGATTTTGAGTTGGAGAAGATCTGTATTTCTTCAAAGGTGTATCTTAAGTTTAAGTAATCCAGACTTTACCTAGACCCACTGAACCCACAGAATAAAGCTGGAAAGAGCCTTTGAAAGTTGAGATCGATGTATTTATCAGAAAATTTTCAAGATGATGTTAGGGTAGCAACTCTGATATGCAAGATCAGGGCTGGACAATATCTCAAGGCATTTTTATTTTCTGTACCATTCTTCAGCTGAATAGCCATTTGAAACAGCTCAGTAAATTAAATTCCTTTCAACACAGGAGAGTGATTTTTTCTCCTCAAAACTTTATGTAACAATTCTAAGGCTGAGCCTAGCAAAGATCTGCAGCTAATTGTAAAAAAATAAATTCTTCCCTCAGGAAAAAGAATGCTGACATTTTAAAAGTTGGAGCTCAGTGTTAAACTGTTGAGGTATCTTGAAGTGCTGAGTCACTTGTTGTATTTATTTATTTGAGATTGTTTATTCTTAAATAACTCAATTTATTTACATGTTTTAATATGTATCTAAGATCTGAACTTCAGTTCTCCGCTGTTTAAAGTTTAGGCCCAAATTTATAACAATGTCTGCAGACTTTGCTCTTGCTACATAAAATCATATGAAAAAGATTACAGAATTTATTTTTAAACTTTTAATTGAGACATCATAATCATGCTTATCTAGTAAATAAGAACTGTTATTCCCGTTTAGAAAAGTCAAATTTGGGGTTCTTCTGGTTAGTGGTAGACAAGTTATGCAAAAATATTATTTCTTAAAAATGCAGTAAATTTTCTAACCATAAAAAGAATGGAATAGGGCATATTTCTTTGCCAACATTTTCAGACATGATTCTGCCCCAGTGGTACTCTTTCTAGACTTCTCTTCATGGTTACACTCCTTCTTCAGTCCATTACCTTCCCTTTATCTCAAATTTGTGCTTTCCTGTGGCTTCTGCTTTTCACATAAGCACCTCTACTAAAAATAATTGTCCTAGAACCCTTTTGTATGTTTGCTTGGTATGCACTTCTCTGTTGGCCAGAATCTTGTCTCTTGGAATCTGCAAATTGTTCCCATCTTTTTGTTCCATGAAAGAATTTCTTATGTTTGTTCCTTTCCAAATGAAGAACACTTGTTAAATCATTAACTTTCAATAGAATTTTAGAAAATCATGACAATACAATGAAGATCACTGTTATGCATCATTTGGTCATTTTGAAGTGGATTTTCTTAGCTTCTCTCAACGCTTTCTAATATAAGGATGAGAAGGAGAGAGCTGATCTTTACAGTAGTAGTGACTGAATGATGGGTAAAGCACTGGTCTGGTTGCAAGCAGTATCAGGGCAAGAATCATGTTCTATGTGTCTCTAAGCAAGTTACTGAATTTCACAAGATGCATTTTTTCAGAAGATAAAAATGAAAGCAATTATTTTCTCCTGTTATTTACACCAGCCTTTTAGACAGTTTACTCTTTTCCATAAACATTTGAGCAGGGTAAGCCCTGGTTTATCTTCAGTTATCTTTTAGCCATGTCTAAAAAATAATATTTAAAAATATTTTTCTAAAAACATTTATCACACACATCTCAAGGTCATTCTCTTTGTGTTACTTGAATATAAGGATGCAGTTTTCATTTTCTCAAGAAAATGTTAGGCCAGTGACAGGTGACATTTGGATGTTTCAGAAGTTGAGTTAGGCACAGAGAAGCTCAGGCACAGGGATGAGTCTCCTGAGAATATCTTTATCTACCTGCAGTTTACTTAGCAACAGGCTCCCTCATGAGGTAATCTCTCCTGCTTCAGGCCTAGGCAGAAGTGCCACAAAACCAGCCTGTCTCTGATGTGATACTTTTAGCTATTCCTGGAGATTGGCATTCACTGGGAATCTTTACATGCAATATATCAGTAAAATAAATAATTAGGTTAACTTAATTCATTGCTCCTCTCTCTACCTGCCTTAGAATAGGGTTAATATTTTTTTCCAGTCAGCACCACAGTGCATTTTAATCAATGCTGGAAATACTTGTACAGAGAATGCCTGCATCGTGGACACCTAAACTTCAGTGCTTTTACTTCTATTACAAAGTCACTTTACTCGTTGGGAAATGGAAATAGCTCTATAATATATTTGTACAAAGTACTTAGTTTATATGGACATCAAAATTGTTTTCTCCAAATCTCTGCAGGTTTGTTTGGTTTTTTTTTAACATTTTTACATGCTTCCGTACCATAAAGCATAGCTGGGTTTTTTTAAAACAGACCCTAATGGTTCATCATGATTTGAATAACAACTGGTTGATCACATATTTTGATTACAAGAGCAAATTGAAGCCAGTTGTACTGTTCATCAAAATAAATCATGTATTAGTCAACTAATGAAAAAGTTAGCAGACAGAAGAATAATGCCACAGCTGTACTCATAAACACATGGGCAAAATTCTTAGCTGTGGTCAATCAGTATGGCCTTAACCTCTTCAACAGAGTTCTGCTGGAAGATATCAGTTAATGATCTGACCTTTTTTCAGTAAATGGGTAAAGAATTATGTGCACTAATTTTCCTTCAGGAAATTAAGGGGTAATAGTCATTGATACTTGATATTTAGATGTTGCTTTTTATCTACCCTTTCAGATTAAACAAAAGAATCATGTTGCTCATATAATGGGAGACTTTGGTTACTATTCTAGAGAATGTCATTTGCAGTTCTCATTTTCCCAGCCAGTTTGACATTCTTACATATGGAGACTGAATGTCTAGAATCTGAAAGTTCAGTCATTAGGTGAAGTAGAGAACTGTGATGCTTGCAGATATAACATTTTGAGATCTAGATAGAGGAGTAAAGGCCAAAGTTATTCAATGTATAAGACGAAACACATTTCACACATAAGGATAATGATTTTTCTTTCAGGGCAGGAGTGAAATACCTGCTCTCTGTGCAGTGCTGGATTAGATAAACTGAAATGTTTTCTCCAAGCACGCCTTGGATCACTTTTTTTTAATTGTTTTGTTTGTTGCAGGTGTTTTCCAGATGTACAAAGTTTCCATCACTCGTTCATCAGTAAACGGAAGTCAGAGGAAGGACATAACAATATAGATTTTCTATAAGAATCAATACATTTTGCTATACAGACAGCAGGGCAGAAAATGGATTTTGAAGCAGGGAAAAAGAGCAGAGGGCAGAGGCAGCTTCAAGACAAATCAGTAAAGGTCAGCTGAGGCAGAGAAGGACTGCAGAAGGGTGCTGCAAGGTGACTCTCTGAGGGTGTGAAAAAAGGGCAGGAAGAGTTAAAACCAGGGCAGAATAGGCATAATAGGAAGGGCAAATCTGTTCAAGTGCAGTATCCACATGAGTTTAAAAAAAAAAAACTTCAGTGCATTAGACTGTAAATGTAAATAACAGCCTTTGCTATAAGAGCATTATATGGAGCAAAAATAAACAGGCTAAGACAGGCAACTGGGCAATGACAGATTTCTGGAGCTGTCTGGCTTTGAATCTGTTCCCATGTGCTCTGATGCTGGCTATGATTTAATGCGAGGGGCCTGTAAAGAGGAGTATGAGGAGGAAATCCCATGTCATATTGAAAGAAAGCAACACAGCACATATAGAGGCATTTCCATTGAAAGAAAGTACCCTAAACCATTTTTATGTGGAGAAATACAGACTGACAAAAAAAAAATACTTTAGGGGTCATGGTGAGGGTTTATCTGACCCAGGATTCTGTCTCCATACGTGCTAATGTATAGAATTATCCCTTCCCCAGTGTATTCTTCAAGTTTCCATTAATCTGTCAATGAGAAGGCGGGAACAACATGTATGAAATTCTTTTCTTTTTTTACTGCAAGCATACACAAGTGTAGCTACTTTGTAATAGTTACCAAAAGAGAAAACTGAGGAAGAATACACTGAAGTGCCAACCATTGAGAATTCAGATCACATAGCTATGACGCTGAGTTTAAGAAGCAACTTTCTTTACAAAATATATCCTGGGCTGCTTTGGCCACTCTTTCACAAGAGCTTCTGAATTCAGTGCATGCCATTGTCAGTGACTACCTGTCAGTACTTGGTGAACAAATATGTTCAAGTAATTTGTAGTCTATTCATAGATGAACTATAAACATAAAAAATAGGTGATATTATCAAGTTTCTCACAATGGATATCATTTAGGAAAAAACATTAATTTAAGGTAGCTTAACTTACCAGGTCAGAAAAATTGCTGACCAAGTCTCAAAGTCTTTTCCTTTGCAGATCTACGTAAACATGAAAAAATATTTTTATGTACTTGCAAATGACTATTTGAATCATTTTAGATATTGTTCCTGGATGATTGCTACGTAATCATGAAAATTTGTGTTGGGGAGAACTAGTGTACTCATTTAATTATCCTGCTACCCTTGCTTTGAATATCAGCAGGCTTGGCATTTTATATAACTTTTTCTTTTGCACAAAGGGGAAATGTTTTAGGCACTGGTAATAACTGATGTTTATGTGAAGAGGAGCCCTGATGGTGTTTGGCCATCCTGAAAGTTCCTTTTGGTTGTAGTGCTTCCCCACTGCTGGAGAAGAAACAATACCCTGTGACTTAGACAATCAATCACACAGCATGAATAATGAGGAAACACTCAAAGCAACAGTCACATTTGCATAAGCCATTCATTCAGTACATTTGAATAACCACCAAATTAATGAAAATCAAAAGGAAACCATGGATCATTTGCTAACAGGAAGGAAGACTAAAACCCTTGAATAAGTGGCTTGCTGAAAAAAAATGTACGTGGCTTTGTCTTTCTAGAGTGAAAAGGAGGATGGTTGAAGTAAAAATTTCCAGGAGATGAGCCTCTTCTTGCCAACCCACAACAAGGTTTGTTTCCCTGTAGTTGTTCTGCATCACTCTATTTCTTCCTGTGACTGTTGTTTTCAAGGGGAGAAAGAAATATTCTGGGACCCCAACTTCGCAACAAAGTAGGAGAAAAAGCAAATGTTTAAAAACGTGTGTTTAATTGGCGCTTTTTTTGCAGGTGAAGAGCCATATGTAAACATTATCAAGAAATTTTCATTTCCAGAGATGACTGCACTGGTTATTTTTTGTTTATGATACTCTACATGCTTGGCAAAATCAGTTACATGAGGGTCTCTTTAGTTACATTCAGAAGAAGACAGTTCCAAAAGAAACTCAGAATGATTACATAGTTGGATTCTGTCGATTCATTTTCTCTTATTTTTCTCCTTGTTGTAGAAGGTGCTGACAATCCTCTGTCAGGAGTCTATATTCAATTTCAGGAAAGTAAACTCTTCCAGCTGTCAAACCTGAAGGCAAAATCTAAAATCAACTAATAGCTCATCAGGAGATGCTTTTCACTTTGCTGCTCCTTACAGTACTCAGGCTTCCTATTTCTTGGAATTAATCTTTCTTCCAAAAAAAAGAAAAGAAAAAAGAACCTATGCATTATTTAAATGTGGATGCAATTAGTTTCATTAAGAAATTCTGTACTGCTGCACTAAGAACAATTCCACATAGAACAGAAGACCAAACAAAACACATCTTTGTCAATATTTAAATTAAACCAATCTCTGCCTAGTTACTTAGGTTGAAGTCTATTTTATATGAAAATGCTTCCGCCTGTTCTTCATCCTTTGGCAAAATGACAGCAGCATGGATTTCCTACATGCCAAAATTATGACCCAAATTAAAAGATACATATCTAGTGCTTTGGTAACTCCTGTAAGGAAAGAGCAGGATGTACTTTGGATAAGTCATAGAATGATAGAACTGTCTGGGTTGGAAGGGACCTCAGAGATCATCAAGTCCAACCCTTGATCCACTACTGCTGCAGTTCCCAGACCATGGCACTGAGTGCCACATCCAGTCTCTTTTTAAATGTCTTCAGGGATGGAGAATCCACTACTTCCCTGGGCAGCCCATTCCAATGCCTGATCTCTCCTTAAAGAAATTCTTTCTAATACCAACCTAAACTTCCCCTGGCAGAGCTTAAGTCCATGCCCTCTTCTCTTGCTGAGAGTTGCCTGGGAGAAGAGACCAACCTCCCCCTGGCTACACCCTCCTTTCAGGGAGTTGTAGAGAGTGATGAGGTTTCCCCTGAGCCTCCTCTTCTCCAGGCTGAACAGCCCCAGCTCCCTCAGCCCTTCCTCACAGGACTTGTGCTGGATCCCTTCACAGCCTCCTTGCTCTTCTCTGGACCTGCTCCAGCACCTCAGTCTCCTTCCTAAACTGAGGGGCCCAGAACTGGACGCAGTACTCGAGGTGTGGCCTCACCAGCACTGAGTACAGGGGCAGAATGCCTTCCCTGGACCTGCTGGCCACGCTATTCCTGATCCAGGCCAGGATGCCATTGGCCTTCTTGGCCACCTGGGCACACTGCTGGCTCATGTTCATTTCCTATCAGACATGGCTCCACCAGACATGCTGGTGGTCTGTGCACCTGTACAGCTCTTCAGCCTCGGCTCTTTCAAAATGTCAATATTTGAGAGTGTTCATTGCTTAGACCACACACTGATACTACTTCCAGATGATTCTCTTGCAGGACAAGCATGTTCACTGAGCTGTTCAGAGTCTATCAGAGAAACCAAAAGGGATGTGTTAGAAGGTTAAATAGTTGTTCTGTTCAACAACCAACATCTTGTACAGCAGCCCCTAAGCCTGGCAGCTGACAAAATCTGAAGAGCTGCCAGTTCCATAGGGAATCCCATTTGGGGGGGATACAGGAAGGGACAACCTTCACCCAGGAAGCAGTTTTCTCACTCCTGGAGCAATCCAATGTGCCCCATGCTTTTGGATCTTCAAGTTTTCTTCATTGCTCCTGGGGTTCTTCTGGCAGCTGTTGTGTTGGATTTCTTTTAAAGGAGTACAGGTGGAAATGCAGCATACCTACATTTTTAATGGAACTTATTCTAAAAAGTTTGGAATATGGGCTAATTGTTACCTGTATGAACTGGGTCTGTCCCTTTGCATGCTCCAAGTCAGGACCTTACATTCAGAGGCATCACCAATCTGCAGGGTGATGCAAGGCCCCAGTTTCATAAACTCCACTTTCTGAGAAAAAAATAGGGATGACAAACATCTTTTTAACAATAGCCACCTGACATAATACTTCCAGCAACCCAGAAGGGAAATAGTATAAAATGTTGTACAGATTTTGCAATATTCACCTTGAACTTCAGAGATCACTTTTGCTTTCTCCTTAGGCAAATCAAAGGCCCAGTGGTCTAACTGTTCCTTCTCTTATCTCATTCACATTCAGAGAGCAGAACCCATGTCATCTAAATACCAAATACTTTTGACTGCTTGTGGGGAAAAGTATAACTTAAAGCTAGTCCCCATGAAAAGCACGTGGGTACTACTTTAACAGTAACACAATCATGTAAAATAATCTATCTGCTCATAGATATAAAGCAGGTGAGTTTCATGGCTCAAGTTTGAAGAAACATAAAGTTATTAGCATCTGGAAATTTAATTTTTATTATTCTTTTTATACATCAGACTAGATCACAAATGAGCTATTTATTTATGTTTCTATGCTATCTGTTCTGAAAAAAAAAACCCAAAACCAAAAACACAACAAAAAACTTGCTGAGACACATGCCAGATGTCTATCTCAGTCCCATATGACTTTATTTCTGATAACTGCAATTATTGTGTTTATTGCTTGCCTGACTGCTACTTTCTCTTGATTTCTTGTGTAGTTTTAGACTTTTTTGTCATATTTTTTTGTTCTCCCAGCTGTCACTCTGTCATCTCAAAGGATAGGACTTCTAGGTGGTGCCTCTCTTAATGTTCATGTACTGTGTGATAGGGGAAAAAAGATAGCAGAGGCTTCCACCTTCCACAGACATACAGACATGTCCAAAGCTGTTCTGATTGTAAAGCTTTAGGTCACCATAAGAGACCTGTCAATGCACATTTTTTTGTTCTCTGCAGCAGAGGATCTCACCAAGACATCTTCTTTTGTCCACCCAGAACTCGTAAGTGTTTCAAATTAGCAAAGTAGAAATGAAACCAGTATGGCAGAAATCAACAGGATAGCTAGAAGAGGAGTACCAGTAAAACAAACAAACATAAATGAGTCACCAGGAGAATGGCAGCTCCGGGGAAGATTCCAGTTCCCTGAGCTCATACCCACTTTGTCCTCACAGTCTCCCCTCCTGCTGCAGAAGTTTGGATTCACAACTTAGCTCTGTCTTCTCTCCACTAGCTCAGTATAGTTGTCCACTGCCTCCTGACCTCTCTCATTACATTTCTGATGCCTCTCCAATAGACTTAAATTAATAGTGGCATTCTTGCCTATTTTTTAACTGCAATTCCCCTGCTGACTTTACCTTGTAGGAACCAGCTCTTTTCTTTACTATCTATATTTTTTTTTCATTTTTAAATATATCCATCAGCCCTGCTTTTTGTTTTGCCAGTTAATATGCTCTGATACCTTAGTGCTTGTGAGTGGATCAGCTGGTTTTGACAGGGTGTCCCCAAATTCCTCAGTGTCTTCCACTGCTCTGGAGGTCAGGCAAATTCAGCCTTCAGCTTCCCTGTCTAACCTACCAGTTAGTTTTTAAGGGCAATCCTTCACTCCTGGTAACTTGCCTGCTTTAACCTTTTCAGATTTAATACTCACACTGAAAGCAATTAAACACTTCTGATTTTTAAGCGAATGTGTTAAGTAGTAATGTACATAGTAAAGTACATTGCTACATCAGAATATAGTCTTCGACTTTTAGCCTCCCATATGCTCCTCACATTTTAAATTAAGTCCTAAAGCTGTAAGTTGCTGTGAGAATGTTTGGTGTGTATGAAAATTCAAAGAACCCATAGTGGTGTTAAGGATCTGTTGAACAGCATGTAGAACTGATGCCTTAGGGCATGGTACAATCCAGAAAAATCTGTCCTACTGCTAAATCTAGAAAATAACTGGAGGCAGAATAGTGTGAAGAATGTCAGAAATCCAGAGTAATGTGAAGAATTTCAGCACATCTCCAGGTTGCTTTGAGATGAAGCCTTCCCCATACTGTGCCTGCTTTTATTCCAACCTTACAGCTCCGCCTTTTAACCACTTTGATGCATTCCTCCATATTCTTGGAAACTGTACAGATGATAAAATCACCCAGCTGTATTTGCTCTCTCCTTAGCTAGATACTTGTCTGAATATTTTACAACCATCTGTTACCTTCTCAGCCATGTAACAGAGCAGAACATCAGCAAAAATCAAAAATCAAATATCTGAGATAGAGATTTCAGCTTTATCCTAAGCTCAGTTAGTAGTTTTATAATTAGTGATTTTTTTTTCAGTTTAACACCATAAGAGCTGAAGGGCATGCTATCACGTAGACTTCATTTCCCAATGAAAAGTGGTAGTACTTCTAAATATTCATGACATCATTATACAGTTTATCAAATCCAAAGGTATTGCCAGCTTTTAATTTAGAGCACAGCTCAGTCATATTTCACTTGTAGCCAGAAGTGATTTTTATTTCTTTTAACATTTGAATCCAAAGTGTGTGGAATGAGTAGACTGAATTTTAAACTCCTTGTCTCTCCTCGGATTCTTTTATTTGAACTATTTCGGTTTTGTTTCCTAAATAGGTTGTGCTTTAGAGCAACCAATCAATGCAATTCAACAAGACATAACAGGGAGGCAGCTCCTGACTGTTACTTTTCACATCTGTTGTTAGGTCAGTCAGAATAAAATCTCCAGGCTTGAATGATAGCCTGTTTACAAAAGAAGATTAGTTCTCAGCAGTAAAAACTCTAGTTTAGTCAAGAAAAACAGTTGTTTGGTCCTGTTAGACTACAGCAAGGAGAAAATTAAACTTAGTCAAAAAAAAAAAAAAAAAAAAAAAAAAAAAGTAAAGTACCTTTATAGCTTATTAGCATCAAAATTGCTGCATATTCTTGCAATTCCACAGTCCAGAATCAGCAATGTGGTTCTACTGCTGCTTCTCTCCTTGCATGCATTTCTTTTATATATCTAAGAAGCTGGAAGGATTGGTTAGGTTGGGTATTTGGCATAGGTGGCAGCAGCTGTTGCATGTTGTCATCTGAACACATGCAACCATAGGAGCTCCATGATTCAGAACAGCAGAGCTGTTATATGCATTTAGGGACTAGAAATATACATTCCATGTTCTGTGGAGTTCATCTGTCTTCTACCCAGTTTATTTTTCCTAAATAGCAGGGGAATGTGAGAAGTAGGGACTTCACAAGCAGAAGACAATGAGGGAGAAGTTTAGGAAGAGTATCACTGAGAAGTGGAATAATCTTGGAGTTTTATGCTCTTTCACCTTGGGGCACAACAGGAGTTCTGCTTTCTAGCTTTGTTTTGGTAGGCAGAGGAAGGTCAGGCACACTGTTTGGAGGGGATGTGCTGTTAGTTGTCAGCTTGCCTAATTTTACATCAGTATCAATTGAATGCCTTCATCTGAAATCAGGAAAGGATGTCTACTGTCCATTTGTCCAGATGGACAAAGCAGAAAAAAAAAAAAAAAAAAAAAAGTATTAGGAAAGGTAAGATGATCACATCCATTTTACAGATGGAGAATTAAGGCATAGCAATTGTTGAGTCATGCTGACAAAAGGCCAGCTATGGTTCTAAAGTGAAAAAAGATAGATTTAAGTTAGATATTAGTAAGAAATTCTTCACTATAAGGGTTGTGGGACACTGAAACAGGTTGCCCAGGAAGGTTGTGTATGCCCCTTCTCTGGAAGGAAGCCCTTCCCCAGGCCAGGCTGGAGAGGGTTTTGAGGAACCTGGTCTAGTGGGAGGTGTCCCTGCCTATGCAGGGGGGTTGGAATTAAGTGATCTTTAAGGTCCTTTCCAGCCCAAACCATTCTGTGATTCCATGCACAAGAACAGCACAGACATCACATATATAACAAAACAGGGAAGTAGTAGATCAGTGGAATTGCTGACCAAGAACTGAAATGACTGTAACAATACCGTGTCACAAATATCTCATAAGAGTGGAAAATCAACAAAACTGGGCCCATGGGAAAGAATCAAGAGGGCCTGGCTGTTTATTAGGAAGGGGATGGGGGTGGTAATGGAGAAGAACTGGGGAGGGAGCAAAGGTGTAAAAAGAGTAGGTGCAAATTAGGTGACCAGGTTGGACTGAGGTACATTTGTAAAAAATTTAGTGTTCATGAGTATTAGATGCTTGTGATTAGTCAGGTTTTGATGGGATTGGTCACTAATCCTTGGTTTCTGTGACAGCAACTGTGGCTATTCTCAAATGCAGACAAGTCTGCATTGCATCAAATCATCAGCACTGCCTCAGACTGCATTTCACCTGGAGAAAATTTATTTCTGAATCCTCTAGGATCTTCTTAAAGAAAGGTTAAGCTGTTGCATATTGATCTATGCATTATTTCTCAAGGCTTTTACTTTCTGTAGGTCTGACATTAGGAATTGCAATGGGTTTTGTACAGCAGAGCTCTGATTTCAGGAATATTCTTTAGGATGCCTTGTCCAGTCAGAGAGAGGATGAGCCATCCTACTACATCAGTCCCTTTTAGGGCTTTCTGAGGTTTAGAATGTACTCTTAGTGTTGAGTGTGACCTTTCTTTAGTGCAGATACTCTGTCTCAACTCTGTAAAGGCTACTGCCTGTTCTTTTGGAAGTTACTGCTGTGTATTGCAAAGGCCTCTGAAGTCCCTTTGCAATCCATTAGGAGATTGGTTTGTTTACTGTCTGCTATTGATTATTACTTGATCTTAGACTTATTTCCTCATGGAAAAAGACAATCTTTGTGGAGTTTCTGGTTTGTTCTGTAAACAGAGAGAAGGAAAAGCTGTGATGTAGCTGGCTAAAGAGGCTGTTCAGCCTTGAATCAAAATGGGTTTGTTTATATTTACTAGCTGAGTTGCACCCCAAAAGATGTATTTCAAGCTAAAGTGCAGTGAAAATTGTCAGACCGATGTCCCTAGGAAGAAATTTCTGTTTACCTTTAGTACCGGTACAACCAAGGTGTCTTTGGAGCATGATGTTCCCCTGATCTTTTTCCCTGTTTGTAAAGTGTGTTGATCACCCATAGTCTATTTAGGCAATCAGATATACAAGCACTGACCACAGTTTCTAGGTGCTCTCCTCTAAAAACATATCTGTGGCTCCCATGCTGCTATTGTTTTGGACATTTTTGGTTGGTCCTAACAGTAGGGTTGGTGTAAGCAAGATGGTGTACAGGGCAATTAACTAAAGGAACCATTTTATTTTGTCCCACTATGCTGAACAGCCTCTGAGTGGCAAAGATGTACACCGACTCCACAGTGGCCTAAACCTACATTACTGATTTAGAGAGGAATGAAAGCCCTCAGATAGGATGGATTTTCCTTTTTACAGCAGAGAGAAAAAATCTGACAAACAACAAAGTGAGGTTAGCTCGTGAGAAGCAAAACAGAGGATGCCAACTTTTCTGTGCTTCTGTATTCTGACCCTAAGCCCTGTGCTTCTACCCACCTCAGGAGCTCCTCACAGGTTTCTCATGGCTCTGCTCTTTCTTGATTCACTCTTATGACCCCTGACCAAGCAAGAAGCTGTAGGTACTGGGGGACAGAGATGAGAGATGCATATGCTGCCGTTTCACTGAGCAGGGAAACTTCTGGGTGGGTGTTCACAGGTCAGGCACAGCAGATGATGTTTAAGTTTATGCTTCAGTCCTTTTCCTCCTGGGAAGAACCCATTTGGCTCTCTTTTCAATCCAGCCAGATATGATTTTTATGAAACTTTCAGTAATATAATGATCTGTAAGTTTTCTATTACTCTGTCAGATTTCCTTCAAGTTAGCTAAGAGGTCCAAAGGTTCAGAGGAAGAAAATGGACTGATTGAACAGACAGAGATAGCTGAAGTTTTCTGTTCCTTAAAAAACAAGCTTTCAAAATAAAAAAAAGAAGAGGAGGAGGGAAACTAACAGTAGAGATTTAATTACCAGTAATTTTCTTGTCCAAAATTATTTTTGAGCTACACTCTGCATTTAGTGCTGACAAGAAAGTAGTGAAAAGAAATAATTTTAAATATTTCCTGTAGATTTTTTACAAAGATTGTTATCAAACCATGGTCTGAGAAAGATAAAAGCAAATCTGATCAGTTTGATGCAGTATTTTGGTCTCATAAATATGAAAAACAAATCATTACCCACAATTATGAAGTACAATAAAGAATAACAACTATTTCTATATTTGGATAATTGTTTTTTGTTATTTTGTGTGTTGTGGAGGGGTTTTTGTTTTTGGTGCTTTTTTACATAAGTGGTGGTTTTAAAGGGCTTTTAATTACATACTTGTAATGTACACTAAGAAAGCTGGCAGCTCCCTTTCATCTAGCAGCATCCCACATATAGACTTCCTATCTGACATTCCTGGAGACTGAAATCCACTGTTTCTGATGGGGGGCAATTATCCCAACTCTTCCTGCCTTTTTACCCCAACTCTCATCTGGGCAGATGAAAATCTCAGAAGTGTTCAGCACTGTCCCAGCTCTGTTCCCTCCCACAGCTAACAAGGGCTGCTGGTGACAAAGGCTGTAGATGAACTGGACAGTCTTGAAACCCACATCCCTTATTATCAACCCTGTATTACCCATATCTATAGATAAGGAAACACTGCAGTTTTTCTGACCAGAAGCTTTAAGAATATAGAAAAAAACATATGGAACGAACTCAGAATATTCCTCTAATCTTGACTAAAGCCTTAACTCCTTGTTTGGTTTCAGTTTTGTACCCTTGAGGTCACAGGGAAGGCAGAAGGAACTTGACCCTGCAGCTCCCACTATGGGATTGAGTTGTTGATCAAGATCTAAGAGCAGCAAAGATACCCATTTCCCCTTTAGCCCACTTACTTTTGTCATTTGATTCTCTTTCTGTGTAGAATATTAATCAGCAAAAAGCCTCAAGATATTTGCTTAGGAAAATCCTTCCAAAACCCAAATCTTCTTTTCTGTGCAAGTTCTTAAACATAACTTTCAGATGAAGATTGACAGTTATCCTTTTGGATGGAATTTACAGTTCCTTTCCATACCTTGTTACTCTTCACTTAACAGGGTTCTGTGCTTGTACAGTGGTGGCTGGAACCAGCAGGGCTCTTCTGGTGTAGTCAGTGAAACTTTCTGTGATGTCATGAGTTAAGTGCACATCTGTGAGTTAGGAGTGTATTTACTGTGATGGAACAAGGAGCTGAAAACAGCCCTTTCTGGTTAGTGTTTTCTGCTGGAGTGCATGAACTCTGGATGGAATGTTAGAAAAGGAACCACCTGGCTTCTCACCCCATTCCCTTCTCCCCCTTTCCTCTCACCCTCCACAGCACCTGTGCTTCCAGCTGTGCAAGTGAGAAATTGGGCTAGTCAGCCCAGCTAGGACTCTGCCTAGGTCAGTATTACCTGGCTTTTAATTGCATCTCTCTGTTTTTTTGTCTTTTGCAGGGGGAAAGGAGGAAGAGAAGGACTGTTATTTGTACTTGCCTTACAAGACTTTACTTTTCTTGCAGCAGGGAAATTTCCAAGCAGATCTTTCTAGCCTGACTCATTTCACTCATTAGTTTAGCAAGGCTTTTTTCATGGCCATCTTCTCAGCAATGCTTCCATGTAACCCTGGGTGGGCCTGAACTCTCCAAGTCCCTCATGTTTAATGTGAAGTTGGTGGCCATGACCAAGCATTGATTTGGGATGTCAGCCAGGCTGCAGGACTATAGTGGTTTTGATGCCAGAGGCAGCCCCTGAGTGAATATCAAGTTAAAGCTGGTCCCACAGAACACCTGGAGCTACGTGGGCACAGGTGACCTTTTGGAAGAAAGCATGAGACCTGCAGCTACCTGGTTTCAACCACATTGCAAGGTGCTAGAGGACATGATACATCTCTCCTTCATTTACAGCCAGGAAATCCTACAGGAAAGTGAGCAGGAAGCAAGGTAAATCCTATGCAAAGATTCTATACCACAGCTTATTAATACACAAATGTAGAGGTTAAAGCATGATTTAACTACTTCTGATGTTTCTGTTCTGTGTTTAACTTTTCTTCTTTAAATTCTTCTTCTACTACTCTCTATGCAATTTATGTGGTTTTACATTTTATTCTTAGATATCTAATTACCTTCTGTACTAATCAAGGATGTGGGGGAGATGGAAAATCAGGAGTGTAAATAGAGGTAGGGTCTTGGACCTAAAATTTTATGACCTTGGTAGATAAAATAATGCTATTTAAAGTATCTTGCCTGTCACAGGTTATCTATTATGTCCATTAACTCTGTATGGATGCCCTACAAGCCTAAGGGAGTTTAAAATAACAGTAGATACTTAAGTCTAGACATATGGATCCCACTGTGGAGGTTTGTCTTTCTGTTCTGGATTTTATTTCAGAGGTCTAAAGTTATTTACAGTGGAATCAGTGGGCAAGTCTGTATGCCTTTCTCATGTAGCTTTTACTACTACGGTACTGCTGCTACTAAGGGTAGTGTACCCCTCAAGTCAGGTATACTCCAGAGAAGCACCTATTGCTCAAAGTGATGAAATTCCTTGTTTAAGAAAAATCTCCAGCTATCAGCCCAAAACTCATCTGATTTAAATGCCCTGCCCTAGAGCCTTTAGCAGCTACTTGCTTCATGATCTCATTTACAACTCTAGTCAAGCCCCTCTATTCGAATTATTTCTGTCATGAGGTTCTTGGAGGAAAACCGTGGGTGTTTTTCCCCCGGGAGGTCACTAACCCAAGGAGGGGCTGCTGTGTTAGGAAGTTTTTAACAACCACTGTGAGAAGCACAGTGACTAGGCAAAGAAAAACATTTGACATTCTGAAGAAAGTAAGCAGAGTTCCTGCAAACTTTGAAGTCAACAGAGACTAGAGGATGTGATTAAAGACTTTTTTTTTAAACTTATTTCATATGTCACTGATTCATTTTAAAGATGTTTAAGAAAACAAATGTTCCGGGGTTGTGAATAACAACAAGTGAACTAGTGGGTGTTATTCAAGTGAATATTTGTAATGCTGCTTTATTGTGTAGATGCTGCTGCATCTAAGCATTACTTTTCAATTTAATTTTAGTATAAATTAACTTTTCTTCATGAAAGTGGCTTTAAAGCTAATAATCCTAAAAGAATTAAGATTAGAAAGTAATGCTATCAGTGGCAAAGCTCATTAATGGCTTTTTCTCACTGCAAAGTGGTGAACTATAACCAGTATAATTGCCATAAATTGAATATTCCATTTCTTCAGCCAGGTATTCTTTACTCTACTTTACATTAATTACTTCAAGGTTTTGTTCTGGTGAAATAAAACTTGGATAGCTTGTCCACGTCTTTTCTGAAAGGCTCAGCAAATGTCAGGTGTGCTGCTTTGAGAAGTCAGAAGGGGTAAATCTGTAGCAGGCAAGATAAGAGGAGTTAAATACTGAGACTGGAGTGATTGCCACTGCTGATCACTTTGAGTTGGCTGTGGGGAGATTTGGGCAGAATAGTTCCACAGAAAGAGAAACTTGCCTTTCCAGAAGGAAACTATGCACAGCCTGGTATTTATACTTGTATTTTGCTACAAGTTTTTTTATTTTTAAACCATGGTAAGAAGTACATTACTATTTTATAGTTGTTTTAAAGTCTGAACTCCACCCCCTTGTTTCCTGCCAGCTCTTGCTGAAATTTCTCTGTTATACCTCAGAGTGCAGCAAGCTGCTGCTTTCTCTTCCCTCTCCTTACATCATCCAGCTTCATGGGGCAAGAAGAACTTGTCTCTTATGTCTGCTTAGCTGAAATATTGATAGTTAGTGTCAGGAAAATGGGATTGCATTCAAAAGGAAGCAAACCAAAGCATCATGGTAACCTGTTCTTCTTCCCTTCTCTGCCTTCCCAGTCTGGATTAGTTGAGGTGAGGGAAACTACTTAGCTGTCCTCCTGCCAAATTTTGTGCCCTACTGTACAAGCAGGAAGGATGCTATGGGATTTATGTTTTGAAGACATAAGAATGAATGGTCATATTACTACTGCTCTATAGTACTGGCAAAAAGTGGGAGAAAATGAGATTTTTAGCAGTTTGAAGGGGTGGTATAATGCCCTCTTATTAATAAAAAAGATAAAAAAAGAGGGTAAAAATTGAGTGGTGACGAAGGGGAAGTTCTGACAAAAGTCTTCTGAAAGTGAGCACAAACTTTCCCTTTCTTCTTTTTTCTTCCCCATTTTTTTTTAAAGTATGTTTTCAGGGGCTGGGCCATAGTACACTCATCCACCTTCAGACAGCTTTTACTTTGTATTCTTGTGGCATTTCTGATGGACAATAACTCAACGGGTCTATTTCTTCCCTGTCTTGTACCTCATTTACTGAGCAGCTCCTGCACCTGGCAGACAAATAAATTCTACACCAACAGATTTCAGGGAGTTTTGGTGCCATGATCTATGTATTTTTCAGCAATTCAAATTGAAAATGCTCCTTTGCCCATCCTAAGAGATTGTTGCATTTGTGCAGTATGTCAGTGAACACTCCAGGACTTGGGACATATGCAACTAAGTGGAATGAAACAGATACTTGAAGATTCATATAATGCATGGTTCATGCATTATAACTTAATTGAAGACATGATATATACAGCTGACATCAAAAGCCTTTCATGGCTGTTTTTTAAATTTCAGTTTCAGTAATGAATATAGATCCAATTAGAAGGGAGGTGATACATGTTGAAAAGAATTAACAATACCCCTAATTTCTATGTTGAAGTAATGGCTGCTATTATAGATGTCTTGATTTTAATCAGATTCTCAAAAATGACAGCAGATGTGGATTCATAATGCTCAGCTGATGCTGCGAGGGATCTCACTCTCATGTGCTCTTTCTGTCTTAGTAAGAATAAATTTTATAAGCATAGAACAAAGGCTTCTTCTGTGTGCTATACATTTTTATGTTTACCCAAGCAGCTGGTCACAAACAGAATATCTACTGGGGGTGGAGGCAGTTGCAGGAGCTGCCCCTGAGCTCCAGCTCTGTTAGGCAAAACTTCAGACAGGCACATTTTGAGCCTGTTTCATATGGTTCATGAGGAAACAGAGCTGAGGGTCTAGATTCAAGGCATTTTTGTCTTCATGGCATTGAAAGGGTTGTTGGAGCAGTTGTCACAGCTTAAACTGGATTATCCTTTGTGACATTTATGTCACCATCTAGAGTGACTGTGGGGAAAAAATACCCTGGTATTGTACCTGGTTTTAGAAACATATGATAAACTAAACTGGATGAGAGCATGGCAGGGATACAGGACAGATCTGTGTACTTTACATATGGTTGCATGCTGGAAATTTATGTCTTCAAGGTTGCTCTAATTTCTGTGGTTTGTGCTGGTTTAGGAGGGAAGGAAAAATTGTGTGTAGATGCAACACATGGATTGAATCCACTAACACAGGGATTCCTCACATCCACCTACCCTTATGGAAAAATCTGAGTCTGCTGCTCCTGATATATCTGTATGACTGTCCTTTACCTGTCCCTTTACATAGCCTTTAGGATTTGATATTGCAGGAAGTGTATGCCATGTGAATAACTGCATGTGAATAGGGTCACTTTTTTGATACAGGCAGCATGTAAGGCTAGTGATGTGAGGTTTCTTCAGGCTGACTTGCTTCTCTGATACTGTCAAGTTGGTCTGTACGTCAGCTTCAGTATGTGTGGGAGAAGGTGGGGTATGCAGCAGCTCAGGTAGAGGCACTGGAGAATATTACATTGTCTGAAGCAATAAAGCCTGGCAGCTTAACTGGTCAAATAAACTTATTTAGAGAAATTGAATGTATTCTGTTTTGTTGTCACTGAAGAAAAATTCCCCAAATAGTCTCACCTTTTAATAAGTGACGCACAAGCTCAAAATGAGAGCTATTGACAGTGTCTGGCTACAGCAGCTGTAACAAATATGGGATAAATCTATCCCAGTCTGTATTGAAGGATACCTTCCATGCTGCTGAGCTGTTAATCTAAAGCATATGTTAGTCGCAGAATTTTAATCAAGTAGTCTGAATTAGAAAATTTCATCAACGGGGATGCAATCCTTGAATTGAAGGTGATATTTCATGCTGCTGAATGGATGTACTTTTGTGTTCAGATTTGGCTCCATTTACAAATAGCTTTTAGATGTGTTGCATTTTTTCTGGTTATGAAGCTTATGTGGGTCCTCTCTGGAATGTGCTTTGTCTCAGCAGGTGTTGTGCCCTGTATTAAATGCTGCCTACCCAGTTCAGGGAGTATTCTTGCTTCTTTCTCTTCACCATGTTACGGGAGAAACTAAGGTAAAAAAAGCCTTCATTTGTTACATGAGATGGTGGAGAGATGGCCTTGCTTGTGTCTTTGTCAAGAGTCAGCCCTGTAGCTGTATTGAGTATGGGTAGAACACTGAGCAGTGGATATACATGGTCATAGTGTCAGTATATAAAATATCATAGAATCATAGAATCATAGAATCCTAGGGGTTAGAAGGGACCTCGAAAGATCATCTAGTCCAACCCCCCCTGCCAGAGCAGGGCCACCTAGAGTACATCGTGCAGGAACGTCTCCAAGCGGGTTTTGAATGTCTCCAGTGAAGGAGACTCCACGACCCCCCTGGGCAGCCTGTTCCAGGGCTCTGTCACCCTTACAGTAAAAAAATTTTTCCGAATATTCAACTTGAACCTCCTGTGCTCCAATTTACACCCATTACCCCTTGTCCTATCACTGTTCATCACTGAGAAGAGCCTAACTCCATCTCCCTGACACTCACTCCTTACATATTTGAAAACATTGATGAGGTCACCCCTCAGTCTCCTTTTCTCCAAACTAAAGAGACCCAGCTCCCTCAGCCTTTCCTCATAAGGGAGATGTTCCACTCCCTTAATCATCTTAGTAGCTCTGCGCTGGACTCTTTCAAGCACTTCCCTGTCCTTCTTGAACTGAGGGGCCCAGAACTGGACACAATACTCCAGGTGCGGCCTCACCAATGCAGAATAGAGGGGGAGGAGAACCTCTCTTGACCTACTAACCACACCCTTTCTAATGCACCCCAGGATGCCATTGGCCTTCTTGGCCACAAGGGCACATTGCTGGCTCATGGTCATCCTCTTGTCTACCAGGACCCCCAGGTCTCTTTCACCTACACTGCTCTCCAGCAGGTCAGCCCCCAACCTATACTGGGACATTGTGTTGTTCTTCCCCAAATGCAAAACTCTACACTTCCCCTTGTTGAATTTCATCATGTTTCTCTCTGCCCAACTCTCCAGCCTGTCTAAGTCTCTCTGAATGGCAGCACGGCCTTCCGGTGTGTCAGCCACTCCTCCCAGCTTAGTGTCATCAGCAAACTTGCTGAGGGTACACTCTATACCCTCATCCAAGTCGTTGATGAAGATATTGAACAACACCGGTCCCAGTACCGGTGTATAAATATATATGTATAAATATATATATAAAATATATATTAGATATATATATAAAAATATATATAGTGTCAGTATATAAAATAAATTGGGAAAGTGGCAGCTGCGTTTTGCAGTAGTGATAGGAAGGGAAATACTAAAACTTTGTTTCTGTTTAAAAAATACTAATACATGATCCTGAGTTTCTGTTGGATACTCCAGGAGTGATAATATTTCTATGTAATATGTTTTCTGTACTAGACATATTCCATCATCATCATTACGGCTTGGCTTTGTGAACGAACTTGATCATATCCCAACATATGATATTGCAACAGATGTGTGAGGAGAGAGAATATTGAGCAAAGTATTTTTGAGCCAGTTTGTATGGGGTTTTTTTCCATAGCAAGAAGTGTGAATATGCTTAACAGCAAAACTTCTGAAGGAAGATAAATACTTATATGAGCTGATATGAGCCAGTACTGGAAACTTGTAATTCCTTAATATGCTTCCTTCCTTACTGTCCCTTATTTCATGCTACAGTGTGCACAGCATCAATTCAACTGCATTTCAGCATATGTCTACTTAACTATTTCTCAGCTCTTACAAATTCAAAATAAACTTTTTCCTTTTCTTCCTTTTCCCTTTATCCCTATTTTCCTTTTTTCCTTTTTTTCCTTTTTTTCGTTTTTCCTTTTCCCTTATTCCCTCTTTCTCTTTTTCCCCTTTTTCCCTTTTTCCCTTTTTCCCTTTTTCCCTTTTCCCTTTTTCCCTTTTCCCTTTTTCCCCTTTTTCCCCTTTTTCCCTTTTTTCCCTTTTTTTCCCTTTTTTTCCTTTTTTTCCTTTTTTTTCCTTTTTTTTTTTTTTTTTCCTTTTTTCCTTTTTTTTCCTTTTTTTTTT